>NC_141687.1:151570622-154406149 GCF_964263255.1 Lissotriton vulgaris
GAGCATTCCTATTTCCCCTGGCGATGCTCCCTTTACTACCCATACCACCACCAACAAGGTCACATTGAACAGGTTTCCTACTATTACCTCAGAGCAATTCTTAGAGTTATTGGCAAGAGTTAAATCAGGGGCACCCTCTGACAAATGCCCCCTTACCTCCTTAAAGAGTGTCTGTCCTCCGTCCCGACTCCGGCCTATACTCTGTTGAATGACTCTTACATCTGGTTTAGTACCCCTTGCATTTAAGGAAGCAACAGTCATCCCACTCTTGAAGAAACCTGGGGCGGACCCCACCTGCATGGCAAACTACCGGCCAATCTCCTTGCTCCCCTTCTTGGCAAAAGTTATGGAAGCCCATGTCGTGAAACACCTGTCCAATTTTTTGGAGGGCTCAAATTGTCTTGATCCCCACCAGGCAGGTTTTCGCCCTGCCCATTCAACAGAGGCAGTGGTAGTTGCGATCTTAGACTCACTCCGTGACTGCGCTGACAGACCTCTCCTCAGGCCCTAGTGCTGCTGGACTTGTCGGCCGCATTTGACACTGTCGACCATGGTATATTGATTGACCGTGTCAACCAGGCCGGCATCAGGGGTTTAGCTGCCTGTTGGCTGAGGTCTTTTGTGGAGAATCGATCTCAGTTGGTCCGCCTTGGCACCCTGGTCGGCCCTAAACAGTCCATCACATGTGGAGTCCCTCGGGGTTCATCGTTGTCACCCCACCTGTTTAACATCTACATTCTTCCTCTAATCCAGGCCTTAAGAGACAAGCAGGTGACTGTGTTCAACTACGCGGACGACCTGCAACTGCTCTTCACTGTTGATAACTCCACCCTCTCCATTTCTCATTTCCCAGTCTACCATGAGGTTCATCCAAACTTGGATGAACCAAAACCACCTAAAACTAAACCCTGGAAAAACCGAGCTAGTGCTCACAGGTGACAGTGCTAAATATTGGGGCACTCACTATTGGCCATCAGACATGGGTCAAGCTCCTACTCCTACTTCCTCTGCAAAGACACTTTGAGTCACCCTGAACAGTGACCTCTCTCTAAAAACACAAGTGGGTCAAGTGGTCTCCAAGTGTTTTTTCCATCTCAGAAAAATCCGGAAGGTGTGACGCTTTTTCACTCCAGAGGCCATTTTCCTGGTGGTGATCACCACGGTACTGTCCCACCTGGACTATGCAAACTCCATATACCTAGGCCTACCCTTATATCTACTGAAGCGCCTCCAGATGGTTCAGAACTACGCGGCCAGATTTACCACTGCTCAACCCAGATGGCATTCAGCATCTCCTCTTCTCAGGAACCTTCACTGGCTCCCTCTGGCCCAACGCTGTTCCTTTAAAACTGGCTGCATGATTTTTAAATCTCTCCACTGCAAAAGTCCCAAATTCATAATCTCATCATCAGGCATACCCCCTCCCGTAATCTGCGCTCTGCCCACCTAGCCCTGCTCCAGACACTCGCTTTCAAACGCAAACGTTCTGGTGGCTGCAGATTTGCTGTTCTTGCATCTCGTCTATGGAACACCTTCCCCTTCGAGATTAGGTCATGCTCGGATCTCATGTCATTCAGGAAAGCTTTAAAAACATGGCTCTTCAGACAAGCATATCACTAATTCCATCCTACTCACGTCCCCAGGATCCGTTCTCTGTTTCTCTCAGCGCCAGGAAACCAATCGGTGGCAGTGCGCTCAATAAATATTTTTTAACATAACAAGGTATACCATTTTGCCACAGATCTTGGGTGAATAATCCTATCTAATATTTCCACACTCTTTTAGTGACTTCGTCAGCATTATGATGTATTGGCATTTCTGTTGGAGGGGGTCTCGGATTGTCTCATCAGACCACTTGTAAAGGATTCGGGAATTTCTTCTTCCTGAAAAATGTTTGCTTTAACATGAGCAAGCAACTCTGATAACATTACCGTACTAATATACTTGTCCTCCTGGTCATCGGGCACCAAACTCCATCTCCTCTTCACTTGAGGCATTTTGCACAGTCTTCTGAATAGGCCTATTCTTCTGCTTTTGAATTTCAGAGTGGGTCTCCAAAATAAGTAGTTTTACATTGGCCTCTCCCTCCACGCCCACCCCCCCACCCCCTTCTTACTCTTCTTCCTCCGAAGAGAACAAGCCGAATCCAACGGTTTTGAGAAATCTACATAATGTCTCTTTCTAGAGTGCTAGCCCATTCACCCTCTCACTCTAGGTAGTGCAAGCATCTAGAAAAATTTCCACAACAGAAAAAATTAACACTTATGTGCCTCCAAATGTGGACTTAAAACTCCTTCTGACCCGGAGGGGAGACACTGAAACGTTGCACATGTGCAGACAGGAGACCTCTGCGCGTACCAACTACGAATCCAATAAATCTACAAAGCAGCCAGTGCAAACTTAGAAGACCTCACCACTGCCTAACTCGTCCATGTACTTTAAGGATTATTTTCCCTCAAGCCCTGCAGGAGGGAAATAACTCTTAAGAGCCAATTTGAGTTTGGTGGAGAGAGTACTCTGTCGCAACAGCGGCGGAGTAGCCTCTCCGCCAAACTCTCAGTCCGATTGAGAGGGGGGCGCACTTCCAGGTGTATGCCGGCTGAGTAAACCTTCCTCAGACAACTCGAGGGAGTAAGTAGGAGCTGTAACCGCTAGCCGTATATAGAGTAGGCAGTCAGTTTTCTTTTTTTTTTTTACTGTCAATCACCACCACATATTGTATATTTCTAATACAAAACGTAATTGTTGTAAAGGCACCTTGTTAACAGTGGTATGCTGAGCCTCCGCTTGGTTACCTTAAAGTATGTTATACAGGTTTGGTATTGCAATTCGTGCTGTAATAGTTGAGCACAGATAAAGGCATGGAGTTTATTTGTCATGGAAGTTAAAGTGGAGGTTGTGGCCCGCGTAGCTCCAATTTCCCACCTCTGTCTACAGTGTTTTAGAAATAGTTGTGGTTGTAGTCCAATCACCTGGAGGCAGTAATGAGTCTGGACTGTGTGTATATGCAAATTCTTTATTTAGACAACAGGATATATGTTCACGAGATAGCCCACCAAAAGCATGTCACTTTGTAACTCAGCCTTTGATCCCAACTTAAGTAAAACCAAGCCAAACCCATCAGTGACATAGCAGCATTCCATGCAGTATCCTACTGATGGTGCAGCTGGAACAACCCAGAACACAGGTAAAGCAAGAGAGAACACATCTCCCAACTTTGGAAACTCACACACATATACAAGTATCTTTCAACACTCATCCTATCCTTATCGCCAGTTTAGTTAAGTACTTTGTAAGCAGTAATTAAAATGGCGTCCACATTACTAATAGGTAGCTCATTTATTTACAACTCTTGAACACATCAGGAAAGAAAAAGGAGACCAAGTTCAGTAGCATATTACAAACACCAGGTACCCTACCGGGAACGTGGCACTTCCTTGCTCAGCCTCTGGTCACAACTTGTGTAACTTAAGACAAACACACCAAGTGATGCAGCATCACACTCCTATTGGAGCAGGGACACAGAGTACGGAGAGGAGGATGGTATACGGATAAACCCAGATCTAACCTATACAATTAGATAACAGAATGAGCACAAGTTACACAAATCATACAAATTAAACCTTTAGATGACAGAGCAATCTCACATTACACAGATGATACTACAGGCTGAAACGTGACACTAGAAAGTTATCACTCAGGTTACACACATCTTATAGTCTCCAACGTTAAGCAGTCAGTACTTGTACAGGCTCATCTCTGAAACAGCAGACCTACTGTACACGTTGCATACATCTCAAACTTAGTACTACAAACCAACCCTTCAGGTAATAAACACTGTATAGGCAAAAGCCTCATTCAGGATAACTGTCCATTGGGTTACACAGATCTTATTCGTTCAGGCTTCAAACAGCAAAAAAACTAGTCCCAGGGGATATTTCTGCTATATCATTTAATCTTGGGGAACGAGTAAGGGAGTGGCTGTTCTTTCCAACACTTGAGTGTGCACTATTCTTTTTGACATGAAATGCGAGACACATTTCATACTAAAATACAGCGCTAAATGATGGTAAATCCATTTTTCAAGCAAGTTTGCAGCATTATCGTGGAATATGACATGATTACACAAAAGCACATTATGCAAGTTTCACACCGGCATAGCAAAGAATCCTAGTAGGTTACACATATCTTGCAGACTTGGGCATAGATCACCCATTTTACAGGAATCTTATAGATCCCTCGTTGTTAAAGGATTTTGCAGGCTCAGATTTAAGACCGCACAACTATCCCACATGCTACACAGATAATTTAGGTTTTAGAGAGCAGACCCAGACCTTAGTTCAGACAGATCCTTCAAGTGGAAATATTAAGAAGAACTCTCCAATTCCACATACTTTGCCTGTGGACAGCTCAGCACATATACCTTAGAGGTTTAGGAATGTATAAACTGAGCGAATACGCAAATGAAGGAACTTTAGAGTTTTGAGGGTCTGACAGCAGAGCTTTTCCTCTGGTTATAGGATCCTTACATGCACCTCCATCTGACTGTAAATATATCCCACAGGTTACACAGATCTTGCAGATGCAGGAAAGTAACCGCAACGCATCCATTGAAGTACAAAGATTTTACAATCTCAGGCATTGAATAGCAATGTTTTAATCTCAAGCATGTGGCATGCAAAGATCTTCCTCAGGTTATACAGACCCCAATTCCCATGCGTAACTTATGACAGCAGAGCTATCGTTCAAGTTAGAGAGCTCCTACAGGCTAAGACATCGGAGAGCATAGATATCTTTCATATCCACCAGAGATGAAAGATTCAGACCTAGCGCAACAAAGCTCTCTCTCAAAGTAGAAAGCGATCGGGCTGGCAAAGCTGCACAGCTGTTCGCCAGGATAGACCGATCTTGCGGCTCAGACATCTGAAAGCAGAGCTATCCCTCAGGTTACAAAGATCTTACAGGTTCAGTCTTTGGATAACAAACCAATGCCTCCGTTTACGGAGATCTTAAGTGCTACTATCTTAGAAGATCTAACAAATCTCTTAGAGGCCCAGGATCAAACATCAAAACTGTCCTTAAGCTTATATTGCAAGTCAGGCAGCTGATAGGAAAGTTGCTCGCCCATTAAGGTGATTTTACACCGCAATCCATCATGACAGATGCATCTGTCAGGGCCAACCATCTAAGGTGAGAGCTATATTTCATGTTATCGTGATCATACAAGGCCAGACGATCTATCCTCCATATTTCCAATCCTGGAAGATGCTTTGCTGTCTGAAGACAGCTGTTCTGTTTCAATTGTGGGTTGTATGTAAAACTCTCTTCTGGGTGAAAAGGTCTTACAAAAGCTCTTACAACAGGATTGTTTTAGCCTCGCTATTCAGTTTACAATTCAGAAGACCCTAATTTCTGTTGCCTCTTAACTTGTGGAAATGTAGTATCGCCTAGAGACCATTTTCAGTGTGATTTATTGCGCTTAATAAGTAACAATAACCACCGTCAGCGAAGCTCCTTATAGGGCAACTGCCCCGCTTGCAAAATGCCTCCTAGATAAATGTAAAAGACAAACCATCTAATGGTAAATATGTTTCCAATAAGTTACAAAGGGTATGTATATCTCCCATTAAGGACTCTCAGCACTGCTGTGCACTAATGTATACGCAGACTGCTAACTTGAATCCCTCACGCGTAACATGCAACATATGGGGTATATTGCTATAAGATTCATCTGCAATTCAGGCGGCAGCAGAAGCGTGGTTACCCTCAAAAGGGGCCCCTGAAAGGCGAGGGCCCTGTGCCACAGCCCCTACAGGCCATGGTGTAGATGTCCATAGGAGTGGTTTGGGAGACAAAGATGAACTGCAGCCTAGAATCATGCTCAATGTAGAGCCTGTTTGCTCCACCTAAAAGGTGTATTTGGAATCTTTAAACTTCTACAACTTGTGGTGCTAGATACATAATCATGATAGAGGACTATTGACCAGTGCTAGATGTGTAACTTTGGTTCATTTTTACTGTGCTAGTACTGCGCTGCATCATCTTGGACTCTGTCTGAAGATGTCTCGATCTAATCGAAAGTCTGAATTCCAGGTTTAAGTTCACATGTTTTGATAAATATGGAACACCCTAAGCTCAGCAATTTTGTGAATGCTGAAGTTGTGAGTATGCAATTGAGAAGAAAACTGTAAAGTTTTGTGGCCACAGAGGCGTTTATCTGTTAAGCACCCCCTTCTCTGGATGGTGAAAGAAGGACATTTGACTGTTTTTGGACACTTCTTTATGCATTGATTTACTGTTCACACGAATTAAGAACCTTGAAAGCTCAGTTGCCTGTTTTGAGATCAGGCCTGTTGTTTTAGTAGGGCTCCGTTGATTGTCAAAGGTATTGAAACCAATAAAATTACACTTTCACTCACTTACGAAGGTACCTATGTCCAGTGTTAGCAGACATAACCCTGTCACTGAAACACCCTGTTTCCAGTGCTCTTTCATTGAATACATCTGTAAATTCTGCAAAATGGATTGTCTTCATTCAAGATTGATTAATTAATTCTTGCATTTTACATCATTCATCATGAGGCCTGCCCTCTCAAAATAAGTGGAGAAGTGTATTCAAGCTGCTACAGACTAGTATTAGACAGAGAGCAATCTTCAACTTCCTCAGAGATTATGCTCATGCGGGCTGAGCTGCAAGCGTCCTCCGTGAAGGCCATCAGCCCTTTGGAGCCAGTCTGGCCTTATCAGCTTACATGGGAATGCCGCACCCGAGACAGTGGGTGCCCTTCCCAGACAACAAAACAGGATTGTTGTCCGTCTAAGGTATGCGGGCTAGAGGTGCCTAAAGAAACTCCTGTTAGGTACTTTTGGCGCTAACGCACCTTAACTAGGAAAAAGAAGAGAAGGATGAGGTAACAACGAACTTCTGAATCACCGTCAATGTTGCAATTCTTTTTAATATTCTTCTTAAGAGTTTCATTGCCACTATATTGTTTGTTTTTATAGTTACATACATATTATTTGCGATGGATTAGAATGTTTATTTTAATAAAGCCTTGAAATGTATCCATAGCATAGTTTCTTGTGTGTGTCCATCCATGGAGCTCTCAAACAAATAAATCCTTTAAGTCTCCCAGGACTGATGGTTACCCAGAATGCACGATCATAAGGTAATGCGCAGGTGCTTCATGAGTTACAGCCCACCTGGTTCCCTAACTTATGTTGGTTTCGAGCCTGTGCTTGTTCAAAGGGTCTAAGTGATTTACAACTGGGCCATATTATGTAGGAGAGTTTAAAAAAACATGTAAGTGGAAGCTGGGCAAACTCAACCCACCCATGTTCAATCCCTCTCCCACCACTGGCAAAACCCACACTCCACAGACTGCGTACTAACATGAGTTACTGGTATGACACAATATCTTATCCCTCCATTAGAGCCCCTGACCAATGGAAAGACCAATTGAAAGACAACAGGACCGTAGACCCGCATACATGTCAGACTGATTGCATTTCCATTTATTCATGGATAATTTAAAAACACACCCCGTACCGCATAGAACCACTTTCCAGTCTTATAACCCACAACCAACAAACAACAGTTTTTAAATCAAGACACTCGGAAGAACCAAGGGCCACACTAGATGAAGACTACAGAGTAACATTGTTTAAAAGAGTCTTGCTTGCAGGAACACGTGTTATGCTATGAATGTAAGTGCTGTGTATCATTAAAACCATAGCAGTTATATCTCTGTTTTGAACTGGACCAACAAGCATACCTATTCTGCACAAGTTCACTTTTAGTTCAGTGACCAAGAACGGAATTCTTTCATGCCATCCAACTCAGGGCATTGCTTTCTAAGACTTCCACGTGTTCGGTACATCACATACACATAGATGTATACAATTGTCTGTTCTTGATTGAATTATGTATTTCCATTCCTCTCTTCTCCAAAGGATGAGCCTGGATCGGACGTTTGTATTTCTTTTTTCATCTTAATTTGAATCGCTAGAGAAATAATATTGCAAATTAATATAGTCTTTGATGAACTACGTAGTTTAAAATTATATTTTTATTTTCAGCCCTCATCAGCATTGGATTAGTCAATAAATTATATGAATCGGGAGCCAGATTACATGTGCAAAATTGTGCTTTTGCTTTTCTACCATTTGGTAATTCGTGAACAGAATCTCACTTCAGCATACTCTATTTTATTATTTTTATGCCAAACTGCAACTCAGTTTTTCTTTTTTACAGAGATTGACAAACTGCAAGCATAGCATGCCCACGTAAACTGGTCCTGGATGTAGGCGCTGGGCAACAACCAATGACTTTACCTTATCTTTTTGCTTCTGGGAAGAGTGGCATTAATGTAATCCGGATCAGTGTAATCGTTCTCTGAACTTCCTGAAAGTAATCACAAATACAGTAACTGTAGCTAAATCAACATAGATTTGTTGTACTCGACCACATCCTGATCATATAACAATGGGTTTCCTCTCAGTACATTTCATAGGAGCCCAACACACCCTCTGCATGGCTCAGTGCTAGAGAGTTATATGACTGCTTTGAGAGACAAAATTGTTCCTAGAAATATTGTTGATATGCCTCTTAATTGTAAATGATGCATTTGTTATGCCCTTTCTTTGGCCGTGCCTGTCAAATCAAGGTACATGACATCAAAGCTATTTAGGTTTGTATGTCAGAATTCAAACCTGAACCCTGGTAAACCGTTCTGGGTGAATCCAATTTGACTTTGACTTTGAATCCAATCTAAAAGAACTCGAATCACCCATTGTTCAGAGTGATTCCACAAGCTGTTTTCGGCAAGCAATTTTCAAGGTGGTTCGACTCCTAAATTTGCCTTCTCAAATATGAACATATAAAACTATTCTTGTCCTGTGCAGTATTAAGGTGGCAAATTAAGGGGTCAAAACACCTTGAATAACCTCAAATATACGTATATATATAATATAATCCATTCTATATATTTAAATACAAGTTGTCTGGCTGCTCAGGTGACTTGTAGGACTCTCAGAATCACTTTAAGTTCCCTTGGAAATTTCATAAGTCCTGCAATTGATTAAAAAAATCTGGCTTCGATTCTTCGTGAACACAAAGTACATTATTGGGTTTAGCAAATTATGATCTTGAAGGTACCCGTGTCAGAACATAACTCTCAGAAGCTCTAACACCCTACTTCTCATCCTGCTAAAATCACGAAAGCAAAAAACTGCGGCCAGGTCCTTCGCCGGTAACGCACCCAAAATCTGGAACTCTATTCCCCCTCACATCAGAACTATTCCTTCCTTTGCTAAATTCAAAAATCAGCTCAAAACCCTCTTCCTCGAACGAGCCCTAGCGAACAGACAGAAACAACTGGAGCCTTGAGATTGGCACCTCACCCCTCTTGGAGGCGGTGTTTTCAAGTCCACGAAATGGAACTCTGTGTCATTATCATTACGACTGTCTTGCGTTATTGTATTATGTTCTGCTCTCTTTTCATCTGCTCTGTACCTGATGTGAAGCACTCTTATACCCCCCGGTCTGGCTAGCGCTATATAAAACTTCTTAAATAAATAAATGTACTCCTTTAGACATGCAAGGGCACAGTTGAAAGAAGCCTGTTTATCTCGCTTACAGAATGGCCCAGAATTCTAGCTCCCATATCACTTTATAGTTTAAAAAAATCTTTTAGGCCCATACTGCATTCTATTCCATTTTTCATTCTGATACAAAAGATGTCCTCTATATGTATGTGGAAACACCAAAAATTTGCAATATTATGATTGTTACACAGTACTATTACTGCAAATGTTGAGTTTTGTAGCAATGCTGTATCAGCTCTCAGATATTACCTTGAGTAGGAACCACCAGCAAAATGGTGATAAAAGATGTACATTAATGGGGTAAATGTGATGTAATGTTATTACTACAAGTTATTTCCAAATGTGTTGTACTGAAACACTAAATCCATGTGTAATAGCATGCTGGATTTTACTACCATATTCTAAATGAATCTGGAAACTTGAGGTGGACCAATTGGAACTTGAATGAGGTATGGTATCTTTCCTTGACACTTAGGGTGACCTGTGACCACCTCAAAATCTACATATGGAGCGTCCAGCCCCGAATCTTTCACCTAGAAATAATTGTTTTCAGGTGTGCTTGTTTGATTCATTCAAGGAAAGTAAAACAAGATTACAATACCTAGAATACGTTAGGTTATCACACAGTCCAGGCCAGGCCCATAGCAACCTGGATGGGGGTGAGCACGCATTTTGGAAGTGAAATAGCTTTCTGTTTATCCCATGCAGTGTTATATTTTAATCATAGTTTTGCTATTCTAAGAACAACTGTACAGGAATGGTTTCTTTACACTTACACTTTACACGTACAGTATTTTCGCATGCAATTTTACCAGATCTTTCTTAGCTTAACCAATATGATTTGCAGAGATGTGGTCTAGTAGCCAACCTGCCGACTTTGGAACCTAAGAAGGGTTTTAATTCCAGTTTCAGCATTTGACTGACACAGGTGTGATTCTGGGCATATCACTTAATCTCCTGGTGTTCAAAATTGTAAATATGTGAAATGTAGTTCAATTGTAAATAAGTAGCACTGTAATTTGAATGTGTAAGTTTGCAATTGCTGCTCGTGATATTGCACCATCACCCACAACAAACCCATTAAAGTACAGCACTTTGTTGCTCCCCAGGTATGTTTCTGCTATATCAATACAGCACAACAGATATGGATATTGGTACATTGATTTAGCTTTGAAGATTTCTAAGGTGCCTGTAGTAAACATATTCTCCCCCAACATGGCCATCTGCGGTCATTTGTCTTTTCTAGATAAAGGAGGAGGATGTGTAGTAAACTAGTTCTCCTTCCAACATGGCTACCTGCTGTCATCACACTTTCCTCTATGCTCCTACCTACTAGCCTCCCACAATACCTGTCTACATTCTATGTTGTACCGGGAGGTTCCAGACTTGACAGTTGAAGGTCTGGTCAGCTGGCTAGTTGTGTTGTTCTGCTGTAATCTAATAAACATACTCTGAAACTACAAAGATGCGTCTTGCTGTCTTCATCTACTTATCTACAACAGTGCCCCTTGCATTTCTGTCCCTCCTCAATACAATGTTTATCGAATAAGGTCAAACAGATACGACCTAACCATAAAATGTTGAGGCATATATTAACATGGTTAAAACCCTTTCATCAGGAACAGACAGACGTTTTTGGCTAAATTAAAATTAATGCAACTATTCAGTAAACAAAAAAGTAATGCACACAATTGCTTGAAAGGACGTTTTCGGTCCCTTAGGGATGCAACCTACCTGAATTTTTTCTTGGCTGTTTTTTGAGCTGGGTAGTATTTGCATAATCTGCTGTTTCATCAGTTTCTGAGAGAGTACCAAAAGAAGGAGCATGTGAATGACACTATTAAGTAAGTTGTATCGATCATGGCATTAGAATTATATTTGCAAACTTAAGGTACTTTAGTCTTTGGAATGCAGGAAATCTGGAAACCCCTTTGATCCATAGGATGATGGTACCACCAGCATACAGCGGCAAATCTTTCACCTTTTGCATGAATGGTTTTGCGCTGCCATTAAGTTGCGCCACTATTTTATATTCAGATATACACCTCCTGCACAAGGATACTATTTCAAGAGATTATTGGCAGAATGCGCTTCAAAATTGTGCTTAATTTAACTAATATCCCAGCAGCATGCATAACTGCCCGTGTTTATACTCCTCCAGTGCACGCCACCGTATAAAGAAACTTCTTGTAATAGTGTACCAAATCACCAATTTTTTGTCCTTTTCTGCTTTTTTAATTTGAGCAAATGTGACTACTGAGGCATTTAGTTTGTCCTTAATACTGCATAATTTTATTTAATGTTGGATTACCAAAAACTGAAAGAATGCTCACAAGACCTTCCAAAAAATGTTTTTAGAAATAGTTCATTGGTAACGTGGGTCATGGTTCAATGGTCTTATTATGTCACATCAATCTTCAGTTAACATCTACAAAAAATCTAGCCTTCGCCTTTTTTTTTTTTACAACGTAAATGCCACCCGTCTATGGCATCATAGGACCGTACTACCTTATTGATCCCTATGTAATGTCATATATTATCACATGTTTGCTTATACTGGGCCAATAGAACTTGTGAAGGTATACTTATGTGGCACTTGACAAAGAGAATAGAAAACTCATACCTTGCTATAATTTTCTCAATTTTGAATAGTGTCCTGAACATCACATATGCTTGCTCAGATGAAATCTGACCAACATTGCTTAAAGATTTCAAAGTGAAGACTTTCTTTCTGAGGGTGGAATGAGAGAGTTTTTCCTCATGGGCTCCTCTCTGAAAGGGTGGTGCTCAGCACAGTGCAGTTCATGATCTTCCTCATCAACCACTGACATTGCAAACCATGCCTTAGTCCTCTTAGAACCCCACTCTAGGTTCTTGCATTTAAGGTTTTCATAGGGGTTGCACTGCAGGGCTATGTCAGTGAAAAGAACCTACTTCTGGCTAGAGAGTCATGGGTAGTCCCTCTCTAATCCCTACTGATCAGCACCATTGTTGGTCACCTTCCTTAATTATGATCTGTTATAGCAGGATCTCACAGTCCATTTTTTTTAGTTCAAGAGCCAAGGAACGCACATTGTCTGCGGTGATATGCATGCATCATCACCAATATGCTCCATGCTCTTCTGAAATCTAGACCACCTCACTTACTGACTACAGGAAATTGTACTTCAGAAGGCCAGACATGGTGGGCATATTGCAAGAGTCTTTAATTTAGCTCCTGTAACACATGTCAATGGTTATATGTAATTTTTCAGTTAGTAAATAGCAGTAACAGTCGTACAAAGACCAGAGCTGTACAGGCAATTTCCCGAATAATATCTAGACTTAGACGCTGGGACAAATCATTCTCTCTCAGTGACAATCTCACAGTCTTCGTTTAGCTTCAACTTTAGTTAACAAAATGTCCAACAAAATCCCGACCATGGAAAGATACATATATCTGGTAAAAAATATTATACTTCAGGACAACCTTACTCTAAAAATAATTCAATTATTCATCGTCTGACATCAATCAGATTAAGAATAACATTATTCTGCCATTAGAAAACTAAGTACCCCATCATCAATGTAAAATTAACTATATTGAAACCGGACAATAAAAGAAGAATGATCAGAAACGTTGACAACAAGTGTAGTAAAACCAAATCATTTTCATTACTCTACAAACTGAAGAAGGTGACGATGGAATCCAAAACATCTGTCATTTCATAAAAATCTAACTTCATCCAGCATCTAACACCTCAATTAACTGCATATGTACTCTCTTTCGGCACATTGCATGTGAGGTAAGTACATATCTACGCTCTCACTCCAAATACAAGGATTCCTCTATCTTGCTGACAAAATATTTTCCATTAAAAACAAAATCCGAACCGTCTCTCCGCAGAATCTTACCCCACCACCAAAATCGACAAACATGTGGAATGCTCTCCTACCCATCCAAATTGAACATCTTTCAACCATCATTAGCAAATTCAAGTCTACAAACAACCATCTTAATCATCTACCTGCCTGCAATCTCAAGGACAATGTCCTTGTATATGGAGCACACTATGGTGGGTGCCTGCGTTGACACTAGGCAGCTGAAATTAGCGTCCGCGCTAGGGGAAACGCCAGGGTGCACCGTATAATTGTAAATACAGCACATCCCTGCATTTTCAGAATGGCAGAGCGCAGCGTTAGCAATTTTGGCTTAATACCGTGCCCTCCTTTCTCTTGTAAATATGCCCCAGAGTATATTGGCACAGCAAGAAAAGATTGGGGAATTGGAGTACAGGCAGTGGGAATTAGCGTTCCATCGAAATTAAACCACCATTGCCAGCTACAGACTTCTAATGCCTATTAATTGAATTGCAGATACATCAGAGTTCTGGTACTGGCTGTGTAATATTTCACCGTGGGTAGAATACAGTACTTGTCCTTATGCTAAGATTAAGCACTGAGTGGACATTGAACTATTGCATTTTATCCGCACTGTTTGAGTTCTTACTTTCTAAACCCACACCACCTTCTTGAATAAGTTTTGGGCTGCTCTGTTTTGCAATCCAGTGATTCAAATGCTAAATGGTTATACTTGGTTATCAATTATTGGTCCACTAATAGGTGAGACCCCAGGACAACAAAGACAAACGACTCCAGTTGACACATTTGGAAACCAGTGGCCCCTGATACTGGGCTCCGACTGTTGAACATCTGCCAAATCAGCCAAACTTTAATAACCCTCATAGCCTCTCACCTGAATCACTGCTTTCCACAGGTAGTATCAGTATGTTGACATACGAATTACCATCCTCTTCCCCTAAAAAGAGAAGAGAAAGAAAAACAACAGATATAGCATAGTGGAAAAGGTAGCCCAAATAGCTGTGTTTTTCTTTTGGTGTCATAAGCAAAAAACAAAGACCCTGTCAATGATTACATTTACATTCATTGTACATACATTTATTTTACATGGCTATCCATTAAGGTTGGCATGAATCTCATTGACCATAGTTAAATAGCCATAATTACATTTTTGCTGTGAAAGAACACCTTTCTTAATCAACACTCTGTACAAAACACCAACATGAACTCTGTGTTTTTCCCATAAGGTTTATGCGGAGCCCAATGGTAATGGATACTCAATTCAATTTTATAAATTATTTGAGGGGGTTTATGTATTTGTTTGACCGAACTTGCAAGCCACATATTGGCATGCAATGAGATTCCTGCTAACTTTAAAATGGGTATTATTGTGAGTTTTTTAAAGTAGGGCAAGAAGCCTGAAGACACAAACTCATACTGTCCAATAACTATACTAAAAAGAACATAGCAAAATGAATTCATAATGCTTTAATTGCAGGGCCCCAACTATATTCAAATACTACTTACCTCATTTAAGCTTTAGATATTTTACTTAAAATACCTGCAGAGATAATGCTTCTTGATGCTTAAACGATAATAGGAATACTGTATCTAGCTGCTCGAGCTAAAATCATTTTGAACTTGGCTGGGGTAGGTTCTTTAGGGTAAGTACAGGCGTGCAACAGGGTTGTCCCCTGTCGCCTATCTTATTTGCTTAATTTTATAGAACCACTGGCAATAGCCATCCTTATTAATCAGAACATAATTTCTCCGCTAGAGAATAGGTCTAAAATCAAGCTTTAATGAGACAATATGATATTGTTTTTGAAACCTGATAGAATTAATTGTAATAATACTCTTGAAGCCTTTTATGAGATTTAATATCTTTGTGGCAAAAAAATTATTAAGCATAAGACCAATTCACTTCTTTTTAATTGTTCCTCAAATACTCTCCTAAATGAAATAAAGAAATGCAAATTGATAGCCCAAACTGCTACTAAGGAATATATGTATCCACAGATTTGCCTACTTCCCTATTCATGCATCTACAGATTTGGTAAATCTAAAATGTTACCCTCTGATCAAAAAAGTGACATCTTTATTTGAGCATTGGCATTGCGTCTTCATACCAATAATGGGTCTAGTGACATTAATAAAAAATGTCGGTTTTGCTGCTTTTTAAACGTGTGTTTTCTGCTGCTCTCTATATTTTGTATGCTTTCTTTTAAAGAAATTGAGCACAGTTGTCCTCTTTTATTGGGGAAAGAAGACCCTTAGATGGGCACTCAGCACTTTATACTTATCTACTCTGGATGGTGGTCTGCATTACCGAATTTGATAATGTATTATTATGCTACCTTTGTACATGTTTTCTCCAGATTTAAGAATTTGCACTTATTTTATATATTTTTTGACAGTTGTTTACATACCGACATGCTAAAAGATTGTGAAATAGGTAAAATTTTAAAGCTATCCAAGTCTAAATAAAATCTAATCTCATTTGCAGTTGTTTTTATAGAGAAATCAACAATTTTAAATTATGAATTCTACAACATAGCTGAGGATCTATGGGTGAATGACAAAACCTTATTTCAAAGGTTGAAGTGGCTAGATGGCACAGCTTTGGTTTCTATATCCTATCTTACTTTATAATATGTGCAAACTCTAGTCATTTATTCAGCCTCACATAAGAGAAAGCAAGTAGTGGTTCTTATTGTTGTACACTTCTATTTGTCATTTTCTGTCTTCAGTAGATCTTACAAATTTAACTGCGGTTGATAATCTGTTTTTTACTTTTATAGGAAATAATATATATATATTTTTTTCTACGATTTCATGGAAATGGGAACGGTAAACACTTATTAAGTTCAGATACTGAGAAAACAATTTTAACATAGAAATTCTTGAAAAAGCATTTTCGACTGATGGCTTGTCAAATCAATAGAGCAAATTAACTTACATGTCAATGTTTACAGTCAGATTGCAAAAATGGAAATCACAACAACCACTTTTATACAGACTATCCACTGTACAAACAAAACTGAATTCAACTAGTTTTTAGTTCAGGAACACTAACTGATGAGCGGCTGGTTGAATAGTTGTTCAACCTTTGAGTCACTTCACATTAGAGGTCCGAACCGAATTGTGTATATTCATAAAGCGATTCTGAAACCATAAATTTTCACTTACAACAACAACAACATGCATAACAACACAAAAACAACATACGATGAAAAGCAAACACCAAGATAGGAATTCAAATGTTTAATAAATAAAAGTCAAAGACCTCAAGTATTTATTTATCTGTTATAGAGTCAAAAAACTCAGAAACATTTATTTCTAATTCCCTCCTGGAATAAATATGTTCAAACCAAACAACCCGGTAATCAAAGGGCTTGTGAATTCTGCAAAACATTTTTTTTCTACAAGCCGGCACTGAGCTGTTTCCACAGAGCTGACTGCTCAGCACTCTGAAACTGTTTACAAGCTCAGGAACCATACACAAAGATCAAATTCACGCACCCTTACCTCCAATGAACTTACCTTTTGGCGGTTTTAAGAAAGCCCCACAGTTGTAGTAGTTGGAAACTAACGGCTCACTAAAAAAACACAAAAAGTGTAAACTTGGGAGGGTATATGACCGTGACTTACAGCAGTGACTCTAGGCTTTCTTCAGCATCCACCAGATAAGATAACATCCTCTCCTAACTGCAGGCATGTAATTATGGAAATGTAATTACCAAAGGAATCTGAATTGGACCACATTAATAACATTAGCAATGGAATTCCTACATGTAGCATATTAATGCATTTTAAAGAAGTTAGAAATTAATCTTGTGTGTCAGTCAGGCCTAATAATATGTTTGTGCAACTTACTTCATCATGAAAAATCAGATAACACTTGGTGTAAATATAAGTTACACCACAGACATTTTGCAACTGAATTTGCTCTGTAGTTAGTATAGATACCTAAAATGGCATAAACTCTTCAAAATACCAGCCCCCTGTTTACTATGGAGACCCAGTAAGAACAGCAGAGGTCCTCATTCCTCTATTGTTGTTGACTTACTAATATTTAAAACAGGCTTCCAAAAATAACCCTCCAACATCTTCAGAGCTGTGCTGTGGTGGAACCATTCACAGCTTCACACAAAGGGTTCTGGGGTAAATATTTGTTCTTGGGGTTAAACTTTACCTAGAGAGCCCCATTTATTTTCTACAATTTCTTTACACATCAGTGCTCTGGGCATAATGGGGCAAAATTTCAAAACAAACATAATCAGATAGTATTAGCAAAGTACAGAGAAATGAAACAAATGTACTTGAAATTAACAATTTCATGCTCAGTGGAGAATTAGAACTCACAGATAGGCTCCTTCATTTGAAAGTTCAGCCACTGGAAATAAAATGTCTTATATTAGTATATTTGTCAATAATATGTTTAACAGCAATCAAACAGAATGAGAAACAAAAACTAAATAACAAATAAAATCTTTGAAAGCAAGAGATGTAGAAAATCTTAAAATATAAAATTACATTTTCTTTAATTCATTTATACTGTTTTTAGTTCTACTTAAATTACCCTTTTCACAAAATATTCTCCTGTTTACAACATTTACAAAGTGCATCTTTAATAGAGGAACACTATTTAGCATCAGCAACACCTGCTAGTGTTTACAATACTTCTCAAAATATGTTTTTTTAAATAAGAATCAGTAACAGGTATTACATTTTGATCCTCACCACCTGGAATTTACTTGAACTCCTTGCTACTATCTGGTGTTAATGACAACCTCTCTCAAGCACTTGCGACCAGATTGACTAAGGGATTGTATTGCCCATGGAAGGCGACGCAAGGCAACACAACGCTCAGGTGGGATTTACTAAGCCCCACAAAGCCATCTTGCCTGGGTCTGTGTTGTTTATAAATCCAGAGTAAAGACGGCAATGCATATCGCTGCCTTGTATTAACCTGCGTTAAGTGTGCGTTCCATAGGTGGAATATGGGTATTTCCATGCATCCATCCATGGATTTTGGCGTAATGGCAGATTTACTATGGTCAGTTGAACCTGGGATTGCATCAAAATGGTCCGCCTCCCAGACCCAAGCGTAACGTGGGAGAAATATTGTTATTTCTCCTCGTTACTTCCTCTTTGCATTCGTGCTTCTTTCTGCAGCACACATACAAGGAGGAAAATGCCTTTAAGGATTGTTTTTGTGAGGAAGGTATCCCTCACTTCACAAAAACAATCCAGCTTGTAACCCAGGCATCAGAGGTGCAAGGGTGTTTGCATTGGTGCTCATCCGCACACAGTGCCCCAGTGTAGGGAGAGAGCAAAAATGCATCACATTTTAGTAAATATGATGCATTTTTGCTCTCTCCCTCTCACGCAACACAGCACAGCATGTTCCCTTGCTGTTTTATGTGCATGATATTTTTGTTAATCTGCCCCCTGGTTATTTTAACAAAGCTTTGCCCCCCAAAATTGGTGGCTTACTCAAGGTCTCAGTTTTCTATTTTTTATTACTGATTTTTACTCATAAAACCAGCCAGAAAGCAATTTTTAAAAACAGGGAACTAAAAAATCATTGTATAGGATATGATTTTCTATCAGCTGCAGATGTGCATGTGTTTGTTTTACAGCGGTAGTATTTCCAGGCTATATTATTGTATTATATACATCTGCTAAATAAAAGTTGACTAGCCAAAACATTCAAAGAGCGGGCTGAGCAACAGCTGAGCCATGGATCTGGCTATGGTGTAAGGGCAATAGCAAGTGCCAAGCCTAGCATATTAATCAGGTAACAAATGACATGGAAATAGGACAAAAATACTCTTTAACATGAAAAGGCAATATTTCATAACTTTGACATTTCTGTCTGTTTCAATTATGTGCATGCAATTACATCACTGCATTAAGTGACATTTATATTAAGTAATTTTTTTAAACATGAAACATTCAAGGACACCTCTATGCCCTCATGATGTTGTCACAGATAACCCAAGAAGTGTCAGCGTGTGTGCGCGTGTGTGTGTATGTATATGTGTGTGTGTCTATCTGTGTGTGTGTGTGTGTCTGTATCCCAGTGGTGGTTGTCACTGGGTAGTTATAGTTAGCTCTGTTTCCATAGTAAATGCCTTTTTTGGTTTGCTAATAACTTTGGTGTCCTTTGATGAATCTTCACGAAACTTTCCAAAAAAGTGCTTCTAACTATAACGTCACTTTAACCTTTGTTTTTCAGTGAATTTCTAGATTTTTTAAAATGTAAAGTATTATTTTATTACCATACGTAAAGCCAACCCCTGCCACGCATGGCCTTCGGACATGAGTGGCTGGAGTTTTGCGGCAGGTTCAGCCAACCTCTTGTGTGCAGCAAACCACCACCGTCGGTGTGAGAAGTTGGCCCGATATGCAACGTTCGCTATTCTAGCGACCGCTATGTATCGTTCCAACGACCCTTATGGTGTTTGGTTGTAAGTCAACCTATAGACCAGCTATCCTAGTAGCGTGGATACGAGCAGTCTAAGGCTAAAGACTCGAGAGGGCGCGTTAAGCCAGCTGTTTACCACACATGTACCCCTTGAACACCCAGTGAAAGGACACCACACAAGTGTTATGAAAATAAACAGGATATTTATTAAGATTCACAACAGCCCTGGACTCTTTATGAGGACAGGGTACTAAGCACAAACCAAATCTCTTTAGCAAATACTTCAAGTGCACAATTAAAACAAGTGTCCGAGGACACGGAAAGTTTAAGGTCTCGGGCGGACCCGATAAGGCAAGTCGGAAGCGAGGGACTCGGGACCCTAGAGTAAGGAGGCTATGCAGGCACCGAAATGCCGAGTTACCTAGCCACGAGGGCTGCGGCTGCACAAGTCTTACAGGCGTCGGGGTCTTCGCTGACGAGCCAGGAGCCGGAAGAAAAGGAGTTGCTGGCCGGCGACCAGTGCTGAATAGTTCGTAGAGATCCAAGCCTGGATCAGAGAGTGTTGATACCTGAAAGCAGAGGGGACCAAGTTCGTACTACTAGCCAGTAGTCAGAGGGTACCAGGAGGGCACCGGTTGGCCGTCACCTCGACCAGGTGAGTGGGCGACGCTAGGCTCTGCAGTCTCACGGACCAGGAGGCGTTGTCGGCGACCACGGTGGAGGTGCGAGCTGTCCCACGAAGGATGATGCTGTCGGCGTCGCTGGGCCCAGGATGGGGCAACAAGCCTTGGCAAATCTCAGGGCCACGTGGTGGGCCTAAGATGGCGTCTTGAGTGGGCCAGGAGGGCCCGGGGTGCTTCTCGCAAAGAAGGAAGCAAGGGCCAGTCTGGAGCAACCAGACCAGCAGAGTTGATTGTCGGATGTCGTCACAGAAGGGCACAAGCCAGCGGCTAGTGACCAGACAACGTGCTGAGCAGCGAGCAGAAGGGCCCCACGCAGATCGTGGAGATGCTGGGAGACTGCACTTCGGTGCTGGAGCGGCTCAGGGTCGGGGCTTCTCGGACCCCAGAGCACTCACCAGAGAGTTACCTCGATGGTCGTGCTGGTTTTAAGAGCGTGCAGGTTCTGATGATGGCCGGTCCCTCGAGGTCTCGTCGCACCCACAGATCACAGCTGCGCTGATGACGTGGGTAGAGGTCAGAGGTGCCAGGGAAGCCGGTTCTCGTCGAGCTGGGCCGTCGGATTCCTTGAGGAAGGACTTACAGCAAACCGCAGAGTTCTTAGATGGTGCCCGCTGATGCAGGGGGACTACTCCTTAGTCACAAGGGAGAAATCTTGAGAAGAGTCTTGAATGTCCTTTCGTAGAAAGTAGTTCTTGAATCAAAGATGATCTAATTTGGAAGGGTCCCCGCTCCGGTCTTTATCCTAAAGAAAGGGGTGGGTACATGACTAGGTCCTGCCCTAAGGGTGGGACCAGGAAGGGGGGTAGTTACACCCCTCTCCCCTACCGGACTTTCCCCAGGCCAGGGCTGTCGCCCCTGGAACTGGTTCTAACCGGCAGATGCGTAGTGAGCACCGGGGTGCCACTCCGCAGTCACCTTCTCGCAAAAGCCCTACCTACCCAGAATACACAAACCCTGTCTGGGACGGTGCGAACACCGCCCTCGACAGGAAACCCTTTGTCCGAGCGCTCCTCGCTGGAAGGACTCCCAGCAGCAGGAGGTCAGACTCGTGTCTGTGGTGGCAGCATCCATTTTGTGGAGCTGAGGCTTCAGTTAACTTTAACCGGGGTTCACAGTTACGTACATGTCGTGTCCCTCTAGAAGGGTGGAATGCTAACCTCATCGCCAGAATTGGTGAGAGGGCAGCACCCCGATTCGTATAACACCTTACTCGACATGCCTTGATAACGCGACACCGGAGTTACCGTTATGGTACGCGTTATCATGGAACAGCCATTGGGTCTTGATTCCGCAAGCTGCAACCGGGCTCGGCTCGGGCCTGAACCTAGCTCACACAAGCCCACGCACTCTGCCTTCAGGATTGTTAAGGCCTGCCATAGGAGTGACTGATAGGAGCTCGGGTGTCCATTGTATGGTTAGATATAGAGCTACTATACCTAAAGCGAAAGGTGATTACACGTCTTCGCCCCAGCTGTCGTGCAGCCAGTTGTGTCAAATTTAGGAGGCCAGCCAGGGGTGGCATAATACATGCTTCAGCCCCTGGCGGCCCTGGGTACACCTATGCCCTGCGTTACGGGGTCTGATAAGGTGGCTCAGTACCAATTGGTAAATGCACCTAGGGTACATATCGTAATTTAGAAAGAGAACAGCCAGGCTGTGGGTCTGATTAGCAGGCCCACAGCCAGAGAAAGTCGTAAACCAGTGAAACAAAAGCAAAAAATCTGGGTGATCATAGGATTGCAGACCCTACTCTCCTACATGACCCCCCCCCAAACGTCGGAACAATAAGCTAACCTTGACCAGGTGAGTCTTCTTGTTCTAAGTGGAAATATCTGGAGAGCCCATCGGCATTGCCATGATCAGTACCAGGTCTATGTTCCACTGTAAAGTCCATCCCCTGTAGGGAAATGGACCACCTAAGCAGTTTGGGGTTTTCACCCTTCATCTGATTTAGCCACAAGAGGGGCTTATGGTCGGTCTGAATCTTGAAGTGAGTGCCAAACAAGTATGGCCTCAGCTTCTTCAGGGCCCAAACCACAGCAAAGGCCTCCCTCTCAATAGCTGACCAATTCTTCTCTCTGGGGGTCAGCCTTCTGCTTATAAAAGCAATGGGCTGGTCTTGACCATCAAAATTCAGTTGAGAAAGAACAGCTCCCACACCCAACTCAGAAGCATCTGTTTGGACAATGAATGGTTTGGAGTAGTCCGGACTCTTGAGGATAGGCGCTGTGCACATGGCCTGCTTTAGGTCATCGAATGCTTTTTGACAGCTCGCTGTCCACTGAACCTTTTTTGGCATTTTCTTACTTGTCAGTTCGTTTAATGGTGTCACAATTGAACCATAGTTCCTGACAAATTTCCTATAGTAACCAGTCAGGCCCAAGAAAGCTCGAACCTGAGTCTGGGTGGTTGGAGGAGCCCAGTCCCTGATCGACTGTATCTTGCTCTCCAGTGGCTGAACCTGACCTCCACCTACAAGGTGGCCCAGGTATACAACCTGTGTCTGCCCTATCTGGCACTTGGTGGCCTTGATAGTGAGACCTGCTGCTTGCAGCGCCTCTAACGTCTTCCGCAGGTGGACCAGGTGATCCTCCCAGGTGGAGCTAAAGACAGCAATATCGTCAAGATACGCCGCACAGAAGTCATCCAGCCCAGTAAGGACTTGATTCACCAACCTTTGGAAGGTGGCAGGTGCATTTTTCAGACCAAAGGGCATTACCACGAACTGATAATGCCCACCAGGGGTTGAAAATGCGGTTTTAGGCTTGGCGTCCTCAGCTAACCTGATTTGCCAATACCCAGCTGTCAGGTCAAACGTACTTAAGTAGTTGGCCGAAGCCAATCTATCGATAAGCTCGTCTGCCCTTGGTATTGGGTGGGCGTCAGTCTTAGTGACTGCATTGAGACCCCTGTAGTCTACGCAAAACCTCATCTCTTTCTTACCACCCTGGGTGTGAGGTTTCGGCACTAGAACTACGGGACTAGCCCAAGGGCTATCCGAGGGTTCAATGACTCCCAGCTCCAACATTTTCTGCACTTCACTCTTGATGCAGTCTCTAACGTGATCAGGCTGCCTGTAGATTTTACTCTTGACGGGCAAGCTGTCACCAGTGTCAACCTCATGGGTGCACCAATCGGTCTGACTGGGTGTTAGAGAAAACATATGCCTGAACGACTGAAGAACCTGTTTACAGTCGCTCTGTTGATGTTCGGAGAGGCTGCCACAAAAGACAACACCATCTACCGATCCATCGTCAGGATTCTGAGTGAGCAGGTCGGGGAGAGGGTCACTCTCCTCTTCCTGTCCCTCATCTAGGGCCATGAGCAAACTCATGTCCTTCCTGTCGACATATGCTTTTAGCCTGTTGACATGAAGCACCCTGTGGGGGCTCCGGGGAGTTCCCAGGTCGACCAGGTAGGTGACCTCTCCCTTCTTCTCCAGGATGGTGTAGGGCCCGGACCATTTGTCCTTGAGTGCTGCTGGGGCCACTGGCTCCAACACCCACACCTTCTGTCCGGGCTGGTAAACAGTCAAGACAGCCTTTTGGTCATGCCAAGCTTTTTGGAGTTCTTGGCTGGCCTTAAGGTTTTCGGATGCCTTTTCCATGTATTCAGCCATCCGCGAGCGGAGGCCAAGCACATAGTCCACTATGTTGGCTGCAGGCTTTTTGAGAGGTCTCTCCCATCCTTCCTTCACCAAACACAGGGGCCCTCTTACAGGATGCCCGTACAGAAGTTCAAAAGGGCTGTAGCCAACCCCCTTCTGTGGGACTTCTCTGTAGGCGAACAAGAGGCAGGGGATCAGGACGTCCCATCTACGCCGAAGCTTTTCCGGTAGTCCATGAATCATCCCTTTTAGGGTCCTGTTGAATCTCTCAACAAGCCCATTGCATTGTGGGTGATAGGGTGTAGTGAACTTGTAGTTGACACCACATTCCTTCCACATAGCAGTTAAGTAGCTCGACATAAAGTTTGCACCTCTGTCGGAGACGACCTCCTTAGGGAAGCCCACTCTGGAGAATACTCCAACTAGGGCTCTTGCCACAACAGGTGCTGTAGTGGTCCTAAGGGGAATAGCTTCAGGGTACCTGGTGGCATGATCCACTACCACCAGTATAAACTTGTGCCCTGATGCTGTAGGTGGTTCCATGGGACCGACAATGTCGATCCCCACCCATTCAAAGGGCACCCCCACCACAGGCATTGGTATAAGGGGGGCCTTTGTCGTGCCACCTGATTTACCACTGGCTTGGCAAGTGACACAGGAGCGGCAAAACTCCTTGGTATCTTCGTTCATGTGAGGCCAGTGAAAGTGTGAGACAAGCCTGTCCCACGTTTTCGTCTGGCCTAAGTGACCTGCTAAGGGAATCTCGTGGGCCAAGGTAAGTAGGAAACCACGCTGAGACAAGGGTACAACCAGCCTCCTGGTCATGCCAGGCTTGGGGTCTCTTGACTCAGTGTACAGGAGTCCATCTTCCCAGTATACCTTGTGGGTACCTGTGGCGTTCCCAGCAGCCTCAGCAGCAGCCTGCTGTCTGAGGGGTTCAAGAGAAGGGCAGTCTAACTGGTCCTTCCCCAGGTCTTCCCTTGAGGGTCCCCCTGAACCCAAGAATTCAACTTGATCAAGTTCGAATTCCCTAGGCTCAGTTTCCCTCAATTCTTGTAGGTCAGCCTCCTCTGAGACTTGATCCTCGACCTGGGGCAAGGGGGAAGGCGCAGCCTTAACCCTACTGCTCTTTTTCTTGGGAGGTGTCTGGTCCGTTGTTCCAGGATCCAGCACCTGTTCAGTGGGGCATTTCCTGACCTGTGACCTAGTCACAGCGAACCCATGTGCTGGCAAACCTAACATTTCCATGTGAGTCCGGTGCTCCACTTCTGACCATTGTGATGACTCCAAATCATTGCCCAACAAACAATCCACTGGGAGGTCTGGACTAACTACAACCTTCTTTTGGCCAGTTACCCCTCCCCAGGAGAAAGCTACAATTGCCATACTATGATTGGTAGTGACATTGCTTGCATTGGTCACCAGGAATTCTGTACCTGGCATGATCTGTCCAGGGTCCACAAAGTTAGGCGTCACCATGGTGACGCTGGCACAAGTGTCCCTATAGGCCTGAGCCATCTTTCCATTTATGAAAGGCGTCTGTCGGTATTTGCCCAAGGTATTGGGACTTATGTCAGGGGACACGTCCGCGTCCCCTGTACTGACAAGGACAGCCTGAGTGAGTGTGCCAACTAAGTTGTCACGCCCCTCAGAACCCAGGGTTAACCCTACTAAACCCTTGGGAGGCGCACTACCACTGCTGACTGTACTAGGGGGCACAGGTGCCTTAGGGGCTGCAGTGGCAGGAGTCTGCCCTCCTCCTTTCTTGGTGCACTCACTAAACCAGTGAGATTTACTTTTACAGTACTGGCACCATCTTTTGGATTGGCCTTCTTTCTTCTTTTGGGGAGCCTGACCCCCACCCTCTTTGGGTTGTTGGGGACCTGTCGAAGACTTCTGGTCATTTTGTTCCCCTTTAGAATCTTTACCCTTCTGGTCTGCTTTCTTCTGACCACCTTGATTCTGGCCCTGGTTCTGTTTAACTCTTGTACGAACCCATCTGTCTGCCTTCTTTCCCAATTCTTGGGGAGAGGTCAGATCCGAGTCGACAAGATGCTGATGCAACAACTGGTTCTGACAATTGTTTAAAATTTGTTCTCTCATCATCAAATTATACAATCCTTCGTAATCAGTAACCTTACTGCCCAGCAACCAGCCCTCAAAAGCCTTAGTGGCACAATCGACAAAATCAGACCAATCTTGAGACTGCGTTTTCTGGGTATCCCTGAACAGCACCCTGTACTGCTCAGTGGTTAGGCCGAACCCTTCAACGAGTGTATTCTTCAAGACTTGGTAATTGTTAGCGTCCTCCACCCTTGTGGTGAGGAGCTTGTCTCTTCCTTTTCCTTCAAAGGAGAGCCACAAGATAGCTGCCCACTGACTCTGGGGAACGCCTTGTACCGTGCAGGCCCTCTCCAAAGCAGTAATCCATTTGTGGATGTCGTCCCCTTGTTTAAAGGGGGGCACTATCTTACCAAGGTGTTTCGTATCGAAACTCTTTTCCCTATTGCTAGGTACATTGCTGCCACCAGTGGGGAAAGCCCCACTTAACTGTTGCTCTCTCGCAAAGGCAAGCCGCTCTTTGGCCAGGGCAAGTTCTTCCCTTTCGATCCTCAGATTAGCTGCCCTTTCCTTAGCTTCGTACACTCTCCTCTGAGGGGACGTCATCCCTCTCTGAGAAGAGTTGTGAGAGCCATTGGTTCGAAGGGATCCGCCAGAGTCTCTCGATAGAGATCGGGCTCGTCCATTCCCAATGTTAAGCGGACCTGACAGTAGCGCCGGGGGTCCCCCAGTACCACTATCATGTTTGCTTAAGTTGGACCTGCTCAGTCTAACGACTTCTACCTGTCCCTTATCTGCCTCATCCCCAGAGGGATCCTCATCCTCATCATCCTCCACATCTTCGTTCTCAGTTGCGAGGTGGATGAGGTCAGGATCGTCTCTGGTTCCCTCGAGGGGAGGCATGTCTCCTTCTGGATTAGAAGAGCTAAGAAGTTTCTCGGCCCTTCTGGCATCATAAGTCTCCAAGAGACCAATCAGAAAGGACGTTGTGGGGTTAGACCCCTGCTTGATCTTCCTGGAGTGACATAGCTGTCTTAACTCCTTGAAGCTCAGCACAGTATATCCTGAAGGGATGACCTGTGGAGGGTCAACTGACACAAGGGGAGACCCAGAGTTTCCTCCTTTGTCCGACATACTGTTTCTAGTGTGGTGTAAGTGATGCACCTACCTACACTACGTGTTTACCTACTGTTCCCTTGCTAAGAGTTGTAGCCAAGGTGTGCTAAGCCTTGAGGAGCTACAACAGCTGGTTCAGTAGAACTAAGAGTATTCTAAGCTTTAGTTATATGTACTAACAGTACTTGTGCGATCTTTCAACAAGATATTCTTAGGATACGTGTGGTAAAACAACAGCAAGCTCAAATCCCAACCGCTGCTCACCAATGTGAGAAGTTGGCCCGATATGCAACGTTCGCTAGTCTAGCGACCGCTATGTATCGTTCCAACGACCCTTATGGTGTTTGGTTGTAAGTCAACCTATAGACCAGCTATCCTAGTAGCGTGGATACAAGCAGTCTAAGGCTAAAGACTCGAGAGGGCGCGTTAAGCCAGCTGTTTACCACACATGTACCCCTTGAACACCCAGTGAAAGGACACCACACAAGTGTTATGAAAATAAACAGGATATTTATTAAGATTCACAACAGCCCTGGACTCTTTATGAGGACAGGGTACTAAGCACAAACCAAATCTCTTTAGCAAATACTTCAAGTGCACAATTAAAACAAGTGTCCGAGGACGCGGAAAGTTTAAGGTCTCGGGCGGACCCGATAAGGCAAGTCGGAAGCGAGGGACTCGGGACCCTAGAGTAAGGAGGCTATGCAGGCACCGAAATGCCGAGTTACCTAGCCACGAGGGCTGCGGCTGCACAAGTCTTACAGGCGTCGGGGTCTTCGCTGACGAGCCAGGAGCCGGAAGAAAAGGAGTTGCTGGCCGGCGACCAGTGCTGAATAGTTCGTAGAGATCCAAGCCTGGATCAGAGAGTGTTGATACCTGAAAGCAGAGGGGACCAAGTTCGTACTACTAGCCAGTAGTCAGAGGGTACCAGGAGGGCACCGGTTGGCCGTCACCTCGACCAGGTGAGTGGGCGACACTAGGCTCTGCAGTCTCACGGACCAGGAGGCGTTGTCGGCGACCACGGTGGAGGTGCGAGCTGTCCCACGAAGGATGATGCTGTCGGCGTCGCTGGGCCCAGGATGGGGCAACAAGCCTTGGCAAATCTCAGGGCCACGTGGTGGGCCTAAGATGGCGTCTTGAGTGGGCCAGGAGGGCCCGGGGTGCTTCTCGCAAAGAAGGAAGCAAGGGCCAGTCTGGAGCAACCAGACCAGCAGAGTTGATTGTCGGATGTCGTCACAGAAGGGCACAAGCCAGCGGCTAGTGACCAGACAACGTGCTGAGCAGCGAGCAGAAGGGCCCCACGCAGATCGTGGAGATGCTGGGAGACTGCACTTCGGTGCTGGAGCGGCTCAGGGTCGGGGCTTCTCGGACCCCAGAGCACTCACCAGAGAGTTACCTCGATGGTCGTGCTGGTTTTAAGAGCGTGCAGGTTCTGATGATGGCCGGTCCCTCGAGGTCTCGTCGCACCCACAGATCACAGCTGCGCTGATGACGTGGGTAGAGGTCAGAGGTGCCAGGGAAGCCGGTTCTCGTCGAGCTGGGCCGTCGGATTCCTTGAGGAAGGACTTACAGCAAACCGCAGAGTTCTTAGATGGTGCCCGCTGATGCAGGGGGACTACTCCTTAGTCACAAGGGAGAAATCTTGAGAAGAGTCTTGAATGTCCTTTCGTAGAAAGTAGTTCTTGAATCAAAGATGATCTAATTTGGAAGGGTCCCCGCTCCGGTCTTTATCCTAAAGAAAGGGGTGGGTACATGACTAGGTCCTGCCCTAAGGGTGGGACCAGGAAGGGGGGTAGTTACACCCCTCTCCCCTACCGGACTTTCCCCAGGCCAGGGCTGTCGCCCCTGGAACTGGTTCTAACCGGCAGATGCGTAGTGAGCACCGGGGTGCCACTCCGCAGTCACCTTCTCGCAAAAGCCCTACCTACCCAGAATACACAAACCCTGTCTGGGACGGTGCGAACACCGCCCTCGACAGGAAACCCTTTGTCCGAGCGCTCCTCGCTGGAAGGACTCCCAGCAGCAGGAGGTCAGACTCGTGTCTGTGGTGGCAGCATCCATTTTGTGGAGCTGAGGCTTCAGTTAACTTTAACCGGGGTTCACAGTTACGTACATGTCGTGTCCCTCTAGAAGGGTGGAATGCTAACCTCATCGCCAGAATTGGTGAGAGGGCAGCACCCCGATTCGTATGACACCTTACTCGACATGCCTTGATAACGCGACACCGGAGTTACCGTTATGGTACGCGTTATCATGGAACAGCCATTGGGTCTTGATTCCGCAAGCTGCAACCGGGCTCGGCTCGGGCCTGAACCTAGCTCACACAAGCCCACGCACTCTGCCTTCAGGATTGTTAAGGCCTGCCATAGGAGTGACTGATAGGAGCTCGGGTGTCCATTGTATGGTTAGATATAGAGCTACTATACCTAAAGCGAAAGGTGATTACACGTCTTCGCCCCAGCTGTCGTGCAGCCAGTTGTGTCAAATTTAGGAGGCCAGCCAGGGGTGGCATAATACATGCTTCAGCCCCTGGCGGCCCTGGGTACACCTATGCCCTGCGTTACGGGGTCTGATAAGGTGGCCCAGTACCAATTGGTAAATGCACCTAGGGTACATATCGTAATTTAGAAAGAGAACAGCCAGGCTGTGGGTCTGATTAGCAGGCCCACAGCCAGAGAAAGTCGTAAACCAGTGAAACAAAAGCAAAAAATCTGGGTGATCATAGGATTGCAGACCCTACTCTCCTACATGACCCCCCCCCAAACGTCGGAACAATAAGCTAACCTTGACCAGGTGAGTCTTCTTGTTCTAAGTGGAAATATCTGGAGAGCCCATCGGCATTGCCATGATCAGTACCAGGTCTATGTTCCACTGTAAAGTCCATCCCCTGTAGGGAAATGGACCACCTAAGCAGTTTGGGGTTTTCACCCTTCATCTGATTTAGCCACAAGAGGGGCTTATGGTCGGTCTGAATCTTGAAGTGAGTGCCAAACAAGTATGGCCTCAGCTTCTTCAGGGCCCAAACCACAGCAAAGGCCTCCCTCTCAATAGCTGACCAATTCTTCTCTCTGGGGGTCAGCCTTCTGCTTATAAAAGCAATGGGCTGGTCTTGACCATCAAAATTCAGTTGAGAAAGAACAGCTCCCACACCCAACTCAGAAGCATCTGTTTGGACAATGAATGGTTTGGAGTAGTCCGGACTCTTGAGGATAGGCGCTGTGCACATGGCCTGCTTTAGGTCATCGAATGCTTTTTGACAGCTCGCTGTCCACTGAACCTTTTTTGGCATTTTCTTACTTGTCAGTTCGTTTAATGGTGTCACAATTGAACCATAGTTCCTGACAAATTTCCTATAGTAACCAGTCAGGCCCAAGAAAGCTCGAACCTGAGTCTGGGTGGTTGGAGGAGCCCAGTCCCTGATCGACTGTATCTTGCTCTCCAGTGGCTGAACCTGACCTCCACCTACAAGGTGGCCCAGGTATACAACCTGTGTCTGCCCTATCTGGCACTTGGTGGCCTTGATAGTGAGACCTGCTGCTTGCAGCGCCTCTAACGTCTTCCGCAGGTGGACCAGGTGATCCTCCCAGGTGGAGCTAAAGACAGCAATATCGTCAAGATACGCCGCACAGAAGTCATCCAGCCCAGTAAGGACTTGATTCACCAACCTTTGGAAGGTGGCAGGTGCATTTTTCAGACCAAAGGGCATTACCACGAACTGATAATGCCCACCAGGGGTTGAAAATGCGGTTTTAGGCTTGGCGTCCTCAGCTAACCTGATTTGCCAATACCCAGCTGTCAGGTCAAACGTACTTAAGTAGTTGGCCGAAGCCAATCTATCGATAAGCTCGTCTGCCCTTGGTATTGGGTGGGCGTCAGTCTTAGTGACTGCATTGAGACCCCTGTAGTCTACGCAAAACCTCATCTCTTTCTTACCACCCTGGGTGTGAGGTTTCGGCACTAGAACTACGGGACTAGCCCAAGGGCTATCCGAGGGTTCAATGACTCCCAGCTCCAACATTTTCTGCACTTCACTCTTGATGCAGTCTCTAACGTGATCAGGCTGCCTGTAGATTTTACTCTTGACGGGCAAGCTGTCACCAGTGTCAACCTCATGGGTGCACCAATCGGTCTGACTGGGTGTTAGAGAAAACATATGCCTGAACGACTGAAGAACCTGTTTACAGTCGCTCTGTTGATGTTCGGAGAGGCTGCCACAAAAGACAACACCATCTACCGATCCATCGTCAGGATTCTGAGTGAGCAGGTCGGGGAGAGGGTCACTCTCCTCTTCCTGTCCCTCATCTAGGGCCATGAGCAAACTCATGTCCTTCCTGTCGACATATGCTTTTAGCCTGTTGACATGAAGCACCCTGTGGGGGCTCCGGGGAGTTCCCAGGTCGACCAGGTAGGTGACCTCTCCCTTCTTCTCCAGGATGGTGTAGGGCCCGGACCATTTGTCCTTGAGTGCTGCTGGGGCCACTGGCTCCAACACCCACACCTTCTGTCCGGGCTGGTAAACAGTCAAGACAGCCTTTTGGTCATGCCAAGCTTTTTGGAGTTCTTGGCTGGCCTTAAGGTTTTCGGATGCCTTTTCCATGTATTCAGCCATCCGCGAGCGGAGGCCAAGCACATAGTCCACTATGTTGGCTGCAGGCTTTTTGAGAGGTCTCTCCCATCCTTCCTTCACCAAACACAGGGGCCCTCTTACAGGATGCCCGTACAGAAGTTCAAAAGGGCTGTAGCCAACCCCCTTCTGTGGGACTTCTCTGTAGGCGAACAAGAGGCAGGGGATCAGGACGTCCCATCTACGCCGAAGCTTTTCCGGTAGTCCATGAATCATCCCTTTTAGGGTCCTGTTGAATCTCTCAACAAGCCCATTGCATTGTGGGTGATAGGGTGTAGTGAACTTGTAGTTGACACCACATTCCTTCCACATAGCAGTTAAGTAGCTCGACATAAAGTTTGCACCTCTGTCGGAGACGACCTCCTTAGGGAAGCCCACTCTGGAGAATACTCCAACTAGGGCTCTTGCCACAACAGGTGCTGTAGTGGTCCTAAGGGGAATAGCTTCAGGGTACCTGGTGGCATGATCCACTACCACCAGTATAAACTTGTGCCCTGATGCTGTAGGTGGTTCCATGGGACCGACGATGTCGATCCCCACCCGTTCAAAGGGCACCCCCACCACAGGCATTGGTATAAGGGGGGCCTTTGTCGTGCCACCTGATTTACCACTGGCTTGGCAAGTGACACAGGAGCGGCAAAACTCCTTGGTATCTTCGTTCATGTGAGGCCAGTGAAAGTGTGAGACAAGCCTGTCCCACGTTTTCGTCTGGCCTAAGTGACCTGCTAAGGGAATCTCGTGGGCCAAGGTAAGTAGGAAACCACGCTGAGACAAGGGTACAACCAGCCTCCTGGTCATGCCAGGCTTGGGGTCTCTTGACTCAGTGTACAGGAGTCCATCTTCCCAGTATACCTTGTGGGTACCTGTGGCGTTCCCAGCAGCCTCAGCAGCAGCCTGCTGTCTGAGGGGTTCAAGAGAAGGGCAGTCTAACTGGTCCTTCCCCAGGTCTTCCCTTGAGGGTCCCCCTGAACCCAAGAATTCAACTTGATCAAGTTCGAATTCCCTAGGCTCAGTTTCCCTCAATTCTTGTAGGTCAGCCTCCTCTGAGACTTGATCCTCGACCTGGGGCAAGGGGGAAGGCGCAGCCTTAACCCTACTGCTCTTTTTCTTGGGAGGTGTCTGGTCCGTTGTTCCAGGTTCCAGCACCTGTTCAGTGGGGCATTTCCTGACCTGTGACCTAGTCACAGCGAACCCATGTGCTGGCAAACCTAACATTTCCATGCGAGTCCGGTGCTCCACTTCTGACCATTGTGATGACTCCAAATCATTGCCCAACAAACAATCCACTGGGAGGTCTGGACTAACTACAACCTTCTTTTGGCCAGTTACCCCTCCCCAGGAGAAAGCTACAATTGCCATACTATGATTGGTAGTGACATTGCTTGCATTGGTCACCAGGAATTCTGTACCTGGCATGATCTGTCCAGGGTCCACAAAGTTAGGCGTCACCATGGTGACGCTGGCACAAGTGTCCCTATAGGCCTGAGCCATCTTTCCATTTATGAAAGGCGTCTGTCGGTATTTGCCCAAGGTATTGGGACTTATGTCAGGGGACACGTCCGCGTCCCCTGTACTGACAAGGACAGCCTGAGTGAGTGTGCCAACTAAGTTGTCACGCCCCTAAGAACCCAGGGTTAACCCTACTAAACCCTTGGGAGGCGCACTACCACTGCTGACTGTACTAGGGGGCACAGGTGCCTTAGGGGCTGCAGTGGCAGGAGTCTGCCCTCCTCCTTTCTTGGTGCACTCACTAAACCAGTGAGATTTACTTTTACAGTACTGGCACCATCTTTTGGATTGGCCTTCTTTCTTCTTTTGGGGAGCCTGACCCCCACCCTCTTTGGGTTGTTGGGGACCTGTCGAAGACTTCTGGTCATTTTGTTCCCCTTTAGAATCTTTACCCTTCTGGTCTGCTTTCTTCTGACCACCTTGATTCTGGCCCTGGTTCTGTTTAACTCTTGTACGAACCCATCTGTCTGCCTTCTTTCCCAATTCTTGGGGAGAGGTCAGATCCGAGTCGACAAGATGCTGATGCAACAACTGGTTCTGACAATTGTTTAAAATTTGTTCTCTCATCATCAAATTATACAATCCTTCGTAATCAGTAACCTTACTGCCCAGCAACCAGCCCTCAAAAGCCTTAGTGGCACAATCGACAAAATCAGACCAATCTTGAGACTGCGTTTTCTGGGTATCCCTGAACAGCACCCTGTACTGCTCAGTGGTTAGGCCGAACCCTTCAACGAGTGTATTCTTCAAGACTTGGTAATTGTTAGCGTCCTCCACCCTTGTGGTGAGGAGCTTGTCTCTTCCTTTTCCTTCAAAGGAGAGCCACAAGATAGCTGCCCACTGACTCTGGGGAACGCCTTGTACCGTGCAGGCCCTCTCCAAAGCAGTAATCCATTTGTGGATGTCGTCCCCTTGTTTAAAGGGGGGCACTATCTTACCAAGGTGTTTCGTATCGAAACTCTTTTCCCTATTGCTAGGTACATTGCTGCCACCAGTGGGGAAAGCCCCACTTAACTGTTGCTCTCTCGCAAAGGCAAGCCGCTCTTTGGCCAGGGCAAGTTCTTCCCTTTCGATCCTCAGATTAGCTGCCCTTTCCTTAGCTTCGTACACTCTCCTCTGAGGGGACGTCATCCCTCTCTGAGAAGAGTTGTGAGAGCCATTGGTTCGAAGGGATCCGCCAGAGTCTCTCGATAGAGATCGGGCTCGTCCATTCCCAATGTTAAGCGGACCTGACAGTAGCGCCGGGGGTCCCCCAGTACCACTATCATGTTTGCTTAAGTTGGACCTGCTCAGTCTAACGACTTCTACCTGTCCCTTATCTGCCTCATCCCCAGAGGGATCCTCATCCTCATCATCCTCCACATCTTCGTTCTCAGTTGCGAGGTGGATGAGGTCAGGATCGTCTCTGGTTCCCTCGAGGGGAGGCATGTCTCCTTCTGGATTAGAAGAGCTAAGAAGTTTCTCGGCCCTTCTGGCATCATAAGTCTCCAAGAGACCAATCAGAAAGGACGTTGTGGGGTTAGACCCCTGCTTGATCTTCCTGGAGTGACATAGCTGTCTTAACTCCTTGAAGCTCAGCACAGTATATCCTGAAGGGATGACCTGTGGAGGGTCAACTGACACAAGGGGAGACCCAGAGTTTCCTCCTTTGTCCGACATACTGTTTCTAGTGTGGTGTAAGTGATGCACCTACCTACACTACGTGTTTACCTACTGTTCCCTTGCTAAGAGTTGTAGCCAAGGTGTGCTAAGCCTTGAGGAGCTACAACAGCTGGTTCAGTAGAACTCAGAGTATTCTAAGCTTTAGTTATATGTACTAACAGTACTTGTGCGATCTTTCAACAAGATATTCTTAGGATACGTGTGGTAAAACAACAGCAAGCTCAAATCCCAACCGCTGCTCACCAATGTGAGAAGTTGGCCCGATATGCAACGTTCGCTAGTCTAGCGACCGCTATGTATCGTTCCAACGACCCTTATGGTGTTTGGTTGTAAGTCAACCTATAGACCAGCTATCCTAGTAGCGTGGATACGAGCAGTCTAAGGCTAAAGACTCGAGAGGGCACGTTAAGCCAGCTGTTTACCACACATGTACCCCTTGAACACCCAGTGAAAGGACACCACACAAGTGTTATGAAAATAAACAGGATATTTATTAAGATTCACAACAGCCCTGGACTCTTTATGAGGACAGGGTACTAAGCACAAACCAAATCTCTTTAGCAAATACTTCAAGTGCACAATTAAAACAAGTGTCCGAGGACACGGAAAGTTTAAGGTCTCGGGCGGACCCGATAAGGCAAGTCGGAAGCGAGGGACTCGGGACCCTAGAGTAAGGAGGCTATGCAGGCACCGAAATGCCGAGTTACCTAGCCACGAGGGCTGCGGCTGCACAAGTCTTACAGGCGTCGGGGTCTTCGCTGACGAGCCAGGAGCCGGAAGAAAAGGAGTTGCTGGCCGGCGACCAGTGCTGAATAGTTCGTAGAGATCCAAGCCTGGATCAGAGAGTGTTGATACCTGAAAGCAGAGGGGACCAAGTTCGTACTACTAGCCAGTAGTCAGAGGGTACCAGGAGGGCACCGGTTGGCCGTCACCTCGACCAGGTGAGTGGGCGACGCTAGGCTCTGCAGTCTCACGGACCAGGAGGCGTTGTCGGCGACCACGGTGGAGGTGCGAGCTGTCCCACGAAGGATGATGCTGTCGGCGTCGCTGGGCCCAGGATGGGGCAACAAGCCTTGGCAAATCTCAGGGCCACGTGGTGGGCCTAAGATGGCGTCTTGAGTGGGCCAGGAGGGCCCGGGGTGCTTCTCGCAAAGAAGGAAGCAAGGGCCAGTCTGGAGCAACCAGACCAGCAGAGTTGATTGTCGGATGTCGTCACAGAAGGGCACAAGCCAGCGGCTAGTGACCAGACAACGTGCTGAGCAGCGAGCAGAAGGGCCCCACGCAGATCGTGGAGATGCTGGGAGACTGCACTTCGGTGCTGGAGCGGCTCAGGGTCGGGGCTTCTCGGACCCCAGAGCACTCACCAGAGAGTTACCTCGATGGTCGTGCTGGTTTTAAGAGCGTGCAGGTTCTGATGATGGCCGGTCCCTCGAGGTCTCGTCGCACCCACAGATCACAGCTGCGCTGATGACGTGGGTAGAGGTCAGAGGTGCCAGGGAAGCCGGTTCTCGTCGAGCTGGGCCGTCGGATTCCTTGAGGAAGGACTTACAGCAAACCGCAGAGTTCTTAGATGGTGCCCGCTGATGCAGGGTGACTACTCCTTAGTCACAAGGGAGAAATCTTGAGAAGAGTCTTGAATGTCCTTTCGTAGAAAGTAGTTCTTGAATCAAAGATGATCTAATTTGGAAGGGTCCCCGCTCCGGTCTTTATCCTAAAGAAAGGGGTGGGTACATGACTAGGTCCTGCCCTAAGGGTGGGACCAGGAAGGGGGGTAGTTACACCCCTCTCCCCTACCAGACTTTCCCCAGGCCAGGGCTGTCGCCCCTGGAACTGGTTCTAACCGGCAGATGCGTAGTGAGCACCGGGGTGCCACTCCGCAGTCACCTTCTCGCAAAAGCCCTACCTACCCAGAATACACAAACCCTGTCTGGGACGGTGCGAACACCGCCCTCGACAGGAAACCCTTTGTCCGAGCGCTCCTCGCTGGAAGGACTCCCAGCAGCAGGAGGTCAGACTCGTGTCTGTGGTGGCAGCATCCATTTTGTGGAGCTGAGGCTTCAGTTAACTTTAACCGGGGTTCACAGTTACGTACATGTCGTGTCCCTCTAGAAGGGTGGAATGCTAACCTCATCACCAGAATTGGTGAGAGGGCAGCACCCCGATTCGTATGACACCTTACTCGACATGCCTTGATAACGCGACACCGGAGTTACCGTTATGGTACGCGTTATCATGGAACAGCCATTGGGTCTTGATTCCGCAAGCTGCAACCGGGCTCGGCTCGGGCCTGAACCTAGCTCACACGAGCCCACGCACTCTGCCTTCAGGATTGTTAAGGCCTGCCATAGGAGTGACTGATAGGAGCTCGGGTGTCCATTGTATGGTTAGATATAGAGCTACTATACCTAAAGCGAAAGGTGATTACACGTCTTCGCCCCAGCTGTCGTGCAGCCAGTTGTGTCAAATTTAGGAGGCCAGCCAGGGGTGGCATAATACATGCTTCAGCCCCTGGCGGCCCTGGGTACACCTATGCCCTGCGTTACGGGGTCTGATAAGGTGGCCCAGTCCCAATTGGTAAATGCACCTATGGTACATATCGTAATTTAGAAAGAGAACAGCCAGGCTGTGGGTCTGATTAGCAGGCCCACAGCCAGAGAAAGTCGTAAACCAGTGAAACAAAAGCAAAAAATCTGGGTGATCATAGGATTGCAGACCCTACTCTCCTACAGTCGGCAGCTAGCCACTTATGCATGGCGTGCAGTTCACTGCAGGATATAGCCTCTGAGCAGCGAACACTACATTGCGCACACATTTCTGCAACACCAAAATATAAAAAGTGAGCCTACACGCTTTATCAAGGAGTGAGCATAGCAAAATATATATATATATATATAAAGTAGATGTATCATCGTTCTCCAAAAATCACCAATACTGTTAGTCAAATGTATATTTCAATAATTCACAAAATTCAATTTTTATTAATATTGATGACTAATTAATCTTTATACAGCCCTGGAGGATGTGGTCTCTGGGGTGTTTTTAGTTTTGGGAGAGGAGCTGCGCACTCCCCTTTCCCTTAAATAAGATATCGGCCCTAGGAGATGGGTTACCTGGGGCCTCTTAGAGGCTTGGAGATGGAGCCATGCACCAGCTCCCCATTAATAATAATGTGCCACCCCCCAGGTCTTGGCCCACCCAAGGGGATATTTTTTTTAACATGTGGGAGCCAGATAATTTAGAAAAGGAAATTTGAGCAGATTCACGTGTCCTCTGCAAACCTTTGGCAAAATAAAAAAAATAAAAACATTTTTGGCCCCAGGCGATGTCCCTCTGGGACCCCAATAGCACTTCTAAGGGGTCAGGGTATCTCTATCCTGCCCCCGTTATATTTAAAAAAAAACTTTTTTCCAGGACTGAGTCCGATACTAATGTCTTTCGCCACATCGTTGTTGATGCTCTCTCTTCTTGAGATCTCTTGGCTCCGCTTATCCCCCACGGTGTACTACTGAACAGATTTACGCCAAAGAACAAAAATCACTCTTTCTGGACCAAAATCGAGATTTCGGCCAAATTCGGTGTAAATCCATTCGGAGGTTTGGGCTGTAGCAGCGCCTAAAATTCCAATGGAAAAATATATTAGAAAATTGTCGGTGTTAGGTTTTTTAGAATCAGTGATACCCGAGCTGCTTTTAGGCAGTCAGGGATTATGCCTTGTGATAGAGAAGCGTTAACAATCCTTGTCCAGGTGGGGATGAGTACATTCTTGATTTCTTTGAAGAAGGCCGGGGGCAACAGGTCACTGAAGTGGTTAGATGGGTTGATATTCTGAAGAATCTTGTTGATGTCTTTTTCACTGAGAGGGGTAAGGGTGCCCCATGACGCATTGTTCTTGGTGTTCAGGCTTATAGGTGTACGCTTTTGTAAGAGGTCAAGTGGTGGAGCAGACCTGAAGGATGGCAGTAGAGCCTTCTTTGAGGCGAGGTCAATGGTGATAAGTCTTGATTTCTCAATGAGGAAAGCAGCAAGTTCCTTGCATGAGGGTGGGCTGCCTCCAGAGTCGGGGTGCTTTGGACTTACAACTGATTGCTGTTTGACCAATTTGAAAAGTTGTGAAGATTCGTCAGACAGGGCTTAAGTTATCCGAAAATAATAATAAAGAAACGTGGTCCTAACTATAACTATCTGCCAGTATTATACAAGTATATTACTTTTACTGCTGGCTCACCTGGCTTGACAGAAATACTGCTATTTGGAGAGGCTCAACACCTTAATGACCACAACTAAATAATTAACAAATCAAAGAACGTAAAGAGGTCTTGGAGAACCCCCACGTCCTGTTTCTGTAGCAAAATTCCAAAAAGAAAAGCACCCTTATTCAGACTACTTTCAGCTACTATGTATTTTAGCCATTGTCATGCAAAAGCTGAATCAGAGCCTGGCTTTCTTGGTTTGGCTTTACTTGGGCTCGCCAGTCACTAAATTCTAAATTGAAGCTATATTTTTTATATTCACTAACTTAAATTTTATTAATTTGAATTATACTTGTAAATCACTTTTGTTTAGGAAACAGTAACTAATGAAAAACACTCAAAACGTGACAATATATATTACTACATACATTCAATTTACCGAAAAAAAAACCTGAGTTAACAGCATATTTCTGTTATCCAGTGAGCATGGTCATAGCGAATCCCCCACCCCACACACTTTAGCAGCTTATGAGGAGGCTGCATCTGGGCCCCATCGGGCGGTGAACAGGCTCCTGGAAACACGTATTAGCTGTTTAATGGCCCCTTCTGTCTGCTGGTCTAAATACTCATAAATATCACTGTTAAGGAGAACCCAAAAAAACGACAGAAAGCTGGGCTGGGAAATGTTAATGAGGAAATTATGAAAAAGTAAGCATGAGAGAGAAAAACCAAGAAAAGAAAAAGTAACGATGACAGAAAAAAGATGGGTAGATAGAAAGGGGAAATAAAGATTTATGGAGGGAAGAAGAGGGAAAGGAAACAAAGAAACTATACATCAATCAATCAAGAGACTTGTAAAGTGCGACTACTCATCTGTAAATGTCTCAAGGCTTTGGGAGGGCGAGGTTAATGGAGGGGCTGCTGATTCGCCAAAGTCCCAATGGCTCAGTCGAAGAGCCAGGTCTTGAGGTCCTTCCTGAATTGAGGCAGTGACGGTGAGAGCCTGAAGTGGAGAGGCAGGGTGTTCCAGGTCTTTGCTGTGAGGTAGGAGAAGGATCCTTCCTTCCGCCGTGGTCTTGCGGATACGTGGGATGGTGGCCAAGGCCAGATGGGCTGAGCTGAGGTCTCTGGTCGGTCCGTGGAAGGAAAGGCGATGTACACAGGTCCTGCGTTGTGTAGGGCTTTGTAGACGTATGTGAGGAGCTTGAGGGTGATTCATTTGTTGACTGGGAGCCAGCAGAGGTCTCTCAGGTTGCTGGTGATGTGGCTGCGGCGGGGGATATGGAGGATGAATCTGGCGGAGGCATTTGAAATGTTCTGCAGTTTTTTTAGGAGTTTCTGGGGGATGCTGGCGTAGAGTGCATTGCCGTAGTCGAGTCTACTGCTGATGAGTGAGTGGGTGACAGTCTTTCTGGACTCCGTGTTGATCCACTTGAAGATCTTTCGGAGCAGGCGAAGCTTGTGGAAGCAGGATGATGAGATGCAGTTGATCCTGAGATTCATGGTGACCGAGGAGGCCAGGATGATGCCATGGTTTCGTGCGTGGTCTGTGGATGTGGGAGGGATGGAAGATCTGCGGGCCACCAGAAAGGAAAGAAGGAAACCAGAAAGGAAAGAAGGAAACCAGAAAGGAAAGAAGGAAACCAGAAAGGAAAGAAGGAAACCAGAAAGGAAAGAAGGAAACCAGAAAGGAAAGAAGGAAACCAGAAAGAAAAGAAGGAACCCAGAAAGGAAAGAAGGAAGCCAGAATGGAAAGAAGAAAGAAAAGGTGGCATTTATAATGGAGAGCTAGAGGTAAGAAAGAGGAGGTAAGAAAGTGTGTACGAATGTGGATTGAAGAGTACAAGGTTGGACAGTGGAAGGGTGAAAGGAAGAATCAATGGAAGGTATAAATATGATGATGGGAAAAGCATGGTTGCATTACTGGATGGAGGCATGGTTGAGTGGAAAGGTGAAGGAAAGGGCAGATGGATGAAGTGATGGAGATGAATTAAGGGAAGGGTCATAGGATACATGGATGGATGGAAGGAGGGTGAAAGAGTGAAGTAAGCTCTTCTGTTTCCCCTGCTTTATGTGATTACCGGTTCAAGTGGGAAGTATCTACATTTTCTGGCTACTACTCCTTGGAGAGAAACATCCCTGACCTACAAAGTAGTTGCTTTTGGTCAGACGAAGACATTGCTGAGTTCAACAACCCCAGCAGATGACGAAGGAGAGAACACCAGAGTGAACGAGCTGCACAAACACAAGCCACAAACAAGGTGCAATCAATCAAGGCCAGTTTAATGCACTCCAGGAAATGCAGCGCATAAGATATGCACAGAGCAGGCAGCGAGAGGGTGATTAACAACCGCTTCCACGAAACTAAACAAAAACGCTTTCTGCTGACTTCAGGAGTTTAACGTGCTTTAAAAACGTCAGGACTCTGAGGCGCAGAATGAATTCGTTCCAAATTACGCAGCACTGCGGCTAGCCAGAGCCTGCCGAGGAGGAGGGCTGCTGCATCTAAACTCAGGACTGGATTGTCCACAAGGGACTCCCTCCCCCCACCGCCTCACCCTCCACCCCAAAAGACTCTCCTCCCTACTCTCCCTCCCTCCCCCCAGCAAACTTGTGAACAAGCTGTTGTGCTGCATGGAATCAGAGATCTCGCAGAGGGACACAAAGAAACAATCACAGCGACAACTACTGGTGGCAGCAACTTACTACAGAACGCATGACAAAAGCCGCGTTTTTTGTCACAAATCTTTATTGGAAGAGCAGAACAAAACGATGTTGAAAGGAAAAGGGGGGCATAAAGCACGATATGTGAAACAATAATAATGTACGAAAAAGTGCAAAATGGATCACATCACTAGCTACATAGCATGTGGAGGTCCCACGAGTCAGGGGCCCTTGGGGGCCAAGAAGGGGCAATATCAAGGAGGGCAGTGAGTCCATATCTCTGCAGTAAATGAACAGCAAGGGGAAGGGGCGCCAGAAAGATGAGACATGACAAAAAAGAAGGAAAAAAATGGAACAGCAAACAGAGATGAAGAGGGGGGGGGGAGCAAGAGGAGAGGGGGAGAGGAGAAATGTCCTTTTAAAAGTGCTGACAGAGATCCCCAGTAGGCAAAATGCTACTTTGCCTGACACGCTCAAAATCCTTGCACCGTTCATGCTCTGAGGACTTACCACCCCTGAAAGCAGTCAAGCCTTTTAATTGGTACAGACATTTTGCTGCTACAGAGAAATAATGCTCCTTGTAATCCCGAAGAGTTGGAATATTTGATGGATGTCCATATAGAACCCCTTCAAAAACCATGGCTTTTTAGAACTAGGTGTGGAAAGTTGTGCTGCAAAACTAATCAGCTGGCCCAGGGCACAAGTCCTAAAAATAGAAGTGGGGGGACGCTGTCACCGGAAGTGACGTCACGAAAGGTGGCTCCGATCTCGTCCCAGAGAGGCCAAAGAGTTAAGTCCAGCTGTTTGGCAGGGGGGACGACGTCCCTGCGTAAAATAAGTGGGGGGACGCCGTCCACCCGCGTGGTACCCCGACAACACGGGCTGAGCCACGTGCGCCGTTTCCTGCCAAGTGGAACCACGCTTGCCTTAACTACGCATATGCCTGAACCACGCATATGCGTGGCTAAGGCAGTGCACAGTCTAGATGCGCAGATGAGCGGGCCGGGCACAGGAAAGGAAGGATCTGGAGTCTGGAGAGAGAGATCTGGGATGTGGTCTGGTATGTGGGGCTTGTGAGAAGTTGGCCCGATATGCAGCGCTCACTATTCTAGTGATCAATATGCATCGGTCCAAACGACCCTTATGGTGATTGGTTGTAAGTCAACCTTAGACCAGCTATCCTAGTAGCGTGGATACGAGCAGTCTTCGGGCTAAACTCTAGAGGGCGTGTTAAGCCAGCTGTTATACCATCACATACCCCTTGAACACCAAGTGAAAGGACACCACACAAGTGTTATGAAAATAAACAGTGTATTTATTAGAATCACAACAGCCCTGTACTCTTTATGAGGACAGGGTACTAAGCACACAACAAAACTCTTAGGAAAATACTTCAAGTGCACAATCAATACAAGTGCCCGAGGGCACAGAAAGTTTAGTGGTCTCGGGCGGACCCGATAAGGCAAGTCGGAAGCGATAGGGACTCGGGACCCTTAGATAAGGAGGCTATGCGGGCACCGAAATGCCGAAGTTACCTAGCCCAGGGGCTGCGGCTGCATAAGTCTTGTACAGACGTCGGGAGTCCTCGCTGACGAACCAGGAGCCGGAAGGAAGGAGTTGCTGGCCGGCGACCAGTGGAGATAGTTCGTAGAGATCCAAGCCTGGATCAGAGATGGATGACACCTGAAAGCAGAGGGGAACAAGTTCGTACTACTAGCCAGTAGTCAGAGGGTACCAGGAGGGCACCGGATGATCGTCACCTCGACTAGGTGACTGGGCGACGCTAGGCTCTGCAGTCTCACGGACCAGGAGGCGTTGTCGGCGACCAGGATGGAGGTGCGAGCTGTCCCACGAAGGTTGATGCTGTCGGCGTCGCTGGGCCCAGGATCGGGGCAACAAGCCTTGGCAAATTTCAGGGCCACGTGGTGGGCCTAGAATGGCGTCTTGAGTGGACCAGGAGGGTCCGGGGTGCTCCTCTCTCAGAAGGGAGCAAAGGCCAGTCTGGAGCAACCAGACCAGCAGCGTTGGTTGTCGGGCGTCGTCAAGAAGGTCACGGCCAGCGGCTAGTAACCAGACAACGTGCTGAACAGCAAAGAGCAGAAGGGCCCCACGCAGATCGTGGTGATGCTGGGAGGCTGCACTTCGATGCTGGAGCTGCTCAGGGTCGGGGCTTCTCGGACCCCAGAGCACTCCCCAGAGGATCCCTCGGCGGTCGTGCTGGTTAAGAAATCGTGCAGGTCTTGATGATGGCCGGTCCCTCGAGGTCTCGTCGCACCCACAGATCTCAGCTGAGCTGACGATGTGGGTAGAGGTCAGAGGTGCCAGGGAAGCCGGTTCTCGTCGAGCTGGGCAGTCGGATTCCTGAGGAAGGACTTGCAGCAAACCGCAGAGTTCTTAGATGGTGCCTGCGGATGCAGGGTGACTACTCCTTAGCCACAAGGGAGAAATCTTGAGAAGAGTCGAGAGTTTCTTTTGTAGAAAGTATTCTTGATTCAAAGATGATCTACTTTGGAAGGGTCCCCGCTCCTGCCTTTATCCTAAAGAAAGGGGTGGGTACGCGACTAGGTCCTGCCCTAGGGGTGGGACCAGGAAGGGGGGTGATTACACCCCTCTCCCATGCCGGACTTTCCCCAGGTCAGGGGCTGGGGTGCCCCTGGAACTGGTTCTAGCCGGCAGATGCGTAGGTAGCACCGGGGTGCCACTCCGCAGTCACCTTCCTGTAAAGCCCTGCCTACCCAGGATACACAAAACCCTGTCTGGGATGGTGCGAGCACCGCCCCGGACAGGAAACCCTTTGTCCAAGCTCTCCTCGCTGGAAGGACTCCCAGCAGCAGGAGGTCAGACTCGTGTCTGTGGTGGCAGCGTCCATTTTGTGGAGCTGAGGCTTCAGTTAACTTTAACCGGGTTTCACAGTTACCTACATGTCGTGTCCCTCTAGAAGGGTGGAATGCTAACACCGTCGCCAGAATTGATGAGGGGTTAGTATTCCAATTCATATGACACCTTACTCGACATGTTTTGATAAAGCAATACCAAAGATAGCATTTAACCGCGAGGATTATAATGCACTTAAGAGTATATGGTATGCGTTATCATGGAACAGCTATTAGGACTTGGTTCCGCAAGCTGCAAACGGGCTCAGCTCATGCCAGAGCACCATTTCACATGATTCCAAGCACTCTGCCTTCAGGATTGTCAAGGCCTGCCATAGGAGTGACTGATAGTGGCTGCATAAGTCTTGTACAGACGTCGGGAGTCCTCGCTGACGAACCAGGAGCCGGAAGGAAGGAGTTGCTGGCCGGCGACCAGTGGAGATAGTTCGTAGAGATCCAAGCCTGGATCAGAGATGGATGACACCTGAAAGCAGAGGGGACCAAGTTCGTACTACTAGCCAGTAGTCAGAGGGTACCAGGAGGGCACCGGATGATCGTCACCTCGACTAGGTGAGTGGGCGACGCTAGGCTCTGCAGTCTCACGGACCAGGAGGCGTTGTCGGCGACCAGGATGGAGGTGCGAGCTGTCCCACGAAGGTTGATGCTGTCGGCGTCGCTGGGCCCAGGATCGGGGCAACAAGCCTTGGCAAATTTCAGGGCCACGTGGTGGGCCTAGAATGGCGTCTTGAGTGGACCAGGAGGGTCCGGGGTGCTCCTCTCTCAGAAGGGAGCAAAGGCCAGTCTGGAGCAACCAGACCAGCAGCGTTGGTTGTTGGGCATCGTCAAGAAGGTCACGGCCAGCGGCTAGTAACCAGACAACGTGCTGAACAGCAAAGAGCAGAAGGGCCCCACGCAGATCGTGGTGATGCTGGGAGGCTGCACTTCGATGCTGGAGCTGCTCAGGGTCGGGGCTTCTCGGACCCCAGAGCACTCCCCAGAGGATCCCTCGGCGGTCGTGCTGGTTAAGAAATCGTGCAGGTCTTGATGATGGCCGGTCCCTCGAGGTCTCGTCGCACCCACAGATCTCAGCTGAGCTGACGATGTGGGTAGAGGTCAGAGGTGCCAGGGAAGCCGGTTCTCGTCGAGCTGGGCAGTCGGATTCCTGAGGAAGGACTTGCAGCAAACCGCAGAGTTCTTAGATGGTGCCTGCGGATGCAGGGTGACTACTCCTTAGCCACAAGGGAGAAATCTTGAGAAGAGTCGAGAGTTTCTTTTGTAGAAAGTATTCTTGATTCAAAGATGATCTACTTTGGAAGGGTCCCCGCTCCTGCCTTTATCCTAAAGAAAGGGGTGGGTACGCGACTAGGTCCTGCCCTAGGTGTGGGACCAGGAAGGGGGGTGATTACACCCCTCTCCCATGCCGGACTTTCCCCAGGTCAGGGGCTGGGGTGCCCCTGGAACTGGTTCTAGCCGGCAGATGCGTAGGTAGCACCGGGGTGCCACTCCGCAGTCACCTTCCTGTAAAGCCCTGCCTACCCAGGATACACAAAACCCTGTCTGGGATGGTGCGAGCACCGCCCCGGACAGGAAACCCTTTGTCCAAGCTCTCCTCGCTGGAAGGACTCCCAGCAGCAGGAGGTCAGACTCGTGTCTGTGGTGGCAGCGTCCATTTTGTGGAGCTGAGGCTTCAGTTAACTTTAACCGGGTTTCACAGTTACCTACATGTCGTGTCCCTCTAGAAGGGTGGAATGCTAACCCCGTCGCCAGAATTGGCGAGGGGTTAGTATTCCAATTCATATGACACCTTACTCGACATGTTTTGATAAAGCAATACCAAAGATAGCATTTAACCGCGAGGATTATAATGCACTTAAGAGTATATGGTATGCGTTATCATGGAACAGCTATTAGGACTTGGTTCCGCAAGCTGCAAACGGGCTCAGCTCATGCCAGAGCACCATTTCACACGATTCCAAGCACTCTGCCTTCAGGATTGTCAAGGCCTGCCATAGGAGTGACTGATAGGAATCTGTGTGTCCATTTTTAGGGTTAGATATAGGTATACTATATCTACAGCAAAGGGTGATTACACCACCTTGCCCCAGCTGTTGTGCAGCCAGTTGTGTCAGATTTAGATGGCCATCCAGGGGTGGCATAATACATGCTTCAGCCCCTGGTAGGCCCTGGGTACACCTATGCCCTGAGTTACAGGGTCTGATAAGGTGGCCCAGTACCAATTGGAAATGTACCTAAGGTACATGGAATCCATTTTAGAGAGAGAGCAGTAGGCCTGGGGTCCTGATTGGCAGGGCCCCAGGTCAACTAAGTCGGAAAACCAGCAAAACACCAGGCAAAAAGTTGGGGGCAACCATAGTCAGGTATCCACCTTCCTACAGGGCTGGGGTCGGGTTTTGGGGGGAGAGAGGGGTCGTTTTTAGAGCTCAGGGGTCTGGTTATTTTCAGGGCTCGGGGGGGTCATGGTTGTTTTTAGGGCTGTGGGGGGGGTCAGGTTATTTTTAAGGCTTGGTTGGTCAGGATGTCTTTAGGGCTTGGTGGATCAGGGTTGTTTTTAGGGCTCAGCTGGGGTTGGAGTTGATTTTAGCGCTCGGACGGGTCAGGGCTGGTTTTAGGGCTCAGGGCGAGGGGGATGAGGTGTGATCTTTATCACACGTATCCCCTTTACCAGTCATACCTTTACCATGAAATAGCGTTGTAAAGACATGCGTGGTAAAGGAATATTTTGTTAAGACGCATTCAATGTTCGGGCAGCGTTGTAGAGGTACACGTGGTTTAGCCATAAGTGCCTCTGACATACAGCCACGCTCAGCTATATGTGGGCTGGTTCTGCTCTGTTAAATACCTCCTACCATCACGCTTGCCCTCATGCTTCCCCCATGAGACGCCCCCAGTGGGTCAGTATTGTGGACTGCAATGTTCTCTATTAGCACTGAGGCAGCTCTGCTTTAACCACTAAAGTGTTTTTTATGTATCAGAAAGTTCAGCCACTACATTCATCCAGTCAGCTGCCTGAAGCATAAGATCTGCTATTAAACCAGCAGACTTAATTTATTTTGATAATTTCATCTAACTGGGCGTCAACTGCTGCACAATGCCCTTGTTCTGCTACCTTCACCAGGTGTTTAGCTGCTTTTGCAATTTGACCTACTACTGCCTATTCAATTAAGAGTAAGGTGTACTCGGGCCACTGGAGTATTGCGTCATCGTCGAGGATGCCGAAGCCGAGGGGCTTGCGATTCAAGTACCTGAAAGGCTGCAGGAGGTAATGTTAAATCGTGTGTCGAAGACGGTTCACACAGCAGTCCCAAGGTGGAGTTTGGAGAGGTGATGTGTCACACAGCGGCTCCATAGCATTGCTTCTGCTGGGACCACAGTTGGAACTGGCAGAGCATCTTCGGGCCCACTTGGTAGGGTCCTGTCCGAGGGTGGTATCACTTGGGAGGGTAGGACTCACAGCTGGCAGAGTCCAGATGCTGGGATCAGGATGGGGGAAGCCTGTTGTATCCCAGAGGCTTCTGATCAGGGGGCCAGCCAACTAACCCTTAGAGTTACTATGGCTGTCCTGTGTTCAAGATACAGTCTAGTCGTTCTCACTCAGGCAGCAGGGCAGAAGGACAGCATAGCAGGGCATCAGAGTGACAGTCCTTCTTGCAGCAAGCAGCACAGCAGTCTATCTTCTGAGCGTTCCACAGGTCCAGATGCGGACTGAAGAGTTGGGGTCTAAGGTTCACTATTTATACTTGGTGTCCACTTTGAAATATGAGGTATTTTTCAAGGATTCCACTCCCTAGAGACACTTGAAATATTCTACCTTTGTGATGTGCAAGTGTGATAGGTGACAGCTCCTCCTCCTCCTTAACATAGAGTGGCCCATGCTACCAACACCTAGCTTTTCTTAGTTTCACTGACTGGGAGCAATACAGAAAGACCAACCACCAAGTACACCTCTTCATGTGATCCAGGAACAGGCTGCCGACAGTAAATGGTTGGAGCAAGAAAATTACAGCTTTCTGAAAGTGGCATTTTTTGAGCTGTTATTAAAAAAATGATTTTACTATTAACCGCATGAGTGCTGCAGCTTTTCCCGCTGTGCGCTGAAAATTAAAAAAACCCGCGTTACATGACAAAGCCAGCTCGTCATGCGCGCAGAGCAGGTAACGCCCATGACGAGCTGGCTTTGTCATGAGCACTGAAGGGGTTAAAGAAGGCTATTAATTACCATTCCATAGACACCAAACTAGAAATTCCTACCTGCTCCCAATTTACCGTTATCACTTATTTAAGGTTGTAGGAGAGTAGGGTCTGCAATCCTATGATCACCCAGATTTTTTGCTTTTGTTTCACTGGTTTACGACTTTCTCTGGCTGTGGGCCTGCCAATCAGACCCACAGCCTGGCTGTTCTCTTTCTAAATTACGATATGTACCCTAGGTGCATTTACCAATTGGTACTGGGCCACCTTATCAGACCCCGTAACGCAGGGCATAGGTGTACCCAGGGCCGCCAGGGGCTGCAGCATGTATTATGCCACCCCTGGCTGGCCTCCTAAATTTGACACAACTGGCTGCATGACAGCTGGGGCAAAGTCGTGTAATCACCCTTTGCTTTAGGTATAGTAGCTCTATATCTAACCATACAATGGACACCCGAGTTCCTATCAGTCACTCCTATGGCAGGCCTTAACAATCCTGAAGGCAGAGTGCGTGGGCTCGTGTGAACTAGGTTCTGGCCCGAGCCAAGCCCGGTTGCAGCTTGCGGAATCAAGACCCAATGGCTGTTCCATGATAACGCGTACCACATCGGTAACTTCGGTGTCGCGTTATCAAGGCATGTCGAGTAAGGTGTCATACGAATCGGGATGCTGCCCCCTCACCAATTCTGGCGACGAGGTTAGCATTCCGCCCTTCTAGAGGGACACGACATGTACGTAACTGTGAACCCCGGTTAAAGTTAACTAAAGCCTCAGCTCCACAAAATGGATGCTGCCACCACAGACACGAGTCTGACCTCCTGCTGCTGGGAGTCCTTCCAGCGAGGAGAGCTTGGACAAAGGGTTTCCTGTCGAGGGCGGTGTTCGCACCGTCCCAGACAGGGTTTGTGTATTCTGGGTAGGTAGGGCTTTTGCGAGAAGGTGACTGCGGAGTGGCACCCCGGTGCTCACTACGCATCTGCCGGTTAGAACCAGTTCCAGGGGCACCAGCCCTGGCCTGGGGAAAGTCCGGCAGGGGAGAGGGGTGTAACTACCCCCCTTCCTGGTCCCACCCTTAGGGCAGGACCTAGTCATGTACCCACCCCTTTCTTTAGAATAAAGGCCGGAGCGGGGACCCTTCCAAATTAGATCATCTTTGAATCAAGAACTACTTTCTACGAAAGGACATTCGAGACTCTTCTCAAGATTTCTCCCTTGTGACTAAGGAGTAGTCACCCTGCATCAGCGGGCACCATCTAAGAACTCTGCGGTTTGCTGTAAGTCCTTCCTCAAGGAATCCGACGGCCCAGCTCGACGAGAACCGGCTTCCCTGGCACCTCTGACCTCTACCCGCGTCATCAGCTCAGCTGTGATCTGTGGGTGCGACGAGACCTCGAGGGACCGGCCATCATCAGAACCTGCACGCTCTTAACCAGCACGACCATCGAAGCAATTCTCTGGTGAGTGCTCTGGGGTCCGAGAAGCCCCGACCCTGAGCCGCTCCAGCACCGAAGTGCAGTCCCCCAGCATCTCCACGATCTGCGTGGGGCCCTTCTGCTCGCTGCTCAGCACGTTGTCTGGTCACTAGCCGCTGGCTTGTGCCCTTCTGTGACGACATCCGACAATCAACTCTGCTGGTCTGGTTGCTCCAGACTGGCCCTTGCTTCCATCTTTGCGAGAAGCACCCCGGGCCCTCCTGGTCCACTCAAGACGCCATCTTAGGCCCACCACGTGGCCCTGAGATCTGCCAAGGCTTGTTGCCCCATCCTGGGCCCAGCGACGCCGACAGCATCATCCTTCGTGGGACAGCTCGCACCTCCACCGTGGTCGCCGACAACGCCTCCTGGTCCGTGAGACTGCAGAGCCTAGCGTCGCCCACTCACCTGGTCGAGGTGACGGCCAACCGGTGCCTTCCTGGTACCCTCTGACTACTGGCTAGTAGTACGAACTTGGTCCCCTCTGCTTTCAGGTATCATCAATCTCTGATCCAGGCTTGGATCTCTACGAACTATTCATCACTGGTCGCCGGCCAGCAACTCCTTTTCTTCCGGCTCCTGGCTCGTCAGCGAAGACCCCGACGCCTGTAAGACTTGTGCAGCCGCAGCCCTCGTGGCTAGGTAACTCGGCATTTCGGTGCCTGCATAGCCTCTTTACTCTAGGGTCCCGAGTCCCTCGCTTCCGACTTGCCTTATCGGGTCCGCCCGAGACCTTAAACTTTCCGTGTCCTCGGACACTTGTTTTAATTGTGCACTTGAAGTATTTTCCTAAGAGATTTGGTTTGTGCTTAGTACCCTGTCCTCATAAAGAGTACAGGGCTGTTGTGATTCTTAATAAATACACTGTTTATTTTCATAACACTTGTGTGGTGTCCTTTCACTGGGTGTTCAAGGGGTACATGTGTGGTAAACAGCTGGCTTAACGCGCCCTCTCGAGTCTTTAGCCTTAGACTGCTCGTATCCACGCTACTAGGATAGCTGGTCTATAGGTTGACTTACAACCAAACACCATAAGGGTCGTTGGAACGATACATAGCGGTCGCTAGAATAGCGAACGTTGCATATCGGGCCAACTTCTCACAAAGGTAATAAGGAAACCAAATGTTATCCTATGGGGGAGGTAGTCTGGTAGTGGTAAAAAACGAATTTAATGGTTTTCCACTACCAGGACATGTAAAACTTAAAAGTATTTATCCAAGTTTTAAATACACTGCCCCTGCTCTATGGGCTGGCTAGGGTGGACCCTAGGGATGACTTATATGTATTACAAAGAAGGTTTGGGCCTGTCAACAGGTTTATCATGGTAGGCCTGAGAAATGTTTGAAAAGACTACTTAACTGGGTAGCACAATAAGTGCTGCAGGCCCACTACTAGCATTGAACTTACAGGCCCTGGGTACATGTAGTACCACTTTCCCAGGGACTTATAAATAAATTAAATAGGCCAATTGGGTGTAAGCAAATTTTACCAAGTTTAAAAGAGAGAACATAAGCACTTTAGTACTGATTAGCAGTGGTAAAGTGTGCAGAGTTCCAAAAGCCAACAAAAACAGGTTTAGAAAAAAGGAGGGTGAAGGTAAAGTTTGGTGTTGACCCTGCGGAAAGGGTTAAGTCCAACTGTTAAAATCTGCAGATTATACAGAAAATTATGGCTAATGTGTCAAACACAGCAAATCCATAATTATACAAGAAATGCTGCAGAATTGTGTAATTCCAATGGCCCTGGGTATACTAGCAGGGGAAGATGGCAGGCGCAGTAATGTAAGGTTGCACATGTCCCCAATACTCCACACAAAAGTCTTTCCATAAAACACTATTAAATCGGCTTGAGGTGGATGAGAGGCTACTGCTGACCTCTAAAGCCATCTAGTGAATCCGCTGTGAGGCTTTGATTCCCCAGTGATAACCATATTACATAAGGAAGATGTGGTGAGGCTGACCTGTGTGCAGTGGCATGAAACATGTTCTGATGAGGAGGGCATGGGGGTCTGGAAGGACCCTCAAGATACCCAGGGGCAGATCAAGACATGAGACTGGGAATGCGGGGTGGAGCTTCAGAGTCAACTAGATCTGTGCATACTCGAGGTTAGGGGGGGTTCAGTCCCTCCCCCTGACTGGCAGCCCTAGTATGAAACGGGTTTGGCTAGGAGGTGAGGCAGGGTAAATCTCCAGCATGTCAATACACCTCGAGCTTGCTGCGTGAGGTGCAGCTTGTGTAACAGGCAAAACCCCTGTAAAGGCAAGCATTGGCAAAGCCAATTGGTATCGCCTATGCAAGAGCTATAGGCTTTGGCAATGTGTTTTGGCCATGTTTTACACCAAGGGGCTGCTGTTTAGCGTGGCTAAACATTAGTGGAGTAGAGGAGAGTTGGGTGGAGTGGAGTGTTGCATAATGGAGTGGCTTAGAGGGGAGTAGTGTGTTGTGGAGTGGCTGGAGATGTTGTAGAGTGAGTGAAGTGTCGTAGAGAAGAGTGTCACAGAGTGGTGTGTCATAGAGTGGCGTGGAGAGTTGCAGAGTAGAGAAGAGTGGCGTAGAGAGGTGCTCAGTGGCGTAGATTGCAGTGTCATAGTATGGAGGCTGTTAGAGTGGAGGGTAGCAGAGTGAAGGTTGATTGAGTGGAGGGTCATAGAGGGCATGGAGTGGAGGAGAGTGGAGTAGAGTGGCATAGAGTTGAGTGGAGTGTTCAGGAGTGGTGTAGACTGGAGGGGCATAGAGTGGAGGAGTGCATAGTGTTGTAGATTAGAGTGTCCAAGAGTGAGTTGTGTAGAGTCAAAGTGGAGTGGAGTGTCGTGTTATGGAGTGTCATAGAGTGGAATGTCATAGAGTGGAGTGACATAGAGTGTCATAGAGTGGAGAAGCATAGAGTATTGGGTAGTAGAGGGGTATAGAGTAGAGTGGAGTAAGGTTTAATAGAGTGTAGTGTTGTAGTGTGACATGTAGTGGAAGGGTGTAGAGTAGAAGGGCGTGGAGTGGAGTAAAGTGTCAGGCCGGCGCACGAGGTGTGCATAAAAAGCTGCCATGACCACGCGCAGCGGTAACGCGCAGCGGGAGCGCCGTAGGAGAGCCGGAGTCGAGCCAGAGTCCGGCCCGTCTGCGCCCGTCCGCGCCTCGGACGGGCCAACGGCCAGGTATGCTGACCCAAAAACTAAAATTAAGGTATACACAAGGCAGAGTTACTTTCCCTACAATATGAGCCAGATTGTGATAGACACAAGATGGACCCGTCTGTGTGGTCCGGCCCTGCAAACTGCCAGTGCTGTGGCCACGCTTTCACATGGACACAAAAAATTACCGATATGACACCTCGAGGGAAACTCCTATTTGGAGGCCTAATAAATGCTAGATCAATGCCCAGACATGCCCAGTATATATACGATCTTATACTTGATGAAAATCTGGACCTACTCTGTATTACAGAGACCTGGCTGAATCCAGGCTGCACCCCAGATGTGGTACAGGCTCTGCCACCGGGTTATACTATACTTAGAAAAGACAGAGGAGAAGAAAAACGGGGAGGGGGAGTGGCTGTTATTCATAGGGACACTCTTTCATGTTCAGTGTTAGAACTGCAGGAACTTAAAGAGGCAGAAGGAATGGGCTTCTGCATAAAAATCAATGATACCTTCACCTTTGTTGGGGCATTAATATACAGACCACCAGGATCCTGTAAAGGCTTCTAGGAAACAGTGGGAGGAGCACTTAGCCCTTTGGTACTAAAGTACTCTAATTTCACGGTCCTAGGGGATGTAAATATTCACCTAGAGAACAGACTTGATAATGCGACTGCATCTTTTAGGGAGACCATGGAAGTTCTTGGCTTAGTTGTTAATGGTAACCAGCCCACTCACGATGCAGGACATATTCTTGACTGCATCGCGACTAACCTAAGCACTTTAAGATGCGAACATCCAAAACCTCAGGTATGGACAGACCATGCGCTCATACCGTTTACTCTCACCCTTGAACATAATATGAAATGTAAAAATCTCGATCAACGAAGTCAGTCCACCCATGAAGAGTGGAAGGAACTAATGGCCCACCCAGACCTTGCCAGACTGGCAATGGAATGTAGACCTAATAAGATAGGATCATTGAATACTGACCCCAATACGTTCAAGGAATGGATGAATGTGCTAAAAGGAATGGGAGGGCAGGGAAATATCAGGAAGACCAAAGGGAAAAAAAAGAAGCAGTCCGCCCCATGGTTTAACCAGGATCTTAAAATAAGACAAGGAGAACTGCGCAGAGCGGAGCGCAGATGGCGTAAGAACTACTGCATGATAGAACGCACCAAATACAATGCCACAAAGAAAAAATACCATGAACATATTAAGTTGGCAAAAAAACTTATTATCGCAAGGCGGTTGAGGCTGCAAACAACAAACAGAAAGTCATCTTCAACATTGTCAGAGGATTTAATAAACCTGACTTTCTAACGCAAGAAATTCCCCCTTCAGAGACTCTGTGCGAGGCTATCGCCGAGTACTTTGAAGGAAAAGTACATGGCCTGACAAAGGATTTTGTAATCCCTAGCTTGGTCGGTGATGAAGTTAATGGAAAGGAGAGACTGGTGGAGAAACAATTGGCGAGTTTCCAACCTGTCAGCTTAGAGGAATCCCGACGAGCTATACTCTACACCAAATCAGGTTCTCCATTTGACCCCTGCCCTATTAAACTCCTGCATCTTATTGTGGAGGTTACCAACTCAGTCATTAACGACATTGTAAATAGTTCCCTGGCCACAGCTAATGTCCCCCCAGAGTGGAAACTTGCAGCAGTGAGACCCCTGCAAAAGAATCAGCTCCCTGACCCCACTACACTATCCAATCTGCGTCCCATCTCACTACTTCCTGCTCTATGTAAAATCACAGAGTCTATGGTCAACCAACAACTGACCAGGTTCTTAGAAGAGAGTGAAGTATGGCATCCCAACCAGGCTGGTTTTAGAGCGCAGCACTCAACGGAGTCTGCTCTCCTGCATACCGCAGATACCATCCATACCGCCCTAGACCAAGGGAAGAAGGCCGTCCTGATTTTATTAGACCTATCGGCGACCTTCGATACGGTCTCACATGTCATTCTGATAGACCATCTGAAAACCTTTGGCATCACGGGTGTGGTACTTGAATGGCTCAAGAACTTCCTGAGTGGAAGGAGGCAGGTGGTGACGCTAGGAGAATTTCACTCTGGGGAGAGAAGACTCACGACAGGAGTACCTCAGGGCTCCAGTCTTAGCCCGACATTGTTTAATGTCTACACCGCACCCCTGATCAGTCTAATTGCATCGTTTGGCATAGAAGCTATAGCCTATGCCAACGACACACAACTGATCCTGACTATGGATAAAGACAACCAGGTCTGGGAAGAGAAACTCAAGGGCTGCCTTACGGCAACCTTTGAATGGATGCGGTCTAACCATTTGAAATGCAACACCGGGAAGACGGAGATAATACCGATGGGCCCAAACAATGAATTCATACCCAGACTGTGGTGGCCTGAGAAAGCAGAAATACCACCCAATACTGCCACCACAGCCCGCAATCTGGGAGTGACCTTTGATTGGAATTTGTCCTTTAAACAGCAGGCACTGAAAGTGGCAGGTACGTGCTTTGGTGTTATAAAGAGCTTGAGAAAGTTCTTCGACCTCCTTCCCTTGGAGGCCAGGAAAACAGTAGTGGTCACACTGGTCACATCCCACCTTGATTATTGTAATGGACTATATGCAGGTACCAACAAGGAGGTTACCTATAGGCTCCAAATGGTGCAGAACTCGGCGGCCAAACTTGTTTTAAAGTGGCCCAGGAGATCATCAGCGACGGAAGCCCTTAAGACTTTACATTGGCTACCTATCATTAAAAGAATTCTATTTAAAATCTTGCTCATCACCTTTAGGGCAATACATAAACTAGGACCGTTGTATTTGCGGAAAAAAATCATCAGATACCATCCAACTCGAACTCTCCGCTCGACCAACGCCAATCTTCTGGCAGTTCAATCATTCAGGCTTAAGACCCGCGGGGGCAAGTCCCTTGCGGTGCTAGGCACAAAAGCCTGGAACACACTCCCCCCACACATAAGAGCCTTGGATAGAGAAATTGAATTCAGGAAACAACTAAAAACCTGGATCTTTACTCTACCTGACACCACTGCCAGATCCCTAGTGTAAGAATTCTATCTGATCAGCCATACAAGTGGGCGCCAAGATGCTCCTTGGAGCGATAGTTGCGCGGTATAAATAACCCCTTACATTACATTACATAGAGTGGAATAGAGGGTCGTAGAGTGGGGTGTCATAAAGTGTTGTAGATTGGAGGGGTGTAGAGTGGAGGTGAGTGGAGGGGAGTAGAATGAAGTGTGTAGAACAGAGTGGAGTGACGTAGAGTGGAGCAGAGTCACAGAGCAGAGTGGAGTGGCCTAGAGCTAAGTGGCATAGAGCGGTGCAGTGGCATACATTGGGGTGGCATAGAATGGCATAGAGTGTGATAGAGTGTCGTAGAGCAAATTGAAGTACAATATCTTTGAGTACAGGGGTGTAGAGAGGAGTGGAATAAAGGGTCATAGAGTGGAGTAAAGCGTTATAGAGTGGCATAGAGTGGAGTGCAATAGAAAGGAGTGAAGAAGAGTCGAGTAAAGTATCGTACAGTGGAGTGACATAGTGTGGATTGTTGTAGAGTGGAGTAAAGTGGAGTGGAATGGAGTGGAGTGGCATAGAGCATCACAGAGTGGCATACAGTTTTGTAGAGTGGAATAAAGTGTCACAGAGTAGAGAGACGTATTGTGGATTGTAGTAAAGGGGAGCGAAGTGGTGTGGAGTAGAGTGTAGTGACATAGAGTGGAGTGGCATTCAGTGTCGTAGAGCGGAGTGTCGTAGTGTGAAGTGGCATAGAGTGGAGCGGCATAAAGTGAGTGATCTAGAGTGAAGTGGCATAGATTGTCGCAGAGTAAAGTGGCAAAGAGTATCGAAGAGTAGAGTGGCATAGAGTGTCCTGGAGTAGAGTAAAGTGTCGTAAGTGGAATAGAGTGGAGTAGAGTTGAGTGTTGTAGAATGAAGTAGAGTAGTGGGTCGTACAGTGGAGTGGCATACAGTAGAGAGGAGTAGAGTGGCGTAGAGCGAGGTGGAGTAGAATTGCATAGAGTGAAGTAAAGTGGCGTAGAGTGTCGTGGAGTGACAAGAGTGGAGGAGCGCAGCGTGGCATAGAGTGGAGTGGAGTGTCGTAGAGTGGAGTATGCATGGTGTGGTAATGTTCCGCCATTACAGACAACACATTTTCAATTGAAATGACCATTAAATTTGCAAAGACAATCAGTTTTACTGTTAAAACTATAAAGCACACAAACAATAATGTGCAGAAACGGCGTCACCTGGTGTACTGATTTGTTTTGATCGGATTAAAATATGTGTTTCCAGCACATGTCAGAATTACAAAACAATGTGCTTCATTGGTGCTTTCTTAATTCGGATATACTCGGAAATATTTGCACAGTTCATTTACAGATACTTAAATTTTGTTGTGTGCTAGAAAAACACATTTCAGATAAATTATTTCACTTTGAAGCCAGAGTAAGAAAAGTAAACACCAAGCTCCTTAGGAAGACAGAGCCTGACATTTGACCTCGGTCTTTGAATGCACAGCAAATGTGAAAAGATAAGAAACAACTTGCATAGGCCTGTTTACAGAAAGTGAGCACTCGTGGAAGAATATAGTAAACAAGCTATGCTCCATGAGAAGTACAAAGACATGCTATACAGAAAAAAGCAAATAAAGCTACCAAGTACAAAGCAAGCAAATGTGAGTTACAAAGCCAATGCTAAGCAATGAGCAGGATGCATTCTTAGGTCAGATTTCAGAATAACCCCAAAAAGTGTTATGCAATCAGACTGCTGTGCTGTCTGGTAGGCTTTGAGCTAAAAAGAAAGCAGGGTGAGGCCTGCCTGCTAGCCACATACTATTGTGGTGAGGACCTGTGGGCTGCAAACTGTGTGACGTGCGACGGCGACTGACGAGGGGGAGGAGATTGAGGACCCCTCCACCAGACATTTTGCCAGAAGCATGTCTGGACTGCAGATGGAAATCCGACAGGATAAAGGGACAGGGAGGGTGCCAACTGTGAAGGCATCAAGAGACAGGTAGTCTGCATAGAGGAAAGAGAGAGGTAGGGAAAGTAACGGCAGTCTTTAATGAAGGGGCCAGCATGTCAGGTGTTGTGGGATGTACTGATGATGGTAGAAGATTAATAATCTGAGAACTATGAAACTCAAAAGAGCCCGGACCCTACACCCACCCCCTATCTGATGGTCCTGGGCCATGGAACCAAAGGCCCTGAAGAATTGCAGAAAGATATCAATGAGTAGCTATGGGACATGTGAGAGGGTAGTGTACCTCCAGAGTGTTGTCTGAAGGCCTGGACTGGTGAGAGCTAAAGGAAACATGTTCAGAGGAAAAACACTGCATGGGAGGCACTTCTAAATGGAACATCAGAGGGGGCTAGATTTGCAGGGAACTTGAAGAGCTGTAGGTGTCTACCTGGGGCAATAGTATGTCCTGCATGTGCCCCTGGTGGGTTTGATGTCTACTGTGACTCTCAAGAAATAACTACGAGCAGATTATACTGATTGCAAACAGGGAGTGGAGAGCACCACAGACTCTATGTGTTCAGAAGGGGGAAACAAATTGTGATGGCATATCATTTGGCGACATGAGAAGCACACTTGGAGTGATGGGATTGCCCAGGTCAATACTAAAGACACGTTCACTTTCCGAGGATTACCAAATCCCATTCAAATATCAGGAGTGATGGTGCAAAGAGAGACCGTGATAGTAGCATGGACAGGGCTGTTATGAACAAGTCTACATCCACAGAAGTTTTCTACATGCAATTAAAGACACAAGAACCACTCTGAAGACAAAAATAGGGGAAGTGGGGATCGACACAGCCTTCCCATTGCAAAACCTGAGAAAAGCTGTGGACCGGGTCATGGGGTCAAGTAGAGGGCCCTGTATCGGAACTGGTGGATAGTGAGAGAGCCCTCTGCACAGTGGTCCACCAGCTTAACACAATACCCGTACAACTGGAAGACTGAGCAGAAGAAGCAGGGGGGAAGCACATCAAAACAATCTGCAAATGGTGGGTCTGACTATGGGTCTGGAGGGAAGGTGACCTGAAACGGTCCTAGAGGATTGGGTCCTCACACTTATGTCAGCAGGAGAATTATCCTCATGCTTCATCAACTTGATGGCCCATGGATCGCTGATGCAGTGATTGCCACCAGAAACGCCCCCACATTTGCCCATTGCCAGTTTCTTAACAAAGAGACATAGATATGATAGGTCAATTAAACATGTGAAGGCAATGGGACTGAAGGCTAAAACATGTTTGAGATAAGTTACAGTTACTTTTTTGAGTACAGTGATCTAATGGCTTGCAGTAATTTCGGACAGATGTTCCAACTTTTCAGTTTCTGCCAAAGAATGTTACAGACAACCCCGTCAAAAGCAACTGAGTAGTCGATGAAGCAACCAAAAACTGGGGGGGAGGCACGGGCTTGTTGAGCTAGATATGAGAGGGCTATAATGTTGTCAACTGTCGAGACCCTGATCGAACCCCTGTCTGATAGGATGGTAAGAGACGTTCAGTTTGTGCCCAGTCCACAATTTATTTATTTATTTTATTTTGATAGTTTTATATAGCGCGAACAAGATCTTTGCAGATATCAGAGCGCTTTACAAGAAGGAGATGAAATAATAGAATGTAAATAGTTGAGGTAGTTAGGTACAAGGTGCATAGTTACGTAGGTAGGTCAAAAAAACAGGAGGTAGATCATAGGTGAGGTAGTGTCAGTACAAGGTGCATAGTCAAACCGTTGCGCCAATAATATAAAAGTACAAAAGTAAGCATATACTTATTTAAGCGTGCTGCACGTGTTTTTGGAGATAACATAACGGTGGGCATAGTTGAGGTAGATGCGTGCAGGATGTATAGTCACACAGGTGCATCAGTAGTACAAAAGTAGGGATGGTTGAGGTGGTGTAGGTACAGTGTGCAAGTCAGACAGGTGCGTCAGTAATACATCAAAATACAAAGAGGGAACATATACAATCAAAATAAGTCATAATACCAGTAGTACAAGTAGTACAAAGAGGGAACATATACAATCAAATAAGTCATAATACAAGTAGTACAAGTAGACCAAGGGGTCAGGCAGGTATTACGGAGCGGATTCATGAGAGCTACAGGATAATAGATCATGTGTATTTAGCCATGAGGATCGCTTTTACTTCTTTCTTAAACAGTTTGTTGGAGGAGATGAGCCTGGTTTCAGGAGGGAGTGAGTTCCAGATCCTGGGTGCCATTCCTGAAAAGGAGCGTTTATAGGTTTTTTCCTTCCTGAATCTTCGAGGTTTCAGCAGAAGATTGTTTGTACTTCTAGTAGTTCTAGAGCCACCCGAGATTGTCAGCTTTTGAGTGAGGTAGCTGGGCGAGTTGTGGTGTACAGCCTTGTGAGTCATGCAGGCGATTTTCAGATGTATTCTGGCTTCAAAAGGCAGCCAGTTCAGGGATTTAAAGTCAGGGGAAATATGCGAGTGTTTTTTTGAGCCAGTGATGAGTCTCGCTGCAGCGTTAAGGGACGCTCTAAGGGGTGCCGTTGTTGTTAGGGGGAGCCCGCAGAGGGCGGTGCTTCCGTATTCTATGTGCGGGATGACTATAGATTGTACTGCAGTTTGGAAGTCTTTGGCTGGAAGGAAGGCTTTAAGTTTCCTCAAGGTATTGATTTGGAAGTTCGCTCCTTTGGTTGCCTTGCTGATGTGCTGCTGCATGTTGAGATTGGCGTCAAGTGTTATGCCTAAGGATTTTGCTGAGTCTACGACGATAGGTTGTACATTTAAAGCTGTCAAGTCAAGTCAAGTCATAAAATTTATATAGCGCACTACATACCCAGAGGGTTTCAAGGCGCTTAGGAAGGGGAGGAGGATTATTTGTCAAATATCCACGTTTTAAGCTGCTTTCGGAACGCTAGGTGATTTTGGGTGAGGCGAAGGTAAGCGGGGAGTGAGTTCCATGTTAACTGCTTAAGCCATGTTTGAGCCGTGGAGATTTTTGCGGGAGGTGAGATCAGGAGGAACTCAGTCTTCAGGGCATTGAGTTTGAGGTGATTCTCTGCAAGCCAGGATTGGGTGTTTCTGATCGTGGTGTTCAGAAGCATGATGTCCTTGGGGGATTGTATTTTGAGATAGAGTTGGGTGTCGTCGGCATACATGTGAAAGTGAACATTGGATGTCTGTAGCAAAGTAGTGAGAGGTTCCATAACTAGGTTGAACAGTGTAGGGGAGAGGGAGGATCCTTGTGGGACGCCTAGTGATACAGGTACCGGAGAGGACATCAGGTTGTTGCTTTTGAATCTTTGTGAGCGGTTGTGTAGAAAGGAGGTGAACCACTTGAGAACAGTCCCTGATATGCCCATTCTTGTGTTTAACAGTTCGAGTAAGTTCTCACAATCCCGCAAGACAGTTCTGGCGTAGGGTGATCATGCGATAATTCTTGAGTCGGTGTTAGCCTCTTACTTTAATATGGGCTGAAGTAGAGAGCCCGTCCATCAGTCTAGCACTTTCTCCAGGAGTCTGCATTCTGCATATAACAGTATTAGGTAGCTATTCAGAAGTCTCTGTCCTCCCTGGATAGGGAGCATGGCAAACCATTTTGGCCCGGGGCGCTGTCTCTTCCGATCTTTTTTAAGACGATGTGTACTGCAGTTTCACTCGGGCCGGCTGGGTAACAGCAACAGTTGTGCATTCCCTTTAGACAGAACCAACACAGGACAATCAACAGCAGCTGCATTCATCTGAATACTGATGGGTCATCCTGGGCAGGAGATGGAGGAGGTAACACCTCACCTAAATAGGTAGTGTCCTGTCTCCACAGAAAGGGGTGATTTACCCCCCTTAGCTAGGCTGACAGACAGGAATGGGCTGAAAGGGGACCTGTGCAGCTCAGAGAGTTCTTTTGAAGTCACCCCCTACATTAAAGACAATTTTTGGTATACGTACTGGGTCTCTAACCTCATCTAATCAGACACTTTTGAACTTGTAACCAGACATAGCTGGCCCTACACTCGCACATTGCCAGGGGGAACTGCCACTTTGTCAACTACTGTGCTGTGTTGGCCTGCTGATTTTGAGCTGCAGGAGGGACTGCCACTTTGCAAACTGCCTTGGAGTGCTGGGCTGCTGGGCTACTGGGCTGCTGGCTGCTACTTCTGCCTTGTGCCTTCCCTCCAGTGCTCTCCAAGAGTTTGTTGGCTTGCCCCCTGTTCATCAAAGTCTCAGAGTCATCAAAGACTTTAGCGCCATTGTGTGTCTGGTGGCCGGACTCTGAGAAGAAGTGTGCTGGGTCGCTCACTTACTGTATTCATCAACCAGCACCCTGCTTGGGTGAGGAAGAGACCCTTGTTATCTTGCCGTGAATCAGCACTCCAGTCAGTCCGATTCATGTTGCAACTGCCAGCAGCTGTGCAAGCTTATTTTCAACCATGCCGCAGTGCCTTCCAGAGCGGCTTCATTGTGAGACGTTGCCCTGGTGTCCAGGGGTGTGGCCAGAGGCGCAGGGATTGTCAACTTTCTTCACATCCAGCGCTTCTTACTCTGCCCTGCTAATGCAATCTGGAGGGCAACCACTACGACTGCCTCAACCAAGCGAGGTCAGTCCTGCACAGTCTGCCTGTGACCCAGACACCGACCCATGTCCTCACGGGTGGCCCAGATTTGTTGGACCCCCCCCCCCATCTTGAGGACCCATTCAAAACCATATGCCAAGGGCTGTGTTGAGCACTGTTTTCCCCGCCATGGTGACAAGAAATAGTACACATCAGTCGCCTCTTGATCGTAAGTGCTGCAACACAGTATTGGCCTGACTGATTGGAAATATTGTATTTAAAGTGATATTTTGAACCAGTATAACTTGAAAAATACTTATCAAAATTTAATCGTTTTGGTTTTGATTTACTGATAGTACAAAAGCTATTTTTCATAAACCTGTGTGGAGCCTTTTTGTGGTGTACTCATTTTGTGAGTGTGTGTTGCACAAGTACTTTACACATTGCCTCTTTAGATAAGGTTGCCTGCCCTGCGCCAAGGTAACAGAGAGTGAGCATCTAGCTTACCCTCACTAGAGTGCTGGGTCTTGCCTGGCTTGGGTGCTACCGTACCCAACCAGAAACCCCATTTCTAACCAACCACAACTTAGAAGTACTGCTGTCCACCTTTAGAATGGATGTGAAACAATGGCATAAGTTACCTATTTTGCTGATGGGAAGGACAGCTATTTTCAAAATGATAACCCTACCCAAGCTGCTTTATCTATTCTAAAATACTCATTGTTTAATCCCTTATACATGTTTCAAAAACTTAAGGCAGAGATATGTACCTTGATATGGGATGGTCCCAAAGAAAAGCTGTACAGAACTGTTTATAATGGAGGCATCATAATTCACGAAGCTGTGCCTTAGCTGAAAGAATTTCATAGGTGGTATGACATCAGGATCTCTAGATTGCAGGATATATGTCCGGAAGATGAAATGAAGATGTCTAATCAAATGCAGGTGTATGATATGTCCTGTTTGCAGGCATTTAGGCAACTACAGTTGAGGCATACCCTGAAGTCCTATGCAATAGACTGGTCTGAACTACCAGTGTGGGAACACAGGATACTGTTGGGAGAGATAGCTAAGCAAGCGATCTCAGCTATGTATAATATACTAATTAATGTATAATACACTAGACTGCTTACACTGTTTAAGTTGTTCATGGGTAAAATATTTAGGACCCCTGGAAAAAGTGAATTAGGAGGCTGCAGTGATGCAGCCAAGAGAGGTGGCAATAAGGGCAGGGCAAAGGCTCATTCAACTAAAGATCCTACATAGAATGTGTTAAAATAGGAGCAGGTTGTATAAGATGGTGCTATTCGCAAATGATAGATGCCTGGAATGAGGAGAAGGGGAGGGAACATTTCTGCGCATGATCTTGAGATGGTCAATTATAGAGACATACTGGACTACGCTTGTTTTCCTGTGCATTACTAACAAAGTTGCCATACCATTGGGCGCATGATTACCAAACAAGACATTACAAGAGAATGGGGGAGTCAAGTCAGCCCTACAAGGTCTAGGTGATGACAAACCCACGCATTAGTAGATTCTTGCTGGCCATAAACTTCATAAGAAGAAAAATGGGTTTGAAATTATAGAAATTAACCATTTTTTTATGTGCAATACTTTTGCTATACTGCTAGAGTGATTGTGTAGGACTTTTTTTTAACTAGAATCTTATATTATTGACAGTTATATACGTAGCCTATAATTAAATTTGGTATACATATGTTTTTCATATTGTGCCATTATCTATATTTTAATCCTATTTACACTAGCCCATTATAGTTAGTGTTGGATACCTATATATTTATCCATGTTTTTAAAATACATGCCTTTTTATATTATCATTTATTTATTATATTTTACGGTGATTTTTCCACCACCAATAATTGTATCCGGGATTGAATTGAACCGCTTTATAAATTCTTAACACCTCCTATCATGTTGATCATATTCCAATGAATTATGTTTTAAATTTAAATGTAATTGTATATGTATTTTAGGCATCTTTTTTGGTACTTAATGTACCGAAATAAAGATTTATTTGATTTGATTTTGACATACCCACGCCATCCTGTCTCTTACATCCGCCCGACACAGAAATCTAGAATGTGACTGTCCTGACTCGTGCAGAAGCGGTCGCTCCCCTCACTCCCTGACCTCCTGGGTATCGTAGCGCTATATCACTGCTGTTTGTGCTTTAAAATAGCACAGAACGCTCTAACGCTCTATCACTCGCATTGCACTGCTCGACTGCTGGGTTTTGTTATTTAAAATTATTCATAGCGTTGTATCATTGCTCGACTGCTGCTGGGTATCGTAGCGCTATATCACTGCTGTTTGTGCTTTAAATTTACTCATAGCGCTCTATTGCTCGCACAGCTGTTACACATTGGGTCCCAATCTCACCCTGCTTCGCTTTGTTATTATTGCGGCCATTTGTTGTTGTGCAGTCCCAGTCCGTCCCTCCACCCCGCTCCCGCCTCCCAGCTGACCCTCCCTCGCTCCGCCCCCCCACAATCCATTCATGTCAGAACAGCCTACGCGCTGCGTTCACGCGCAGCGGACGCGCCCCATGCGCGCCGAAGGTGCGCCAAAGGTAAACCCGTCTGCGCCTGGACCGCGCCCAGCGCCAGACCCCCTGGCCCCCGCAAAATCCACCCCGTCCGCATATCGTACGACGCAGCAACCCTCTCAGCCCTTAACCCCGGCCGACCCCCAAACTGCTACCAAGCCGCCCCAGGACACACCCATGGACCCTTCACCTGCCACTCCTGCAAGTTCGACTGCATCAAGACCCACACCAAATGCACAAACTCCAAACAGAGCTCCGACACCAACCACCTGAAGTGCATCCTGCTCAACACCCGCTCGGTCCACAGTCACGCCATTGAACTCTGGAACCTACTCGACACCACATCGCCGGACGTCGCATATCTTACAGAAACCTGGATGAACACCTCATCAACGCCCGACATCGCCATAGCTATACCTGACGGCTACACGTTTATCCGTAAGGACCGCATCAACCAAACAGGAGGAGGCTTCGCCATTGTTCATAAGAACACCATCCGCATCACGACCAGTTCCGACGATCACCTCGCAGCTGCCGAACACCTTCACTTCCAGATCCACACCGACCCCAAGACCACACTCAGAGGCACCCTCATCTACAGGCCACCAGGACCCCGCACACAATTCAGCGAAGACATCACTGACTTCATCAGCCCACACGCCCTTCCCTCTGAGGACTACATTCTACTGGGAGACCTCAACTTCCACCTGGAAAAGAACAACGACAGCAACACCACCACCCTTCTGGACAACCTCGCCAATCTCGGACTCAAACAACTTGTTGACACCCCCACCCACTATGCCGGGCACACGCTCGACCCAATCTTCACCTCCAGCAAGCACATCTCCTTCAATCATACCACAGTTCTCCATTGGACGGACCACAGCTGCGTTCACTTCGACTACAAAAAGACTACGACCCACAACCACCCACAACCAATTCCCCTCAGAAACTGGAACAAAATTACCACCGGCCAGCTCTTCATATCGCTTCACCAAAACCCTCCTGCAAAATCATCGGACCCAAACCTTGCAGCCACCAACCTCACACAATGGATCACCCACAGCGCTGACGAATTAGCACCCTTGAAAAAACATCAAATCAAACAAGGTAGCAAAAAAGCCCCCTGGTTCAACGATGACCTTAAGAATTCCAAGAAGATCTGCCGCACCTTCGAGAAAGCCTGGAGAAAAAACACAACCACTGACAACCTGGCCACCTTCAAGAACGCCACCCGCAAACACCACCAACTGATCCGATCCACCAAGAAATCAGCATTCAAGGATCGACTTGACAACAACGCCCACAACAGCAAGGAACTTTTCAACATCGTCAAAGAATTTACCAACCCCACCGCCGGCACTAATGACATCAATCCCTCCCAAGACCTCTGAGACTCCCTAGCCTCATTCTTCCACAACAAAACCGCTGACATACATAAGAGCTTTGAAAACCAGCCCTGAGACCAGTCCACCCCAACCACCTCCGAACAAAAACCCCCCTCCAACAACCTTTGCGCCTGGAACCCAATCACCACTGAAGACACCATTCGCCTGATGAACTCCATCCACTCAGGATCGCCAACCGACCCATGTCCCCACCACATTTTCAACAAAGCAGACTCCATCATCGCAGCCCATCTCCGAGACGTCATCAACTGCTCCCTCAACTCTGCTACCTTCCCGGAAAGCGGGAAACATGCCGAACTCAGCGCCCTCCTGAAGAAACCTACTGCAGACCCCACTGAACTTAAAAACTACCGCCCCATCTCGCTCCTCCCATTCCCGGCCAAAGTCATTGAGAAAGCCGTCAACAATCAACTCGCCGCCTTCCTCGAATCCAACAAATCCCTCGTCCCATCACAGTCCGGCTTCCGAGCCAAACACAGCACCGAGACCGCCCTCATCGCAGCAACAGACGACATTCGAACACTACTGGACAACGGAGAAACAGCTGCCCTCATCCTACTTGACCTCTCCGCCGCCTTCAACACAGTCTGTCATAGCACCCTTATACAATGCCTCAGCAACGCCGGAATACAAGGAAAAGCATTGGACTGGATCATCTCGTTCCTCGCCGGAAGAACCCAGAGAGTCCGCCTCCCCCTTTTAGATCAGAGGCCACCGAAGTCATCTGCGGCGTACCACAAGGTTCATCACTCAGCCCCACCCTCTTCAACGTATACATGAGTCCCCTCGCATCCATCGCGCACCAACACAACCTTAACATCATTTCCTACGCAGACGACACCCAGCTGATCCTCACCCTCACCAAAGACCCAAACACCGCCAAAACCAACCTACACGAAGGGATGAAAGAAGTAGCCGAGTGGATGAAGATCAGCCGTTTAAAACTGAACTCGGACAAAACGGAAGTCCTCATATTAGGATCATCCCCCTCCGCCTGGGACGACTCATGGTGGCCACCAGCCCTGGGTAACGCACCCATACCTTCGGACCACGCACGTAACCTGGGCTTCATCCTGGACTCCTCCCTCTCGATGACCAGACAAGTCAACGCTGTCTCATCATCATGCTTCAACATCCTACGCATGCTCAAAAAAATCTTCAGTTGGAGCCCCACCGAAACAAGAAAGACGGTCACCCACGCACTGATCACAAGCCGACTGGACTACGGAAACACCCTGTACGCCGGAACCACAGCCAAACTACAGAAAAAACTCCAATGCATCCAAAACGCCTCAGCCAGACTCATACTAGACATCCCCCGCCAAGCTCACATTTCCGGTCACCTGAAAGACCTCCACTGGCTCCCCGTCAACAAGAGAATAACGTTCCGTCTCCTCACCCACGCACACAAAGCCCTCTACGGCCTAGGACCCGAATGCCTCAATACGCGCCTGTCCTTTTACACCCCCACCCGCCAACTACGATCGTCCAATCAAGCCCTCGCCACAATTCCACGCATCCATAGATCCACCATGGGGGGAAGATCCTTCTCCTACTAAGCGGCCAAAACCTGGAATTCTCTCCCCACCCATCTCCGTCTTACACAGAACCACCTCTCCATCAGAAAACTATGAAAAACTTGGATATTTGATAAATAAGTACCCTCCTCCCTCAAGCGCCTTGCGACCCTCTGGGTGAGCAGTGCGCTATGCAAATGCTAAACTTGAACTTGAACGCTCTTACCTAAACAAACATTTGAGAACATTTTGGTGGTAGTGCTGGCAGTAGTGGTGATGGTGGGGGTGGGAGAAGTGATAGTTGTGATTATGATGAGAATACTGGTGATAATGGTCATGATATTGATGTTAATGGTGGTAATTGTGTCTATAGTGGTAGTAATGGTATTGATAGTAAAGCAGGATATGGTGATAGTGGTAATGGTGGTGGTAATGCTGTTGTGGATGTGATGTTGCTGGTAAGGGTAGTGGTAATGGTTTGGTGCTAATGGGTGATGGGCATTGCAATAATACTAGTTATGGTTGTGGTATTGATGCTGGTGGCAATGATAATGGTGGTGGTGTTGGTAGTGGTAATGATGGCAATGGAGGTGGTAATAGTGATAATGGTGGTAGCAGTAATGGTAATGGAGGTGCTACTGGTGGAGGTAGTAGTAGGGATGGCGGTGGCAATGGTCTCAATCATGGTGGAAGGGGTCATCGTGGCTATAATGGAGAAGTGGTAATGGTGGATGTGGTTACTGTGGTAGTGGTAATGGTGGAGATTTAATAGTGACCAGTGCAACTCCACTTGTGCAGGAGCCTCGAATGCCCACTGCAGCCTCCAGAATAGCAGGTAGCTTAAGGTGGGACCAGCATGGAAAGGAGCCTTTGAGTGATGGTTGTTGCACAGTTAGTGCAGGTTGTTGGCAGTCCTGAGGGGTTTGGCACATGCAGAGCGCACCCAACTAGCAGAATGGTCAGGCAGTCAGAGCCAGCATTGCATAAGCAGCTCAGAGCACATGTTCCTTTTTACCTTTTTCACACGTGAAATAGTGGTAAAAGCTGGAACCATCTGCATTTACAAAGCAAACATAAGGAGATGATGGACGTAGCGCTGACACTTTTCACACACTCACTCCCAGCCACAGATCTGGGTTGAATCCATCGTTCTTTAGCTCACTTCTCCACCCCAGTTCAGACCCAGCCATATGCAAATCAGACTTGACCCTGTGCCTCATGGGAACAGTGCAGCCCGAACTGCCAAGGCAGGTGTTTCTTAGACCGGAAACAAGCATCCTGGGACCTGTTTCGGGGTACCACCCGTCATCAGCCAGGCTACCTTGAATCCAGTGGCACAGTGAGCCCGGGACCCACGTCTGGGCATACCCGGTGCACTTAAGGCGAGAAAGAAAAAGACACAAAATGATGGACTGAATGCAGAACAAAGCAAAACATTCACTCCCAGTCAACAGATTTACCCCATGCTCATAGCAGCCAGGAAGAGCAGCTGAGAGGGTGGGGAAGAGGCACATGTTAGGAGCTCCGATTCCTTGTCCAACCAAAAGCCCCTCGTCAGCCTCCTGATTATTCGTGTTCTGTATGTTTATTTTTATTATTTAAAATATTTATATAGCGCGACTGTCACCTGGCAGGTATCCTGGCGCTGATAGCTACTCCTGTGGTTTATTGACGGGGGGAGCTGAAAAGGCCGGTTATTTGTTTTATCGGGACAGGGGAAAGAGCCAAGTTTTGATACGTTTCCTGAATGGGAGGAGGTGTGGGATATGGCGAATTTCGGCAGGTAGACTGTTCCAAAGCTTGGCTGCAGCTACTCTGAACGATCTTCCTCCCATCCTGGCCTTCTTACATCTAGGTACTCTCGCGAGGCAGGCAGTAGTGGACCTAAGTGTTCTGGTGGGGGTATACCAGGAGAATAGACGTTGGAGAGGTCTGGGTCCTGTTCCATGCAGTGCCTTGAAGACCAAACAAAGGGCCTTGAAGGCAATGCGTTGCCTCAAAGGTAGCCAGTGTAACTCGGCCAGTGCGGCAGTGGCCGAGGATCTCCTGGTCCATCCCAGAGCCAGTTTGGCTGCTGCTGACTGGACTCGTTGGAGTCTGTCCAGTAGTGTCGCCAGAGATTCAAGCAGCAGGGCGTTGCAGTAGTCAAGGCGACTAAGAATAGTACACCTGACTACTAGTGCTCTGGCGGAGGATGGAAGCAGAGGCAAGACTTTGCGCAGTGAGCGCATAAGGCCGGTGCAGGTTGCGACTGTTCTTGAGACCTGAGTCTCCATGCTCAATTGATGGTTGAGCATGACGCCCAGGTTGCGGACGGTGGTAACTGGTGGGGGGTTGTTGGAGTTCTCCGGGGGCCAGAACTCAGCGGGCAGAGGGCGGGGTATGCGACTCGCAGGGCAGTACATCACCTTAGTCTTTGAGGAGTTGAACTGAAGTGAGTTCTGGTGCAGCCAGCGTGCCGTGTCTCGTAGGCAGTCGTGGAAGGCTTGTAAGGAGATGGAATCTTCGCCTTCCCACGAGAGAAGAAGCTGTGTGTCGTCCGCGTAGTTTACTGTGGTCATGTTGTGTGACTTGATTAACGTGACCAGAGGTTTTAAGTAAACGTTAAAAAGAATCGGACTGATAGAGGAACCTTGGGGGACACCGTGTGGGTGTATGTAAAATATACAACACTTTTCTACAGACATTTTTTACAGAAAAACGCAGGGCTACCTGCAACAGTACTTTACTTCACATCAGCAGTTTTGACGATGCCAAATATCTGCAGCTTCCTCAGCATTCTTCTGACTTTTGAGGTTTCTGCTGAAAACGATTTTCCTCCTAAAGACGCTCCTCTCCTGCCAAGACCTTTAAACATTAACGTTATCCGCTTCTTGGCTCTATTCCACCCTCATGACCTTGATTCTATCAGTTTATTCAACGCCTGACTCAGCTCCCTAAACACACGCACATTACAAGGTGGAAAGTGTGCCACTGACATTGAGACACAACCCATATTTTAACATCTTTTTACGCATCTTTTTTTTTATTTAGCTTTGTTACTTTTTATTTTTAGCATACTCGTGCCAGAAAAAAACTAGCTTCAAGGGGCCAATAATATAAAAGCAACCCAACATAATCAGCTCCTTCAATCGGTTCCCAGAAGGCAACCAATTTAAGGAGTTGAGAGTATAGGGCTTCATTTACGAGGCCCCTAGCGGAACTATAGCACTACCAGAGCGTCACTTTTTTGACGGTCCGGTCGCGCAATGTGCAGCAGCATATTTGCAAGGCCACGCAAAGCAACTTGGCACTGCTTTTCATGGCTTGTAAATATGTGCCCCTTTCATGCAGAACACTGCGTGAAAGGGGCGTTCCATGGGTGTTACAGTGGGCTGTTCCCACGCATCGTCCATGGAATCTGAAGAATTCACAGTTTTACAAAGAATTGTAAAACTGGGAATGCGTCAGATTCTAACGCCACCCCAGGGGTGGCATTAGGTATGCGTAACAAGGAGAAATAGCCTTATTTTGCCTAGTTTTCAGGGCCGCACTGGGAACCAAAACCGGCCCTGGCAAGCTGCTTGGCCAGCCCCCGCGTGCGGTAAGGCGAGGGTGCGGCTGAGCTGTTTGCTACGGCCGGTTATGGCCGATTTTGTTACAGGGGACAATATTGCCGACCCCGGTAACAAAAACGGTCCCCAGGCGCCCAAAACCAGATCCCAACCTGGCGGCCCACTGGGGAAACGCCTGGTGCCCGCTACGGCCAGTACGGCCCAGCTAGTTTTTGCTTCTTCCTATATGTGCTGCAGGCTGCAGCACGCATAGAAAGAGGAAGACACCTCTCTTAATTGCATTTGTGCAGGAAGGTGCCCCTTCCTGAAAACAATCTCACCTTCAACGCTGACAGCCTTGCACTATGGCACAAGGGTGCCTCCATTGGCGCATGGCAGCCCATTGGGCGCCAGTGCAAGGGTAAAGGACAGGTTTGCGCCGTATGTCAGAGATATGGATCATTCTGCCCTTTTCTTTTGCCACAGGGCAGCGCAGCAAGATTCCAAAAAGGGCTAATCTGCGCCAAAACCATGCAAATGAGGCCCATAGTGCTTAATGTAAGGGCAGGTAATTCCACACTGCTAGCAGAGCTGTGGTGGCCATTTTGCTCTCTACTGCCCAGAATAGAAACAGAGATTGTTTGAAGATGTGTTGATGGAACACTACGAGGCATGGAAAGCCTGCCCAAAAAGGGACGCTCTTTTTCTACACTTGTCCCTAGTCTGACTGGTCGTCTTCCCGGCATGGCAGGCAATTTGATCTGGGGTATTCCTATTGAAAGGCCCAGCTGTATTATTTGCAGATGGTCAGATGCCTTCTGTAATGACACAGAAGAGCTAAAGAACAATGGTGCAAACACATTGGGAGCAACCAGCTGTTCAGATTAATTCAAGAATTTCCATCCATTGCTTGTTTGGTTTTATGTGTGTCTGTTGACCTTTCTTAAGAGGGAGAGCTGCAACTATGCAACTATGTAAATGAAGTATGAACATGACAGAATTCACCACACAAGTGAATTAGGTAAATCAGTGACACCCAACAAGCAATATATCAAGGGCCAGATTTACCAAAAGTTTGAGCTGCCTTTCACTCACAAAAGTGACGCAAACCAGCACAAAATGTTTTTTTTAAATTTACTATCCAGCGCAAAACTTGTTTTGCACTGGAAATTGCCTAAAAGTAACGCAAAGTAGCATAAAAAGCTGTTTTGAGTTACTTAACATCAGGGGGGCATTACATGGGAATTCCCATGCAATCACCCCTGCTTTTTGATGCAAAACCCTATCTACCCAAAAATCTGACACAGTGTTTTGTGTCAAAAATTAACGCACAGCCCCCATGTGTTTACCCCGGACTTCAGAAACCAATCACACCCTTCTGCAATTAATCAAAGTGTGGAGGGTTGCATCCTGGCTGGCAAGTCTGTTCCAGTTCTCCCCAAATGCATGATGGTACATGTAGTCAATATCAGCTTTTACTCACAGTAGACAAGGGGTTACTTGCATGTACACGCGTACCCTAGTGCTTGGTGACACGCATCAAGGGTCATCAAGCACTGGACCTCCCTAAAATATGAAAGTAACCATTTTACTACTTCTAAAGCAAAGATCTTTGCATTTTCAATTTATATTTTACGCAGGCCTTCACAAGACTTTTGAATTTACAACGATTCTTTATTGCATTAGGCGCACTTTTAGTACTAGAACGGCCCAGCCTGTCGGTAATTTATTTAAAACATTCCTATGGCTTGGCTTGAAAGATGCGTCAAGCTAACATCAATGAACAACAAGGGAGAATCTGTCTGCAGGAGTCATTGACATACACCTACAAAAGGCGCATTGCAGCACATCAAAAACATTTATTTCCTATTTCCTTATTTGTACCTTGAGCAATGCTTAACTTGAACCAGTGATTTCCAGTGCTCAGCACCGTTAAGGACACATTCATTTATGGGATGATTAATTGATTTGTCCAGAATCACAGGATGTTGAGCCTGCTGAGACTCGAACCTGGTTTCCCAGCTCTGAAGTTGGCAGCTCTGGCCATTACACCACACCCTAGTTGGTTCTGTTTTAGGCGGCGCTAACAGCAGAAATGGGCTGCTGCAAGATGCCTCCTGACAAGCCCCGGCATATTTTAATTTTTTTTACAAATTAAGCACTGTCTAGGGTGACCAGACGTCCCGGATTTCCCCAGACAGTCCCGGTTTCCCCAGGACAGTCACGGTTTTAAGAGGACAGCCCCAGTCTCCCGACACTTTTCTTAAGTTTAGGAAAATGGCCCGGATTGTTCTGGTTTTAGGGACAAATGTTTGAATATTCTGTAAAGATATACGCTCTATTCACAGGAGCTTCTGAAGACTTAAAGGTTTTCAGAAAGTTATTTGTTTCTGTCAGCAGCACAGTAGGGGAATGACTGGCTGCTCCCGGCAGACAGAGTGGGGAGGAGGGCAGGTGGAGCTCAGGGTGGAGGGGTCCTGCCACATACATTATATATATATATATATATATATATATATATATATATATATATATATATATATATATATATATATATATATATATATATATATATATATATATATATATATAGGGTGTGTCAAGGATTAAATCGTTTCAAAATCAGTGGCGACGGCTCCAGTGTGATTATTGTCCAGGACTGGGTTGCGTTCGGATATATATATATATGCAAGCTCCAGGATGTGTCCATCAGTTTGGTTAGCACTCGACCAACAGCAGCAGAGAGTCGGACTCTCTTTAAGGTACAGGCGGTTGCCGCTTGAATCACTCCGTGCAGGTGTGCCTGACGCGTTTCGAAAGCTCCTCAGCTTTCTCTTCAGAGGCTTTCACGGAGATTCGCGCTCCCAATTTCAACAATGCACGCCCTCCAATGGGAAGATGGTGTTGGCTGAGCATTGTGGGAGCGGTAGTTCTTAAAGATGCAGATATGGACTCAGGCAGGGGGGTCCGTCTTGAATCCCTGCTGTTACCCCACATATTCGAAGAGGTGTCTTCTCCTCGTGTGGTCCCCTTTCTTTCGGGGAGGTGCACAACCCCGCGGCAGGACGGCCGCGTAAATATGCAAGCTCCAGGATGTGTCCATCAGTTTGGTTAGCACTCGACCAACAGCAGCAGAGAGTCGGACTCTCTTTAAGGTACAGGCGGTTGCCGCTTGAATCACTCCGTGCAGGTGTGCCTGACGTGCATTGTTGAAATTGGGAGCGCGAATCTCCGTGAAAGCCTCTGAAGAGAAAGCTGAGGAGCTTTCGAAACGCGTCAGGCACACCTGCACGGAGTGATTCAAGCGGCAACCGCCTGTACCTTAAAGAGAGTCCGACTCTCTGCTGCTGTTGGTCGAGTGCTAACCAAACTGATGGACACATCCTGGAGCTTGCATATTTACGCGGCCGTCCTGCCGCGGGGTTGTGCACCTCCCCGAAAGAAAGGGGACCACACGAGGAGAAGACACCTCTTCGAATATGTGGGGTAACAGCAGGGATTCAAGACGGACCCCCCTGCCTGAGTCCATATCTGCATCTTTAAGAACTACCGCTCCCACAATGCTCAGCCAACACCATCTTCCCATTGGAGGGCGTGCATTGTTGAAATTGGGAGCGCGAATCTCCGTGAAAGCCTCTGAAGAGAAAGCTGAGGAGCTTTCGAAACGCGTCAGGCACACCTGCACGGAGTGATCCAAGCGGCAACCGCCTGTACCTTAAAGAGAGTCCGACTCTCTGCTGCTGTTGGTCGAGTGCTAACCAAACTGATGGACACATCCTGGAGCTTGCATATATATATATATATATATATATATATATATATATATATATATATATATATATATATTACCTACTGGCGGTCGCTAGTGGGTAGCTATAGTTAGGACCTATTATCCATAGGAAATCCGCAATATTCTATTTAGAATAACTGGCGCCGGTTGCCGAATCTTCGCAAAATTTTCAAAACTTTTTGCCAGCTCCGGTCCGCTCCTAACATGAAAGTTCCACGGTGATTCGTCAAGCAGGGGCTGAGAAAAAAGGGGGTCCCAAAACGCGATTTCCCCATGCAATTTCCCATAGGACCTCTAGCCGCAGCTACAGCCCGAACTGCTGAACGGAATTACACCAAATTTGGTAAAGTGGTAGTCCTTAGTTCAGACTCGTGCCTTTTGCTTAAATGGTGTAAATCCATTCCGTAGTTCCTGCGAAAATTACATTTAAAAGTACATATGCATCTATGGCCTCGGAGGCTCCCTGTACCCTAAGCGCAGCCTAAGCGCACCCTGCCTAGAACAAGAACAAGCTGTATTTTAAATGGCTGTCAACACTCCAAATCAGGAAGTGTTGGCAGCCAAGAAACCTATTAAAAAAAATTGCAAAACGCGAAAAGGTAGCGGGGTAGAAACACCCTGTCCCCCAGGCCTGGTCAGCGTGTCCCACAAGGACCCAAAAATGTTTTCTTTTTTTAAACGGGAGGAGGCGCACAGGATCCTGCTGATAAAAAAAAATCGAAGCGCGGTCTCCCACACTAAATATGGTAATTTGCCCCCCGGGGGGCAAATCCCTGGGGCATCATCAAAAAAAAGTGTGGGGGGTCCCAATCCCCCCCACACTGCCAGGGGACTGCCATCCCCGGGGCTTCAACATATTATAGGCGGGGGACTCACCGCCCCCCGCATCCCCGGGGACACCACCCCAGGGGCTTCTTTGAATTGGGTGGGGGGCTCTCAGGCCCCCCCAGCCCCGGGGACTGCCACCCCACCGGGGCTACTTAAAATAAGGTATGGGGGCTCTGAGACCCCCCCAGCCCCAGGGACCACCACCCCGGGGGTTCAACATATTATAGGTGGGGGACTCACGGCCCCCCGCAGCCCCGGGGACCGCCACCCCAAGGCTTCTTGAATTGGGTGGGGTCTCTCAGGCCCCCCGCCCCAGGGACCGCCACCCCCCGTGGCTTCTTAAAATAAGGTGTGGGGGTTCTGAGGCCTCCCCAGCCCCGGGGATCACCACCCCCGCGGCTTCAAACAAATGTGGGAGGGGGCCCGAGACCCCCCTCATGGAGCCTTGTACAGGCCCTGGGAACCGCCACCCCCCACGGCCGGCTCCTGCAGTGTCCCGGGGTGCCCACCCCCGGGACACTGCTGTTTGCAATGGCAGGGCAGGAACCTCGCAGCTCCAACCCTGCCATTGCAAACTGCTTTGCTTCATTGAGGGAAACCTGCTCTCGCTTCAATGAAGCAAAGCAGATTGCTTTTCCATATGGGGAGCAGCATTTGACACTGATGACATCTCATTTGAGATGTCATCAGTGATGTCACTGACCATGTTATGAATGATGTAATATGTGACATCATTAGAAGTGGAGCGCGCAAGTTATAGTTAGTATAACTAACTATAACGGCGGAATTTCAATAGTTTTGTACGAGTGAAATGTCCAACTAACTATAACACCCCTAAAACCTATGTTTTTTTCAGTAAATTTCTAAGGTTTTTTAAATGCCAATTCCTAACTATAACATGTCTGAAACCTATCGTTTTTTCAGTGAATATATATATATGTCCACAACTCTCCTCCAGGAAGAAGAAAAGGCCACAGCAGGGGAAACGTTGGAAGCACCTTTATTTCAAAGCAGATGGCAAAGGAAGTTCAAAACACCCGCTGTGGCGAATGCATTTCGGCGTCTTTCGCCTTCTTCAGTGCCGTGGGTGTAACGATCAAGAAACAGGTGAGTATCCAAGATTTAAAAGTCCTGCCCCATCCTGCTTCGTGAAGGACTGCTCCGCCCCCTGAGGTAAATATCAATCGCCTTAACCTCCATGCAGACGCCTCATGGACAGCGCCTACAGGTCCCAGCATGCACTTCTTAATACTGGTAGGTAATGCACGGGGTGGATCAGTGCCGCATAGAACTCTCCTCAAGGAGGAAGAAAAGGCCACAGCAGGGGAAACGTTGGAAGCACCTTTATTAACTATAACGGAGGAATTTCAATAGTTTTGTATGAGTGAAATGTCCAACTAACTATAACAACCCTAAAACCTATGGTTTTTCAGCAAAAAAGACCGTTTATTTTGTGCAAACGGAACCCCAATGTCCAGGAGTCCCGAAATTAAGTACTTCCTTGAGTCCCCAACCGCATCAACCACCTTGCCGCAGGAATCCTTTTAGCGGGGGCAAGGCTACAATATCACCTCGCCCAGCGTGATGGCAATGACATCAACACCGCTCCTTCTCGTCCCGGGCTTAGGGGTGGGCTTTGGTCATTCCTGTAACCAGGATTCCAAAAAAACACCGAAGCGGAGACCAGCGAGTCCAAAGCCTCTTGGAAATGCGGGAACCTTTTAAGCGCGACACAGGAACTCGCGCTGTATTTATGTCCACAACTCTCCTCCAGGAAGAAGTAAAGGCCACAGCAGGGGAAACGTTGGAAGCACCTTTATTAACTATAACGGAGGAATTTCAATAGTTTTGTATGAGTGAAATGTCCAACTAACTATAACACCCCTAAAACCTATGTTTTTTTCAGTAAATTTCTAAGGTTTTTTAAATGCTAATTCCTAACTGTAACATGTCTGAAACCTATGGTTTTTTCAGTGAATATATATATATACACGCACACACACATGCAGTTACAAGCCTTATATTATATATATCGTGAAGGACGGAAATCCAATTGAAAGAAATCCAGACGAGCCCTCCGTTTGGGTTTTGTTCAGCTTTTCTTTTTCTTTTACCACAAGCGAGGACATATATATATATCAAGGAGCTGGGCTCCGAAACGCGTCGGGCAGGATTGCCGATCTATGACTGAATAAACCCTTTTCACATGCAAAAAGGAGTTTGGGCTTGGTTCTTTCGTTCTTTTTTTACGAAGAAGTTCACGAAGGAGTTGGTGCAATATATATATATATATATATATATATATATATATATGCTTTGAAAATTGCATAATTGTTTTGGAACTCTCAGAACCCACTAAAGGGAAAGAATTGATGTGGCGCACACCACAAATACCAGCATGCATTATGAACTTACCCATCAGGGGATCTCACCGGAGGGCAATTCACGAATGATTAAATACATGTGCGCCAACATTGCTGTGATTTCCAAAAGCAGTACCTTTGAAAAAGAAGCCAGGAGGCTTAGAAACTCGTCAGCAAATAATCTTTGGAATGCATTTTTACCGGTTTCATAATCAAGGATTCTGTGAATCATAATCCTATGGGAATGCGTCCTTACATCAGGGCAGTTGGTTGGAAGACATATAAATATATACCTATACATACATGTGTACAAAACACATATATGTACAAGCCTATGTGTGTATATGTATGTATGCGCAATACCTACAAGGCTACGCAAAAAACGGGACAGGCCAGATATAGAAGTAAGACTAAAAGCTGTGGTCCTACTTTTATGTCTGGCTTAACCCAGTTTTTCCTACTCAAAATCTGGTCGCCCTTACTGTACAAGAGTCACATGAGAGGTGCACCTAGCAGCCGTAAGGTGCATTCCCACTGATGGAGTAAGACAGATAAACCTGTATGTCGGAACATGACTGTGAATTGCGGAAATTTGCCAGAAAGATGTTGAGATAACATGTCCAACAAACATCAAATATTGCTCAGTGTCCGCAATTCATGTAACATAGAAGCTTTAGTCAGGGCCACTGGAATGAAGTGATTTTGAGGGTGCGATGCTTTCCGCACAACAATAGATCAGCTACGTTTGCCACACAATCCATCATCTGCTGCGTAATCTGTAGATTTTATAAAAATGTTTCTAGCTGACACATCCCAAAGGTTACTAAAAAAACTGCAACATGTGCTGCTGTGCATTGGCAGGTCCTTTTTATATTTTTTTCTGGTCATCTTTCTGTTTCTTATTGCTGTATTTGGGTGTCAGACTGGTACTAACGAGGTGAGTGTTTTGAACAGATATAGTTATGTGAAAAAAATGACAACAAACAAAGTAGTACTATCACAAAATGTGCTGCACAAAGCAGCATAATTTGCCTTTTTTGCAGCTTAATGTAGTCATCCTACCACATAATTTGGTCCTCCCATGCTTCATAATTTCAACGGTCCAGACTATTACGAGCACATATGGCTAGATTAACAAGTGCAAGAAATTCACAATAGGATACCTTGGATGCGTTCATTATTTTACGCACATGAATAATCCCTCTCGCTTGCGGAATGTGTCAGAGCAGTAAATCCCACACAATGGGTGGGGAGTGTGGGTTGTAGTGTGTCATATGCCGTGAAAGTATGTGCGCTTTCACATATAGCCTGTATATGGGCAGATATTTTGCTCCTGCAGGAGCAGTGCCTAATTTGAGCCGGTGCTTTCCGGTGCTCGGCACCAGCACTTAATTGCCGCCACTGGCACTTAATTCCCTGAACCTGCACTTTCGACAGCTGCCACATGGTGGTGCTGTTTGTGAAAATTTAAAGATGAGCAGAAAAACAGTTGTTTGTTAAATCAATATAGTTTAACAACTTTTAACTAATACCTGCCACCCAAGCCATTATTAAAGAGTTGGCGGCCTCAAACAGTGTGAAATGACAGTGACAATGTGTGGTGCAAACTGTAGTGGCCTCCTGAGGAGGCCCGGCACTTTATTTTTTACATACTAAGCACTGGGCAGATGTAACCCCTTTTCAAGAGTGGGAGTCTCTGGGAAGGGGTTTCTTCACAGGAAAAATATTTTCTCCCCGAGAAAAACAGACGGAAATAAAGAAGCACTATATAACACAGGCTATTTGACAGTGCATAAATGATCCTGGCATACAACTCTGTATTGGGGTACACAACCTCAAAAGGAAAAGGAAAAAAAAACATACAACTGCTGTGGTCAGGTCCTGTAGCAGCACTGTGGTTTGCGTGGGAGGGGGAGAAAAGGCCTTGGCCGCGGGCAGGGCCCTGCGGCCAACACCCGGTGCGCACAGCCCAGTGGTTAGCTGCAGTTGAAGTAAACACGAAACCAAATGTGTTTCTGAATATTGAGAAAAAAGCCATCAGATCAGAAAAATTAAAAAATGAAAAAGAAAGAAAACATGAAAATAGAGTGCATTAGCTAGTTAGAAAGGACCATCTATAGGGCAGAAACTGCCTCGGGGCCCTACTGCCAATGGCTGACACCAACATTGACGTACTCGGGGCTGCAATGCTAGCAGAGATCCTATCTGCTCGCTGCTAGCTTTATGTATTTGTATTCATTTTTGCAATTCTATATAGCAGGGACATGGTCGGAAGGCACCAGAGCGCTTTGCAGCAGTAGTATGATACAAGGGTGCAGCAAGTTTCAGTTACAATAATTACATTCAGACATATTGCATCGGTAGCTGCGACCTGGACAAGTGCAGCCATTCCACAAGAGACGTACATGGTTCAAGCATCGATTAAGATGGTGGGGACACACAATGCCCATCTCCTGCATAGAGTACTTAGGTATGGTCGAGGGTGATTAGCCCATGTGTCTATCAAATAGGAGGAGCTTGAGGTCCTTTTTGAAGGCGGCTATGCAGGTTGTTAGGTGATGGAAGGGAGGTAAGGAGTCCCAGATTCTTGTGGCACTACCAGAGAAAGACTGGTTCATGGGCCGTTCTCGGCTGAAGGTCGGGCGTGCTTCTAGGAGCAAGGATTGGGCATTTCTGGGACACCTTTTGGCTGCAGAGATTTTCAGTTTCTCACTTAGAAGGGTGAAGAGCAGTGCAGCCCTCTGTGGGTAATGCAGGCGGTTTTGAATTGGGTCTGAGCTTCAATTGGAAGCCACTGGAGGGTTGGCAGGGCCGAGGAAATGTGGTCACATTTCTTGAGACCTAACACGATGCACACTGCTGCATGTATAGTTGCTTTCAGTAGGCCTAGATGAACTTTGGGAATGCCTGAGAGAAGGGCAATTCTGCAGAGGATGAGAGACTGCACCACTGTTTTGAGGTCTTGTCCCAGGATCAGCTTTGCGCATTCCCTTGAGCCATCACTGCACCAAGCAAGGCTAGCAGAGAGGAAAGGGTTGCGCATCAGGCACACACCCTGCAGCATCATTTCTATTTATCTAGTACCTGGATTCATACATTGTCATCACTCCAAGTGGGTGGTTACGGCATGGGAAAGAGTAAATGGCATGGTTAGGGTGGGGAGAGGATGGGCAGATCTTCCTATGGAGAGAAGCAGAAGCAAGACAGTGGGGCAAGGAGCTGAGGAACGTCACACTTTTAGGAGTTGTTCCTTGAAGACAAGTGTAGGCCTGAGGTTGGATTTCGCATCTCTACTGGAATGATGGTCCAGGTGTTTGGGGCCTACAGAAGAATAAACGCTGCCATCTTGTTTGTCTTTCTTTTCTGCCTGCCTTTCTGAATCAAGTTTGTACTGAGATGTGGTGGTGTCACCCATCGAGCCTGGCCCCATAGTCCACCCTTTACACAGGTGCATGCGTGATTGTAAATGCAAACTCTGCACCATGAGCACATTCATCACACGCAGTATATTCGGTTTATGAAATGGTAAATGTGCAAAATTCACTTTATTGGTGGTAAATTTTTTCGGAAATCCATTCTAAGTGTCTTTCTGCATAACACATAAAATAATGGAAAATGTACCTTATCCGATATATATTTTTTAATATGTGCAAGAAATCATGCTGGCATTATGCTCGCACCTGTAGTGATTTCATACTGATATACTACTATAATAGTTTATTACTAAAATATTTATGGCAGACTTTGGTACTGGGATTACTCTTTTTGTGCTTTTATTCAGACATCACAAAACTGGCAAATAAATACTGACATAATTCGGAGGGTGATTTCATGGAAATGTCACTCTGGGGTAATTTCATACTGATATAGCACCACTGGTAACTTAATACTAACAGCATTCCAGGAGAAATCTACTAGTGCCAAGATATTTTTCGTAATTTTTGTATGGCTCTCATGCTAAAAGTGATTTCATGTTGGCTAAAAAGGGTAAAACTATCGCCCTATTTACAAGTGGGTGCTAACATCCATTAGCGCATGTTAGCACCCGTTTTTCCGACGCCTCACTTTGCATCTCTAATGAGATACAAAGTGGGCATCACTGGGCAGTACTGTATGTAAATTATCGCTGGTGTGCACATTGCGATATTTACAAGGAGGCCCACGCATTTTAGCAGACGTTATTTTTTGGCGAAAACCGTGGTTTTCACCAAAAACTAACGTTTGCTAAAATGCTGACTTACGTATACTTAACATTGGGGGTGGATTATGCTGATACGACCACAGGGTCGTATCAGCAAGGTTATTGCCGTTTTCCATGGAACATCGCTGGAAAACTAGCGATGTTCCATGGAAAACACTGCTATTGCTGGATTAGTTATCGCCATTGCGCTATGTGTTGTTAATACAGCATTAACATGGCGATAATTTCCTGCGATAGTCGGCGCTAAAAAATGTCACGCTAAGTGCGGCCAGCGATTATTAGCACTGCCGCTTGATACTATCCCCCTTCATTCTTTCATGCTAGTTGTAATATCAGGCATAACCTGGGACATCATTTGTAGTAATTTCATACTAACTTCCTACTAGTAGTAGTTTAATACTTACATAGTTCTGATAGTAATTTCTTCCTCGCGTCCTACGTCTAAAAATGCGACACTGAGACAGTAATCACTTTCTGACATTATTCTGCAAGAACTTTCATTGCAATCTGTACATACCTCGTGAGGCATTTTGATATCTGGGCTCCTCCTCAAAGTCTGGAAAACAGATGTGGTTAAAATATTAATATGATTATGAGGTCCGAAGAACGCTAGGAATCAGGTGACAATGATATTCACATTGATATAACTATGTCTAAAGCTGTGTAACTCGCGGGGATGTGATGTGATTCTGCAAGAGGTTGAACTGTTCCTGCACATCTAGGTATGGTGGACCCACAGCAGCAGAGGGGTGATGTTTGGCCTAAAATGATATCATATATTTATGTATTTGATAGACCAGGCCTGGGCAGGCTTCACAGCAGTGTGCAAGGGCTGTGAGTTAGCACGCTGGCTCCCTCCAGTACACTCCTAATGTAGTGCGGCTGGGCACTCGCCGGGCAGCAGAAACACTGAAAGAATTGTCCTTGCACACTATAATAATCTGACTGTAGTTCAACGGTTGGTTTAATTTGATCCATAATACGATTTGTTACAAGAGTATTCAGTGCTCTGATTCAAGAGCACTGCAATAAGTGGTTTGATGGTCTGTCTGGCTTGTGATCAAAGAAAGAGCTGTGAGGAGTACTACATAGAGAGACTGTGGTGCTGCACAGATGTTGGTTTACCCCAGTACATCTTTAGGGTTGGTAAAAGCTGATTGCTTCCACAAAAAGAGTGCTCACTCTCAAAGCAGCTGTGTTTTATTTGTTTGTTTATCAAGCTGGGTGAGCCAGCGAGCTTTGTTTCGCTGGAGAAGGCTCACTATTGTAATGGAGCCTGTCCTTTGGGTCACACACGTCACTGTGATGATATTACACAATGTCTCTTAGATAATTGCAGTGTTCTCCGATTTGGGTGGTGGAGTCTATCGCAAGCGGCAGGGTTAAAACAGGAATGTTTTTTTTGGTTTTTTTAACCCCTTGCATGCGGCCGCGATTCCCCTGGTGTGCTGTAAACAACATGAACAGGGGCGGGCCGTGACGAACCCCAGCCGTCATCAGCACACGAGCACCGTAGTGCATGATGGCTGGGGTTCGTCATCAGCATGGAAGGGGTTAAACCACGGTGAGCTGTGGTGAGCTGGGGTGTGCTGTGTTGTGCTGGATGGTATTCAGTCCAGGTGGCTGGTCACTCGTGGGCTCCAGCCCGGGATCATGTCTTTTCTATGTCTTTTCCAAAGTTGTCCACAACTTATATGAATATTCAAACCTATATGAAGTTGAATTAGCTGAACACCAATGATGCTAAAACTAAGGTTCTCCTCTTGCCTTTGTTCATACGCCGCCATCTTGGAGTGGCTTGTATGCCTTATTCAGGGTCGATGACTTCAACATCCTACCAGCAACCACGGCCACTGAGGGTGTTCTTAGGCCCTACAATATCCAAGAAAACTCAAGTGAACGCTGCTGGTTAAGCATCAAATGATTTCTAAAGTTCTTCCATAGGATGAGTCAAGTGTCTCGTGCTGGTGGGAGCTCGGCTGGATTATTACTATGCCTTCGTGCAAGGGCTTGTTACACCGAAGTTTAGAAGTCATTTGACCCAAGTTGGGAGTCGTTAGATAGAAGAGCCTCTTTCTCTTAAACCAGTTTTAGGATTTTGGTATATCCTGTTTTTTATGTTCATTCACAGTTCAACAAGGTAAACTGACTGAGACCCGAGTGTGGGGAATCACTGCCTGCGGGGGGCAGCCACGGCGGGTCTGGTGTACAGATAGCACAGCTCTGCAGGCAGAAGAAATGTGGGTAAAATGCACCTGTATCCATTGACTCCTACAGTGGCACCTGCACTCATTGGCACCAGCACTGCACCTGCATAAAGTGCCACCTGGATCCACTGCAAGAGCTCTGCGCGTGCACTACAGAGCGCATGCATGGACCCCACTGACACTTTCAGTACGCCTACAGACACTGGCATCTACACCCTTTGGGTGCTGCATGTGACCTGCATTAGCTAACACTGGCAACTGCACTGCAGCCACTGACACCAACACCACAACCCACTGGATCCACGTCATTGACACCCCAGTGCCACCTGCATGACTCGCACCTACTGATAACCGCACGCAATGGTTATCTGCACTGCACTTGCTGCCACCAGCTCCAGGTGGTGCCGACATCGCATGTGCACCAATGAGCACCTTCTCTGCTCTGGCACCTCACCCATGCTACATACATGAGCTGCCTGGCAGGCACATAGACCTCTGTAAGTGCAAGTACAACATTGCAAGACAAAGTGAAACTTACACAAAGGTGGTAGGCGAAGAGGCAAGCAAGCACCCTGTGACCAGGAGGCAGGAACACTGAGACAGGAAGACACAGACAAAGGGACAGGGAGTCTGTGGAACACGAAGGAACTAAAATCAGCTAACAAGGACAGTAGGGGTTCTGCAAGAATGAGGTACATGCTGAAAAGCAGAAACACTGACTGTGTGGTAGAGAAACAACGTTACTGGGACATGAAGACAAAGAGGTTGACAGTGGATGAAGAAAACAAGCATCCAGGACTGCAAGGCAGGGAAACACTGGGCAGGGAAGTGTGGCCACTGAGACAGTGGAATTCACTGAGGCAATGGGGAAGAGAAGCACTGATACTGGGATAGGTAGGCATGAACACGGGGGCACGGACACTGAGACAGGGAGGCAGGCATAGAGAAGAGACAGGAGGTCAATAAGAGTGGGAAACATGGTCACAGGGGAAGTGAATCACAGACACTGTGCATGAAAACTTGGACCCTAAGAGAGGAAGACAAGGGCACTGAAAAGGGAAACTGGAAACAGACAAGAAGACAAGGAAACTGGAATAGAGAAACAGGACACACAGATAAGAAGACAAGGTAAAGAACAGGGAAATAGGACACAGATAGGAAGAGTAGGACACTGGCAAAGAAACCAAACACAGACCGGAAGACATGCACACAGAGAAACAGGACACAGACAGCTAGACAAAGACATTGAGCAGGTAAACAGGACACAAACAGGAAGACAAGGACACTGAAAAGGGAAACAGGACACACAGACAAGAAGACAAAGGCACTGAACAGGGAAACAGGACACAGATAGGAAGACAAGGGCACTGGAATAGAGAAACAGGACACAGACAGCTAGACAAGGACATTGAACAGGAAAACAGGACTCAGACAGCTGAGGGCATTTAACAGGTAAACAGGACACAGACAGGAAGACATGGACACCGGTACAGGGATATAGAACACAGAGATGGGAAGAGAAGGGCATTGGAGCAGTGAAACATTATACTGGGACAGGAAGACAAGGACAGTGGAACAGAGAAGCAGGATACAGACAGGAACACAATTAAACTGAACTGGGAAACAGGATACAGACAGGAACAAAAGGGTATTAGAACATTTCAATGTTGAGAGCTCCATTGAAGACAATGGAGTGCTTCGGGCTTCTAATGGCGGTTGAAGCCCGGAGGTCCAACATTCCAATGTTTATCGTTCACAGGTGTTGCAGTGAACAAAGGCGTCAATAAGCCTGAGGGGATTTAACCCCTTCGATGCTCATGACGAGCTCAGCTCGTCATGAGGCACAGTGGAGGTGTGCTTATGACGAGCTGAGCTCGTCATGAACAATGGTATTCAAAGAATGTCAGCACAGGAGGGGAAAAGTCACAGCAGCCAAGGTGTTAAATCACCTCGGGCTCACTGACGCCCTTGTTTTATTTGGTAGAAAATGTTGCCCTCTAGTGGCGGTGTGTTCTAATAGCCTTATAGCCCGCCATAGCAGGCTATACCGACCATTAAAGGCCCGTTCCTAGGATAGGGCCTTTAATGGCCAGGCTATGTAAGGATATATTAGAATATTGGACTGTTGGGAGCTGCGTTGAAGACAATGGAGTGCTCCGGGCATCTAATGGCTGGTAAAAGCCCAGTGCTCCAACATACCAATGTTTGTCTTCACAGATCTTGCTGTGAACAAAAGCCTCATGGAGTCCAAGAGGATTTAAATACCCTTCTGCTGAAAGAGGCCTTTGTTTTATTTATAAGAATATTCTTCCCTCTAGTAGCAGAATATTCTAATAGCCTTATAGCCCTCTGCAGCATCAGGGTATCAGGGCATGGTACAGGCCCTGATACTCTCCCGCCTGGATTATGGAAACGTCTTATATCTAGGGGCTCCGGCATCAGTGACAAAAAAACTCCAAGTCACTCAAAACTGTGCCGCGCGCTTACTGTTTAACATCCCTCGTTGGCAGTCAGCGAGAACTGCCCTAAAGGAGCTTCATTGGCTCCCAGTGGCTGCAAGAACATTGTTCAAGGCAATGTGCATTCTGCACAAATCCTTTCATCAAACTGGCCCGGCAGTGCTGCTCCCCCTAGTACCGCCTTATGTGCCACCTAGAACTCTTCGTTCGGCCTCTCTGCATTTGGCAACTACGGCAAAAATCAAGAAAGCCCGTTGGGGTGGCCGTTCATTTACTTGCTCAGCAGCGAAGGCATGGAATTCCCTGCCTCTGTCCCTTAGACAAAATGACAATCTGATGTCATTTAGGAGAGACTTAAAAACCTACCTGTTCTCAAAAGCGTACTAACTCTGCCCTGCAGTCGAACACAGTAATCAGTCACCAGCGCTGCGAGGCCTCCGGGCAGTTATGCGCTATATAAGTGGAATTTTTCATTTCATTTCATTTGCAGCAGGCTCTACCGGACAGTAAACTCCTGCTCCCTTGTTAAACACTGGAGCGGGACTGTAATGGCTGGTATAGCCCAGCTATGGCGGGCTACAGGGCTGTACTGAACAGGGAAACAGGACACTGGAGCAGGAAGACAAAAACACTGGAACAGGGAAACCAGTACAGGGATACCCAACATGGAGACAGGAAGAAAAAGACAAGGATAAAGAAACATGACACTGAGACAGGAAGACAAGGACACTGGAGCAGGTGAACATGACATTGGGACAAGAAAACAAGGACACTGAAGTAGGAAAACATGACACTGAAGATTTTTGAATTTTAGCATGGTCACACTATTAAATGTTTCAAAGCGCTCTGAAGTGTTCCAATGCGACCAGCAGAAGCTATGTAAAAGTTCTAAAGACTTAAAAAAGAAAGCATTTCGAGCACTGCTGAAGAAGGGTGCCCAGGGCTCTGGTAGTCTGGCCAGGGTTATCTCAGCGTGTACCGCCCATGTGTGAGCTGGCACTGTCTGTCCCGGGCTCTGGGGTCTTGGACATTGCACTGTGACTCACTTGCGACAAAGAGTCTTGGTGGTGGGTATGTTTGAGTGGCAGGTGAGCACCAGGTGAGCACCAGAGGAGCACCAGGTAACCACAAACAATTATTTAATAGCATTTTATAGGAGTGTCTGGAGAAGGTCAAACAAAACTGTGACTGAGGATTGTACATGCTGGGCACAAGGCACTCACCTTCTCTTCTGAGGGGCTTTTTCGTGACCCTAGAAGTAATAACAGCATTAAAAGTGCTTGAATTTGTACATTAATAACACTTTAAATTGGAAATGACTGATGAAAGGAGGCATGAACATGTTCCGGGAATTGTTCCTTAGTGTGAGACTTATTTATGTAATTGATGCATGGTGTGTAGGTGAATGTTCTCTTTTTATGTAGCTCCTTATACCAATGGTTATCCTGTTTCTAAGCACGGTCATCATTTTTCAAGAAAGGGATATGAGCCATTGAGTCTTCATGTGTGTTTCCCTTTAGAGGTCCCATGAACAAATGCTAAATGTTGTCCATAATTTGAATAGTATGGGGTTAAAGATGGCCATTCAACCAAACATCATTTGAAATCCCACTTTACTTCTCGAGATCTTGAGGGACTGATACTTTTATGTATTCCGAAGTTATATATATTCGTACACCTCACCAGTCTCCATTGATAGAGTGCAGATTTTCTCTGTCATTTGTAGGGGTTCATTATAATCATGAGTAGTTTGCGCCTGCATGTAATCCTTAATTGTGTTAACATTGGCTCATTAGAGCGCATATTGTAATAACATGAAAGTGAAGTGTTAGGTATATTTTAGTGGAAACGTGAAGAGTTAATGTTACATTATATATGGTTAGACAAAAACCTTTAACGTGTGGTATTTGTACGTGGAGCTAAAGGAGCATTTATATGATTGATGTGCCTGTGAAATGCACTTATCAAATGTGTTTAGTCATAATGCACATTTATACGTGTGCTTTTAACTAATGTACCATTTCTTATGTTAGCCGATTTCTGTAGGCCTGATTTGTATTATCTCTTGACGCTCTCAAATTAGAGTTGCTGGTAAAGGTCCTGTGTGTGCAGAACTTTTCTCAAGTTTCTGTTGCTTGTGGAGAAATTCATCTTTGTTAGCTAGAATAATGTCTTTCTTTTAGGAGTTAGGCTTAGGGAGGAGAGAATACATTGAACGAGAGGTGCTGATAATGTGGGACAGTGTTCATTCTCACTGGAGAAGACCTGGGAATCAAGGTCTGGGAGCATCGCTGTCGCATGGAAAGTTACCTACGAGGAGGTGGCTTGCGTGGATGAGGTGATGTTGAGTAGTATTGTGCGACGTACTTCCGACCCGTTCATGTATTGGAGTTAGGGACAGAGTCCGGGGAGTTCTGCCTTGCCTTGAGAAGAGAGAGCATTTCAGAACGAGCTCTGTAGTTTTATGCTACCCGACCCATTCAAGGGGAGCGGACTCCTCAGGAAGCCTTCACATGCTAAAATCCTTTTCAGAACTTGCCTTGGGGAAATGCTGAGTAGGGATGTCACGTAACGTTAGCGGTAGTGTAGGGACAGACTAATGCTCTTTACCTACGAATCTCCAGTGAAGGGGACTCACGATATTGGAATCTTCATCTTATGTATTCTAATACTGGAATTGGTTATTCTGTGCATGCTGCACTGCCATAATTTCACCCTTAGGTTTGGCTTTGTATTAATTTCAATGTATTTCTACGCCCTCATTTTGAGGTGTTTGTATGTCCAGCTGTTCTTGGCTTGTATTACACTTACTAAACTTTGGATCGGAGTCTGTGAATCTTCGGAGTCATGGTTCATTTGAACTGTAACGTGTAATTGGCTAACAATTTTTCCTCCCCTCCACACTTTCATGCAGACTAAAAGAGACATTGGCAGAGGGTTCCAGAGTAAATCTAGAACATAGGGCCCGGCTCCTTCCCCATCATGCATGTTCTAAAGAGACAGAGGTGCATGGGATGGCGAGTGCCAAAAAGCCGCCTCTTAATTCAATTTAAGACACTCGGGGCAAAGTAAATGTTGATTGGGGGTGAGGACAACGTGTGTGGGCAGTAGTCATTGCATCGTAAATTGGCCACTAGGTCACTAGTGCTTATGAGCCTCATAGCCTCAAAGACCAAATATTGGACGTCACTTCCTGTCCCGTTGCATGGGGAGAAAGGACACGTGTACTATAGCATTGAGAATACAATCTCGAGAGTTAGCCTTTATGAACACAAAAGGTGCGGGGTATTTAATCCAAAAACAAGGGGTGCTCCCTTTTCTTTAAATTAAAATAATATTAAATAAAAGTTAAAAAACAAAACTTTAACTGAATGAATGGCTTCTTTTGTTTTCGTTTTCTGATTAGATCTGAATAGAACTGCTTTGTGTTCATCCATTGATGCCTCTTATTTATCAGTGGTCTAGTGCTGGTTAGTCTTCAAACACAGAGGACTTATTAGTTTATATTTATAAAAGGGAATACATAGAACAAAGTATCTTTTATTTCAACACTACAGGTGCATATTCATACCATCTTTGTAAATAAAAAATAAATACATTCGATAAAAATAAAAATATTCAGTTAATTTCATAAGAAAAGGCAGCAGCCCTTGTTCTTTGTTTGGCATTGTGACAACAGAATTAGAGGCAAGTGTACAGAGGGGAAACTTTTTTTTTCTTAATTAAACAAAACCGCACCGAGGCGAGGGTCTCTGCTACTTCCTGTCAGCGTCAGGGGAGAACAATTCAGTGCCCTTTTCTCTCCTCTCGGCTCAGAGTGTGCGTGCATGGGGTGGATCTGTCGGTCAGGAGCAGAGCAGGAGGACAGACAGCTCTTGTGTCTTTGTTCCACTTACCTGGTTGCTCGGTTGGTTTCTGAGGCTTGAAGTTGTTCCGACCTCACCACTATAAAGGAACAGAAAAGCAGAGTCAGGTGACGTGCACGCGCGCATAGGACGGCCTTTGGAGCAGCCATTGGACGGATGTGTAACTTCCCTCTGTTCATTGGTTTAGTTTTAAATGTAAAAATCTCAAATACTGTGCAGAACTGGACTGCAAATGCAGGCCTGAAATACCAGCCATGCACTGTGTCAAGCAAGAGATCTGGCAGCTGCTCCCCAGGTTTTTTTTCTAAACAGTGGTTCCAAAAAGTGGGTGTACAGCCTGTTTCTGAGATACACTGGCCAAAAACAGATGCAGTTCTGAAGAAGAGGTCCTAAAATAATCCAACATTTCATGGTCTACTTCAATACCCAGAACAATGTGTCTTATGTAGAAGGGCATGCATGTATGTACCACGTAAGAGCATGTGACCAGTGGAAACGCTGAATACACAGCAGAGACATATGTATTCTAGATGAGAAATACAGCCTATCTGAAAGCATGTGCACTGTTGGGAAGTCTACTACTAAAAACAAAATATGTAGTGGGCATCATTGTTCACGTGCCAGTGAACACCACATCAGAATGTATGTGACGAATATAAATCCCCATTACAATTGCTTCCATCATAAAACAGGGTGACGCTATTGTACGCTACGGTATGCTGATTTATGTATAGATGCTGCTCAAATATTCCACGGTGCTATACATAAGGTGTCAGTGCTTCTCAATGTACCTCCAGCTAGGGATGATACTATGGTCCCATTGGCCTTGCTCAAATGTGCCAATGGCCCCTGTGCCCTTACAGTGCTGCTCCTGTGGAAGGATCTTTACTTGCAAGGACTGGTGCTGCTCATAAACTAATACTGTGGTTGCTAAATTGTCACATGAGGGATGCTTATATGCCAGTAATAGGTTTTTACAAGTCATCTTGCAACCATGGCCCAGTATATCCTCTGTGGCCCTTAGACAAGGCCAGGAGTACCAGCTTGAGTGGGAGGAACTGTCTGTGACCCGCTCATCTCCCACATTTTACCTGGAGGTATTTAGTCAACAATGTGATCCTGCTAGAATACTGCAGGAATACTTTTACATCTCGAGTGGGTTGCTAATAATCTTTCCCACAAAAGATATCCATACATAAGAAATTCACACAGTTTTATTTTTTTAAAGGAGTTATGGATTTTAAAGCCCCCCCTTAGTGCACAAAAATATGTAAAAGCAGAAATGCAGATAAACATTTTTTGATGGTGATTAACATAATAACACATGTAAATAATATGAAATTTGACAGCATATTGAGATAATCTATGATGAAATCTCTTCTTTCATAGCCACAGGCAATGTCTAATTAGCACCAAAATGTTGCCAAAAATAACAGCATCCCATACGGTGCACACGAATACCTGCTATTAATAGTATTCTTCCAGCCGGCGACCTGTCCTTGGCCAGCCTGGGCCTTGGCTCTTTTATATTGGAATTCCCGAGGGAACAAGAAAATAAGCGACAAAGAGCAACCTTGGCAGACTGTTTGTCGTAGATGCTCCCACTGGAATATCTAATGCTCCTCTCTTCTTGACTGGTCTTATATCATATTTTGAACTTCATTTTGGTAATACACAACCGTGTGATATGAGATGTAAGGTGAATTCCCCCTGCAAATGTAGCCACATCTACTGTGCTTTTCTCTAAATGCCATTCCTCATAAATGTATAACATGAGTGATAAATACCATAACAAAGAAGTAAACGCATTGCTGTACTGTAAATGCATGTAAATGAGATAGCACATAGCAGTTATGCATTATGAGATATATGTAAAGCCTCGGGCTATGATGGGTAGAACAAGCAAAGGAAACACACATTTTTGCTCAGAGGGAGAAATAAGCAAAACATACCACACTAGGGCTGATGCGGTACACGGCACATGCTCAAACTGTGTATGTTCATGTGACGGGGCTGCTCTTGTGCCAGACAACGGGTTATTTTATGGCAGACTGGATGGAGATGCTCATAATAGAATACATGCCTGAAACTGACAATGAAGGAATAGTCCCATCTCAAGCAGCTGGTGACCACCCCCACCCACCTCGCCGGACACACACTCGACGCCGTCTTCTCATCCAGCAAAGACATCGCCTTCAGCCACGCCACAGGACTCCACTGGACGGACCACAGCTGCGTCCACTTCACATTCAGAAGAACGACGATCCACCACCACCAGCAACAGGTCGCCCGCAGAAGCTGGAGCAAGATCACAGCCGACCAGCTCGCCGCTTCCCTGAGCCAGCACCCTCCCGCCAGCTCAGCGAACCCCAGCCAGGCCGCCGACAACCTCACGAAGTGGATCAGCAACTGCGCGGACGAACTCGCCCCACTGAGGACCCCGCCCAGCAGACCCAGCAGCAAGAAGGCCCCATGGTTCACCGACGAACTCAAGAGCTCCAAGAAGAACTTCCGAGCCCTCGAGAAAGCCTGGAGAAGGGAGCCAACACCGGACAACATGACCACCCTCAAGCTTGCCACCCGGAAGCACCACCAACTGATCCGCGACACCAAGAAAACTGCATTCAAAGACCGGCTGGACAACAACGCACACAACAGCAAGGAACTCTTCAACATCGTGAAAGAGCTCTCCAACCCCAACGCCGGAAACAACGACATCACCCCATCGCAAGAACTCTGCAACTCCCTCGCCTCCTACTTCCACAACAAGATCGCGGACATACACAACAGCTTCAACACCCAACCGACGAACGCCACGTCCGACACGACCGAACCACCGCCCCCCACCACCACCCTCCGCGCCTGGACTCCGATCAGCACCGAAGACACCGTCCGCATGATGAACTCCATCCACTCCGGATCTCCGACCGACCCCTGCCCTCACCACGTCTTCAACAAGGCCGACGCCATCATCGCACCCCACCTGCGGGACATCATCAACACCTCCTTCACCACCGCCACCTTCCCTGAGAGCTGGAAGCACGCCGAACTCAGCGCTCTACTCAAGAAACCAACAGCGGACCCCACCGAACTCAAGAATTACCGCCCCATCTCGCTGCTCCCGTTTCCGGCCAAAGTCATCGACCGTCAACAAGCAACTGGCCGCCTTCCTCGAGACGAACGGATCCCTCGACCCCTCACAGTCTGGCTTCCGAGCCAACCACAGCACCGAGACCGCCCTGATCGCTGCCACCGATGACATCCGAACCCTGATGGACAACGGAGAAACAGCGGCCCTCATCCTCCTAGACCTCTCCGCGGCCTTCGACACCGTCTGCCACCGCACCCTTGTGCAGCGCCTCAGCAACGTCGGAATCCAGGAGAAGGCACTGGAATGGATCATCTCCTTCCTCGACGGAAGAACACAGAGAGTTTGTCTACCACCGTACAAGTCAGAGGCCACCGAAGTCATCTGCGGCGTCCCTCAAGGATCCTCGCTGAGCCCAACCCTCTTCAACGTCTACATGAGCCCCCTCGCGGCCATCGCACGCCAACACAACCTCAACATCATCTCCTACGCCGACGATACCCAGCTGATCCTCTCCCTGACCAACGACCCCGCCGCCGCCAGAGCCAACCTTCACGAAGGAATGAAAGAGGTAGCCGAGTGGATGTCGACCAGCCGCCTGAAGCTGAACTCGGACAAGACGGAAGTCCTCATCCTGGGATCCTCGCCCTCCGCCTGGGACGACTCCTAGTGGCCCCCCGCCCTGGGAACCGCACCCAAACCGACAGACCACGCACGCAACCTGGGCTTCATCCTGGACTCCTCCCTCTCCATGACCAAGCAAGTCAACGCCGTCTCCTCGTCATGCTTCAACATCCTGCGCATGCTACGGAAGATCTTCCGGTGGATCCCCACCGAGACCAGGAAGACTGTCACCCAGGCACTCGTCACCAGCCGACTGGACTACGGCAACGCCCTCTACGCCGGAACCACCGCCAAGCTCCAGAAGAGACTCCAACGGATCCAGAACGCCTCAGCCAGACTCATCCTCGACATCCCACGACACAGCCACATCTCCGGACACCTAAGAGACCTGCACTGGCTCCCGGTCAACAAGAGAATCACCTTCCGTCTCCTTACCCACGCACACAAAGCTCTTCACGATCAAGGCCCGAGCTACCTCAACAACCGCATCAACTTCTACGCTCCCAAACGACACCTCCGATCAGCCAGTCACGCCCTCGCCGCCGTCCCCCGCATCCGAAGAACGACAACAGGAGGAAGGTCCTTCTCCTACCTGGCCTCCAAGACCTGGAACTCCCTCCCGACCGACCTGCGCCTGACCCAAGACCACCTCGCCTTCAGGAAGAAGCTCAAGACCTGGCTGTTCGTGTAGTAGCAGCCCCCCCCCCCCCCCTAGCGCCTTGAGACCCTCCGGGTAAGTAGAGCGCTCTATAAATGTCTATGATTGATTGATTGATTGATTAATACATTGCATGACAAAAGTCACCAACCATCAGCACGCTGTGGAGCAAAGAACGTGAGTGACCTTGAAAATGGCTCCCAGGATCCAATGTTTAAATCACACTATCAGGCTGAAGGGATGGCTACTACATAATATCTGTCTGATTGGATGGCTACTACATAATATCTGTCTGATTGGATGGCTACTACATAATATCTGTCTGATTGGATGCCTACTACATAATATCTGTCTGATTAGATGGCTACTACAAAATATCTGTCTGATTGGATGGCTACTACATAATATCTGTCTGATTGGATGGCTACTACAAAATATCTGTCTGATTGGATGGCTAATACAAAATATCTGTCTGATTGGATGGCTACTACATAATATCTGGCTGATTGGATGGCTACTACATAATATATGGCTGATAGGATGGCTACTACAAAATATCTGGCTGATAGGATGGCTACTACATAATATCTGTCTGATTGGATGGCTACTACAAAATATATGGCTGATAGGATGGCTACTACATAATATCTGTCTGATTGGATGGCTACTACATAATAAATGGCTAATATGATGGCTGCTACATAATATCTGTCTGAACCCCACAGATCCCTACGTTCCAAGGGAACAGGTCTGCTCAAAACAACGCGCCCTAAAAAGGCTAAAATGGGAGGCAGGTCCTTTCGCACTCTCGCGGCTAAGAAGTGGAATGCCCTCCCCATGAATATCAGACAGGATAAAAATGAGACATCCTTTAGAAAACTGTTAAAAACTTATCTTTTTACTCTCTAATGGCTTTGCTTTGGTTCCACCCGTCTAATATTTCTCTCTCCACAGCGCGGGGACACGCCGGGAGGCGTCACCAGGCGCTTTACAAACCCCTATAATAATTGGATGGCTACTACATAATATATGGCTGATAGGATGGCTACTACATAATATCTGTCTGATTGGATGGCTACTACATAATAAATGGCTGATAGGATGGCTGCTACATAATATCTGTCTGATTGGATGGCTACTACATAATATATGGCTGATAGGATGGTTACTACATAATATCTGTCTGATTGGATGGCTACTACATAATAAATGGCTGATAGGATGGCTGCTACATAATATCTGTCTGATTGGATGGCTACTACATAATATATGGCTGATAGGATGGTTACTACATAATATTAGTCTGATTGGATGGCTACTACAAAATATCTGTCTGATTGGATGGCTACTTCAAAATATCTGTCTGGTTGGATGGCTACTACATGATATCTGTTGATTGGATGGCTACTACATAATATCTGGCTGATTGGATGGCTACTACATAATATCTGGCTGATTGGATGGCTACTACATAACATCTGGCTGATTAGATAGCTACTACCCAGAGTCTACTTGATGGGATGCTTGCTATATAGTACTTGGCTAATGAGATTGTTAATTCACAATAACTAGCTGGTGGGGTGATGTTGAAAGAACGAGCAGCACATAATATGTGAAGTATGCATGGTTAAAAATGTGATTATTGCACAATACCTGACTAAACAAAGATGGATGCACAATTTGATGTGGAGATCATACACCACATACCTGTAAGTGACTAGATTGTAAGTGATGATGGTCACTGCCACAATGCAAAATACTGACCAGCACAGCAATGTTGATGATTCTGGAGTTTAGAAAGGGTGGGCGGGGTCAGCAGGTGATTGAATAGAATAAAATCTTGGTACCCTGCGGGCTGTATTGTGAATTAACTTCAGCAGGCCAGGAACCTGTATAAGGAGACTTTCCTATAATAAATCTAAAATCCACATACAACCAACTTTAACTTATTCCAATAAAAATGCTACACAATTCTACGTTCCCAAACTCCTAACTGTCAAATAGTTACCTCGCATGCATGGAATCATAAAGTTCACAAGAGGAATAAAGCTAAATTTGCAGACATTTTAACAGCAGTTTTTGGCACAAAATTCTACTCATCTTTGACCAGTAGCATGCTTACAATTTCTCATTAAAAATTAGAGACACCATCTCTCTAGAGCTCGGCTTAAGCCTGCGGAAGATGGCAGCTCCCATGTGAACCCCGAATCTTCCAATTTGCATTCAGACACAAGAAGGAGAGGAGTTGGCCTAACGGCTTGGGCGGTCGACCTCTACTCTGAGGAACTGAGTTAGAGTCTCGGCAACTACGCTGAATATCCTGTGATTCTGGGCACATCACTTAATCTCCCCGTGCCTAACAAAAATGAATGTGTGCCCTCATGTAACGCAACTGGTGCTAGCTAAAGCGCTCTGGTACCCCATACCTTCGGGTCCAATTCGCACCATATAAAACTCTGTTAAAAAAAATAAATTGCTGTAACACCGCTCCTTCGTCATTTCATCTACCCTGACTCTTCAACTCAGCATGGTATATGTGCCCTATTTCACTCTGAAGGTCGTGATAAAGAAGGATTAACTTACACAACACAGAATGGCATGCTGTGGACAAAATGGCGCTGGGACCAGGGTGGCCCTGGGCAAGGAGCATAGGTAGGGGGCCCGGAAGAGGTGGTCCGGGCGGGGCGGAGCGCGCTGGCCAGTAAAGAGGGGAGGGGTCAGGGTGTTTAGTAGTGGAACAGAGCTGGAGGCCGCAAAATCCCTGCCAGGTGCCACCACGCAAATATGTATCCATCCTCAGAGGATTAATATATTAAGGATATATATTGGAGTGGTGACCCCTGGGGTTTGGTGGCCCTGTGCAGGTGCACAGTTTGCACATGTTATGTTATGTTATATGGATATTTATTGCGCGCACAACTACTCAAGAGTATCCTGGCGCGAAGCATAACCACAGAGAAGTCGAGAGCTGAACAGCAGAACAAAGCAACTTTAATAGGCTATGTTAAAAAGATGGGTCTTAAGGAGCTTCTTAAAGCAACCAAGGTCTCTGGTGTCCCTGAGAGTGAATGGGAGGGAATTCCAGAGGGTGGCGGTTTTGACCGAAAAAGATTGCCCGCCCAATCTGGTTCGCCGGAAGCGGGGAACTACCATCCTTCGTTCGGAAGCTGACCTTAGGTGGCGACTTGGAACATGGAAAGTCACTCTTTTCCTGAGATAGGCAGGACCCGTATCATGAAGGGCTCGATGCGTAAGTACCAGAGCTTTGAATTGGACTCTTTGGGCCACCGGCAGCCAGTGAAGAGTAGCCAATTGATGTCTTATGCTGTTTCGTCTGGAGATACCCAGCAGGAGTCTTGCGGCAGCATTCTGGATAAGCTGAAGTTTATTAACCAGAAAGGAAGGGGAACCCAGATTCAAAGCGTTAGCATAATCCAGGCGGGATAATATGAGGGCCCTAGCGACCGTTTCTTTAGCTGGCTGGGGTAAGAGAGGAAAGAATCTACTCAGAGATCTGAGGGTCCCGAAGCAGGCACCCGTCAATCGCTTGATCTGCTCTGCGAACCTCAGATCTTCGTTGAACCATATGCCCAGGTTCTTGGCTGGGCCACCTTCAGTGAGGGGACGGGGAAAATCAGGGGGCCAAATTAATTCAGTGAATTGGCTTGGAAATTGACCGTATAGTAAGATCTCTGATTTTCCCTCATTGCATTTAAGTTTGGCATGAGCTAACCAGGTGAAAACGGCTGCCAGGCATTTTTGTGCTACATCAGTTTCTAATGTCGAGTTGCTCCATGTAAACAGGAGCTGGGTGTCATCGGCGTAGGCCATAATTTTTGCACCCAGCTCCTCGGCCAGGTAGATCAGCGGGGTCATATAGATGTTAAAAAGAAGTGGGCTCAATGTAGAGCCCTGTGGGACCCCGGTCTGAACAAGCCTGGCCGAAGAAGAGTACGGGGGCATCCAGACTTGCTGATAGCGGGAGTCCAGAAAAGATTCCAGCCAGGACCACACAGCCCCAGTGATGCCAATCTCAGTGAGGCGAGCCAGGAGGAGTTGGTGAGGAACCGTATCAAAGGCGGCAGAGAGATCCAATAAAATTAGCGCCGCTCTGCCACCCTTGTCCGTGCACTCCCTAATGGCTTCCACCACCTCCACCAAAGCTGTCTCAGTACTGAAGGATGACCTAAAGCCCGACTGGGCTGGATGTAGCGCACCAGACTCCTCCACAAAGGCATTCAGCTGCCGAAAGACAACCTTTTCGCAGACCTTCGCCAGTGCTGGGAGCAGGGAGATGGGGCGGTAGTTGGCTGCCGTAGCGGGGTCTGCCGAGGGTTTCTTCAGGAGAGGCAAGAGTTTGGCTTGCTTCCACTGCTTAGGTACCACTGCCGATTGTAGAGACCAATTGATCAGAGTAGTGACCTCAGAGCCTACGCAGTCTGCTACTCCTGCCAGAACTCTTGCCGGGCAAGGATCCGAGGGGGAGCCTGATTTTAAGGATTTTAGAAGTGTTAGGATGTCCAATTGTTCCACCATAGTGAATTTGGAAAGGCAGCTACTAGCGGGGGCGCTAGGTGCCAGCTCCGGGGGGTGTGAGGCAGCAGTGCTCATAGCTAATCCCTCTTCAATAAGCCTAATTTTATTGATAAAGAAGGAAGAGAGCTCCTCACACCATTCGGCGGAAACCGGGATCTTTTTATGCTCCGCTATAGGTGAAAGAAAGCTTTGAACTATAGCAAAGATTTCCTTATCATTGTTATCTGCTTTTAGGATCCTAGCCGCAAAGTAAGCACCTTTCGCAGTCTTGACTGCTGTGTAATACTCTCTTTGGGCTACACGGAGGTCTGCTTTAGTTTGCGGGGAGTATGCAACCCTCCAGAGCCGCTCGAATTTTTTGCAGGACCTTTTTAGTTCTTTTAATGCTGGCGTATACAGGGTTGGGAAGGTAGCACGCGTTGGGAAATGTTCCGAGCCGGTTTGGAAGCAGTCTCAACCCCCCGACTGACCCAGCTGTTAAAAAGATCCACTTGGCTCTCTAAGTTGGTGGACCGGTCGATTTGGGAGTGCATGAGGGCTTCCACCAAACCAGGAATATTAATTTTCCGTGCTAAGGGGCCTGACTGGGTGGGAGGGTGGTGGGATGACAGTGTCACATACCAGGAGAAAATAATCACAGCATGGTCGGACCAGGTAACTGGCTGGGGATCTTTAAGGACCAAGGCAAAGTTGGAACAAACCAAGTCCAATACATGTCCTAGTGAGTGCGTCGGTTTAGAGACCCACTGAGTTAGGTGCGTTATGGCCAAAAGGTCTAGAAGACCCAATGTGTCCGAGGAGCTAGAGGAATCCAAATGAATGTTAAAATCTCCTAAAAGAAGAAACTTTGGGAACCGTAATGCACGGTCCGTCAAAGTGTCACCCAAGGAGTTCAGGAAGGAGCCAATCGGCCCCGGCGGTCTGTAAATCAAGGTCCCTCCCAGAGTAAAGTGGGGAGAGAGTGTAAAGGAGAAGTCAAGGGCTTCACCATCCAGCACACTCGGTGATTTATCACAGGAAAAAGCCCATGTTTCTCTGAATATAACAGCAGTGCCGCCCCCTCTGCCTGAGGAGCGATCGGCTCTAGCCAGGCGATATCCACGTGGGACTGCTAGTGCAACCACTGGGGCACATGAATCGCTTAGCCACGTTTCTGTGATGAACAGAATGTCTAGATTATTGTCTCTAATGAGCTCGAATACATTCTCTGCATGTTTCACCATAGAACGGGCGTTTATGAGAGCTGCCTTGATAGGATGCTCACTCTGCTTTTTGGAAGATGAATGAGATAGGCTTGAGGGGAGCTGAAAGTTACAGACCTTACAGTCCCATATTCTCAATTTAGTAGTAGTAAAGTTAGGAGTCCTAACTTTACTACTACTTAATTGAGATACATCCTAATTTTAAGATTTTTGGTATTCACAGAAGGCATTTAGGAGTCCTAAAGTTAGGAGTCCTAACTTTACTACTACTAAATTGAGAAAAATCCTAATTTTAAGACTTTCGGTATTCACAGAAGGCATTTAGGATTTCTAAAGTTAGGACTCCTAACTTCTGTGAATATCGAAATGAGTAAGTGCCTTCTGTGAATACCAAAATGAGTAAGTGCCTTCTGTGAATACCAAAATGGTAGTAAGTTTTGGATTTTGTCTTAAGTTAGTTCTGTGAATTGGGCCCAGTGTCTCCATCCAGCAGTTGCCAGCTACCACTTTTATACTGCACCCCCCCCTAGCCCAAGCCTGCTCTGTCTTTTAATCATCCCCCCCACCAGTTCTAAATTCATCACTTCACTGCCATGGAATGGTGGCTCCTCCTAGAACACGGAGATTGCGGCTCTTTGCGGCGATCCACCAAAGTGAGTCTGTCTGAAATAGTTGAAATAGAGGACTGGAAGCACTGAAATGCAGTGAGCGCTGGAGAACTGTGCTTATTTTTGATTTTTACTGAGTTTTACATAGAGCGATCTTGACCAAAGGTATCGGGTATCAGAGCGCTTTACCTAGCACCAGTTGCGTTACATGAGGACACACATTCATTTTTGTTGGCACGGGGAGATTAAGTGATTTGCCCAGAATCACAGGATGTTCAGCGTCGTTGCCGAGATTCGATCCCGGTTCCCCAGATTCGAGGTCGACCGCCCTAGCCGTTAGGCCAACTCCTCTCTTACTATAAGTTGACTGACTACAGTATAGGGCAAAAAAATTAGAATCTGAAAAGTGCTGGAAATGAATGAAGGGCTTGGAAACAGCATAGAACGGTTGGTCCCACATTTGCAGCAGATTTAATTCTGGCGCTTACATCCTAATTCGGCACCTACCTACCGGTGTGCATAAGGGGCTCTCTAATGCCCTATGGGTGGTAGAGAGGAACATGGAAATGTTTTTGTGCTCCCCACTGGTGCCACAGGCAGCTGACCATTAGATATATTTCTCACACTTATCATGAAGCCGGAGTTACCTATCACCCAATTACTCATGACGGACCCTTCCCTCCCATGGGTGAGTCGCCAGTTTCATAGCGCTACAAGAACCCTGTACAGATGTCAGAAATAAAAGGACCCAAACACAAGGAACACAAGTTAGGCCTGAAGCACATTAAAAAGAGCTGCCAGTCATTGACTCTCCAGTCCATGAAATAGCGCACAATACCAAAACAAACAAACACTTACCTATTATAAGTCAAAATATCAGCTATCAAGAAAGAATGTAGAGAACTGACTGTCAAAGTGTTAGAAGCAGAATCCAGAATAAGCAGACTTGAGGACTATAGTAAGTGGAGAAATCTCTACAGCTTTGGTCTTCCAAAAGGTGTAGAACAAAAATGAAACAGTGTCATATCAGAGACGTTTTAAGGCATGGGCAAAGTGGGCTCTGGCCCAGTGCCGCCATCTTTCTAGGGGCCCCATCATTAAGCTTTGAGGACAGTCCTAGACAGCGACATAGTGCAAAAATGATGGGGCCCTCTTCACAATATGAAATGGGACTCCCCAATCTCCAATATCTCATAAATATTCAAAGGCTTTGCACTGAATGGGGCCCCCCTGCTGTCCCCTTAAATGTTTGGTGGTCAACAAAGACGTTGTCAATGATGAGACCATAGTTGCTTAGGGCTTGAATGAGCTGAAAATGGATAATAAATTCAGAGTTGTTCCAAGCAGGGGGTCCCAAATTATGTTTGGTCCAGGGGCCCCAAAATCCTTAAGCTGTCCCTGTCCCCAGATTCCAAAAGACCTAGGAGCATCGTTGACAAAAGAGTTTGAAAACTGAGAGACCACATCATGACCCGATAAGAAAAAATCAAATAGATGAACACCTCAAGAACTTTAGTATTAACACATCTAATACACGTCTCCACTCGTACTATTCACACACATGGTATGACCTCATCTTCATAAAATGTATTTATATTCCTTTTTAGGTCTCGCCTAGCGAATGCAGCGCAGCTGCTTAGCTTGCCGAGCCTCTATTGTTATGGCTTTCATTCACGAAGGGAGACAAACCATGTGCGCGCCGGGACAGGCTCTCTCTCTGCTCTCTGGCATCTCATTTGTAGCAATAGGGGCCTTTACATGCTCCCACCGCACGCTTGATTCATTAGCGCTTGTCTGTCCTTTGGAGCCTCTCCAAAAGTGCCCGAGTATCTGTTTACGATCATGAGTTGTACATCAACAGACTGGTGTTAACATAATTGGCTCTTGCCACAGTTGGCCCGGAAACTTTCTGTTAACAACGGCACTGCTGTGCAATGTAAACTCCACAGCATAGTGCCCATTTCTAAGTCCGCACATACCATCCGGTCTTTTAAGAATGTAATGTTATTTACATTTTCATCTATTGCAATACAATGATGCTGCTCCTGTAATGCATGTTCATATTTTGGGTTTTGTGAGCTTATACTGCTGTGTGTAGAGACAAAAACATTTTCACTACACTAACTCTGAACTAATGGTTCTGTTTTTTTCTTGTTTTTTGTGTGTACAGTTTTATATAAAGCTAATTTGTTTTTTAATGAATGGAAAAGATGGTAAAGTTAGTGGAACAGGAGTCGGATTCTGACTGTGGTCTCAGGTCAGAACAAAGTAAATCTATGTGTTTTAAACATAGATACACAAGTTTTAAATGTTGATGGGAGAAAGATGAAATATCTTTGTTGGTGGGATAAATGTGTCTATCGTTACAGATTCTGGATCGCCTTACCCAAATATTAATAATGAAGTATAGTGCCATACATTTGTTCGCATTCTTGGTGAGGATTTAGAAACACCTGACATTTCTCTTTAAACGTTAAAAGGAGAGAAAATAGATATGGTTGGGTATAGGAGATTGTTATTTAAGTTTAAAAATGGAAAAGGCTTAGGCAAAGCAAATTATATGCATCTGTTACATCCATCAATTCTGGGTTAGAAAGATCAAAGTTAACTTAGCATTACTTTATATCCTAATATCCCAGAGCCTGTTTTATCCCTGTAGCCTGATGAAGAATTCGAACAATCCATCATTAATTCTCATCCCCAAATTCTTTTCCCAAGAATTGGGAGGCTCACTAGACTCCGCCATAAAATAGTTCCCAAACCTTATGTGGTAACGCATATACATAAGATTAGAAACATACCTAAAATACTGAGAGAGTAAGTCACTCAAGAACTTTATAAACTACAAAGTTCAGAAAATATAAAACAAGTGGGATCGTCGGAGTGGGTGCTTCTTTGGTTACAACGTACAAATGGTAAATTGAAACTTTGTGTAAATTTGAGGGATCATAATAAAAACATCTTAGTTCATCTGTTCCCTTTGCCAAAAATGAATGAAATAGTGTTGTTAACCAAAGGTATTAAGTGGTTTAGCACTATGGGCATTAAAGCAGCATACCATCAGATCCCATTACATCCGGATAGTGGGGCTTACACAACTTTTGTTACACCATTTGGATGTTTAGGCTCTCTGAGAGTACCCTTTAGCCTCACCTTTGCGACTGCCATGTTCCAGAGGTTTATGTTCAGTTGTTCAAAGGTATCAGAAATGTAATCTTTTTCCATTATGACCACCTTGTATTGGGCATATGACATATACATATTGATGTAATGTAGAACCTTATGGGTAGATGATTCAAGGCAGGATGTTAGGGGGAGCAGAGCTACGAGGAGGCTTCACCATTCACATGTATTAACTTAAACAATTGAGTTATTTAACAACTAGATGCGTCAATCATTACAGACTGAAGAGGTAAAACAACTGTATGAGTTGTTTTGTGTAGTTACACACAATACAGGTACTCATAAACACGCTACTCTGCAGTCATATTTTTTAATTTTTCCAGTGATTGTTGTCGCATCTAAAATTTACTAGTAGATTTTGAAGATTGGTGAATATCTTAAATACTTTATCGATCATTGTCATGCATCTTGTTATTTTCAATTAAATACAGCACATAATTGATTACACACCAGGAAGTGTGTAATTTAATCGGAGCCTGCACAAGATGATACATTCTAAAAGCTATGTGTAAAGGCACACACCATGCTGCTGATGGTGTTTATGGTAGTTGCTGCAACTGATTGCTGTTAGGGTTTTGGACAGGTGTCTTTTTTTGATAATTTTGATGTTAGTCCTCGAGGGAGCCCCACTAAAGTAGAGATTGGCATCAAGGTATCATTCTACCTTGGATCATGATGAGGCATAGGGATAACTGTTCAGGCAGGGTGCTGTGGGTGAGTCCACAGAAAGTGGATTGTGGTGTAGAGGAAATTATTTGACTAAGGTCGAGAGGATAAGGCCAGGGACAGTTGGGAATACCAAGCTTAGAAATCTGTAGAGCACTCTCTTTTGCAATAGGTCAGCCTTCTTGGTAATTGTAAATGGAGGTTTGCAGTAGATCGTGGGAGGAAAAGGATACATGTAGTAAAGCTCAGGAATTTCTTTGAGGATTAAAAAGTAGTGAGCAAGGGGTCTGAGGGTCTTAAATGCTTGAAAAGAAGGTGTAGACAGATTGTTCCGGGAGTTGATCCTGTAGGTCACAAGTCTCATTTTACTATTAAAGTAACTCACTAGGTTTCGGGTGGCGGGTAAAGAAAGCATGTTGTCTAGCAGGTATAAGAAAGACAAGGATTGGAAGTGGGTGCTTTGGATAATCCCATGTAACCTGTCTTGGTATTTGTTTGGTATCTTTGAGTAAGACATGAGAAGTAAAGTTATATTTTCAAGTGTACCTGTAGTGTATGTATGCACTGATGAAAGCTACGCGCTGAAACCGGTCTGCCTAAATCCTTTTAATAAAGCAGCCTTTCAAACCCCAGTGAAATCCTGCTGCGTCCTTTGTTCTTCTACCGGAGGGTGAGGAGTGTCTGAATTAATGTTAACGCGCTGCCCGTGGTGCGCACCGAGGACCCTCTCATATAAGTAGGTCACAGAGACATGGGAACATTTCTTGAGGTTACCGAGGTGTCGGAATTATCTGTGACCCACCATCAAGACCTGCAATGCACGAGGCTGCTGTGTGAACGGCGGGTTGAGACTGCTCGACGAGACGCTTATGCTGAATTGGCGTCTCCAACTGGTGCCTGCAAAGTACTTTGATGGGCGAGAGAAGGGGACACATGGCGAGTGAACTTTGAATTTTGCCACGGTTCCCCACAAGCACTGGACATCGTCATGCGGCATTGTGGGACTGGTAGTCCCCGGAATTGTAGCAGCATGAGGAAGAGTCCAGCCCAGGTGAGCCTCATCAGACAGAGAAGGTGGGGCTACGCCTTTAAGATCGTCAGAGGGAAAGCGTGGCTGAGACTGCTGGCACTGATGAAAGCTACGCGCTGAAACCGGTCTGCCTAAATCCTTTTAATAAAGCAGTCTTTCAAACCCCAGCGAAACCCTGCTGCGTCCTTTGTTCTTCTACCGGAGGGTGAGGAGTGTCTGAATTAATATATATATATATATATATATATATATATATATATATATATATATATATATATATATATATATATATATATATATATATATATATATATATATATATATATCTCTCTCTCTATATATATATATATATATATATATATATTATATATATATATACACATATTAAAATCATTGCATCAAACATTTATTGAAACATGAACATATTTATTTTCAGATTCATTTTGATCAGCTGACAGGGATAAATGTGCGTTTTACATAGAAACTGACTGGACTGTGATATTAGTAGTAATTGTGAAGTAGGAAAGACCCAACTAGGCCTCTGTTTGCTACTTCTGTTGTGAATGTTCCATTGACGTGAGGTAAAGGACTTTACTAGAGGATGTTGTTACAAAACCCACTGAGTATAAGTAGAGACACAGAGAAACATGGGTATTTGCCCAAAACAGACACTGGCACACTCAAAGCCTCTCCACACCTCCCCTGTTGGCAGAGTTGAATGGATAAATTAGTAATATTATGGGAAGCAGTTCTTAGGTTTATTGGATAATTTCATCTCTGCTAAAGATAGAAGGATAGAGAGAGACATTTAAACTACAAGGGAGATAGAGAAACGTAAACAACTCTGTGGAAGCCATATGCTCATCTCACATCTCCAAACACCACTCCAACAATAACTGTCATACCCACCCTAGAATCTAGCTATCACAGCTAAAACATATTTTCAGTGAGTACCTGAAAAAAGTTGGAAGCTGCCCGCTTGAGCTGAACGAATAACAAAAGCTGTCCATATGTCCTCAATCCATGTCACACCAAAGGCATGTAATAGGAAGGAACTACACAGGAATAGTTGTTCTGGTGGGAAATGGAAGAAAAGGGCAGAACGAATGAGTGATTTATGCAAAGTTGTGTATAGTGATGGATTATTAACTACAAAAGTTATTTATTGGCCTGAGGGACAAATGCATGAGTAATGGTGGAGGTTTGATCTTTTATAGAATGAGACTGATCTTAGCTAAAGAATTGGGAAGATGGTTCACTGGCAGGATGGGATCTGTAATATTACCAAGCAAGAAAATGGGAGATGAGCATTTGAATGGGTTGAGTGCAAAGTATTTTTGTGGAGAGGACAGTTGGTATCCAAAGTGGATGAACCAATGATAACTATGCAAGTCAAGGACAATAGATATCTCAAGGTTGTGGATGGATGGTGGGTTTCCAAATGGATGTATGACATTCATAGTTGGTGTAGAAAGTAGGGTGAGAAGCCTTGGTGAAGGACTAAGGCGTTTTTCTAACTTCAGGGAGTTGCCAACTTTTTTGGGTTTTCTGTCTTAGAAAGTATGCTAATATGTGGTTAGATGAGTGCTTAAGGGTGATGCTACAAAGAAGACAAGTGTTAAGGGCTAGAAGCAACAGAGGGCTTCGTAGCTTTGAGGATTTGACTCCGAGGTATGAGAGATTGCTTTTGTAGCCGGTGTACCAACTGAGGGTGGAGTAAACTGCAGCTGGTAAGGGTCCAAGGAAGGAAACCACTGCCAAGGAGGGAAAAAAGAGGTGTTACAAACCTTCCAAAGACGACAGCAAGGAACTAAATTCCAGAGCAACACCAGAAGAATCTAAACTAGAAGGAAATAGCAACACAGAGCATCAAAAACTCTACTAAGCATAGCAGGAGCATTACGATGTAAAAACCAATCCCCAGACTCCACTTAAATAGTCCTATCTAACATGGAAGTGAAAACTCTACACAGGAACTACACTCCTCCATATTGGATTGTGTGATTCCTATCCTGGAATGAGGGATACAATTTGGATCAAATTTGAAAGCGAATCCAAGATGGTGCCGTACTTGCATCTGGACACCGGTACCACACGTCCCTAACTCTTTCCTACTGCTGGGGAGAAGAGGCGTCCTGCCAGCACCTGACTCCTACCCTCCAGAGACCCCCAAGGTAAGCAGTGACTCCGCCTGAGGTCCCGCGCAATGAATACCTGTGTGTGCTAGGCGGGTAGAGTGCTGAAGCCCAACAACAAGACGTGTTGAAGACTGAGTCTAGGGTTCTGTTGTTGGAGCCAAGATAGCAGGGGTTTGGTTAGGAAAGGGGTGGTAGATTGTTCGTAGAGTAAAATCTAGATAGTAAGGGATTGAGTTAGATTGATATTTGAATATGCTCTGAAAGGAGTTTGATAATCAAAGAGACTGATGGGAATTGGAAACAATGGAGGGAAGGCGAAGCAGAGTATGCAGATGGAGTTTGCACAATAGCAGGTCTATAGACTGAGTTAGTCATTGGGACATAGTGTTGTGCTGTGGAACAAAGCATTTTTGCATCTGCTTGGAAAATAACAGCTAATGGTATAACCGAGGTGCTGTCTTCACTGCGATGAATAGGTTAATGTCCTTGCATTTTTAATTGCATATGTATTGTGTAGGTCTGTCCTAACAAGGCCTGACAGATGGAACTGGATGGTGGCATTCCCATTGTTTTTTTTTAGGTCTTCTCTAGTGAACGCAGCGCATTGCACTGCTTCGCCTTGGCGAGACTCTATTGTTGTCACTTTGGTGCGGAAGGGAGACAAAACGTGTGATCGCCCGGACAGCCGATGTGCACGCTCAAGGAGTGTGCATCAGCTTGTGCCCGGACAGCACATGGGCACGCGCACAGCGTGTCTTTCAGCTTGCGGCGCCTCTTTCAACTTGTTTTTATTGTTCTTCAACCACTGGACACCACTGCCCATGTATGGTCGGTGCTGCAGACAAACATCAGAGCGAAGGCTTATTACCTCCAATGCACCCCGCAAGAACTGCTAGTAGTATTAAAATCTTTTAGTCAGTACTTCAAATGAAACAACATACTTACTTCAAGTTGCATGCATTGCGGGCCACATCAGTCGGTCGCCAGAGCGCTTCGTATACAGACACTAAAATAAGTTGTGGCAGCTTTAGCGTCTCATATACATTTCTATTTAAATGGACACATCTGGGTATATGAGGCGTCAAATCAGGTTTTCGACGGGTAGCAAGTTACACCGTGGAGCAGTACGAGGCAGGGATAGTGTTCTATTTCTATGCTGCTGTATGCGAAATGTATTGGTGTTGTGTGGGAGTGACCAGGGATGTGTTCTTGACTAGGGGTACTGCACATAGTAATGTGATAGTTATGGTCAGGGACACTGTATTTATGCAATGCTGTGGCTATTTCTGCTTAAATAAATATTAGCCACATAATTCCTCCCCACTGCACTGTTTACAAATTTCTATAAAATACTTTATAGTTATAATGCATCAAAAGTTATTAAAAGCACTGCCACATGTCTAGCCCTTCAGTGGTAGGCCCTTTGCAATCGTTAAGTGGTCTACTTCCAATTGCTGAATGCTGTTTTTAAATGTTAAACTGATAAAACTGACATTAAACTTTAGCTCCAATCCTGTTAAATTTGACATAATAGTGAAGCAATATGGGACAAAACGTGCTACACCTCCACCAGACAAACGGACAATCTCATACCAACAGGAACACCAATCACCAGAATTATTCTGACCTTTTTCTTGTTAATTAAAAACTGCTGTTCGCTCCCTTTGCCCACTACAAAGCGGGGGATGGAGGGGCCATGCATTTAACAACCGAAGTACTGTTACTTCCGTTACGTTCCTATGTGTCATGTAACTGGGTGCACAATACAGCAAACAAGCCAAACAACAGATCGAATACCACCATCAAATGAGAAGAGAGAAAGATCCCAGCCTCAACTCTGGAGACAGTGCTTTTTGTGCGGCAATAGCCACAAAAGTTGTCATGCTGCCATGTTTCTTATCAAGCACATACCAGCAAACAGTTGGGCAAGGCAAATGCATGGTAGTATTTGTCCAAGATGGATCTGGAGCTCAAGTATTTAAAAGTACTCAGAGATCTGATAAGGGTCCAAGATCACACAGGGACGCCGTAATTGTCCCCAGTTATTGGGTTTTACACTGTGCAGTTCAGCCACTGGATGGGGGGTGGAATTTGTAAAGTATGCCCAGGATTACACGGTGTGGTCATGCAGCGTGGTTTTATCGTCTTCTGGAACAATAAAACAACATTTGGCCAATTTACTAAAGAAATTGCTTTCCAATAACACATGGCAAAGCAGACACTCCCTCCAATAGATATCTGAATGCACCCAGCCGCGTGACGGCAATCAACAAACTCTTCAACCTTCGTCGGAAATATGAACAGCACAAACGAGATGCAATATGCCTCCAATACCAGAAGCATTTATTGTCCAACTTATCACTGCTCTTTCTTAATGTGCAGTTGATGGAGCGAGGTGGTAAAATCTAAATTGTGTGCACCCCTCTCGAAATCAATGTTCCATAACATTAATATTTTACTAATAGTATAAAGATGCATACACGAACATATGGGAGTACTAATCTTGCTTGCATGATGCAATAAAATTAACTAATATGTGTTGTTATTGTGATGTGAACTAATGCACAGCTTAATTATAAACAAACGCAATTTAAATGTGCTTATTGTACACGTTTTGTGCCAGAAAGCTGTTGGAGATGTAAGTATAAAACACATTTATGTGGCTTATTTGCTAGGTAACAACTAATAGGAAAATATTAGAATGGTGGGAGGTAAACAGAAGGGTTTCATTACCACAATTAACATGAATTTGTGTTTGTTTCTATGATAGTTCCAAAATGTGGCCTGTGAGGCCTAGTACGAAAATGGCCACTCTGATTTACTGCGAGGGAGTATTGTGCATCCCAGGCCTACCAGTGCAAGTGAGCTGACTGTGCTTGGATGGGAGGTTCAAGGATGCCTCGCCCCGGAACCTAGGATGGGTGCCAAGCATGGACGATGTAATGCTCGGTGGCCTGAGAACTTTTCCCTATGTTTCAAGTGAAGGAAGCGCCTAGGCCACAGACTGTCCTAAACAAAGCCCCTTTATTTTTCTGCTGATTCATCGTGAAAAACATACTGTAATGATGAGGAAGTGCTCATCTACCCCAAATTTGTCCAATCAGAACTCGAATTGGTGATGTTAGTTACTTTTAGATAGATTAAGTTAGGAAAATAGTGTATAAAAACCCCTTATTTTGCTTAGAGGTAGTCGCACTTTCGATTTCCTCTGGAGATGCTGCCGGACTGAAGATCGATTTCTGGATGTAAGACTTTGTTTACTGACTGTTTATTTTTCTTTGCAGGACTGTTAGGATAAGATGAGGGTGTTAGCTAGGGAAGTTAGGAGAGAGTGAATTTGGAACTATCTGTTCTTTGCTAAACTTTACTGAACTTTTAAATAAATGTTTATTTCTGAGCTTTTAAATAAATGATCATTTTGAAATAAAGTTAAAAGATTATTTATTGAATAAAGAAATAAATAAATGCCTAAATGTTGGACATACTAAAAGTTTGCTTTGAATAAAAATTAGATAAATGGAGAAGTAAAAGCTGGTCTTTGGTTTTTCCTACGCCTAGTCTTCGTTCTAGCAGATCCATTGCCATTATGGTGGTGTGTCTGAATAAAATGGTGTTTAAAATGAAGCCATGGTAAATTGCTTTACATTGCAGGTATAAATAAAAATAGTTAAATAGGTTTAGACACTCCGCAAATGTTATAGTAGGACTCCTGGTTCGTTGGCCAAATCGGTGAAGCCGAATTAAATGAACAGAGTAAGTGTGCAGTGTAATGGGTCCCACTGTTGAATGAATGTGTGTTCTGAGGATTCGGGAAATGGCCATATTGAGTTAGAATATATTTTATTTTTGGAGTCCCGCTGTAGCAGTTATTACTTGGTAGCAGAGTAGTGGTTGCTAAGGAAATTAGCTAGGATTATGTATAAAGCACTATATAGAGTTTAAAATGTACAGATTTATGAACTAACATTTTTTGAGTTCGAATTACGTTATATGTAGTTCAGAAAAGCTTCCAAGTGTTGTGTGAAGTTAGTGCCTCTGTCTGCAGCCAGAGGAAGTGTAGCAAGTAAAGTCGCACAGTGCATTGGTCTGTTTCAAAAAAGGAGTATCGTCGTATACTGCGGTGGTATTATCGCATATCACTGTTTAGGGACATTAGGTGTGAAAGGATAAATGCATAGTGGGGGTAGTCTATGAAATCTTGGTTTTCAAGTGTAGGGATCATTGTGTATCCTGACTAAAACGTATTACTGAAGAAAATAGTAGGACTTAACCTGAGCTTGATAGAAGGGTAAAGAAGTGTCGTCTACTTTATTAACGAAAGAGGAATTCTGTGGTGGGTTAGAAGTAAGCGCTACCCACTGGTGATACAGAGTTCATGTAGATTTGGGAAGGGATTTCTGTATGAACACGTGTAAATGAAATTGCAATATGAGTTCAAGTGAAACTCTGGGATTGTCTCTAAAGAGGTGAAAAGGATCTCTGTATGTGCTTTCCTGGAGAAACAAGTTTGTTATTGCCTGATAGAAGGATAAGGCTAGTAGTGTTGCTTTTTCGACCAGTCTAAAATTCTGAGGAGATAAGCGTCGTCTACTCCGGTTACAGAATACTTGTGTGACTGGAAAATTCTATCACTTTATTAGCGAAACAGGCAAATGGTATTGTTTTCTGTAAGTTACTAACTGATTTTGTAAAATATATTGTAAATACGGCTTCTTGAAAAAACACTGTAAAGGAGGGGTCAGTCGGCGCTGCAGAAGCCGGAGCACTGGTGACGTCAAAAGTGTCGCGCTGGGATTGGTTCACGTGACCAAGACAGAGTAGGAGCTGGTAGGTTCATCACGAAAAAGCAGCAAAGAGATTGGTTAAGCACTAAAAAGACGTATCTTGTTCTAATTGGTGCGTTAGTGTAAACCACGCTGTGATAGGTTGGTGTACCGAACAGCAAACAGGGAAGTGTGCGATCTTTTGTAAGACAGAGAATTATCTGAGAAATGTCTTATTATTACGAAGAAGAGAAGAAGAAACCTTCATGGTTTCAGAAATTAAAGAATGTATTTTCAAAAGACAAAGAAATTGTGACTAGAGAGGGAAAATTACTTCCTCCAGCGAAAATGCCCGCTTCTTATATGTTATCAAAATATGGTTACCATACATGCATTTGGTTGGAGAATTGGGCAAGGTATACTCGGGATGATGGTGTGTTAGCTTTTTCTGAAGAAGGATCACTTGATTCAGCAGTTTTGAGAAATTTGAGAGACAAAATGATGAAGCTTGAGCCGAGACCTAGACTGACACAATTTGAGGCTTTAGTTGAATGGGAAGACGAGATGCAAGAGAGTGAAAGACTATGTAGACATATCAGACCAAGAGGTAGAGGTCGAAATTTATGGGGTGAAACCCATGAAAGTAGAATGCGTAGATGGAGAGACAGTAATATGTTTGATGGTATGTATCCAGTTAGGTTAGTGGATGAATATGAGGGTCAAAAATGTACAGAAAAGAAAAAGAATATAGAGATAGTGAACCAAAGTTATGGTGACAGTGAATCAGAAGATGTTGTATTAGAAGAAATATTAAATAGGAGACCACCACCATATCAGCCAAGTTCTTTATGGACTACTCCAAATGCTCTGGTAATAGAGGAAAGAAATAATGAAACCCCAAGACCATATTCGAGTTTAAAAGATGTGCCAGACAGAGTGGAGGTTAGATATATTCCAAATACACCTGTTGTGGAAGCTAGAATTACAGGTACTCCTGTATCAAGGAATGATTCACACAGAAGTGTGCAAAGTAGTGAAAATAGAAGTGATGTACAACCAAATATTTCTGATTACGAACGTTGTGCACATGAACTAATTCAGAACCTTACTAAAAGCATGGAAGCAGTGACTGTCCCTGTAACGATAGGGCCGGTAATACCAGTATTTGAAAATCAGAGAATAAAAGAACCAAGCTTGACAATCCCGTTACAAGGTTTGCAGAAATTAAGAGAGAATATTTATCCTGATTTGTCAGAAATAAAGCGAATTGTTAATGTGAATCCACCTGAATTGACTTTAAATCAAAGCTCATTATATAAATACCCGATTGGTGCAGAATCTGACTCTGCAACATAAGAGAAAAGTCTAGATAAAATAGATTTAATACAAACTCCTGCAGGACCGTCAGATAAAGAATTGAGTGACTGGATTAAAACTCTGAAACTAAAAGAAAATGAACCAAAAGTGTTGGATGTAGCAATACTAAAAGTAGATATGGAAGAATTAATTATTGGAACAATTGGTACATATAGACTAAAAACGTATCAGGATGATGAACTTATGTTTATGTGTAAAAGCATTACATGGAAAGCTAAAACAGTCTATGATCAATTGGAGGAATTAGCAAGTGAATTGGGAGTGGAATTTCCAAAATTCAAATCATTGCAGAAATCATACAGAGTGGATTTTGCAGAAAGAGGCATTGAGAATATGAATACTGCAGGAAGGTTGTTGCAAATAAAAGAGCTAATTGTGCTGTTGCGAAGATGGGGAGATGTAAATAAATGGAGACTTAAGTGAGCAAAGAAGAAGGAAGAAAATAGTGACAAATCCACATTATATTTTCCGGTTAGGGAAAAGGAGGTAGTAACAACTGAGTTTCCTATGAGAGAGATACCTGGAGGAGGATACATACATGTTCCTTGGAGCAGACAGGATATATTGTCATTTACTAATGATTTCTCAAGATTGAGAGAGAAACAGGTAGAATGGTATCGACAAGTAGACAGATTTGTGAAAGTGTCAAAGGTTTTATGGATTGATTTAGATGGATTGTTTGACATAGTAGTGCCAGCAGATTTATGGACAGAAGGTAAAATAGCTATAGATTGACCAAGGGAATAATTTGCCAGAGACAAAGTCACAGGAGCTCCGTCACCAGATGTGATGCGGAAATCTGAACAAGTAATAGTATGGTTGAAAAATAAGATACCTCCAAAAGAAACTGATTGGGTAAAAATAGACAGAACCACGCAGGAGCCAAAAGAATCTGTACATTCATTTTATGAAAGATTATTGTTAGTTTTTAAACAGTATAGTGGTCATGAAGAACTAAATGAGAAAGATATGAGTCATTTTATATACAGATTTGTCTATGGGTTAAGACCAGAGATTGGAGACATGATTCAACACAACATGATAGGTTGGCAGTCAGGTACTGTGGATGATGTTTTGAGAAAAGCGAAATATTGCAGTGAGGAGATTGATGCAAAACAGAAACAGTTGAAAGAGAAAGCCATGTGGGCACAGGTAAAGGTAGCGGAACAGCAAGTGGTGCAAATGGAAAGTAAGAATGCAGGGAATCAAGGAAATTTTAAGGGTAAACCAAAGTTAGTGGGAAACATAGATGAACTAAAGAAGAAGCATCCTTGTTTTAATTGCGGCATGTTAGGGCACTAGAATAAAGAGTGTAAATGTCCACCAAGAGTTAATATAGAAAATAATTCATTTAATTTGCAGGTGCAGTTTGAGGTAAATCCACAACAGCAGATAGCAAATCAGCAAAGTCAGGTGCCACAGCCGCCACTGCCAGATAGTGTAAACCAGTAGAGATACAGTGCAGAGACAGGATTCAGTGGAGGTGAACAGGTAAAAAGACTGCAAAGAGTGAATGCGTGTCCTCAGTATTGGTTACAAGAAGAAGGTGGCAGTGAGCTGGATGAAAGTTTATGACGGTGCCTGAGAGAGGGAGAAGAGGGTGTCCTTGGAGCCACTCTGGAGGTAGATCAGTCTGGTCCATTTGTAAACGGAAAGGTGAATGATGTGGAAATAACTTTCCTAGTGGACACTGGTGCTACCCGTTCTACTGTTAGATCAGTGGAAATTCAAAACCTTCCTCTCTCGGGAGAGAGCATCCAAGTTGTAGGTGTAGCAAATAGACAGATACAAACCCCTTTGACAGAACCAGTTGAAATAGAAATTGGAAATTACAAAGATATGCATCGATTTGTGGTGTGTGATAGTAGTCCTGTTAATTTGTTAGGCAGGGATATGTTGTGCAAAATGAATTGTGCCATATATTGCTCACCAGGTGGCATAGAATTGCAAACAGTAACACAAGGAGGGTACAAAGTTCCCCGAGAGGGGTTGAGAGTGCGAATGTAGCGTAGAGAAGGAAAAGGAAAAAAGGGCAGGGAATTTCCCTGTTTGGAACTAATACCCTCACACACCTAGCAAGCTAGGTGTCATGCTGCATCATATGGGTTCTGCTCCTCGTCCGACTGGCGGTGCAATGTCTGACGGGTACCCGCGAAGGGGCTCTTTATCGGAGATCTTCTGTTCCAGCCATATGGTGCATGCGTGTGAGAGGGCAAGTGAATGTGTAGTCGTGAAGTGAGAGGGATTTAAAAAAAGGTTAGGCAATCCACAGGGAACTTTATTAGTGTGGTTGACTCCCTTGGTTAAAAGATGGAAGGGGAGATAGGTGCTGTGATAAGGTTCACAGTGAGATATCTACAACCCTCTGGTCAGGTCAACATGTTTCTTGCATTCATTGCAATTCTTCAAGACCTAAATGCTCAGTACTACACAGTGAATATTTAAAATACAACCTTATGTCTTGAGGTCAGTAGAAAAGCAGGCCGATTGGTCCTGCCCTTAGACGAGTGACCTAGAAAGGAAAGAAGAGCACACAGCAGTGAAGGGCAATTAGTGTAGTGCTCCATTACTATCTAGGTTCTTTGTTCTCTACGCTAAACAGACACCCTAGTGACACACAAACAAAATTAAAACTTAGTGGGTATTGTTTGGGCAAAACACCCACAAAGGTGGTGAAACTTTCAAATGAGAATGAGGACTAAAGGACATTTCAATGAATAAGACACGGGTACTGCGTCACGCTGCTTACCCTAAGGCAATCCCTAAGGTGCCCCGCAGTCTGCTCCCGTGGGACCTGCACCTTTGAGTAAGGTACCTAAGGGAGAGAAGACGTAAAGAGAGAAGGAGCCCTTAGAGGGGACATGTGGCCAGCGGTAAGAACGTTATCACAGGGTCCATCAGGCATTGCTCAGGGCTGAGCCGATGCTCTCATGTTTTGCCCTGGACCTACTCATAAAGGTATGGCTATTGGCATGGGAGCCTCATGGAAGCAGTAGAGGCAGCGACAATCCCTCCGGAAAGGATCTCAAGGCTCTGTTCAAGGTAGCCGGATCCGACTCCTTCCCCACGGCTCCACATATGTTAATTAGTGGAGGGAGGGAAGCAGGAGAGGACCCGGTCCCGAAAACTAGCCGGAAAGATACCCCAGGTAGGATCGATGTGCCCACTATGATCATGAGTGCAAAACGGCCACTGCATCCAATGAGGGGCAGGTAACTAGGAACTGCACACAAGATGGGGTGCATAATGCCCGGAGCATCACCATATTGATCCCGGACTGGGCGTGCAACAAGTACATTACAGATTACTCACCCAAGCGGCGTGCGGTCACTGCCGTCAACCCCTACCCCCACGCAAAGTCTGGTCAGGACAAGGAGCGACTGGTGTAGAGCTCAGGCTTACACCGTCGCTCTTGTAGCCACCGCCGTCCCGTCTCGCTGGATCCGCGGGGGCGTGGTCTCATTGCCCGGTCCCGCGCATGCGCATCGCTGGGGAGGGAGAATGCATGCAATGACCAAGGCCGAGCCATAGTCTCGGGAGGATTGCAAACCTCAGATGAAGACAGTTTGTATAAAATGACAATGTTCATGATTGAGGCATAGCAGAGCAAGTTATTTCCTGTTTTTGATCGAGAAAAGATTCCTGTTGAATTGAAAGAAGTAGTGAAAGAGGAAGTATGGGATTTTGCTTGAAAAGATATATGATTGATGAAAGGTGTTGATCCTGTAAAAGTTACAGTGAAAGAAGGTGCAAGTTACCCAAATATACCTCAGTATAAGATGACTGCAGAAATAATTGAGGGAATCACTCCAGTGATTGACAAAATGATTGAGCAAGGAATTCTTAGAGAAATAGAAAGCAGCCCTTGTAATTCACCGATCATGGGATTGAAAAAGCCAAACGGAACATTTAGACCTGAGAAAGGTTAATAAAATTGTTGTCCCATGTTGCCCGATTGTTCCGAATCCAGCGGTGATTTTGTATCAAATTCCTCATGATGCAGAATGGTATATAGTGATTGACCTATGCAATGCGTTCCTGTACTGTTCCATTACATTCAGAAAGTCAGACGATTTTTGCGTTCCGATTCCAGAATCGTATTCTAGCATGGTGTAGAATTCCACAAGGGTACACTGAGAGTCCATCGATTTTTAACCAGTTGCTAAATAAATCATTAGAAAGTTTGAACATGCCTGGAGAGTCTGCATTAGTACAATACATAGATGATCTTTTGATTGCATCAAAAACAAAAGATGCATGCTTTACTGACACAGTAGCACTGTTGAATCATTTGGCAGAAGAGGGACATAAAGTATCTCCATCCAAATTGCAGCTTTGTCAGAATGAAGTACAATATTTAGGCCATAAGATTGCAAAGGGAATCAGACAAGTTACGATAGAAAGAATCAGAATGATACAAGGAATGCAACCACCTAAAACTCAAAGACAAGTGAGAATGTTCCTAGGAATGGTAGGTTATTGCAGACAGTGGATTAGTGGATTTTCATAAATTGCAAAACCATTACAGAGATTGACAAAAGCAGATATCAGAGACCCAATAGTATTGACCAAAACTGAAATGGAAGCATTTGAACAGCTGAAAACAAAATTGTGTGAAGCACCAGCATTGGGAATGCCTGATTATGAAAAAGAGTTTGAACTGTACTGCAGTGAGCGCGAAGGATGTGCACTGTCAGTATTAATCCAGAGACATGGAAAAATGAGAAAACCAATTGCGCATTTCTCAGCTGTTTTGGACCCTGTTGCAAAGGCTTTGCCGGGATGTCTGAAAGCAGAAGCAGCAACCAGTGTAAGTTTGGAGCAAAGTGAAGGAATTGTGATGGGATTTCCAGTGAGGGTGTATGTACCTCATTCTGTGGAGATTCTCCTCACAAGAGCAAAAACACAATACATGACCAACAGCAGAATGACTCGATATGAAAAAGTAATTCTGGGAGCTGAAAATGTGACGATTGCCAGATGTGTGAATATTAATCCTTCTACACTCTTACCTGACACTGTTGAAGCAGAAGTGAAAGGTGAGCTTGATCACAAATGTCTGGATGTTCTTGAGTATTGCACAAAACCCAGGCTAGACATTAAGGATGAACCATTACCTGAATCAGATTATGTGATGTTTGTGGATGGATCGTGCCTGAGAACAGAGAGTGGCATTTTGAGTGCTGCTTATGCCATTTGTACAGTAGCAGAAGTGTTGGAAGCATCTTGTTTGAAAGGAATTCATTCTGCTCAAGTAGCGGAGTTGATTGCTTTGATACGAGCATGTGAATTGGGAAAAGAGGTGAAAGTAAACATAGTGACTGATAGTCAATATGAATATGGAGTTGTTCATGATTATGGACAACTCTGGTCTCAAAGAGGTTATTTAACTTCTGCGGGAACACCCATTCGGAATGCTGAATTTGTGAAGACACTGATCGATGTAATTCAGCTTCCTGAAAGAATAGCTGTAGTAAAGTTTACAGCACAAAAAAAGAATGAGGATTATATTTCTCGAGGAAATAATTATGCGGATGCCATTGCAAAGCATTGTGCGAAAAATCAAATTTCAATCAATCGAGATAAACTGAAAGAACATGTTCCGAGTCCTTTGATGCGAACCACTGTAGTTGAGACATGGCCGGAAGTGAAGCAGATGCAGGAAGAGGCAGAACCAGAAGAAAAAGATATTTGGCTAAAGGCAGGATGTAGACCGAGAGAAGAAGCTGAAATTTGGGTTTACAAAGATGAAAGAACAGTAATGCCCGATAGCATGATTTCAGACATGGCTCGAATGTACCATGGTCAAGCCCATATTGGAAGGGATGCCATGATTCGTCTTTTCAGACAAACTTGGTATAATCCCAAGTTCAGGATGATTGCTGAAAGTTTGTGCCAAAGGTGTCTAATATGCCAACAATTTAATCCAAACAGAAGAACCATTGTGAGTTTGGGAACCATAGGACGGGAGGGTGGTCCATTTACAGGGGTTCAAATGGATTTTGTGGAACAGGCTTCGATATGTTCTTGTGATAATCTGTTTGTTCTCCCGATGGGTGGAAGCATTCCCCACAAGGAGGAATGATGGAATAACTGCTGCCAAATTGCTTTTACGAGAGTTAATATCGCGTTTTGGATTACCAGTATCAACTGAATCAGATCGCGGGTCACATTTTCAAAATGAATTGATGCAGATGATCTGTGAATCTCTGAATATTCACCAGAAGCTGCATTGTGCTTATAGACCTGAGGCTTCAGGGGTGGCAGAGAAGGTAAATGGAACTATTAAAAAACAGAATTGCAAAGATGTGTTTGGCAACAGGACTTAAGTGGCCAGATGCTTTGCCACTTGTTTTGATGACATTGAGAAGTATTCCTGACAAGAAAACTGGATTAAGTCCACATGAGATTTTGATGGGCAGGGTAATGAGACAAGCTTATGTACCTGTTAACAAATTGCTGACGATAAATGATGATATCATATTGGACTACTGCAAAAATCTGTCTGATGTGGTAACTTCTGTGATCCAACAGGTGGGAACTGAGTCAAATTCTAAAGAGAAAAATCCAGCTCATGATCTAGTCCCTGGAGACTGGGTTCGAGTGAAGGTACATTGCAGAAGAAACTGTTTGGTACCTCGGTGGCAGAAGCCACGACAGGTAATCTTGGTCAGTACTACTGCAGTCAAGTGTGCCGGATTAAAGAGGTGGGTACATGCCAGCCACACCATCCGTGTGCCTGCACCTGAATACCCATACGACAGTGAAAGTTCAACTGACTCTGATTCTGAAGCTGAATCAGAAGAGACTCCAGATACTGAAGATCGACAAGAACATCGACATCTGGAAGTATCAGAAGCCAGTTCTGCGTCTGAAGGTGAAGGTGAAAGGGAAATTGTGGAGATACCAGATTCCGAAGATCAATTTGAAGGTCGAGAATCGGTAAAGACAGACACCAGTAAAGACGCGACAATAAGTGAAAATAAGGTCATTGAAGAGGAGAAAGCTGAAGAGAAATCTGGAAACTCTGAAGACAGGAACGGAAATCCTGAAACTGGAGAAGAGGAAGCGACTCACGAAAAGGATGAGATTCCAAGTACCAGTTATGAAGGTGTTCCTAACAGAGTAACAGAAAAGAAAGCTGAATCTGCTGAAGACAAGGACATTGTAAAGATCATAATCAATGACACAGTTGAAGATACTGAAAGTGAAACTGATGACAGTTCAGATGAAATTGTGTTAAGGAAAAGTCCAAGGAAAAGAGCTTTTAGAGTGGAGCATAACATTTTAGAGCCAAAGACAAAGAAAATCTGTAAAGGAGATAATTGGCCTAAAGAAACTGGTGGACTGAGATTCATACTTGTGAACAAAGCAAAAGAGACAGAAGAGCAAGTGAATGAGATCACTAGCCAGAGAGAAACATTCGACAAGAAAATAGAAGTTGTTCAAAGGCCAAAAAGAGTAAGTCAACCAAACCAGAAGTACAAATCGCCTGAGTGGACTTATATAGTCTTACCACCCATTGCTGAAGTCAATAGTAGTCAAGAAAATGTGTACTGCCCAAAAGCAATTGGGAAAAGTGAGTAAAAGAAGTCAACTTAAAGAAAAGAAATAGATGTTCAAAGTATATGATATTAAGTAAAAGCCTGTAGTCCTTTTGAGACGGATATTGTAAATATAGAAGAGGTCGGAGTTGACACAAGGTCGAAGAAAACTTGTTAGAGAAATAATTTATAATATAGATTAGAATAGAACTGACACAAGGTCGAAGAAACTCTGTTAGTAAACTAATATTGTGGAATCTATAGGTGACACAAGGTCGAAGAAAATTGTGTTAGGGAAAATGCCTACTAATGATCATAAAACAAAGTGTTCTATTTTTAGAAAATGGTGCAGATGTTCTTCCATTTGTATGGGATTATTGATAATATTATGGATAATTTTAGCTATTGTTATTCCTTTCCAGGATAATTTAACAAAATTAAAATCAAATGTGAGTTTGAATAAGCCAAGTGAGAAAGTAGAAGTTCATGAGACTCATGTATATAAACCAGAGTTGCATCAGGATAGGTCTATTAGTGATTTCTCACAAAAGCTATTGCTGGAGTATATCAAAACCATGAATGTTGATGATTGCTATGTTTGTGTAAAATTGCCTGCATCAGTGTCAGAAGGTGTGACTTACCATCACCTTCCTCTTACATATGGAGTAACCTGTAGTGTGATTGCAAGTTTGTTTAATCAGGTTGGAAAATTGGAATACCATGATTCCAATGTAGATGAGATTTTTGCTAAATTAAGAATTGATAATTCATTGAACAAAAAGAGACCTGGAAATGTTATGGGAGAGTATTTCTTAGAAATGGAGGAATTGACTCACGAGTATGCTTTTAATCATAATTTGACATGTAAATTGAGAACTAAGGAAAAGACTTTTCTAGATATGGTTGAGGAGAGAAGAATTTCTTTTTAAAGAAGTGAGAAAGTAAAACATGAAAAATCAAAGTATTGGACATTTAATGATGAAAATCTGGATGATAAGAATGTGAATGTAGCTATAAACATAGATACACCAATGTTAGGGAAATTTTGTATAAGAAGAGACAATTTTGTGTAAGACAATTATTTTTTGGGTGCAAGTCAATGTAAAGACACTTATAGAATTATAGGGGGTTGGGGATTTAAAGGAGGAAAAGATCCTGTTTTCCCGGGTGTTTATTTTATTTGTGGGAATAGAGCTTATTATAAGTTACCTGACCATTGGTATGGAACTTGTTATGTGGGATTGGTCTTTCCTAAAATTTTCAATGTAGATAGAGGTACTAATGGTAAACATGAGATAGGCAAAGTTCTTAATAGAAAAAGAAGAGAGAGTGTATTAGAAATAGTAGGTGATGTTTTTGGAGCACTGATACCAGCAGTGGCAATTTCATTTAATGCAAATAGAATCCGAAAATTGTCTACGATAGTTGATTGATTGTCAACAGATACTGCAGGAGGTTTCCTGATGGTGGATATTGAAATGGTTGCCATGTGAGCAATGGTAATGCAAAATCGACTTGCCCTTGATATAATTTTAGCAAAAGAGGGAGGAGTCTGTGGAATATTGAAAGTGCAACATTGTTGTACTTATATTCCAGATAAAAGCCAAAATTTAGAAGGGTATATTACAAACATTACAAATTTACATAAAGAAATTGAACCACTGGAGGTTGTAGGTGTTCTTGAGAAATTAGGTAGAAGTCTTATAGCAATTAAGCATTGGTTTCAGGAGATAGGTAGTTCAATTATAGGTAAAATATTAATTCCAATAACAATTATAGTAATAGTGATTTTTCTGATAAGATTATGTTGTATATGCAAAAGTAGAAGAGATTTTAGAGAAACAATAAAGAAGACAATCAAAGAAAGGAAAGCAAGGGAAAGAGAAAAGAATGAGATAGAGATGGAAGAAGTTAGAGAAAAGATTTTTAAAGAAACAAAGGAGAAGGATACTAAAGTATAGATTACACTAATATGAAGAATTCGTAACATGTTCTGCTAAATTTTCCAAAATTTTGAAAAATGTTTGGTAATAGGATCACCAGATGAGTGAAGTGATGGAGCGAGGTGGTGAAATCAAACTTTTGTGCACCCCTCTCGAAATCAATGTTCCATAACGTTAATATTTTACTAATAGTGTGATGTGATAAGATAATCAACCATAGTATAAAGATGCATACACGAACATATGGGAGTACTAATCTTGCTTTCATGATGCAATAAAATTAACTAATATTTATTTATTTATTTATTTATTTGGCACATTTGTAGAGCGCTCTGTTACCCGGAGGTGTCCTGGCGCTGGTGTGATAGAGCTAGCGTGAGTGAGCAGGCTTACTGAGTGAAGAGCCAAGTCTTGAGTCCTCTTCTAAAGGCCATCAGATCCTGAGTTTGTCTGAGCGCAAGTGGGAGTTTGTTCCAGGCCTCTGCCGCCCTAAGGGAGAAACTCCTACCTCCCCAGCGAGCTCTTTTGATTCTGGGGACCGTGACCAGGGCCAATTCTCCTGACCTCAGGGTTCGTGCTGGTTTATGCCAGCGAAAAAGCAATTTCATGTGTCTAGGGCCCATGTCATGAAGGGCTTTGAAGACCATGCATAGTGCCTTGAATGCAATTCTCTTACGAATTGGCAGCCAGTGTAGTGCCACCAGGTCCTGAGTTACCGAAGCAAATTTGGGAGTATCGGTGATCAGGCGGGCGGCTGCATTTTGCAATAGTTGGAGTTTGTTGAGTACACTCTGCTGGGCGTTTAGCATCAGGCTGTTACAGTAGTCCAGGCGTGAGAGCACTAGACCTGTAACAATCGTTTTCCTGTGTTTCTTCTCCAGATACGGGAGAATTTTCCTGATGGTTTTGAAGGTATAATGGAGGGAGGAAGAGAGTGCATTAATCTGGGGTTTAAAGGACAGGGAGCTGTCCACCAGTATGCCCAGGTTTTTTACTATGTCAACCAGCACGGGGAGTGGTCCCATTTCGCCTGGCCACCACCTCGGGGACCAGAAGTTCTCCCTAGCTCCAAAGAGCAGGATCTCTGTCTTCGAGGAGTTCAGTTTAAGGCAGCTTTGTGCCATCCAGCACCCCACTTCGTGCATACAGTTTTTGAATCTGTCTGCTGTATTATCAGTGTTGCCGGGTCGGAGGGACACCACAATCTGTGTGTCGTCGGCGTAAGCCGTGAGTGAAAACTGAACGATCGTATCACCGGGGCAAGGGTCGACACATAAACATTAAAAAGGGTTGGGCTAAGCGAAGATCCCTGGGGGACTCCACAGGGTAGTACAAATGAATGCGATTCATGGCCTCCTAGCGCCACTGACTGGGTTCTATCGGACAGGAAAGCCTGTAGGATTTTTAGTGCTTTTCCCTGGATTCCACAGGCCCTCAACCGGTCCACCAGTAAATTGTGGTGGACCGTGTCGAAGGCCGCGGAAAGATCCAACAGAATCAGGGCCGCTCTGCTAATATGTGTTATTATTGTGATGTGAACTAATGCACAGCTTAATTATAAACAAACGCAATTGAAATGTGCTTATTGTACATGTTTTGTGCCAGAAAGCTGTTGGAGATTTAAGTATAAAACGCATTTATGTGGCTTCTTTGCTAGGTAACAACTAATAGGGAAATATTAGAATGGTGGGAGGTAAACAGAAGGGTTTCATTTCCACAATTAACATGAATTTGTGTTTGTTTCTATGATAGTTCCAAAATGTGGCCTGTGAGCCCAGTACGAAAATGGCCACTCTGATTTACTGCGAGCGAGTATTGGTTTGCGCATGTGCATCCCAGGCCAACCAGCGCGAGTGAGCTGACTGTGCTTGGATGGAACCTAGGATGGGTGCCAAGCATGGACGATGTAATGCTCGGAGCCTGAGAACTTTTCCCTATGTTTCAAGTGAAGGAAGCGCCTAGGCCACAGACTGTCCTAAACAAAGCCCCTTTATTTTTCTGCTGATTCATCATGAAAAACATACTGTAATGATGAAGAATTGCTCATCTACCCCAAATTTGTCCAATCAGAACTCGAAATGGTGATGTTAGTTACTTTTAGATAGATTAAGTTAGGAAAATAGTGTATAAAAACCCCTGATTTTGCTTAGAGGTAGTCGCTCTTTCGATTTCCTCTGGAGATGCAGCCGGACTGAAGATCAATTTCTGGATGTAAGACTTTGTTTACTGACTGTTTATTTTTCTTTGCAGGACTGTTAGGATAAGATGAGGGTGTTAGCTAGGGATGTTAGGAGAGAGTGAATTTGGAACTATCTGTTCTTTGCTAAACTTTACTGAACTTTTAAATAAATGTCTATTTCTGAGCTTTTAAATAAATGATCATTTTGAAATAAAGTTAAAAGATTATTTATTGAATAAAGAAATAAATAAATGCCTAAATGTTGGACATACTAAAAGTTTGCTTTGAACAAAAATGAGATAAATGGAGAAGTAAAAGCTGGTCTTTCGTTTTTCCTACGCCTAGTTTTCGTTCTAGCAGATCCATTACCATTATGGTGGTGTGTCTGAATAAAATGGTGTTTAAAATGAAGCCATGGTAAATTGCTGTACATTGCAGGTATAAATAAAAATAGTTAAATAGGTTTAGACACTCCGCCAATGTTATAGTAGGACTTCTGGTTCGTTGGCCAAATCTGTGAAGCCGAATTAAATGAACAGAGTAAGTGTGCAGTGTAATGGGTCCCACTGTTGAATGAATGTGTGTTCTGAGGATTCGGGAAATGGCCATAATGATTTAGAATATATTTTTGGAGTCCCGCTGTAGCACAGTGTTAGTGCTTCTTTACAGGTGTGTCTTACTTAGGGGCCTCATTAGGATCGCGGACGGACTTGCGTCCGTCCGCGACCCCAGAGCAGGAGGGAACCTCCGCATGACATGCGGAGTTCCCTCCTGTGCAATTAGGATGTGACCGCCACCCTGGCGGTCACATCCTCTATTTTTAACATTGAGGCGGGTGGAGCTTCAAGCTGCACCCGCGGCAATGTTAAAAATGCAGGTGTTGTATTTGTATGCAGAAAGAGGCAGGCAACACGCGGTGCCTGCCGCTTTCCGCATTCAAATGCAGGGGGGTACCATAGGTACCCCCCATGTGCACCCCCCACCCCCCTTCACCTAGGGGGCCCGCAACGGGCCCCCGCAGTGAAGTTACACATGTTTTTCCACGGCGGAAAAGCCGCCGCGGAAAAGCATATTTACAAGCACATCCTAATCTGGCTGACGGTGTCTGAGAGACACCGTCACCATATTAGTGCTTTTCCGCCGCGGTTGTAAGCCAACCGTGGAGGAAAAGCTGCGGACGGAAACCAGGGCCCACCAGCCATCCTAATGTGGCGGTGGGTCTTTGGTCAGTCCGCTGCGGTTTTTCCGCATCCTCTGGCCCGGCGGTGGCTTCCGCCGGCCCCGAGGATGAGGAAAAACCGCAATCCTAATGAGCCCCTTAATGTGTATGTTAGTGCCTATTTGCAGGAATGGCATATAGTGTGTCATTTAATGTGCACTAATACTTTTTCATTTGCAACGCCAATAGCTCAAACTTCGCTAATGCGAGACCTGTTGCATTGCAAATGCTTGTTACTATATGCTTCAAGCCTCTTCAGTGCTGCTATCACGTTGATGTGTTGCCAAAACATTAAGCCAAACAAGTCAAATTGTTTTTGGATGTTGAGATGGGACTTTTTCCGTTATGGTTTTACACTGCTCCTTCTCTTATATATGGCTCTTTGGGGTAGGTAGAGACTGGGAGAAAGGAATTGGCTTGGGCTTATTTCTTTGGTTCTTAGTTCAATTTCTCATCTACCTCTTAGCTCTTTCTACTCTCGTTCACCCTGGCAAAGCACTATCTATCTCAGGCACAATGTGCCTCTCATACTTCCAAAGTCACTGTGGGTACCTACCTCCAGCACATACCCCTTCCAGGTCACTCGGGGTCAGCCTTTCTGTTAATTTATCCTCACACTGGATTACTCCAATCACCTACCTATTATCACAACGTCGACACCCACCAAAATGGACCTCCTCTTATCCCAATGGCTGAGATTAAAATAGTGTCTTGAAATACATAAGGGATTATGCACCCAGTAAAAAGAAGGAAAGTGACTGAATGCTGCCACAGTCTTAAAAGTGATGTGGTGTTCCTGCTGGAACCCAAAATAGGATACTGTGAGGGGGTTCGATGGAGGACCTTACCTGCTCTAAATTTCTAAAAAAAAAGAATGGAGCTATTACCCTAATTTCCAAAGGACCTGGTGTCTCTGTAATAATGTCTGAATCTGACACTGAAGGAAGATGGCTGACCACTAGACTACAAAGAAACAATCAGGATCTTTTTTCATTGTAAACATCTGTTACTCCAATGTGGACTCACCAGAGTTTTGGTGTTAGTGTGCCCTTAATAACAAAATAGCTGCTCTTCCCCAAAATTCTAGTTTGATATTTGGAGCCAACGCCAATCTTCCTATGGCCCCCTACAACAGAGAGACATTCGCTCTGCAAGTTTCGCCCATCCAAATCCCACAAACAGAAAATCAACCTTTGTAAAGCCCACAAACTAGGAACTACCTGGAAACTCTTTAACCCTACCGTTAAGGCAATCACTATCTTATTTATACCTCACTGTACGTACTCTTATATCAGTCTAATGATAACTCTCATCTACAAAACATTTCTGCGTCTACCATAAAGCCAATCATTATTTCAGATCATGCATGCATATCAGTAAACATAAAAATATGTTCCATCCCATAAAGAAGTAATGGTTGGTGCTTGAACTTGGAGCTAATAGACAATAATGAAGACGTGGAAGCTAACAGAATAGGCATTCAAGTATTCCTAAAGAACACAATGATACATGTAGCTCAGCTGTTATTTTGTGGGATTCTTTAAAGACTTATGTTTTGTGTCATCATGACTAATCAAATAGCCATCAAAAATAAATAAATCAATGAACATATACAATGTATAGTAAAACAAATAAAACACCTAGGGCCCGATGTAGGTAGGCATTTACCGGTCGGTAACGGCCGAATTCGGCCGTTACCGACCGCTAAATGCCTTTTCCTATGTAGGAGGCATTTATTTACAGATTTGGTATTTTTACCGATTCTGTATTTACCGAATCGGTAAAATTATCGAATCGGTAAATGCAGACTCAGTAAAAATACCGAATCTGTAAATTCTAATGTAGGTAGCACTGTTGACAGTGCTAGAGGCCTCTAAGAATTCGTTATTTACCACCCAATACAATTGGGTGGTAAATAAGGAATTCCTGTGTACATGCACATCTGTGCATGTACACCTGTATGTATGTGTGTCACATTGCAAACAAGCCAAAAACAGGGGTGCTACAGGGTGTCAAAGTGACACCCTGTTCCCCCTGGCAGGATTCGGTAATTACCGATTCGGTAATTACCGAATCGGTATTTGCCATTGATTCCTATGGGCTTCAAGGCCCATATGAATCAATGGCAAATACAGGATTTGGTAATTACCGAATCGGTAATTATCGATTTTTACCGATTCGGTAATTAATTCAGTAAAAATACCTACATCCCCATTGCAAGTTCTTAAATACCGAATCGGTATGATTCGGTATTTAAGATGTGGTAATCTGGGATTACCTACATCGGGACCCTAGAATGCCTCCACAGGCACTCCAAAGATCTGCTCACCTTGAAACTCTATGTATTCTATACCGACTGAAATGCAGACCCACCCACCCCACTCAGAGTCTTGAGACCCTCACGGGTGAGTAGTTGTGCTTTATAAGATTACTGATTGAATGATTGATTGAAACACCAACTCCATTACCAATGTCTTTGAATAGTTTTATGCTCAATTATATATGGTAAACAATACAGTCACAGCTGGGAAAGCCATCCCATTCCTAAAACAATTCAACAGCAATAAACTAAACCAACAACAAAGGGGAGACTTAAATAAACCCACAGAAAGATCTGACATCTTAAAAGCCATCCTTTCAAACCCTAGTGGTAAAGCTCCGAGGCCGGATGGCTTACTGATTGCATTTCATAAATAATTGTCTAATAGCATCATTGATCTAACAGGATGTCTGATTCACCACCTCACAAATACGGGATAAGAATATGTCACTGCTGCAGAAGCCACTACAGGGGTAATCCCTAAGGAGAGTAAAGACAACCTCTTAACTAAAGATTACAAGCCAATATCATTGATAGAAGCAAAGGCAAAAATATAGGGAAATAGTTTAGCTGTGAGGCTGGAAAAAATCATCACCAAATTGGTCCACCCATCACAATCGGGCTTCATCAAAGGCTGTTCAGAAAGTGACAAGATTGTCCTATTTTGCAACATAACTGAAAAAACGCATACTACCCAAAGTCTGAAGGTCAGAGGCCCAAGCCTGAAGGTCAGAGGTAGAAAACGGCTTTGATAAAGTCTCATTGCCTTCTCTGCGTGAAACATCAAAATACTTTGTCTATTTGATTGCTTGACAAAGATGGTGATGGCTGTCAATACTTGCTCTCTAGCAAGGATTAGGACAAACGGTACTGGATCTAATACTTTCCATACAGACAAAGGCACCATAACCCCCATGCTATTCCTTCTGGCTATCAACCCTTGCTTACAATATATTAACAGCCACCCTGGGATTGCCGGTATAAACTTTAAGGCCACAGTATATGTGGATGATATTTTAGAATTTCCATTTGATGTAGAACACTCCATCCAATCTTTTTAAACATAATACAGGTATAGTCAGAAGCCTGGTTGTATTGTCTCAAAAACGAGAATACGGAGGTTCGTCCTCTTAAAATCTCATGTACCTCAGATTTACTGAAACACCAATGCCTTCAGTTGTATGCAAAATATATCAAATATCTCGGCATATAGATTTCCAATGACCTAAATGACTCAGTAAGGCACACTGAATCCAAAATATTAGAAAAAGTAACAGACCTCCAAGAGGCTTGGTCTTCCAAGACAATATCATGGAGAGGGGGGTGGAGGGGGGGGGGGGGCTTAGAAACTCTAAAAATGATGATCACGCCATTTGTCAATTTCTTATCCAGTGCGATGCCAACTGGACTCTCAACCCCTTTGTTTGATGCTATTGATAAGCTGTGCTCTCTGTTCTTGTGGAAAGCAGAGTTACACTGAAAAAACTCAGTTGGGACTATCCGTTGCAGTGCTGTTGATTACGAAATTGGTCCAACTTCCAATCAGTGTTTTTAATGCAACAAGGACATTAGGTTTCACGCTTACAATAATATCTGTCCTGTTAATATCGTTTACAAAAATGTGGTTGTAAAGAGTATCCTTTTTTAATTATCTTTAAGTATTTTAGTATATGTTTTAGTTGTATATGTTATAAATTGTTTGTATAAGTTTTGTTAATGAGCTAGATGTAGATTGTACATTTTAAGTTGTTTTTAAATCTAATTTTATTTGAAATTGTAATTTTTTGTGTTGTAGCAGGTTGTGGGGTTTATAGGTGTGCAGGGTAGAAAGTAAATTAATTATAATTAATTAATGATTCATTTTAAACTAATATTATTATTTAAATGATAATTATGTAAATTGTGTAATTATTTATTTGTTAAGTTATATTTTAGGTGCAGGTTGTGGGGTTTGTAGGGGTACCGGGTGGGAAGTAAATGAATTATAATTAATGTGTAATTATTTTTGATTATGGTTTATTATTTAATTAACAATTAATTATGTAAATTGTGAAATTAATTTAATTTTTCATTTATATTTTTACTGGGGGGCTGTGGGGTTTGTAGGGGTAAAGGGCGGGCAGTTAATTAAATTAAATTAATTAATTATTTTAATATTAGAAAATGATTGTTGTTTAATTGATAATTATGTAAATTGCGTAATTATTATGATTTCTGAGATATATATATTAGGTGTGGGTTGTGTTTTTAGGGGTAAAGGGTGAAAAGTTAATTAAGACATTTTTTATTGATATTTAATTATTACTTTGTTGGCAATTATTTAATTGATAACTATGTAAATTGGGAAATTATCATGTTTGTTAAGTTATATTTTAGGTGTGTGTTGTTTAGTTTGTAGAAGTATAGAGTGGGAAGGTATTAAAGTAATTATAAATGTAAAATTATGTATTCATTTATTAGAAAATGTGTTATTTATTACATAATATATTAATTTTGTAATGCTTTTTACTTTTAATTACATTTTAATTGTTGGCTGTTATGATTGTGAGAATATAGTGCAGTGTTTTTATTAAATTAATATTATTTGTTTGAATTGATAATTATAAAAAACTGTAATAATTCTTAAATGTGTTTAATTTTTGTTAACATTTATCTATTTAATAGAGCTGTTAAAATATTTTATTTGTATGAAGTGAACTACTCTCTCTCTCTATATATACTGTTGCACCGACAGGAGTGGGAATAGTAAATTTTATCTCTCCTTAGTTCAACACTTTCCCTACTGTTGCACAGACTGGAGTGGGAATAGTAAGGTATACCTCTTCTGAGTTCAACGTTTTCCCTACTGTTGCTCAGACAGGAGTCGGAATAGGATATTTTACTCCACCTGAGTTTAATGCTTTTTCTACTGTTGTATAAATTGGAGTGGGACTAGCATATTTATTATTTATATAGTTTCATTTTTTTTATTAATATTGTTTAAATATATATTAATATTATGTGTTTGTGTATTTAATTTTATATTCCTTATATATATATAAATGTATGTAATTTTAAATATATTTTTACTAGAAGGTGTTTTATAAATTGTTTACTTTTTATGTATAATTAAATTGGAAATATTTGATAAACAATTGCAGTTTATTTTTTGTATTCTTTATATATATATATATATATATATATATATGAACAAGAGATTCCTCCCCAGCTTGCTCTGCGCTCGCAGACACCGCCTCCACGCCAGCAAAGAATGAGGACCGGACCAGCAAAGTCAGCAAGATGGTAAATTTATTGATTTAAAACAGAACCAGCGACGCGTTTCGGGCGGAAAGCCCTTGATCACGCTGCAACATGTTTACAATCATTATGCTCTTTTATAAGTGTATGCAGTGATATTGACGCCGCCCCCTGGTGGCGTCCACCATGATCACGTGACATGTAATAAACAGTGAAAACGCACTATCGCTGATACTTTGTTGCCATTGCTGACTAGTATACAGAAAGTCATATCTGGTTAAATCCAGGAATTCATCCGAATCCATAAAAATATATTCAATTATATTAATATTCAAACACATTTTTTCCATGTTAAAATACGAATGAAAAATGTATCAATTCTGTGCAAATGAGCAATTTCGTATGAATAGCAGCAGAAATTTAAAGTGCGTAGAGAAAAAGTGCATAAGTGATGAAGATGTAATAAAGTGCAAAGGTTAGCGGAAACATATGGAACTACCAATAGAATAGTAATCAGCAATTAAGCACCATATCTAGATGTTTACACAAGTAAATTCATCAAAATAATCCTATTCCGTGATAAGTTCTATTGAAAAGTTCAAAATAGAAAAAGAAGAACCTTTTTTCCTAGAAGCTAAAAATGACAATATGTTTAAATAAGACCATATTTCATATATATACACATACACACACACTCTCTCACCCACCACCCCACACAACCAGCCCATTATAACCGTACAGTAAGTCTAATTGCTTTGCGAAGCATAATTTGTCAACCAGAAACTATATATACACACCTAATAGTAGCTATTTACACACCCATGTAAACATACAAACAGTCAAAACACTCCCATTTCTATTTACAACTGTTGGTATCTGTGCAACTCCATATATACACTCCATTGTGCAGTTTCAAGTTTGAAGTCAATATAATAACTAAATCTATACAAATTACCCACATAATGAAATTCCTGTACAATTAAAAATTACCTCAAGGTTAGCTATCATAGAACTATTGTACATGATCAAGGAATAGGTTTGTATAAAAATATTGATGCCATTTGCTTGATAATTGCAAAATAAAGTGCATGGATTGTGTCACCATAGGTGAGTATCGATATAAGCTTCACCAGTTGTTACAGCAGATTATGGGACAAGATATAAAAACAGGCACAAGAAACTTCTAATAGGGAACCTAACTAGAAGAACGAGTGGCTGTTGCACAAAAGAAACCAGAACCAGATACTAGGGATTCATATCTCAACTTACAGAAAGTGATGCATTTCCTCAATATTGTTGAGCCCATTGGGCCAACGACTATCGAGTTCCAATATGAACCTAGACTCCATTTTTCTGAGCTCTGTCTCACGGTCACCTCCTCGTCTCAATTGGGGTACTGCCCCAATCACAAAATAGCTCAGACAGTTAAGGTCTTTATTATGTGCCCGCTTAAAGTGACGGGCAACTGGGTAAGTGGGGTCACTGTGAAGAATAGCCCGCAGATGCTGTAGTATCCGGGCGTGCACCTGGAGCTTAGTGCTGCCAACATATCTAAGCCCACAGGTGCACGTCAGAACATACACAGCATGGTCAGTCTTACAGTTGTAGTTGCCATTGATGGTTTTGGCAACTTTGCTAAACGGGGTAAGGTAGTGAGTGGTAGTGACTCCGAACTTACAGGCCCTACAACTGGAACATTTTAAAAATCCTCTGGACGGGCGAAGCCATGGAACTTTAGTTTTTAATTCAGGGGCAGCTTTGTCCAGATAGTTGCCCATAGTTCTAGCTCGTCTAAAAGTTAATGTAGGGGAGGGAGGCAACCTGGTGTTTAAAATATGGTCGCTCATTATAATCGGCCAGTTTTTGTTCAGAATTGACCTGATTTTCCTATCTTCCCTACTAAAAGTAGTGATAAGACGTGGGCACTCCAGTTGGGGTTCGATATTAAGAGGAGGTTCAGCTGCTAGAGTAGAGTCAGGAAAGAGGCTCTCCCTGGATCTTGAAAGAGATTTAGTTATGGCTGCGTTCAATATCCGCTCGGAATACCCTCTAGCTCTTAGTCTTGTTAAGAGTTCTTCCAAGCAGGCATTAAAATCAGAAGGAGAACTGCAGATTCTCTTTAATCTGAGAATTTCCCCATAGGGGATTCCAGAGATTGTGTGCTTAGGATGCATACTGGTTGCATGCAATGTGGCATTGCCAGCAGTCTGTTTTCTATGGAGGGTGGTGTTTAAAGTTCCATTGGAGACATATACCTCAACATCCAAAAATTGGATGCGATATTTATCAATATGTGCCGTGAAATTGAGATTAAGCGAATTGTCATTAATATCATCAATAAACAACAACGCTTGCTCTTTGCTACCCTTCCAGATGATGAAGACATCATAAAAAGCACCTTACATGCCCATCCATCCACGCCTTGTGGCGGACCTTGAGGACCTGCTCCTCCCACCAGCCAACGTGCAAGCACGCATAGCTGGGAGAGAAGCAGGCCCCCATTGCTACGCCTCTCAGTTGTTTATAAATCTCCTTTCCGAAGGAAAAAAAGTTGTTATAAAGGCACCATTCTATCAGGCCTACAATCACCTTATTGTGTTCATAGTATTGGATGGGTCTGCTTGAAAGGTAGTGTTGTACAGCAGATAAACCCCTGGCATGATCTATGCTGGTGTACAGCGATTCAACGTCAAGAGAAATAAGCAACATATCATTCTCCCATACAAGTGTAGATATTTTAGATATAAAGTCACTGGTATCCCGAGTGAAACTGGGGAGTTGTTTGACAAAGTCTTGTAGGAAAAAATCTATGTATTCTCCAGCTTTTTCTCCTGCACTGCCAATAGCCGAAACAATCGGCCTGCCCGGTATTGGTTGCACGGCCTTGTGCACTTTCGGAATAAGATAAAGAGAAGCTAAAATCGGAAAGTTCACATACATGTATTTATGTTCTTCCGGTGATATTAAACCTTCCCTTTTCCATTGGCTCAAAGACTTGTGTAAATGAGATATTGCTTTTTCATATTCCTTTTGAGTACTTTTAGCATAGCAGGCTGGGTCTCCAAGTTGGCGTTTGGCCTCAGCGATGTAGTCTTTTTTAGGCCAAATCACCAAATTGCCCCCCTTATCAGATTTCTTAATCACTATGTCAGGGTTATTATCAAGTTTCTTCATCAATTTGTTATAGGCAATCTTGGTGTATGTCTCCTTTTTGCAACGTTTATTGTTGGTATGAGTGTACAGCTTCTTAATGTCATTTGTGACACAATCGTGAAAAATGTCAATCGCATCTTTTGGCATCAGGGGTACGAATTTTGATTTACTGTGGAAAGGGCTCAAACCTGCTCCTTTGGGAGGAATAGGAATCTGTCTAAGACGATCTTGAGTAGAATCTATAGGATTCGGTTCCATATCGTCATTAGAGTTAAGTAGATCATTAGCATCCAGGAAAACATGTGTGTCAGATGCCAATAAAGACGTAGGTTCATTTCCTCTTATGTCGTCATCTTGGGTATCAAGGTCTTTAGCTGATTGTAAAGCAAAATGTTTTTTTAGTTTGAGTTTTCTTATAAAGCAGAAGAGATCCACCCTAGTAGTGGTGTAATCGAAATGTTGGATTGGTGAGAAGTTTAATCCCAATGCAAGCAATTGCTCTTCAGCTTTATCAAGGACCACATTGGAGAGGTTTATATATATATATATATATAAATATATATATAAAATTCTCCAAAGCCCTTTGGTAGAAGGTCTGCGCTCATTTTTTCTGCGCCGGTGCGTATTTTCTACGGCAGGGCAGCCAGTCAATATCACAACACGGTACCTCTGAACACAGAGGTTTCTGAAAAACGCACTCTCTCAGGATCTTTGGTTTAAATTGCTTTATTCCATATAAGCAGCCGTAGACATGCATGGCTACAGCTGCTTATATGGAGTAAATGAAACTCAAACAAATTCAGCAAGCCTTCGCCAATCCTAACAAATGGAATGATGTACTACTCACAGGAAACAGACAACCCTTATTAAGCGAACCATGGACATGCAGAAATAAGATATGAATCAATTGTTACAAGATATATTCCTGCACCTTACAATACCTAATCTAATATCGCTCACCTTTTAATCCCACCAACCATCAGCATTAACTCACATATCCCCCCCCCATGATAACTTCTAACGCCTACTAATGTAATTCATTTAAAAGATAATGGAGTAAAAGCATGGAATGCTTTCTAGCCTTATCTCAATCACCAAGAACAAGAAATAACCACTGGATTAACCCCTAATTTTAGCTTGTGGAACAGTGTGGTGTCCGGCGTAAAGGGTTTCAACACCTTATCAGCGGTAGTAAGCGCCTTATAGATACAGTTGCAATATAATGCAATATGTAACCGAAGAAAACAGATTAGGGCCATTTTATGAGAAAAACCCCATTCCAGTGCCTTGCCTGTGTGGATTTCAGAAGTGCCAAGCATCTATTTGAAGAGTTATTACTCACGAATATATCATTGTTGTCATTGATGAAAATCTCAAAATCTTCTCAGAAGAACAACCTCATGAATCGTTGTATGAATCAGTGAGAAATCGTTTTGGGATTTAGCAAGAAATTGTCACCAGAACACAGGAAAGCCAATTTTATATTAAAAACACGTGTAAGTACTTACTTGTGAATGAGCGCACAATCTGGAATCCGGGGTCATTTGTATTCCTGGAAATATATAAGCATTTGGGTAAACAAAACAAACGTAAAAAACAAAATACAATGTGAATCTTTCTTATATTTCTTATATTATATTTATATTTCTTATCTTTCTGTTATTGATACCCAGGCTCTGTGAGCACAGGTTCTCCTCACTATCATTGTTCACGCTGATCAAAAAAGGGCAGGACTTTCTTCCCAAATGACCAATCCTAGTGCACATTTAGGGGGTCATTAGGATCGCGGACGGACTTGAGTCCGTCCGCGACCCCTGAGTAGGAGGGAACGTCCGCATGGGCTGCGGCGTTCCCTCTGTGCAGATTAGGATGTGACCGCAAGGGTGGCGGTCACTTCCTCTATTTTTAACATTGCGGCGGGTGGAGCTTCAAGCTGCACCCGCCGCAATGTTAAAAATGCACGCATTGCATTTGAATGTAGAAAGTGGCAGGCACCGCGCGGTGACTGCCGCTTACTGCATACAAATGCAGGGGGGTACCATAGGTACCCCCCATGTGCACCCCCTATCCCCCCCTTCATCTAGGGGGCCCGCAACGGGCCCCCACAGTGAAGTTACACATGCTTTTCCACGGCGGAAAAGCTGCCGCGGAAAAGCATGTTTCCAAGCACATCCTAATCTGGCTGACGGTGTCTGAGAGACACCGTCACCATATTAGTGCTTTTCCGCCGCGGTTGTAAGCCAATCGCGGATGAAAAGCTGCAGACGGAAACCAGGACCCACCAGCCATCCTAATGTGGCGGTGGGTCTTGGTGGGTCCGCAGAGGATTTTCCGCATCCTCCAGGCCGGCGGTGGCTTCCGCCGGCCCGGAGGATGCGGAAAATCCTCCATCCTAATCAGCCCCTTAGTCAGGAAGGGGAGGGGTCAGGACCAGGCTCTCCCTATATAAATCTGCTGGATCCAGTCAACAGGGAAGAATGACTCAAGAGCAGACCAAAGTCCTGACTACACGTTTCAGAAAGATATTATTGGGACTTGTGTAGGTGCTATCCACTGACGAGAAAGACTTGTTTTCACGTTTGGACTGGTCGGAACTGACATGTCTTCCTTATGTTGCAATAGGGCAAAAGAGTGTACTCATAAGTTTATAGAGTGAGAAAGCGAGAAGTAATACTACAGCAATATCTCCCATTGTAGGTGATCATTATAATAAATATGATAATATCACCATAAGTCTCATAAATTCACAGGCAGTCTGTGGGAACCAACAGCCATACTTTCCAATTCCAGCTCATGAAGAAACTTCGGCATCGCACAACAGCAAGAGGCCTTCTCTTCACATTCACGGGTTTCTTGGCAAGTCGCAAGAGCAGCCCCAGTTACACTTTCCTGATGATAAACCACTACTACAAGGAAGCAGTCAGTGGGCCACAGAGCAACAAAAAAATGAGAGAGAGAGCACTCAACAACCTACATATCATCACCACAAAGGAGCAAGTAATGCAGGCTAGACTAATAGTCACCAACACACTCAATATCAGACAAAATAATTAAAGTAGCTGTATTCTTTATTACTCACCATTCAACCCCAGCACACTAGAACTCACCTCTAATTTCCCCTCCATATTAATTGCATCGTTCCTGGTGCTCCTGCCAGTGTGGCCTTCTAGTTATGTTTGCACCACACAAGTACCATTGAGTGTACTTACACACAACCAGTACTACAAACACACAAAAATAGGTTGAGGCTGAGGGGCATGAGAATACTATTCCTCCCCATCATCAGCCTGCTACATTTGAGCCAGTCACCAATCTTTAGAAAATCTAAACACCATCAAGAGATCTTGGTAACCTGTGAATGTGAGGCTATTTGCAGGGCAGTAGGACAAAATCCATTCCAACAGCTATTTTGGTGCCTTCATAGGCAGACTTTTGTGTATAATCATTAGCATTTTGAACAGTAATCTCTCTTCTCTCTTTCGGGGAGGTGATGATAGATCTTTGGGACTGGTTTTATGTGGTCATGGAACTTACAGCTACATGCATCATTGTAGGAATTTGCGATTCCTAAATTGCGACAATTAAGGAATCGCAATTTAGGAATCGCAAATTCCTATGCATCAAAAAGTCGCAAATTGTATTGCGATTCGCTAATTTTCCTTATTTGCGATTCCTTAATTGCGAATCGCAAAGAAGGAAAGGCTTTACATTGATTCCTATGGGCCTAGAGGCCCATAGGAATCAATGGGAAGGCATTCCCATTTTGCGAATTCGCAATTAAGGATTCTCAAAATGAGAATGCAATTTCAAGGGTGCAGGGGGGGGGTCCAAAGGACCCCCCCTACACCCCTGGAATGTCATGTAAGTACATTTTACTCACACACATGTCCCAAGGACATGTGTGTGTGTGTACAATGTAAGTTTCAAAACTGCATTTATTTGCATTTTTGAAACTTTTCGCAAATTACCATGAAGGTGTACTTCATGGTAATTTTTCCCTTTAAAATTGCGAATTCGCAAAAATAAATAAATCATGCATAGCATTTAAGAAATCGCAAAATTTGTGATTTCTTAAATTGCGAGAAATGGGAAATGAATGATGCATCCCAATAAGTGATTTTGGTATCGTAAACGGCCGATTTTTGCGATTCGCACCATTTGCGATTCCAAAATCGCTTGATGCATGTGCCTGTAAGAGTTATAAATCATACTTGCAGAATAATCTGCAAGGATCCCAATTTCTTGATAACTGTAGCGCTGCAACATTCCAGCACAGCAAATTCTTGCTGGCCTTATGCGAGGGGAGCCTGAATGATCACCCTAAGTGATTTACTTACATTGTATCATTTTGCAGGTACAAAATAAATCGCCTGATAGCTTTATCGGACAGCTTGGCATTTTTACAATCACCGATATGCGTGAGCAAATCCTCATAACCATCCTCAACATCCCCCTCAATTTAACATCCAGCAAAGAAAGTCAGTCCTCTTCACAGGCACTCTCATTCTGCCTGTAGAACACCCAAACCTTATGTGAAAATACTATCTACATCACAGACCCCTTTGAGTCCTACCTTCTCCCCCTTACTTTCACTGATATCTCTGACAATATCATTGACTAAAGGAAGAATTGTTTAAAAATATAACTAGAACGTCCGTAACCTTTTTCTCAACAGCCTTGCGCCATCGCTGCTAAATGCCAGGGATGCTGAATACAAGACTGCCTGGTCTTTATTCGATTGTATGCCTGCTTCTCCCACCACTTTACGCTTCCTTTCCCATTATGTTATGCTTGCAGGGTATTTTGCATCACTACTTTCTCCCTTTTTTACTGTTTCCCTATCTTTCTCTTCCTTCTTCTTTTTCCATTTTCTACCGGACTCCCGGTTGCTCTTGGTAAAACTCTGATGAGTAAAAATAAGTCCCAATTTCCTAATTGAGAGCCGTTGTCCACAATCTTCAGCACAAATTAAGCACTGGACAGACTTATACCAGTACACTGTGGTGACCTCCACAGAGACCATGCCACCTTCATTCACTTACCCTGGTTAGCATGAAGGAGAGGAAGATCTGGCCTGCTCATTGGGAGCTGCATTGAAGACAATGGAGTGCTCCGGGTTTCTAATGGCTGGCAGAAGCCGGAGCTCCAACATTCTAATGTTTGCTGTTCACAGCTGTTGATGTGAACAAAGGCTTCATGGAGCCCAATGGGATTTAAATCCCCTCAGACTGACTGAGGCCTTTCTGTTTTTTTGTTAGAACATTCTGCCCTCTACTGGCGGAATGTTCTAATAACCTTATAGCCTGCTGTGATTGGGCTATACCGGCCATTGAAAGCCCACTCCGTTGCTGTAATGCTGGAGCGGGCCTTTAATGGCGAGTATAGCTCACTATGCCACCCTATATATAAGGCTATATTAGAACATTGATATGCTGAGAGCTCCATTGAAGACAATGGAGTGCTCCGGGCTTATAATGGCTGGTAGAAGCCCAGAGTTCCCACATTCAAATGTTTGTCTTCATGTTTCTCCCTTTTTAGTTCAGAAATGTCTACTCTTAGTGGGTGGAATGTGCTAAAAGCCTTTTTGCCTTTATGCCTCAGGCTACACCTGTTGTTAAAGACCCTCACCCTTGTTATTGGGCCTCACTGGCGGCACAGGCCTATGACTTTGGTCCAGGGCCTTTAACAACCGGTACAGCTCTCGGCCATGGGCTATAAGGCTTTATTAGTAACCTCTTATCACACCACCTCAGTCCCTAGACTCCTTTCCAGTTTCCCTCAAATACATCACCCACATGTTTGAAATTCATTGCCCTGTTGCTATTTGAATAATTAATTCCTGAGCAGCCGAATGAATACTGCCTTTCCAACAACCATTCCTATGGTAAACCTTTGCTCCCCAGATCTACCTTTATATTTCACTTCCTTCCACCAATGACCCATCACTACTGACTATTCCCTGACCATCATGATAACGAATATTTCTCAGTCCTCAACCACAACTAGCATGAGCCATGCATCCAAAGGTAAATTCTCCCCCAACTTAACCCCAGGCAACTTGAATCAGATACACAATGATTTGGCTCCTCTCTGTTATGCCACCACTTTGAAGAATTTTAGTGATCTTCTGCAGCAGTCAGAGTTCAACTCTCACTATCTCCTCGGCACAAACCTCTTTATCCTTAATCCTGGATCTTCCTAGACGCATATGCATACTTTCACAAGTGAAGTAAGTCCAGCCCAAGCACCACCTATACATGGATAAAGTGGTCTAGACATGCTAGCAGCTGCATATGACTATAACCTTTGCCATCTACCAAAATCCCATTACTTAACTCAACTCTCCAATCAGTATTTGTCCTATACATACATAATCCCTTCATTTCTCATGCCCCCATGCCAAATCAACCCAGCTTAATCTCCTCCAGCACGAACAACCAACACCTTCAACACTCAACATGCTCCTTATTACTTTTTACCTTCTTTCCTCTCACGCATCTGTATTCACCGCTTTTACCTCCACCTCACATTTGGAGCTGAACTTAATACCAGCTAATTCACCCAGCATTTCATTTGAACCGATCAACTCTCAAACTAGAAGGCCATCTCTTTCAGAATCATCTTGACATGCCTACAACTCTTTTTTATGTTTTTTTTCTTGTCTGATATCTACCTGAAATGCTTGTGGTAACTTACAGTTTGTTAAAAAAACGCCAGCCCCTCTTCTTCCTCCAAATACTATCCAGTACCTCATTTTCCCTTCTGTGAACACCTAGAACCTTGATGGTTCCTTTGAATCATGCTATCAATCCTCATGCAATCTGCTCAATTCAATAGAGTTTGCATCTGTCAATGACATTCCACATAGACGCGTTCAAACCTATTTCCAATATTGTCACCAGTTCATCACAACCACCTCTCCCACATTTTTACCCTCCTTAACATCTTTGACATCTCAGCATCTTCACGAAAAGTTGAGAAACCAACTATGCAAGTAACTACTGCTGCCATAGGCACTATTACCAGAGTGATATGTGTATTTGTGTCCAATATATCTAACTCCTCACTCTCCATTTCCAACCCCTTTGCTGAGATTAAGATATTTTATTCCTCTTCCTTCAACTAAATTTTCGACACTGCCTCACAACCATCAGTTTATAGACAACCATTCACCCTAATCTCTTTTCCAGTTTAAATGGCCTCCCTCATGTAACAGTCAACTGCTTTAGCACCTAGAGGCAAGTTAAAGTGTTTTTGCGCCCTCATACCTGCCTGGCACAGATTCAGGATTATTTGTTTTATTTGGGCCCCCTGCTTCTGGTTTTGAGGGGTAAAGAAATAACACAACAAATCCTTATCGCACAGTAACCAAGAAAGTAACAGTAGCTCATGAAACCCTACATTATAGCACCTGCTAATGTGTCAGAAATTTAGCAATTGAAACCTATACAAAGGTTTTACTTGTGACAGTAATATGGTTCAAAATCCAACCCCTTGAAATGAAGACCTCTTTTAAAAAACATCATAAAGAAGAGACCAACATTCTTAGTGAACTCATGACTGATTCACTTACAAACTCCTTGATTTACGGAATCTGGAATCTTCTTTTAATTCACCTGTGGATAAAAACATATTTTTAGATCACGATGCTGGCAAAAAGTCAAGGAAGATAAATACACTTAAAATCCCAAATTCCCCTTGTACGTAGTGTTTTGCATAGTGTGTTACTTATCCCAATATGCTCTTTTAAAGTTTAAAATTTGAAGAAATGTTGCTTGATGTTCTGGAGCCTCAATCAGAGCAAATAGGATATTTTACAGCATATACAATAGAAATAATGTGAAATTTATGTACTTTAATTAACACATTCCTCAGGAATAACAACATTTTATGATAATACCTTGTATATACCTCTTACTGTTTTGATGAGTCCCTACTATGTAAAGAAAATCTAGACCATCACCATTATAACAAACATTATGTTCCCTTAAATCCTACTTTGGGATTCTTATGGAAACAATTTTTTTTAAATAATCAAATATGCACAGCAGCTAGAACTTCGATATAATTGGCGGTGTATTCTGGGATGAATTGATTATTAGCTCAGGCAGCAAACCTAACATAGGGCCCCATTAGGATGACGGGCGGACATTGTCCGCCCGCCACCCTATCGTAGAACGGGACCGCCCGCCATAAGGGCGGGGGTCCCATGGGGAGTATTAGGATGTGCCCGCCACAGTGGCGGGCACATCCTGTAGTTTTTGCATTGTGGCGGGCGGTGCACTCTGCACCGCCCGCCACAATGTAAAAAATGCTGTTTTGCATTTGCATATGCAAAGCGGCAGGCACCGCGCGGTGCCTGCCGCTCTGCATATGCAAATGTGGGGGGGTACCACAGGTACCCCCCATGTGCCCCCCAGACAGTGGCGCCAACTTGGGGGCCCTGCAGGGGGCCCCCGCAGCAATCACCGCATGCCTTTCCGTGGCGGCATTGCCGCCGCGGAAAGGCCTCTGCTTTTTGCCAATGTAATATGGCTGGCGGTGTCCATTGGACACCGCCACCATATTAATCTATTACTGCCGCGGTCGCAAGCCGACCGCGGCGGTAAAGTGGCGGACGGTCTTTCCGTCCGCCGCTGTCCCCTCCGCCATCCTAATCAGGCGGAGGGGAACACGATATCCGCCCGATATCGTAATGGGGCCCATAGTGTTTTTTTTATAGCTCTCACCAAACTTAAACCTTTCGAACTTAAAAGAAAAGAAACAGTAAATACACAAATGCCCTTTCCCCCAGTGATTCAATTATTCAGCAGTTAGTTAGTTATGTAGAGCATACGTTTCGTGTTCGAGTTGCCTGGCTATTACAGGAACTACTTGGCGTGAAAAGTAAGCAAGTTATATAATGATGATGATAATGACATTTATAAAGCGCTTGGTTACACTTTACTAGTGTGTCCCCGCGTTGTGGCACAAAGCACATAAAAAATATCATACTTAGGTCCCCTCCCGAACGGAGAGCAACATCAGAAGTTACTCATTTGGAAAAAGGAAAGTGTTCAGCTTTTTACGGAAGGTCACCTCCGATGTCTCCATCCGAAGCCCCCACGGGAGTCTATTCCACTGTTGAGCTGCCAAAAACCTAAAGGAGCACCCGCCCATCCTTACCGTCCTGACTCTAGGGACAGTAACTTGTCCCATCTCACTAGATCTTAGTTGGCGGGAGGGGACATACGGACTCAGAAGATTATATAGATATGCTGGCCTATTCCTTTGCAAGATTCGGTGGCACACACAGAGAGCTTTGAACTGGATTCGCTCCTTAATCGGGAGCCAATGGAGAGTGACTAACGCCTTCCTTGAAGATGCTCTCCTGGGCAGCATCAGAACCAGGCGGGCTGCTGCATTCTGTATATGCTGAAGCCTCTGTACACAGCTGACATTGGCCCCCAGGTAGAGCACATTCCCGTAGTCCAACCTTGAAGTTACTAAGGCATGGACCATGGTCTTGCTAGCTCCAGTGGGCAGGATGTCCAAGGTCTTGCGCAAACTAAGCAAGATACCAAAACAAGCTTCTGCCACCCGCCTCGTCTGAAGCTCAAACGAGAGCTTGGGGTCCAACCACACCCCTAAGTTCTTAACTTGCTCACTATGAGCCGGGGCGGGACCCAGGGACTGAGGCCACAATGCCGATGTCCACACAGATGGTGCTTTACCAACAACCAAACCTCTGTCTTACTCCCGTTCAGTTTAAGGCGGAAACGGAGACAAGACCGAGGTGATCGTACTAGGCAAACATAAAGATCTGTGGGGCTCTAGACACTGGCCCAGTGATATGGGCCCGCTGCCTACCCCCCTGCCTGTTGCCCGTAACCTCGGCTTCCTGATCGACGATAAACTCTCGATGAGGCAGCAGGCAACTAAGGTCGCTGCAATCTGTTTCAACACCCTTCGCTGGTTGCAGAAGATCATATGGATGTTGCCTGAGTCCACTCGAAGAACTGTCGTGCAGGCCCTTGTGATGTCCCGCATCGACTATGGCAATGTGCTTTATCTAGGAGCCGATAAAGCAACAATCAATAAACTCCAGGTTGTACAGAACTCAGCTGCTCACCTTTTGCGCAATGTTCCACGGAGAACGTCCGCAATGCAAGCTCTGCGTGACCTACACTGGTTAAAAATTTCTGATCGTGTGGTCTTTAAAACTTTGTGCTTCCTGTTTAAGATTCGTCAGGGTTCTGCTCCCATCTACCTGCACAATCTTGCCCAGCCATACCTGCCTGGCCGCTTCCTTAGGTCATCCAACAATGGTAATCTCGTGATTCCAAGAATCCGACTGGCAAAAATGGGAGGCCGTTCATTCGCATATCTAGGACCCAAGATGTGGAATGCTCTCCCGCTGGCGCTATAAACAGAAACTAATCTTCTGGCTTTTCGTAAAAAATTGAAGACTTTTCTGTTTTGAGTTCTCCTGTTCTGTTTTTCTTTTTCTCTCAGCAATCGCTTGTTTTCTTCTTTAGTCTGTCCCTGGCGCCGGGAAACCCATTGCGGGTAGCTGTGCGCAATACAAATTCAATAAATAATAATAATAATAATAAAAAGGCAGTTCTCACCAATCCAAACCGCCAGTTCTTGCATGCAGGAGTTAAAATTGGAGGCCGTCTTCTCATCTGATTATGTTAAGGCCACCACCAGCTGCGTGTCATCAGCGTAAGACACTGTTTTGACCCCGTACCTTCCAGTAATGTCTGCCACTGGTGCAACATAAAGATTAAACAGGGTAGAGCTGAGGGTGGACCCCTGAGGCAGCCCCTGATTAAGCATGATACACTTAGACCGGTATGGTCCCTGTTCCACCCGAAAACTGTGATTCTGCAGAAAAGACTCAGTATAGTTTACAGCAACTCTTTGTCTTGTGCCCTGTGATGGGTGTGGAGTGCAAACATAGTATAAAGGCAGATGATAGTAACAGGAAGTGCAGTCACTGTGCGTATAGCGTAAGTACGCAGTTGATAACTAGGAAGGTCGGCCTGAGTTTGAGCCTCTCCCTTATCAATTGCCGTTCCATGAGAAGGCACAAACTGGACATTCATGACCTGCTTTTAGAGGGCCAGCTAGATGTCCTGTTCCTTACGGAAACATGGTTCAATGAGGACTCAGCTCCTGATATTCTGGAGGCCCTCCCTAACGGTTATGGTATCTGTAGAGTTGACAGACCACAGGGAGAGATGGGGGGATTGCGATGATTTTTAAACACCTTATACAGTGCACCCTTGAACCCACTAAAATCGCGGGCAGTGAAGCGGGCTTCTTCTCGATAACTATCTCTAAAAACTATGTGATAAAAGGGATTCTGGTTTATAGACCTCCAGGTCCCTTTACACAGTTTGTGTCTAAACTGAGGGAATATCTAATCTATCCGGCACTCCGGTATGAGAAACTACTGGTGTTGGCAGATTTGAACCTGCATTTTGATGATGCTTCTGAGTCGGGAGCGCAGGGGATCTGCCAGGAACTGGAAGCACTCCAGGTGATACTTAAGTCAGAGCGCATAGGCAGAGTCATTTACTTGATCCAATCTTTGCTAATTGGGATGCTCTTGAAATTGAGAAACCTGTGCCGGTTCCTTGGTCGGATCACTATGTGATCCCTTTCAAGGTGTGGATATCGGCTCCAAAGACTCAAGTAAGGGTTGAGCAAAAGCAGAAATACAGGAGGTGGGCGACCTTCTCGCAAGACAACTTTAATACGGCCCTTCTTCAGGGGGAACCTCCAGGCGGTCAGGAAATTGACACGGCGTGTGAGGCCCTAGACAGGCACATTTTGGAAGCACTCGACATCTGCGCACCCTGGGCAGCTAAGGCTTCCAAAAGACAAGCTAAATCCGCCCCCTGGTTTGGAGACGAACTGAGACAGGCTAAAGCGTCCTGTAATCGCCTTGAAAGAAGGTGGAGAAGGGATTTTTCAGCCCAGATGAAGGCTGAATATTAAGTGAACCTTAAGCTCTACCACTCCCACATTAGGAAGACGCAGGCTTCCTATTATAAGGAGAGAATTGAGGGAGCGGAAAACTCATTCAGAGAGCTGTTCACTGTCTATAAGGAGATCTCTTCCTTGGACAAGATCTTAGCCCCGACTGCAGGCTCAGTGGAATCCTACAACCGGATTGCAGAGTTTTTTGCAGAGAAGGGGAAGACAATTTACTCCACCTTCCCGGTCTCTGCAAGGGAAGGATGTGCTAGGACTGAGGCTTCTACTGATATGAAGGGAGAAGAGATTCTGGATACTTTTAGCATCCCTAACCTCGCGATCCTAATGAGGATAGCCAGTAACATCAAGTAGGGTTCTCCCAGAGACCCTGCTAGGCCTAGGGTGCTGAAAGGTAGTATGGAACCTCTTGAACCCAGTATTAGGCATCTGTTAGAGCTCTCCTTTAGCTCAGGCATGGTACCTAAAAGATGGAAGGAAGTGGTGGTCCTCCAATTGAGGAAGAAGCTGAATATCAACATGGACCAGTTAGACAATTTACGTCCCATCTCGCTTCTCCCCTATTTTGCAAAAATTGCAGAGAAGGTGGTGAACATCCAGCTAACAGCTCATATTGGTAAACATGATCTTCTCCACCCCACCTAGTCTGGTTTTAGCGCACTGTATTTGACAGAATCTGCTCTGCTCCTCTCCACTGAGATCATTCGGAAGTACGTTGATGAGGGACAGACGGCGGCCTTAATTTTACTGGATCTAAGTGCCGCCTTTGCTAACACTTCATAGCCATCATCCTCATTCTGTTCCTTCTTCCGTGGAGAACACTCCTCTTAGAGCACTCCTTTCTCCCCATCTAAAAACAACTGTGGTGACAGCCTTCTTCAATGTGTACTTGTCACTTCTCTTTTCTTGTCTCGGGGCATTTCCAGTTGGCTACCAATCCTTGGCCAAGGATAAGTATGGATGAATAAGTACTTACAAGAGTAAAATAAAGAGAAAGGAAGTGCAGGGTCGTGGAAGAAAGAGGCATGAGGTGGAATCAAGACTATGGTGTCTTTGGATTCAGAAAACCTAGCATTAAGCTCCTCCTAAGGTCCCGGCTCCTACTGTTTTACATATAAAGCACTTGAGACCATCCTCCATGCCCCTATCCATCTGCCTACAACATCAGGTGATTCTCCTTTTTAAACCTAACCTTAAAATGTGGGCGGGTAGATTAGGTGAAGGGGAGTGTTTGCTGCTCCACCCCATCTGGAGTTAGAGCGTGGGTGGGGGTCAGGCACACAGCCCCCGTAGCTCCGGTGATTATAGGTCCCCCAAGTTTAGGGGGCAAACCAATGGCTGTGGGGGGGAGTTTTCAATAGGCAGGGAACCTTGATTGTAAGTGTCTGTACCCTAAAATGCATGAAATACTTGAATTCTGAAAGGTCGACTAAACAAGTCTCAAAACATTTGTAGAACATCTGCTATGACATCCCTACAAACTGAAATGAAAATCAGAAAACCACCAGTGTAGATGGGGAGCAGAGAAAGTCACTGTTGTCACTCTTTTCTCTTGATAAAACGTCTGTTTTCTGGCAAGTTATTTAGGAACTGGGTCAGATAAATGGTACCAATACTGAGTCAGAAAAGCACTTAAACATTCACCACTAAAGGTACAGTTAGTAGCAAGTAGATCCAAGCCTACCTGAAGTGGATGAAACCTATCCTGGGGGTGTCAAGCTTACCTGAAGTGGATGAAACCTATCCTGGGGCGTCAAGCCTACCTGAAGTGGATGAAACCTATCCTGGGGCGTCAAGGCTACTTGAAGTGCATAAAACCTATCCTGGGGGCGTCAAGCCTACCTTAAGTGGATGAAGCCTATCCTGGTGCGTCAAGCCTACCTGAAGTGGATGAAACCTATCCTGGGGCGTCAAGCCTACCTGAAGTGGATGAAACCTATCCTGGGGCGTCAAGCCTACCTGAAGTGGATGAAACCTATCCTGGGGGTGTCAAGCCTACCTGAAGTGGATGAAACCTATCCTGGGGCGTCAAGGCTACTTGAAGTGCAGAAAACCTATCCTGGGGGCGTCAAGCCTACCTGAAGTGGATGAAACATATCCTGGGGGTGTCAAGCCTACCCGAAGTGGATGAAACCTATCCTGGGGCGTCAAGCCCACCTGAAGTGGATGAAACCTATCCTGGGGCGTCAAGCCTACCTGAAGTGGATGAAACATATCCTGGGGGTGTCAAGCCTACCTGAAGTGGATGAAACCTATCCTGGGGCGTCAAGCCTACCTGAAGTGGATGAAACATATCCTGGGGGTGTCAAGCCTACCCGAAGTGGATGAAACCTATCCTGGGGCGTCAAGCCCACCTGAAGTGGATGAAACCTATCCTGGGGCGTCAAGCCTACCTGAAGTGGATGAAACCTATCCTGGGGCGTCAAGCCCACCTGAAGTGGATGAAACCTATCCTGGGGCGTCAAGGCTACTTGAAGTGCATAAAACCTATCCTGGGGGCGTCAAGCCTACCTGAAGTGGATGAAACATATCCTGGGGGTGTCAAGCCTACCCGAAGTGGATGAAACCTATCCTGGGGCGTCAAGCCCACCTGAAGTGGATGAAACCTATCCTGGGGCGTCAAGCCTACCCGAAGTGGATGAAACCTATCCTGGGGCGTCAAGCCTACCTGAAGTGGAGGAAACATATCCTGGGGGTTGTCAAGCCTACCTGAAGTGGATGAAACCTATGCTGGGGGCGTCAAGCCTACCTGAAGTGGATGAAACATATCCTGGGGCGTCAAGCCTACCTGAAGTGGATGAAACATATCCTGGGGGTGTCAAGCCTACCTGAAGCGGATGAAAGATATCCTGTGGGCGTCAAGCCTACCTGAAGTGGATGAAACCTATCCTGGGGCGTCAAGCCCACCTGAAGTGGATGAAACCTATCCTGGGTGCGTCAAGCCTACCTGATGTGGACAAAACATATCCTGGGGGTGTCAAGTCTACCTGAAGTGGATGAAACCTATCCTGGGGGCGTCAAGCCTACCTGATGTGGACAAAACATATCCTGGGGGTGTCAAGCCTACCTGAAGTGGATGAAACATATCCTGGGGCGTCAAGCCTACCTGATGTGGATGAAAACTATCCTGGGGCGTCAAGCCTACCTGATGTGGACAAAACATATCCTGGGGGTGTCAAGTCTACCTGAAGTGGATGAAACCTATCCTGGGGGCGTCAAGCCTACCTGATGTGGACAAAACATATCCTGGGGGTGTCAAGCCTACCTGAAGTGGATGAAACATATCCTGGGGCGTCAAGCCTACCTGATGTGGATGAAAACTATCCTGGGGCGTCAAGCCTACCTGATGCGAATAAAACACATCAACAGGGTGTCAAGCATACCGGATGTGGATGAAACTTATCCTGGGGGCGTCAAGCCTACCAAAAGTGAATGGAACAAGTCCTGGGTGTATTCTATTCTTTATAAAGGTCATCACCAGAAGAACATAGATTAGTCATGAGCAGCACTGTGTGTATATGTGGTTAGGAAAGGATCCTCCCAGCTTGGCATCTTACTTTCAGGAAAATTGAAGACTAAGAAATATCGAATAATGAAAATGCAGAGTAATAGCTATTACTTCTACTGTTGTCGCATGACATCACTCTACCCCTGACAAGGATTTTTTTTCTAAGTATGCATAATACAGTGGATACAGTGTTAATGCAACTCTCTTCATTCACAGGTAAGAAGCAAACAGAGACAAATTCGGTGGCACGATATACAAAATCAGGGAAACTATAGGCATGGACGGAAAATCAGGGAAACTAAAGGCATGGACATCTGAGTGCAAGAGCTCCTCAGTATATGACAAAACAAACCTCCCGAACCACCCCACCTCCCACAGCCATTCGCCCCGATAGGCACAGCATTTGCCCCACACTTTGTCCCATTTTTGGGGGCAGCCTCTACTTTGGTAAGACTACCCGTTCCCCCCGATGACAAGGTCAGCATCCCCAACAACTGTCTTCACAAACATGTGATCATCTTAGTGTGCGGTTTTGAATGCTCGGTGTAAATGTAAATGTATTCCGACTTATATAGCGCACGTATCACCCGAAGGCATCAAGGCGCTTGCCTTGGGAACCCGTCCTGGCTTTTCCCTGTGAGATAACCCCTACTGGGCATCCCCAAGGTGAAAGCCAGGCATCCCGCAGTGGGTGGGCCGCCGTAGTGGAGATTAAGCAAGCTATTGCCCAGAGTTGCAGCGTGGGACCCCATGATTAGAATAGGCACCGAGGCGAGAATTATCGGGTCCGTGGACATTTTTGGGTTCAGGACCCTGCCGCGTCGGGAATTGAACCCTGGTCCCGGGCCAGACCTCTGCATCAGGGTCTGCCGCTCTAATCAGTGAGCCACACTTCTCCACAACTACTTACTAATTACTGTACAACTACTTAAGTCGCTTTTTTGTTGTGTTAATGATGACTTCAATATTTTTTGTTTTTACAAAGTAGACACTTCTTTTAAACTATTTACCTCACATAGTATTAGCTCATTCACATTCTTGGGTACCTCTACAACTTAAAAAAAAAAAAGTACTTGGGGCCAGATGTTACCGACCGGTATTAGGCATTTGGGATGTAAGGGCCAGATGTAGGAAGGCCATTACCGGTCGGTAACGGCCGAAATCGGCCGTTACCGACCGGTAATAGGCTTTTCCTATGTAGGTGGCACATTTACCGATTCTGTAAATACCAAATCCGTATTTACCGATTCGGTATTTACCAAATCATCATTTACCGATTCGGTATTTACCGAATCGGTAAATGAAAAGTAGGAAGCACTTTGAAGAGTGCTTCTGTGCTTACAGGATTCGTTATTTACCACCAACTATTAGTTGGTGGTAAATAACGAATACCTCTGTAAATGCAAATCTGTGCATTTAGACCTGTGCCATGTGACAGACATACATGCCCTTGTAGGGCTTCACCCCCTTACCGATTCGGTATATACCGAACCGGTATTCCCCATTCATTCCTATGGGCCTGGGGAATACCGATTCGGTTAATACCGAATCAGTATTTACCGAATTTTACAGATTCGGTAAAAATTACCTAATTAATACCTACATACCATTTACCCATTCTAAAATACCGAATCGGTAAAATCCGGTATTTTAGAATCGGTAAATGGTATATACCTGCATCTGACCCTATATAGTGTTTAAAGATCCTTTTATTTCGCCATTTCATTAACATTTTCCCACATTTGATAGATGATCTTTGAGCTCCTTACCTTGACACAGTAGAGGCTAATAAAAAATCAATGGTAATACTTAAAGGAATCAAAAATAAATACAGTCAACATTTAACGTGATAGACATCTGCAGCGGTCTGATGTCTTCATGGTTCCCATTTTAAAAACATTACAAGAAAAAGTTCTTACCGACATTTCGGCACTTCGTACACAATGCCACCAAAGCGCCAAGAAGGAAGATGGAGGCGATTGCCCATATTGGCTCAACTTCACCCTTTATTTTAGCTGCAATAAAACAGCACACACTCATTATTCCAAGGTTAATATACACCTTTCATTCCGATTTACAATTAATATCTGTATAGTTTTAGTTGCTTTCAGTTTGATGACGGCCTGTTCTGCCCTCCAGTAGGGTTAATCGAGGATCAGTTTCTTCCCCAAGGAAAATTGTCTTTCCCCTACTTAGCTCTTCTCTGGTATCTTCCTGTGCACTCCTACCTGCTCACTTTAGTCGCTCCTGTGCAGGTAGCCACTGAGCCACCTCCCTGGAGGCACTGTCAATCATTCAGAACCCCACCCAAGAACATCCGGTTAGTTCATCCTTCACTCCTTATACACAGAAAATGTACCATGTGTGCGCTTCTCATGGTGTAAGGGGATACACCCCTCCACAAAGAAAAAGCACCACCCATAGGAGAACAGAAATAGAACAAACATTCCTTACAGGGAACAGTTGTCAGTGAACCTGGTAAACGCATAGTACTGCACAGCAATTTTAGAATGGCAAGAATATATAGCTTGAGGAAACGGTCCAAAGCAGACTCAACCATCAAAGTCATAGGGAGGTAGGCACTAGAGTGGTATCCAAACATGAGATACCTGAAAGGAATAACACTATTAGGACATGTCTTGTTGGCATTCGTGTTGGGCGCAGTGCCATTGGTTTGGCCTCATGGTGTTGTTTATCTGGGGGCGCCTCATCAAGTATTTCTTCAGTTTCCATTACAGACCATATTCGGAGTGCTCGTATGATAACATGCTTTCAGTATGGTCCATTACTGGTTGGAAGGCCATGTCAAGTTCAATAATGCGATGTTGGTGTGTGAATTTAGTGGTAGAGAGGCCTTCTGGAGACCACTGACTGCTTGGCCATCTCCTAGGCCTTTCCCCTGAGATTAGGAGTCTAAGCCGTAGCATCTTTGAGCTGTGTGGATATGTTGACTGATTTACTATCTTGGACTGTCTGTTATTCCCCTGTGCAATTTCGTGGAAAGCATTACAGGGAGCAGCATGTAATGTTTTGTTGGGAGGAGGTGTTTTTTTGTGGGGGTATTGTAAGCCTTTTGGATTATGTCTCCTACTGTATTTTTCTATTTAGTGCAAAATGAGCCATCAGAGCCAGGGAAGGCTGTGCATCGTCAGAGGAGGCCGCGTCCAGTAATATTGATGGTGACATGAGCAGAAGCATATCTATGTGTTTGACGTCAGAGCCAGGTAAGGCTATGCATCGTCACAGGAGGCCGCGTCCAGTAATATTGATGGTGACATGAGCAGAAACATGTCCATGTGTTTGACGTCAGAGCCAGGTAAGGCTATGCATCGTCACAGGAGGCTGCGTCCAGTAATATTGATGGTGACATGAGCAGAAGCATATCTATGTGTTTGACGTCAGAGCCAGGTAAGGCTGTGCTTCGTCACAGGAGGCCGCGTCCAGTAATATTGATGGTGACATGAGCAGAAGCATATCTATGTGTTTGACGTCAGAGCCAGGTAAGGCTATGCATCGTCACAGGAGGCCACATCCAGTAATATTGATGGTGACATGAGCAGAAGCATATCTATGTGTTTGACGTCAGAGCCAGGTAAGGCTGTGCTTCGTCACAGGAGGCCGCGTCCAGTAATATTGATGGTGACATGAGCAGAAGCATATCTATGTGTTTGACGTCAGAGCCAGGTAAGGCTATGCATCGTCACAGGAGGCCACATCCAGTAATATTGATGGTGACATGAGCAGAAGCATATCTATGTGTTTGACGTCAGAGCCAGGTAAGGCTATGCATCGTCACAGGAGGCCGCGTCCAGTAATATTGATGGTGACATGAGCAGAAACATGTCCATGTGTTTGACGTCAGAGCCAGGTAAGGCTATGCATCGTCACAGGAGGCCGCGTCCAGTAATATTGATGGTGACATGAGCAGAAGCATATCTATGTGTTTGACGTCAGAGCCAGGTAAGGCTGTGCTTCGTCACAGGAGGCCGCGTCCAGTAATATTGATGGTGACATGAGCAGAAGCATATCTATGTGTTTGACGTCAGAGCCAGGTAAGGCTATGCATCGTCACAGGAGGCCACATCCAGTAATATTGATGGTGACATGAGCAGAAGCATATCTATGTGTTTGACGTCAGAGCCAGGTAAGGCTGTGCTTCGTCACAGGAGGCCGCGTCCAGTAATATTGATGGTGACATGAGCAGAAGCATATCTATGTGTTTGACGTCAGAGCCAGGTAAGGCTATGCATCGTCACAGGAGGCCACATCCAGTAATATTGATGGTGACATGAGCAGAAGCATATCTATGTGTTTGACGTCAGAGCCAGGTAAGGCTATGCATCGTCACAGGAGGCCGCGTCCAGTAATATTGATGGTGACATGAGCAGAAACATGTCCATGTGTTTGACGTCAGAGCCAGGTAAAGCTATGCATCGTCACAGGAGGCCGCGTCCAGTAATATTGATGGTGACATGAGCAGAAGCATATCTATGTGTTTGACGTCAGAGCCAGGTAAGGCTGTGCTTCGTCACAGGAGGCCGCGTCCAGTAATATTGATGGTGACATGAGCAGAAGCATATCTATGTGTTTGACGTCAGAGCCAGGTAAGGCTGTGCTTCGTCACAGGAGGCCGCGTCCAGTAATATTGATGGTGACATGAGCAGAAGCATATCTATGTGTTTGACGTCAGAGCCAGGTAAGGCTGTGCTTCGTCACAGGAGGCCGCGTCCAGTAATATTGATGGTGACATGAGCAGAAGCATATCTATGTGTTTGACGTCAGAGCCAGGTAAGGCTATGCATCGTACCAGGAGGCCGCGTCCAGTAATATTGATGGTGACATGAGCAGAAACATATATGTGTTTGACGTCAGAGCCAGGTAAGGCTATGCATCGTCACAGGAGGCCACGTCCAGTAATATTGATGGTAACATGAGCAGAAACATATATAGTCAGACGGAATCCATGGCGGATTATACATCCATGTGAACAGACTACACCATACTTTGAAAGTTGCGTGAGAGATTTGTCGACTGGGATGTGTGTACAGATGATTTCTGCTGGTATGAGGAGACTTTAGCAGCAGCAACTTTAGGACAATCATAAACAGGAGCCCTTTATGGATCGCATTCTTCTTCTTGTAAATGACATAGTACTTGTCACATAGAGGTGGTAGCTTGATTCCATCCTATCTCATATACCAGAGATGATGGTTGATGTAAGTCTAGTTGGGTTTGATTCATTCTAACATATGTGCTCTGAGACACCCCATGAATACTAAAACTTTGTTAATGTGTTGAGTTATCGGTACATATGTCTATTCTAGCCACATACACTGCTCCAACAATGTATTGAGTTCACTCTCTCCACAGAAGGGAGCAAAAATATACGAACTGTCTTGACAAAAGCTCACATTGATATATTCATACACGATCTCTGTAAATTAATTCATATGTAGACATGTGTGTCTATGGTTAGTTTCAGTACGTGTCTACGACGTGAATTTGTCGTAATGTTTAGGACAAGAAGCTGAAAGGAAAGTTCCAGCCACCATTTTGTTAAAATAAAATGTGAAAACAGATAAGGAGTCAAGATGCAGATATCTTGTCCCCATAGGACAGATGAAGGGGCCCCTGAGGGGCCCCTCATGGGCAAGAAATTGGCCATAATTGTTGTGGGGGCTGAATCCACAGATTCCCCCAAGCGGCTCTGAAGCTCAATAGGAAAAAACCTCAGCCAGTCATGCACCATACCCTCACCGCACACGGCCAAAGGACTTGCGCAATGTGGGGGTTGGGTGCATGTAGGGGGTTGCCTGAAGGCCAGGCCCTGCGGCCAACCCCCTCTGCACACACCCAAAGGCCGTGTGTGGTAGTTGTTTTATTAAAGTTTGGTAATTATATAGTACTTTACTTAAAAAAAATATATAAATTCACTGAAAAAAACACAGGTTACAGGAACATTAGTTAGGTTCTCGTTTGCCCAAACAAAACCATAGAAATCCAGCCGTTATAGTTATACTTATAGTTATACTTATCTGACGAAACTATAACTTGTGCCGTCAAGTAACTTTGGACCACGTGTTATAGCTTCTTAACAGAAGAATAACTAGAACAGCTGAATTTCTATGGTTAAAACGTGAGCCTAACTAAAATTGTTCTTTATTTTTTCAGTATATATATATATAAATCTATCTATCTATCTATATAGATATATACATATATAGATGTATCTATATAGATATACATATATATATATATATGAATATATATGTATATATATAGATATAGATATCATATTATTTTGAAAATTCTAATAGATCCAGTAACTCGATCTATTTAAAGTACCCTTATATTTTATAATAGTAGAATCTCACCTCTTATTAAAGTATTTGGGTGAGTTTCTCTTTTTCACATTTCTTCTTTTTAATAATTTGTGTTTTTCTCTACACTTTTTTGGGGGGTAACCCTCAATCTCTGGACACTGCATTCTATACCTGAGGTGCCTCTGGATGAGGCTGGCATTGAGCACGTATTGTAACATCCAATGATAAATGCCACAACATCAATGTGGGGCGGATGAAAAATATATACCGCTTTTTCGATTAATATTGAGTTTTTGAGGGTGTTTCATCTACTCTTCTAACCAATGGTTTAGAAATGTTACAAGTGGGGGGGCGTGGCCAGCAGCATGGCCGACTAGACGTGCCTTGCCAGAGCTCCGGCCGAGCTGCACAGTAATCCGTCATTAAATATCCCCCGCGATCCCGAAAAGGCACCAGAAGGAAGACACAACAACTTGGTACCTGGAAGAAGTGCCGCTGGGACGGTATGCAGCTGCTTTCGCCAGGGAACCGTGTGATACGACGACCACAGCGAACACTCGGCGGCCATGATGGCGACCGCGATGCGCGGAGGACCGCTGAGCTCCTAGTGCCCCGGCCTGTGGTCCCGCTGCACTGCGCCCAGCTGCCGGAGGTTCTGCAACCCGCCTGGCCGCCGGGAGAAACTGGATCATCTTGGCAGGAGGGACGGCGGTGGATCGAGGCGATCGCGGACAGCCAGCCGCCTTTCCCAAGATGGCGGCCGGCGGAGTGTGAGGCGGACGGAGACGGCGGAACCCTACTGCTGCCCTCCCCGGGTCGCGGCGAGACTGGAAACCGCCGAGGAGACACAGCGAGGGTGAGACCAGGGCAGAGGAGGCGGGGGCCGAACCCACAGACACCGGGGAGATGAGACAGGCTGCCTGGCACCACCCGCCTTTACCAACATGGCGGCGGAGAGACACAGTCGCCCAACGAGATAGACGCTGGCGGGGGAGGCGTAGCAGAGGACGCGCCCTGCGGGGAGAGCGAGGGCCCGGCCAGCGAGGGTGAGAGCTTCTGCTTAACCTGCCGAGCAGAGTGGGGGTGATACAGCAACACGGAGCCCGACCTGCAGGACAGGACAGCGCCCTTCTTAGTGAACTGAAATACCTGGAGGCGATCTAGGCTGAGGCGGAAGGGACCCCTGGGAGGCCGCAAGCAAGACACAGAGAACTTAGTAACCGGGGGACACCACCACTGTCTGCACCACACGGCGCGGCCCCTCTGCACAGTAGGGGGAAGAGACCGCCACAGGTAACCCCTGGCCTACAGACTAAGCGACAATGGGAAAGAGAGACCCGGTGCCCAAGACCACGAGGCAGGGCCCCATGGACAACTTCGCAGCACCGCGATCTGTGGCGGAACACCAGTCCATGCAGCCTGGCACACGCAATGACACGGCCATGCTAATTGAGGCCATCCAGGCGTCCAGGACGGACATTCAGGCATCGCGCACAGCCCTGGAGACTAAAATCGGGGAGGTAGGGTCTGAAGTGACACTACTGCGGCAGGATTTTCGGAACCTAACCGAAAGGGTAACGGCGACCGAATCTAGATTGAACGACAACGAGGAATCGATCACTACACTCAAGAAGGACATGGCGGAACTGCAGGCCTCCCACCATCAACTGCAGTGGAAAGTGGACGACGCGGAAAACAGATCAAGGCGCAACAACCTTCGCTTTGTAGGCTTTAGAGAAGGGATTGAGGGAAAAGACATGTCCGCCTTCCTCCTAGCCTGGCTGAAAACTACCTTCCCAACTGCGCAATTCTCCCCATGCTTCATCATCGAGAGGGCGCAGAGGGCACTTCTGGCCAAACCACCGGAGGGAGCGAGACCGAGACCAGTTATAGCGCGCTTTTTGAACTTTGCTGACAGAGACCTGATCCTACGGGAAGCCAGAAACTTAGAAGAGATCCGCTTGGAGAATGCTACCATTATGATCTTTCCGGACTACAGTCAGGAAGTCTCAAAACAGCGCCGCTCGTTTGACTCAGTAAAGGCAAAGCTGAGGTCTCTGAATATCAAGTACATGCTCCTCTTTCCCGCCAAACTCAAGGTACTATATAAGAATAAATCCATCTTCTTTGCACACCCGGAAGACGCGTGGCAATGGCTCGAAGAGTGCCCCATCTTAAATAGTAGAGAAGCAGCAGGCCGAGATGCACTGGACAGGTCGATAAGGAAAAGGCCACGATGGGAGGTACCGAAACCACAGCGACGGAGAACGCGGAGGACGCAGCAGAAGACAAAGACAACACCGTACAGAACTCGAGGCACGGATGACAAGAGAGGAGGCAGATCGGTGTCCCCAGGCAATGATTCTGTGGCGGTCTCGCGGTTCACTTGCCTGAGGAATGGAATCCGCTCCGAAGGAGAAGACATAGAGGAATCGGAGGGCCGTACATCCGGAGGAGAGGAGGAAGAAATTTTGGGTGATTCGATACACCCGCTGGTCAAAGAAATTCACCAATTAGAACAAGATTCCTCGGGTCGAGGCCTGACCATGGACACACAAGACTCACATACGTGACCATTGGTGCACAAAGATCGGGGAAGATAGCGGCTCGGCGCTACGGAGCAAGCACACCCCCTACTGTTCTTTTCTTTTTGAGTTCTTAGAACTGGTTACTGTCTAGTGTGGGGAGGGATGTGTGGGAGGGCGACAGACCTTCTCCTGTGGATAGTTTGGTCCCAGGTTGGGACGCAGCTGGAAGGGGAGGGAGGTGGGGAGGGGGGTGAAGGGGGGGGGGGGTTGGTTCCTGTTTTGCCTCATGTTGGGGTTTCGGTGGGTTGCGGGGGGGAGGGGGAAGTTCGTTGACAAACAGCAGAGAAATGCCACCCCACACTTGATGACATCCCTACCTCGGGATCCCTCACTGGGTAGACACAGTGCAATACAATGGCAGGTACATTAGATACTCCACGCATGGGTGACACAGGGGTCACGGTGCTAACATGGAACGTCAATGGCCTGGGCTCTAAAATTAAGAGAAGTTTAGTTAACGCTTACCTCAAACGACTAGCACCTGACATCATCCTCCTCCAGGAGACACACCTTAGAGGGAATCAATGCTCATTTATAGCGCGAGGACGATATGCTGTCTTAGCACATGCAGGTTACACAATGGATTCCAGGGGAGTCGCGATTCTCATAAAAAAAGCGACGCCATTCAAGGTTACACGCACTTGGCTGGACCCACAGGGTACATATGCGGGAGTCCAGGGAATGTGGAGGAGACGTAAATACACGATAATATCAGTATACGCACCGCCCAAGCTACAGGCACGCACACTGAAGGCAGTCATGACTATCCTACTAGACACAGCCGACACGACACAAGTAGTGGGGGGAGACTTTAACGATGTAATGTGCACCTCACAGGATAGATCGGGGACACCTCGCACAGTAGGATCCACAGCAGCCCTAGCGCGGCAAATGAACACTATCGGCCTCACTGATGTATGGAGATGGCTCCATCCAAAGCAAGAAGCATATTCATTTTACTCGAGGCCCACAAAGTCTTTTCCAGATTAGATTATATCTTCACATCCAGGCAGGAGGTCTCGACGGGAGACCTAGCAGAATACAAGGCGAGAGGGATCTCTGATCACTCCCCGCTATATATACACCTGGGGCGCGAGAGGAGGGGGAGTCCGACGCAATGGCGATTAGCGGCATAGGACATCCAAACACTGGAAATACTTTGGGGCATGCGAGCAGATATATGGGTCTACTTGGCCGAAAATGAGGGTTTTGTTGACTCCGGAGCCACCCTATGGGAAGCTATGAAACCAGTCCTGAGAGACCGCATTCAGAGTGGGCTGGGGGATGCTCGGCGGAAACGTCAGGACAAGATAGCGAGTGAAGAGGTGACCATCCTGACTTTAGAAGCAGAATACTATCAGCAGAAGGGAGAGGCGCGCCTCAGGAAACTGCTAGACACACAGAGACACTACAGGGAACTAGTCACGGACGAGGCACGCACTCAGGCACTGGCAACACTACACCGACTATATGATGTAGGTGACAAGTCCGGAAAACTTTTAGCCTGGTTGGGCAGGAGGGAACGAGCGGCACGGTGGGTGGATCGGATCACGTTAGCAGGGAACGGGCAGGTGAACTCGGATATGGCCATAGCGGACGCTTTTGCGGCCTACTATGAGGACTTCTATAGGGCCAGGGACTTAGGGGACGCTGAGGACGCCCAACGATACTTGTGTGACATGGAGGTGCCGACCTTGTCCACAGAGGCCAGTGTAGCCCTCGAGGCGGACTTGACGCTAGAGGAAATAGCGGAAGCCATAACAGCGCTGAAACCGGGGAAGACTCCGGGGCCCAACGGTTTCCCGGCGGAATTCTTCAAACGGACGGAGGATTTGTTGCAGCAACATATGAGGACCCTATTCACAGAATCGTATCAGACAGGGAGCCCCCCGCCAGATTTAACCCTAGCCACTATTGTCCCGATCTACAAAGAGGGTAAGCCTAGGGATGACTGTTCCTCCTACCGCCCAATTTCCCTCCTAAACATAGAAACGAAAATTCTGGCCACTGTCCTAGCTAGGTGTCTAAGACAGGTCATTACGGACCTGGTACATATGGACCAATCCGGCTTCCTTCCGGACAGAGCGACCAAACTCAATCTCCGCCGCACCCATAATTGGCTTCAGGAGGTCCGTGAGAGGAGTGAACCCCACTGGTTCCTCTCCCTGGATGCGGAGAAGGCATTCGACGCAGTCCACTGGCCTTTCCTAATGGAGACTCTCCGTCGGTTTGGGTTTGGACCTAAGTACTTGAAATGGGTTCGGCTCCTGTACTCAGACCCGAGAGCACGGGTACGGGTCAATGGGCGATTGTCCCGCGGATTCCCGATTGGGAGGGGAACACGCCAGGGCTGCCCACTGTCCCCCCTTCTATTTACCCTTACAATTGAAATTTTTGTGATACGGATCCGGCATAATCAGGAAATCAGAGGCTTTACATGGGGAGACTCGGACGCGACACAGGAAAAAATATCCCTGTATGCCGATGACGTATTATTGTTCGTGACAGACCCAGATAGGACAATCCCGGCACCGTTCAGAGAGCTAGGCGACTTCGGGCGAGGGCGGGACACATGATCAATTGGCATAAATCGGTCCTCTATGATCCACAAGGCAATGAGTGGGGGAGTGTCTACCAGAGCTCCTTATACACACTAAGGATGGCTTCCAGTACCTGGGAATATTCATAACCCTGGATAGGGAACGCTCTTTCACTGACAACATAACCCGAATAATGGTGGGAGCGAAGGCAGAGATGGACAGATGGAGACAGCTCCCACTCACCATATTGGGTCGCGCCGCCCTATATAAAATGGTCCTATTGCCTAAGTTTCTCTATGCTCTCCAGAACGAATATTATCCTCTACCGACTACGACCATGAATAAAATACATGCGGACCTGCGCACCTTCCTGTGGTTGGGGAAACAGCCAAGAGTGGCTCTCTCCACACTGCAACGACACCAGTATAGTGGGGGGATTTCACTTCCTAATCTAGAGGCGAACTACTGGGCGGAACACCTCGCCCCAATTAATGAGTGGCTGCACGCGGCAGCCGACCACCTTACCTATGCACTGGAGAGATCCAAGTGGTCGAGCAAGACTATACTGCACTACCTTTATGGAGAGACGGGGGGTCAACAGCTCCTTCCTGCCACCAGGATTACATTAACGGCGTGGCGTAGAGTGACAAAAAGAATGGGCTGGGACAAGAGACCCACTCGACAGACACCACTATGGTGCTGCAAGTGGCTAGGGGAGCTTAATAAGCTGAAAGGCTTTAGAAGATGGGATGACATTGGCATTTCCACTGTGGGAGACGTGATAGCAAGGGGGGAATTGAAAACTTTTCAGGCACTCCAAGATGAATTTGCCCTACTCAACACCCAGTACTACAAATATGTTCAACTACAACATGCATGGAGGGCGCAAAACATTACACTTACAGACATCCCAGAATACGCGCCACTAGAGGGTAGATTGCTGCAGGAACAGATACAGGGGGGGACAATATCCCTAACGTATAAAACCCTGACTAATAATATGCTGGGTGACCTACAGGTCCTGCGAGGAAAGTGGGAGGCAGACGTGGGAGACATGGAGGATCTGGACTGGGAGCTCGCCCTCATGCACCCTCGTGAGGTGGCGATAAAGTTGAGACTCCGTCTCATACAATTTAAGGTACTCCATCGGTCTTACTTTGACAGGGTGAGACTTTTTAAAATGGGTAAGATTGCCGACACTGCATGCCTTAGATGCCATCAGCAAACGGGCGATTTCTTCCATACAATCTGGGGATGTGCGGTTATTCAAGAATACTGGGAAGGTGTGTTCATGGAACTGGAAGAGGTACTGGGGGTGGACATACCACGGGATCCTAGATTGGCGCTACTGGGCATGACTATAGAAGTGGACCTAACCCGCCCCTTGATTATCTTTCTGCTATTGGCTTTAGTGGTGGCGAAAAGGGACATAGCACGACGCTGAGGGGCGTCCGAAAAACCAGATCTGGAGGAATGGAGGAGAGGGCTGGATCTGTATATGGCGGCTGAGAGAGTGACTTATAAAGCCAGAGGCTGCCCCAAAAAATTTCGGAAAGTATGGGCTAAATGGAGACAATACCATGGACTAGAATGAGTCACTGCGGACTGGGACCATGAGGTCAAGGAGACCCTAGACGAGATAATATGCACGATGGGGATCAACGAGAGGTGTAAATTATTTGATGCCCTGTCCCGCACTCTGGACTTACCAGGTGCACCAAAGCAGAGGGGTGGGGGGACGGGGGAGAGGGAGGAGGGAGTGCGGGGGTTGGTGGGCTGCTGTTTTAGGGGATTTTTTTCGCTTCGTATACTTTATTTATGTTGTTAGTTCAAAGCAAAGAGTTCTCATTTGTATTTGAGCTTATATAGCGCACAGCTACCCGCAGTGGGTTTCCCGGCGCTTGCTTAGGGAACCCGTCCTGGTATTCCCCTGTGAGATAACCCCGGCAGGGTATCCACAAGGTGAAAGCCAGGCATCCCGCCGCGAGGGGCCGTTGTGGAGATTAAGCAAGCTATTGCCCAGAGTCGCAGAGTGTGAACCCGTGAGTCGAGAAGGCACTGGAGCGAGAATTATCGAGTCCGTGGAATTTTTAGCCCAAGACCCGCCGAGGCGGGGAATTGAACCCTGGTCCAGGGCCGGTCTCAGCTTCCGGGTCTGCCGCCTCTAACCCCTGAACCACACTTCTCCTTTAAATGGCGTCGAGTTTATTGGGGCCCCCGTCAAGTCAAGGGAAATTGGTAAATGCACTTGAGGTACACCTCTGTGCGGTCGCCCCTCACAAGTGAGGGGGATATGTCTGGTTTAGGGATCTTGACACCGGTTACGACCTTGCCGTTGGCCCTTAAACGTTAGGATGTACAATTTCAAGTTAAACGTTTTGTAGGATGTTAGTTCGGCTAGGAGAACCTTTGTATTAGAGAATATGTTAAGGTTAGCCAAACATCGCAATGTGGGAATGAAATTGTACATTAATATGAAACTGTTATTTTAATGTTTTAATTTTGTTCTCATGAAGGGTATGACATTCAGTACCAAAAGAAAAGTTGCATGACTGGCGGCCAGAGCGGAATGTTGACGCTCTACCATGTGAAAAATATTTACACCTGTGATGCTTCTGATGCAACAATAAAAAGAATTTATAAAAAAAAAAAAAAATGTTACAAGTGTCCTTTTTCTTCTTTTTGATTAACCGAATATATACTTATATATGTTTTTTCAAGAGTTTATTATATATTATATGTAACAAAACAAATCTATGTCATTGTTTGTATAAAATGTAGCAGAGGTCTGTAAATATTTTTATTTGGAGCTGGCCATGAGCAAAATGTTTTCCAGCCGAGCCCCCTTCCAAAGCTTATGGTATGGAAGGGGTGTGGGCTATGGCTAGATGGAGGAGGCAGAGCTTCTAAAATCATTTCAGGGGTACCTTTTATGTAGCCCTTGGTCCACACTAAGTATATATGTTATAAAAAAACTAATTCTTCGAACAGAAATTTATTTAAATTTTGGCCCTCACAGAACTTGACCCCGAGCCACTGCATCTGCTGCTCTAATGGTAGGTATGAAGCTCAGAAGCAGACTGTCACTTTGCCCTTTGTAATAATGAGCCCAAATTCTCACCCTCTTCCCTGGACAATCTTTCTTGGCCCTGTGTAATCTCTATTTGTCTGTGAAATAAGCATTGGTAAAGCCAATAGGCCTGCCCTAAGCACTGGCAGGCACTGAAATACTGAACTTGTCCCATGTCTTTGAAGGAAGCGCCCGCTGGCCCTGGAGTATCACACTTGGTCCATGTCTTTGAATGAAGCTCGCACTGGCCCTGCAGTGCCTCACTTGTTCCATGTCTTTGAATGAAGCTTGCTTTGGCCCTTCAGGGTTTTTTTTAATTAAGCTGGCACTAACTGGCCCTGCAGTACCACATTTGTACTATGTCTTTGAGGGAAGCTGGCACTAGCTGGCCCTGCAGTACCACACTTGTTCCATGTCTTTGAAGGAAGCTTGTAATGGCCTAGAGTAGCACACTTGTTCATTGGCTTTGAGGTAAGCTTGCACTGGCTATGCAGTGCCTCACTTGTTCCATGTCTTTGCAGTGCCTCACTTGTTCCATGCCTTTGAATGAAGCTTGCACTGGCCGTGCAGGGTCTTTAAATGAAACTTGCACTAACTGACCCTGCAGTACCATATTTGTTCCATGTCTTTGAATGAAGCTTGCACTAGTTGGCCCTGCAGTATCACACTTGTTCCATGTCTTTAAAGGAAGCTTTCACTCACTAACCCTGCACTACCATACTTGTTCTAAGTCTTTGAAGCAAGCTTGCACTGCGCCTGCAGTTTCACACTTTCGATGTATTTGAAGGAAGCTTACACTGGACCTGCAGTTTCACACTTTCGATGTATTTGAAGGAAGCTTGAAATAGCCCTGCAGAGCCACATTTGTTCCATGTCCTTAAAGAATAGCTGCACTAGTCCTGCAGAACCACACGTGTTCCATGTCTTTGAAGGAATCATGCAGAGGCTGACCCTGCAGTACCACACCTGATCCATGTCTTTGAAGGAAGATTGCACTGGTGCGGCAGTATCGCACTTGTTCCATGTCTTTCAGGGAAATGTGTGATGCTCTTGAACAGTGTTGTATATCTTATGCATGTGAGCCAAGGACCCTCTGAGGTCCTGCTCACAGTGCTCTATCTATTTCTGTGTTTTTTAGGTCTGACAAAAAGACTGTTTTAGATGTCTCACCATCATTTTGTTTTCTCAAAAATAATGCATAATCCTTTTTTTTTTAGAAAGTGGGATTTGGTTAAGCCCACTTCAGTTATTTATCATGCAGAGTGTCATTCACATATTGGTTCAGCCCTTTAGATCAGCGTACATACAATTGGACAGTGGGTAAGCCGCTTCAGCTGTTGGCTTTGTTGCCTTTGTTTTGCTCTGCAAAGTATACAACCGCTTCTCTTTAGGATGTCAGGTACTCTGAGTAACAGTATTTTGCCTCCTTACTCTGTGTTATTCTGCATTCAGAGGAGTCCGACTACATGGTATATTTCAATCAATTCATCTCCCACCAGCTCCAATGCAAATGCAGACTAGTGCTAATTGTGTAATGGGTGCCAGCATCTCTGCTGCAATTGCCTCTGGACCACAGCTTTCTTACGCAGAGCGCCAGGCATTACTGCTTTAAGCTTCAGAACCATGCCACCATCTTGAAATGGTATTCTGAATACTCTATAATGTTTGACTGCTACAAGATGGCAGACCAGTGCAAAGCTTTACTTTTTTATTCTTTTTATTGAAGCACATGCCCTCCACATTTATCTGTCATATTTACTTCTTTTGTTTTAATCTTTTTATTGCTTTATTTATTTTAGTATATGCTTGTACTACAAGGGAAACAACTACCTTATTTTTTAGTAGGCAAGTGGGCCTGAATCCTGAACTGCACAACTCTGCCAGTGTGCCTTGAATCCTGACTTGCACAGCACTGCTGTGTGCCTTGAATCCTGAACTGCACTGCTCTGCCAGTCTGCCTTGAATCCGGAACTGCACAAATCTGCAAGTGTGCCTTGAAACCTTAACTGTGCAACTCTGCCAGTGTTCATTGAATCCTGAACTGCACAACTCTGCCAGTGTGCCTTGAATCCTGAATTGCACTGCTCTGCCAGTGTGCCTTGAATCCTGAACTGCACTGCTCTGCCAGTGTACCTTGAATCCTGAACTGCACAACTCTGCCAGTGTGCCTTGAATCCTGAACTGCACTGCTCTGCCAGTGTACCTTGAATCCTGAACTGCACAACTCTGCCAGTGTGCCTTGAATCCTGAACTGCACTGCTCTGCCAGTGTGCCTTGAATCCTGAACTGCACAACTCTGCCAGTGTGCCTTGAATCCTGAACTGCACAACTCTGCCAGTGTGCCTTGAATCCTGAACTGCACTGCTCTGCCAGTGTGCCTTGAATCCTGAACTGCGCTGCTCTGCCAGTGTGCCTTAAATCCTTAAATCCTGAAATACAGCAAAGGAGGCTGTTACAAACCATATACCCCCTCTCCTTCACTGTATGCCACGCCCAGAATGAGGTGCACCGGGCTAACTATGGCCGGTGACTAGTATGCTGCAAGCCTGTATGAACTGCACCGGTAGAACTAGCCCCTGAGTAGGGCATGCAGAACCCGCGTTGACTATCTCTGGAGCAAATTGGCCAGTTTCCTGAACACCAGTCTGGTGTAGTTTGCTCCTTATTACTAACTGTGCATCACTGGAGAACACACTGACTGCATTCCTGCCTACTGGTACCACTCTAACAGGTCATATGCACTAATCATCCACTGACAAAATGTTTTTCACAATTAGACTGAAAGGTTCTCTCAACCCCAGCAACAGTGAGTCACCTTGATTATAAAAAAAAAATCACCATGCATCTAATGAGAAAACTCCAATTAAAGGGAAGAACACAAAGGGATTAACACATTAACGTTTACTTCAGTCTGCTGACTCGCAAAATGAAGAACATTCCTCAGTACCTTGATCAAACATGGAACTTCGTCATACATGTCTTAACAATGCACTAATATATACCTTATCATTACATCAGGTCTCAGGTCTTGCTAAGGTCTCAGCTCTTGCTGAGCTCCAGTTGCTATAGGAGGGGCCTTTTAATTCTGGTGTCTTGGGGCCCCCTTTCAATTTGACATACAGCTGAGCACCAATCCACCCCTTTATTACTTGACCCTCAAGCAAGCCCTGCAAGACACTCGGCATACAGGAATATCACTCAATAGCACTGTTAATTCAACTAGTGCTTTCTAAAAAACGAAAGAAAAACTTTATAAATGTAAATGTACAGGAATTTATATAGCGCAAATCACCGAGCGGTTTCTAAGCGCTTGCTTAGGGAACCCGTCCTGGTATTCCCCTGTGAGATAACCCCGGCAGGCTATCCGCAAGGTGAAAGCCAGGCATCCCGCCGCGAGGGGCCGTTATAAAGGAAAAACACTCTAAAAAGTCAAAATAAACTTTACAGATGAAAAATACTTTACTCAACGCTAAATGCTACGTGTGAAAGAAGTGCAGATTTCCATAAAAAAGCAAGGCATTGTAAAAACAGTTTTTACAATGTGGATGTCCATTTGTATTGACTTTGACACAAGGTCTTCACAATCAGCAGGTCCTGCCTACTGTATATGCAACAAAGGTTTTACGTTAAAACCAGTACCTAATTATGGGGAAAAATAAGAGGAGGTGCATACTTTTTTTTCTTAAAAGGACGCCGTCCACTTTTACCACAGGCACCGCCCACTTTGACCACTAGCACTGTCGTAATCTGAGTGGAATACCTGATCTGAGTGGCAGTCGAACTAACCTCCCTCAAGAGGAATTCGAGGTGGGGTAAGTTCTTCTTAAGAATATTTTGAAAAAATGGGGTCATATAGTAAAATGGATCATTCACATCCCTCAGTACCGGTGCCACTGCACCTACTGCACTAATGACAACTACCCCCTCGTTCTGTCATTTAGCTAATCTTGCAGTGCTGTTGCTAGTGATTTACCAGTGCTCTGTGTAGGTGAACTTTGCACTGTTGCTGCCTGTGCCTTTAGCTGCTCAGAGTGCCACAGAGACAGTTACACTGTCTTTCAGAAAAGGACATGAATGAATTGCTTTATATTACACAAAATACGGATTGACTGACTCATTTCTCTTCTCACAGTGAGTCTCATAAGACGAGACCTAGCAGAAGCAGGGCTGCTGTTTTAGTACACTCAAGTAACCTCTGCTACCCCATTTCATTTGTTCAAGCCATTGCTTTGCATGTCTGACATGCATTGATTGAAATAAGTAAAACAAGCATTTGCAATGCAATAGGTCTCGCATTTACGTAAGTTTGAGCTTTTGGCATTGTAAATGACCATGTCTTTCATTTATGTTTTGGTTTGTAAAACAAATAAAAGGAATTGTCATTTGCAATGCTAATAGCTTAAACTCTCGCAAATGCAAGACCTATTGCATTGCAAATGCTTGTTAAGAAGAGCAGGGATTTCTATATCTGCTTCCTCTGTGAAAATCAGAATGTCGTCAGCAAGGGCTGCGCTTTAAAATCCTCCATGTTGAGTGCCCAAATTATATATCACATAGAAAAAGTGGTAACAAAAAGCAAGGTATGGTGCTTGTAGCGGTATAATGGCCTTCAGACCAGAAAGCAGGCAGATCGCAACAAGGGAAACAGCAGACCTTATAACACGTGGGAACAGAGTCCAACTAGTGTGGAAACGAGCGTGATGCGCATGCGGATGAAAGGCTACATGTATTTTGCATACATTACTATTCGATAATATAATAAGTTTTTCATGCCCTTGTTTTAACAATGTTGCTCCCTAACATTTGCGCTCATGCACTTCCAGATCAAACACTGCAATTAGTACAAAAGCCCCCAGTGCGCCACTGCGGGATTGGGGGGTCAGGAATCCTACCACCCTCCCTGGTTTGCCCCTGCCACAGACCATGGATTCTGTAGTTTTAGTCTGGCCTGACAGTTGGTAAGTGTCCCACTTACATTATGCCTGGTAAGTGTCTCACTTACATTATGCCTTTGTTTACACCAATGATCACTGGCATAATCATTGGCGCTGCTGGCCCATCTGGGATGGCATTTTGCGGACCACATCTACTTGAAAGGCTGGGCGGTGAGGGGGTGGCGGGCGTAAGCATTCTTAATTTGCTACTTTCAGGCCTTCGGTTTCTGAGCAACTGGGCTACTATATTAAGGCAACTTTTTTTTCGTTTCTAAAATACACATTCGCAACAGTAGATCGAGTACAACACTAACAGGTTGGCAAGGTCCAGTGAACGCTTGTTTAAAGTCTCAAGTATGTGCCAATTACATTTTTAGGGAGGGGTGGGGGGGCGGGGAGAGAATCGAACACCTAACATGGTTTGAGGCTGTCTGAGCCGGTATAGCATAAGCACCTTGGGGGTAGACTCTTTAGGGCACTACAAGTACCAGAATGCTTTGTTTTACATGAAACCCTAGCCTGCATATCGTCCTCATGACAGGGTTGGTCGATTACTAGGCCATTGTAATATTAGACTGGCTCAGCAGACTCTGTATGGAGCAGGGAGGGGTGCGTTAACAAGGACCCACACAACACACTAAATTATTTTTTTTGAATCCAACAGCACCCTTGCCAAATACGAGAAGTGGGAATAAAATGAAGCATGACTCACTGTTATGCACAGATCGAGATCGGTTTTGCAGGTGGGAGTGTACGAGTTTTGTTGTTGTGCCCCCGGATAACACGCAAGGCAGAGAGGTGCGTGGAGCACCGCAGCGTGCCTGTATACGGACACAGACACACGCCCACAAACATCTATATACAGACAAACGCACACAAACACATATACATACTGAAACACGCACACAAACACATCTGTATACGGACACAGACACGCTGACACAGATTATCAGATGCACACATCAACACGTTCACTCTGACACAAGCACATCTGTACCACTTCCAAACCAGCATCCACGCACAATCATATCTACACACCTACAATCTGATAGGCACGTGCCAAAAAACACACCTAGATAAACAAGAGACACCTCTTCATTCATGGCAATGCCACGCTCTGAGAACCCGGGTGACGTCAACAGATCTTAAAGACAGGATGACGCTCTCAACATTCCAAATAGGATAGCAGTCATTAATCATGGAGCTGTGCAGAAGCCGCCACGTGTCTGATGCCACTTAGAACTTACCCTGTGAGTAACTCACCCACTGAAGCCACGTGACCGAAAGGCACGTAAGTCCCGATCGGTGAAGCTGGACACGTGCAGCCGAGACCCATGATATCCAGAATGTGCGTCAGTACAAAGCACGTGAACCGCGTGCACAGGGCCTCGCAGCGCTATTTCCGCCAGTAAACAGCATGTCAAGCTGAGCGAAAAACATGCCAAAATAATAAAACTAATCAGACGCGACTAAAAATTGATTCGAAATTACCGATCAGCAGCGCCTATAAGTTCATTCTGAATGGACGATCAAGCCTGGTATTAATGTTCTTTCAGTAGAGCTGATCACTCTGACCCGAACGTTCATTCGGCATGACTGTTCAGCAGCGCCTGAAAGCCTGCTGCTCGGCAGCGCGCCTGGAAGCTGTCAGCACGGCCCCGGAGCTTCTACAACTCTTGACAGCACCCGCTTTGCGCCGTGGCCCGCGCCTGTGGGTTGAGGCTGGGCATGACGGAGATCTTTGGCCCCACCTGACCTGGCATTCTGCTGCGGCTATATGAATACAGTGCGGGGGCACAGCGAGATAGTGATGGACGGAACAGTTCCATTAAAAAACAAGTAATTGTTTGCAATCACGGGTAAAACATCCACACACTCGTGCTCTCTCTAAGCAAATTTAAACAATTTAAACGCAAGCTAAAGCTTATTTACATGCAGTACTAAGCAGGAAGTCAGGCATCCTTGCCCGTGACATGGGCGGGGCCTGTGACGCGGCCGGAAGAGGCCGGTGTTGGTCGTTGATGCGGGGCTCCCATCATGGAGGGAGAGCCCCGCGGTAGCGTGAAGATCCAGAGAAGTGCCCCGCGCGTGGAGATGCGCCGGAGAAAAGGAGCTCAGCGAGGCGACGCGACAAAAGAGCACGGTGAGTGGAGGGGGGGATATGTGTGCGCGCGCGTGTGTGTGCCCGTGAGCCCCGTGAGGGGGGTGCATGCATGCGTGTGTGTGTGTGCCTGCCTGCCTGCCTGCCTGTGTGTGTGTGTATGCCTGCGGGGGGGGGGGGGGGGTGCGCGAATGTGTGTGCGCATGCGTGACTGTGTGTGATTGAGAGAGGCTGAGAATGCGAGGCAGAGAAGGTGCACGGCGCCGTGCGCGCCCTCGAGGAGGAATCTGAGACAGCGAAGCTCGTGCCTGAACGCTGTCTCACATTCCTCCGAACACGCCGGCAATAGGTGCTTCGCTGCTTTCCGCTCGACCTAAAAAGGGCAGCAAAGGTCTCTGGTGTATGTTAGAAACTGTCAGCAGAAGCACGGAATCCGCTAGCTCTTGTACTTGTTTTTTGTCCATGCCAGCTCTTACATTTATTCATTAGTCTTAGTCCATGCCAGCTCATACATTTATTCATAGATTCTTTAACCTTGCCTCTATTTGTTTAGTGTGTTTCTTCAATAGTCTGGGTCCCCTAAATGAAGGACACCAGTGGCAAAAAAATAAATATTGACTATAGCAATATTTCTGCCGCATTAAAAGGTTACAAAGGTTCTACTCCTTTTGTGCACTGATATTCCTGTTACAGTTATTACCACCCTCATCTGGTCTAAAGACTCTGCCGAAGGCAGTACTAAGCCTTTAAAAGATTGCGAATGGTTCTGATGACCAAACAATAAATATTCCCTCAACCTCCTAAGGCCTCTAATAATAATAAGTATTGGCAAAGCCATCAGGCCAAGATGCTGACTTTCCCAATGTTTTTCTGTAAAGTATTGTTTTAAAAAAAGTAAAAGGGGGGGGCGTGGCCAAGATGGCGGGCTGAGAGGTCGCACTCGCCGAGGGCTCCCGGACCCCTGAATCCCTGCACCGCTTGTAACCGCTGATTCCCCCCCGGATCACGCGGCGAGTGAGCCTGGTGCCCGCGGTGGAGGTGTGGAGCGACTACTGTGCCCGGTTTGCGCCGTCGGGGGTGAGATCCTGACCGGTGAAGCCCGGGTCGGGGCCCGCTGCATGGCCCGTGTGTGAGCCGGAAGCCGCGAGTCTCCCGACCCTCGGAGCGTGACGGAGCGCCCAGCCGCCTGTGTGTGAAGCCCGCAGCGGCGCATGAACTGTCGGAGTGGGAGTCAGCAGCGGCTTCGCGAACAGCTCGGAGTTGTCCGATGGCGGTTGTGCGGAGCGGAGGTGAAGAGCGGAGGCGGAGTCGACATCGCCTCCCTACGCCAGCCCGTGGATTGAAGAGGCCCGCTGGGAGAGGCCGCTCCGGCCGGTTGTCTGAGCGGAACAGAGGAACGGGGCTCCTGGGGCAGATCTCCCCCTGAGGCTACGGGCCCCGGCGACCATCGCACCGTGACTTTGCCCACTGGCCGGATTTTTGGGTCCCGGATCAGAGACGGAGAGGGGTTCTCCATCTTGGGCGTTGGCCCCTCGACATCACAGAGCGGCCATTTTGTGGTCTCCGGCCGGACGGCTCTGCCTTCCTGGTGCTCTTTGTGTGGCGATGCCCCCGGCTGGCATATAGCTGCTTTCTTTGCCTTCAACGTCCTCTACACAGCTGCAATGTCGAACGCTAGAGGACAGCGACGGGGCGACCGAACCTTGCCGGGCATGCTGGGTCGCGGCGCCCTACGCAGCGGTGGAACCCAACCCACCACGACCTCCCCGGCCCCGACCAGGGGAGCAGATGGCGGAGAACCCCCGGTGACGAGATCATTTCTCGAATCGCTCTTTAGCTCCCTTCGGGAGGACTTTCAAACGCTCAAGCGTGAGGTGGCCGGGGAGGTCCGCGAAGTAAGGAGGGAGATGGACTCCCTGGGGGAACGTGTGAACACAGTGGAGGAAGCGGGTCACTCCAGGGATGAAGAGATCACCCATCTGCAGCAGGAGGTCTTGCGACTGCGGGAGCAGCAGATTGAGCTACAGGCCCACGCCGAGGACCTTGAAAATCGGTCCAGGCGGAACAACATACGGGTCCGCGGTGTGCCGTCCGGTGAGGAGGGTGAGGACGTGACTGCATATCTGGTGGCCCTCTTTCGTGCGATCCTGGGAGAGTCGGAGGACTTTCGGATCCGCATAGACCGAGCACATCGGGTGGGCCGCCCCCGCAGAGCTACGGCGCCCGCCCCGGACATTCTGGCCTTCCTCCCGAACTTTCCCTTGAAGGAGCGGATCCTCCGAGAAGCACGAGGGCAGCAATCTTTCCGATTCCGGGACCACCCTGTGACCCTGTTTCAGGACTTATCTACAGTCACGCTGCAGAAGAGGAAGTCATTCAAGATCGCCACTGACTACCTCCGGGAGCAAGGGACACAGTACTCTTGGGGGCACCCCTTCCGTCTGATATTTCGATGGAACGGTGTTTTACATTAGCTTCGGTCCCTCCAGGATGTCTGCGCGGTGTTGGGCCTCACAGCATCGGATACAGATACCCCGGCTCCGCGGCGGAGGCGAAGCACTCGTGACGGATGGCAGCAAGCTGGAGGGGGGACCTCTCCTGCGTCGGAGTGTTCGGGCTCGCCCATGATCAGGGCGGACATGGCGGCCGCCATCCAGGAGGCCTCCAGAGTGGCGGCGAACGGCGAAGTGGCCCTGACGGCCTGAACTCACTCCGGGGGGAGTCTACTCTAGCTTATTCCTCTTGCAGGTGCGGGGATCCGTGGGGTGGGCTGGGAGGAATGGCCAGTGCTGGAGGAGGTGGCTGGACGTCCACTAGACTGCTTTACCACGGCCCTGCCCGTTACGGGCCGGACTGGGACAATGTCTTTTTTGGAAAGTTTGAGTTGCAGGGAATGGGGTTGGGACAGGCGGGCAGATGTTTTGATTCTGGGGCCTAGAGGGGGGGCCAGCTGCGGGGGATGGTGTAGATTTGGTTGTGTGGGGACATGGGGGGTTTTTCTGGTTGTGGGGTGTTGGGGTTCAGGGACTGTACTGTGCCAGTGGACGGTTCAAAGTTGCTCTGTTTTGAGGCCTCGAGTTGTGCCTTCTGTGTTTGCCTGCGGGGCTTTGCCTCTTGACATGTGCTCCATTGATCCCCCTCCTTGATGGCTCTTAAGGTGCTTACTCTCAATGTGAAAGGGCTGAATAATCCGGTTAAGAGGCGGGCAGTGTTATCCTTGTTAGAAAACTCACAGGCGGATATCTGTCTGTTGCAGGAGACCCATTTGCTGGCTAAGGACTGCTCGAGGATGCGTACCCCTAAGTTCCCCATGCAGCTGTTCTCCTCTAGCGCCTCCAAGACTGCAGGGGTGGCGATCTTGTTTTCTAGGGGGTTCAGGGGAGAGGTTGTGTGCAAGGTAGCAGAACAGAAAGGGAGGGTTCTAGTGTACAGGATTAAGCTGGGGGGTTTAGCACTGACTGTTGGCACCATCTACTGCCCCAATGATCACCAGGACCCATTCTTACACAGGGCTTTGGAGGACGTAGCATCCACCTCTGATAGGCACATAGTGTTGGGGGGTGATTTGAACCTGGTTTTCGACGCGGCGATGGACAGGTCTGTGCAGCGGCGCCACCAGTTGGGTGAGCTTTCGGGCTCGATTCGAACTCGACTTGAGGAGCTGGATCTGCATGACGTGTGGCGCCACCTCCACCCCTCCACCCGCGCATACTCTTACTTTTCACATGCCCATAGATCTTATGCGCGATTAGATCATCTCCTTGTGTCGGGCCCAATGCTCCCTTTGGCTTCGAGTGTGGACATGGGGGTCCTCTCTCTTTCTGACCACGCCCCGGTGGAGGGCGCTTTCACTCTGCCCCCGGTGGTTCGGCCGAGAGGGGTATGGCGGCTCCGGGACACGCTTTTGCACAGGCGGTCGGTGGTGGATCAGATCCGGGCGGCCATTTTGGATTTTCAGACCATAAACGATACTGGGGATACTTCTCGTGCGACACAGTGGGCAGCCCTGAAGGCGGTGCTCCGAGGCGAATTTATAGCGATTTCCTCGGCCGAGAATAGGGACCGACAGCTCAAGAGAGATGAGCTCACCCAGCAGGTGAGGGAGCTGGAGCATGTTCATCACAGGACATGGGCCCCCAGGGTGTGGCGGCAGCTGAAGGCGGCACAGAAGCTCCTGGCGGCCCTTGACACGGACCGGGCGGAGTATGCGATGCTTCGCCTGAAACACAAATATTATACAGGGGGCGATCGGTGTGGGCGGCTCCTGGCTAATAAACTTAGGGTGCAACACCAGCAGCACCGAGTGAAGGAATTGGTGGACCCGACCGGTGGTAGGGTCACGGCTGATGAGCAAATAGCAGACGTCTTTCGCAGCTTTTATGCTGACCTCTACACCGGGGAGGCCCCTTCGGCCCGGGCTGAGATGGCCTATCTGGACTCGGTCCCGCTCCCGTCGTTGTCTCAGGAGCAGACTCAGTATCTGGAGCGTGACATCCGTATCGAGGAGGTGGTCACGGCGATATCCCGGCTTAAATTGGGCAAGGCCCCGGGTCCGGATGGCTTTATCCCGCTGTTCTATAAAACTTTCTGTCAGGAACTGGCGCCTCTACTGACCCGCCTTTTTAACTCCTTCGCAGAGCCGGGAGCCATCCCCTCCGAATTTCTCCAGGCCACGGTTTCCGTGATTCCGAAGCCGGGTAAGGACAGGACCGCCTGTGGGTCTTACCGTCCCATTTCGCTACTGAACACAGATTTGAAAGTGTTCACCAGTATATTAGCTGCACGCCTGGCGTTGCACCTCCCAGGCCTGGTTGACTCGGACCAAGCGGGCTTCGTGCCCGGTAGGCAAACAGTAGATAACACAAAGAGGGTGACACACATCCTCGAGAAGGCTTCCAGGATCCCTGGGGAGAGGATGCTCCTGTCCATAGACGCGGAGAAGGCTTTCGACAGGGTGCACTGGCCCTACCTAGAGAAGGTCCTGAGTAAATTCGGGATTGGGGAGAAGTTCCGTCATCTGATCTTCAACTGTTACCGGTTCCCCTCTGCGGTAGTCCGGGTGAATGGCGGCAGCTCTCGACCCTTCCCCATTGAGCGGGGTACGAGACAGGGGTGCCCTCTCTCCCCTCTGCTCTTTGCCCTGTACATGGAGCCTTTTGCTCAGAGGGTTAGGCAGAACCCCGACATTGTTGGTGTCAAGATGGGTGAATTCCATCATGCGATCAGCCTGTACGCGGATGATGTCATTCTGACGCTGGATGATCCGCGGAGATCGCTGCCGGCCTGTGTAGAGGAACTGAACTTATTCGCCGACGTGGCGGGCTTCAAGGTGAACCTTGGGAAGTCGGCCGCCCTTGACATTTCGCTTACTAACGCCACTAGAGCGGAACTACAGAGGCTTTACCCTCTGAGCTGGTCCAGGGACCGGATCCCGTACTTGGGGATCCTATTGGCGCCCTCCCTCCCGGAGATGGTCACGGCCAACTACGCGGCTCTGGGCGCGAAAATCAGGGAGGAATTGGGCCGGTGGAATAAGAGCACGCTGTCGTTACTGGGTAGGGTGGCCGCGGTGAAGATGACCCTCCTGCCTCAGGTGCTTTACCTCTTCAGAGCGTTGCCGCTCCAGCCCCCCGCGGGGTGGCTTGCGGAGACACAGACTGCCATTGCGCGGTTCGTGTGGCAGGGTCGCAGGCCGAGGATCAAGAGAAGCATCGCTAAGCTGTCACCGGAAGCCGGGGGGCTGGGGATACCGGACTTGCGGAAATATTTCCAGGCCGCTCAGCTCCGCTATCTAGTGGAATGGAGCCGGTGGGAGTCTGATAAGCACTGGCTGTTCCAGGACCAGGCGGTGGCGGGTAGGACGCTGCAGGAAGTACCATTCTTGAGGCGAGCCCATCGACCCCCCCAATCTCTATGCGTCCCTGGTAATGCGGGTCCCGCTTCGGACGTGGGACTCGGTGGCTGCCAGGTGCGAGCTTACCACCTTCCCCTCTCCCTTTACGCCGCTCATCGGCAACCCGGACTTCGGCCCCGGGATGGAGCGGGGCGCTTATGAGCGCTGGCGGGTGGCCCGCTGCTGCACTCTGTATCACTTGTACTGCCCTGAGGGAGTTGTCCCCTTCCCGGACCTGAGGAGGGATTATGGCCTCCCGGAAACGGAGCGCATGCGATACATGCAGGCGCGCCACTGGGCATTACAACCCCAAGTGCGCGACGCGGCACACCGGGAAATCACGGCGTATGAGCGTTGGTTAATTACTCGCACGTCGGACGCTAAACTGATCTCGGACCTGTATAAAATGCTGCAGCCCCCCTCATTTCATATTCACAACCCCGGTCGGGAACGTTGGGAGCGTGAGCTGGGGCGCGTGTTGAGCCATAAAGAATGGGAACACATCTCCTTCCGCGCACGTCATTCGGCCTACCACACGGGTCTTACGGAGACCTTCACTAAAATCTCGACCTACTGGTACCGTACTCCGGAGAAACTGCACGAGATGGACAGGGCAATACCAGGGACGTGCTGGCGCAACTGTGGCAATACTGGTACCCTAACACACATACTATGGGAATGTCCCCTGCTGGCTCCTTACTGGGAAGAGGTTTTGGGCGAGGTGGACAAATGCTTTGGGATAGAACTGCCTAGATTCGCGGCCTATGTTCTGCTAGGGTTGCCGAATGGGCTGATGTATCCCCTTAGATCTAAGAGAGGTAGACAGATCGCAATTGCGCTGGGGTCAGCGGTGCAGAATGTTCTCATACACTGGCGCACTACCACACTTCCCTCTGTAGTTGGTTGGCTGCACAGATTATGGCATGTCCTTGGAATGGAGAAGATGTCCTTAGTAGCCTTGGGGGATACTGATACCTTTGAGGAACTGTGGGAACCCTTTCACAGCCTGTTATGTTCCGAGTTTCGGGAGATCACCTGCCCTAGATACCTTAGGTTGTTAAGACTGACACCGCCACCGGACCCGCCTGCTTGATTGGGTGGGGTCGGTACTGTATAGCGGGGATTTTCGGAGAGTTGCACGTAGTGGAGACTGTAGATATTGGCACAGTACAGGGGGTGGGTTAGGGTTAGGTAGTTGGGGGTTCTGTTTGGTTAGGTAGGTTCTTGGAGCGGGGTTGCTTCTCCTCCCTTCACCCCTCCCTTTTTTCCCCTCCCCTCTTCCCTCCCCCCCCCCCCCATTTTTTCTTTTCTTTTTTTTTCTTCCGTTCTTTCTCGGTCCCCCCCCCCCCTGATTTTCTTTCCTCCCCCCCCCATCCCGTCCCCCCCTCCCTTTCTCCCCCCCCCCCTTGTTGTTTGTATGTGACCACAGGTGCGAAAGCTATGCTCCCGAGTCGGATGGGGCCTCTCGCAAACTTGTAACTGCATTACTGTTCTTGCTGTATGATGCACATTGCTGTGCGGTTCCTGTGGTTTATTTGTTCCTTGCCCCCTTGTGTCCTACCCCACCCTGCTTCAATAAAATACTTTAAACCTAAAAAAAGTAAAAGAATGGTTCCTTTAAGGCCATGGAACAAGTGTGGTACTGTGGGACCAGTAAACGTTTCCTTCAAAGACCTGGAACAAGTGTGGTACTTCAGTGCCAGCCAGTGCAAGCTTTCTCCAAAGACATTGTACAAGTATGTTACTGCACAGCCAGTCAGTGCAAGCTTCCTTCAGACATGGAACAAGTGTGGTACTTCAGTGCCAGCCAGTGCAAACTTCCTTCAAAGACGTGGAACAAATGTGGTACTTCAGGGCCAGTCCAAGCTTCCTTCAAATACATGGAACAACGGTGTTACTGCACAGCCAGTCAGTGCAAGCTTCCTTCAGACATGGAACAAGTGTGGTACTCTAGGGCCGGTCCAAGCTTCCCTCAAAGACCTGCAACAATTGTGATACTTCACTGCCAGCCTGTGCTAACGTACTTCAAAAACATGGAGCAAATGTAATACCACAGTTCCAGCCAGTGCAAGCTTCCTTCAAAGACATGAATCAAATATGGTACTGCAGAGCCAGTGCAAGCTTCCTTCAAAGACATGGAACACGTGTGGTACACAAGTGCCAGACAATGCAAGCTTCCTTCAAAGACATGGAACAAGTATGTTACTGCACTACCAGTCAGTGCTAGTTTCCTTCAAAGACATGGAACAAGTGTGGTACACCAGTGCCAGACAATGCAAGCTTCCCTCAAAGACATGGAATAAAAGTGGTACTGCAGGGCCTGTGCAAGCTTCACTCAAAGATATGGAATGTGTGTTGCACTGCAGGGCCAAATCAGCTTCCTTCAAAGACATAGGACAAGTGTGCTACTGAAGGGCCAGTACAAGATTCCTTCACAAATATGGAAAAAGTGTGGTAATGCAGGTCCAGTCATTGCAAGCTTCCTTCAAAGACATGGAATAAGTGTGGCACTGCAGGGCCAACCAGTGCAAGCTTCCTTCAAATACAATTGACAACTGTAGTACAGCCAGGCCAGCCAGTGAAAGCTTTCTTCAAAGACATGTAACAAGTATGACAGCACAGGGTTAGTCAGTAGTAGCTTCCTTCCATGACATAGAACAAATGTGGTACTGCATGCCCAGTGCAAGCTTGCTTCAAAGACGTGGTACAAGTGTGGTACTGCATCGTCAGCTAGTGCAAGTTTCTTTCAAAGACATTGAACACGTGGTATTGCAGGTCACTGCACGCTTTCTTCAAAGACACAGAACAAGTGTGGCATTGAGAAGCACAATTTACTGCCTCCATTAGATACAGCGAACAAGCAGCATTTCAAATTTGGTACAAGTGTAAGAAACCGTACTGGAATGTAAGAGAGCAAGCTTGATTGATACACAAAGCAAAAATTACACACACAATACAGGTACAGCATAAGGCAATAGTACACACTTTCCTCACAACAATAGAAAAGATACCCATCCGGTCAGAAACAAAGCAAGCTTCCCGTGCGTGCACAGAACATGGACAGCATCTCCATCAGTAGTCCAAGCCTGGGTGCGAACACACACACATAATGTGAAGCATTTGGCAGCAGGGTAAGTTCCCCTCACAGGTAGCACATATACAAGATGGCCATCAACTGTACAAGCTAAGATAGCCTCACATACAAAACAGACATCACAGTGGCAGCAGCATCTAAGCCTATTCCAGACTCTGAATACCCATAGTATAGCATAGAGATGGGTGAACTAATGAAGGCTCAAGCCAGATGCTAGGTTCTGGTTCTGCTTGAGTTCCTGCTGAGCTTTCAAACCCAGAATGAGCTGTGTTTTTGCGGCTTCTGCCTACTACCCACGCTCTAACCTCATGCCCGAAGAAAGAAAGACAAAGCACTAAAGCTAAAAGGGGATACCAACCTAGTAACTGAATTACACATTAGACCAGAAAACCTGGGAGCAGTCTACAGCTTTGGAACTTGATCAAACCGTGATCCTAGGCAAATATTTCATTTTATTGTGCCTCCGATAGTTTCAATACTGCATATGAGAAAACCTTGAAATACATGAGGAAATGTGCTACACAAAAATATCTCTTGTGTTTGACTCAATGGATAGAAATGTTGCTCTGTGTAAAATAAAGCTATTGCCTGCATGACAACTGACTTGCCTCTTAGTTCGCAGATAGTATTACCATTGGAGTGAGGAGTAGGGACATGAATGTTTTTAAGTTTAAGCTAAAAAACGTTTAATTAATGCATCTCAAATCAGTGATACAATCTGATGTATTACGGTGAAACCCTTGTCAAATATGGATGTATGACAATACAACGAGGGTCATTTCAACGCGGTCTGTTAGATCGCGGTTTTCACAACGCAAGTCGTTACATCGACTTGATCTGGATGGGCGCTGAACTTAGGAATAGTGTAATTACTATTCCAACTCCAGTCTACATACAGTTGGGAAGGTGTTGGAAACAGTAATTTACACTATTCCTTAGTCTAGAGCGCCCTCCAGTGCAAGTCGATGTAACAACTTGCCTAGTGAAAACCACAATGTAATAGTACCACGTTGAAACGATGTCTCCCGTCAAATATATTAACATTTGTGAATTTTGAAGACACTATCATATTTGTACATATTATTTGTTGCACGATTCCATGTAAAATATTTCAATGACTCAGCTTGTGCATGGGCTCTTAGAGCATAGACCGATCCTTAGCTCGGTTCTTCATGTTAATATGTCGGCTCGCCCATCTCTATGACAGTACTGTGTATAGCAGCTACCTGAGTTCCCCCTCACAGTATCTCACTCTGGAGAGCAACGTCTTGTTTATCAAGATCTTGGCTGGTTTCCCTGTGTCTCTGAAGGATAACTTATTTATTTATTTATTTTTAAGGTTTTGTATAGCGCGAACATGACCAAAGCGGGTATCCATCGCTTTACATACGAGATGAGGATGACCTAGGTAACTAGCTGTGGGAGAAAAAGCATTAAAATATATATCAGGAACACAATAGTATATTGGCAGGCACACTGAGATCAAGCATATGCCACATAGCTTGTTAAGCAGCAAAACAAGATGGGAGACAAGAGGAGCAAAAGCTCTAGTTCAGCGCAGTGTTCAACAGTAAGGCTTTCACTTCTCTTTTGATGGCAAATGTTGAGGGAATCAGTCTTGTTTCCACAGGTAGGGAGTTCCATATTCTCAGGACAATTCCAGAGAATGTACGATTGTAGGTTTTCATTTTTTTTTATTTCTTCGGCTTGAGCAGAAGTGTGCTGGTGCTCTTAGAGTGCCGAGACGCTCCTGATAGTTTGAGCTAATTTGCCAGGTAAAGGGGAGTGTTGTAGTGTGTCGCTCTATGAGTCATACATGCAATTATTAACAGGATCCTGAATCAAACGGAAGCCAGTTGAGCGATTTCAGGTCCGGAGAGATGTGGTTGGTTTTCTAAAAGCCAGTGATGAGTCTAGTCGCAGCATTTAGTGATGCTCTAATGGGAGCTAAGCTGAGTTTCGGAAGCCTGCATAGAGTAGCTGTATTCTAATCTGGAGATGACTAGTGCGCAGATTTGAAGTCATCTTGGGGAAGGTAGGGTTTGAGTTTTCTTAGGATGCTCAGTTGGTAGTTAGCTCCTTTGGTAGATGCTCTGATGTGATCTTGCATGTTTCGGTTCTTATCGAGCACAATTCCTAGTGATTTCGTGGAATCAATTATGTGAGGTGTGCATTTCAGAGCTGAGAGGTTTTTAAGATATTTCTCAACAATCGTGGCTTGTTTAGCTGGAGAAATTAGGAGAAATTCTGTTTTAAGGGCGTTTAGTTTGTGGTAATTGGATGTTAGCCAATTAAGAGTTTTGAGCAGGGTTCCATTGAGTGACTTGATATCTTTAGGGGAGGCCATTTTCATGTACAGTTGACTGTCATCCACGTACATGTGATATTGGATGTTTGAGTCTTTGAGGATTACAGTGAGTGGTTCCATGAAGAGGTTGAAGAGCGTGGAGGAGAGCGAGGATCCCTGGGGCATACCCAGCGAGCAGGGACTGGAGTTGGATAGTGTTTGATTGGATTTGATTCTCTGAGTTCTATTATTGAGAAAAGAGGCAAACCATTTCAGAACAGTGCCTGAGAGCCCCATCCTACATTCCAATAGGCTCAGAAGATTATCATGTTTGACAGTGTCGAAGGCTGATAAGAGATCAAGTAGTATGAGTAGGCAAGACTCGTTCTGGTAAAGCAGGGTGAGCACGTCATGCCCAATTGGAATTGATCGAGCAGTTGAAATTGCTCAATGTGTTTGCGCCGTTGTTCGTGTACACATTTCTCAAGTAGTTTTGCCATGGTAGGGATGTTTGTGATTGGCTGCTAGTTATTCAAGTCTTCAGGGTCTGCTGTGGGTGTTTTAAGAATGGGGAAAACTAGGCCCTCCTTTAGGCAGTCAGGGATCACACATTGCAGGAGAGACGCATTGATGATCTTGGACCAGAGTGGGACCAGTGATCCTATCATTTCTTTAAAGACGTTGGAAGGGAGGGGATCATTGAAGTGATTTGCCGGTTTCAGGGTTGAGAGGATGCTGAAGATGGCAGTGTCGTTGATGGGTGTGAATTGACTCCAAGAGGCACTGTTTTTAGTGGAGTGAAAGGGCAGAATAGGAGAGGACGAGTGTAAGGAGGAGGCCAGTGGATGGTGAGAGATCGATCAGGGCAGACTTTAGATCTGATTCGATCTTACCCGCCTTTTTAAGGAAAAAGTCAGCAACGTCATTGCAGTTAGGCTGAGGGCAGGAGCTGAGAGGGGATTGATTAGGAGTGGTATTGGATTGTGACTTATTCAGCTCAAATAACCTTTTCCGGCGTTTTTTAGCTTTTTGTGATATGAAGAAGGTTGCTTTCGCCTTTCTGATGAGTTTGTTATATCTACCCCTTTTTACTCTTAGGATTTTTAGTAGATCAATGGATGGAGCGGATCTCCAAGTGTGTTCTGCCAGTCTCATGCTGCGTCTGTCAGCATTTAGGCTGTCGTTGAACCAAGGTTTTGAGTCTTTGATGGCTTTTTCTTTTCAGTTTAAGAGGGGCAGTTGCATTCAGGGCGGATAACATGGCGTTGTTATAGTGCTTCATGAGGTCATGCACGTCAGCCATGTTTGCAGGCGGCGGTAGGGAGATATTGCAGCAAGCTATAAGCTCATTAACATTTGAATTTTGGAGCATTCTTTTCCACTGTTTTTGTTTTACTGGTTGTGATATTTTGGGGTTCCAATTTTCTAGGATAGGGAAGGTGATCAGGTGATGGTAAGACCAGTCACAGGGGAGGATAGATTTAAGCTGTATGGAGTTGGGATTGGAGATGATTAGATCAAGGGTCGATCCTAAATTGTGCGTGGGTTTGTCACAGAATTGAGTCAGGCAGAGGTCAGTTAGTTTTTGAGACTGTTTACCACCTGGTCATGTGGGTCATTCCAGTGGAGATTGAAGTCACTGTGGAAGATCTGGGGGCAGTGTTGTCCCTGATTGGAGGAGATGGTTTCCATAGTTTGTTCAATTAGGGGAAGGTTGTCAACTGGAGGGTGATAGAAGATGTTCAGGCTGCATAAAGGTCTATGTTTGCTAGTGATATCTATGATTAAATATTTACAGGATGAGAGATTTGATGAAGGGGACTCTTTTGCATAGAGAGCTGTGGTAGATACAGGCTATGCCACCACCCGTTTTCTTAACACGATTGAGTTTGATAATGTTGTGGCTTAGAGGGACTAGAATGTCAAGGGTGGGACCTGAGGAGTCAGTTTCGGTGAGGATAAGGAGGTCTAGATCCTGGGCGAGGATGAGATTGGCAAGGTCCGTGGCATGTTTTACCGCTGATCTACAGTTGAGTAACATGCATTTCAGGTGTGGTTTGTGGTCAGTGAGGGGCTGTGTAATGGGGATCTGCATGAGGTTAATGTTTACAACATTGGTGTTGAGACTGGGAGCTCTATGTGTGTTGCGGTGATGCTTTGTATAGCCATTGTTTTGCCATGCTTTGGATAGATTGAACCAGGTGCAATTGCAGGGGTGGTTTGTGCCGTTCCAGTGGGGACGGAGTTGCCTGTAAGTGAGGAGTTGTAGGCTTGGAGGAGGGAGAGAATATACGATTCTGCTAGATGATTTTTAGATCTAGCGGGTCTAGATTATGCATTGGCGTAGAGAGTGGAAATCCAATCTTGGCTTGGGGGTTTCTGCCCAGTGTCACTCTGTACCCTGGGGGAAGGAGATGGTATATAGGCGTGAGGCCTGATCAAATGCTGGGATCCCTGCAAAGTCTTTTTGGGGGCAAGAGGCAGGTCTGACGTGCTGTTAAGAAGATTTTGAATACTAGCTTTGAGATTTAGAAGTTCTCTGTTAATTTCTTTGAGCTTAGATGTAGGATCAGACTGTGGTTCATAGTTCTTGTGAATGTGAGGAGGAGGCTTGTTCGCTAGGACGATGAGTGGGGACGTCTCTTGCAGAGGATTTCCGTCTCTGCTGTGCTGGAGAGCACGATAATATAGTGCTAGAGTTGGCATGAGGCCATGGTTTGGGTGGAGGGGGCGAAGGGTTTGAACGTTGAGGGTTAGAGAGTGAGCTGGGTCGTTGGTGTTGCGGGGGACAAGGGGAAAAGTATTCAAGGAGGGGTGTGGGAGAGCCGGCTGTGTAAAGAGGGAATTATGTGGGGAAGAGCCAGGAGGGAGGGCCTGCTGTGGGAGGGGGAGTTGTGTGGGAGAGAGCCAGGAGTGGGGGAAAATGAAGTGAAGGGTGATCAGAACTTGGGATATCTTTTGCTCCAGTATTAAGGGAGTGGCTATTTTCTGGTCTGTATCTACGGGAGACGGTGGGTGAGTCTGTGGAGCCCGAATTTGGCAGAGCTGGGGCCCTATTTGTGATATTGAGTGTAGATGGTGCGATCAATAGGTGGTTGTGGCAATGTAGAGAGAGATCTAGACTGTCCTGCGGCAAGGTTAGTGGAAGGATGTTACTAGAATGATTTGGAGTGTCAAGTGATTTTTTAATGAAGGAGAATCTGTCATCTAATAGGCTCAGGTTCCGATCGGAGGCTTCAATTAGGATATTCCCATTGTTGTATATGGATATGGTAGTATTAGCACTGAAAGTGGGTGACGATTAAACTAAGAGTCTCATATTGTGAGGAAATTTCTTAGCTGAGGCGATTCGGAGTAAAGCTTGGAATGCCGTTCTCCACTGCGCTCTTCTTTTCGTATAGAAAATCAGGTCATTTGTAATGGCTCCTTTTTTTAACAGAAGTATGGGTCAGAGATAAGGGTTTTAGGGTTAGTTTTGAGCAGTCTATGTTTCATAGATTTAGTCATGTTTTTGGAGAGGATGTATGACATTACAACGCATGCTTTTACCACGCATGCTGCTACAACACACTTTTTACAACGCATGCTGTTACAACGCATAGCGCTTTGTGGTGCTGGATAGTGAATAGTTGAATTTACTATTCCAACTCCAGTCCCCGTGGATAGTAGGGAAGGTGTTGGATAGTAAATTAAAACTATTCCCTATCCTAGAGCACCCCCCAGTGCAATGTGTTGTAATGGTTTTCGTTGTAAAACCTGCGTTGTAAAAGCACTGCGTTTTAAAAGTTTCTTTGTAAAGGATGTTTCCCTTTTGGAGAGGTTGGTCGGATAGTTGATTATGTAGCTGTTTATGCCTATCTTCTCAAGTCTGGGGTCCCAACTGCATTGGGTGCTAGGGGGCATGGTGGAGACAGAAAGGGTTGCGATTATAAGCTGGGAGGAAGGAATGTATAGGTTACCCGAGTAGAGTCCTCACTGAGGGTGGGTCTAGTAAGGCGGGGTCAGTAGCGGGCAATGTCATTCCAGGGTAAGATGGTCTCCCAATGAGTGAGGTAGTTAGTGGACAGGAGGATCAGTGCTCTGCTCTTGCCATGTATGAATAGGGGAAGCATAGATAAGGTTGCTATGAGCATAGGGGGCGAGGGCGGGCTAGTGCACCTGCCAAGAGTGGCTAGTGAGAGTCGAGAAAAGTGTTGCTTGGTAGTCCGGGGACAGGGGACAAGGAAGCGGGAACCGAGCGCGGGCCTCAATTCAGGTCTGAGAAGTTGTGTCGGGGAGAGGAATTCAGTGAGAGGCCAATTTAGGTGGGGAAAGAATTGTGCAAAGGTGGGCCCTAGGCCTGCCACAGGGAGTGAGGGGGAGCAGGATCAAGTAGGAACAAGGGAATGCTCGTCATTCCAGTGCCATAGTGGATAGCAAACAGATGGGCATGGAGAGGGCTCCGTGATCTTAGTGGGATTGTATTGGCCGGTCCCTACTTTTGGGCAATAATAGGCCCTAGGCCTGCCACAAGGAGTGAAGACTGCAGCGGTCTTAGTGACCCAGACTTACCCGCTATTCCTACTTCTGGTTTTATTACAGACATATTGTGCACTAGCAACCCCAACAAGTTGTTTTAAGTTACCCACACATTTGTTTAGCATAAATGCTCACATCATTCATTTTCCCCAGTACCTGCACTTTGTCCTTAGTATGTTTACCTTCTTTTACTAACTGCCATCATCTGCCCCCACCCGTTAGGTTGAACACAGCGATTACTGTGACTGTCTTGTCTTCAGAAGCCACCCAGTAGCATGGGCATAACATCTTTTTTTACCTCTGCTGGCATCAGACAGCCAGGGTAGAATAGCGCACTTTACATTTACAAAAATGAGCATTTACACTGGTCAGCCTTTCAGTGTGCACTATGAAGCCTTCGCAGTGTCCCCTGCAGGCGGTTCAGTAGATTCTGCTGCTCAGAGTCTGACTCCAACAGCTGAGGGAATTGAACAGAGCTAACAGCAAACCCCCATGCTGCAAGAGCTCTTCTGATCCTAGTAGGCAGTGTTGCTGCAGTAATTTTCAGATAGGTGGTGCTCTCTTCAGTGTTACATCACTGAACTCATTAGGATTCTGAAAAGTCCAAGCAGGGTGGGACTGGGACTGAAAGTGAGCCGGGGCACTAATATTAAAGTGGCCTCCTTTAAAGAATTAGATCGCTAAAAAGGTGGCCCATATTTACCAATTAGGACAGTTTTGAACTTGTAAAGAGATGGTGTAAAAGTGTTTTGCAAGGCATAGACGACTACATAGATTTGAGCTTGCTGCAGGCAGTGTTTGTTTTAATATCCGGGAAATCCGATCAGCATTTTGGGCACAGCCTGATTGCCAGATGACCAAGTCGAACTGTGAATCCAAGCATCACAGAAAGCATAAGTGTTACAAGTGAGTCTTGCCCATTCAGCAGGAGAGTGTCAATTGTGTAGTATGTAGCTGGAACTGCGTTTAGACGTATAGTGCCACAAATATATACGTAAAGCATGATGTGATAGCAAACAGTCATATACACACAGCACCTTTTCCATTGCACTGACCACTGAATTAAGCAAAACCAAAGGGGATGATGGACAGAGTGTTGACCATTGCAAGCACTCACCACCAGTGAACTGATCTGGGTTTAATCCATCATCATTCTTTAGCTCACTCCGCCATCCCAGTTCAGACATGGCCATATGCAAATCAGTCTGACCCTGTGCCTCATGGGAACAGTCCAGCCCGAACTGCCAAGCCATGTCTTCCCTGAACCGGAAACAAACATCCTGGGACCGGTTTCTGGCTAATCAGCAGTCATCAGCCAGGCTAGCTTGAATCCAGTGGCAAAGTGAGCAAGGGACCCACGTCTGGGCATACCCTGCCAACTTAGAGCGAACAAAGCAAAACCAAAGGGGATGATGGAGGGAGTGTTGAACATTGCAAGCACTCACCCCCAGTCAACTGATCTAGGTTTAATCCATCATCATTCTTTAGCTCACTCGGCCACCCCAGTTCAGACATGGCCATATGCAAAGTTGGCATACACATATAATTGTACTAATAAAACTATACAGTGCACAAATGATAATGTGTGTCTTGATTTGTTTTAATCCTATTAAAATGTTTGTTTCCATCACACTTTAGAATTAGCATAAAAAAGTACTTCATTTGTGCTTTACTTCTTTACTTATTTTCAAAATAATTAATTAAAGTTTATTTATAGGTATTTAAATGTTGTTGTGTGTGGGAGGAAACCTTTGCACACTTTGTAGTAAGTGAATGAAACATAAATTCCAGTCTGTATGTTAAAAGAATCAGTAGCAAATCGTCAGCAGTCTTTATTGGCATTTGACCTCTTACAGTGGCGGCTCCTCCTGGGAGTGCTGCGGGGCAGAGCAGTGGCAGGGTGGGGGGTAGTAAACTCTGGCATTAAGCTGAACGGAGTTCAGTTAATCAATAAATAAATATTGCTACCCTAATTGACGTCCAGGTCTTAAACACCAGCTAAAATCGACTTTAATCAGCTTGAGCCTAGACTCAGCTGAGGGCTGGAATGCCCGGGTCGGGTAATGCAAGGGTTAATAGCCGAGAGAGGCCCCCTTCCTCCGCTGCTTGTCTCCTTCTACTGCAGCGGGCTGTAGCTATGACGCTGCACCTGTGTCTCACAATTTCCAGTTGTGCGGTCCCCGGTGGCTTTTTTTTTTTTTTAAATAAACCGCATCATTTTAAAACACCGAAGTGGAGAAGAGCACACAGCATGATAAAACCACGCTGTAAATAAAGAATTAGGCTGTTGCTGCTTCAGGCTATGTTATTTACAGAGGTGTCCACCTACGAAGCCGTTTAGAAGCAGCATCAAGCACGGCTAACCAACGCTGCCACAAGCACAGACTGTTCCTCAACTTTCGGTAGCGAGACCACCACCATTTTCATCCATGGAACCCATTTTACGGTCTACTATTTGGGCTGTCGGACGCATAATGTAGTAGACAGGCAATACAACTGACATCTGGTAATGCCCTTAGTAGAGCACAATGAGGCTATTAGAGACTATCTCCTTCCAGAACACCCTCATACACGCGGCACATGCTGATCTCATGCCCTTGTTCCTCACGTGCACTAAGCTCTGGTAGCAGGACTGGACTTGGAACTGAAAGCAGGCGTGGCAAATTTTGCCAGACCAGCCCCCGTCTGGCGCGTAGTGAGCGAGCGCAGCGAGCGAGCCCGACAGCTATAGGTGGGTTTGGGGGGGTTCTCCCACCAAGAAAATTTTGGAAAAAGACAGACCAAAATGGTGAATTTTACAGCACATTTTTCATTACATATTCAATTGTATGCACTTTCAAAGCACAGTAAATAGTAGATGATGACCTTAAAAAACATCAGGTTACCTACCCAGTCACATGTACCCATAGACATTATTTCAGAGAGCACCAAAAATAGACAAGTAGTGAATCAGAGAGAACAAAGTAAAAGTGAGACCAGCCCCCACATGGTGTGTAGCGAGCAAGCGCAGTGAGCAACCACTACTAGGGTGAGTTTGGGGGGAGGGGTTGTCCCCCCAAGAAAAGTTTGGAAACAGAAAGGCCAAAACAATGCATTTTTCAAAAGATTTTCTCTCCTAAACCGCACTGATGACATCACCATGTCTGCAACGAATGAGGCAATTCCAGTAATTGCTCACGTCATCCATGAACAACTGAGACAGTTAATAGGTATAATGGATGATTCCATCACAATGCCCTTGAGCCAGAGAATAAATGAAGATGTCATCTTTGTGCCATGGTCCCTCTGGGCTGGGTGCTTGTGGTCGCTGCAGAGGTGCAGTGCTGCCAGAAGACCACATGCCATAACAATAGGCGCTACTCTTCTTGTCCCAGACACTACCTTGCATTCTGGGACATGTAGTTTTGTTTTTCTAGTTATGGGCCTGGGTCTAGATTTTCATGCAAAGTGCTGAGGCTAAAAGGTCACGATGGGGTGAAAGCATTACACGCTGGTCAGGAGTCATTTTACAGTCTGTTTTTCAAAGCGAATCACAATTTCATCAACCAGTGGTGAGAAAAATGAAGACAATAAATGTTTTTGGCACAGTGTTTTGGCCTCCTCATTAGCTACTACTCACTACACCTAGTCCCTATATATTGTGCCCACATACCTGGGTCTACAGGGTACTGCTGACATAATGCCAGTTACCAAGTGGCTTTTCCTGGTGCCACCAACTTTATTTCCTATCCCCCTCCAGCAGCGGTGTGCCCCTAAACCAGCCGGCATCCCATGGTGGTACACACATCAGACTGCCCTTGAATTTGTGAGCATCCCTTAACATGTGGGTACACCTCTTGCAGCTCCTACTCCAAGCATCTTCGGTCACAAGGTTTGCTGGCCTGGCAATGTGTGCACACAAACCCAAGGCCACCTTCTCTTCATCGTGGGGTATGTAGCATGCAGGGTGCCTAGTTTGTTAAACCACTGAGACACACATAACCTCCAGCACCTAATCTGCACAGACTACATACAAGGCAATCATGACCAGCACAATGTCCGTGCTAAACATACGAAGGAAAACAGCTTTCCACAAACAGACGTGGGAGGACACAATACAAGTGTCATCTGTGATTTGAATTCTCATTAAAAATGCTTTGCTTTAAAATACCATAACAGAACACCAATATAAAAATAAATACAGGACTGCAAGTACCAGAATGCACTCTACCTTGCAGAAGTCCTATATACAAAAATGCGCACTGTACATGCAGTTTTGATTTTCATTTTATAAACGCAGGAATTCAAGTTCCATAAAGCAATATCCCATGAGAAGGTATGATATAAAAAATTGATCTAATTTTGAGTTTCATTCTGGTTCTGTAAGTATCAGAGCGAAATCTATCAAGCACAGATATGCTACAAAAATACAAACTGCACATGTTGCATTGATTTTCATTTTATAAATGCAGGAGTACAAGTACCAAAATGCAATATTACTCCTACGTGTATTAAATAGTACACAACGAGTACATGTTCTGCTGGTTTTCGTTATACAAATGAAGGACTACAAGTATCAAAATACATCCTAGGTAAATTATAGTATAAAACACACTGCACATGTTATTTTCATTTTACAAATGCAGGACTCCAAGTACTAGAATGCAATATTCAATGTACATGCATGATATAAAACAATTCACACTGTTATTTTGATTTTCTTTTTACAAATGCAGGACTGCAGCTACCAGAATGCAATATCGAATAGACAAGAAGAACGCAAGCTGCTTGTGTAGTTTAGAATTTCCTCCTATGAACGCAGGTCACAAGTATCAGCAACACAAACTGCGAAACAGGGCAAGATAAGTTGTTGTAAAAACAACCGAGGTGGTAAATCGCAAATCTCTAGTGACAGACTGACCTGCTAAAAAAGGAGGGATGCTATCTCACTCACTCAGCACTCCCTCATGCCCCATGACCTAAGCTCCTCACTAGCCAAGCGTCTAGGAGGCATCACGTGGTTCTTGGTAGCGCTATAGATACTCATCACACAGACCTAGCTGCAGATAGTGGTGTGACGCAAACCCCCCTCCCCCAGCAAAACAAGCTGAGGGGCCACTGAAACTCTCATACCTCACGCACATTTTCAGTATGGAGGCTGAACTGGGGGCACTTAAAGGTGGAACAACACCACTGCAAGGGCCTGCGCTGGGGCCCTGGCTGCAGAGAGACATAAAGGCTTCATGCCAGCACTATGCAAATCATTCAAATAAATTAAAACATGTACAAAAGCTTTTTTAAATTAATTAATAAGCGTGAAATTTTGAATACATTGAATATATTGATGTGACGCACATCCCTTTATAACTGAACACCTCTTTGTCAAGCAGTCCTTTCATTATGCTCTGAAGGTAGGGCCATGCTGACCTGTTACAAAGCCAGCATAATAAAACACGGCAAGCACAACAATGACGCGGTTTGTCTCAACCGGATGCCTGTGCCGGTCTCATCGCCTCCAGCATGGCGTGGGGCGGCATAAACACTATACTGTATTGCAATTCCATTGCATGGAATTTAAACGGCTGGCGTCCAGTCCTAATTAAATAGACTCACCTGCGGGCCTCTCTTTCCTAGTCCTGTCTCTTTCCTCTGAGATGCCTGCCTCAGGGTCACGCACACTTTTTAATGCGCGAGCCCAAATGCGCATGTCATGATGAGCGTCACCAGGCAGCATGGTCAGGTCAGGTGGTTTTTAATCAGTGGCTGAAGTGGGGCGAAAAAATAAGGGAACTCTGGGCAGAGACTCCGAGGGCGGGGATAACCCAAGGATTGGATCAGTGGGCGGAGTCAGAGGTGCGGCCAGAATTTGCCAAACATCCCATTTTTTTAGTATTTGTTTGCCATTTCACCGACCAGTTACAGCTTATTATGTTATTTAATTCAACCAATGGATACACTTGATTATTTAAGGTTTAATAGGAGTTATTGGCATTTAAATACATTCACAAAGTTGGATATATTTCCATTGCCATTTGTCTCTAAGCCATGCAGTTTCTCTCATTAGCACTTCTCCCTTCTTCCACAAGAGTAGTTCAACTATGAATGGCAAAATATCCTAGTTTGCAATTGTTTTCTATATAATTATGGCTTTTGCCATATTTGCCACATAATACATCATCCACTGCATAATCTTACAGTTTTAACTAATCATTTTTGTAGCTCAAATGGATAAAAAGTTACTAAAAAACATGACTTGAGTTGCTGCAAATTGGACAGCCCTTTGTAAAGGTTGACTGATCACCTTTCTCACTGCTGCATTTGTATGTTATACTGATACTAATTAGGCAGAATCTTTGCAGAAACTTAACATGTGTAAAATTTCTAAATAATATAGTATAAGAAAATATATTGCATTACACTGCAGTCTTTTTTTTGTTGCATAATTTAGTCAACACTGCGGCATCATTTTGTCCCCCATTGTTGCATAATTCCAGCGGCTCCAGAGCAAGTAGCACATGTTAAAAGTGCTTTCGCATGAAGGAGAGAGACTGTGAAGTTTGCAAACTTAGTTTAGTGTGCGTGCAAATCCTGCATTGCCAATCCTTGGTGAGTTGCAGTTACTACTGCTGAAACAAGGCCAATGGAGGTACCAATAGGTGAGGCGGACTGGCCTCGATGGCAGGGCCGGCTTTAGTGCTGGTGGCGCCCTGTGCAGCAATGTTTGTTGGTGCCCCCAATGATCACCTATGCCCTGTACTCTCTCACTACCACCTGTTAACAGTCCCCCTCAAGTCTCCATAACCACACTCTCTCAGATGCATTTAATTTGATTTACAGCTCCAATCATACCAGTGTACAGTGTCAGAGCACTTTACATAACACACACTACACAGAGACAATCATTTATATGTGTGTAAATCACTGTATATGAATTATTACATAAGACAAGGGACTACAAGGTGTTGAAGCCACATGACAACCATACTAGTAGGCAGTATAGTTTAATAGCTCACTGTTCTATGTTAGGATTTTAACTTATAAATTGACAAAAGCAGATCTCCTAACCTAGTTAACATTATGTGCACTTTGTGATCTGCATGTTCTTTGCAGCAGGCACATTAACCCTCTGTGCTACCTTTCTAGGAGTCAACCCTTCCACTAGACAAAACTCTGATCTCTCTCTAGGAAGAACAATAATCACCGAAGTTATCATATTTTTTTGTTGCTGAAAATTGCTGGAGGCAAGGAAGGAGACAGTAAGTTTTTTTAAACCATAATATACTTGCAAACACTAAGCACCCACCCGAAATAGGTACCCAGTGTGGTCACACCGTTCGTACTGACCTAACCTGCTTAATGTTCATGTGACCTCAGTGACAGAGTCACAGTAAATGGATCACTGTTGCTCTATGGTGTGCTGCTTCGTAGGCCTGCCCGCAAGACTGGAGATGAACTTCAGTATGGATTGTGGGTGGACAGACCTTCAAGGTTAACCCACAATTGACACCACTAGGTCACATCTGCTTGTGCTAAGACACCAGGCGGTCTAAGGTCTAGTGGGGCCTTCTAAAGTCTAGCATGGGAATATGCTCCCTCAGTAGAGTGGTCTGGTGGACTGGTCATGAAAGCTGAACCCAGTTCCCAGTTCCAAATTCAACAGCTCTGGCCATAGTGCCACATCCTCTCCCCCACTGAACACCATACTGCCCCACTGAGAGAAACTCGCACTGCCTTCAGCTACAACCTAATTGTGCCACGCTATAAACACTTGGATTTGGCTCAATTCAAATTATGCACACACTCATAGGGAATGAAAGATTAAGTAAAGCATGTGAATGTAAGCAGAAACAACATGGTTGCCTTAACGATCTCTCACTCACTATTCAGAAATCAGTGAGTGGTTTTACCTGAAAAGTTAAGGACATGACTACAGGGCCCTGAAGGGAACTGTTTCAATGTCCATTGCTGATATCCTTACACAACGTAAGCAGTCTGCTTTAACCCCTTGCATGCTGATGACGGCCCCAGCCATCATGCATCACGGTGAGCATGTGCTGATGATGGCTGGGGGCCGTCAGGAACCCGCCCACTCTTCAAAACGGACGCACAGAATCGCGGCCGCGCCCAAGGGGTTAAAAAGACCACATCCATTAACACAGAGCCATGGTACACGTTTTGTTTTCCCATACACCCATCAAGCGGCAGAAAGCAGCAGTGCCCTCTGGCATGACGAGAAGTGCTGTTCGCACTGATTTTACAGCACAGGACAAACTCCAGGTGCTTAAAATCCGTTAGAGCAGTGCAAATTAAACTCCACTGCTGGCGGAACTACACGGAGCACTGCAGTTTTCCCCGCACTTTGCGGAGTTCCGCAGAGTAAGACTCCACCCAGGCCTAATTAGAACCCCTGTACATAAGAAGCATTGGCAAAGCCAATAGGTCTTGCCAGGAGAAGCTGGAGTGATGGTTAATTTGTTTTTTTAAGTATTGCAAGCATATGGCACAAAAAAAGAAAAGAAAACATTCAATGACCCAAAATATGGTGGTCACATGCTTGCAATAAAAACATGTTAAAAATGAACCATCATGTATAATATTGATAGAACAGTGGGAGAGACTCTGTGCCGTTGTCTTGTTTTGTGCCCTTGCTTGCTGCTGGTGCAGTTACACGGTGTCCCAACATCACAGAAGACTCGAGGAGGAGCTAAGGGACACGCCCACGCGCTCTAAAGTGCCGTTAGACTCCTGCTGCGCGGGACGCACCACCTGGGCAAATGGCAAATTGCAGAGCCCGGAGGAGGCTGGGCTGTGCCCCCCCCCCCTTCTTGTTTCTGCGTTCTAGGTGCTTCCCATCCACTTCCTTGCATCCTGCGTCGCCGCCAAGCACAGAGCAGAGAAAAAGGACTTTGGAGCACCTAAGGATGGGTGGATTAACCCTATGGACTTCACCGCAATAAGGTAAGCCCGAGGAGGACTATCACCATCACCGTTGATCTTGCAGCTAGAGGGGCGGAAGGATAAAGAGGTTTTCGGTTCCCTCTTGCATTGGGCATGCCATCTTCACTCCCCCTCCTCCTGAATTACTCTATCTAAACGTGTTCAGGTAAGCCACACGCTGCCTAGCATTAAGGGCTCATACAGTGGTGTCACACTGCCCTGTCTCTACAAAGGCATTTCCCTCACCCAGTTGACTATAATGGGAAAATGCAAGATAGCTGCCGTAATCCATGCAGCACCGGTAATCACGACCATGGAATGCTTCCTGCAGCGAGCATCGGAGGTCCTTGAAAAGGAGATTAAGCTGGTGGCACGTTGGCTCTCCCGTTCCCTGGTACATCAACTGCACCCTCAATCCTCTAGCCCTGCAAGCGGCCGGGTCCCCTTACTGTCCGCCCTGGATTTGGTGGAGCTGGCAGACCCTTCCCTATTTCTCTATGGTTAAAGCCCAAGCGAAAGAAGGCAAGACAAAACACAGATCGCCGGGGGAGGGCTAGGTAGGGTGCAGACAGCCCTAGTGTCCGCGCTAGGTGGAGGGTTGTCTGTCATCAATCCAGCAGCAATTTGATCAGATGCCCAGGAGGGGGTGCTCCGTGGGGGGATGGGACCTAGGGCCAAGCGTAAGTGCTCCACGCTAGGGGCCAGGGCAAAACGCATCAGAGCCGACACCTTGACTTCTATCACCCTGGAAACACCACCCCCCCTCAAAAGACAACCTGGCAGCCATGCTGGAAGCTTGTGTGGGCTCCCTCCTTGACGGTCTGGATTCCAAACAAGAACCAATCAGGCAATGACTGGTCTCAAACAAGAGGGAACTTTCCAACTGGTCCCAACACAATAAGATGGCCAACCACACAGACAGCATCAGCAACAATGTCCCACTGGCCTGTAACGAACACAAGGGCCCTAGCCAGCTTGCTCCATCAATTGAAACAAGGGAGGTCCACCCGGCCTGTATTTTTATGTCCAGGAGCATCATCCCCCACCCTCCCCATACCCTGCACTGTCCTGTTCCCACGCCCTATGGAAGATACACAAGCGGGGGTACTACCCATGGATCCCACCAGGACAGAGGCCAGCCGCCAAAGCAACACAACTCCAAGGTTAGAGCCTGGAGGAGGGGGAGCTGCCATCTCTGCTACTGGTGGGCCGGGAACGCAGTCCCAATCCCAGGCCCTAAACATCATTCCCCTACCACCAGAAGCAACACTGTATGTTGTGGTTCTGGGCACGGACGTAACACAGGCCCCTGATCCACCGTGGTGCGGGGGTCCCAGGGCTGCAGGTGGCCCCCTCAGCACAGTACTCGGACCTGAGCACTCCAGATTAAATCTGGAGTGGGGGCCCCTCTGTGTATATTCAGGGGGGCCCCTTAAAGTTTTGTTTTACCACTGGTTCTGGCCAATGTACCTGTGTTAAAGCGTGGCTCCACAGAGGTGGCATGGATAGGAGGATTCAAAAAGAGGAGTGCCGATGATTCCGTAATAATCAACTTCAATCGACCACACTGGCAAAGTATTCTCCATGCTGCCACCCTTTGCAACAGTATGGGCCCTGTAACCTCCATAACGGCCCTTCCCCATTGCTATTTCTACAGACCTCCACCTCTGGTCCCAAGTACAAGCTCATGGCACCCCAGGACACCATCCTGCACAGCTTTCTAGGACGGTCTCAGGCTCCTTCACCTGTTCCAGTATTCAACGCCTTTGCATTGCTGGGCCCCCTTGACAACTGCGATGGACTTGAGGGGCCAGTGCCTATGATTCCCAATCCCCCATTTCCACAATCAGAACTCACGCATCAGCAGGTCCAAGGCAATCTTTTTTTTTTATTGTCCTCATACTGCCAATACTTTTGTTAGGAATCCTCCCGTCTCTCCATACTAACCTGTACCAACCCTCGGAGGCAATGGAGAGAGCAGAGCTTTCCTACTAAGACAATACTGTTTCCTTTCCCATCTCCTGTTCACTGTAGGGGTCCCGGAATGTTACTAGGGAGTCCAGGACCAACAGTAAGTTTGGCTTAATCATAAGACTCACTGGCCTTCTCCCTCCAATCAAACAATGCGCACCAAATCCTGGCTTTATACTTCTTTGGTCACACGCCATGTCTGATTCATTGGTGTAAATGATGTTCTTTAAACATTCAGCAAAAGTTGGGAGAGTTTCTGATTTTCACATCCTACATATTTCTCGTCTCGCTAAAATTATCACATAATAAGTAAACTTTGAACTAGGTGCATTCAACTGATAGTCATTCGTAAGACCAAAGAATATCATACTGGTACATCCTTCAATTGGTATCCCCAGCACTTCTTCGAAACAGTTACATACCCCCATCCAGTAGGGTTTCATTCTCGGACACTCCATAAACATATGCATGTCGTCTGCTGCAGGATACTTGCACCTTGGGCAATTATACATGTTACCTGTAACATTAGTTAATTTTTGTGGAGACCAATAGACTCTGTAGGCTGTGTACAGGTGATTCCTCTTAAGTGATGCTGGTTTTACCACAGCCTGTAGCATGGTGAACAAATCAGACAAGATTTTATTAACATTGTCGTCTCTATATTCTTTACCTAAAAGATTTGATTTCCCTTTCCACACTGTCATCTGCATCCAATAGGGACCAATACCAGTAAGATATTTCATTTTTCCACTTTTCTGTTCTGGTTACTTGATCCATTTTTTAATTTTCCTCCTCCTGAGGCCAGATTTGTGTTTCTCACCAAGAGGACATCTGATAATATTTAAATCTTGTCAATGTTCCTCTTGTTAAGTTATTAAGCACTTCCCAACTCACTAATTTAGATTCCACTTTTAAATCTCCCCAATAGTTTATACCTCCCATTCTCAACGGCTAACTGAGTTTGGTCTCTCAAGCATTCAGGGGTGCCTGGGGAGTTCCAGATTGGGACCTGTGCTGCATAGTATGGAATCTTTATAAAGAAAATGTTGCTGACCTTGCACCACATCCTTCAGCATGGCCTCAAATAATAGCCCTAATGATGAACTATCTGTTTTACTAGCCAACATTCGAAATATTTTAAAGTGGATGGCATAACAATAAGTGAGTAGATCCGGCAATGCCCTCTTCTAAGCTTTTTCCAGGCTATTCTTGGGCCTTTCGTAGGCCATATAAAGCTTCCTATTTTACCTTGTAGCTTGGCTATGTCTTCCTTCCTAAAGGACAGTGGGATGGAGTTATACAAGAAAGTGATTTTTGGCAAAACAATCATTTTCACGAGGTTAACCCTCCCATATATGTTTAACAGGAGGTTTGCCCACCGCAGAAGTGAACTCATTACCTCCTTACTGACTCTCTTCCAGTTAACTATAGGGATATCATCCAATTCCTGAGTAAGCTGTACCCCTAAGTATCTCATTTGGTATTTGACCCCCTGGCTTCTCATCTCCTGATTCCATTCTTCATTTTTTTCCCTCTTGATTTTGTACCCCAAGACCTCCCCAAACCTCTCCGCCTTCCCCATTAGACTTGGAGTTGCCTCTTGCGGATTTGTCGTATATAAAAGCAGATCATCCGCATATAGAGCAAGTTTATTTTCTAACACCCCGAAACTAAAAGGGGAAATTAGGGTGTCTGCCCTGAGCCAGCTGGCAAATGCCTCAATATACAAATTGAACAAGAGCAGGGACATAGGACAACCCTGTCTAGTGCCTCTTGTGATGTCAAACCAATCTGTCAAGTCCCCATTTACCAACACCTTTGCTTTGGGACTAAGATATAGATTTTTCACCACCTTAAATAGGTTGTTTGGGAAGCCAAAGCTTTTTAGGGTCTCCAACAGGTATACCCAATTAACTTGCTCAAATGCTTTAGCAGCATCTATTGCCACTACCATTAGTGGAGCCTTTCTAACTTCAGCCATATCTATGGCCCCCATTACCTGAGAGGTACGTTCATTCAACTGCCTCCCTGGTATAAAGCCCCTCTGATCACTGTGGACTACCCCCTTTATTACCTTTGCAACCTGTGATGCATAAAATGCCTGAAAACACCTTGTAGTCCGAATTTAGTAAGGCTATAGGTCTATATGAATCAATCTTTTGAGGGTCTTTATTCGGTTTTAAAAATAACATAACTGTGGCTTCTGACCATGAACTAGGTGGATTTTCTCCTTCTGTATAAATTTTGTTAAACAAGGTTTTTAAGATTGGCACAACTTTGTCTAGAAAATACATATATACAGCTCTACTGGGAGACCATCTGGGTCTGCAGCTTTTGCCCTTGCCATTTTTTGCACTGTGCCCTTATGTCTTCTACAGTAATGCCTCCTTCCGGAAATACCTTTTGTTCCTCTGTCAGCTGGGGGAGTGTTATTAATGTTAACCACTTCTGAATTTGCTCTTGTCCTGGCACTATATCCTCTCTATAGAATTCGTTCATAAAACTTCATGCTTCTTCACGAATCTCATGGGCCGGAAGTATGTATTCTCCTGACCCTCTTTTTATTAGATTTTTTATTGTATTCCTCGCCCTATCTGCCTTGGCTTTCCACGCCAATAAGGAGCTACACTTCCCCCCATATTCAAAATGCTGTAGCTGCTTGTCTAATTTAGCCCGGAACTCGGCCTGCAACCTCACCAGCCATTTTGCTAATACTGGCACTGTGCTTAAACCTTCCATTGATGCCTTCTGTAATTCCCCTTCTTTTCCCTTAATCTCACTTATTTTTCTCGCTACGTCTTGTTTAAAGGCTTTCCTTCTTCCTGCCATTATGGACCTAATTGTACCCCTTAGATACTCTTTGAAAGCCTCCCGAACTATCTGGTCCTTAGCTGTGCCAATGTTAAAATTAAAATACACATCTGTCCTTTCCCTTAGATCTCTGATCACTTCTTCGTTTAGTAGTATTGTCCTATCTACTGTCCACCTTCTCTGCACCTCTTTTTGCTGCAACCCCAAAGTCATAGCAACTGCTGAGTGGTCTGATAGTATAGCAGGGATATGATTTATCATCTCGACCTCTGTAAACAACTCCTGATCTATAAGGAAATAAACCATTTGTGAGTGATGCCTGTATTTCTTACTGTAAAAAGTAAAGGGCCTAGTTTCCCCTTTCTTACTTCACCAAATATCCACCAAGTTAAACTCTCTCATCATATTATTTAAACGAGCAAACGTTTTAGGGGGACTATTATATTTTGCTTTTGAGGTGCAATCTATTTCCTTATTTAAAACCAGGTAAAGTCACACCCCATTTGTGCAACGACAATGTTATATATGCCCAAGCAATGTTTCCTTTTTAGGTTTCGCCCTGGCCGTAGCACCTGCGAAGCAGGTGCTCCGCCCAGGGCGAAATCTTATGATCTCCAGTATGGGGCTTTGTCCCGCCTCTGTCTTCCATTGGCTAGCTCCATAAATGGAGGCTAGCCATTGGAAGAGATTGGCTGTCAATCACGCTTTTCCTGTGAAAACGCAATTCGGGGGCGTTTCTGGGTCTTTTTTTAAGTCCCGCCCTCTCCTCTTCCCATTGGCTGGAATTTTACCTTCCAGCCAATGGGAAGGGGAGAGCACGCCCCCGAATCCCTACAGGGCGCTGTGCTTTCCGAGCAGCGTCTCAGCACGCACGTACACACGGATGTGTACTTGTTTTAATTTACTCTTTCTGTTGTTCCTCACTTTCGAAATATTTACCCAGCACAAAAGTTTCCTTTTTCAGTGTAACTCTACGAATATGTAGCCTATGACGTGGCTCCATAGCAAAAGCAGGGGTGTTTTGGGAAACTTGCATGGCCGTAGGATTGCGAACAGTTTTGCAGAGAAAGTAATGAAACAGGCCAGTATCTCAGGGGCCGGTACAGTGGCGAGCAGCGTTATTTCACAGGAGGTTTTGCGTCGCCCACGTGGCCCGCTGAGCAGTGGCGTATACTATGAGAAGATTTCTTATTACACGTCGAAGCAAAACCATGAGCTTCAGAAGTGGTCGCGGAATAAATAACCCAAGCAGAAGGGGTGAAATTCGACCATTTCGATGAAATCTCTGTTCCCGAATGCTGCTGTGGGCATGCTAAAATAGACCTCAGCCACGCCAGGGGTGCAGCTGACGGACAGGCGTCCCGCGTCAGCATGTTTGCACTTGTCAGCGGGCGGCGCCCGGAGCCTGAGAGGGCGGATTGTTCGAGACTCTGAATAGTGCTGCAGGGAGGGCTTCCAGCCTCCCGCCATTGCGGCAGGAAGTGACGTCAACGCTGCTGTGCTCTGCACCAACGAGTGCCTGGACACCGCTGCATGGCTAACATACACCCGAGTGGGGCTGATTGCTGAACAGCTCTTGTACAACATGGCTGTCATCACGGAGTCCTATGTCTTGGTGGTGCGCAAGGGAGGGGTGAGACTGAAGAAAGAGAGGAGGCTTGCACAGAACCCCTCACCCCCCTGTGCTCCGAGGACCCCGTACTTCTGCCCTTTCGAGCTGTCCTCATCAGCAGTGGCAGATCTTCTCGAATCCGTGATCCAGGAACAAGCGCCCATCCGGATCTGAGGGGGCCACGCGCCGCATCATGGGGGGCCCAGGTATGGAAAACTTGACTTTTTAAGAAAGTGGGATGGGAGCTGGTAGTGCTATGAGGGGGCGGGGGTGGATTGCTACGGGGGTGTTATTACATGAGCCTACATGTGGAATATCTCGTCTGGGAGTCGTGTAATATGACGGGGAAGGGGTGAGTATTTTCTAGGCTTGGGTGACAGAGCCATATATGACATGCCTGGTGCACACAGCACAGTAATGTGTCGCTTATTGCACCCCTTTCCCCGTGTTCATTGTATCAACAAGGGGAAGATTATTTTTTTAAACTAGACCCTTCCTTGCCCTGCACCCCTTCTCACCACTTATGGCCTAGTAGCTTCACTACCCCTGAGATTTGTAGCCTCCACGCCACCCTATGTCCCCCCACACTCCCAGTAGGTAAGCTCACCCCTGCCATCCGTGGAACTTGTGTCTTTTTTCCAGCTCCTGCCAGCAGCACTTCTCGTACCTCTAATGCTGCAAGTCTACTTTTCAGTAACACTGCACTTTAAACAACGCAACCTGCCACGTTGAAAAGGATAATTCTTATTGCTCCACCATCCCTGGCACTTACATAAAGTTGGCCTGCACATGCTGTTCACTTTCCTAAAGCTTAGCTGCACGTCCTGTTCCAGAAGTGTGGCTCAATGATTAGAGCGCCAGACCCTGAGGCTGATGTCTAGCCCGGGACCAGGGTTCAATTCCCCACCTCGGCGGGTCTTGGATAAAAAATTCCAGAGACCTGATAATTCTCGCCTCGGTGCCTATTCCAATCATGGATTCCCACTCTGCAACTCTGGTCAATAGCTTGCTTAATCTCCACAACGGCCCCCACAACGCTAAGGATGCCTGGCCTCCACCTTGGGGGTGCCCAGGAGTGGACGCCTCACAGGGAAAGCCAGGATGGGTTTCACAGCGGTATTCGTACAAGCGCCTTGAGACCCTTGCGGGTGAGTAGTGCGCTATACAAGTGTCAATTTACATTTTACTCTGCAAGGCCACACAAGGGACATAGTTTAGACCAAAACTTCTCTGGGCCAGGTAAATTGCAGTGGGTGGGTGGTCTAAGGGCAGGGGTGCAGAAGTAGGGGTGCGAGAGGTAGTGCAGTGCTTACAAGCTATGGAAGAAGCTACGCAGTGTCAAGTGTTTTGTAATATTTGACAAACTTAAAATGCTTGCAAAATAAATTTGATAAATATTTCAAAATATTTCAGCAGTAAGAAAAGTTCAAATAAAGCTCGTAGTTTTTTGTGTGACTCTAAAGTGTGATTGTTGCAAAGATTTTAATAGGATCAAAACAAAAAGACTCTTTACAAGTGTGATGCACACATGAGAGATATGCACAGAAAATTGCTTTCCACGTCTTATCATTTATGTGTCACGCAGGGTTAGCATTAAAGCTGCATAATTAATACAAATGTAGTGCCCAATTGTGCTCTCTGTAAAAGGCAGTGCCCTCGCACACCATGCTTCAGTCATACATTTTGGACAATGGCCTCCCCACTCGCCCACCATTCTCCTGTCCAATCCTTCCTCTCTTTCTCCTCGCCTCTTCCTCGCTCTCTCTACTACTCAATCACTCTCTAGTACTCACTCTACTACTCTACTACACACTCTCTACTCCTCTACTACGCACTCTCTACTACTCACTATTACTCACTCTACTACTAGGTCTCGCATTTGCGAGAGATTAAGCTATTGGCATTGTAAATGAGAATGCCATTTATTTATCTGTTTTCAAAACCAACATATAAATAAAAATGTTGTCATTTACAATCCCAATAGCTTTAACTTTTGCAAAGGCGAGACCGTTGCATTGTAAATGCTTGTCTTTTTTTTTGTCAATAAAAATTGGTATTTAAAAAAAAATCATCCCTCAATATGATCAGTGCTGTGGTGTCTAACAAACTAACTTTGAGCTTCGCGAATGCTCCCGGATTATCTTCACTTGGTCCATAGTATACTGCGCAGACCAAGGGCCTATCCTGAATCGTTATAGTGACCACCAACCATCTCCCTGACTGGTCTGTCTCCTGTTAAACTACTTTTATATCCACATTACTTCTTATAAGTAGTGCCTCTCCACTTGTACCCCCTCTTTGCTCAGAGCAGAGCACCTCCTGAGCATCTTACTTTACTAAAGCTCTGTTTACACTCTTGCACTTCCAAATGGGTCGCTTGTAAAAAAAGAATGTGTGCATCACTATTCCTTAAAAATTCTGTAACTCAAGACACCTTTCTCCTATTCCACAGTCCGTTCACATTCCATGTTAGTAGTTTAACTTTATTAGACCTATCCATATTTAGAACTGTTGTCTTTAAACCTCCTGATTTCTTCCATTGTGAGCCTAAGCTATGTATGAGGACTACATCTCCCCCCCCTTGCACCCCACACCCTGTGCTCCCCCCACCCCCCCCCCCCAGGAAACACTCCTATTACTCCTTTGGCGGTTCAAAACTGCCATTCGAGATCCTCCCATTGCAGCTGGAAGCATCAACACAAAAGAAAATTGAAGTAACCCCCCCCTTTTATTTATTTTTACTATTTTACACTATTAAGTATACCCAATATCAACTCTGCCATCAAAATCTAGCTCCTAGTCTCTTTCATCTATATCTATATCAAACTCATGTCTGCAGCTGTGCCAGAAATGCATCAACTTTGTCCGGACTGCTAATATTATGCATTTTATTTCGCCACATTATTTTAAACATGGCTGGAAATTTCATTTGGCTCTGAGCCCCCCGGCTTCTCAGTTCACCCATTCTATCCCAAGCTCCCACTGCCTCCGAGCCGTTCTTTTCCAAAGATCTGATCTAATTTGGTAGCTGAATGACTCATGTTTTAATATGTTTCTTTCAAAGCTCTCCCCAGTACTAGCTCCTTAACCGCATACGTACGAAAATGAATCAATATCTTCCTCGGAGCCTTTCAAGCAGGATTTCACTTGGAGGGGTCTCTATGGACAATCTGTATCTCTTTCTCCAGCTCTATGTCCGGTCTATCTTTCAGAATTCCTTCTTTCAGGATTTTGCATATAAAAGCCTTAATATCCTCACCTTCTGCACCCTCAGTAACTTTAAGGACCCTTAAATTGTTGTGCCTCGCCTCCATCTCCAGCCTCTCCATATCCACCTGCAGAATTCTAATGTGTAGCTTTTAATTTTTCTAGGTCTTTACTGTTCTCTGACACCGCTTCTGACAGAATCTTCACCTTGCTCTCCAATGCCCCGGTTCGCGAGGCAATATAATCCAGTTTCTCTTCTAAGACGTCACACTTGTTGTGTATCCCTTTCTGGTTTGTCTATGAAATCTCAAATTTCGAGGATATATATCTTCTCTTAGATTCAAAAACATTGATTCAAGCTGACTCTTTCCCCCCCTCTGCTCCTTGTATTATATCCATATTTCCCTCCTCCATGATACTGCCACTACCTTGTGTTTGGCTGACACCTGAAGTTAGTGCCATTTTTGATATAGTAGGGGATGTAGCTGTAATATGCTGGGAATTGGCGTTACCCAATACCTCCTGGGTCCCGCACTGGCTGTTACGTTGGCCTTCCCCGCCTTCCCCACTTTTTTCATTTGCTAATAGTGCGAAGCGATTTTCCAAATGCAGAGGGGCAGAATCTGTCTGGGCGCCTTTTTCCCCCCTCCTTTAGGGGCTGCAACCTGCTCCATTATTTTGAAGTAGGAGGTTAAGGACAGAGTAGTTTTTATCAATATACGCGTGTCCTTGTCCCGTTTTTGTCTCCCCCAGATTTAATCACTTTTTTGTTTGGCATAACTGGTACCACCTCTCTACTTGCCCCCCCCCCCCCCCTGCCCCCCGCGCTGGTTTTACTCCCTCTGTTTTTTGCCTCGGGGTGAGACCTCAACTGATATCTATTTCTTAATTGGAAAGCAGGTGCTCCTTTATTAATTGGCATAGTTACGATATCTTTGTCTGGCCCTCCTAATGCCTCCAACCCAGCTTGAACTCCACCTGCTCTTTCTATGTCTGCAACGCTTTCCCTCTCTCCCTCCTTCTCCCTCTCTTTATCCGACTTCAAAGTCATGTAGAGCGAGTCCCTATCCATTGACAGAGCCTCTATCTCTTTAGCTTGTAATCCTCACCAGCTCCTTCGCCTTACCCCCTCTGTCCAGGAATCTGGTCTGGGCTCCTCACCGCTACTTTCTCCTCGGCTCTTCCTGACTTTCTCCCCCTGTCTCTCCAACCAGTGTACTGTTCTGACGCTGCCACCCCCCGCCCAGAAGCCAATCAGTGATGCAGCTGACCTCGTCCTCCTGCAGAGGTCCGCCAAGCGCCTGCCGGTCCCATACTGATCCGCCACGTCCTGGCCCATGTAAATGAAAGAAAGGAGCTTCGGTCTTCTGTATAAAGGTTCGTTGGTTAGAAAACTTAATAATATTTCTTTTCTAGAATATCACACATCACTAGCAGGTTAATTCTCCCTGCAGGTACTGCTCAACTCAGTACATGCCTCGTGCTGCGCCGGGAGCTCCCGCGACCGGCGTCAGCCTGCCGCCATCTTTCCCCGCCGCCACAAGGCTATCTTAGTAGCCTCTCCAAGGACTCTAATTCTTACAATTTTATTTCCTGGAATATAGCTGGTTTGGCCAACAAGTTCACAGTCCCGGAGTGGCATTGTTTTATTCAAAAGTTTGATATCATTTGCTTGCAGAAGACCTGGGCCATTGACAACTCCTTCTTTCTGGTAGGGTACAAGTCGTTTAATGTGCCTGCAAATCCCTCAAGGGCCGGTCGACCTCAGGCTGAAAGAAGGTATTGTGGACTTGAACACAGACAATCCTTGCCTGCAGGCCTTGCTATTTTCATGAGGGCCTAGCAGATTACTGCTTTGGAATTTTTATAATGCTACCTCATCCCTCCCTGAGGTTTGTAACATCACATGCCTGGGCACCTTCTTGACTAATTTTAATGCTTCCCCCGCCACACCTCTAATATTGTTTTGGTGTGTGATTTTTATGTTCATCCCTATGGGGACCCCAGGTTGCAGGGTATTGGGCCTATTGGAGGCTCTCCCTGTCCAAGCTTTGCTGATGCGCTTTTTGAACATAGTGCCCAGGGGGAAAAACTAAATTCCTTAGTTTGTGATCTTGATCTGCATTCAACCTTTAAAGGGCATGGCAAAGATTCTTCCTTTATTGATTTTATCTTTGTCTCAACTCCTATTTTTTTACCTGATTCTTGATTTTTCAATTAAAACTAGTAACCATAGCGATCTTAACCCGCTATGTCTTAAAGCCAACTGGCCCATATTGGGGTTGAAGAAGAGCGAAGGAGGAGGATCACTTCAAATCTCAGATAGAGGTAGAAGGCTTAAATGGGCACAGATCATCCTCGGTTCCTTTCATGAGACTCTCCTGGTCAAGTGCCAGAACGAGATTCTGTACTTTAGGCTTAGGGTAGGCACTCTACCAGTAGGCCACTTGACATCGAGATGGAAATCTCCCTCCCAGCACTCTCCCTATTGTGCCCTATGTTCCACAAGGGTGGAGACGGTTGCCCATATCTTCTTTGAATGCCAAGATTACGTTAACACAAGAAAGCGCTGGCTTAAACCTGTGTGCAGATCATTCGGCACCCGCCAGTATACAGTGGCCCTTCACATCTTACTTACAGATACCACCCCCCTTGTAGTATGTGGCGTCTCAAAATTTTTAAAATGGTCTTGGTTGATCCGATTAAATAGGCATTCTGTATCCATTTAATTCCTTTTTAACTGTATATACCAAAATCAATGCTTTTTAATTGTACATATTCCAATGTTTTATTGTCTTTTTTAGCTCAAGGATGTATACCTATGTACATTTGTTGTATATCTTTTTAAATTACTACTGTATTGCTTTTAAGATATTTTTATGTATTGAAGTAAAGCATATCAACCAACCGAGATTCAGATTTGTCAGGACGCAGAGTTGCAGCCAGACAAGGCCATTGTCAATGCCTTTGAATCTAGCTCTCGTCCTATCGCTGAGCTACTGACGGTCCCCTCCCCTAAAAGCCTATGAGATAGGGTACCCAGATAGAGCAACTCAGAATGTTCGCATGCAGCTAGGATGCTCAGGGAAGAGCTGCATGCCACACCGAGAGATAGAACTTTAGTAAGAACCCACAGAAAACAATACAAAGTAGGCCTCAGTAAGCGTAAGGCGGCTTTGAAGGAGGAAGCATGGAGTAAACTCATGGAAGTCAGTACCATCAAGAGCAGTGCCAAGTTTTGGAGCATTATCAATGCTCCAAAGTGCAATGGGAGTAGAGATCGAAAATACCCTGGATGCCCATATTACAGAGAATGACTGGGTCATCCATTTTGAGGGTACGTTCGGGGGCCTTCTGGCCCAGAAAAGATCGCTGGGGGGGATGCTAAAAATACAGCCCTGTCAGTTTCGAAGGAAGAAGTGAGGCGGGGAATTGCCAGCATGACGTGTAATAAGGCCCCCGGACCTCTACATGTCCGATACAGAGTTTCCGTTCTGGACACTCCATGATAGACCTTTTTATGGTAATGGACTAGCATACGGTTGCCCGCCCTGGCACCATCTTCATGGCCTTCAAGGACCTCCCTTCCGCATTTGATTGCGTGAACAGAGGAAAACTGTGGCAGATTTTGCTCTCCTTGAGGGTGGATAGTAATAAAATTATTTTCTTACAAGACCTCCATCGAGACACTAAGGCTGCTGTTTGTTATTAGGCCAACCTGAGGGTGTTATGCATGTTGCCTGTCCGGACTGGAGTCCATCAGCCCTGTATTTTGGCTCCTTTTTTGTTTAATCTTTATATCAACAACTTGGAGAAGACTCTCCTGGAGACCAAGGCGGCCTTCTCTCAGGCTGGACGGCAAGACAATGCCTGACAGCTAGGACCGAACGGGGCCAGCAAATGCTCACAAGCTCCTTTGTCCAATTAATGGGGGTCCAGGATTTGAAGGTCAACAACTCTAAGTACTATTTCATGCAAGTAGGGGTCCGCTCCAGCAGGCCATATACATTCAAGGTTTAGCCTTCACTAAGTTTGAGCATTTTCTCTTATTTGGGGGATATTATTAGATGATAAAATGAAATGGGGGCCCCAACTCACCCGCAAGAAAAATGACCTTACCTGGCAGACTGAAGCCATATTTAATTTTGCCGCCAGACTGGGAAAAAGACCGGCGGGGGCTTTATTAAAGCTTTACAGAGGCAAATGTATTTTAAAGGCACTTCATGGCAGTGAAATCTGGGGGTACGCACCAAAGATTACCTTCAAATCGTGGAAAACAAATTTTTGAGACAGCTTTTATGCGTTCCTCAGGTGGAGTGGTGTGGCTCACTGGTTAGAGGCGGCAGACCCGGGAGCAGAGGTCGGCCCGAGACCAGGGTTCGATTCCTGACGCGGCAGGGTCTTGAGCCATGGTCAGCGGACTCGATAATTCTCGCCTAAGTGCCTACTCCGACCATGGATCCCACTCAGCAACTCTGGGCTATAGCTTGCTTAATCTCTACTAATGGCCCCATCAGCTTTTCTTCACCTTGGAGATGCCCAGGAGGGACCATCTCACAGGGAAAGCCAGGATGGGTTCCCCAGCGGTATACAGCACCGGGACGCCCCTTTGCTGGGGCAGCTGTGCGCTTTACAAGTATACGACATTTAACATTTACCCCTCTTTCACTGCTGAAGAGGAGCTTGGTATGACTTATATTACCGATCTGATGGCATTTTGCCCTGTGTCTCTCTGGTTAAGAATCTGGGCTGAGAAAGGGACCACAGTAAATAGAGTGATCTTAAAAGATTGTTTGGCTCTTGAAAACGCCTCTCGGGTGAAGTGGCTCGGATATATTTGAAAAGAGTTTAACAAGCATAGGGAGAGATCTTTTCACTAATCCAGACGTGACAAGTAAGAGGGATCTGAACCTCATCAAGACGGCCCTCCTTGAGCAGCAGATTACTGCTAGGGAGGAGTAGGAGCTTCTGAAGCCCAGCGTACGCCGCTCCATCTTGCTAAGGACCACCCAGATGGTGGAGCCGTACTTACTGGGGTTCATAAACCCATATGACTGTTTTTTACTGACCAGGTTCCGGTTCGATCTTTTCCACTACCTCCTCGCCCACCCCAGGGGCCAGAACAAGGGACAAATCCTGCCGTCCTGTGGCTGCGATGGAATATCTCCACAGGACATGGTCTATTTTTCTATATTTTGCACATTTTATGCTATTCCAAGAAAGTTCTTTTTAATCCCTATTCTGAGAAAGGCATTTTTTTAAATAGTCTCGGATAGCACTGCTTTTTATGTGCTTCATTTTTTTAAGTCCGCTATCAGGCTCAGGGATAGCTGTGATTAATTAGCTTGTTCTTCAATTCTTTCCCTGGCACCATACATTTTTCCCTCCTTAGCTTGCCTGTTCGACCATTAACCAGTTCATGAGTGGGGATTTACTGCGTCACTTTGAGTGGTTCGTTCATCAAGTACTATCTGTGTGTTATTGGAGCCTTGGTTTCTCTGTATTGTTATCTGTACATATTATCGTTAAACCTGATATGTCCCTCTGTGGATTGTATTTACTATATTTTAACTTGGCTTTTATGGTTTTAATACACGAAACCGAATTAAAATTTGAAAGAGAGATAGAACAGTGCAAGTGCCTGCTAGCAGACAGATCTACTTAAATACAGAAAACCATTTAGTTTTACTGCACATCACAAAACATGATTTTAGTGGGGCAAAGTATAGATCTTGTCAGGTCCCACGGTGGGGACCAGTCTCGAACACTGCCTAGAGACGTGTCTGTAATTTTGTAAACTACAGTTCCCATGATTCCAGGTCCTGCGTGCGACGCCTGAGCCGATGACGTCACACGCGGAAGCTACAACACCGAACGGGAAACAACAGCGCCTGCCGTTGATTCTGCTTACTTCCGAAGACGGTGAGGTTTCGTCCCTCGAGGTTCCAGCGTATCCTTTTTGTGGGTTCTGTTGGCGAGTAAGTCCTGGAGTGTTCCGCTCGAGTCCTTTGCTCGCTGTATTGGAGCTCTATTTCACGTCCAGAGGAGTCCTCGGCTGAGGCTCCGCTCTCGAGTCTCCATGGAGGCTCGGTTTTGGTAAAGGCTTTCCTTGGCTAATATCGCTGTACTTTACATCTGGAAGAGCACAAACTTACCTGGGAGATTCCTTCCCGGATCCGTGCCTATGACTGTTTCTCCGTGTTTGTGTTTTCAGTGATCAAAGAAAGTAAGACTCCTTGCCAAATATCCCTCAGGAGTAAGGGGTATTTGGATTATAATTTATCTGGTGACTTTGTGTGCTTTTGTAGCGCTCAACCAAGACTATTGGGTTAAGATTCATTCTGAAGAAGTATTCAGCATTCTTTGTTTTTGGTGTTCTTGCCTATGTAAGGAATACAGGACATCTGTTAATGCTACTCCTATATTCCTATGTCGTTGCAAGGTCTGGTGAGATAACCAGGTGTTGTATAAGTTAGGCATCGGAAACTAACTATTATCTTCATTTCGTTTGCTTTGTACAACAGGGACATATGAGCTTCGCCTGGCTGGCTACTTACCATTTGCCCTCTGTTGAAGCCATTTTGGATATTGCATAGGTACGTGTATGACTACATAGGTGATTAGTACTCGTGCAGTGATCAAAGTGATGACATTATGGTTCTTGTGTTTTAGATCTGTATTACAAGGTCAACCATTCTGATTGCCAGGCAAAGCCAACCTTTTCCATTCTCCAGGTATATAGCCTTCAGTTCAAAAGGCGGGTGGGGTTGTGTCTGGTATTACCTACCTGTGTTCAATACAACTAAGTGTGTGCTTGACTCATGGTGCCTTGTTCTCGTTTCAGCTTCCTCTCCCTGCAGTTCCCTTCCTACCCTTCCTGATATCCCTCGCTTGACCATACCTGTGTGTCTGTTCTCATTCAGACCCAGGGGCTGTCGAGAGGTGGAACCCATAGAGCATCGTACGATCCTGAAAACACCTGGACCTGACAGAATCAACAGCCCAAGAAATTTAGTCCTCCCGATCGTACGATACAATGTCCACCATAGATGATATCCTGGCAGCCCTTGCGCTGGTCCAAACTGAGTTGCAAGCGTCTAGAGCTGAGACTGCTGCGCTGCAGGCACAGGTGGACAGGATGAATCGTAATCCCTTTGATGCTGGTACTCCGCAGGCTTCTTCCATAGTGGTGGAAGTTCCCGCTCCGATACCTCTGGCCCCCCCAGAACGATTCCATGGGGATAGCAGTAAGGTGCAAGTGTTCCTCACACAGGTGTTGTTACATTTCTCATGTAAACCCAAGATATTTAACACCAATCACGCCAGGGTGGCTTTTCTCATCTCATACCTAGCGGGGGATGCTGCTCAATGGGCAGTACCATTAGTGAAAAGAGATGATCCCATACTAAGAGATTGGGAGGCCTTTCGTACTGATTTTGAGAAAACCTTCAACCGCAGATCAGCCACACTGTCGGCAGACAGGGAGTTGTTAGGCTTAAAACAGGGCAATAGAGATTTGATTGCATATCTCAACGATTTTAGAAGGCTCATAGCGGAAACCGATTGGACAGAAGAGAAAAGACAGGCCATATTCTATACTGAACTGACAGAGGAGATGAAAGATGTACTTGCTCAGATCGACCCTCAGCCCAGTACCTGTGAAGATATGATCATCCTGGTTCTGAGACTGGATCATCGCCTCAGTGATCGGAGGGGAGACAACAGAAGGAAGGATAGGTTAACACCAAGATATGAGCATCCCAGAGTTCCTGAAGGGGCCGCACCTTCTAAGCCCGAACCCATGGAAATAGGCGCTGTGAGGTCTCCTTTAACTACGGAAGAAAGGGAATACAGACGAAAGAAGGGTTTGTGTTTATATTGTGGCCGGAAAGGGCATTTCATCAGGGAATGTCCTACTAGAACCAGAGCAAGGACCGAACACAAGAAGGTGTCTGTGGTGGCTTCTGAACAGGGGTCGGGAAACGAGAAGGCTTGAAGGCGGATGAAGGGATCCCTTCAAGTAAGTTCATTATCCCTTCATTGGATGGAGATGGGAGAAAGGAAGGTCTACACTTCTATGTAGATATTTGGTTGGAAATACAAAAGAAGAGGTTGGAGTTAAGAGCGATGTTGGACTCAGGAGCAACCGGTTGCTTTATGGACCATGCCAAGGCTATCAGCTTAGGACTCGCACTAGAAGAAAAGGAGACTCCAGAAGCAGTGTATGCAGTGGATGGTAGAAAGTTGGATTCGGGTCCCATCAGGTTACAAACCAGGGAGCTTGGTATGACCATGGGTTTTGAACATCAGGAAACGTTGTATTTCAACATCATTCATGCACCACAGTATGGGGTGATTCTGGGTCTTCCGTGGTTGCGTAGACACAACCCCGTAGTGGATTGGGAAGGACAAACATTACAATTCACATCGGAATATTGTCAACAAAACTGTTATCCTGTGAGAACAGGTCCTGCTTCTGGTTTAGCTTGCATTCATCATATCGCCACAGCAATCGAACATGATGTAGAACTTCCATTCGAGTATCGAGAATTGGCGGAGGTGTTTAGTGAAAGTAAGGCAGAAGCCTTACCACCGCACCGATCATATGATTGTCAGATTGACTTGATTCCAGGGGCAAAGATTCCAGCTGGGCGTGTTTATGCGCTTACCGAACCTGAAACAGTACATCTCCGGGCGTACTTAGACAAACTATTGAAGATTGGGTTTATTAGAGAATCCAAATCCCCGGCTGCCTCCCCGCTGTTCTTCCTCCCTAAGGCTAATGGGGAACTTCGTGCTTGTGCGGATTACAGAGCCTTGAACGCCATCACAGTAAAGAACAAGTATCCTCTCCCTCTCATTAACGTACTATTGGAACAAGTCAAAGAGGCGGTGATTTTCATGAGGTTGGACCTTAAGGGCGCATATCACCTGGTCCGAATGCGTTCAGGGGACGAGTGGAAGACTGCCATAAAGACCCGTTTTGGACTCTACGAGTACCTGGTAATGCCCTTCGGGCTATGTAACGCGCCTGCTGCCTTCCAGTTCTTCCTGGATGACGTACTCAAGAACTATTTGGAGCGCTTCGTCGTAGTATATATAGACGGCATCCTGATCTATTCATCCACCACGGAACAACATGTGGAACATGTGAAGGCTGTTCTGAGTACATTATTGGAACATCGTCTGTACTGCAAACTCAGCAAGTGCGAGTTTAACACTACTTCGGTGGAGTTCTTAGGAGTGATGCTCACACCAAAAGGACGGGAAATGTCTGAAAGAAAGATTTTGGCTGTGAAGAATTGGCCCATACCAAAAACAGTAAGGGACATCCAATGTTTCATTGGGTTTGCGAACTTTTATCGCTGGTTCATTGAGAACTTTTCTGCTATGGCGTCCCCAATGACGAGATTATTGAAAAAGAAGGTGCCCTTTGTTTGGACGGAGGAGGCCCAGAGAGGGTTTGATGAATTGAAGAAGGCTTTTGTTTCGGCTCCTGTGCTGGTGCATGCTGATCCCAACAAACCTTTCATAGTGGAAGCGGACGCTTCCGATTCTGCTGTAGGAGCAGTACTGTCCCAACGTCACTCAGACACCGGCCAGTTACATCCTGTAGCCTACCTCTCCCGTACTCTGAACTCGGCTGAACAGAACGATGTAATAGCCGAAAAAGAGTTGTTGGCAATAAGAACCGCTTTTCTGGAATGGAGGCATCACCTCATGGGGGCGCGACATGTAGTAACGGTGTATACGGACCACCGTAACTTACAATACATGGCCGTGGCCCGCCATTTAACACCTCGGCAGATGCGTTGGATGATGCACTTCGCAGATTTTGACTTCATTGTCACATACCGACTGATGTAAATATATAATTTACCGTCTTAATTTCTATGCAGGTAAGTACTCAATCAATAATAACTCAAATCGGAAAGAAAAAAACAGAGTCCGTGGTGTTAGAGTTCTTAGGGGTTTTATTCCTCAAAAAGGAATGGTCAAGACCAGTATATCATGTTCTTCCCACCACAGGGGTGGAAGAAGGGATAGAGCGCTGCATTTTATTGACAGTACACAGCTTATATACTTAATTTACACCATAGAAAGCAATGCAATAGGCGTAACAGCTGAGAGAGGACAAGATAACAGTATCCACGTGTTACTAGTACGTAATCAGAAGGCGTGGACTAGGCGTGAATTAGAGGTGTGTGCTAGAAACGTCACAGGTAGGTGTCACAAGAGGGTGGCACTAAACAGAAATGTTGCAATGTCAGCAGAAATCGGAAGCTTGGATGCGCGCGCAGCTACATGACGTGTGATTGACGTGAAACTGGAGGGTGCAGGGGGCTTGACATTTACACTGATGGAAAGAGACAGAAGTCTGGCATGTCAGATCAACTTGTACTTCTATCATATCTGATATCTGATGTTTGGGAACCATATTATCTGGACGGGAAAGGTCTCTGGGGCAGAAGCTATTCTATACTGACTGTGAATGCGTGTATAAGCGCCTGGGTGTCTGCATGAGAAGCATGAGGAGCGTGGGGCCATGGGGCCTTCCATGGGAGCATGGTAACAGAGGCTATGAATTACTTGCACGGAGACAGGTTGGCCCTTTGCTCTGCAGATGAGGGGGATGTTTACTGAAACTAGTAGGCAGGAATGTATTTTCGAAGAGCGGAACAGATAACTCGAAGGTTATAGTCAGTCTTGGCAGGCAGCAGGCTGAGCTGAGCGCAGTGGGCCGCGCTGGAAGTAAGTCAGAGTTCACGGGTACAGAGGCAGCATGGGCTGAAGTTTTCAGAGTCAGAAGCCAGAAAATGGCTCGATGGCAGAAATTCAGGGCCTACTTTGCTAGAGCTGAAAAACGTGTAAGGTACATTATAAAAAGACGTTGTCATAGCATACTTAGGAACGGACTATTTAACCCATTCAGGGTGGGTCTGAAAGAGGACACGTTAACGTTGGACGCAAATGTATTTGCGTCTTCATAGCTGGCACAGGAGAGAAGTTACATGCACTTTAAGCTGGTACATGGAGACGGTGGGGTACGCGCTAGGGAACACAACTTGACCATAGAATTTATATTTCCTCATTCCCTCCTTGTTCCCTACGGACCCTTCATGATATATCGATCCTCATGAATCGATCAGTTTGTTCTTGTAACATCATTTGCTCTTCTTTCTTTCTTTTACGTCCTGAAAGGAAACTGGAATGTTCAATACATGAAGTGGCACACAGTCCACAAATCGCTGGCCCACACTGTAAGCACAGGCAGCAACTGAATACTAGGACTAGGCCAATGCCTAGGAAGGATAGGATCTTCCATCCCCAAGTCGTTAACGTTGTCCAGAACCAACCGGACCAAGTCCAGGTGCCTGGATTCTGATGTATCTGATTTGCAATTTTATGAAGACGTGTAATAGCTTGATATACAGATGGTGCGTTTTGTGGAATGAAAACACAGCAACTTGACCCGATGACCTTACAGGCTCCGCCTCTATCTGCCAAGATGACGTCAATAACAAGACGATTCTGAAGGACAACAACCCGCATGGCGGACTGTTCTTCGGTTAAGTTACCTAGGGCGGAGGCAGTTTCATTCACTACTGCTTCAAGTGTTCTAGTTAATCTGCGTATTAGTTTACTATTTTGGACAGGGCCTAAAAAGAAAAAGAATCTTTTATTAAAATCGGTGTATTGCTCCCATGCCGTTTCAGTGTAGTCGACAAGTGAGATATCTCTTCTGAGTCTATTCTTTACTATGTTTGTATTTCTGTGATAATCAGGAGGAGCTAGAAAAACAGGTGGCAGAAGGAATGCAATATAACAGGTACCATCCCAGTCGGGAGGTAGGCATATGTATGCGGTATGACCACAAACAAAATAGGAATGACTGATAGCTTTAAAGGACGATTTACCATGATCACTGAATTCGACCACAGTAGTACATTTACTATGACCTAAGTGTACTGAACCTTTCTTCCTGACACATAATTCACCGGTGACTGGTAATACTGACATAGCGGGCAGAACTGGTGTAGCTTCGGATTCAACAGTAAGAATCATAAGGTTAATTGTGTAATTACCTAGTCCATATACTTCATTTTCTAGATTAGTTCCTATTCTAATGTCCTTATCCGGGGAGCAGACGTCGAGCAGGACCAAGTTCAAGTTTCCCCAAACCCAGCCCCCATCGAAAACAGCAATATCAGGATCTAAGGAATTAATTATTTTAAACCATGCACCACAGGAGCCATTGTGAGTGAACGGGTATGGAAAGAGGGGCAGAGCTCCCTTGTAATTCTGGTAAGGAGGGAGTCGGCCACATATCCAGCAGTTTGTAGCATTATTCGTCTGATGGGAATGATGTAACATACTAATGAATGTATTGTTGCGCAGCGCAAGTCTGTAAGAAAGTTCATGTGGAGGTAACTCCCTAAAAGAATGTTCAGCAGATACATTGTAAGCAGATTGTTCACGCTTGAAAATAGGGTAATAGACAGGGAGAAGTATACTGGCAACTATTATCAGAAGACTTAGAAAAAACATTATTAACAATGTCACTATACAGTGACTACGCAGTGATTTGCAGTATGTACGTTTCTTGAATTCTCTCTCTCTCTCTCTATCTCGATCTAGGGGATACATGTCAGAAACTATTTAACCGATTCACCTAGGGGAGGACTTAAACAATTAAACTGTCTGACTTTATAGATCGGAGCTTAAGTCTGTACTCCTCTTGGGGAGTTTTCTCTCGTTCGGAAGTTTTAAAGTCACTGGGCTCGATACAGTCTTTGGTGGGGGTGGACGAGCCTGGGTCTGGTTTCAGTTCATTGTATTTTTTGATATGGCTCGTGTGGACCCACCCCTTTCTTCCTTCCAGTTTCACTGCGGTCCTCGTTGTAAGAAGGACGGTCTTTGGCTCCTTCCAGCGGGGCTCCAGCGGACTCTTCCTGTCGAAGTTCCGTACTAAAACTGTGTCCCCAGGACGGACATCATGTGGCTTTACATCAGTGTTGTCGGGGAAAGCTGCGGCAACCTGTGAACGACATGATTGGAGTGCAGACATCAAGGAGGCAAGGTAATCTGTCAACATATTACAATCAACATCAGTAATTTTCTTAGGAATGGGCGTCCCCCACATATTTGGTGGTCTACCAAAGACCACTTCGTACGGGGATAGTCCTGATCTCGAGTGGGCAACCATCCTCATATAGAACAGTGCCACTGGCAGGGCGACTATCCAGTCGACCCCTTTCTCTTGACATATTTTAGCAAGGCGTGTCTTTAATGTCTGATTATGCCTTTCTACAAGGCCTGCGGCTTCGGGATGTCGGACACAATGGAATCTCCACTGGTATCCTAGCAATAGGGAAACCTGCTTCATTAATTCGGATGAGAATGGCTGACCGTTATCTGAGTACACGACACGAGGCAAGCCGTACCGTGGGAAGAATTCACGAACCAACTGCCTGGCAGTGGTCGGAGCAGTGTAATCTGGGACTGGGTATGCTTCGGTCCAACGGGACAGTGCACAAACAATTACGAGGACATATTTGAATCCTCGACAACGGTCCATCTGGATATAATCCATCTGGAGGACTTCAAAAGGGTGATCGGGAAGATGAAATCCACCTTGCTCTACAGGGACGCTTTTACCTGGATTGAACTGACAACAGATCATGCAAGTACGCACTTTCTGTTTTGCTGCTGCTCGTAAGTGTTTATTGCTCCAAAGATTTTGTAAACTGTCTAACATCGCTTTTTCTCCTAGGTGTGCTGGACTATGTGCTGTATTGATCATGACTTGAACCATAGAATCAGGGAGAAACCATGTACATTTTCCCTTCGTCATCCAACCTTGATCTGTCTGGATCCCTCCTAGTTCAGTCCATTTCTTTATTTCATCTGGAGTAGCATGTGCCTGAATATCGATTACATCTAGTGTGGGATCCCTGACTGTCATACAATTTGTCGGTCCTATTGTCTTTGTCACATCCGTTATCTGAGTGTGAGTCAGTGCTGTATGTTTTGCTGTCTGGTCTGCCAGGTCGTTACCCTGGGAAACAGAATCTGTAACTTTAGTATGTGCTTTACACTTCATGACAGATATGCCTGAAGGCAGATGTATTGCTTCTAACAGTGCTTGAATGAGGGGACCATGTTGGATCTTGGCACCATGAGAGGTCAGAAAACCTCGTTCTTGCCATAACATTCCGAAGTCGTGTACAACTCCGAACGCATAACGGGAATCAGTATATATATTAACATTTCTGTTCTTGGCTAGAATACAGGCTCGGGTCAGAGCAATAAGCTCTGCCGCTTGAGCGGACAGTGTGTCAATACGATGTGTTTCTTTTACTTCAGTTTCAGTGGTCACTGCATATGCGGCCACTAATTCTCCTGTACTTGTTCGCATACATGAACCATCCACATAAAGTGTCAGGTCTGGATTTGTCAGTGGAACATCTGTTAAGTCTCGTCGGGGCTTCGTTGCTGCATTAATGATTTCTATACAATCATGCGGGGCTGGATCTGTCATAATTGTAGGTAACAGTGTTGCGGGGTTCAGAATGCTGCAGCGTCTGATTTCTATGTGTGGCTGGAATAGCGTTAATTCGTAACCTGTCAGTCGTGCTATGGTCAAGTATTGAGTCTGGGTTCTGTTTAACAGAACCTCTACAGAATGTGGAACTTGTACTGTTAACTGATGTCCTAAAACAATTGAATCGCTCTGTCTAATTGCTAATGATGTTGCTGCTACAGACTTTAAGCACGCAGGGAGTGCCTGGGCTACTGAGTCCAATGTACTTGAGAAATAAGCGCAAGGCTTATGTGAACCTGCTTGATCTTGAGTGAGGACAGACAATGCTGTACCATCACGTTCTGTAACAAAAAGTGTAAACGGTTTGCTGTAACATGGTGTCGCTAAAACTGGTGCTTGACATAATGCTTTCTTTAATTCTTCAAAGGTTTGTGTATGTTCCTGAGTCCAAGGGAGGACAGTCGAAGTCGCTGCCTCCTGTGTCGTTAACTGGATGAGTGGTTTAGCTAGAAATGCATATTGAGGAATCCATTGTCTGCAGTACGAGGTGAGGCCTATGAAGGCCCGCACTTCCTTTTGTGTCTGGGGTCGTGGCATATTTACAATTAACTGAATGCGATCGGGAGTGAGCTGTCTCCCCACTTTGGACAGCAAGTGACCCAAGTACACAACTTGCTGAACACAGAATTGTAGCTTCGAAGGAGACACCTTGTGTCCCTTGTCGGCCAGAAAATGTAAGACTGTCAGTGATGCTTGTTCACATTCGGGCTCACTTCGTGCGGTGATCAGCAGATCATCGACGTATTGCAGTAAAGCAGTGTTAACTGGCATTTGAATACAATCTAGTTGTCTTTTCAGTGCTTGACTATAGATGCTGGGGCTTTCTGTGAATCCTTGAGGTGCGCGGGAAAATTTGAAACTTCGTCCATTTAAACTGAATCCGAAGAGATATTGGCTCTCTGGATCAATAGGTACACTAAAGAAGGCGTTCTTGAGATCAATTACAGTGAAGAACGTTGCTTCAGAATCAATAGCAGTCAATAGGGAAGAGATATCAGGGACCACAGGGTACTGTGGTACAATGCATTTATTCAGTTCTCGCAGATCAATCACCAGCCGATATACTGGCGGTGCATTGGGGTCAGTACGTTTAAGAATTGGAATGATGGGTGAATTACAGATATTGGAGTCGGTCTCTACGACCACTCCTTGGGCTATGAGCTCTTCAATTATTCCCAGTAAAGCCACTACAGCATCGGGTGGTAACTTGTATTGTCTGATTCGTGGTAGAACAACTCCTGTCTTGAGTGTAACACGGTATGGTGTGATATGCATACAACCTACATCAGTTGGGCCTGTTGCCCACAAGTGATCTGGTACATTTTTCAATCTGACATCGAATCCTCGTAAGACATAATGACCCTTGAAATCCCGCAGAAAGAGTCTAACCCCCTCCGGGGAACAGCAGATTATGGCTCCTAGAGCCTTTAATGTTTTAATTCCTAACAAATTCTCTGGGCATGATTTCGTAAGTAACAAGTCTGTAACTCGCGATAATGGACCCACAGCCAGGGGGACTGGTTCAGATACTTCATTTACAATGGGCTGTCCTGAAAAACCAAGGGAAACATTCTGTGAGCCTGAGAGGGGTGCCCCTGGGACTTCATTATGACTGATCGTTGTGCGGCTTGCCCCTGTGTCAATTAAAAACTTTCTATCTTTTCCCAATACTTGACTGTGTACATAAGGACCCTCTTGATCTACAGGAATTTCAATAAGAGGCAAGCCAAATTCCCTCTCTAGGCTGTTTCATGTATATCGTTGATACTCTGGATAAGCAGATTGGGCATACTGGTACATCTGTTGGGAAACTTGTTGAGTCGAAGCGGTGGGCTGTGGTACCGCTACTGTCTGTGCTGTGTGAGATGAAGCATGCGTAGGCTGTGTGTTCTGCATAGGTTGTACATTCTGTGAGGTCTGTTGCTGGGCCTGATCTTGTCTTGGTGGATGCGGTCTTTCTTTAGTTTTACCTGTTGCTATGTTATGTTTCAGAACTGGACATTCATGTACGTAGTGACCTGGCTGCTTACAATAGTTGCATGTCCCTTTAACGGGAGCTGCAGAATGATTTGTCTGGGTCGTACCCTTTCTGTTTCCGTCGGTATGGACCGACTGGGCTACTAACATTTTCATTTTCGTGTCTCTCATACGTTTTTGTTCCTGATCTTGTTCTTCTCTAATTCTATTCTGATGGTATTGTAACATTTGTAACATCTGGGATGGCGTATTTGCTTGCCATGTACTCTCAACCTTGTATACACGATTCTTGACTGCTAACAGGGAATTCTCAACTAGCTTGGATACAAAAAGATGCGGGTACGACTCGCTACTTGGTTTAAGACCACTATTAATAATAAAACATTTCTCGAATCTTGAATAGAAGTCACTGGTATCTTCGTCGGGTTTCTGTTTACATGCTGAGATTGCATCCCAGTCTTCTTTTCTAGTTGTCAATAATCTTGGCAGAACCTGTACTATCAAACCTGGTAATGCTTTAGTTTTCTCCCCAAGGCCTACCCCTGGGACACGTTTGCTCTCTTCATCTTCTATTTCTGCCCATACAATCTTTTTCTCTCCCACCTCCCATTCCTTTTCCTTTAATTTCTCGTAGATGCCCGTGGGCAGTAGTACCTTTAACATTTTCATGATATCTTCGTATGTGTAATCCCCCATCAGTAACATGTCTAAGTTCTCTGTGAAAACCTGCAGGGTCTTTATCATGGCACGGTACTAATTTCTTCATTTCTAACAGTTCTAACTTAGTCAGTGGCGTGTGTACATACACGCGTTTCAAGACATGATCCTCACCCATAACTGGGTGCACTTCTCGCAAGGGGTTCTGACTTTCAATGCCACTCAGGCGTTGCATGTGATACATTTTTCTTTCTGGGTGTGGGGCGGGAACATATTCGGTGCTTACAAAAGTGTTATATCTATGTCGTTGTTCTAGAATTATTTGTATTAACTTGGTACTTAGACCTCTCCATCTATCCATGAGTAGTGCTTCTAGTATTTCGGGTAAGGGGGCCTGGATCAGAATGTTGGTTTCTGTATTTCGTGAGGAGGTGCTGAATCATGTATACACCTGCTAATTTCTGCTCGTCTGGGGAAAGGTTCAGAAATGTCTGTGCTACCGTGTCATCATTATATATGTCGGGATTTTCAGACCATAATATGGCTGACCGAGCTAGTTCTTGTTCATCCATAGAATAGAGTACGTGGTACCCCACTCTCTCTCGGAGTCTTTTATCAGTTTCCTGGAACTGATGTTCAGAAGAATTCGGGTTGGTTAAGGCAGAGAGAAAAACTCTCTTATTTTCTGGACGAATACCTTTCTTAAGGTAAGTTCCCTTACCTACATACGCTATAGTGTCTGTAGTCTTTTCTGATTCTTCAGGTCCTTCTTCCTCCTCAGAGGAAGCCTTTTCTTTCTCTTTTTCGTGTGTTTCTATCACTGTCTTTCTAATTTTCTTGTACATACTGGCTATGCAAGTCCCCTTGTCGTGTTTTCCTTCAGATACATTTTGACCCCACTTGTTTAGTGCATCTAACTCACTCTGATCTGTCTCAGGCCTGTCTCGTTCTCTTATTAGGCAATTTATGAAAAAACGTAGTATCAGTGCTTGGACGTCAACTTTCTGACGCTCCATGGCCTCCTGAATACTGTCAGGGTCTTTCCCAGTCTGAACAAACTCATATATTCTATCTAGGCGTTCCTTCATTCCTGCATAACACAGCAGGAAATCAGTAGCAGATCTTAACCGTAGTGATGCCATCATCAATGTATCGTCTTTACCGGGTACTGGATCGTATCAGCAAACTGAAAGATTTTCTTTGAATATGTCAAGGCGGGGTGACTTGAACGCAAAAGGATTCCGCAAATCCCCGAGCTGTAACCTGCGTGTTAATGGCGGGGTGTGCAGACCCCCGGTCGCACCCCCTGAAGCTGAAGCTTGGGCATTATCTCTCTGTGGCGTCTGTACCTGAGCTTGAATTTTTCTTTTAGCAGGATCAGGTAGAAGTGGTTTCGGTAGATCAACTTTAGGTACGGGAAGTGGTGGAGGTGGTGGAACAGTAGTATTCTGTTGTGGTACTGACGGAATATGATCTTGGGGCGGGTTACCACCCCCGTCCCTGTCGTTAGGCAGGGCGCGGACAGGCAGATTGGTGTAAGCGGGTGCTACATCCTCTAGATAGGAATTCAGGAATATGTCTTTAGTGGTCTTATGCATTACTTTAGTTGGAACTAATGGTGGCGGCAAATTTTTCGGCATTTCTGCAATGGCCTCAGGCGAACCCTCGGCCGCGAGATACATACCGTTTACGAGGTTATTTCGTGCGCGGTCTACTTGCTCTGATTTTACTCGGATCCCCTCGGTAACTAACTCGTTTTCTTGGGCCTTGTCTGATTCTCGAAGTCTGTCTTCTCTACGTAGTGCTTTTTCAGCACGCTTATGTGATTCCTTACGCCAAAACTCTATGGCGTCTTTCTGAGATTGTCTGGCTTTCTTTTTCCATAATGCTTCTTCTACCTTCATGATGCACTCGGCATCCCATGTTCCGGTAACAGGCCATCTGTGTCTTTCGTCTAGATGTTTAGTATAGTCGGCCCATAAATCTAGATACAATATGGCATCTAAGCCATGCTTGTGGTACATGAAATTTCCTGGAGTGTCCCTAGGGGGGATAGGAATTGCTTCCTCTAGTATCCCTTTCCTAGTTCCTATCTGCTTTAACTTGTTGAAAAACGGCATCTTGCTTACTTAATACTGAATGCTCAACCCTAACTACTTAATTCTGAATACAGCTAGTTATACAAGAACACCATAATGCACATTAAAAACAGTCACATTCATACCACGACATTAATCACATGAAAAGACATTTGAGACATATATCACTACCCTCTATAACGGATGTACTGCTAAACAGCACAGATACACTGCTGAAACAGCGCAGAAACTTGAATAACGGATGTACTGCTAAACAGTACAGATACACTGTCTAAAAACAGTGCAGACCGGACTTGTGTACCCAAACCCGTCTAGATACGTCCCAGCAATGGTACTCACCGGGAAGCACGGAAACTGAAGGCCTCGGAAAACTCGACTGGACTTGATTCGACACTTCGGAAAACTTCGGAAAATTGGTGGGCCTCTTGACACCTCGGACCTTGCTTCTTTCGGCTAGGCTCTGGTCGGGATCCTCCGCACTCCTCACCGCCTCGTCTGGGTACTGATCGCAGTCTTCGTCACCTCCGTGGGCCAGAGGGAGATGCAGGAAATCCTGCCGGTACGCGTAGTTTCCGTCTAACTGATGGCAGGGGACAGAGCTTGCAACGCACCAACCGGCGCGTGAGGTGGGGGAGGGGTCCCTATTCGGGCGCCAAAATGATGTAAATATATAATTTACCGTCTTAATTTCTATGCAGGTAAGTACTCAATCAATAATAACTCAAATCGGAAAGAAAAAAACAGAGTCCGTGGTGTTAGAGTTCTTAGGGGTTTTATTCCTCAAAAAGGAATGGTCAAGACCAGTATATCATGTTCTTCCCACCACAGGGGTGGAAGAAGGGATAGAGCGCTGCATTTTATTGACAGTACACAGCTTATATACTTAATTTACACCATAGAAAGCAATGCAATAGGCGTAACAGCTGAGAGAGGACAAGATAACAGTATCCACGTGTTACTAGTACGTAATCAGAAGGCGTGGACTAGGCGTGAATTAGAGGTGTGTGCTAGAAACGTCACAGGTAGGTGTCACAAGAGGGTGGCACTAAACAGAAATGTTGCAATGTCAGCAGAAATCGGAAGCTTGGATGCGCGCGCAGCTACATGACGTGTGATTGACGTGAAACTGGAGGGTGCAGGGGGCTTGACATTTACACTGACGGAAAGAGACAGAAGTCTGGCATGTCAGATCAACTTGTACTTCTATCATATCTGATATCTGATGTTTGGGAACCATATTATCTGGACGGGAAAGGTCTCTGGGGCAGAAGCTATTCTATACTGACTGTGAATGCGTGTATAAGCGCCTGGGTGTCTGCATGAGAAGCATGAGGAGCGTGGGGCCATGGGGCCTTCCATGGGAGCATGGTAACAGAGGCTATGAATTACTTGCACGGAGACAGGTTGGCCCTTTGCTCTGCAGATGAGGGGGATGTTTACTGAAACTAGTAGGCAGGAATGTATTTTCGAAGAGCGGAACAGATAACTCGAAGGTTATAGTCAGTCTTGGCAGGCAGCAGGCTGAGCTGAGCGCAGTGGGCCGCGCTGGAAGTAAGTCAGAGTTCACGGGTACAGAGGCAGCATGGGCTGAAGTTTTCAGAGTCAGAAGCCAGAAAATGGCTCGATGGCAGAAATTCAGGGCCTACTTTGCTAGAGCTGAAAAACGTGTAAGGTACATTATAAAAAGACGTTGGCATAGCATACTTAGGAACGGACTATTTAACCCATTCAGGGTGGGTCTGAAAGAGGACATGTTAACGTTGGACGCAAATGTATTTGCGTCTTCATAGCTGGCACAGGAGAGAAGTTACATGCACTTTAAGCTGGTACATGGAGACGGTGGGGTACGCGCTAGGGAACACAACTTGACCATAGAATTTATATTTCCTCAGGAAAGGATAACCGAAAGGCGGATGCCTTATCAAGGCAGTTCACCAAGACGGAACCAACTGTGGAACGGGAAGAGTCCATCATCAGCCCAAAGAAAGTTATCGGCGTCACATGTACCCAAATGTTTCTCCATAGTGTCATCAGAAATGTTCAGAAAGAAGAATGGAAGAAATGGATAAACGAACATAATGAGTGGAAGATGGTTCAGGGTCTCCCTATGAGACAGAAACAGCTTTTGTTACCCATCCAAGTATTAAGGAAACAAGTGTTCCAGTGGTGCCACAGTGCACCGTGTGCAGGCCATAACGGAATCAGCAAGACACTGGAAAGAATACAAAGACAATTCTGGTGGCCTAACATAAGGAAAGACGTGGCTGCTTGGGTGGCTGAGTGTCCTGTTTGTAGTCAAATGAAAACACTGCACTCCAAACAATCCGGATTGTTACAACCTCTTCCCACTCCTGAGTTACCCTGGGAAAATATTTCAATGGACTTCGTGGTAGGGATGCCGATTGACCAGGGGTGCACTGCCATCCTGGTAGTTGTAGATTACTTAACCAAGATGGCTCATTTCATCGCCTGTAAAAGGGTTCCGTCTGCTAGTTTGTTAGCCAGGCTAATCCTCACCAACATAGTGAGGTTACATGGATTACCCAGAGTGATAATTTCAGATAGAGGCAGTCAGTTTACCGCTAGATTCTGGAAGACATGGTGTAAGGCCTTGGGAATAACATCTAGCACATCCACTAGTTTCCATCCCCAAACCGATGGGCAAACTGAAAGGGTCAATCAAACTCTAAAGCAGTACTTGCGATGATATGTGGAGGTCACTAAGGAAGATTGGGTAGACAGATTATGGCTAGCTGAAATAGCATATAACAGTGCAGCACATGGTTCCACTAAGCATGCCCCTTTTTTCAGCACATATGGTTTTCATCCTAATTTTTCGCCTTTTCACCATCCTGCCTCAGCCTCCCCTGTCCCCGAAGTGCAGGAAAGAGTACAGACCATTCGAAAAACATGGCAGCAAGTCAAGGGTCAATTAAGACAGGCCAAAGCGAGGTACAAGGCCTATGGGGACAAGCACAGACAAACAGGGCCAGTATACAAGATGGGAGATTATGTTTGGTTATCCACCAAGAACATACGCTTTAAACGTTACAGTATTTTCAATCCTAAATACATTGGCCCGTACAAGGTAGTCAAATTGATCAATCCTGTGGTGGTTAAGCTGGCTCTGCCGTCCTCCCTGCGCATACATCCTGCCTTTCACGTTTCTTTGGTGAAACCCACACGATCAGGCAAAAGAATCGTTCCTGCAGATGTCGCTGTGAATACGAGGTGAGAGGAATTGTGGATTCCAAGATATACCGCACCAGATTGTGGTATTTGGTGGCCTGGAAGGGGTTTGGCAATGAGGAGAACTCTTGGGAGCCTGCCTCGAATGTTCATGCTCCCAAATATGTTAGACTGTTCCATAAGCGATTCCCAGACAAACCATGTCTCTGTCAGTGTTCTTCGGGAGAGGGATGTACTGTCAGGTCCCACGGTGGGGACCAGTCTCGAACACTGCCTAGAGATGTGTCTGTAATTTTGTAAACTATAGTTCCCATGATTCCAGGTCCTGCGTGCGACGCCTGAGCCGATGACGTCACACGCGGAAGCTACAACACCGAACGGGAAACAACAGCACCTGCCGTTGATTCTGCTTACTTCCGAAGACGGTGAGGTTTCGTCCCTCGAGGTTCCAGCGTATCCTTTTTGTGGGTTCTGTTGGCGAGTAAGTCCTGGAGTGTTCCGCTCGAGTCCTTTGCTCGCTGTATTGGAGCTCTATTTCACATCCAGAGGAGTCCTCGGCTGAGGCTCCGCTCTCGAGTCTCCATGGAGGCTCGGTTTTGGTAAAGGCTTTCCTTGGCTAATATCGCTGTACTTTACATCTGGAAGAGCACAAACTTACCTGGGAGATTCCTTCCCGGATCCGTGCCTATGACTGTTTCTCCGTGTTTGTGTTTTCAGTGATCAAAGAAAGTAAGACTCCTTGCCAAATATCCCTCAGGAGTAAGGGGTATTTGGATTATAATTTATCTGGTGACTTTGTGTGCTTTTGTAGTGCTCAACCAAGACTACTGGGTTAAGATTCATTCTGAAGAAGTATTCAGCATTCTTTGTTTTTGGTGTTCTTGCCTATGTAAGGAATACAGGACATCTGTTAATGCTACTCCTATATTCCTATGTCGTTGCAAGGTCTGGTGAGATAACCAGGTGTTGTATAAGTTAGGCATCGGAAACTAACTATTATCTTCATTTCGTTTGCTTTGTACAACAGGGGCATATGAGCTTTGCCTGGCTGGCTACTTACCATTTGCCCTCTGTTGAAGCCATTTTGGATATTGCATAGGTACGTGTATGACTACATAGGTGATTAGTACTCGTGCAGTGATCAGAGTGATGACATTATGGTTCTTGTGTTTTAGATCTGTATTACAAGGTCAACCATTCTGATTGCCAGGCAAAGCCAACCTTTTCCACTCTCCAGGTATATAGCCTTCAGTTCAAAAGGCGGGTGGGGTTGTGTCTGGTATTACCTACCTGTGTTCAATACAACTAAGTGTGTGCTTGACTCATGGTGCCTTGTTCTCGTTTCAGCTTCCTCTCCCTGCAGTTCCCTTCCTACCCTTCCTGATATCCCTCGCTTGACCATCCCTGTGTGTCTGTTCTCATTCAGACCCAGGGGCTGTCGAGAGGTGGAACCCATAGACCATTGTACGATCCTGAGGACACCTGGACCTGACAGATCTATTGGCTTTGAATTGCTGTAATCTCCTGACAGAGATTAAACATACAAGGATGATAAAATAAACATAAAAAAGAAAAGATAAAAACATGTGCAAAGTAAAGTCTATCCCACCATTCTTGGCACTGAAGTGCATTTATTTTAGGCAGCTTTGTACGTGATCAAATTAAATGTGTTCACTCACGGTGCACACGAGACAGGTATTGAAGTGGGCGGACCCACTGCCCCATGCTCTGTGCCGTAGTGGGAGGAAGCAAAATGTGAATAGCAGTTGAACAGATCAATAAATGAAGACGGTTGACACACAGTCCCATCCCTCTCGCTCTCTCTAAAACAGGGGTATAAAAAGAAACAACAGAGGTGTATAAAGAAGCAACAGAAGTGCAGAAAGAGCCAAGTGAGGGGCAGAAAGAACCAATAGAGGAGCTGAAAGAGGCATGAAGGGTACAGAAAGAGCAAGAGAAGTGCAGAAAGAGGCAAGAGAGGTGCATAAAGAGGCAAGAGAGGTACAGAGAGAGGCAGGAGGGGTTCGCAAAGAAGGAAGAAAAATGCAGAAAGAGACAAGCGAATTGGTTAAAGAAGCAACAGAGCTGTAGAAAGAAACAAGAGAAGTGCGGAAGGAGGCAAGTGAAGTGCAGAAAGAAGCTAGAGCAGAGCAGAAAGAAGCAACAGAGGTGCAAAAAGAGGCAAGAGGGGTGCAGAAAAAGGTAGGAGAGGTGCACATAGAGGCGGGAAAGGTGCAGAAAGAGGGAACAGGTGCAGAAAGAGGCAAGGGGGTGCAGAAAGAGAAAAGAGAGGTACAGAGAGGCAAGAGGGATGCAGAAAGAAGCAAGAGCAGTGTAGAAAGAAGCAACAGAGGTGCAAAAAGAGGCAAGTTAACTGCAGAAAGAATTAACAGAGGTGCAAAAAGGTAAGAGGGGTGCAGAAAGAGGTAAGAGAGGTGCAAAAAGAGGCAAGAGAGGTACAGAAAGAGGCAGGAGGGGTACAGAAAGAAGGAAGAGAAGTGCAGAAAGATGCAACAGAGGTGTAGAAAGAAGCAAGAGAAGTGCAGAAACAGGTAAGTGAGGTACAGAAAAAGCATGAGCGGTGCAGAAAGAGCCAAAAGAGGAGCTGAAAGAGGAGCGAAGTGTGCAGAAAGAGTAAGAGAAGTACAGAAAGAGGCAGGAAAGGTACAGAAAGAAGGAACAGGGGTGCATAAAGAGGCAAGAGAGGTGCAGAAAGAGAAAAGAGGGGTACAGAAAGAGGCACAAGATCTGCAGAAAAAAGCAACAGAGGTACTGAAAGAGGCAGGTGAGGTGCAGAAAGAAGGAATAGAAGTGCAGAAAGAAGCAACAGAGGTGCAGCAAGAGGGGTGCAGAAAGAGGAGTGAAAAGTGCAGAAAGAAGTAAAAGAGGTGCTCAAAGAGGCAACATGGATGCAACAAGGGGCAAGAGAAGTGCAGAAAGAAGCAAGAGAGATGCAGAAAGAGGCACGAGGGGTGCAGAAAGGAAGATAAATGCAGAAAGAAGCAACAGAGTTGCTGAAAGAGGCACAAAGGGTGCAGAAAGAGGCAAGAGAAGTGCAGAAAGAACCAACATAAGTACAGAAAGAGGCAAGAGTGGTGCGGTAAGAGAGGTGTAGAAAGAGGCAAGAGAGTTGCACAAAGAGGGAAGACGGGTGCAGAAGGAGGCAACAGGGGTGCAGAAAGAAGCAAGTAAGATGCAGAAAGAGGCAACAGAGGTGTAGAAAGAAGCAAGAGAAGCGCAGAAAGACAAGTGAGATGCAGAAACAGGCAAGAAAGATACTGAAAGAGGGAAGACAAGTGCAGATAGAGGGAACAGGGGTGCAGAAAGAGGCAAGACAGGTGCAGAAAGAAGCAAGAGAAGTGCAGAAAGAAGCAACTGAGGTGCAGAAGGAGGAAAGAGAACTGCAGAAAGAGGCAATAGATGTGCAGAAATAGGCAAGAGAGGTACAGAAAGAGGGAACAGAGGTGCAGACAGAGGCAAGAGAGGTGCAGAAATAGGTAAAAGGGATGCAGAAAGAAAGAGGCAAGAGGGGGGCAGAAATGTGCAAGAGAGGTGCAGAAAGAACCAAGAACAGTGCAAAAGCACCAACAGAGGTGCATAAGAGGCAAGTGAGGTGCAGAAGGAGGCAGGAGAACTGCAGAAAGAGTTGCAGAAACAGGCAAAGTGGGGTGCAGAAAGAGGGAACAGGTGGGGAGACTGAGGCAAGAGAGGTGACGAAAGAGAGAAAAATTGGAACAGGGGTCCAGGAAGAAGCCAAGCAGTGCAGAAAAATCAACAGAGGTGCAGAAAGAGGCAAGAGGAGTATAGAAAGAGGCATGTGAAGTACAGAACGAAGCAAAAGAGGTGCTGAAAGAACCAACAGAGGTGGAAAAAGGGGCAAGTGGGGTGCAGAAAGGGGTAGGAGAGGTACAGAAAGAGGCGAGAGGGGTACAGAAAGAGGCAGGAAGATTGCAGAAAGAAGAGGAGAACTGCAGAAAGAAGTAACAGAGCTGCTGAAAGTGTCCTGAAGGGTGCAGAAAGAGACAAGACAGGTGAAGAAAGAAGTAACAGAGGTACAGAAATAGGCAAGAGAGGTACAGAAAGAGGCAAGAGAGGTGCACAAAGAGGGAAGAATGGTGCAGAAACAGGCAAAAGGGGTGCAGAAAGAAGCAAGTGAGGAGCAGAAAGTGGCAGAAAGAAGCAAGAGAGGTTCAGAAAGAGGCAAATGTGGTCTAGAAAGAAGCAAGATAAGTGTTGAATGAAGCAACAGAAGTGCAGTAAGAGGGAAGGGGTGGAGAGAGAGGCAAGAGGGGTGCAGAAAGAAACAAGAAAGGTGCAGAAAGAAATAAAAGAAGTGCAGAAAGAAGGAACAGAGGTGCAGCAAGAGGCAAAAGAGGTGCAGAAAGACGTAAGAAGGGTACACAAAAACGCAAGAGAGGTGCAGAAAGAGGGAAGAAGGGTGCAGAAAGAGGCAAGAGGGATACAGATAGAAGCAAATGAGTTGCAGAAAGAGGCAAGAGAGGTGCAGTAAGTAGAAGAGATTTGCAGAAAGAGGCAAGGGAAGTGCAGAAAAAGAAATAATGTGCAGAAAGAAGCAACAGAAATGCAGAAAGAAACAAGAAAGGCGCAGAAGGAAGCAAGAGTGGCTTGCACACCATCAGTACCAATTTAACACCCACATTTAGCAATAAGTAACAGGTGACCATTCTAGGTTTGCAAAGTGCCTACCACATGCCACATATTTATTTAATTTTTAGGTCTCGCCTGAGCCAGCGCATGCTCTGCCCTGCAAGACATTTAGTAAGTGGGTTTTCAAAGTGCTACCACAAGCTTCTGCTGGCCTCAAGCTTGCCGTTACGCGCACGTGAACGTGCAGAGACGCCATCTGGATTTCTGTAATGGCTCATTAAGCCTTACAGTGCGTGAATCATGCTCCTGCACTCCCTTGCTCTCTGCTCTCACTACCCCCTCCCTTCTCCCTCTCCTTCCTCGTCAGTTTCATGGCAGCACGTGAATCATGCTCCTCCACCCCCTTGCTGTCTGCTCTCACTGTCCCCCTCCATCCTCTTCAGCTTGTTTACTATTCTAATTCCGCTTCAGCCCTTCCAGACGGAGCCATATGTCCGCTTTGCAGAGGCGCCTTCATGCTACCCCCTCCCTTCTCCCCCTCCCCCCTTGTCTGCATGTTTACTATTCTAATTCCGCTTCAGCCCTTTCGGATGGAGCCATATGTCTGTTTTGCAAAGTCGCTTTCATGCATTGCGCACCAAGAGCACATAATCTAGAATGCCACACAGCCCCTCTGAGCTGCTCCTTGTTACAATTTTGTCTGCTTGCCTGGTGTAGCTTTCACAAACGAGAGACCAACCACGCAAGTAATGTCTCGTACAGCTTTTCCAAGTGTCAGCGCCTGTGTTCGGGGTCACAGAGCTTTTCTGTACAATGTCAAACGTGGTCCGCAATGTGGTTTGTCATCTAGCACGGAAGACCGGCATGTTATGTACAGCATCCTCCTGCTACGGGCTGCTGTTCTGGGAGACTTTCACAAGTTTATGCCTCCAGCATATGAGCAGGCTTTTTTCAAAAGACAGTAACGAACGACTGTATGAGGCAACGCCTTAACATGCCTTCATTGCCCCCTCACCCCACGCCTGGTTTTGCATTATTGCCCACTCCACCCCAAGCCTGGGTTTGCATCAGACCCCGCCCACGCCTGGTTTCGCATCCATGCCCTCCACCCCATGCCTGTATTTGCATCAGTGTCCCCCCGCCAACGTCCTCCTGGTTTGGCATCAACTTGCAATGTGTGAAGAGACATGGAGCTCCAACTGGCCCGCGCAAGAGGCACTGCATAAGCACCTCTAATATAAACAGAACTTGGAAGACTTCTTTCTGTAGCTCCCTCTTGCCTTCTCTCCTCTCTCCTACTCTTTCTCTCCTTCCATCTCTCCCCTTCTCTCCTGTCTCCTTCTTTGCACTTCTCTCTCTCTCCCTCTCTCCCCTTCTCTCCTCTCTCCTTCTCTCTCTCTTTCTCCCCTCCATCCCTTTTTCCCCTTCTCTCCTCACCCTCGCTCCACTTCTCTCCTTCTCTCTCCCTCTTTGTCCTTCTCTCTTTCTCCCTCTCTTTCTGTCTCCTTCGCTCTCTCTAGCTCTCTCTCTACTTCTCTCCCCTTCTCTCCGCCCACACTCCTCACTTCCATGCTCTCCGATTCTCCATCACTGTGCCCCCCTCTTTGCCTTGCTCTCCATCCTCTCTGCTTCGCTGCATCCCCCTTCTTCCATGCTGCCCGCATCTCTCTCCAGACTCCCTTCCTCCCATTTCCAACTCTCATTAACACACCCTCTCATCTTTTATATCTTAGTGTCTCTCTCTTACTTTTCTGCACTCATCACCTTTCCTCATCACCCTCCCACCTTCTTATACTTCTCTCTTGCACTCCTTCCCTATCTCTCTCTCCCGCCCATCTCAGTTTTCTTTCTCCCCTTCCATAAGGGTGTAAAAAGGCTGTTCATTAGGGAGCAGGGTGGGCAATGAAACAAACATCCTTCAGCTTCTTGTTGCGCCCACTGAAATCCTGTGATTAAAAACAACTAATTTATCCCACCTTCCCTAACAGTTCCTGCCCCCTTTACATTTTCCTTATTCACCTACTGTGAACAACATCTGTCCTTATCCCTCCATGAGGCTCTGCTTTAGTTTCTCCTGGTCCCCTCTGCCTTCTCCGGCCTTGGCAGGCTTGCTCATCCATCCACCAAGCCTGCCCTTCCTCAATTCACTCCATGCCTTTTAACTTTCCCTTGGACTCTTCCCTCATACCCCAAGCCCAATGTAACCACTTGCCCCAATCAACAAAATCAAATGCTGAACTGGATTAAGCAACCCCATTTTTTTTCTTTTATAACTTTGATGTTGTAATAAAACACCAACTTGCAACTAAAAAAAACACGCATTGGCATAGCCAATAGGTCTCGCCTTTGGGATCTTATAATATCCTTGGTGCAACAACATCAAGTGTTGCATGGCTAAAAACTTATAAGGTCCCAAAAGCGGAAGGGGGACCCCATCCCCCGGGGATTTGCCTTGCTCTTTTTTAAAAAAAAATGTTTTCATTATTTCAGCCCTTTCCCTGGGCCACTTTTGGCCCTGGGGACCGCATCCCCAGGGCCTGGCCTCCTTTTTTTTATTTTATTCGCAGGAGTGGGATTGTGTGGCCTCCTTCCCCTGGGCCACTTCTGGCCCTAGGGACCCCATCTCCCAGGGCCGGCCCTCAAGTTAGGAACCGTAGGGGAGCCCCAATGCCCCCACGGTCCCTGCCGGCTCCCCGCCTCCTACGGCAGCCGGCAGGGACAGTGGGCAAATCTGGGCAAAGCTGCTGACATTTAGCTCCCTTTGCTCAAAAGCAATCCTGCTTTGCTTGTTGGAAGCGAGAGCAGGTTTCCTGCTCTTGCTTCCAAGAAGCAAAACAAAGTTTGCAATGGCAAGGTAGGAGCCGCATGGCTCCCACCCTGTCATTGCAAACGGAGCCCACCCCCGGGACATTGCAGGACCCTGGAGGGTGGCAGTCCCGAGGGCCATCAAGGGCTCAAGGAGGGGGGCTGCACTTGCGCAGCCCCCTCCCAACTAATTTAAGCCCCGGGGACGTGGTGGTCCCTGGGGCCCGGGGGTCCGCAACGGACCCCTGCATTTAGATATTCAATGCCCAGGGAGCTTGTGAGCCCCTGGGCAGTGTGGGGGGGGGGGGCTGGAGCCTTCCCACACTTTGTTTTTTAATACAGCCCGGTGAGGTGGCGGTACCCCTGGGCTTGGGGGGCCAGTGAGGCCCCCCACCCAAAATAATTAAAAGCCCCGGGGAGGTGGCATTTCCCGGGACTTAGGGAGGGCCAGAGAGTCCCCCATCCTAAAAAGCAAATGCGCCTGGGGAGGTGGCGGTCCTTGGGGCAGCGTGGGGAGGGCAGGAGGCCACCCCACGCTTTTTTTAAAAAAGCCCCGGTGAGGTGGCGGTTCCCGGGGGCTGCGGGGGGTCGCATGCCCCTGCATATGATTATATTAGCCCCGGGGAGGTGGCGGTCCCCGGGGAGGTGGCAGCCCCCACTAATTATTTTGGCATTGCCCCCGGGACTTGGCACCCAGTACGAATTCTGCCAAATTTATTTTTTAAGTGGTTTGTTGGGCCCTTGGGTCCTTGTGGGAGCCCCTGAGCAGGACTAAGGGGTCAGGGTTTTTGTACCCTGTCCTCTTTTCTTGCTTTTGAATGTTTTTTCACTCTTTTTCTTGTGACTTGGTTACCGATAATTTTCATTTAGGATTTTTTTTAATATCATGAAACTGTTAAACAGTAAAGCGGTCTTTTCAGGCCAGACGTTAAAATTTACGACGCCAAGTTGGCACAGGGCACACCGGAAGCATCTTTTTCATTAAGTCACGCTCCTCTGGACTTTTTTACATCTGGCGTAGCCAAGACGTTTTGATTTTACTAAGATGGGTTTTCAGAGAGCCCTCTTCATCAATTGGTCTGTTGTTGGGTCAATCAAATGTTTTGACAGCGCGCGGCCGGCAGTGGGAGTACCTGCAGGGCGGTGACGTGGGGAGGGGGAGGGACAGGGTGTGGGGTAGTAATGTATGGATTACGGAGCTTCCCAGGTAAGTAAACATTTAAATAAATAAAACGAATTTTGTTGAGTGCACTGCATCCCCAAATGCGATGCAGTGCAAGCAACACATTTTTTTAATTCATTTAAATGTTTACTTACCTGTAAAACTCCGTAATCCATACATTACTACCCCCACCCTGCCCCCCCTCCTCCTCACGTCACCGCCCTGCAGGTACTCCCACTGCCAGCCGTGGCTGTGTTTTGGCAGTAGGTCAGCATACTTTTCAGCCTTTGGCTACCTTCACTGTGAGTGATTGCATTCTGCTCTGTCACAAGCAGTATCTGCACACAAACTAGTTTTCAGTACTATGGACTACTATGACAATATTTTCTTTACAAGAGCAAAAATATTTTTTAGCTTTTAGACATTTTTTTATATTGGCAATGATCCAAAATCTCCCCCAACAATAAAGTTTTAAACAAACCACAACAACAAGCACTGTCAAAGCCAAAAGACTGGCAGCCAAAGACAGACCTATTGACATTAACAAAGTTTGTTTCTTGGGGTACCTGATCTGACTAAAAAGCTGAGTGGAAAAACACGCCCTATCAATCACAAACATGTAGAATTTCTGTGGCTATCCGCGTTTGATTTCTTCTTCTCGTAGTCTCTCTACTTCGGAATAGGTTTAAGAATGTTGGTGTAGACCTGTCGGCAGTATTCTTCACCGAGTGCATCACCTGACACTGGCTTTTGGGAGAGTTTATCTGTTATGTTTATTTCTTGAGTTTTGCATTTCATTGGGAGGGGACATGTATGTGGTTGTGTGAGTTTTGGCATGACATCAGCTGAGAGGTCACAGTCTCTGATGTCATCCTTGGAATGTTGTGTGAGACATGCAGACTCAGCCTGGCGCTCTCACTCTAAATAGCCAGGATAGTGAGGGTGCCATTATGAGTTGCAGGTCTACACATCAATTCAATAACTTCTTGTCCGACTCACACTCCGTCAACAGGGGTGTACGGCAAGGATCACTTCTCTCTCCGCAACTCTTCAACATCTATATGGAACCCTTCACCTCCATCCTCAGAAAAACAAACATCCTCTTCCACCTATACGTGGACGAAACCCAGATCTATCTCGAAACCTCCTCTATGAAAGACATTCATAGACTAAACCAAACTCTAAGGGAAGTTCAGCACTGGCTAACACTCAACCACTTGAACCTGAACCAGGACAAGACAGAAATCCTGCTCATTTCCAATAAGTAGCACAACCCCCAAGTCACAGAATGGATAAAAGCAATCGATGCCCTCAACTGCAACCTCGCCCTGACCGACTCGGTTAAATTGCTGGGAATCACTATGGATCCAAAATTAAACATGACCAAACACATTAAGAACCCCGCCAAGAGCGCATTCCTCACCCTTAAACTGCTCAAGAAAATAAAACCATTCATACCGCCCAGCGATCTCAAACAAGCCACTCAGTCCCTGGTGCTTTCCAGACTGGACTATGGGAATGCAACCCTCACAGGAACAGCAAAATCCCACTTAGCCCCTCTTAGAGCAACTCTAAATGTAACAGCCAGAATGGTCACCAGAGTGAAGAAATTTGAACACAGTTCACCGTCACTCAGAGATTTAAAATGGCTCCCAAATGAATTGCGTGGCAACTTTAGAACTGCCTGCCTCACACAAAAAGCCCTGCACACAGGGAAGCCTGCCTACCTGGCCGCCAGAGTCAAGAAAGCCGGCCAGACAAGGACCCTCAGGAGCTCAAACACCTTACTCTTCATCCCACCGAAAACGTGCAAACAAAAAGCCTCTTCTCGATCCTTCTCTGGAAATACTCCAAGAATATGGAACTCCATCCCAGTCCATATCAGGACCTACCCTCTTTTGTAAAGTTCAAAAGGCAGCTCAAAGACCTCTTCCTCAATCACTCCCTGCCGAATGGATAGCTACAGCCTGAATGCAGACTCTCGCCCACCACCACATCCAGTCACTCTAAGTTGAAAAACTCTACCTCACCCACCTACCAACTTAGTCCTGCCTCATCCCTGTGTATATCACCCCTCTATTTGTAACTTTTTGGGTTATTAAGCCTGCATTCTGTTCTGAGACTCTTGACTCGCAGTGAATCTATATGTATACTATTGTTATGTTTTGTATTGATTTTCCCATCCCCTTTGTTGTAAAGCGCTCCGATACCCTCGGGTCTGGCTAGCGCTACATAAAACTCCTAAATAAATAAAAAAATAATGTGTTAAAAAGCAAATTAGTAGTGTTTAGGTGAGGCAAAATGAGAGTACCTGCTGCCTCCTGGAAATTAAGTCAGAAGGTAATGAAAATTATCTCCTTACCTAGTAAGGATCTTTTTATGTAACCAAAGTATTGTACATCATGCCACCCAGCAGAGCTGCAAACACTAATCCATCAGGTGCTGAGAGGGGGTGTAAGCTCTATCTACAAATCTTTAGACACTACAAACTTTTGATTCCCATCTGTAAGGCCAAGATCAATGCCACATTACGCTTGGCAACTGAATATATCCCTCATAAGTCATAATATTATCTAGATAAAGTGGAGGGGAGAATTTGACATTGACCTGTGTGGCAGGGAATGCTCTTTCCCAGGCAAGCCTTGAGGCTGGAGTAGAAACTACCCAGAGGTTTTGCCCTGGTTTTGGCAGTGGTGCTTGATCGGGGCATAGACTTACGCACTCTACAGAAGGGTCCCTGCGGGAGCTTCTAAGATGGGGTATTTTTGAGAGGGAGGCATGCTGCTCCTTCTACAAAAATCTTACTTTTGCAACTCTGTGGGCTCTCCATTACAGTTTGGTGGACTGGTCTTTCACACAATTACTAAAACAATACAGTGCCTCATGTACATTTTATGTGGATAGAGACCACTGCTTTAAATAAAAATAGAATAGCAGAACTAGCCATCCTAACATGAATGCAACCCTACCTGGGACTATTAATTGAGCATAGAGCTTGAAAGAGAATTATGTTGAAGAAATGTAATGGCCATCCTTAATGTGTCAAAAATGGAGTATGTGTTGCCACTCTCTTAGCTGAACATACCAGTCCTCTTTGTATGTCTGTCACACAGGATTTTAACCATGTGGTTTTTTGACTGTTAGACTTTAAAAATATTGTGAAGGGCCTTTTTACATCCTTTATTTTTTTTTTAAATGATAATGTAAAATCTTCTAGAATGTTTCTAATTTTCCTGCAGGATACGATAAGTGATCAAATTTGCAACAGTATTTTAGGTTTTTTACTTTTTTTATTAATACGTTGTATCTTTACCCACTAAAAATTGTTATTTGTTACTATATTGACCTCTGTTTAAAGTTTAAACCAATAAAGTGTCGATACCTTTGATGTATCTCTTCTCCTGCTAGTTCTAGAAAGTCAACTCTGACAGCCTGGTGCCTGGGATCTTGGACCAATCAGCTAGAAGGATGAATCTTTATCTTACTTTTCAATGAATGGGAAACCATACATGGAAGTCAGATTTGCAGTATGGGAGCTGGGACTGAGGTACACACTCACACATAGCTGTACCAGTGGGTAATTTGTAAGAGAAATAAGTGCTGGTGCTCTGATCAGGAGACAGCTTATAACAGCCCTTTTCTCCTGTCAGTGCCTGTCTAAAACAGAACCAACTACTAACCATGAAAGTGGGGAGAGGATGTAGCGTTACGTCCAGAGCTGCCGACTTCGGAGGTTAGGAACCAGGTTTGAGTCTCGGCGTTGGCTGACCAATCTGTGATTCTGTGCAAACCACTTAACCTCCCTGTTCCTACTATAAATGCATGTGTTCTGAACTGGTGCTCACGAAGATCGCCGGTGTTGATAATGAAGTGCAGGTGCTGAGCACCAGAAATGCCTAGCTCAAATTAAGCACTGGGTTGTACTAGCACAAGCAAATGTGAGCTGAGCTTAGTGGCAGTGCAGATACAGAGTACTTGCACTCCTTTAACTTAAATTGGAGAGCACCATCACTTCTCGGCGCTGCTATAATACTTTTAAAAGGAGAGTACCCGCATTTCTCAGTGATATGCAGGTGTCTGGGATAGTGAGTAGTTGCAATTCTATATTTCATTTGCAAGCCCTGCATGGTGCTGCACATGTGGATGGCATGCACAGAGAGATCACCTCGAACAATCTATTACAAGGAACCTCCTAACCCTGCTTTCACAAGTGAAAAATATGGCAATTTCAAGGCACTAGACCAGTGGTTCTTAACCTTTTTACTTCTATGGACTTCCGCTTATCAATCAGTGGAACCTGGGGACCACCACTGGATCTTTATTGGAATCCAGGGGCATCGACTGAGTGTTTACTTGAAGCCGGGGACTCATGTCTAAGCATTTCCAATATTTTAAACTTCGAAACAATACACAAAAAATACAGAAACAAGCATTTATCAAACAAATAAAAAAAATATGAACTATTGTATTTGGTTCATAAACATTAAACAAATTTAAAATGTTACTCTAATGGCAAGGATGGAGTTTTTCTAAATTCAATTGAGGTCACTCATCATCCATACTATATTCAGTTTGATGCACTTGCACTGCTCCGACAAATCAATCTGAGGAGAATAACTTCATGTTTAGCCTGAATTTCAAGTTCATTCATACTTACAGAATATTTTTCAATTTTACATTTTACGCTTTTCTTCTTTATTTATAAACACTTTATTAATCTGTTAATATTCTTTCGTTTTTTAGGTAGTCGTGAACCTCCTGAGACGGCCATGCAGACCTTCGGGCCCCTGGACCACAGGTTAAAAACCACTGCACTCGACAAGTTCTAACAGCAAAATAACCAAGGGAAGTGGCCAGGGTGCATACTTTCCGTCAGTACTTGTCAAGTGAACCCACGTCATGCGGAAACGCCTTCAGTCGGTCATGTTTTTTTAGCCAGTAGAGGCTAGCATTCAGTGCCTTGAAGGCCCATACACACCGCAGCCCCCTGAACACTCATCCAACAGTAAGAAATTGCTGAAAACTTCTTCTGGACAACGCCATGAATGCTTTCCTCCTAGTGTTTTTTTTATATTTTAATAAAAAACTTTTAAATCAAAAAAAAAAAAGAAACAATTCCAGAAGTGAAGAAAATAATTTATATAAGGGCAAAAATGGAAAGCGAACTTCAACATGGATCAAAGGGAAATATAAATTAAGTCAAGAAATCAGAGGCAGTTTCTTTCTTAAGTAACCAAAGCAGCGCCACTTATTTGGAATGCTTAAAATGTTTGTTCATTTTAATGCTAACTCACAATTTCAGGCATGAAATTGTCATGAGGCTAAGGATTAAACCATTTTACAAATGAGACATGTGTATACTGTAAGATAAGTACCTAATTTATTCTGTCTAGTTATGGAGTGCACATAGTGAAAAATATTGTTTCTAGCATCAAAGACCATAAAAAAACACATGGTCGAAGTAGCTCTGAACTATAGAACATGGAGTTTCAGAGTCCCGAACTGGTTCTGGGTTGGGATCAAGAGCATCTTAATAGATGCCACAGGATGTAAGATGTAGTACTTTTACCTATCTAAGCAGGTGCTAGTCCATGTGGGTATGCAAATGTCTACGTCACAAGGTCTTGGTTAGTGGTGAAAACCACTGATTTCTGGAGGAAGAGCAAAATACAGAAGTGGCTGCACTGTTAGAATTTCCTCCATAGTAATATTTTTATGGTGGAGAATGTACCACTGGATTCTCTTCTTATTTTAGAATTTCCTTTATAAATAAAAAAAATATAAGTTTCCATTCAAACTTAATCAGGCACTGACATTTCACACTTAATGTAGGTCAATGCAATATCCTTTACTACTGTAAATAATGCTGCACCTACATGATGAACCTTCAAGGTGACAAATTCGGATGTATAAAATAAGCTAAAAAGAATCTTCATTTTAATTAGACTTTAACTTTGCATGAACTTGGCATTGGAGGGCCGCCAGGCAGACGAAAATTCGTCACAGCTATTCTGGCAAACAAGATCAACATGGGCCTTCAGAGAACTAGTTCATCACAATTCAGATCAATGTACTACGTGACCTAACCATTAATAGGTGTCCAATAGTGACTGAGCGACATTTCGACCGTGCTGAACTGAAAAGGCATGATTTTTGCAAGAATCCTATTGGAATGTATGGTTCTTGATTAAAAATGAGAAGCTGTTACCACCCAAAATTAGATGGGGTATAGACAACTATGGACCACCATTTTACTCTTAATTGATAGGCAGTTAAAACAAGGGAGGGGATACCTATCCGGGGCATATTTACATTTTAATGTTCGCATTTGGCACAGTAAAGAGAGATTTGCTGCAAGCTAAGCTCCAAGTTTTGCAACTAGATAGTGTGGCCTGTTGAAAACGGAGAGGGCTCTTCATAACAGTACTTGGAGAGGATTAAGTGATAAAGAGACATAGTAAGAATGCCAACTAAGACGTCTTGAGCAGCGTTGCTCCAAAATCCTTTTAATCTGCTTGTGGCAGATATCCTATCTCGTTTGGAAATAGATATTTACTAAATTGGGGTCCTTTAAGGGGCTTGCTTTGCAATACAAAGACAATCTTTCGATTAATATCCAACACGGTTGGACCTCCATAGACAAGTATATGCAGGTGGACAATGTTGGAAGAACGTACTTAGCTGTTAATTGTGGCACATCAATGATTAGCGCCTGTGGTAATAGGTAAATGGTGTGCGACTGAGGAGATCCAAAGCTATATTCAACTAACAAAAAATGACTCTAACCAGTAATGGCTTATGAGAAAAAAACTTGGCGAAAATTAAATCTGCTAAAGCTTTTAAGGGACATTAAAGTTGCTAATGCTTTAAAGGAACTGTCACGGCTTAGCTATTGCCTATATTTCAGACGCTGTTTCCTCAAAGCCTTCGAGTTACACTTAACTCAAAGGCTTTCAAGAAAAGGAGCTAAAGGACGCAAATAAATACCTACTGAGTGGTTATAAGTGTTGGAGGCCAAGATATACGGAAGCAAGTTAGGACTTTATACAGGTACTCCCTTTCACTCCATCCATACTGAATTTGGGCATACATCCTCTAGAATCATAGAAGAAATTAGTTTTTTTCACTTTTTACAAAAGAAAGTTAATGACTGCTTTAACTTTGCTAGAAGGCCTTGATCCTTTACATAAAATACTAATCAAATATCGATTCGAAGAATTTGCTAAGAGATATCAAATAACGGTAAAGGCAGCCAAAAAAAATAAATGTAAAGTGTTTCGCTTCACTCAAATGAGACTTACACTTGATCAACATTTGAAATGTGGTCTTGCACCCCATTGGAAAGAAATTCCTTGGTTAAAGGGTATTGCACGCTGCCTGATTTGCACTGCGTTGTCAACGCTTTTGGCAGATGTCGGATAGCTTTAAACTGCACTGTGACATAGGATAAACTGTTGATTTATTCCAAACTCTTGATTTGCTAAAAATATTGGGATGTGTGTGCTAAACCTCAACAAACTCCTACTGAACTACGGGGAAGAAAAAACGAATTGCAGTTATTGTTATTTGGGTACACTAAAACATTTATAGCTTTACAATTAATTTGTTTGCTACATACATAAGTTGTTTTCTGGGGTTTGATACTTTTGAATAACTGTTCATAGGTTTTGTAAATTGTTTTGCATTGTTTTAATTCATTGCAAGTGATGTTAAGTGTTGTGAAATATTGGAAATGTTTGTCTTAATCCATGGAATAAAACTTTGAAATGTAATTGAATATAATCCACAAAAACTACCAAGAGACACTCAATGCATATGCGCAGGGTCAAGCATCCTTCTGTAATCCACACTAGGCTATAGTGTCATTGAGTTTCAAAATGTGTAGCAACAAAAAAGTAACATACAGCATTGCAAAACAATCTATTTTGCAGAAAATAAGCTTTAGTAAAATAAAATACATATATAGCTATTTTATGTATAGAATTTCGTCACCCTGATGGACCTCTCTCCTTTGCTGTACCAAAAAGGAACAAATTGACAACTGCCAAATTGGTGCCTTGCAGCTGTCTTAGCTGATATAATGGAAGCAGGGTACGTTTCCTTTCACCACATTTTCTTTTTTATCCTGAAATGTCATTCACTACTAATAATAAAAGTGGAAATTGATCTGGCAGGAAATTCTAGGTCAGGAGGATACCACCTTAGTAACTTTATGTAAACTAGAAATAAAAGGGTCTCTGGGGGTTCAAGAAAAGTACTGGGCTTGCATGGAGAGATGGGGAAAGCAGGGCAACATGAAGAAAGCAGAATGGCTGTCGCACTGTCATGGCAGCAACATTCCAAGTGCACGGTCTCTCACCGGCGCATGTGCAGGGTGCCAGTGTGGCAGGGGTTTGAGCCACGACCCGACTGGTGCTCGGCTGCCTTTGGTCTCTGGCCTTTTCAAAGTTTGTCTAGTCTATGCTAGGGTTGCCAGCTTTTGACTTGTTTTCCACTTCCTCCTTCACTTCATTTATTCAGTAGTAGGCGGTAGTCTTGCAGTAAAAAAATAAATAACTACATAAACAAAAACAATAAAAATGGTGAATGGCTACTGCTTAGATTAACAATGCCCCGTCTTTCCTTTTTGGTATCATTTACTCTTTCAACAGCATCTCTGGCTGGAGCATGCATGGGTGTGGAATTTAATAAAATATCAACTTGTCCATGGGACAGTTTGCTTTATAAATCTACTTATCCTGTAACAAAATCCATGTGTCCTTTTAATGCTATGTAGTGCGGCGACATAATGACAGCAAACTCATTATGCAAGAGCTCAGATAATTGCCTCTTTACTTACGTCAGAGCTCATACTATAGTAGGGTTTGAATACTAGCAATTCCATTATGTTGCCACTATTCTGCAGATCTACATACTGGGGTTGGAGGAAGCGGTAAGCAACAAATCCCCATAGTTAGAATGTCCTAATGAGTCTGTGCAAACCTACTAACTTGAATGTTTTATGGGTTTTCTTCAGCTCTTCTCTAATCTTTTTCAATACAGAGAAAGGCTGGAAATTAACTCTTGACAAGGGCGGAAGAAAAACATCTTCCAGGCTTGGGTGAAAGTGGACTTGTTACCGCTCAACAGATTTTCGCATGAGCAAATCTACACATGCATATTTGCTTATGCTAAAATGCAGTTCCCAAATATTTTCTAGAAGTACGATTTCCTGGCCTACTTATTCTCACAAAACCATTGAAGCTTTTGAAAGATCAGTCATTTCAGAAGTACAAAAGATCAATTTCTCTAAATCAAAACAAACACATTTGTCTAAGAATGAATGGAGTACACTGAAAAACCTTGCAAATGATCACAACTTAACTTTCCAAAGAGCAGATAAAGGAGGAGCGTAAATTATTATGGACACCAAATTTTATGAAACCTGTGTAAATGAACATGTGAATAACAAAGACATGTATCTGCTTCAACAATCGAATATCAAAAAATACTATCTCAAATCATAGAACACGCACTAGAGATGAAATGGATCAATGAGAAAACAAAAAACTTTTTGGAAACTAAATTTCCTCGGAGACCTAAACTTTACATGCTGCCAAACATTCGTAAAGACGCATCTAAACCACCATTCAGACCCATTGTGTCAGCTTGTGGGTCAATATCTGAAAGTATTGGAAAATATGTTGATTGGTACCTTCAACTTATAGTTCAAAAATGTGAAACATATATTAAAGGTATAACTGCATTTCTCAACTTGCTCAATAATATCCATCTCAATGAAGATGAAGAATATTGGCTTTGCACAGTGGATGTTGTCGCATTATATACCTCAATTCCACATAACGAAGGACTAGAGGCCCAAGAATGGAATCTATTAAAAGAAAATGATTGCGAGGCTAACACCGTATTTTTAATTGAGTTACGGCATTTTTCACTTTAGCATAGTTATTTTCAATGGAAACAGAACTACTACAACCAATGCAATGGAACCTCAATGTGTTTTGGGGGGGCCCCCTCATATGCGAATCTGTACATGTCCAAATTTGAGACTGAAAATATTTTACACAACCTGGATTGGACTACCAACTTGATAACGTTTAAAAGATTCATAGATGACATATTCCTAATATGGAAAGGCAAAAAAGATCAACTCATCACAAACATAGCCACATTACACAACCTGAACCCACAAATTAAATTTACTCACACAATTGAGAAAGAATCCATATCCTTCTTGGATGTACACATTACCATTGCCAATCACAAATTGCACACTAAGTTATTCAAGAAATCAACTGATCGCAACTCCAGTTTCCTCTTCCAAAGTTTTCATCCTGATTCTCTGAAAAAACATTTACCCACATCTCAAGTCATACGCATAAAAAGGATCACTTCTGATGAGAATATTTTAAAATCATCACTAATGGATCAACATCAGCAATATATACAAAGAGGATATCCTAAAGAAATACTAGAGGAATCTTTGAAAAAAACTGAGAAATTACCCAGAGAACTATTGCTTAAAGCATCCAGCCACATGGCAACACAAAAAACAGTGTGTGTATTGAAATATTCTACAGCATCACAAAGGATCAAAAAATCCATTAATCGACATTGGGGTTTAATCAAAACATAACCAGATCTACAAAATTTGTATACTGATCACGTCACCTTTGCTTTTCAAAGATCTAAAAACCTGAAAGAGATTTTATCCACTAAAAAAGAAGCTAAATTACCTTTCAAAGGAATGGCTAAATGTCAAAATTGCATCCATTGTAATAATGTAATGATAGGTAATGTTTTTATGCACCCAACAAAAGGCCATAAAATTGATTTGCAATATTCTGGGACATGTGATTCTACTAATGTCATTTATGCAATCAAATGCCCATGCGGCAACATTTATGTGGGCCAGACAGAATGCAAAATCAAAGTGAGAATATCAGAACACAAAAGTAACATACGAACAATGAATAACAAATCTACTATAGCCATGCATTGGCTTGAAGCCCATCATCAAATAGCGCAGTTGAGATTCACAATACTGGAGATACTCTCACATAGCTGCGATATGGATCCCGTTAAACAACGTCTTAAATCTGAATTCTTTTGGATCAAAAAATGTAATTCCCTACAGCCTAGAGGAATGAATGACCGCATTGAACTTTTGTGTTTTCTATGATGTACCTGACACTTCGAGAAATGATCACAGCTTAGGTTTTAACCATTTTCAACCCACCAGATACACTGTCAGATTAATTTAAGAACTCTTTAAACGCAACCATATGAGTATCTATGAGAGATCAAGTTTAGTCAGACTATTGATGCATGTATATTTGTTTATTTTTTTTATATATTTTGGATATGTATTTACTATGCATTTAATCTTTGAATCTGTAATGTTTATTACGCACATATACAAGTTATTTCATATCATTTTATTTTTCTCCCACACTGGATGGTTCATTTTTGTCCCTGCAACGTTATCATATATTTTTTATTATACATGAGATCGTTTTCGTCATTTCTTAATATACAATAACTCACACAAGTTCACCAGAGATAGTACCATTTCATCAAACTTTATTATCCCACAGGTTGATCACACGCGATATCACGTGATCGGAACTTTATCCAATCACCAAGCGTCTTTCAGGTTTATGCACAACATCGGATTTCATTCATTGCGAACAAAAACTATTTTTCATAAGTAATAATCCTTTATGCTTTATTTTTGCTCCCGATGGGTTTATCCGGTTTAACCGTTGAGACATATTCATTATATTCATTTTATACACATAACGAGTTCACGATGTTTAGCCATGTGACACATCATACCATTCTTAAAAGAAGCACAGCGATTGGCTTTTGTTAGAACCAGCCGATACTGATTTCGTAACCCATGCGTTTCCATAAGTAAGTTTCCTCGCGTCTCTACAGTTATTTAAGCCTGCAATTCGCATATATACCATCTATTTTTTGATAAACTCGCTGATATTCATTTAAGTAGACTCTTTCCGATATAGAGTGTAATAGTATGTTTCTCGTTGCGAGTATCAAATCAACCAGCCAAACCTCCTATGCAGCGCTGAATATCCACATGGATTAACTACACCATGTAATCCAACATGTACGTGATTGTATACTGCGATTTTTCGCGATCATTCAGTATATGTATAGACTGTTCCATTAGTCCATATTGCTCCACACGAGCATTTTTCAATTCAAGAACACACACTCAGTTGATCCACTCAATCTCCTGAACTTGTATTGTATATATTTTCGTTTTATTTTAATTTAAGATTAAATGTGGATATCATTTAATATCAAATGATTAACACCATCGCTGCTACAGCTAATTCTCCTGGATGCTGACCTTGCTGGATTCCCATTGTTCATGACGAGCTCAGCTCGTCATGAGTGTATGGAGGTGTACATCATGACGAGCTGAGCTCGTCATGAGCATCCAAGGGGTTAAAAGAATGAAACATAGAAACCATAGGGAATGTACAGGTTTTGAATATAAAAGTTCGTGAATTTTTATGTTATGTGCTGAATACTAAGGTCCTGTATGTCTCTTTTTCACAGACCTTTTGATTCTTTTCGTTTTATTGCAATTTATAAAAAATATTTTTTGATTAATATGTCCATTGCAAAATGTTTTTAATGATGGTTTTAACATGAATTGTGAACTGTAAATTGATAAAGTGTAATAAAATTTAAAAATAATGTTACCAAATACATATTGTGACAAGTCTTAATTGAATTCGTAGTCTTTGTTGAAAGTATTGTAAATAATTGTATAGTACCTGTCATTACCAGTGTTTATCCTAGATACTATAGTGCGTAACTGCTGTTTATTGATAATTGATCACACTTTATTGTACCTTTGCCTTTTCCGCCGACCTCTTGGCATGCCCATTTTATGATTATACCCATATCACCAACACTAAAACAGGACAAATCTTCTTTGTCCACCGACTTGGGACTTTGTCATTTTTTACACTCTTTTTCACAGACCCCTGACGAAGGGTTAGCTTGATAACCCGAAATGCATTGGGTATAATGAAAATCAATTGACAATCCATGATTAAAATGGATTTTTGAAAATATGTTTGAAAACCTATGAATTTGATGAATACTAAACATTCGAATAAAGAGAATGTCATCAACAACAATGGTTTGATTGGAATCAATGAATATATGTTTAAATAAGCTTAAGAAACATTTCTGTTTCATGACAAAGGAGCGCGCCCTTTTGTGATAACATTATCACACCAGCAATCAGTTCATGAAGGCACTGAGAGACACAGTGCGACAAGGACAGCGCCACAATTAATTGATCTAAACTATAGTTAACAAGTGTGCACGGAGATCCTATCTATACATTAGTTCTTTTGAACACTTCCCATAAACAAAAAAAGCTATACCTTCCCAACCACACATCCTGCCTTTTGTAGCTTGCATGTGTGGTTATTTCCTTCAGGCGTCCCACGTAAGGGTGGAAAGCACTACAACGGCATCATGTAGACGCAGGTGCTGTGATAATCAGATATCCAAAACTACCATTGGTTTGTGCGTCAGCTTTATTAACATGAGGGGGCTACAATTAAGAACTGTGGCTCTCTTCAATGACATTCCTTAACCTTTAGGGACATCTGACAGTGACTCATTTTCCCAACAAAAAGTAGCTAGAAGTTGTAGTGGGACTGCAAAGATCTCTCTAAAACATAGTTCAGAGTCCACGCCAAGCCTTCAAGAAGTTCTTGGTTTAACGAAAGGAAGCAAGTAAGAAAACCCCATGGGAAGATCCTATAGAAAAGCTCTAGTTCGTAATATACAGTCTCTGTAGGGCTGCCTTCGATTTCCTAAACGTATCTGAGGTTCCACCATCCCCGTCTCATGTTTAATTGTAATCTAATTGAGAGATTTCAGTAGGGTCTGTGGGTCCACCGCTGCCATCCCATAATATGTTAAGTCGATGCCCTTTTCAGCTTTGTCTGTGGTGGGTCTGCTATTCTAGAAAGGCATTATATATATATATATATATATATATATATATATATATATATATATATATATATATATATATATATATATATATATATACACACACAATTGGTTCTGTAGGGAAGGCAGGGAGTCCCATAAGGGTGGATGACGTAGCTTCAGGTTTTCGTTGCTTTAGTTTTCATTCGCCTCTAGGTACTGTGTGTGCCCCATCTAGAGGTGGGCGAGCCACTGAAAGCTCGAGTCAGATGCTTGGCTCTGCAGCTCGAGGTTCTCTTGACCCCTGGAGCCCAAAACGAGATTTCACGTGGCTGCTGCATGCCACTCAGGGGGTCACCTCATGCCCCAAGAAATGAAGGGCATAGCTTTGATGACAAACCTTTGATGTAAAATGGAAAAGAGATCCATCTAGTGGCTGAATTGCACAGTCTAAAACAAGAAATCCCGGCTTCCCCGCTTGACAAAAATGTGTGATCCTAGGCAAATGTAATTTTGTCAAGACTCCTTTTTCTTCTATCACATTTGAAACAGCCTTCAAATACCTGCCTTCAAGATGTGCGCTACACAAAATCCTCCAATGGTTTGTTCAGTAGACACTAATGTTGATCTGTCTGCAATAAAAACCTACACCATATATAAAAGTTACACCTGATGGCTGCCTTACCTCTAAGTTTACTAATGCCAATATGGGTAGCGGGGCAGGAATGCTTTTAAGTTAATAGCTTGTATTGTAATAGTCTATCATGATACTTGTTGCATTACTTGCTTGCCAAATATTTTTAGGGCTCGGCTCGAGCACGGTCTCTCAGACTTAGAGCCAAGCCGAACCCTTGGCTCGGCTCTTCCTGTTACTTTGTTGACTCGCCCTCCACTTTAACCCTACCGTAGCACAAGTTGCTCTGCCCTGCCGTTTCATGGTGCTCCCACATGGAATATAAACGCTGTTCCTTACCGGCTGTCTCCATCAGCCCGTCTCTGCCATCCCACGGCGCGCCTCCGACTGCCAGACAGACAGACACCGAGGCTGAAGCGAGCACCTCGCGGGCCCCCGAGCTGCTCTTCGGTTTCCTGTCAGCCTCTGAAGCGCCGCCACATCCGTTGCTTGACTGGACGGACCACTCAGCCAGTGAGGGGGAAACTAACTATGAGTTTCACACCTCAGTTCACCTCAACCTTTAGTTTCTGTTAGTTAGGCCCCCAGCCCGCCCACAAAAAGCGCGGTGGGGAAAGTTTGAAGCTGTAATTTGTGTGTCCTTGTTTATTTGTGTGTCCTTGTTTAATGCACCTGGTGCTCCCTCGTGTAAAGCGCCCCTATACCCTCGGGTCAAGTCCCCGCTATATAAAAACTGCAAAAAAAAAAATTAAAAAAAGCAACGTGTGCTGAGCTGAGGGCACGCCCTGCTGCCCTCCCGCTCGGATCTCACCCGTTTGGACAGGGCCGCCAGGTTACCCCAGGGTCGTTTCACGAAATGACATCATGTGCTTTCTATGTTATTTGACTTGGTAGCATTTCTAACACATGTTCTGAACAGAGCACCATGCAGCAACAGTACAGTTAGTATGGATGTTTAAAGAACAAATGATGAAATACGCGCCTTCTCCAATCTTGAGACCTTCTAGCACCAATTTTCTAAGGATTGCTAGCTATTCGAAGAAATGCACCGGGGGAGTGGTAGGGTGTCCGAGTTCCTCTGCCCATCCACCTGCTCTGTGGAAGTATTTCCAGATTATTTTAAAGTAGAAACCGAGTTCAACATTTTCTAGAATAAAAGTCCAGGGTTCTTAAACAGACCTACTCAACTGATTTTTCTCCCCTTAATTTTGAAGCACCGAGAAACAGCTGCGAAAGTCGATCTAACGAGTATTATTAACCAAACAAGAGGGCTGGATCGACGGCAGACAGATTATCCAGATATCCCCATACAACCTTGGCATGAGATTGTTTCTTGCATGGTAAACAGGTTTGCACCCTTGCCCAGAGTACTTGACTGCATGTGAAACTAATCAGCCTGGAGAGGATTAGCCCTTGTAATGCAAGGTCCCGAATTCGTTCTATGGTCTCCCGGGGCGCAGCAAGCATGCCCCCACAGCAGTGGTCGAAGTGGGGAAAAAAAAGTAGGGGAACTGTGGGTGGAGAATCAGGGGGCGGGAACAACCGAAGATTGAATCAGTGGGCGGAGTCAGGGGTGTGGCTAGAAATAGCAAAACATACCAATTTTTAGTACGTTTAGCATTTCACTGACCAGTTACAGCTTATAACGTTATTTAATTAAAAGAATGGATATGTTTATTTGAGGTTTAATTCAGGAAAAAGCAAACACTCATAGGGAATACAGGTTTATGTAAAGCATATGAAATATAAGCAGGAACAACATGTTACCTTAATGCTTTTACTCTCATTGTTCAGAAATCCATGATTATTTTTTGTCTCAAACATTGAGGTCATGAATGCAGGGCTCCTCCTATACACATGTGTTAAGCAGGGCTCAGAAGAGAAAGGGACTCTTCAGGAGAATCTAGACTCACAGACACCCACAAAGGCTCCTTCATATTCATGTCAGCCAGCTGGCTGCCCAATCATAATATAGTAAAAAGAACAACTTATGGACAGAATGCAGAGCAATATCATACATTCACCCCAGTGCAGAGAGATGGGCCTAAATCCATTGTTTATTTGCTCACATGCGATTTCAGTTTGGACCCAGCCATATGCAAATCAGTCTTGATCCTGCGCCCAATGAGAACAGTGTAGCCCGAACTACCAGGCCAGGTCCTCCCTGGACTGGAAACAAGCATCCTAGGACCGGTTTCGGGCTTTCAGCCCTCATCAGCCAGGATAGCTTGATTCCATTGACTCATGTCTGAGCATACCTGTCCCACTCGGGGTGACAAATGCAAAAAGAACAATTGATGGACAGAATGCAGAACAAGGTCATACATTCACCCCAGTTCAGAGATCGGGGCTTAAATCCATCGTTTTTTGCTCACCATGCCATTCCAGTTTGGACCCAGCCATATGCAAATCAGTCTTGATCCTGCGCCCAATGTGAACAGTCCAGCCCGAACTGCCAGGCCATATGTATTCAAGTGTCCTTTCATTCGGGAAGTGAACACAAAGCAGTACCCACTGAACTATACACATAACATATTGCTCTTTGATATGCATGGTACATATTCTTTGCAGCAGGCATATTACCCCTCTGCACTACCTTAGATGAGTAAAATAGCCACTAGACAAAACATGCTCCCATCTCCCTCCAGCAGGTACATTGATCACCAAAGTTATCTTGGCACTTGTATTGTTGACCGAAACCTGCTGAATATACAAATAACTTTGCAGTGTTTTTAAAACTCCTGCACTTGTACAAAACCGGTCCCCCCAAACTAAACTGGCCCCCTACCCTTCCAGTCGCCCTGGGAAACGCCTACTCCTGCCCTTTCACTGCTCCTGTCCAGTCAGTACTCCTGCTCATGCTCAATCAACACTCCTGCTTCGTCAATTCCCCCGACCCCTCCCTTCTCCTGGCCCGTCACTTCTCCTGCCCGTCACTGCTCCTGCCCTGTTCACCGCTCCTGCCCTGTTCACCGCTCCTGCCCTGTTAACCGCTCCTGCCCCGCTCACCGCTCCTGCCCTGTTCACCGCTCCTGCCCCGCTCACCGCTCCTGCCCCGCCCACCGCTCCTGCCCCGTTCACTGCTCCTGCCCCGTTCACTGCTCCTGTCCTGTTCACTGCTCCTGTCCTGTTCACTGCTCCTGTCCTGTTCACTGCTCCTGCCCCGTCACCTCTCCTGCCCCGTCACCTCTCCTGCCCAGTCACCTCTCCTGCCCCGTCACCTCTCCTGCCCCGTCACCTCTCCTGTCCGTCACCTCACCTGCCCGTCACATCCCCTGCCTGTCATGTCACCTGCCTGTCACTTCTTGTGCCCGGTCACCTCTCCTGCCCTGTTGCCTCTCCTTCCACGTCTCCTCTCCTGCCCTGTCGCCTCTCCTGCCCCGTTCACTGCTCCTGCCCTGTTCACTGCTCCTGCCCCTGCCCAGTTCACTGCTCCTGCCCAGTTCACCGCTCCTGTCCTTTCACCGCTCCTGTCCTTTCACCGCTCACATCCGGTTACTGCTCCAGCTCATGCCCCGTCACCTCTCCTGCCTCGTCACCTCTCCTGCCCCGTCACCTCTCCTGCCCCGTCACCTCTCCTGCCCCGTTACCTCTCCTGCCCATCATGTCACCTGCCTGTCATGTCACCTGCCTGTCATGTCACCTGCCTGTCATGTCACGTGCCTGTCATGTCACCTGCCCAGTCACCTCTCCTGCCCTGTTGCCTCTCCTTCCACGTCTCCTCTCCTGCCCTGTCACCTCTCCTGCCCCATCACTGCTCCTGCTCCGACACTGCTCCTGCCCCCTTCACTGCTCCTGCCCCGTTTGCTGCTCCTGCCCCGTTCGCACCTCCTGCCTCGTTCACTGCTCCTGCCTCGTTCACTGCTCCTGTCCTTTCATTGCTCCTGTCCTTTCTCCGCTCCTGTCTTTTCACCGCTCACACCCGGTTACTGCTCTAGCTCATGCCCCGTCACCTCTTCTGCCCCGTCACCTCTCCCGCCCCGTCACCTCTCCTGCCCCGCCACCTCTCCTGCCCCGCCACCTCTCCTGCCCGTCACCTCTCCTGCCCCGTCACCTCTCCTGCCCCGTCACCTCTTCTGTCTCGTCACCTCTCCTGCCCAGTCATCTCTCCTGCCCATCACCGCACCTGCCCATCCCATCACCTGCCTGTCATGTCACCTGCCCGTCACTTCTTGTGCCCGGTCACCTCTCCTGCCCTGTTGCCTCTCCTTCCACGTCTCCTCTCCTGCCCTGTCACTTCTCCTGCCCTGTCGCTGCTCCTGCCCTATCACTGCTCCTGCCCCGTTCACTGCTCCTGCCCCGTTCATTTCTGCTGTCCCATTCATTTCTGCTGCCCCGTTCATTTCTGCTACCCCGTTCACTGCTCCTGCCCCGTTCACTGCTCCTGCCCCGTTCACTTCTCCTGTCCTTTCACCGCTGCTGTCCTTTCACCGCTCACACCCGGTTACTGCTCTAGCTCATGCCCGTCACCTCTCCTGCCCTGTTCACCTCTCCTGCCCTGTTCACCGCTCCTGCCCTGTTCACCGCTCCTGCCCCGCTCATCGCTCCTGCCCCGCTCACCGCTCCTGCCCCGCTCACCGCTCCTGCCCCGCTCACCGCTCCTGCCCCGTTCACTGCTCCTGTCCTGTTCACTGCTCCTGTCCTGTTCACTGCTCCTGCCCCGTCACCTCGCCTGCCCATCACCTCTCCTGCCCATCGCCTCTCCTGCCCATCGCCTCTCCTGCCCATCACCTCTCCTGCCCATCACCTCTCCTGCCCCGTCACCTCTCCTGCCCCGTCAACTCTCCTGCCCCGTCACCTCTCCTGCCCATCACCTCACCTGCCCGTCACATCACCTGCCTGTCATGTCACCTGCCCGTCACATCTTGTGCCCGGTCACCTCTCCTGCCCTGTTGCCTCTCCTTCCACGTCTCCTCTCCTGCCCTGTTGCTTCTCCTGCCCTGTCGCTGCTCCTGCCCTATCACTGCTCCTGCCCCGTTTACTGCTCCTGCCCCATTCACTGCTCCTGCCCCGTTAATTTCTGCTGCCCCGTTCATTTCTGCTGCCCCGTTCACTGCTCCTGCCCCGTTCACTGCTCCTGCCCCGTTCACTGCTCCTGTCCTTTCACCGCTGCTGTCCTTTCACCGCTCACACCCGGTTACTGCTCTAGCTCAAGCCCCGTCACCTCTCCTGCCCCGTCACCTCTCCTGCCCATCACCTCACCTGCCCGTCACATCACCTGCCTGTCATGTCACCTGCCTGTCATGTCACCTGCCCGTCACTTCTTGTGCCCAGTCACCTCTCCTGCCCTATTGCCTCTCCTTCCACGTCTCCTCTCCGGCCCTGTCGCCTCTCCTGCCCCATCACTGCTCCTGCCCCATCACTGCTCCTGCTCCATCACTGCTCCTGCCCCATCACTGCTCCTGCCCTTCATCATCCCCATAAGGTCACCAATCATAGACTTCAGAACATTGGAATATTTTCTTAAATCACTAACAGACTCCTAAATACTGGGGTCAAACGCCGGGGCTGTCATTGCTTGAGTTGGAAAAGATTTGTCTGCACAGATGGCGTCATTATCAATGGGGCTTTGCAGGGGGCGAATCTGTTAGTACATGCAATTATTAAATCTGCCAAATCATGTGCACATGGGTCAGGAGGTGATGTAAATACTGCTTCCAAATATGAGCTTACTCGTTTGGTTATGGGTGCAAAACCACTCTTGCCCTTGGGTTTCTCAAACATCTTTGGAATGGTGTGTGTTACACCGGGGCCTGTATGGGGAGGACAACTGTCAACAGAACTAGAAGTGGCGTGAAAACGGCCCCGGTGGACCTCCGGGCCGAGATTGCCGGGAAACAGTCTGGTAGACATTGATGAACGTTGCTTCAGCAGGTAAACACTGTGAATATCACTGCCACAAAACCCAACTAATAGCAGCTTTAAATTGGCATGTAAATTTGCTGGCAGCGTCCTCACAAATGAGGTGTGATCACTGGCTCACAGCAGCCGCAGGGCCATCAGAGTAGCCGTTTTCGCACTATGCTACACTGATAGCCCTTTCAGTCTCACTTTGCGGGCCCATTAGACCCAGCGGGGAAGGGGAGGAGGTCGGGCGCAGTGCAGAGGCCTTCTGAATATTCACGTTGCACCACTCATGCGTGAAAAAGAAAAAAAGGTGTACTTTAAAGTATGGCAATTTTACAGTCCCCGGTACGCTCTTTCAAAACTAAGAAGTAGGGGAACGGACTAACATAATTTTAAGAAGTAAGGGCACGCCGTGCCCTTCCGTCCCCGCCCACTTCTAACGCTGCCCCACAGTGTGCATTGGACTAATATCCATGCCCTGGGTGTATCGCATAAAGCGGTAGTGGCAATATGTAATTTTTTGTGAATCAGTAGTATGACAAGACCTGTGTCCTCTGTCACAGAGGGTCGAGCCTATTGGCTCCTCTTGTCAAGTTTTGCTGTTATATGGAAGGCAGAACCTTGCACTAGCATTCCGCGTGCACTGCAAGTGCATGCATGTGCACTGAGCGTGTAGCATATGTGATGTGGTAGCAACGCGTTGTAAGAGTCTGAATCGAAGAACCAGTGGGATCCATTTGGCTGTCTCCTAGTTTAGCATGGCAAAAGATGGAAAATGGACTTTGAAATGGGTCCATTCAGGGCCCTGTAGTCGTGTCCTTAACTTTTCAGGCAAAAGCACTCACTGATTTCTGAATAGTGAGTGTAAAAGCATTAAGGTAACCATGTTGTCCCTGTTTACATTTGCCATGGTTTGCTAAATTTTGCATTCCCTATAAGTGTTTGCTTTTTCCAGGATGTTGTAACTTTTTTTTTTTGTAGGCCGCATTTTGCTCTTGTCTAGTGCGTAATTTAAATTGAGCCGCATCCAGGTGTTTATAGCAGGCAACAATTGGGTTGTAGTTGAAGACAGTGGGAGTTTTTCTCAGTGGGGCAGTACGGTGTTCAGTGGGGGAGAGGATGTGGCACTATGGTCAGAGCTGCTGAATTTGGACCTGGGAACCAGGTTCAGCCTTAATAATCAGTCCACCAGACCGCTCCTGCGAGAGCACAATCACATTCTAGACTTTAGAAGGCTTCGCAACACCTTAGAAGTCCTGGTGTCTTTGCACCAGCAGGTGGACCCTAGCATGACAAGTGTAGGTTAACCTTCAAGGCTTGTCCACCACTATCCATACTGAAGTTCACCTCCAGTCTTGCGGGCAGGCCTATGATGCAGCACACCCTAGAACAACAGTCACTGAGGTCACAGGACCCTTGAGAAGGGCTAGCTCTAGGGAGGTGCAACCAGTGTGACCGCACCGGGTGCTGACTTTAGGTGGAGGCATCATGTTTGCAAGTATATTATGGTTTTAAAAACGCTTGCTGCCTCCTTCCTGGCCTCCAGCAATTTTCGGCAACAATAAAAATGTCATGATGACTCTGGTGATTAATTTTCTTCCTAGAGAGAGATCAGAATTTTGTCTAGTGGAAGTTTTGACTCATGGAAAGGTAGCTCAGAGGGTTAATGTACCGGCTGCAAAGAACATGCGCCATGCAGATCACAAATTGCACATAATGTTAATAGGTCAGTGGACTACTGCTTTTGTCAGAGAGATCCTTTTGTTACTTGCAGTTTATGAGTTAAAATCCTAACTTAGAACAGTGAACTATTAACTGTCATCTAAGAGCTGCATACAAACTGCAAGGTATAAATCAGAGCGTTATGTTCCACTCCCCCCCTAACCCGCCACCCCAGTCTTTGATTATCCTAATGTCCCAAAAAGTGTTCTTTTGGACAGAAATCAATTCTGATTATTAAGGAGAACCCCCAACCATGGTATAACGTTTTAAATTCCGGGTGTTGTGTTTCTCCAGACCAATCACTATAAAACTATACGGGCTACTAGTATGGTTGTCATGTGACTTCTACACCTTGTAGTCCTTAGTCTTATGTAACATTTTCTATACAGTGATTTACACACATATTGATTGCCTCTGTGTAATGTGTGTGATGTAAAGTGCTCTGACACCCTACAATGGTATGAGTGGCGCTGTAAACCAAATTAAATGCATCTGAGAGAGCGTAGTTATGGAAACTTGGGAGACACAGTTAAAGGGTGGTAGTGAGGGAATCCATGGAAGAGGTGGTCATTGGGGGGCACTAACAAACATTAATGCACAGGACACCACCAGTGCTATGGCTGGCCCTCCCCTTGAGGCCAGTCTGCCTCACCCATAGGTACCTCCATTGGCCTTGTTTCAGCAGTAGTAGCTGCAACTCACCAGGGACTGGCAATGCAGGACTTGCACGCACATCAAACTAAGTTCGCAAACGTACAGTCACCCGGCTTCATTCACAAGCACTTTTAACATGTGTTGCCTGCTGTGGGGCCACTGGAATTAATTATGCAGCAAAGGATGACAACATTATGCCGTAGAGGCCTGCGCCCCTTAGAGGTTCTTAAGGCGAAATGGGAGGAGAGCATAGGCCGGCCGATACCTGATACCACATGGGAACACATTCTCAAGAGAGCATGGAAGGGCATTAGAAACACTCGGCTTCAACAAATTCAGTATTTTATACTACATAGGGCCTCAGGGAAGATCCGGAAATATTTTCAGGTCCAAGAGGCAGCGTGTCCGAGATGTCGAGAGAGGGATGTGGAAATAGAACATATGCTATGGCTCTGCCCACATATGGAAGGTTATTGGGAGGAAGTGGGTGAGCTTTTGAACAAGGCGACGGATAGGCAGCTAGAATGTGATATGGCCACCTGCCTGCTTCACTGGTTTCCCCACACTGCTAAGACCAAAGTTACTAGTAAATTTATTGACCTGGGGCTTCTGCTAGCTAAGCGCGAAATCACCTGGCATTGAAAGGCGAGGGAGGGGCCATCGTGTGGTCGCTGGAAAAGGGAACTCAACAAGTGGGCGAGCTGTGAAAGTATGGTAAGGCTTAGACAGGCTACCCGCTCAGGTAATGAGAAGGCGTTGGAGGCGGCAAGAGCGTGGGAAGCATTAGTTCAGGCTCTGACAGACCAACAAGTACCTGAGGAGGACGATTGAGACCCCGCGTTCCAGTGTTTGTCACTGATAGGCTAGCAAAACTACAGGCTGTACATAGCAGAGTTGAGACAGATTCAGAGAGAGTCGGCACTTGCCCACACCACCTTTCTTTTAGGGAGGGAGGGATCTGGGAGGGGGGAATTGAGCGCTGATATAGGGGACTCACTGTTGTTTGGGAGGTGTGGTGCAAATGATACATGTTGGCTTAGGACAATTGTTTTACCCCGCTAGGTTATGGTTATTGTGAACTGGGGAAGGGATGTGAGATAGCGGGAGCAATGCCACCAAGACGAACAGTGCAGTTTCCGTTCATACTGGATCCAGGGATTGTTTACAGTTCTTTGTTGGGGGGGGGGAGGGAGAAAAAGGAAAGCAGATGCAAAGTGTTGTGGTGGACCGGTCGTGGATATATGGGGTGTGGCAGGCACATATATACCGTTTTCTTGAATGATGCCGCCCGCCCTTTGGGTTGTGGGCTAAATGGCCGTGTAATATTAGCTCTGATGGCTTAAGCCAAGTTCACACAGGTGATAGTGATGTTGACCGGAATAAGTGTATATTATACTGATCTGCAATAAAAATATATTTTAAAAAAAAACAAAAAAACATTATGCCGTAGTGTTGACTAAATTATGCATTAAAAAAAGGCTGCAGCGTAATGCAGTATATTTTCAGATATTTTTTTTATTTTGACGTGTGTACACATGCTAACAGTATCTGGAAAGATTTTGCCTTATTAGTACCAGTGTAACATACATACGCAGCAGTGAGAAAGGTGACCAGTCAACCTTTACAATAGGCCATCCATCCACTCCGCAGCAACAAAAGTCACATTTTATATTAACTTTTGATATGTTTGAGTTATCATGAATTCTAGCAACAAGAAGCCAATATTGGTAAATATGTGTGCTACAAATAATCCCTAACATACACTGTGCATAGAGTATATTCAATCTGGTGCTTTAATCATAGGCTGTTTTAAAGTACGTGATAAAAATCGAATCGTGCTGAAGACAGCCTTGATTGGTGTTGGATCGAGGACCCGGAAGTCTGCACACCTAACAGACAGAGATAAAGCACCTTGTCAGAAAGTTTAGCGTTGTCCTACAGGTGGTGTTTGTTGGCCTGTGGCAGGGTTAGTCAAATGTCCTGGATTCCTGGCATTTAATTGAGTCTATCACAGTTCTGCGCCCCAGTGTTTCTTGTGCCCCACCTGGCACACATGTCGGAGGATGGTGATGACGTTAACATTTTGCCCCCCTCCCCCCCCCCTGGAAAAATGTCTGCGGACGCCCATGCGTATAGCATGCATTCCTGTGGCTGGAGGGTGGACAGCTGGACACTGAATCGAGGAAGACGGAGATCGGGCTATGCTTAGAAATTCACGAGGAGTTGGTTAGCAAAGACTGTGGCATTGAGCAATAACAAGTCACCTCGACTCCCACTGTAGTTCATATGGAAAATATGGGAACAAATCAGTGGGGCCCGGGTCAATCAGGGGTTGCTAGGCTCCAATTGTGACAGTATGAATCTTTTATTTCTGGTTTTCAGGGGCTACCTTGTTATTAGACCCAGAAAGTGCCACATTTCTACCAGTGAACGGAGCCTTAGCCACCTTTTCTCCCAAATGCATACACTTCTTGTTGCAGACACCCCCCACCCCCTCTGCTCTAAAACTCAACCTCAGGTAGGTCTCACGAGAATAGCTCCGCAGCAGTTTCTACAGACGGATCTTGTCCTGGCTGTTTATGTAGCGAGGCAGAGCGGTCCAAGGCTGACCTACAGAGGGGGAGTGATACAGAAACTCACAACACCACTAAACAATTAATTCATTGATGTCCAGACAGCGCTTTACTTCTAAAAATACAAATATTATTAACTCACACATAAAATTTGAAATGCACATAATAAAAAAAAGACCTCTCTATCCCCTGCTGAATTAGAAATATGTGAGGAAGATTGCGCAGTGTTAAAAATTGTTAAGCCCTTTCCTATTGAGTTTATCAACGACTTTTCAATGTAAAACTCCTTCCTACTGTAATTGTCACATAGGGTTAGACCATGCAAAGGGTCACCCTACAGTATTTGACAAGAGGTCTGCTGGATCAATGTGTCATTTCAGGGCATTAGAACTAGTTAAGCGGGCAAAAACAACTACTGCCCAAACAAGATTCAGTAAGGGAGAAATAAACTTTTGTAATTATGAGTTCAGACAAACAGTTCCTGTTTTTAGCTGGGGTTTTATAGAACTGCTGAGACAAGGCTATGCCAAGCCCTCTTTGAGACCTTAAATCAGAACAGGAATGTATAACATGGTAGTTTAACACCATGGATGCTGAGGATGTGCTGGACACGCACTCAGCACCAGCACTCGGGTGCTGAGGACATATCCAGCACAACCTCAGCACCCACCCGTGGGGGAGGCGCTGGTGCCCCCGTGGGCTCCCTGCCACATGCCCACCAGGGATCACTGCAGAAGCGTTTCCGCTGCCACCCGTGACCCCTCCCCCAGCGATCTGATGACATCAACAGGGGCGGCTCTAGGCTCATGGTGGCCCTGGGCAGGGAGCGTAGGTCGGGGGGCCCCGGAAGAGAAGGTCCGGGCGGGGCAGAGTGCAGAGGCCAGTGAAGAGGGGCGGGGTCAGGGTGTTTGGAAGTGGAACAGAGCCGGAGGCTGCCAAAGCCCGGGCCAAGGGCCGCAACGCAAATATGTATCCATCCTCAGAGGATTATTATATTATATATATATATATATATATATATATATATATATATATATATATATATATATATATATATTACATATACATATGAAAGAGTTTTTCCTTTCCGCCACTGTCTCTTTCCCCCACTGTCTCTCTGCAGTGCATTTCTGCTGCAGCATCGCAGGTGGGACCTTAATCATGCACAGGATTGAACCCATTAGACACCAGAAATCTTCATTTTGCTGCGGGGAGCACCTCTTGGGCAAGGTTCGCTCCTCATAATTGGGGAAATGAGTTTGGCTGTTTTCTGCCCCACCTCCCCCAGGAGGGCAGATCGGCCATATATTTAGGCCAAGCTGCCCCCAAGGGGAATGGAGAGGAAAACCACTAGACACCAGGAATTATTTTTTTTTACATGTCGGGCAAGGGTCCTACCAAATGTTTGAGGATATATTTTGGAGGTTTTGTGCCCTCTTGGGGGCAGATCGCCCATATTTTCATGTCCATCTTCCCCATGGGGTGTAGAAAGCCACTAGACACCATGGTTACATTTATTCACATGTCGGAGAGCAACCCCTTGGGTACGAGTCGCTCCCCATTATTGGGTAAATATTTTAGGCATTTTCTGCCCGCTGCTGGCAGATCAGCCATATTTTTAGGCCAATCTTGGGCAAGGGTCAATGCCCAAATAGATTACTACAGGTTTTGGCTGTTCTCACCCCTCCCCACCCCCCACTCCCTTTGGGAACATCAGCCATTTTTTGGGCCGATCCGCCCCAAAGGGAGGCCGAAAACCACTAGACACCAGGAAATACTTTTGTGTGTATGTACTGGAGTTTGGCTGGTGGTCTGCATTTATTGGTGTTTGGCTGGCTGTGTGTGCACTGGCATTTGGCTGGGCGTGTGTGGGGACTGGCATTTAGCGGATGATGGGTTTGAACTGGGGATTTTGCTGTCGGTGTGTGTGGACTGGTTCCTGGCTGGCGATGTGTGCGGTTGGCATTTGGATGGTGGTATGTGTGAACTGGTGTTTGGCTGGCGTAAGGGTCACTCCCCTCTAAGGTGTCAATTTCTTGCCTTTGCTTTGTACACCCCTCAGGAGCAGATTGGACATCTGTGATTATGATCTTCCCCCAAGGTCAGCCTTCATAAGGTTTTACAAAGATAACTGTTATATTTTTTGTTGTCATTCGCAGCTGCTGTTCACAGGAGATCCGGTCTTTGTTGAAGGCTGCCAGTCCTCCCAGGGGTTCTGGAGGTTACTGGCTGCAGAACAAGGAGACTTTGGCGCAGGATCTCTGGAAACTGCAGATGGGCCAGTAGGGCTGGGCCAAGTCAGTCTTTCTCTGTAGTCTCCTCTGCCCATTGAAAACAGGGCACCAAAATCCAAAACAGAACCCTGCACTCGGACGCCCCTATGGGTGCACCTTGTGTGCTAACCCGGATCCGGCAGCAGCCACCAACTAGAGGCCCCCTATTCCCCATTGGATAACATTGAGCCTCAGCACTCTGCACCCAGCCGCCCTAGTGCTGCTGAGGGTCTTTCAAGAGTGCAACCTTTACCCTGGGGGAACCCTAGCTCTAACCCCAGAATACCAACTCCTACAAGTAACTACTTACCTGTAAACCGATAACTCAATTTCCTCCCATAGGATTGCATTGACTGTTTCTCTTGAAAATTGTTTTAAGTGTGGAGTTTGTATGGAACATGTTAATATGTACTGAAAGTGAAATACTTACCTTTAGTCTAGGAGACTTCTCAGTGTGATATCTAGGCATATTACACTGATTAGCTAAAGTAATCTAAAAAGTAACGTACATAGTAATCTGAAAAGTAACTGAAAAGTAATTTCGAGACATTGACTCACCTGTAATTCAATCCACTGCATTTGAACCTGCATTCAATTTTAAAACATTGCATAAGATTTTGCAAAGCATTTATTTCACTTACCTGCACCAGGCTTGGCTTGGTCCTAGAAATAAAACAACTTAATATTTGTGATACAAACAAATTGGTCTGAGTTCAGTCCTTCAGTGTGTGACATCATTTGCAGGCTGAGTGTGTACAACAAAAGCTTAACACTACCCAGGGTGCGCACAGGCCCCACGTTCTCAGGACAGTACCAGGTGGAGAGGGGCACACGCTCCCCTGCTGTTTGCCCTGGCCGTGGAACCGCTGGCCTGCAGGGCAAGGGTGGGCGATAGATACAGGGGGTCGCGACTGGGAAGACAAGTACACCATATAGCGTTATATGCTGACGACCTCCTGCTGTTTCTGAACGACTCAGGGGAGGACCTGCAAGGGGCTAGGAATATGATGGAGGAGTTTGGGACTCCCTCTGGCCTACGAGTAAATTGGCAGAAGACTCAATTGTTCACAATGCAGGGGACCGACAGCCGCCTGATGAGCAGGGGGACTTGAGGTGGGAGCCCCGATGCTTTCAATACTTGGGAGTGAAGATCTTCCACTCGCCCTAGGATGCACAGGAAGAAAATTTAGGGGGGCACTGAGGGCCCTAAAAGACAGCATGGGATTCTGGGGCAAACACCCTATCTCTGTAGCAGGAAGGATTTCCTAGTTAAAAATGGTGGCCCTCCTCCGACTGCTGTATTTCTTTACCACACTGCCCATGTGGATCCCCGGGAAGTTGTTCCGGCAGCTAGACTCGTGACTCTCGGCCTTCTTATGGATGACGACGATGAGTCGCCCTGGCCGCGTTAAAGCGGCATTCGGCGGAGGGAGGGCTGGCAGCCCTGGAGTTTGAGGCATATTATCTAGCAGGGCAGCTGCAGAGATTTATGCAATGGATAGCAGGGAGGATGACACCAGATAGGGGGGTGCCCCCTTTCACCCGTAGAGGGATGAATTACTCCGCACCCTAATGAGAAGGCAAAGCCCCAGCACATACACATCAAGGAGCATAGAGTGATACATCAGTGCTGGAGCAGTTGCCTCCAGAGGACCCATACAAGACACCCATACTCACCGGAATTGCCACTAATAATGGTTAGGGCATTACCACACAGGGGACAATGGAGGGAACTAGATGACTGGGTACAGGATGGTATTTTCAAAGAACAAGGGAGACCCAAAGGAATATCACTAGGGACCTTGGGCAGTTACGTATTTCAAAAGACAGTGGTCCCTAGTAGTTCAGGGATTAGGCAGAATTTATGGACATACACTCAATAGTCAGTATGACCTTTGTCCAGCAGGACAGGTTTTTATTTTAAGAGATATGGAAAACATAAAAGGATTTTTTACAAGGTGGGTACAACCAGTAACCCACAGGGGACAAGACAAAACAGGGGGGTAAACTTGACGCAACAAAGGCGGTCTGTGCTAGTATCTCAGTGAACAGACAATGGTAAAGTACAAAGCATCATTGTGAACAATTTTCTATTTGTAGGGTACATATGATGCTACTATGTCGACGGCGTTTCGATGCCTACACACAGATACATGGCATCATCTTCAGGACAAAGAATTAATTTGTTTGTCTTGAAAGCATAACAGTTTTTTGGGGCCTATAAGCATACATACAGTTATATTGCGGAAACAAAAAAAGGGGAGACAAAACATAAACATTGGTCAATAACAAAAAGACTAGGCATGTATATAAATCTGACCAGTGATCATCTGTGGCATTGTGAACTGTTTGTGGCAGTTATTCATCTTTTAGGAATAGTAATTTTGTGAATTGTAACGTGGTGGCGTGACAGGCTTTTGTTTCCATGCAACCTATTGTGAATTGTTTATGACAGTGGGGACAACATTTAAAATCCGACGCAGTGACGGAACTGTGAGGGGCGACGCATGAGATTAAAAAGCATTCAATGAGCTCAGAGTTGGGCCATGCAAAGTTTAAAAACGGGTGGCGAGCGGTGTAAGCGGCGAAGTGTTGGTAACCGGTGGTTACGTGTAAAGATTTTTACATGCGGTTCAGAGGCGAAAGGAGTTTGTGAATTATCGTTCTGCCTAATCCCTGAACTACTAGGGACCACTGTCTTTTGAAATACGTAACTGCCCAAGGTCCCTAGTGATATTCCTTTGGGTCTCCCTTGTTCTTTGAAAATAATGTAGCGCAACTGAACGGTTGCAAGGGTTTGTGAAAACAAATTAAAGATAAGAATACCAACACTGAGGCTAAGAAACTCCTCGAAAAAGTAGCTAAAACTATCGAAGAGTTCCACAAATTTGAAACCGATAAAAAAACCACTAAAGTAAAAAAAGATATAAAAAACTTTTCACAAGAAAGAGCATATCCCTACCTAATTAAAGACTACTATATTAACCGAGCCTATAACGGCCCTCAAAACCAAAGACCTTGGGGAAGGTTTAACAGAAGACGAAATTTTGTAGGCTTTTCTGATAGCTCAGGAGATTCATCTGAGTATTCAGACCCAAGTGATAGCCCAGGACCCTCGCACAGGAATTTTGTAGGGCGAGGCAGAGGTCAATCAGAAGCGCCGGGAACAGGCAAAACCAAACAGCCTCAGAAATGGCCCAATCGCCCGAATCCACCAGGCGAGCGGTTTACCCGCCGACAACACTACCAATGGTAGATATAACCCATACTACTGTCCTAGAAAATAATGAATCTGTTCAAGCGGTTGCCTTGTTACCCATTTTTAATCTTACCACACATGAGCTATCAGACAATGAACTATCCTTGCTCACAAAAGGCCTTTCCTTTGTCCCAACTATTCGACCTAACTTCATCGATGCTCAAACCGAGCTCTTAAGATTTTTCAGGAAAATCAGACTTCACAGTTATTTCTTGCTGAACCCAAGTCCAATGAAAAACCTGAACACTCCTTTTAAACCACCGTCCAAATTTTCACCAACTGGCAGCCTGGTCCCCCCTGAAATACTAACATTTGAGAAACTTGTCCTCAATGACCTTACCACCCTTAAAAAACAAAAACCATTCATCCCCTACAACATCACAATTGACGAAAAGAAAGCTCTAACCTCCTTGAAAAATAACTCCTCCATTATAATAAAACCTGCGGATAAGGGAGGTGGTATTGTTATCCAAGAATTGGATAACTATAAAAAAGAAATCCATCGCCAACTAGCTAACACTGAACACTACTGTAAGCTACCTCGAAATCCCACAGAAGAAATACAGAAACTGATCCAACAGGTCACTGCTGATGCCCTAGAACAAGGATACCTGTCTAAAAAAGAACATGAGTTCCTCAATACCAAAGCTCCACGGGTACCAGTTATCTACTGCCTACTAAAGATTCACAAGAATTGTGAATCTCCACCTGGTCGCCCAATAGTGTCAGGGTGTGGCTCTGTCCTTGAGCCACTCGGGCACTATATTGACTATTTTATAAAACCTTTTGTAGCTGACACACTGTGCTACATCAGAGACAGCATGTCAATGATCACTATGATTGAGGAATACCCATTTGATCCCACATCCAGCACGATGTGCACGCTGGATGTGGAATCTTTATATACCAATATTCCACAATATGATTCACTACGCGTGATTGAGACAGTTCTTAACACACGTCTGCGCCCTCACAATGTCCCATCAGTCTTTATTCTTCAACTTCTGGAGATCTGTTTAACAAAAAACTTTTTTCTTTTTGAGGGTCAATTTTAAGGCCAGGTACGTGGAACATCTAATGGGGGCTATTTTTGCCCCCAACCTAGCGACTCTCTACATGGATCATCTTGAGACCTCTTGTATACTGACAGAATCCAATCCTTTCCACAGTGGCATTGCCCTGTGGAAACGATATATAGACGATATATTTATGATTTGGAACGATTCACCGGAAGCATTACCACACCTACTACATTGGCTTAACAATAACAGTAATGGCTTGAAATACACACTATCCCAGAATAAAGACTCAATTTCATTTCTAGATTTAGAAATTAAATATACAGAAGGACGCCTTACCACCAGCCTCCACAGAAAACCAACTGAACGAAACACCTTGCTGAAATATAGCAGTCACCATCCCCGAGCACTCAGAGATTCACTCCCATTTTCACAATTCCTTCGTATTCGAAGAAACTGTTATTTCAAAGAAGACTATTTCTCCGAGGCAAAAACTCTCAGCATAAAACTCAGAAACAGGGGATACCCTCGAAAACTAGTAAGGCGTTCTTTAAAAAGGGCTTGGTACTGCCCCAGAGAGAGTCTGCTAGAACCAAAACCAAAGAAAAACCAAGACAGACTAGTGTGTGTAACCACTTTTACCCCAGCCTCTAATGCCATAAAGAAAAGCATCTTGAAACACTGGCTTATATTAAATGCCGGACTACTGAATCTTGAGCACCCTATCTTTGCATTCAAGAGAGCAAAAAATGTAAAAGATCATTTGGTAAGAGCTTCCCTACCTCAGCCTAATTTGAAAACAACCATCAATGATGCATGGGGGTTACCTGCCCTAACGGGTCATGCAAAATGTGGCAGTTGCATAGTGTGTGACTTCACTATTGAGGGAAAAACATTTACTTTTGGCACTATTTCCTTTGAAAGAAAACACTTCACTAATTGTAACTCCATCAATGTGGTGTATGCCATTTTTTGCCCCTGCAAGATGATATATGTTGGACAAACCAGCCAGAAGGTCAAGCTACGCATCGGACAACACCGTAGTAGGATCCGGTGCCATACTCCAAATGCCCCTCTTGTCGAACATTTCAAAGAAAAAGGACACACTGAAAATGATCTGACACCATGGTAAAACCACCACCCAGAGGAGCGGACGTAACTCAGTTACTGAACAAGGAGGAACTTCACTGGATACTGCGCACCAACAGTATCCATACAGGCCTCAATCGTCTCGAAGATTGGACATCTCTCCTGTGATCAGTCACCCTGTAATACATACCTGACTTCCTCCTAGGTTTCGCGATGTTTCTTAAATAATTCATGTAAATATGTAAATGTTTATTGCACTTGGTTTTATATATAACCTCTTCTCCTCACTCCCACACCATTCCAGCATGGCCGCCAGTCTCACTGCGATTAGTCCTTTATATATAACCTCTTCTCCTCACTCCCACACCATTCCAGCATGGCCACCAGTTTCACTGCGATTAGTCCTTTACCTATCTCTAAACACTCCCACACCTTTCCAGCATGGCCGCCGTACTCACCACGACTAGTCCCTCTTTCATTTCTGAATTCCCCTATATCTAGCCCTCAGGCACGAGCACGACAGCGATTCCCGCCATTCTGTATCCTGCATAGACAAGGAACAGCCAAACCAGGAAGTAAGTACCTGCAGAATGCTCTAATCGGCATTTCCATACCCCACGAGGACCATAACTCATATAAATCTACTTTCTTCCTTCTCAGTGAGACACGATTGGTCCGGTCTCATATTTAGAGGCTCCCTTGCCCTGGTTTGGTAATTATTTTATTTTATGAGCTATTCATCACCTTCTCACCGGTCCATCAAAATGTTTTTACTCACTCTTTTATTTTCCCGCTTTTTTGGCAGGATACTATTGTGCTCCTAAACCCTTCATTTTCCTTACTTGCTTTGATTCCAAAAGCATAGGTACTGCTTAACAGAATACTTTGTGGAACACAATATTGGTAAATCACGATCTGTATGCTCGCGCTACTTTCCTTTTAAAATTGATCACGTAGAGCTAAACGATAATTCACAAACTCCTTTCGCCTCTGAACCGCATGTAAAAATCTTTACACGTAACCGCCGGTTACCAACACTTCGCCGCTTACACCGCTCGCCACCCCTTTTTAAACTTTGCATGGCCCAACTCTGAGCTCATTGAATGCTTTTTAATCTCATGCGTCGCCCCTCACAGTTCCGTCACTGCGTCGGATTTTAAATGTTGTCCCCACTTTCATAAACAATTCACAATAGGTTGCATGGAAACAAAAGCCTGTCACGCCACCACGTTACAATTCACAAAATTACTATTCCTAAAAGATGAATAACTGCCACAAACAGTTCACAATGCCACAGATGATCACTGGTCAGATTTATATACATGCCTAGTCTTTTTGTTATTGACCAATGTTTATGTTTTGTCTCCCCTTTTTTTGTTTCCCCAATATAACTGTATGTATGCTTATAGGCCCCAAAAAACTGTTATGCTTTCAAGACAAACAAATTAATTCTTTGTCCTGAAGATGATGCCATGTATCTGTGTGTAGGCATCGAAACGCCGTCGACATAGTAGCATCATATGTACCCTACAAATAGAAAATTGTTCACAATGATGCTTTGTACTTTACCATTGTCTGTTCACTGAGATACTAGCACAGACTGCCTTTGTTGCGTCAAGTTTACCCCCCTGTTTTGTCTTGTCCCCTGTGGGTTACTGGTTGTACCCACCTTGTAAAAAATCCTTTTATGTTTTCCATATCTCTTAAAATAAAAACCTGTCCTGCTGGACAAAGGTCATACTGACTATTGAGTGTATGTCCATCAATTCTGCCTAATCCCTGAACTACTAGGGACCACTGTCTTTTGAAATGGGTACAGGATGGGGCAACAAAAGTAGGGGACCTGTATGGATACAGAGAACTGCTCCCATTCGAGGAATTCAGTACTGAATAGGGCATCCCACAGGGCCAGTTTCTGCTTCACAGGGCAGTCACGGGGTGGTGCGGCGACACTGGAAGATGGGCACCCTTGAGCCATCATGACACGCCACATGAGAGAACATTGGTATAGCTGGGGGCATCATAAAGGCAGTCACATGTTTGTATAGAGTGATAGGGAGAGACTCTGCTATGCCGTCACGTCTGTATGGAGCGATAGGGAGAGACTCTGCTAAGCAGCTGGAGGAGTTGAGATACCGCTTGGTGGAAGACTTTGGATGGCCCCTTGAGGATAAGGACTAGGAAAACATACTGCAATGGGCGCCAAAGGTGCCCAGAGACATACAGTTTGGGCTGATTAGCCTCTACACACTGCATCGAGCATACATTATTCCGGAATGAATAAAACGTTACTTTCACAGGGACAATGCAGAGTGTCCGAGGTGTAGGGAAGTGGGAGCGAATTTCATCCACATGATGTGGAGCTGCCAGTCCCTGGCGCCCTACTTGCATGAGGTGACAACGAAAACTGCCCGAATAACTGACAGGGTAGTGCCATGCACACCAGCACATTCCCTACTCAACCTGTTCCCACACACTACCAAGACCAAAGTTACTGCCAAGTTTCAGGACCTGGCCTATATTTTAGCCGAGCGGGAAACCACCAGTAAGTAGAAAGCGGTGAATGGCCCTAACATCACCAGGTGGAAGCGGGAGCTGGAGAAGTGGGTGGGCTGCGAGTGCAGAGTCTTAATGAGGAACGCAAGACAGGGCCTAGGCCAAATAGAAAGGGCCCAGTCATGGGAAGGACTAATCGAAGAGATGAAACGCAATGACCAGGAATCTGGGGCTACCACCCCAACGGCGAATTCTCGACAAGGGGAGCCCCCGGAGACTGGGCCCAGAGGGCAACCCAGAGCTGTAACCCAGGGAGACAAACCCATAAATATATACAGGCAGGCATAGTAGGGCAGGATAACGGGATGAAATAACACAAATGCTACACAACTATTCAACGAGTAGAAAGAAAAGCAACAACTAGCGAAAACGTGGTCTTGAAAATGCCTGCAGTGAGGGGTAGGTAAGGGGGAATTGGGGGGGGTTCAAACATGAATAGCTGAATCGGAGGATACATGCAATAAACAAATGAGTGCTCAGTGATGAAGACCGGATGAGAAAAATGAAGTATAATGAGAATTGAAAGCACTGTAATGTACCAAGTAATGAATGTATGACTATGCAATGAGTCAATGGAAATAAAATATGTTTAAAAAAAATAATTCTTAACACTACCCTCTGATAAAGCCTTTCTGCTCACCCACACTACTACACATAGAAAGTAGGGTGCTACCTACTTTTACCTCTGCCTACCTTTGGGGTTCCACACTTTACCTCATTTCGGTTTAGTATATAGAGCCAACTTTGTGCATTATTCCTATTGAAATCTTGCCAGCGTAATTACTTTCCGTCACGCACAGAATTGTCAGCAAAGTTGGCAATGCGGTTATGCTTAATCTCATGTCGCAGGTTTTCTGATGTCCGAGCCCTCAACATTAACTGGTGAGATTTTACTCCTCAGAGGGTTACATTCAATATCTCACAGAGAACAAAGATCCAATTCTAAAGTGACATCCTACTTGGCATTTGATAAGTCTCCCAAGTTGTGTGTGGTAAGATATTTGAAGGCATACAAAGCTATGATTAAAGATGCTCGCCCTTCTGGGGAGCAGCAGCTTTTAATTGCCTTAAAGAAACCTTTCCCTCCCTATTTTCCCATGGATCCAGTGGGACATGCAAGAGGCAGGCATTGAAGTGTCGCAGTTTGGAGTTCACTCTGTGAGAGGGGCAATGTGCTCTAAAGACTTTACTCAAGGGGCTGGACTAGAGGATATTCTTAATGCGGCAGATTGGTCTTGGGACTCTATGTGCAAATGTTGAATTTTAAGCCAGTGCATGATATGACATCCTTGGTAGTTGACAAGCTTTGACTCCTCGCCTCCAGTCCTGACATAGAATGAAAAATGTCCTAGCATTTGTAACGGAAAGTTACAATCCTATTAACCCCTTTCCTGCTGGGCACATTCCCCTGCTGTGCTGTGGGGAGGGGGAGCGCGCGCAGCGCCCCGGTGCTCATGACGAGCTCAGCTCGTCATGCAGCACAGTGCTTGTGTGCTCATGACGAGCTGAGCTCATCATGACCACACCCGTTTCTTTAGAACGCTCGCACAGCAGGGGAATTAGCCCAGCATGCGAGCGTTCGAAAGGCCATGACGAGCTCAGCTCATCATGAGCACCGGAACACCGTGGCTCATGCAAGGGGTTAAGGACACAGAGGGGTGCCCAGGTTTCTGAAAACTTTCCTCCCAGAATGGCTCATACAGAGGAATATAGCGGAAATGTTGGAATCGTGTCCCACATGGTCATAATGTCTGAGTATGATTGTTCTTTTTTTTAACTGTAAGTTCTGTGTTCTTTTTACATGATTCCCAGAAATGGTTTGTTCATAATTGTTCCTCATCGTCTACATTGAGGCGTTTACTTCAATCGGATGAGAGATGGCTCTTACTTCTTCCCAGGTTCTGAGTCAACCAAAGGGGAGTAAAGAATGGTACTGGAGAGTTTCCGGTCGCACTCAAGAAAGAGGATTTTGAACAGGATGCAGTTAGCATTATAGACGTGACGGTGGCTCTGACTGAATGAACTTTTGTTGTAGTCCTTTCCCGGTGTTTGATGGGAAAGGTAGTTTTTGATGCTTAACACTGCTGGATTGAATAAAGAAAGAAAGTTAAGCATAATCTTCACCTCTGTGTCCTTAAAAGAATTGAAACTTTCCATTACAAATGCTAGGAACTTTTTCATTTTCAGTAGAAAAATGTGACATGGCTATGTTCCGTTTTGGGCCCTTACTTATCGCAGTCACTAGGCCTACCCATTTTTATCAGGAGACTTAGGGAACACAGGATAGTAGTACAAGTGTTATTACCAACTGTATTTTTCTGCTTCTCTGAGAAATGCCCCCTAAGTCATATCCTAGCATGGGTACCCACAAATTGGGATATGTGCAAATAACCACTGCTTCTAAACTCCATATCTTGGGTACATTTCAGAAATTAATAGATTTCCTGGATATCTATTTGTTGCTCTTTATATTTTACCATATGAATGGCACTATACCCGGTACCCAATGAAAAACCATTGCACGGTGCAGCTTAGTTACTGGCTCTTGGTACCTCAGGTTCTTGGAAAACCCACAGACCCTATGTATATATATACAACCAGGAGGGTCTAGCAGCTATAATGGTATGTTGTTTTCATAAATCAGCTATTGTGACAAGAAGTTACAAATGAAAACGTTGTCACAAATGGACTTTTCCCTTATTTATTTTCAATATGTTTTTATTTCAATAGTTGGTTTCTTTGGGAAAACCTTGAGGCATCTACACAAATAATCCCTTACTGAACTCTGAATTCTGGTTACTTTTCAGAAATCTATAACTTTCGAGGACCACTCATGAGTTTCCCAACAGTTTCTACCTCAAACTGGTAGTAGGCCGAAAGCACAAAAACGGGGTACCTCTAAAAATACGCCAAAAATGTGGTTAGAAATCAAATTGTTTTTTTTATTCAACTCTGCATGTTCCTGAAAGCCAGGGAAATGGTGACTTCAGCACAGGAATCCTTTTGTTGATGCCATCTTTAGGGAAAAAGGTGGCCCTTTATTGCAGATCATTGTTTGCCTATATTTCCCCCCAAAATTCAAAAGGTTGCTATATTTTACTTATTTTCAGTCCCCTCCAGTGGAATCCATAAACCCTGGCTACAATTAGATCCCCAGGATGTGAGTGAGAAAAATATAAAAAGGGATATACATTTGGTTTTGAAACCTTATGTGGAAAAATGTTATGGATGCCTAAGCGCAAACTACGCCAAATAGCCCAAAAAAGGGGTTAGCATTCTAGGAGGGAAAGCCTGATCAGCCAAAGGATTTTTAATAAATAAAAAAAGGGCCATAGCCTTCTGTCTTGCAGACGCCTCACTTCAGGTGTCCTTTCACCTCATTAGCACCACCACAAGTGAAAATATACCCTAAAGATAGTTAAGCAGCACATATCCTAGCTTCCAGTGACCAGACGGTGCACATTTAAGAGCACAGAAGCAACGCTTCTCTCAAAATCATTCTATTGGGTGAATGACGAACAGGTTACTTACGTTTGGTAATGCCTTATTTCAGGAGTCTCCAAACCGGTCCTGGAGGGCCGGATCCATTCCAGATTTATGGGATATCCCCATTGAGATACATGTAGTAATTTAAAAAATCTGGCATGGATCCGGCCCTCCAGGACCAGTTTGGGGACCCCTGCCTTATTTGGTAGAGACTACATCTATACCTGCAGATTCCATACCTTAGAATTTACCCCAGGTGTCAGACTAGATCCAGATGATTTTTCGGGAGCAGTCCCCCTACTCGCCAGTAGTTGGTGTTGTTCATCTCCGCGTAGTCTGTGTCTTCTGCGCAGGTAGTGATGTTAACGACACCTATATAGTCGCCACCCAGGCACGGTGACGTCAGTTTCTTTTCATGACTTTTCACACAAGCACAGAGCTATGAAGAACACTGACCACTGGGGTGGAAAACTAGGCCCTGAAAGGAAGAAACCCTGTCCCTAGAAACAGTGGGGTAACGATACTTGAGGGGGCCCCCCTGCAAAACACATGGAGGGGGCCCCCCTCCCCGGTGGCGCGGCCTACCACCTGCCACTTTAACCTACTGCCCAAAAATCTGGCATATTTTAATTTGAAACCTCCCGCATTTAAATGAAATGCCTCTATACTGTCTTTCGCATAGTTTTAATGAGAAAGAGGGAAACCCTCTTAACAAATAAGCTACACCATCTGTAACAATAATATCAAAAGCAGATTATTTAATGGTGGCAGCAATCAGAACAATGCCAAGGAGCAATCCTATTGTCTCAGGAACCTCAGCAATAAGAACAATGCCAATGAGCGATCCTATTGTCTCAGGAACGGCAGCAATCAGAACAATGCCAAAGAGCGGTCCCATCGTTCCAGTAGCTGCCAATGGCTGAGGAATAACTATGAAGGGTCTGAATTAGAATAGACATTAATGGACAATAACATGAAACTTTGAAAGACAAACCCAAACCTGAAATCCCATAAAAACTCGACTGACAATCAGTGGTGGGTGGTGACATTTGAAAGAGGTGTAATGTAAACGTTCTGTGGGACAGCACCATGGCGAGCGAGCACAGCTTGTGAGGCCGAAAAATTAAAGAACGGTTCGGAGGGGTTCTCCCCCTGAGAAAATTTGGAAAAAAGAGTGGGTAAATGGTGCATTTTCAAGCAAATGTGAGAAGCAAGAAGGTTATTAAAGCAATTGTGAAAGTGCAGTTATTACATTAATAAAGGGATGTCATATAACAACTACATGGTAGCTGCTTATTCAGTATAACCACATAGCTTCATAACATACTTCAAGATAAAATGCAGAGAACCACATAGATTTTTTTAAATTTAAACTGCAAACAACTAAACAAACAACTAAACAGCAAACTAGCAGCATTCAAGAAGTACTTTTATGATTAATGTATTGTTCACTTTCTGTAGACAAAATCTAGAGAAGTAGTCCCGAAAGTCTTAGCGCGGCTGGCTTTACATAAGCGCGCCAGTCAGTGCACATGGAGGACACAATTGGTATCAGTCAGGGCCCTCCCTCCAGTCCTCATACACACAAAGTCAAGCACTGACTGGCATGCTCATGTAAAGCCAGACGCGGTAATACTTTTGGGTTGCTATCCCGCTATATAAACATTAACACTTTTTGAAGCACTTCGGAGTGTGTGTAACAAAAAAGTATGTAGTTTGTTTAATCATGGACTTTGCAAACTCACTAACAGTGTTAATAGTGAGTTTGCATAGTCCATGATGAAACAAACTACACAGGGACTCACTGGAAAGAACTACATACTTTTTTGTTAGGCACGGGGAGATTAATGATTTTTTCCCACTCCCCAGTATCACAGGATGTTGAGCCAACGACGCCAAGCCGACCTGCTCGAACCACACATCACCAATATTTAAAAAAGCGAAGGAAAGTTGTATTTAAAACAATATGTTCAAGAATCATTTAATGCCATAAAGGCAAGACTCTACAGAATAGAGCTGGTTTTATCAGGGGGCCCCCTGAAAGTCTGGGGCCCTGGCCCATAGCCACTTTGTTAGAATTGGATAAATGCACAGCGATTTGTTACCTCTCAAAGTTCAACAGTTAGTCATTTTTTTGGTGCACCGTAAGGTGGCGTCGAGGGTCCTGCGACGTCAAGATACACAACACTGATGTGGCACTAGAGGATCTCTAGTGTCATCCCTTACCGGGCACACAAATATTTGTCTTCCCACTCAAAGAAGACTTTCAATCCAGTGTTTCAATTGTTCATGAAATTTATTTTATATTTTTAGAAGAATTTATCATCATCATTTCATGTAGTTTGTTCAATATGATTCTCATGTTTGTAAATCAGACATTGTCATAATAAGGCATCCAATGCATTTCGGGCATTATATAGCATGCCCTTCATCAGGGAAATAGACACTGTGAAACAAGGAATAATAAAATCATATCATCAAAAAGGTTCTGTGTGAGTCTTATTAACATCAATCATGACATAAACAATATAAGGTCTGCTTGATATGTGCTTATAAGTCAATATGAGCTGTGTGTGAATCACATGCTGTGGTTAGTATTAGTGAAAAAACAGAAAGAATCTTCTCAAAGAAAAATACTCTAACTCACATGGCTGGGTCTCTAACAGTACTTGTAGTTCTGCAAATCAAAAATAAAGCAGTGTTACAAAAGCAGCCTCAAATAGGGAGGCAGTTCATAAGGCAAAAACATACTAACAACCAGGCTGGTGGTCTATAAAGTCCCTCACAACTAACCTTGCTCAAGAATAGGCGCGCGATTACGTCCTTCTCTCCTCGTACTCCGCGATGGCTCAATGAAATGCCGATCGCGTTCACCTATTTAACCTGGATTTTGGTCATGTGACAAGTCACATGGCATGGCCATAGAAGAAAGACTCATTATCAAGGGTAGCGAACCAGAATATGCTGTCTTAAGTAATACCCGAGTCACTGATCTAAATGCTGGTTATCATGATGGGTGGCCAGGAGAACCGGTTGCGAAAAACTTCTAGAAAATATAAAAAAGGATATGTGTAAGCTAACGAGATTAAAAAAATTAAGTTAAAAAATAGAAAATAGTTGGAAAGAAATACCGGGAATCGAACTAATCACTGCTGGGATGTTAGATGAGCTGTTCTATGGTTAGTGCTATTGTAGAAAGTGAAGAAATGGAAAAGAATATAAGAAGTGTAAGTGTCAGATGTGTATATGAACTCACATAGTATACACAAGGAACAGTCAGGGGAGCAATTAATTATAGGTAACATGCAAATTCAATTCTTTCATTTAACCCCAATGGTTTCTGGCAGGATAAATTTTGTATCCAATAGTTCTCTCTCTGCAGAAGGTATTTGGAATTGTCTCTGCCTTCTACTTTCTGGACCGTTTCAAGGATGATGAATTTGATCTGGGAGATATTATGATGTTCTTCAACAAAATGGGAGGATAATGCAGATTTCATATTTTTCAAACGAATGTTGGACTTGTGTTCAGTTAGACGTACTTTGATTCGACGTTCCGTCTTACCAACATACATTTTGCCACAAGGACATCTGATTCCATAGATGACATTACTCGATTCACAGGTGGCATTTACCTTTAGTTTGATGGGGTAACCTTTTGAAGGATGACAGAATGTGTTACCACGGATTACGTTGTTGCAACTTCCACAGTTAAGGCAAGGTTTCGTACCAGAGAATTTCGTTGCAGGTGTTGAGGTTGTACATATTTTGTGTTGAAGAATTTCTCCAAGATTCTTTGATCTAGTGTAAGCAAAGATGGGAGGTTGATTAAACGACTGTTTGAAATCGGGTTCAAGATTCAGTATGGACCAATGTTTTAAAATGGTTTGTTTGTATTTCCTGCTGGATGTAGAATATCTAGATACCACCACTGTACGTGTTTGTTCAGATTTAGTTTTGATGGTTAGAAGTTTCTCTCTGTCCAATGTTTCAACCTTTTTCTTTGATTCCTCTAGTAGAGATTCAGGGTAACCTCTATCCAAGAATTTCTTTTTGACTTCTTAGTTTGACACCTAATGCATTTTCATCTGAGGTAATTCTCTTTACTCTGGCCATTTGTGAAAACGGCAAGTTGTTAATCAAGTTGGGTTGATGAAAACTCGAGTATAACAACATGTTGTTCCTGTCCGTTGGTTTGGTGTAAACATCTGTTTTAAACCCTGTTGGAGTTCTAGTGACTTTAACATCCAAGAAATTTACTGCGGTTTCTGATGTGGTCCATGTCAGTTGGATTCGTGCGTCCAGATTGTTGAATTTAGTGAGTTCCGTTATTAGTTTCTCCTCTGTGTTAGTCCCACATTCCTACTAAGTTCCGGCGGATTTGAACCTTTTACCCACTCCAGAGGTCTATTGGAGTATTTACGGGAGAAAGGGTCTGTGTGAAAAAGCACGACTGAGTTACTCTAACGTCTTGCGTTAGTTTTATCGCCTTACCAAACGTTGGGCGCCATGTAGTGTAGTTCCTATTTTCCCTATAGGCCCTGCGCATTGGAATAACAAACAGCAGTGTAGACGTAGGACTGAGGTCTTCTAGGTCTCTACTGACTATGTTAAACTTAATTTAGGTTTGCGCCAGCTAGCTCAGAGGTCACTGGAAACTTTCTTGACTGAATAGGAAGTGATCAGCTTCCTTGGCTCAGACTAGAAGGGATTCAGCTTCCGACAACCACTTAAACATGACAACTTTGCTCCTCAGAATAAGAGTCAATCTCTAGAGTCGTGTGAAACAATAGACAGCTATTTCACTCAGTCAGTTGTGCAGATTTAATTTCACCAGGGTGCAGAGAATAGAGAGACGGACGCTTCCAATAAAAGATATTATTTATTGAGCAGTCTTTCTTCTCATGCAAGAGAAATGAATTGCCACAATAGCAAGACTTGTTATAATGAAAAGTGCGTACAGTAAAAGGAGTATTACGAAATAATACTGTAAAAGCATTGATATGGTTTCTTAGCCATAAGGTTGTTAAGATGAATAAAATATATCCATTCATATATACATTGGCTAACGATCTCAACTGGTGCTTCTAACTACGCCTACCCCGGTGTACCTGACCTAAGCCTAATACGTGGGATGGAGTAAGTAAGTAGCAGTTTAAGTTAAGTTGGTTTTGCCAAGAGTCTGATTCAAGAATTCTCTCTAAGGGTTTAGTCAGCACCGTACCTCTGGAATAGAATGTAGGAGGTCTGGTATCTCCTCTCAGGACCCGATATCCCAGTCACCCGCAAGGGTAGGCTGGAAGCGCCGGAGCTGGATTTTCTCGGCAGGAGAAAAGACAGCGTCTTTCTCAGCGCGTCAAGGAGGAGGGGCAGCGTCCGTGGGCTTCTCGCATCTGCTGGGCTCTCTGCAAGGGGACAGCTGTTCTGCTCCAGTATTCACCACCACCGTGTGTTTGCTTAAGGCAACGTTGGTATATTTATACCTGAAAGGTGCCGAGTTTGACGTAAGTTTTAGGACATAAGACGTCAATAAAGAGGTCACTAAGAACTGGTCGTTCTTACAGTGCTCGCAGGAGTTCTATTACTAATCAAAACAAAGCAAGCGGAGCTTTCGCAGGTTGCTGGGGGGTTTGGTATGTCGAAAGAACTCGGTGTGCTATCTAGGAATCTAAGGAAGTGGCTTCTGCTGTGTCATGGACTGTCATGAACTGCAGAGGCGAGTTACTGAAATATGGCTCTGATTATTATGCCATTATAGGGATATGTATTGATTATAGCCGTAGAGGGGCATAAGGTCACAATATTGATCGGGGTCCTAGATAAAACACATCACCCACTCCACGAATTTATGTCCTTCAAATTTACTAAAAACTAAAGCAATAAGTGGCACGTGTATTCCTACCCACCCCAAAATACATTTTGCATTTGAAACGGTGTACATGAAATACATCATGGTCATGAAAATGATAATAGGTACTGTACGTTATCAAGCATAGTAATCGTTCAAAAAAGGTTTTGCATATATATTCAGTTGAACGATTTTGCGAAGAATTTACACATGAAATGTCTCTTAATACAGAAAAGAAGGGCGAGACTCTCACATCACATATAAATACAATTGCAGTAAAATGTCCTAGAGGCTGAGGTAATATATTGTCTCTAGAGATACTAAAAATAGAGGCTCTGTTCTTTATGAATAGTTCTACTTTAAGCAAAAGTACAAGTGCCAGAAAAAAGGTAAATATTTTGGAATTTTGGAAAGAATAATTTCATGATCAAGGGGGAAAAAATAGTTCCAAACTGTTTTCAGTAGCTTTTGTTTATCAAAGCCGAAGGCCGAATTCATAGTTCATGGGAACGCTGTGTGCCGGTTTGTTTTTCCAAAAAGTTATTGTTTCTGTTCAGGGGAGAACATCATTTCAGACAGACTCGCAAAAAATTGGTCTACATATTCAGGTGACAGCTCGACCAAGTTCGATAATGCTGTAACTTGGCAGTTGTGAGAATGATTGCTATCATCGATCTCAGGATCAGCAATGCTCACAGAAAGTCGTACCTGGGTGATGTTGCTTACATTTCTTGCTTCACTGCCACCACCTAATCGTAGCGCAGGAGTCTCAACGAATGCCGTCATCAGGATTGGTAACCACTGGGGACAACACGATGCATGAGCCGTTACTGGACTTAGTAAAGTATCGATATCCAATGGTACTGCTGATTGTAGTGCAAGACAGGTGTCTAACACGCATTCTTCTCCGCATAGCATACATCGAAGCACAGGTAAGATGCAGGTCTGCCATATAGGTCTGAATGAAAGAAACCAGGTCATATTCAGATCTCTCAGCCGGGCTAATCCAAGGACTTTAGTTATGCGGTCCCGGTAGCGCATTGCTAGGATCGTATCTTCCATCCTTGCCGGAGTCATGTCTGTGTTTTGGCTTGCCATATCGGAGCAGAAGGGTCAAAAATAAAATCCCTGCTACGAGTCCCAAAATTAGTGGTAAGCCGCCAAAGACCGAATGGACAAAATTGGGAATAATGCCCAGGACTGCTTTGAAGGGTGTTAACAGTCCCGTAAAAATTGTCTTAAATACATTCGAGATACCACTGGCATTCGACATATTTAGGATTTGGCTGAGCATTTCTGTGAAATGCACGGGGCAATTTGTTGATAAAAGTGTATGTATCTCTGCCGCCATCCTTGCAACTTGGAGATCATACGTCTCTTTTGATGAGGTGATGGGCACTGTTGTCTGCAAAAGCACAGACTTCATTTTGCTTAAAGTATCAATTCGTATAGAAGAGATATTCAAAGGAGGCCAAATGGGAGTCGCCGAGTCTCCAGGGCCATTTGGATACAATGCTTGCATACAGCAAGTGACCATGGAACTCACGCTTAAGAGATTTGCTTTCCCTGGCACCAAGCCACAACAGCTGTTGTCCGTTATTAGAATGTAACTCCCGTTAGAAAGTTGTCTAAAGAAAGGCTCTATCTGTGTTGCAGGTGTGACGTGCTGGTGGCATGAGAGGTTGTTTGAAGTCCCTTCACAGGCACCATGTAAATTAATACTCTGGCACAAAAGTATACCGCTTAGTGAATGTTTGCAATTCTTACCACTAAGAAATACATTTTTGTCCTTGTCACTGTAACATGTGTGAGTATAAGGTAATTTCCATGATGACTTAACGCATCCTTTACCCAACCTTTCATACTGGCCTGCTGGTATATACTCAAGGCAATTTTTAAACTGGAAAGTTGTTATCGGAATTGTGATAATCCCGTGTATTACCCATTCAATGACAGGTCTTTCTGACATTGTCAATGGTAATCTCTCAAGTTTTTCAATGCTCAGAATTGTATAGTCTGCTCCTTTTTGTGCCAAACTGATTTGTTTATCAGTAAGGTTAAAGACAGAAAACAAAGAGGTAGTGTTGATTAAATGCCATGGCACATAGCCCGAACGCAGATTTTGCAACGTCCAGCCTAGCTGTACAATAGAACGCAATTGGGACTGGCCATGTTGTAACATTGGCAAGTCCTGATCTATTATATCGATGGCAGATGATACAATACTGTCCAGTGAATATATTCTGGAAGACAGAGTCATTAACCCATTGTCTACAACAGAAAGTGACTTTTCCAAATTAATACGGTCAATTTCTCGTATTTTTTCTGCTGGTTCAATTTGCATTACTTTCCATGCCTCGTTGTATGCTGCATATACACTTGCCGCTTATGAAACGTTTTTGATGCTGTTTGCGTGGTCCCATAATGAAATCACGCAAGTCAGCAACATCTTTAAGTAAAGTAAGGTGTTGCTTAATTTCTGCCAGTGTGGATGTTTGTAGCCATTCAAGGCATAGTTTCCCTACACTGTATGTTGTTACTATCCCTGGATGTTGTCTCTGGGAGTATCTAGGGTCTGGTCTGGTCATTTTCAACCCCTGTATTTTATTCAGGAATCTATCTTGACAGTTGTTTGTGTCAGTAGGCCAGATTAACCACTTTTTCCAATCAGGATGTGTTCTGTTTTCATTTAAAATTTGGGTTACGTCTATCTCAATATCTGTGGTTGCATTATCAGGTATTGGCTTTGGTATAGACGGTTTGTTAAGGTCTTTAATCTTAGCTAAACCAAGACAGGTAGTTTGTTGAATAGTGTCATTCAAGAACATTATTTGTTCTGGGATCATGCAAGATCGAAATAATGCTTCTAGGCCTTGTACCTGCCAATCTTTTGTACCCCAGATTGTTTTTGTTTCAATGTTATTCTTCCAGAAGTCAAAACCAAATGTAATCATTTTTTCATAAAATGCTTCTGAATATATCAATTTAGTATTCGTCAGCATGGGTTTTGTCCCTGTTTTATCTAACAGTTTGTAATAAAATGTTTCAGCAACACTTGTGTTAAACCCTGAGAAGTATTGGAATTTCTCATAGAATGTTTTTGAACTGCTTTTAGGCGGTGTAGCACATTGTTCCCATTGGTTATATTTAAAAACATTTCTAGGTTGAGCAGATTTATGTAAATAGTGGTCTGCGTAATGTGTAAAACAGTACATTTGTTCATAATTAGATGAACCTTGTAAGTAATCATGATCTGTAAATTTTGCTGACAACACTAGATCCGACATCATATTATTTATACTTTCAAAATTCCAATCATCAGAGAATGTACTTGGTTTTACAAAGTCACTTAATGAAACCTTAAATTGGTGAGGAGATTTCAAGATCTCTACCGGTCCATATATTTCATAGTCTGTTTTGTCCCAAACTACCCCGCCGGGTATTGGAATGGCTGTGACATTCACTGATGAAAGTTCTCTTTTATCGACGTGAGATGATTTGTGTGGCCTCAGAACTAAGTTGATGTTCTGACTTGCTGTGTCCATTGCAGTGTATTTTCCCTCAATTAATTTTCCCAAACAAAGTACCATGATGAGCCAAAGAAGGAGGAAAAATACACCTAGCCCAAACCAAATTTCTAACCATGGGGAAATAAGATATGTTTCTTTGAGCTGATGACAGAGTTCTGTTGCTTTGTCTTTAAATGTTTTTCTTTTTGGCGTTTCTTCTGGTTCGCTTGGATCTTCAGAAAAGTTATCGAAATTGATGAAGTAGCCAGATGCAGTTCTGTCAATTGTTGGGATTGTTTTTCCAATTTGTCTTTCATCAGCACATTCTGATGCTACATCATTGTAGACTGGTGTTTCTTGACGAACTGTTTCAATTTGAGTTTCAAGAGGCACAAGTTCCATGGCATTGTTACATAGTCCTTTTTTGTTCACTGCAGGTTTATCAAATGTGATTAGTCTTTCAGTTTGAACCTCTTGGATTGTAGCAAATTTGGGTATTCTGTTACTTCTTGGGAGTTCACTAGGCCTACTGTTTATTATAGGCCACATGATTGTGGTTTTACCAGGTCGATGGATACAACTCGGTTCTCCTTTTTACCAGCAAGGGGCGGTAGTACTACTGATCTTGTTCCGTTGATTGCTAAGACAGGTACTGCTTTTTATGTAAGAAGGCCCAAATTCCTTCTTCACCGCTATTTTTCTCTGACCAGATCCCCAATCTTTGGAATCCAGACAGGTCTTGCTGGGACTGGTGGTGTATCTTCAGTGGTTGTTGGCTGTTGTTTTAACTTTATGTTGCTCAGGGCTTTTCTTGTTTCATTTAAGTCCTGTAAAACAGCCAAACGATCTTTGATGTCAAAGTCTTTATTCTTATCTTCTACCACTGAAGCAAGACTATCTAGATCCTGAACATACATTCTAGTTCCGAACAATAGTTCGTACGGGCTGAAACCTTTTAGAGAATTTCTTGGCAAGTTGTTAAGACTACGTTGAACACTTATTATATGCTGGACCCACCCATCACCCGAACCTAATACCTTTGCCGTTATAGATTGCCTTATGTCTCGGTTTTTTCTTTCCACTACCCCGTTTCCCTCAGGATGGAAGGGACAAGAGAATCGCAATCCAATGCCCATGCTGGTCATGGCCTCCTTATAAGCTCGAGAGCTAAAAGCAGGACCCTGGTCAGAATGAAGCATGGCAATTGCGTATGAGCCGATAAAGACTCGCAAATCTTTTATAACAGTTCTGGCGTCAGCCGAGCGCTGGGGGCACATTTTTAAAGTGAGTAGTCTTAAAAAGAAATCAATAGGACGCTGGATTTTACTTATAGATAGCTACTTGCTACCTATGAGCCTGGCCATGGCATTACTCCGCTAGACTCGTTACTGCGATCTCTATCGCAGTCTGGGCAGTTCTTTACAAATTTATAATGGTGCAGGCTCATACCCGGCCACCAATACTCTGATTGTAATTCAGTTAGAGATTCCTTCATCTGTTTGTGCCTTGGACCTTCACCCATGTGTGCGTCCGCTATTAATAACTTTCTCCGATTCGTGTTTGGAATTACCCTATCCCCCACTTCCGGGATTCGAGCAAAAGGAACGGAGTTTGCATTAATTACGTATGTATAATTGAGTGGATAGTTCACGGGTAGCGCTGCACAGTCGCTTTTTGAAGACGTTTTTACCGCCAGCATCGTTTCCCCGTCTATGTATTTTTCTGAACGCTTTTTTGTGGCTACGGAAGCCGGTTTAGTTGCTTCCGCTGTGGCTGTATTAGCCAATGAATTCCCTACAACGTGAACGCCATCACGTTGATGACTCAGACTGTGTATCACGTGAGTCTTTTGTAGTTCTTTTTGTAAAAGAACTACTTGTTTCCAAAGCATTTTATGCTTGATTGTGGCACCTGTGTCATCTTTGTAATCGTTTTGAATCCAGTTCTGCAAATCATTATTGTAAGAATTGACGCAAAAATGCGAATCGCACACGATTAGTGTCGGGAATTCACGTTCGGCATTTTCAAGCGCCATCTTTAAAGCTCTGATTTCAGCTCGCTGAGCCGAACATTATCTCAGTGATTCAGTTTTTGTTATTTTCAGTCTGAATATACTGCAGAGCCAGCGACCTTTTACAATCGCGCAGGCTGCATTGTAGGATTTATTATCTACATTGTAGTGTTGTAGAGATTATACAAGAGTACTGTTGGAGAGGCAGAATTTTGTTTGGCAGAGGATATTCTTTTTCGTATGCTAAATCATTAAGTTTTTTCATGTTCGGGACATAATAGTATTTCACTTTTTCAGTATCAAGAGAATTTTCCCACTGTATCCATTTTGGATCTAGTGCCACTGTTTTTAGATTCACTGGGCTGAATAGCGCCTCGAAGGCTGATTCTGCTGTAAAAACAGTTATTCCTTTGCCTTGTGCTTGTGGTCTTTCTCTTGCTACAGCCGTCTGAACAGCCTTAAAAATTTTAAAATCAGGTTTTATTAACTCGTAGAGAGGTTTAACCCTCTCTGCATAGTTTAGAATGTAAGTTCTTCCGAAATTCAGAAAGCCTAGAATCAATTGTAAGTTCTTCAGCGTTTTTGGTGCTTGGAGTACAGCGCACTTCTCTAAGAAGTTGTCTACTAGGCTTTTGCCTTCACTTGATAATTTATATCCTAAAAACAGGACAGTTAGATGGGCAATTCGTGACTTTTTAAAGTTGAACTTGTAACCCTCTGCTGCAAACCCCAGTATTATGGTGTTCACTTTTTCAAGTGAGTATCCAAGTCGTCGTCTGTGAGATAGATGTCATCGACGTAAGATAATGCCTCATCATCATATATTTGTAGTAACTCTGTTACTCTGGCTGAGAATAATCCTGGACTGTTCTTGAATCCCTGTGGGAGTCGACAGAAATTTTTCTGTGAACCCATTATTGAGAAAGTGGTCAAATACCTGCTTTCGGGTGCAATGTTTTGACAGAAGAATCCATTAGAGATGTCTAATGTTGTTTTGTATTTTCTGCGAACTATGTTATTCATCAGTGCCGCACTGTGCGAGTTCTGTACCGCAAAAGTTTTGCAACACAAGTTAAGATGTCTGTAGTCCAAGACTAGACGATATGAATTGTCTGGTTTGGAGACAGGAAACAAAGGATTGTTCATTTGAGAGGTGCATGTTTCAATCACCCCTTGGTATTCAAGTTGATCTAAAATCTCCCTGACCTGTTTTTTAGCTTCTTGTTTAATTGGATACTGCCTTTGTGCAGTGGGTTGACTTTTTAACTGGATTTTGTGAGGAGGAGAGTCCTCATCCCATCCTACATAATTCTTATATAATGCAGGTGCTTGAGCTACTGCCCATTTCCTTGCATATATATATTTAGTGTGAATTGGAATGTGATTTGAGAAGGCAGGCATAATCATTTCTTCGCCATGAGGGCACTCCCTGACAAACTCTGGTGGCCAATCTTTCTCTGCTAACAGGATGTCATAGCCTTTTGAGAGGTTATCCCAAAATAGACCCCTTATTTTCCTAGTCTTATCTCTCTCTATACACAGTGTTATTTCGTATATCTTATGAGGTTCGCTAACTCTGCTATCTGCAGTTTCCACTTGAATGTATTCATTTGTGTCCACTGTCTCCAGATGATTCATCAGGATCTTGCGAGCTATGCTGATTTCTGCTGCACTGTCTAGCATTGTCTGTGCCCACTCTCCGTTTTTCAGCTGTGTCCTCAGTATTCTCGGCATGTTCAATTACTCTTATACTGGCTACCTTCTTCCTCGGGAATTGTAATTTTTTACTTTGAGCAGGTTCCTTGTCTTTGGACTTGACGTGCTCTTCCCTTGGGTCTGACAGTCCTCTTCTTTCCGATTTCTGCGAAAAAGATCGAGAGGGACGTGTATCAATACTTTGATATCAATCAGGTTTTTTCAAGTTATCCCTATTTCTAAGGTTATATCTTCTTTTGGGAGACAGGTGTTCTCGAGTCGGAGTTCTTTCCCTCCGCCGAGGAGACCTTCCTCTGGACTGGAAAACTTTTTCTTTGGGAGTGGATTGTTTATTTCCATCCCAGTTCTTTTTAGGAGTGTTTAGATTATTTTTAATAAATAATTTTTCAGGATTTTCAAGTAGTTGGGGTTTTACTGGTTTCCCACCCAAACTATCTCTACCTAATTCCTCATAGCATTTTTCTATGATTCTGGCAAGTTCAATTGGTTGATCTGTTATATCTGTTTCTTTCAATTTCTGGTGGATCGCCACAGATGCTGCTTCTCCTTTTATGTTGGCTAATAATATAGCCGAGACCTGCTTGAAGTCTTTCAGTAATTTCAAACCAAGAGTTAAAGCAGGTTCTGGACCGTATTCATTCTGAATTTGTTTTAGCACATCTGGTCTTACCACCATGGACAGAACACCATGTGTTTTTGTGTAAATGGAAGCAAAAACTGTACCCCAAGTGTCACAGTCCTCCACAGGTGGTGCGACCCCCATTGGAAGGCAGATAGTCAGAATTCTGTGTTTCTCAATAGGGGTAGTATTTGGGAATACTGCCTCTATTTGAGTTATTTTCTGTGCTAACCAGAAAGGAATCTGTTCCCGTTTTATGGGTGTTTTACCAAGACATGATTGTATGTTCTGTGGTGTAATTTTATTTGTGTTCCCCTGATGAGGGGTCAGCTGTGGAATATTAACAGCTGTTTGGACTGTTGCAGTCCTCATTACATATTGGACTAACTGTCTGTGTATTTTAATTAATACTTTTAGCTGTGCTAAAAGTTCTTCTTTTGACATTTTATCAATGTCAGGATGCGGTGTGTAGCTGGCTAGAACTGGCCACGTTGCTCCTGGTCTACCTAGTGGACCGAGCCTGGTAATGTGATCATTATGTTTTAGGGCGCCTTTAAACCAGAGCAGGTGTTCTTGGTATTTTATTGGAATTTCAATCTCCTCGAAAGGAGCGTATTCTTCCGGTGGATCCTCTATTTTGTAATAGTGGAATTCGTGTGTTGTAGCGTTTGCTGCTGAAAAGTTTATCCATGAATAGAATACCACTGTCTGCCGATATTCGTGTGCCTCTATCACGAAAATGACTGTACCGCCTTGTGCTGTCAGTCCGTTTTACACAAGTTTTAAAGTTATAGTTTTTCTTATATTGACCGGAATTATAATTGCATTCGGTTCATTCTGTAGGACACTTGTGTCATCCTCCATTAGTCGGGCAGCTAATCTAGCTGCTTCCCTTTCCTCATCACTTTCCGACATTTTATATGCAGAAAGGTTTTTCTGTTGCAGATCAAGTTTCAAGGAAACCAAAGATTAGGTGCACAATATTTTTGGAACACTGTATTCTCCAACGTTGACTAAACCTGAAACTCTACATAGGAATCTCTTCCTACTAAGTTCCGGCGGATTTGAACCTTTTACCCACTCCAGAGGTCTATTGGAGTATTTACGGGAGAAAGGGTCTGTGTGAAAAAGCACGACTGAGTTACTCTAACGTCTTGCGTTAGTTTTATCGCCTTACCAAACGTTGGGCTGAGGTAATTGAAAATTTTATGGTCAGGTATGTCCCCTAACGTGTACCCCAAAGTCTCCATGTACGAGTTTAAAGTGCATGTAATTTCCCTCCACAACCGAATCTGAAGACGCAAATACATTTGCGTCCAACGTTAACATGTCCTCTATCAGATCCACCATGAATGGATCGATAATTCAGTTCCTAGGTATGCCTTGCCAACGTCTTTTCATGGTGCACTTTCACGTTTTTCCTGGCTCTGCCGAGCTAGGCCCTGATTTCTGCCCTCGAGCCACTTCTGTCTCTGCCTCTGAAAGCTGCAGCATGGAGATGCATCCCTGACCTCTGCCTTACTTCCTGCCAAGCGAAGCGGTGCCTGGCTCGGCCTGGCCTGCCTGCCAAAACAGTATTTTGCCTTCAAGTTATCAGCGTAGCCAGTTCAGCCTCCTCGAAAACACATTCCTGTCTAGTGAAATAGGTAAACATATCCCCGGCTGCAGAGCAAAGGGCCAAGCCTTCCTGTCTCCTTCATGTAATTCATTGCTCCCGTTACCATGGTAGACCCATGGCCCCGTGCATTGCACTTAGACACGTATGCATTCAGTATAGAATAGCCTCGGCCCGAGAGACCTTTTACTCCAGATAATACATCCTCCAAATACAAGATATCAGACATGTTATAGGAACAGGTCGATCTGACATGCCAGACTTCTGTCTCTTTTACTAGTGCTAAAAGTCAGACCCCCAGCTTCCTCCAGATACACGTCAATCACACGTCATACCAACTGCGCGCGCACCCAGGTCATAGGTTTCAGCTGACTCTGCAGGATCCTCTACGCACCCACCCATTTATGACACTTTTCTGTGACGTTTCCAGCACACGCCTTCGTGCACACCCTTGTACACGCCTTTTTGCTACGCACATGTGTTCTTATCATATACTTTTCACTTGTCACGCCTACTGTATCCATTGCCATTATGTGTTTTACTATATATGTCATGTACTGTTAATAAATCGTTGACATCTTTCTGCCATCATTGCATACCCCCGAACCCTTGTATTGATGGAATTGATTTCCATGGCTCGAGCCATCCTGATTAAAGCCCTTATGACTCAGACACCACGGACTCTGCCTCTCATTTGATTGAGCTATTCTTTTACCTGTCTGCAATTATATGGAAAAACTAATACGGTAAAATATATTTACCACATAATTTGGCACCCGAACAGGGACCCCTCCCCCACCCCACGCGCCAGCGATGCATCGCAGGCCTTGCCCCCTACCACAGCCGTGACGGACTTCTATGCGCATCTGCAGGTTTTCCTGTATCTCCCTCAGGCCTACGGAGGTGACGGAGGCTGCGGTCGACATCCAGACGAGGCGGTGAGGAGTGCGGAGGATCCCGACCAGAGCCCAGCCGAGAGAGCAGTGTCCGAGGTGTCCAGAGGCCCACCTGTCCGAAGCGTCGAGGCGCATGCGTAGTGCGCAGCAGCAGTGACGTCGTAGCGGTCCAGTCCAGTCGAGTTTCCGAGGCCTTCCGTTCCGTGCTTCCCGGTGAGTACCGTTGCTGGGGACGCATCAAGACGGGTGCATTAATTTGTGTCCGGTCAAGACGGGTTTGGGTACACAGATCCGGTCTGCACTGTTTTAGCAGTGTATCTGTACTGTTTAGCAGTGCATCTAGTAATTCAGTTATTCAGTTATTCAGTGATTCAGTAATTTTGTTAAGTCAGTATCTGTTCGAAATGTTTCAATGTGTTTAATGTCGTGGTATGAGTGATTGTTTGCATTTCTTTGCTGTGTTTATCGTGTTTGCGTCTAGATCGAGGTAGCAATGCCTTTGTTTTTGAAATTACGACAGATAGGAACTAGGAAAGGGATACTTTAAGAAGCAGTTCCCATCCCACCTAGGGACACTCCAGGACATTTTATGTACCATAAGCATGGCTTAGATGCCATACTGTACTTAGACTTATGGGTGGATTATACGAAAGACTTGGAAGAGAAACAGAGATGGCCCGTTACAGGGACATGGGATGCCGAGTGCATCATGAGAGTAGAAGAAGCATTATGGAAAAAGAAAGCCAGACAATCACAGAAAGATGCCATAGAATTGTGGCGTAAAGAATCACATAGACGGACCGAGAAAGCACTCAGAAAAACAGAGAAAAGTAGAGAGGATTCCGAAAAAACTAGAGAAAAAGATCTACTAGAAGAAGGACAGCGAGTCAGAATGGAACAACACGACAGACAGAGTAATACCCTTATAACAGGACTGTATCCAGTTCTGGCCCAAGGCGACCCCGGAAATACCGAACGATCTGCCACTTCCATTGGTTCCGACTAAAGTACTTAGTTAACAACAAGGGGGGACTAAAAAGGGGGGGGACAATATTTAATGGGGTCCAGTGTGCATGTCCCAACAAACTAATAACCAAATAATTGCACAAAGTTCCCCTGGGGGTGATATCTGTGCGAGAAAGAGTGGAATAGTTCTCTCTCTCTGGAAGTGTGGTTGTATCTGGAAGGCAGGGGCGGTCGTCCCTTGTCGGAATTAGGGAAACCTCACACAACAGGCTGGTTCTACGAATACTGTCGCATTCCCAACCGGCCGCTTCGTGTCATCATCGGCTTCCTGCTCCTGCGTCAAGCCGGCACTACAATGCCTGACGGGCGGCACTTGGTGCTGCACTTTAACGGAGATCTTTTATTCCAAAAGCCGATGTTTGAGTGGGTGTGAGGGGCCCTAATCGTGAAGTAGTGAGCGTGTGAATGTGGTGATGCTAAAAAAAGTTAGTGCAGTCTACTCTGGGTACTTTATTCCTGTAGCTGCCTCCTTTATTAAAACTAAGAGGGGTGTGGAATTTCAACCAGCCGATGTGTGGGAAGCCCGTTTCAACCCTCAATAAGTGATCTGGTCGACATGTTTCGTGCCATCAAGGCAATTCATCAGGACCAAAAAAGTGCTCATAAACTCAAATCAGCGCCCATAGTGGGCTGCGAAGATGGATAGATACAACCTGGGGGGTCGGGAACTGGAGCAGGAAGAGTTCCTGTAATGTTCTCCGCCCCACAGTTGTTGTAGAGAGTTCTCCCCGGGCTGCCTGGGTAGGACTTACGTGGTCAAATAGTCGCCTTTAGAGTGGAGTGAAAGAGCCATCAAACCTACGTCCATCCGACCGGCGGTCTCGATCGAGCAGGCAGCCAGATACAACCACACTTCCAGAGAGAGAGAACTATTCCACTCTTTCTCGCATAGATATCACCCCCAGGGGAACTTTGTGCAATTATTTGGTTATCCGACTAAAGTACGTCATAAAAAGACCGCAGCAGACATTTTCCTTTCTTCCTATTTAGATGATGTAGCTCCCGCATATACCAATGTACCCGTACAACCTGCTAATAATAATCTGCCACAGCATATTCCTGCTGATCAAGCCACGACCCCTCCACGTCAGCATATTCCCGCACCTGTTGTCACTTCCCCTACTGTTCCCCCCACTATTAGTCCGCTTAATCCCTTTTCGACAGATGCAACCCAGGGTTCAATCCCGTTACATATGCCGGCCCCACAGTCAGGTTATGCTCATGCTTCCGCCTCAGGAGGTGCTACAGGAGGTCCTTATCACACCCCGCCACAATTACATCGAGTAACAATGAGAGAATTAGCAATGCAGCATACACCAAAAGCGAGCACATCTGAAAAACTTAAACAGTTCCTTACGGATTGTCGATATGATCCAGTACCTGGCAAGACAGGACCCATGATGTTAGCCTCATTACGTCTACGCCGTGTTACAGATTATCTGATGTTATTACCAGAAATGCCAGAACATCTAGACAACATATATCATTTTATTAGAACAGGAGAGAGGCCAGGTTGTGTTCGTGAAGCCATGGCACATCAGAAAGTTGAGACACAAGGTTTAATATTGCGATTTCTGATTAATTGTTTGATAAGGGAACAAGACCAGCCAGGCTTTTCGCAAGAAGAGATGAGGGATTGTCAAAATGGAGTCAGAATATTGCAGATTGTAAACATGATAAACAGAATTGTATAGATGCCATGTCTAGAAAGATCCGTAAAGAAATAGTAGCAATACATGCCCGAAGGGAGGCTGATAGGCCTCCCGAGTCAGACGATAAAGATACCTCAGAGGAGGAAGAACCAGAGAATGCCACAGTAACTCAAGACCGGTTAGCGTACGTAGGTAGCGAAAGACTCCCTAAACAGTACCCACTTGATAGACCCTTCGACAGACCCATTCGTTTAGAAAACAAGAAACGTTACCTTTCCCCGATACCAGAGCGATGTTCTCTTGAACATATTTTCCAAGTTACTGATAAAATTCTGAAAGAAAGAGTAGGTTATCATGAACTCAACACCTTACGTGATCAGGAACTAGCCCGATCAGCAGTCCAATGGGCCGGGGATGACAGTATATATAAAGATGATTCAGTAGTGCAAACATTTTTAAGTCTTACTCCAGAAGAACAGCGACTAGCTGGTATATACATGACCCAGCATCTTATTGTACAGTATGAAAACCAACAATCTGACCCAGGTCCGTTATACAATCTATTGCAGGACTTACTCCTGAGAAGATGGAGAGGTCTAGGTACCGATTTAATTGACATCATTTTAGAACAACGTCATAAATACAGAACTTTCCTGACTCCACGTCTCGTTTCCGTTCCACCCCCAGTAAGACAACCATATCACCTAGATAAACAGAATCCTTTACGAGAAGTGCATCCAATCCGGAAACCAGATGATACACTTGAACGCGTATTTGTATACACGCCCATAACTAAAATGGAATTATTGGAAATGAAGAAAATAGTGCCTAGTCATGATAAAGATCCTGCAGGGTTTCACCGTGAAATAAAAGACATGTTACTCCTGGGAGATTACACATATCCCGACATTATGAAAATATTAAAAGTATTATTGCCTGCCGGTATTTACGAGAAACTCAAAGAAAAAAGAATGGGAGGTGGGAGATAAAAAGATTAATTGGACTGAATTAGAAAACGAAGAAACCGGTCGCACCCCAGGTTTAGGTCTTGGGGAGAAAACTAAAGCATTACCAGGATTATTAGTACAGGTTTTGCCAAGATTATTGACAACCAAAAAGGAGGACTGGGATGCAATCTCAGCCTGCAAACAGAAACACGACGAAGACACTAGTGATTTTTATTCCAGATTCGAGAAATGTTTTATTATTAATAGTGGCCTGAAAACAAGTAGCGAATCATACCCACATCTTTTTGTGACCAAATTAGTCGAGAATTCATTGCCCCAGGTTAAGAACCGTGTATTGAAAGTCGAGAGCACATGGCAAGCAAATACGCCTTCCCAAATGTTACAAATGTTGCAGTACCACCAGAACAGAATTAGGGAGGAACATGATCACGAACAGAGACGTATGAAAGACACGAAAATGAAAGTGCTAGTTGCTCAGTCAGTTCCAGCTGATGGTCAGAAAAGGGGTACGACACAGTCCAATAATTCAGCCGCTCCTGTTAAGGGGACATGCAACTATTGTAAACAGCCAGGTCACTATGTAAACGATTGTGCAGTTTTGAAACACAATATAGCTACAGGTAAAACTAAAGAGAGACCACGTCCCCCTAGACAGGACCAGGTCCAACAACATATTCCGCAGAATGTACAGCCTATGCAGATTCCACAACAGACCGTAGCAGTACCACAGCCCCAGCCCATTGCCGCCACACAACATGTTACACAGCAGATGTACCAGTATGCCCAGTCTGACTACCCTGATTATCAACAGTACACATGAAACAGCCTAGAGAGGGAGGTTGGCTTGCCTCTTATTGAGGTTCCTGTAGATCAAGAGGGTCCTTATGTACATAGTCAGGTATTAGGAAAGGATAGAAAGTTTTTGATTGACACAGGGGCAAGCAGAACCACCATCAGTCATGACGAGGTTCCAGGGGCACCCCTCTCAGGCTCACAGAATGTTTCCCTTGGATTTTCAGGAAAGCCTATTGTTAATGAAGTATCGAAACCAGTTCCCCTTGCAGTTGGTCCATTATCCCGTACTACAGATTTATTACTCACGAAATCATGTCCAGAAAACTTGCTTGGTATTAAAACCCTGAAAGCTCTAGGAGCTGTAATTTGTTGTTCTCCGGAAGGAGTAAGGTTGTTCCTTCGTGATTTTAAGGGACATTATGTATTGAGAGATTTTGATCCCAGGCTACAGAATGTTCCTGCACATTTATGGGCACAAGGCCCCACTGATGTAGGTTGTATGCACATTACTCCATACCGTGTCACACTCAAGCCAGGAGTTGTACTACCACGAATCTGACAATACAAGTTACCACCTGATGCTGTAGTGGCTTTACTGAAAATCATTGATGAGCTCATTGCGCAAGGAGTGGTTGTAGAAACCGACTCCAATGTTTGTAATTCCCCTATCATTCCGATTCTTAAACGCACTGATCCGAATGCACCTCCAGTCTATCGATTAGTGATCGATTTGCGAGAATTAAATAAATGCATTATACCGCAGTATCTAGTGGTCCCAGACATTTCGTCACTATTGACAGCTATCGATTCAGAGGCGACGTTCTTTACTGTAATCGATCTCAAGAACGCCTTCTTTAGTGTCCCCATCGATCCGGAAAGCCAGTACCTTTTCGGATTCTGTTTAAATGGCCGTAGCTTCAAATTTGCACGCGCCCCTCAAGGATTCACAGAAAGCCCCAGCATTTACAGCCAAGCATTGAAACGACAACTTGACAGTATTCACACGCCTGCCAACACTGCCCTACTCCAATACGTCGATGATCTGTTGATCACCGCCCGTAGTGAACCAGAATGTGAACAAGCATCACTGACAGTTTTGTATTTCCTGGCAGACAAGGGACACAAGGTGTCTCCTTCGAAGCTACAATTCTGTGCCCAGCAAGTGGTGTACTTTGGGCACTTGCTGTCCAAGTGGGGTAGGCAGTTGACACCTGATCGAATTCAGTTAATTGCACATCTTCCGCAACCCAAGACACAGAAGGAAGTACGAGCCTTTATTGGACTCACTTCTTATTGCAGACAATGGATTCCTCAATATGCATATCTAGCTAAACCGCTTATACAGTTGACAACACAGGAGGCAGCGTCTTCGTCTGTTCTCCCGTGGACTCAGGAACATACACAAGCTTTTGACGAATTAAAGAAAGCCTTATGTCAAGCACCTGTTTTAGCGACTCCATGTTACAGCAAACCTTTTACACTTTTTCTCACAGAACGCGATGGCACAGCGTTATCAGTTCTCACTCAGGTTCAAGCAGACAAACACAGACCGTGTGCTTATTTCTCGAGTACATTGGATCCAGTAGCCCAGGCCTTGCCTGCGTGCTTAAAATCAGTTGCAGCAACAGCTCTAGCAATCAGACAAAGCGACTCCATTGTATTAGGACATCAATTGACCGTACAGGTTCCACACTCTGTGGAAGTTCTCCTAAACAGAACACAGACTCAACACTTGACTATAGCACGACTGACAGGTTATGAATTGACATTGTTCCAACCACACATAGAAATCAGACGCTGTAATACACTAAATCCTGCTACACTTTTACCATCGAACACAACAGATCCTACTCCACATGACTGCGTGGATGTCATTAATACAATTACGAAGCCCAGACAGGACTTGACAGATGTTGCATTACCCAATCCAGACCTGACACTTTATGTGGATGGTTCATGTATGAGAACAAGTACAGGAGAGTTAGTGGCCGCATATGCAGTGACCACTGAAACTGAAGTCATAGAAACACATCGCATCAACACCCTGTCAGCTCAAGCAGCAGAGCTCATTGCTCTGACCCAAGCTTGTATACGAGCCAAGAACCTTAAAGTAAACATATACACAGATTCACGTTATGCATTTGGAGTCGTACACAACTTCGGTGTCCTCTGGCAAGAAAGAGGTTTCTTGACCTCTCACGGAGCCAAGATCCAGCATGGCCCCCTCATTGAAGCTCTATTGGAAGCAATACATTTACCTACAGCCATAGCTATCATGAAGTGCAAAGCACATACAAAAGTCACAGACACTATTTCCCAGGGTAACGACTTTGCAGATCGAACAGCTAAACATACAGCACAGACTCATACTCATAGTACTGATATGACAAAGACTGACGTAACTTCACTGACACATTGCATGACAGTCAGAGATCCTACACAAGATGTCAGACATACAGACACATGCTACTCCAGATGAAATAAAGAAATGGACTGAACAAGGAGGGGTCCAGACAGAACAGGGATGGATGACGAGGGGAAAGACCACATGGTTTCTCCCCGACTCTATGGTTCAAGTTATCATCAACACAGCACATAGTCCAGCACATTTAGGAGAAAAAGCCATGTTAGACAGTTTACAGAACCTTTGGTTCAACAAACATTTACGAGCAGCAGCAAAACAGAAAGTGCGTACCTGCATGATCTGTTGTCAGTTCAATCCAGGAAAAGGTATTCCCGTGGAACGAGGTGGATTTCATCCTCCCGACCATCCTTTTGAAGTCCTCCAGATGGATTATATTCAGATGGAAAGATGCCGAGGATTCAAATATGTCCTCGTAGTTGTATGTGCCCTATCCCGATGGACAGAAGCATATCCCGTCCCAGATTACACTGCCCCGACCACTGCCAAGCAGTTGGTTCGGGAGTTCTTCCCACGGTACGGTTTGCCCCGTGTCGTGTATTCAGATAACGGTCAGCCATTCTCGTCTGAACTCATGAAGCATGTTTCACTTCTGTTAGGATATCAATGGAAGTTTCACTGTGTCCGACATCCCGAGGCAGCAGGCCTCGTGGAGAGACACAATCAGACTCAGAAAACTCGTCTTGCCAAAGTGTGTAAAGAGAAAGGTGTAGATTGGATAGTAGCTTTGCCAGTTGCCCTTTTTTATATGCGAATGGTAGCCCATTCTAGGACAGGGCTATCCCCGTATGAGGTGGTCTTCGGTAGACCTCCTAATATGTGGGGGACGCCTATGCCACGTAAAATAACCGATGTTGACAGTAATATGCTGACAGATTACCTTGCCTCCTTGATGTCTGCACTACTATCATGTCGTTCACAGGTTGCGGCAGCCTTCCCAGACAACACCGAGGTGAAACCGCATGAACTGGTCCCAGGAGATGTCGTCGTAGTCGGCAACTTCGATCGGTCAAGCCCTCTGGAGCCCCGCTGGAAGGAGCCGAAGATCGTTTTGTTAACCACCAGGACTGCGGTGAAGTTAGAGGGGAGGAAAGGCTGGGTCCACTCCAGCAATGTGAAGAAATTTTATGGACTTCCGCCAAAGACTGATTCCCAGGACTCTCGCATTCCAGAGACTGATACTAAACTCCCCCTGTTAGAGAAAACTCCTCAGCAGGAGTATCGAATGAAATTGAGGTCTAGTAAGTCAGACAGTTTAATTGTTTAAGTCCCCTCCTGGGTGAAGCGGTTAGACAGTTTCTTGACATGTATAAGTTAGACCCCAATAGAGAGAGAGATAGACAGGAGACCAAGAAACAGAAATATTGTAAAAATCTCCGAAGCCATTGCATCTGCACATTACTTATTATGTTTTTTCTGAGTCTTACGATTATTGTTATGAGTTGGATGTTATATATGTACTTTCCTATGGCACATTCTTTTTCTAATGACACGGCAGAGCACACGTTTAGTACTCTGCCTCCACACGAATTGTCTTATCGACTTGCGCTGCGAAATAATACATTCATTCGTATGTTACACCATTCTCACCAGATCAACAATGCTACTAATTGTTGGATATGTGGCCGAATCCCTCCCTATCAGAACTACAAGGGAGCTCTGCCCCTCTTTCCTTACCCGTTTACACATAATGGTTCCTGTGGTGCATGGTTTAGTTTGATATCCTCTTTAGACACTGAATCCAGAGTTTCCCAAGGCAATTGGATATGGGGAAATCTAAACACAGTCATGAATAAAGCATGTTTCCCAAATGAAGAAGGTCTTCCACAATTGACAGGGACCGATCTAGAAAATGAAGTGTATGGATTAGGCAATTTTACACTTAACCTCATGATTCTAAATGTTCAGTCCGAGACTAGTCCAGACTTGCCATCTATATCAGTTCTACCAGCAAAAGGTGTATTATGTGTCAGAAAGAATGGTTCAGTACATCTAGGTCACAGTGACTGTACTACTGTGGTCGAATTCAGTGATAAAGGCAAGTCTACATTCAAGGCTTCCCGACATTCCTATTTCATTTGTGGTCAGACAGCTTATGTCCGCCTACCTCTAGACTGGGATGGTACTTGTTTCATTGCATTTCTATTGCCACCAGTTTTTCTAGCCCCATCTGACTATCACAGGAATTCCCGCCTCGATCTCGTTAGGCACAAGAGAGATCTCCCTATAGTCGATCAGACTGAAACTACATGGGAACAATATACAGATTTCAATAAAGGATTCTTTCCCTATCTAGGCACTGTCTCCAACAGTAAACTGATACGCAAATTAACCAGAATACTCGAAGCAGTAGTGAATGAGACTACTTCTGCTTTGGGCAACTTAACAGAGGAGCAGTCTGCTATGAGACTTGTTGTTCTTCAGAACCGCCTTGTCCTTGACGTCATCCTGGCCGATAGGGGCGGAGCTTGTAGAGTCATCGGATCCAGTTGTTGCGTGTTTATTCCTAATAACGCGCCATCAGTATACAAAGCTATCACCAGACTTCACGAAATTGCCCATCGGATACACCAGAACCCAGGCTCCTGGACTTGGTCCAGTTGGCTCTGGAGTGTAATAACAGCCTGGGGATGGAAGCTACTGTCATTCCTAGGAATAATATTGGCCATAGTATTCAGTTGTTGTCTATGCCTACAATGTGGGCCAGCGATTTGCGGCTTGTGCGCCACATCTTGTGTTCCCCATCCAAGTTCACGTTCCCATTCCCGAATAAAGAAAGATGAACAGATGATGTTATATGAACAAATAGATGCTCTCATGAAAATTGATATATCCTGATGGGTCCGTAGGGGACAAGGAGGAAATGAGGTAATTGAAAATTTTATGGTCAGGTATGTCTCCTAACGTGTACCCCAACGTCTCCATGTACGAGTTTAAAGTGCATGTAATTTCCCTCCACAACCGAATCTGAAGACGCAAATACATTTGCGTCCAACGTTAACATGTCCTCTATCAGATCCACCATGAATGGATCGATAATTCAGTTCCTAGGTATGCCTTGCCAACATCTTTTCATGGTGCACTTTCACGTTTTTCCTGGCTCTGCCGAGCTAGGCCCTGATTTCTGCCCTCGAGCCACTTCTGTCTCTGCCTCTGAAAGCTGCAGCATGGAGATGCATCCCTGACCTCTGCCTTACTTCCTGCCAAGCGAAGCGGTGCCTGGCTCGGCCTGGCCTGCCTGCCAAAACAGTATTTTGCCTTCAAGTTATCAGCGTAGCCAGTTCAGCCTCCTCGAAAACACATTCCTGTCTAGTGAAATAGGTAACATATACCCGGCTGCAGAGCAAAGGGCCAAGCCTTCCTGTCTCCTTCATGTAATTCATTGCTCCCGTTACCATGGTAGACCCATGGCCCCGTGCATTGCACTTAGACACGTATGCATTCAGTATAGAATAGCCTCTGCCCGAGAGACCTTTTACTCCAGATAATACATCCTCCAAATACAAGATATCAGACATGTTATAGGAACAGGTCGATCTGACATGCCAGACTTCTGTCTCTTTTACTAGTGCTAAAAGTCTGACCCCCAGCTTCCTCCAGATACACGTCAATCACACGTCATACCAACTGCGCGCGCACCCAGGTCATAGGTTTCAGCTGACTCTGCAGGATCCTCTACGCACCCACCCATTTATGACACTTTTCTGTGACGTTTCCAGCACACGCCTTCGTGCACACCCTTGTACACGCCTTTTTGCTACGCACATGTGTTCTTATCATATACTTTTCACTTGTCACGCCTACTGTATCCATTGCCATTATGTGTTTTACTATATATGTCATGTACTGTTAATAAATCGTTGACATCTTTCTGCCATCATTGCATACCCCCGAACCCTTGTATTGATGGAATTGATTTCCATGGCTCGAGCCATCCTGATTAAAGCCCTTATGACTCAGACACCACGGACTCTGCCTCTCATTTGATTGAGCTATTCTTTTACCTGTCTGCAATTATATGGAAAAACTAATACGGTAAAATATATTTACCACAGGGCGCCATGTAGTGTAGTTCCTATTTTCCCTATAGGCCCTGCGCATTGGAATAACAAACAGCAGTGTAGACGTAGGACTGAGGTCTTCTAGGTCTCTACCGACTATGTTAAACTTAATTTAGGTTTGCGCCAGCTAGCTCAGAGGTCACTGGAAACTTTCTTGACTGAATAGGAAGTGATCAGCTTCCTTGGCTCAGACTAGAAGGGATTCAGCTTCCGACAACCACTTAAACATGACAACTTTGCTCCTCAGAATAAGAGTCAATCTCTAGAGTCGTGTGAAACAATAGACAGCTATTTCACTCAGTCAGTTGTGCAGATTTAATTTCACCAGGGTGCAGAGAATAGAGAGACGGGCATTTTCAATAAAAGATATTATTTATTGAGCAGTCTTTCTTCTCATGCAAGAGAAATGAATTGCCACAATAGCAAGACTCGTTATAATGAAAAGTGTGTACAGTAAAAGGAGTATTACGAAATAATACTGTAAAAGCATTGATATGGTTTCTTAGCCATAAGGTTGTTAAGATGAATAAAATATATACAATATATACATTCATATATACATTGGCTAACGATCTCAACTGGTGCTTCTAACTACGCCTACCCCGGTGTACCTGACCTAAGCCTAATACGTGGGAGGGAGTAAGTAGCAGTTTAAGTTAAGTTGGTTTTGCCAAGAGTCTGATTCAAGAATTCTCTCTAAGGGTTTAGTCAGCACCGTACCTCTGGAATAGAATGTAGGAGGTCTGGTATCTCCTCTCAGGACCCGATATCCCAGTCACCCGCAAGGGTAGGCTGGAAGCACCGGAGCTGGATTTTCTCGGCAGGAGAAAAGACAGCGTCTTTCTCAGCGCGTCAAGGAGGAGGGGCAGCGTCCGTGGGCTTCTCGCATCTGCTGGGCTCTCTGCAAGGGGACAGCTGTTCTGCTCCAGTATTCACCACCACCGTGTGTTTGCTTAAGGCAACGTTGGTATATTTATACCTGAAAGGTGCCGAGTTTGACGTAAGTTTTAGGACATAAGACGTCAATAAAGATGTCACTAAGAACTGGTCGTTCTTACAGTGCTCGCAGGAGTTCTATTACTAATCAAAACAAAGCAAGCAGGGCTTTCCCAGGTTGCTGGGGGGTTTGGTATGTCGAAAGAACTCGGTGTGCTATCTAGGAAACTAAGGAAGTGGCTTCTGCTGTGTCATGGACTGTCATGAACTGCAGAGGCGAGTTACTGAAATATGGCTCTGATTATTATGCCATTATAGGGATATGTATTGATTATAGCCGTATAGGGGCATAAGGTCACAATATTGATCGTGGTCCTAGATAAAACACATCAATCCTCCCCTGCTGCTGCAACAGAAGAGACTCCTGAATGGGCAGCCTGATCAGAGGATCAATGGCCATGCTCTGGATACCAGACTCTCTGTGCCACATGTGGAGTCACAAAGATGACTCGGGCCCAGTCGTTCTTAAGAAGTCTGGGCAGGAGTGGTATGGGCGGAAAGATGTATAGAAGGCCTGGCGCTCCACTAGAGATGAAAAGCATCTCCGAACGAGAGCCAACTTGGAAACTCCAGCACTCAAACTGCTGACATTGCGCGTTCTCAGCAGAGGCAAACAGATCTAACCAAGGATCTCCCCACTGTTGAAATAAACCTTGCTTCACCTCCAGATGAAGATGCCATTCATCAGTCGAGTTTGTCCATCCTGACGTTCAGGAGCCTGCCAGGTGTTGAACCACCAGAGATATGCCCTGATGATCCATCCATTTCCAGAGATACAGGGCTTCTTGACCATGGGTTCATAACCTCACCGCCCTGTTTGGTGCAGCACCACATTGCAGTGTTGTTTTTTGTGAACACCTGTTCTAGCCTTCTCTTGATGGGAGGGTAGAAGGGCTTCAAATGCTAGTTGGATCACATGGAGCTCCAGCAGGATAATGTGAAATCCAGATTCCACTGAAGACCAAGGTGCTCTGACCTCTCCCAGATGGCTGCAACATCCCAGGAGTGATGCACATTCCACTACTGTCAGATCTAAGTGGGGAAGAGAGAGGGGTATGCCTCTGACCCAATCGCAATTCAGAAGCCACCATTGCAGGTCTATTGCAGTTCCCTCCAAGATCTGGACCATATCGGAGAGTTCCCCTGATATTGTGCCCATAAAAAAATCAGGTCCCACTGCACAGCCCACATATGCCATCTGGAAAAAGTTACCAACAGGATGCAAGAGGCCATGAGTCCCAACAGCTACAAAGTCTGTCTCACCAAAATCCACAATAAAGACTGAACCACGGTATCATCCGATATGGTCCGATATGGTCCAGATCTTTCTCACTGTTGGGCCCCAAGCTTTGGAATTCCCTCCCTCTAAATTTACGCTTGGAAACTCGTTATGTCCACTTTCGCAGAGACATAAAAACATGGCTTTTTAATCAGTAACTTGCTCCCCCCTCTCTTCAGAGTTTTATGATCTGCTCAATTGCTTAGTGTCTCTTTAGCGCCGGGAAACCGTTTTTGGGTAGCTGTCGCGCTTTAAAAGCCCAATAAATAAATAAATAAATAAACAAATAAATATCATATCCCAAATATCCTAAATTTGCCGCTCAGGAGAATAAGTCCAAAACTGCATTGTGTCCAGAACAGCTCAGATGGAAGGCAGCATCTGAGAGGGAGTCAGGTGTGACTTTGGCATGTTCATAGCAAACCTCAGAGTGCAGGAGGTCTGAGGTAGTCTGGAGGTGGGAGACAAAAGCCTGGGGCGACACTGCTTTCAACAGCCAGTCGTCGGCATAGGAGAAGACTAGCACCCCTGATCCCAGCAGATAACCTGTGGCCATCACCTTGCTGAACATCCGAAGGGTGCTGGTAAACCCGAAAGGGAGCATGTTGAACTGAAAATGCACATGGTCTACCGTTAATGGCAGTAAGGTTGGTGGGCAAGCAGGACGGGAATATGGAAATATGCATCCTGCAAGTCCTATGCTACCATCCATGCTCCTGGGTCTGGAGCAGAGAAGACTTGAGCATTTTGAACTTCTCCTTCTTGAGGAAGTAGTTGAGGGGCAGTTGGTCTAGGTAGGACGATGGCTTCTGTAATTACTGGGCACCAGGTAGTAGCAGGAATAACCACCATGCCCCACTTCTGGTGTTGACACCCTCTCTATGACACCCATATCAAAGGGAGCCGTGACTTCTTGGCAGAGAAGGCACAGACAATACAGCTGGTCCTAAGATAGAGGCATGGAGGGAGGGGTTGTCATAAAGGGGAAGGAGTGTGTGTAGTTCCTACAAACCTATAAAGGATCTGAACGTTTAGACAACATATACTGTAGGATTGGAGTCGGACTGATTCCAGACGCCCCTACCGAATATGTTAGTCTGTATACCAGCTAGCTCACTGTGCCACTGGAAACTCCTCTTACAAAGGAGAGAATAGTTCTTGGCAACTATCAAACAATACAACCCTGATCCCTCAGAATCGTGGAAATAGTGGCACTTTTCGCTCAGTCACTTGTGCTCACTTTGTCTTGGAGTGATACACAGAATAAACGGTAGGGACGTTTGTTAATAAGTATTTATTGAACAAGCATCATTCTAGTGTAAAAGAGGTGTGGTGAAACAGATATAAATGATTACAAGCACTAACAGAGCAAAAGAATGGTAGATTTCTACCACCGTGCTAAAACAATGAATACAGGCAAGTATATAAAATACTTGACAGTAAAATGCATACTCCTATGATGCGCCCCTAACTAGATGTACCTAGCATGTATGTGGATGCAAAGCCAAGAATCCCTTAAGGGTGAAGTCAACCCTATTACCTGAAATGAGAGACTGTGGGACCCCGTCTTGGTCTCGGGTTGAACACCATGCAAGGTATGTTAGACCACTGCGAGCTGGAAAGTCTGCGTGCAGGAGCCTCAACGTCTCGCGTCAGTGTGTCGGCATGGAAGTACATTTCTCCTCTGACTACCTTAGCAAGAGATGGTGAATATATATCCAAGTGTTTACCCCCAGGCGGATATACCTTGCTGTATCATGTCGGACTGGGATGACGGAAGGAATGACCCTTGAACATAGTTTTTATGCAGCAGATGGTAGGCCTGCTGTCCTGCTCGGATTCCAAGAACCCTCATGCATAATGAATGAGGTTTGAACTTTTCGGAGAAAACCCATGTCATCTTTGGACATTACCGTTACTAGGTAAAAGGTCAGTACTAAGAACCATTATGTAGTGTAATGGTAGGGAGAATATCGGTGAAGGGTTAGGTGACTACCTGAGTCTATATTAGGATACCTAGTGATTCCTGAGGCGGGAGTCAACATAATTCATTTGCACTCGCACTCGTGTCTTGTTTTTAAATATCACTTGCATTACTTTTAATCTGTGTTCTGCAATCTTACGCACTCATCCAACAGCTGAGTTGGCGCTGACCGGGGGTGTAATTTGGCTGAATCAGAAGACTGCTGGTTGAAGTGGCTGCCATCTTGGGGGTAGCAATCAGGTAGAGGGCTAGTTCTTTTGCCATCACTGCATAAATGTCCGCTATAGCGCGCGCCCGCAGCACCTATTGATTCCTGAGGTGGAAGCCAGGAGTCAACATAATTCATTTGGACTCGCATCATGTTTTTAAATATCACTTGCATTACTTTTAATTTGTGTTCTGCCATCTTACGCACTCCTCCAACATCAGAGTAGGCGCTGACCGGGGGCAGGGGGGGTAATTTGGCTGCATCGGAAGACTACCGGTTGAAGTGGCCGCCATCTTGGGGGTTGCAATCAGGTAGCGGGCTAGTTCTTTTGCCCTCGCTGCATAAATGTCCGCAATAGCGCGCGCATCATGCGCGCCGAAGGCAAGCCCGTCTGCGCCTGTCCGCACCCGAATGAGTCCAGAGGCAGGAAATGATGCACAAATTAGGGTAAGCGCCCTAACCACAAACTATTCGGCCAAAACCCTGCTTAATATTAGAACTAGGGAATTAACCAAACACTATGCCAACATATGTTGCCCTAGAAAGTTCCCAACAGTCCTGGAAGGGCCGGTAGCGTGCAGGACCTGCTTCTTTCAAAGAGATCTGATATGACTAGCACATTGCATCATAAAAATGAAATTGACCAAGACATTACTAGTCCCAAGTACATTCTATGTAATGTTAGATCTCTAGCAAAACATCCCATTGAATTATGGGATATGATTACTACACACTCCCCAGAGCTCTTTTTTTTTGACTGAAATTTGGTTAAATCCCACTAACCACCCATTGATCAACCTAGCCATCCCGGATGGTATAAATGTATTCATCTAGATAGGGATGGAAAAATGGGGGGTGGCATTGCTATAGCCTTCAAAAACCATCTCAAGGTCCAATTGACTTCCACCTTAAGCAATGACAGCTTGGAACTGGGTATCTTTAAAATAACCATGTCTCCCACAGATAGTTGGAATGGAGTGCTGATTTATCGGCCTTCAGGACCTAGAGCTAATATTTCCCAATTATTTGATTGAGCAAATACCCATGCAAGTCTTAGCATCCAGCAAATTTATTCTGCTGGGGGATTTTAACTTTCACGGCGAAGTTCTCTCTAATCCAGAAGTGAACAAGCTTATAACTAGCCCTAATTTAATTGGACTTTCCCAAAGGGTCCCTGGCTCTACACATCGGACTGGCCATGCCCTGGATTTAAACTTTACTAATATTGATCACCTGACCTGTAACTCTCTTTATCCCCTAACATGGACTGACCACTCCATGGTCATGTTTACCATCCAATCTCAGTCCACTACGACCCTAGCAGGGAAATGCAGGTCGGAAGAAGGAGTTGTGTAGACCTTAGCATAACCTATCCCTGGAAACATTTAAGGAGTTATTCTGTCCATATACATCGGAGAGTGGCTCAGATCACTCTAACATCTCTGGGATGTTGGAAGGTTTTAACTCCGCCTTAGTGACAGCACTACACTCCATAACCCCTCAAAAAAAATACAGCCCAGCTCAGCGGCAGCAATCAGCCCCCTGGTACACACCGGAACTAAAAATTGATAAATCCAAGTACAAGACATTGGAGAGACGATGGAGAATTAGTAAAGATTTGCTGGACAGACAGTCATATAAACTATCTCTGTACACTTATCATAAGAATATAAAAACTGCTAGGTGAACCTTTATTATGAATCAAATTGACCAGGCAGGTAACTCATCCAAAGTCCTGTTCAACATAGTTAAGGACTTTGTGTCACCCCACGCTTGTGGACAATCCTGACGGAATCACAAGAACTATGCAACTCATTAGCAGACTATTTTCATCAAACAATTGCGCATATTTATGCTAACTTTTCAACTACTAAGTCCCAGAATCCTGAACCTCCCACTGGATCAGGAGAACTGGGAATAACGACAGCTAGCATCCTCGAGCAGTTTGAACCGATTACGTTAGATGAGGTCACCAATTCATTATCCTCTGTTAAATCTGTCTCGCCTTGCGACCACTACCCCCCCAAAATAATAGCCCTTCTATCTAGTAGTTGTTATGTTATGTTATATGGGTATTTGTTACGCGCACAACTACTCTTGAGTATCCAGAAGTTGTGCTTCTGAAATTCAAAAAAAAGTGTAACTGCTCAATTCAATCAGGTATAATCCCCACCCCATGAAAAGAAGCATATTTACGACCACGATAAAAAAAAAAAAACGCAGACCCTCAGGTACTCAATAATTATCGACCAATATCCTTGTGACCTCTGTTGGGTAAACAATTGGAAACTGCAATAATTAGGCAGTTAAGCTCATATCTCGAGTCTAACAATATTCGGGACCAATCACAATCAGGGTTCCGTCCAGGCTTTAGCAATGAGACGCTATCCTGGCAGTGACTGACTGCCTTACGCAGGTAAAGGATGCTAGAGGATCGGTAGTCCTGATCCTCCTAGATCTCTCTGAAGCATTTGATACCATTTCACACTCAAAGCTCATGGAGAGACTACATTCCTGTGGTATTCAAGGCACAGCCCTAAAATGGCTGCAGAATTTTTTGTCTGATAGACATCAAACGATTATGCTAGGGTCCTGCCTTCAGAGAAAACTCACTTGGACAAGGGCGTACCCCAGGGTTCTTGCCGAAGTCCAACATTATTTAATGTTTACATGGCCCCTTTCGCAAAAATTGTAGAACCATTAGGGTTCGAGAATTTCATATTCTGACGATACTCCGCTTATATTTACAATTGGTTCCAACATAGAAGCTGAGAAACTTTTTTTTTTCAGCAGGTATGTTCGCCATCTCAAACTGGATGACTGAGAACTGCCTTCAGTTGAATCTGAGTAAGACCGAGGTTATGCTAATGGGGAAAGTATCAACCATTTGATTGGTGGCCATCTCAGCTGGGAGTTGCCCCCTCCCGCAAACAATCTGTGAAAAATCTTGAACTAAAACTTTTCTCAGACATTATCTATGAAAGATCACATTGCGGCCATTACTAGCTCCTGTTATTATAGCCTACATCTCCTACACAAGATTTTACCCTATCTGCCCACTAAACACTGCAGAACCCTGGTCCAGGCTATGGTGATTAGTCGCCTGGACTATGGAAACGCATTGTTGGGTGAAGTAGGCGAGATGCTGCTCACTAAATTGCAAGTGATTCAAAACCCCGCAGCAAGAATGATTCTGAATCGCCCGGCAAGCTCCCCTTCAGGCCCCTTGCTGAGAGAGCTTCACTGGTTACCAGTAAGGAAGCGATCCAACTTTAAGATCTGCTGCCTCACCTACAATGCCTTAAACGGCAAAGGCCTCTATTATCTGCAAAAGAAATTCACCAAACAGGTATCTGGTCATAACCTCAGATCTAATTCCTTGGCTCTCCTAAAGGTCCCCCGAATACTTCTCAGTCGGACTGGGGACAAAGATTTCTCATACCTTGCCCACGACACTGGAACCAACTGCCTATTGCCCTGCGCGAATGTACCTTTTATAGCATCTTCAGAAAACAATTAAAAGACTTTCTGTTATGAATTCATGTATCAACTTGATTCTGACTTCATCCATCAGCCTCCTATCACTAAGTAAGCGCTGAGATGCCCCTGGGTGAGTCGTGCGCTATAAAATTGTACTTAACATAACATACCTATATGGAACATAATACCCACTCCTCATCCGACTGGACGACACAATCTAAAAGGTCTACGTACGACTTAAACGTGGTACGCAGCTATTAATAAGTCCATTGACAAATAGTACTTTAAAATGTAAAATGTCGAGGGGCGACCTTTGAGGATACCGTGATTGCACCCGAATTATCCTTTTATGGTTCAATGTACTGTATTACCTGCCAAACTATTGCTCAAGTACTGTATGTGGCTTTTTATATTATGAAACTAATAGAAATGTTCTGAAAAAAATGGAAAATGTTTAAAAGAAAATGCTAAAAGGGAAAATTAGCGCATGCGATAGAAGTCTGTACTAAATAAGTTCGTATATATAGTACGAACAATGAGAGACTGAAAGCCATGCAGTTTTCAAAAAGTGTTTTTATACATTGCACACATTTTTAACCATATATTGCATGTTACATATGCATTTTATGAATTTTAATGTTTGGATTACAAGAAGTAAAGAATGATAATTTGATATGAAGTAAAACATTCATTTTATATTAAATACTTAAAAATATCCCATGAGGTTTCATCTCATAATTGGTGGTATACAAGTTTGAAGGGCAGGTTTCACTGTATTTTCGTGTCAAGTCTATTTACAGGGAAAAGTAAATTAAAGTGAGCTTGTGTATAAATGCGTTAGTTTTAGGGTTTCCAAGGGTAATTCCTGTTTTCTCTACTGTATAGCAGTGCCCTGTTCCCTTTGGTTGTGGGGCCTCCTCTCTTCCTTAATAACAGTGTTAGATAGAGATTCAACACGCATTCTTGTCTGCAGAACAGGCATCAGAGGACATGCAGAATACAGTCAATCCCGACTATAAATGTCAAGAACCAAATCTTGCTTAGTTCTCAAAGACGAGGTGTGCCCAGATGGATTACCGTCAATCACGGTATTGGGGCTCCAAGAGCTTTTGTTCCATCTCCTCGGTGACTGGGATGTCGATTGCGTAGCAGAAAAAGGATAATCAGGATACCTGCTATTAGAAACAGAAGCAACGGAAACCCCCCAAAAATGCTTCCGAATACAGTGTATAAAGTTAGGAACAACTCCGAGGAGCGTCTGAAAAGTGCTTAACAGTCCTGAACCTACGGTCTTAAATAGGTGGACAATACCCGTCATATCAGACATGTTTAAGATACGTTGTACCATTTCTGTGAAATGGAACCGGCAGTTTGTTTGTATCAGTGCCTGTATCTTAGCCGAGGACCTTGCAACCTGATAATCATAAGCTTTGGGCGGAGGTTAAGGGCACGGTTTTCTGTAAAAGCATGACTTTCATTCTTTTCAGAGTATCAAACCATATAATGGAAACATTCAATGAAGGCCATAACGGCGCCTCCCTGATTGTGTGGGTCGGTGGAAACAATACTTGCATACAGCAAGTAACCCTGAAGCGTACAGTGACAAGATATGCGATGCCCTGGAGCATCCCACAACAACCTTGATCATTCAGCATCAAGTAACTCCCATTTGAAAGTAACTTGAACACCAGATTAAACACGGCAGCTGGGGAACCTTTCAAGTGGCAGGATAAATTTACAACTGAACCATTACAGGCTCCTTAAAGCACGATATCCTGTCAAATGAGAGATCCACTTAAGGCAGTGGTTCACAAACTGTTTTGACCCACGGCTCCTTTGACCAATTGGCTGTTGGCCAGGGCTCCCCATTACATTACTATTTTTTGGTGGGGAGAATGTAAGGCCGACCTCGGTAGGACTTCCATTGTAATCCCTGAAAATAATAGGAATGAAAGTATGGAGAGCTTCTCATATCATTTTCCTTTAATCGTTCTCTTTTGAGGTCCTGCTTAACTGACTAAATCAAACTTGGTTCACTTCTTAGATTGTTTCTATAAAGAAAGCCAGCACATTTCTCAGGTGGATAAACCACATGTTGTGGGATTGATTTTTAAATGCATTTGTGTACCTATTGCAATGTAGGTTTGCAGGCGAAAGGATTTTCAAGGGCAAAATGATAATCATGATTAGCAAAACTGCAGGATTGTAGTGTGATGAATGGGATTTATGAATTTTTTAATTCTGCAGTAACAATGTAGGGTTAGGTGTGGGATGCTTGGGAGGTCCTACATGAAAATGAGGTGAGCATTACAAATTAGATTTGAATTTCCCTTTCCCCTGCATCTTTACAGGCCCGATGGAAAGGAGCCTCACCCTGCACCTCAATAGGTCTTATAGACTTGGATGGAATTTTTTGCCCCTATCTCTACCACCTTATAAACTGGAATGGGGTCTCAAACCTGCACCCTGATTGGCCATATATAGTCTTACATTGAGTTTAATCTCTGCACATGTGTCTACAGCAAGGATGAGACTGATTTCAAATACATGCTCTGTGGAGCAGTTCGGAATGACTAGCAGACTTTCACTTCATATTTATAAGGGTCTCGAGCTAGGTATTAATATTGTGATAAACTGAGCAAGAGCTGCACGTTTCATCGAGAGGGCTTGTGAAGTTCTTGGAAAGAGTGAAACACGGTGGAAATTGGAGGGGGTCAAGAGAAGAGCACACTTGCTTGTGGGTCCACAGGCCCTCTGATCTTGTTCAGGAGAAGGCACTGCATGTTCCTTCGTATGCTGCAAGAGCTAGTGCTTAGAAACTGTGTTAAGTGCTATAAAGAAAGCTAAGTTGTGATAGCGTCCCTTTGGAGAGCTGATTTAGTGCATGTGCACCAGACACATATAGTATTAAGATTAATGGTTACTTAAATAGAGAGAAATAAAGACTGCATTCGCATGCATTTCTAAGTAAAAAAGGATATTCAAATATGGTACGAAGTTCTGCACCCTGGGGGTAAGTACAAGTGAGAAAATGGTGATTTAACTGAATTTGGGGACCCTCTTCATCAAACCCATATATGTAATATAATGACATAGCTCTTCTAAGTTTCAGTTTGAGGCTAGTTATCCGAAAGTGTGTGATAAATGCATATTGTAAGCCTAGGGCCAGTAATATTTCTATTTATGGTTATTTCTCAAACTGGAGTTCAGAAACAAATATAATAGACATATATAATTTGAAAAAAATGACTGCAAACTAATTATCCAGGCGTAACTACGAGAGGTCCTATACCCATTGCCACCTGCTCAGTGCTCTCACTACCCGACCCATGCACTGCTCTCCTCGTGAACTAACAGAAGACATTCTGCTGCGCCGCCTCCGATTAGGGCTCATGGGGAGTTAGGAATTCAGGTGCAAGTGAGAGATGTTCTATAATTATCCTACTAACATTTTTAAAGTGAATAAAAGAACATGCAGCGTAATATCGGATGTAATATGTGAGCATTCCCAAATGTAAATAGGACTAGTAGTACTAGTCGGTTGAAACAAAATTTAACAAAAGGATACTTTACCAGGTAATAATGCCACGCTCTCGAGGGCTCGTCCTGTGCTTTCCAACACTTGTTGGCTTACTTCCTCCCTCCCTTTCCCTGCGTCCACAGGCCCCAGGCTGCAGCAGCAGAGAGAGAACGAAAAAAATCCCACAGAGCTACAGCTGCAGAGTGGAGTAACAATCATGGGGCTAAGAGGCAGCAAGTGCACCACCTAGTGGGGGTCAGGAGCAGTGCAGCCGGCCTACATTCAAACGGCCAATGTAATTCCTAATGGATTTTGCTCAGCAACTGAGACCGTGGCACCCCTGGCTGGTTTTAGTGGCGCACCGGGGTGCTGCGGCGCACAGTTTGGGAACCACCGACTTAAGGAATTTGCAGTTAGTTCCGCTAAGAAACACTTCCATGCCCTCATTCCTGCATCGAAATCTGCACGGCAATTCCCAGGATTCCTTGATGAATTCCCTACCCATCGCTTCATATCTGCCTGCCTGTCGTTGTTCTAGGCAATATTGAGACTGGAAAGTAGTGGCCGGTAATGTTATATGGCCATGAAATAACCATTCCGTGGACGGTGACTCAGCCACAGTAAAAGGTAACTTGTCAAGTTTTTCAATAAGCAGCATTGTATAGAAAATAGAGACGTACTGTTGGTAAATCGCCAAGGCACATAACCAGCGCGCAATGATTGCAGTGTCCAGCTTAATAACATAATAGAACGTAGTTGAGATTGTCTGTGTTGTAGTATAGACAAATCCTGTTTTAGTATACCATTAGCAGTAGATACAAAGTTGCCCAGTGAATAAATCCTGGATGTTAATGTAGTCAGACCGTTGTCAACTATAGCTAACGCCTTTTCTAGGTCAATTCTATCTATTTCACAGAGTCTCTCTTTCGGCTTCTTGCTGAGAGATTTTCCAGAGTTCATTATAGACAGCATAATAGAAACGTTTCTGACATGGCTTTCGGAACCTAGTAAAAAATCCCTTACATCCACCTCATCTGAGAGTTAGGATAAATGCTGTTTCACCTGGGACAGTGTCGAGGTGTTTTAGCCAATCGAGGCATAACTTCCCATCACTGTATGATGTCACTACCTCCGGATGTTCTTTTTGTATATATCGGGGTCTGGCCTATGGATACTAAACCCATCGGTTGTACCCCTGAATCTTGAGTGACATTTATTTGTGTCTGTGGGCCAAACTAACCATCCCTTCCAATGGGGGTCTAAAGTACTGTACTGCATGATATCATCTATTGCATCCCCTCCACTTGATGTATAATTGATGTGTGAAGGTGTGGGAAACTGTGGTGTGTTCAAATCCTTATTCTTGGCTAGTCCAAGATAGATAGTCTGTTGCACAGTTTCATTCAAAAATATCATTTGTTGCGGAATGAGGCACACTGTAAATAGTGCCTCTGTTCACTGAACTTACCATTCCTTAGAACCCCATACTGATTGTGCCTATTGTGTCTTTTCATAAGTCGAAACCCTGTTCAGACAGTTAGGCAATAAAAGATGCAGAATACATCTGTTTGGTGTTAGGCAACATATTCTTCTGTGCAGGTGTAGGTGCAACCTTATAGTAAAATGAGGTCAGGTCAGAAGTTTTAAACCCTGAAAAATAGGAACATTTCTGTGCAAATGTTTTTGAACTAAATTTCAGCAGTGTTGAGCAATGTTCCCATTGGTGATACGTGAAAACATTACGAGGGATACTCAATTTGTGTAAAAAGTGATGACCATAATGATGATAACAGTACATAGTATCAATATCAGATGTGTCTTCTAGCATTTCATTGTTTGAAAATGCAGTAGATTTTTCTCAATCAGACAACATATTATTGATAGTTTCAAAATCCCAATAATCAGAACATTTACTAGAGGTAATGATATAATTATGAGAAATTTAAAATAAATGTGGAATCCTCAAAAGTTCAGTGGGACCAAATATATCATAATCAACTTTGTCCCAGATTATACATCAGGAATTGGCACAGCTCTAATGTTCACAGAAAACAAGTCTCTTTGTTCATGATGAGATGATGTATGAGGTTTCATGTCCAAGTTCACATTAGATACTGCAGAGCATTCTGAGAGGTATTTTCCATTTACTAGTAAGCAAAAAACATTTACCTGGCCAATCCAGAACAGAAAAAACAATATTACAGATATAATCCAGAGCTGGAGCTAAGGTGAAACCAAGTGAGTCTTTTTCAGAAAAGCATAGAACTCATGAAGTTGGTCCTTATGGGAAACTGGAACTGGGGTTGACTCAGGTTTACTGGGGTCAAGAGAGAAGGTATCAAAATCGATGAAGTAGGGGGAGGAGCCAAGCAGGCATTTGAAATGGCCGCATAGTCGCTCGGCTCCGCGAGCCCTTTCGCCCCACACGTCTATTCTGCCGAATATCCTGACCCACGGAGGCATACTTTGATAAAGGGAAGAAAATGAGCACCTACCGTTTGCTTCCGGAGCTTCTGCGTGCCGCCGATCCTGGGAATTCTCCACGACCGGGGCGTTGATTAGGCGGGGCCTCCGGCCACAGCGGCAGCACCAACGGCCGTTGATGGCGGCGGGGAGCCTGCCGGTGGGGGCCGATGATATGAAGGACCGCTGCCAGCGGTGAAGACCCGACCCGCTTGTCGGGGACCCTTGAGGGGCAGTGTGGTGGCGCAGGATCGAGGGGGGCGCTTGACTCCTGGCCCCTCTCCAAATTTTGTTGCGCGGGCATAGCCAAAGATTGCCCCCGACATAGGCGGGCGACTCCCGGGGCCCTGCGGGACTTTAGCCTTTTGGTGGCTCTCATTTCTGGACCCTGTCCCACAGTTCGTTTGCCCTGGGGTCGCATCCCGCTGTGCCCTCACAGTAAGGCCTGATCCCTGAATATGGTGAAGAGGGTTAAGATGGCGGCCGGTGCCCCTCTCTGCGGTTCACGTCCAGGTTGGGCGGCTGTTGCAAGGATGGGGCCGGGATGCCCGCAACGCACGACGGAGTTCACATCCTGGGACGTGTTGGCTGCCCTAACAGTTTTGCATGAGACTATTGATTGCCACGCCCGAGACCTGGGTGCAAGGATGGACGCCATTGCTGTTTCGCCATCTATGGCGGCCACGGTCCTATTCCAGGGGTCGGCCGATGGTCTTGCTGCTGTATCCTTGGAGGAGGTTTCGGATCCTCGGGGGCACCTTGGGTCACTTGAAGACCGGGCTCCCGTGCCCGCACGGACTGTCTTGGTTGCTCGTATGGAGGTATCCTTGGGACACATGTCCAGCTGGGGGTGGAGCGCTGTTTTCCTTCTTGGACTGGCCTGGTTGTGTCGCGGTGGTGGCCAGACTATTTGACTCTCCTCTCCTGGATGATGTTATTATTTGCCAGCTTTGGGAGGTTCATGGGACCAGCGTGGTTGTTGCCTGATCTTTGCTATCTATATTTGGACAGATTTGGATTACTATGCTCTTTTATGGCTTCGCCCCGTCCGGGCTCATCCATACTGTTTGGACCCTCAGGACTGTGCTTTACATTGATTAACGAGAGGACTTCGGGCGGTACTACTGCCAGACAGGGTCAGGGATGAGGTGGTTTACAATCTATCTGCTTTATTGCTGACAGACGGTGCAGTGGGTATCTTCGATCGATATTTCATTGTTTTTGTGCTCGGGATTTGCTATTCTTCCTTATGGTATTGTTTCCTATTTGGGATTTCCGTAGTGTAGGAGTGAAGGGGGGGGGGGGCGGGCGGCGAGATGAGGGCCCTCCTCCGCTTATTTTCTCTTCCTTCATTTCTTTCTTTTTCTCTCCTTCTCCCTATCTTTCTATATGTCGGGTTCTATTAGGGCGACAGGCACGCGGCTGGGGGGGTAGGCCATGACCTTCTGCGGGTGTGCAGGGTGGGGGGTTGCGGGATGGGTGTTAGATTAGTATTTTCTTTGTTTCCATGGCCCTTAGTTTTTTTCCTTTTTCTAAAGTGTCGTCTTCACTCACGGTTCCTGTAACGTGTATTGTTTTGAGAGGTGGGGTTCGGGTTTGCTATCCATTGGATTTGTGCCTACGTTTCTCCTGATTTGTGTGCCTTTCCCCACTACTTCGTTTGTGTTTATACTGATTGTTGATATCCTGATTGCGTGCTGTGTTGCAGGACCACATGTGATTGTATGGCACTTTTTCAGTTCTTATAAATTTAAAAATGAACCTCTGTAATCCTGACTTCGGACCTGATCGTTTGTCCACGAGTTGTCTCCTGGTCTACGTATCGCCCTGGCTTTTGAACTGTTCTGACTTTCCGCATTGATTGCTATACTTTTACTCTGCTTCGCGGCTGGCCGAGAAGGTTGTAGGCCCGTACCTGTAATTGATTGCAAGACTAATAAAGGTTTTCACAAAAAAAAATAATAATAATAATCGATGAAGTAGCCAGATGCAGTTCGATCAATCTTTGGTAGCTTGGCAGGTTGTGTAGAACCGGTTGATGGCTCTTGTTGAGGCATATTGATGTAGACATCAGTGTTTGGCTGAATAGATATTAGTCTTTCATTTGTGTTTTGAAGTTCGGTTTCAAGAGGATTGAGTTCCATTTAATTGTTGGAAATTCCTTCACTTTGAATTGGTGACTCTTCGAACGTTATGAGTCTTTCTGTCTGAACTCCTGTATGGTAGCGAGAGGAGTGCGTCGGCTACCCAGGAGCCCACAAGACCTACTAGTCCGCATCGGCCATAAAGTATGGTTTTATGAGATCAATGGAGAAAAATCAATTTTCTTTTTTGCCGGCAAGAGGTGGAAGAAGTATTGTTCTTGTTCCTTTTGACAGCCAGGGCAGGTACAGGCTTTCTGTAGGCCCAAATTCTTTTTTGTCCTTGATCTTTTCTCTGACCAGATCCCCAGCTTATGGGATCCAGACAGTGACCTGCACGTTGCTTAGAAGCGCTCTGGATTCATTCAGATCCTGTAAAACTGCCAAATGTTTATTGGTCAACTGTTTTTTTTATCCGCCACTGTGCCTTCACAATCTAGATCAGGTACCCACATTCTCGTCCCAAATAGGACTTCATAAGGAGTGACACCCGCTAGAGAATTACTTGCCATATTGTTCAGGGCACGCTGAACGCCATATAGGTGTTTGACCCAACACAGAGTCCGATCTCAGCCCCACTGGGAACATCCTCTCGGACTTTGCAGCTGCCACAGTACTCAAAGTTAACCGGACAAAGTCCACTATATACCCCCTAAACCCTCATCTCCCGCTCAAGAGATAAGAATTGGAAATTCGCAAATAGCCTGGAGCAACAGTGCCCCACAATACCTTAGTATCCAAATCTATCACTCCCCCGCTGACGTCTTCGAAGGCAATCACCTTGGCGGGAGCCAAAACATGGGGGAAATTTTGGAACACCCTACCCTTGGCACCCATCAGCAGAATTGCCTTGGCCAAAATGATCCTAGTACCACAATTTCTTTACTATTTCGCCAACACCGTTGTTGTCCAACACAATCCTTTTTCCGAGAATTGGACACTTTATTAGTCTCCCTTATATGGGGCGGCAGATGCCGTAGAGTTGCTCCCCAAAAACTGCAACTCCAGATGGATCATGGGGGGGTTGGGAGCACAGTCTTTCAATGCCTATATTCTCACAGCACAAGCCCAGTGGAGATCCCGATGGACGGCAGGATGGCATTTAACAGATATCGCTTCAGAGGGAGGACCCATTTCCGTACAAGCCTTCGGTCGTCTACTACTCCCAGGCACTCAGCCCTGGTCGACGTATATAGTGCAGGTAAAGGTGGCACGAGCATGCATGCTGTGAATACACTGCATCTCCGGTAACACTCCCCTATATACCCTCTTGTACCCGCTTGCCGGTCTGCCCAAACACGAGGGATTTTACTCTGCTCGTACAATGCAAACTTGGACGGACCACAACATTCTCGAGGTGGGATCCTTGTTCGAGGAGGTACAGCTGTTACCATTCGATCGAATCTCGGACGAGGCAGGTCTCCCGCCAGTACAATTTTTATTGCACACACAAATAATACTTAGCAGCCACTGCATATGGGATCTCTCTGAAGAAAAACCAGGGACACACCCAGTACTCCACGCAATCATCCAAATGGGGTTGGGGAGGCAGTTAATCACATGGCTTTACAAAGCAATCCAAGACCTCACTGCCACTACACTGACCCCTTTATGATTAAAATGGGAAGAGGAGATAGGGCAACCATTACACAATAAGGAATGGGAGCGTGCACTGGAATATCCAAAGAAGGTGTCTCAAAATGCCAGTTTCAAAAACATACAATTCTCTATACTACAACGTGACTACCTCATTCTGGCTCCAGCGCTTCTATCTAGATACACAGTTGGTATGCCCAAGATGCCAATCCCCGGACGCGACATTTATACACATGTTCAGGCCATGCCGCATATTGCAGCCCTACTGGAAAACAGTACACAAGACGTTATAGGAATTAACAGGACTTCATGATATCGACACCCCGTGGAGGCCAGTGGGATAGGGCTCTTTTGAAAAAGCAAAAACCTCAAGGTCCATATGCGCTTTTTCTCCTTAGCCCTCCTATTGGCAAAAAAGAGGGATCATCATGCACTGGAGAACTCCGGGAGGGCCCCCTCTAGCAGCCTGGGTAGGAGCTGTTAGAAAATGTGGCTCGGCAGAGGAAGTCACAATTAGGAGGTAGGAGGTGCAGGGCATACGCAAAAGACATCTCAATTGAATGGGCCATGTTGCTGCAACAATTCCACCACCACGTAACTAATGCCCAACAACCAGCGCTGCTATCGAATACACATGATGGTCCGAACTGTGCTACACAACCCGAGCTCCTTCCAGGAGTGAATGACAGAATCCCTGAGCTGAACCAAGAGTCATGATCTTGTGTTCTCTTCATAAATAGAGATTTATATACAATGCACCATACTCTGAGCCACATTCCCTGCAAACTCTGCACTCCTGACGATGCCCCCGCCCATAAAGGCATACAGCGGCATATCTACCCCTATCCCCAAACGCTAGTAGAGGCAGCTCCAGCCAGCCCGATCAAACTCATTCCAAGTTTCAACCCCCAGTTAAGCACACACACCGGTAGTTTAAAGGACCGACTCTTCGCCCCTTAACATAGCATCCTTTTAGACAAGCATAGAGACCCAATATAGCATCATACGTTTGCTGTAAGACATGCACTGACTAAATGTATATTCTCAGCATGTACTTCTACACCTTTGCATGAATCAAAGAAATGCAATGTATGACTGTATTGTTTCAACTAATCGCTATGCTTATAGGCCTATCTGTATACAAAGTAACATAAAAATGGCAATAAAAATCATTTATAAAAAAAATAATAGGTGATTGACCCAACTACCACCCGAACCTAATATTCTTGCTGTTAAAGACTGCTTTAAGTCCCAATGTTTTCTCTCCACAACCGAATTTCCCTCAGGATGGTACGGAGAGAAGTACCGCATTGCTACATCCAAACCTTTCATGGCTTCCTCGTAAGCCCGAGAGCTAAACGCGGGGCCACGGTCAGAATGTAATGTGCCAGACGCATATTTCCCTATAAAGATTCGCAAATCTTTTATAACAGTTTGAGCGTGAGTCGAGTGCAGAGGCCAAACCTTAGCAATCTTGAGCAAGAATCTACTGCCACCAAGATATACTTATAAACCCCATCCAAATGTAGCTGGCGGCAGTGGTCCAGATAGACACACGCCATTGGTCTGCTGATATTAATAAAGGTGTCTGCGCTGGACGTGCTATGGTGGAATCCTTCATCTGCTGACAAATGTCATATTTTAAGACAAAATTCTTCATCTGTTTTAGGCCACCAATAGTGCAGTTTCAATAATGAAACTGTCAATCAATCAATCAGGGTATTTGTAAAGCGCGCTACTTACCCGTGAGGGTCTCAAGGCACTGAGGGGATGGAGGGGGGCGGAGGGGATGGAGGGGGGCGGAGGGGGTGGGGTGCTGCTACTGTTTGAAGAGCCAGGTCTTGTGGAATCTTCTGAAGGCGAGTAGGCCTTCGGTCTGCCGTAGGTGGGTGGGCAGGGTGTTCCAGGTCTTGGCGGCGAGGTAGGAGAAGGATCTACCGCTGTATGTCACATGTTGGATGTGGGGGACAGCGGCGAGAGCGAGGCTGGCGGAGCGGAGCTGGCAGGTGGGGGTGTGGAAGATGAGTCTGCTGTTCAGGTAGGCTGGTCCGGTGTTGTGTAGTGCTTTGTGTGCGTGGGTGAGGAGCTTGAAGGTGATCCTCTTGTCAGCGGGGAGCCAGTGTAGGTCTCTCAGGTGGGGGGTGATGTGGCTGCGGCGGGGAACGTTGATGATCAGTCGGGCGGAGACGTTTTGGATGGGTTGTAATCGTCGTAGATGTTTGGTTCGGATTCCTGCGTAGAGTACGTTGCCGTAGTCCAATCTTCTGCTGACGAGGGCCTGTATCACCATTCTTCTTGTCTCAGTTGGGATCCACTTGTAGATCCTGCGGAGCATGCGGAGGGTGTTGTAGCAGGAGGAGGAGACGGCGTTGACCTGCTTCGACATGGAGAGGGAGGAGTCGAGGATGAATCCTAGGTTGCGAGCATGGTCGGTGGGTGTTGGTGCTGTACCCAGTGTGGTCGGCCACCAGGAGTTGTCCCATGCTGAGGGGGTGGGTCCGAGGATGAGGACCTCCAACTTGTCCGAGTTCAGCTTCGGATGGCTGCTCCTCATCCAGTCGGCGACGGCCTTCATTTCCTTGTGGAGGTTGTTTTTGGCAGTGTGTGGGTCCTTAGTGAGGGCGAGGATGAGCTGGGTGTCGTCGGCGTAGGATATGATGTTAAGGTCGTGATTGCGGGCCACTTGTGCGAGGGGGGCCATGTAGATGTTGAACAGCGTCGGGCTGAGGGATGAGCCCTGGGGGACGCCGCAGATGATGTCGGTGGCTTCGGATCAGAAGGGTGGGAGGCGGACGCTCTGGGTTCTGCCGGAGAAGAAGGACGTGGTCCAGTCAAGGGCCTTTCTATGGATTCCAGCTTCTAGGAGGCGTATCTTTAGAGTGCGATGGCAGACCATGTGGAAGGCGGCCGACAGGTCCAGGAGGATGAGGGCTGAAGTTTCGCCATTGTCCAGTTGGCGCCTGATGTCGTCTGTGGCGGCAATGAGGGCTGTCTCGGTGCTGTGGTTGCGTCTGAATCCGGACTGGGACGGGTCCAGGATGTTGTTGTCTTCGAGGTGGCAGGTCAGTTGCATTTTGACGGTTCTCTCGATGACCTTTACCGGAAACGGGAGCAGGGAAATGGGCTGGAAGTTCTTGAGGTCCTTGGAGTCCGCCTTGGGCTTCTTGGGGAGGGCGTTGATTTTGGCGTGCTTCCAGCTTTCTGGGAAAGTAGCTGTTTCGAGGAGATGTTGATGACCTTCCATAGTTGGGGTGCGATGGCTGCGTCTGCTTTGTTGAATATGTGGTGTGGGCATTGGTCTGACGGAGATCTTGAGTGGATTGAGTTCATGTCCTTGCGCATCTCATTGTCGTTGACACAGGACCAGGAGGTCAGGCGGATGGCGCTGGTGGTGTTGACATGGGAGGTGGAATCTGGCGTGGTCGGGCGGTCGTGGTGTTGAAGCTGTTGTGGATGTCAGTGATCTTGCGGTGGAAGAAGATTGCTAGAGAGTTGCATAGTTCTTGTGAGGGCGGGATGTCGTTGGCGTTAGCGCTGGGGTTGGAGAGTTCCTTCACAATGCTGAAGAGCTCTTTGCTGTTGTGTGCGTTGTTATCCAGGCGGTCTTTGAAGGAGGATCTCATAGCTAGTCTGATGAGGTTGTGATGTCTGCGGGTGGCGTCCTTGTGGGGTGCGTGGTTGTCCAGTGTGCGATCGTGGAGCCATTTCTTCTCCAGTTTCCGGCATGCGCGTTTGGATGTCTGGAGCTCGTCGGTGAACCAGGTGGCTCTCTTGCTGGCGTGGCTTTTGGATGGTTTCTTGAGCGGGGCGAGGGTGTTGGCGCAGTCGTCAATCCAGTCTGAGGTTTTGGGCTGCGGCGTCTGGGTTGGTGGGGTCGGTGGGTGGGTTCTGGGCGAGGGTGGTGATCAGCTGGTCTTCGGTGACTTTGCTCCAGCCGCGGCAAGGCGGCTGTTGGGTGCGGTGGTGCACGGTTGGTTTCTTGAAGGTGAAATGGATGCAGTGGTGGTTGGTCCAATGGAGTTCGGTGGTGTGGTCGAAGGTGACGTGGGTGCCTGTGGAGATGACAGGGTCCAGCTTGGGGCCGGCAGCGTGGTTGGGTGCGGGGATGAGTTGTCTGAGGCCGAGGTTGGTGAGGTTGTCAATCAGGGTGGCTGGGTTGGCGTCGTTGTTGTTCTCGAGGTGGCAGTTCAGGTCCCAGAGGAGGATGTTGCTGGTATTCCTGTGTGTGCAGAACCTAGACCCTAGTGTGCAGCTAGTTTTACACCCAATCTGTGATCCATGTTTGGTATTACTCTATCCCCCCCACTCCAGGAATCTGAGCATATGGAATATTGTTTGCATCTAACCTGTAGGAGTATTTGAGTGGAAAACCTTTTGGTAAGGCTGGGCTGTTTTTGCATGTACCAATGACAGCTACCATTATCTGTCTGTCTATTCTCATTTTTGAACGAGTGATTGCAGCTAGGGCTGCAGTTTGTACTGCCCCCCTTTGCAGCCTAATCTGCCAATGAAATCCCATCAACGTGAACGCCATCTCGGTGATAACTAAGTGCTTCACGTGAGCTCTTGGTCGTTTGTTTTTCAACTCAGCTACCTGTTCCCATAGCATTTTATGCTTAATTGTGCAACTTTTAGAGACTCTAAACCCCTTCTGACCCCAGTAGTGAAGAAATTCGTTTTATGACTGGACACAGTAAAATGAATCACATACTATGAGTGTGGGGAATTCTTGTTCCATATTTATTAGCCCACGCTCACGCTTCCCTACCTCCAAGTCCCACCCCACTCCCCTACTTAATGGCGGCCACTGCAGGGGAGCGCGTCTGAAATCTGTACCTCCGATCCAGGCTAGCACTCGTCGCTTCATCGACGCATCACCTTGTTGCAGAGCCCTCCCTTCTACAGGGTTCGCGACGGCAGCCCACCTCAGACACACAGGCAATCCAGTTACCAACCCGCCTGGTGTCCCCCACGCCCCCTGCTCACTTAGTTTTCCTCAAGATTACTTAATACTTTAATTCATTTAGCACCTGGTTCCTCCTTTTTACTTTAATTTTATTTGGGTAACGTTTTCTTTTTTAGACTCTTCCCGCCGCTGCTACCCCGGCGGCCCCTCCCCCCGCTCCAGCCTCCCTACCTCCAGTCTCACCCCCCTCCTCTACTTAAAGAGAGCTGCTGCAGGGTAGCACATGTGAAACCTGTACCTCCGGTCCAGGGCAGCACTCTCCCCAGCAGCTCTTCTTCTTCGATGCTTCGCCCAGTTGCAGAGCCATCCCTTCTCCAGTGTTCACGCCAGCAGCCCGCCGCAGACACACAGGCGATCCAGGCCCCAGCCTGCTTGATGTCCCCCTCACCCCTTGCTCACTCGGTTTTCCTCAGGATTACTTAATACTTAATTCGTTTGGCACCTGGTTCCTCCTTTTTACTTTAATTTTACTTGGGTAACTTTTATTTCCGCCACTGCTGCCCCTCCCCTGACACAGCCCCCACTCCCACCTCCCTACCTCCAGTCCCGCCCCCCTCCCCTACTTAATGGCGGCCGCTGCGTGCCTAAGGCAAACCTGTCTGCGTCCGTCCATGACCCAACCACTACCAGCGCCAGGAACCCTGGACCTTCGCCCCGCCAATGATACGACTCAGCGGCACTCAACCCAGGCCGCAACAACAACTGCAAGCTAGCATCACCAGCCGACACTCAAGGGCCCTTCAGCTGTCACCGTTGCTGGTACACCTGCAGCACCGCTGAGAGCACTGATCCAGCACAACACAACCGGACCAAAGACCCTACACTGCATCCTCCTCAAAGTCTGATCCCTCCACAAACACTCCACCAAAATCTGGGAGCTCCTCGACAGCACCACCCCGGACGTAGCGTTCTTCACCGAAATCAGAACCAACACCACCTCGGGTCCGGACATCGCCATTGCCATCCCCCAAGGATACAAGATCGCCAGGAAGGATCGCCCCACCTGCCCGGGAGGAAGAATCATCATCGTCCACAAACCCAGCCTCCGCCTGAGCACACTCCCCGACGAACACACAGACCTGATTGCAACACCATCACTTCAAGATCATGGCCAGCCCACCGCCACCCTCCGAGGAACCCTCAACTACCGACCCCCTGGACTGGACCCTTCGCCAACTCCATTACAGACATCATCTCCCCACAGGCCATCGCATCTGCCAACTACACACTACTGGGAGACCTCAACTTCCACCTCAACAACCGACTGGACCCCAACACCGCATCACTCCTGGACAACCTCCACAATGCTGAACTTCGGCAGATCGTCACAGAGTCCATGCACTCAGCAGGACACTCCCTCGACCCCCTTTTCACTGCAGGAAACTATCACTTCCAGCCACACCACCGAACTCCCGTGAACAGACCACTGATTCGTCCACTTCAGAACACCCACAGACATTAGCACCTGGCCCCACAAAGAAACTGGACCAAAATCACTGACAACCAGCTCACCTCCTCACTCAACAATTCTACCCCAACAATCGTGGAAAACAACAACACCAACACTGCAGCCCGTACCCTGCATAGATGGATCTCAAAAAGTGTCAACACCAGAGCCCCCCTCAAGAATAATAACAAGACCAGCGACAAGAAAGCCAGATGGTTTACCACCGAACTTCTTGACTCCAGATGTCAAGTCAAGTCAAGTCAAATAATTTATATAGCGCACTACATACCCAGAGGGTCTCAAGGCGCTAAGGGAGGGGATGAGGATTACTTGTCAAATATCCACGTTTTAAGTTGCTTTCTGAATGCTAGGTGGTTCTGGGTAAGGCGAAGGTAAGTGGGGAGTGAGTTCCATGTTTTAGCAGCCAGGTATGAGAAGGATCTGCCTCCCATGGTGGTCTTGTTGATGCGAGGTACAGTGGCGAGGGCTTGGCTGGAAGAACGTAGTTGGCGGGAGGGGGTGTAGAAGGACAGTCGTGAGTTGAGGCATTCTGGTCCGATGTCGTAGAGTGATTTGTGTGCGTGGGTTAGCAGACGGAAGGTGATCCTCTTATTGACGGGTAGCCAGTGGAGGTCTTTCAGGTGGCCAGAGATGTGTTCGTTGCGCGGGATGTCTAATATGATCCTGGCTGAGGCGTTTTGGATTCGTTGGAGTTTCTTCTGGAGTTTAGCGGTAGTACCTGCGTAGAGGGTGTTTCCGTAGTCCAGTCGGCTCGTGACCAGAGCATGGGTGACTATTTTTCTGGTTTCGGTGGGGATCCAGCGAAATGTTTTTTTGAGCATGCGGAGAATGTTGAAGCAGGATGAGGATACGGCGCTGACTTGTCTGTTCATTGAGAGTGAAGAATCCAGGATAACGCCTAGGTTCCGTGCGTGGTCAGTCGGGATGGGTGCTTTTCCAAGGGCTTCCGGCCACCAAGAGTCGTCCCATGCAGAGGGGGATGTACCTAAGATGAGGACTTCTGTTTTATCTGAGTTCAGTTTCAGACGGCTGTGTTTCATCCATTCGGCAACTTCTTTCATTCCTCCGTGTAGGTTAGTTTTGGCGGTGCTGGGGTAATTGGTGAGAGAAAGGATCAGTTGAGTGTCATCCGCGTAAGAGATGATGTTGAGGTTGTGTTGGCGGGCGATGGCCGCGAGGGGGCTCATGTATACGTTGAAGAGGGTGGGGCTGAGTGAGGATCCTTGTGGTACGCCACAGATGACTTCAGTGGCCTCGGACTTGAATGGTGGAAGGCGGACTCTCTGGGTTCTTCCGGTGAGGAACGAGGTGATCCATTCAAGTGCTTTTCCTTGTATTCCGATGTTTCTGAGGCGCTGTAGAAGGGTGCTATGACAGACTGTGTCAAAGGCTGCGGAGAGGTCGAGGAGGATGAGGGCGACTGTGTCTCCATTGTCCAGTAGAGTTCGAATGTCGTCTGTTGCTGCGATGAGGGCGGTCTCAGTGCTGTGTTTTGCTCGGAAGCCAGATTGTGAGGAGTCGAGGGATTTGTTGGCTTCGAGGAAAGCGGCGAGCTGGTTGTTGACAGCTTTCTCGATTACTTTGGCCGGGAATGGAAGGAGCGAAATGGGGCGGTAATTTTTGAGTTCGGTGGGGTCCGCTGTGGGTTTTTTCAGAAGGGCGGTGAGTTCAGCGTGTTTCCAGCTTTCCGGGAAGGTGGCGGAGTTGAAGGAGCAGTTGATGACGTCTCGGAGGTGCGGTGCTATGACGGAGTCTGCTTTGTTGAAGATGTGGTGAGGACATGGGTCTGTGGGGGATCCTGAGTGGATGGAGTTCATCAGGCGGATGGTATCCTCAGTGGAGACTGGGATCCAGTCGTTAAGGGTGTTCAAGGGGGGAGAATGTTCATCATATGGTTGGGTGGGTTGGTCTCCGGGTTGGTTGTCGAAGCTGTTGTGGATGTCTGCAATTTTGTTGTGGAAGAATGAGGCTAGGGAGTCGCAGAGGGCTTGAGAGGGGGTGATGTCGTTGGAGTTGGCCGAGGGATTGGTAAATTCCTTGACGATGTTGAAAAGTTCCTTGCTGTTGTGGGCGTTGTTGTCAAGTCGATCCTTGAATGCTGTTTTCTTGGCTTTTCGGATTAGTTGGTGGTGTGTGCGGGTGGCGTTTTTGAAGGCGTCCTTGGTGCTAGTGGTTGGATCTTTTTTCCAGGCCTTTTCAAGGGAGCGGCAGAGTTTCTTGGACTTCTTAATGTCATCGTTGAACCATGAGGCCTTCTTGCTGCCAGGTTTGCTTTGACGTTTTTTCAGTGGTGCTAAGGTGTCGGCGGTGTTGGATAACCACAGGGTGAAGTTGGTGGCGGCTTGGTCTGGGTTAGAAGAGTGGGCTGGGGTGTTAAGAAGGAGCGATGAGGAGATCTGGTTGATGGTGATTTTGTTCCAGTTTCTTTGCAGAGTTGGTTGGAGGTGGTTGATGTGTTTTGGCTTGTTGTAGGTGAAGTGAACGCAGCTGTGGTCAGTCCAGAGGAGATCCGTAGTGTGGCTGAAGGAGACATGATTGCTGGAGGTGAAGATGGGGGTCGAGTGTGTGACCTGCGATGTGGGTGGGGGAAGTGACCAGTTGTTTAAGTCCGAGGTTGGCGAGGTTGTCCAAGAGGGTGGTGGTGTTGCGGTCGTTGAACTTTTCAAGGTGAAAGTTGAGGTCTCCCAGAAGGATGTAGTCTTTGGAGGGGAGCGCGTGTGGAGTGATGAAGTCCGTGATGTCCTCACTGAATTTTGCGCGGGGACCTGGTGGTCTGTAGAGGAGGGTGCCTCTGAGTGTGGTCTTGGGGTCGATGTGGATCTGGAAGTGAAGGTGTTCGGAGTTGGCGAGGTTGGCGTCAAAGCTGGTTGAGATGCGGATTGATTTTTTATGGACGATAGCGATTCCTCCTCCTGTGTGGCCGGTACGGTCCTTGCGTGTGATCTTATAATCTTCAGGGATGGCAATGGTGATGTCTGGGGCGGAGGAAGCGTTCATCCATGTTTCTGTTAGGAAGGCGACGTCTGGAGCGATGGTGTCTAGTAGATTCCATAGGTCAATGGCGTGCCTGTGGACCGATCGGGTGTTGAGCAAGATGCATTGTAGGTGGTTGGGGTCGGGAGTCTGTGGTGTGGTCGTAGCTGAGATGTTGTCAGTGGCGATGAATTTGCAGGAGTAGCAGGAGAAAGGTCCATGGGTGTGTCCGGGAGCGGCATGGACGCAGTTGGAGGCGCGACCGGGGTTAAGGGCTAGGAGGGTGGTGGCATCGTAGGTAATGCGGGAGGGCTGGGCAGCGCGAGGGGCAGGGGGTCTGGCGCTGGGCGCGGTCCAGGCGCGGACGGGCGTAGACGGGCTTACCTTTGGCGCACCTTCGGTGCGGATTGGGCGCGGTCGCTGCGCGTAAACGCTGCGCGCGGGAACTCCTGTCATATATGGATGGTGGAGGGGGAGGGGCGAGGGCGTCTCAGCTGGGAGGCGGGGCGGGCTACAGAAGAGCACAACAACACACAAAATGGAGGCGGGGGGGTGAGCACAGCGGAGCGCTAGGGGGAAAACGCGCAATCAGCGTGAAACTGACACAGGCAAATCCAAAGTGCATATAAATAAAGCGGCAGCCAAGGCAAACAGTAGTCAATAAATACGAGGCACTTTTAAAGCAAAGCAAAGCGCTGCAGAACGATACCACGCTGGGGAGCGACCACTCAGCCCAAAAGCGAAGAGTGAATCACAGCGTTTCCACGGAGTGGAGCGCTGTTAGTAGTCAGTGGGAGGGCGTCTCAGCTGGGAGGCGGGGCGGGCTACAGAGGAGCACAACAACACACTAAATGGAGGCGGGGGGTGAGCAGAGCGGAGCGCTAGGGGGAAAACGCGCAATCAGCGTGAAACTGACACAGGCAAATCCAAAGTGCATATAAATAAAGCGGCAGCCAAGGCAAACAGTAGTCAATAAATACGAGGCACTTTTAAAGCAAAGCGCTGCAGAACGATACCACGCTGGGGAGCGACCACTCAGCCCAAAAGCGAAGAGTGAATCACAGCGTTTCCACGGAGTGGAGCGCTGTTAGTAGTCAGTGGGAGGGCGTCTCAGCTGGGAGGCGGGGCGGGCTACAGAGGAGCACAACAACACACAAAATGGAGGCGGGGGTGAGCAGAGCGGAGCGCTAGGGGGAAAACGCGCAATCAGCGTGAAACTGACACAGGCAAATCCAAAGTGCATATAAATAAAGCGGCAGCCAAGGCAAACAGTAGTCAATAAATACGAGGCACTTTTAAAGCAAAGCAAAGCGCTGCAGAACGATACCACGCTGGGGAGCGACCACTCAGCCCAAGAGCGAAGAGTGAATCACAGCGTTTCCACGGAGTGGAGCGCTGTTAGTAGTCAGTGGGAGGGCGTCTCAGCTGGGAGGCGGGGCGGGCTACAGAGGAGCACAACAACACACAAAATGGAGGCGGGGGGGTGAGCAGAGCGGAGCGCTAGGGGGAAAACGCGCAATCAGCGTGAAACTGACACAGGCAAATCCAAAGTGCATATAAATAAAGCGGCAGCCAAGGCAAACAGTAGTCAATAAATACGAGGCACTTTTAAAGCAAAGCAAAGCGCTGCAGAACGATACCACGCTGGGGAGCGACCACTCAGCCCAAAAAAGACCGCCTTGAAAAGACCTGGAGGACGCCAAATCCACAGATGCCCACAATTTCAGAACCGCCCACCACCAACTCATCATAAATACGAGGAAAAAAGCAATCTAAGACAGAATCCCCACCCACACGCACAACATCAAGGAACTCTTAAACATCATCAAGGGGTTCGCCCAACCCACAAGCGAGTCAACTGACATCCCTCCCTCACAAGACCTCTGTGACAAACTCAGCACCTTTTTCCACCTTAAAAGAGCATCTACGTCAACTTTGACAAAAAAAACAACACACTAGACCCTCACCAACCACCCCTGACAGCCGAAAACTAGCTATCTACAAATGGACAGCCCTCACCACCAAAGACACACTGAAGACAATACAGTCAATCCACTCAGGGGCCCCCATTAACCCATGCCCCCACCACATCTTTAACAGAGCCGCGGACACCATCGCGCCCATTCTCCACCACATCATCAACCGCTCCCTGGCGACCGCCTCACTCCCTGATGACTGGAAACATGCCTAGGTCAATCCCCTACTGAAAAAACCATCAGCAGACCCCACCGACCTCAACACTACAGACCAATCTCACTGCTCCCGTTCCCAGCGAAAGTAATTGAGAAAGCCATCAACAGTCAACTCGCCACTTTCATCGATCCCTCGCAATCCAGCTTCAGAAAGAACCACAGTACGGAAACCGCCCTCCTCGCCACAACAGACGACATCTGCACTCTACTGGACAAAGGAGAAACAGTAGCCCTCATCCTCCTTGACCTCTCAACAGCGTTCGACACAGTCTCCCACCACACCCTAATACGCAGACTCCATGACGCAGGAATCCAGAACAAGGCCCTCGACTGGATCCGCTCCTATCTCTCCGACAGAACGCAGCGGGTCAGACTTGCCCCTTTCCTCTCGGACCCTACACGAACCGCCTGCGGAGTCCCTCAGGGCTCCTCCCTCAGCCCAACACTCTTTAACGTCTACATGGCTCCACTTGCCCCCATCGTCAGGACCTACGGACTGAATATTGTGTCATACACAGACAACACCCAACTCATTCTCTCTCTATCCAACTAACCCAACAACGCCAGACACAACTTTCGAGAAGGCATGGGAGCCATCGCTGAATGGATGAAAAACAGCTGCCTACAACGAAACACCAACAAGACGGAAGTACTCATCATGGGCTCAAACCTTGACACCTGGAGTGACACCTGGTGGGCCACCGCCCTCGGAAACACTCCAACTCCCACGGACCACGCAGGCAGTGTAGGAATTATCCTGGACTCCGAGCTCAAAATGGACTGCCAGATCAACTCCGTCTCGTCCTCCTGCTTCCACACCCTTCGCCTCCTTCGTAAGACCTTCAAATGGATCCCTCTCGAACACAGGAAGACTGTCACCCACACCCTGGTCGCCAGCAGACTCGACTACGGCATCACACTATACGCCGGAATAAACAAAAGCCTCACCGTAAGCTACAGAACCGCCAGAACACCGCTGCAAGACTGGTCCTCAATCTACCAAAACACTGCCACATCTCCCAGCACCTGCGCACACTCCACTGGCTCCCCGTCGAGGCGAGAATCATCTTCAAGATACTCACCCATGCACACAAGGCCCTCCACGGCACCGGACCAGCATACCTTAACAGCTGACTCAAATTCCAAGCACCCCAAAGTACCCTACGATCAGCCCAACTCTCCTAAGCTGTGGTGCCCCACACCAGAAAGACCAGATTGGGAGGACACTCCTTCTCCTGCCTCGCAGCAAAAACCTGGAACACCCTTCTGCTCCACCTCAGACAGCCAATATTGCTCCCCTTCTTCGCAAAGAACCTCAAAACCTGGCTCTTCGACATACCCCCTCCTTGATGAAATGGATCCTGCACCCCCCCACCCCTAGCGCCTGGAGACCATTACGGGTGAGTAGTCGTGTTTAACAAACCATTGATTGATTGAGTAATAGGGCTTTTAATTCTTCCAGCTAATCCGTGCAGTCTCCTAGAGACTGTGTCAAAAGTTTCGCTGGGATGGAACTTGCCTTCTCGTATACAACCTTTTACAATCGCACAAGCAGCGCTGTATTGTTGCTAACTTCCTCTGGCCAGCTGAGCAGATCCGTCAGTATAAATGATATATTCATTCTGATCTAGAGGCATTATATCATTTGGTAGAGGATATTCGTGTTCACTTTACAGAAATGCTTGTGTTTTTAGTCTTGGGTCATATCTGTATTCTACATCTGTTGCAATGAGAGAATTAGCCCATTGTATCCATTTTGGATGTAAGGCTTTAGCATTAGGAACGCTAGCCTTTGTAGCAGCCTGGAAGAGGAGTTACGACAATTATTTGTTTTCGCTGAGCCAGTGCTCTTTCTCTTACTACATGGTCTGTACAGCAGTCAGTATTTTTTCTGTAGAAGCAAAGAGCATTTCAGCGTTTGTGTATAAAAGTGATTTGTAAGCTATGGGTACCGTTTCGCAGTCATTGAAGGTTAGGTAAGTGTACCCGAATTGACCCGCTTAAGCGCGGATCACCAGGTTGCGTACATTTACACGTGTCTGCAAGTGTTTTGAAGATATCATGTTTTCTTGTAGGGAACAAAGGATATCTGTGTGTTCCTTTGTCCATGCCTAACCGAGAAAGCAGGACTTATTAACCCGTTGCGTGCTCATGATGAGCTCAGCTCGTCATGAGGCCCGGTCGCGCTGTGCTCATGATGAGCTGAGCTCGTCATGACCGTTGCGCCGCACCCACACGGGGATAATTCCCCTGTTGTGCTGGGCGTTCCATTGGAACGGGCGTGGTCATGACGATCTCAGCTCGTCATGAGCACAGCGCCACTGTGCTGCATGACGAGCCAAGCTCATCATGAGCATCGGGGCGCTGGGCACGCCCCTCCGCCCCCAGCACAGAGGGGGAATTAGCCCCGCAAGTGAGGGGTTAAGTCATAGAAAGGCTTTACTCTTTATGCGTAATCTAAAATGTATGTTCTGCCAAAGTTTTAAAATCCCAAAATGGATTGTAAGTTTTTCATAGATTTAGGAGGTTGGAGCAGCGCACACTTTTCTAAAAAGTTAGCTTCCAGGCTTTTTCCTTCACTCGTATCACAAAAATAGTACATTGAGGTGGGCTATTTTTGATTTTTTTTTAAAGTTACTTGTAGCCCTCAGATTCAAATCCCAAAATTATGGTTTTCACCCTTGTCAAGTGATCCTGTAAATCATAATCCGTCGGATAAATATCATCTACATAGGACAATGCCTCTTCATACAAATTCTGAAGTAATTCTGTTACCCTAGCGCTGAACAACCCGGGGGTATATTTATACCCTTGGGGGAGTCGACAAAATTGACGATTTAAACCTAGCGCAGAGAATGCAGTTAGAGACCGGCTTTCAGCCTTTATATTTTGGCAGAATGATCCATTTGAGATATCTACTGTTTTGAATTTTTTCCACACAATGTTATTCATTAATGCAGCTCTGTGTGCATTATGTACTGCAAATGTTTTTGTGCATGTGTTCAGATGTTTGCATTCTAAAAATACACAATATGAATTATCAGGTTTCATTACGGGAAACAGGATTATTCATTGCAGAGGTGCAAGATTCTATTACACCCTGGTATTCAAGTTGATCTAACATCTCCCTGACCTGTTTTTCCAAATCTTGTTGTATGGGGTACTGTCTCTTTGGAGTTGGACTAGTTTTACTGGTATTACATGATGTGGGGACTCAGTATCCCACTCAACATGGTTGCAATAAAGTGCTGAAGCAAGGGCTACCACCCACTCCTGTGAGCATGTACATTTTAAGTAAACTGGAACACGATCGGGAAAAAAAGTAAAATTACTGTTTCTCCCTTTGGGCAATCCATAACAATTTCAGGCGGCCAATCTTGTTCAGCTAAAAGTATGTCACAGCCATAAGTCAAGTTCTCCCAAAAGAGACCTTTAACTTTTCTGGGGTTTCCCCCTCCATTTGAAGTGTTCTCATGTAACCTATGTGGAACACTTACCCTTGTATCAGGTGTTTTCACCGTGATGTGCTCATTCAACTCCACTGTCATCAGAGATTCCATCAGGTCCTGGCGAGCTGTTGTTACTTCTGCTGTGCTGTCTACCATCGTCAGAGCCCATTCCCCGTTCAGTAGTTGAGTTCTCAGAATTCTGGGCATGTCTAACTTTGAGACCTGCTACCTTCGTGTTAAATTGAGATTTAGATTGTGACTTGTCTTCTTTTTTAGAAGTGTACCTTGAAGCACATTGCGTGTCTCTGGACTTGGTACGCTCTTCTTGTCTGTGTTCTGGCCGTCCTTTTCTCTTGGAGCTTCTTGGTGAACCCTGAACGCAACGAGAGGAACGTGTATAAGTATCTCGATACCTGTCAGGTTTTTTTAATGTTATCCCTATTTCTAAGGTTGTATTTCCTATCGGAGTTCTCCTGCTGAGGGGACTCACTCCTAGATAGAGATCTATCTTCTCTAATGTTTTTGTTTTTATTGTTAATATCTAATTTCTTCTTGTAAGAATCAAGTGCTTACTTGGTGTTATCCTCTCAGGACCACCCATCAGTTGAGGTTTTGTTGCTATAGCTCCCACACTAACTCTGTCTAATTCAGCCTAGGTGTGATAATTTTAGGTAATTCACGTTCCTGTTGTAAAGGAGTGAAATCCCTCGGGCGTTGGCATATTGCCACTGCTACTGCATCCCCTTTTATATTAACTAATATGATAGCTGATACCTTGGCAAAATTACCTAGTAATTTCATCCCTAATTTCAGAGCAGGTTCCACTCCATACTCAGTTTGTATTTGTTTTAATACGTATGGTACTACCGCTAATGATGGGATGCCTGGTACATATGGCAGTGAAAATTGTACCCCCAATGGTACAATCCTCTATCTGGGGAGCTATCCCCATTGGGAAGCAGATTGTTAGCATTCTGTGTTTTTCTTGTGAGCTTGTGTGGAAATAATGCCTCTAGCTGTGTTCTTTTCTGAGCTTTCCAGAATGACATTTGACCGTTTAAGTCAGAGGCCACCGAAGTCATCTGCGGTGTGCCACAAGGATCTTCACTCAGCCCCACCCTCTTCAACGTATACATGAGCCCCCTCAACTGATCCTATCACTCACCAAAGACCCTAACACCGCCAAAACCAACCTACATGAAGGAATGAAAGAAGTAGCCGAGTGGATGAAGCACAGCCATCTGAAACTAAACTCAGACAAAACAGAAGTCCTTATCTTAGGTACCTCCCCCTCCGTTTGGGATGACTCTTGGTGGCCAGAGGCCCTTGGAAAAGCACCCATCCCAATGGACCACGCACAGAACCTGGGCGTCATCCTGGACTCCTCACTCTCTATGAACAGACAAGTCAACGCCGTTTCATCATCATGCTTCAACATTCTTCGCATGCTCAAAAAAACATTTCGCTGGATCCCCACCAAAACCAGAAAAACAGTCACCCATGCACTGGTTACAAGCCGCCTGGACTACGGAAACACCCTATACGCTGGTATCACCACAAAACTCCAGAAAAAACTCCAACGCATCCAGAACGCATCAGCCAGACTCATACTAGACATCCCGCGTAAAGACCACATCTCTAGTCACCTGAAAAACCTCCACTGGCTCCCCGTCAATAAGAGGATTACTTTCCGCCTCCTAACCCACGCACACAAAGCACTTTACGAACTTGGACCCGAATGCCTCAACACACGACTTTCCTTCTACACCCCCTCTCGCCAGCTACGATCTTCCAACCAAGCCCTTGCTACCGTACCTCGCATCAATAAAACCACCATGGGGGGGTAGATCCTTCTCCTACCTAAAACCTGGAACTCACTCCCCACTCACCTTCGTCTCACTCAGAACCACCTAACATTCAGAAAGCAACTTAAAACTTGGATATTTGACAAGTAATTCCCCACCCTTCTTCAAGCGCCTTGAGACCCTCCGGGTATGTAGCACGCTATACAAATCTTTTTGACTTGACTTGACTTGACTTCACGTTTAATGGGCAAACTACCCATAACTGGCATAGAGTTTGTAGTATTGTTTTAGTTGTAGATCTCTGAACTTGATTTGTCTGTGTAGCTCTTGTTGGTTGAAGCGTAAATATTCTCATCAGGAACGGTGTCATGTTTCTGTAGTTTTATTATTTCTTTGTGAAGTGCATGTAAGTCAGCTACTGGCATTGTGCCAATGTCTGGATGCAGTGTGTAAGCCGCAGGGACAGGCCAAGTGGCCCATCTCTTTCGAGCGGACCTAGTCTTGCTTTATTTCTTGTATGGGGAAGGCGCCTTTAAACCAGTTTATGTGCTCCTGGTAGGTGAGTGGAATTTCAATGCCCTCATACGGACTGTAATCCTCTGGTATTTCATCTTCAGTGTAAGAATGAAATGTATTTGATTGTGCATCCGCTTGTGGGAATTTAACCCATAAATAGCATACCTCTGTTCTATATGATTTGTGTGCCTCAATCATGAAGGTTACTGTCCCACCCCTGCCTGTGACTCCGTAGTATGTTAGCTTTTGAGTAAGGGCATTTCTGACATTTTCTGAAATGTTACTTTCTCCTCCTTCTTCCTGTACTAAAACGCACCGTGCTGGCACAGCAACTTCTTCTGTCATTGTTGAAAAATAATTTCAGGGAAACTGAGATAAGGTTTTATGCACAATTGGAACTGTTTGTCCTTCAAGCTTGATAAAAGTATAGGCAATACATAGGATTTTTCTGCCTACTCAGCTGTGGCAGATAGTTCCCTTCCCACTCCAGACGTCTATGGGAAAATGTGAGTAGGGGTCTAGCACGACTGAACTACTCAGATTTTACTGTTAAATAAGTACCAAACCAACATAAGCGGCGCCATGTCGTGTAGTTCCTACAAACCTATACAGGATCTGCACATTTAGACAACATATACTGTAAGATTGGAGTCAGACTGATTCTAGACACCCCTACTGAATGATAGCTTGTATACCATCTAGCTCACAGTACCACTAGAAACTCCTCTTACCAAGGAGAGAATAGTTCTATCGAACATGACAAACCTGATCCCTCAGAATTGTGGAAACAGTCCCACTTTTCGCTCAGTCACTCGTGCTCACTTTGTCTCAGAAAGATGCACAGAATAAACGGTGGGGACGTTTCTCAATAAATATTTATTGAACCAACGTCATGCGAGTGTAAAATAGGTGTGCTGAACCAACCATTAGACAGTAACAGACATAAATGATTATAAGCACTAACAGAGTAAAAGGATGGTAGATGTTTACCATCATGCTACAACAATGAATACAGGCAAGTATATAAAATACACAACAGTAAAATGCGTACTCCTACGATGCGTCCCTAACTAGATGTACCTAAGTGTACCTAGCATGTATGTGGGTGTAAAGCCAAGAATACCTCTAGGATAAAGTCAACCCCATTATCATCACGCCATCGCCTCAATGAACTACATACTCATCGGAGACCTGAACTTCCACCTCGACCACCCGAAAGACCACCACTCCACCACCCTCTGCAACAACTGCGCCAACATCGGACTCAAACAACTCGTCACCACACCAACCCACAGAGCAGGACAAACCCTCAACTCCATCCTCGCCGCAGGAAACATCCAGTTCAGCCACACATGCAACCGCAATGGACCGACCACCACTGCGTATACTTCACCGTCGACAGATCCAAGGCACCCAAACCTTCCCCACGCCTACCCCAAAGGACCTGAAGCAAGGTTAGCGACCAACAACTTCACTTCGCCCTCACCCGAGACAACCGCACCTGGGCATTCGACACAAACAACACAGCCAGAGGACTCCACACCGGGATCCACAACTGCGCAGACGAGCTCACCCTACTTCGCCACCCCGGCAAACAGCAACCCAGGAAAGCCAACTGGTTTACCACCAACCTCCAAGACCGCAGGCGTACCCGCAGAAGCCTAGAGAAGAACTGGAGAAACACCAAAAGTACTGAAAGCTAATCCACATACAAGGACGCCATGATGGACTACCACAACCAAATCAGAACCAACAAAAGGAATTTTATCAACAACAAAATCCTCTCAAACTCGACCAACTCCAAGGAACTCTTAAGTGTCATCCAGGAGTTCAACATCCCATGTAGTGAAGCCACAGACATCATCCCATCCCAAGACCTCTGAGACAAACTTGGAACCTACTTCCACCTCAAAATCAAAAGCCTCTATATAACGACTTCACTGACCACCCACCAGACTCCACAGCCGGACCCACATACCCTAGAGACACCAGCCCCCCCACCATCTCCAACTTGACAACGATCACGACCAAAGACACCGCCTCGACCATGAAAGGGATCCACTCGGGGGCCCCCACTGACTCCTGCCCTCCCACGTCTACCACAGAGCCACGGCTGCCTTCGTACCTGAACTACAACCACCATCAAAACCACCATTCAAAAAAGGCACCTTCCCAGATGATTGGAAATGCGCAGATGTCAGGCCCCTGCTCAAGAACCCCACGGCAGAACCCAAAGACCTAAAGAACTACCGGCCCTTCTCACTCCTCCCCTTCGCAGCCAAAGTCCCAGAGACGACAGTCAACAGAGAACTGACACGATTCATTGAAGAGAACGCCGTCCTCAACCTCTCCCAATCCGGACTAAACAACCACAGCACCGAGACTGCTCTACTCGAAGCCACAGATTACATCATCCGTACCCTCCTGGACCAGGGCCACTCAGCAGCACTTATCCTACTCGACCTATCAGCAGACTTTGACACCGTCTCATACCGCACACTAATCGCAAGACTACACAACGCCAGCATACTGGGGACAGCCATGGAATAGATCCGATCATTCCTCGCCAGAAGAAGCCAAAGGATCAGACTGCCACTCTTTCTCTCTGATCTCACGAAAATAACCTGTAGAGTCCCACAAGGGTCGTCTCTGACCCCGACTCTATTCAACATCTATATGGCCCCCCTCGCCGCCATCGTCCAACAACATGGCCTCAAAATTGTATCCTACTGACACCCAGCTCATACCCTCCCTCACCAAAGACCCCACCACCACCAAACGCAACTTCCAGAAAGGAATGCAAGACATCGCAGTCTGGATGACAAACAGCTGCCTAAAACTCAACACCGAGAAGACAGAAGTCCTCATCCTTGGAGCCACCCCCTCAGCATGCAACCACACCTGGTGGCCAAGCACCCTCGAAAGCCCACCCACCCCCACAGACCACGCCAAGAACCTCGTAATCATACTCAACTAATCACTCACCATGAACAGACAGATCAACGCCGTCACCTCCAGCTGCTTCAACACACTCCAAATCCTCCGCAAGACCTTTAAATGGATCTCCCATGAATCAAGAAAGACAGTTGCCCACGCTCTCATCACCAGCAGACTGGACTACGAAAATGTACTCTACGCCGGCATCAACAAGTACCTACTCCGCAGACTCCAAACAATACAGAACGCCGCTGCCAGACTCGTCCTAGACATCCCCAAGCACGAACACATCAGCTAACACCTACGAAGCCTTCACTGGCTCCCCGTGGAGAAAAGAGTCACCTTCAAGATCCTCACCCATGCCTACAAATGCCTACACAACAACGGGCCTAAATACCTTAACGACAGAATCAACTTCTACGTACCAAAGAGAAACCTCCGATCTACCAACCTTGCACTGGCCAAAAGCCACACATCCACAACGCCAGAGCTGGTGGAAGATCCTTCTACCACATCGCAGCCAAGACCTGGAATGAGCTTCCGGCAGACATCAGACGCGCCCCTTCCGTGAACATCTTCAAGAAGACCCTCAAGACCTGGCTCTTCAGCTAGATAGACCTGCTGACACCCCGCTCCCCCCGCGCCCCCCCCCCCTCCACCCCCAGCTCCTTGAGACCCTCACGGGTGAGTAGCATGCTTTGAATACCCTGATTGATTGAAGTGAGAGCCTGTGGGACCCCGTCTTGGTCTTGAGTTAAACACCCCGCAAGAGATGTTAGACCTCTGCAAGCTGGATTGTCTGAGTGCAGGAGCCTCAACATCTCACGTCAGTGGGTCGGCATGGAAGTCTTTTTCTCCTCTGACTACGTTAGGAAGAGATGGCATATGTATACCCAAGTGTTTACCTCCTAGGGATATACCTCGCTTTGTCATGTTGGACTAGGATGACAGAAGGAATGACCCTTGTACATACTTTTAATAGAGGAGATGGTAGGCCTGCTGTGATTACAAGAATCTTCATGCATAATGAATGAGGCTTAAGCTTTTCGGAGCAAACTCCAGGTCATCTTTGGACATTACTGTAACTAGGTAAAAGGTCAGTACTAAGAACTGTTATGTAGTGCAGGTAGAATACAGGTGAAGGGTTAGGTGACTACCTGAGTCTATATTAGGGTACCTATATAGAACATGACAGGAGTAGCCCCTTTAGGCAATTTACAAAACCCACCTGTCTGATGTTATGGACGGCCAGTGGCGCAGGAGATGGCAAATCCTGCCAACTGGGTGCCCATGTTGGTAAGAAGGCATATTAGAATGGTTTGTAGGCTGTAGCTGCTGCTGGGGGAGAGGGGAACGACATGCACGGCACGGTGGCTGGGAGAGTATTGGCACGGCTGGAAACGCCTTCCATATTGCGAAAGGCAAATTGCGGGTGACATGAGACCATTGGATGACCCGCCTGTCCTTGCAACATTCCACCGTCGAAGATGCCTCGTCTCCAAAGAGACGGGTACCATCAAAGGGCATGTCTAGAAGAGGAATGATCATCCCCCGAAAAGCCAGTCTGACTCAACAAGGCAAGGTAACTCCACGCCACCATCAATAAAACCGCTCTTCCCAGTGAGTCGGCCATGTCAAGTCCACAACGGATAGTGAACTTCGCTACAACTCTTCGATCAGAAACAGAGAGCATGACCCGTGCCTCCTCCGGGACCGTTGGAAGCATTTGCACAACCATGTCCCACAGGGCATGGAAGGAGTAGTTTCTTACCTGTAACTCCATTTCTGTAGTAGGGGTATCTCTGTTATAGTCAAAATCTAGTGAATAGTCCCGCTCATGTGCGGGGACTCCGGAGCAATCAAAAATAATCTCTTAAACTGTCTTCTTTGCAGTATTGCATAGACACTTAAGAAAGAATTAAAGACAAATAATGCAGCCTATACATGCAAGGCTACACTGTCCAGTACTTCAACTAGAAATGCAAGGATATTCCAAAAATATCCCACTTTAGACCGGTTTGTCGGGTTTAACCATGGAAAACACTTCCCCCCTTCACCAAATCCTTGGAATGATAGAGAGGAAGGACAGGACAGACAAGCCCCTATAGGCTGCCATTATGTGGCTTAAAAAGGGATACCGTGCCTTTAAGGAAACTTTCCAGCACTCTCCTGGTATCCCAGAATGCACAGCAACTCCCTCCACTTTCAGTTCTTTTTGGAGGTGTATTGCTAGACCTGTAGCATTCATCATTTCATCACTTTCTCCACCGGGGAGGAGGGCGGGCGCTTATGACTATAAGAGAGATACCCCTACTACAGAACTAGAGTTACAGGTAAGAAACGACTCCTTCTGTAGTAGGGGATCTCTGTGTATAGTCTAAATCTAGTGAATAGAATGGCAAGCCCATCCAAAAAACCACCCGGCGGTGGAGAAAAAACACCACCACCATTATGCGAACAGATTTTGCAGCGAAGCCTGTCCGACCTGGCATCAGAGTCCAGACAGTAATGTTTAGCAAAGGTATGGACCAACTTCCAAGTGGCAACCATGCAGATTTCTGCAATGGGGACATTATGAAGCAAAGCAGTTGTAGCCGCTTTGCCCCTGGTGGAATGTGCCTTAGGCTTACCCCCCAAGGTCTTATTCGCTTTCTGATAACAAAGCTGGATACACGACACAATCCACCTAGAGATAGATTGCTTAGAAGTAGCCAGACCAGTCCTAACCAACCCATAGTTGACAAACAATTGGTGCGCTTGTGCTGTGCTTCTGTGGGTGGGCTGGTGATAACAGGGATTGACTGTCCCACACAGATTTCCTCGCCTAAGGATCTTACTTCTCGCGGCCCCTGCTTCGCGGGAGCCGCTCGTCCCAGGAACAGTGGGAGCGCTCTGGTGCTGATAAACTGTGAGTGAGCACCGGACTGGGAGCAGGCGATTGACTTTCAGGCTGCCCGCGGGACTGCGAGGACCAGCGTGCAGTGCGGCTCGTGATCTGCCGCAGCTGGTCCTCTTCCCGCCCCATCTCCCGCCTGGATAAAGACTTCTGCAGTAACTGCCTACCTGGTGCTGTTTGTGCTGTGCTTCTGTGGGTGTGCTGGTGATAACAGAGATTGACTGTCCCACACGGATTTCCTCGCCTAAGGATCCTACTTCTCGCGTCTCCCGCTCCGCGGGAGCCGCTCGTCCTAGAAACAGTGGGAGCGCTCTGGTGCTGATAAACTGTGAGTGAGCACCGGACTGGGAGCAGGAGATTGACTTTCAGGCTTCCCGCGGGACTGCGAGGACCAGCGTGCAGTGCGGCTCGTGATCTGCCGCAGCTGGTCCTCTTCCCGCCCCCATCTCCCGCTATTTGGTCTCCTCCGTATCCGCGAACGCGCGCGGGCGTCCGCCGGGCCAAGGGCGGGCCCGTTCAAGCCCGTTAAAGACCGAGAGAGACAGGACCGGGCCCCCCCTCTAACACATGCCAGTTTGCAACCTGTATGCTGTTTAATGTATTTTTTATTTGATAACAGTTTTGATCTGTGCTTGCACACTGTGTCAATCTTTTTATCATGTCTACACGAGGAAGCCGGAGTAAAACGGCTGCAGGAGGGGGAAAGCTAACTGGCACGTTAGATGATTTTATCATAAAGGCAAATTCGATCATAGACCAAGGGATTACTCTCATGGAACGTAGAGTGTCCCAAGATTTAGCATTGGCAAAAAGATCGTCCCTAGGTCCTTTGGCATCAGCTAGAACCCCTGAGCAGTTTAAAGAAGCAGGCCCCATAGAAGTACGCAGAAGTGCATAACATGCCAAATCTGGTAGATTTGTCAGCATCTGATCTCCTATCAGATTCACAATCAAGTTTGGGACTAGAAGGACCCCGGAACTAGCCATGAACCCTACGCCAGATGATATAAATAGGAGGCGGTCGAGGGGAAGGACGGAGGGAGCTATACCAAACAAATCTAAGAAATCAATAGCGCAAACACCCAAGGAGACCTGTGAGTCATATAACCAGCCAGGTGGAGAGATCAGACTAACGTTCACTAAGAGGGCACGAACAATCACATATAGACGTATTAAACGAGGTTCTGGGCTCAGGAAGCGTAGAGTCTTCGGCCATTTTGGTCGGAGAATGTGATGAAGAAGATGCGGATAGCCAACTTTTAGTAATACTGGGGGAGCTTTTCAAAATCCATCTTTCTCCGCTAGAGACCAGATTAATGCACATAGAAAAACAGTTAGCTGAATTGAGCGCCCTCTCCAAGAATCCTTTGAATCTTGGGGCAAAAGAGGCCGGGGGCAAAAAACCGATTAATAATAAACTAGTTGGATTACCGGCCAAAAAAACACCTGCCCCGGCGGTAAACGCAAAATTGAAGACCCCCATAGCCCCAGAGAAGAAAATTGTAGATAAATCCAAAACTTCTATTGCGCCCACCAGACAGGAGGATAAACCATCTATAGCCTCTGCCCTGCCCCCCAAAAGGGATTGGAATAGGGGAGCCCTAGAGGGTAGACCTGCTGTTAACTTGCCCCCAGAGGCAAGCCCTTTTGTGGTGGTCATGACTGGGGTCCCGGAGTTGGCTGACTTTACAGAGGAACCTAGTTGGTCATTAAAGAACAAGATTCAACACTGGCTTAACACCAACCGACCGCTACCGCCTCACCGGTCGAAAAGAGTTTAATGGTGCCCAGAGTGCCCTGGGTCGGGCGTGAGAGAAAAACAACCCAGGGTGACTGTATTTTGGTTAACTTTGAGGATCCTCGCACGGCCGACTACAAATGCTCATGGAGAATCAAGGCAATAATGAAGGTATTGAAACAAAACGACTCTCCTTCTTTTACCCCCTAGGAGTCGTCTTGGCCCAGATCATGATGGGATTTGGCATAGAGTAGGTCTCCGAGATTGGGGAGGTGACTGGGGAGAGTGGGGAGGGAACCCTATCAGGGACACAGCATAAATGGATAGTTGGAGAGGAATCCCGACTGCCAACAGATTCAGCTGTCTAGAGATGGTTGATTGACTGTCACCGACTACTGAATGCTTGGATGGGTGTCTGGAGGGGCATGGAAAGTTTAATAGGAGAGTCAACCAGATGGCCCACAGTAATGTAAAAACCACTCCTGGAAAAAGGGATAAAAAAGAAACCGAGGCATCTATCACACATTGCTCATAGCAAAGGGGACAGTTAGATTAGAGACTGTATAGACTAAACATACTGGTGTTGGCGAAGATAGTGTGCCAGTTCAATATAGGCTCCCAAGTGAGACAGTGGGGGATGCTGGAGTCCGAATACCATCCATATCTCAGGCAAATGGTACTTCTGATGTTTCTGTCTTAGATCTAGGGAACCGACCACATGATCAAAGGGGAAGGATGGCCCTGCTCTCATGGAACATAGCGGGCTTGTCATATAAGGTAAAGGACCCCACTTTCCTGGCATTCATTGAAAAGTTTGACGTAATTTCCCTTCAGGAATGCTGGGAACAGTCTGAGATGCACTTAGATGGCTACCGCACTTACTTTTCTTCCACGCAGACGACTAGCAGGGGTAGGTGTTCAGGTGGCCTCCACACCTTCATCTCAAATACAGCTAATCTGACTGCTGAGTGTTTAACTTCAGGGGGGTACAATTATTATCAGGTACTCTCACTCAAGGCGGGAGGAAATCAGCACATCATCCTGATTAACCTATATAATAATATTCCAAAGGATGATCAAAAAAGGGTTCTGAAAGAACTAAAAAATGCTTTATGCAGGAGAACAGGACCGGAGCAAGTTGAAAGGTGTTCTATAGTGACGGGTGACCATAATTGCCATCTATGTCCCTATAGTAACTCAGAGATATGCGGAATGCTCAATCTTAGGGGAGACCCTTGTACCCACTTTGAGCATTCTATGCTTGGGAATTTGTTTAATAATGTATTGTATGAGTGGGACTTAGGTTTTGCGAAAGAGCTGTGTAACCCACAGGTAAACTTTCAACCCACTTTCAACGGGCGGGGATTACGGTCAGTTATCGATTATACGTTGGTTTCCGCAAGGTACCGTCGTAGCGTCATGTCATTTAAAACAGAGGACATCGCACTAAGCGATCATTTGCCGATTAGTTCAATTTTTGATACTGGGTTGTGCCGTAGACAAGTGTCTAATGTAGTCGAGAACCTATACTGTCACGGGATTTCTTTGTCTAGAACTAATGGCTACGTAATAAAATGGAATAAGGTTAATCCTATAAATTTCCTGCAGTCTAGTAGCGGGTCAATTAAAGGATTTCATGACGTGTCTGGAGGAAAATGCCAATCCAACTGAGGTTACTGCAGCATTCCATAAGATTTCAGCACAAATTAGCAGCAAACTGACAGGAACAACATGGGAAGGGGAGACACACAAGGCCGAGGGCTGGTTTAATTCTGAGTGCAGTAAAGCGCAGTCTTTCTTGATTCAAACCCTAAAAAAGGTACCAAAAACTATGATAGATATAAGATCTGCTAGAGCATCTTACAAATCTACCTTACAAAAACGGAAAAAAGAACTAAAGGAGGTTGCCTGGGGAGCTCTACTAAAGGCATGTTCTTTGAGAGATAACACTGCCTTTTGGAGAGCGATAAATGCCCCCTTTTTTGTTGAAAGGAAATCTGACCTGGTAGAGATCGCCATAGAGGAGACTATATGGGTCAACCATTTCACTGAGTTATACAAAAAAGATGACCTGGTCAGACCGGAAAGTTCTAGCGCAGGTCAGCTGATAACTACAGAGCCTGTCCTTCCAGATCTGTTTCCCCTGGAGGTGGTCTTCTCTTTATCAGAGGTAGAATTGGCAATAGTAGAAAGTAGCAATAGTAAAGCTCCAGGACCTGACGGAATCCCAGTAGATATTTATAAGGATAACATCACCTTATGGGCACCGCTCCTGACTAACGTGCTTAACAGTTGTAACAACAAAGGATTTCCATCTACGTGGCAGGACGCGATTGTTGTGCCAATATTTAAAAAGGGTGATCGAAATGATCCTATATGTTATAGGCCCATCTCTCTACTCGACTCTTCGATGAAGGTCGCAGGTAGAATCATATTAAATAGATTACAGTCATGGGCCAAGGATAAAGATGTTCTTTCCAAATTCCAGTATGGATTCAAGTCGGGCGTAGGTACCGTCGAACAAGGTCTAAACCTGGCCATGTTAACAGGCAAATACATGGTGGCAAAAAAGGGGAACCTATTTATGACGTTCGTAGACCTTTGTTCTGCTTTTGATTGAGTCAAGACAATATGTGGGACACCGTATAAGGTCTTGGCAGTGACTTAAATATTCTTAATTTCCTGAAAGAATTGTATGGAGGAGCAGGCGCCAAGGTGCGCTATGGAAAGAAAGGTGAATGTACAGAAACATTTCTAATAAGGAAAGGTGTCCGTCAGGGTTGCATCTTGGCACCTTTTCTTTTTAACTTGTATATTAATAGTGTGGCAGACCATTTAATTAATTTAGATGTGGATTACCCCCAAGTTGACGGCGCAGCAGTTCCGATTTTATTGTACGCAGATGATGCGGTCATAATGGCAAGAACCCAAGTAGGCCTACAGAAGGCGTTAACTAGTTTCTCAGAATATATGGGATCTAGGGGCCTAAGGATTAATATTGGGAAAACTTTTACCATGTGCTGCTCATCACAGATTAAGATTTCTTGTAATATTTTTATAGAAAAGTCAAAGATAGGATTAATTAGTACTTTCTCATACCTAGGAATTGTTTTTAATAAAAGGAGGTACCTGGAACTCAGCTATTACGACTAGGAATTTAGCATTCTCGCGTGCCATTGGGGCAGTGAAACAGTTCGCTAATAAGTTGGGAGGCAGGCCCATACGCTTTTTGCTTGACATTTATAAGGTCAAATGTGTGTCAACTGCTATTTACGGGGCCGGTATTTGGGGGGGTCGCAGATTGTCAGGAAATTCAAGTAAGAGAAAATGCCTTCCTGCGATATCTGCTAGCTGTCCCCAAATCCACCTCCAACTACGTTTGTCATAAGTAACTTGCTTTGGTCCATATATCAGATTTAATTAAGATAAGCCCAGTGTTGTTATGGCATAAGCTATGGACTTCTACTGCAACTGATTTCAACAGGGCGATTATCACGGACTGTATCAAACTTGAGGGGTCTAAAAATATCCAGTGGCTCTCCTATGTTAAGGAATTTCTAACAAACATAGGTCATTTAAATTTTTATAACATACCCTCCTCACTGTCCTCAATCTCCAGGAAAGCTTTTTAGAAGATCAACGCTGGTGCGTTGAGGGGAAGGTTTCTGTTATTCAACATCATTCATTGCTGCAGGGACCTGGCATGCAGCTTTATCTATCCCCCGAGCAGTCCAGTTCTAATAGAATGCTAATAGCCCGGCTGAGAACCGGTAGTTTCTTTAGGATGTTAACTGTCCCAATCACAAATGACTGGTCGAAAAACCTAATTAAATGCCCGTGTGATGATTCTTCCACACAATCCATAATCTATTGTGTCTTATTTTGTAAATTTTATGTATGGGGAAGGAAGAGATATTTAATACCTCTCTTAAAGGTCTGGGGACTGAGACAGTGCAGACCCGCTTTATTTAAGCTTTTGTTATTACAAGACGAAATGACTATTACTTCTGTATCAAAGTTTTTAAAATTTACCATCAGGTGCAGATCCACTATGGTTTAAATTTAATTCTGATTTGAAAGTAAAGATTATTTCTTTATATTGTAGTGTATCTATGTTAGCCGATGTGCAGAATTAATGTATCTAACATTTCTTTCAGAGAAAGTTCCATCACAAATTACTCATTCTCATGTATTTCGACTTGTATAAATTTAGTCTTATTGTATGTATGTATTTTAATGTGCTTTTATGGTTTTTATATGGAAATCGAATAAAGCTATCTTTGACTTGACAAACAATTGGTCGGACCTGCGAATGTCTTTAGTCTTATCCAGATAAAATTTCAACACCCTTCTAACATCCAGGGAATGAAGAGACCTTTCCTCTGGAGTAGAAGGATTCTGGAAAAAAGTTGGTAAAGTTATAGTCTGATTAACATGAAAATCAGAAATCACCTTGGGAAGGAACTTATGGTGAGTACGCATAACAACCTTAGCAGCATGAAACACAGTATAAGGTTCTTGGCAACACAATGCCTGAAGTTCACTCACCCTGCGGGCCTCCGTAATGGCCAAAAAGGAACGCCGCCTTCCACGACAGGTGCTGCAGCGAAGCCTTATGAATAGGTTCAAAAGGCTCCTTCATCAATCTGGACAGCACAACATTCATTTCCCATGTCGGTGAAGGAAGTCGAACAGGAGGGAACACCTTCTTCAATCCTTCCAAAAACTCCTTAATCACAGGGATCTGGAAGAAAGATGTCTGTGAAGTACATTTTCTGTAAGCAGTTAATGCAGCCAGGTGAAACTTAATGGAATGGAAATTAAGTCCAGACTGAGCCAGATGCAGAAGGTATGGAAGGATGACATCCTCTTTGCAGGTCGTAGGATCATAGTTCTTAGACATGCACCAGATGCAGAATCTCTTCCATTTATAAGCATAAGAGGTCCTAGTAGACGGCCTCTTATATGTCCATGCAATCCTCAGGAAGATTTAAGTGGCCATATTGCACTATCCCAGGAGCCATGCCGCCAAACTCAACGACGAGAGGTTGGGGTGCGCCATCTGCCTCCGAACTTTGTGAGAAGCTCCGGCCGACACGGCAGCCGCCGATGAGGCAGGATTGAGCGATGAAGAAGGTTCGTGAACCACCACTACCTGGGCCATTCCGGAGCAATGAGGATCATCTGCGCCCGAGACTGGGCCAGCTTGATGAGCACCGCCGGAATCAGGGGAATGGGTGGAAAAGCCTACAGAAAGCTGTTCGACCAGTTGATCCATAACGCGTTCCCCAGCGTCCCCGGTTGGTAATACCTCGAGGCGAAGTCGCGGTATTTGCTGTTTTCGGCGGTGGCGAATAGATCCACGTCTGGAGTGCCCCACACAGCGAAGATGTCTTCGAGCACTTCGTCGTTTATGACCCACTCGTGGTTTTCTTGCAGCAGCCTGCTGAGGGCGTCCGCCTGAACATTCTGTACACTGGGCAGATCAGTTGCAGTTATCGTCAATTCTATGGCTAGCAGCCAGTGCCAGATCGCCTGCGCCTCCTGCGACAGTGTGCGCGATCTCGAGTCCCCCTGCTTGTTGAGGTAATACATCGTGGTCGTATCTGTACAAGCAAGGAGCTGGTCTGGAAGGACGGAAGAAAGGCCTTCAGTGACAAGTGAACAGCTCTGAGTTCCAAGGAATTGATGTGATACGTGGACTCCGCCAGAGACCACTGTCCTTGTATCTGTAGATGGCCTGATTGTGCTCCCCAGCCCAGGAGAGACGCATACGTCACGAAAGTCCGAGTCGGGATATGCTTGTGGAAAGGAACCCCACTGAGTAGACTCTCTGCCGAGCACCACCATCTCAGGGACTGTTGGCCGTGAAGAGACAGCTGAATCCGGTCGTCCCAACACCCTTTCCTCTGGTCCCACTGATCCTCCAAGCATTCCTGTAGCGGCCTCATGTGTAGGCGCGCGTGTGGTGTGAGGAAGATACAAGAGGCCATCGATCCCAGTAGAGAAGACACCGTTCTCACTATTCTAGATGGAGCAGCTATGAAAGCCTGAGCCTTCCGTAGGATGGATAAGCGTCTCTCCTCTGAAGGAGACACGCTTGCCGACAACGTATTGATGTAGGCTCCCAAGTACTGTAGGCACTGCACAAGAATCAGGACAGACTTGGACAGATTTATGTGCAACCCCAGACTGTTCAGCAGGACGGCCGTCCTGTTGAATTGCAACTGTGCTTTCTTGTAGGTGGAGGCTTTGATCAACCAATCGTCCAAGTACGGGTAGACAAACACCTTGTTCTTTCTCAGGTGCGCTGCTACCACAGCCATGCATTTTGAAAAAGTCCTGGGTGCAGATTTGATCCAAACGGTAGTACGGCGTACTGATAATGATTGGCGCCGACTAGGAAGCGCAGGAACTTCTGATGTTTCCGTGCAATGGGCACATGGAAGTACGCATCTCGCAGATCTATCGCGCACAGCCAGTCTCCCCTCTGCAGCTGAGGATAGATCTGGTGCAAGGACAGCATGCAAAACTTCTCCCTGCGAATCCACTTGTTTGCTTGTCGCAAATACAGAATGGGTCTGAACTCGTTCTTGTCCTTCTTCTGTACTAGGAAGAAGCGTGAGTAAAGACCCTTTCCCCTTTGAGACAAAGGAACTTCTTCTATTGCCCTTTTTCTTAACAGGGTATCGGCCTCCGCCTGGAGCTCCTGCAGTCGGAACTGTGAGCAGACCGGTGGAATCGCTGGAGGCGGGCTGGTGAAACGAAGACTGCATCCATTGCAAACAATATTCAGCACCCACTTGTCCTGAGTAATGTTTATCCACTCTGCCAGGTAATGTTGAATGCTTCCCCCCACCGGAGCTGGTAACGGATGAAGGGGAAGTAACAGCTCCGGGCCTAGACCCGGCCGGGCCTTTGGTCGCGGATGAAGCCTGCTGACCACCACGGCCCCTCTGGCGCTTTTGGAACGGGCGCCGCTGGAACTGCTGCTGTTGCTGCGGTTGTTGTTGTCCAGCCTGGCGACCCTGCCCTCTACCTTGTGCCCCGTACCGTCTTTGAAACGAGCGGAAGGTCTTCTTCTGTTCCTTCGGCTTCTCCAGTCCGATAGCCGTCAAGGTCTCCGCCTTCATACGGGCCATCTCCTCGTCTGCGTGTTTACCAAACAGGGTCTCACCAGAGAAGGGTAGATTGGCCACCCTCTGCTGAGTCTCGGGCTTCAAGGACGTCAGACGCAGCCAGGCGTGGCACCTCAGGTTGACCCCATGGCAGTATCCGTGTGCTGCCAGGAGGGAGGAATCCGCAGCAGAGCTGATCACCTGGTTGGGGACCATCAGTCCTTCATTAAAGATTTCTTGGAAATCTTCCCTATCCTCCCTTGGAAGACGTTCCACGAACCGTGTTAGGGACTCCCAGAGGGACCGATCATAACGCCCCAGCAAGGCCGCGGCACTCACAGCCTTCATAGACGTGGCTGCTGTCCCGCAGACCTTCCTGCCTGCCGAATCCGTCCAGCGGCTCTCCTTATCAGGAGACACTGTCGATGATGGGGTGGTTGCGTGCTACTTCCTCGCCGCCGTCACAATCACCGAATCCGGCGCAGGGTCCAAGCAAAGGAACGCAGGGTCCGTGTCAAGGGCCCGATGCTTCTTTTGCAGCCTGGAAGGCGCTGCTTTAGTAACCGCAGGGGTGAGGAAGAGCTCCATTGCGGGTTCCACTAGCCCTGGTACCAACGGTAACAACGGTCGAGGCAATTGTTTCTTGTGAAGGGTCTCGAAAATGACAGAAGCCAAGGGTGTGGGCGTAGTGAGCGTGATGCCCAACTTAGCCGCTCCTCGCAGCAACACCTCCTGGAAGGAGACAATAGCGTCTATCGGGGACACCCTCGTCCGAGGGGAGTCCGACAGTGTTGGTGAGTAATCCCTGGCACTGGACGAGTCAGTGTGGCGGGATCTGGATCTGTCCCTCCTATGGAGTCGTCTGGACCTTTTAGAGGAGCGATGGCGACTCCTGGACTTATCTCTCCGCCGTGAGCGAGACCTCGATCTCTGCGGTTTTGGGCGGTCTGCAGGCCGGACAGGAGGGCGCTGTGGAGACCGAGCCGGGAGCCTAGGCTGTGGAAGCCCCGTAGGCGGCGTCGGCAAATGCTAGGCTTGAGCTCTGGAACCCCTGATGTGTACCTGAGAAACTTCCTCTTCCTGCTGGTCTTCAAAGGGCTGCCCTCTACATGGGTTTCCTCTAAAATGTCAATGCTACGATTAACTTTGCTGTCTCATTATCTTTCTTCACCTGTTGAAATGCCTAGTCAACTGAGCTACCGAAAAGTTGTTCTCCATTGAAAGGTGCATTAATGATGTTGCCTTGACTTCAGGCTTGAACCCCGACACTCAAACATGCATCATGCCGTAATGTTGTACCGTATTTAAAGCAACAAGGGAACCCAAAATGGTAAACAGAGACCTTGGGTATCAGTACGTTACAAAAACAGTAGCCCCAGACAGAGAAAAACATACAAGAGAAAAATGAATATAGACTCAAATTAGTACTATATTAATGCTGTTGAGCAGACAGTAAAATATAATGATTATAAGTTATACAGGAGGAAGAAATAAAGTGGAACATAATCCTGCGTCTAACGCAATACAATAAACACAAAAAACCAAATGTTCAGGCAAGGCGAAAAGCTTGTGTTTTGTACCAAACATAAGACAAGCAGAGTTAAACAACAACACTGTTACACATGAATAACAAATTACATGGTGTATGCAGCATCTCGAAAGTACGCACAAAGCCAATCCGAATGTCACCATGTCCTTGCCTAGTTGATATCAACATCGTGCGACAGCCTCCCTTGATCCTATTCTGATAACCTCTGTATTAGCTCACCGTACCTCCCATCACCCAATTATCCAGGTGCAACTCCCCACCTAAACTGCCAGCATCTACTTCAGAACCCACCAGGGTCTTAATTCAGCCCGCCGGACTTCCAGTACCCTGCAGGGAGACACTTCGACCTATCCCAAACTGGCTGGTTGTTCCAAATTGAACCTCCATAATTTCCATCCTCGCTTCGGGCCTGCCTTACATCAGTGATTAATACTTCGATTCTGGAGGGCCTTACATCATTGCTTAGTGCAACTTGAACGGCAAAATCTTCTCTCAGGTATGTAGTATGTATGTATGTATGTATAGATGCTTTTATATAGCGCAATGACTGTCACCCATCGGGTATCCTGGCGCTTAGACTTAGATGATACATACACAGTATTTAAACGGTTGCATGGCTTGCAGAAAGGGGTTTAACAAGTTTTAGGGAACAGGACGTTTTCAAAGCCTTCTTAAAAGAAATAAAATCATCGGTGCGACGTAAACCAAGTGGTATAGAGTTCCACAGTTTTGCCGCTGTGAATCCAAAGGATCGGCCACCCAGCCGAATCCTCTGAATCTTGGGAACTGTCACCGTACACGCTGAGGCCGAGCGGAGGGGTCTAGATGGTACATACGAGGTGAACAGACTTTGCAAGGAAGAGGGACCCTGTCCTTGTGTACCAAGCAAAGGGCTTTAAACTCAATCCTCTGAGGGATTGGAAGCCAATGGAGCTCCCTGAGTGCTTTTGTTGAGGAGTCGAAACGACTACCCGAGAGAGCCAGCTTGGCGGCAAGATTTTGCACACGTTGCAATTTTGCCACCAGGGTCTTTGGTGTCCCTAGAAGTAGTGAGTTACAGTAGTCAAGTCTACTTAAGATGATACTTCTCACTACTTCTGGCCTAGATTGTATCGGGAGCATTGGTAATATTTTCCGCAACATTCGCAGGAGGGCCATACAAGTGCCCACTGTTTTATTTACCGACACATCTAGCTGCAGGCTGGAATCAAGCATCACTCCCAGATTTCGGACTGATTGGGCCGGCATACTGGTGTCCTGGAAGGTTGGAGGCCAGAAATTCGATGGCAAAGGCCTAGGGGAACGGTCCATAGAGCAATGCAACACCTCCGTTTTGGAGCCGTTGAATTGCAAAGAATTCCGGCTCAACCATTCCGCTGTCGTGGACATGCACTGATAAAGTCTCTTGCGACACTGCCTCTTTGCCCTCAAAAGCGAATACAAGTTGGGTGTCATCAGCATAGTTGGTGACTGCTATGCCATAAGATTTTATCAACTGAATCAGGAGACGAAGATAGAGATTGAACAGGATCGGGCTAATGGCCGAACCCTGGGGTACACCCTGCCCCACCTTTCTGATGTTAGATTTGAAGGGCGGCAGGGCAACCATTTGGTGTCGGTTGTCAAGATAGGACACCAGCCAATCCCGAGCCAATCCCGATACCCCTATTTCCTCCAGTCTCCTGATCAGGATCGTATGGCTGACCGTGTCAAACGCGGCCGACATGTCGAGTAATACTAGAAAGGCAGCTCGACCTTGGTCGGCACGCATTCGTAGGTCATCTAGCAATGTCACCAATGCAGACTCCGTCCCATGAGCAGGTCTGAAACCAAACTGGGCCACGTCCAGGCATGCGTTGCTCTCCATAAAACTGGAGAGATGTTTAGTCACCAGTTTCTCCAAGATTTTAATTGGGAATGGGAGCAACGAGATGGGTCTATAGTTTGCTGGACAAGTGGGATCCAGAGTGTCCTTTTTCAGGAGAGGGGATACCACTGCCAGCTTCCAGCAGTCCGGAACCCGTGCCGACTCAAGGGACTGACAGCAGATGGAGAAAAGCGGCGGGAAGAGCTCTTCCCTGAAAAGTTTCCAGAATTTAGGTGGAAGGGGGTCTAGAGGCGAACCAGAGGATACCCCATCTGATAGTGCACAAAAATCTTCAAATGACGGTGAGGGGAAGCTATTCAATTGCGCGGAGCTAACCTCTACCATAGAAGCAGGCACAGAGGTAGAGAGGTCCAAGGTGTGTGCAGTGGCACCTGGAGACGAGGCAAGATTATTCAAGATCGTAGTAATCTTGTCCTCGAAGGCCGAGGCCAGTGAATCACATAAGGTTTGGGTGGCGAGAATGTTGGTGATCCCAGTATTTCCTCAACAGGATCGAAACGTCGTAGACTCATTTTACACCGCATACACAATGTAATTTGTTATTCACATGTAACAGTGTTGTTTAACTCAGCTTGTCTTATTTTTTGTACAACATATAAGCCTTTCACCCTGCATGAACGTTTGTTTTTTTGTGTTTATTGTATTGGACGCAGGATTGTGTCCTACTTTATTTCTTCCTCCTATATAACTTAAAACCAATACATTTTACTGTCCAGCTCGACAGCATTATTATATAGTATTAATTTGAGTCTATAATCATTTTTCTCTGGTATGCATTTCCCTGTCAGGGACTACTGTTTTTGTACGGCCATTATTTGGTAGCTTGCAGTATCCGCTGCATCAAAAGCCACCATGAGGCACGTATTTGGAGTGGTTTTCTCCTCCTCTGCAAGGAAAGCTTCTCTTGTAGTACTGTTCTGCCAAGTTTATTAGCCCTGCCCTCGCGTCTCAATGTTGGTTTGCGTATCTATTCAGTAGAGCATGAGAGTTGGCTATTCTACACTGTGTAGCTGATCCACTCTCAAATATTCTCCCCACCAAACCCATCTTGCTTTTTTTGTCTGGTGGACGTCCCGATGTTGGGATGTTTGCCCTTTTTCTTGAAGTGGCTGCAATAATGAAGTCCGCGGGCACTGTTCCCCTTATGTACATGGGACCCTTGGAGAAATGCTTTTACTTCTTCTCTGGCCTTTGTGTGACCGCTTTGCACATTACAGGCTCCTTAAAAGCCTCTCTTCTTGATCCAGAATGCTGGGCAACATTGGCAAGAACTGGTTCTTGGTTTGCAAAAGCAGTAGTTTCCAGGAGGAAGCAGGACTGATTTTTCGTAATAGTGCTTCATATTTATCTGCTGCTCTCTTAATCAGCTGACAATACATTGTAATGTAATCCGGAGGAGACTGCCTTGACGGAAAGTGTCAATACCCTCTTCGGGTGAATCAGTCTCAATATCTTGCCACTATGCTCCGACGTACGTAGATCCCTATGAGCCCTGGAAAATGCCCATGGTGTCAGCCTAATAACCCTTAAAGAACTGCTGTTTAACTTCCTCCTCCTGTGGCTTTGGTGTCAGAGGTGGTTCTAAATCCTCAACTTTCCCTTCTTCGGTTGAATTACTTATGGGATTAGTCCAAATCCTTTTCCTTTTGCAGAAGCGCAGACCACTTTCTGCTTAGAGAAAACGTCTTTCCCTCTCCACTTGGGGGTCAAGCATAGCCAAAGGTGTTCTTTTTGACGTCTAGGTATCTTTCAAGAGTTTCACTCTTAGCTTTTTTGGCATCTCTCAGCTCTTGAGTTCCTTAGACGTCAAAGCAGCTCAACTAAGTCGGTCTTTTGAGGTCAGTCTTTTCGGTAGATTGAGCGCCTGCCTGCGGTGCCGTTGGTGTGCGACCAGAAGGGTTCTTTAGGCACTTGGACCGAGGAAAATCACTGACCGAAGGCACACAGAGGCGGCTTTAGGCGTTCTAGTATATACCCTTGGGTAATCCCGAAAAGAGACACGGGGAGAGTCGGAATCTTCCTTTCCTTCGACTTCAGATGTTATCTTTCGACACAGACTATTTGATGTCCCACATTTCTCCTTTTGCCCCGTCGGCAATGTTTTCCTCGTCGTCATTTGAGACTGTTTTTGCCCCTGCACGGCGTATTGTACCTGCCACCGCCCGTCTCTTGCTCTTAGTGTCTCTGGTTTGAAATCCGCACAGGCGTCGAACTTGTCACTGTTGAGGTCAATCAGGAGACAAGCGTTACATATCTGACGGTTGACTTTCTTAGCAAATTTGTTGTGGCACTTTGGGCAAAATTGGAAAGGAGGGCCCTGTGCAGGCATTCTCCGATATGGCCTCAATGTACGCTAGGGGTGTAGTTTTCTCCAGTATTTCCTATATGAACTTTTCAGTATACAAGACGAATTTTGTTCAAACTTTTTTTTTATAAATCTTTATTAAAGCTCTTAGGACCATGCAAAGACAGATAATATCCAAGAAGCATGACAGGGAATAGCATTGTGTTTAACAAACAAAGACACATGAGGACACAGGTGGGATATCCCATTATTATAGTTACATCCCCGACTCTCCCTCCAATTCTCTATATTTCAACCATGGCCCCCAAACTTTCCTCCTTTTCTTGGTACAGCCCCTACTCCTGTATATGGTCTCTTCGGCCCTTTGGCACCAATCGAGGTCTCGCCTCCACTGTTCCCATTGCAGTGGTGCCTGTGGCCCCCTGGCAATGTTTCTTTTTGCTACCCCCGCTGCCAATGCTAGCCAGATCTCCACATACCTGGACCAGTCAGTGTCACCTTTGATCATGAGCAACAGCCACTTAGGCTCCATCGGAACTGTGCCCCCCACTACAGCAGACATAGTGTCTGTGACCCTGGTCCAGAATGGAACAAACTCAGGGCGTTCCCATAGACTGTGGTAGAAGGAGCCATCCCTTTGACAACCCCTCACTCAGAGGACCGACTGACTCCTACCAAGCGTTGAGGTGTGTGCGAGGATAGTAGATGCGGTGTCGGATCTTTAACTGCATCAACCTGAACCATGAGTAGATTTCTATTTCACGCGGACTCTGTATGGCGTCTTGCCAGTCTTCATCATCTATGGTACCTATGTCCCAGATCCATGCCTCCCGAAGCGCCACCAAGGGGTCAGGCATATTGTTTATGAGCTTGCGGTAAATGGTGGATGTGAGATTTTCTGTTATGGGGTTCAGGAGCAATCTATCTTCCAAGAGGGGGGGGCAGGGAGAGTATTCCGGGAGTGATGCGCCACTGCATATGTGTTCGCGTATGGCATGCATGACATGTATGTAGTGGTAGTGTTGTGAGTCGTGGCATTCTTCTTCCTTTTTAAGATATGCGAAGAATCGGGGGGGCAGTCCCCTTCCAAACGTCCCCTAAGTAATCAATGCCAATTATCTTCAGACCCCTAAACCGGTCAAGTGTGTCACTTCTTTCATTTGATCTCCGAGCCACAGAGGGGTTCTGCCAGTCAGCGTATCTGTCCATCCCAGGAACTGGTTTGTCCCTCTCCAACATTGAACAACCACCCTCATTTGTGCAGGCCACTCCTTTCGCGTTCTCCAGGCGTAGAGAAGGGGCTCGCAGTTTCCCCCGGGCATGATCATCCTATCGATTCTGTAGGCAGGTTCAGAACCCTCCGTGTATACCCAATCTCTGACCACTTGGAGCTGTGAGGCCCAATAGTACAATTTGACGCCAGGAAGCGCTATTCCACCATCAAATAACCCTTAGGCAGCGCAATCCTCAGGTTGCCCTCATCCCACAGCAACGTCCGTAGTGCCTGTGATATTCGTGTAAATCCGCCGGAGGGATAGAATACAGTGTATTCTGCAGGATGTATAAGGGCAGTGCGAGCATCTTGAATAGCGCCACCTGGCCCATTATGTAGAGAGGCAGTGACCGCTAGTGGGACACATCGGCCCCAAGGCGAGCTAGTTGGGGCTCTAGGTACTTAGCAACAAATTCCTCCTTGTTCCTCGTGACCTAAATCCCAAAATACTTGAAACCCACATCTGCCACGGAAACGGAACACCTAGTATGGATTCGAGGGGGGAGGGCCTGACAGAGGGAAGATCACTGACTTCGCCCAATTAATTGTGTAACCAGAGTAGCTGCTGAATAATTTAAAGAGGTGTAGCAGCTGCGCTATTGAGTGGTACGGTCTTGACATATATAGCACAATATTATCGGCGTATAAAGAAATACACTCTTCCCACTCATCAGTGAGAGCCAAGCGCCAGAACGCCCTGTCCCTCCTGATCCAGTGAGCCAGCGGTTCCAGAGCCAGGGCAAAGAGGAGGAGTGACAGGGGGAAGCCCTGCCTGGAACCCCTCCGGAGAGGGAAGACCCTGGACATGGCCCCATTGACCCTCACCCGGGCCGTAGGTTGGTCATAGAGGAGGCACACCCAACTACAGAAGATCGGGGCAAAGCCCAGTTTCTGGAGCACCATAAACAGGTAGGGCCATTCAATGCTATCGAACGCCATAGCGGCATCTAACGCAATCAATGCAGTCAGTGTTCACCCCACATCCTCGGTCATGTAAAGTACTCCATACAGGCGTCTCAAGATGTGGCGAGTGCTCCTACGAGGGATACATCCTGATTGTTGTTCCTGACTTGATACATGTCGACCAATCACCAAACTGTCAGCTCGAGCCTTAGCCAGGAGCTTGGCCTCTGCATTGATGAGTGAGATGGGGCGATACGAGGAGCTTTCGTCCACCGGCTTACCTGTGAATGACCACTAACATAGATTCACGTTGATCGGCAGTGAGCCTACCTACCTCGCGTGCCTCCGAGTACATCTGAAGAAGGGGGTTGATAATGACATTCGCCTGTCGTTTGTATATCTCTACTGGAAGCCCGTTGGGTCCGGGCGCTTTTCCAGATTGGAGGGAGTTGAGGGCCTTCCCAATTTCCTCCCCTGTGAAATCTGCTTTAAGGCGGTCTCTTTGGTCTTGGAATAGCATTGGTTGCGCAAAATCTGGCAGGAACTCTGCGCAGCCGTTCTCCGACCTGGTGCAGACAGGGGAGTATGCCTTTTCGAAGTGGGTCACTAACGCTTCTGCTATGGATGCTGGATGCCAGTGTCGACGCACCTTCGTTGGCGGGCGTCAGGGTTCCGATCCTGATGTTCGCCGATGATACGTTGGTTTTATCTAAAACACCGGCAGGCTTGCAGCAAGCCCTAAACATCTTTGATCTCTTCTGTGGGGAACATGGCCTGGAAGTTAACGTGGGTAAGACCAAGCTGATGGCCTTCTCATCTAAGCGTAGACCCCGGCCCAAAATACTTTTGAATAACTGAGTTAGAGGCTGTTTCTGTATTTACATATCTAGGGGTGCAGATAGCAAATAATCTAAAATGGTCCCAGCATGTTGAAATGGCGGTATTGAGGCACCAACAGATTTCGGGGGTACTCCGGGTGGAACACAAAAAGTCAAAATCAAAGCCCATAAAACCAGTCCTAGCAGTATATGACGCTAAGGCTATTGGGTCTGCTCTATATGGGGCAGAGTTATGGGGCTTCGATAGGCTTCTTCCTCTACAGATATCGGAGAATAGGTTCCTAAGGGGAATCACAGGTCTCCCCCAGAGTACACTACTGATCCCCCTTGGTCTTGATCTAGGGAGAAGATGTAAATGTATGTAAATGTATAGGCATTTATATAGCGCACTACTTACCCGTAGGGTCCCAAGGCGCTTCGACCGCTGCGAAACCCTTCCTGGCTTCCCTGAGAGATGGTCCCTTAATGGGTATCTCCAGGGTGAGACCAGGCATCCCCGGCGGTCTGGTGGGGCCGTTAGTGAAGATGAGGCAAGCTAATGCCCAGAGTTGCCGAGTGTGATCGCTGATCAGAGTGGGCACCGAGGCGAGAGAATTATCGAGTCCGCTGACCCTGGTCCAGAAACCTGCCGCGCCGGGAATCGAAACCTGGTCCCGGGCCGTCCTCTGCTCTCTGGTCTGCCGCCTCTAACCAGTGAGCCACACTACTCAGATAAGATCAGTTAGTGACCGAGCGCGATTGCGCCCGATCCTTTACTGGAGACGCCTCTGGACTACCCCAGAGATAAGGCACTACGCAGAGGGGTTCCTTGCCATAATCAAAGCAGACATCTTCCACAAAATAGTGTGGTTAAAAAATCTTAGAGCGGCTTTAGGGGACCTCGGACTCTCTAAACTATGGGATAATCCATCTGGAGAACCCTTTCCAAGTAAAAATACAATTAAAAGTGTATACTGGGATTGGATAGATGGTCAACTTTGGAGTAGAACAAGGTCAGATACAATGGCGGGGCACTTCCTAGAAATCAAACTGTGTCCTATACTGGAACTATATTGGGACAGTATTACAAACCTAGAGGATAGGAAGCTTTTCTTCCAGTTGAGATCAGGTGCCCTCCCTCTGAGATCATTGACGGGTAGGTGGCGGAGTGTAACTACCTCGTTCTGCCCGGTTTGTGGTGCAACTAAGGAAAGCACAGGTCACTTTTTATTCGTGTGCAAAGCTTATGCCACCCCGAGAAGAGTTTGGCTAACTCCTGTCTGCAGAAACCTAGGGACATCCAGGGGTGTTGAGGCACTACGAATCATTTGTACCACCACTGATAAGCCTATCGTTTTAGGAACAGCAAAGTATCTGGGGTGGGCTTGGTCTATTAGACGGAGGACAATCTCTTCCAATGTAACATAATTAGGGTATCAAGGGATATTTGTGCAAATGTGCAAATGTATACTAAATAATTTCTTTTATTGCTCATGTATGTACAAATGTTTTAAATAAGTCCTTATAAACAAGGAAAATTTTATTATTATGTATTTTAAATGTATGTTTGTGCTTTTATGAGTATATTCCTCGAATAAAGCCTTGAAATCGCAAATCGCTTCTGCTATGTCCATGCTGGTGGATACTAGGGATCCCGACACGTCTCAGCTCGAAGTTCCCTTTGAGTGTCAATCTGTGGCGGAGGACACCAGAGGAGGCGACTCTAACATCAGGCTCCAGCTGCTCAATTTCATTTCTAGTCGATTCCTCTTTTTTCTGGGCACCCATCAGTGCCTGAGCCTGTCCTCAGCACCGTTTTGTATGCTTCCCATAATGTTATATGGGACTCAATCGAGCCCCTGTTTTCATCGAAATAGAGCTGGGAACCCTCCCAGAGTTTATCCCCCAAGGTCTGGTCTCCGAGACACCACAGATCTATCCTTGGAAAAGACGCCCTGTTAATCACCGGGCCCCTCAATCTGACGCTGACTGGGGAGTGATCAGAGATCCCCCGGGCCATAATCTGGGGTTCTGCAAAATCACCCACCTGATCAGTGCGTGCAAAGTAGTTGTCTTGAGAAGGACCTGTGTCGGGCTGAATAGAACGTGCATTTCCTTTGTGAGGGGTTGTGAATGCACCACAGGTCGCTGAGACCCATGGCCGTGACAAAGCCGTCCAGGCTCTGCTCCCCCCTACAGCCCAACCCAGCACTGGAACGGCCCAGGTCTGCGTCCATAACTGCATTAGTGTCGCCACCTATCAGGAGGATCCCGGGGGAATGTCAGCCAGGAAGGAGTCCAGCCACGGGAGAGATGAAGAGTGCAGGCCAGGCGGAATATAGCAGAAGCAGAAGACTACAGTATGCCCCTCCCATTTACCCGCTGTCGCAGCCAAGCAACCCGCATCGTCAGACCATTTTCACAAAATTACAAGGGGTAAGGTGTTACGGACCAAGATGCCCACCCTTGGTGAGCCAGACGTGAACCCCCAATGGGCCACCAATTTGTACCCAAAACAATCCAGGACCCTACATCTATTACCGCGCAGGTGTAACTCCTGAATTAAGACCACATCAGGTGAATGCCTTTTAAGGTGCTGTAATTCCTATGTGCATTTGATCTGGTTACCAAGCCTATTCACGTTCTACGTCCATATTGTTATGTTAGCTGGAACACCCTTACGTGACTGAGAGGCTCACCTGTCCCAAAAAAAATAAAATAAATAAAAATAAAAAAATCGCACGTTCCCACTGTGTCACTAGGCAAATTCTCACATGCAAAAGGGCTAAGCTGGGCCAAAGCAAAACATACTAACACTTGAAACAAATCCCCCCCCAACCCCCCAAACTTCCCCCTCCCTGCCTCCCTCCCCATTGGATCCCCAACATCCCACCTTCCAAACTTGCAGAGTGCCTGTCCCACCTTCAACCCCACAGTCAAAATTGGTGAGGAATCATGAACATGCAGTCAGCCATAAGAATTATACATAACTGACGAATGACCCACCAACTTTGATAACTGTGCTAGGGCAACCCAATTCCAGCCCTAGGTCTCGACCCCCCCAAAACACTCTAATTCAAGCCATGTTGTGAATGTTATACTATTGCGGATCGGTGCAATGGTGTTCGATAGCCATGTCACAAGGAACTCCTCAAGACAGAGGCCCCCGCCTATAAATCAGAACCCGGGCAACCCCCAAATCATTAGGGAAGGGAAACAATCCAATAACAAACCCGTCTCCAAATCACTTAATCACTCTCCGTTCATGTCCCTGGTTGCCAGACATAGGTCTCTCTTCGCTCACAGGGTCCTGCTCTTTGTAGCGCTGTTCAGATCTGTGTGAGCCACCTTTCCTGCCCACTGTCCGCTAAACCTCTAACCAATCGCTGGCCTCTTCCGGTGTCTCGAAGAAGTACGCCTTGCCGCTGTCCAGGATCTTGAGGCGGCCAGGGAAAAACATCATGTATTTCACCCCTTGCTCCCAAATGGCCCTGTTTACACCATCAAAGGACCATCTCTGACGCTGGAAGTGAAGAGTAAATTGAAGAGTAAAGCCCAGAAAGAAGTGGATTGTGTCCCCGGGCTTTGGCTTGCCCTAAGCGCTCGGTGGGCCCGTTCGACCCAGAAGAAGTTGGACAGGAGCTTGGGTTTCAGGTGGTTCAATACCAAATCTTCAATGAGCCAGTCCGTGGATGGTCCCTTCATTCCCCCTGGGACCCCTCCCACCACGCGGATGTTATTGCGTCTGGCTCGCCCCTCCTGATCCTCGAGCCGGGCGTAGATATCCGTTTGATTTTGGTTAAGGCGGCAACCTGTTCTTCGAGTCTTTTTGTTTTTTGGATTGAAGACTCCCGATGCCTATTTCAGCCACTGCCACCTTCTACAACATTTTCCTGAAGTCTTCATGCAATAAATTGACCTCCTCGGTCACTGAATCCAGTTTGGGTTGCAGGGTTCCGCGGAGCTCTCAAATGGCTGCCATGATGTCTCTCAATGAGGGGTCTGGGCCACCGTCTGCAGGATCCTCCTGCTGGCTCTTTCATCTCTCCCCATGGCCACAGTGTATTTGTTTATCTGGTTGGACTTACCCGGGCCTGTCTGTCTATTTCAGCCCATGACTCGGGGCAATCCACCCGCAGCAAAGTCCAGCCTGGGTATGGCAGAAGGGGGGCCTCCACAACTACCGTGCACAGGAGGCAGAGAGAAGGCTGTAACTGGTGCACCAAAACCCAATGATGCAAGCCTAATCTCCGCTGTAGGCCCAAGCTTAGAGGAACAGCCTGGCCAGTATGTGTAGTGAAGAGGCCCCCAGCCGCTCTGTTCCTTAGTGTGGCTCCCTTCCGCACGCCAGTCTGGGCACTCCACACTACCAAACCAAGCGCTCACTGCTCAACCAGGGGGGGCCCCGCTCCAACCCCATGCAGCCTCACCCGCCTTGTCTGATACTGGGATCACGCTGTATAAGCACTGGGCCTCGTCGATGACCTGGTCCGGAGCTTCGGGGGTCCGCTCTTCACTTAAGGCCCGCACAGCATGCGCCACTCAGCAACCGCCCCAATCGCACACTCACCGGATGTCGGAGGTGCGGCAAGCCGCTTAATACAGACCCCCCACCCGCAGCATCCTTGGTCCACTCACTTGCGGTCTGGGTTACAGCGTCTCAAAGCCGGCCGTACCACTGCAGCTGCACCTGTCCGATCCACACCGTGAAGGGCACACCTCAGCGCCACAATCTGCTGCCGCAATAGACCGGAGCTAGCGGCCACCACCCCTGTCGCCTGCAGGCACCATCTTAGCTCCGTCTCCGTTCACTGTTTTTGAGGGTTCTGGCACCGTTAGGAGATCGTCTCTAGTCCAAACGTCTCACCACTGCACTCCGGTATGCGCTGGCACTGTCTAGCGCCCAAGTTGCCCACAGATGATGCTGGATTTCAGGTTGGATTGCTGACCGCTAGGGCAGCTCTCTCAGCAAGCGGCAATCTTCCGCAGCTGCAAGTCACGCCCCCAATTTTGTTCAAACTTCATTACTGTGTAGATTGGAGAGCCTTCAGCTACATTTCCAGACCCAACAGCAGAAAAAAGAAAAACTGAAGATGGCGACCACACGCAGGAGCTTCCAGGGTGGATGTATGATAGTGGGAGCAGACCAGGACACCAAATGGTGGGGATGTCAATGCCCAAGAGAAAACAAAAAGAAAGGAAGGACTACAAAAACAAGGACCGGATCACACCATCAAATGGTAGAATAATGCACAGCATGTGAATCCAGAAAAGATTCATGTTGCAAAACCCTTGCGAATGACCCGACAGGTGTTGTGATCAGGGAGCAGGAGGGGGAAGTCAGAGTTTGGTGACTGTGGTAGAGGAGTTTTTAGGGAGGAACTCTTGCCTACACCTCTAGTTATTACCCCCAATGGGGGCCTCTGGACAAATCTCTACCAGAGCTTGACATGGCCTGTGTACGCAGTGGAGGTTTCAGGGAAAGTTGGTGTCAAGCCTTCCCAGAAGGGAGCACGGTGAAGGGAACAGCAGATAGGGGGCATTTGAAGGGAGTCCATAGCCTTTGCTGTCTCAGTGTCCGGTTTCATTTTTTGAATGATTTGGCCCTCCTGGGGCCCAAAGAGATGTTGGCCATCAAAAAGTAGGGTCGCGAAGTTCTGCTGTACCTCAAATAATAACTCTGACATGCGCTGCCATGCATGGGGTCCAAGAAAGAGGCTAGAGTTAATACCCCCAGCAGCAGCGTCGTCAGTAGCATCAAGGGCACATCGTGTGGTGGTGTTCCGAATGAATTTTCCATCACAAACCAACTCGTGCCCTCTTTTCCTGTACTCTTCGGAAGGTACTGAAGGAGTTCCTCCATTTCATCCCACGCGGCTCTGTCGTGTCTGCCCAAGAGACCTACAGAATTGGCAATATGTCAGTGGACTGTGCTGCCACTTTTTCCCGCAGCATCTAGTCCTTTACTTTCTTTTTCAACCGCAGAGGGGATGGGTGCATCTCCAGTTGTTCCGCACCATGTGTCCCACAAGAGAGTCTGGGGGGAAACCTAACATTTAATGTAAGGAGGCGCTGATGGGCACAGATACTTTATCAACTCAGGGAGAAATTACCCGAGCATGAACAGGGTCCCGGAGAGTGTCAGCTGTGTGACATAACATACCTTTTAGCATAGGGAGGTAGTGCGTTGTGTGGAGGAGTGTCTCAAATAGGAAGTTTCATCTATCGAATCTGAATAAGGAGAACTTTATGGTAGTCCACAGTTCTGGTGAGGAGATCTTGATATGTGGTGGAATAATAAGGGGGTGGGTAGATCTGGGTAACGACTAGGGTCAGTATCTGCTGGAGCTCAGGATTCTAAATGTCCCACAGGTCTTGTTGCTGGGAAATGGTGGTGGGGGAATGTGGTATGGTCTCTCCCCCTCTAAATCCGCATTGTATGGAAATGGTGACCGCTGTGGAGTGTAGGAAAGAGGGTCCCCATGTGAAGGGAAGGCGTGGCCTGTGCTACTGATAAATGGAGCAGGTAGTTGACTGCTGGCCTGCTCAGTCCTTTTGCTGTGTTTAGGAGCTGGGGCCTTTCTGGTGGTTGTTTGGCAGCATCCTCAGATGAGCGATGATCCAGCCCATCTCAGGATCAATTGCCAAACGTCTATGTTGATCATTAATTTCCTCTTGGAGCCAATGGCGGAGCTGGTCAACCATTTCGTCGCAGTCTGTGATGGTAGTCTACTTTGGCATCAATGGTTTGGTTGCCGACAGTTTCACCTCTGGTGATTTACTCAGTGCTGAGCTGGCTGTCTTAGAGTGTGTTTTTAATACAGAGCTGTGGCCGAAGTTGATAGTCAGTGCCTACCATAGCCAGAGGGCAGTGCTGGCCTGCCGCTGATGCTCCTAGTTGGCGGTGCCGCTTTTTGCGGCGGCCTGCGACCTGTAATGCCAGGTAGGTCGCTCACCCTCCGCAGAGCACCGCCCGTGTCTCCCTGCCCCAGCTACTGAGGATGTTCGAGGCCCTTCACCACCCGCAGGCTACCACCTGCGCCTCATCCCTGGTGGCCAGTGGTAGGCCATAGGTAGGTTTGTTCATCCTCCACTGTATTGCTTTTATTGTATTGCCTGCATTTTCATTGTTGTGTCTGTGACTGCTGTTGTCTGCCTTCCCCCGATGCCTGTACGTGAACTGTGCCCCTTTTCCTTCCCTCTGTTCCCCTTGTTGTCCCCGTGCTCTCTCTGCCCGGTCTGTCCTTCTGTACCCCTCGCTGCCCCCGTGTCCCTGCCCAGTTTTCCCTTCTGTTCCCCTCGCTGCCCCTGTGCCTCTCTGCCAGTTCTGCCTTCTGTTCTCAGCTGCCCCTGTATTTTCCCTCTGTGCCACTCGTTTTTCCAGTATTTCTGTGCCCTTTTAGTTTTCCCTCATTTTTGTGCCCCTTTTGCCTTCTGTTCCACTCGTTTTTTTCTGTCCTCTGTGCCACTCTATTTTTTCCTCGTTTTTTGTGCCCTTCTGCCTTCTGTTCCACTAGTTTTTTGTGCCCTTCTGCCCTCTGTTCCACTTGTTTTTTCTGTGCCCTTCTGCTCTCTGTTTTCCCTTGTTTTTGTGCCCATTTTGCCTTCTATTCCACTCATTTTTTGTGCCTTTCTGCCCTTTGTTACGCTTTTTCCCTCATTTTTTATGCCCTTCTGTTCCACTCCTTTTTTGTGCCCTTCTGCCCTCTATGCCACTCGTTTTTCCCTGGTTGCTGGCGCACCTAAGGCAAGCCCTTCTGCCCCCATCCGCGCAGAGTGCCAGAACCCTTGGCCCCCGCCACGACGACCGCGAGCAGTACAACGCCAGCACTCTGCACGCTCTCAACTCCGGAAGGAGCCACACCTGCTTCAAGGTGGCCCCCAAACGCAAAAACAGCCCCTTCACCTGCCGGAACTGCAGCTACACCAGCCTCAGAGCAGACGAACCACCCACCAAGAAAAACCCCAACCACCTCCGATGCATACTACTGAACACCCGCTCCGCACGCAAGTATGCAGTCGAGCGCTGGGACCTGCTCGGCACAATATCCCCATGTCGCCTTCCTGACAGAGACTTTGTTTAACGACTTCTCCGCACCAGACATCGCCATAGCCATCCCTGACAGCTACAAGATCACCAGCGGAGACCGCACCAACGGAGTTGGAGGAGGAATCGCCATTGTCCACAAGAACAGAATCTGGGTCTCGACTACCACAGACAACACGCTCAGCACTGCCGAACACATGCATTTCCAGATCCACACAGACCCTAACTCCACCCTCAGAGGCACCCTAGTCTACAGACTCCCAGGACCCCACCCCCAATTCAGCAACTCCATCGCCAACTTGATCAGCAAGCACGCACTCCCTGTCCTCCGACTACATCCTCCTCCGAGACCTGAACTTTCACCTTGAGAACAACAGCAACTCCGCAACCCTGATCGATGACCTCGCCAATCTCTGACTGAAGCAACTCGTCACAACGCCCACCCACTCCGCCGGCCACACGCTCAATGCTCTACTCCTCAAGCCTGCACGTCTCCATCAGCCACACCACTGTCCTCCTCTGGACCGACCACCGCTGCATCCACTTCGCCTTCCGGAAACCCACCACACACCACTGCACCCAACAGATCCCCCGCCGCTAGAGCAGAATCGCCGAAAACCAACTACTCCCAAACCTCGCTCTCAGCCCACCTACCGAACCCTCCAACACAGACGACGCTGCCCACAGCCTCAGACGCTGGATCGAGGACTGCGCCAACTCCCTCGCCGAAGAAATCCTCTCCCTCCCCCCCACAGAGACACTAGCAAGGGGGCCACCTGGTTCACCGTAGAACTCCTGGCCTCCAAGCAAGCCTGCTGGAAACTAGAGAAGAAATGGTAGTGAACAAACTCCGGCCATCCACGCAGCACACAAGGATGCCATCCGCAACCACCATCTCATCAGGGCAGCAAAGAGGACCACCTTCAAAGACCGCCTCGACAACAACGCACACAATAGCTAGGAGCTCTTCAACATCGTGAAGGAACTCTCCAACCCCAGCTCCAATACCAACAACATCCCACCATCGCAAGCCCTGTGCGACTTCCTCGCCACCTTCTTCCTCCACAAGATAGCAGACATCCACAACAGCTTCAACACCCAGACAGCAACACAACATACCCTCCGCACACCATCGACCACGACCCCCTGCTAGCCTGGGCCAGCGTGAGCATCGATGACACCATCAAGACCATGGCACAATCCACTCCAGCTCTCCATCAGACCCATTCCCGCACCACGTCTTCAACAGAGGAAGCAGTTCCATCGCACCCCACCTGTGCAACGTCATCAATCTCTCCCTTGAGACCACGACCTTCCCAGAGATCTGGAAACACGCCGAGATCAACACCCTACTCAAAAAACCTAAGGCAGACCCAAGAGACCTCAAGAACTCGGGCCCATCTCTCTGCTCCCCTTTCCGGCCAAGGTCATTGAGAAAACCATCAACAGACAGCTAACCCGATAACTCGAAGAAAACATAATCCTGGACCCTTCCCAGTCAGGGTTCCGCAGCAATCACAGCACTGAGACTGCCCTCATCGCCACCACCGACGACATCAGGACCCTGCTGGACAACGGCGAGAACGCAGCACTCCTAGACCTCTCTGCAGCCTTCGACACAGTCTGCCACCGCACACTATGCACGCGCCTCCACGCCGCAGGGATCCGAGACAAGGCTCTGGATTGGACCACCTCTTCCCTCTCCGGCAGAACCCAGAGCATCCGCCTTCCCCCATTCCATTCTAAAGCCTCCGAGATCATCTGCGGTGTACCCCAGGGATCCTACCTCAGCCTGACGCTGTTCAACATTTACATGGCCCCGCTAGCACACATAGCCCGACAGCACAACCTCAACATATTCTCCTACGCCGACGACATTCAGCTGATCCTCTCCCTCACCAAGGAGCCCATCACCACCAAAGCCAACCTCCACGAAGGAATGAAGGCCGTCGCCGACTGGATGAAGACCAGCCATTTGAAGCTGAACTCGGACAAGACGGAAGTCCTCATCCTCTGCTCCAACCCTTCAGCCTGGGACAACTCCTGGCTGCCACCAGTGCCGACGGCACTGGTGGCAGCTCGACACCTACCGACCACGCACGCAACCTGGGAATCATCCTCGACTCAATGCTCTCAATCACCAAGCAAGTCAACACCGTCTCCTCCTCCGCAAGATTTACAGATGAATCCGGACAGATACAAGAAAGACAGTCACCCAGGCCCTCGTCAGCAGCAGACTAGACTACAAAAACACCCTCTACGCAGAGCCCCGACCAAGCTCAAACGCATCCAAAACGCCTCAGCACGACTGATCCTCGACGTACCGTGACACGGCCACATCACCCTGTAGTGTAGTTCCTATTTTCCCAATAGGCCCTGCGCATTGGAATAACTTAAACAGTAGTATCGACGTAGAAGTGCGGATCTTCCAGGCCTCTACTGACTATGCTAAACTTAATTGGGGTTGTTACCAACTAGCTCAGAGGTCACTGGAAACTTTCTTCTCTGAATAGGAAGTGATCAGCTTCCTTGGTACAGACAAGAAGGGATTCAGTTTTCCAACAACCGTGCAACATGACAACTTTGCTCCTCAGATAAGAGTCAATCTCTAGGGTCGTGTGAAACAATAGACAGTTATTTTACTCAGTCAGTGGTTGTGCAGTTTACTTTCACAATATGTAGAGAATAGAGAGACGGGCGTTTTCAATAAAGGGTAACATTTATTGAACAGTCTTTCTTCTCGTACAAGAGAAATGAATTGCCACAATTGCAAGACTTGTTATTATAAAAAGTACGTACAGTAAGAGGAGTATTGCGAAATAATACTGTAAAAGTATTGATATGGTTTCTTAGCCATACAATGGTTTAAAATGAATAAAACATATATACATTCATATATACATTAGGCTAAAATACTCAACTGGTGCTTCTAACTACGCCTACCCCAGTGTACCTGACCTAAGCCTAATACTTGGGAGGGGAGTTAAGTTGGTTTTGCCAAGGTTTGCTTCAAGAATTCTCTCTAAGGGTTTAGTCAACACCATACCTCTGGAATAGAATGATGGAGGTCTGGTATCTCCTTCAGGGGGTCGATATCCCAGTCACCCGCAAGGGTAGCCTGGAAACGCCGGAGCTGGATTTCGCTGCAGTAGAAAAGACAGCGTCTCTCTCAGCGCGTCGAGGAGGACGAGGGGCAGCGTCCTCGGGCAGCTTGCATCTGCTGGGCTCTTTGCAGGGGACGGCTGTTCAGCTCCTAAGTTCACCACACCATCGTTCGCTCGTTAGCAGCGATAGCAGTAGCGATAGCAGCTATGGTATCATCAGCATAACAGCAGCTTCGTCAGCAGCGATGGCATTGAGGCAGCTAGCGTTTGCTTAAGGCAACGTTGGTAATATTTATACCTGAAAGATGCCTTGTTTGACGTAAGTTTTTGGACATAAGACGTCAATAAAGAGGTCACTAGGAAGTGATCGTCTATCAGTGCTCATTAGAGTTCTATTACTAATCAAAACATAGCAAGCAGGGTTTTCCAGGTTGCTGAGTTTTTATCTTGTTGAAGAACTCGGAGTGTTAATCTAGGAATCTTAGATAGTAACTTCTGCTATGTCATTGCACTAATTGGCTGCAAAGGAAGTGGCAGAGAAAGCGATTCTGAAATGTGGCTCTGTTTGTGTGAGGCCAGAGACGAGTTTCTGAATATTGCATTTGATCAGTTATGCCAATATAGGGAATAAATGGATTTATAGCCGTATAGGGGCATAAGGTCACAGTATCGATCAGGGTCCTAGATTAGAACGCTACACCCACTCCACGAATTCATGTCCATCAAATTACTAAAACTATAGCAATAAGATGCATGTGTAACATTGCCCAACTTAAAATACATATATGCATTTGAAATAGGTGTATTTGTAATACGTGAAAATATAGGTACTGTACGTTTTTGAAGCATAGAAATCATTCAAATTATAGCATATGTAATTAATGAACGATTATGCAAAAAGAATTACACATGAAACATCTCTGAATACAGAAGGGCGAGATAATTTCATTACATATAAATGCATTGCAGTAAAATGTGCTAGAGGCTGGTGTAAAGTTATTATGTCTCTAGATGTATTTAGAAATAGAAGTATAAGCTTCTGTTCTCTATGAATAGTTCTACTTTAAGCAAAAAAATGTTTGTGCCAAAAAAGTTGAATATTAAAAAGTGTTCAACTCAAAAGAATTATTGCTTGAACGGGGAAAATAGAGTTCCAACGCTTTCAGCAGTTTTTGTTGTTCAAAACTGAAGGCCGAATTCAGAGTTCATGGGAACGCTGTGTGTCGGAATGCTTCTCTAAAGTTATTGTTTCTGTTCGGGTGAGAACATCATATCAGACAGGCCTCCAAAGAATTGGTCTACAAAATCAGGTGACAGTTCGACCAAATTCGATAGTGCTGTAACTTGGCAGGTGTGAGAATGATTGCTGTCATCAAAGTCGGAATCAGCAATGCTCACAGAAGGTCGTACCTGGGTGATGTTGCTTTTGTCACTCGCTCCACTGTTACCACCTAGTCGTAGCACAGGAGTCTCAACGAATGCCGTCATCAGGATTGGTAGCCGCTGGGGACAACACAATGCGTGAGCCGTTATCGGACTGAGCAAAGTATCGATATCCATTGGTACTGCTGATGGAAGTGAAAGACAGGTGTCCAACACGCACTCATCTCCGCATAGCATACATCGTAGTAAAGGTAAGATGCAGTTTTGCCATATCGGTCTGAATGAAAGGAACCAGGTCATGTTTAGATCTCGCAGCCTGGCCAATCCAAGGACTCTAGTTATTCTGTCCCGGTAGCGGATTGCTAGGATTGTTTCTTCCATTCCCATAGGAGTCATGTCTGAGCTGTGGCTTGCCATATCGAAGCAGGAGGGTCAAAAATAAAATACCTGCTACAAGTTCCAAAAATAGGGGTATGCCGCCAAAAACAGAGTGGACAAAATTTGGAACGATTCCCAGAATTGCTTGAAACGGTGTTAGCAGTCCCGTAAAAATAGTCTTAAATATGCCTGGGATGCCTGTGGCACTAGACATGTTAAGGAGTTGGCTCAACATTTCTACGAAATGCACGGGGCAATTTGTTGATAAAAGGTCATGAACCTCCGTAGCTGTCCTTGCAACTAGGAGATCATAAGTCTCTTTTGATGACGTTATGGGCACTGTTGTCTGCAAAAGCACAGACTTCATTTTGCTTAAAGTATCAATTCGTATAGAAGAGAAATGCAGACGAGGCCAGATGGGAGTCTCTATGTCTCCAGGGCCGCTCGGGAACAATGCTTGCATACAGCATTTGACCATGGAAGTTACGCTTACGAGATACGCTTTTCCTGGCAAAAGGCCACAACATCTGTGATCCGTTCTAAGAATGTAACTCCCATTCGCAAGTTGCATAAAGAAGGGCTCTATCTGCGTTGCAGGTGTGACAAGCTGGTGGCATGAAAGGTTGTTAGAATTACCTTCACAGGCTCCGTGTAAATTAATACCCTGGCACAAAAGTATACCGCTTAGTGAACGTTTACAGTTTCCACCACTAAGAAATACATTTTTGTCGCTGTCACTATAGCATGAATGTGTGTATGGTAATTTCCATGCTGATTTAACATATCCTTTACCTAATCGTTCATACTGGCCAGTAGGTATGTATTCAAGGCACTTTTTAAATCGGAAAGTTGTTATCGGAATAGTGATAATTCCGTGTATTATCCATTCAATGACAGGACTTTCTGACATTGTCAATGGTAATCTCTCAAGTTTTTCGATGCTCAGGATTGTATAGTCTGCTCCTTTCTGTGCCAAGCTGATTTGTTTATCAGTAAGGTTAAAAATGGAAAACAATGACATTGTGTTGATTAAACGCCAAGGCACATAGCCTGAACGAAGATTTTGCAGCGTCCAGCCTACTTGTACAATAGAACGTAACTGTGACTGGCCATGCTGTAACATTAGCAAGTCTCTGTCTATTATATCAAAGGCAGAGGATACAATATTGTCCAACGAATATATTCTGGAGGACAGTCATTAACCCATTGTCCACTACAGAAAGTGATTTTTCCAAATTAATACGATCAATTTCTCGTATTTTTTCTGCTGTTTCAATTTGTGTGACTTTCCAAGCCTCGTTGTACGCAGCATAGATGCTGGCCGCTATGAAACGCTTTTGACGCTGTTTGCGTGGTCCCATAATAAAATCGCGCAAATCAGCACCATCTTTAAGTAAAGACAAGTGTTGCTTAATTTCAGCCAGTGTGGATGATCCTAGCCATTCGAGGCAGAGTTTCCCTACACTGTATGTTGTTACTATCCCTGGATGTTGTCTCTGGGAGTATCTAGGGTCTTGTCTGGTCATTTTTAACCCCTGTGTTTTATTCAGGAATCTATCTTGACAGTTGTTTGTGTCAGTAGGCCAGATTAACCACTTTTTCCAATCAGGATGTGTTCAGTTAAAATGTAAAATTTTAGATACGTCTATCTCAATATCTGTTGTTGCATTTTCAGGTATTGGCTTCGGAATAGACAGTTTGTTAAGGTCTTTGATCTTAGCTAGGCCAAGACAGGATGTTTGATGAATTGTGTCATTTAAAAACATCATTTGTTCTGGTATCATGCAGGTTCTGAATAGTGCTTCTAGGCCTTGTACCTGCCAATCTTTCGTACCCCAAATGGTTTTTGTTTCAATGTTATTTTTCCAATAATCAAAACCAAATGTCATAATTTTTTCATAAAATGCTTCTGAATATATTAATTTAGTGTTTGTCAGCATTGTTTTCATTCCTGTTTTATCTAACCGTTTGTAATAAAACGTTTCTGCATCACTGGTGTTAAACCCTGAGAAGTACTTGAATTTCTCAAAGAATATTTTAGAACTGCTTTTAGGTGGTGTAGCACAATGTTCCCATTGATTATACTTAAAAACATTTCTAGGCTGTGCAGATTTATGCAAATAATGATCGCCATAATGTGTATAACAGAACAACTGTTCATAACTAGACGAACTTTGTAAATAATCATGTTCTGTGAATCTAGCTGACATTACTAAATCAGACATCATGTCATTAATACTGTTAAAGTCCCAATCATCAGAGAATGTACTAGGTTTTACAAAGTCACTTAAGGAAACCTTCAGTTGATGAGGATACTTCAGGATCTCGACCGGACCATAATTCTCATAGTCCGTTTTCTCCCATACTACCCCACCGGGTATTGGAATGGCTGTGACATTTACTGTTGACAGTTCTCTTTTCTTCACGTGCAATGATCTGTGTGGTTTGAGGACTAAGTTGATGTTCAAACTTGCTGTGTCCATTCAATTGTAATAAACCTTCCTAAAATTAAAACTAAAATTAGGCATAGTAGGAGTATAAATACCCCTGAAATAATCCAATGCTCAATCAATGGTGCATCCAGTTATACTTCTTTGATTTGTTGAACGAGTTCTGTTGCTTTTTCTTTAAAAGTCTTTTTTATTTCTGGCATCACTTCGGGGTTGCTTTGATCCTCGGAAAAGTTGTCGAAGTCGATGAAATAACCAGAGGCAGTTCTGTCAATTGTTGGGATTGTTCTTTCAATGTGTCATTCGGTAGCACTTTCTGATGCCACATTATTGTAGACTGGTGTTTGACGAACTGTTTCAATCTGTCTCTCAAGAGGCACGAGTTCCATGGCATTATTGCATAGTCCCTCTCTGTGCACTGCAGGCTGATCGAATGTGATTGGTCTTTCAGTTTGAACCTCTTGGATTGTTGCAAGTTTGGGTATTCTGTTGTTTCTTGGGAGTCCACTGGGCCTACTGTTGATTATAGGCCACATGCTTGTGGTTTTACCAGGTCGATTGATACAACTCTGTTCTCCTTTTTACCAGCAAGGGGCGGTAGTACTACTGATCTTGTTCTGGTGACTGCCAAGACAGGTACTGCTTTTCTGTAAGAAGGCCCAAATTCCTTCTTCACCGCTATTTTTTCTCTGACTAGATCCCCAATCTTTGGAATCCAGACAGGCCTTGCTGGGGCTGTTGCTTGAGGTGCCTCGTCAGTGGTAGCTGGCTGTTGCTTTAACTTTATGTTGCTTAAGGATTTTCTTGTTTCATTCAAGTCCTGTAAAACAGCCAAACGATCTTTGATGTCAAAGTCTGTTTTCTTATCTTGTACCACTGATACTGGACTATCTAAGTCCTAAACTCTCATTCTAGTTCCGAACAATAGTTTGTATGGGCTGAAACCTTTTAGAGAATTTCTTGGCAAATTATGAAGACTAATCTGGACACTTATTAAATGTTTGACCCACCCAGCGCCTGAACCTAATACCTTCGCTGTTATAGATCGCTTTATGTCCCGGTTTTTTCTTTCTACCACACTATTCCCTTCGGGGTGTGACGGACAAGAATACCGTAACCCAACTCCCATGCTGGCCGTGGCCTCCCTATAAGCTCGAGAGCTAAAAGCAGGACCCTGGTCAGAATGGAACATGGCAATTGCGTATGTGCCGATAAAGACTCGCAGATCTTTTAAAACCGTTCTGGCGTCAGCCGAGCGCTGGAGGCCACATTATTTAAGTGTGTTTAGCCTTAATGATGTACAATGGGACGAGTTTCTCTTTTTTGATAGCGGGGGATAGATTGCCTGATGCTTTCTATTAGGGCTTCTGACACTACACTGGCCGGTTCTTCACTGCGATCTCTGTTGCAGTCTTCACAGTTTTTTGCAAACTCATGAATACCTTCACTCATTTCCGGCCACCAGTACTCTGATTCTAATTCTCTCAGAGAGTCCCTGATTGTTTGGTGTCAGATCCAATCCCATGTGTGCTTCCTGTGTGAGGAAGCCCCTCTGGTCCCTGTTTGGAATTACCCTATCCCCCACTCCAGGGATTCGAAAAAAGGAACGGAGTTTGCATCGATTACGTATGCATAATTGAGTGGATAGTTCACGGGTAGTGCTGCACAGTCGCCTTTTACGGTCGTTTTTACTGCCAGCATGGTTTCCCAGTCTATGTATTTTTCTGTACGCTTTCTTGTGGCTACGGAAGCCGGTTTAGTTGCGTCCGCTGTGGCTGTGTTAGCCAATGAATTCCCTGCAACGGGAACGCCATCACGTTGAAGACTCTGTGCGTGTATCACGTGAGTCTTTTGTAGTTCTTTCTGTAAAAGAGCTACCGGTTTCCAGAGCAATTTATGCTTTATTGCGGCACCTGTGTCATCTTTGTAATCGTTTTCAATCCAGCTCTGCAGTTTATTATTGTAAGAGTTGACGCAAAAATGAGAATCGCACACGATTAGTGTCGGGAATTCACGTTCTGCATTTTCGAGCGCCATCTTTAAAGATCTGATTTCAGCTCTCTGAGCCGAACAGTTTCTTACTGATTCAGTTTTTGTTACTTTCGGTCTGAATTTACCGCACAGCCAACGACCTTTAACAATCGCACAGGCTACATCGTAGGATTTGCTCTCTACGTTGAAATGCTGTACAAATCTATCTGTATAGATTATACAGGCGTATTGTGGGAGAGGCAGAAGTTCGATTGGCAGAGAATATTCTTCTTCATATTCTAAATCATTCAGTTCTTCGAATTGCGGGGCGAAATAGTATTTCACATCTTCCGCTCCAAGAGAATCTACACACTGTATCCATTTCGGATCCAGTGACAGGCAGGTTTACTGGGCTGAATAGCGCCTCGAAGGCGGATTCCGCTGTGAGGATATTAATCCTTTTGCCGTGTGCTAGTTCTCGTTCATTTGCTAATGCAATTTGCACTGCTTTCACAATTCTTTCTGTGGGACTGAATGTTTCTTCTACTTGTGTGTACAAGTGAGATTTAATTGAAATTGGTACCTTTTCTCCCTCATTAGAGGTCAGGTACGTGAATCCGCATCTTCCTGGGATGACTCGGATTACAAGATCGCGTGTGTTGTCACGTGTATCTAATTTTGTTTTTGCTAACATGTCTGTTTGCAGTGATCTCAAAATTTCTGTGTGTTTTTGAGTCCAATTGATTTGTTTAAAATCAGGTTTAATTAGTTCGTAGAGAGGTTTAACCCTCTCTGCGTAATTTAGAATGTATGTTCTTCCGAAATTCAGAAAACCTAGAATGGATTGTAAATTCTTCAGCGTTTTTGGAGCTTGGAGTACAGCGCACTTCTCTAAGAAGTTGTCCGCTAGGCTTTTCCCTTCACTTGATAATTCGTAGCCTAAGAATAGTACTGTCAGATGGGCAATTCGAGACTTTTTAAAGTTGAATTTGTAACCCTCTGCTGCGAACCCAAGTATAATGGTGTTCACTCTTTTCAGGTGAGTATCCAAGTCGTCGTCTGTGAGATAAATATCATCTATGTAAGATAATGCCTCATCATCATATATTTGTAGTAACTCTGTTACTCTAGCTGAGAATAGTCCTGGGCTGTTCTTGAACCCCTGTGGGAGCCTACAGAAATTTTACTGAGACCCCATTACGGAGAAAGTGGTCAAATACCTGCTTTCTGGTGCAATGTTTTGACAAAAGAAACCATTAGATATGTCTAATGTCGTTTTATATTTTTTCCTAACTATGTTGTTCATTAGTGCAGCACTATGTGAATTTTGTACTGCAAATGTTTTGCAACATGCATTAAGGTGTCTGTAGTCCAAAACTAGACAATATGAATTGTCTGGTTTGGAGACAGGAAACAAAGGATTGTTCATTTGAGAGGTGCATGTTTCAATCACCCCCTGGTATTCAAGTTGATCTAAGATCTCCCTGACTTGTTTTTTAGCTTCTTGCTTAATGGGATACTGCCGTTGGGCAGTTGGTTCACTTTTTAACTGGATTTTGTGAGGAGGAGAGTGGAGAAGTGTGGCTCAGGGGTTAGAGGCGGCAGACCCGGAAGCTGAGATCGGCCCTGGACCAGGGTTCAATTCCCCGCCCCGACGGGGGTTGGGCTCAATAATTCCACGGACTCAATAATTCTCACTCCGGTGCCTACTCGACTCACGGGTTCACACTCTGCGACTCTGGGCAATAGCTTGCTTAATCTCCACAACGGCCCCTCACGGCGGGATGCCTGGCTTTCACCTTGTGGATACCCTGCCGGGGTATCTCACAGGGGAATACCAGGACGGGTTCCCTAAGCAAGCGCATAGATGCCTGCGATGTGGGCGATTTGCGCTATATATGTACATTTACAGGAGGAGAGTCCTCATCCCATCCTACATGATTTTTATATGGTGCCTGGGCTACTGCCCATTTCCTTGCATATGTATATTTTTTGTGAATCGGAATGTAATTCGAGAAGGCAGGCATAATCATTTCTTCGCCACGAGGGCACTCCATGACAAACTCTGGGGGCCAATCTTTTTCAGCTAACAGAATATCATAGCCTTTTGAGAGTTTATCCCAAAATAGACCCTTTATTTTCCTAGTCTTATCACCCTCTATACGCAATGTTATTTCATATATTTTATGGGGCTCGCCAAGTCTGGTGTCGGCAGTTTCAACCTGAATGTATTCATTCGTGCCCACTGTCTCCAGATGACTCATCAAGATCTTGCGGGCTATAGTGATTTCTGCTGCACTGTCTAACATTGTCTGTGCCCACTCCCCGTTTTTCAACTCTGTCCTCAGTATTCTCGGCATGTTCGATTACTCTAATACTGGCTACCTTCTTTTTTGGAAATTGAGATTTTTTTACTCTGAGCAGGTTCCTTGTCTTTGGACTTGGTGTTCACTCCTGGGCCTGACGTCCTCTTCTTTCAGATTTCTGCGAAAAAGATCGAGAGGGACGTGTATCAATACTTTGATATCTATCAGGTTTTTTCAAATTATCCCTATTTCTAAGGTTGTATCTTTTCTCAGAGGGCTCCCTCTGGGGAGACTGGTGTTCTCGAGTCGGAGTTCTTTCCCTCCGTCGAGGAGACCTTCCTCTGGACTGGAAAACTTTTTCCTTGGGAGTGGATTGTTTATTTCCATCCCAGCTCTTTTTAGGAGTGTTTGAATTATTTTTAATAAATAATGTTTCAGGATTTTCGAGCAGTTGGGGCTTTACTGGTTTCCCACCCAAGCTGTCTCTACCTAATTCTTCATAGCATTTTTCTATGATTCTGGCAAGCTCAATTGGCTGATCTGTTATATCTGTTTCCTTCAACTTCTGGCGGATCGCCACAGATGCTGCTTCTCCCTTTATATTGGCTAATAATACCAAGAGTTAAAGCAGGTTCTGGACCGTATTCATTCTGAATCTGTCTTAGTACATCTGGTATTACCGCCAAAGACGGAACACCATGTGTTTTTGTGTAAATGGAAGCAAAGACTGTACCCCAAGTGTCACAGTCCTCCACGTGTGGTGCGATTCCCATAGGAAGGCAGATGGTCAAGATTCTGTGTTTCTCAACAGGGGTAGTATCCGGAAATACTGCCTCTATTTGAGTGATTTTTTGCGCTAACCAGAAAGAAATTTGTTCCCGTTTTACGGGTGTTTTACCAAGACATGACTGTATGTTCTGTGGTGTGATTTTATTAGTGTTCCTCTGATGAGGGGTCAGCTGTGGTACATTAACAGCAGGTTGGACTGTTGCAGTCCGCATTACATATTGGACTAATTGCCTATGTATTTTTATAAATGTTTTTAGCTGTACTAACAGCTCATCTTTTGACATTTTTGCAATGTCCGGATGTGGTGTGTAGCTGGCTAGAACCGGCCACGTTGATCCTGGTCTACCTAGTGGACCGAGCCTGGTAATATGATCATTATGTTTTAGGGCGCCATTAAACCAGAGCAGGTGCTCTTGGAATTTTAGTGGGATTTCAGTCTCCTCGAAAGGGGCGTACTCATCCGGTGGTTTCTCTATTTTGTAATAGTGAAACTCTTTTGTTCTAGTGTTTGCCGCTGGAAAGTTTATCCATGAATAGAATACCTCTGTCTGCCGATATTCGGGTGCCTCTATCACGAAAATTACTGTACCACCTTGTGGTGTCAGTCCATTTTCTATAAGTTTTAACGTTATAGACTTTCTTAAATGTACCGGGATGATTATTGCATCCGGTTCAGTCTGTAGGAGACTCGTGTCTTCCTCTATTAGTAGGGTTGCCAGTCTAGCTGCTTCCCTTTCTTCTTCACTGTCTGACATTTTATAAATGCAGGCTTTGCAGAGTAGGTCTCCAAGGAGACAAAGATTGGGTGCACAATATTTTGGAACACTGTATCCTTCAACGTTGAATAAACCAGAGCTTTACATAGGAATCTCTTCCTACTGAGTTCGGGCGGATTTTAACCTTTCACCCACTCCAGACGTCTATTGGAGTATTTACGGGAGAAAGGGGTCTGTGTGAAATATGCACGACTGAGTTACTCTAACGTCTTGCGTTAGTTTATCGCCTTACCAAACGTTTGGGCGCCATGTAGTGTAGTTCCTATTTTCCCAATAGGCCCTGCGCATTGGAATAACATAAACAGTAGTATCGACGTAGAAGTGCGGATCTTCCAGGCCTCTACTGACTATGCTAAACTTAATTGGGGTCGTTACCAACTAGCTCAGAGGTCACTGGAAACTTTCTTCTCTGAATAGGAAGTGATCAGCTTCCTTGGTACAGACAAGAAGGGATTCAGTTTTCCAACAACCGTGCAACATGACAACTTTGCTCCTCAGATAAGAGTCAATCTCTAGGGTTGTGTGAAACAATAGACAGTTATTTTACTCAGTCAGTGGTTGTGCAGTTTACTTTCACAATATGTAGAGAATAGAGAGACGGGCGTTTTCAATAAAGGGTAACATTTATTGAACAGTCTTTCTTCTCGTACAAGAGAAATGAATTGCCACAATTGCAAGACTTGTTATTATAAAAAGTACGTACAGTAAGAGGAGTATTGCGAAATAATACTGTAAAAGCATTGATATGGTTTCTTAGCCATACAATGGTTTAAAATGAATAAAACATATATACATTCATATATACATCAGGCTAAAATACTCAACTGGTGCTTCTAACTACGCCTACCCCAGTGTACCTGACCTAAGCCTAATACTTGGGAGGGGAGTAAGTAGCTTTAAGTTAAGTTGGTTTTGCCAATGTTTGCTTCAAGAATTCTCTGAGGGTTTAGTCAACACCATACCTCTGGAATAGAATGGAGGTCTGGTATCTCCTTCAGGGGGTCGATATCCCAGTCACCCACAAGGGTAGCCTGGAAACGTCAGAGCTGGATTTCTCTGCAGGAGAAAAGACAGCGTCTCTCTCAGCGAGTCGAGGAGGAGGAGGGGAGGCGTCCGGGGCAGCTTGCATCTGCTGGGCTCTTTGCAGGGGACGGCTGTTCAGCTCCTAAGTTCACCACACCATTGTTCGCTCGTTAGCAGCGATAGCAGTAGCGATAGCAGCTATGGTATCATCAGCATAACAGCAGCTTCGTCAGCAGCGATGGCATTGAGGCAGCTAGCGTTTGCTTAAGGCAACGTTGGTAATATTTATACCTGAAAGGTGCCTTGTTTGACGTAAGTTTTTGGACATAAGACGTCAATAAAGATGTCCCTAGGAAGTGATCGTCTATCAGTGCTCATTAGAGTCCTATTACTAATCAAAACATAGCAAGCGGGGTTTTCCAGGTTGCTGAGTTTTTTTCTTGTTGAAGAACTCTGAGTGTTAATCTAGGAATCTTAGATAGTAACTTCTGCTATGTCATTGCACTAATTGGCTGCAAAGGAAGTGGCAGAGAAAGCGATTCTGAAATGTGGCTGTGTCCGTGTGAGGCCAGAGACGAGTTTCTGAATATTGCATTTGATCAGTTATGCCAATATAGGGAATAAATGGATTTATAGCCGTATAGGGGCATAAGGTCACAGTATCGATCAGGGTCCTAGATTAGAACGCTACAACTTCCCCCCCCCCCCCCCCCCACCCCCCACCTGAGAAACCTGCACTGGCTCCCCGACAACAAGAGGATATCCTTCAAGCTCCTCACCCACGCATACAAGACCGGCCCAGCCTACCTCAACAGATGGCTCTCCTACATTCCCAGCCGCCAGCTACGCTCCGCCGACCTTCCACTCGCCACAGTCCCACGCATCCGAAGAACCACCACCGGTGGGAGATCCTTCTCCCACCTCGCCGCCGAGACATGGAACACCCTCCCACTGAGCCTACGACAGATCCAAGACCTGCTGACCTTCAGGAGGATACTCAAGACCTGGCTGTTCGATCAGTAGCGCGCCCCCTCCCCCATCACCTTGTGACCCTCGCGGGAATGTAGTGCGCTTTACAAATAAATGATTGATTGAATGACTGAAACGAGAAGGGGTAAAGGGGTGCACTCTCAAGCTGTCTAGCTGCTAGATTGTCCTCAATATCCAGGTCTGAGCTGGCGCTGTCCGCTGCCGAGAACGCCTCCTCATCAGGTGCAGACGCTTTAGCATGCTGTTCTCATAGCTCTTCAGAGACAAAGCGGTCCACCGTTTTTTTGCCACTCCTCCGACATCTTCAAGCACCAGGCCTGATAGTCACAGAGGGTCTTCAATCTGAAGCAGAAAGTAAGCTTGTTATGCCTGGGCAAAGAATACAGACCTGATGGAGGTGTCTGTGGAAATTTTGAGTGGGACAAAGGGCAATATCTAGAAGGTGTCCATTATTCTCGAGACGTTAAGGAACTTATAGTTTTTTTTTAACCGTCGGTGTAGTTTTGCAGCTTGAAGACTTTCTGGATTCACTATGCTGTGCATTATTTCCCCCATCTCGTGGTTGGGTCCAGAATTGTAGTCATTTTTCTTCTTTTTTTTTCCATGGGCCAGGTGGGCGTCGACATGCCACCATTTGGTGTCCTTCAAGTCGTTGACGTGCTTCCTCTGGAAGCTCCCACCTTTGGTCACCATCTTCGGATTCTTTTTTCTTGTCTTGTGTTATTCTTCTTTTTCCTCTTATTTTCTAGTCTTCTTCAGTTTTAATCCCTTTCCTCCAGTCTTATCTTTCTGGCGGAGGAGGGTGGGTTTGCTAGTGAATCCAGAAAGTCTTTAAGCTGCAAACCTACACAGACAGGTAAGAAACTATACGTTTTGCAGCGTGCATCTTTCTAGATTTACTATGCTGTGCATAGACTTTGTAGCGGTTTGTCCTGATTGGTGGCTGCGTGGAAGAGGAGTACTGGTTACTGAATATGTGTTGTAAGACCTTCTGTCCCACTTGCACTTGTTTGTTCATTTGGATATCTACACAGTACAAATGTCTTGTAGTGGTGCATTAGCTAGAAATGCTATAGTTGTTCCTATTTTTCTTGTTGAGTGAGCATGAGCCGCTCCTTTTAACAGTTGTCCTGCTTGCTTGTTGCATAGCTTTATAGTTTGTGCAATCCATCGTGCAACTGTATTTTTGGTAACTATTTCCTTCGCCAGCAGTTTATGGGGATGCTCAAAGAGCTGCTTTGTCTTCTCTGCATAGTGCATCACAGCCCTCCTGGCGTCCAGCGCCCTTTCTGTGCTTGTGGTAAGTTTTTGGGGAAAAAAAACGAGGTATTTGGCTTGTCTGGTTGATGTGGAACCCAGACACCACCTTTGGCATGAAGTGGGGGTCTGTTCTCATTACACTCTTGAAGTGTTAGTGCTTGCAACTCACTCTTCGTAGTGATGTGATAGCCACTAAGCAGGCAGTCTTTAGCGTGAGCATATGCAGTGTAGCCTTGTGAATTGGCTCAAATGGTGCTTTTATCAATTGAGTTAGCACTACGTTCAGGTTCCAATCTGGTGCTGGCATTCTGTTTGGAGGTGAGATTCTCTTAGCTCCTAGAATTTTTTTTACTATTTGGGAGGTGAAGAATCTTATCCCTGTTTCTCCTCTCGTGTAAGCCATTATCGCCACTAAGTACGCCCTTAGGGATGTGTAGCTTAGTTTACTTTGTAGTAGATGTGTTGAGTATTTTAGTACTGTTGATTCCTTTGTGATAAGATTAGTTTTCTATCGCCCGGCTCGCTCACTGCGTTCAGAATCCCTTTTCACTGCTGTGGTTCCACGCGTGAGGAAGGCACGCACTGGGGGGCGCTCTTTCAGCTTCAAGGCCTCCCAGTTGTGGAATTCGCTTCCATTGGCACTGCGTAGCACCCCCAACCTGCTTCAATTTAGGAAGAATTTGAAGACGTGGCTTTTTAATCTCTCTGCTTAGGTGGTTTTCTTTTTCCTTTTCTTTCGGGGTCTGTTTTTACTTGTTATGTTGATCTTACACTGTAAGTTGCCTGTGGAAAGCGCCGGGACACTCTTTTAGAGTAGCCGAGCGCTATAAAAATGTACTATAACATAACATAACATAACATTTTCCTTTGCAGTTTCTCCCTAATGCACCATTCAGAGAATCTTTTCCACTTTGCTACGTAGCATTTCCTTGTTGTAGGTCTTCTTGCCTCCCTGAGCACTGCCATTGTGTTCGCCAGTAGTTTGAGGTGTGCAAACTCTGGGCTGAGGCGCTCTGGGTGCATCACCCTTCTGTTCCGCATTGTTAACAGGTCCCTTCTTTGGGCAAATCTGTGTGCTGAAGCCAGCACCATTTCTACTATTTGTGAGAACCACGATTGTCTGGCCCACTGACGTGCTATTCATATCAGTGGCATCCTGAATTTGCTGAGTTCCCTGTGTATCAGTTGAAAAGCGTATGCAAGTGTCTTCGATCAACTTATCCATAGCGCATTCCCTTGTGACCGACGGTCTGGTTGTCTGGATGCGAAGTGTTGGCATTTTGGTGTGTTGCAAATAGGTCTATTTCCAGTGTACCCCACTTCCGGAATACCTTCTGTATTTCCTGTTGGTTGCTCCCCCATTCGTGGGATGCTGAAGTCTGCCTGCTTCCACATTGTCCTTCCCTGGGAGATATATTGCTAGTATGTCCATTTCTAGTGGAATGGCCCATGTCCATATTTCCTGTGCTAGCCTTGATAGTGCTACTAATTGTGTTCCTCCTGGTTTGTTGATGTAGAACATGGTTGTCGTGTTATCATTTGGATCAACACCCTGTTTCAGTACCACTACTTCTGAAAGGATTTTAAGGCTAAGAACAGTTTTTAGTTCTAGGTAGTTGATGTGTCTGACCGTATCTTGCTGCGACCATAGTCCCCTCACCTTGAGTTTGTTCATGTGCGCGCCCTACCCCAGCTGGGAGGCGTGCGTCATGATGGTCACTGTTGGAGTTGGTTGCGTGAATGGTTTCCCCCGTGATGTTTTCCTTGTTCCACCACGCTATTTCCTGATGCACTGAGTGTGTGACAAGCACTAGATCTTCCCAACTCCCGGTTGTCTGGGACCATTGCTGCTGTATCCATTCCTGGAATGGTCTCATGTGAGTCGAATATTTGGGACCAGGTGAATGCATGACTCCATCATTCCCATCAGCTTGCTCACCGTCCGAACTTGCCCCTTGCAGTAAAGATGTGTTTCCTTCAGTATCGCCAATGTTCTCTTCTTGCCGGGTAACACTTTCCCCTGTATGGTGTCAATCTCCGCCCCTAAGTATCTTGATCTGCTCCAATTCTGTTGACAATTTTTTCCAATGGATTGAGAAACCGAGTTGGGCCAGTGTTTGTACGACCTGCTGGATGTGTTTGTACAGCCACTGCAGTCGTCGAGATAGGGGTATACGCGTATTCCTTGCCTTCATAGGTGTGCTGCTAGGCATTTTGTAAACACCGTTGGTGCGGATTTGATCCTGAATGCCAGCACTGAACTGGTAGTGAGTTTGGTTGATCACAAACCTTAGTAGACATTTGTGCTTGATGGGATGTGTAAGTACGCGTCTTTTAAATCTATAGTTGCCATGTAATCCCCTTGTTGTATTTGTGGTATTACCTCTTGTAGGGAAGTCATTTTGAATCTTTGAGTCCTTATGAATTTGTTCAAAAACCTTTGATCTAGAATAGGTGTTGGTGTTTCGTCCACCTTTGGCACGAGGAAGTAAGTGGAGTAAACCCCCTTGTTCCTTTGGATGTGCGGCACTATTTCTATCGCCTCCTTGATGAGCAGTTCCTGCACCTCTAGTCGCAAGAGCGAAAGCTATTTTGCTGAGTGTGCCTTGTTTCTTGGTTTTCTGTTTGGAGGTGGGTTTTCTAGCTCTATACAGCATCCATATAGTATGATGTTTAGTATCCATTTGCCTGTTGAGAGCTTCCTCCACTCCTAGATGAAGTCTTATTCTTCCCCCTACTGGTTCTGTATGTTCGAGGTACTGTTTGTTGTGGAACGCCTGGTCTTTGTTTTTCTGTATGTCCTTCCGCCCACCTCGAGGTGTTGTTAGGGTGGGCGTTTGCTTTATTTTTAAGTCAATTGGGGGTAGGCTGCAGCCTCCTCGGTGTCTGGTCCGTCCGTTTGAGCGCCCTCTTAAGGACTGGCCCCGGGGGCTGGTACTACCAGTTCTGCTGCTGTTGTCCCTGCTATTGCTGGCCTTAGTTGTTCCCTTGGTAGCTTTGCTGGCTCGTTTGGTGCGATGTAGTAGGCACATTGCCACCCCGAACACATGGTCTTCTAGCGGGTGTACCCCTTCTCATCCCTCTGAACTGCAGTGCTCCCATGGACCTTGCTGTCTTGTTTGACTTTTTGAACTTGATTAACTTATCAACTGGTGTGCCAAACAGTTGTTCACCGTTAAAAGGTGCATTCAGGATTTTGTTCTGCACCTCGGGCTTGAAGCCTGAAATTCTAAGCCATGCGGGTCTTCTCTCGGTCACTCCGATAAACATTTGTTTGCTCGACATGTCCGCAGCATCAAAGGCCGATTTTAAACATGTATTTGCCATGTTCTTGCCTTCTTCTACCAGGTGAGCTGCCCTTTGTTGGTACTGGTCTGGTAGATGCTTCAGGAGTTGCCCCACTTCATCCAAGTGCTGGTATGCGTGCCTGTCATCAGGGCGTTGGAGTTTGCGATGCGCCATTGAATTGCCACACTCCTTTCCACCTTCCTCCCTACGAGGTCCATCCATCTACTCTCCTATCCTAGAGGTGATCCAGTATTTGTGGGTACATTGGCCCTGTTCCTAGACGTTGCTGTGATAATGGAATCAGCTGGCACTGACCCCTGGATCTAAGCAGGGTCATTTGAGGAATTCTAATACTTTCTCCGTTCTTGGAGTTACGGCTTTGCATACTGCTGGTTCTTTAAAGGCATCCCCCTTCCCTGGTCCAGCACACTAGGGAGCATGGGCAGGAACTGGCTCCTAGTTTGTTGAGGCAGCAGAGTTTCCAGGAGGAAACATGCCTTGGGTTTCACTACCTCCAGTTCGCCCCATATCTCTGTGCAGCCTTTTGTATGACCAAATTATAGATTCCAATGTCGTCTGGCGGTGAAGGCCTCGAAGGGTAGGTGTCTATTCCTTCTGGCAATTCGGCATCAAGGTCATGCCACTCCAAGTCTTGTGCCTCAGAGGACGTCTAGTCCGGTTAGGTCTGCTGATCCTAGTAGTCTTCGCCCTCGAATATACTTCCTCCTCCTCGACTGGTTCAGGCGTTTTCGGTGTCCTCGTCGTCTCTTATGACTTTGAGCGCGGGATCGGCAGGATGGTGTACTGGCTCATCCTTTCGACAAAGTCCTTTTTTCGTTGCAGGATGCTTGCCATTCCTGCCTAGAGCCTCGTCTTCTTCCTTTCAATCTCTGCACCCTGTTCGCGTCGAGAGATTGAACGCTTCGTTTCGAGGTCGGCAACGTCTAAGTAGTTGTTGGCACTTCTTTCCTCAGCGCACAGGTGTCTTTTGAGGGCATCCTTAGATGACTGATTTTGAGAGGGCTTTCGCCATCTGGGAGTCCTTTTTGAAGGATCTGCTGGGCTGCTTGTCCTTGGGTGCTGTTGCCTTTGCCAAGAGTTTCAGCAGCAATGTTCCCTTCAAGGACTTAGCTTCACTCCTACGAGTGTCGCTCGAGTGTCCGAGGGTCGATGACTCTTACCTCCTTCGACATCTTATTTGTGACTTCCGACATCCATGCAGTCCTCCGGTCCCTCTGGGATGTTGCCCTCCTCTTCACTGGAGATGCCCAAGTCTCAGAGCAAAAGAGGTGGCCCCTGCATGTTGTGGTTCGCCCTTCTCTGCCTCTTTTTACTCTGAGGGTGATATGTATGAAAGTCGAGCACACATTGCAGTCCTCGCTCTTGTGGTTGAGCGGCAGGCAGAGGTTGCAGACAGGTTGCTGGTCCTTCTGGGCACATTTATGGTGACAATTGGTGCAAAACTTGAAAGGTGTTTTGTCCATTCCGTCGCTCCCGGAGCCCCCTCAGAGCGCATTCTCCGTTGAGCATCGAGGTCATGGTCGAAAATGTTCTCCCTAATCGTCCAGGTTACCTGACCTGTAGTCGGGTGTCTTGAAGTACCAATTACTTACCTTCGGTAATGGTGTATCTGGTAGAGACAATTCTAGCCGCAGATTCCTTAATGTAAGATTATCCCCAGGTGTGAGACTAGATCCAGAAAACTCTTTTTTGCCACAGCATCTCTGTGCACCTGGGGCAGCACCACATGACTCCGCCCTGACATCTGTGGGTATGACGTCAGCAAGGTCACATAAGCCCGGCCCCAGTGCGCTGAAATCAGTTTGCTTCAAAGAACTTCACCAGGTGGAGCCAGTGCAAGCAAAAAACTGTGAGAGCATGTTAACCGTGTGCTTTAAGTTTAAAAAAAAAAAAAGAAAGGGAAGCAATCCATAGTGAGGAGCAGCACCACAAAAGGCAGTGTCCACACTACAGACCAGACCACCCATGACCGAAATAAGAAACATGGCAGCAGCCCACAGGACAGTCCTACAAGGGAAGGGAGACACCCTCCCAGGGGAGGGACGGACCCAAAGGACCTGCAAGAAAAGGCAGCAGACCGAGAAGACCGCAGTCACAGGGAAAAACAATAAAGGGGAGAAGGTCCTACAACAGACCCTCCCCCCAACAACCCCTCCAAGGTATGCAGAGGCCCCGCACGAGGGATCTAAGCACCACCCAGAGACCTCCCCCCAAAAGGACTGCTAGGAAGGAGAGAGCCCCAGAAGCAGGGGAACACAAAGGATGCAGGAATCCACCCCCATAAGACCAGTCAGAGCACGCAACCATCAGGAAGGAAGGAAGCGAACAGGACAGCCGAAGAGGGCACCCAACCAAGGGAGGCGAATACAGAACTGTCAACCAAAGGGGGGGGCAAAGGCACCAGGAGAGCCGATGCCACCCAAAGGAAAGCGAAAGGCCCAACCGAAGAGGCAGGGCCCCCATAGATGCACGGCACAGAAAGAAGACCAGGTCCGAAGGCCCAACAGGACAGGCCCTCGCAGAACGGGGAGGAAGGGCAGGTCGTGAAGGAATCTGCAGCTAGAATCATCTAGTAATTGGTACATCTGATAGAGACTACTGGCCGCAGATTCCTTAATGTAGAATAGATACCCTAGCAATACTCAGAGGGGAGGAGAGACTGCGAGGGGAGCCTCTCCCCCACCCAGAGGAACGCAGAGCCCCCACAGGGGAATTCAGCAAGAGGCAAGGGAGGATACAACAGCCCCACAAGGTAGGGGCCGCCAATTCCCAGTGGAACAGAGAAGACTCTGCAAGAGCCAACGACAGGAGCCAGCAACAGAGAGCACCACCCCCAGACCCAGCGAAGGGACAGAGCAGGGAGGTGCCTCACAGTAAAAGACAAGAAGAGAGGAGCAGATGGCACACACCGCAGCGGAAGGAACGAACAAACACACACACACACACACACACACCTACTGTGCACAGCCAGAAGCCCGGTAGAGGCCAACATAGGAGCACATAGCACTTAGAGCTAGACAGGGAGGGGAAAATTGGGGGTGGTATCGCCATAGCTTTCAAAGAAAATCTCAAGGTGAAATGGACTTCCACTGTAAGGTGTGACAGTCTAGAACTGGGTATTTTCAATGTTATCACAACCCCAACGGATAGTTGGAATGGAGCATTAATCTACCGCCCACTGGGATCCAGAGCCAAACTCTCCAACATCCTGTTTGAACAGATAGCTCTGCAGACCCTAGCTTCCAGCAAATTCATCCTGCTGGGTGATTTTAACTTTATTGCCGAAGACTTCACCGACCAGGAGGTCAATAAGCTTATAACTAGCCTCAATCTGATGGGTCTGTCCCAAAGGGTCTCTGATTCCACCCGCACATCTTGGATATGATCTTTACTAACATAGACCATCTGATATGTGACGCGCCCCCCCCCCCTCCCCTTAACATGGACCAACCACTCCTTGGTCTTGTTTTCCATCCTTAGACAGATGAGCGACCCCTTAACTGGGAAACCGAGTCAACCAACAGAGCTCTGCAGACTGTGGAATAATCTATCCCGTGAGCCTTTTAAAGAGGTATTTCGTCTACCCTCAGCAGAGAAAATTCCAGTAGCCTCTGAGCCTTCCCAACTTCTAGCAGGCTTTAACTCAGCCTTAGAGGCGGCATTCAATCGCTTAGTCCCCCCCCCAAAAATGTTCTACGTCGCAGCAACATCAATCAGCTCCCTAGTATACTCTGGAGCTAAAAACTGAAAAATCCAAGTGTAAATCCTTGGAGCGACGATGGAGAACCAGTAAAAATTCACTAGACATACTTATAATTTAGCACTGTCCAAATACCATCAAAATATAAAACTCGCCAGAAAAAGCGTCATCATGAGCCAAATTGACCAGGCCAGCAACTCTTCCAAAGCCCTGTTTACCATAGTGAAGGATTTTGTATCCCCAAAAGCCTGCAGTCAAGTCACACAGGAATCACAAGAACTCGGCAAGATGGCAGCGTCAGGCTAGACGCCGATAGCAGCTCCTGACTGACCCAGTGAAACATGCTGCTAAATAGCCTTGAAAGTCTCTTCTAACCAAAAGAAACTACGAGAAAACTCTGGGAACAAATACAAGAACACAAAATGCCGATCTGATGCAAAAGTATGCAGAGTACCGACTCAGTAACTATACCTCCTGACTGCAACGGCGTGGTCCCGAGAACGCCGCTCTCACTGCTTGCCTCTCTCATCGGCTACACAGTGATAGGGTTACTGACCAGTAACCGCCCCTTTCCAGGTGATCAGCCCTTCCTTCGGCGACTGCATCAAACAAACAGAGTACGCCGCCTCTCCAGGTACCATGGCTCCGAAGAATGCGGCTGCTGCCGCAGCAGCAAAAACTAGAGCGGCGAGGCAAGCCCTTCGAGATCAAGAAGCAAATAACAGGCGCGGAGCTGCCCGCGGCGATCTAGATGGAAGTCCTGCAGGGGGGTCTACCAAGAAAACGCTGGCTTGGAGAGGTACGACTGCCAGTAAACCCGACGCTGCACCGTCTTCCGCCCTGACTGCCCCCGCGGTGATTTCGATGATGCAGCGTGCCGCTAGCCAGAAAGCACAAAACAAGCCGGCACAGCAGGACTCAGTAAGTGGGATCTCCGCTACTGAAGCCGCTATTCGAGTGGCAGATACACCATCGACTGGAATTGGAACGGAGGCTGAGATTCCTGTTGGCGAACCTTCAGAGTCTCTGCTTACTGCAGAACACACAGAGGCATCTCAAGATATGACCTCTTTGGAACAAACTGAAAGAAAGATGTGGCTTTCAACACTGGGGTTCCTGGTACTACGAACTTTGCGGTAAGCCAAACAGTCCATTCCGCACCTCACGCTATCAATGGCATGTCTCAGGGGGGTGATAGCAATACAGCCTCTAACACCAGGGTGACTAGAGACCCCCCAGAAATTCAGCCACAAACCCCATTAAATAGTACTACTGGGTCTGCTAATGCTCCTACCCGTGGGGACAATGATAATGACAATAATAATAAGCCCAAACAGAATATGGAGGTGCCTATAAGTACATCCCCCCTATCATCACAAGGCATCAATAGGGGCTTAAATACTGATCTAAATGCAGCGGTACAACAAGGCACTGAGCTAATACAAACAGCTATTGAAATTGTAGACCTAGGAGCAACTAAAGAGGCCAAAACAACTGATAGCGCAACAGGCAATTACGCGATGGGTCCTGCCGAGGCAGCGGAAGTGGACAAAGATATCACAGACTTCTACTCATTTTCGGAGGATATCAGTTGGTCAGGTGACACAGAGGATGGGATTGACGAAGCAGAGAACGATTTTGAGTCGAATATAAGCTCAGAATCAGACCTGAATCCCCCAAAAGAATCACGTGATAAAAGGAGGACTATACTTAAAAAGAAGAGGGGAGGACATCATGGAGCAAATGACCTAACATGGGATTATACCCCAACCAACTTGGTTTCAAATCAGAATCCTACTGCAACGTCTCAAGCGTCATCCTCAATCCAAGCCCCAACAATCGAACAAACGGACTCGTCAGGAGCTACATTAACACAAGTTATGGAAACAGTACTACAAGCTATTGCATCCCATCGTGAAGAGACAAAGGATGGTCGTAAGGCACGAGTAGCACTACAGAAGGTTTAAGGTGTAGTACGCAAGCTCTCAAAAACTATGGGTGCCTTTACAGAACGATTGAACGACATAGAAGATCGGATCGTATTGAACGAAACTGAAGCAGCAACGACAAATGAGCGAGTAGAAGCCCACGAATCTGAGCTCCTGGACATTAGATGGAAACTGGAAGATTATGAAAATAGGCTGCGTAGAAATAACTTGCGCGTCCTTGGCGTACCTGAAAAATCAGAAGGAGAGGACTGTCTAGCATTTATCATACTGCTACTACGTGATACCCTTCCTGAACTTGCTAGTTGGGACTGGAGCTATGAGATACAACAAGCACTAACCTTAAAAACCACAGCAACTACAGGCAAATACCCACAAGCGATCTTAGTCTATTTTGGGAATTTCACGCTCCGACAAGCTATCTCTGATAAAGTCACACCGCATAAACACCGCAGCAAGGACTCTTTCATATTTTGTACGCCCGGATTTTTGCCACTTCACAGTGGAAAGGAGGTGGCGACTTAGACCGTTAATCAAGCCTTTTCAAGAAAAGAAAGCAGTGGTATATTTGAATAATCCGGCTAAACTAAAAGTAATATATGGTGGGCAAACAAAGTTCTTTACATCAGAGATCAAGGCAAAAGAATACCTAGAGAGCCCACAATGCTGTGGCAGTGTATTAGACTGTATCATTGAGAATCTTCTGTTAATCTTCTGGAACTTCTGGGACTTTGAGTAAACCAGGAAGACATTGAAGAATTGGGGTATAACACTATATCGACAGAGGAACTGTGGAGATATTCTAGCTATAAGAGTAAAACACTCCTTTACTGAATGCCCCAATACAGACTTAAAAAATAATAATAATAACACTGTTTTTTTACTTCTTTTCCTTTTTCTTCATCTTCTTTTGGCATTGCTTCACGTTTCTTTTATCCCCTTTTTTCCATTTTTTTGGATTGCGTGTTTCTACTGGTGTTGGTCAGGCGGTGCTAATCCATCACTATAGACTCTCATGGAGTCTTGTTGCCTTTTTGGGGGTTCTGGGGACTGTAAGGGGGGAGAGGACAGGGGAGGGTGTTGGGTGGGCTTGTGGGAGGGAAAGGAGGGAAAAACGCACTGTAAAATGAGCAGAGTAGAGGATACTAATGTTATATTGGTCAATAGCAAAACACAATGTATGAATCTTGAATATCGTCCAAAATACAAAAAAATAATATGGGGAAGTTAAACTTAGGATGCTGGAATGTGGCAGGACTAAATGACAGAGGGAAGAGGGCTCAACTCAATCAACTAATATGTCAAAGCTCGTAGGACATCATATGTCTACAGGAAACCCATATACCAATCTGAGAAATAAATCAAATAAAAATTCCTGGGTTTAATATTTTGGTCTCAACTACACCGACCTCTAAAACCAGGGGAGTCATAATTCTAGCAAGAGCAAAACTGGGTAAACCAATACGCAAAAAAGCTGACCCCCATGGTAGATGGGCCATTGTCCAACTCAATATTGGTATTACCATCTGTTCAATTTATGGCCCAAACCTTGATGATCCTACTCTGTTCATCGAGTTAGAATTAGAATTAGCATCATGGGCAGGTACGCTAATTTTATGTGGGGACTTTAATTTAATAATGGGCTGCGTGCAGGACAATCAAAATCAATATACATACGCAGGACGTAAGCCGAAAGTATTCAGGGCAATACAACACATGATTGTCAGTTACAACTTACGAGATATATGGACTCTGAAAAACAAAGGAGACCCTGGATATACATACTTTTCATATCCTCATAAAAAATATGTACGCATAGACTATACACTGACGACCATGGAGATTGCCCTAAATGCTGTCATCTTTAAAGCCCCCAAGACGATATCAGACCACAATGCACTCTGTATAACATTTGAGGCTCCCAGATATAAGAAAGTCTACCCTCAGTGGACATTTGATCGCAAACTTCTCGTTAATCAGGAATACATAACACATATTAAACAATGGACTAAAGAATTCTTTGATATCAATCAATATAGTGCATCAAGGTTGATCGTATGGGACATCTACAAAGCAGCATTAAGGGGAGAAACTTACTTTTGAAGCTAGTCGTAAAAAAGAGCGGGAAAAGATATATACACAACTAACAAACAAGTTGATAAACTTAAAACATCTGCATGCTAACCAGATACATCACGGGATTCATGCTGAGGGCACCCTTCGTAAGATCTTGGTGCTCAAAGCGGAGAAAAAAAAAAAAAAAGGAATCAAGAACTATGTGATTCACGAGCAGATTTCTTTTTTGATAAAATTGAACAGATATATTCTAACTTTGGCAACTCAAGCTCACTGAATCCAATTTATCCTAGCATTCTGACAGACTCGATTGTACCGACGGCAAGCTTCCTTGAGCAGTTTGAACCGATCTCACTTCAAGAGACCACTAACCTTTTATTCTCCGCCAAATCGGGCTCCCCTAAAGATCTATGCCCATCCAGAATAATAGCTCGGCTAGCTCCTGCATGTGCGGTGGAGATCCAAGAACTGTTCAATTCGAACTGGTCTTCTTCCCCTTTCATGGAAAGAAGCTTATGTCCGCCCAATATTGAAAAAGCCAACAGCAGACCCCCCCAGGTACTTGGTAACTACCATCCAATCTCCTTACTCCCTGCACTGTGCAAAAAAAGGGGATCGGCCATTAACAGCCAATTAAGCCACTATCTAGAAAACAATAATTACCTAGCCCCCTCACAATCTGGTTTCCGCCCGGGTTTCAGTACCGAAACTGCTATCTTAGCAGTGACTGACTCCTTGAGGAAGGTAGTGGACACTGGAGGATCAGTGGTCCTGATCCTCCTGGATCTCTCCGCGGCTTTTGATACTATTTCACATCTAAAGCTCGTGGAGAGACCACTCCTGTGGGATCCGGGGCACGGCTCTGGAATGGCTTCGCAACTTTGACCTACAGACACCAAATGGTAATGTTGGGACCCTTCCGCTCTCAAACAACCCGCTTAGACAGGGGTGTACCCCAGGGCTCCTGCCTGAGCCGAATTTTATTTAATATATATATATATATATATATGGTCCCCCTGGCTAAAATTGTGGAGCAGTTTGGATTTGAAATAATCTCATACGCTGATGACACCCAGCTCATGTTTACGATAGGTCCTAACACAGATTCTGAGAAAGCCCGCTTTGCAGCGGGCATGGTCACAATTTCAAACTGGATGTCTGAGAACTGCCTCCAATTGAATCCAAGTAAGATGGAGGTAATGCTGATGGGGAAAGCATCTAATTTTTGGACCGATGATTGGTGGCCATCCCAGCTCGGTTTGTCCCCTGTATCAAAACTATCAGTGAAGAGCTTGGGAATAATTCCGGACCACTCCTTAACGATGAAGGAGCAGATTTCTTCCGTCATTAGCTCATGCTACCACAGTCTCAGTCTTCTGCGAAAGATTATACCGTACTTACCCACTAAATATCGTAGAATCCTGGTCCAGGCCATGGTGACTAGTCGCCTCGACTATGGAAATTCTCTCCTGGCCGAAGTCAGAACACAGCAAGCCAAATTACAGGTCATTCAAAATATGGCAGCAAGAATGATCCTGAACCGTCCTGTTGACTCACCCTCGAACCCTCTATTGAGAGTACTTCATTGGCTCCCAATAAGAAAGCGCTCCAAATTCAAGATATGCTGTCTAACCTATATCTCGCTCAGAGGCACAGGTCCTGACTACCTGTGGAAAAAGCTGATCAAACAGACTTCGAACAGGGCTCTCAGATCCAACTCCCTGGCCCTTTTAAAAGTCCCCAGGATTCGTCTCAGTCGCACCGGAGGCATGGCCTTTTCTTTTCTTGCCCCTCGCTACTGGAACTCTCTGCCCCTAATCCGGCGTGAATGTACCTCCTAAAATATAGTTTGGAAACAGCTAAAAGCCTTCCTCTTCTAGGTATACAATTTCCTCCCCGCTTCCCATGGTCTCATAACACTAAGTAAGCGCCAAGATGCCTCCGGGTGAGTCGTGCGCTATACAAGTGTGTTTAACATAACAGAGAACAAGGCAAGTTAAAAGGTCAAGAAGAGGACCTAGGAAAGAAGCAGCCCGGTGGCACAACCCGGGACGAACCCAGGGCATCGACTCACCGGAGCTGACAGAAGAAAGGGAGCAGTGTCAAAACACACCAGACCAAACCGTCCCAGCAACAAGCAAGACGGAACCATCACAGAAGAGCCTACCGGGGTCACGACCGAAGGTCGCCCTGTATCTCGAGGCAGAGAAAGAAAAAGAAGAAAGGCCACCCTAGGCGGCATACAGTGACCTCGGGAAACCAGGAATCCGAGAGGGTAGACCCCATCGCCCAACGGTGAAAAGGGGCTACACAATAGCCAACATGTACCCCACCTGGGGTAGGACACGTCCCCAAACAGTACCAGGGGGAAAAAACCTTAGGGGTAAAACCCTGCAGCAGAGGAAAAAACCAAAAGGCCCACAGACCGCACCGCAGGCCGCTTACCAAGCAGCCAAACGCAAGAAAAAGTTGAAGGGCTGAACCGGCAGCCGAAGGCACAGCGAGGACAATCTGACCTCAAAGACCCACTCTAACCGAAATCAGACATATGTAACCCCGAGGAATCTAGGGAAGAGCAGGAATCAAACCACCACAGGGCCGAAGGGCCGACCTGCAACCAAGCGCAGCAGGGCCAAGAAAGGGTCCCCAAGGCAGGCTGCACCAGAACCAGACCAAGACAGCACCCCAACGGAGCAAGGGATAAATGTCTCCCAAAGAACAAACCAAAACCGACCACCAGACTCACGGAAGAGGCAGGAGGCTCGCAAGAAGCCACTGAATTGCTAAATCTGCATGGGTGTTAAACAAAACCACTCCATCAAAGGGCAAATCCACTAAACGTTCAGGTATATCTTCAGGGTAGACCCCCATCTCGCAACAAGGAGTGGCGCTGGAAGGCAACCGCACACACCATAGCACAGCCAAGACAGTCCGCTACATCCAAAGCGGAATGCAGAATATACGACGCCAACTCATGACCATCGAGCACATGGCTACGCAGGTCTCCCACAGATCCTTCCACGGAGATGCGGGGCACAAGGTCCTCCGTGGAATCATAGAGGACAGCTGTAGCCAGAACACAGAGCGTGTTGAGCGCATGCAGCGCGGCGCTCGAAGAGGCAAAAACATTATGCCCCCAACGGGCCTCCCGCAATGTGGGGCGAGCAACACCCGGGGCAAAGACGGAAAGGCAGCCTGATGAACCGGGCCCTGTGCAGAAGGATGGGAAGAAAAACAAGCAGATCAATGCAGAGCTGGGCGGTGGCAGAGAAGCAATGGCTGAGGCGCCGGGTCCCCTGAAGCAGGGTGTCCCCAGGCCCCCAAAAGGGAATCATGGAGCGACGCTTCAAATGGAAACAAAGGCTCCCCCCCAACAAATGGTCAGGAAGCACCTGCGCAATCAGGTAGCCCATCGGCAAAATACCAGCAGCCTGGGTGAGAGCCCGGACAAACCGTGCCTTCTGTGGGCGAAGGCTGCAAGCTTAGCCGCCCATCCCCAGGCCCCGCCGGTGGAAGGAAAGGCCCACAGAGAAGGGACAGGAACCCCATCGAGGAGTGAGGAATCCGAGGGCCCTCCGGAGAAGACGAGAGCGCCACAAGGGCGGCGACACGCAAGGGGCAGAACGAATAGTTTACCGGTCGGTGTAGTTTCGCAGCTTGAAGATCTTTCTGGATTCACTATGCTGTGCATTATTCCGTGGTCTAGTGGTTGGGTCCAGAATCATAGTCTTTTCTTTTTTTTTTTCGTAGCCCAGGTGGGCGTCGACGTCCCACCTTTTGGTGTCCTTCCTGTGACGTCGGCATGCTTCCTGCGGAAGCTCCCACCCTTGGGCGCCATCTTCAGATTCTTTTTTCCACCGTTGGGTCTGGATCGTTCCCGAGAGGGCTACAGAGATTAGGAGGAAAGAGAAACAAAACTCGAGAAAATTTGGAGGAAAAGCTTTGAGAAGACGAAAGAAGACGACACCATAGAAAGGACGACAAAGAAAAGGAAAATTTCAACACCTTTTCGACGTCTAGAGGAGAATGCGCTACAGGGGGACACCCTGAACGCAAGACATGGACAACACACCTTTTAAATTCTGTCGCAACTGCCACCATAAGTACGCGAAGGACCAGCACCCAGTCTGTAACCTCTGCCTGCCGGTCGACCACGAAAGCAAGAACTGCAACGCCTGCTCCGCATTCACACCGAAGACCCTTCGAATCAGAGAGAGGCAAAGAATTGCAAACTGCACCATGCAGGGCAAGGGCCAACCGATGTCCCTTCGAGACCTGGGGCTCTCGACCGACGAGGAAGATTGCGCCACCGAAGAAGACTTCGGCTACACGGTCGCATAGACCGATAAAAAAAAAAAGACTACAGAAAAGGTAGGAGACTCGACACCCCTAAAAGGCCCGAAACACTCGACAGTCTACCCAAGACTCTCGAAAAAACGAGGCCAAGACGCCGAAAGAGTCAGCCTAGGAAGCAACATCCAGGCCCAGCGGATCCTCACAGAAGCACTCCCTGGCGCCGAGGGACGGCGACCAGCCAAGGTCGTCGAAAAGCTTCCAAGAAAAGGAGCGTTAGACGCCGAAACCAGTCTCGACGCCGAAACCAGTCTCGACGCCGAAACCAGTCTCAACGCCATCTTTCGCGCCAAAGAGAACGGCACAACGACTAGACACCGACCAGGCGGCGGAGATGGAAAGAAGAAAAGGAGACTCGAAGCAGAGATGGAAGACAGCCTGCAGCGAAAGAAATATTGACGAAAAAATGAAAAATTAAAAAATTCCGTCGAGGCCCAAGTCACCAGAAACACACTTGGTCGATGAAGAAAATGAGGTTGAATTAGAGGTCGAAACAGTGTCGGAGACCTTAGAAGATCTGCCATATCAGGAAGATGATACCCCCTATTACGATGAGGAGGCAGATGACGGCCAGAGGGTGTACCAAGAATCAACATACTGAGATACACAGGACGAAGAGTGGCAGGACATCGAAGCTGAGAATCCAGGTAGAAGGGGTAGACACATATCCAGCAAGGCCCTCGCCGCCTGACGACATTGGACTTTACAATGAATGCATCAAGAACGCAGCAACAGCGTTCGGAGTCAAACTAGAGGAGGAGGTGCCAAAAGGAGATTTCCTAGTAGAAACACTACTCCCAATGCAAACTAAGAGCCAATACCTGCCAATGCTTGAAAGCATCAAAGGGCAAGGAAGAGGCATTCAAGGAGCCTGCTCCTTGTAAACCAGTCACGCGAAGGAAAGAGAAAAAATACAAGCACTCCTCTAAGGACCCACCCTACATACAGGGGGCAGTCACTGCAGACTCCATCATCACCAAAACAGCAAGGAGAAGGCCCAATGTCCCAACTACTTCTGGTCCACCCCCAGACAGAGAGCAGGAGGATGGATCTAAGAGGAAGAAGAATCGAAAGGAATGCCGCTATGCACTGGCACATGGCTAATTGAAACGCACTGCTCAACAGACACCATTACCAGATCATGGACAAACTGGGACAGCTGGTGAAACACCTCCCACAAGAATACCAACAAAAGACTTCACACCTAGTAGAGGAAGGGGAAGAACTTGGCAAACTTGTCTGAAAACAGCACTGGACGCTGCAGACACGGCCAGCAGCAGGCTTATGATGCTAGGCATCACAGAAAGACGACAAGCCTGGCTCAGAATATCAGGCTTTAAACCGGAGGTGCAACACAACATCCTTAACACCCCGTTCAACGGTGAAACACTGTTAGGAGCACCAGTGGACGACAAGCTCTCACAGCTCAAAAAGGATAATGACACCGCAAGATCCATGGGGGCCTTGCAGTTCAGGGTAGCAAAGAGAGGGACCCCCGTCACGGAGACCACACAGGAGAGGGGGGGAACCAGCCGGGAACGTCGCATCAGTCCTTCCAACATTCCCACCAAAGCGACACCCATACACAAGGCCAGCAAAAACAGCACTGGCAATATCAACACAGGGGCCAGTCCTTTCGCGGGAGGGCGAGTGGACGTGGAAACAGGAGGGGTGGACAGCAAACCACCTCCAAGTGACTGCCACATTGATAGTGCACACCTTTCCAAAATCTCAAAGGGTGCAGCACAAAAACAAAAAACAGGAGTGTCACGCACCAAACGAATACTACCACATAACACCAGTGGGAGGAAGATTAAAACTTTTTTCTCAAGGAGTGGAAGAAAATTACAACAGACAAATGGATCATAAACACAATACAGTACAGTACGGGTACTGCATAGAGTTAGAAAAAAACACCACCAAGCAAAAAAGTAAAGAAAAGAGCTCTAACAAACAAGGAACTAGAGCTTCTTCAGAGGGAGGCAGAGGAACTCCTATTAAAAAGGAACAAGGGGGTGTATTCTACGTACTTCCTAGTACCCAAGGTAGACGAAACAATGAGACCCATCCTGGACCTAAGGTTCCTCAACAAATTCATAAAAACACAAAAATTCAAAATGACATCCCTGCAAGAAGTACTTCCACAGCTCCAAACAGGGGACTTCATGGTCACCATAGACCTAAAAGATGCCTACCTGTACATCCCAATAAACAGACGGCACAAACATCTGCTACGATTTGCAATCAAGTCAAATCACTATGAATTCACAGCATTGGCCTTCAGACTAAAATCAGCACCAAGGGTATTCACAAAGTGTCTGGCAGCAGTCACAGCTCACTTAAGGAGAAAAGGGATACACGTATACCCTTACCTAGACGACTGGCTAATAAAGGCAAAGTCATACAACACGTGCAAACAGCATGCTCAAATAGTGACAGACACACTGATGGCCCTGGGTTTCTCCATCCACTAGAAGAAATCCGATAAACCCAGAACAGATCAAGATATTTCTGGGGGCAGCAATCAACACCGTGCAGGGGAAGGTGTTCCCCAGCGAGAAAAGAAAGATGGCGCTGTTGAAGGAGGCGCGCCTCTACCAGAAGGGGCAAGCTCTGACAGTGAGCAAAATGATGGGCAGGATGGCATAATGCATCCACATAGTACCAAATGTACGACTACACATGAGACCACTCCAGGAGTGGCTGCAGGACCAATGGTCACAAGCAACAGAGTGTTGGTAGGACCTAGTGGTTGTAACGCAGGCAGTGCACGAGGAGATATCATGGTGGAACAAAGGAAACATAACAAGGGGGAAACTTCTAACACCACCAACACCAACAGTGACCATCACCACAGACGCATCCCAAAAGGGATGGGGAGAACACATGGGAAAACTCAGAGTGAGGGACCTGTGGACACAAGCGGATGCGGTCAAACACCTCAATTACCTCGAACTGAAGACCTTTCTCCTAGCTATGAAGGCTTTCCAGACGAAGTTGTACAACCAGACAGTTTTGATCCAGACGGACAACACAACAGCAATGTTCTACATAAAAAAACAGGGAGGAACACAACCAGCCCCGCTGTCAGAACTAGCACAGGATATATGGAAATGGGCAATACCTCTGAAGATAGATCTACTGGCGAGACATCTCCCAGGAAAGGACAAAGTGGAAGCGGACTGGCTCAGCAGACAGACATTGGCCTCACACGAATGGGAGCTGAATGCACAAGAAACAAGGAAACTGTTGTACAAGTGGGGAACACAGTCAATAGACCTGTTTGCAACACACCAAAATGCAAAATGCCAACACTTCGCATCGAGACAACCAGGGAAAGGGTCCCTGGGGAATGGCCTATGGATACGCTGGTCAAAGACATTTGCCTACACTTTTCCGCCGATTCTCCTGATACACAAGGTACTCAGCAAGTGCAGGGCCAGCAACTTGACCCTGATACTGGTCACACCCCAGTGGGCCAGGCAGACATGGTACTCACAAATTATGGAAATGACAGAGTGCACCACACACTTTTGGGAGAAGGAAAGACCTACTCTCCATGCAAAACGGAGAGGTGTTGCACCCAGAGCCAGATAGTCTCAGCCTGGCTCCTGAAGACAGAGTTCGCACACCTAAAGCTACCCGAGAGCACCCTGAGGGTACTTAGAGAGGCAAGAAGACCAAGCACAATTAAGTGCTACGTGGCCAAATGGAAGAGGTTCACATTATGGTGCAGAAAGGAGGGACTGCACAACAAAGTGACAAGAGACTCTACAGTGCTTAAGTATCTCACGCACCTGCTCGAGACCAACCTGAGCTCATCATCGCTAAGGGTACACCTAGCAGCCATTGTCGCCTACACTAGAGTAGAAACAGGCAAAAGCTTCTTTACTTCTATGATTGCAAAAAGATTCTTGGAAGGTGCAAAGAGGATCGCACCACCTAAAAGGTAACCAGCACCTGCTTGGAACATCAATATAGTGCTGACAGAACTCATGAAGGCACCTTTTGAACCAATGCATAAAGCCTCACTACAGATGCTAACGCTGAAAACAGCATTCCTATTGGCAATTACCTCGCTGCGCAGAGTAAGCGAGCTGCAGGCGTTAACGCTACAGGAACCCTACATACAAATTCACAACAATAGGGTAGTGACGAGAACGGACCCACACTTTATGCCCAAGTTCCACATCAACCACACAATTCAAATACCAAGTTTCTTCCAGAAACCAACAACAAAAGCTGAAAGGGCACTGCACACTCTGGACGCGAGACGGGCAGTCATGCATTACATAGAGAGAACTAAAGATCACAGGAAAACAAAACAGTTTTTTGTATCTTTTACTGAAAGTTTCATGGGCAAAGCGGTTACTAAAGGGACAATTGCACGATGGATCGCACAAGCTATACAATTCTGCCACAAACAAGCTGGACAAGAACTAACAGAGGGGCCACGGGCCCATTCAACAAGGAAAAAGGGAGTTACAATAGCCTTCTTGGCAAACACTCCCATTCAGGACATATGCCTGGCGGCATCATGGGCTTCTATGCACACGTTTACAAAACACTACTGTGTGGACATACAAATGAACAAAGAAGCACAAGCGGGACAGAAGGTGCTTCAGCACATATTCAAGAACTCAAGCTCATCTTCCACCCAGCCGCCACAATAACAACAAACCGCTACAAAGTCTATGCACAGCATAGTGAATCCAGAAAGATTCACGCTGCAAAACTAATAGTTTACCGGTCGGTGTAGTTTTGCAGCTTGAAAATCTTTCTGGATTCACTAGCGAACCCACCCACCTCCGCCAGAAAGATGAGGCTGGAGAAAAGGTGGTAAAAAAAAAAAAAGGACTTTAATGGAACTTTAATGGTCCGGAACCCACACAGACGCGGTAGAGCTTGCCCCAGAGGGCGCCGGAGAGAAAGTAACTCTGCACCCGGACTCCAGCGAGGAACAGACGGCAATCGTCCGGAGATTAAGGAACGTCTGGGCAAAGAGTCGACACAACAACGCCAAATCAGCGCCGTGAGACCTCTACGCCCGTTGGAGCGTCCTCTACCGGGGCCGGCTCCTCCACCGGCACTGCCACGTCCCCCCCCCCCCCCCCCCAAGGGGTCGGGCTCACCTCCACAACCACCTGTCGCGCAGGACAAGGCGAACTCTGCCAAGCCAAGCAGCGACCCCGTACGGCCCAGGGAAGGAAGCCGCTGGCTCCAGAGCAGCGCCAGCTCAGCCTCTAGGAAGGCATGTGCCTGTCCAGAAGGCAGAGGGGAACCCAGGGAAGAGCCCTCTTTCCCAGTGACCCCCTGCAATGCCACAGGGAACCCCATAGGGCTTTGAGGCGAGCGCGCCGCGGGTCGAGGAGGGGAACCCAAAGGGCCACACCACATCACCCACTCCTGAAGCCGCACCTTGCGGAACTGGGTCCGCCGGGGACTCCACAGCCGGCCACTTGAGGCGAGGGGGCCGCGGAAGTCTCAGGGGAGGGGCAGAGGGAGGCCTGCAGAGCCACAGCATAGGCCCTCATCTGAGCCATGGGCGAACCTTCGCTGGGAAACGGTGAATACGGGGCCAACATCAGAGGACGCACGTACCGAGAGGAACTTGCACCCCAGCCAACCGAGGACCAGGCCCCAGAGGCAGACTGGTAGACTTCCCCACCAGCGAACGAAGTCCAGGGGGCTGCAGGGGAGGGTGGCGCCACCGCTGAAAATAGCGATTCCAGGGACAGATGCAGGGATGAGGTCGACCATGACAGGCGGGCCGACAGCAGCTTCATCCGGCGCTCCCGCCGTAACTTGGGCTTGAGCTGCTGGCATGCATCAGTCCGTGGAGTCGTGATGTCCAGCCAAACACCACATGCAGATGGGATGGGGGTCAGTCGCCGACATCAGACGCGCACACTGATCGCAAGTTTTAAAGCCTGAAGGCATTGCACACAGTTTCCCAAGTAAAAACAAGGGAAGTCCTGAAAACAGGCTTTGGCAGAGTAAACCAGATCCGCGTGACACACGAAAAAGAAAACTGATGTTGGCGAGGCAGGGCTTATGTGACCTCGCGGACATCAGGGCAAAGTCCCGTGGTGCCACCCCAGGCACAGCAGAGATGCTGTGGCAAAAAAGTTTTCCGGATCCAGTCTCAAGCCTGGGGATAATTCTACATTAAGGAATCTGCGGCTAGTAGTGTCTATCAGATAAGTTTGAATTTTGTCGATTTTCTTCTCTTTCCGTCGCTTTCTCCAAAAACTCTGGAGCTCTTCGGTAACTATCCAGACCCAACGGCGGAAAAAAGAATCTGAAGATGGCGACCAAAGGTGGGAAGCATGTCAAAATTTCAGGGGGGGAGGGGGCTAAGAAAAAATTTCAGGGACAGCTGAATCTTTACTCAATAGGCAGAGTGGAGCTGCAGGGGCTCTTAGAATGGGTGAAACAGCAAGGCCTCATTGTTAGACCTGTCTGCCTTTGGGTAGTCTCTATTTATTTATTTATTTTGTCCCCTTTTTGCCCCTCATAACCTTTTGAACTTTTTGTGCCCACTGGAGTATTTTTGTGGTGTTGACCTGGGGGTTAGATGCTCTTTGCCCTCATAGTTTTTACCTGAGGCCTAGGTGCCTTTTCTGACTAGAAAGTATGGGACTCACAAAATGGTCGCCATTAACTGCCATAACGGTCACCCCTAGATAGGACCCATAGACTAGAATAGGGACCTTCCAGAATCTTCTGGTCCCTTCTGGTCCTTCTGAGGCCAACCTATAAAAGGTCAGCTGCAGTGCAGCCATTTTGTCTTACCAGAGAGAGTCAGTTGGAGTACAGGCTGTAGTATAATGTGGGGATAGGATATCCAGAGGGTTGCTTTCCCAGTGCAGGGACGCCTCCTTACTGCTTCACCATCCCTTTCCCCTTGTATTTACTGACTTGACCCTGCCACAAGGTATTCCTGGAGACCCTGGGCGTCTGACCGTTCCTTAGCCTAGAAGAAAGGGTGGTTGTGGTTGGAGTGGTTGATGGTGATTGAACTACTGAGGAGCTCAGTCCATTGCCCAGTAGTCCCCTGCAGCCAATGGGGACAAATTCTAATCCTGATACTCTGCCACAACCGCGGGTGCCGAAAGTGACAGCCCAGGACTCTGAAACAGGGCTGCTGTGTCTGCCGAGGCCTTGGAGGGCTTGGCCCTAGTGACTGAAAGTAACTCCGTGATTTCTGTCCCCGTGCACCAACGCGCAATATGGCGGCCGCGCGGTGAATGTTGTGGTTGCCCCTGCCCCTCGGCGATCGTGGACACCTGCCTCAGGCGGAATCACCTACACTGGCCCCGGGCCGTCTGCGCTCTGTCCCGGAGGTGCATGCTGCTCGTGCGAGGCCCAATCTGTCCAGCTGGGGAGTAGAGCGGTGTGGAGAACGGCACGAGCTACGGAGCTCTGGTCGCAGTCCTGGTAATATTACTTCAGACTCCTGCCACAATTGCGGGAAAGAATAATTAAGCCCCAGGACCCTGGAACTGGGCTACTGTTGTGGAAGCTCTGGGGGTTGAAATTGCTGTGCCGGGAGCTACGCGGCGTTTCCAGACACCAGATCCCCACGCTCAAGATGGTGGCTGCGCCGTGAGTGCTGGCGCTGCCCCTGCCCTTTAGAGATTGCAGGCACCAGCACCCGGTGGAGTCATCCCAGCTGGGCAAGGACTCTGCGAACTATTCTGGAGGTGAAGGGGACCGGGCCGCCTCGTGCTGGGCGCCCGGTCTGATAGCGCTACCCTACGATGCGACCCCATGAGATGCGACCCCATGAGAGAGGGAGGGTGGTGGGGGGGCGGGGGGGGGGGGGGGGAATGGCAGCAGGGGCTATGAGAGCCTACTAACGAGGACTGTGATGCATGAGAGCTGCATGTGGGGACCTCTATTTGCCCAACCGGAAAGCAGAGCAGTGCGATGCCCGGAGGGGGGGTCCGAACCTCCTTGGGGCAACCGTAGGCTGTGCTAAATAGCCTACAGGCGGCAGTGACGGACGAGTGCCCTCCAAGGTGTTGTGGACGGCCAGGACTGGTGACCCCAGAAGATCTGTGCCCCCTAGCGGATGTAGAGACATGCGTCGCTGGACTATAAGAAGTGCTGGTGGGTGGGTATTTTTATTGTATTTAATTTATTTATAAAGCGCTAACAATCATCCTAGGTACGATATCACGGCGCTGAGGTTTGGTGCTGAGGGGTACGGTGACCGCATTGATTACTGATTATTCTGGTTTAGGGAAGAGTAGTGTCTTTAATTGTTTCCTAAATGATAAGAGACATTCTGTTTCCCCCCGAGTCCGGGGATGGAGCGGTGGAAAAGCAGAAGCAAGACATCGTCGATCCGCTGCCAGAGGGGCTGATGCAGCAGCAGGTGGACCAGATCCTCCGAGTTATCACAGACACGAAGGAGGCGTTACAACAAGACATTGCTCAAGTTTCGCTGGGACTGGGTCTCCTGCAGGCGGATCATGGGATGCTGGCCTACCGGGTGAAGCAAACGGAGGCTGCTTTGGAGGTCTTAGAACCAGCGCAGAAGGCAATTGATGTCCATATGGGGGAGGTCACCCGCAGGCTCCAAGTACTGGAAAGAAGGGCGGAAGATGCCGAAGGGCGTAATGGAAGGAGCAATGTAAGGGTGGTTGGCCTTCCGGAAGGAGTTGAAGGAGACAGCATGATCAAATACCTAGAGCAGTGGCTGTTGCACCAGGGGGCCTGACACCATTCTATACCCTGGAGAAGGCGCATAGGGTACCTGCTCGACCGTTGACACCTGGGAGACCACCCAGGCCTGTGGTGGCTCGCCTGCTCCATTATAAAGGACCAAGACCGGCTGCTCCAGAAAGCACGCACTGTGCGTCCATACAGAGTGGACAATAATAAGGAATCACTGTTCCCAGACTATACTTTTGATGTAAAACGCCATCAAGCCTAGTTTCTGGCGGTTAAGAAGGCCCTCCGAGACGAAGGTATTCAGTACTCACTGATGTTCCCGGGACGCTTAAGAGTGACGTTGGATGGCAAAACATTCTTCCATAATAACCCTGATGAAACATGGAGCTGGTTAGAGACCTACAGGGCAGGGACGGATGGAAAGGGAGGGGCTTAGCGGCAGATGGCTGAGGCGCCGAGATCGCGCCGCACAAGGCGCAACAGAGGACGACGTCCTGGCACTCAGAAACCTTCCACGTCACAGATGGAGAGAGAGCGGTCGGCAGACCTGCAGGCCATGACTGAGATCTCTAGGCAAACGGCACAGCGCCTCAAGGAGGGACTGACTGGGAAAAGGGGACTGTCGAGACAGACTTCGATGGAACTGATGCAGGGAATGTTACCATGCAGCATGTCACGACAGGGATGGCAGACGAGATTGTGATGCCTGACCTTATGCAATGGTTTCCGTAACTAGTAAGTGGGGTCGGTGGCTCCCGGTATTGTGGTCTTGGGATGGGGGTGCTTAGGAGAGGCTTACTGATTTGGCAGACTTGGGTGGGGAATTGTTCACACCGGGCGGCTGATGGTGGGATTTGATGGGTGGATGCGGTCCAGGTCTCCTAGGCGCTAGAGCTCCCCTCCTAGTTTCACTCTTAAAGTGAACCCCTGGTAGCTACCAGGGAGACTTAGTGGGCGGTTTGGATGGGTGCTAGCTGTTTAGAGCCTGTTCTGGGGAGGGGTGGTGATTTTGGGGGTTGTTTTTTTTTTTAGGTAGTAGAGCTGCTGATGTGCCAATGCAGGGATTGCAATTGTGGAACAAACATAGCCAGTGCTATGGGGACATCACCCGAGTTAAAATGTATCAAGTGGAATGTACGGGGATGAATACAATGTTGAGACGCCACAGGGTCCATGCTCATCTGGTGCGTAGAGGGGTGCAGATTGCTATCCTCCAAGAAACACATGTGGATCATGTTGAAGGCCAGGCATTGCAGCGCCGCTGGAGGGGGCAGCTTTTTTATAAAACGTATTCTGCTTTTGTGTGCTGATCTGGGTGAGGGCGGGAGTTCCCTTCCAGCAGACTCGGCAGATAGTGGACCCTGAAGGGCAGTTTGTGGCTGTTATGGGGAGGTTAGATGTGAGGGAAGTGACGCTGTAATTGTAATTTATATAACGCATTATAACCAACGGTCTCTAAGCGCTTTGAAAGAGGGGCCTGCTTAAGATTGAGGGTGGGGAGGCGGTACTTTACTGTGAGCCCCAGGCTTCCTTGAATAGAAGGGTTTTGAGTGGTGTCCTAAAAAGTAGCAGTGAGTGTTCTTTACAGAGGTTGTCAGGCAGTCTATTGCAGGATCTGTGGAATGATAGACAAGAAGGCTCTGCCTCCCATGGAAGACAGGCGAGAGCAGGGGCAAACTAGCATCCTGGCTTCCGAGGATCGGAGTACTCTGGTTGGGGCATAGTTAAGCTGTTTCTGATGTATGTCGGTGCCTTGCCATAGATGGCTATGTGCAATGCACAGACCCTTGAACTTAATCCTCTGTCTGATAGGGAGCCAGTGGAGTTGGCGCAGAAGGGGGAGGCATGAGTGCGACGTGGGACTTTAAACACAAGCCGAGCCGCGTCGTTCATAGTGGTCTGGAGTCTGGCCAATTGGTAGTCTGGGAGTCCTAAGTAGAGCGAGTTACCATAATCCGGCCTATATCCCAGCTCTTTCCTTGCCAAAGTCCTTGAACAGCACGTCCTTGCCTCTCTCGCTCATCATCTAGAGGTTAACCATCTTATGCAATTCAATCAGGCTGGTTTCCGGCTACATCACAGTACCGAACTAGTGATGTTGGCAGTCCTAGATGGTTGGAGACTGAGCCGATTCAAAGGACCCCTGCGCCCTGATTTTGTTAGACTGATCTGCGGCTTTTGATACCATGAACCACGAGCTGCTTCTGTCGCTGATGTCTGACTTCGGGGTGCAGGGCATAGCAATGACATGGCTCACATCCTTCCTGAAAGATCGCTCTCAGAGTGCTGCTGGGTGATGCAGTATCCAGGTCAGGCAGGCTGTGGCTCTGGAGTTCGGTGGCCCAGATGGCCCTGAAGGGCGATGGATTCCACGACATGTTTTATCCTTAAAAAAGCTCCAGCAGAAGGAGTCTTGAACTGCTCACTGCTGAGGAGAGGACGCTTCTGGAACTACTGTGTCATATAACTGACTGGACATTAGAACCAGACATGGGCACTTGTTTATTGCATTGGTGCCGCATACAACCAAAACTAAAGTGACAAGTAAATTTATAGACCTGGGCCTTGAATTAGCCAAGAGGGAAATCACAATGGATTGGAAACCAGCGAGGGGGCCAGGGGTGGGAAGATGGCAGGCGGAATTGCTCAAATGGGCGCAGAGTGAAGGCACACATAGGCTACAGCAGGCTCTGCAAACGAATAATGAAAAGGCGCTAGAGGCGGCGAGGGCATGGGAAGCCTTGGTTGCGATATTGGAGACTCCAGAACCAGAGTCAGGGGAGGGTTCAGACTGAGGATGTGCAAGGTTCACATAGTGCTTTGGCATGGGGGGGAAAGAACTGAGATATGATCACTGGACTTGATGGTGATCTCCAAGTAAATATATGACCTGTACTGTATCACTGTTGATCATGTTCACTGCTGCATTGAATTCTGATGTATTTTAATTGTTAGACCATGCTAACTAGGCACACCGGTAGCGGGAATAGGTGGGGGTGTAGAGGGAAGCAATTGATGATGAATAGCTGTAACCCAGTTATGACTGTTGGAAATTAATAAAAATATATATAAAAAAATGGTATGTCGACGCCCACCTGGGCCACGGGAAAAAAAGAAAAAAATTCTGGACCCAACCACTAGATGGCGGAATAATGCACAGCATAGTGAATCCAGAAAGATTCACGCTGCAACACCAGTCGGAAGGCCTAAAAAGAAGGCGAGGTCCCATGTGGGGTCGAGATCGATCTGATGATCGTCCGGGTACCGCTGGAGTTGTCCCGCACAGAAGACAAAAGGAATACAAGTTTGAAAATAAACGGTTATGAATTACTGTGGGAAACGAAAAGAGGACTGCTTATGGTCTAGAACCGGAGTACACATCTGTACCGGTTGGCAGAAATAAAATCTAAATATAGCTCATAGAGCAGGAGTGACGCGAAAGACGTGAAGAAACAACTTGCACACATCCAGGCCCAACACTTGAGGTCAGGAGTATGCACAGCATGTGAATCTACAGCAACACGCCTCAAACAAGTAGTTCAGATCCCAAATTATGTGATACTAAGCTAACAACTTTATTTCCGTGTGCTGCATTTTGATTGTCAAATTTCAAAGCACCTTGACTGTATTCAGGTCAGGATGCATTAAATACTGTCATACTGTAATAATTAGAAGGTCAGTAGCAAACCTGACCGTAATTAATTTTAATATTTATACTTACTGTGGCTTCTAATTGGTTGGGCGATCTCTGCAATTGTAAGTAGCAAAAAAACAGGTGGTTCATACTGACCACATTTATATATATATCTTTAAGCAATTGACACAGCACATGTATAATTTTACTTCTCTGCCTTCTTTGTATTTTTTTTAGGGCGGCTGTTGAATGTGGGAGAGGGCATGTGTTCACATTATCCAGGCGATAATTCAGCAGGTCAACACTGCAGCTGCATTAAAGACAAGCCTGTCGCTCAGCCTCTTAATACCAGAAAGTGTTATAACTTGGAAGTTTTATTTGCACTAAACCCTCTACAAAATTACTCTTCATCCTTCTCGAAGTAAATTTGATGCGCTTGTGTACTCTTCCCACTTGCATGTCTAGACTATATCAACACATTGTTCCCATGCTTTGCTAGTAACTCTCCTAAATGCCTCTGAAGCACTGTGGTAGGCAGGCATAATCTGAAATTTCGATCAGATTTATGATCATGTTCTAGATTTCTTCTGTAACACAGCATGAGGGGCACACAATACTTTTTCCCAAACCTTGCATTACTATTCATTCTCCCCATTAACCGTGAATAAGGCCATGCGCTGACCATGTCCAGTGGTTAATTATATTTAAAGAGCCTTTCTCAGTTTTACACTGGACTATTGGCTTTTATCCTAGAATCCTGGACGCTTACCTCCTCACTCCTCCTGAGTGCACCGGCACGGCTCAGCGCTGATCGCAGCGGCGGGCTCGCAGCGGCTGGGGGCGCCATCTTGGACTGGGCTGCTCGGGTGAGGCGAGGCCACGGTCATCTTCGCCACCCCCCCCCCCGCCCCCGAGTACCGCCCCTACTTAAACGGGCCAATATGTGTCAGCGCAGCGGGCGCGACGGAGGCGCGCCGGAGTTGCGCCTGAGTTAAGCCCGTCTGCGCCCGTCCGCGGCCTCATTAGCTCCACGCACATTGACTTGTATTCAACATCTAGGACTTTCTCCCTTCCTCAACCCTGTGCCTCACACTCAGCCTCTCCTACCATCTATCTCTGAGCTTCAAACTGTACCCTCTGTAATGCACAGCTTGCGCTGTTATTACCTCACTCGGTCCCTGGTTAAAAACCAGATAGACATTTTTCTTTTCCTGAAGGAGGCAAAACCTGACATCCTCTTACTGGCTGAAACTTGGCTAACCCCTCACTCCCTCCCTGATATACTTGTAGCACTTCCCGCAGAATATTATATTTTGACAGCTAACCGTACATCCGGGAAGGCGGGAGGCGGTGTAGCAGCTATAATTTTGAAATCCCTTCATGTTAGGGAACTACCTTCTCTGATCCTTCCGGACACCGAGAACCTGGTGATTAATCTTGACACTGAAAGTGGGTCCCTCATCCTGGTCCTGATATACCGGCCTCCCCAATACATGGCCAAGTATCCATCTCTTCTGGCGGAGCAGCTGGCTTCATACGTAGTCAGCTACTCTAAAATCATCCTTATTGGGGACCTAAACTATTGGTTCGACAGCACAGACACAGATACTCAAGCTGCTGAACTAAAAGACCTGCTTACAGATCTTAATTTAAACCAGCACATTCATGCACCTACCCACCAGATAGGCCACAGCCTTGACCAGATCTGGACGCATAACTTATCACTACCCAACCCTGTTATCAGTCCATGTATATGGTCGGATCATTTTATCATTTACTTCACATTAGAAATACGAGGAAATGTCAAGTCCAGACTTCCGCAAATGGAAATCTATGGACCTTCCGGGATTCATTGATGTTTTAAGTAAAACCGTACCACCGCCGCACGATGACCTGGACACTGGCGAGAGAGCGCTGTCTAATTGGCTACGCCACGCAGCTGACCTCTCAGCCCCCCTGGTACTGGTCCCTAGTATTAGAGGGAATGAAGCCCACAAATGGTTTTCCCAAGAACTGAAAGAACTTAAACTGGGGGTTCGACAAAAGGAACGGAAATGGAGACAAAGTTACTCCCCTCAAGCCAGGAAAGTGTACTGTACCGCAAGAAAGGAGTTCCAAAAAATCTTGCTCCAACATAAAACCAACTACTTTTCCCAAAAAATGTTAACCTCTTCCAACAAAACTAAAGATGTTTTTAACATAGTCAATGAGCTCTGTGACGATAGGACAGCTCCCTCAATAGCCCCCACCCAGAAGTTGTGTAACTCTCTGAATGAATACTTCAGAGAGAAAATTGTAACTATAAAACACAACATTGCTAGTTCTCCTAAATCTTCTCCTTTGGATGATATTTTTAATAACCCTACTATATTAAATGCCCTTCCTGCTATAGACCCTAAACCTTTTCCACTCTCCTGGCACGGGTCAAGTCCGGCTCACCCGACGACATCTGCCCACCATACATTTTCACAGAGATAGGGCACTCCATCCCTCATGGGATCCTTCCTCTGCTTAATCACCCACTTGATCAGGGAACGGTACCTGCAGGGTTTAAACATGCTCTACTGATTCCCTTGATTAAACAAGCACTGGCGTTGCCAATAGGTCTCGCATTAGGAAAGTGTGAGCTATTGGTATTGTAAATGACAATTTTTTTTTTTTAATATGTGTTGGCATTGAAAATATATAAATTAATAGCATTGTTATTTACAAAGCCAATAGCTTACACTTTCCTAATGCGAGTCCTATTGGCTATGGGAATGCTTGTTGTTAGCCAGCAAGGACAGTGCTGTTGTGGTGCTGAGTGATGCTGTTATGGTGTATTAAAGTGATGTGGTGGTGTCCCAGAGTGATGTGGTGGTGTCCCAGAGTGATGTGGTGGTGTCCCAGAGTGATGTGGTGGTGTCCCAGAGTGATGTGGTGGTGTCCCAGAGTGATGTGGTGGTGTCCCAGAGTGATGTGGTGGTGTCCCAGAGTGATGTGGTGGTGTCCCAGAGTGATGTGGTGGTGTCCCAGAGTGATGTGGTGGTGTCCCAGAGTGATGTGGTGGTGTCCCAGAGTGATGTGGTGGTGTCCCAGAGTGATGTGGTGGTGTCCCAGAGTGATGTGGTGGTGTCCCAGAGTGATGTGGTGGTGTCCCAGAGCGATGTGGTGGTGTCCCAGAGCGATGAGGTGGTGTCCGTGAGCGATGAGGTGGTGTCCGTGAGCGATGAGGTGGTGTCCGTGAGCGATGAGGTGGTGTCCGTGAGCGATGAGGTGGTGTCCGTGAGCGATGAGGTGGTGTCCGTGAGCGATGAGGTGGTGTCCGTGAGCGATGAGGTGGTGTCCGTGAGCGATGAGGTGGTGTCCGTGAGCGATGAGGTGGTGTCCGTGAGCGATGAGGTGGTGTCCGTGAGCGATGAGGTGGTGTCCGTGAGCGATGAGGTGGTGTCCGTGAGCGATGAGGTGGTGTCCGTGAGCGATGAGGTGGTGTCCGTGAGTGATGAGGTGGTGTCCGTGAGTGATGAGGTGGTGTCCGTGAGTGATGAGGTGGTGTCCGTGAGTGATGAGGTGGTGTCCGTGAGTGATGAGGTGGTGTCCGTGAGTGATGAGGTGGTGTCCGTGAGTGATGAGGTGGTGTCCGTGAGTGATGAGGTGGTGTCCGTGAGTGATGAGGTGGTGTCCGTGAGTGATGAGGTGGTGTCCGTGAGTGATGAGGTGGTGTCCGTGAGTGATGAGGTGGTGTCCGTGAGTGATGAGGTGGTGTCCGTGAGTGATGAGGTGGTGTCCGTGAGTGATGAGGTGGTGTCCGTGAGTGATGAGGTGGTGTCCGTGAGTGATGAGGTGGTGTCCGTGAGTGATGAGGTGGTGTCCGTGAGTGATGAGGTGGTGTCCGTGAGTGATGAGGTGGTGTCCGTGAGTGATGAGGTGGTGTCCGTGAGTGATGAGGTGGTGTCCGTGAGTGATGAGGTGGTGTCCGTGAGTGATGAGGTGGTGTCCGTGAGTGATGAGGTGGTGTCCCAGAGTGGTGTGGTGGTGTCCCTGATTGATTTTGTGGTGTACATCAGTGATGTGGTGGTGTCCCTGAGGGCTATGGTGGTGTCCCTGAGGGCTATGGTGGTGTCCCTGAGTGGTGTGGTGGTGTCCCTGAGTGGTGTGGTGATGTCCCTGAGTGGTGTGGTGATGTCCCTGAGTGGTGTGGTGGTGTCCCTGAGTGGTGTGGTGGTGTCCCTGAGTGGTGTGGTGGTGTCCCTGAGTGGTGTGGTGGTGTCCCTGAGGGATGATGTGGTGGTGTCCCTGAGTGATGTAGTGGTGTCCCTGAGTGATGTGGTGGTGTCCCCGAGTGATGTGGTGATGTCCCCGAGTGGTGTGGTGGTGTCCCTGAGTGGTGTGGTGGTGTCCCTGAGTGGTGTGGTGGTGTCCCTGAGTAGTGTGGTGGTGTCCCTGAGTAGTGTGGTGGTGTCCCCGAGTGGTGTGGTGGTGTCCCTGAGTGCTGTGTTGGTGTCCCTAAGGGCTGTGGTGGTGTCCCCGAGTGCTGTGGTGGTGTCCCTGAGGGCTATGGTGGTGTCCCTGAGGGCTATGGTGGTGTCCCTGAGGGCTATGGTGGTGTCCCTGAGGGCTATGGTGGTGTCCCTGAGGGCTATGGTGGTGTCCCTGAGGGCTATGGTGGTGTCCCTGAGGGCTATGGTGGTGTCCCTGAGGGCTATGGTGGTGTCCCTGAGGGCTATGGTGGTGTCCCTCAGTGCTGTGGTGGTGTCCCTGAGTGGTGTGGTGGTGTCCCTGAGTGGTGTGGTGGTGTCCCTGAGTGGTGTGGTGGTGTCCCTGAGTGGTGTGGTGGTGACCGTGAGTGGTGTGGTGGTGACCGTGAGTGGTGTGGTGGTGACCGTGAGTGGTGTGGTGGTGTCCCTGAGTAGTGTGGTGGTGTCCCTGAGTAGTGTGGTGGTGTCCCTGAGGGATGATGTGGTGGTGTCCCTGAGTGATGTAGTGGTGTCCCTGAGTGATGTGGTGGTGTCCCTGAGTGGTGTGTTGGTGTCCCTGAGTGGTGTGTTGGTGTCCCTGAGTGGTGTGTTGGTGTCCCTGAGGGCTGTGGTGGTGTCCCCGAGTGGTGTGGTGGTGTCCCCGAGTGGTGTGGTGGTGTCCCTGAGTGGTGTGGTGGTGTCCCTGAGTGGTGCGGTGGTGTCCCTGAGTGGTGCGGTGGTGTCCCTGAGTGGTGTGGTGGTGTCCCTGAGTAGTGTGGTGGTGTCCCCGAGACACACAGGTGGGGGGAGGGCAGCCGATCTGGGCTGACTCACCGGCGGACTAAATTTACACTAAATATTAGTGTATTGGGAAGAAAACTGTTTTTATTAATGATTTGTCAAATAAGATAGCATCGTTATTAGGAGCACCGCCAGTGCGGGAGGAACATTCTATTTACAATGAATCGGCTCTACGGCAGGTGTAGTATTGGCAATGAAACGTAGTGTTCCTTGATGCGCGGAGGGGGGTTTTAAGATACTGCAGGATCTGCAGGGGGGGCGCCGTGAGCTGGAGGTCTTGCGGGGGTGAGCGAGGGCTGAGGGGAAGGGTTATGACTGAGTCTGGGTAGTTAGAGGGGGAGCTGGGTAGTTTCCTAGGGTTATAGGGCGATGGCATCTGGTGTTTTGAAGGGTCCATGAAGTAAATGTAAATGTATTGGCATTTATATAGCGCACTACTTACCCGTAGGGTCCCAAGGCGCTTCGACCGCTGCGAAACCTTTCCTGGCTTCCCTGAGAGATGGTCCCTTAATGGGTATCTCCAGGGTGAGACCAGGCATCCCCGGCGGTCTGGTGGGGCCGTTAGTGAAGATGAGGCAAGCTAATGCCCAGAGTTGCCGAGTGTGATCGCTGATCAGAGTGGGCACCGAGGCGAGAGAATTATCGAGTCCGCTGCCCCTGGTCCAGAAACCTGCCGCGTCGGGAATCGAACCCTGGTCCCGGGCCGTCCTCTGCTCTCGGGTCTGCCGCCTCTAACCAGTGAGCCACACTACTTCACTGAAGCGGCGGAGTTCTGTGGTGGTCGGGATGAGGGGATGTGGCGGACAGTAAGGGGTTCTGCAAGGACCGAAGGAGAGGGCGAGCAGCCCGGGACGAGAGAGCTGCAACGCGAGGATGTGGATGACGGGGGGGGGGGGGGGGGGGGGGGTTGGTGGGAGTCTGCGATGATCAGGAGCGGGGGAGGGGGTCCTGGGGGCTTTGATGTGAGAGATAAATTAGGGGCGGGGTGGACTCTGGCAGGGGAGGGAACATGGCCTGGAGAGAGGCCGAAGGGAAGCCGGATGGGGGCGGGAGTGCAATTAACATGGTGTAAACGGTCCGAATTCAACGTAATGTGGGGGCTCTGTGGTCTCTGTTCCTCACAGGAAATGTGTAGCTTTTAGTTGCTGGAATATAGCAGATAGTGGGTTAAATGGACTTGGGACTGCTCACCTACAGCAGCAAAGTCAGGGAGCAACAGGCTTTCAAAATATGCACCAACACAGTCCAAACTGCTGCCCACAGACTCCCATAGCGCTTGTGGATACAAAACAACAGGAGGGAAGGGCGACATCGCATGTCTGGCCCACGCGCCCCGGGGCAACTGCGTGTCCATGCGTTAAGATATTCCTTACACACACGAGATCCTGCTGCCAATACGATCTTGGGACAAATTGGAGGCCAGTTGGAAGCCGGCGGGAGACTGGGCTGCGGAGGTTCAGTGGCTATGGGGAGGTAGGCAGAGGTTGGTGTGAGATTACAGCGCAGATGCTGGGGGGGGGGACAGTGCAGGGGAGGAGAACAGCTAGGGATTATTGTCACTGTCGCATTAAATGGCAATATTCCAAAACGATTAAAGGGAGCTTTGGTTTTAAAGTGACGAAAAGTAAATCTTAATGTTCTCATATCCGAAAAACATGAATTACAAAATGAATAGCAGGGCCAGTCTATGAAGTGTTAACAAAGAAAAAAGTAAAGTTTTCAGGTTTTATTTTCCACGGCGGGAGAGCCTGGGGCGGGAATGCGAGCGAGGGGAGGCAGGCAGATTAGGAGGGAAGCCGGATGGGGGCGGGAGAGCCTGGTGGGGGTGTGAATGCGCGAGGGGAGGCAGGCGGATTAGGAGGGAAGCCTGATGGGGGCGGGAGAGCCTGGTGGGGGGCGTGAATGCGAGAACCGAATACTCTGAGCTTTCCAAGTGTTTGTGAAAATTTATTCCTAACTAGCTAAAAGCGTCAGAATACGTGCATGGTTATTACGATCTCTATATTCCAATGTGATTGTCATATCGAAAATAGTATAGCTCAGCTGCTCGTGAAAGCTTAAAGCTCATTTTGAAATGGGTTCTCACGAGCTGCAGTTACAAATATGATGTCATTTGTTTTTAATTGGTTATTTTTACCGTGTTTTTATAAGGAGCCCTCGGTGGAAAAAAAGTGGTGAAGTCCGTTTTGTATGTTTACAGATGAGCGCTCCGTAATGTTGTGTGCAGCTGTCCCGGCATCCCCTTTGACTGGTGATGGCTGAATCATAGAGTGATGTTAGAGCGGAAACCCGGGTCCCCTGAATCAGAGTTGTTTTAGGATCCACAGTGTTCCGGTCAGACCTAGGCTCTCTCTCTTGAACATGGCGGCAGTGAAACAGCATCAATCGCTGCTTGAAGAACCTCCGCACCTCAATGGAGAGTTGGAACTAGAGGACAAGGATGATGAGGCAGATACCAGACGGCAAGGCTGTGATTGCGTGGAGAGAGGGGAGGTGCTGGTGTGGGAGGGGGAGGAGTGCTGCTAGGGCAAGGCTGTGATTGCGTGGACAGAGAGGGGAGGTGCTGGTGTGGGAGGGGGGAGGTGCTGGTGTGGGAGGAGTGCTGCTAGGGAAAGGCTGTGATTGCGTGGAGAGAGAGGGGAGGTGCTAGTGTGGGAGGGGGGAGGTGCTGGTGTGGGAAAGGGCAAGGCTGTGTTTGCGGGGAGAGAGAGGGGAGGTGCTGGTGTGGGAGGGGGGAGTTGCTGGTGTGGGAGGAGTGCTGCTAGGAGAGGAGTGAATGCTTGTGCATGTTTGCTCACGTGATTCACGTGAACTGCAAGAAAACCGCGGCTGAAAGCCCTTTGGTTTGAAGAGAAAATAGCCGACTTGAATTCTCCCCATTTCCCATTCCTGCGGAATGGTAAAGGCGAGACCTAAAAACCCGGTCTTGATCCTCACGATCCATCTAACCATCGCCCGATATCCTTGTTGACATTCCTTTAAAAAATTCTGGAGGCACACGTTGCTAGTTGTCTCTCTAGCTTCGTTGAAACCACTGGATACCTAGAGCCCAATCAAGCAGGGTTTCGACCGGGGCATTCTACTGAGATGGTGACACTGGCGGTCCAGAATGTACTAAGATGCAATGCAGACAAGGACATTCACCAAGCACTGGTACTTCTTGACCTGTCGGCCGCATTCAACACGGTCGACCATACCATCTTGGTCGACCGTGTCGAACAGGCAGGCCTGAGAGGCTCGGCACTGAGATGGCTGAAGTCATTTATCTCGGAACGCACCCAGGCAGTGAGACTAGGAACCTTTACAGCCCCCAAAATCAAAAACGAATGCGGAGTCCCTCAGGGCTCGTCCCTGTCCCCACTTTTATTTAATTTGTACTTACGACCCCTGCTATTTTCATTAAAAAAGTTTAGAGCCTTAATTTTCAATTATGCAGATTATCTGCAACTGATCTTCTGTTTGGACTCCCCTGGTGCGGCCACCGAATTTCGGGAGGCCATGGTCCACATTCAAAGATGGATGGGCCTAAATCACCTGAAACTCAACCCAGGCAAAACTGAATTGATTTTGCCTGGGAAGAGTGAACTGTATTGGGGGCCGCATTTTTGGCCTCCAGAAATGGGAAACCCTCCAGCTAAGTCCCAAACAGTAAAAAGCCTAGGAATCACTTTCATCTTTGCTCTTGTGCTGTCCCGCCTGGACTATTCCAATAGCTTGTATTTGGGTCTTCCAGCGGGGCAGCTCAAGAGACTTCAACTGGTTCAGAACCAAGCGGCCAGGTTGATTTGTAAGATTCCCAAGTGGCAGTCCATCAGACCGGGACTGGCCAGTCTCCACTGGCTGCCAGTAGCGCAGAGAGCAGCATTTAAAGCGGGATGCATTATCTTCAGGGCTCTACAAGGTAAGGGCCCTGGATTCATTAGCAGCCTGCTTGTCAGTTACACTCCCTCTCGTGATCTCCGCTCAGGTCAAAAGAACTTGTTAGTGGTGCCTCGGATCAGGAAACAACGCCAGGGAGGCGGATCTTTCCACTTCTTGGCCTCCTCCCTGTGGAACTCTCTGCCACTGACGTTAAGGCTTCATGAAGACCTGTTAGCCTTTAGACAGGCTTTTAAAACTTGGCTCTTTAAGCAAGCTTACCCTTAGTTAACTCCGTTTCTTTCTGTTACAGGTTATGTTTTGCCAGTCTTCTACAGCGCCATGAAGCCTACGGGCGTACGTGCGCTTAATAAATTTAATTTAACATAACATAACATCAAAATGCTTGGCTTCAAAATCTCAATATGTCAATCCCCAAGTGGTCTTGAGATCACAGATGGTGTTGCTGGAAGCATGTGATGTTCATGTTTGCAAGATGCAGTAGACTATGGCCACTGAATGCTTTAGACAATGAATCAACTCTTCAGTTTCCCTTCTTCTCTACTGCGAAGTCCATCTAGTGGTGGTTCCCGATGTGTTCCTTCTATCTCACAGGATGGAATGTTATATGTACTTTTAATGATTTTATATCCGGTCTAATTGTATTCATGAGTAATTTTTATATAGACAAATTTGAATGATCAGGATTTGAACTAATCACGTAATAAAGAACTTTGTACCGAGCTCAAGGTAGCTGATGCTAGAGTGTCACATCAGAGCGTGCATGTGTTTTTTTTCCTCCATGGCCTCAAGTCATGACATTTGTCACCCGCTGATGGAGGGAGGTACATTACCTGCTCTGCTTGTTTTTAATAGTTTGATGCCACATTAATTTGGGGACTTTTGCGGCTATGCTTAGCCGCTACTGTTTGTTGGCCAATTTTCTAGCATGGTCTCCGTCATTTCCTCCATCGACTTTGCACACTCTGGGTAAAGGGGCAGTCTTTCTGTGGGATCTTCTTTGCACATGCCTGGGTGTTTTTCCAGTTCTACCTTTCAAGGGTAGCAAGTAACCCTGGGCGTAGTACTACGCTAGGCTCGCATAGTTTGCGAAGTTTGAGCTACTACGCGAATTGCACGTTGCACAGTGCAAACACGCGTAGCGGTCATTTTTTGCTTGCTCGCGGTCCTCAACGTCAAGTTGGCGACCGCGAACGAGCAGAAAATGACATCCCGGTGAGACTTTTTCCTCGTTCGCAATCAACATCAAGTTGCAGATCGTGAGCGTGGAAAATAAACCTCCCGGCGAGATTCAACACGGGGAAGTCAGGTTTCTCATTGCGAGTGCTCACGTATGCTCGCAACGAGAAACTACCAGGCCGCGTTGAGAAAGCTCTCGCTCGAGTAGAAAACTACTCTAGCAGCAGAAAACGACCGCAGTGTGGACAAGCATCCAGCACTGTGCAATCAGTGCGAACTGCATTTTGCACAGTGCACTACGCAGATCACGTAGTGCGAAGTGCACTTCGCGTAGCGCTACTAGGTGAACTACGCCCAGGGTTAGTAGCAAGTCCTTCTGTGTTACCTTAGATGTATGGACTTTGTTGCCCTATTAGATTTTCTTTTGTTTAATTTTCAAGGTCCTAGTGATGCAGCAGTTTTCTTCGGTCGCTCTTTGGCTTCCTGGAGATTGAACAGTGTCTGCTTGGGTATGTCCTCATTCTGCAAGTACTTGGATGAGGAAGACTGACTAGGCGTTGATGCCTCCATCACTTGCCTGTAAACCTCTTTATAAAGTCCTAGTTCCTCAAACAAGTCTTAGTCTTCACTCTCCCTTTACTTTTTGGGTTTGACCTCTAAGTTGGTGAGTGGTGGTAAACTGGGGGGTGGGCGTTCTTTGTATTTCAAGTGTGCTAACCCCCACTACAGTCTGCAGACAGGAAGGGGAGAAACCTTACCGAGGGATGGGCCATAGTGTCACTTTAAAGTTATCTTTTGCTAGTTTTAAGATGGGGAAATCTGTCACCTGGACAAGCTGAGCCATCAAAACTTTGACATGTAATTGACAGACTTTATAAAAGTTTTTTTCTTCTTGCGTGTCTAGGTTTCACTTTACCACAGTAGGTTGAATCTCTGCATTGGCACCAGTTATAAAATAAATATTAAACATGAAATCCCCAGCCACACGCTGATGTCACCGTCATGAGTGAACCAAGATATATCAGTTTCTCTTGTATACATGGACAATATTTCTTTTAAAAGTAAAACGCTAGTGTTGAACAACACACCGTACAAACTGTTGCTTGGAGGAAAGGTTTTTATTAGGTGGTTGAGAGACCTCACCATATAATAATGTCAGGAGCTTAATCAGGTCCATTTATGTTCTTTAACAAAATCTTTAGCTAGGTCCTGGGTAGCTGTGGCACTGAGAAGGCAGGCATAGTCAAAGACACAATTTTCTGAAGGCGGATAGGAAAACGCCAGTGATTGACTGGGAAAGAGATGCCTTCCCACCAACCATTCCTGATCTCTAAAAACTCATTACTACCCTTAAATATACCATCCACCAACTCTCCCCTAACAAATCCAAAACATATTGCAGGAAGGCATGTCACACTTAAGGTAACAATGGACTGATCCGCACAAAAAGCCAATATCCCAAGCAGTAGAGACAGAAGAACACCTGGAGGTGAGCAGGACATGAGACTGCAGGCTTTAACCAGGTCTTGTTCCAGTCCTTGAAAAAGAACAAAGTGGATTCCTGATAGAAAAGGAGGAAAAATGGCAGCCAAAAAACATAACTAAAGCCAAACCATGGATGGACTGGCCCCATCAGCAACACCTCCACAGATGATGAGATTTTGGGCAAGGCACAAAAAGCATGGACCCAAAAAGGTAGGTGCTTCAGAAGTAGTTCTTGGGAACTATAAGCTCAATGGACAAAATCAAAGTGACATTTAACTACAAGGAGAACCTAAGCGCCATAGACCGAGAGGAAAGACATTTAAAAGAATTAAACTAGCTTCCAATACAGTGTAGGGATCCCATTGCTTGAAAGTAGGGGATGTGCAACAAAGAAGTAGTTATAACCACCAGCTGCCTTTCCCATCTCTTTACAAGACAAAGTAGCCGCATGATTTTCCAAGTCTTCCTACATGTTCTATCTGCATTTGTGTTTCACAAGTTTCTCAATAGGGTTACCAAAAGATACGCAACAAAGTATACATTTGGAGACATTACAATACATACACAACTTTATTTGGAAAATAAATAGTTTACAGACCACTAAAGAAAGTGCTCTTTTCTTTGAGGGCGAAACACATTTTGGATGATTAAGCATGTGTACTTTGAATGTAAGTTTAGTAGCGAACTCTTGGCCACCGCCAAAGATTAACTTCTTGAAAAGTACCATGCTTTCACAAGAAGCCAGACATTACAGCCAGGGTTCTTATTTAATGGTTTTATTTTATTTAAAAGATTCACAAAATACCATATCCATAAATTGACATTCTGTTCAGAAGCAGAAATGTGTAAAGTGTTCGGAATTCTATTCTTACATTTATTTAAAAGCCGACTGCTTTGAAGATTTAAGGGTCGTTTGTTCTCTTAAAAGCTTTGACATTGTAGATGTAAATAGGTAATCTGAAAGTATTTTCTTTTCAATATAGCCACACAAAGCATGTCTGTTTTACATTAAGTACTAGTGTTAGACAAATGGTTCTCGACTCAGCAGCAGAGTATAAAAAATAAAAAATAAAGCAGGAGAAAAACGTTCTGTAAAAATCACTGCGACTCTGGCATGGATGGGAGGATGGGCAAGTGCAAAATTGTAATAATCCTAATCTTGTATGTAGGTACTAGTTTTGGTGCCTATATATTTTCAGTACACATACTTTAATATAATGGAGCACATTTAATTTTGTGAAAAAGTAATTGGGTCACAGAAAAACTAATGCATCTGAGAGACTTCGGATTGTCTCAAATGATTATTTCAGATAAACACTGTCAAACTCATTTTGCTTTTTTTTTTAAACTGGCAAGATTGGAAGCAAAGGAAAATTAATGTACGGATCCATCTACAGCTCAGAATGTCATTCTAAAATAGTACAGCACGTGCCTCTCAAATTGGCTTCGCTGTGTGAGTTTGCAATGTGTTCTATGGACACTTCAGATTGTATTGTTTTAATTGGTCTTTAGGTTAGGATAAACAAAAAGCAATGTAGGCCAAAAGGCATGTAGTCACTGGGCACAGCAATGCAGGTAAAGCGTCCTCCTAGGTTCAACAGACATTACAGCAGTTAGCATGCCAAAAACTAGAATAGAGGCGCACTGTAATGTATTGATATGCCAGCTATACAACTATAGGAGCGAATATCAGCCTGATGGGGCCGTATCTTAAGAGTAATATCTGTGGTGTGATAAGCTTCATAAATGCTCCAGATGCTGGATTAAGTGACCTTTGTTCAGGTTGGAGCTAGAAATGTAAAGATGACACATTAAAGCTTAGGCAAATACTTCCCCTTCTCCTCACCATATTCAGCTAATACAATTACCAAAATAACGGCACCAGAAAAAAGGAAAAACGGAAACACTCGATTTTACATTAAAAATTTCCTGACATCAATCCAAGTTTCGGGTTATGAGTAAGAAAAGAATGACTGAAGTCCTGCAATTGAATTACCACCAAAACATCACTGCCATATTCGGGATTGCCAAGATTAGGCACATTTCAGAGTGAAATTCTGGTCCAGGTAAACATCCGGAAACGAATTCTCAGTTGGCAGAAATTGCTATAACGTCCAGTGAACGTAGAAGCTAAACTGCTCAAAGCATACAAGCATGCCCACAGAAGGCATACATTGTCTAGGAACATCAAAGTGGACACACTGACACTGTCAGCAATACATACCATAGGTAAAATTAAGGGCTGAACACACGTTTCAGAAGTCTAGAGGCTTGCTTAAAAACGTTGACAACTAAACTTGTAATATCTATACAAGCAGAAAATAAACAGCATTGCTTAAGTTTTTCATCAGGATGGAAGCAGTGCATTGAGCAAAATAAAAACATTACGCCTTCTCAGAAGATAAAATGTAAACATTTTCAAAGCTTTAGAGCTCCAAAAAAAACCACGTTAAGTCAATTTTTGCTGGTTTTCAAGAGGTTTCAAATTATTTCTTATGGCTGATAAATGTAAAGGGAGCCAACTTGTCTGAGGTTGAAGGGCACTGAGCTCCCCCAAAAAGGCCAATGCATACTCCCCATGTGCTTCAAATTCTGTTGCAGGCAGTATCGACTGGTCTTGTAGAATAAAGCAGAGACTTCGAACTGAGGGCATAGTACATCACAAGCATTGGTAAATTCAAGAAGTTAAGTTTCATTTTGTTTGGCAGAGTCACAGCAATACAGAACTTAATACGTAGGAGAAAACTATGAAAAATGAAACCAAATTAACATACTTAACTTAGGTTTCCAAAATAAACCAATTAAGGGGAGAAAAATAAAAAATAAAGCAGCACCTTGATTCAAATAACTCCACACCACTGGAAGCAGCTAAGATTTCACCCCCCAAAACCTAGCTGCTGCTGAAGGTTGAGAACAGGGATGTGGAGGGAGAAGGATAAGCGGAGGACATCGCACAAAGCAGGCACTAGATATAGGTAAGCCAAGAATGTACTAAAAACCACTTGTTACCAGTTGACATGCATTCACAAGCTGTGTTTTCAGTTTTCCCAAGGAGGCAGACAGGGAGGAAAAAAATGTGTCAGGTAGCGGGAATAACGGCAGGGTTGACATTCCAGAGGGTGACTAGCTCTACGGTCTTCCATCCTTCCCTTCCATCCCTTCGCCGCACATGCCTATTCTTCATCCTTTGGCGCTCCTTCCACTCGAGGTTTTGCTCCACCAAATATGGCAGAGTTTGGATTGGCTACTTGGTTGAGGGGTGTTGCAACAGTTCGGGGTTTAAGCTGAAGTCGCGGTCTTGCGGCTCTTTCCTCTGAAAAAACCAAAAAAAAAATAAAAAATATGAGAACAAGTTAAAATAAAACTAAAAGAATACTGGTCATCCTAATTGGGGCAGTACACTTCACAAATACAGTACACAATATAATGTAAATTATGAAACCTAAAGTCAGACTGGAACGAGACACTGCAGCAGATTGCACGGAAAGTCTGCAAATTAAACCCAATCGTACCTTTAAAACCAAAAGATTGCCTAGCCCAGAAATCTAAAATCACAAAGGCATGGAAAAGCTCCCGGAATATTGCTTTAACTATAGATTTGTAAATTATCCAAGACATGGTATCTAGTCAGACAAAACAAAAATATATATTTCATATCAGTGAACCTAATTTTAAAACACAAAATCGTGAAATTGATCTATTAAATATCCAACATCAACAACTCCTTTATGGTTTTTATAATAAGCTCAAAAGAGCAATGGGCCGTGCAGATACACGGGGAAAACGAGCAGACTCAAGTATTGTGAAAAAGTTATACAAGACAAAATAAATGACTGAAGACTTGGTTGTTCAGTTGGTTACATTGGGGAATTTTGATGTGTTTCCTACAGTGCAAACGCAACAGAGTCTAAGGGCTGTACAAGGTCCCATGGTAACCGAGGAAGCATATGGAGAAATCCTTTCAGAGCACTAAAAGTGTTTTTGCGACAAGTATCACGAAGAGCAAGGAGTTGAAAATTTCAGAGCAATGCACAAAAGCGAGAACTAACAGCAAATGAGCTTAACAGTTCCTGATACGATGTGCACACCCTTTTGTGTAATTAGAGCTACTTATGTTCAATGAAAAACAGAAACTACTAAAATTATTAATGTTGCAATAGTGACCACGTCAGACAAGAGGACATTAGTCGTGACCATATGCAGGATTACCAACAGTGACATTTCCACAGTACATCAGGTAGGGTTACCAGTGGTAAAGTAAAAGGGCTTAGTCAATGTGGAATGCCTCTACCTAGCTAAAACATGTCTGACATAGCTGCAGTGCCCGTGACGCAAAATATTAGTAATCAGTGTACTCACATGATTTACAATTCCAAAATCAGCCAATGAGTTCTGAAAATATACACTTTGTCTCACACAATTTGGACTACACATTAATTGAAAGCAACAAAAGGTTCCAGTATAGTAGGCTGGGATATTCACAGGATAGCTAATTACAGGTTCCAGTGTAGTAGGATGGGATATACACACAATATAGCTACTTGCAGGTAGCTGAAGAGCTACCAGTAGCTTAAGAGCTATTAATTGGAAAAGCCTGGTTAAGAGTAACAGGTGAAGTGCTGACCTGAAAATATGTATACAAAGTGTAAATCATTGGATTGTAATTGCTCCTCACTAGTAGAATGCCAGGCAATCATGAGATGTGAAAGTGAGTGAATGTATACAGGGTGTATTTGAGTTTAACTCACAACAGGAGTATGTAGGATGTAAGCAAGACAGATTACACCAGAAGGGTAAAAAAATAGAGATAAACGTATTTAACTGCACCATGTTTTGCTGCTTAGAAAGCTTTTCTGGGTTCACATTCTGCCATATAGTGGCTGTGTCAGAAATTAACAATTTCCCACTATCTTTTTTTCCCCCACCTTGTGAGTAAGCAGCAGAGACCCCCCCCCCCTTCCTCGACATACGAAGCCCACAATGCCCCAGCACATAGTGGAAATCTTTAACTTAGATTCTTTATCCTCCTACTGTGATTACCTGTGACTATTAGTGCATGTATTCATTCTGGAGTTTCAGCCTTTAGCTTACATAGGGTGAGCTAAATGCGGGCATTAACATTCCAAGAAACTATCTACAGATACGCAAAGATAGTCGGGTCATTCCAAAAGGCGGTATTATATTTCCATGTGAATCAATCGACAGATATAACTTTTTTTCAGTATCCAGAAACAAGCTGAAAAAGCAATATACAAACTAGATGTGAAGCAAAGCAGTAATGAATTGCTTGCAAGAAAAGCAGGAGGGGGAGAAGACAAAATAAACCCAAAAAAACGAGCAGTTTTTCAAGGCACGCGCCCTGGGAAGCAGGGTTTTCCAGTGGCAAAAAGGTTAATTAAAGATTGTTAAACAAACCATTCAAACTTGTTATACCCTGGTGGGAAAGATAAACCCTTGATAATAAGCCCAGGGCACAAACCAATCTAGTCTAGTGAAGGTCTCCATCACGGATATATACACAGCTGCCACATGGCTGTCAAACACTTCACAAAAACACAACTGCATGGAGAAACAGTTGGCCAGAAGGTCCTTAAACACCTTTTTGCAACCACGCAAGCTTCACGCCAGCCTCCCACAAAAAGTCAACATTGCTACATAATCTATGCCAGCAAGTGGAGCCAGGGAAGATTCATGCTGCAAGATCAAAAGGCTGCTTACCTGTAACAATAGTTTTGCAGCAACCGATAAAAGCCTGCAGCTTTTTTGATTCACATGTGATGTACTCACCTCCCCAATGAATGGATAGGGGTTAGTAAATCGGTAAAATCCCAAAGCGGATTAAAAAAACAAAAAAAAACACTAACACTGCTGAGCACAGGTCACCACAGCAGGGGGAAAAAGTATCCTAAAGTAGCAACTGCATACTGGGCCATTGTTCCCTTCTAATCATCATCATCATCATCATCATCATCATAAGGAGCCTGGCTCTGCCCACACGTTTTATGCCCAAAAGGAATCTGAGTGAGGGAATTTCGACCCAACTACTGGATGGTAGAATAAAACACCGCATCCATATTAAGATTCTAGTTATGAAAGAAGCAGTTCCTGAATGGCTATCCATACCCAAGAGAAGATGGTTCAGTAATTACATGGCGAGTAGAAGCAAAATAAAAAGCATTTCCATTTCTAAAGTTGAAACCTTGCAAATCATCCATGGAGCATTCAGGTTATAGGTAAAGGTTTTCATCTAGGCTGAACCAAAGGGATTAAGCAACGTTGACATGCTTCAGACTAATGCCTGCATGTGTGGTGACATGAATCCACATACTTCTGTTACAGTTAGATAAACTGAAAACAATTATTAAAATTCCATTCTACAAAGGCAGAATATCCTTTACCCCCGCACACCAATACTATGTATACCCCTACTCTATTTAAAGAAACAAAGGAGGATCGGTCTATCACAAGACAACATTAAGGAAGAAATCTACCTCAGAAGGACCTAGTCACTCGTTTTGAGAACTTCTCCACCAGACTACATTTGGTTCTTGTGGAGGATCATCAGTTGCAACTTTCATTAAACCAAAATGTTATTTTTGACTATTCACTGTTCATGATTAGTTAAAGTTTGAACTCAGCCAGAGACATTTCTCCTGGAGTTCCAAAGGCGGTGTCATCGTCTGGTATGTTGGGGAGGTTCCTCTGGGGGGAGGGGGGTTGGAGCACTGGGTGGAGGGCGTAGGGGGGGGAAGATAAAACATCCTCATATGGAAAAAGTTCATTTATACAAGGTTCTAGACGGGCGGGAAATAAGAACCGGGTCATGAGTAAGTTATATAATTTTAAAACCCTCTCATGGAACGTGAATGGGTTGGGGGAAAAAAGGAAGCAGTTCCGGGTTTGTGAGTTTTTAAGGAATCAGAAGCGCACCTGCTTCAGGAAACTCATCTAGAGGCAAATGCTTGTAGTGCACTTTTCGGGAAATTGATGTGGGTGCAGGAAATTGTATGCTCTAGGCAGATGGGAACAACTAGGGGGGTCACAATAATAATTCGGGCAAATAGAGGGATATGTCTGAAAAAATATGAAACGGATCAGACAGGAAAATGGTTGGCGGCAGCCATATCCATTTATAACATCCCTTATACGTATGCAGTGTATTATGGCCCCAACGATGATAACCCTGGTCCGCTACAGCAGCAGCTTTACTAGGGACTACGGGCCCAGTGATCCTGGGGGGTGATTTTAACTTTGTTTTTGATCAGACTCTAGATAGAACCTCCAAAGCTAAGTATCACACTCCCACTAAATCACTTTCAACCTTAGGCTGTATGATGAAAGACTTTAACTTGTTAGACGTATGGAGGATTAAATACGGTTCTACCAGGGGGTTTACATTTTACAGTAAAAAGTACAAACACTATTCAAGGATAGACCACTTTTTAGTCGATCAACACCTTCTCTCAACCATCAGTTCCCTTTCATTTACACCCGTCGGGATATCAGACCACGCAGTTTTGGAACTGGTTCTCCTATTAAGTTCAAGTCCCTTAAATACCAGATGGGCATTAGAGGACATTGCTACTTAGTGATCAGGTCAAAAGAGTAGTAAGAGAAAAGACCAACAATTTCTTTGCAATCAATACAGGCTCCTCTACCCCTCAGGTTGTTTGGGAAACTTATAAGGCCTTTTTGAGAGGGGTCCTGAGCTCTCTAATGGCGTATAAAAGAAAGGCTATAAAAAATAAAAGGCGGGAAGATCTAGAGGCTATAACTAGAAAAGACTGAGCGACAAATAGCCATTTCTTCAAATCCTGAGAGGATCCCGGCATTAGAAAAGTAGCTTTCAGATCTACAACTTAATCAGTGACGAGAAAATTATAAAAGAAAAATGGGAGACCAGTAAATTAAAGAACTTTGAATATGGCGATAAATGTGGGGCCCTTCTAGCATGGAAATCTAGAGAGGAAAGAAATAGAAATAACATTAAAGTCTTAATTCAGAGAGACAGGGGTCTTAATTGTGGAAGATGGAGGTATCAGAGAAGAAGCCAGGAGGTTTATGCAAAGTCTCTATACTGAGGACAATAATCCAAAGCTAGAAGAGATCGAGACCTGGCTGACCCAGAGAGATTTACCTCAAATTTCTGACCCAGATAGGAGGTATTTAGAAAGCGAGATCATGTAGGGAGACGTATTAAATCAATTAAAGAAAATGAAGCGGGGTAAAGCCGCAGGTTCAGACGGGCTTCCGGTTGAGGTCTATTTAGACCATACAGTACAACTGGTGCCCGTCCTTACTACACTTTTTAACTGTTTACTATCTCAAGGTCACAGTATCCCCCCTACATGGACTGAAGCTACAATAACGCTTATTGCAAAACCCAATAAAGATCTTAAGAAAATAGAATCTTACAGGCCAATTTCCCTTCTGAACTCAGATATTAAGTTATATTCCGGGATTTTAGCTACCAGACTTGCTAAAATAATAAAACCCATAATTTATTCTGATCAAAGGGGTTTTATCCCGGGGAGACAACTGAACGAATTAACCTTTCAAGTGATAGGAGCCATAGATTACGCTGAAGACAAAGGCCTCCCGTTAGCCCTGGTCGCGATAGACGCAGCCAAGGCTTTCGATCAGGTTAATTGGAAATATCTCTGGGCCACTATGGTTGCGTTTGGGTTCCCTCCAGCTTTTATAGAGGATATTAAATCATTGTATCAAAACCCATTAGCAAAAGTATTGGTTAACGGGGCTCTATCTGACTGGTTTAATATATCGCAAGGAACCTGGCAGGGCTGCCCCCTGTCTCCCCTTTTGTTTGACATTTATATGGAGCCTTTTGTTTGTGGTATTAGAGAAGATAATGTAATTCAACCCTTTAGAATGGCAAACATGGAGCTCAAAACTGCCTGATATGCCGATGACCTTCTCTTATACACCTCTAATCATATAGAAGCTATACCCAGGCTATTTGACCGAGCTGAGGAATTTGGAAGGTTGTCAGGTTACCAGATCAACAGGGAGAATACAGAGATAATGGGGTGGAACAATAATACTCCTATACAGGGGGTAAAACAAAAAATGCGATATCTAGGAATTTATTTAACTCAAGAATTAAAGAATATCCCGAAAATCAGCTGTCAGACTGTTGTAAAAGACATCATTAAAACATTAACAAGATGGGGCAGTCTACCATTAAATATATATGGACGAGTTACTCATTAAAATGTCTATACTCCCTAAGCTGACTTTTTTAATGTAATTCCATCCCTCTATCTTTTCAGTTGAAAGAAATCGCGAACCTTCAGGGCAGGATCGGCTCTTATCTGGGCCTGTAAATCTCCCAGGGTAGCCTGGAAAAAATTGAGGGGTCTAAAAATTGGGGGTCTGGCTTTACCAGACCTATTACTCTACTGCCATGCCTTCCATTTTAAAAACGAATAGTTTCTTACCTGTCGGTGTAGTTTTGCAGCTTGAAGATCTTTCTGGATTCACTATGCTGTGCATATTCCGCGGTCTTGTGGTTGGGTCCGGATTCGTAGTCTTTGCTTTTTTTTTTTTGTAGCCCTTGTGGGCGTCGGCGTCACACCTCCTCGGGTGCATTTCCGGTGACGTCGGCATGCTTCCTGCGGAAGCTCCCACTCTTGGGCACCATCTTCGGATTCTTTTTTCCGTGTTTCCTTCTTTTCCGAAGCAATGGCAATGTTCTATTCAGGTGATAATTTCTTTACCACTTGTCCTTATATTCTGTTACTTCTCCTCCCATTTTTTTTTTTTTTTTGGACCACCTCTTCTCTCTCCAGCCTCATCTTTCTGGCGGAGGTGGGTGGGTTCGCTAGTGAATCCAGAAAGATCTTCAAGCTGCAAAACTACACCGACAGGTAAGAAACTATTCGTTTTGCAGCGTGAATCCTTCTGGATTCACTATGCTGTGCATAGATTTTGTAGCGGTTTCTCATTTCCGTGGTGGCTGGGTGGAAGATGAGCTCTGGTTTCTGAATATATGCTGGAGCACCCTTTGTCCGACTTGTGCTTCCTTGTTCATCTGAACATCCACGCAATAGTGCTTCGTGAATGTGTGCACCGAAGCCCATGTTGCCGCCAGGCATATGTCTTGTATGGGTGTATTGGCCAGGAAGGCTATTGTAGCCCCCTTTTTCCTAGTGGAGTGGGCGCGTGCCCCCTCTGGCAGATCTTCTCCTGCCCTTTTGTGGCAGAGTTGGATTGTTTGCGCGATCCATCGTGCAATAGTGTTCTTAGTGACTGCCTTGCCCATGTAACTGTTGGCGAACGACACAAAGAACTGTTTCGTTTTCCTGTGTCCTTTTGTCCTTTCGATGTAATGCAGGACCGCCCTTCTGGCGTCCAGGGTATGCAGAGCTCGCTCTGCGCTAGTGGTCGGTTTTTGGAAAAAAACTCTGTATCTGTATGGACTGGTTCATGTGGAACCTGGACACCACCTTCGGCATGAAGTGTGGGTCGGTCCTCATCACCACCCTGTCATTGTGTATTTGTAAGTAGGGCTCCTGTAGCGTTAGCACTTGCAGCTCGCTCACTCTGCGTAAGGACGTAATTGCAACCAGGAAAATCTTCAAAGAGGCCTTGTGAAGCGGCTCGAAGGGCTCCTTCATGAGTTCTGTCAGGACCACGTTTAAGTTCCATGCCGGTGGTGGCACCCGCTTGGGTGGTGCAATCCTTTTTGCTCCTTCCAGGAACCTCTTTACAACTTGTGATGTGAAGAAGCTTCTTCCCATCTCACCCCTTGTGTATGCCACTATAGCCGCCAGGTGAACTCTCAAGGAGGACAAGCTGAGCTTTTTGTCCAGTAAGTGTGTCAGGTACTTCAGCACCGTGGAGTCTTTCTTCATTTCATTGTGAAGTCTCTCCCTCCTGCACCACATCGTGAACCTTTTCCACTTTGCGACATAGCACTTCCTTGTGCTGGGCCTTCGTGCCTCCCGAAGGACCCTGAGGGTGCTCTCTGGTAGTTTCAAATGTGCGAATTCGATGTCCTCAGGAGCCATGCTACCAGGCTCATGCTCTCTGGTTCTGGGTGCAGCACCTCTCCGTTCTGCATGGAGAGCAGGTCCTTTCTCCTGCTGAATCTGTGGGGCGCACACTGCGCCATCTCCATGATCTGCGAGTACCATGTCTGCCTCGCCCACTGCGGCGCGACCAGTATCAGGGTCATGGTGCTCTCCCTGCACTTGCTCAGTACTCTGTGTATCAGTGGTATCGGGGGAAAAGCGTATGTAAATTTCCCGGACCAATCTATCCATAGGGCATTCCCAAGGGACCCTTCTTCGTGTTGTCTGGATGCGAAGTTTCGGCATTTCGCATTCTGGCGTGTTGCAAACAGGTCCGCTGATGGTGTTCCCCACCTGTTGAACAGCCTCCTTGTCTCCTGATCATTGAGCTCCCACTCGTGGGATGCCGAGGTCTGTCTGCTCAGCCAGTCTGCCTGAATGTTCTCCTTCCCTGGTAGGTGTATGGCTAGCAGGTCTATCTGGAGAGGGATGGCCCACCTCCATATCTCCTGCGCCAGCGTCGAAAGCGTTGTTGACTGTGTTTCACCCTGTTTGTTGATGTAGAACATCGCCGTGGTGTGGTCTGTCTGTAGCAACACCCTCTGCCTGTACAGTCTTGTCTGGAAGGCTTTCAGTGCAAGGAAGATAGTCTTCAGTTCTAGGTAATTGATGTGCTTTGTCGCATCTGCTGGCGTCCAAAGACCCCTCACCTTGAGTTCCTCCATGTGAGCGCCCCATCCCTTCAGGGATGCGTCCGTGGTGATAGTCACTGTCGGAGTTGGGAGTGTAAGAGGCTGTCCCCTTGTTAAGTTCTCCAGGGTCCACCATGCCATCTCCTTCTGCACTGCGTGCGTCACCACCACAAGATCCTCCCAACTGCCCAAAGCCTGTGACCATTGTTCCTGCAGCCATTCTTGCATGGGTCTCATGTGGAGCCGCACATTCGGCACTAGGTGGATGCATGATGCCATCATCCCCATGATCTTGCTCGCAGTCCTCACTGTCCGAGCTTGCCCCTTCCGGTATAGGCGAGTTTCCTTGACTAGTGCCCTTGCTCTCTTCTCGCTGGGGAACACTTTGCCCTGTAAGGTGTTGATCTCTGCCCCCAGGAGGATCTTCACTTGCTCCGGCTCCATTGATGATTTCTTCCAATGGACGGAGAACCCCAAGTTTATGAGTGTGTTCGTCACTGTATGTGCGTGCTGCTTGCACCTCTGGTACGAGTTTGCTTTCACCAGCCAGTCGTCGAGGTAAGGGTATACGTGTATCCCCCGTCTTCGTAAGTGCGCTGCGACTGCCGCGAGGCACTTCGTGAATACCCTCGGTGCTGATTTCAGTCCGAAGGCCAGCGTTGTGAACTGGTAGTGGCCTCCTCCGATTGCGAACCTGAGCATATGCTTGTGCTTCTCGTTCATCGGTATGTGTAAGTAGGCGTCCTTGAGGTCTATCGTGACCATGAAGTCTCCGACCTGCAACTGCGGCAGGACCTCCTGCAATGAGGTCATTTTGAACTTTTGTGTTCTTATGAATTTGTTGAGGAACCTCAGGTCTAGGATGGGTCTCATTTTCTCGTCGACCTTTGGTACTAGGAAGTACGTTGAGTATATTCCCTTGTTCCTTTCCCTGAAGGGAACTCTTTCTATGGCCTTTTTTTGTAGAAGTTCTTGCACTTCTTCCTGAAGCCTCGCCAGCTGTTCTTTTGCTGGTGGCTTCCCCCTTGGTTTTCTGTTTGTTGGTTTTCTCTCCAACTCCAAGCAGTATCCGAATTGAATGATGTTTAGGATCCATTTGTCTGATGTTATTTCTCTCCATTCCTGGAGATAGAACTTTAATCTTCCTCCCACTGGTGTCATGTGGTCGTTGGTCATTGGATTGTCCTGACCCCTTCGTACGTGGTGCCCCCTGGGATCTTTTCTGTGGTCGGGCACCCGGGGGAGTGTGAAGTCACTTCGAGGTGGGCTGCTGCCCCCCTCTTCTATTCTGGCCACGTCCATTTCTCCCTCGAAAGGACTGACCCCTTGGTTGGTATTGCCAGGACTGCTTCTGGTGACCTTGCTGAGCCTGCGAGTCTGCCTGGTGCATCTGCTAAAAGGCATGGTGCGATGTACCTGGCTGGTTTCCACCTCTCCGCGCCGGGGTGCCTCTTCTGTGGCCTCTGAACTGCAATGCCCCCATGGATCTTGCAGTCTCGTTATCTTTTTTGAGTTGGCATAGTTTGTCGTCAACCGTTGCTCCGAAAAGTGTTTCGCCGTTGAACGGTGTGTTCAGGATACTGTGTTGTACCTCGGGTTTGAACCCTGAGATCCTGAGCCAGGCGTGTCTCCTTTCCGTGACACCCATCATCATTAGCCTGCTGGCGGTGTCTGCTCCGTCCAGGGCCGTCTTAAGGCAAGAATTTGCCGCGTTCTTCCCTTCTTCGATCAATTTTTCGGCCTTCTGCCTGGCATCTTGGGGTAGGTCCTTCACCAAGTGATTGGTACATGTGCCTGTTTAACAGGGCGTTGGAATTAGCCATGCGCCAGTGGGTCGCGGCATTTCGCTCGATCCTTCTCCCCACCAGATCCATCCTCTTGCTCTCCTTATCCGGCGGTGGGCCTGAGGTAGTAGATACGCTCGCCCTCTTCCTAGCTGTGGCCGTGATAATGGAGTCAGTGGAGACATCGCCTCGAATGTAGGCCGGGTCCTTCGAGGAGTGTTTGTATTTTTTCTCTGTTCTGGGAGTCACCGCCTTGCACGTTGCGGGCTCTTTGAACGCTTCCTTTCCCTGCGCCAAGACGCTCTCGAGCATTGGGAGGAACTGGCTTCTTGTTTGTGTTGGGAGCAATGTCTCTAGCAGGAAGTCTGCTTTTCTTCGTCGAGCTTTAACTTGAACGCAGTCGCGGCAGATTGTATCGCCGAGTTGTATGCCCCGATGTCGTCCGGCAGCGAGGGTCTCGAGGGGTATGAGTCGACCGCCTCCTCCGGGCTCTCGGTGTCGACATCTAGGTAATCCTCCTCACGTGGGTCAGAGGTGACCGACTCGGCGTCCACTCTACTGCCCTCTTTGTCCTCGTAGCTGTAATCCTCGTAGGGATTTTCATCAGCTTCCCGGTCGTCGACCATCTCGTCGCTAGGCACATGGTCGTCGACATGTTCCTCTTCCTCCTCGGCCAGATCTAGCACGGCGTGCTTGGTCTTGTGTGGAATCGTGAAGGCACTAATCTCGGCGGCGACCTCCTTTCTCCGCTGCAAGAGGCTTGCCATCTCGGCTTCCAGCCGATGTCTTTTCCTTTCCACCTCGGCCGCGTTTTCGGCTTCGGAACGTTCGGCTCCTCTCTTCGGCGGCTCGTTCGGCGTCGAGATTTTCGGAGTCGACGGCTTGGACGTCGAACTGGCTTTCGGGTCCTTGGGCGTTGCCGAGGCTTTAGGGTCTTTCTCCCTCGACGTCGATCGGTCCCTTTCGGCGACGATCTTCGACGCTTTCTGCTGGTCAACAGCCTTCGGCGCCAGGGACTTTTTCTCCGAGGATCCGCTGGGCCTGCTCGTGGTCACGGACGGCAGATGTCGCTGCGTCGGCGCCTTCGGGCTCTTGGCCTCGTGCTTTCGAGACTCAGAGTCTCTCGTGTTCTTGTGGGACGTCGAGTCTCCTACCTTATCAGGTGTCTTCTTGTAATCGGTCTCTACGACCGTGTAGCTGTCGTCTTCGGCGGCAGCGTTGTCCTCCTCCTCTGAGGACATCCCCAGCTCGTACAGCGATGGCGTCGGGGATTTTCCTCCGAGGGCGGCGTGTGCTACCCTCGGTCTCTTCCTCACACGGAGGGTCTTCTGGGCGAAGACGGCGCAGGCGTTGCAGTCATCGCTTCTGTGTTCCACCGGTAGGCAGAGGTTGCAAACCGGGTGCTGGTCCTTCTGTGCGTACTTGTGTCTGCAGTTCGGGCAGAACTTGAACGGCGTGTTGTCCATCCTCGTGCGTTCAGGCCTCCCTGAGCGCGTGGTCGTCTACGATCGTCGAAGTTCGAGGTTTTCACCTTCTTTCCTCTTCGTCAATGTTTTGTGAAGTCTTCTTTAGTCTTCTTCTTCCGATATCTCCTCCAACTTCCTCTCTTTTCAGTACTTTCTCCAAATATGTCTGGAGCCCAACGGGAACGATCCAGACCCGACCGCGGAAAAAAGAATCTGAAGATGGCGCCCAAGAGTGGGAGCTTCCGCAGGAAGCATGCCGACGTCACCGGAAATGCACCCGAGGTGGTGTGACGCAGACGCCCACCAGGGCTACAAAAAAAAACAAAGAAAAGACTAAGAATCCGGACCCAACCACAAGACCGCGGAATATGCACAGCATAGTGAATCCAGAAAGATTCACGCTGCAAAACTTCAGGCTACTCGCCAACATACTAGATTCATATTCACAGGGCCGTTTATTTCAGGCTTTATTACAGGATTGACCAAATGGCCAAGAGTTCTTTTTATTTAAGTTTGGCGACCAGAAATTCTTTAAGAAAGTCAGTCTTAAGATTTTGCAGACTGCACTTAGGAATTGGGGGTTTATCCGGAAGGCCTTGGGAATTCCTTACTACCACACATACTCCAATTTGGGATTCCCCGGGCACACCTGTATGTCTTCAGGACCAGCTTTCTCTGCCCTTGAGAACAGCTGGAGTACAGAAATGGGGGGACTTATGGGTGGACTCAGGCCTTATGGATTGGAACTCCCTGATGTTACTTACAAACAGGTCATTGACAAGATTTAAATTTTATCAACTATCTGCATGGTGGTCAAGACAGACATTACAGCGGGAAAAAGATACTGGAATTCTTGATGCAATTCGTGGGGGGGGGGGTTGGGGAAACTGGCATTGAGAAGTATCATTTTGGTATAAATTGCTTACAGAGTCTAAAGGTAACCTAGATCTCGAACTGATAAGCCTCTGGGGTAATACCATAGCTGAATACCCCGAAGAGTTCAGTAAGATTTGGACGGATTCTTTCTCTTTATCCCAGAGATTAATTAAACCAGCTAATTTAAGGCGAAACCATTTGTTTACGGCTTATCAGGTGTATTGGACCCCGGCTAAATTGCATACGATAACGCAGGAGAACTATCACTGCCCCCGTTGTAAACTTACAGCAGCAGATGACATGCATATATTCTTAGAATGCCCAGCGATTCAGGAGTACTGGAGGGCGATAGTTGGCTTTCTGGGTGAGGTCTTATCTACAACTATTTCCTGTTCTCCCAGGCTAGTATTTTTTGGCTTACCCTGAGAGTATAATATCAACAACTTTTCCTCACAGTTTTTCTTCTACGTGGTAGTTATAGCCAGGAGGGAGATCTGTAAAGAGTGGAAGTCAGTGGCCCCCCTCCTAGATTCGCAGACTGCTTAAAAAGTATTATGGAAGTTTGCAAGATGGACATGGCTGGTCTAGCTGAAAGCTCTGAGAATGTATGGTCAAAACTGGAGGCCTGGTCGAATAAGTAAACGGTCCGATGATTATGCCAGAGGTGTGTGTCGGTCCTGCCCTCCCCTGGTCTGAGGCACTCCATCAAAAGGCAGGGGAGGTGGATAAGGAAACAACCCACCTCTGGGAGATCTCTGTAAGCTATATATTGACCCCGGGCGGCTTCAGGAATGTCAATACAGAAGGCGACAGATCCATCTAGAGTATATAACATCTGGTGGCATATAGGAGGACAAAAAAAAAATCAAAATGTATTTTTCTGAGAACAGACATTCAGAATGAATGGACACATTTATTTATATAAAGTTTTATATAGCAAGGACATGACCCAAGCAGGTATCAGAGTGCTTTACAAATGATCTAGTAAGATCCTGGAGAAGATAGAGTAATCAAATATGCAAACGCAAGAGGAAATAGAGTAGCATATAAGTGCAAAAGATAAATAGAGGGGTTGAGCACAAACAACCGTCAACAGTGAAAAGCATAGGACCCCCTGCGGGGGAAAAAGAAAATTAAGTACTGTTAATGAAGGTAGCTGCCTTCTAACAAGGGCATTCATCCATAGAGCTTGGACTTCATTTTTGAATGATGCGTAGAGGGAGTCAGTCTGATGTGCGGAGGCAGGGAGTTCCAGATTCTGGGAGGCAATAACGGAGAACGCCCAATTATACGTTTTCTTCTTCTGGAATTTGAGATTTCAGTAGCAGAAGGCTGGAACGCCTAGAAGATCGGCTCCCACCAGAAAGGTCCCATTTTTGGGCTAGGTACAGAGGGGTGTTAAAGTGAAGGGCCTAGTGAGTCACGCACGCAATCTTAAGATGAATCCTCGCCTCCAAAGGAAGCCAGTTTATGGATTTCAGTACCTTAAGTGATGTGGCGCTCTTCTGGAACTGGTGATGAGACATTGCTGCTGAATTCAGGTAAGCCCTGAGCAGAGCGAACTTGTAGCTGGGTAGCCCACATTGTGTTGCGCAGTCATAGTCTAGCATGGAAATTACTAGAGCTTGAACAGCAGACTAAGTCGTCAGGGTGGAGGAAGGGTTTTATCCTTCTTAGAATACTCATGTGGTAGTTGGCACCTTTGGTGGCTGAGCTAATGTGTTCCTGCATGCTTAATGACCTGTTAAGTATAATTCCAAGAGACCTTGCTGAGTCAATGTGTGGGGTACAGTTGAGAGCTGTTAGGTGGTTCAAGTATTCAGCGATGATGGCAGTCTGTTGGGGCGATAAGGAGGAATTCAGTTTTGGAAGAGTTGAGCTTACGATATTGGGAAGTCAGCCAGTGTTGAGTAGGGTTGAGTGGAGTGATTGGATGTCATCTGGGAGGAGATTTTCAGGTAAAGTTCAGTGTGATCGGCATACATGATGAATAGAGTAATTCTGTTAGAGGCTCGATGAACAAGTTGAAGAGCGTGGGAGAGAGTGCAGATCTCTGAGGGACCCCAAGAGTGGATGACAAAGAGTTAGAAAGGGAATGTTACTTTAAATATTTGCGTTTTGTTGTCGAAAAAGGAGGCAAACCTGTTTAATACAGGGCCAGAGAGACCTATCCTTTGTTCCAGTAAATCCAGGAGGTTATATGCTCACATATCTAGGTTCCTTATTTCTGCATGGTTTCTAGGGAATTAATTCACTGCAACGTTTTTTTGTTGTTGTTTTTTTTTAAATCAGTCACTTCAATAAATAAAAAGAAAAAAAATTGGTCGCACAACCTACTTAAAGTGTAACTAGGACAAAGAAAAGTCAACTTCAACAAAATAACTAGAATCCTTGGGCTTCGTCATGTATGAAGAAAGTTTACAGAGCGTGTTGCGTAGCTGGTTATTAAGGTACTGTTGACCACAGAGGTCCACTGGAGCTTGATGAGGAAGCTCAAAATAGAGCATTAGAAAGTGTGGGCAGCTGGGAAAAACGTTTAGATGGGTATCTTTGTCTTGCAGAATTATGCAATGATAGATAAGTCTAGGCACATGTGACCTTTATGGTTTCCCATTTCAAGAGTAACTTCAAAGTTATTGGCAGGTATATGTATGAAATATTAGCCTATTGACAAATCTTACTCATGATCTCCAACAGATTGAATGGCCCAATATAAACTATTTGCTTATTGGTCAAGAAACCAGAAATTGTAAAAACCCAATTGTCAAGAAACGCTGATTTTTAGTAACTTTATGATATTAACTATAGAACTAAGACTATAAAATAGGCATGGTTTATGAGATAAAAGAAATTGAACTGCAACAAGTTTCTGACTTTACAAGTTAAAGAGTTTGGCAAGCAAAAGTCTTCCCACACCTTAAACAGATAAAAAGCTAACATGTCAATTAACTACATCCCAAATGCCCTTAAAGCAGATCTAAAACTTTACTAGCAGTTAAGGTTCTGTATAAACTGAAACCTCAATGCTTATTCTGTTGCAGAGGTCTAGTCCAGGACCATAGCCACCTCCCACCCACATTGTATTCTGCAGACACGTAGTTAATTCTAAACTAGGTCAGGTGTCCAAGACCAGTCTCAACTCCCTCTACTGAATGGATGTTATGGTCTCCAGTCAGGTTTGTCACCTTACTACTAAGTTTTAGCCATCAACTACGCAAACTAAGGCAGTAGTACATAATACAGGCAATAATGGATTACCTAATCTTAAGTAAACTACAGTGGCTCACACACTTGCATCTCCTCATGCCTCTTCCCAATAACGCATTATGAGATCACTGTAGGAGCACTATACAAATCACCATCTATGACAACATAATTTACTTTTGAATGTACAGTTAGTTATCAAATAAAAGCAAGTGTGTCGCATCATAAAATAGCATATTTACAAAATGCAATACATTTACTGTAGATTAATCGGTTAAAAGAATGAATCACTTTAAATCAAAGCAGCAATATCACAGGATGCCTATAGGGACTCCAATAAAAATGCTCTTAATATTGGTTTATGCAACTTGCCTGCCAGCCTCCTGGCATGCTAGATGATTGACTCAAAGTAATAGTGGCTGGCAATGAACAGCACAAACCCATGTGGAAGCTCTAGTGGTTTCCACCAGAAACTATTTCATAAGGCATGTGAGCTGCCTTTCCATCACGAATAATAGCTAGAATACATTCAGGTACCAGCTGCATTGTCATACTGAGCTAGCCTGCACAGACTCCTTCTACACTTATTTTTTCATATTTGCTCCAAAACACAGTTCAGTTCTTGTTGCTAAAAGGGCTTTAGTAAAGAGAACTTTTTGCAACAAGATAACGCGCTATTTTGTTTTAGTCTGTCAAATCAACCACATTACACAGCTATTCTTAAAAAATAAAAAAAATAAAAACTAGCGGGGCTAACAAATCTAATAGGAAACTTTTAAATTACCATCTGTTGGTTCTCTGAAGTCTGCACCGCTGCCCGCGCCGCCACGTGGTGGTGGAGGACCATCTCTGAAACGCCCCATTCCTGGTGCTCCACCACTGGAAGAGGGTGGTCCTCGCCGATCTCCTGGTCGACCTCCTCTGCCGCCATCATCTCTGAAACCTATGAGAAAATAGAGTAAAGAATGGTCATGGGAAAGGCGTCCAAAAATGAAACAAAAAGAGCTTGTACACTGGTACGAGCTCCTTTCCTCAGATCCTGTAAAGGATCCTTTCATCATAACCTGAAATCACAAGAAACTAACAGCCAACATTAGGTAAAATCTGAATGAACTTTCAAAACCTAAATCCGCAAATAGGGTGGACTAATAAAACTTCATTGGTTCTGAAAGAGACCACACACTAACATTTAATAAGACAGATCAAGCAACCATGCGGTGGCAAAACCTGGAGTCATCTCCAGTTTCATGCATCTATATGACAGTACAAAGAAGGCGATGCATTTAGTGGCACATTGACCAAAAGGATGCAAATAACATTGCCTACAAATCTGCCAGTGACAAATCATACTAGAGAGAGACTAATATTAAGACTTCATGTTTCATTGTGAACCCTACATTTCACAAAAAAACCATTTCAAAACACGAAGTCAAGTCACATTATTAGAGTGTTAACAGGACTTAGATAGGGCTGTGTCCTTGCCCCATTCCTATTCTTAGATTAACGCACTTGGGAGACAATTTTGTGAAGGCTAGAAAAGATAGGCCTAAAATTAATTCACGAGAAATCCCAGTTTCACTTTATGCGGATGATGCGGTACTCATTGCCAGAACTACTAATTGCCTCCGATCCTTGTTAGATGCTTATAATAATGTTATGGGAAACCTAGGTTTAAAAACTAATAAGTCATTTTTAATAAAATGTGGCACCAAAAAACTATCAAAGAGAAGTAAGTTCTTACTTGGTGGTGAAGTGGGGGGGAAAAAAAACTTCACATACCTAGGTGTCCCGATTGATAGATTTTAACTGGGAGTATTTATTGAATGTAAGAGTACTGTAATTCCAAAGGGCAATTGATGCAGTTTTTAGATTCGCACAAAGACTGGGACATAAACCTACAGGGGAACTGCTATGTATTTTTGAAAGTAAATATTTATTTGTTGCTATCTTTGGATCAGGTATCTGCGGACACACAAACTGTAAAGCTCTCCAGATTGTACAGAAGTTTATAAGACTACTGGCTGCCCCACACTCCAACATCATTTTGCCATGATAAGGTAGGGCTGAAATACCTAAAGGATCACATTAAATTACAACCACTCTTGTTGTCCCAGCGAATCTGGAAAAACCCAGAAGCCCAATTGTGTAGATCGGTGTTGCTGGATTGTATGAACCTGGATAACTGCCTAGATATTACCCCGGCACAAATTTGTGAAAAAGTTTTGAAACTCTGGGTACTCCAGTTTATTACAACCCTGCTGTTTTACCCAACATTCCCTCAACACATAAAATATCTTTTTTACCAACAGCACAAAAGCCACAGCACAGGAATAGAGAGAGGTGTGGGGGGTCATATCCTGGGCCCCACTATCATACCCAGCATTTTACTTACAACTCATAGCATATGTAAGGTAGAAGTTAACTCACGTTCAGAAATGTATATAGCGCACTACTCACCCAGAGGGTCTCCAGGCGCTTGGGGAGGCGGGTGCATTTACTTATCGAATATCCAAGTTTTTAGTTGCTTTCTGAAGGAGAGGTGGTTCTGAGTAAGGCGGAGGTGGGTGGGGAGAGAATTCCAGGTCTTGGCCGCTAAGTAGGAGAAGGATCTTCCCCCCCATGGTGGATCTGTGGATGCGAGGAATTACGGCGAGGGCTTGAGTTGAAGATCGAAGTTGACGGGTGGGGGTGTAGAAGGACAGTCTCGTGTTGAGGCATTCGGGTCCTATGTCATAGAGGGCTTTGTGTGCGTGGGTGAGGAGACGGAACGTTATTCTCTTGTTGACGGGTAGCCAGTGGAGCTCTTTCAGGTGGCTGGAAATGTGAGCTTGACGAGGGATGTCCAGTATGAGTCTGGCTGATGCGTTTTGGATGCGTTGGAGTTTTTAATGTAGTTTGGCTGTGGTTCCGGCGTAGAGGGTGTTTCCGTAGTCCAGTCGGCTGGTGACCGGTGCGTGGGTGACCGTCTTTCTTGTTTCAGTGGGGATCCAGCGGAAGACTTTGAGCATGCGTAGGATGTTGAAGCAGGATGATGATACGGCATTGGCTTGTCTGGTCATCGAGAGGGAGGAGTCCAGGATGAAACCCAGGTTGCGTGCGTGATCCGTTGGTGTGGGTGCGGTTCCCAGGGCTGGTGGCCACCAAGAGTCATCCCAGGCTGAGGGGGATGAGCCTTAGATGAGGACTTCCGTTTTGTCCGAGTTCAGTTTTAAACGGCTGTTCTTCATCCACTCGGCTGCTTCTTTCATTCCTTCGTGTAGGTTGGTTTTGGCGGTGTTCGGGTCTTTGGTGAGGTACGCTCTCCATTTACCCCATACTTTAAAAAAAAATTTTGGAGCAGCCCCTAGCTTTATATGTGACCCTCTCCGCTGCCATGTATAGGTCCATCCCAGTCTTCCACTCCTCTACTTGTGGTCCCTGTGCAGAACCCCACCTCCTGTCTTTTAGCTACAACCAGGGCCAAGGCTGCGAAGATGAAGTGAGGACGACTTAGATCCACATCCCCTGGTATGCCTAGGAGGATACATTTTAGGAATAGTGGTAGGGTTTCGTTCAGCACCTTTCCCAATTCCAGCGTCACTTTCTCCCAGTATACTTGAATAGGGGGGCAGTCCCATATAGTATGATAGAAGTCTCCTTGTCCATGGTCACATCTCAGGAAACACGGGTCCCTCGCTCTACCCATCCTGTGCAACTGGGCCCTATCGTTGTAGATCCGATGTAGGATTTTATATTGTATAAGTCTTAGTCTGGACTTGATTGCCACTTCCCGGGGATGCATAAGTGCAGATTCCCAGTCCGTGGTGTCAAAGGGCCCCAGATTTCTTTCCCACGTCTCCCTCAGTTTTGTCAAACAGTCCGGGCATTATTAATCAGAGTTCTATAGGTGTAGGACACTGCTTGTTCTTGTAGGTGCTCCTGCAGTAAACGTCCCCCTAGTGGCGCATAGTCTTGCAAAGGGGAGGGGAAGGGGCCTTCCGCCTTCAATGCATGTTTCAATTGTAGACACTTATAGTGTTGTGTGGTGCTAAGTCCGAAATCTGCTCGTAGTGTTTGAAACGTTTTGAAGGAGGTGGCCGTCATTACATCCCCCAGAGTGGATATGCCCAGGTTGTCCCACGCTTGAAAGCCGCGCAGCTTATGTATTTCACGTAGCCATGTGCAGTGCCATAATGTGGTCTGTCTCGTGGGTGTGCAGTGCCAACCCATGGTCCTGTGTGCACTGTGCCACAGTGCAATAGTAGTCAGGGTGACAGGGGGCAGTCCCGTGCGTGTCTTTCCCCCATATAGGTAATAAAGGAGTGTGTTTTCCCATTTTATAGTGTTCTAACCTGTAAGTGGGGTGAGTTGCTTCTGTGTGAAGCCAGTCTGAAATCGGGGTGAGGTGCGTTGCTCGGTAGTATGCCTCAATGTCTGGGAGAGATATTCCCCCATTGTACTGATTGCGGCATAGCGTGGCAAGGGCAATTCTGGGCTGTTTTCCTAACCACAATAAAGACCTTAGTTCCGCGTTAATCGCTTGGAACACTTGCTGAGCGAGGGGGAAATACTCATTTTGGAGAACATACAGGAATTTTGGGAGCGTGATCATTTTGAACATGGCCGCTCGGCCTAGTATGGTAAGGGGAAGCGTCCTCCAGCGCTGGGCGTCTTCTTTAAAGGATAGGAGGATACAGTGTATATTTTCCTTATATGACCGTTGTTTGTCCGGTGTTACATAGATCCCCAGGTACCCAAAACCATGGGTCACCACCTGTAGGGTGTGGGGTAGGGATGGCCAATCGTATCCCATCTTGGGACTGAATATGACCGATTTGTACCAATTGATGGTGTATCCTGAATACGTGCCGTACGTGTTCAGTGCCTCAAAAAGAATGGGGAGGGTAGATTCAGGGTCGGTAACGTACAGGAGTATGTCGTCAGCGTACAGTTACATTTTTTCCTCTGCCACTGAAAGTCTAAATCCTTGTATATCTGGATGTTGCCGCACCACACAAGCTATTACTTCTATAGTGAGAGTGAATTGGAGCGGGGAGAGTGGGCATCCCTGCCGGGTACCTCTCTGTATTGGGAATTCGCGGGACAACCGACCGTTCACCCTCACTCGCGCCACCATGGCCGTGTACAGCAGGCGCACCCTGCTCCGATACACTGGTCCAAATCTAATTAGTGTAGCCTCAAGAAAAGGCCAGTGGACCGCGTCAAACGCCTTTTCGGCGTCTAGGGAAAGGAGGAGATGGGGTTGCTCGCGAGATAGCGCCTCCATCATCCAATTGTGGGTTCGGCACAGGTTCATCCGGGTCGCCATTCCGGGCATAAAACCTGTTTGGTCCTTGTCTATCAGCTCAGTAATGACCTGTCTCATGCGTAGGGACAGTATCGTTGCTAGGATCTTTGCTTCCATATTCAGGAGGAAATGGGACGGTATGAAGCGCATTCCATCGGCGGCTTATAGGAACAATGGTCGCTCTGCGTAGATCAGGAGGGAGGGTCTCCTCCTCAATCGAGCTTTTAAAAAGAGATAGGTGTGGGGCCAGTATGCCTGATCCCAGTTTAAAAAACTCTGCCTGTAGACCATTTGGTCCCGGTGTTTCACCGGGTTTCAGCCTGGTGATAGCCCGACGGATTTCTTCAAGTGAAAGGTCCGCTTCTATACTGTCCCCGTCTTCCTCCGATAGGTGAGGCACTGCTACCGCCTCCAGGTATTCCATTATAGCTGGGGTCTCACGCAGGTCCCGGGCTTCATAAAATGCGCCATAGTAGGTGGCACACACACCTCTGCTATCCCCTCGTCTAGATGTATCTGTGTGCCCGCCTCGTCTGTAATGGTTTCGACCCAGCGAGCTTCCATTTCCCTGCGACTGAGCCACACCAACAGCTTTCCCGACTTGTCTCTGACGTCATATAACCTGTGGAGAGTGGCTAATCTGTGCGTCTTGGGTCGCTACCGCCCTATAGTTAAGTTGGGCATCTTTCAGACTACATCTATAGTGTTCAGTCTGGTGGGTCAGGCACAGCTTTGAGGGCAAGAATCTGGGCTTCGCATTCTTCCATCTCTTCCCTCTTTCTTCGCCCATGATAGTCCGTTTTGCGCACTGTCCCTGAGGACCGTCTTGTACGCTTCCCAGACCACCACACCCGATTGGACTGAGCCCGTGTTTTCAGCGAAATAAACTTTCGTATCCGCCCGAAGGCCCTGGCGAATTCCTTATTTTTCAACTCCCACGGCAGAAGGCGCCATTCCCCTCTGAGTCCAACTCTATCCCTCCCTATACTGACCTCCAGTGGTGAGTGATCAGATAAACCACGGGCTCGTTATTCAGCCCCTCTGATCTGTCCCGTGAGGCCCAGTGGCACGAAAATGTAGTCTAATCTAGACTACACCTGATGCGCCCCTGAGAAGTAGGAGAAGCAGGTGTCTAGCGGGTGCACTGCCCTCCAGACATCTACAAGGCCCAAGGATTGAGTGAATCGCGCGTAGTGCGTTTCAGTCCCTGTGGAGTTCCCGATCCTGTCAACCTCTGAGCGCACTACATCATTAGTCACCACCTATCACTAGTAGAGCATTCGGGGTTTCAAGCATTATGTCAGTGATACCCTTTAAAGTCCTGGCCTGTAGCTGAGGGGGGGGGCATATACAGATATGATCGTGAATTCGGTCCTGCCCCATTGCCCATTGACTCCTACATATGTGCCCTGCTCATCTGTCCATGTACGTTGAACTTTAAAGGGGGGGGGAGGGGGGGGACCGTTTTATTAGAATAGCTACCCCTCTGGACCCCGTTGTGTATCCCGCATGTGCCAGGACTGTGTAAGGCTTTCTACCCAGGAAACCACACCTAGTCCCACGAAGATGGGTCTCCTGTAGGAGCACATCAGGGTGAACCAGTTTGATATGGGCCTGTACCAGACTTCTCTTGATGCGGTCGCCTAGGCCATTTACATTCCATGTGTACACCGTGTAGGGGGCTATCAGGTTTTGCCTATCAAGTGATACCAGGGGGTCATTCGTATTCTGGCGTATTATCAGTAACAGTCTTCTGGCAACCTATACATCTTCAGCTAATAATATGACTTTACCTTGTGAAAACCCATAAAACATTTCAAGATGTCGGAACAAACTAACCATAACCCACCCATAACCCCTCCCTGCCCCATCCCCCCTCCGTTGGGACTCTAGCGCCGGCCGGTGTCGGTCCCACACAGTGGCAGGTGTGGCCTGTCGCCCACCGATGGTCGCAGCCCTTCGCACTACAGTGTTAACAGGACTTCTGCTGTGCGTCCCCCGACTTTGTAAAACCAAAGTCATGTAGAGTGGGAAACAGTTCAGGAGTAGTCAGAGAGCCGACAAGAGTGTGGAGAAAAAGATGGGTTAGGAGAAGGAAGAGGGGGCGAAGGAAGGTGCGAGTCGTGAAAGGAAAGAGGGAAGAGGAGGTGTGTGGCTCTTCTCGATCAGCTCAGACGGGCAGGTTATATCAGTGCCATCCGCGCTGTGCCCTGGAATCATGAATGAGAGTCCGGCAGTTCAGCTTGCAAGTGTTCCGTGTTGGTATCCTGTTCCATTGCTACAATCTCCGCTACCAGAGGATGGGTTGAGGTCGTGCTGTGTTCCATCATCCTCCACAATTCTTTCGTCCTCCGATACACTCCTTTGCAAGTCAGATTCCGCATTGCTTTCAGGTTCCGTAGGGAGGGGCAGAGTGTGGGAGCGCAGTCGGGGCTGCGAATTCAGAGGTTGGTCGTCGGCCGGTATCAGGCGGTTGGCGAGCTGTGGCGGACCAAGGGTAGGTGGATTCCTCCTATGTCCCATGGCATCCCGTGGTCGCAGCGTCCTGACCTGTTCTGCTCCCTGCTGTCTCGGGGGCAGACCCGAGGGGGTCTTTCACCTTCTCTGCTCCTCTGTCTGTTTGAGGAGCGGACGCTCCTCGAGCCATTTCCAGGCCGCTTCTGGGGACTGGAAGAAGTGTGTTTTTTCTCTGAAGATTACCTGGAGTTTGGCTGGGAAGAGTAACATGTCTTGTATGCCTTTTTCGCGCAACTTTGCCTTGACTGATAGGAAGGATCTTCTATTAGCTTGCACTTCCCGGCTGTAGTCCGGAAAGATCATGATACGCGAATTGTCAATTTTAATATACCCCAGTTTCCTAGCTACTTGGAGGATCATGTACGTGTCAAGGAAATTCAGGAAGCGGGCTAGGATTGTGCGGGGCGCCGCGCCCAGAGGGGGTTTTGCCTGCAGTACCCTGTGTGCTCGCCCGATCACGAAACAGGGAGAACTTTTCCGCAGGGAAGGTGTCCCGGAGCCACTTGTGCAGGAAGGCCGCCGTGTTCGACCCTTCGATTCCCTCTCTGAATCCCACGAACGGAGGTTGTTCAGTCGCACCCCATTTTCGGCGGCGCCCACCCTCCATTGCAGGTCTTCAGTGGTGGTCCGGAGTGCCGTGAGGTCTCTCCTGAGGTCCCGCAGTCCATCCTCTGCCTCGCTAATTCTGGTCTCTGTAGCGGCCATGTTCCTCATGTACTGGCGCAGGAGCGATACCTCCGTGCTGACCTCCCCTATTTTCCCCTCCAGGGCCTGTCGAGAGTCCCTTATAGCGTGCAGGAGGGTCTCCATGTCCCCGCTACGCAGCTGGGTGTCCAGGGCCGGTGGGAGGTGCAGAGTGGTGAACTTGTCCATTTTGGCCTGTCTAGGTATTTTAGATGTTTTATCTCTGGTCACTGTCAATTAGGCCAATTGCTAGAGGCAGTCTCTGGCACCAGCGGTCAGGATGGTCCACCACTTAGTTCCAGGGCCCCGGCGTCAGGCCGAATGGACCCCCAGATTCGCCCCCCAGCTCAGTGGTAAGGTGTTCTTTGCGCCAAAGAGGGCAGCGCTGCGACGTACTCCCAGGGGGTCAGGCCACGGGCGTTCGGTGTACTCCACCTCGGCACGGTCCATCTCCCAAGTTGGGCCAGATGGGAGGAGGGGGGGGGGGGGGGGGGGGGGTTGGAGGGGGAGCAGGTGCCTCCAAGTCGAGTGGGGAGGGGCCCGCGGCCACCCCAGGAGGAGAGTGGGCAGGTGGAGTCCTGTGTGGCCCTATCGCGGCCTTCAGTTAACGTCTGGCCTTACTTCTAAGCCACTGCCTCGCCCTCTCCGACCTCGGAGGGGTGGCATCAGGCAATGCAGCGTAGGCCGCGTCCCATGCCTCTCACTGATCTCGGGTAGGTAAATCATGGGCCCGGGTCAAAGCAGTGTGTCCCGGCGGTCGCTGGGTGTCCTGTCTCACTTCCCTCCCCGTGGCACGGGCTCTCCCGTGTGTGTAGTCCCGCTCAGGGCATCGGCGACCCGCAGGGAACCAAGCCGCTCTCACCTACCGCCGGCGCTCGAGTCCTCCAGGATCGCCGGACAGTCTCAGGTCAAGGCCCTCCTCAATCCACCAGTCCGGCGGACCTCTGCAGGTCTCCGGTCCCTCCAGTCGGCCTCAGCCCGCCGTTGCTCCAGAATCTACAGGGCCGCTCTCCTCTGGTGTAGTCTGGTTGGCTCACCGGGATATCCAGGGGCGGTGGGGGTGTCTTCGGTCTCCCTGACAGGTGTGGCCCCTCAGAGCGGTCCGATGGCTCAGGTGGTGGTACAGGCCCGCTGCCGCTGTTCCCCTGGCTGTCTCCGAGGGACCTAGTGAGGCACCTCACTCCGGGGCTCGGGTGGGGATGGCGGCCGTCATTTTGTATCGTGTGCGATCGTCCGTCTCGGAGCCGTTTTTGTCCGAAAAGACGGATCGCGGCGGTTTCTCCGCAGATCGTGCACTGCCAGGGGGGGTTCCGGACCTCAGAAGCGATGTGTGGCGATCGAATTATAGCCCTTATGGCCCAGGATTTCATCATGATCAGTGGCACTCGCCGGAGCCGATGTCAGGCACGTCTTACCTGCTCTTGGCCACGCCCCCCAACTGCCATCAAGATTAACCCTGTGCGTAGTAGCTGTGCACGGAGTGCACTTCGCATTACGAATGTTAAGCGAACTGCGTAGTGGAGGGAAAAAGCTGTTCGCATTGACTGAACAGTGCCGGATGCCTGTTTGCACTGTGCAATCATTGCAAACTGCATCTTGCACAGTGCAAGCGGTCGTTTTCTGCCGCTCGACTAGATTTGTACTCGAGCTGCAGCTTTCTCAACGGGGACTGGTAGTTTTTCATCACGAGCGGTCGTGACCATTCACGACCACTTGCAATGAGAAACCTGAACTCCCCGCGGTGAGAATCTCACGGGAGGTTTATTTTCCATGCTCACGATCAGCAACTTGATGTTGCTGATCAAGTACGAGGAAAAAGTCTCACCGGGATGTTGATTTTGCTGGCTCGCAGTCGCCAACTTGACGTTGAGGACCGCGAGCAAGCAAAAAATGCCCGCTACGTGTTTTTGCACTGTGCTGCGTGCAATTCGCGTAGTACTGCAAACTACGCAAGCTCCGCGAGCGTAGTCTTACGCCCAGGGTTAATCAAGATGTCATTTTTGCTGTTTCGAATTACAGTCTAAGCGCTCTGCAATTACAATCCACATACTGAAATGATTTAGATTTTATTCCTACTACACTATTTAATTGATCTTCTTTGATTTTATAACCTACTTTAATAATGTCTTTTACTGGACCTTTAAATCCTGAATCAATGTATTCCATTTATGATGCAATTTTGACTGACAGTGTATTTGGTTAGGTGGGATATTAAAAATCTATTTGGAAGACCAAACATAAATGGGTAAGTTTAACTTTAACTCTTCAGATTGCTAATTTACGAATATTTGTAAGAAAGTGGGTGCAATCTTAAAAATAAATGCACCATCACTGTAACCTAAGGCAGTCGCTACTAAGATTGCCGCATCATTCTCAGTGCGATGCTCCATGGATTAATCCATAGCCACAACAGGAAAAGTTATACAGCAATAATAATACTTCTCCAGCATGAGATCCTTACCCAGATTTCACCCTAGAATCCCACCACCAGGACTATTGACATCATAAAAACAAACACTCAATGGGACTCTCTAAAGAGGAAAAAAACATCAATCTGCAGCTACTTCAATATGTCAAGTCAAGTGATTTATATAGCGCGCTACATACCCATAGGGTCTCAAGGCGCTTGAGGAGGGGAGGGGAATTACTTGTCGAATATCCAGGTTTTAAGTTGCTTTCTGAATGTAAGGTTGTTCTGAGTGAGGCGAAGGTGAGTGGGAAGTGAGTTCCAGGTTTTAGCTGCCAGGTAGGAGAAGGCTCTGCCTCCCATGGTGGTTTTGTTGATGCGGGGTACAGTTGCCAGCGCTTGGTTGGAGGATGGTAGGAGGCGGGGGGGGGGAGGGGGGGAGGGGGTGTAGTAGGAAAGTCGTGTGTTGAGGCATTCGGGTCCAAGTTCGTAGAGTGCTTTGTGTGCGTGAGTTAGGAGGCGGAAAGTAATTCTCTTGTCAACGGGGAGCCAGTGGAGGTTTTTCAGGTGTCCAGAGATGTGGTCTTTACGCGGGATGTCTAGTATGAGTCTGGCTGAGGCGTTCTGGATGCGTTGGAGTTTAATTGGGAGTTTTGCGGTGGTGCCGGCGTATAGGGTGTTTCCGTAGTCCAGGCGGCTCGTGACCAGTGCGTGGGTGACCATTTTTCTGGTTTCGGTGGGGATCCAGCTAAATGTTTTTTTGAGCATGCAAAGAATATTGAAGCAAGAAGATGAGACGGCGTTGATTTGTCTGTTCATAGAGAGTGAGGAGTCCAGGATGATGCCTAAGTTCCGTGCGTGGTCCGTCGGGACAGGTGCTTTTCCGAGGGCCTCTGGCGACCAAGAGTCGTCCCAGGCGGAGGGGGAGGTACCAAGGATGAGGACTTCAGTTTTGTCGGAGTTCAGTTTTAGACGGCTGTGCTTCATCCACTCGGCTACTTCTTTCATTCCTTCATGTAGGTTGGTTTTGGCGGTGTTCGGGTCTTTGGTGAGTGAGAGGATCAGTTGAGTGTCGTCAGCGTAGGAGATGATGTTGAGGTTATGTTGGCATGCGATGGCCGCGAGGGGGCTCATGTATACGTTGAAGAGGGTGGGACTGAGTGAGGATCCTTGTGGCACGCCGCAGATGACTTCTGTAGCTTCTGATTTGAATGGTGGGAGGCGGACTCTCTGCGTTCTTCCGGCGAGGAACGAGGTGATCCACTCCAGTGCTTTTCCTTGGATTCCGATGTTTGAGGCGTTGTATTAAGGTGCTATGACAGACTGTGTCAAAGGCTGCGGAGAGGTCGAGGAGGATAAGGGCGACCGTTTCTCCGTTGTCAAGCAGAGTACAAATGTCGTCAGTTGCTGCGATGAGTGCGGTCTCAGTGCTGTGTTTGGCTCTGAAGCCGGATTGTGAGGAGTCGAGGGATTTGTTGGTTTCGAGGAAGGCGGCGAGCTGGTTGTTGACAGCTTTCTCGATGACTTTGGCCGGGAATGGAAGGAGCGAGATGGGGCGGTAGTTTTTGAGTTCGGTGGGGTCAGATGTGGGTTTTTTCAGAAGGGCGCTGAGTTCGGCGTGTTTCCAGCTATCTGGGAAGGTGGCGGAGGGGAGGTAGCAGTTGATGACATCTCGGAGGTGGGGTGCGATGATGGAATCTGCTTTGTTGAAGATGTGGTGAGGGCAAGGGTCTGTGGGGGATCCGGAGTGGATGGAGTTCATAAGGTGGATGGTGTCCTCAGTGGAGATTGGCTTCCAGTTATTGAGGATGTTCAAGGGGAGTGGGGGTCCTGCAGAAGGTTGGGTGGGTTGGTCTACGGACCTGTTGTCGAAGCTGTTGTGGATGTCAGCAATCTTGTTGTAGAAGAACGAAGCTAGGGAGTCGCAGAGGCCCAACCGCTAGATAGAGATCCCCCACCCAGACATTAAAATAGGCTCCGATGGAGAATAACAAATTCTCTCAATGTCTACAATCAGCATGATCTGGTCAAATGACTACTATCCTTTTTAGAATATACACGTTCTTCTGGCTGATCTGTATACATATTTAAAACTTAAGGCACCAGGATCTTGAAACTCCCATTGCGTTGGAAAATACTGCATTGCAGCTAGAGAGCAAATCTAGTCTTTGGACTCTAATGAGACTACACCATGGTCAAATATCTCTGGCAAAGCAGTGATGTGCTGTCCTACTCATGTTTTTTTTTTTGGTTGTAAGACTTTATTTGCAGTTGACAAATATACTTTACATCAATTGCGTGTATAAATTACATTTTCACGCCTTAGTCATTCCGATGCTTGTAATACACAGCTATTCAGCCGACAACTTTCCGGTCCGGCAGCATTTAAGAACATGGTGTGTCAAACATTTCATCAGAACGTACAGAATAGTCTTACTTTCTAAAAATGTTTTTGTTTTTGGTTTGGAACAGAACTATACACTCATTAGGAACAGTAAACAATTTAGTAGGACTTCAATACACGGTCAATCGCCTAGATCGGTGGGGCTTTACTGATGTACTATGCTGTATTCTTACCCATGAGTTCCCCATGGTCTCTTATCACACCCGTATCCCTCCCTGCATCCCGTCCATGGGTATGTGTTAGTGTTCAAGTTCATCCTCCTTATCAGAGCTATCCTCTCCTTCTTCCGGCAAAGGTTCACACAGGTCACCTCTATACTTGTTCCAAGGTAGCCAGACCCTGTTCCATTTGCGAGGGTTGGCTCTTGTCTTATAGACCGCTCGCTCGATAATCATCAACCTGTCCATGTGTTTGCATCACTGTGCCAATGTCGGTGCGTCCGCCGCCCCCCATTTTTGCGCTATGTGCCGCTTGGCCACCATCGCTCCTATCACTACCCACTGCTGCTCTGTCTAGTTAGATCCGTCCTCCCCCACATATTCAATAAACAAACCCTCGGGTCTGGTGTGAGTGATACTTCCAGTGTTTGTGAAACGGTTCTCATAATTCACCTCCAGTATTCGCTAATGATCTGACATCCCCAAAGTGTGTGTAGGAGTGTTCCTTCCTCTCCACAGCCTTTCAGACAATTTGGATTCTCCTCCCTGTGTATTCTATACAAGTTAGTTCTAGTATAGTAGACCCTATGTACTATTTTGAATTGTACTAGACGGAAGCGGGCCGATACTCCTGCCGCTCTCGGGGGTGCCAGTGCGTCATTCCAGTCAGTTTCATCCATTTCTCCCAACTCCGTCTCCCATTTATCCCGTAATTTAATTAGTGGGTCAGGTAGATTATTTAGCAGTTTGATAAGTAAGTGATGTAGCTCCTGTTTGCATATAATCAGTGAGCAGGCGGTCTTCTAACGGTGATGAGTCAGGGACTTTGGTCCTGGCTCTTTGGCCGTCATCAATGCGTGTCTGATCTGTATGTATCTATATGTCTCAGTGGGTCCTAGGTCATATTGTTGCTGCAGGAGTGAGAATGGGATCACCCCAGTACTCGTCCATAGGTCTCCCACTGTGGAAATTCCTATATTGTCCCATTGGGTGAATCTTTTACTATGTCTCAGACACCCCAATGCTTTAGTATCCCACAGGGGTGTAAGTTTGGTTATTACATCCCCCCATTTTAAATCTAGCCTGCGCCGTATGCCATAGTATTACCGTGTGCTTTGTCGGGCCTACCAGTTTTGTCAATAGACGTTTGTTATATAGTGGTGCCAATAGGCTGTGTGTTCCCAATTGAGTTCTGTCAGCCATATATGCTGGGTCTTCTTGTGGTGCGTGGATCCATTGGTTTATCACCTTGAGTTGGGACGCCCAATAGTATAACCGTAAATTTGCCAGTGCTATCCCGCCGTCGTACCATCCACGGTTAAGTTTTATATGTGCCACTCGAGCCGGGCGCTCTCCCCATAACAAGCCTGAAAGGACTGCTGTCACCTTCCTAAAATACGAGGGTGGGACAAGGGTCAGAATATTCTCTAATATATTTTAAAAACGCGGAAGTGCCTTCATTTTGAATAAAACCGCTCTGCCCAAAAACGTCAATGGTAAATTCGTCCAGTATCTTGCATCCGCCTTTAAACGAGTAAGTGGAGGCAACAGATTCTGTGTAAAGTAGTGCGAGTCGTCTCGGGTGACATACATGCCTAAATATTTAAACGAGGGGTTTGCGATGGCCAACTGGCATTCGCTGGGTATATGCAGCAGAGGACCCCTCAGTTCGTAAATAACCGATTTTGACCAATTTATGGTGTAGCCGGAGTAAACACCATGTGCATTACACGGGTCAAGTAATATAGGGATACCAGCGGCCGGATCAGACAAATATATCAACATATCAGCATAAAGGGAGATTCTGTCCTCCCAGTGTTCCCCCCAACTCACCCCCTTTAGTAAAGGAGTGTCTCTAATGATAGTCGCTAGTGGCTCCAGAACTAACTCAAACAGCAGAAGGGAGAGCGGACAGCCCTGCCTCGTTCCTCTAGCCAATGGCATGTCACGTGAAACGTGGCCATTGGCCATCACATGTGCGACAGGTTCCGTATATAAGAGCTTTATCCACGCAATAAATTTAGGGCCGAAGCCCATGTGTGCCAGAACTGCGAAAAGGTATGGCCACTCCACTAAATCGAACGCCATCTTGGCGTCTAACGAGAGAATGACCGCTGGTACTGTCAATAAAGGGGCCCGCGCCAGTGCGCCATGTACTCTTCGGAGGTTAAGTGCCGTGCTCCTATGTGGCATAAAACCGGATTGGTCTGGATGGATCAAGAGGGAAAGGTAGGGCATTAATCTGGTAGCCAATATCTTTGCTAGTATCTTGGCTTCCGCATTGAGTAGCGAGATTGGTCGGTATGAAGTACAGTCTGCTGGAGGCTTACCCGGTTTCGGGATAGCAACAATGGTGGCCATTCGTTGATCCAAGGGCAGTACCCCCCCGCTCCAAGCTATCCTTGAACATCGCTAACAGTGGCTCACTTAGTGTGTCTGACATCGTTTGGTACCATTCAATCGGGATCCCGTTGGGGCCCACTGCTTTTCCCGTGTGAAGTGTGGTGATTGCTGCCTGAACCTCTTGTATTGTCAGGTCTGCCTCCAGTTCATCCACCGCGTCATGGGGTACGGTTGGGGTGCGAACCGGTTGAAGGGCCAGAGTCGCAGAAGCCGCGACTTCCCTTTCAGGAGTGTACACCTCCTGAAAATGATCTGCGAGGAGATAAATTATTTCTGAAGGGTGCAAGTGTAGTGTCCCGTTTTGGTCTGCCAATTGCAGTATGGTCCTGCTACCTTCTTTTCTCTTATCTAGCCAGGCCAGGAGTTTACTGGCCTTGTCACCTATATCATATATTCTATTCGCCGTTGCCGTTATATTCTCCATCGTTTGTAGGCGGATATGATCAGTGAGGGCTTGTTGGCGTAGTGTAAGTGTGTGTAGTGTTTCCTCTGTCGGGTGTTCCATGTGGGCCATGTTTGCTGCCTCCAGGGCCGATTCTAGGTCCCTCAACTCCCGCTGCTGCATGCGCTTATGCCCTGTTATTGTTGTAATGGCATAGACTCTCAAAACTGTTTTGTATGCTTCCCATAGAGTAGTGGGAGAGGACACCGAACCAGTATTCTCCGCAAAGTAGTGCCGGGTCGCCTTTTTTAATTCCTTCCGTACATGTGGTACCTTGATATAGCCCGGATAAATTGGATACAACCTTCTGCGCACCCTCCCCGAGCATGAGATGTTCAGTGTTAGGGGGGAGTAATCTGAGATACCCCTGGGCCTAATCTGCACATCACTGATTGTAAGATGACCTTCCCCCAGTGTGAGAAAGTAGTCTATGCGGGACAAACTATTATGAGTTGCAGAGTAATAAGTGTATTGCCGGCCCTCAGGGTTGAGGTGCTGCCAAACGTCCACCAGCCCTTGTGCCTCGATAAATTCTTGAAAGCGGGACGGACCAGACGCGTGTGTTCTGGTCGGGTACCTATCCTGCGTGTTGTGTGCCACTGCGTTGAAGTCTCCTCCCACCACTAGGTCCCCTTCTGGAAGATCTGACAGTAATTTCCCTAACTAGGGCAGAGTGGTCGCGTGCAGCGCCGGTGGAATGTATACCGAGACCACGTTGAGTGGCTTGCCCTCCCACTGCCCAATCGCCACAGCAAAACGGCCATACTAATCGGCTCTCGTGGAAAGCATTATGAAGCGAGACGCTTTTTTCATTAGAATACCCGTTCCACGAGACCCAGAGGTAAAGTCCGAATGCACCACCATACTATATCCCAGTCTGTCCAGTGCTTTGCTCGCCGTCCCCACTAGGTGTGTCTCCTGAAGAAGGATTAGATCTGGATTCAGTCTCTTAATACCCTGCAGGACCAACCCCCTCTTTATCTTGTCCCCAAGACCTCTCACATTCCAGGACATCACTTGTAATGGAGGTATCGGACCTGTGCTTATGTTCTCATTCAGAGGAGTTGATTGTGAGTCGCGTGCCATGCACACCTATCAAGTTTAGTTTGTACATTTCAACATCTGCTTGCCATAGTACTCGGTATATACCCCTGTAAGCTTTCAATTCGCCGTGTTGCATATCGTTTCCCTGAGTCAAACAAAAAACTAAGAACCCCCCCCACACCCTGAACATCCCCCCTCCCTGCCCCCCTGCTATACTGACTCAGAACCGCCCGCCCCCCCAACTTAGAGTGCCTGTCCCATTCCCCACACCAAATACTTGCTCGCGGGGGTGTAGAGTCTCCGGAGCCGGCGGCCCCTCAAACACTCCTTGGAAGCCCTCAGCCCAGTGTCCTGTAGCCGGCCCCCAGGCAGAATGCAAAATATAGAAACAAGATTCTGAGTGTCCTCTATGAAGATTAGTGTTCCTTGCTGGCTTCTTCCTCCACCGCATCTCCGTCTTGTGAGATTTCTTCCTCCGTCCTGTGAGACGTTTGTGAGCCCTCCGGGAGCCCCACGTTTTTGTCCTTTTTCGATCTGTTGGATCTACGGGGCTGTGTCGCCGGTCTCCACCCATCGAGCCAGTCTCTCGCAAGTTCAGGAGTGTCAAAGAACCAAGTTTTTTTCTGATAACCACCCTCAGCCGTGCCGGAAAAAGCATGGAGTAGGGAATCTCTCTCGCCCTCAGTTCCTTCTTGACCTCCAGAAATGTCCTTCTGCGGCGCGCAACTTCCGCCGTATAGTCCAGAAAAAAGGCCAGAGTGGAGTTGAGGATCTTCACCGGAGGGGACACCCTAGCCGCCTGAAAAATGGCGTCTATGTCCCGGAAGTTGAAAAGGCGAGCCAAGATGGGTCTTGGCGTCACTCCCTGCTTAGGTTTACCCCCGGCACTCGATGTGATCTTTCCACAGAGAAAAAGGCAGACAGTCCCTTGGGTTGGAGCTCTTTTTTAATTAGGTCCTCCACGTAGAGATCAGTTGCTCTAGCGCCTTCGGATTCCGGTACGCCAAGAATTCGTATGTTCCGTCTTGAGCGACCTTCCTGATCGTCCAGCTTTTCACGCAATGTTTTGTTCTCTATCGCCAATTGTTGCATCTCCGTTTGGAGTTCAGAGACGTCCTCCACGAGGGACTTCGTGACCACTTCCATCGATTTCACTTTCTCAGACATGGATCAAAGTGATCTCAGTAGATATCGAGCCCACCGTGGCCTGCACTTGAGTCAGTGTCTTCATGACATCGTCCAGTGTCGTTTTCTGCGTGTTCGCCCCTTCCGCCATCTTGCCGACTGGAGCCATCGGGGAGGACGAGGCCCAACCACTGGCAAATCGATCAATTCTGGTCTGCGTGGCACCCCCTCTCGCGTTCTTTCCAGCCATTCTAACCCCTTCGTACCCTAGAAGCCTCACAGGGTGTACTGCCCAATCGTTCGGGGTGTCGTGGGGTCCGGTATGTAGCTGGGCGACACCTGTCTCTGCACGTGGATAGTGGGCCACCTCCTCTCCGCACAGGCCTTAATTTGTGATTCTGCAGGTCTTCCAGCGGGTCGGGTGCCGGTGTTATTAGGTCAGAGGTCCCGCTCTCTAAAGTCAATCTCGATGGTGAGGCGACGGTTTTCAAGGCGGCCGACGCGTTGACTACTATGCACAAAGATGGTGGACCAGTCCTTTGTTCTCCTTAAGTTTCGGTTTCGCCTGTCTGCCGTCTGGAGGAACTCTCTTCTGATCACTTGAAGTTTGGTTCCTCAAGTGTAGTCGAGGCTAATGAAGACAGTTTGAACAAGTCTTTGCTGCCTCCGGGCTCATGAGCCACTCTCCGGAGTGCGGTCGCGCGTTTCCGGTGGGGATGAACTGAGCCTCCCTCGTCTCTCTTCGGCCGATAATTCAGGATATGTCCCGGCTTCCTACGGCCGACCAGGCCTCGGGGCCGTCTTGACGTAAGTTCCGTCTCCAATGTCAGTCAGGCTCCTATGTTGCTGCCCTGGGTCCCGCCCGGTCCTAGGCTTCGGAACCCTCCGTTAGAGCTTATCTGCGCGGATATTAGGAGAGGCCGTCCGGTCTACGGAGCTCCTCTTTTAGGCTGCCGCCATGCTCGGCTGCTAGCCACGCCCCCCGTCCTACTCATGTTTATTGCGACAGACCCAAGTATGTTTTACCGCTCAATGGGCCAGTCACTAGTGCACTGGCAAGTTCTTTGCCGGATATATGTGGTTTGACATCACAGCTCTGGACTCTGCTGCACAGCATCAATCCATCCTTTTAACAAAGATGAACACCTTTGACTAGACCAGGACTCAGTTATCGTGTCTCTACGGACTAAGGTGCCAGTACTCAAAGATTACACAATACCTACTTGCACCCCCTAATAGAATGGGGTAGTTATGACAGGAATGCTTTATTCACTACTTTACTACCACTTCATGTACAAAGCAAGATTCATTTGTCAGACTTGGCTGGACACATGAGCGCTTGGGAACTCTTGTTTGTGGGGTGAATCTGGAGATGGAGAGGATTATGCAGCCCAAAATTTGGAGTTCTCTAAAATGGGCTGGTGGTAGCCAGAAAGCACGTAGTCTTTCATTCAGGTCATCTGTATTGCTCTCATCCCTTCACCAGCTGTTTTGAACTATATGCTGATTGCCTGGTTCTGAATTTACACCTATTTTAAACAAAATCATAACGATTTTGGGTCCACCTCACCAGGATCAAGGGAGTTAGAGCAGGCCAGGCAGTGACCTGTGAGAAGGAACAATGAAAAATGATTAAAGCCAAAGACATGGGTACTACAAAGCATTCCCAACGGAGATGGCCTGCATGTGTGGATCAAGTGTCCAGCTCTGGCAAAAAGAGGCAGACCCATAGCAATAGCTACCAAATTTAGTAGTGTTTGGGTAAGCTAGACCCACTATGGAGATCATGGGATGTAATCAACAAAAGAACAATTCACTATGCAGCTTTTGCGATACTGGATATAGTCCTGACTACTCTAGGTGCGGCTCTGAACACACCTGTTGGCAAAAATTTCCATGATCAGAGACTAACTGCTGCTATCCTGCCGGACCAAAGAACTCCTAGAATAAATAAAAAAGTAAAAGATAAAATGCTTGAAGTTGTGTCTGGCAAGTATGAGGCCACATTCCAGTTCGTTTTTTTGTGCTCTATCCCGCTTTATACAAGGACTAATAGCCATCTGAGAATCAGACTTGGTCAAGCTGTAATGGTGACAGATAAATCCAAACTTTCATGCCAAACCCCCTTTTAGTTTCACAGAATACCAAACCACCAGTTGTCACCAAAGGGCCTGTTTGTAGTCAGTAGATTTCCTGCTGGGAAGCACCATAAAATGATAACACCAGGCAGTTAGGGAGCAGCCTTGCAGAAATACAGGGTGTGAATCGGGAGTTTTATACTTAAATGTGAGGATAACTACAAATTCAGAACCAGCAAAAACATGTCAATTACTTGCTTTACTAGGGAACTTTAAACTACTGAGCCAATATATTAGGCACCCCTTAAAGTGTTGTTTTCTTCGGTACCCCAAGTAGTGAAACACCATACAGTACAGTATTCACACTATTGCCAATAGTCCCCTACATTGACAGGAACAAATAGTTTCTTACCTGTCGGGGTAGTTTTTGCAGCTTGATGATCTTTCTGGATTCACTATGCTGTGCATATTCCGCGGTCTTGTGGTTGGCTCCGGATTCGTAGTCTTTTCTTCGTTTTTTTTTTTCGTCGCCCAGGTGGGCGTCGGCGTCACCCCTCCTTGGGTGCATTTCCGGTGACGTCGGCATGCTTCCTGCAGAAGCTCCCACCCTTGGGCACCATCTTCGGATTCTTTTTTTCTGTGTTTCTCTCGTCTCCGAAGTGATGGCAATGTTCTATGTAGGTGAAGTTATTAACCGCTTTGTACATAAAGGTCTTTCTACTCCATTTTTTTTTTTTACCACCTCTTTCCTCTCCAGCCTCATCTTTCTGGCGGAGGTGGGTGGGTTCGCTAGTGAATCCAGAAAGATCAAGCTGCAAAACTACACCGACAGGTAAGAAACTATTCGTTTTGCAGCGTGAATCTTTCTGGATTCACTATGCTGTGCATAGATTTTGTAGAGGTTTCTAATTTTTGTGGCGGCTGGGTGGAAGATGAGCTTTGGTTTTTGAAAATGTGCTGGAGCACCCTTTGTCCGACCTGTGCTTCTTTGTTCATCTGAACATCCACGCAGTAGTGCTTCGTGAATGTGTGCACCGAAGCCCATGTTGCCGCCAGGCATATGTCTTGTATGGGTGTATTAGCCAGGAAAGCTATTGTGGCACCTTTTTTCCTAGTGGAGTGGGCACGTGGCCCCTCTTCTAGTTCTTGCCCTGCCCGTTTGTGGCAGAGTTGGATTGTTTGCGCGATCCATCGTGCAATAGTGTTCTTGGTTACAGCCTTTCCCATGAAACTGTTTGCGAATGACACGAAGAACTGCTTTGTCTTCCTGTGTCCCTTTGTCCTCTCGATATAGTGCATGACCGCCCTTCTGGCGTCTAATGTGTGTAGGGCTCGCTCTGCGCTATTTGTTGGTTTTTGGAAAAAACTCGGTATTTGTATGGACTGGTTCATGTGGAATTTGGACACCACCTTTGGCAAGAAGTGTGGGTCAGTCCTCATCACAACCCTGTCATTGTGTATTTGTATGTATGGTTCCTGCAGCGTTAGAGCTTGAAGCTCGCTCACTCGGTGTAAGGACGTTATTGCAACCAAGAAAGCTGTCTTCATGGTCAGCATTTCTAGTGATGCCTTGTGGAGTGGTTCAAAGGGCTCCTTCATGAGTTCCGTCAGGACTATGTTCAAGTTCCATGCCGGTGGCGCGATCCTCTTCGCTCCTTCCAGGAATCTCTTCACAACCTGTGACGTGAAGAAACTCCTGCCCATCTCACCCCTTGTATAGGCGACTATCGCTGCCAGGTGGACTCTTAAGGAGGACGAGCTGAGTTTTTTCTCCAGTAAGTGCGTGAGGTATTTAAGCACTGTGGAGTCCCTCTTCATTTTATTGTGAAGTCTTTCCTTCCTGCACCATATTGTGAATCTCTTCCACTTTGCCCCGTAGCACTTCCGTGTGCTGGGCCTTCGTGCCTCCCGAAGGACCCTGAGGGTGCTCTCTGGCAGCCTCAAGTGTGCGAAGTCTATGTCTTCAGGAGCCACGCCACTAGGCTCAGGCTCTCTGGCTCTGGGTGCAGTACTTCTCCGTTGTGCATGGAGAGCAGGTCATTTCTCCTTCCGAATCTGTGGGGTGCACTCTGTGCCATCTCCATGATCTGAGAGTACCATGTCTGTCTGGCCCACTGTGGTGCGACCAGTATCAGGGTCATGTTGCTCGCTCTGCACTTGCTCAGTACTCTGTGTATCAGTGGTATCGGGGGAAAAGCGTAAGCAAATGTCCCGCACCAATCTATCCGTAGGGCATTCCCAAGGGACCCTTCTTCGGGTTGTCTGGATGCGAAGCTTTGGCATTTGGCATTCTGGCGTGTTGCAAACAGGTCCACTGATGGCGTTCCCCACTTGTTGAACAACCACCGTCTCCTGAGCATTGAGCTCCCACTCGTGGGATGCCGATGTCTGCCTGCTGAGCCAGTCTGCCTGAATGTTCTCCTTCCCTGGTAGGTGTATGGCCAGAAGGTCTATCCTGAGGGGGATGGCCCATCTCCATATCTCCTGCTCCAGTTTCGAAAGAATTGTTGACTGTGTTCCACCCTGCTTGTTGATGTAGAACGTCGCTGTGGTGTTGTCTGTCTGCAGCAGCACCCTGTGCTTGTACAGTCTTGTTTGGAAGGCTTTCAGTGCCAGGAAGATTGTTTTCAATTCTAGATAATTGATGTGCTTTGTCCCATCTGTCGGTGTCCACAGACCCCTCACTTTGAGCTCTTCCATGTGAGCGTCCCACCCCTTCAGGGATGCGTCTGTGGTGATGGTCACTGTTGGTGTTGGGGGTGTAAGAGGCTTCCCCTTTGCTATGTTCTCCATGGTCCACCATGCCATTTCCTTCTGTACTGCGTGCGTCACAACCACTAGATCCTCCCAACTTCCTGAAGCTTGTGACCATTGTTCCTGGAGCCATTCTTGGATGGGTCTCATGTGAAGTCGTACATTTGGTACCAGGGGGATGCATGATGCCATCATCCCCAAGATCTTGCTCGCAGTCCTCACTGTCCGAGCTTGTCCATTTCGGTAGAGGCGAGTTTCCCTCACCAGGGCCCCTGCTCTCTTGTCGCTGGGGAACACCCTGCCCTGTAAGGTATTGATCTGTGCCCCCAGGAAGATCTTTACCTGTTCCGGCTCCATTGACGATTTTTTCCAATGGATAGAGAACCCCAGGTTTATCAGCGGGCTCGTCACTGTGTGTGCGTCTTTCTTGCATTTCTTGTACGAGTTTGCTTTCAGTAACCAGTCGTCCAGGTAAGGATATACGTGTATTCCCTGCCTTCGTAGGTGCGCTGCGACTGCTGCGAGGCACTTTGTGAAGACCCTCGGTGCTGACTTTAGACCGAAGGCTGGTGTTGTGAACTGGTAGTGGCTTTCTCCGACTGTGAACCTGAGCATATGTTTGTGCTTTACGTTCATTGGTATGTGCAGATAGGCGTCCTTGAGGTCTATCGTGACCATGAAGTCCCCAATCTGCAATTGCGGTAGCACCTCCTGCAGGGAGGTCATTTTGAATTTCTGTGTTCTTATGAATATGTTCAGGAACCTGAGGTCCAGAATGGGTCTCATTGTCTCGACGACCTTTGGCACGAGGAAATACGTTGAGTATATTCCCTTGTTTCTTTCTTTGAAGGGAACCCGTTCTATGGCCTCCTTCTGTAGGAGCTCTCTTGCTTCTTCCTGAAGCCGCTGTAGCTGGTCTTTTGCTAGTGGCTTTCGCTTTGGTCTCCTGCTTGTTGGCCTCCCCTCCAACTCTAAGCAGTACCCGAATTGGATGATGTTTAGTATCCATTTGTCTGATGTGATCTCTCTCCATTCCTGGAGGTATAGTCTTAATCTTCCACCCACTGGTGTTTTGTGGTGGTAGTTGTCCATTGTGTCCTGACCCCTTTGTACGTGCTGCCCCCTGGGATCCTTTCTGTTGGCAGGCGCACGGATCTTTCTGAAGTCATTTAGAGGCGGGCTGCTGGCCCCCTCTTTTATGCGGTCCTCGTCCATTTCCTCTCCCTCGAAAAGACTGGCCCCTTGACTGGTACTGCCAGGTCTGCTTCTGTTGACCCTGTTGCGCCTGCGAGTCCGCCTGGTGCGTCTGTTGGAAAGCCTGGTGTGAAGTACCTGGCTGGTTTCCACCACTTCCGCCGGGCCTCCGTGACTGGGTGCCCCTCTTGTTGCCTCTGAACTGCAAAGCCCCCATGGATCGCGCAGTTTCATTGTCTTTAAGCTGACTGAGTTGGTCGTCAACTGTTGTCCCGAACAGCGTCTCGCCGTTGAACAGAGTGTTCAAGATGCTGTGTTGCACCTCAGGCTTGAAGCCCGAGATTCTGAGCCATGCGTGTCTTCTTTCCGTGACACCCAGCATCATGAGCCTGCTGGAGGTGTCTGCTCCATCCCGGGCCGTCTTGAGGCAACAATTTGCCGCATTCTTCCCGTCATCCACCAGTTTCTCTGCCTTCTGCCTGGCCTCCTGGGGTAGGTCTTTCACGAGCTTTCCTAGCTCCTCCATGATCTGGTACATGTGCCTGTTTATGAGGGCATTGGAATTAGCCATGCGCCATTGGGTCGCGGCATTCAGTTCGATCCTTCTGCCCACTAAGTCCATCCTTTTGCTCTCCTTATCAGGAGGTGGTCCAGAAGTAGTGGCCACGTTGGCCCTCTTCCTTGCTGTGGCCGTGATGGAGTCGGCTGAGACCACGCCTCGAATGTAGGCCGGGTCCTTTGATGAATGTTTATACTTCTTTTCCGTTCTGGGAGTGACAGCCTTGCATGTTGCGGGCTCCCTGAATGCCTCCATCCCCTGCGCCAAGACGCCGTCGAGCATCGGTAGATACTGGCTCCTTGTTTGCGTGGGGAGTAATGTCTCGAGGAGAAAGTCCGCTTTCTGCTTCTTTTCGTCGAGCTTGAGCTTGAAAGCTGCTGCCGCAGACCTTATCACCGAGTTGTAAGCCCTGATGTCGTCCGGCGGCGATGGTCTCGAGAGGTATGTGTCGACCGCCTCTTCCGGGCTCTCGGTGTAGACATCCAGGTAATCCTCCTCCTGCGGGTCAGAGGTGGCCGACTCGGCGTCCAACCTGCTGTCCTCTTCCTCATAGCTGTAAGCTTCGTAGGGGTTCTCGTCCTCTTCCTGGTCGTCAACCATTTCGGCGCCAGGCTCATGTTCCTCGACATGTTAGTCTTCCTCCTCGACCAGTTCTAGCATGGATGACTTGGTCTTGTGGGGAATCGTGAAGGCTCATCTTGGCGTCGAACTCTTTCTTCTGCTGCAAGATGTTTTCCATTTCAGCTTCTAGTCGCCGTTCCTTCTTTTCCATCTCGGCCGCGTTGTCCGCGCCGGATTGTTCGGCCACCCTCTTCGGCGCCTGGCACGGCTGTGAGGGTTTCGGCGTCGAGGACTTGGACGTCGAACTGGGTTTTGGGTCCCTGAACGGAGTCGAGGCTTTAGGGTCTTTCTCCCTAGACGTCGATCGGTCCTTTTCGGGGACGATCTTCGACGACTTCTGCTGCTCAACAGCTCTCGGCGCCAGGGACTCCTTATCAGAGGATCCGGTGGGCCTGAGGGTAGCCACGGACGCCAGGTGTCTGCGTCGGCGCTTTCGGGGTCTTGCCCTCGTTTTTTCGAGACTCAGAGTCTCTCGTGCTCTTGGGGAACGACGAGTCTCCTACCTTATCAGAAGTCTTCGTGTAATCGGTCTCTACGACCGTGTAGCTGTCGTCTTCGGCGGCAGCGTTGTCCTCCTCCGAGGACATCCCCAGCTCGTACAGCGATTGCGTCGGGGCTTTTCCTTGGAGGGTGGCGTGCGCTACCCTCTGGCTCTTCCTCACACGAAGGGTCTTCGAGGCGAAGGAGGAGCAGGCGTTGAAGTCCTCGCTTCTGTGGTCTACCGGTAAGCAAAGGTTGCACACCGGGTGTTTGTCTTTCTGCGTGAACTTGTGGTGGCAGTTAGGGCAGAACTTGAACGGCGTGTTGTCCATCATCGAGTGTTTAGGCCTCCTGGCACGCGGACGTCGACGATAGTCGAAGTCCTCGATGATTTCTCCTTCCTTTCGCTGGTCAGTGTTCTGCAAAGTCTTTCGTAGTCTTCTTCTTTTGATATCTTCTTCAATTTCAATCTTTTCCTAGTACTTTCTCCAAAAATGTCTGGAGCCCAACGGGAACGATCCAGACCCGACTGCGGAAAAAAGAATCTGAAGATGGCGCCCAAGGGTGGGAGCTTCCGCAGGAAGCATGCCAACGTCACCGGAAATACACCCAAGGAGGGGTGACGCAGACGCCCACCTGGGCGATGAAAAAAAAAAAAAAAAAATAACAAAGAAAAGACTACGAATCCGGACCCAACCACAAGGCCGCGGAATATGCACAGCATAGTGAATCCAGAAAGATTCACGCTGCAAAACCAAGTTTAGAGGAGCTGGAGTGCCAATTCGCACCAAAAACCTTTTCAACCCACTGGCTAAAGCACTGAATACGTGCATTCTGCCAATAAGGAGAAGGAAAAGAACAGATCAGAAAATTATATTAAAAACTAAACCAATAAGGTGTTTTAGCTGTTAGACGATTGGCTTTGTCAAGGCTTATTTTGTTATCTATTTTGAAACGCCTTATTTGTGGGGAAGCCACTGGGCCCTCCTCAATCAAAAAAATATTGCCATAGGAGTCCTGGACATTGAAGGGAGCTACTTTGTGTGTGGTTGTCCTTGTGAAAGGACAGCATGAGGTCACTGACCGTAAAACTAGCCAATGGCCTGACCCACTGCCACGTGCAGTGATCAGAGCAAGAATGTGAATTATATGCATATTTTGATTAAAATCAAAGGTTACGGGTAACGCCAGACCTAGGACAAGCACTGGCAAAGCAAATATTACTGGCACAACTGGAGTCTATTACCTTTGTCATAGCTTGTTTCAGCATTGTTTTTGGAAACTCTGCAGGTGAGGAAGCTGCAGAACCGTACCAATTTAAAAAATAAAATAAATTGTAATTAGAAAGCAGATTTTTGGTCCCAAAAAAAGCACAGGTATGGATGGGGGTGTGGCAGTACACCTTGTGAAAGAGCAGCATACAGTCACATATAGTGAGGTTGGTCAATGGCTGAAGTGGTCAAACCCACATGCTGTAGTGGGCTGAAGAATATGTGAATTAACAGACCAAAGCATGTAGAGGGCTGGTGGAAAGCCCTTTAATGAAAAGGTCTTGCCTATCGCCTTACAAAATGGGCTTTGCCCTGAAATAATTTGCAATTCAGGGGTGTGGAATTCCTATAGCCTGACTGCCAGGACTTATTGTTTGTGGTTAAGGATAAGAAGTGGTCATGCTTATTGCTGCCTTGGAACAAGTATGCCCAACTCACTGCAGCACATACCCTCTCTCTGCCACTTTACTGTACCAGATTATGGATCGGGGGAAGGACATGGTCTGCTGTTAAGGTAATATTTGTGTCCTTAAGTTAATGCTGTTCCAACTCGTACCAATGGTTAATAATGCAAGCGTTTAATAGAGTGAGTGTACTATGAAAAGGTTGTAAGCTCGGACTGCACTGTTCAGTGGTAGCAGTACAAAAATGTGTACACATGTTTGCAAAGTTTAACAATGAGGCTACGTCTAATGCCAACAGAATGTCCTCTCAAAAGGTGCAAATATTTGCAGAAGCTTGAAAGCAAGATGTAGGTTTTTGCTTTCAAATTAAAATGTTCACAAAAATAATGCAACTAGAAAACAAACGTTCTATTCGCCTACTGTAACATTTTAGGTACTATTTCTTTGAAGAATCTGGTAAAGTTTGTTGATGCATGCTGGTATTCCCCAAAAATATTTATAATGGCAAATCAGTACAACTAGTTTAAACAAGATTGGTAAAGCTTGGATTGGGGAGTTGTCCGGTCCTCACAAACATTGGCAAAAAGCAATAATATTCCCAAAGAGCACACATTACCACACTAGCCCCCTAGCACTGAATTAATCTACTTGGCGTGCAGACATGCTCCTGGTGAACAAGCAGAATGCGGTCATTCACAGTGAAGCCAGTCTATAGATCGGCAGAATGTTAATAAAAACAAGAGGTTTCGGTTAACTCAAGACCAAATTAGGGGCCATATTCTTCAATAAAGTCAAAAAAGTACACACATGGTATGCACCCTTGCATTAGTGCAGGTATACAGCATTCATAAGTTCACAATAATTTACATATGTAGGCTGAGAAGCAAAATGCTACTTACCAGTATGCATCTGTTCTTAGCATGTAGAGCTGAAGAGTTGCACACTGTGCATAGATCGCCACCTAGTGTCGGGCCCGGATGTTTGCAGTTTGTTGTTGTCCTGAAAAGTTCTTTGGAAGTCACGAGATAGGAGACTCCTCCTTAGGACCACATTGCACATGGGCTCCATCCCCAGATTGTTTTTCGCCATTAGGGAAATAATAATACAGAGTTTTATAAAGCACGAACAGCTACCTCACGAGGAGGTGTCCCGGCGCTATAGCAACAGTGTTGTGCCCGTTTAGGTAGAAGAGCTGGAGTCTAACGTGGTGCCTAGCGTGGTTGGGCAAACAGCCAGGTTTTCAGTAATCGCTTAAAACATGCTTCGGATGGAGCCTGTTGGAGAGCAGGGGGTAGCGAATTCCATAGTACCGCCACGTTGGCAGAGAAGGTGCGTCCACCTAACCTGGCTCTTTTTGCTCTAGGGGCTGTAATGCGAACACTGTTGTTGGATCTAAGGGACCGGGCTTGGGTGTATCTTGGTAGTCTAGCTTTCAGGTAATTTGGGCAGTTGCCAAACAGAGATCTAAAAGCCAGGGTGAGTGCTTTAAATTTTATTCTGCTTGCCACTGGTAACCAGTGAAGGGAAAGGAGATGCGGAGAGACAGTGTTTGTAAGGAATCCTCATTAAAAGTCTTGCAGCCGCATTTTGGACCATTTGGAGTTGTCGTATAAGATACTTTGGTAAGCCCAGATACAAGACATTGGCGTAATCCAGCCTTGAAGTAACTGTGGCATGGATTACAGTTTTTCGGCAGCTAGTTGGTAAAAGTCGGAGAATCTTGCGAAGAAATCTCAATTTGCTCATGCAGCAACCTGCCACTTGCTGGATGTGTGAAGCAAAGGACAGCTTGTCGTCCCACCGGACTCCAAGATTTCTTGCTGAGTGGCTGGGAGAGGGGGCGTGTCCCATCTCTGCCGGCCACCATAGTTAAGCTGGTGGAGGGGGGCTTTTTCCGAAAAAGATCACCTCTGTCTTGCTGGCATGGAGTTTTAGTTTATTGGTGTTCATCCAGCAGGCCACGTCTTGTAGGCACCCCTTCAGACTCAGAAAGGATGTCTCTGACACCTCTGAATATGGAAACACCAGCTGGGTGTCATCGGCGTATGAAATTGCCTTGATCCCCCAGTTGGCAATAAACGTGAAGAGTGGAGCAAGGTAAACATTAAATAGGAGTGGGCTCAGGGCCGAACCCTGGGGGACACCACAGCTGAGGGCTTTTGGAGAAGAGGAGACATTCTTTAGAGCCACCTTCTGAGTCCTTTGTATCCACTCCAAAGCCTGGCTCTGGATGCCTAGCTTCGCCAGTCGCAACAGCAGAATATTGTGGTCGACCGTATCAAAGGCGGCCGACAGATCCAGGAGCACCAATATAGCCGAGTCTCCCGAATCCATCGACCACCTCACTGACTCTGCCACCTCAATTAGTGCTGTTTCAGTGCTAAAACCGGGTCTAAAGCCTGATTGTGTCTCGTGTAATATATTGTTTTGCTCAATAAATTGATTCAATTGGCGCTGGATAACTTTCAAGCATTTTGCCTGGCGCTGCCAGGAGGGAGATCGGGCGGAGATTGTTGAGGTCCTTGGGGTCCCCATTTGGTTTTTTCTTTAGGGGGAGTAAAGTAGCATGTTTCCAGATATTTGGGAATGTCCCCGAAGAGATGGATGAATTCCATATATGCTGAATAGTGGGGGCCACGAAGTCGGCTATGCGACTCCAAAGTTTGGGAGGGCATGGGTCGTCCGGCGAGCCCGATTTGCATCGGCTGAGTTCTAGCTTAACTGTACTCCGGTCTATCGGAGCAAATTGTGTCAAGATAGCGCGGTCCGATGTAGTGCCAGCTAGATCAGTTTTTTCAGTGATCTTCTCTGGGCCAAAGGACTCAGACTTTCTTTATTTTAGAATCAAAGAAGTCAGAGATGCTGTTACAGAATGAGACCGATGGGAGGACATCCCTCTCAACACTCATAGGTTTAAAGAAAGACTGTACTATTTTGAAAGTTTCCCTACTTGGGTGTTCAGCTTGCTGAATAGAGTTCGCATAGAACTGTTTTTTTGCTTTTCTAATAGCTCTATGCAATTTTTTGGATGCTTCCTTATAGTAAGTCTTCTGTAGAGGTTCGTAGTTTTTCCTCCATAAGCGTTCCAGTTTTTTGCAATCTGATTTTTGTAGTCTAAGCTCCTGAGAGAACCAGGGAGCAGATGGAGTCTCTTTTAGATATAGCGACCGTCGCCGGGGCAATATCTGTTACCATATTGCCAATCCAGTCATTGAGTAGTCGGGCATCCGTCTCCACATTGGAGGTGAGGGTCGGAGGATTCTGGGCAAGAACTGGACCCATGATATCGGGGACTAGTTTGCTCCACTGTCTTTTCATAAAAGAGCACTTGCTTTGCGCCGGTTTATCAACTGTTACTTTGATTAGGAATGGTATCAGAAAATGATCTGACCAAATTAGAGGTAGCGGTATATTTGCCGACACGTTTGGAATGTTGGTTATTATTAGGTCAAGCGTGTGGCCCGCTCTGTGTGTGGGGGCCTTATTAACGAGTCTGAGGTTAGCTGAGATCAATGTAGATCTCAATAAATTTGCTGAAGGACAATCTGCCCTGTCCATGTGAACGTTGAAGTCACCGACAACAAGAAACTGAGGGTGAAGGAGGGAGCTTTGTATAATCATATCCATCAGAGTAGTGAGGTTGAATTCTTTCCCCCCCGGAGGCCTGTAGATAGCTAGTCCTGCTAGGGATAGCTGAGATCCCACCTGGAAGCAGAAGTGTAGTCCCTCTAGACCCTGGGTGTGTATGGGGGCGGAGGAGGTGAGTGTGAGCTGTTCTTTAAATATAACTGCCACTCCCCCCCCCCCCCTCTTTTATCACCTAGTCGATAGGAGAAACACATTTTATATCCAGAGGGGATAGCCAGTGCAATGGCAGTCATGTTATCATCGTTAAGCCAGGTTTCTGTTAGAAACAATATGTCCCATTGGTGACCTTCCAACAGCAGCCAAATGATGGAGCTTTGCAAGAAAAGGAAGGATGCCAATGTAATTCGTATCTAATTAAGAGAATACTAGAACAGAAAAGGGTAGCCGGGGAGGCGGGTGGGCGTGTGCAGCTCTGCAGTTCTACATGTCAAGAACAGATGCATACTGTAAGTAGTATTTTCCGTTCGAGGCATATGAGCTGCAGATTGCACACTGCATAGATTGTCAATCAAGAAATTTGTATAGCGCGCTACTCACCCGGAGGGTCTCAAGGCGCTTTGAGGGGAGGGGGTGAGGGGGGGGGGGGGGGGGGGGGGGGGGGGGGGTCGGGGTTCCACTACTGCTCGAACAGCCAGGTCTTGAGTTGCTTCTTGAAGGAGAGGTGGTCTTGGGTAAGAGAGGTGGATGGGGAGGGAGTTCCAGGTCTTGGCTGCCAGGTAAGAGAAGTATCTTCCTCCCATGGTGGCTCTTCGGATGCGTGGAACGGCGGCGAGGGCGTGGCTGGTCGATCGAAGTTGGCGGTTGGGAGTGTAGAAGGTCAGGCGGTTGTTGAGGTACCTAGGGCCTAGGTCGTGGAGGGCTTTGTGTGCGTGGGTGAGGAGGCGGAACATGATTCTTTTGCAGACGGGGAGCCAGTGCAGTTATTCAGGTGTCCGGCTGTGGCAGGGGATGTCCAGGATGAGTCGTGCGGAGGCTTCTGGATGCGTTGGAGTCTTTTCTGCTTTTTGGCTGTGGTTCCGTTGTAGAGGGTGTTTCCGTAGTCCAGTCGGCTGGTGACAAGTGCCTGGGTGACCGTCTTCCTGGTTTTGGTGGGGATCCAACGGAAGATCTTTCGGAGCATGCGTAGGATGTTGAAACATCAAGACGAGACGGCGTTGACTTGTCTGGTCATCGACAGGGAGGAGTCCAGGATGAAGCCTAGGTTGTGTGCGTGGTCCGTTGGTTTGGGTGCGCTACCTAGAGCCGAGGGCCACCAGGAGTTGTCCCAGGCAGATGGTGATGGTCCAAGGATGAGGACTTACGTCTTGTCTGAGTTCAGTTTCAAACGGCTGTTCTTCATCCACTCGGCTACTTCTTTCATCCCTTCGTGCAGGTTGGTTCCGGCAGTGGCGGGGTCGTCGGTGAGGGAGAGGATCAGCTGGGTGTCGTCGGCGTAGGAGATGTTGAGGTTGTGTTGGCGTGCGATGGCTGCGAGCGGGCTCATGTACACGTTGAAGAGGGTGGGGCTGAGTGATGATCCTTGTGGTACGCCGCAGATGACTTGGGTGGCCTCGGATCTGAAGGGGGGGGGGATGCGGACTCTGGGTCCTTCCGGCGAGGAACAAAATGATCCACTCCAGTGCCTTCTCTTGGATTCCGACGTTGCTGAGGCGTTGTACTAGGGTGCGGTGGCAGACAGTATCGAACGCTGCAGAGAGGTCCAGGAGGATGAGGGCCACTGTTTCCCCGTTGTTGAGCAGGGTTCGGATGACGTCGGTGGCTGCGATGAGGGCGGTCTCGGTGCTGTGATTGGTTCGGAAGCCGGACTGTGAGTGGTCGAGGGATCCGTTAGTCTTGAGGAAGGCAGCCAGCTGTCTGTTGACGGTCTTCTCGATGACTGACAGGAAATGGAAGGAGCGAGATGGGGCGGTAGTTCTTGAGGTCGATGGGGTCTGCTGATGGTTTCTTCAGGAGGGCGCTGAGTTCGGCGTGTTTCCAGCTCTCCGGGAAGGTGGCGGTGTTGAATGTGTGAAGAGCTCTTTCTGCTACTGACTGGTTGCGAAAAGACGGGCAGTTCCAAAGATTGATTGAGATGGAATGGAGAAATGACTTTGGGCAGGAATTTTGGATTACTACGTAGAACTACCTTATTTTGATGCATTTGCAAAAAGGGTTCTTGGATGGTTAGTGCTTGTAGTTCACTAACTCTCTGCAGAGAAGTAATAGCTACTAGGAAAGCAACTTTCCATGTTAAAAATTGTAATTCACATCTGTGTAAAGGTTCAAAGGGAGGTCCCATTAACCGTGTGAGAACATATAAATTCCACACAGGCGAAGGTGTTATTCTGGGAGGGATTATTCTTTTAAGGCCTTCCATAAAGGCTTTAATGTCAGGCACTCTGAACATGGATAGATGCTGTCTGTTTTGCAGATATGCTGCTATTGCCGCAAGATGCAGTCTAACAGACGTGTAAGCTAAGTTACATCTTTGGAGATGCAGTAAGTATCCTATGATGTGTTGAATAGACACATTTAGGGGATCAATATTGTTGTGACAATATATCACAAATAGTTTCCCCTTGGATGCATAACATACCCTAGTGGTTGGACGTCTAGCTTCTTTAAAGACATTCATGCAGTCTGGAGGGAGGTTCAGATATCCAAATTCTAGGACTTCAGGAGCCAGATTGCAAGGTTGAGCTGAGCTGGGTCCGGGTGTCTGATCTCTCCACGGTTCTGTGTTAAGAGGTCAAGTCAAGTCATAAATTTATATAGCGCACTACATACCCAGAGGGTCTCAAGGCGCTTAGGGAGGGGAGGAGGATTACTTGTCAAATATCCACGTTTTAAGTTGCTTTCTGAATGCTAGGTGGTTCTGGGTAAGGCGAAGGTAGGTGGGGAGTGAATTCCAGGTTTTAGCTGCCAGGTAGGAGAAGGATCTGCCTCCCATGGTGGTCTTGTTGATACGAGGTACCGTGGCGAGGGCTTGGCTGGAAGATCGTAGCTGGCGGGAGGGGGTGTAGAAGGACAGTCGTGAGTTGAGGCATTCTGGTCCGATTTCGTAGAGTGCTTTGTGTGCGTGGGTTAGAAGCCGGAAAGTGATCCTCTTATTGACGGGTAGCCAGTGGAGGTTTTTCAGGTGACCAGAGATGTGTTCGTTACGCGGGATGTCTAATATGAGCCTGGCTGAAGCGTTCTGGATGCGTTGCAGTTTTTTCTGGAGTTTAGCGGTAGTACCTGCGTAGAGGGTGTTTCTGTAGTCCAATCGGCTCGTGACCAGAGCATGGGTGACTGTTTTTCTGGTTTCGGTGGGGATCCAGCGAAATGTTTTTTTGAGCATGCGAAGAATGTTGAAGCAGGATGAGGAGACGGAGTTGACTTGTCTGTTCATTGAAAGTGAAGAATCCAGGATAACACCTAGGTTCCGTGCGTGGTCTGTCGGGATGGGTGCTTTTCCAAGGGCTTCCGGCCACCAAGAGTCGTCCCATGCAGAGGGGGAAGTACCTAAGATGAGGACTTCTGTTTTATCTGAGTTCAGTTTCAGACGGCTGTGTTTCATCCATTCGGCAACTTCTTTCGTTCCTTCGTGTAGGTTAGTTTTGGCGGTGCTGGGGTCATTGGTGAGTGAAAGGATCAGTTGAGTGTCATCCGCGTAGGAGATGATGTTGAGGTTGTGTTGGCGTGCGATGGCCGCGAGGGGGCTCATGTATACGTTGAAGAGGGTGGGACTGAGTGAGGATCCTTGTGGTACGCCGCAGATGACTTCAGTGGCCTCGGACTTGAATGGTGGAAGGCGGACTCTCTGGGTTCTTCCGGTGAGGAACGAGGTGATCCATTCAAGTGCTTTTCCTTGGATTCCGATGTTTGAGGCGCTGTAGAAGGGTGCTGTGGCAGACTGTGTCGAAGGCTGCAGAGAGGTCGAGGAGGATGAGGGCGACTGTGTCTCCATTGTCCAGTAGAGTTCGAATGTCGTCTGTTGCTGCGATGAGGGCAGTCTCAGTGCTGTGTTTTGCTCGGAAGCCAGACTGAGGAGTCGAGGGATTTGTTGGCTTCGAGGAAAGCGGCGAGCTGGTTGTTGACAGCTTTCTCGATGACTTTGGCCGGGAAAGGAAGGAGCGAGATGGGGCGGTAGTTTTTGAGTTCGGTGGGGTCCGCTGTGGGTTTTTTCAGAAGGGCGCTGAGTTCAGCGTGTTTCCAGCTTTCCGGGAAGGTGGCGGAGTTGAAGGAGCAGTTGATGACGTCTCGGAGGTGCGGTGCTATGACGGAGTCTGCTTTGTTGAAGATGTGGTGAGGACATGGGTCTGTGGGGGATCCCGAGTGGATGGAGTTCATCAGGCGGATGGTGTCCTCAGTGGAGATTGGGTTCCATTCGTTAAGGGTGTTCAAGGGGGGTGAAAGGTCAGCATATGGTTGGGTGGGTTGGTCGCCGGGATGGTTGTCGAAGCTGTTGTGGATGTCTGCAATTTTGTTGTGGAAGAATGAGGCTAGGGAGTCGCAGAGGGCTTGAGAGGGGGTGATGTCGTTTGAGTTGGCCGAGGGATTGGTGAATTCCTTGACGATGTTGAAAAGTTCCTTGCTGTCGTGGGCGTTGTTGTCTAGTCGATCCTTGAATGCTGTTTTCTTGGCCTTTCGGATTAGTTGGTGGTGTATGCGGGTGGCGTTTTTGAAGGCGTCCTTGGTGCTGGTGGTTGGGTTTTTTTTCCAGGCCTTTGAGGGAGCGGCAGAGTTTCTTGGATTTCTTAAGATCATCGTTGAACCATGAGGCCTTCTTGCTGCCAGGTTTGCTTTGACGTTTTTTCAGTGGTGCTAGGATGTCGGCGCTGTTGGATAACCATAGGGTGAAGTTGGTGGCGGCTTGGTCTGGGTTAGAAGAGTGGGCTGGGGTGTTATGAAGGAGCGATGAGATCTGGTAGATGGTGATTTTGTTCCAGTTTCTTTGCAGAGTCGGTTGGGGGTGGTTGATAGGTTTCGGCTTGTTGTAGGTAAAGTGAACGCAGCTGTGGTCAGTCCAAAGGAGAGCCGTAGTGTGGCTGAAGGAGACGTGATTGCTGGAGGTGAAGATAGGGTCGAGAGTATGACCTGCTATGTGGGTGGGGGAAGTGACCAGTTGTTTAAGTCCAAGGTTGGCGAGGTTGTCCAAGAGGGTGATGGTGTTGCAGTCGTTGTTCTTTTCAAGATGAAAGTTGAGGTCTCCCAGAAGGATGTAATCTTTGGAGGGGAGCGCGTGTGGAGTGATGAAGTCCGTGATGTCTTCACTGAATTTTACGCGGGGTCCTGGTGGCCTGTAAAGGAGGGTGCCTCTGAGTGTGGTCTTGTGGTCGATGTGGATCTGGAAGTGAAGGTGTTCAGAGTTGGCGAGATTGACGTCAGAGCTGGTTGAGATGTGGATGGATTTTTTATGGACGATTGCGATTCCTCCTCCTGTGTGGCCGGTGCGGTCCTTGCGAGTGATCTTATAGTCATCAGGGATGGCAATGGTGATGTCTGGGGCGGAGGAAGCGTTCATCCATGTTTCTGTTAGGAAGGCGACGTCTGGAGAGATGGTGTCTAGTAGATTCCATAGGTCAATGGCGTGCCTGTGGACCGATCGGGTGTTGAGCAGGATGCATTGTAGGTGGTTGGGGTCGGGAATCTGAGGTGTGATCGTAGTGGAGTTGTTGACGGTGCCGATGAATTTGCAGGAGTAGCAGGAGTAGCAGGAGAAAGGGCCATGGGTTAGTCCAGGAGCGGCTTGGACGCAGTTGGGGGTGCGACCGGGGTTAAGGGCAAGGAGGGTGGTGGCATCGTAGGTGATGCGGGAGGGCTGGTCAGCGCGAGGGCCAGGGGGTCTGGCGCTGGGCGCGGTCCAGGCGCGGACAGGCGTAGACGGGCTTACCTTTGGCGCACCTTCGGCGCGAATGGGGCGCGAATGGGGCGCGGTCGCTGCGCGTGAACGCTGCGCGCGGGAACTACTGTCATATATGGAGAGTGGAGGGGCGAGGGCGTCTCAGCTGGGAGGCGGGGCGGGCACACGAGCACGACAACAACAAACAAAATGGAGGCGGAGGGGGGAGCACAGCGGAGCGCTAGAGGTAGACGCGCTAGCAAACTTAAAACAGCACAATTACATACACAAAGCGCAAATTAAGCAAGCGGTAAACCAGCACACAGTAGGCAAAATTAAATGGCAGTCTTGAAAGCAAACGAAGCAATGCTACGATACCAGATGTCTGCAAGGGACACTGCGGGACTACAGTTGTAGCAGTGTGGTGTACCACGGCTGTCTGGCCCACGTTGGAGCAACTAGGATGAGGGTCATAGAAAGCTGCCGTAGTTTGCGTACTACTAGTGCCATGAGTGGTAGAGGTGGAAAAGCATACGCAAATCTGTTGGACCAATTCATCCATATTGCATTACCTTTTGACAGTGGGTGTGGATATCTGGCAGCGAAGCATGGGCATTTTGCGTTTTCGTGGGTGGCAAATAGGTCTATTTAAGGTTGTCCCCACATCTGAAAGAATGGTTGAAGAACGTGCATATAAAGTTCCCACTCGTGGGTCTGTTGCGTTTGGTGACAGAACAGATCCGCTATAGTATTTTGTACTCCCGGAACATGCTGGGCTAGGAGGAATATATTTTGAGGTATAGTCCACCTCCATATATCCTGTGCTGGTTGAGTGTGTGCCTCCCTGCTTCTGTATGTAGTACATTGCAGTCATGTCTGTACGGACTAACACTGCTTTGTTTGCTACTTGCTTCTGGAAAGCTTTTAGTGCTAGGAATATTGCTATTAACTCCAGATGATTGATATGGAGTAATTTTTGTTGAGGTGTCCACCCTCCTTGCATGGTGTGTTGCAGTAGGTGGGCTCCCCAGCCGGAGAGCGATGCGTCCGCAGTCAAGATTATCTGAGGAACTGGCTCTAGGAGCGGTCGTCCCTTGGAAAGGTTTTTGGTGTTCAACCACTGCAGAGCGAGGAGTCTGACCGTCTACCAAAACTAGGTCTTTTAAGTGACCTTGAGCCTGGTTCCATTGACGTGATAAGCACTCTTGTAGCGGACGCATCTGAAGTCTTGCATGAAGATGCAAGAGGCCATCATCCCTATGGGTTGCATGAACACTCGTGCTGAGAGGGAGTTTTGTAGCTGAAACTTTGTTAGAAGAGTTTGCATGCTGGCTATCCTTGCTGGAGTGGGATAGGCTAGCGCTGTTGAGGTGTTTCTTGCGGCACCAAGGTACTGTTGTACTTTGGATGGCTGTAGATGAGACTTGGTGTGGTTTATTGTGAACCCCAAGTTGTGGAGCAGTTGGATGGTGGCATGAATATGTTCCACGCATTGATTGTATGAGCTGGCTTTAATGAGCCAGTCGTCGAGATACGGGAAGACATGGATGTGCTGTCTTCGTAGATGCGCTGTCACTACTGCTAAGCACTTGGTGAATACTCTTGGTGCTGTTGTGACTCCGAATGAGTGTACTTCGAATTGATTGTGCTGCCCGTCTATTACAAATCTGAGATACTTCCTGTGAGCCTTGTGAATATGGAAGTACGAGTCCTTGAAATCTAGAGTAGCCAGGAAGTAGTTTTGCAGCAGGAGCGGAAGGACTTGGAGTGTGACCATGTGAAAATGGTCTGACTGTATGTATATGTTTAGCTGTCTGAGGTCTAAAATAGGTCTTAGAGCTGTCCTTCTTTGGAATCAAAATATAGAGAGTAAACACCCTTGTTTTGTTGGTGCAGAGGAACTGGTTCTATTGCACTTTTTCCTAGCAGGGATACTACTTCTTGCTTTACCAGTGATAGATGTTCTTGTCACATTGGACGCTGTTTGGGTGGTATGTTTTGAGGGGTGGGGGGGTAGTTAGTTCTAGTTGTTCTAGACAGTAACCTGACTGAATAATTTGTCGCACCCACCTGTCTGATGTGCTGTTGATCCAGGCAGGCAGGAAACTCTTGTAAAGGATCCTAAAACCGGACTATTGACTCAGCTCCAAGAAGAGACCACATGAGGCGCCAGCACCACCTCCTTCTCCAAAGGAGGACACTGCAACCTCTTCATTAAGGGTCCCTTCTCCACCACCTTACCATATTGTTCCTCCTCCTACACCTCCTCCACCACATCATTCACCTACACCATCTACTAATCCAGATGATGTAGACACAGATTCTGACGACATACGTGGGGGTGCACACGAGCCTGCAAGGAGTGGAATGTTGGGGGATGGGGGGTGGGGGGGAAGAAGAGTCATTGGGTAGGGGTAGAGGCAGAGTAGGAGTTGTTTTTGCCTCTGCCTTTGTCACCCCTGTAACCCCCTCTGGTATCCCTTAGTGAATGTGGATTGACCAGGGGTTTTGTAGGAAGTGGAGGGACTGAGGAGTAGCCTCTTGTGTTGCCTCTGTATGATGAGCGACGAAAGGAACGTCTGGGAGCTTGCTGCTGCAAGGCTCCCATAGATTTTGCTGTATCCGTCTTTATTCATTTTCTCTAAAGACACGTCAACATTTGGGCCAAATAAATGTGTTTCATCAAATGGCTGATTAAGGATGGAGTTTCGTACCTCAGGTTTAAAACCTGAAATATGTAGCCAGGCATGTCTACGTAGTAGGGTGCGGGTGTGGATTGCCCTGGAGGCGGTATCTGCAGCATCTAGGGCGCAACAAATGGAAGTATTAGTGATATTTTTACCTTCCTGTATTAGTTCATCAGCCCTATTTTTATATTTGTCTGGTAGGTGCTGCATTATGGACTCTAGTTCATCGTAATGTGCCCGGTCATATCTTGCCAGCAACGCTTGGGTGTTGGCAATGCGCCAGATGATAGCTGCTTGTGCCGGTGTTCGCTTGCCGGAGGAGTCAAGAAGCTTAGATTCTTTGTCTGGTGGTGAGCACGTGCATTAGACCCTACTAGAGAATCTAATTGTGCTGGACCTTCAATATAAACTGGGACTGCAGGGGCAGCTTTATATTTCTTCTCAATGAGAGGATAGAGGACCCTAGCCCTGACAGGATCCCTAAAAACCTCTGAGTGCTTGATGACACCTTTCAGCATTGGAAAATTGGCAGTAGACCTTTGTGTTATCAAAAGTGTCTAGTAGGAAATCTTCCTCCAGTGCATCGGTGTTTAAGTCCACCCCATGATATTGTGCAGCCCTTTGGACTAGTAGGTTAAACCCTATAGTGTCCTCTGGTGGGGAAGGTCTGGAAGGGTATACATGATATGGGGTGTTGTAATCATCCCATGGATTAGGTGATTTGGGCGGGGGGGGGGCGGGAATATTGGTGCATGCAGGGTAGTGTGCACCCTCACGTATGTCGTCAGAATCTGTGTCTACATCATCTGGATTAGTAGATGGTGTAGGTGAATGATGTGGTAGGAGAAACAATATGGTAAGGTGGTGGAGAAGGGACCCTTAATGAAGAGGTTGCAATGTCCTTCTTTGGAGGGGGAGGAGGTGCTGGCGCCTCATGTGGTCTCTTCTTGGAGCTGAGTCAATAGTCCGGTTTTAGGATCCTTTACAAGAGTTTTTTGATGGGATCCGGTGTAAAAATTTCTTCGGAGTGGGGCAAATTCTTTGGCGTCGAAGTTCTCGGCTCCGTAGGTTTTTGTCGAGTCGTTTGGCTTAGGAGTGTGCCCTTTTGCAATGTCTTTTACCGGAACCTGTTTTTTCAGTTCCGGGTGTTTCTTTGGCTCAGACGCGTGTAAACATGGCGCTTTGGGCGTTTTTTTTTTACTCAGCTCAGAGTGCAGTTTTCGATAAGCCACTGCCAGTCTTCGGCAGCGTGTGCTTAGGTGTCGGAGCAACAGTCGGAGTAGTAGAGGAAGATGGCTTCTTTTTCGGTGTCAGTATAGGATTGGCACCGGGAATAGGCTGGCTCGAGCCAGAGCCGCCTGAAGGCTTAGCGGGCTTCTTTGCCGGGCCAGAAGGTGGGGCGTGGGAAGCAGTGTCTCGGTGTGCAACCGGGCCCGAAGGTGAGGGTGTGACGAAGCCTTTTTTGAGGGTGTCGAGGAAGGGTTGGGGGGTTGACGGTCTTACTTACGACCCGTTGAGCTGGAGTGATTACCTCAACATCGGAGGATCCGATACTCTCTTCAGCGTGCTAGTGTTCTGGCACATCGACGCCCTCTTGGAAGATAACGTCAGGGATCGAAGCTGACCAGAGCCATATTTCTCAGAGCTAGTCTGTCCCAAATGGTTTTCTTGGAGCGGAATGAGGCACACACCAAACAGTCTTTGGCCTTGTGCTCCGGTGAAAGGCAAAGGTTGCACACCTCATGTAGGTCGGTGTGGGGAAAGTTCGACCCACATTGAGGACACTTCTTGAATGGCATTCTTTCCATGAGCCAGAAAGCAAGGCCTAGGTAGGCCCGAAGGCCTTTTATCGATGACCGGAATCGAAGTGGTAGAGAATTGAGTCGATGTAGCGCGATCAAAACAATACCATCGAACTGGGCGAGGATTGCGCGCCGAAGGAAAATCTGTTCCAAACTGGAGCGCAGGAAACACATCCGAGCCAGATGGCGGAAAAAACCAATCTGGGGATGGAGCCGATGCCCATGCGCAATGTCGTCCTAAGGAGGAGTCACCTATCTCATGACTTTCAAATAACTTTTCAGGACAACAACAAACTGCAAACATCCGGGCCCAACATAGGTGGCGATCTATGCACAGTGTGCAATCTGCAGCTCATATGCCTCGAACATCTTATTCCTAGAAACTATTTGTGAATTGCATTTTTGCACAAGCTAACTATACATGAATACATTTGTTCATGCAAAATATGCTAATCGTTTAGAAGTTCACTCTCCCTACAACCACTTTCCCATCTCCCTTCCCCCAGCTCCCCTCCAGACTGTAGAGGAAGAACTTTTGTCTTGGTCGGGAGTAAATATCCAACCTCTCTCAGTACAGGAAAAGATTAGAGAAGCACTGGTGAAATCCCATAAAACATGCAAGTTAGTAGGTTTGCACATACTCCTAAGCGCATTCCAACTCTGGAACTATTTCTAACACTAACTCCAGCCACAGTAAGTAGATCTGTGGATAGGTGGCAAAGTGTGGGAATTCAAACCCTACTATAGTTTTAGCCCTGGCATTATCAGACAGGTAATTATCAGAGCTCTTATATAATGAGATTACTACCATAATTTATCGCTGGACTTTTTCTTTTTTTACCGGACATCTAGATTTATGAAGCAACTTGTTCCATGGACCAGCAGATATTTTATTAAATTCCACACCCCTGCAATTTCTGTAAGGAAAAAAAAGGCTTGGGAGTCATTAATTCTGGACATGCTTCAGTTGCTGTGGTTTTCATCTAAGGAGTCATATTGTGCATGTGTGTATTTTTTTTATTTAGCTTTAGGTAATAAAATTAGCTCATGGCAATACAATTATACATTTTTCTTTTTTTAAGTGTTGGTTTTTCAGAAGTTGAGCCTTGTGAATACTGTTTGTCTGGGCCGGGAACTTTGGTTAAGAATCATTATTTCATAAAGAGTGGCTAGCCGTGAAACACTATTGTGTGACCAAATGAACCCACGTGCATAACAAATTTGATATTAGAGGACTGAGAAACAAACACAGACGAACACCAGTGTAATGGGATTTTAATCACTGTCCACAGTCTGGACACTGGGCAAACTGCATTAGAATATCTATCAGATGCTAAAGCTGGAAGGAGATGCAGGACTATTGCTGCCTGCAAGTCCTGCCCTTCCTCAAGTCACTTAGTCACTTTCTACAGAGTACCCATTATTGATCCAGGAGGGCTAAAAAACGTTAGAACTGCGAAGCATCTATAAAGAGGATGTATAAGCAGGTTGTAAGGACTAACTTTTTTCAGGAAATTTCACCACCCAAATGCATAAAATTACAGCAGAAGGCCCTTAGGATTGCGGAGACTTCCATTTCCTACAGTCACTGCTAACCCCTGGGGAATGTAACATTTATACTATGAAAACAACGCCATGGACAAAGCATCAGGTAACTAAACCAGACATGCATTTGTTTCTAGATGAGCAAAAGAGGGGAAACAAAGTAGCAGTACTATGGAGGTACACTGTCAGCAATGCATAACAATACATAACAAATTGGTACTCCTGAAACAGAAGGGAACAGGTATAAGTCTCAACAATTCATTCAATATACAACTGTATAGTCAGTGCATGGCCATTTTGTTTTGGTGCATCTCAGTGTATAGAGAGGCCTTGTACACAAGTGACTTACCTTTGGTACCTTTAGTATGCCTGGGTCTGGAAAGTTGAGCAGCATTTCTGTGCGCCAGTAGGTGGCACTGTGTGGCTACACACAGACACCATGCCTCTCTGGAAATGATGTACATAGACGATTGCGGCTCTACTTCTGTGAGCAGCCATTAGTTGCTTTCAAGGCTGTCTGAGTCATAAGACGCAGAGCCCCGATAGCAAATTTGTAATAAATTGTGCGCGGATTGCTAGACATGGGATCTTATTAAAAGAAATAGGCCACCCACAAAATGGGAAGGATGAAAGGGTCGGTGAGGAATCGGCAGCTAGACAGAGTCTCTACCACAAAGAGCACTACCAAAGTTTAACCCCTTCCATGCTGGGCCGATTTTTCTCGTGTGCTAGGCTTATTGAAGAATCAATGGCTTTATGACGGCCCCCAGCCGTCATGAGCACACGAGCACTGTAATGCATGACGGATGGGGGCCGTCATCAGCATGGAAGGGGTTAAGTAACATCTGACAGACTTCTAGCCACAGATGCCACACCTATTAACTAGATACCAAAAGTAATACCTAGTTGGAGGCGGGTCTCTATAGATTCAAACCAGAAAGTCCCGCAGGACAGAGCAGGCAAAACGCAAGACAATACTGTTTTGAGAATGTATGAAAAGATAAGAGATACTATGCATGCAAACACAGTGGAAGCAGCTTTGGCCCTGGTAGAGTAAGCATGCAATCCCGCTGGTGGCTTTTTTAGCCAATAAGTAGCAGACCTAAACGGAAAGCAAAATCCAGCGGGAGGTGGTTCTCTACAGCACAGCCTTGCCAATTTTTTACCCCTGGCTCCAGAGAACCCCACAAAGAGCTGATCGTCCACCTGGTGTTCTTTGGTAAGATCTATGTAAAAGCTCGGTGCTCTTCTGGGATCCAGCCAATCGAGTATCTCCTCCTTCCTAAAGGGGTGAGGCGGAGCACAGAACACCAGCTCTAGGATGTTTTGCCAGACTAGGAACAGTGCAACAACTTAGAGCAAAAAAAAGACACCAGTGTCCACATAACCAGCTTGTCTGGGGTAAAAGGTGATGTATGGATGGGTGACACAAACACTGTCTTGAGGGTGAGAAGCTGTAAGAAGCAGATGCGAGTGGCTTGAAGGGAGCACACAAAAATTGTCAAAGGGAAAGGGAGGATATAGAGGTTGTAAATCTTTCAAAAGTGCATAACTGAAGACTGAAAGAAGGAGGGCTGAGCCAGCAACTGTAAAATGGCTGGAAAGTACCCCTTAACCGTGCCCAGAGCAAAGCTTTGAAGGGCTATGGACATAAATAACTGTGCTTGAACCGCCGTGGGGGGTGGGTGGTGGGGGGGTCGGTCAGCCTTGCACTGCACCAAGCCACAAATCTGTTCCAATGACAGGCATATACAGTTTTTGTTGAGGGATGCCAGGCTGCCAAGACAATATCAACAGGAGGAGGGGCGTAGGAGGTCAGCTGTAGCCACTCAATCCCGAAGCTTGAAAAACCCTGCTCGGTCACCACTATCCGCTCAGGTTGGGAAGGGAGAGTAGTATGCCACTAAAGTCGTGGTCCAGTTTCCAACAATGCAGATCTTTTGCAGTCTTTAAAATCTTAACGTGGTAGGGGTTTTCCATTGATGTTCAGCCCACAGAATTCAGATTCCACCGCAGAGCTTACAAATGCCACCTTGCATGCTCGACCAGCAGGACGCTGGAAACAATTAGTCCCAGCAGCCTCTTAGTCAACTTTACTGAAATCAAGTACCGAGGTAGAGAGATCGGGATCATAGCCTTAATGCCTGTGACTCTTTCCCAGGGAAACTGCACGAAACCGATAAATGTTCAGAATGGTTCAGATAAAAGGGAGCGTCCAAGTCAGGTGTGATTTTGGCATGTTGATAGTGAACCCCAACAATGATAGCAGGTTCCCCGAAGTCTGGAGTTAGTTGAAGAGAAGAGTGGGACCACTGACCTCCAAAGATGCGCTACCACCACCATCACTTTTGTGAACACCTGATGGGCTCCGATAAGACAAGGGAGCACCACATACTGAAAGTGTTCCTGTCTCACCATGAACCATGGGTAGCGCTGGCGGGCTGACAGGACGGGTTTATGGTCCAACACCACCATCTAGTCTGCAGGGTCGAGGTCAGACAAGGTCTTGAAAAGTGTGAGCATTTTGAATTTTTCTTCCGAGGAAGGCATGGAAAGGATTCAGGTCTAAAGACTGGATGAATACCTCATTCCTTCTTGGGGACTAGAAAGTAGCAGGAACAACCACTATGTCCTACTTCGGACATAAGCACCATCAATAGCCCTTTGGGCCAAAAGAGCTGGCAATTACTGCCACAAAACTGATTGATGGAACCACTGTCAGTCGCTGGGGGAACAGTTGGAAAAAAAAATGAGTGGCAAAGGAAAAGGAAGAGTCGGGCGTAGGCCTTCCAAACGGTTTGCAGGACTGTCCTGTCTTAGGTTATAGCCTGCCAACCCAGCTGGCATATTTGGTCCCTGCCTCCCATCAAGTGGCCGTGCTCCAATAAGGACATGCTAAAGGGGTTTTGCAGGTGGAAGCTCTGGGTGCAGTGTACAGAGTGGTCCATTGACATTTACAGATGGGGAACCATGGCCTTGACAGCAAAATGGCTGGGTGTCTCAAGGAGGTGTGATTGGCTGGCTGTATGGAGGTACCATTGCCAAAGCCACGACAGGAGAGGTACAGCTGATGCGTTTGGCGAGGTGGGGGACAGAATTTGATAGAGGTCGAAGTTGCACCAACTCGACATCAGAGAGGAAAATTGGGGCCTAGTCTTCAGGCACTGATTGAGTCGGTATAAAGACATCGGGAACTGGTGTGGACCATGGTGCCTGAGGAAGAGTAGAGATTGAAGGCAGCTCAGTTATGGGCCCAGGGGGTAAAAATGGCGCAGACGGCAAACCCACTGGAAGTAACCAAGGTGGAGAACCTTGCAATTCTGTCACCCACAAGCGAGCCAGAGGTTATTAGTAAGGATTAGAGTATGAGCATGGCCACATGGAACTCTTCAATCTGATTATAAGTGTCGGACAGTTCTGGAAATTCTGGTTGCGCCACAAGCTGCAGGATCGGCTCTGAAGTCCATTTACTGAAGGAGAGAGCGAGACTGATGTTTGGTACTGCCCCAGCACTTTCTCAGGTGAGTGGCGGAAGGAGCAGAGGCACATAGATTTGTGTTTTTTCTTGGACTTACCCAAGGACTTGGATTGAGACGAAGATAGACCACTGGAACAACTCTAGCGACTTCTGGCTCTCAAATGAGAACGGGACCAAAGTTTGGAATTAGACCGGCTTTAGTTGCAGAAGCTTACATTGCTTGGCAAGGTGGAGTTTGCCTTGAATTATCATATGGCCTTTGGGTTTATCAACTTGAAGTCACTGCAGGCCGTACCAGTCATGGCACAACAGACATGTACCTAGGTGGGTATCTATCATAAACCCTTGTTGGAGACAGTGTTTACAGGGCTTAAAAACTAGTCGTTTTGAGAGTAGCCTGGTCACTTGCACCCTTTAAAACACGTTAAGGTATGGGTCTCAACGAGGTGCAAGGAAGATATTGATCAGTATCTGGTGGTACAGAAAAAAAATCTGACAGCAGTGTGCATGAGGGGTGCCTATACAGGCTCCACACATCACTTCCAGAGTTGAAACTAGGTCAATGTGAAGTGCATGTTGCTACCTAACAGCATGCAAAGGAACTGTTGAAAATTTTCCAGATACAGTCTGATATCCGGGCGAACAGGCTAGTAGTCTATCAGAAAGTTCAATAAAACGGTATTACACAACAGGACCTTACCAGTCTTATTAGCTTATGCATCCCGCAACAAAGCAAAGGCAGCTGGAGAAAATATCCAACTCAAGTCTGCGTTGCTTCACCTCATTCTTGCCAGTTTCTTAATTTGGTAACCAGAAAATAATCTTTAAACTTCCAGTATTCAGAAAGAGTATAAAGGTCGATTATCAAATAATAGTATTTAATACACCTACTTTCAGAAGATTTCGGCAAACTTCAAGTAGTGTCAGTGAACTGAGTTTCTCAAAAGCTGTGTTTCACAACGCTCAGCAAAATCTTCTCACAGCTAGCACCTACCCATGGACCACCCTGCATCTTTCAATCAAGTAAGACCATTCCACCTAATGAACACAAAAAGCTCTGGAGATGCACTTTAATCTTTCTTTCCTAACTTAGCCAACCCTGAAGATATGCATTCAATTGCTAAATGAAGGAAATCTGACCCAAAATCCTTGCTCGTACCCAAAGTGGCATAACACTTCAAATTCATGACTTGGTTATACAGTAATAGGTAATTAAAAAAAATATTTCTAGTGGGCATCACATTGCTCTCTTTATGCAGGAGGTAGTTTAGCTTGCATTACTCTTAAATGTAATTAACAAGTATTGCTTGAATGTTTCCGGTATTTCAAATGTGTTTTATCTTTTGGTTACTTCCATATCTAAGTGTTTGTTGCACAGATGCCACTGGCTCGGATAAAGAAATGGACCCAAAATACAGAAGAAAAAAGAAAAAACGCTTCATACCTTATGGATAAAAGGTGCATTGGCAGCCGGAAAAGAAACTCAACCCCACAATAGATTCATTTTAGCAGTCTTCCATTGGGCGAGGAAAGGCTGTTTTTGGAGGATCCTTTACCCGTTTTGCTGGATTTAGCGTTGCTTTTCTTGACCCAGAGCTTATATATTGGGAACCGGACATCAATGCCCCAATGTTCAGACCCCTAAAGGTTATGACTAATTGTCTCCTACCCATTGGCATTAAGTTACTTCTAAGTCCCTAGTAGATGGTATTCTGGATACCAAGTGCCTATATGTTGTAGTCCAGTAGTGACATTTAACACGGATTGTGCCACCCCAACAGTTACTAAGTGAAAACATGTCTCTAGGCCTGCCACTGCAGCCTAGAATGGTAGTTTTAAAACTGCAGATTCGACCTGGCAAAAAAACAAAAACAAAAAAACACCTTTGCCAGGCCTAAACCTATTTTTCTTTGTAATACCTATGTCACCCTTAAGGTTAGACCTAAGTGCACATTGGGCTGGATGCATGGTTTTGAAAAAGTAGGACATGTGGATTTAAGTTTTAAGTGTCCTAAAAGTGAAAAAATCCAAAGTTGTGTTTCACTGTGGGAAAGCTGGCTCTCCCATAGAACAGCACTGAGTTACATTAGAACACAATAACTTCAGTTGGAAATAGATAAAAATTTGGTTCTAGGGATTACATTAATTTCAATTCAAAATCTAAACTGAAGGTAAAGTCAGATTTTAAATTACTATTTTTAAAATGCAACTTTTAGAAGGTTGCCATTTTTCCGCCTAAAGCCTCTTGTAGCCCTCTAAGCAATAAACCCCAGTCGTTACCTGGCAACCTGCTTGAAGGTGTGAAATTCTCAGGAAAGGGAAACAATGTCCTTGGCTGGTAGGTTGTGTGTGCCTCCTATTGATAGGAATGTATTAAGGATAAGGCCATCTACTGTACCAGCTTCAAAAGGGTAAACTTCGTTATAGGCAGATTTAACTCCACACCTATGCCTGCCCCATCTATTCTCTAAGTAACCAGTGTGACACCAATCACAGTTTTGCAGCAGGATTTTTTCAATTCTCTACACACACTCAGGGGTGTGTCCAGAGCAGTGATACTGTGAAGGAAGATTATGACATCTTGGCTTTTGGCAAAGAGAAGCACTGTGTGCCTATTTAGTGTCAAGCCCCCAGGAAGTGATATGAGGTGGCAAATTGCCTGTCGGAATTTTAATCCTATTGATTAGGAAGTCTACTCCCCCTCTACCCGACCAACCCCTCCCCCCCACCACCACCACCCTCCAACAAGCTAGGGATAGGCTTTAAAGTAGAAAACCCCTGGAACCCAGGACTGACCATTCTTTCACCTGTGAAGAGAAACAAGGATTAGACCAGTTACTACCTGAAGCAGGACAGAAGAGGGGTATACAGGGGCTAGTTGGCTAGCCTCCTTTTAATCTGCAGGAACACAAAGCCTGAGGAATACTCCAACAAAGAGCCCAGTTTCAACTGTATTTGCGCTGGACCCTGCTGGTGGGTTCTGACAGATTGAGTCGAACTTCTCAAGTGTTGCCCAAAAGAGCCTGGAGTCCTGGATGGGGTGACTCTTTGAAATGCATTCTATTTTTATGAATTGTACTGGGAATTTTATGGTTTGGGATTTTTGACTCTGCTGTTTTAGTATTGATAAATGCTTTACACTTGTTTGGCTAAGCCGGACTCCACTGTGCGAAAACTGAGGACCAAGCTAAGCTTCAAAATAAAGTACCCTAACCTGATGCAGAATACTAGCTAAGGTCTCAGAAGTACCCCAAATAATCCACTCACATTCAGGTACATTATAGGACAAAAAACAGACACCCGTTACGAACTCAGAGGCTCTTTACCTCTCTGGTTTAATTGTCTAGTTAAGGGATGTCCAACATAAATGGCTAAAAGTAGAAAACCATAATCCAAAATAAAACCATAATCCAAAACACACTGAAAAACCTACAATATTTGAATGCCAGAGTGTAAGAAAAAAAAATCAAGTTTGACAGAGGACAATGGAAAGCGTCTGCACGCCTGGCTCCAACACCGGTCTACTACACTGGGTATAGAGGCAGCAACAACTACAACCCAACACGAATGGAGCACTGCAGCGAACCTCATGTACAACACTGAACAATTCACAAAGCCCACAATGCAAGTTCATAAACTACAAGCCAGGCACAACACACCAGGTAGCCTCTTACCAAACATGGATGATATGTGCCTGCAATCCAGACTCAAACACCTCCTTGCCACACTTCAACGATAGTCATTAGTTTACTGTGGCATGACTGAAAGACCTCTACGAAATCCACACCCGATACCAGAGGTTTTTTCACAACTGGCACACTATAACCCTACATTCTAATCATGCTCGAACAGTGTAGTTTTTTAACCTGGCCGTGTAAAAGCATTTCAGAGTTATGAACACGTAACAAATTCTAAATGTATTCAATTTGGACATCTTGACAATGTTAGTTAGAACAATTTACTTAGCCAATGCTTTTCTTGAAAATCTGGTAGGTCTGACATTACGTTGGATACCAATGGGCTCATTTGGCCAAAAGAGGAAGAGAATCTGCTGTACAATTCCACCCTTCAAACAGTGCAAACTGCAATCCTGTAGCAGATTATCAACAGAAACAGAACACCTAATATTAACACCATCGATGCTAGTGTTATTTTCCTCCTGTGCTGGATGATCTTTTATCCCATTGTTCATGACGAGCTCAGCTCGTCATGAGTGTATGGAGTTGGACACTCATGACGAGCTGAGCTCGTCATGAGTGTCCAAGGGGTTAAGTAATTCCACCGAACACTATTGAGAAGCAAGACTTTACAGAGCTTGGCTGTGTAATGCAACATAGTCTAACGAGGCCAGGAAGGCCAGATTTTTTCCAAATGTCCCAGGGACAAAACACTCCCTCATATTCATCCATTTCAGCGTGGGACTCCTGTTAGAACCCTAATTTACAGAAGTGTTATCTCCTGGTTCCCTAAAAACTAGTAGTTAAAGTTTAAATATGCATCAACTTTCTCTGAATGAACTACCAGTAACAGCAGAGTTTGGAACCCCTGCCTGGTCAGATTCAGCAGCAGTGGAACTACTCCCTCTGATTCATTCCTCAAGGTCAGATTCAAAGAAAACATTTCAAATGTGTTTCCAGGAGGACTCTTCAGCACTCCTAAAGATGGCTTATACCTGCTGAGAACACAGAATTATATGAAGAGTCGGTAGCACGCTGCAAGGCTCACAGTTACCAAGACTTAACAGTTAGCAAAGCCTCAAAAACATTTCTACTTTATCTTCCTGTAAGCAACAAAGAAATTCTGGCACAACATCCTACCTCCTACTGATCAGTACTAGATCACATACAAACGGAGAAGCAGCCGAACCAAGACTCAGCAGATAAATAATACCGTTATTATCATTAAAAATATGATAAGCGATAGCAAAGCCGCCCTGGCTGGATGTAATGCCACAGTGATTTGAAAGCAGTCAGCTTCTGGGACCTTCTGGGAAAAGATACAATACTAGTTCCTATGGAGGAGTTAAAAATCGAGGGACGTCTGATTGTCTCAGGTGAACCAAAAACCTTGTTCTCTAGTTAACTGAATTTCCACAGTTTAGGCACAAGCCATCACCTCATACCAGTCTGACCCATGATCTTCACATCTACCTTTCAAGAGTTCAGCAAAGCCTTTAAGTGTACTTGTTGCCAATGCCATTAGCTTCTTGCTTATCACCTACTGCTTATCACCTACTTTCCATCCGATTAACTTTCATTAGATGGATAGAAGTCGTGTTAAAGCAACATAATAGTCAGAATACCCAATATGCAGGTTGGATGCACAATTTGACCGTCATTTGATTAGACCATAGCAATAACAAACAAACCTTTACCTGGGATACGAAGAGTCCTAAAGGAATGTTTTACAGCACAACAAAATGGGCAATACTTCTCAGCTGAATCCACTGGGAGATCAAAGCTAATGAAATGGTCTTGCACAAACCAGAATGCTGCTCTAGTCAAAGTAAACTACATATGGCCTTCTGTTTCTGCAGATAGCCATCATAACACTCTTCTACAGCTCCAATAGGACTTGCAAATGTTAATGACAAATTGGTTTAAGCCCATACGACACATTCTGAACAAAGTGGCTCCAAAATAGTAATCGTACCATAGATCACCACCAAAATCTTTGAAAACCATTGAAGTAAATCCACCATGAGCCTGAAAAATCAGCAGAAGCTGCACCCATCCAATCTCTGAAGTGCACACTACAGAAACAAGTGCATAAAGAAAGCCACTTATATGGGGTAGGGAGGTGTCTGGGTTCGGAGTGGTTTGAGTGATATGAAAAAGGATTAACTCCTTAAAAAATGCAATTTGTCTTGAATTGCAGGAAACCTATTTCTTAATCACAACATTGAGAAAAATTAGGGCATTTCCAAATCATTTGAATCAGTTACTTACACAATTGCCTCTGAAACTCCCAAAATATGCCAGTTTGCGCCCCCCCCCACCCCTCCGCCAAAAACTTATTTTATACATCGAATTGACAGATTAGGCAATTAATGAGGACATCAAGATGTTGCTAGATATTTTTAGTTTCTCTCAAGAACTGATACTAAGCAAACAAAATCCTGTTTCGGAAACATTATGTGCAACTGTAAACACAACCCCACCCCCAGTCCCTCTATCCAGGAAAACGTCTGAAATTACTAGATCAAGGCCCAGAAGAAGCTCCTACAAAACTGGATCATTAGAAAAGCAAGATGAAGAGAATGTTTTTTTTAAGCAAATCGTTATAGTTAACAGGCATTATGCTCCACTGCATGATGCATCCTTGAAGTTTGCCTGAAAAGAGAAAAAGCAAAACTGCAGCAAATCTAACCTTGAAAGGCATTAGTACATGATTTTACCCTACTAGGCAAAGCAGGCAGATGTGCAGTTCAGTTCTCCCCCACCAATGATGCCTTAGGGTAAATGGTGCTTTTCATAAATTACATATCACATCAAACCAATTGATAACAGGGTGAATTTTTTTCAAACTCATACAAGTTACTTTAACCACAGACTTCAGATACGCAACAGTGTTGAAGAGTTCTTCCGACTTAAACCTAGTGAAATACTAGCACCATTTGGTTAGGTTTTCAAAGCTTCGCTGCACATTTTAAAACTGCTCTTTTATAAAAAAAAAGTCCTTATAATGTTTTGAGTTTCAGGCTTTAAGCAGCTCTTGGCTTCAACAAGAGTTTTTTGTCTTCATTTTAAACATTTTAAATCATCAATACACATCATTTTACCCAGACTGGAATATAGCAAGAGACTTTAATGAAGGAAAAAAAAACAAAAAACTAAAGTGTTACTTTGGAGGATGGAGAAATCAGTGCAAATTAGTGAACCAAAGAACTGGGACAGTATACATGGTGCCAGTGAGACAAAATCTTTGTTTGGTTAATATAAAAGTTAGTGTGCACAATTATGTAAAAAAAACTCACATCTAATGTGTAAATTAGATTAAGCTGGTGTTGGAGTGTATGAAAAGAACTGATACTCTTGTTAAACAGGTGTATATTCTTGAATGAATTAGAAGGCTGAAACCTTAGGCCCAAGTCAGAAATGATTATAACTAGTATAGTTGTTAGAAATGGTATAGGTACACTGGATTGTGAGGTTGTGATAGAAAATCCCATTAAAATTGTAGCCAACCGTGAGCATGCAAGCAAAATTTGAAATTGTATATATATTGCATGGCTCCAATCATTAAAAATGTGAATAATGTTACCGGCGCTGGAGTCGTCACTTTCACCTCCTCTAGAGCCGTAAGAACTACCACGTTCTGAAAAACAGTAAGATTACACTTTTTTGCACTTCTCATAAAACACTGAAAATGAAGTGCAAGAGATTAAGTCACTCCAAAAGGACCCGCTTCCCCCTCGAAAATCTAAAACATCCAGTTTGCGAAATCAAAGGCATAATTGTAAAGTCCATTAATGAATATGGCAAGTCAACCCTTTCACAAATGAACACGGCATCAACATTTACTCCAGTACAACAGTGCTTCCCTCTGCTCCCGCAGAAGCAATTGATAAGAATGCATTAAGGATATGGCCACCTTAAACGTTTCAGTCGAGAGCAAGATGGCGAGCACGTATGATCGCCATGCTAGAGCACCTGCCCCAACTCCCCCGACTTGGCTTACCTGTGCCAGAACCAGTGATTTTTGTCCAGGCATCTACGCTTGTAGCTGCACATCCACATACAGACGGATGTATTAGCAGTTTGCAGCACAGACGAAGCAGACGCCAGATGGAAAGGAAGTCTCCGGCAGCATCGCTAGCCTGAAGACTAAGTGAGTAAGGAGGAGCAACAGCTCTGCAGTGCTTTTCAGGCTGACCGTGAGGCTTGCCTGGTCAATCAGCAATGCCCTGGGAGTGTGGGTGGGCCACACTACTATAAGAACCAGACTTACCTGGAAGGGGACTACGAGAACCAGACTTACCTGGAAGGTGAGAGGAGCAGGACCCCGTTTTCTCCAGAGAAAAGACATTATTGAAATGCCTCCTAAAGTAAAGCAAGTTAGGGAGCTAGCTGCACAGGCGGCAGCGCACTCTCAGGGGGGTGACACAGAGGTTTCCCCCAGGCATTATTAACGAGTACAGGCAAACCCAGCAACTCCCTCACTACCAAAAAGCAGCTTGAAAGTTCAGGGGAGAGGAGAAATCTGACCGAGAGGCTGCAAGGTGGGGTGAGGAAAATGGTGGCGACTAAGTTAGGAGGAAGGGACCCTGCCCCCCCCCCGAGGGAGACTATATCGCCGCTCTAACCACACCACTTGATCTAGTCATCCCAAATATCCCTCAGGCAGCAATTACGGACTTCAAAATCAAAGAGGAGAGGTGGGTAGGGGCGTCATACACCCCAACAGCATCTTAGCAAATTAGACCCTGAGAAAATTAAACAAATGCTACCCAAAGATCAGCAGTCCACCTCAGTATCTGCGGATAAATACCAGGCGGGTATTTACTGAGTTCTCACTTCTCATCCTCGATTCCCAGAGAGTCTACCCAGGGGGCACTTAAGCATCTACCGGACTCTCAGATGAACCATCAACCTGCTTTAGCTAATGGCTTTACAGCAGGGAATGAAGGGCTGCCTGTCACAGATGCTATATCAGATGGGACAGATACATTTCTCACAGTGGACTCTCACTCAGGCGACACTAGCTCCAGCAACAGCAAAATAGAGTATTATGCGACAATGTCTGGCTCCAGTACACTGGAATCTCCCGAGACCACTCACAAACGTCAAAAGCACTGGAGGAGTTTGAAGGGATCGAATGGACATACTGATCCTCAAGACAGAGGGAGGCGCAATACAGGCACCGGGATGAAGTGGGACTATTCCCATATCAGGTTCACTACTCAGCCGGGAAACCACAAACATAGCCAGTAGGATTGGGGGTGAACAGCCACTGCTCTGGGCACTTTACTAGAGTCAATTAAGGAACATTGTGCAAAGACCTGTACGGATGAGAATAAAAGCTAGACAGGCAACTAAAAAATCTGGAAGGGGTGGTGCGGAAAGAAGGGAAGGCATGTGTTGAGATCAGTGAGCAACTAAAAAAAGATGGAGTTAAGAGCAACTGCTGTCGAGACCAATCTGTCTGCTGTGAGAGCAGACAAGTGCTCACGAAGCCAGCTAACTGAGGATATGTGGAAGCTGGACGATATGGAAAATTGCCTAAGAAGAAATAACCTCTGCTTTCTTGGTATTGAGGATAGTCTGGAAGGGGAGTGTAGGAAGGTACCTCCTGACTATGGTTGCCCCCAACTTTTTGCCCTGTGTTTTAGCTGGTTTTTGACATAGTCGACCTGGGGTCCTGCCAATCAGGACCCCAGGCCTACTGGTCTCTCTGTAAAATGGATTCCATGTACCCTAGGTACATTTCCAATTGGTACTGGGCCACCTTATCAGACCCTGTAACTCAGGGCATAGGTGTACCCAGGGCTGCCAGGGGCTGCAGCATGTATTATGCCACCCCTGGCTGGCCTCCTAAATTTGACACAACTGGCTGCATGACAGCTGGGGCAAAGTCGTGTAATCACCCTTTGCTGTAGGTGTAGTATACCTATACCTAACCCTAAAATGGACACACAGATTCCTATCAGTCACTCCTATGGCAGGCCTTGACAATCCTGAAGGCAGAGTGCTTGGAATCGTGTGAGATGGTGCTCTGGCATGAGCTGAGCCTGTCTGCAGCTTGCGGAATCAAGTCCTAATAGCTGTTCCATGATATCGCATACCATATACTCTTAAGTGCATTATAATCCTCGCGGTTAAATGCTAACTTTGGTATTGCTTTATCAAAACATGTCGAGTAAGGTGTCATACGAATTGGAATACTAAATCCTCGCCAATTCTGGCGACGGGGTTAGCATTCCACCCTTCTAGAGGGACACGACATGTATGTAACTGTGAACCCCGGTTAAAGTTAACTGAAGCCTCAGCTCCACAAAATGGATGCTGCCACCACAGACACGAGTCTGACCCCCTGCAGCTGGGAGTCCTTCCAGCGAGGGGAGCCTGGACAAAGGGTTTCCTGTCAGGGGCGGTGCTAGCACCGTCCCAGACATGGTTTTGTGTATCCTGGGTAGGCAGGGCTTTTCAGGAAGGTGACTGCTGAGTGGCACCCCGGTGCTCACTACGCATAGGCCGGTCTGAACCAGTTCCAGGGGCACACCAGCCCCTGGCCTGGGGAAGTCCGGCATGGCAGAGGGGTGTAACCACCCCCCTCCTAGTCCCACCCATAGGCAGGACCTAGTCACCGGGTCAGCCCCCTTTTTTAGTATAAAGATAGGAGCGGGCCCCCTGTTAAAATTAGATCATCTTTGGAATCCAGACACGACTTTCTTCGAAAGGACTTCACGATTTCTTCATCAAGATTCTCCCTTGTGGCTAAGGAGTAGTCACCCTGCATCCGCAGGCACCATCCTAAAGAACACTGCGGTCTGCTGCAAGTCCTTCACGAATCCGACGACCCAGCTCGACGAGACCCGGCTTCCCTGGCACCTCTGACCTCTACAGCAAAGCTGAGAACCGTGAGTGCGACGAGACCGAGGGACCGACGATCGCCAAGACTGCACGACATCTTTACTGCAAGCCCACCGTGTCCTCCACGGGTGAGTGCTTTGGGGTCCGAGAAGCCCCGACCCTGCGCAGCTCCAGCACCCAAGGTCAGCCTCCCTGCATCTCCACGATCTGCGTGGGGCCCTTCTGCTGTTTGCTGTGCACCGCGTTGTTTGGCTACTAGCCGGCTGGCTTGTGGCCTTCTGAACGACGCCCGACGACATCACTGCTGCTGGTCTGGTTGCTCCAGACTGGCCCTTGCTTCCTTCTTGAAGAGAGGCACCTCGGACCCTCCTGGTCCACTCCAGACGCCATTTTAGGTCCACCGCGTGGGCTTGAATTTGCCAAGGCTTTGTTGCCCAATCCTGGGTCCAGCGACGCCGACAGCTTCTATCTTCGTGGGACAGCTCGATCCTCCTTCCTGGTCGCCGACAACGCCTCCTGGTCCGTGAGATCTCCGAGCCCAGCGTCACCCACACGCCTTGTCGAGGTGGCTACCATCCGGTGCCCTCCTGGTGCCCACTGACTACTGGCTAGTAGTCTCGAACTTGGTCCCCTCTGCTTTCAGGTGTCATCTTCCATCGATCCAGGCTTGGATCCACCGAACTTTCTTCACTGGTCGCCTGCCAGCAACTTCTTTCTTCCAGGCTCCTGGTCCGTCAACGAGGATTCCCGACGTCTTTTGAGTCCTATGCAGCTGCAGCCCCTGGGCTAGGTAACTTCGGCATTTCGGTGCCCCAGCATAGCCTCACTATCCAAGGGTCAGAATCTACTTTCGTTTTCTTCCTACCAGGTCGGGTTCGCCCGAGAACACTAACTTTGCAATTCCTAGCTACCATAGACTTTGTCCCGCATCTCGCGTGAGAGTGCACACACTGCACCCGAGTCCCCTGGGTCTCCTAGAAGTAATCTAACGATTCTACAGTCAAGTCCTAGCGATTCCAAAGCCTATTAGTACTGTACTTACCTGCTAGTAATTTCGCATTCCACTTTTCAAGTATATGGTTTTCCGTGCCCCTCGGGCATTTGTATATACTGTGCTAACTTAAGTATTTTTGTAAGAGTTTTGGTTTGTGCTTAGTACCCTGTCCTCATAAAGAGTACAGGGCTGTTGTGATTCGTAATAAATATCTTGTTTATTTTCATAACACTTGTGTGGTGTCCTTTCACTTGGTGTTCAAGGGGTATATGTGGTATAACAGCTGGCTTAACACGCCCTCTCGAGTCTTTTAGCCTTAGACTGCTCGTATCCACGCTACTAGGATAGCTGGTCTATAAGGTTGACTTACAACCAATCATCAATAAGGGTTGCTGGACTGATACATAGTGTTCACTAGAATAGTGACCACTGCATATCAGGCCACCTTCTCACAGGGAGGACAGTCGTGCTTTTATTCTGGACCTTCTAAAAGGAAGCCTTTCCAGATATTATAGGCTGGAATTAGGAACATGAAGTTCAGAGGGCCCACCGGTTCCCATTCACTCGCTATCAAAAGACAGCCCTGCAGAGACAAAAAGCAACCAAGAGCTATCCTAATCTTTTTTGATTATTTAATGCTGCGGCAGCTTATATATGAGAAAGCCCATCCAGACGCTAAGGCAGTATAAGGAGAGTTCCTTCTTTGTCCACCCCGATTTCTGCCATATAACAGAACGTAGGTGTTGCATTCGGCAGGTAATCGAGCATTATCAGGAGGCTGGATTTGGACATCGCATCTTGACGTAACACTCATTGAGGTCCGCTTGAAATCAGGAACCACACTGCCCTCCCTAAGCCTTACCCGCAGGAGTCAACCAGATTGCGCTCCCGTCCCAGCAGGATCTGCTACGTGGCAACGGGGACCGGTTGGCCCTCATTTACCCCCTGGTCAGGTCTGAATTGTCACCGGCCTCGCGACACCGTACTGTCAATCTGCTGCACCACACAGCCCTGAAGAAGTCACGGGATAGGTCCCTTATGTAATGAAACACGTGTTGGCTGGTTGTTTTTCGTTGTTGCATTATTAAATACATCTGAATATTATACTAGTGTTGACCACAGATTGTCACAATACGAGACTCTTCAACCATTGTTGCATCCTAATTACGTGTGCCAAGGACCGTGTTCTCATTATTGGTGTGTGTTTTTGACTTGCACATTTACGGGGGTTACAGGGTATTTCCCCCGACCTGGCAGCACTGTGCATACACTGAGCATAGCAGGGTATTTTTCCCAGACCTGGCAGCACCATGCATATACTGAGCATAGCAAACACGACGCGAACTAGCCTGAGCGCCAATCTTCCTCTCTTTACTAAAAACCCTGTTTGCAAAATCTTTGCTACTCTACTGAATAAAGTAATGCTGCACCTAGTTTCAGCTTGGCAACATGGCTTTCTTTACGGGAGGGGGAACGGTGGATCACGTTAGGCGGGTAATTACATTGGATGCCATGGAGGTTCTTGCAAAACCTAGGCGGGTTGCCTTTCTTTACGCCAAGAAGGCCTTTGACAGGGTGTCATGGTGCTATCTTTGGAAGATCATGGAGGCTAATGGGCTCGGGACATCTTTTATTAAGGCAAAGCAGGCTATGTATATTAAGCCTACTGCCAGAGTGAGAGTATTGTGGGAAAAGTCTAAACCATTCTTAATTGAAAAAGAGGTACAAGGCAGGGGTGTCCCTCTTCTCTCCTCTGCTGTTTGCACTATACATAGACCCGCTCCTTCGACGACAGGAAACTTCCAAATATATTATCCCCGTCAGCCTGCAAGGCTGGATACAAAGATATTGCGATATGCCAATGGTGTGGCCAGAATTACTACGGAACCCGACAGAGCGTTACAGGCGGTCAAAAACAAAGCTGATAATTTTGGGATCCAATCTGGCTTCTCACTGAATAGGATTAAAACGCAGGTCCTGATAAACAGATTTACCCCCACCTCGGACAGCAGGATGGTCAACGAAGCAGTCCATCTTGGACTAACCATCACAGCAAAGGTCGAGGCAATAGTGGATCTAAATTTCTCCCCTATATTGGGGAAAATTAGGCAGGATCTCCGTTGCTGGGATAACTTGAGACTCAATAATGGGGAGGTATAAACTAGTAAAATTGATGATCCGGTCAAAGCTACCTTACATCTCCCGAACAATACCGCTTGGTATACATAATGACTGGTTTAAGTTAAATCGAGAGGGGGTCGCCAGGTTTGTCTATGGAAAAACAAGGAGGGTCAATGCATTCCTATGACTATCTAGGGATGCTGTGCTGCAGTACTATAGTCCTCTATTTGGTAACAAGGTATGGGCAGGGCACAATCCTAGCCATGTCCCATCGATATTTGAGATTTTGATAGGGGACGTGAGCTAACTATTTAAAAAAAAAAAGTTCAAGATTTTAATCCCAGCAATGCGGAATTGGGCAGGGATACAGAAACTGCTTGGCAGATTTAGTAGATATATCCCCTGCTTAGGAATGACCAGTTACATAGGGCACTGCAAGATGACTGCTTAGCAAGGTGGGAAAAGGCTGGGTTTGGTAGGGTTGGGAGATCTCTTTTCTGGAGACTATATTGCGTCTTTTGAGGAGGTTAGGGCAAGATTCAACATATTACCCCAAGACTTTTTTAAATGTTTTCAATTAAGGGATTTTTTACTCAAAAAAGCCGGAGGAGCGGCAGGTTTTGCACAGGTCCCCATAATGGAATTATTAATAAAGGACAAAAGCCCATCAATTTCACATACATCTGTCTGCTAGAGGAGGCCATGGGTAATCTGGATAAATGTAGCCTGAAGTGGCAGGACAGGCTAGGGCTTTCGGATTCCTTTTTTATCATTAGAAATAGGGGGTCCTATATTATGCTCTGCCAATCTACAGTCACAGCATTTTAAAACCCAGTTTGATTTATATACAACACCTACAAAAATCATGAAATGGAGTGGAATGGTCTTTAGAATCAGGGCAGAAGGAGCAACTTGGTTCACATATTTTCCACCTGGTCTAGTACAGAACTAACAGGCCGGGAAATAATTGGTTTTTACAGGATATACTGAAGGCGGATATCAGTCTATCACCTCAGATTATGTTATTTTGGATTTCCGAGCATGACAGGAGAACTGAGAAGGAGCTCATCTTTATAGCTATGTCAGTCCCCAGGTTATATGTTGCCTCAGCTTGGCTGGATCAGTCATCACCGACCTTCCAGCAGTGGAAAGGGCACTTCCTACATATTTATAAGTTAGAGACCGCATTGAATGAACGAAGAGGCAGGAAGGGAAAGATCAAGGGGAATAGTATTTGGGGGCCTTGCGGAGCGTGTCTCTCTCTCTCGCTCTGCAGAATGAGTGAGCAGTTAACTAATCTAAAAAAAGACTAGCTCATTGGGACTTTTAATCAGCCCTTTTAAAATTGATGCAACTATGTCTTATGATCTGTTTTTTGTGGCTGGGTTATTAGGCTGAATTCTACTCAATAAAATTGTTCATAATGTTGCACTGTATCTATGAGTTTTTAGCTGTCGCTTTGTTGGATCATGAATTATGGCTGTATATTTATTATTAATTGGCTAATATCTACTTTCTGTAATGTATTTATGCCCATGATCATTTATTTAACTGCTGTAACACCTGTCTATGTTCACATTGGGAAAATAAAAAATTAGAGAAAAAAACGGGGGGGGGGGTAAGGGATATGGCCACCTACTGTACCAGCTTCAAAGGGGCACCCGTTGTCACAGGTAGATTTAACTCACACCTATGCCTGCCCCTGCCATTCTCTAAGTAACCAGAGTGACACAATCACAGTGTGGTAAAATCCAGTCACAGAATAGCAGGTCTCAAATTCCTGGGGATGACCACTGAGCAGTGAAACACAAAAAAGGCACATTCTGGTACTAAGAGGGAAGGCGCAATCATTAATTTATGCATACAGGCAACTGCAAAAAACAGTGGGCGGCCCAAATTACACGCACTTAAAGTAATGGCCGCAAAAACTATCCCCACTTTATCATACGTATTAACTGCATGGCTAGGAGGGGAATCAACAATTTTAAACAATTTACAAAATTAAATATACAAGGAAGTCTCCAATCTGCCACACTCAGCTGCGCCAGCCCAAGTTAGTTTAGAATTTGGCTTATAGAACCAAGAAATTCGGTCAATGTCCACGTTCGCAAAATTGTGTCACTAGCTCTGCCCCAAGTGAGACAATGGACAACATCTGCTGGAAGGAAATAAACCATCAGGAAGTCCAGCCAAACACAACTCAATGGGGAAAATATCTTAGTGCGAGTTTGACCACACCAACTCTGCACGAAGTATGGGAAAAAAAAGAAGAAAAAAAAAAACGACCACGTACACTTGTGTAAAGTAGTAAATTGACTAGCAAAAAAGGCTTCCTTGCTAAAAGATAAAACAACCTTAACTAAACGACGACATGCTTGGACAGTAGTTAACTCCTATATCAACCAAAAACCGCAAGGATATCTAGCTTTGCACTACAGTCAACATCTAAAAAAAGCTTTTATAGCGTACCGAATGGGCATGCATCTATCAAAAGATTTAACGCCCTCTTGGAAAAAACAAACCGAAAGTTTCAACTGCAGATTATGCGGATACCAGAAGGAAACATTGACGCACTTGTTATGTACGCGTCCGGCCTTATTGACCCCAAGAAGAAGGCATCTACGGGGAATTTTTATCGCACTAAAGATCCGCACTTGCAGACAAGCGGTGATAAGCTGGCTAGGAGGTGTCTCATCCATTCTGTCATGCCGGGGAGTAACATTTATGACAATGGTAACAAAACTGCTACAGGAAACTGAACAGACAAAGGCACCTACCACCTAGTGCAAACAGTGGCCAGGGAAAGAAGAACGTGGTGGTAGAAACGCCATTTAGCGAAAATCTTGCCCTGGATACACACACTGTTTTAACGAAAGAAACTTGTCCAGAGAGGTCCTTTTTGGGTCAGAACATTTTGACTTTTTATCATTAAGAATACATGTCATTTTATTTTCATCTTAATCTCTTTTCTGTTTTTATCCATTCGAATATTGTAAAGATTTTTATTAATCAAACAATAAAATATTGATGATGATATAGTCACAGAACTAGTTTTGCAGAAGGATTTTTTTTATTTCTCTATACACATACCTCAGGGGTGTATCCATAGCGCTGATACCGGGAAGAAAGATTGTGACATCTTGGTTATGGGAAGATACGCACTGTGTGACTTTAGTGCCAAGCTCTAGGAAGTGATATACGAGGTGGCATGGTTGCACATGAGAATTTTACTCCTACTGATTAGGGAGTCTACATGCTCCTCTCCCCCCCCTCCCCCACTACCCTCCAACAAGCTAGGGACAGGCTTAAAAGTAGAAAACCCCTGCAACTCAGGACTGACCCTTCTCTTTCACCTGTGGAATAAACACCAAGGATTGGACCAGTTTTTATCTGAAGCCAGGCCAGAAGTGGTATACAGGGGCTTGTTGGCTAGCCTCCTTTTAATCTCCAGGAATACAATGCTTGAGGAAACCTCCAGCATAAAGAGCCCAGCTGACCAGTTTCAACGGTATTTGCCCTGGACCCTGCAGGTGGGTTCTGAGAGATTGAGTCTAAATCCTCAAGTGGTGCCCAAAAGAGCCTGGAGCCCTGGTTAGGGTGAGAATGTACTCTCCTCCTCCCCCCACCTCACCTCAAGAATGAAAAAGCGGCCATTTAGAAACTCTGATTTTTGTCCTAAAAAGAGGCCTTTGGCACGCCGGCGCCCGCATTTATGGCGTCAGAAGTAACAAACTAGCCCGCTACCCTTTAATTTCCCTCAAGATGGCTGCTCACTCCACCAGCAGTCTCCGGGGCCGCAATGTCTCCTCACCTCCCAGCGCCTGTCTCGGCTGAGTTACGGTGAGGGTTTCCCCAATCAGTCAGGGTAAAATTAGGTTGCAACAGTTTTAAAATAAAGTGCAGTGTGCGCAAAGAAGCAAGTGCGTTAAAAATTAAGCTCCCAGCTTTCTGCCTCAGGAGTCTCTAGTGCGCAATACGCCATATATCTATCAGGATTTTGTATCCCCACAAGTCTGCAGACAATCCCCAGTGGAATCTCAAGAGTTCTGCAACTCATTAGCAATCTATTTTCAAGAAAAGGATTTCCAACATCTACGCAAATGTTTAATCTACCACCGCTCAGAACCTTGAATCTCTCATTAGACTAGGAGACGCAGGAAAGGTTGCATGCAGTAGCCTAGACGGTTTTGAATTAACCACGCTTGAGGTTTCCAACCTATTGTCCATCGCCAAATCTGGCTCGCCTCAACATCTGTCCTCCAAAGACAATGGCTCTCCTAGCCACTAGCTGTGCCCCAGCAATTCGAAATATTTTTAATCACTCAATACAATCTGGTATTATCCCCACAACATGGAAGGCAGCGTTAGTATGGCCAATATTAAAAAAAACCTACAGCTCATCCTCGAGTACTCAGTAACTACCGTCCTATTTCCTTGCTACCCTTACTGGGCAAGCAATTGGAAAGTATAATAAATAGGCAGCTAAATCTATACCTGGAATCCAATAAAATTTTGGATCCTTCGCAATCAGGCTTTCGACCGGGTTTCAATACGGAGACCGCCAATCTGGCCGTGACTGACTCCCTTAGGCAGACATGGGAGTAGTACTGATACTATTAGATCTCTGCGGCGTTTGATACCATCTCACACTCAAAGCTCGCAGAGAGATTACACTCCTGTGGCATCCAAGGTACAGCCTTAAAATGGCTGCAGCATTTCATGTCAGACAGAATGCAAACCATTATGTTAGGGCCATACTAGAAAAAATGCGTTTGGATAGGGTCGTACCTCAGGGCTCTTGTCTAAGACAGACTTTATTCAACATATATATGGCCCCTCTGGCAAAAATTGTAGCGCAGCTAGGCTTTGAAATAATGCAAATGCTACTTACCAGTATGCATCTGTTCTTGGCATGTAGGGCTGCTGACATTCATATCTGTGCATAGATCGCCGCCTAGTGTTGGGTCCGGATGATTGCACATTGTTGTCCTGGAAGAGTCTTCAAAGTATCACGAGATAGGTGGCTCCTCCCCTGGACTACAGTGCGCATGGGCATCGCCTCCATCCCCAGATTGTTTTTAGCCATTGGCAGAGATGGAGTGAAGTATGTGAGTGATGCCCATGCTATGAGTGTGTGTGTGTATATATATATATATATATATATATATATATATATATATATATATATATATGAATACTGCAGCTGCTACAGGCGCCGGGGAGGAGGGTGGGCGATATGAATGTCAGCAGCCCTACATGCCAAGAACAGATGCATACTGGTAAGTAGCATTTGCAGTTCGAGGCATGTGGGCTGCTGAATTCATATCTGTGCATTGAATACATAGCAGTCCTCCTATTATTGGCGGCCGCCCGTGCCAGCTGCAGCAGTCTGAAAAAGTGTTTTGAGAACAGCCTGACCAACAGCTGCCTGCTGTTTGGAGTGCACGTCTACACAGTAATGTTTAGTGAAAGTATGTGTGGTAGACCATGTGGCTGCTCTACAAATATCTTCTAAGGGAATGTTACCTAGAAAAGCCATAGAGGCCCCCAACTTTCTGGTGGAGTGGGCTCTTGGTGGAATTGTGAGAGTATGTTTAGCCTTAGCGTAACAGATTTGAATGCATTTCACGATCCACCTAGCGATCCCAGCTTTGGAGATAGCGTTTCCCTTGTGGTGTGAGGCAAAAGCAACGAAAAGTTGCTTGGTCTTACGAAAATCTTTTGTCCTGTCAACGTAGTACATCAGGGCTCTTTTAACGTCAAGGGTGTGGAGCATCCGCTCCGCCAGCGTCTCTGGGTTTTGAAAAAACACTGGCAACTCAATTGTCTGGTTCAAGTGGAATTGAGATACAACCTTGGGTAAGAATTTAGGGTTAGTGCGGAGTACCACCCTGTTAGCGTGTACTTGGAAGAAAGGTTCCTGGATGGTGAGCGCCTGCAATTCGCTAACCCTCCGTAGCGATGTAATTGCTACTAAGAAAGCAACCTTCCAAGTCAGAAACTGAAGCTCACAAGAGTGCAGTGGATCAAAGGGAGGACCCATCAGCCTTGTAAGAACCACAATGAGGTTCCATTCCGGAGCTGGTGGTGTCCGTGGTGGAATGACTCTTTTGAGTCCTTCCAGAAAAGCCTTGATAGCAGGGATCTTAAAAAGCGATAGGTGTTGCCTATTCTGGAGGTATGCTGCCATTGCAGACAAGTGAATGCGGATGGAAGAGTACGCCAAATTGCATTGGTACAGGTGGAACAGGTAACAAATGATGTTCTGAATGGATGCATCCAGCGGGTCAATATCGTGGTTTACACAGTAAATGACAAACCTTTTCCATTTAGCCGCATAACAAGCTCTAGTAGTGGGCTTCCTTGCCTCCCGAATGATGTCCATGCAATCGGGGGGAAGGTTGAGGTAGCCAAACTCTAGGACTTCAGGAGCCAGATCGCCAGGTTGAGCTGTTGCGGATCTGGGTGCTGAATGTCGCCATGGCTCTGCGTCAGAAGGCTGGGCGTGAGATGAAGCCTTTGATGCGGTACCACGGAGAGTTCCAGAAACGTGGTGTACCATGGTTGGCGAGCCCACGTTGGAGCAACCAGGATGAGAGTCATCGAGTGCTGCCTGAGTTTGCGTGCCACCAGCGATATCAGAGGTGCTGGGGGAAAAGCGTACGCAAATCTGCCTGACCAGTTCATCCACATCGCATTGCCCTGCGATTGCGGGTGTGGGAACCTGGCGGCGAAGCTTTGGCATTTTGCGTTCTCCTTTGTGGCGAACAGGTCTATCTCTGGATGACCCCACCTTTGGAAGTACGGTTGGAGTACAGATGGATGCATCTCCCACTCGTGCATTTGGTGGCTGTGCCTGCTGAGCAGGTCCGCCATCTGGTTGTCCTTGCCCGGGAGATGCTCTGCCATGAGGAAGATATTCCTCTGAATGGCCCACTTCCACATGCTCTGAGCCAGATGAGACAGCTGCGGAGAGTGTGTGCCCCCCTGCTTCTGAATGTAGTACATGGCCGTCATGTTGTCCGTCCGGATCGACACGACCTTGTTGCACAGATGTACTTTGAAGGCCTTCAAGGCCATGAAGATTGCCATCAGTTCCAAAACGTTGATGTGCATCTTCCTTTGCTGTAGTGTCCATAGTCCCTGCACTGTGTAGTGGAGTACATGCGCTCCCCATCCCTGGAGAGAAGCGTCAGTTGTCAGGATAATCTGTGGCACAGGCTCCTGGAACGGTCGGCCCTTGCAAAGGTTTTGTGGATTCCACCAATGCAGAGAGTTGTATGCCCGATCGCTCACCAACACTAGGTCTGTCAGTTGCCCATGAGCCTGAGTCCACTGACGTGCTAGGCACTCCTGAAGCGGACGCATATGTAGTCTCGCGTGCGGGACGATGGAGATGCAGGAGGCCATCATGCCTATCAACTGCATGATCACCTTCGCTGGAAGCGAGTGCTGAGGTCTGAATCGTTGGATCAGCGCCTGGATACTGGCGATTCTCACTGAATTCGGCTGCGCAGTGGCTGCCAGAGTGTCTATCGTCACGCCCAGATACTGCCGTATATGGGCGGGCTGGAGATGGGATTTTGGATAGTTCAGCGAGAATCCCAGATCGTGCAGGAGGTGAATTGTGCGGGACACGTGGTCCGCGCACTGCTGTTCTGTCTTTGCCTGAATGAGCCAGTCGTCCAGATAGGGATAGACGTGGACGTTCTGGCGTCGTAGATGCGCTGCCACAGTCGCCAGGCACTTTGTAAAGACCCTTGGCGCTGTGGTGACCCCGAAAGGCAGAACCCTGAACTGGTAGTGCTGGTCTTGAATCGTGAATCTGAGGTACTTCCTGTGGGAAGGATGCAGGGGGATATGAAAATACGCATCCTTCAGATCTAGCGTAGCCAGGAAGTCCCCCTGTCGAAGCAGGGGGAGGACCTGCTGCAACGTGAGCATATGGAAGTGCTCCGATAGAATGTACCAGTTGAGGGGCCTGAGGTCCAGGATGGGCCTTAGGGATCCGTCCTTTTTGGGGATTAGAAAGTACAGAGAGTAAACTCCTGTTCCCCTTTCTTGCAGTGGGACGAGCTCTATTGCCCCTTTTTGCAGCATGACTTGAACCTCCTGCTGCAACAAGTGAAAGTGCTCGCCGGACATAGGACGGCTTCTTGGAGGTATGTTTGGTGGAGTGGAAGTAAGTTCCAGACAGTAACCGTACTGGATAAGAGACTTGACCCACTTGTCCGTGGTGATGGATTTCCACGCGGGCAGGAACTGCTGGAGTCTCCCCCCGACCGGTGTTGTGTGGTCGGGGGGCAGTGACAAGGCGTCACTGTTTGTTGGCGGTGGAGGACCTGGAGCTGTTGTTTCCACGTCCCCTGCCTTTGATGTTGTTGCCCCTGTAACCACCTCTACTCTTGTTGGTGTATGAGGTCTGGGTGTTGGTCTTGTAATACTGTGTGGACTGTGATGCCTGACCCCTTGAGGTGCCTCAGTTATTGGAGCGGCGAAAGGAACCACCCCGAAACTGCTGAGACTGGAGGGCCCCCATAGACTTGGCAGTGTCCGTGTCTTTCTTCATTTTTTCAAGTGTTGCATCCACCTCGGGGCGAAACAGGTGGTCAGGATTAACTGTTTGGTTCAGGATGGTCGTCTGTATATCTGGTTTGAATCCTGATATTCAAAGCCATGCATGTCTACTCAGCAACACGCTAGTGTTGATTGCCCTGGAGGCGGTATCAGCCACGTCCAGCGCACATTTGATGGAAGCGTTGGTGATCAGCTTCCCCTCCTGAATCAACATTTCCCCTGCCTCCTTGTACTGATCAGGCAAGTGCTGCAGAAGTGTTTCTAGGGTGTCATAATGCGCCCTATCGTAGCGTGCAAGTAGGGCCTGCGTGTTTGAAATGCGCCAAATATTAGCTGCCTGCGCAGCAATTCTTTTCCCTGAGGCTTCAAATATTTTCGACTCTGTCTGGGGAGGAGCGTCACCCGTGGTCTGCGAGTTCGCCCGCTTACGTGCGTTGGATACAACCAAAGAATCCAGTGGCAAGTGCCCCTTGATGTAAGTTGGATCCGAGGGCGCTGCCTTGTATTTTTTATCAATACGAGGATTGATGACTCGCGCCCGAGTGGGCTCCTTGAAAACCTCTGGCGCATGTTTCAGCACTCCCTTTAGCATAGGCAGTGTCTTGACTGACTTCTCAGCCACTGAGAAAGTGTCAAACAGAAAATCGACATCCACAGGATCTGAATGTAGGTCAACAACATGATTAGCTGCAGCCCTCTTAATCAGAGCGTTGAAGGCTGCAGAGTCCTCTGTTGGAGAAGTCTTTGCTGCAAAAAGCTGCGGTTCCTGACCCGACTGAGGGTCCTCAGGGTCGCCTCCGGCAGACCAAGGTTCATGTACCTCCTCTGGATCAGAGTATGCTGGATAATTGTACTCGTCCTCTTCATCTCCGTCACCTTCCCCAGCGTTTGAATGCGTTGGTGAAAGTTCTAAATTATGTGGAGATGCAGGCTCTATAGGGGCAGAAGTACCCACAGAGTCCTTGTTTTTGAGTGGAATACGATAATGCTCCAACACCGGCTCCGTGGTGATCTTCCGTTTGAGGAGGGAGAGCTTCCCGGTGTTGGCGTCGATGACAACCTCCCGACGTTCCTCATCTGCGAGCGGCTGGAGCCGAGGCTTCGTCACCACCAAGGACGCCTTGGGCGTTGACACCACCTTCAGAGGCACCCCGGCCCCATGCTTCGGAGCGAAAGCCTTCGGCTTCGTCTTCGGCGGCAGCGTGTAGCAGATAGGCGTCTGCGCCTTTGCCGGCTTCGGTGTAGGATTCGGCACCACATCCTTCGGTTCGGGAGCCTCAGCGTCCTTCCGAATCCTCTGCAGGGACTCGACGACCTTTTTGGCTAAGGCCGGAGAGGGCTGGACCTGCTCAAGCGATTTCCCCGAGTCCGAAGTCGGGTCGGCGAAAGGCACAGTTTTCGGAGCAGACACATCACCATCCTTGGCGGCCGGAGTCGGCGCAGCCAGAGCTTCGGCGTCGCCCTGACGCTTCTTCGGAGCCTTCTTCGGGTCATCGACCTCGACCACCTTCGGCGCCGACGCGGCCGCGTCGGTCGTCTTCGCCTTCGGCTCCGACACCGGGGTCTTCGGGTCGGCCATCTTGGCGTGGCTCTTGCTGTCGGCCATTTTGACTTTCTTTGACTCGAGGCCTCTGGAGCCTTCTGTCCCACCAGAGCGACTTTCACTTTCGGTTTCGAAACCGTTGGTGTGGACCCCGATGGCTTCACTTTCGTTTTCTTCAACAGGAGTGGCACATCAGAAATGTCCGTGGCCGGGCCCGTATGCGAGGCCGTGGGACAATTAACAAGGTCTTGGGTAAGGCCCGAAGGCGATCCCTCGACCTGGGCCGTATAATGGGGGTTGACCCCTGAGTCAGTCTGAGGATGCTCCTCCTCTGAGCTATCCTCCACGGTGGCAATGGCCCCATCGTCGTCCCCTACCTCACCGACGACTTCATCAAACTCCTCGTCTCCCACGTCGTAGTTTTCTTCTTCCGACGCCGGGCTAGAGTCCGAAACTTGAAAGACATTGTCGTCTCCAACGCCTTCTTCGAAGATGTTGTCTGGCGGGGGCGCTGATAACTGGGCCTGGAGTCTAGCGGCCCGACGAAGCTTGAAAATCATCTTACACCGGAACTTTGAACAGGCCATACACCTGGTCTCGTCATGGTCCGGCGACAGACATTTGTTGCAAACTGGGTGCATGTCGAGGTGTGAATACTTGGAGGTGCACACCGGACACCTCTTGAACGGGGTTCGTTCCATGTCTGGAGCGTCGTGTAGGCCCGTCCGCGCCGACAGCACGCGGAAGGGCAGCAAGAGTTCGGAGCTGAAGAATAGTCAAACCCGAACGAAAAACGATACCGACGCCAAGCATAAAGACCTTTTGGTCTCAAGTTAGGAAAGTTAAACTATTATCGATTCCGACAGAGGGAACCGAAACACATCCGAACCCAATGGCAGAAAAAAACAATCTGGGGATGGAGGCGATGCCCATGCGCACTGTAGTCCAGGGGAGGAGCCACCTATCTCGTGATACTTCGAAGACTCTTCCAGGACAACAATGTGCAATCATCCGGACCCAACACTAGGCGGCGATCTATGCACAGATATGAATTCAGCAGCCCACATGCCTTGAACTTTCATAAACTGACTATACTCAGCTTATGTTTACCATCGGCCCTAATCTAGAAATAGAGAAAAATCGGCACTCCGTTGGTATGCTTGCAATCTCCAACTGGATGACAGAACTGCTTTCAGGTGAACCCTGGAAAAACCAAGGTCATGCTAATGGGGAAAGCCTCAGACATCTGGTCGGATGAATGATGGCCCTTCCAATTGAGAGCAGCTCCCGCTCCAAAACAATGTGTAAAAAACTTGGGACTAAAACTGGATCAGACATTAACAATGAAAGACCACATTGCTGCCACTACCAGCTCCTGTTATAATAGCTTGTGTCTGATTAATTATCAAGGACCCCCTGAAGAAATTAGGACACCCGTCCTAGGTCAGGGAAAAATGAATGAGAAAACAACCTAGGCACAGTGGTATTGCAATTTGTCAAACAGGAGAATAAGAAAGAGGTGGGACTACACAGGATCAGTTTCTAACGTTTAATAATATACATGCTAAAAAGGAAAAAAGACATTGGACAAAATAATATGAATAAAGACTTAAAATGAATACATCACATTACATAGAAATACGATTTAAAAAAAGAATTCATTCATTTGCATAAATATCACAATTCAAAATCTTACAAAAATCACAGTAATAAAAAGCGGCAAAATTAATCTATGTGTCTAGACGCGCGTTTCGGCGACCAGCGCCTTTTTCTGGAGGAGCCACAATATGTTCTAAAAATAAGAAAAGCAAATTTAAGCAACCAGACAAAAAAATCTAAAAAGTTATTTTAAACAAACCTTCATATAACATCAACCTGTAACATCCTGATAACCTCATAAGTTTGACAATTATAGATTACAAAAACCCAAGGTGGGTTTTCCATTTCCTTGTACATTTCATAACTGGGGAGGCAACCCAGTTGGAATAAACAAAAGGGGGAGGGGGGAGGAGGGGCCTCAAGGGCTCAAGGTAACAGAATGGAACTTAAGGGATGGATGGGGCATAGACAATTAGGATGGGGCCCCTTAAAGACACTGATATTGCCAACACGAATGAGAATGAAACAAACATGTCTCTAGGTTGAATTTCATTTGTAAAAGCACATGTAAGTTTTGATGCTCGAAACAGATTATTTTGATCTCATAATCGCTTTGAATATTAAACCACGGTTGTTTTACAGGATAATTAGTGCTGTTCATTGTGTTAAGATACCACTTAAAACATACAAAGCATTTGGGTCTTCAATTTCCTAGTTAAACTCACCAATGTCAACGTGATGTAGGGATAATCTAATGACTTATGATTTTATTTTGACGTGCGGGCCTCAAGCTCCTACATAAAAATGAGTCGTTCTTGGAACTAGAAATAAACCATTATTAGATGTTTGTGCCAGCGTCCGATAGCTAAGGGAGGGGTTTCCGGTAGATAGGCAGGAAACAGTATCAATTTGATGATGGTTTCGCGGCATTTTCTAAATGTACGCATCTTTCTTTATAGAAATTCATGCCATATCGAAGATCCCCCCGATCCAACTACCGTATTTGGGAAACTCTCCGGTACAAAGGTATTCATTAGTAATATAAACAAAAGACTGATTAGTTTTGGCCATCATTCCTAAACTTTGAAGTGCACTGTTATACAGTCCTGTTATTATATGAATATCAGTTATTCCAAATTTTACATCTAATAATGGTTTATTTCTAGTTACAAGAAACTCATTTTTATCTAGGAGCTTGAGGCCCGCACATCAAAATAAAATCATCAGTCATTAGATTATCCCTACATCACGTTGAAATTGGTGAGTTTAACTAGGAAATTGAAGACAAATGCTTTGTATGTTTTAAGTGGTATCTTAACACAATGAACAGCACTAATTATCATGTAAAACAACGTGGTTTAATATTCAAAGCGATTATGAGATCAAAATAATCTGTTACGAGCATCAAAACTTACATGTGCTTTTACAAATGAAATCCAACCTAGAGACATGTTTGTTTCATTCTCATTCGTGTTAGCAATATCAGTGTCTTTAAGGGGCCCCCATCCTAATTGTCTATGCCCCATCCATCCTTTAAGTTCCATTCTGTTAGCTTGAGCCCTTGAGCGCCCCCCTTTTGTTTATTCCAACTGGGTTGCCTCCCCAGTTATGAAATGTACAAGGAAATGGAAAACCCACCTTGGGTTTTTGTAATGTATAATTGTCAAACTTATGAGGTTATCAGGACTTTACAGGTTGAGGTTATATGAATGTTTGTTTAAAATAATTTTTGATTTTTTGTCTGGTTGCTTAATTTGCTTTTCTTATTTTTAGAACATATTGTGGCTCCTCCAGAAGAAGGCGCTGGTCGCCGAAACGCGCGTCGAGAGATTAATTTTGCCACTTTTTATTACTGTGATTTTTGTAAGATATTTTGAATTGTGATATTTATGCAAATGTTTTGTTAATTCTTTTTTAAAAATCGTATTTCTATGTAATGTGATGTATTCATTTTAAGTCTTTATTCATATTATTTTGTCCAATGTCTTTTTTCCTTTTTAACATGTATATTAATAAACGTTAGAAACTGATCCTGTGTAGTCCCACCTCTTTCTTATTCTCCTGTTTGACAAATTGAAATACCACTGTGCCTAGGTGGTTTTATCTCATTCATAATAGCTTGCGTCTACATGGCAAGATTCTTCCATATCTGCCTTCTAGTCATCGTAGAACTCTGGTTCAAGCCATGGTGATTAGCAGATTAGACTATGGTAACGTCTGTTGGCGAAAGTGGGAGAGACCCGGCTTGCTAAATTACAGGTGATCCAGAACACTGCGGCCAGAATGATCCTGAACCGCCCAGCAGGCTCTCACTCTGGCCCCTTGCTGAGCAACGTGGGATTCATCCTAGACTCCTCCCTCTCGATGACCAGACAAGTCAACGCCGTCTCATCATCATGTTTCAACATCCTACGCATGCTCCGAAAGATCTTCCGTTGGATCCCCACCGAAACAAGGAAGACAGTCACCCAAGCACTTGTCACAAGCCGTCTGAACTACAGAAACAACCTCTACGCCGGAACAGCCAAATTACAGAATAGACTTCAACGCATTCAGAACGCTTCCGCCAGACTCCTCCTAGACATACCTCGCCACAACCATATATCTGGTCACAAGAGACCTGCACTGGCTCCCCGTCAACAAGAGAATCACATTCCATCTCCTCACCCACAAGGCCCTTCACGACCTAGGAACCAGATACCTCAACACTTGCCTGAGCTTTTACACCCCCACCCGCCAACTACGATCGTCCAACCAAGCCCTCGCCACGATTCCACGCATCCGAAGAGCCACCATGGGAGGAAGATCCTTCTCCTACTTGGCGGCCAAGACCTGGAACTCCCTCCCCACCCACCTCAGTCTTACACAGAACCACCTCTCCTTCAGAAAACAACTCAAGACATGGCTGTTCGATCAGTAGCGAACCCCTCTTCCCTTAAGCGCCTTGAGACCCTCTGGGTGAGTAGCGCGCTATACAAATTTATGACTTGACAAGCCCTTCTACAGGTACCTCTCGTATACGTCTTGAGTCACACAGGGGGGGGGGGGGGGGGGGGGGGGAGCTTTCTCGTATATTGCCCCAATATATTGGAATAAGTTACCTACGGCCCTGCGTGAAATTTCCATATATAGTACCTTTAGGAAACAACTTTTGCTGTTGGTCTAATTTCTGGTTCTCAAGTTTTATTTCTAGGCAAGCGCCGAGATGCCCCCGGGTGAGTCGTGCGCTATAGAACGAATAGTTTACCTGTCGGTGTAGTTTTGCAGCTTGAAGATCTTTCTGGATTCACTATGCTGTGCATTATTCCGCGATCTGGTGGTTGGGTCCGGATTCGTAGTCTTTTTTCTCTTTTTTTTTTGTAGCCTAGGTGGGCGTCGACGTCCCACCATTTGGTGCACCTTCGTGACGTCGGCACGCTTCCGGCGGAAGCTCTTGCCCTTGGGCCCCATCTTCGGATTCTTTTTTTTTTTTTCTATCTCTGGGGTGAATCCATGGCTATGTGTATTAAACTTTCCTTCAACGTAAACTTCTTCACATATATTGTCTTGTTAAAAGTTCCTATCTTACTCTATGTCCTTCCACCTTCTCCAGCCTCATCTTTCTGGCGGAGGTGGGTGGGTTCGCTAGTGAATCCAGAAAGATCTTCAAGCTGCAAAACTACACCGACAGGTAAGAAACTATTCGTTTTGCAGCTTGAATCTTTCTGGATTCACTATGCTGTGCATAGATTTCGTAGCGGTTTTGTCACTCATGTGGCGGCTGGGTGGAAGATGAGCGTTGGTTGTTAAAGATATGTTGAAGCACTCTATGGCCCACTTGTGCTTCCTTGTTCATCTGCACATCTACGCAATAGTGTTTAGTGAAAGTGTGCACTGAAGCCCATGTTGCCGCCAGGCATATGTCTTGGATGGGCGTGTTTGCCAGGAAGGCGATCGTTGCCCCTTTCTTTCTGGTTGAGTGGGCTCGTGGCCCCTCAGTGAGCTCTTCACCAGCTTGCTTGTGGCAGAGTTGTATTGTCTTGGCAATCCATCTTGCTATGGTGTTCTTAGTCACTGGTCTACCCAGGAAACTCCTTGCGAAGGACACAAAGAATTGTTTCGTCTTCCTGTGTTTTTTCGTCCTTTCTATATAGTGCATTACTGCCCGCCTTGCGTCCAGAGTGTGGAGCGCCCTCTCCGCGCTTGACGTGGGCTTCTGGAAGAAGCTAGGTATCTGGATACTCTGGTTCATGTGGAATTTAGACACTACCTTGGGCATGAAATGCGGGTCTGTCCTCATCACGACCCCGTCACTGCGTATTTGTATGTACGGTTCTTGCAGCGTCAAAGCTTGTAGCTCGCTTACTCTGCGTAGCGATGTTATTGCTACTAGAAAGGCTGTCTTCATTGTCAGCATTTGTAGTGACGCTTTATGGATGGGTTCAAACTGTGGCTTCATGAGTTCTGTCAGTAGCACGTTTAAGTTCCATGCCGGCGGTGGCATCCTCTTGGCTGGCGCTATTCTCTTCGCTACTTCCAAGAACCTTTTAACTACTCTGGAAGTGAAGAAACTTCTCCCTGTTTCTCCTCTTGTGTATGCCACAATCGCCACCAGGTGAACCCTCAGCGAGGACTAGCTTAGTTTAGCTTTGATCAGGTGCGTGAGGTATCTAAATACTGTAGACTCTCTCGTCAGTTTTCTCTGCAAGTTCTTCCTATGGCACCACTGCGTGAACCTCTTCCATTTTTCCCCATAGCACTTCTGCGTGCTGGGTCTCCTTGCTTCTCTCAGCACCCGAAGTGTGCTCTCTGGTAGTTTTAGATGTGCGAACTCTAAGTCCTCAGGAGCCACGCCGACAGGCTGAGGCTCTGGTTCTGCGTGTAGAACTTGTCCCCCTTCCATGGAGAGAAGGTCTCTTCTTTTTGGGAACTTATGTGCTCTGCCCTGCGACATCTCCATAATCTGAGAGTACCATGTATGCCTCGCCCATTGGGGAGCCACCAGGATGAGAGTCATGTTGCTCGACCTGCACTTGTTCAGGACTCTGGGGATCAGTGGCGTCGGTGGAAAAGCGTAGGCAAATTTCTTTGACCAGCTTATCCATAGGGCATTCCCATGGAACATCGTTTCCTGTTCCTCGATGCAAAGTGTTGGCATTTTGCATTCTGGCGTGTTGCAAACAGGTCTATTGTTGGTGTGCCCCACCTCCTGAACAGTTTCTCTGTCTCCTGGCTGTTCAGCTCCCATTCGTGGGACACCGACGCTTGCCTGCTAAGCCAATCCGCCTCCACATTGTCCTTCCCTGGCAGGTGTATGGCAAGCAGGTCTATCCTGAGTGGGATCGCCCATCTCCACATTTCTTGAGCCAAGCTCGACAGGGGGAATGACTGAGGTCCCCCGTTGCTTGTTGATGTAAAACATCGTTGTGGTGTTGTCTGTCTATCATCACCCTTTTGTTGTAAAGGTGTTTTTGGAAGGCCTTGAGGGCCAGCAACACTGTTTTCAGTTCCAGGTAGTTGATGTGCTTGACTGCATCTCCTGGGTTCCACAGACCCCTCACTCTGAGCCTGTCCATGTGTGCACCCCATCCTTTCTGGGATGAGTCTGCGGTGATGGTCACAGTTGGGTCCGGTGGCGTTAGAGGTTTCCCCATCGTTATATTCTCCTTCGTCCACCATTTCATCTCCTCCTGCACATTGTGCGTAACAACCACTAGATCTTCCCAACTCCCTTCTGCTTGTGACCATTGCTGTTGCAGCCACTCCTGTAGTGGTCTCATCTTTAGACGAACATTGGGGACCAGGTGGATGCATGACGCCATCATCCCCAAGATCTTGCTCACCGTCCTCACTGTCAGAACTTGCCCCCTCTGGTAGTGACGTTTCTCCCTCAGCAGGCTGAGTGTTCTCTTCTCGCTGGGTGTTACTCTGCATTCGACCGTGTTGATCAGGGCTCCCAGGAAGATTTTCACTTGTTCTGGGTCCATGGAGCACTTTCTCCAGTGGATGGAGAAGCCCAGGTTCGTGAGCGTTCTTGTGACCTGTTCTGCATGAACTTTGCACCTTGTGTAAGAGCTTGCTTTCACGAACCAGTCGTCTAGGTAGGGGTACACATGTATACCCTTCCTTCGTAGGTGTGCAGCCACCGCCGCAAGGCATTTGGTAAAGACCCTTGGCGCTGACTTGAGTCCGAAAGCCAGGGTTGTGAACTGGTAGGGGTCTTCGTTCACCTTAAATCTTAACATGTGTTTGTGTTTCCTGTTCATGGGGATGTGCAGGTATGCGTCTTTTAGGTCTATGGTGGACAAGTAGTCCCCGGGCCTTATTTGTGGGATGACCTCTTGCAGGGAAGTCATCTTGAACTTTTGAGTTTTTACGTAGGTGTTCAGGAACCGTAGGTCCAGGATGGGTCTTAGGCTTTCGTCCACCTTTGGTACTAGGAAGTAGTTTGAGTACACCCCCTTGTTCCGTTCTTTGTGCGGGACTGGTTCTATGGCCTCTTTGAGGAGCAGTTCTTGAGCTTCCTCTTGGAGCAACTGCAGTTCTTTGCCCTTGTGACCCCTTCTCTTTGGCTTTCTGCTTGGTGGATATCTTTCCAACTCTATGCAGTATCCGTGCTGTATAATGTTTAGTATCCACTTGTCTGTGGTTATTTTTCTCCACTCGTGTAGAAAAAATCTCAACCTTCCCCCTACTGGTGTTGTGTGTTCTCTTGAGCCGTGTCCGTGTGAGCCTCTACTTAGCTGTTGGTGCTTTCCCCCCGGAGGGTTTGGGTGGGTGAGCGCCTCCTTCCTCATGGAGTCACTTTTGGGGGGGTTGATCACCACCTCTCCGTCTCTGGCCCCGTTCGTTTCCTCTCCCTCGAAAGGACTGGCCCCTATTCTAGGAGTTCCAATTCTGCCTCTGTTGACCCTGGTGCCATTGGTTGTCACTCTGTTGACCATGGTGGTGCGACTGTTGTGAATGTGATTGCTGGTTTCCACCTCTACCATTTGGTCTCCTTGTGGGGGTGCCTCTCCGCATCCCCCTGAATTGTAGGGCTCCCATCGATTTGGCGGTCTCATTGTCTTTCTTCAGCTGAGCCAGTTTGTCATCCACTGATGCTCCGAACAGCGTCTCCCCGTTGAAGGGGGTGTTCAGGATGTTGTTCTGCACTTCTGCCTTGAAGCCTGATATTTTGAGCCAGGCTTGCCTTCTTTCAGTGATACCTCTGGCCATCAGCCTGCTTGATGTTTCTGCCCCATCTAGGGCTGTCTTCAGGCATGCGTTCGCTATGTCCTTTCCCCCCTCCACGAGGTGGGCTGCCCTCTGCCTGTACTCCTCAGGCATGTGTTTCAGCAACTGGCTCATCTCATCCCAGTGCTGATATTGGTGTCTATTCAGGAGTGCATTGGAGTTCGCCATCCTCCAATGCATAGCAGCATTTCTTTCTATTTTTCTTCCAGCGAGGTCCATCCTCCTGCTTTCCTTATCAGGTGGTGGCCCAGATGTGGTTGGCACGTTGGCCCTTCTCCTGGCCGTTGCTGCGATTATAGAGTCAGCTGCCACAGTGCCCTGGATATAAGGGGGGTCCTCGGAGGAGAACTTGTATTTCTTCTCCGTCCTCTGGGTCACTGACCTGCATGTAGCTGGTTCCTTGAAGGCTTCAGTCCCTTGGGCCGTGACGCTCTTCAGCATGGGCAGGAAACTGCTTTTCGTCTGCGAGGGGAGCAAAGTTTCTAGCAGGAAGTCTGCCTTTGTCTGTTCCTCCTCCAACTTCACATTGTAGACTACTGCAGCCTTCTTGACGACCTCATAGTAAGCCCCGATGTCGTCTGGCGGCGAAGGCCTCGAAGGGTATGTCTCCACAGGTTCCTCAGGGTTATCAGCCTCGAGATCCTGCCATTCTTCCTCAAGCGACGCCGAGGATTGAGTAGTAGCTCTCGCGGAGGTAATCTCCTTCCGAGCGGTAGAAGTCCTCCTCTTCTCCCTCATCTGTGGGGTTTGGAGTTTTCGGCGGCTCCTCGGCCTCGAAATCCTCCTGCACCTCTACCTCTTCGGCGGTCGCAGCGGTCTTTGAGGGAATCGAGTAGGTCTTCGAGGGAATCTTGTAGGTCTTCGAGGGAATCTTGTAGGTCTTCAAGGGAATCTAGTAGGTCTTCAAGGGAATCTAGTAGGTCTTCATTTTTTCGTCGAAGTCTCTCTTCCTCTGGAGCATACTCTCCATTTCGGCCTCGAGCCTTCTTCTCTTTTTCTCCATCTCTGCCGCTTGCTCGGCGTCGAGCTTTTCGGCTGGTCTCTTCAACGGTACCTTCGACGTCGAGGCCATTCTGAGCGTCTTCTCGCTCGAGGGTCTGCTTCGACGACATTTGCTTTTTGCTGGTCTTTGCCATCTGGGAGTCCTTTTCAAAGGATCCGCTGGGCCTTTCGGAGGATGGAGCTTCCGACGTCGAAACTTTCGTCGCCGGCGCTCCTTTCGAGGACTTCGCCTCTGTTTTTCGGGGTTCTCCCTCAGGCTTTCTAGGCCCTGTCTGGGTTTTCGGGGTCGTAGACTCTCCTACATTTTTTGAAGGTCTCACATCGGTCTCTGCGACCGTGAAGTCATCTGGTCCCTCGGCAATGTTCTCCTCTTCGTCGGAGGAGGCACCCAGCTGGTAGAGGGTCGGCGTGGTCCCTTTCCCTTGCATCGTGTGGTAGGCCACCCTCTGTCTCGCTCGAACTCTCAAAGTCTTCGGCGTGAAGATTGAACAGGCGTTGCAATCCTCGCTGGAGTGGTCGATCGGCAGGCAGAGGTTGCAGACCGGATGCTGGTCCTTCTGCGCGTACTTGTGGTGGCAATTACGGCAGAACTTGAATGGAGTGTTGTCCATGAGCTCGCTCAGGGGGCCCCCTGCGCGCGCTCTCTCCTTGGCCGTCGAATATCACGAGGTTTTCTCCTCTTTCTTCGTTCTGGCTCTAGGAGGTCTTCTCCGACTTTCCTTGGTCCTTTTTCCTCAAAACTTGGTGTATTTCCTTCTTTTCTCCAGAGCTTCATGCGACGATCCAGACCCAACGGCGGAAAAAAGAATCTGAAGACGGCGCCCAAGGGTGGGAGCTTCCGCAGGAAGCGTGCCGACGTCACGAAGGTGCACCAAATGGTGGGACGGCGACGCCCACCTGGGCTACAAAAAAAAAAAAAGAGAAAAAAGACTACGAATCAGGACCCAACCACCAGATCGCGGAATAATGCACAGCATAGTGAATCCAGAAAGATTCACGCTGCAAAAGTAACTATAACATTGCCTTTGGACAGTGGGTTGGGATACCTGGACGCAAAGTTTGGGCATTTTGAATTGAATATTGGTGTGTGGCGAACATATCTATTTCTGGGTATCCCCACATCTGAAAGAATGGGAGGAGTATTTGAGGATGTAGTTGCCACTCATGGATCTGCTGCCTTTGACGACTGCGCAGATCTGCAATGTGATTGTTTGCTCCTTTGAGATGTTCTGCAAGGAGATATATCTTTTGAGGTATGGCCCATCTCCATATGCTTTGTGTGAAAGCTGTAGAGAGTGTGCCCCCTTGTTTTTGTACGTAGTACATTGCAGTCTTATTGTCTGTACAGACTAGGACAGCCTTACTATGTGTAGTTGAAAAACTTTCAATGCTAGAAAAATTGCTAGCAGCTCTAGATGGTTTATGAGGAGTTGCTTTTGTTGGTGTGCATATGCTTTGAATGGTATTTTGTTGAAGATGAGCTCCTTAACCAGTGAGGGATGAGTCTGCTGTGAATACTATCTGTAGAATCTGGTCGAGGAATGGCAGGCCTTTGGAGGTTTTGTGTATTCACCACTGCAGAGAGCAATGAGTGCAGACGTCCACCAACACAAAATCAGTTAACTGACCTTGAGCCTGGTTCCACTGACGTGCTAAGCATTCCTGTAGGGGACGCATTTGGCGTCTTGCGTAAGGAACAATTAGAATGCAAGACGCCATCATTCCGATTAACTGCATAAACACTCGGGCAGGTAGCGAGTGTTCGGGTTGAAATTGTGATAACGTTTGCATGTTGCGTATTTTGACTGGGTTGGGGTACGCTAGAGCTTTACGGGCATCTATTGTAGCTCATAGATACTGTTGGAGGGATGCAGATGAGACTTGGCGAGATTCACAGTGAATCCCAAATTGTGAAGTAGTTGAACTATTTTTGGAGTGTGGTGTAGGCAGCTGTGTTGCGACTTGGTTTTTATTAGCCAGTCGTCTAATAAGGGAAGACGTGAATAGGTAGTCATCTTAAAAGGAGCTGCTACTACTGCTAGGCACTTGGTGAATACTCTTGGTGCTGTAGAAACCCTGAATGTGAAGACTTTGAATTGGTAGAACCTGTGATATTTCCTGTGAGCCAGATGAATGGAAATATGAAAATAGGCGTCCTTTATATCTAGAGTAGACAAAGTCACCTTGCTGAAGCACTGGGAACACTTTTTGTAGGGTGGCCACGTGTAAGTGGTCTGATTGAATGTAGAGGTTTAGCTGTCTGAGGTCCAGTATGGGCCTGAGAGAGCCATCCTTTTGGGGAATTAGAAAGTATAGGGAGTACACTCCTGTTCCTCTGTGGTTCTATTGAAGGTTTGTGTGAGAGAGAACCTCTTGTTTTAAGAGGCTGAGATGTTCTGGTGACATTGCCCGTTCTCTTGGAAGGATTGTAGGTGGAGTGCTGGTAAGTTCCAGGCAATAACTATTTTGGATAATTTGTATTACCTACTTCTCTGAGGTGATTGAATTCCAGACAACTGTGAGAGACGTCCCCAGATGGGAGTTGAATGGTCAGGGGGTAGTGGCGGGCAAGTCACTGTTTGTTGGCAGGGGAAGTGTGGGTGGAGTTGCCTCTTCTACTGCCCTGGTTATGGTTTCCTCTGTAACTTCTGCGAAAATATCCTCTGGAGGGGCTAGATTGGTTGTTCCTCTTGTAAGAGGAGGAGGGATTTTCGGACTAAATTGTTTTTGAGCCACCCCTGTAGAAGGAGCGACGAAAGGAGCCCCTGCTAGAAGGTAATTGTAGGGCTCCCATGGATTTTGCAGTGTCGGTGTCTTTCTTTATTTTTTTTATAGTGAAGTATCCTGTTGGCTTGAAAAGATGTTCTTTATCGAAGGGCTGATTAAGTGTGGAAGATTGTACCTCCTGCCTGAATCCAGAGATTTGAAGCCAAGCGTGTCTACTCAGGAGTATGCTAGTGTTAATAGCACACAAAACTGTCTGCAGCATCTAGGGCACATTATGTGGAAGTGTTTGTGATGAGCTTCCCTTCCTGAATGAGGTAGTTAGCTTTGGCCTGATGTTCTTCTGGCAAAAGTAGAAGTTTTTTTAATTCGTCATAATGTGCCCTGTTGTAACATGCCAATAGAGCTTGAGCATTGGCAATACACCACGAGTTGGCAGCCTGGGAAGCTACCCTTTTGCCCGATGCATCAAGAAGTTTTGACTCCTTATCAGGAGGAAGAGCTTTGCCAGTTTGAGGGTTAGTTCTATTGCAGGCATTAGACAACAAGAGAGTCTAGCTGTAACGGACCTCTTCTGTATACAGGGTCTGAAGGAGCAGCCTTGTATTTTTGTATCTACCCGGGGTGTTAGTATTCTGGCTCTAACTGGATCCTTGAATACCTCGTTAATATGTTTTAACAAGTCTTTTAGCATGGGTAGAGTGAGAGTAGCCCGCTGGGAATGTGTAAATGTTTGTACAACAAAATTCTCTTCTAGTGAGTCACTATGTAGTTCTAGCCCGTGATACTGGGCAGCCCTGTTGAGTTGCGCAAAGCCAATGTTGTCATCAGGTGGGGAAGGCCTAGAGGGATATAGATCAGAGTCATTTGGTATATCTGGATCTTTATTGTAATGATCCCATGGGTCAGTGGTGTGTGTGGTAAGTCTGTGTCTTGTGGGATATGATTATCTCCAATGTCATCCCTATCCCCGAAATTGTCATCAATGGAGTTTGGGGACACTGGAGGTGGTGAATTTGATGGTATGATGTTTGGAATAGGAGGAGAGGGAGGTATATAAGGGTGAGAAGGGTTGGTACCCATATCTTTTTGCCTAAAGGGTATAGAGGCATCTGGTGGGAGAGGCAACTTGCGTTTCTTGGGAAGAGTAACCATAAGGTGTCTCTTTTGGGATCAATACTGAGTTTTTTTTGTTTTGGATCCAGAGGTGGTTCTTCAGATGGAAGTTCCTTTGGAAGGAGTCTGTCCATTTTGTAGTGGATTTCGGCATCGAAGATTTTCCTTCAGAATCATTGGGTGCTGAGTGTTTGGGATCTAGTTCTTTAGTTTTAGTCGATTTAGGCTGTGTAGTCTGTGAAGTGGTCTGTTTCGGCTCCGAACTTTACGGCACAGAGGTTGTCTGCTCAGAGCTTTTAGGTGTGGAGCATTTCGGCTCGGAGGATTTCGGCTTGGATGACTTCAGTTCTGTCTCTTTTGGCAAGGATGGTTTTGGCTCGGAGGGTTTCAGCTCCGATGCGGTCGGTGCCAAAGAGGTCCTCGGTACCGACAACATGGGAGGAATCCCAGGTTTGTCCTTATGGTTCAGTGCTGAAGGTGTTGGATCAGCACCGGCTTCAGCCCTAAGGCTTGTGGTTGTGTTTTGTAGCTGGGCCGGATGGTGGGGCATCTGAAACTGTCCCAGTGTCGACCAGGAGCCCAAGGGTGATACTGGAGCCTTTCCCTTAGGTTGAGTGGGCAACTGGGGGTCTGTACTCTGTCTGCTGAGGGGGAGTGACGCTCAGGTATTCTTCCATGTCAGACTTGGCTTCGGACAAAGAGACCAGTACTTCTGCAGGACTGTGTGGTGTTTTGTTGCCGAAGATGTCCAGTACAGTGCCGCGTTGCATCTCGTGGCGTCGAGCCCAACGATCACGGGTGGTCTTTTTCGGTCAGAATGATCCACACGTTTCGCAGGATGATTCTTAGTGTTCCAGGGATAGGCACAGGTTGCTGACCTCGTGCAGGTCGGTGCGTGGAATTTTAGCACGACACCCAGGACATAGTTTGAACGGAGTGCGTTCCATTGACTGCTGGCATGGCCGTCACGGGTAGGCCCGACGGCCCGCCTCGTAGTTCCCGATCGTAGATTTCACAGTTTGGATGATATGGAACGAACGGAAAAGCGAGATTGAAGAAAATACCATAGAGAGTAGAGAATTGCGCACCAAAGGGGTTCGAGAACGATCCAAAACAGCAGCAATACACATCCGAACCATATGGCAGAAAAAAACCAACCTGGGGATAGAGTTGATGCCCATGCGCACTATCACCAAATGGAGGCATCACCTACCTCATGACTACAAAGACTTCTCTGAAATAAAACAAAGTGCAAACATCCGGGCCCAACACCAGGTGGCGATCTATGCTAACACATGATCTGCAACTCCTATTCCTCGAACTTAAAGTACCCTATTCAAATGCAGAATACTAGGTGAGGTCTCACAAATACCACAAATAGCCCACTTTCTCACACGTAGGTTCAATATAGGGCAAAAAACAGACACCCGTTACGCACTCACAAGCTCTTTGCCTCTCTGGTCAAATTGCCTAGTTAAGGGATATTCTACAGAAATGGCTAAAAGTAGAAAACCATAATCCAAAACAAAACCATAATCCAAAACACACTGAAAAACCTACAATATTTGAATGCCAGGGTGTAAGAAAAAAAATCAAGTTTGACAGTGGACAATGTAGAGACTTAACCCTGCCTCCAACACCGGTCTACTACACTGTATGGATGCAGCTATAACTACAACCCAACACGAATGGAGCACTCCTGCGAACCTCATGCACAACATCGAATATGCTACTTACCAGTATGCATCTGTGTAGGAGAGTAGGGTCTGCTATCCTATGGTCACCCCAATTTTTGCTTTTTGCTTCACTGGTTTTCGACTTACTGAGGCTGTGGGCCTGCTAATCAGACCCCCAGCCTGCTGTTCTCTCTCTAAATTCATAATACATGTGCTATAGGTACATACCACAATTGGAAATGGACTCCTTGTCAGCCCCTGTACCATGCACTATAGGTGCCCAGGGCATAGGTGCCACCAAGGCCTACCAGGGGCTGAAGCATAGCTTTTGCCACCCCTGGCTGGTTCTTAAATTGACACAACTGGCTGATCACTCAGCTGGGGCAAGTGGGTGTAATCACCCCTTGCTTAGATATAGTATACCTATATCTAAACCTATATCTGGACACATATATAGCCTGTAAGCCACTCCTATGGAAGGCCTCATCAATCCTGGAGGCAGAGTGCGTGGTTTTATGTGAGATGGTGCTCTGGCGTGAGCTGAGCCTGTCTGCAGCTGTCGGGAACAACTCCCTAAGCTGATCCGGGATAATGCCATACCATATACTCTTAAGCGCATTATAATCCTCGCGGTTATATAGCAACTTTGGTTTGGCTTTATCAAAACATGTCGTGTAAGGTGTCATACGAATTGGAATACTACCCCCTCGCCAGTTCTGGCGACGGGGGTAGCATTCCACCCTTCTAGAGGGAGAAGACATGTTACTTTACTGAAACGCGGTTGATTTAAAATGAGCCTCAGATCCACAAAATGGATGCCCCTGCCACAGACACGGGTCTGACCTCCTGCTGCTGACCGAAACCCGGCAGAGGAGGCCTGGACAAAGAGTTTCCTGTCACAGGGCGGTGTCAAACCACCCCAGACAGGAGATAGTGGATTGGAGTAGGGAGGTTTCAATGAAACCAGACACTGCCTGGGGAGCACAAGGCTGCCCCTTGCAGGATCCGGCCAAACCGGTTCTGGGGCCTCCCAGCCCCTGTCCCAGCGCGGCCAGGATCAAAGGAAAGGGGTGTAACCACCCCCTTCCTGGGTCCCACCCATAGGAGGGGACCTAGCAGGATGTCCAACCCCCGAGATTCGAATAAGAGGGGGAGCAGTCCCAACGGACCTCAGATCATCCTGAAGAAACATAAGAAACGAAATCTGGACCCTTCGACTTTCTACACGACGTGAGAAGACTGAAGAATCTCCCTTGTGGTCAAGGAGTGACCACCCTGTGCAAACAGGCACCATCCAGCCCTCGACCCTTGCTTTGTTGCAGTTCCCGCCGGAACTCGAGCGACAGAGATCGACGAGATCAAGCTTGCCTGCCTTCTACCTGCCCGATCCACAGTCCCTGCAGAGCTGAGACCCGTGGAGGCGACCGGAAGCGTGGGGCACGCCATCTTGAAAAGGCCACGAGACGCTGACCGTGCGGCCCACGAGTGACCCTCGAAGCTGTACACCGGGGTTTGAGAAGCCCCAGCCCCGAGCTCCACTTGCATCAAAGCTCACCCCTCCACACTCGCTGAGTGCTGCGTGGGGCCCTTCTGCTTGTGTGCGCTCGACGCGTTGGCCCGGTCACTTGCCAGCTGGCTTGTGGCCCCTGTGCCGACGAACTTTGAAATCCGACTTGCTTTTCTGGTTGCTCCAGATCTGCACCAGCTCCTGTAAAAAGGAGCACCCACTCTGACCCTCCTGGTTCGAGTGATAAGCAATCTCCCGGTTCCGCGTGGATTGCTTTTGCCAAGTGCTGTTTGCTACAATCTTCAAGCCGACGGTGCTGACGGCGAGAGCCTACGTGGGACAGATCGTGACCTGCTCCTGGACGTCGCAGATGCCCCAGAGCCCACGTGACAGCGGAGAGAAGCCTATCGACAACCGCCTGATTGCGCCCGACATTGCCTGGTTCCGTCCTGGTTCCACCCTGGTCACTGCTGAGTGACCCAGACTCTGTCCCCTCTGCTTTCAGGTACTTTTCTACATCGATCCACCCTTGGATCGCACCGGACACTTCTGCTTCACAGCGCCTGCAGCTGCAACAGCTCCAAGCACCAAGAACCTGCGTGACAGAACCCGACGCCACTTCGACCCTGTGCACCCACGGCCTGTGGGTGAGGTAACTTTGCAACGCCGGTGTCTTTACACTGGTACACACCTCTAGGGTCTGTGTCTAAAGTTTTGTGTTCCTAGGTTCAGCGGAAGTATCTTTTTATTCACTTTAATTGACTTTTACGCACCATTGACAGTGCATTGGTGCGCGCTGCACTTTCCGTGCTGCACCCGTCTCCTGTGGGCTACTCCCGACTTCTTCATTGCTTGTCCTGACTGCTCCCAGCGAATCTCTAGGCCCTAGGCCTAACCATTGTTCGTAAAGTGTTACTTATACCACTTTTTTGATATATGGTCTGAGTGGCCACCCGCCCTCATCCATAAACGTGCAACTTTATATGTGTAACAGTGCTTTTGATTTAACGCTTGTGCCCCTTTCCTCATAAAGAGTACTGGGGAGTAATTTAGAAATAAATACATATATTTTTATAATATATACTTGTGTGGTGTCCTTTCATTTGATTACAGGATTGTATGTGGTAAAACAGCTCGCTTAACACGACCTCTTAAGTTAAGCCTTTAAGGCTGCTTAGTCCATGCTACCACTAGGATAGCTTGTCTACAAGGTTGACTTACAACCTGACATCTTTGGGGTTTGCTTGGACTGATAACCAGTGGTTCCAGAATTGGAAACACTACCTATCAGGCCAACTTCTCACAATCTGTTCTTGGCATGTAGGGCTGCTGACATTCATATCTGTGCATAGATCGCCGCCTAGTGTTGGGTCCGGATGATTGCACATTGTTGACCTGGAAGAGTCTTCGAAGTATCACGAGATAGGTGGCTCCTCCCCTGGACTACAGTGCGCATGGGCATCCACTCCATCCTCAGATTGTTTTTAGCCATTGTGGCAGAGATGGAGCATAATACAGTAAGTGATGACCATGCTAAGAGTAATTCTGAGTGCTGCAGCCGCAACAGGCACCGGGGTGGAGGGCGGGCGATATGAATGTCATCAGCCCTACATGCCAAGAACAGTTGCATACTGGTAAGTAGCATATTCGGTTCGAGGCATGTGGGCTGCTGAATTCATATCTGTGCATAGAGTACATAGCAGTCCCTCCATTAGCGGCGGCCGCCTGTGCCAGCTGAAGCAGTTTGAAAAAGTGTTTTTAGAACAGCCTGCCCTACAGCTGCCTGCTGTTTGGAGTGCACATCTACGCAGTAGTGTTTTGTAAATGTGTGTATGGTAGACCATGTGGCTACTCTACAGATTTCCTCTAAAGGAATGTTTCCAAGGAAAGCCATGGATGCCCCCAACTTTCGTGTGGAGTGGGCTCTCGGGGGAACTGTTAATGTGCGCTTAGCCTTTTGATAGCAAATCTGTATGCACTTAACGATCCACCTGGCTATACCTGCTTTGGAAATGGGGTTGCCTTTGTGTTGTGGTGAAAAGGCAACAAACAGTTTTGTTTTCCTAAAATCTTTTGTCCTATCTATGTAGTACATCAGAGCTCTTTTGACATCTAGTGTGTGGAGCATTCTTTCTGCCACAATCAGGATTCTGGAAGAACACTGGCAGTTCTATAGTTTGATTGATATGGAACTGTGAAACCACGTTAGGCAGAAACCTAGGTGGTTTCCATGTTGGAGTGAATCTGTATGAATGGCTCCTGGATAGTTAGTGCCTGAAGTTCACTAACTCGTCGTAGCGATGTGATTGCTATTAGGAAAGCCACTTTCCATGTCAAGAATTGTATCTCGCATGTGTAGAGGCTCAAAAGGTGGACCCATCAGTCTGGTGAGTACCACATTCAGGTTCCATACAGATGCTTGTGGGTGTCGAGGAGGAATAACTCGTTTGAGTCCCTCCAGAAAAGCTTTGATGGCAGGCACTCTGAAAAGTGAGAGATGCTGTCTGTTGGAGATAAGCTGCTATTGCAGATAAATGTATACGAATGGAAGCATAGGCCAGATTGCATTTGTATAGATGTAACAGATAACAGATGATATTGTGAGTAGATGCATCTAGTGGATTAATGTTGTTGTTGGCACAATAAATGACAAACCGCTTCCATTTTGCCGCATAACATGCACTACTGGTGGGCTTTCTTGCATCCCTTATGATATCCATACAGTCAGGAGGCAGGTAGAGGTAGCCAAATTTTAAGACCTCAGGAGCAGGATCAGACAGGTTCTCTTGAACTTCCTGCTGGACTCCCTCGGCATCGAAGATGTTCACCGGGTCAGGTGCCGTCTGCTGGGCCTCCTTTCGCGCTGCGCGTCGAAGGCGAATCGTCTTCTTGGAGCGGAACCGAGAACAAGCCATACAGCTGGCTTAATCGTGATCCGGAGACAGGCACTTGTTGCACACCGGGTGGACATCGATGTGAGGATACTTGGAGTTGCAAACGGGACATCTCTTGAATGGGCTCCGTTCCATGATGGATCGACAAGGCCTCTGGCGTCGACCGGGCCTTGGTGCTGAAAAGCCACGCGGCTCTTCTAGACGTCCGGCTCTAGGATAGAGCTGGTACAAGTACTGGGCACCGATCACAAAGACAATACAGACTATAACTAAAAGCCTTTTGGCCAAATATAAAGTTTATCGATTCCGAACTGGAGTTAACAAATCTACATCCGAACCCAATGGCGGAAAAAACAATCTGAGGATGGAGTGGAAGCCCATGTGCACTGTAGTCCAGGGGAGGAGCCACCTATCTCGTGATACTTCAAAGACTCTTCCAGGACAACAATGTGCAATCATACGGACCCAACACTAGGCGGCGATCTATGCACAGATATGAATTCAGCAGCCCACATGCCTCGAACTGAACAATTCACACAGACCACATTGCAAGTCCACAAACTTCAAGCCAGGCACTACAAACCGGGTAGCCTCTTACCCAACATGGATAATATGTGCCTGCAATCCTGACTCGAACACCTCCATGCCACACTTCAACGATAGTCACAAGTCCACTGTAGCACGATTGAAAAGCCCCTCCGAAATTCACACCCGATACCCGATGTTTTTCACAACTGGCAAACTATAACCCTACATTCTAGTGTTGCTTGAACAGTGTAGTTTTTTATACTGCACATGTAAAAGCATTTCAGAGTTATGAACACGTAACAAACTGTAAATGTATTCAATTTGGACATCTTGACAAACAATGTAAAATGTGCACCATTTACATAGCCAATGCTTTTCTTGAAAAGCTAGGAGGTCTGGTCCTACGTTGGATACCGATGGCCTGGTCTGGTCACATGGGAACAAGACTCTGCTGTACAATTCCACCCTTCAAACAGTGCAAACTGCATTCCCGTAGCAGATTTTCTAACAAACAGAAAACCTGATATTAAGTAATTCCACCTAATACTCGATTGAGAAGCAAGACTTTATAGAATTTGGCTGTGCAGCATAGTCTACAGAAAAGTGAGAGCTGACAGGGTAGAGGCTTCTCTCTGGGGTAGCTGTGAAGCCCTAGACTTTAGTATTCGGCAGTCGGCGCATTTCACCCTTGGAGGCTCATTGATTTAGAGGCCCCGGGGCCCAGCGGGCCGTTTCTCCAGGATTGGGGCGACACCATCGCTACCAGAGCGGTCAGATTTTCCCATTTTCTGACCCTTGGTGATTTACATCTGGACCAGACAGATAGTAAGGACACACAGGATCTGCTTGATGGGCTGCATCTTGTCCAGCTTAATCAACATGTCAGCCTTCCTACACACCAGGATGGACATGTTCTTGATCCCATCTGCACTAATTTTCCGATACAAGTAATGGAGCCCAGTCCGGTTACCTGGTCGGATTATATAACCGATTTTTCTTGGGAAGTGTCCAGGGATGAGCCCTCTGCATATCTAAGCCATAAGGAATATGCTACTTACCAGTATGCATCTGTTCTTGGCATAGAGGGCTGCAGAGTGGTACATTATGAATAGATCGCCATCTGGTGTTGGGCTCGGATGATTGCACTTTGTTTTTCTCTTGGAGAGTCTTTTGCATCTTGGTGACTCCTCCCTTAGTTGGTAGTGCGCATGGGCATCGGCTCCATCCTTAGATTGTTTTGCCATAGTAGGGTTAGATGGAGTAGTGTAGTAGAATACAGATAAGAGTGCCCATGTAAGTGTATCTAAATAAGAATAATGTTGGAACAGACAGGTTTCCGGGGAGGCTGGGAGGGCATGTACCACTCTGCAGCCCTCTATGCCAAGAACAGATGCATACTGGTAAGTAGCATATTCCGTTCGAGGCATATGGGCTGCAGATGGTACATTATGAATAGACTATACAGCAGTTCTCTCCCTAGCGGTGGTCGCCAGTGTCTGTTGCAACTGTCTGAAATAAAGTTTTTAATACGGCTTGTCCCACTCTAGCTTGTTGTGTTGTGTGCACATCTACACAATAGTGTTTTGTGAAGGTGTGTGGTGTAACCCAGGTAGCTGCTTTGCATATGTCATCTAGTGGGATGTTTCCCAAAAATGCCATAGATGCTCCTAGTTTACGTGTAGAGTGAGCTCTAGGAGGAACAGTTAATGTTCTCTTTGCTTTTAAGTAGCATATTTGAATGCATTTTACAATCCATCTGGCAATGCCCGCCTTAGAGATGGGATTGCCTTTGTGTGTTGGAGAAAACGCAACAAATAGCTGTTTTGTCTTTCTGAAAGTTTGTGTTCTTTCTATATAGTACAATATGACCCTTCTAACATCTAATGTATGTAGGGCTCTTTCCGCTACTGTCTGTGGTTTTGGAAAGAAAACCGGTAATTCCACTGACTGATTGATGTGGAATGCTGAAATTACTTTTGGTAAGAATTTTGGGTTTGTTCTAAGAACCACCTTATTTTGGTGTAACTGCATAAATGGTTCTTGAATTGTAAAAGCCTGCAGTTCACTTACTCTTCTAAGTGACGTGATAGCTATGAGGAAGGCCACCTTCCATGTGAGGAATTGTATTTCACACCTATGCATAGGTTCAAAGGGTGGCCCCATTAGTCTGGTAAGTACTATGTTGAGATTCCAGACTGGGGAAGGTGGTCTTCTTGGTGGAATGACTCTGAGTCCTTCCATGAAAGCTTTAATTGCTGGTACTTTAAACAGGGAAAGATGTTGCCTGTTTTGTAGGTACGCCGCTATAGCTGCGAGATGAACTCTTATAGAGGTATATGCTAAGTTACATTGCTGTAAGTGTAGTAAATAGCAAATGATTTGTTTAGTGGATGAGTCCAGAGGGTTGATTTGCTTACTGTTACAGTGTATAGCAAACCTTTTCCATTTTGCTGCGTAGCATGCTCTGGTGGTAGGACGTCTTGCTTGTTTAATGATTTCCATACATTCTGGTGGTAGATCTAGATATCCAAACTCTGACCTCAGGAGCCAGATCGCTAGGTTCAGTTGTTTGGGATCTGGGTGCATTATTTCTCCATGGTTCTGTGTAAGATGCATGGGTAATAATCTTAGCTTTTGATGTGGTACTTGTGAGAGTTGTAGCAGTGTGGTGAACCACGGCTGTCTTGCCCACGTGGGTGCCACTAGTATCATTGTCATTGAGTGTTGCTGCAGCTTCCGAACCAGTAACGGAATTAGTGGTAGAGGAGGGAACGCGTAAGCAAATTTGTTGGACCAATTTATCCATAGTGCGTTGCCCTGGGACCGTTGGTGTGGGTACCTGGATGCGAAGTTTTTGCATTTTGCGTTCTGATGATTGGCAAAAAGATCTATCTCTGGTTGCCCCCATTTTTGGAAGAATGGCTGCAGTATCTGGTTGTGCAGCTCCCATTCGTGTACTTGCTCTGACTGTCTGCTTAGGATGTCTATCTGATTTTGAACTCCTGGTAGGTGTTCTGCTAACAGATAGATCTTTTGAGGAATGGCCCATCTCCAAATGTCCTGTGCTAGTTTGGATAGTTGGAGAGAGTGTGTCCCCCCCTGTTTTTGAATATAATACATTGCAGTCATGTTGTCTGTTCTGATCAGGACTGCCTTGCCTGTTATTTGCATTTGGAAAGCTTTTAGTGCTAGAAACACTGCTAATAGTTCCAGGTAGTTGATGTGCAGTTTCTTTTGCTGCACACTCCACTTCCCCTGCACTGTGTATTTGTCCATATGCGCTCCCCATCCTGAGAGCGATGCGTCCGCTGTTATTATTACTTGTGGAATTGGCTCTAGGAACGACCGTCCCTTGGAAATGTTTTCTGTGTTCCACCACTTCAGAGAGCGGTACGTCCGGTCGTTTACCAACACCAGATCTGTAATCTGACCTTGAGCCTGATTCCACTGTGTCGCTAGACACTCCTGTAGTGGACGCATTTGAAGTCTGGCATGTGGTATTAGCAGTATGCATGAGGACATCATGCCTAATAGTTGCATAAACACTCGTGCTGGTAGTGAGTGCTGTGGTTGAAATCTTTGTATTAACCCTACCATTGTTTGTATCCTGACTGGGTTGGGGTATGCTATTGCTTTTTCTGTGTCTACTGTAGCCCCCAGGTATTGCTGAATCTGGTTTGGTTGCAGGTGCGATTTTTTGTAGTTCACCGTGAACCCTAGGTGGTGCAGCAATTGAATGGTCTTCTGTGTGTTGTGAAGAACATTCTTCTTGTGACTTGGCCTTTATTAGCCAATCGTCCAAGTATGGGAAGACATGTATTTGTTGTCTTCTTAGGTGTGCTGCCACCACAGCTAGACATTTTGTGAAAACTCTTGGTGCTGTTGTGACACCGAATGGAAGGACTTTGAACTGATAGTGTTGTCCTTCTAACACAAATCTTAGGTATTTTCTGTGGGCTTTGTGAATTGGGATATGAAAGTAAGCGTCTTTTAGATCCAGTGTAGAAAGAAAGTCCCCTTTCTTCAGTAAAGGGAGTACTTGTTGGAGCGTGACCATGTGGAAATGCTCTGAATTTATGTAAGCATTGAGAGGTCTGAGGTCTAATATTGGTCTTAGGGACCCGTCCTTTTTGGGGATCAGGAAGTATAGAGAGTATACTCCTGTTCCTTGTTGATCTTTTGAGACCTTCTCTATTGCATGCTTTTGTAGAAGTGCTAGAACTTCTTCTCTTAACAATGTCAGATGATCTTGACTCATTGGACGCTGTTTGGGGGGGATGTTTGGTGGGGTAGCTGTGAGTTCTAGGCAATAACCATGTTGGATAATTTGTCTCACCCACTTGTCTGATGTGATGTCTTCCCAGACAGGTAGGAACTGTGATAGACGTCGCCCGACCGGTGTAATGTGGTCTGGGGGGAGTTCTATGAAGTCACTGTTTTGGTGTTGAGGCGTTGCGGTTGTTATTATTTCAGCGGCCTCTACCCTTGTTGTTGTTACCTCTGTAACTGCCTCTTGAATTACCTCTGGGTGATGTTGGTGTGAAAGGTGGATTGCTGATTTGTTCCTGTATTCTTTGAGCCCCCTCTACAGGTGGATCTACGAAAGGAACCTCTGTGTGTTGGCTGTTGCAATGCTCCCATTGACTTAGCCGTTTCTGTATCTTTCTTCATTTTTTCTAAGGTCTCGTCTGTGCTTGAACCAAACAGTGTCTTTTGATCAAATGGTTTGTTCAGTAGGGCCGTTTGTACTTCTTGTTTGAATCCTGAGATTCTAAGCCATGCATGTCTTCTTAGCATGACACTGGTGTTAATAGATCTTGCTGCAGTGTCTGCTGCGTCTAGTGCGCATTTAATGGAGGTATTAGTTATTATTTTACCTTCCTGTATTAATTGATCTGCCTTTTTCTGATGTTCTTTGGGGAGATGTGTGATAAGTTTCTCTAATTCATCATAATGTGCCCTGTCATAACGTGAGAGTAGTGCTGGTGTATTGGCTATACGCCAGCTATTAGCTGCCTGTGATGCTACTCTTTTGCCTGATGCATCTATTAACTTTGACTCTTTATCTGGTGGAGGAGCCTCTCCTGTAGATAATGAGTTTGCTCTTTTACGAGCGTTTGAGACCACCAGCGAGTCTAGAGGTACATGCCCTTTAATAAATATTGGGTCCTTTGGAGCCGCTTTATATTTTTTATCAATTCTTGGGTTTAACACCCTGGCTCTCACTGGGTTTTCGAATATTTCCTCTGTGTGACTAAGAAGACCCTTCAACATAGGAAGAGTACCTGATGTTCTCTGTGCATTAGGTAGAGTCTAACAAGAAATCCTCTATTTGAGGTTCTGTATGCATATCTAGTTTGTGATATTTTGCTGCCCTAATAATGAGCTGCACAAAACCTGTGTTATCATCAGGTGGTGAAGGCTTTGAGGGATATAGCTCTGGGTCGTTGTCCTCATCTGACCCTACATCATAGTTTTCCCATGGGTCCTCCTCATCTGGGATAGTTTCGTCATCCCCTTGAGGTTCTCCCTCCCCTAGATCACTGTCTACATCTGACTGAGGTGTAGCTGGTCTTGGTGTGGAAGGTGTAGGAATATTTGTCCTATTGTGAGGAATAGGAGAAGAGGGTGTGACTTTAGGTCTAGGAGAAGCAGGAGGAGTTATATTTGTCCCCATTGTTCTCTTTTTTGAAGGAAGAGGTTTATCTTCTGACTGTTCACTCTCTCTTCTTCGTGACCACTTTCCCAGTTTGCGGATCAATAAACAAGATCTTTTGTTTGGGATCTGTCTGTTGCTCCTGAATCGGTACCGAAGGTCCTGGTTCCGAGAGGTGCTTTTGTTTTCGATCGTCAGATCTTGTTGTTTTCGACACCGAATGTCTGCTCGATTCCGACTTTCTGGGTATCGAGTGTATCTTGGACATGGAATGTTTCGATACCGAGCTTTCCCTTGTATGTAGCCTCGGTGCCGAAGTCGATGTCTCCCTTTTCTCGGATCAGACATGGTGGGGGTCCGAGTGTTTCGGTTTCAGTTTCAGTTTCGTTGCCGGGCCCGAGGGCGGGGCGTCGGAAACTTTTTACTGCGGTTTGACCGGGCCCTAGGGCGGGGTCGTTACCGCACGGGGTCGGTTTTTCGGTAAGGGATCGTCGTCACTCACGGTTTGTTGCTCGATGAGTTCTTCAACCTCCGACTGGTCCCCTTCCGACCCCGACTGGTCCTCTTCTTCCTCGATTTGCTCGTCTCCGAACAGCTCCGGGATCGCCTCCGCCTGCATTCTGGAAACCTCGTGTCTTCGAGCTCGACGATTTCTAATCGTTAGCTTGGAGGAGAATGCTGCACAGGCTTCGCAGTCCCTGGATTCGTGTTCAGGCGATAGACAGAGGTTGCACACCTCGTGTAGGTCCTTGTGTGGGAACTTAGCACCACACGTTGGACATTTTTTGAATGGAGTCCTTTCCATGGACTCCGGGCTTGACTGCGTCGAGAAAGGCCTCCTGTTCTTCGACGTAGATCCAAGTTTGTCTCTTCGATTTTGAATTTGCAACGCGTCGGAATGGAAATGAAACGTGTTCGATAACAATAGCGTCGAATTGGAAAGGGAATACGCGCCGATAAATCACTTTCTTCTGAAGTTGATCTGGAGCGTCTCGATCCTCATCCGAACCCGATGGCGGAAAAAAACAATCTAAGGATGGAGCCGATGCCCATGCGCACTACCAACTAAGGGAGGATTCACCAAGATACAAAAGACTCTCCAAGAGAAAAACAAAGTGCAATCATCCGAGCCCAACACCAGATGGCGATCTATTCATAATGTACCATCTGCAGCCCATATGCCTCGAACATCATTTTTCGGGAAAATTGATCAGTCTGCATTTAACAGTGTTGGAAGTCTCTAAACTAAGACTGGTAGGAGAGCTCGATGCTCAGGTTGCAGAGTTCTTTAGCTGGGTCTCGTCGGTGGTGGCGACGGTGGCCCCTCCTCGTTCGAACAGATTGGCCAGAGAATCACTGTCCAAACCCTGGTTAAACTCTGTGCTTAAAGGCATGAAACAGGATTGTAAAATCCTCAAACCGATATGGAGGAGGGGTGGATGTTTCTCTGCAGACACAGGTAAGCTTAGATAAGCAGAAATTCTACTATGCATCGATCAAGTTGGCCAAAAGGCAATTCTATTCAACCAGTATTGAAGCTGCCAACAATAACACTAGGGAAATCTATGCAATCGTCCAGAGTTTTAGGTCTCCCATGGCCCAAGCCAGTGTAATGCCATCCTCACACTCATGGTGTAACACTCTCGATCGTTTAGAGATAAGATCTCAGGATTCAAACAACCTTCATTCCTCGGACTGTTTATGCAGAGGATTCCCTGGTTTGCACCCCAGTAGGCACTGGATGCTTATTGTCTGAATTTAGGCCAGTTGTCCCGCAAGAATGTCTTAAAATTCTTAAAGCTTTAAAATCAGGCTCTCCGTCTGACCCGTGGCCGGCTAGGACATTGGCAGCGGCTGCTGAGGTTGTAAATGTAGAAGTGACCGCCATTTTCAAACTTTTCCTTCAGGAAGTGGTGGTCCCCCTGTCCTGGATGGAGGCTAAGATTCGGCCTCTCCTTAAAAAGCAATCACTAGACCTCTTTGCCCAGGGAACTATTGGCCCATCTCTCTCCTCCCTGCATTAGCCATGGTATGTGAAAAGGTTGTAAATAAACAGCTGACCGTCTTTGAGGAAAAGGAGGCGCTTTTACATCCAGCGCAGTCTGGGTTCCGCTCGTCACATAGCACTGAAACCGTGATGGTTGAAGTGGCAGAGGCCATACGGGACTGTCTGGAGGTGGGCGGCGCTTATTTTACTCTACCTCTCGGCCACGTTCGATACGGTACCGCATCCATTGCTTCTGTCTAGTCTAGCCAGGATTGGGCTGACAGGCACAGTGTGGGAATGGCTCAGACATTCCAAAAAGGAGCGGATCGAGCAGATCTGGATTCCATCCTTTTCCTCCTCCCCTCAGGTGGTTTCAACGGTTGTTCCGCAGGGATCTGCCCTTAGCCCCCTCTTATTTAACATCTAGGACTCCTTTGATATATTTAGCAGAGGAGTTGGGGCTACGGTGATGGCGTATGCGGACAACACCCAGTTGCTCTTCACCTAGGATAAAGGGGCGGGCTTCGTATCTCAGGCCCAACATTGCCTAGCCTTAATTTTTAAGTGGATGGCGGATGCACAGCTCAAATGCAATGAAGGGAAATCGGAGATTCTGTTTGGCACTTTTCCTTCGAATTTCAGCTTAGGCCTCCAGACTACCCGTGTCGACCTCCACAGGGAAACATGCAAAAAATGTTGGGGTCTGGTTTAATGAAGCACTTTCCTTTGCGGCACACATTAAGAAGCTGGCCGGTGGCAGCTTCGGCCTGCTTAAATAGTTAGAAGTTTTTTTCCTCTTCTGCCAGCTGCGGGAGACAAACAATTAGGTGTACGCCGATTAGGTCTCGGCTGGATTATACCGATGCCCTCTTCGCTTGCATCCCGGGCTACCGGTGGAAGAAGCTACAGGTGGTCCAGAACACCCCAGCCAGATTGTTGGCGAGTCTGTCAGCCAGGGACAGAGTCCATAACCAGCTGTGTCTATATCACTGGCTGCCTTCAGCAGCCAGAGTGAAATTCAAATTATTGATTATGGCCCATTGGGCGCTTCATGGTTGTGGTCCTCTTTACCTGCAGAGGCTGGTTTCTTTTTAAGCCCCTGCGCGCTCTGCATCTATTCCTTGCCAGAGTCCCACAATTTAAGTGGCAGAGGATGGGTGGTGGCTCATTTTCAGTGAAGGCAACTACTGCTTGGAATGCTCTTCCACTGGCTCTGCGCACTATCCAGGATCCAGTGGCTTTCAAGAAAAAATTGAACACATCTTTCCATCTCAAGTCCACTACCGCACCCCACTAGATTTGCGGCGGGATACTCATGAGTAGCTGTGCGCAAAATAAATTTAACATACCATAAAGAGGCCAGATCTTTACCAAATGTCCCAGGGACAAAACACTTCCTTATACTCATCCATGTCAGCGTGGGACTCATATTAGAACCCCAATTTCCAGGAGTGTAATCTCCTTGTTACCTAAAAACAAGTAGTAAAAGTTTAAATATGCATCAACTGAACGAACGACCAGTAACAGCGGAGTTTGGGACCACTGCCTGGTCAGATTCAGCAACAGTGGAACTACTCCTCTGAAAGGATTATGCATTCCTCCAGGTCAGGTTCAATCAAAACATTGCAAATATTTTTCCAGGACGACTCTTCAGCACTCTTAAAGATCGCTTATACCGGCTAAGAACACAGAATTATATGAAGAGTCAGTAGCACGCTGGGGGGGCGTGGCCAAGAGCGCAATGTAAGAGGACGTGCCCGGGTAGAGCTCCGAGCGAGGCTCCCCTTCCACGGGCGATTTCTCCTTCAATTCCGGTGCATTCGGGCCCAAACTCGGACCGAGTGCACCCGGGGACCTGCCCTGCCATCCCTGAAAATTTCAGGAGGATCGGAGCACCGGACCCCCCCGACCGTCAGCTGCTGCTGCACCTGCCCGCCCAGGGCTCACTTCCGGTCGGCGGCCCCATCTACCCAAGACCGGGGATCCGGCCCAACGAGGTAGGCCGCAACACGTGTGCACTCCCCGGCGCGATCCGGAGGGGAAGGATACCGCGCCGCAACGCCGGCCACCCACCAGCGCTCCAGCCGTGCAGGAGCCCCAGATTCAGCTGCAAGGCATCCAACCCTGGCCCACGGCAGGCGGTGAAATCGGCCCGCCCTGCCGACCGACCCTGGAGGCATCCTGCCAGGCCTTGCGAGCACCGGAGAGGGGGACCACTCGGACACCTGGGGGTCCATTTGATCAGCGTTGCCCCTGGCTCCCGGCAGACCACAGCGAAAACTGACCCGCTCTGCCCCCTGGACCCTCACACTCGCCCGCCGCCTTGTCGCTGGCCCAGCGAGGGGGACGAGACGGTACCACAGCGCCCGGTACCCCCGGTGAACCCACGGCGCGGGGATCCCAGAGACCACAAGCAGGCACGCCACACTGACCCGCGGCGCCCTGCACTGCTGACCCGCCCTGCCTGCCGGCGCTGGGGACTTCCCGCCAAAACTAGCGGGAGCCGGAGGACTATCGCACTCTACTGCTTGGTGACCCGCACTATCGACGTCGCCCCTGGGCCTGAATGATCGGCAACGGTAGCTGGGTGGCCCCACCTCCTGGACACCGGAACCCACCCGCTGTACAGATACAGCCGCTGGTCAACGTCGGACCCATCCAGTGCTGAAGAGCCCGGCCCACGCGACACACAGACCGTGACCACGTCGAGACAGCCCATCTAACAATCGGCCTTACACCAGGGGACCTGCCCAGGCCCACGCGGGTGAGAACCCAGAACAGCTCCGCATTCTCCACCTCAGCTAATCCAGCACCGAGCTCCACGGTGCCCCACGCAACGTCAGGTGGCATCCAGGATCCCGCACACCGCCCGGCACGGGCTGAGCGGACGGCCTGACCAGGAGAGGCTAGTACGCACGGGCCCCAACAGCGTTCGCCGTGAAAGCTTGCCTGACCGGCTGCCTACCCGTGACAACCACCCACATGTCAGGGGGGACCAGAGCGAAGACCGGCACCGGTGGGACACTGAGCAAAGGAAAGATGGTGAAGAACACAGAGGCTGACCAAACCGCCTCCAAACTGGACACTATGCTGGCGGCCATGGAACGCCTGGAGGAATCCATGCAGCTCACCCGTACGTCACTGGAGAACAGGATCGATAAAGTGGCTGTGGACTTAACGCTCCTTCGAGCGGACCACAAGAAACTGTCTGACCGCACCACGGCCTTGGAGCAAACAATGGCGGAGACCACACCCAAGCTGACGCAGACAGATAAGCACGTCCGTGACCTACTCAACCGGGTGGAATTCCTCGAGGATAGAGCGGAGGATGCTGAAGGTCGGGCCAGAAGAAACAATGTACGCATAGTGGGCCTGCCGGAACGATGGGAACGGAGGGAGACTGCGGAACATATGGAGATCTGGCTCAGAGAGCTCCTACCAGAAGGCACCCTGTCACCGCATTTTGTGGTGGAAAGAGCGCACAGAGTACCGTCCCGTCCACCCCCGGAGGGCTCCAGCCCGAGGCCAATGCTCATGCGGGTGCTGAATTACCGTGACCGGGACGCCATTCTCCGCGAAACGCGGAAACTGTCGGACATACAGGTGGACAACGCCAAGGTGATGTTCTTCCCTGATTACACCATTCAGGTCCAGCGCCGGCGTCAATCGTTCCTAGAGGTGAAACAACGGCTCAGGCGCCTGGCTCTCAAGTACTCCTTGCTGTTCCCAGCACGTCTCAGAGTGGTGGCGCAGGACAAAACCCACTTCTTCGATACTCCAGAGGCAGCGGCGGCCTGGCTGGATTCAGGAGTGGATGCCAACTACGTACCTGCGCCGAAGGAGCAGCGCCGAAATCGAGGTGCCCGCAGGCGGAGACAACGACACGTCTCGAGGCCCGGGTCGCCGACCACAGACGCAGAAATTGGACCCACCCCAGAGCAAATACTGATTGAACATCGAGAGGCCATCCGGAGAACGGCTGAGATCAGTGGTTCACAATCGCCCATCCTGATCTCCAACGCAAGCCCAAGATCACGCGGGAGCGAGGACGACGATTTCATGTACGGACTGCCAGATGACTCAAACACTGAGGGCTTGCCGGATGTCACACCCCAAACATCGGATCTGATAGCATAAACGACCCTCCTCAACCTAGCCCAGGCCTGGGCGTCGCGATTGGCATCCTGGGACAGTTTGGTCACTTTTAAGGCTGACCTGTCCGGGAGTCCACAACAGCACTTCTGAGACCCACGGCAGCTACATACAGCCCCATCTCCGTGATCTGAGCTCCACTCCTGATCCCCCCACCTACCGGCCCGGCACGGCCCGCCGTGACACCGAGAGAGGGGTTGGAGCGGTCCCATTGACACGTCACTGGGAGCAAGCATCTGGTGGGGTGGACGGACCCCTAGAGGTGAGTGGCCCCCCCTGTGGAAGTAGCAGATGGGATCCCCCCCCCAGGGGTGGACTATCCGAGACCAGCGACATTGGGAACCATGACTTGTCTGCGGACACTGCCACTGACATTTGGTGCCCCTAGACATACTGCCCGTGGAGGGGAGCTGCCACAGCTCTCTTGGCGACTTGAACTCACTTGCTTTACTCACGTGCTGAACTTAGTCATCCCCCCATTGATCTCACGGATTGATTAAGCTCGATAGAGCGTTTGGGCGGTGACTCGTTCTGTCGTTGCCCTTTTGGTATTATGTTTCTGTTAAAGTTCTTCCTTTTGAGACTAGTGTGGACATTGCAATGCTACAACGTGCATCCCTGGGACTGTGGGAGTGGGCAAGGGGTAACAATAGCCACTGTCCGCGGCCGCTGTGTGTGTGTGGGTGGGGTGGGCTGGGGGTTGGGGGGGGGCGGCTGGGTGCTTGAGCGCGATGCATACTGTGATGGCTACGATTAAATTTTGTACCTGGAATGTCAGGGGCATGCACACACCCTCACGTAGATACCAGGTGTACTCATACCTTAGGCGACATCAGGTCCAGATTGCACTACTGCAGGAGACACACCTAGTCGCCGCTGAGGTGGCCGCACTTCGCCGTAGGTGGAGGGGGCAGATATACGCCACGACCTTTTCAGCGTTCGCGCGGGGGACCCTGATCTGGGTCAGACCTGGGGTTCCATTCGCACTAACACACAGCAATATCGACACCGAGGGACGCTACGTCTTCATACGGGGTAGACTAGACGGACAGCAAATTGTCATAGCCTCCATATACGCACCCAATGTGGAACAGGGGAAATTCTTCACGCGCTTGTCGGCAGTAATTGCGCCCTGGCCAGACGTACCCTTGATGGTGGGCGGGGATTACAACTGCGTACTAGATGTTTCCCTTGACCGCTCGTCCCCCCCAGCAGCGATCGCCCCAGCGCAAGCGACTTCCAGGGCCCTCACCAATTGGGCGACGCAATGGAACCTGCACGACGCCTGGCGAGTCAGGAATCCCACCGCCCGGGTGTATTCCTATTACTCGGGAGCCCATTCTCTGCATGTTAGGTTGGACCGATACATGCTGTCCCGCGACCTGATTTCCTCCGTGACTGACGCTGACTATCTGGGACGGACGCACTCGGACCATAACCCGCACACACTGGTCTATGGATGGCGGCGCCCACGTCCGCCCGTACCCACATGGCGCTTACAGCCGGACCTCCTACTCGACCCGCCATTCCGGGAGGAGATGTCCAGGAGAATCATTCAATATTTTGAAGACAACACCGACTCGACCTCCTCCCCGAGACTTGAGTGGGACGCCTTCAAGGCGGTCACCCGGGGAGGCTGCCTCAGTGTTCAGGCGGGCCTACGAGGCCAGGTGGAGAGGGACCTGATAAGGGTGGAGGAGGCGCTACTGGATAAAGAACGGGAGGCGACGGGAGGCGATGATTCCCAGCTGATCTCGACCAGGGCAGATCACGCTGCGTTGATGGAGCGCCTAAAGAACATTAACTTCGCGGCCCACTCCGCGCGCACTCACAACGCGGGGGACAAACCTGGCAGACTGCTATCGTGGCTGATACGGCAGGACACGCAGTCTGCGCCGGTCCTGTCGATCCGTACGCCCCAAGGCGTCGAGGTCTACACCCAGACACAGATCCACCAGGCGTTCGCGTCACATTACAAGTCCCTGTATAACACACGGCTGCAGGCCACCGTGGTGGAGATCGTGGACTATCTGACGACCCTGCAGCTCCCAACAGCTACTGCTGCCCACCAGGCGGAGCTGGGTGCTGCAATTACCGGTGAGGAACTACGGGACGTGATTTTCTCCCTTTCCAATGGCAAAGCGCCGGGCCCTGACGGGCTCCCGGCAGAGTTCTACAAAGCCTACTCACTGGTGCTAATACCAGAACTGCTGAGAATGTATAAGGCGGCATTGGAAGATGCTGAGCTCCCAGCGTCCCTAAACGAAGCTAACGTGGTCTCTCTGCTGAAACCAGGCAGGGAGGCGACCGAACTTGGCTCATACAGACCATTGGCACTCCTCAACACCGATTATAAAATATTAGCCGCGACGCTCGCCCGGAGACTTGCACCGCTGGTCCCCACGCTGGTGCACGCTGATCAAAATGGCTTTGTGCCCACCCGGAGCACGTCCTACAATCTACGCCGGTTTTTTAAGATCCAACGGTATGCAACCCCTACCTGGCCGCGTTCAGGGTGCATCGTGCTCGATCTGGAAAAAGCGTTCGACTCGGTGGAATGGCCGTATCTCCTCCGAGTCCTTGAGAAATACGAACTAGGCGAAGCCTATATCCAGATGGTGGGGCTCCTCTATCAGGCGCCCGAAGTGCGTGTCCGGACTGGGCGGTTGTTTTCCGACAGGATCCGCATTGGGCGGGGTACCAGACAGGGCTGCCCCCTCTCCCCTATGATATTCGCCCTGGCGATGGAGCCATTGGCGGAACTGCTCCGCACCTCCGGCGCCACATGGGGCATCCCACTAGCGGACGGCATACACTCGGTGTCTCTATATGCCGATGATCTACTACTGTATGTCAGAGATCTCACATGCATACCTGAGGCAATCGCGGACATCTTCCGTACATTCGGAGATATGTCGGGGCTCCGCGTTAACTGGGCCAAATCGGGAACCTACGCATTCAGTAGCGAGATGCCGCAATGTGAGGTGCGCATGATGGGGGAGACGCTCCGATGGCACCCGACGGTATTCAGGTACCTAGGGATCTTGATATATCGAGACCCCGTGGATCTCCTGGAGGGTAACCTGGTGAGGGCTATATCCTCACTCACGGCCCAGGTCACGTTCTGGAACTCCCTCCCGCTGAATGTGCCGGCCAGAGTGGCACTGACCAAAATGATAATGCTCCCCCGGCTCCTCTATTATTATGCTAACCTGCCAGTGTATGTGCCAGCGCGCATATTCAGAGGGCTGGAAACTCTCACCAGGCGCCTTATTTGGAACAAAGGGAGACCACGGGTAGCGTTAAAGACTCTATATGCGGCCACAGACGCTGGAGGCTTAGCCGTCCCCAACCAGGAGTTATATTACTTAGCAGCCCAGCTACAATGGGTCGCTTACTGGCTGAGCGGCAAGAACCTGATAGACACGGCCACGGCTGATACCACTCTGTCCCCCGTGCAGGTGCTCACACTCTTCCACCCCCTAACGCAGGGGCGACACCCCACACAAGTCCATGTGGCGATCGCGAAGCGGTGCTTTGCGCGGGCCCTCAGACTTACCAAAGGTACAGTGCCCTACGCTCCGAACCTGCCACTACTGGGAACTCCCTTGGGCACTAGCATATTTTCCTCGACTGCGCTATGCAGCTGGACGGCGGCAGACCTGGACGACCTGAGCGGCCTATATAGCGACGGAGTGCTGCTGCCCTTCGAGACCCTGACCGCAGACACCGAGCTGCCAGTGGGTCAATTCCTGGCACACGCCGGACTCCTACATGAACTGACGAAGGCATGGGGTGACATGAGCCAAGAACCGCCCACTCATCTTCTCATCCAGTACCTGCACGTGATGGGCAATGGGTCTCATATAGTGCACTGGCTGGCACAGGCACTACACACCCATACTCAATTCTCCTCCCAAAGGCTGAGGGGGAAGTGGACGACCGACCGAGGCTCCGACTGGACGGACAAACAATGGACCGCAATATTAGCGGGCGCTAGAAATGTTCCCCGAAACGCGCGATTTAAAACCATCCAATATTATATCATTCATCGAGCGTATTTGTCTCCTGACAAACTGAATCGCTACTTCGGACTCACTTCGTCGGCATGTCCCAGATGTGGCCTCCTAGACTCGGACTTCCTGCACGCACTCTGGAACTGCGCCCACCTCGCCTCGTACTGGTCAGCGGTCACTGACACGCTGACGGCGGCCTCGGGCGAAACTCTCCCCAAGACGTGGGAAGTATGCTTACTGGGGCTCTACAGGAGAACCAAGCAGACCAAGCTGCGGGCACGCTTTTGGGACTTAGGCCTCATTACGGCTAAACGCCTCATTACGAAACGGTGGAAAAACGCCAACCCACCGCGCCCTGCAGACTGGCGTCGCTCTTTTGGCAACTGGGCCAGTGCGGAGAGTGTGTCCCTACACAGAGAGGAGACCACTGGCCTACGGAAATACCCGATCGCCCAAGACTGGGACGCTACCCTGATCGCGTACCACAGGGCATGCACCCGGGCCGGTATAGAATGCCAACCTGACGCGGAATAGAAGGGGCCCTGTCGCTTGCTGTCCATATAGGTCACGGAATTTGCCCCCCCCCACTACCGCGTCCCCCCCCCCATCCCCCCCCCCGCTGCCGCGCCCCCCCCTCCCCCCCTCATTCCCCCCCCGCCGCCAGCCCCGACTACCGAGCTCTTGCACACCGAGCGATGTCCCCTGCCGCCCCCCCGCCGCTGCCCTTCCCCCCCGCTGCCTCCTCCCCCCCGCCTCCACCCCCGCGGCCGCAGCGACACCACATCCTCGATCACCCCCGCCCCTGCGCAGCCCGTACAGGGTGCACCACACACGGCTAGGATTCAAGACACACTACCACACGCACATGCACTAGTCCAGCAGTTGTTGAAATGTTTCTCCCTCCCCCTCCTCTTTTAATTCCCAGTTATACCTTTTGGTTGACACAGAGACTGTTGATTTTGTACACGCGCTAATGCTCGACACCCCCCTCCCTGTTTCCGTATCATACAATGGCAACTGGGTGTTTTCATGTACAGGCAGCGGAAGCCCAGCGATCCATGTGACGACGGGGGATATGATCCTGCTCCAGCTCGCTACTGTACTGAACAGGGAACATAACTCAATGCAATGACTGTCGGATTTCTTACAGCACCCTGGTCCTAGCGCAGTGTAATGAGCCGCAAGCGCTGCGGCACGAGACATTTCCTAGCACCGCTGCTTGTGAACTAATGCATTACCACTGGCTACTGTTTATTTTCACTCGTATTTAATTGCCATGTCATTCTGTACTGACAGCCGAGTACCGCTTGTAGTAGTGGTTTATTGTTATGACACTGTGTGACTGCTGTTTAACTCATCTGTGAAACTGAATAAAGTTTGGGACCATTGGTCTTCAAAAAAAAAAAAAAAAGAGTCAGTAGCACGCTGCAAGGCTCACAGTTACCAAGACTTAACAGTTAGAACAGCCTCAAAACATTTCTACTTTATCTTCCTATAAGCAACAAAGACATTCTGTCACAAAACACTAACGCCTACTGACTAGTAGTACAAGATCACATAAAAACCGAACCAAGCCTCGGCAGATTATTACTACCGTTATCATTAAAAATATGATAAGCAATAGCAAAGCAGCCCTGGCTGATGTAATGCCACCGTGATTTGAAAGCAGTCTGCTTCTAGGACCTTCTGGGAAAAGATACAGCACTATTTCCTAGGGAGGAGTTAAAAATCCAGGGACGTCGGAATGTCTCTGGTGAACCAAAAACCTTGTTCTTTAGTTAACTGAATTCCCACAGTTTAGGCACAAGCCCTCACCTCATACCAGTACGACCCTTGACCTTCAAGTCTACCTTTCATGTGTTCAGCAACACCCTTAAAGTATACTTTATTAGATGGATAAAAGTAGTGTTAAAACAGAAGTCAGAATATCCAAAATGGCAGGTTAGACCCACAATTTGACCGTCATTTGATTAGACTATAGCAAAAAACACTAAAACTAATCCAAACAGGGGATATGAAGAGTCATAAAGTAATGTTAATACAGCAGTACAAAATGGGCAATATTTCTCAGCTAAATCCACTGGGAGACCAAAGCTATTGAAATGGTCTTGCACAAACCAGAATGCTGATCTAGTCAAAGTAAACTACATATGGCCTTCTGTTTCTGCAGATAGCCATCAATAAAATAATCGTCTACAGCTCCAACAGGACTTGCGAATGTTAATGGACAAACTGGCTTAAGCCCATACGACACATTCTGAACAAAATGGCTCCATAATATAAATAGTACCATAGACCACCACCAAAATCTTTTAAATAAATTGAAGTAAATCCACCATGAGCCTGAAATCGGCAGAAGCTGCACCCATTCAATCTCTGAAGTGCACACTACAGAAACAAGTGCATAAAGAAAACGTCACTTACATGGGGAAGGGTGTCTAGGTCCGGAGCTGTTTGAGTGATATGAAAAAGGATTAACTCCTTGAAAGATGCAATTTGTCTTGAATTGCAGGAAACCGATTTTCTAATCCCAACTTTTAGAAAAAATGAGGGAATTTCCAAATCATTTGAAGCCGTTACTCGCACAATTGCATCTGAAACTCTCAAAATGTGCCAGTTACCCCCCTCCTCCCCAAAACTGATTTTATACATCGAATTGACGGAATAAGCAATTAATGAGGACATCAAGAAGTTGCATAGTTGCTAGATATTTTTAGTTTCTCAAACTAATAAGCAAACAAAATCCTGCTTCGAAAACGTTACGTGCAACTGTAAACAACCCCTCCCCCAGTCCCTCTATCCAACGAAATTTCTGAAATGACTAGACTAAGTCGGAAAAAAAAGCCCCTACAAAAGTGGATCATTAGAAATGCAAGATGAGGAGAGTTTTTAAGCAAATCTTCATAGTTAAGAGGCATTATGCTCCACTGCATGATGCATCCTTGAAGTCGGCCTGAAAAGAGAAGCAAAACAGCAGCAAATATAACCTTTAAAGGCTTTAGTACATGATTTTACCCTACTTGGCAAAGCAGGCAGATGCCCAGTCCAATTCTCACCCACCAATGATGCCTTCGGGTAATTGCTGCACTTTATAAATTACACATCAAATCAATTGATAACATGGTGATTTTTTTTTCCAAACTAATACAAATTACTTTAACCACAGACTTCAGATACGCAACAGTGTTGAAGAGTTCTTCCGACTTAGACATAGTGAAGTACTAGCGCCATTTGATTAGGTTTTCAAAGCTTCGCTGCACATTTAAAAACTGCTCCTTTATGAAAGGCCTTATAATTTTTTGAGTTTCAGGTTTTAAGCATCTCTTGGCTTTAACCAGAGCTTTCAGTCTTCATTTCAAACATTTTAAATCATGAACAATACACATCATTATACCCAGACTGGAATAGAGCAAGATAGGCTTCAAGGAAGAAAAGAAAAAAAGAAAAAAAAGAAGAAGAAGTGTTTCTTTGGAGGATGGAGAAAGTGTAAATTAGTGAACCAAAGAACCGGGACAGTATACATGGTATTTGTTGGAGTGGTACCATGGATGGTGATAATTCTCCATTAGAAACCCTGTTGTGATTTAATAACAGTATATATTGGTGCCAGTGAGACTAAAAATTTTAGTTTGGTTAATTTAAAAGTTTGGCTGCACAATTATGTAAAAGAATTACATCTAATGTGTAAATTAGATCATTAAGCTGGTGTTTGAGTGTATGAAAGGAACCGATACTCTTGATAACCAGGTGTATATCGTGAATGAATTAGAAAGCCGAAAACTTAGGCCAAAGTCAAAAATTATTAGTGGTTAGGAATGGTGTAGGTACACTGGATTGTGAGGCTGTGGAAGAAAATCCCATTCAAATTGTAGCCAACCGTGAGCATGCAAGCAAAGTTTGAAATTGTATATATTGCATGGCTCCAATCATTAAAAATGTGAATGTTACCGGCGCTGAAGTCGTCACTTTCACCTCCTCTAGAGCCGTAAGAACTACCGCGTTCTGAAAAACAGTAAGATTACACTTTTTGCACTTCTTATAAAACACTGAAAATGAAGTGCAAGAAATTAAGTCACTCCAAAAGGACCCGCTCCCTCCCTCGTAAATCTAAAACATTCAGTTTGCGCCATCAAGGGCATAATTGTAAAGTCCATTAATGAACATGGCACGTCAACCCTTTCACAACTGAACAAGGCATCAACATTTACCCCAGTAAAACAGTGTATCCCTCTGCTTCGCAGAGGCAATCAGGTAATTTAGCATTCTAAGCACACACAACAAAAACACGTTTGCTTAACTTAAAAATAATTACAATTGTTACAAGCAACAGTAGATGGGTTCACTTTGTTAATTGAACCCACCAGACAAAAATACTCCTGGACATCTAAAAATACTCTAAAGATCAGAGAGAGACTAATTCTATAAAAGAAGAGAAGACAGTGGTAAAGACAACATTGGAGATTTACATGAAAATATACAGATAACGCACTAAAGGAAGGACACAAAGAATACCATTGCCAAAAAGCCTTGGAAAATGGCATAGGAGTTTTAGAGTTCATGAATGAAGAAAGGAGTTAGGATTTGTGAAAGATTGACTGTCGCATGCAGAAGTGTGGCATTTTCTACAGAAGAGCTCCAAGAAAAACAAAACAGATTATGTTACCACTGCCGAAGTCATCTCTTCCACCTCCTCTAGAGTCGAAACTACCACCTCGCCCTGAAAAAAACAGCAAGATTAAACTTTGGCAAGTCTTGCTGAAATATTAGATAGTCAAAATGAAATGCAAGGACGTATCCCAAACATGATCCATACCAGCTCACCAAACCTGCAAAAATGCAGCTTTACATTTGTAATTCTACTGCATGGCGAAATTAAAGAAAAAGAATGGGAGGAATCATTTTCTTGACATTTACATCAGCCAGGGTCAATACCAATGCTTTGAGCACTAGGTGAGATATCCGAGTGCAAGAAAAGCATGAGGCACAACAAATGCCTGTTAGAGCTCACATACTGATCCCTACAAAGCCCTCATATTTCAAGTAAGTGTGCTGCGATATTTCACAAATATTCTAGCCATAGAACCAAGGTATTTGAACAAAGTGAACTATGTACAGGTTTGGGCTAGGTGACGCATTGGTAAGTTACAAAAATAATATCGGACTCCAGTACATATGAAATCTTTGGGAATCAGGTTACGGGGTTGCAAATCTCAGCATGAGTAGGAATAAGCTTAATTGTGTTGAGATTTAAGAACTAATGTTGAATTGTGTGCATAAGTGGGTTCCAAGTTTCTTAACCTTTACACGTCCGTCAGTAAAATGTGCCGCATAGGAGCAAGAGCTATATGAATTACTGACTGCGTTTGATAAAATGTGCCACACTTCAAGTACACAGCACAAGAGACACCTCTTCCCAATCTGCACATTTCTTTTTTGGTCACAGTGAATCCCCATAAAAGCATACTGTGCTCGCACTTCTTTTAAAGGAAATCCATTACCTTTCATGATTTTTTTTTTTACATCAGTGGGAGATAAATAGGTGTTGGAGACTAAAACGTGGAATCACTTTCTAGTTAATACCAGGCCCCAGAGAGCATCCCTGGGAACACCAATCTTACTTAATTTTGATTCTGCAGAGTTTTTTGGAAAAATTCAGATGCAAGCCAAAAGAAATTCAATAGAAAACTAACATGCATTTTGTTTTTAAAACCCATGCAATGCAAATGCTAGGTGTTTAGTTATGCCCTCCTTTCTGACAACATCCAAGAGTGGAAGGTTTCCAGTACTACAAAAGTCAGATTTTATTCTAGAAAAGTGAAAATGCTTCCACTTTGCATGGCTTAAAATAAATGCCCTTTAATAACTTGGTAGCTGTTAAGCACAGTCTAAAGGCTCACTGTAAGAAGACCCTTATTAAAGGACACAACCTGATGAACAGAAATTCATTAAATATAAAAACTGGCGATTAGCTCAGTCCAAAGCCGTTAACTCCCCTGCCTTTGCAGAACAAAGCATTTATAAACTTAGTCAAATAGAACATTTGCTGCGTGTTACTTAAGCAGCTACCACTTTTACAAGACCCACCTAAAACCCATTTTCGCCAAAAACAAGATGCAACTAAGCCCCCTAGGAACAACCACAAGAGCACTTTTCCCTCATACACTATTGAGCGTAATATTGGTTTTACTACATTTCACAACAGTTACACAAAATGTGCGCTACCTCGTGCTAGACAACCTTTTTTGGGCAATGAAAATTGTTTAGTTTTATTTTAGGTTGAGGAAAGAAAGGAACTACTAAGAGGGATTTTGAACTTCGCAGTATCAACAGCAGTAACAAAGTCAGAGTACTAAACTCCACTATTAGGATTAAAGAAAAGTTGCAAACTATGATGTGCATCATGGTCTTTTTGCTGGGTGTACACTCTCAAAGAATGGGACAAACACCGGATCGGAGGAATCATACATTTCCACAAACAGTTATTTCGCCTCTACAGAGACTGATGAGGTTGAACAGGTCTGCTACAGTCAAAGAAGTTAATGAAAGCTATTCCATTTTTTTCTGCAGTCCCAAGATTCTGGGTCTTTAGTGTTGCCCGGCTGTTGGAGAAATCTAAAACATCCTACCTATCTTTGAGCCATTGTTAAAGCTTTTCACTGCAATCGTGAAATCGGTGGCCCAATTCTCAGTTACAAAGGATTTAGGTTCTCCCAGAGCCAAAGACTAAGTAAAATGTACCAGTTAGAGTATCATCACAAAAAAGCCCTTTTCCCAGTTTAAGCCAGTTGCAGCTTGTGAAATTTCTCCAGGATCGCCGTTTATATTAAGAACAGGTCAGTAAAAAAATTCTCACTTGCCAGACAATTAACGCTTTAAGTTTCAAAATTGTGGGGGGGGGGGGGGGGGGAGGAAATAATTACCTCTGCCAAAGCCACCTTTCTCTTTGTTCCTGCCCTCTGCTATGTCGACTCGGAGTGATCGGTCTGCTAACAACTAGTGAATAAAAAAAAATATATATATATATACATAGATCAAAGCAAAACTCTTCAGTGAAAAACAAGCAGAACAATGCATAGCCATGCTATTCAAAGAGCCATACTTACGGCACCATCATATGTCAATGCTTCTTTAAGGGATTCTACATCATCAAATTCTACGTAGCAAAAACCTGCAAGAATAAGCACTCAAAATAAATTTCAGAAAGCCCAATTTTACATGTAGACAAATAATCAGTTTCTAGCATTTCACCAGTGTCACAGTCCAAATAGTATTCTGCAAGCTTAAATGCTATTTAACTGTGCTTCTAACATTTCTAACCAAAACATTTTACATAAAGTGCTTAGAAGCTAGGGGACTTCTCAGCACCAAGCAAGGAAAACGTTAATACGAAGGTTGACAGGTGATTTACAGCTCTAACGTATCAATGCTAATAAAAATAGCACTACCTTGACAGCAAACATTCAGACATTTTCTGCAGTCACAGGCAAGAAACCACCATTTCACTATTGTCCCAATGAAATCCTGTGATTTTTTTGTGTCATCAAGTTTAAAATTGGACAGAACATCCACAAAATTACTGAGCTGGTCAACCAGTCCCATGTAACAAGGGCTACGGCCAAGCATTCACAGTTCTAAACAACTGAGAACGCTGGTATGTGGGGGCCCAGACACAAAAGGATTAATGAAACACCTCCCACCAAACTAACTGAAAAACAATTACTGAAAGTCCCACATACGACGCGAGGCAAGTTGATAGCTATGCAGTAGATCCGGGGACCCACCACTGAATTATTGGAAGCCAAATTACAAAACCTATTACATTTAGATTTGAACCTCAGAATACACAATATACAAATTGATTTTACAAAATTTAAAACAAAAAAAATTTAAGGGAAAGATGGGGGTTCTTCGAAATTCAGAGACTACCTACTATCCATACTGTGTTCAGTTTAATGCATATGCAGTACTCTCACAACATAGTTCAATCCAATATAAACTTAATTTTTTTAGCCTCCAATTTGAAATTACTCCACATTTATGGAAAGGTTTAAAATTTTCAATCCTGCATTCAGTTTCTTTATTTACATACATTTTATAATTCTTTCCACATTATTTAATTTTACTAGCAGTCCCGTTGACCGCAGAAAACAGGTTAAGAAGAGCTGCGTTAAATTCATATTTTTCAATTAGCCTACGGAAGCAATGTACAGGTTAAGGTACTGAGCGCTTGAAGCTTCCTTGAAGCAAAGGCTTCAAAGGTGTGGACGCTTCTGCCAGAGAGGAGTGCAAAGAACTGAGTGTGTTTCACAAGACTAGCCTTTGCGCTGCGTTCACACAACGCCTGCTTCCGGCATTCGCCATTATGTAATACCAGGCACACAAGCCATTAGCAGATTTTTCTCTAAGCATCTTAAAATACAGCCTTCAGCCACTCAATACCCTCCTGGTATTAGGTGGGTTTACGGCTACAGTTTCAGAGGCCCATGGGTTACACAGGATAACGCTTGGCCCCAAGACATAAAAGAGGGGATGTCCTGGTACAAGGCAATGGGGAATCTTTGGGTACGGGCTGTAATCATGCAGCATTTTGCAAGTACGTTTCATGAGGTGTGTACTGTACGTAGGAGACTTGACAAAGTAAAAGGCATGCTCCCCCACCATTAAACAAGCCTTCCAGCAACTCGACCCCCTTGCAGTTAGCCCAAAAAAAAAAAAAAAAAAAAAAAAGTTTGAGCAGGCAGCAGGTTCTGTGCCCTGCATCCTCCACTGTCCCTGAAAGAAATTTACATCAAAACTCAAGCGATCGCTTAACCAAAAGTCCCACAAAATCTACCTGCTTTCAAAGCCTATAAGAGCTTTTATAGGCTAAACAGTGGCAGGGCACGGCCCTCATCACTGTGCGACAGGATCCTCCAACCACAATGTCCTCACAAAAATGGCTACCATCAAGAAAACAAGCATTTGCAATGCAATAGGTCTCGCATTAGGAAAGTTTGAGCTATTGGTCTTGTAAATGACAAATTTTTTATTTATGTGTTGGTTTTGAAAATAGTAAAATTAATAGCTTTGTCATTTACAATGCCAATAGTTTTAACTTTTGCAAATGTGACACCTATAGCATTTGTAATGCAACATGTTTTGTATGTACGCAACTTAGATGTATTGATATTACAAATAAAAATGGCTTTTAATTTTTTTAAATAATTAATACTTAAATAAAAGTTATTGTAATTTATAATAGCAAGAGCTTAAACTATTGTAAATAACTTTTGTGAAGATTATGTTCAGTGTATTTTATTGTGACGAAAATCAAATTCTTATATTAAATTCTTTTGTCTCTAGTTTCATGAAAAACCTGGGCCATAACCTCATGATTATGGGGGATTTTAATTTGCATCCTTGTATAGATCCACTGCACAAGTGCTTACCAGAAATGTCCTGTGAACGTGCGGACTGTCTCCACATGGAGCACACTAAGGAGGGGGAAATGTGCAATGACCTACTGGATGACTTTGACCTCTCTCTGGCTATGTCACTAAAGGACCCACTATATTGCTTTGATACCCCCCACCTTTAAAGGGCATGGAAGAGGTACCTTTAAAGACCATATACTGGTCTCTCGGACGATGCAAACTTTTTAAGATTCTTTTTGCATTGTTCCGAGCGAATTCAGTGACCATAACCCTCTAACAATCTGCTTAAAATGTCCCTGGGTAAAAAAAGGTAATAAGATCATTAGTCAAGGCAGACTGGGCACAACAGATGGGAGGAGGCGGCTAAAATGGTCAATGGTCTCTGCGGATATCCTTTATAAGAACATTTCTGAAAGGTGTGCAGAGGATATTAAAGTCTGTACCAATATGGGGGGTGAACCTAGGCTGGTTCTAGAGGCTTATCAAAATGTTTCGGAGAAGGTGTCAGCGTTTCTATCTGTCCCCAACAAAACCCAGGTTAATACAGGCCCGAGATGGTTTAGCCATGACTGCACTAAAGCTGCTCGCAAACTGAGGCTTGCATTGTCAGCTTCCCAGAGGAATCGGGAGGACGTAAAACTATGTAGAAAGGAATAGAAGGCTATTACTGTCGCCCGAAAGGAGTTTCTAAGGAAAGAGGCCTGGGAGGAACTACTTGACCCTTCTACCCTGAATAGCAGCACCAAATTTTGGGCACTGGTTAAAAAACCTTTTTTGACCGAGGACCCTGGAGATGGACTGGTCTGCTGCATAACCAAAGAGGAATGGGAAAGTCATTTTAAAAGCCTGTACTACTCGGAGGTTTCTGGAATTATGGCTGCTGCCCCCCATGATAGGGGCAGCGCTATTATATTTGACAAAAGTGAGGTCTTGGCTGCCATAATGGGTCTCACTGCAAATAAAGCCCCAGGACCTGACTGAATACCACCGGATCTATATAAATCTGATCCAGCTTTCTGGGCACCCATCTTGGTTGCTGTATTTAATGCTGCGGCCATAGTGGGCTGTCCGGGAACGTGGGGACTGTCAACTATAGTCCCTGTCTTCAAGAAGGGAGATAGGGGTAATGCTCTTGGTTACCGACCAATATCCCTAATTGACTCAATGGTTAAGATTATGGGGAGAGTTCTACTTCAACGCTTAACAAGCTGGTCGATTGAAAATAACATCACGTCGACTTCTCAATACGGCTTTTGTGAAGGCCGTTCTACTATAAGCCAGTGTCTCAACCGGTTCCTTATTCTGAATAAATATACTGTCTTACAGAAAGGAGTAATTCACCTTGCCTTCATGGATCGGTCCTCAGCCTTCGACTGTTAACAGAGGGAGGCTGTGGCAGACCATGAGGGATAAAGGTGTTGATAGGGGGATTGTGGACTTCCTAGCGGATTTGCACAATGACACAAGAGCCAACGTGAGGTTCTCATCGACTGGGGAAACCACAGAAAATTTCAGTATTAATAAAGGAGTACGTCAGGGGTGTATCCTGGCCCCATTTCTTTTTAATTTTTATATAAATGATTTAGAGGCTGAACTGCAAGAGGTAAAATCAGATTGCCCTAGAGCTGGTGCGAGGGGTATTCCTTTACTTTTATATGCCGACGATGCGGTTTTAATTTCACGTACAGAAAAGGGTCTCCAGGCACTTTTGAATGCTTTTAATAACTATGTCTGATAGGGACCTTATGGTCAACAATTCTAAATCTTATATAATGCATGTTGGCCGTCAACCAAAAAAGAAGTTCATTTTTAAATTAAATAATGTCTTGATCCCCATCACCCATACGTTCTCATACTTGGGTGTCTTATTCGATACGAAGCTTAGTTGGGCTCCACATGTGGCCAGGAAGAAGGGGGAAATGACTAGAGTAAATGCCTCCATCTTCAACGTTGCCTCTAAATTGGGGAAAAAGCCAAATGTGGCCATGATGAAATTATACAATGCTAAATCAATAGCCACCGCAGTATACGGTAGCGAAATATGGGGCTATACAAATGGCGAACAACTACAAATAGTTGAAAATAATTTCTTAAAGCGACTGTTGTGTGTCCCAGGTAGCACATCGAATTTAGCGGTTCATGAAGAGCTTGGTTGCCAGCACTTATCCGACATTTTTGGATTGAAACCACTGTTATGCTGGGTAAAATTATGGTTAAGTGGTGAAATTCCTTTAACTCACCAGATAGTGGAAGATCTTGAATCACTTGACCATGCAATGTGTGTACCTTGGCTTAAATATCTGAAGTCCCAATTTCTGAAGCTTGGACGACTGAACGTGTTTGATAACCCGAGGGATATAGTTAAGGGTGATGTTGCAGCAATTAAGAGGGCTTTTTACATGGATCGTAATGCCCTAAGAGATGAAGTTGAGCTTTCGAAACCCAATGTTAGAAAGTATATCATGCTGAGAACTTGTGATACTATGGAAATGTACCTAACATGCTCCTTTACCTCTCATGAGAAATTTTTGATGCCCCGGTTCAGGTTCAACATCTTTCATCATCTTTTAATTAGACCTAAGTCGGACATTTTTATGAAACCTGCAGCTCCCTGTGGCTGCGACGGGAAGTCTCCACAGGACATGCTGCATTTTATATTTTTATGTACATTTTATGAATACCCCCGTAAGCGGTATCTTGTCACTCTTTTAAAGAAATTAAATTTTAATCAAATTAGACCCGCCCTCATGTATTTACAGCTGCTGCACTCTGATAGTTTTAAAAATTCTAACACCTGGAGGACACTAACTATGAGACTAAGAAAATGTCTAGATGAGTAACTGAATCATCTGTAGCCCAATGCACTAATGCACTTTTTCTGTACGTGGGCACTACTTGCACTTTTCCTGTATTGATTTTGTCTACTCACTCTTTTAAGAAACATATGTGCTGTATGTAATTAAGATTGACTTTGCAATTATTGTGATGTTTTTAATATGAAATGTGTTAATGTTTTGTACTTTTATGGATTGCAATATATCCGAAATAAAGTCAATTTGAAAAAAAAAAAAAAAAAAAAAAAAGAATGGAAGGAATGGCAGATGGAGCTCAAGTGAGCGAGTGAGTGACAGAAGAGAGAGCGAGAGGAGAGAGATTAAAGGGGAGAGAGAGTCAATGAAGGGGATAGAAATAGAAAGAGAGAAAGGGGGAGGAGATCCTAGGTTTTTAAATGCCATGTTCTAGAGTTTACTCAGTGCACAAGTGCTGCAAGGAACCTTTCTGTGACCATTTGTTGGAGATGGACTCAACTGAGGCAGAAGTTGGGCTCTTATGGGAGTTCAATATAAATAAACAGCTTCTCTTACAAAGAGCACCTATGTGATCTACAGTTTGCAAGTGATTCATCAATTTACTGAGCGACCTGGTGTTTATACCTGCCAGTTTCAGCTTGGCTGAGAATTTACTAGGTGTGAGGGCCTCGGGAAAGACTGAGTGACTATTTGAAGAATCAAGCATGATGTGTGAATATGCATGAATAGATGCACTAACGAGTAACAGCATTTTGGGAAATCTCAACATGCAAGAAGATAGTTTTATAATTAGTCAAATTACTAGAAAGCACATAGGAAGATAATTTCAAATGTGTGTACTGTTATCTCTACACAAATTAATATTGGTGCACTATCTATTGAATGAACTAGAAAAAACTTTAAGGAAAAATCTGACAAAGTTGGAAATGATTGTCAATGTGAGATTGGCAAAGAGAACTACTTTTCCCTTTTTCAATGGATTACCACTTTAACAATTCCTGAAGAGAATGCTAACAATTGCTATTAATGTTTTTTTCTGTCCTTCTGTTTAAATCACGTGTTGTGTTGGTGTGGGCGTGAAATTTTTTTTTAAAAAAACTGTAAAATAAACTACTTTGATTGCAGACAGTGTTTCACGGATTATACGAAATCTCCTAAAACCGAGAGACTGAATACCTCCTAGTGTTAACCTCCAAGAACTCGGACACCTGAAAAAGAGCACAAATGCACCTCTATTTAAGCTTGAAGAGGTACATTCAATGCAGCCCATGAAGAGAAATGCAAATGGACCCTCACAAAGAGAATTACACACAGATTTATTCTATTCATCAACAGGGTTGTACATATAGCTCTATTCAGGTCAGCTACAAATAAAAAACATCCATTGAAGGAGAATGCCACAAATCACACGTAGGAGTTTCACAGGCAGCTCTGGGTTTATGGACTGCTCCGCAGCCCCTGCATAAATGAACGCACACCTGTGAGGTCAAGTATGCGAACTACACCCTCTGCACTGCTAGACCTGCAACACTAAACAGCAGGTAAACTCAGGGCTTAGCCTGCAATCAGAATGAGAGACTAAAACGTGCAGGAGAGGCTTTTGCCAGTAAACACAAGGGGTCATTAGACAAACCTAATTGCGCATCTGATTCAAAGTAATTTGCACCTATATCTAAGCAATGTCTATGCCAGGAAGAGGAGGGAGCAACGGAAAAACGAACCACAGAGTCACGGAATCGCTGAGCACAGCGGACCAAGCATCCGCAAAACAAGCCAGGAAGCACGGCACGACCATCGGCTCCCGGGGGCCAACTCTGGGGCAAAAGCCAACAGGAGGTATGGGCCGCAGCAATGACCATGCACTTGCTGCATTAGCTGCGTTCCGCCTGCCTGCTTGCTCACCCGCCTACTCGTTTTGCCTGTATTTCAAACAAGTGCGGCCAGGGTGTGGCTACGGTGCTGCGAGGCAGAGTGACAGCTGCTGCCGTCGCCGCCAGTGCAGAGAGAGGCGGAGAGGGCGCGAGTTGTGCTGCAAAGGCAGGGAATGGCACAGGCAGAGGCAAGCCAGTCCAGTGACAGTCTTGCGTGGAGTACGGATTAAGGGGCTGTACTGCACAGTAATTATTTATTTCCTCTTCCCGTGCCACGTCCATCAGACACTATGTAGATGCCAGACTTCAGACACCAGCAGAGCAAGAGAGAAAGTGGTACGAGGCACGGAGGGGGGAAAGGAGGGGTCAGGTTGTAAGGTATGGGCCATAGAATCTGGCATTAGGAACCCAGGGCAAAAAAAAAAAAAGATTAGTCCGTATTCTAAACAAGGTGCGCGAGCTTCACAAGTAGACTGCTGCTGAGAGCAAACCAGAGCAAGGCGTGGCACGCAAAAGTAACCCTAAACATGCCACCTAGAACAGCGAGAGCGAGGCCTGACACGCAAATCGGATTTCTGGGCGGGAGAAAGGAGAGGCGTGACACGCACGAACTGTCTGGAAGGGAAGGGGAAACAACGGAGCGGGCTGCGGAGTCTGGACACATGGAGGAACAGGACGAGAGGAGTATAACAGACCCGGTGAGGGGGGTGGGGTTGTGGCAGGGGTGGGGGGGGGAGGGGATGGGGGGGTACGAGAGTTTACAGTTAAGAAGTTGTTGCAAGTTCGATTGTATTAGTAAGAACCCCTATCCATTGTTTATGTGCAGATCAAGCAGAGCTGCATCATACCACGAGTTCACTGAATAGCTGCGGCCGTCGGAGGCCTTCAAACCCCACACACTTGCCAAAGAAGCAACCTAGGCACATCCAAAACAAGGTACTATTAACCTCCACACAGACAAGCATATTACTACATTTCGGATGTCACAATGGGAACATCACTAAAAGTAATCTCCTGGAATGTTAATTGGCTGGGAGACGAGATAAAAAGGGGTACAGTGCTAAAGTATATTAAGAGATGTCGCTCTTCTCCAGGAGACGCATCAGATAGGCATCTGATCGGCAATACTTGCAAGGTAATAGAACGCTGGGCGTATAGACTAATTGTTCACTCTGGCTTTACTTCAGGGTCCAGAGAGCGAATATGCTACTTACCAGTATGCATCTGTTCTTGGCATGTAGGGCTGCTGACATTCATATCTGTGCATAGTTCGCCGCCTAGTGTTGGGTCCGGATGATCGCACATTGTTGTCCTGGTGGCTCCTCCCCTGGACACCAGTGCGCATGGGCATAGACTCCATCCCCAGATTGTTTTTAGCCATTGCGGCAAAGATGGTAGTGTAACACCGTGAGTGATGACCATGCTAAGAGTAATTAGGATTGCTGCAGCCGCTACAGGCACCGGGGAGGAGGGCGGGCGATATGAATGTCAGCAGCCCTACATGCCAAGAACAGATGCATACTGGTAAGTAGCATATTCGGTTCGAGGCATGTGGGCTGCTGAATTCATATCTGTGCATGGAATACATAGCAGTCCCTCCATTAGTGGCGGCCGCATGTGCCAGCTGCAGCAGTTTGAAAAAGTGTGTTTAGGGCAGGCTCTACACAATAGTGTTTTGTATGTGTGTTGGGTAGACCATGTGGCTGCTCTACATATGTCTTCTAAAGGAATATTTCCAAGGAACGCCATGGAGGCCCCCAACTTGAGGGTGGAGTGGGCCCGTGGGGGGATTGTTAAAGTGCGTTTGGCTTTTTGATAGCAGATTTGAATGCACTTAACAATCCACCTGGCTATACCTGCTTTGGAAATGGGGTTGCCTTTGTGTTGTGGCGAAAAGGCAACAAACAGCTGTTTTGTTTTCCGAAAATCTTTGGTCCTATCAATGTAGTACATTAAGGCTCTCTTGACGTCTAGTGTGCAGAGCATCCTCTCCGCCACGGACTCAGGATTTTGGAAGAACACAGGCAGTTCAATAGTCTGATTGATATGGAACTGGGAAACTACCTTAGGAAGAAATTTTGGGTTAGTGCGGAGCACCACCCTGTTGGGAGTGAATTTGTTTGAAAGGCTCCTGGATAGTTAGTGCCTGGAGTTCACTAACGCGTCGCAGTGAAGTGATCGCCATCAGGAAAGCCACTTTACGTTAAGAACTTAATCTCACAGGAATGTAGAGGCTTAAAAGGTGGACCCATCAGTCTGGTGAGGACCACATTTAGGTTCCATTCAGGAGCTGGCGGGGTCCGGGGAGGAATGACTCGTTTGAGTCCCTCCAAAAAAGCTCTAATGGCCGGCACTCTGAAAAGTAAGAGATGCTGCCTGTTTTGTAGATAAGCTGCTATTGCGGACAAATGAATGCGAATGGAAGCATATGCCAGATTGCATTTGTATAGATGTAACAGATAACAAAATGATGCGAGTGGAAGCGTCTAGCGGGTTGATATTGTGGTCTGCACAGTAAATGACAAACCGCTTCCATTTCACCGCATATAATGCTCTGGTGGTGGGCTTTCTTGCCTCCCTTATGATATCCATACAGTCAGGAGGCAAATTGAGGTAGCCAAATCGCCAGGTCGAGCTGTTGCGGATCTGGGTGCCCAATGTCGCCATGGCTCTGCGTCAAAAGCCTGGGTGTGAGGTGCAGCCTTTGATGCGGTACCACGGAAAGTTCTAGAAACGTGGTGTCCCATGGTTGGCGTGCCCACGTCGGAGCAACCAGGATGAGAGTCATCGAGTGTTGCTTCAGTTTGCGTGCCACCAGCGGTATTGGAGGTGCTGGGGGAAAAGCGTACGCAAATATGCCTGACCAGTTCATCCATATCGCATTGCCCTGCGACTGGGTGTGGGAACCTGGCGGCAAAGCTTTGGCATTTTACTTTCCGGCGAATGGGTCGATCTCTGGATGACCCCACCGCCGGAAGTACGGGTGGAGTACTGATGGATGTATCTCCCACTCGTGCATTTGGTTGCTGTACCTGCTGAGCAGGTCCGCCATCTGATTGTCCTTGCCTGGGAGGTGTTCCGCCATGAGGAAGATGTTCCTCTGAATGGCCCACTTCCACATGCTCTGAGCTAGATAGACAACTGTGGAGAGTGTTCCTCCCAGTTTCTGAATGTAGTACATGGCTGTCATGTTGTCTGACCGGATTAACACGACTTTGTTGCACAGATGTACCTTGAATGCCTTCATTGCCATGAAGATAGCCATCAGCTCTAGAAGGTTGATGAGCATCTTCTTTTGCTGCATTGTCCATAGTCCCTGCACTGTGTAGTGGAGTACATGAGCTCCCTAACCCTGGAGAGATGAGTCTGTTGTCAGAATGATCTGTGGCACAGGCTCCTGGAACGGTCGTCCTTTGCAAAGGTTTTGTGGATTCCACCAATGCAGAGAGTTGTATGCACGACCGGTTACCAACACTAGGTCTTTCAACTGTTCGTGAGCCTGATTACACTGATGTGCTAAGCACTCCTGAAGCAGACGCATATGTAGTCTCGCGTGCGAACTATGAAGATGCAGGAGGCCATCATGCCCATCAACTGCATGAACACTCGTGCCTGAAGCGAGTTTTGAGGTCTGAATTTTTGTATCAGCAATTGAATGCTGCTGATCCTCACTGAAGTTGGCTGTGCTTTGGCTGCCAGAGTGTCTATCGTTGCACCCAGATACTGCCGTATGTGGGCGGGTTGAAGGTGGGACTTTGGGTAATTCAGTGAGAATCCCAGATCCTGAAGAAGGTGAATGATGTGGGACATGTGGGCAGCACACTGCTGGGCCGACTTTGCCTGGATAAGCCAGTCGTCCAGATAAGGGTAGACGTGAATGTTCCGTCTCCGTAGGTGTGCAGCCACTGTCGCCGGGCACTTTGTGAACACCCTGGGTGCCGTGGTCACTCCGAAAGGGAGGACCTTGAATTGGTAATGCTGATTTTGAATGGTGAATCGGAGGTATTTTCTGTGTGAGGGTGTAGCGGAATATGAAAGTATGCATCCTTCAGATCTAATGTTGCGAGGAAATCTACCTGACTGAGCAACGGTAGAACCTGCTGCAATGTTAACATGTGAAAGTGTTCTGATAGAGTGTACTGATTGAAGGGTCTGAGGTCCAGTATGGGTCTGAGGGACCCGTCCTTTTTTGGGGATCAAGAAGTACAGCGAGTACACTCCTGTGCCTCTTTCTGCCACAGGCACGAGCTCGATTGCACCTTTTTGCAGCATGACTAGTACCTTTTGCTGCAAAAAGTGCAAATGCTCTGTGGACATAGGACGGTGTCTTGGGGGTATGTTGGGTGGAGTGGATGTTAACTCTAGACAATAACAGTATTGGATAAGCTTTGTGACCCAACTGTCTGTGGTGATGGACTTCCAGACCGGCCGGAACGGTTTGAGTCTCCCCCCGACCGGTGTATGGTTGGGGGGGCAGTGACAAGGTGTCACTGTTTGTTAGTGGCGGAGGATCTGGAGCTGTTTCCACGACCTCTGCCCTTGGCGCTGTTTCCGCGATACCCACCTCTATTTTGTTTGGTGTATGTGGTTTGCGCTCCACCTTTATTGTACTGTGTTTGCTGGGACAGCTGGCCTCTGGAAACACCTCTATTGCTTGAGCGACTAAAAGAACCACCCCTGAACTGCTGCGACTGGAGAGCCCCCATAGACCTTGCAGTCTGTGTCCTTCTTGATTTTTTCCAAGGTGGTGTCCACCTCTGGGACAAATAAATGGTCAGGGTTTACTGGCTGATTTAGAATGGTGGTCTGTATCTCTGGCTTGAACCCGGAGATAGAGCCAGGCATGTTGCCTCAACATGACACTTGTATTAACTGCTCTGGCCGCGGTGTCTGCTGCGTCCAGTGCACATTTGATAGAAGCATTTGATATGAGCTTCCCTTCCTGTATGAGCTTCTCTGCTGCCTCCTTATATTCATCTGGTAGGTGTTGCAACAGGGTCTCCAGTGTGTCGTAATGGGCCCTGTCATACCTGGCTAAGAGTGCCTGAGTGTTTGAAATGCGCAGGATATTAGCTGCCTGAGCTGCCACCCTTTTCCCCGATGCCTCTAGCACCGTAGATTCTTTATCAGGGGGAGGAGCATCACCCGTTGTTTGTGAGTTAGCCCTCTTCCGGGCATTAGAAACAACCAGAGAGTCCAACGGCAACTGCCCTTTAGTGTAGGTAGGGTCCCCAGGTGCCGGCTTGTACTTTTTTTTTCAATTCTGCGGTTCATCACCCTGGCCCTTGTAGGCTCCTTGAATATTTCCCCAGCATGTTTTAAGACACCCTTCAGCATAGGCAGAGTCTTGACAGTCCTCTCTGAGGTGGAAAAGGTGTAAAACAAAAAATCCACTTCAATAGGGTCAGCATGGAGCTGGACATCATGATTTTTGGCCGCCCTTTCAATAAGTGCATTAAAGGCCGCTGAATCCGCAGAAGGCGATGTTTTCACAGCATACACATGAGTGTCTGGGACAGAGTGTGGATCCACTGGGTCAGTAGCATCTGGCCAGGGTTCATTCTGATCATCTGGATCAGTGTCCACAGGATAGCTGTACTCCTTACCATCACCTTCTCCTGTCTCCACATCAGAATAAGTGGGCGAGAAATTTTGGCCACGTGGAGATATAGGTTCCACAAGAACTGTGGTTGTAGTGGAATCCTTTAATGGGATCTTGTATGACTCCATGGGCTCTTCCGGGGCGATCTTTCGTTTATAAATAGAAAGTCTGCCTTTTTCGGCATCGATGAATTGTTCCTGTTGCTCTTCGAGCGAGGGTGGTCTATGCTTTGTGGACGGTACCACAGTTGTGGGCTTCGGCTCAGTTGACACCTTCTGGGCACTTAGACAGCCATTTTAGGGACGAAGGCCTTCGGTACCACTTTCGGCGGCAGCGTGAAGTGGATGGGTGCCGATGGCTTTTGAGGTTTATCGGCAGTATTTGGAGGTGGAGCATCCTTTGGTTCGATAGCCGAATCCTTCTCCCTAATGCGCTTCAGCGAGTCCGCTACTTGCTTCGAGAAGGAAGCGGACGGCTGCGTCGACTTGACGGAATCCTTCGAGCCCCCACCAGGCGTGGACTCTAGGGCTGCACCACATTTTAGTCTTGTCCTGTTGACGCGTATGCTCGAGAACCTTCTGAGCTCCGAGTCCTTTGTCGGTGTCGACGGTCTTCGGCGGCGATTTCTTCGGGTCGACGACCTTGACCGGTGTTTCTGGTGTGCCAGTCTTTGGCTCGACGCCCTTTAAGAGCCTCTTCGGGTTGATAACAGCTTTATGCTTAGTCGATGCCGATAGTTCAGAGGACTTGGAACTGACCAAAGCAATACGCACTTTCGGTTTCGATCTTGTGCTTTGGGTTGCGTAGACACCGCTTGCGGCTCTTTAGAAATGTCCGAAGTCGGGCCCGGAAGGCGGGGCTGTAGAACCCATTGGAAGATCTTGGGTAAGGCCATCTGGCGATCCCTCGACCTGAGCCTTCTGAGGTACTTTGGCCCTAGTATCAGTTTGTGGGCCTAGCTCCTCGGTTGACAGTATCAAGAAAAAAGGGTTAACCCAATAAAGTCACTGGGACCTGGGTATCTAGCGTTAAGAAGAAGGGGTCCCAGTAAGGAAGACACATAAATAGAGACAGTTTAAATAAAGTAAATGAAAATAAATGCATCTATAATGTTTTATTCACATTATAGGGAAAGGTATTCAAAACCAATTATAATATACAGTTGTATCAGTGCCCCTGGGGGTAAGGTGGACGTGCAGTCGTGAGGGTGGTGTAGGGAGGGATAGTGACAATAAAAACACGTATTATTCATACATTTATATGAGTTCAATGTCGGATGGACAGCGTAACGATATTCAATCAACACAAAAGTTCACAGTACACATGCCCCAAAGTCCGTATTATGCAAAAATTGGGATAGGAGGAGGCTGTGTTATAAGGTGAAAAAGTCGACGTTTCGACCCAAAGGAGGCAGGAATCAATGAAATCCTTGCAGGTGGGTCTTCATCAGGACGAGGAAGGGGTAGTGGGGCAGGCAACCTAAATTTAAATAAATATATAGGTTCAGTGTAAAACTATCAAAATTTAGTAATCCGTAAAATAAATAAGGGTATACATTTTATCTGGACTAACCTGAATATATCAGTGTTGGTGGGTTGTAATCAATAGATGAGGTCGATATTGGCATAGAATCCTAAGTCAAAAGATTTTTAAAAAGTGCCCATTAGGATCACAATTCGATATAAAGTTTGCTCATGTCAAGAGCTGGTGGCGAGAAACATCTCTCTACTTACTGGAAAAATAAGGTCCAACATCCCACATGGGTATGGCAAAAACGATCCGGTTGCTAGGCAGGGAGGGATCACTTCACGTATCTGAATGAAGGAGGACATTATTCAGATTGGAAAATGGCCATGGGTAAAATACTAAAGATCAAGGTTTAAGGATCACAGTAGTCGGTGGGGCTTACCGATTTCCATGAAGTTAATCCTGTGTCCCCGGTGCAGGAAAGGATAAGTCAGTATCCGTATCCTGGTGGAAATAGAAACACGGGGAAACCGTCATTATTGGGGTCATATTGGGTTGGAAATACATAAGTTAGTATTAACGTCGAGGGTCGGGCGGGAAGAAAGGCTTACCGGTCTGTGGCGTCTTAATTGAAGCGAAGCGTCTCTCTCTGCTGTCTCGAGGAGAACGCCGGACTTCCTGGTGTGACGGTAGTCATGGCACCAGGAGGTCACGTGGTCATAGTTAGTGAAAAAAGACTCCGAGAGTCGGTTGTCGTTATGGTAACCAGTGTACATCGGAATTATAAAACTAAGGTCAAATGCATTTGGGTAGCCGATATTAAGTGGAGCCAAAAGCAATTACATACTATAATGTATCACGGATGGGTATGAAAAATTATTTTGCGAGCACGACTCAATTAGAGTCCAAGGTTCGTTATTGGGAATGCCAGAGTTACTCGGCTATTAAATGGAGGATATGGATTGTATGGGACAGGGTCGGCACGGCATAAATCCAAAAATAATGCATAAGCGGATCAAATTGCATCCTCACATAAACGGATCAACTCAGTGATCAAACAAGCATTGGTACGCTGAGTGTGGTCAAATTTGTACTGCGGACCTGATTACAGGACAATATCAGACAGTAACAATGATGTAGGAATAGTAAGGGGGAGTAAAGCGCATTACAAAATTAGCGCATGCGTGAATTAGTAGCAAATACATGTTAATACACTGAGCGTGGTTGTTAACACTCGCACTGCGAACCTATCAAATGATGGTTAAGGCAGTATCGTTGGTACAAAAGTTAACAACCCGTAGGGGTCATGTCAGTCAGGAATTATCATCAGATTCCAATCACAACGGATAACAAAAGATCAGGAAAGCCTTATGTTCTCAATGTTGGTACATAGGACAGGTGTGCATCAGGCATATATACATATATCAGTGTCTGAAAGCCGTGAGTATGTACATAAGATACCAACAGAGAACAAGCATTTACAATGCAATGGTTTTGCCTTTGGAAAAATTAGAGCTATTGGCATTGTAAATGACAATTTGTATTTGTGTTGGTTTTGAAAACAGATAAATAAATGGCATTGTCATTTACATTGCCATTAGCTTAATCTCTGCAGTCACTCTCTACTCTGCGCACTCTCTACTATGCGCACTCACTACTTCACACTCTGGGCACTCACAACTTCACAATCTGCACATTCTGCACTCTGCGCGCTCACTACTCTGCGTACTCTCAACTTCACAATCTGCACATTCTGCTCTTCGCACTCACAACTTCACAATCTGCACTCTGCGCATTCTGCACTCTGCGCACTCATTACTCTGTGCACTCACAACTTCACAATCTGCACACTCACTACTCTGCACACTCACAACTTCACAATCTGCACTCAGCGCATTCTGCACTCTGCGCACTCACTACTCTGCACACTCACAACCTGCACTCGGCGCATTCTGCACTCTGCATCACAGGGAGCCTGTGGTAACAGAGAGCCCCAGATTTAAGCATGTGTCTCTAGTGAGGTGCATGGAGATTGCCCTTTCCCTTGCCATCCTCAGCTGTTTGTGGGATGTACATGCCCCAACTGAAGTAAAAAATAGCCAGTACAGTGTATTGTTCTCTCTGACCTTACACGCTGTGAAAGTTGCGGGAGCGCCGCTATGACCTCACAAACTAAGTAATGCAACGTTTCGTCTGGGTAATACCCAACTGCCGGTACAATACACCACGCACCTCCTCTGACATCTCCAACAGCAATGGAGGGCATTGTTCTAAGCATATGACATCACAAACAGGCATGGGTATTAAGCGGTCTAAGCTTGTGACATCACAAGCACCAGTTGTAATGGAGCATGTTAAGATCGTGACATCACAAACAAGCATTACAATGAAGCGTTCAAATCTAATGACATCACAAACAGCCGGTGACATGCACCGTTCTAAGCTCATGACATCACAAACAGCTGTTGGAGTGACGCGGTCTAACCTCATGACATCATAAACAATCATTACATTTAAGCGTTCTAACCTGATGACATCACAAGCCGCCAATGGAATGATTAATTCTAAACTCATCAAATCACAAACAGTTGGAAGGGAGCGCTCTAAGCCTAGAACATCACAGCCAGTCGGCGGTACACTTAGTCTGACCTCACATAGCCAGTGTAATGCAGGGTTGTAAGCTATGACATCACAAGTCATTGGCATTCTAAGCCTATTCATTAGAATGTAGCGTGCTCAGCCCATTGCATTACAAACGGCCACTGTAAAAAGGTATTCTTCGTTTATGACATAACAGCCATGCTACTGCAGAGCCCGAGGAGTGTAAAAGCCGCCACGTAGTGTATGACTGAGAAAGACAAAAGGGGAGGGTCGTCCTTGAAACGCTTGCGTCTTCCCTAATGACCTCATGCTCACTGGCCATGCCCCTTCTGTAATTTCCGAAGGTGCACCTCTAGCATGTGATGTTTACACGGAGTGTTGGAGCAGACCGGAGCAGGGCGGGTGGAGCGACGCCACTTGCTGCGCAGGGGTGATGCCCAGCAGGTTAACAACCGACGGGGTCCGGACCGGACTGCAGATGATTGTGACGTCGGCAAGGTGAGGTAAGGTCTTGCTTCTAACTTTGGTTTTAAAGCATCCAATTTCTGGGTGTCCAGTGACCAACACGCGCTCCCCATTTATATATATATTTTTAACTTTGGGCCAAAAGCAGGTCTGCGCACGAGCTGTTTTCTGGACTTATAAACTCTGGGACTTGCAGGTTAGACACACGCACCTGCCCGACGGGTTAATGCGCCACCTCGTGGGCTCCCTCTCCAAGGGTGTGGGCCGTAACCTGTAGGTGACTCGCAGCTCCGACAACAGGTATATTGTCACACTGAGCTATGTTAATCTGATTGGCCCTTACAGATGCACAGCATATACACATTGCGACGGCAGGTTGTGCATTAACCCGCTAATCTATTTCACCAGAAATGTAACCTTTAACTTATAGGTTTCACAAAGATCCCTATAGATTTATCAACGCACTAGAGTGATCCCTATAGATTTATCAACGCACCAGAGTGATCCCTTTATATATATCAGGCCCAAGTTATCCGAATCGGATCGGACCCTGCGAGCTCCCGTTAGACCGAGAGCCCTGCATGTTGTGCGTTAACCCGCCCGCCCTCTTGAATTGCCGAGATGGGGGTCGTTTCCCGTGGAGGTTGCACTGGCAGTAGCCGGTGCATTGATCCACCGAGCATCAACTAGGAGCTGCTGTGCCTGGCAAGGAGTGAAGCCGTTAACGAGGTTCCTGGCAGGGCATCGGTGAAACGGAGAGTGGCCGAGACCGGGTCTGGCAGGAGACAGCGCCGCTCCGAGACAGCCTCCCGCTCAGATGGCCGTGAATGTTTAATGCCCGGCCGTGGAGGGGGCAGGTTTACCGCAAGTTCACCTTTTAACCCTGCGGATTCCGATCCCGGTGCTGCCGGGGTCAGGTCTGCCGAACAGGAGGCTTCTGAGACTCTCCTGACCTCCAGTTCCCTGACGCCCGGCCCGCGCCACGAAGCCACTCACTTTAGGCGCTGTCTACGAAACGCACTTCGAACCGCGATTGTAACCACCAGTGAGAACAGTCACGTCTGTGCCGTCAGAGGCCTGTTCACATAAACGAAAACACACTTTTTAATTCAGAAATGTGAAAGTAAAACATACAATTACATTGCTCCACATTTACAGGTAGCACGCAATCCCCCAGGTGCTAAATTTCAATTAATTTCACAGACAAATTAAGAGGAGGTCAGAGAGACGCGGGAGCGCGCATTCATCACAGTGTCTCACCGGAAGGCGGGCATCAGAGAGAAGCGGGAGGGGGCGGGAAAGGGGGAGGAGAGAGCTGACGACGGCCGGCCGGAGCAGAAGACGGGCACCAAAACAAGCGGGAGGGGGCGGGAAAGGGGGAGGAGAGACGCTGACGACGGCCGGCCGGAGCACGAAGGCGGGCACCAGGAAACAAGCGGGAGGGGGAGCAAGGGAGGTGCCGGCAATGCCGGAACAGAATCGGGGGCGTTCCCGCCGTCGCGTGACGTCGGCAAAAGCCAAAGAATGTCGGGAACGCCCCCGTGTCTGGTCCGGCATTGACGGACAGGCCCCTCGTCCAATGGCTAGGCTCCATTTATGGAGCCAGCCAATGAATGACGAGGGCCGACCCAAACCCACACTACAGTTCTCATTAGGTTTTTGCCTGCGCAAAAAAGATGCGCAGAGCGCATCTTTTTGGCGAGGCAAAACCTAAAAACTGCGTACCTATCACACAATGGTAAAAGCAGTATCAGTCCACAAGAAGTGGTATAATTATCAAGGATTCCTTAAGCAGATTGAAGTGCAGATTACAGGATTAAGGTAAAGTAGCAAGCTGGGAGAAGGAACTATCATGTTCATTTAGACCAACTTGGATGGAATTGAAAAAGAACATCCATTTGAGTTCTCGGATGTTCAATATAGTTGACACGTCACCTCCCCTGGGGCCCAAAGTAGCTTTCTCAATCACAAGCCACTTCAGGCTCTCCGGAGGGTGTGCAGCTGATCTGAAATGGTCTACAAGGGGAGCCCCTACCACTTCGCACCTTATTCTGCTCATATGTTGTAAAACACGTTGTTTGATTTTATGTTGGGTTTGACCGATGTAAATGAGATTACACGGACAAATAATGGCATATATCACCATTGACGTGTTGCAATTCGTTAAAGCTTTCAATTGAATCTTTCTGGTTGTGCTGAAACTCTTTGGTCTGTAAAGTACTGCTGCAAGCTTTGCATTGGCCGCATTTAAAGTGGCCTACTACTGGTTGGAGATTCCAGAGTGTTCTTAAGGTAGGTTCCTCCTTTGTGGGAAGGAGTGAACGCACGACAGTCTGACGCTTTTCGATTTTCTTAAGGCATGAAGCGGTTTGTCAGGGTGATCGATGTCATCTGCGATCAATTGCCAATGCGGATTGACAATTTCCTTTATTTGGTTGCTTTTGGTAGAGAAGGTGGTGACGCATGTAATGCGATCTAGTGAGTTAGTGGTGGAGTCTTTAACTTTCAGAAGTTCTTCACGAGGGTAGAACCATGCTCTTTTTCTGGCCTTAGTAACCAGTCTCTTGGGATATCCACGTGCTTTGAGGCGATTTGATAAGTCTTCTGATTGTTGGAAATAATGTTCCTTGGTGGAACAATTCCTACGGATTCGCAGGAACTGCCCAAAAGGTAGATTGTCTTTTAATGCACGGGGGTGGTGGCTGCTATATTGAAGCTCCTCGTTGAGCTATCTTCCATGGCCCCAAAGGCCCCATCGTCGTCTCCTACCTAGTCTATGACTTCTTCGGCATCGAGTACCTCGACATCCGCGTTGTAGCTGGAGTCGACCTCCGATGCGGGATTAGACGGGTTCTCTCGAACCTCCCAGTCTGCTTCCTCATCATCCTCGGCATCGAAGATGTTCACCGGGTCAGGTGCCGTCTGCTGTGCTTCCTTGCGCGTCTAAGTCGAATAGTTTTCTTGGATCTGAAACGGGAACAAGCCATACAGCTGGCTTCATCGTGATCCGGCGACAGGCACTTGTTCCACACCTGGTGTACGTCGATGTGAGGATATTTAGAGTTGCACACAGGACATCTTCGTCGATAAGGCCTTTGGCGTCGACCGGGCCTTCAGTGCCGAAAAGCCACGTGGCTCCTCCGGATGTCAGACTCGGGAACTGAGCTGGAACAGAACTGGGCACAGATCGCAAGACAATACAGTCGATAAACTAAAGGCGTTTTGGTCAAAGTAAAGTTTTATATCGATTCTGAACTTGAGTGAACCAATATGCATCCGAACCCAATGGCGGAAAAAAACAATCTGGGGATGGAGTCGATGCCCATGCGCACTGTAGTCCAGGGGAGGAGCCACCGATTTAGTGATACTTTGAAGACTCTTCCAGGACAACAATGTGCAATCATCCGGACCCAACACTAGGCGGCGATCTATGCACAGACATGAATTCAGCAGCCCACATGCCTCGAACACAGGCATACTCCTATGCAAGAACTTCCCTTTCACTGTACGCAACACCCACTTGGACGAACGGGGCCACTTAGTGGTCATGACTGGCAGCTGGGAGGGAAGGGAATTCAATATTTTATCGGTCTATGTTCCCCCAGCACCACACAGCCCGGCACTCTCAGACTTGGGTAAAATATTAGACCTACCCGAGGGCGACCTGATAATTGGAGGGGCCTTTAATATGACACTGATCACCAGACCTCTACCCCCCACGGATCCGGAGTCCCCACTGCCCAAAAAAAAGCACACCTAGCTGATTACATGGTCGCATTAGGGCTGGTAGATATATGGCGCAGGCTGCACCCACTTGCACTCCAGTACACATTTCACTCCGGGGCTCATAAGTCTTTCCCGAATAGATCATATAATCATACCAGCTGACCAATAGCAACATTTTTACAGAGGTGCGGCATGTGGCACGATGCATTTCAGACCACTCCCTGATCTGGCCACAATTCAAGCTAGGAATACCTACTACGCAAAAAAACTCTCAATCAACCCATGCTACCTAAAAGTCCTGATTATCAAAACAACCAAGGGCTTTGACTCTATTCAGTGAGGCAGAGTCCAATGTACCAAACTAACAAAACAAGTGCCAGCACTGAAAACTAAATTGCCTAAATAATTTGTCACAGACTAGAAACGTCAATTTTTAGTCATGTAGTTGAATTAATCTACATTTGGTTTTTTTCAATTTTTGCAAAGGAATGTACAAAACTTTTTTATAAATATGTGCAGTCAACATAGACAAACGACGTCAGTAAACAAATACAAGTGCTCCACAACAAAGTTACATCCACCCTCTTTCACAATCACTCCCTCAATCACAACCAAATTCACTTCCCACACTTTCAACATAAAGATGACAAAACATACATATATTTGTGCAGACAAAAACAATCATAAATCATAAAAATTGTGATGGTGTCTACGTGAAACTTTTTATAGTAGTTCAACTTTGACAATCATATCTTGATAAATGGCTACGTGAAACCTTAACCACAAACAAAATAAGCCACTATATAGTCATGACTTGTACACTTCTTGTTACAAGAATTTGATCAAATAAAGCTAACTTAACCACGTAGAATAGTAAAATTGTTGTTTTGGTGTATTCACATAGCCATTTATCAAGATATGATTGTCAAAGTTGAACACTCGGCGGGGGATCCGGAGTGGATGTTGTTCATGACGCGGGTGGTGTCTTCAGTGCTGATGGGCGTCCATGCGCTGAGACTGGTGGTGGGGGACGTTGGTTTGGTGGCTGGAGGCGGCGTCGGGGGTACGAAGCTGTCGTGTATGTCTGCGATCTTGCGGTGGAAGAAAGCGGCGAAGGAGTTGCAGAGGTCTTGGGACGGTGTGATGTTGCTGGCGCTGGGGTTGGAGAACTCTTTGACAATGCTGAAGACTTCCTTGCTGTGGTGGGAGTTGTTGTCCAGCCGCTCTTTGAATGATGTCCTTTTGGTGGTGCGGATCATCTGGTGGTATTCGCGGGTGGCACGTTTGAGGGCCGCCATGTTTTCTGATGTTCGCTTGTTGCGACAGGCTTTTGAGGGTACGGCAGAATTTCTTTGCGGTTTTGAGGGTGTCTGTGAACTAGGAAGTTTGTCTGTTGCTGGTCTTGCCTGGGGGTTTCTTCAGTGGAGCGAGGTAGTCGGCACAGTCTGTGATCCACTGTGTGAGGTTGTCTGCTGCGTAGTTGGGTTCATGGGTGTCGGCAGGTGGGTTGTGGCTTAGCGATGTAGTCAGCTGGTCAGTGGGGACTCTGCTCCAGCACCTGCAGGGGATCTGTGGCGTGTGGTGGTGGGATGTGTTCTTCTTGAAGGTGAAGTGGATGCAGCTGTGGTCGGTCCAGTGTAGTCCGGTGCGGTGGCTGAAGGCAATGTGGCTGCTCGCCGAGAAGATGGGGTCGAGCGTGTGGCCGGCGTAGTGGGTGGGTGTGTCCACCAGTTGCTTGAGTCAGAGGTTGTCGAGCAGGGTGGTGGTGGTGTTGGTGTTGTCGTTTTTCTCCAGGTGGAAGTTCAGGTCCCCTAGGAGGATGTACTCTGGTGAGGCTAGGGCGTGCGGGCTGATGAAGTCGGCGATGGTTTTGCTGAATTGTGTCCGTGGGCCTGTAGATTAGCGTTCCTCCAAGGGAGGTTTTTGGGTTAATGTGGATCTGGAAGTGTAGGTGTTTGGCGGCGGTGAGTGTGTCTTCGGCGCTGGTCGTGATGCCGATTGTGTTGTGGTGGATGATGGCGATTCCTCCTCCAGTTTTGTTGATGCGGTCCTTCCGGGTGATTTTGTAGCCGTCCGGGATCGCTATGGCGATGTTGGGGGCCGATGAGGTTCATCCAGGTTTCCGTGAGGAAGGCAACGTCTGGTGTTGCTGTGTCAAGGAGTTCGACGGCTTGTTTGGGGACGGAGCGGGTGTAGAGGAGGATGCACTTGAGGTGGTTGTTGTCGCTGCTGTGTTCGGTGGGCGGGGTGTAAGTTCGGAGGCAGGAGAATTTGCATGCTTGGCAGGTAAAGGGTCCGTGGGTGCGCTTTGGGGTGGCTCTGTAGCAGGCGGCAGGTCGTATTGTAGCGATACATAAAAAGGGAAGCCAGGAGGAGGACAGGGGTTCCTATCGCCCTTTTCCCTACTCAACGCAGAGGTTAAAATATTGGCTAAAATACTGGCAACAAGGTTGTTACAGGCTGTCGCCAAACCAGTGCACCCTGATCCATCAGGGTTCATGCCAGGACAAAATACAGCCATTAACCTGCGTCGCCTACATAGTGTGCTGGGTCGCAGAGAAACTATCAAAGAAAGTACAGCCATACGGTCTCTGGACGCCGACATGGCCATTGACACAATTGAATGGCTGTAGTTTCTTTGATAGTTTCTCTGCAGTACTTAACCATAGAGGATGTGGGCCTAATTTTCTGGCATGGGTCTGCTTACTATACACCGACCCGTTAGCGCAAGTAGTGGTAAACTGTCACACCTCCCAGACCTTTTCTCTCAGGCAGGGATGCCCCCTGTGACCTATACTATTCACCAAAGTCCTACAGCCCTTGGCAACCTGGATTTGCAGGGACTCATTGGTCTGCGGATTAAAATGGACACCCGGGTGGGAAGATCAAATATCCCTATACCCGGACAATTTACTCATATATACATGGCATCACCCCGGGCCTCTCAACAGGATACTGCAAATATGCACCACCTTCGGAAGATCTTCAGGATACTCCATAAACGGGTCAAAATCAATAGTATACTTACTGCAAGGGTCCGCTCCAATCTTGACTCCAAATTGCAATTTAACAATAGTTAGTTACTTGGGGATTTACTGACAGCCGATCCCAACCTCTTTTTTTACACATAACCTAAAGGGTCAAGTAATGCTTACAGAATGACGTGCAACATTTTAGGTCGCTTTACCCTTCCATAATGGGCAAGGCAGCCCCCTTTAAAATGATTGCGCTTACCCCATTTCTCGACATTATACAAACTTCGCCATATAAAATCCCCAGCAACTATTTTAACATGATAAAAAGTGAAATCAGAACACTACTGTGGGACTGGAACCCCTCGTATCTCGATTAACTAACTGGCCAGGGGGGGGGTGTACAATGGGGAAATAGCGCTACTCTATATCCACAGGGGTGGGTAATTCATATGGCCGACGCCCGAGACATCAAGATTGTCTGTGAGGGCAAGACGTTTTAATGTCCGTTTTGGCCGAAGGGCAAGTGGACGGTAAATTATGGCAAACAGGACCAAAGGATTTAAACCTGTTGCCCACAACCAATCGGAAAGTATTACGGATATTCCACCACATTCTCTAATGTATAGTGGTCCGTGATTGGTCAGATGGCCATCAATACAAGACATGCTTGGGATTGGATGAGCAGAACCCTGAGCATGCCCACTTTTAACCCTTTCCTTCTTATTGGGTAACCCAGCTCAGGAGTGGGCTCTGGGTGTTTGTTGGTCGTGAACGTGAAAGAATGACGGAGAAAAGAGCCTGCTTTTTAGTTTCCCCAGAGCGGAACATGCGAATGATCTCGAATTCTCAGTTTCCTACAGAAAACCACAGCACTGTTCGGTAAGAGGTTTTGTGCTTGCCCCAGTGTGACTCGTGGCTTCCGGGTTCCTGCCCTGGCCCTTTCATTTCCTTGGAGCTCGAGGCGAACATGGATCTTCTGCAGCTCCAGAACATCTACATCGCTGACAGGTAAAAGGCTGGCTGCTTTGCCTTTTGGATCCTGCTTTCACCCGATGCATTTATTCACCCTTATCATCCCTGCCCTTTGTAGTTTGCTCCACCCTTGGGCATCTCAGACTAAACCCAGATCGCTCCTCTCGCATCCGAAGCATGCAGTAAAATTCTTTTATTTCTCTCGTCATGCAACTCTTGGTCCCTCCCTTCGCACTCAGAATTCCCTCTATGCTTAATACTTCCTGGGTCTCATGCAGCCCCAGCACCGCTCCCTTCGGCCTCTTAAGTCTCAATATTTAAGCACCTTATTTTCACAGTGGGAATCTCATGCAGCCTATAAGCCAATGCTTTCCTTTCCAAGAGCCCCTAAAGTCTTAACCAGTGCCTAACCATGCAATTTTCTTCCACCAATGGCTTATATGGCGGTGCAGTTTGCCAATGCATACTGTCCAAAGAACAATGTGCTCTGCACTTGTCCCCTCAACAGCACCTGGGAATGAGCAGTCAGAAAGTGATAAGGGGCAAGACAGTTTGGCTTTACAGGCAGGTTTGCCGCGATTTACCACAAACTAAAAGTTTAAGCCTTAATTTCAGTAATCGGATATCACAAAAACTTTGAACTTGAAACTATGAGGGGCTTTATATGCAGTTCTGTGCAGCGCCAAACAGAACTTTAAACCAGCACAAGGGCAATTCTTCAACAGCCATGACAAAAGGAATCCATTACTAGCATCAGCCATTTGATGCAAACTTAGGCCTTCACGAGGACTACAGCTCCGGTCTCACTGACATCAGGCATGCCCTTAGGCATTCCAATAATTCACATTTTATCCTATTTACTGCTATACTATAATAAACAAGTCTCTAAAAGCTCTTTGTCCCCACTACGCCCGTTAAACACTAAGATGGGTTAAACGCTGTGCTCCTGTGGCGTTTCATAACGGATTGTTTTAGGTCACACCTAAAAAATTAAAAAGGTGTTCATCTTTATCGAAATGAAATGAAATTTAGGTTTTATATAGCGCATGGCTGCCCGTGAGCGTCCCAGCGCTGAGATTGCAGAACATCTGAGGGTGAAAGCCGGAGGGAGGAAAGTTATTGCGGAAAGAGATGAGTTTTAAGAAGCTTCCGAAATTTCATAAGATTGGTCTCGGAACGAAGATGAGATGGCAAAGCGTTCCAGGTGGTAGCCGCTGTAACCGAGAAGCAACGTCCTCCAGTTCGGGCTTTTCTGGTTCTGTGGACTGTGGCCAGATGACCTTGGGCTGAGCGTAGGGGCCTGTTGGGTCTATATGGGAAGATCATAGCTTTTAGCATTGGGGGCCCTTGATTTTGCATAGCTTTATGAGTGGTACAAAGGGCCTTAAATTTGACCCTTTCGCGGATCGGCAGCCAATGTAGTGCCTTAAGGGCGGGTTTGGCTGAGGCTCTACGGGAGGTCCCTGTAAGGATCCTTGCCGCAGCATTCTGTGTTCTTTGAAGAATGTTGATCGTGGATTCTGGGGCAGCCAGAAAGAGAGCATTGCAATAGTCCAGTCTTGATAAGACTAGACCTTGGACGAGCAATTTCTGTGAGGGTCCCGGAAGTAATGGGAGGATCTTTCTGGTGGAACGCAGTAGCCCCACAGGTGTACCAGCTGTTTTTTTTGCTTGCGTTTTCAGGGATAGGTCCTGTTCAAGCCAAAAACCCAGACTTTTTAATTCAGTCTTGGGTTGTGGGAGGGGGCCTAAGCATGCTGGCCACATGGCAGAGGGAAGAGAAGGTATTTTGTTTCCCAGCTGCATGAGCTCAGTTTGAGCCATTGAGCTTGAGCCTTGAGGTGGACATCCAAGCATGAATTCCTTCTAAACAGTCATGGAGATTTTTGAGCTTGTCCTCTTCCAGTGAGAATGATACGATCATTTGGGTGTCGTCAGCATATGTGACGGCTTTTATCCCAAAAGGGGAGACCACATCTTCCAGGGGGGCCATGTATGTATTGAAAAGTGTAGGGCTCAATGAAGAGCCCTGGGGGACCCCACACTGGAGAGGGAGGATGTCGGATCGCACATTCCCTTCGCAGACCTGAAATGTTCTGTCTTTTAGAAACGAAGAGAGCCAGCCAAGGGCTGTGCCCCTTACTCCCAAACTGAAGAGGCGCTTAATGAGAGTTTTGTGATCCACTGTATCGAATGCAGCGCTTAGATCCAGGAGGATCAGTAACACTGATCCTCCCGAATCCAAGATGCATCTGGCCTCTTCAACCACTTTCAGAAGGGCTGTCTCAGTCCCTTGACCTGGACGGAAGCCTGTCTGTGTGGGACGAAGAAGATTGTTGGTTTCAAGGAAGGCAGACAATTGCCGGTTGACCACCTTCTCTGCAATCTTACTTAGGCCAGGTAGGAGGGAAATTGGGCGGAGGTTGGTCAGATCCGCGGGGTCCATACCTGTTTTTTTCTGTAAAGCTTTGACAATGGCGTGTTTCCAATTAGGGGGGACCACTCCTTGGTTAAGAGAGGCATTAATGAGGTTGGTGGCCAGATGCGAGATGGTGGGTCCGACTTGTTTAAGGATGCGAATAGGTGCTGGATCGTTAGGGGAACCGCTTCCAATCTTGCAAGATTGAGAAATGGAGGACCAGGAAAATAAAACACTTGCCCAGGCTCACACAATGTGGGTTAGTGGTGGTGAGTTGAGGTTATTAGCTCAGTACCCTCATTTGGCAGCTGATAAGCTTTATTCTCACAAGAGCCTGCATGCCGAGATAAGGGAGATATGTAGAATGGTTACCTCAAATCTATCGGCACGGTTAAGTAACTATAGGAGCATGTCTGGCTGGATAGTGCGTTTATGCAGTGCAATGAAATTGGCTTTTTAAAAGTGGAGGTATGCAAGCGAAAATGGTAATGTAAATGTGTCCGAAGTAAACCTGCTTAATATAGCTAGGTTGGTAAGGCCCCCATTGCTTCACAACAGCAAGACGTGCCTTTCAGGCTGTAAATGCCTCTGAGCCTATACGTATGTCCTTAGTGTTGTGTTGGCCTTCTCTTCCGAGTGCCCTGGATTCACTGCAACAGGTCCATCTTGCAATGTAGAAGAGCTTGAAATGGCACCACAGAGCTAAGACTTGAACCCCATGGCAGTCCGGAGGAAAGTTTTTCTATTGGAAAGTAATCACATGCAATGCAAATGAGTGTACTTCAAGGAGAAGGTCCTGTTAAAAGCTGCGAAACTCAGAAAGAGCTAACATTCCAAACCTCTCCATAGAGGCTGCAGAGCATAGTGAAAGTACTGGCTAAAGACTAAGTTGCAACTAGTGTTCAACACTTCCATAACTGGCCTACCGAAAGCAACTCAGAGTTGTACATAATGCCCGACACACAGGTCTGTCTCCTGAGGTGACATTTCAATCTTAAATTTGCTGCAGAAGCCTGCCATCATCCAATGATAACATTCAGGTTTCATTTACTGTGGTCAATCACTGGCACAACAAAGACGACTAATTCACTTTCACTGACAAATTCCAGCAGTTTGTATCTTGAAGTGTGGGGAGCCTGTCAAAACTAATAATAACAACAAGCAACGCAATGGTTCTTCCCTCGCCTATACAATGACATGTTATTTAAGATTGTGTGCAAATCAGTACATTAACTGTCTTTGAATGAGTTGTGAATGTAGGAAGCAGAGGCAGGGTAATTTGCCCCAGTCCTCGACCTAACACCTCCTGGACTGACAGTTTGGTGTGTTCCAGAAGAGTGTCTCATGTCGTTTTATGATCCCATATAACATGAATGGAGTCTTGGGCTTGAAGATATTGCTGACTAGCCAACCAGTATCACAGTTGACTCCCGATTGGTCTTGCTGTAAACTTTTTCCTAAATGCTCAGATAGACGTTACTGGGGCTGCCAGGATTCAGACTTAATGATTGTTTCACATGCTCCAAGGGGCACTTCAAGCCCAAATAATCCTTCTATTTATTGCTGCCTGTGTCCCTTTGGTAAGACTTCTACAGGATAGGCCTTAGTGTGGCCCCCACACCAAATGAGCTCCAGGGATTATCAATCTTGCTGATATTTATCACAATGTCACAGAGCTTGATTCGTCCTAATGAAAACCTTAGATTAAAGCATCATCTCTGAAATTGTCTAATTGGAGCAGAAATCTGCAGAACCATCCCTTAGGAAACAAGCCTTTGCAATGCAATGGGTCTCGCATTAGTAAAGTTTGAGCTATTGGCATTGTAAATAATACATTTTTTATTAATGTGTTTGTTTTGAAAATATTGTATTTAATTGCTTTGTCATTTACAATGTCAATCGTTATAATGTACCCCAAATGTGACACCTATAGCGTTTGTAATGCAATATGTGGTGTATTGACGTGACTTCGATGTATTTCTATTACAAATAATAATGGCTTTTAAATTCTTTTAATATGTAAATAAAAGTTCTTGTAATTTATAATGACAATAGCTTAAAGTTTTGTAAATAACTTTTGTGAAGAATATGTCCATTCTATTTTATTGTGACGAAAATCAAAGAACAGAAGTGAAATATTAACATATTTTTGTGACATTTATAATAAAGCTTGAAACATTGGGAGAACATATTTTAACCAGTTGTTGAATGGTTGAGGGGCGATAAGAGTGAGGGCGATAGAGTGAGGGCGATAGAGTGAGGGCGATAGATAGAGCGAGTGAGGGCGATAGATAGAGCGAGTGAGGGCGATAGATAGAGCGAGTGAGGGCGATAGAACGAGTGAGTTGCGTGTGGGGGGGTGTTGCGTGTGTATGTGGGGGGGTTGCACGTGTGTGGGGGTGAACCTGGAAGAATTTAGAGCTGTGGCAGGTGGGGGTGGCAAGTGATGAACTGCACTTTGAAATGGTTTTACAGCAAGCAGTACACGCACATTGACAAAACTGTGCGAGTGCTCAAACAAACGCACTGTGAAAGAACACACAGACATACATATTTTGGAACCTGGTTACATCGAACGGAGTGTCCACAATGCCCTCAACATATATCAGAAGCTCAAAAGAAAATGGTCCAAGTTGCGGGATTTGCAGACAATGTGAGATTTGTGATGTACCTTGGAACCCACGTATTATGACTTCGTTTTCAGCCGCCCCACCTCTCCTTCGCCACCTCTTCCTTTGTTCACTGAAGCGCTTTGAAGCCATTAGAAGGTGCATACGCTACAATACAAGCACCCCACGCATGCAGACTTCCCCAGTTTCCTTTATGCCCTACAAAACACATCCTATTTGGTCCCACCTCAATATTTCAACGCCATTGAATTGGAGGTACGTTCCCCGCTTTGGAATAATAGTACCCCCTCGAATAGCCTTAGACAAACTTACTAATAGTTGGTATGACGGTGGGATTGCCCTGCTAGCAATCAAGTTATTACGGGGCCTCTCAACTAATAGTTCTTAATCATTGGGTGCATCGACCAGGGACAGAACCCGCATACAGTGTAGTGAAGGTAGGGCCCTTCTTGCACACATTGCTATGTTAACATAAGCTTTTTGGACGTTTAAACTTCATTTTGCGACTTTCTGCACAGAACACTGCAAGTAACTTGTTGTGATTTAGACTGCTTAAATTTCTTCACATGAGAAAGGCTTGTTTTCAGCATCCTGGACTTTCATCGCGACTTCAGTCTGTAGTGTGTGCAGAAGTCGACAAGGTTACCATAACAATGTAAGCAGTTATTCGGGCTGATAGGCCCACGCTCTAGCCAAAACTTGAACCCAGCTACAGCTAACTGAAATTCAAGCGCCTTTAATATTGCACTGCATGCATGATTAGGGCACTTGGAGAAAATAATTTCCCAGAGAGAGAGAGCTTTTGCCGATCCTGATGTGATTCACTCCTGCTGATATTGGAGGTATGGGGTTCCCCATTCAAGCCTAAGAGACCTATAATTATAAAACCTAGTTCCTAGCAGGGGAGTGTGGTACACAAGGCACTATAGGACCCGTTTCCACTATCATTAGAATTGGATTTCTCCCTCTGTGTTTTATGGAATTGTAACAAAGCGGATCGTATTATTTTTTGTCATACGCTTGCTTATGTGAGAAAAAATACTGCATCTTCGAGCACATTGTTAAAATAAACATTTTAAACTTTACAGTGTCTCTATTTAATCTTGTTGTGGACTGGTATGAGAATAACAAACTAAAGAGGTTCTTGATTCCCAATATTGCGGAGTGTAACCCAAGTCGCATGTTCTGGGTTGTCTATTCATTGGTAGCTTCGCTATAGGACAGAGCTAATGAGACACTGATGCTTGTCGGATAGGGGTTCTAGGTACTGAGGTGAGTTTTTTGGTACACCACAATTCACTGAGGTCCTGGGTCTCTGCACGGTTCTGTGTCCAAGCAGAAACTCCGCAACATGGCCCAACTAACGATGTGATCTTATATTCGAGACTAGAGTAGTGCTTATATCAGTCAACGACACTCACTCCTGTTTACAGTTGACGGATTAACCTACCTATATTGTTTAAATATAGGTTTAGCCAAGCTTGATATTTAAAAAAAGGTTCTTTATTTGAATTACAACCCATTTGTGCTACAATTCTTTTCAAGTGTTTTTTCTGTATTGTGTCCTTATGGCCGAAGTTTACATTGCTCAGCATAGTCACGTGCCACTCCGCAATCACTTGACACAGTATGGGATACCAGCTAAATGTAGGACGGTGCTCTTTGTGGTTAGTGCAGACGCAGGGTACCCATTTGAGCTTTTCACCTTTGGGTTACTTTTCCTGCTGCAAATGCCGATGATGGTACTTTTCATAAGTACACACACAGCGGTGCCTGCCGTATATGCAGCATATAGGACACAGGAGATTCCTCTTTCTGCTTGGCAGCACAGAGTTTTGTTTGATGGCGCCCTTCCCCAAACGGTAACAGCAGTTCAGTTAGGTCCTTTGTCTATTTCTGGGGCCACTTGGCCTGTTTTGGCCGGGTTCACTCGGCACCCACGTTACCTTACAGTCCCAGTCACGGACTCCTTTATGCCTCTGTTGTAGGGGTGCTTAGGGCTTTAGTGCAATACATTTTCTGCAATATCCAGGTGGGGGCACCTGGTGCTGTGGCACATACAGTTGAACCAGCCGGAATAAAAATTAGTCCAGTCATGGTTAATTTGGTTATGGGCAAGGGCCCCCAAGATAAGCAGGATATGCCCTTTTGGCTTGCTGAGAAATTTTACCACTGGAAGCAGTATTTCCTAATACGACTCCTGTTGATTCTGACCATTAGTTCGCAGAAAGACTTCGTACCAGAGGTGACCGATTGGGAGACCTGGGGTAAAGTGTTTGCGACAGTCTATGCTAAGTGCTTCGGCACCCAGTCTATGGCTGTCCTGCCCTCCATGATCAAGCGTGTTCAGGATCAACACAGTCCGGAGGCGGCTGTTGAATTGGGAATGAGACTCAGTGTTTGACGTAGTTTTAGATCTCATCTTTGCTAATGTTAAGGGAGATGCGGTGAACTTCCAGGTGTCTAATGCTTTACGCGATGTCCCCGATGCCTATAAACCTGTCAGTTACCGAAAATCATTGCGGAGGCTTATAAGACCATTGGCCACAATAGTTTGGGTGTTAAGCCTTTTGCTAAAGTAGCAGCTCAACCGCAAACTCCGACAGCTAAGTCTACTAAAGAAGACGGTCCAAACTTTCCTAAACAAAATTGGAAATCTAAAGAACAGGGGAAGCAACAAAAGAAACAAGGGCATCACCGGTACTTGGGTCTACTGAGCGCATGTACGATTTGAACGACTGCACGAATATTAAGTCACCTGATAGTTTTCAGGTTCCTGATCAACATTCTCCTTGTTCTTTGCAGGAATCATCGGTCGTACAAACCGGTGGAGGAGACCGCGGCAAAGGTCGGGGTGCCCAACAAGGTCGTGAGCAGCCCAGCCAGGCGATAGGTAAAGGCAAGCAGGACGACTTTCAACGTCAAAGACCCCATTTTCAGAAAAAGAAGATTGCTGCTTTGACCGCAAGGTATGCCACGGATAGTGAGAACACTACTTCGGAGCATGACATGGGCGCTGATGCTGCTAGACAGCGTGGCGGAAATTACAGTTGTGCGGGTAGCACTGCGTCCGTATCTGAAGGAGACAGCAACTGACACGTTCAATACTGTTGAGACAGCGGACACTAGAGTGCCCCCCCCCCCCCCATAGACTATAGGACAGTCCTTTTAATTGAAGGTGACCTAAAACGTACAATAAAAAAGTATTTTTGGGGAAAATCTGACCTCTACATATGACATTTTGTTAGCGGAGGCAGAGTGGCCCCCACCATCGTATTGGCTGCTCCGAGAGGGGAAGAGGTTTTCCTCCCAGGTTTAACCCATACAGTTCTGAAGGAGCAGGTGCATAATTTTGCAGAAGAGTGGGCCAACGTGCTTCCACTGGCTTTGTACCGTACTCAATGTGTATGGGACAAACTTTCGCCCAGGCATGAGATTCTATTGCGGTCAATGCCACAGCCTCAACCCCAATATCCCATGTGGAGTTAAGCAAAAGCTCCCGTTTCGAAATCTTTGAACAATTGGAATATCAAAGTGTGATTTAAACATGTGTGTCACCTATAAATAATCCTCTTTTTACTGTGACCAAACCTGATGTAGATGTAAATGTAAATGTATTTGAGCTTATATAGCGCACAGCTACCCGCAGTGGGTGTCCCGGCGCTTGCTTAGGGAACCCGTCCTGGTATTCCCCTGTGAGATAGCCCCGGCAGGGTATCCACAAGGTGAAAGCCAGGCATCCCGCCGCGAGGGGCCGTTGTGGAGATTAAGCAAGCTATTGCCCAGAGTCGCAGAGTGTGAACCCGTGAGTCGAGAAGGCACCGGAGCGAGAATTATCGAGTCTGTGGGATTTTTAGCCCAAGACCCCCGAGGCGGGGAATTGAACCCTGGTCCAGGGCCGATCTCAGCTTCCGGGTCTGCCGCTCGGTCGTATCGCCTGGAATGGATTACTGCCATTTGAACTCTCATTGTCGGACCTGCGCGGTACAGAATACACAGTTCTGCCCTTGTGGATAGTCTTGTGAAATAAGGTTTTACGAGCACACTTGACATATCCAATGGCTTTTTTAGCCATAATCTGTCCTCTATTAGTAGTCAATGGACAGCTTTACTTCTGGAGGCAAACAAACAGTTTAAAAGATTAACCATGGGATACAACAGCAGCCCAGGCGTCTTTGCCGCTTGTATAGTCTCTTTTAGAGAGACTCAACCCTGATGCATGCTCGTATATTGATATTTATCTCAGATGACGAATTATGGCCACATCTGTGTCGCATTTGTATGCTTGCGGACTTCGGTTACAAATTTAACTTTGCGAAGTCGCACATTGCAGAGTAAACAGTGTTGTTCCAGGGCTATGAGCCAAGGTTGAGGTTTAGCACCTCACTTCCTGGAGAAGTGCGCACAATTGCGTGCTCTGACAACTTTGAAAAAATAATCTTTTTTGAATTTCGGTCATACTTCCATTCCTGATTATGCTGTGCGTATCAAGCTGCTATATGCCATGATATAACCTACTTTTACCAAATCTTGCTGGCTGCCAGAACATTCAGCTATAATGCATTCTATGCAGTCTGATTTTGAATCTAAATACTTGCTGACTCCTGACAACCACACAAACCTGGTAATAAGAATTGTGCCAGGCGCAGTTGGTTTCACGTACCTGACTTGTAAACAATAGGGACTGTCTCCTTCATTAAAAAAGTCACACCTGTACACTTTTGCTGAAATTCGCTTTTCCTCTGTCGAGAAAGTTTTGACTGCAGTACAGATGGCGATTCTGAAAGAGCACCGTCGCAGGGGAAACACATGTTAGTTGTTACACAGTATCCTGCCCTGGAGACAGTGACAAAGGCCAGTGTACCAAATTCGAAAGTTTTGCATCCTCATACAATGGGCCACATCCTGGACGTCTCCGGATGTCACGTATATCTTGGATTCCTCTTTGCAAACTCGGGAGTATGAATTGGTTCATCCAGCTCCTTTGTCGTTGAGCCCGCTAGATTTCCATTGTATCATTTACACTGATGGGTCTGCGCAACCGGTGACTGCTTCAAAAGGATGCTTATTCAGCGGACAGCGCAATAGTGGTGGGTACCATGATGAATGGAGAGTTATAGTCCGATGTTGTGCATACACAGACAATTAGGGGACTGTACCGCCCAGTTGGCAGAGCTACAGCTCTGGTGCTTGCACTGGAGTACGCTGATCCTTGTGTGACTACTCTTATCGTAAGTGACTCTTATTACTGTGTTCAGTCTTACAATGAAAACTTATTCTTTTGGACTCAGAATGAATATCGGGATTCCAAAGGTAGCATGATCAAACAAAATGTTATGGGTTTGAGTCGCAGAACTTAAAGAACGTCTGCCTCTCGTGTTTGTAATTCATACTCTTGGTCACCAGCGCGTAGGAGTACACGCTGTTGGCAACTCTCTTGCTGTTGAAGCGGCAAAAACAGCAGTAGCGACATATGTAGTGGCAGCAGTTATAAGTTCCAGAAATAAGATTGATGATGACATCATGGCAGTCATTGCTGCAGAGAAGTGAGGTAATTACCCTAGAGGTTTCCCTTCTAAATACTCTTATCACTTAAAGTCCTGATAAAGTTCCCTATGTGAGAATTAACGGCGTTGGTGACAGGTTGATTCCCAACGCGGACCGCAGGCTTTCCTTGATAACCACTCACAAGGCATGGTCGGCTCATGCCGGCGTTACAGCAATTGTCTCCATCTTGCAGCAGCATTACTGGTGGTGCGGATTGTACAAATGCGTGATTTTGTCCTTCATTGTGACATTTGCCAACAGATCAAACCTTCAACTACTGCGCAGCCACCACCAACGCAGTTGCGCATATCTAATAAACCACTTAGGTGTGTTTGTTTAGATCACTGCGGTCCTTTCTCCTCAGATACTGCGTATAAACTACATCTTAGTTGGAGTGGATTCGCGCACACGCTTAATTTGGATCTGGCCACAACGTAGTGCTGATGCTCGAACGGTCATAAGGGATTTGCGTGTCTTTGTGGGAATTTTTGCATGTGGCATCCTTTATTCGGATCAGGGTCCAGCGTTCGCCTCTAGGGCGTACAAGGATGCCATGAGGTCATTGGGGGTGCAGTTCAAATTTTAGTCTCCATACAGGCCTGAGGGCAATAGTGTTGTGGAGCGAATGAACAGTGACTTAAAGCAATCCTTGACCGCTAGGGTTTTAGGTACTGGCAGGGACAGGCTGGCCCATCTGTATAGCGTTCAACGTGCACTTAATCTCCCTAGAAGGTCTCTGGGTGGGCTGCCCCTATACAAAATGCTCTTTGGCATCAAAAGGTTTGCCCCGGACCTTGAGGGTCTAGTCATGGCGGCGTCTGCCGCACCCTTTGACGTAGATGAACATTCTGCTGTATTACAGAACCTACAAAAGACATGACAGTCTTACAAAGGAACATTTGCCCTCCACAACTTCAGATACTGGTAGTTGGCTGGCTACCCAGATTCGATTACCTGGTCCGTGAGAAGTTGGAGAACAAGGAGTTCGGCCCATCATATCGTGCACCAGTTCCTGTGCTTGGCGTGCAGGGTACAAGAAACAGTCATTTTACCTCCACTTCCTGGTCGCAAGGAAAAGAGGTACATCTCCATTGACAATGTCAAATTACAGCAAGTGGCCTATTCTTCTTTGTATGACTCCAGCGGTCTCTTGTCCAGCAATGCTGAGAAATTCTGTTTTGGCCCTGGCGAGTACCTACAGGCCTGACGTTGCCATGGAGATGCCTGTAGCTACTAATTCCTTATTGAATCCACCGGTTGGTGATCCCCTGGATGATACAGAGTATACTTACCCAACAAATGTGTCGCTGCCAGGTGTACTCACAGATGCTGTTCAGTCACGTTTTTCATTGGACACAGACTCTTCAACATCTAAATCCCGATCAAAAGATTTTATTTTTGTGGTGTAGTTTGAGACATTTTTTGATACCCCCTTGGACTTACATTTGGCTGGTGCTTTTTTCAATTTTTTTTATTCATGTCAGTTTGATTTGTAGTTGTATTTTTCCTTCTTGTGAATGTACATTATGTTAAAGAAAGATCTACAATTCTGTTAATTGATGAAACTTTGGCACCTCACTCATCTCACAGAATGAAAAGGGACCAGACTTTTGTTAGCATCACAGCTTGGCCTGTATTAGATGGGATTGTTTGGATTGCTGTCAAATTTCAGATTCACAGCCCTACAGAGGTTATAAATGTCCCCAATGTACTTAGTGTTTCAATGGGGGATGTTGTAAAACAAAACATACTCTCTGATGATTGGGATGTCCAAGCCGTAGAAGCTCTTTACTGATTTGAAATATTATGCTGCTTTTGATGCTGAATATTTGTACTTAGATTCGGCTAATTATACAGATTTATTCTGCTACCAACACTACGGAAATAATTTTCTGCATAAAGCAAACACATTTAGAAATGTGGTTAATTATACAAAATGGGAACATTGTCCAGCACCACTTGAAGGCAGCTCGAGAACTCCTTTGAAAAAGTTTCCTTATTTTACTGATTTTAATCAATCTAATCTTGACAAATTTTATTTTAAGATGACTACTAAGTCCTCTTCCAAAGTTAGACTCACCCACACCAAATTATTGTTTTCAAAGTACTTTATCGATCAATTAGCTATAAGGGGCTATGAGCTGTGGAAAGATACTATTGATCTTAAATTTGTTTGGGGGTTCTAAAAGTTGGCGGGTGCAGGACACTGAAGCTTTGCATTGTGCAGGTCTCATCCCGAACCATGTTTTTGAATTAGAATATTTCCCAAACTACTTGCTTTGGATTGGCCACATCTAAAAAAAAATAATGTTCCATCCATTACTGATTTGGGAGAATACCCTACATGGATCACACCGATAGGTCCATGAATTGAGTTGCAGTCCCCGTTACTAAATTCCTCCTTTAATATTTCCAATTTGGATCATGAAGGTTGGTTATTGTGGCATAAACTTCGGATTCATGCCAACAGTTTTTTTTCTGGGTCTGGCACCTGGCTATGCACAGGTTAGGGTGGATCCCAGTTTTGAAAACGCCCATTCTGTTACTTCCTATTCAGTAGGCAAGTTGTCTCAGAACTGGCTTAAACATTCCACTTTAGCGTCAGTTAAACTTTATTTGTCCAAATTGTCTGACGACGTTGATTTGAATGACTTTGATAAAGGCCCGGTTGGTGGCAGGTCAAAAAGATAGGTATATGTGGGCTACAACGAAGTTTGGAAATTCTCAAAGTGAAGCTGCTTCTAGATTAAGAGCTATCGATCAGGCCAATTTAGAAAATGTGCTTGCAGTTGTTAACAGCATTAATACCCTTTCGTCCCGAATTTACACATTGGATAATATTGTTTCATCTGTTGTTGATATTGTTCGGGATGAAGTGTCTGTTTTCTACCATGGTCAAAATCAATTACGTTCTATTATGCAGTTTGCTTTGACTTTACAAACCTTAAAATCTCGGAAAGTACTTTTACTGTTTAATTTGACTGAAAAACAGCAATTTATGTCTATGAAGTATACTGCATATTCACTTTTGCATATTGAAAAGTTGGAAACTTTACCTTTTTCTGTTGCAGAAAGTAATTCAGCTTTATGGCTCATTCGTGGATTAATAACGCTGCCTTTCCCCCTATTTAAATTCAGTTCATGCATGAAACCTTATGCCATAGGCAGATATGAACCATTGGGAAGCGCCTAGCTCCATGAAGTTTGGTCTCTACCATTTACTTATAGATGCCTGAGGGAGGGTAAAGAGGTTTATTTAAAAGGCGAAGAGTGCATTTCTACACCAAATCACTCACTAGCAAGAACATACAACTGCACGGCTGGTGTAACACACAATCTCCAAACTAAGCCTGCATTTTAAAGGGTAATCCAGTCCCAGCAATAACAACTTTCATGTTGCTAGCTAACGGTAGCTTTTTACTTTCAAATCATGAAGATTGCTATGGTATGCTGGCAGGGATTCCGTACATTGTAATCGTCTCCTAACGTGTAGTCTGCTGTAAGAATGTGCTTTTCCCGCCTTCGCATGGGAAGCTTGATATGTCCATCCAGCCTTCCATGCCGACCTTGAAAGCAGAGTTCAACAAGATTAGTCGAATAAGGCTCTATTGTTACAGAAAGAAGTTGCCCTAACTTCATACCGTGAAACATTTGTCCCTCACGTGGCAAACACCTGCAGTGAAGTGTATGCGTTTTTGAATACTGATCTCCCACTGCATTTTGGCGCTTTGATTCACTCTAAAAAAAAATTAGCCAAGCCTGAGGTAGACGAGGCATTAAATAAAGTAGTAAGCTCTGGCCTTGCGTTTTGGTTCCAAACTGTATTTGGTGTGATACTTGCATTTTTTTCTAGCCTCTTCGGCAGTTCACCGTTAATTCTCGCTTTGGCTGCCGGTGCACTGCTGTTAATTTGCTTGCTCAAAAATGGCTGCAGTCTGTGTCGCAAGACAACCTGTCCCGCTTGCTTGAATACTATGGAACGCTATCTCGGGCCACCTTTAGGAAAAACAGAAGGACAATCCATAGGCTACACTACTTCACATGCGTGCAGCCTGTTTTCCATTGCCTGGATTGCTGCTCTGGATTTGGGGCTCTGCAACGCCTTTAATATTGCACTGCATGCATAATTAGGGCACTTGGAGAATTCTCGCTGATCCGGATGTGATTCACTTCTGCTGATCTTGGAGGTATGGGTTTCCCCATTCAAGCCTAAGAGAACGATTATAAAACGGAGTTCCTAGCAGGGTAGGATGGTACATAAGGAACTATAGGACCGGTTTCCACTATCATGATAATACATTTCCTCCCTTTGTGTTTTATGGAATTGTAACACTGCTGATCTTATTATTTTAATCATATGCCTGCTATGTTAGCAAAAATACTGCATCTTGGAGCACGTTGTTAAAATAAACATTTTAAACTTTACCGTGTCTCTATTTACTCACTTTGAGGACTGGTATGAGAATAACAAACAAAAGAGTGTTGTTGATTCCCACAATTCCTGTGAGTAACCTAAGTCGCATGTTCTGGGTTGTCTAATCATTGGTAGCTTCGCTATAGGACGGAGAGCTAATGAGACACTGATGCCTGTCGGTTTGGGGTTCTAGTTACGGTAGTGAGCTTTTTGGTACACCCCAATTCACTGAGATCCTGGGTCTTTGCACAGTTCTGTGTATGAGCAGAATCCCCACAACAGTGGAATGAACAGACACAATATGGTCCCAGGCAACCATCTTAGTGCACTTTATAGAGGGAAGAAACAGGTCCCGAAATACACTACTGCCTCCTCCACAATCTATCTTTGGCACTCTGCAGCCGCCGCATTGAGGTGGAAGGCCAAGATCACACAGGTCACTCCGTTGCTTGATTCATACCGGGTGGGAATGTTATCGCTCCAACACAGATTCTATAAATGAGACTTGATTGGCCTCACGAGGGTGGGCAATCTATGGGCAGGAGGACAGGTGATCCCGTTCAGTGATCTCCAGCAGGATTACCAACTACATAGTGGAAAAACATTTAAACATCTTCAAGCATGCAGTGCACTACAAAAAGTTATACCTTAAGATACAGACCTGCTGGTCTCCTCGCACCTAGAGGACAGATTGTTAGATGATGATCGCCACGAAAAAGCCATTTCATTAACATATCATAAAATATTAAATAATGCACTGGACACTTTGGGGAAAACGCGTGCAAAATGGGTGGACGATGTTGGGGATATTTGTGATGACTGGCATGAGGCTTTGGCTCCCTCCAGCAAAGTGGCCATTCGATCCAGTTTTAAATTCATCCAACTTAAACTGCTACACAGAGCCCATTACACCAGTTCGGTGCTTGTCAAAATGGGTACTTTGGATTCCTCAAACTGTCCCAGAGGGTGTGGTCAACCTGGCACTTATCTACATCAGTGGTGGGATTGTCCGATCCTCCAGACATACTGCGGAAAGGTTACATCAGCGACCTCATCAATTTGTCAAAACTCTGGAGGTTTCACCCCGTCTAGGTCTTCTTAATATCTGGGAGGCCAACGAAGTGTCTAGAACAGAGAGAATCTGGGCCTCCCTGGGATGCATCGTTGCGAAGCGGAACATTGCGAGGACATGGAAGGGGGCGGCAAGGCCACGGTTCGGATTGGGAGTAAGATATGGACTGGTGCATGCAAGCAGAGAGGGTCATATACGAACGCAGAGGCTGCCCACAAAAATGGACTAGGATCTGGGGTCAGTGGAATGTGAGTAGAGGGATGATATGTACCTTTTCAGCGACGCTCCCCCATTTTCAGCAGACCCGGAAAGTGAGTAACCTGTCACTTACGATGTACTGTACATAACACGCGACTGCATTGTTGATCCCTTGGATCCTTGTGATAATAGCTGTACTTCTGTACTGAGATTGATGAATAAGACTGAAACTGTAATGCACCTTATATTACTTTTGCATGGCTTTTATTTCTGCAATAAGAGACTTATAAAAAAATGTTTTAAAAGTGTAATTGCGACAATAGTGTTATGCAGAACGTGGTACGCATACCAGGTTTCATTCCTATGCTACATTGTCAAGTGCTGTGTGACTAAACATACCATACAGAGAGAAAGCATGAGGGAAGAAAAGAACTTTGCATAAACCAGTTTAGACCAAAATAAAACACTTTGCTCAAGAAATGAAGCTTGTGGTACACTCTGTGAACCATTACCGATTGTTGTGCACTGACTTAATTCTAGATTCTAGTTTGAGAATCACTCCACCCAATGTCATGAAGACCTAGAATGCCTGGCAAAGGAAATCCAGACATCATGTATGAGCTCCTGCAATTAATACACATATTTAAAACACATACCTTTAAATTTGTCTGTTTCTTTGTCTCTTACTAGCCGTACACTTCTTACACTGAGTTCCTTAAAGATTGCATCTATGTCTCCTTGTACTGTATTGAAGGGTAGATTTCCTACATATGCTGTGTACGGTGGGCTTGTAGGTAGATCTTTCTGTTGCCGTGGACCACTGGAACCCATATCCCCACGGCGAGACCTATAAAAACAGAGCAGAGAAATACTTTAATTGTAAAAAATGAGTGACAGACTCGGCTGAACAAGCTAATGAATATTTCATAAGTAACAAAAAGGCATCAGAATTAGTTGATTCAGATAAAATTACCCTCAATAACGGGCAGAGGTAAAATAGTACTCGATTGAGTGAAAATCCACATATGACAAATTTTGATCCGCTACCCCTTTCCTTTTTCAACTAACGGCTCCCGAAGGAACATCAAGCAATCAAGCAAGCGTTTGTTAAGTGTAACCACTCACCTGTAAGGTCTGCGTATTAGGGTGCAGTGGGATATTGTGCCGAACGCCGCTGAAAGGTCAAGGAGGATGAGGGCTACTGTTTCTCCTTTGTTCAGTGGGGTGCGGATGTCGTCTGTTGCGGTGAGGAGGGTGGTTTCCGTACTGTGGTTTTTTCTGAAGCCGGATTGGGCGGGGGTCGAGGATGTTGTGCTCTTCAATTATAGTGTCTACTTGGCTGTTGATGGCCTTTGACAACTTTCCCTGGAAACGGGATCAGGGAGATGGGTTTGTAGTTTGAGATCGGTGGGGTCTGCCGAGAGTTTCTTCAGGAGGGTGTTGACCGTGGCATGTTTCCAGTCGTCGGGGAACGAAGCGGTCGCCAGAGAGTGGTTGATTGTGTGGCGGAGCTTGGGTGCAATGGGGTCGTGACTCAAAGAAGTGGTGGGGGCAGGGGTCCGTGGGGGCCCCGGAGTGGATCGACTTCATCGACTTCAGTGTGTCTTCGTGGTGAGGGCTGTCCAGTTGTCAATCGCTGGCTTCAGAGTGTCGGAGTGGTTGGTGGGGGTTCAATGTGGTGGTCGTCTTAGTCGAAGTTGTCGTAGATGTTCTTGATTTTGTGGTGGAAGAAGGTGCTGAGTTTGTGCAAAGGTCTTGTGAAGGTGGATGTCAGTAGACTCGCTGGTAGGTTGGACGAATGCCTTGATGTTGAAGAGTTCTTTGTGGTCGTGTGGAGATGGTCGTGTGCGTGTGTGGAGATTCTGTCTTCAATCTCTTTTTTCCTTGTTTTCCTGGTGAGTTGGTGATGGGCATTGGAAGCATATCTGAAGTGGTTGTGTGCTTCTGGGGATTTGGCGTTTCTCCAGGTCTTTGAGACGACAGCAGGTGCGTCTGGACTCTCGAAGATCGGTGGTAACCATCTGGCTTTCTAGGCGTGGGTGTTTTTCTTGAGGGGGGCTATAGGGTTGGCGCTGTCAGAGGTCCATCTGTGCAGGGTTCGGGCTGTGGTGTTGGGGGTAGTCTTGCTGAGTGAGGAGGTGAGCTGGTCATCGGTGATTCTGGTCCAGTTTCTTCGTGGGAGCAGGTGCTGGTGTCTGTGGATGGTAGGTGTTCTGAGGGCGAAGTGGACGCATCTGTGGTGGTCCATGGGAGTTCGGTGGTGTGGTTGAAGGTGATGGTGTTTCCTGTTGTGAAGAGGGGGTCATTGCTTAACTCTCAAGAAGAGACACTAATTTGCCTGAGCACAATGGATGTACAAATCATGCAAGTCTGGAGGGTAACTGCACTCAAGCACAGCCCATTCAGTGCTTTCACAAGATTCAAGGTATTTATTAGATTATATTGCATTACCAATCTAGTGACATTAACAGCTGGGCGACAGACCACTTCCACTAGAAGCATAAAAAACTGTTTACCTTCCAGACCAGTTGGCCTTTTTTTGAAACAGAGAAAAGGATACACCTATGAGGGTTACAAACCTCAGCCAATAAACTACAAATCTCGAAAAACTGAAAACATTCAGTGCTGTAGAATAAACTAACTATTTCAGCAAGATATTCAAAGGTTACAACCTTTTAAGATAGTGTTCTCTTAAGAATGAAAAATGTACATGACTAATAATCTTTTATGCAGACATTGCAAATATACTGTTTGCCTGCAAGAATTTCATTTTTTATGAATGCACCTAGGATAATAGTTGTCAAGACTAACAGATGAACAGGTTCACAGCCCACTCTGAAGAACGTGCAGTGGTTCCTACTACCCAAAAGACTTGTCATTCAAATCACAACTATTATCCACAAAGATTTTATACAGCAACAATTACGTTGCCTTCTAAAGAAAATGAAAGCCCATTCCCAAGTCAAGGGCAAATTTTATCTCTCTATTTCGGGATCATTCACATTGAAGTGAACATGTGTTAAAGGATTGATTGTTATAACACTGTAACAAAAGCTGTAAGCCAGCTGTCTCCAGCCAGTCGTTCACAAGCCACTAGTAGCTCGCAGACAAGCTTGCAAACTGGAGTTCATTTTTAAATAGTCAGCAGGGTCACATTTTCCTTTTAACATTAATGGAAGGTTATATTTATTTTACATATCAAAACCAAGCAGGTAAAGTTCAGTCAGATTTATGACCCAGGCTGGTGCACAGAGCTGAAAGAACTGAAGCACCGAGGTATTTAACTCTTAAATAAAAGTCCTTGTCAAGTCTATATTCAAGTGAGAAATAAAGGTATCTGAATGCTTTTAAATGGGATAAAAGTTAAATGAAAAAAAAGTACCTTAATGTTTAAGTTGACTCAATGTAAATTGTTTTGTAATATTTATTTTTTGAGAGCAACACAGATGGCCACAAACACGTACCCATGTCAGCCAATTAACATTACAGGCGAGTACAGACAGGTTTCAACCATTACATTTTTCAGCAAAGTTATACTGAGAACAGGTAAGTGATCAAAAAAACAATAGGCCGTTACAATCCATATGGGTAAACATATCAGCCTTAATTGGGTGGAGTACCAAATTACTCATTTGAAACATTAAGATCGTGATAGTCAATCCACCCACCCTAGACTTTACGAATCTTATGTGGGTGCTATAGGTGACCTTCTCAGAAGTACTGTACAGGTCCATTCCCTTCCTCCATTCCGACAGATGGCGATTCAAGGGTCCCCCACTGTTTTGCCACATCCATCTTTGCTACTACTAGTCCCAGGTTACACAGGAGCAGCCTCACTGAGGGGAATATCAGCATTGTTGGGTATACCCATAAGGACAACTTTGGGATTGGCAGGGAGTAATGCCCACACCACCTTACCTAGTTTGTGCACTACTTTCTTCAAGTATGTATCCATGGTTGGGCAGCGCACAGGGTAGGTGGGAAGTCTTCTCTCTGGCCCCTAAACCTCAGACACTCCGGAGACATTGCCTTCCCGATTCTGCGCTAGCTTGCGGGGTCAAAACAAACCCTGTGAATAACTTTCAAATGGATGAGTTTCAATATGGACTTGATCGCCACTTCTTTTGAGTGCATTAAAGTTGTATCCCAATCTAGATCATCCATTTCCCCAAACTCAGATTCCCACTTAGTGCTTTGCCTCTTCAGGTTATATGGTACAAAATTGCTAGTTTTGTAAACTGAGGAAATAGTTTTTTTTCGTCAGCTCTCCCTTTGATAGCCTGCACTCTAGAGGAGCATATTCGGGAAGAATGAGCGCTATATCTTTATTTGAATTTTCTTTCATTTCAAAGTCTCGCCTTGACACAGCAGGCATCTTGCTCTCAGTGGCTGGTAGACAAGGTGTCATGTTTATAAATGAAAAGTACCGCCATTAATTTAAGGTGGAGAAATTAAAGTGCAGAAAAACGTTCTAGATTATAAACACATTTGCAGAACAAATTTCTTCTATTTAAAACAAGCATTTGCAATGCACTAGGTCTCGCAGTATTTAAGTTTGAGCTTTTGGTATTGCTTTTGATATTGTTTTTCACAATATATGTAGTACTCCTACCAATTGGTCTGTAGGCAATTATTCCGCCATTTACTAGAAATGATTTTACACATGCAGCTTTTTAAAAATATAAATGCAGATGTGAAGCCCCTACCTTGAAGGCGCCTGTGGGACCTGTGCAGGAAGGGTGTAAGGAGTGAGGGGTCGGGCAGACTAGGGAATGGCTGCGGGAAACTTGCTTAAACCAAAGTGGGAGGAGAAAGCACATACTGAGAGTATAGAAGGAAATACAAAAAAAAAAAAAAAAGAAGAAGAAGAAGAAGAAGAAGAAGAAGCACAGATCGCGGGGCGCTACGATCACTAACTGGACAGGAATGCCAGATACGATACAGAGGCGGGGACAAAGGGAGGGAGAATGCTAAGGAGGGCGTTTACCAGATGCACTCCACATAAATGACTATTTAAATGTTAACGCTTCAACAAGCATGTGCGAGGTGCACAAACCCTATAACTCAATTCGAGATTTACCGTATATGTTTACATAAAGCTAAAAGCTCTGTATTTTTTTATATAGCTTTTGCATGAAATGACTTTTAAACAACGTAGTTAAGCTAAGCACAGATAAACCAGCAGAGGGCAATATTCAACACGATACTGGAGGAAAGACGCTACTCAGAAACTGCAGTATCAGTGGGCATTGCGCACCATTAACGTTCAGCACGTGAACTGATTACCAATACGTCCATAAAGCAACACTTGAGCATAAATGCAAGCACCCGTAAAACTTTTCAGGTCCGCCGATTACCTTTACAAATAAATTGTGCCTTCATAAATATGCTGGCGACATTTCCTGAAGTAAAAGTTTACTGAAGTCCTCATTACATTTCATCAACAAAACGTTAGCGAAAACTAAACTTACAGTGGGGCGGGGCACCCGGCTTCGGAAGCCCGCGCACGTGCCCACGGAGAGAAGCCGCGCCCACGGAGAGAAGCAGTGCTGGTGACGCGGGGCTCCCATGCCCTAGAGAGAGCCCCGCGGTGGCGGCTGAACTCCGGAGTGGCGGTAAGTGGGCGGGCGCTCGGTACACGTGTGTGTGTGTGTGTGTGTGTGTGTGTGGTGTGTGTATGAGACGGCGGGGGTGGGTTCTCTGTATGTGTGGGTGGGTGCGTGCATGGGCGCTCGTGTGTGTGTGTCTGTTTATGCGCATGCGTGTGTGGTGTTGGAGCTTCCCAGGAGACAGCAGCTGAGCGCGTTCGCGAGCGCGTGGCCCGCTCAAATCGCCTCCTTGCAGAGGCAATGCGCGCGGCCAGGTGCTGTCTCCTGGGAAGCAGACCCAGCGACAATAGATCTCTGGCGAGACAGCGCTTACGCGCTGTTCAACGCCACGAGACCTAAAAAGCTCGAATGTACAAGAGCACATAACCAACAAAATGCAGAACAGAAGTTTCTGTACAGTTTATATAATGTTCAACTGCTAACATTTGGGAGCACTAAACCGAACATATAAACACAATGGAGTATCTCAATATAATCACCAAGAGACTATTAACTTTTCATCAATTGTTCACTTATTTAGGTCGATAGAAAAATGTGTGGGAGGGTCTAGAGGATAGTATTTATAGACCAACTTTACTCCATACCCCTAATCAAAGACTTGCACAGATACAAGGAGAAGGTCAGTCTGATTGTAGGACCAAAAAAAACCAATTGCTCGAAGGGAACCGTTCACCAGGATGTAGATATGTGTTAGGCAAGCTATCTACATCTGGTGAACGGTTCCCTTCGAGCAATAGGGGTTTTTTTGTAATACGATCAGACTGACCTTCACCTTGTATCTGTGCAACTTATTTAGGTCTGCAAACCTAGAATTTAGCGAACATTTAAAGAACTACAGCACAAAGAACCCACAATGGTTGTCATCAGTATCTGCAAATAAGAGGGACAAGGTGAGAGATTTTTCATAGAGTAAAAGACACTCTGGTGGGGAAGAACAAAGGACTCAAGCAAGCCTAGGAGTTAAGAAGGCTCACAAATTAGCACTAAGGTCAGTTGACAGGACTACCTGCAGAATCCTGGACCAGTCAAAATAGATAGTCAGAACGAGACCTATTGCATTGCAAATGCTTATACGCTTGAGAGCGCTTTGTTACCAGGCCGGTGCCCACCCGGCATTTGCCCAGAGTGCCTCGAGTGCACTTTATCTAAATATTTAAGGGACCTGTTTTTAGGTCCCTTGCGAGTGCCCACCTCGCATATATAATTATATTTTAATTCGAGGGTGCCTACCCCTCTTGCATAGCTGCCAAGGTTTCAGATTGCTTAGTGTGACATTTCCATAATTTCAGTGTAATTATGAGTGACATCTCAACAACTATGAGTGACACTTTCTCATGAGCAAAATTAAGCAATGAAGATGAGGAAAAACAATTAGCAGAAATTCCACCCCTCCCTCCTCCTTTTAACTTCATGAGGGACTATTTTAAAACACCGAAAAGTTTGCTGTCATTACACATTTAATTTGGAATCTTATCAGCGGTTAATACAGGCAGAGCAATCAATTTGAATTACACTGCTGTGAGCATGTATTTTTTAATATTTGTCAGAGCTGAAGATAATGATCATAAAATACTTCCGTTGCTAAAGCTTGCTTTTATTTCCTCTGCAACTATGAGGGGTTTAGCATTTCAAATACCCCTTAATCACTAGCGCTGTTCACATAAAGGTGATATTGTCCCCTTCTGCACATTACTATTAATGTTGTAAATTATAATTATGTCAGAAGTTCTGAATTATCAGACTTGAGCGGCCAACAAGTGGCCTCTTATTACAACAGGGCAACGGAGGCAGTCAGATCTTTTGAGGTCGTTCCTCAGCAGAGATGCCTATAAAAGCTTGTCTGCTCTCCCAATGGTCGCCATGAGAACAGCTCTCCAACTGGCCAAACACAAGGAGTGGCATTTCACAGCTGTTTGACCGAGGGGGTGAAGTAGTATATGCTGAAACTAAGGTGTACTCGCAGAGGAGTCAATTGCCAGGCAACACTATGTACATAGTGTTCGTGGCGACAAGCTCACGGCCTGCACTCATTCACCTGAAATGCACTGAATTCACATTCTTCAATGTATATGCAGTCATAGACAACAATCTGTGCATCGACCTCAACACATCTGAGTTTGACGAATGTGCACTCATGCTCCTGGCATCGCTGCATGTGAGGATAGCATGAAACTTGCAGTGCACCCACTCTGTATCTTATGTACGTGCACCTGAAATTGTGACATCACCTGTACCACAATATATACGCATGGTTATCTAAATGTGCACTCACATACCTCCGACGCAGCATTCCCACAAGTCGCCACCACTGCAAACCATTGAATTTGGGCAATACAGCCTCAGACTGCGGTACACTCTAAAGGTCACAGCCCACGGGCTGCAGCCTAGAGCCAGAGCAGAATTAAGCTAGCAGTGTGTAACTGGCAGCTGAAAACACGCTGCCGCTAAAAATGTAAATGTGCAGATGCTTTACACTTGGCTGACAGTCTACAATGTGACACACAGTTTCGAGGTGAGCTATTCTGTTTATGGGCCGGCCGCCGCCTCAAACTCTTGGCCGACTCCTGGCCTCTCCTGACTGCACTCAGTCAGATCTTGCCCCCGAAATAAATCACCGCCGCAGCCCTGCTCCGTGAAAACCGGAAGCCAGGCACTTTTGGCCGAGACGGGGGCGGGGCCTGCAATCCGGCAGGAAGTCCCGCCCGCCGCCGAGGAAGAAGTGAAGTCGGCCGACTAATGGAATCTCCGCAGCCCGGGGCTCCCATGAGTTGAGGAGAGTCCCGGGGCTGCCAACAGCAAAACAGCCAGAGTGTTGCGAGCGTCCCAGATGCTGGAGGGAGCCCCGGAAGTGTAGTCCTGCCCCCTGGTGCCGCAACGAGACTAGACTGCCGCAGAGAAGAGCCCGATCCCCAGCAACAGCCCGGTGAGTGCCCGACCAGCGCTGCAGAGGAGACACGGAACACGCCAAAAGAGCCCGGGGAGGGGGGGGGGGTGTACACGCGTGTGTGCGCAGGAAGGTGTGTGTCTGTGTGTGTGTGTGTGTGGGGGGGGGGGGGGGGGTTGGGGGAGTCTGTGTGTAGGTGCGCTAGTGTGTGCCTGTGTATGCATGTGGCTGTGTATGTGCGCATGCATGAGTGTGGGTGCGCGTGCACGCAGTCAAATCCAGCACAAGAGAAGCGCGTGGCACCCTTTTGTCCCTCATTCCCCCGAGACGGGCAGCTATAAGTCTCCGCCGTACGCATCCTTCGGATGCTATTCCAGGCGAGACCTAAAAAGGGTTGTAAGTTCGATACATGAAGAAGGTGACACATATGGCAAAAGGTATGTCCTGTGCCACAAGCACATGACACAGGCCCCCAGTCACCGATACACATGTATCCCATTCATACACCCCCAAAGGCAACGCTCTCATTCGCAGACCTGTCATAATGCCCCTAGTTAAAGTTTTTTGTTTATACCATAGGATCTGGCTTAAAGTCAATGAAGCTGTGTGTGTGGGTGGGTGGGGAAGGGGTATAGTAAAAATGCATGTGTTTCAGTAGGTTACGATTTTCACTAATCAGAAGCAGCTCTCACTACAGAAAAGTCTGGAGACGCTTGCTGTAGACTGCTACTGTGTTACATGAAATCGCAAACATTAAAGTAGTAGGAAAGGATATGGTTGCCACTACACCTCAAAAACTTTGAGTATGAGATTTTCGTGTGATAAGTTAGGTCTTTTTAGGTCAGGTCATTTTTAGGTCTCGCTGGCGTTGCAGCACGAAGCGCTGCCGCCAACGAGAATTATAGTCACCGTGTTTGCCTCCAAGGGAGACAGACCTGGAGACAGACCTGTGCACGAGCCGATTCAGGTCTGTGAACGTGCTTCACAGTGGAACAGCTTGTGCACCGCAAGTAACAATTATCACAGCATGTCAACAGGCGCTCCAGGCTGCTGGAGCGCTCAACTATAATTAATGTGCAGTTGAGTGCTCCAGCAGCGTGGGGCGCCTTTCTGCATGCTTTGATAATTATCACTTTGGGGCATCATGCTGTGATAATTAGGGCGGCATGCTCCATTTGCAGCACTGAACATTTTCAAAGAAGGCAAAGCAGCGACATTCATTGGAGACACTCACCCTCACCCCCTGACCCCTCACCCCCACCCACACCACCCCTCACACGACCTCACCACCCCTCACACGACCTCACCACCCCTCACACGCCCTCACTACCCCTCACTACCCCTCACTACCCCTCAAAAACACTCACCAGCATAGGATAGCAAAACAAAGCATAGGAGGATCTGTCGCCCTCACTCTATCTATCTATCTATCTATCCCACTCACTCTATCACATCACCACAGCATCACAGCATCACAAAGGGGCACAACAACATCACTATGCGCTACCACAGGATCATTGAATGCCACAGCATCACTAGTCACCACCACAACATAACTCAGCGCCACCACAGCATCAATCTGTGCAACCATTCAACAACAACTGGGTCAAATATGTTCTCTCAATGTTTCAAGCTTTATTACAAATGTCACAAAAAGAGGTTAGTATTTCACTTCGGTTCTTGGATTTTCGTCACAATAAAATACACTGAACATATTCTTCACAAAGGTTATTTGCAAAAGTTTAAGCTATTGCCATTTCAAATTATAATAACTTTTATTTAAGTATTAATTATTAAAAAAATTAAAAGCCATTGTTATTTGTAATATCAATACATCTAAGTCACGTGAATACAACACATTGCATTACAAATGCTATATGTGTCACAAGTTATAACTATTAGCATTGTAAATGACAAAGCTATTTTTGCTATTTTCAAAACCAACACAAATAAAAAGTGTCATTTACAATACCAATAGCTCAAACTTTCCTAATGCGAGGCCTTATGCATTGCAAATGCTTGTTAAACTAGTTGCATATCATTTGTTAATTTAGCATAGATTAGTTACGTTTTTGACTGTTATTAACAATACTAGGTCTGACCCCGACAAGCAATAATTCACACTGTTTCAAGACTCCTGGGGGTTATTACTTTTCAAAAGAACCTTCCCAGTACAGTTCTGATTAACAATCCATGAACTGATTAGTCATTAGTGCTCATTTAGTGAGATTTATTTTTCTTCGGGGTCAGACCTAGTATGGTTTATAATTGATTGTGTAGGGGGCAGTCTGACTCCTTGTTCCCCCTATTGCTCCCATTGTGAATGTACGTTTATGACTGTACCTGCGGGCTGCCAATAACTAAGGCTAAAGGTCCAATAAGTTCTCCTAGAAATATTATGGCAAGTGCCATATACCTAAACTGTTTATTATGACAATGTATAACAGTGATAATAGGTCTGACTTATTTATTGCAAAAGCATTCATCGTAGCAAATAGACTTTTAGGGGTGAATTGCTTCGACTTTGTGTTGAAGGCTGCAGACCGGATTTTTCTTACATGGAATGTCACAGATTACTGTAGATGGCAAGTGTTTGGATAATCTCTTCAGACCAACCCACCAGATTAGAGATTTGCAAAGGGATAATCGAAATTTGATAGGGTTTGAATACCGTTTTGTCAACTACATTTCCTACAGATTTCTAATTTCATGGCTGAGGGTTGTCTGTTTACGTGAAATACAGCAGGCCTGACAGTTTTTATGAAAAACATTACGGCTATAGGCCTGAATGTTTCATTGGGAAACAGTCAGATTTGATACGTCTGCTCTGTTAAGACAAAGGCAGAATGCCAGCTTTATTTATTGTGAAAAACATTTGTTGAACCCAAAAGGTCTTATAATGTGTATTAGTATTATGGTATGTTAAAGGCAGTAGTCAGTTTTTTAAAATTATATGGCGTGTCACAGATTACTATGTTAGGCAAAGGTCTGACAAACTCTGTAGTAGAAGATTTGCACTCTGATAATACTGGTATGGTCCTTAACGGAGAGTTGCATATTGTTTTGCAAACTGTAATTCTGTAAATAATTAAGTTTCTTTGAAAGGACGCCGAAGCACTCATACAGTACTACAAAACCAAGTATAGAGTCCAAGCTGTAAGGACATATGTTCAACAACAATTTTCTTTATGGAGGGTTGTGCAATCTTCATAACACAAAAAACAGGACATTTATTTGTCACACAGTGACTTTTTCAAAGCTTAGAGCAATAAAGGTTGTAATCTCAGGTTAGAAAATAGGGAGGTAAAAAATGTAAATTGATACTTGTATAGCGCACTACTCACCCGGAAGGGTCTCAAGGCGCTTCTACGAATACCGCTGGGGAACCCATCCTGGCTTTCCCTGTGAGGCGTCCACTCCTGGGCACCCCCAAGGTGGAGGCCAGGCATCCTTAGCGTTGTGGGGGCCGTTGTGGAGATTAAGCAAGCTATTGCCCAGAGTTGCAGAGTGGGACTCCATGATTGGAATAGACACCAAGGCGAGAATTATCAGGTCCGCAGAATTTTTGAGCCCAAGACCCACCGAGGTGGGGAATTGAACCCTGGTCCTGGGCTAGACCTCTGCATCAGGGTCTGCCGCTCTAATCATTGAGCCACACTTCAGGTCCAAGCAGCAAAATTAACTTTCAAAGACGACACCTTATGTGTTGTTCAAGTTGGATCGAACACAAGTCATGGCACGGTAGATAGTAAAATCAAGTCTTATTTGAGTATGCATGAAGCCACAAACTTTAATCTGAATAATGGTCCGGTCACTCAATAAGTTTAGAGTGCAAGACCGATGCAGAGATGGCGAAAGGCACAATGACAGATTAGGGCTTACTATGGTCTCCTGCTAAATTTATGATACGATACGAGTGGTCAGAAGTTTATATTTGGATCTTGGGACAGCCCCTGCTAATATGCAGTTTTTTCGGCCACCATACACCAGTCCATGTCTCGGGACCATTCACTGAGTTGGCAACTCCCCCGATCCCAGTTCACAAACTATAATTTTGCTTCAACACAATTAGCCCTAGGTATGAAGATTTTTGGAGTGCCAGCTCATTAACTAAAGAGGCACTTTCAAATCTTAGCTAGACCGACTCATTGATTACATCTTAAAACGAGCGTTGGCAAACAGTTCCACTTTGCCACTAAGCCAAAACTTGATATAGAAGCCTACCTATGCCAAAGTGCGAGTAAAAATGATGATTTGTGTTCATTGGCTTCTCTAATGTACAGAAGGTGAACAATCTTGGAAAAAGTAATAAAGGCCATTGTTATAACAGAAATGCAGCACCTTTTCTGCATTCCCTCAATATCATGTAGGTCGTGCCTCATGCTGAGCTCATCATGAACATAGGAGTTAATATTCTATTTTTACAACAAATGATATCCATTTCAATAATCACTGCTTCCAAAACTACAAGAAAAAGCAGCACATTGGTAAGATTGGATATCAATTTGACACTCATGCCACAGCGCCTTTTTCCTCAAACTGGTCTAATGACCTATTACCTATTCTCATATAAGATTACTTGTGGCCAACAACTATCCAGGTTCATTTTAAATCAACCTAACATGTCCACAATTGTGTCACAGAAGTTCGCCAGACCCTCTAGTGTATTTCATCATTTGATGCCAGCCTCCCACTTTGAACATGGATTACACAAATCTAGAAAACATTTCTTCCTCAAAATGCTTTCACAGACTACCATGAAAACCACTACCTCCTCAACAAGCATTTGTGAGATTTTGAGCTACTGGCATTGTAAATGACAATGCCTTTTATTTATGTGTTTAAAAACCTGCAATAATAAAATATATTGTCATTTACAAAAAAAGTAGATCAAAGTTTCTAAAATGCAAAACCTATTGCATTACAAATGCTTGTTCACAAGCGCCCCATGGTGCGCTTTCATGTTAATAGAGGCCACAACCCTTTCTTTAGATGAGCAGCGTCTAAAGAAAGGTCCGCGGCCACTATTAAAGTGAAAGCGCAGTATGGGGTGAGTTTACAAACAAATACTTTTTTTGGTAAAAGCACCCCGTGAAAGAGTGCATGGTGTGCTCAATGTTGCAGGAATGCATGTAGTGCCTGAAGTAGGAGAAACTCATTAAACAAGAACTGGCATTGCCAATAGGTCTCGCAGTAGGAAAGTTGGAGCTATTACAAGTGCAAATAACAAAGCCCTTTATGTTTTTAAAATGAAAACAAAATTAAAAAGCATTGTTATTTGCAATTGTAATAGCTCCAACTTTCCTACTGCGAGACCTATTGGCAACGCCAGTGCTTGTTTCTTGATGAGAACACTAATGGAGTAGGACTATGTGCTTGTGAAGAAGGCAGGTCGAAAGGAGGGAGTGTCTATGGTCAGTTCTATATTCATACTTGCACGAGGAAATTATTGGTCAATTATCGTTCACCCACAACAGATACCTCTAATTAAAAGTGAACTTGGGAGAGGCTCGAATTTATGGGCTACAGACACCAGGCTAGCCAAAAAGAAAAACTCGATAACAAAAATCTGAACCCGATCTTGGAAAACTATTCGACATATTCCGATGTAGCCAGTTAAATCGCTCACCAAATTAGGTCCAAAAAAGTAGCAAAAAACCCACTCATCCCACCTTTTAAGATGTGCAGGCATACTGATGTCACTCAGCAAAGTGCAAAAGAGGCTATTGCTACATGTGCCTCAAACCTGTGAAACAGTTATTACGGGCATAATTGCAGGTTTGGAGTTAAACGAAAAGCAATGAAAATATTTTTCAACTGCCAGTGAAAACTTCCAACGAGGTTGTTTAGGTTAAACATAAATCAAAATACATGAAAATAACTTAACAGAACCTGTTTTATGAACGCTTATTCTAAACACATGCGCTTGGTTTATGGCTGTAGTCACAACAAGATATTTGTACGTGCCTCCCGTCACTCATGGACCTGGAATCCACATAACTACAGCCAGCCACTATGGCAGCCACTACAATACACCGCAGGCTAGCCTTTAGTGCCCAGTGCTCAACGACAGCCAGAGGTACTTACCCACTACTGCAACCAGTTGACACGCTGTTGCAGGGGGGAAATGACCAGAGCAGCCAAAAAGAATATACATTATAATGTCTGGACAGATATAAAGCACTTAGCCGAGGTTAAATACAAACATTGTCAAACTCCATAAGTTGGCCTCAGTAGGCCTGCATTTTTTGTTAATACGCATTAGAATTTCCAAATCAAGGCGAAAATGCACCTCAGAAATATTTAAAGAAGCCATCACAAAACATGTAAGCAGAGATTGGCCCATCAGCCTCGGCACTGAAAGATACTACTTTTCAGGCATATATGCAGAAAAAAAAATGTTATCACTCGCAGTGAACATAGTCAATGGCTTAAGTCGGCTGACCCTTAGCCCCATGGGAGAATGACGTCGTAGGCAGAAGCCAAATATGAATCATGCTTGAACAGACTAACGGATGAAGTGCCTGCTTGAATACACATACATATGTCCTTTTATTGTGAATTTTGGGGAATGAAGCTAAGCTATACCTAAATATGTGTAAAGGCCAAACCCTAAAAAGTGCAGATCCAGGCAAAAAGATGCTTTTGAGGCATCACAGCACTTCATGATTTTAAATATGGGACAACATATAAAGCTCCGAATACCATTTGTTCTATTTATCTAAGTAACCACTGAATAGTTTTGTGAGCTAGAAGTTTACGAGAAGCATTTATGTGGCTACATAGGTACCCAGAGGTTTTAGGTTTACTTTATACCTCTGGCCATGGGTGTTTTGATCCTTTTACTAGATAGGCATCCTTGCCCTTGCCTCTTCAGCCCTTGGTCTTGTGCTCCTTCAAATGCTGAATATTCCTCTAATGCAGATACGTAGACGAAAATTGGAATACTTTCTGCTGATGAAAAACGATCACAAAGTAACTCATTTCTTGTGGCGACCAAGTATATAATCAGGCCAGTATAGCCTCAGAGATGGCTTGTTGCCAGCATACACCATTGGAATCATTCAAATGTATTTCTGCTCTTATGTCTTTGACTGCAATAGGGCACTAAACAAAATGGCCATTTTAAAAAATAAAACAAACTCGTGCTGATTTTGAGATGGTTTGTTTACATGAAAGGATTCTGAAAAGAGATCCCTTTTACATGCATGATTAGCGCAGTTTACATTGTGCCGAGGGAGCCGTTTGAACACTAAATTGGCTGTAGAAGTAGGGGCTGCATGTCAAAATTATACCTTATTAAGAACCAGATGTACTATACAATTTTGAGGTTGCAAACCCTGCAATTTTCTTGAGATTTCCAAAGTCACAGAGTTTGCAAGCGTAAAATGGTGTGGAGTCATGCGCTAACCCCTTTAAAGAGTCGGTAAAGGCTTGGAATGCGTCCTATTAGTTCAGTCACAAACGGTGAGGGGGGAGGCAGGAGCGTTGCAGGGGGAGAGAGGAGGCTGCGGGTGAAAGAAAAGGGTCACTTTGCAGAGAAGAATGCAGCTAATTACCTGAAACTCCAGAGTGCACTTTGTGCCCTGAGCGATATCTTCTTAGAAGCACTGCTTGGCATTGTCAGGCAGCTCAAACGTGATCTGAGGCAACAGCGTAACCCAGACAAGCATTGGCAATTCAAGAATAGGTTGGAAATACACACGTGTCTCTGCCGGGCTACTGTAGTCATGACATACGGTCAGCAGCATTTCACAAGCAGAGAGATTACTCCGTAGATGAGCAGCCTCGAGGCTGGGCTGCCCCTCCTGCAGGGGAGAGTTAAAGGTCAGCAAAAGGTTCGAATAAAGTCGACGTTACCAAGCAAAAGCAAATGGTGGGGGCCTGAAGGAGGAGGGGGGTGCGAGGGATGAGTGAGGATGGGGCAGCAGGGGAGGGAACACGGCCTGGGGGCATAGGGGAGGAGAAGCCGCAGAGCGCACGCTGGGCGAAACCCTTTGATGTGCTGTGAGCGGACGGGAATTAATGATTAGGGGAGGAGAAGCGGGAAACTGAAAGGAGGAGAAGCCCTGGCCGTGAATGCGCGTGCATGTTTAATCACGTGATTCACGTGAACTGCATGAAAACCGCGGGGCTGAAAGCCCTTGGTTTGACGATGATTTTCGCCACTTGAATTCTCGTTCCCTCAATGCGCTTGCGCGCATTGTAGGTCACGAGACCTAAAAATAGTGCTTACAGACTAAAATAAGACGTACCACGTAACAACCGAAGTAAAAGGGCCAGTCCTCATAGGTTACAAATGAAGACCAGGCGATAGTAAGGAGGGATTAACAAGCCTATTAAAGAATCGGAAGCCAGCATTTAGGAAGGACAATGACAAATATGGGCGGAGAGTGGGCTGGGCTTCAAATTTATAGTCCAATACAGCATGCCTCTTAGAGCAGCGACTGCACTGCCCAGGCTCGACCTAAAAATAGCAAGTCCAGGTTGGTACAACATTAATTGACGTTAATTGATTGAGAGCTGGATTTGGGTAGATATAGGCTTGAGGTGGAATCAAGCGTAGGCAGCTGTGGTGTTCATAAGACAGGAAGTGTGAGGTGGTGGAGGAAAGGGACTTGAGGTAGGATGGAACTAGGCAGCCTTGGTGTGTTCTGTAACTACGATGTTCAACAGCACCAATGAGAGTGTCAACTTTAATAAAATAAGTAAAATAAGGACTGCCCCCCATTTCCCAAGTACCAGATCTGGTTTATCTGCAGCGCTTGAAAGTAAAAAAGACAGGTGGTCGCAGCATTCTACAAAACCTCTTTATAAATAAATACAAAATGCATTAGAACTAAGTTTCCAGTATGTCAAAGCGCTCTGAACAGCTGAAAGCCACATGTTGGCACTACCTAAAAAAATTTTTTTAAAAAGCCTGTTTAAGAAATGCCAAGAGAATCTTTAGGTAAGCAATCAGGAGTTTTCCCTCCCGAGTTAGCATCTCGGTTTTGAAACACATGCCAAGGGCACACCCCTGCTCACACGGTTATGGTGACTGACAGCTCCAAGTAGCTGGTCTGGATGAATTAATTCATAGTAAAGGTTTCAGTCGAACTTAGACAGCTCAGTCGGGGTAAACATCCGCAGAGGTCTGTCTTAAACGTTAATGTCCACCATAGGTCAAATACGTGCAAACAATGTACCTGTAAGGAGTGTGTGATAGATGAGATATAGATATCCTTAGTGAAGTCCTCCTGGACCTACGGACACCTCTGGTGTACACTTTGCAAGTTACATAGGCCAAACCCAAAATAACACCTAGGTTTAAGCTACAGTTGTAGAGTTTTATATGTAGCAGGTTGGTGACATGATGTAATTCAGGGGCATAACTCAGGCCCCCAACTCTTCAAGGGGTGCCTATTCAGATCAAGGTCAAAAAAGTATGTGAGGTATTAGAGACTCAGGGGCCCCTCATCACATTCTGTGGATTAAGAGCGGGGGTGTCAATTTCTGTGACATCACTGTTCCAATTTTAGTAAGACAGCTCGGTAGGTTTAGCCTGCTGCAAACATATTTAGATAAGTAGGCAAGCTGGAGGCTTCGGGTTCACATCTTGGAACAAATAAGGGATGACTTCAATAAAAAGGTCAATACAACTAGTGCTGCTTAGTTGAGTAATATTAAGTCTGTGCTGACCTTGAAAGCTTCTGCACAGAAGCCAAGGATTGTATGTGCATAGAGCCTGAAACACAGCCTGGGCATGGAAATTAAGACCCTAGCTGTCAACTACCTGGTGGTGTATGTTCACAGTATCAGATCTATAAAAGTGTTTAAAAATAAAAAATGGTGCAGTGCGCTATACAAAGCCAGGGCTCGGATTTACAACGATTCTACTGCCCTGGAACAGGTTAGCTGCCCGCATTCCTCTTTCCGAGCATCAGCGCCAGCAGCTAAAGTAACTTGCATAAAACGCTTCCCGGTTGGCACTGAGTTGCTGTCTGCCAATCAGAAGACGGCGTAGTGCACTGCAAAGGGGGGGCACTTTTGCCGGAGCGGTCTCACATAACTGCTGCTGAAACCCCACTCTGTCAACTATCCCATGGGGAGCAGGAAGCGAGAAAGGAAAGCATCGTAGCCTGCTGTGATTTCAATTTAAACGAGAGAGAAGCCAGGACAGGACAAGAGAGAGAGAAGCAAGGACAGGAGAGAGAAGCAAGGACAGGAGAGAAGAGCTGATACTTGGAGATGTGAAAAGAAAGGCAGAGATGAACTGGAGTAGAGGGATGATGAACAGACAGTGAGAGACAGGGAGACAAAACAGAAAAAAAAAAGATACATGTGAGGAGTGATGAGGGAAAGTAGGGTAGAAAGGTAAATGCGTGACAATAGCGAAGACGTGAAATGAGAGAGAACAGGTGTGTGAACAGGAAGGTGAAAAACACAGGGAAGACGGAACACTAGGCAGACAGAACACGAGACGCACAGAAAGGGAGAACGGAGAAGTGAGATGAATGAAGTGTGTGAGAACAAGATATAGAAAGTGGAAAAGACGATCAGGGCAGACTACGTTAGCCCAGCCCAGGTGTGCAATGTTCAGCCAATCCTGGCTTTTACATCACACTACTTTACATTCTGGGGCCTTTAGTTTCAGAAGCTGTTATGGTTAAATAGGGCTTGTGTAGCGCAAAGTCGTAGACTGGCATTGCAGATCTTTGATAGTCCGGGCTGTGGCTGTCCAGCGTCAGCTGCAGGACTGGACGCAGCCAGGAGCCGTTTAACAAAGCGCATGTGCCGGTAACTGAACACGCATGAACTCCTGGTGCCTCAGTCTTGCGGGGGACAAGCCCAGGGTCACACTGCAGACAGATGCGACCTACACACCTAACTCGATGCAGTGCCATAATTAAAGGCATTAGGTAAAGCCAGGTCTCTCTCCTATTCGGCAAGATGTTTCTGCGAGGTGAGCACCTGCTACTGACACTAGGAGTGACCTCCTGCAGGTCAGAGGAAGTTCGCAACCGGCAGGGTCAATGCACCCACATCCCCCGAAACAGAGAAGGATTAAAATGGGCAGCAGTAATGGTTGTTCATTTAAATTAATGACACCTGGGGAAGCGGAGTTGTTAAACGGAGGGAGGGGGCCCATGCAAAGCACCAACATTGTGCATGAACTCCTGACCGCCCCCTCCCCGGCCAATACACACAAACTGAAAGAAAACGATGCGGCCTCCCTCTGAACATGGTGGTGGCCCCATACTTCAGTGCGCCATAGACAATTCTCTGGCCTTGAATTGAAATAACCCCCCTCCCCCATAGAGGGTGGGGGCCCGGGCGACCCTGCTCGGAGGTGAAGTTTCCATTTCACATTGAAATCGGTAATCCTAAAGACAACGTCCACCAGAAGGGAGGTTTCTAAATCACTGCTAAAATCCATTCCAATCAGCGCCGCAGTGTGTAATTAAACAACAAAAGCAGTAAGACGGATATCGGAGAAAGTGGCACTCAATCGTATACTACAACAAGCATTGGCAAAGCAAAAGGCGGGCGTGTATCGTGCACACACACACTGAAAGGAGCATGTGCGGGTGGACAACCACACTGAGTGACATCCAGGGTCAAGCTCGCTCCGAGGAACCGACGGGGGGGGGGGGGGAGGGAAATTGAAAGCGCGCGATGGGCGCGCTGCCAGCCTCCGGGGACAGGAGATGGGCACACATAAGGAGTGCACATCTCCTGTCCACGCGTGCCACCTCCTGTATCCCTTCCAGCACCAAAGCGGCAACAATAGAGTCTTGCTAGCGAAGCAGCGCACGCGCTGCGTTCGTAGCGTGACCTAAAAAGATACATAGGCCCTCTGAGCACAGTTTACCATTTGCAGAAATTAGAAGCTTTCTTTACATCAAGATATTAATCATTTAACCTTTGCATCTTCATTCACTCAAAAAGCTGTGTGCTGATTGTAAGATTATAAAAAAAATATTAAGGATGTTTACACAAGAAAACTGCATCACTAGCACCAGAAAAAAGGATGCAGACTTCCCATTACCTTTGGCGCCGAAGGTGCGCTAAAGGTAAGCCCGTCTACGCCCGTCCACGCCAGTCCGCGCCTGGACCGCGCCCTGCGCCAGACCCCCTGGTCCCCGCAAAGCGCACCCCCCCAGCATAACGTATGGCGCCGCCACCCTCCTAGCCCTTAACCCCGGACGCACACCTCTATGCTGCGTAGCTGTCCCAGGACTCACCCATGGACCCTTCGCCTGCCACTCCTGCAAATTTACCAGCAAATTTACCAGCATCAAGACCCATACCACATCCACTAACACCAAACACAGCTCCGACTCCAACCACGTGAAGTGCATCCTACTTAACACCCGCTCGGTCCACAAACGCCACCGAACTCTGGGATCTACTCGACACTACATCACCAGCAGTCGCCTTCCTCACTGAAACATGGATGAACGCATCATCAACACCCGACATAGTCATAGCCATCCCGGACAATTACAAGATCATCCGAAAAGATCGCACCAACCAAACAGGAGGAGGCATCGCCATCGTCCATAAGAACACCATCAAAATCACGACCAGCTCCGACGATAACCTTACAACCGCCGAACACCTCCACTTCCAGATCCACACCGACCCTAGGACCACACTCAGAGGCACCCTCATCTACAGGCCTCCAGGAACCCGTAAACAATTCAGCGAAGACATCACTGACTTCATCAGTCCACATGCCCTCGCCTCCGAGAACTACATTCTACTGGGAGACCTCAACTTCCACCTGGAAAAAGAAAAACGACAGAAAAACCACCACCCTTCTTGACAACCTGGCCAATCTAGGCCTTAAACAACTTGTTGACACCCCCACCCATGTAGCTAGACATACGCTAGACATACGCTCGACCCAATCTTCACCTCCAGCAAACATCTCCTTCGAGCGCACCACAGCTCTCCATTGGACGGACCACAGCTGTGTTCACTTAAGCTACAAAACCACCTCGACCCACAACCCCCCACAACCTATTCCCCGAAGAAAATGGAACAAAATCACCACCGACCAACTCCTCACAACGCTCAACCAAAACCCACCCGCTCATCGGACCCAAACAAAGCTGCCATCAAATTCAAACAATGGATCACTCACAGCGCTGACGAATTAGCACCCTTGAAGAACCATCACACCTAACAAGACAGCAAAAAGGCCCCCTGGTTCAACGATGACCTTAAGAAATCCAAGAAGCTATGCCGTACTCAAGAAAACATGGAGAAAAAACCCAACCAACGACATGACCACCTTCAAGGCAGCCACCTGCAAACACCACCAGCTGATTCGATCCACCAAGAAATCAGCAGTCAAGAATCGACTCGACAACAACGCCCATAACAGCAAGGAACTATTAAACATCGTCAAAGAATTCACCAACCCCACCGCAGCCTCAAACAACATCACTCCCTCCCAAGACCTCTGCGATTCGTTATCCTCCTTCTACAACAAAATTGCCGACATACAAAACAGCTTCGAAAACAGTTCCAACGAACAATCCTCTCCACCCCCCTCAGATCCTAAACCGCCCTCTAACAACCTCAGCGCCTGGAACCCAATCACCACTGAAGACACCATCCGCCTAATGAATTCCATCCACTCTGGCTCGCCAACCGACCCGTGTCCCCACCACATCTTCAACAAAGCAGACTCCATCATCGCACCCCATCTCCATGACGTCATTAACTGTTCCTTCAACTCTGCTACCTTCCCAGAAAACTGGAAACATGCCGAAGTCAGCGCCCTCCTGAAGAAACCCACAGCAGACCCCTCTGAACTTAAAAACTACCGCCCCATATCCCTCCTCCCATTCCCAGCCAAAGTCACTGAGAAAGCAGTCAATAGCCAACTCGCCGCCTTCCTCGAATCCAACAACTCCCTCGATCCCTTACAGTCCGGCTTTCGAGCCAAACACAGCACCGAAAACGCCCTCATCGCAGCAACAGACGACATCTGAACACTACTGGACAACGGAGAAACAGTAGCCCTCATTCTACTCGACCTCTCCGCCGCCTTCGACACTGTCTGTCACAGCACCCTCATACAACGCCTCAGCACCATCGGCATAAAAGGAAAAGCCTTGGACTGGATCATCTCGTTGCTAGCTGGAAGAACTCAGAGTCCGACTTCCCCCATTCAAATCAGAGGCCACCGAAGTCATCTGAGGTGTACCACAAGGGTCCCACCCTCTTCAACGTTTACATGAGTCCACTCGCTTCCCATCACGCGCCAACACAACCTTAACATCATCTCCTACGCTGACGACACCCAGCTGATCCTTTCCCTCACCCAAGACCCCAACACCGCCAAAACCAATCTTCACGAAGGCATGAAAGAAGTAGCCGTATGGATGAAAAACAGCCGCCTAAAACTTAAAACGGAAGTGCTCATCCTAGGATCATCCCCCTCTGCCTGGGACGACTCATGGTGGCCTTCGGATCTGGGCTCAGCACCCATACCAACAGACCACGCACGTAACCTTGGCTTCATCCGGGACTCCTCACTCTCGATGACCAAACAAGTGAACGCCGTCTCATCCTCCTGCTTCAACGTACTTCGTATGCTCAAAAAAATCTTCCACAGGATCCCCGCCGAGACAAGAAAGACTGTCACCCACGCACTGGTTACTAGTCGACTAGACTACGGAAACACCCTATACGCCGGAATTGCAGCCAAATTACAGAAAAAACTCCAACGCATCCAAAACGCATCAGCGAGACTCATTCTGGACATCCCTCGCCAAGATCACATTACCAGCCACCTGAAAGACCTCCACTGGCTTCCCGTCAACAAGAGAACATCATTCCGTCTCCTCACCCACGCACACAAGGCCCTCTACAAACTAGGACCCGAATGCCTCACTCGACTATCCTTCTACACACCCACCCGCCAACTAAGATCCTCCAATCAAGGCCTCGCCGCAGTTCCGCGTATCCAAAGATCCACCATGGGAGGTAGATCCTTCTCCTACTTGGCAGCCAAGACCTGGAAATTACTCCCAACTCACCTCCGCCTTACACAGAACCACATCTCCTTCAGAGAAGGAGAAAACCTGGCTATTCTATAAATAATGAACCCCCTCCCCAAGCGCCTTGAGACCCTCTGGGTGAGCAGTGCGCTATATAAATTCCTGAACTTGAACTCAAATCAAGTCTCCCTAAAGGTCCATATCTACATATCCCAATATGGAAGATACTTACAAAACTTGTCAAAAAGACAAGTTGACCTAAAAAGCAGTGGTTAATATAGACATCAGAGTAGGCTGAGCAGGAGGAGGAGCTTAGCGCACATCCAAGATGGTCGCGTGAGCAAAGGGCTCCCGAGACCCTCGCTGCCTCCTACATATATCCTGTCACAGATGAACGACGGGTTACTGCGGATATAACCCTGCTGATCTCATTGCTTTTTTCAAAAATCGATTTGGACGCCGAGAACCAGAATTACTCCACTCTGATACCTGAAGGCCTACATCGAGAGACAGCCCGGGACTCGAGCCTACGGAATACCCAGGGGACAGTTGAACAACAACGGCTAGTGGAAGACGGCTGGTGCCCCTGGTGTACTTTGGGTTTCGTTTTTTCTGCTCTTGTCTACTGAAAGACGGCTGCCATTGCTCTTGTCGGCCCAAGGTCCAATTTGATTGAACGCTCCTACAGGGCGCCCTGTCTTGACTTTACACAGCTTTCTCCGCGAGGAGCCATTCACACCAGGTCCCAAAGGCCCCTTTGGGGCACGCAGCTCAACATGGCGTGCAAGCCTGACAGCGAGAGACGGACGGTCAAGATTACGTCCCAAGGAGGCGCCACTCAATCCAACATCATGGATCGATATACTCGCCGTAAGGGTTCCCCCAGCGGTAAAACTCCGGAGGACCTTGGAGGTGGCCCCCCAGAAGCGGAAGAGTTGACACTGCGAGACATAATGGGCGCCATTGCGAGCGTGAAAACATCCATGGGCCAGCAATATGAGACATTGGCCTCCAAAATAGACAGTGGCTATTGATGTCAATTTGATTAGGACGGACTTGGCTAAAACTAATGAACTGGTCAAGTCGTTGGACATCAAGACTGCCAGTCTTACAGCCGACGTGTCCGATCTCCAGACTGAGGTCCGAAACTTGAGAACTTCAAACGATCAGTTCGCCCGTCGGCTGGATGACTTCGAAAGTCGTGCAAGGCGCAACAACGTACCCATTATCGGCGTTCCGGAGAAGTCTGCTGAAAAAACGACGGATCTCCTTGTGGAAGATCTGATATTAAATCTTCTCGCCCCCAAGGGCCTCAGCAATTTCTTCGCGGTGGAGCGTGCCCACAGAGTTCCGGGCGGAAGACACAAACCAGGCGCCCCACCACGGCCCATAATTGCCAGAATCTTTAGTTTCAGGGACATAGATGCCATCCTGCAGGCATCGAGGACCAACGGCCCCACGAAAATTGAGAACGCGTCTATCAGTTTCTACCCAGACTTTACCCAATCGGTACAGAAACATTGAATGGGATTTACCGGGGTGAAACGGAGACTGAGAGACTTGGGCTTGAAGTACGCCATGCTCTTCCCTGCCCGGCTACGGGTTGAACATAACGAACATGTGCTCTTTTTTGATCGGCCTGAGGTAGTTAGTTACTGGGTAGACACTTTGACGCATCGTGACCGCACGGAACAACCTGGAGGTGCGGAAGGTGGCCCGATGGAACAGGTGGAGTGAGCGGGATCGGCGTGTGCAGTTCATGGACTTTGCAGCAGTTCGTTGAAATCTTGGGTTAATGTGAATATAATGATTATATACCCAGAGGCGGCGGGGTAATTGGGACTCTTCCTCCTCCCGGGGTGTTCCTCTTTCTTCTTGTAGATTAGTTTTGGGGTAGGGCGACAGGCACACTGCAAGTTGGGGTGGTTTTTTGGAATAACGCAGGGGTGCAGGGAGGGGGGGGGTGTGTTTGGGGTTTTTTGGGGTGGCGGGGGGGTTCTTTTTTTCTTTTTGTGTTGTTACAGAGGCTACGTATCATTGTACAATTTGACTTTTGTGTCCTTCTCACGGTTTGGGAGATTCCGCCAGCATTCATGGGATGTGGGTTGAGAGTATTAAGTTGGAATGTCAATGGCTTGGGAGACAGGATAAAGCGGGGGATAGTATTGCAGTACTGAAACGCCTTTCCCCTGATGTAGTGCTATTACAGGAAACGCACTTGGTGGGAAACACATGTCACGCAATGAATAGGCGAGGTTATCGGCTGATCGCACACTCAGGGTTTACCTCCGGATCGAGAGGGACTGGTGTTCTTGTTAGGAACTCCCTCCCCTTGAAAGTTGACAATACCATCCTAGATGATAGGGGACGATATGCCGCTATTACTGGCAGATGGGAGGGGAAGACGATTTCTATACTCTCCGTATATGTTCCACCGGGTTTAAAAACCACAACATTCGCCGACTTGGGGAAGATGGTGTTGGGGCTCCCCGAAGGGATTTTAGTTGTAGGTGGAGACTTCAACTCTGTTTGTGGTAGAGGGGATCGTAACCCCCCCCAGGGATCTTACAAGATAGCAATCCTGGCTTGGAGCTTCCTGTAGACATTGGGTCTTCACTGTTGGAGACTGATGCATCCCGGACAGGCCCAATATACCTTCCACTCTGGTGCACATGGGAGCCTCGCGAGGTTTGATTACGTCCTCATGCCGGGCGGCACAGGCCGGATCGGTGAGAGATGTTAGACACTTGGCCAGAGGCATTTCGGACCACTCCTCACTATGGCTTCTTATTGATATCCAGCTGGGAGCCGGGGGTCGGTTGCCCCGATCAATCCCTGGCATCTCCGGAACCCTGAAACCCGGGCGGGTGTGGTCAAGACTATCGATCACTACTTTGCTGAAAATGTGGGGTCTGTGTCCTCATCTATATCGCTGTGGGAGGCCTTTAAAACTGTGATTCGAGGCCAGACACTGTTGTTGATCGCCTGTGCTAAGAGACATAAGAACGAGGAGGTTGTGCGACTGGAGTCTTAAATCACTGCCCTGGAGGCAGAACTAGAGTCCGGGGTCACAGTTAGACTATAGAGCCCTGGTGACAGACGCTGCTAAAGCCATGAGTCGCGAGCAACAGGGACGATGTGGGTGATAAAGCGGGGACGTTGATCGCATGGCTGGATAAAAAGGAAAGATTGAGTCGAGTTGTGCCAGTTGTTGAAAGAGCGGATGGCGTGCGTGTGGTTGATCCGCTGGGGATAGTGGAGGGATTTGCATGTCACTTTAAAACGGTATATGCGCCAGTCTCAGACAGGCCTGAGGAGGACTCACATTTATTGCTCAGAGATATCGCATTGCCTAGCTTGTCTGTTGGCTTTAAGTTCAGACAGGTACTTTTGAGTTTTAAACAGTGAAGTAATTTTTGGGCAGTGTATGGTTTGAGGCAGGAAGTAGAACTATTTAAAAGTGCATGTGATGAAGCCTAAGTAAATTCATAATTATACCAGAGAAGCCTTAGTCAATCCATAATTTGAACAGAGAAGTTTATCTCAATCTATAACTATAATAGAGGGACAGTAAATAACTATCAGAAAATGTTTCTTCAAATTAACTTAAAGTGCACAACATAGTTCCCCTTACAAATTAACAACTTATCTTTGTGAAAGCAATTGAATATTTGAGTGAAAATCCTTTCCAAATGTACCTCAGGTAGTATTAGTCAAAATGGCTGCGTTTCCCTCTCATTTTTCATATATATTGATGTACATAACCAATCAAATGTCAGCACATAAAAAGTACAAAATGTAAGTAACATTTTAATTGGTTGAAAATTGTAACACTTTCATATGTGTTTTTGTCATGTAATTTACCTCAGGATATTTAGACAGAGCTACAGCCTAAATGCATCAATGGAATTCAACCAAATTTGGGAAAATGGTAGGGACTGGTATGTAGTAGGGTCTATTCTATATTTGGTGAAAGTGTCTCCAGTGGTTTTGCTGTAAATTAACTTCCCACATTTCTTGGGGAGCGCTTACTGGTGCGTGCCCCAGTACGCGCACTGGGAGCGCTACGGGAGTCCGCCATTTTGTGTTTCGGTCGAATTGAGATACAAGATGGAGGACAAACAACGTTGGGAATGGGTAAAAGGGGGCACAGTAGACACCCACTGACCCTCTAGGTTTTCTGAGGGGAGTTTAGGATGTGCATATATGCCAAAAAAATAATTTTAATTTCGCGGGGGCCCGGTACGCGCACCGGGGAGCGTACTCTGGTGAAAAATAGTGAAAAAAGTTAGAGAAAGATAATCATTTTGAGTGATCAGAGGTAGGGTAGCTCTAAAAAGAGCTTTTGGGTTCTGTGGCTGATTTAGGTACCTACAAGTAGGTTCCAATGCACAGTCTTAAATTCAGGAGGAATATTCTATTCCCCTCATCTGAAGTGCACACCATCTCCTCTGTAGATATCTTGCATGTTGAAACGCAAGTTATTGTTGTATATTGAACCCATTCCATAGTCTCTCGTAAGCAGAAACAGATTTATTCACATGTTTCCGTGCTTTCTCAAATTGTGGACAAAATTGGTTGGACCAGTTCCATTTCTGTCTTTGACATATATTAGAATATACCAAGGCAGTTTGTGGAAAAAGTGCCATCAATTGATTAAAGGTGTCCTTTAAAAGCATTTCCAGACCTACCCCAGTCAAAGTGCCAAGTCATTTCCTCCACAGTGCAGTATTAAGAGGTCAGGGTTTGGCAGATGCAAAAAGGTTTTCACCAATGGTATCAATTGGTGACATCTCAATCCTCTCTGGCCAATCCACTTGATTTCCACATTTGTTAAATCAAGGTTGTGAAAATTTCTGCTAGCTGCATACCTTTGAGCCCAGTGGATGTAACTAGGTCCAATAATCCAGACAGAATACATGGTGAGAGAAGGTTCTGGTGCAGTCAGATGAAGTGTGGGAATGAAATGGCAGTTGGAACAGTAGGAGTTTACCAAAAGAAAATTTGGAGTTTCACTGCTCTGAGCAAGCAATGATTTAGTGTTCAACTATCTGAATCCACCAAAGTGTGGGTGCATGGTTGTGAAAGAAGCAATTTGAATGGTTAAGAAAGTCAATTAAAGAAACATTCCATCGGATAAGCTGGTGTATTGAGAGGTCAAACATCCTTGCTTAGTTCATTTGCAACATTGTAGAATAAACTTTTGAACCTGAGAGTTAAGTAAGGAGAGAGTTGCTATGGTGACAGATACAAAGGGCTGAGGGGGGAAGGGTGTTGGTTTGAAAATAGTGAGGGAAGAGTTTTGATTGGTTGAAAGGAGGCATATCTGTGTAGAATTAGAGGTTTTCTGAGCCAGTCATGGTTGCAGTGTGTGGAATGCATACCCTTTGCTCTGCTAAAGAAAAATTGGTGTGTGTGTGTCTGACATTGTTCTCTATCTCCCAAAGCATTTGTAAAGGTAAGAGATGATTCATTTAATTTAGATAGAGTTGTATGCTCTATGGAGAAGATTTGGAAGCAGATTTTTTTTTTTCAATGTTGTTTTGGGTCATGTTTTTTTATAATGCTTGGTAAATATGCTTTTTAATGCATAGAGGAATTGAATTTTGTAAAATTGAGAAGTTTCTGTAGTGACATGGAATGCTTGTACATAGGACCTGTGCTGTGTTTCTAAAATGTTATTTAAAAAACGAGGTGTAAATGAATGCCTTTTATATTTTTGAGAAGGAATTATTAGTGTTTGCCTCATTAAATAAATATATTTGAACCTTTTACAATGATGTTACCTGCATTACCTCAGATTAGGATGCAGATTGAGCTTCTTTCTGGTTGGTTTGTGGCATGTTGTTTGGAAATACTTGATATTAACATATACAAGATAGAGGAATTGTGTTTTGTGAAATAGTGAGGTTTCAGTAGTGAAATTGTATGCTTGTACATAGGACCTGTGCTGTGTTTCTTAAATGTGATGCGAGAAACTATTTTGGGGTAGATGAATAGTTTTTACATTTTTGAGAAGGAATAAATAGTGTAGATGAGGGGAGGCCTGTCCAGGGGTTTAGATGAGGTGAGGCCTGTCCAGAGGTGCAGATGAGTTGAAGCCTGTTTAGGGTTGTAGATTGGGTGAGGCTTGCACAGGGGTGCAGAGGAGGTGAGGCCTGTGTTCAAGAGTGTAGTGGGAGAGAAAAGTCTGTTCAGGGGTGCAAAGGAGGTGAAGTCTGTTTTAGTATGCAGTGGGGGAGAGGCTTTTTGAAGTCCTGTCCATTGCACTCTTCGACACAGGCCTCACCTCCTCTGTTCTCCTGGACAGGCATCACCTCATCTGCACTCCTGTTCAGGCCACACTTCTTGTGCAACCTGTCACTATTAATTATACCCTGTACATTGAGGTCTGTCAAGGGGGCACAGAGGAGGTGAGGCTTGCCCAAGGGTCAGAGGAGGTGAGTCTTGTCCATTGCACTATTGGACACAGTGCTCTATTCCTTTGCACCCCTGGATAGGCCTCACCTCATCTGCTCAATCTGTTTACTAATCTGAGGAAACACAGGTGACATGATTGTGAAATGTGCTAATATATTTATTTAATGAGGCAAACACTATTAATTCTTTCTCTAAAATATAAAAGCCATGCATTTACTCCAAAATCGTTTTTTAAATAACATTTTTCAAACAGCACAGGTCCTATGTACAAGCATTCCATGTCACTAGTAAAACTTCTCAATTGTATATAATGTAATACCTATATTCAGCAAAATCTATGTAACAAGCATTAATAAAAACATGACAAACCAACAATAAAGCTCAATCTGCATCGTAATCTGAGGTAACGCAGGTGACATCATTGTAAAAGGTTCAAATATATTTAATGAGGTAAACACTATGAATTCCTTATCAAAAATATAAAAGCCATTCAATTACCCCAAAATCGTTTTTAAAATTACATTTTAGAAACACAGCACAGGTCCTATGTACAAGCATTCAATTTCACTACTGAAACTTCACTATTTCACAAAAGACAATTTCTCTATGCAGCAAAATGTTTTAACCAAGCATTATCAAAAAACATGACTAATATGAGGAAACAGATGACATGATTGTGAAATGTGCCAATATATTTTTTGAATCATGCAGATAGTATCTAATCAACCTTTTTCTTTGTAATATGCTGTCCTTGAGTCACTCCCTATTACACCTTTTGTCTGTTTTATACCCTCTTTCTGACTTTTTTTCTCTCTTCTTGTTACACCCTCTGTCTGACCTACTTCAAGCAAACATCCCGTCTGATTTACTTTTCTTACACACTCTCAAACTTACTGTCTGTCTCTTCCTTTACAAGCTGTCTCTGTTTTAGTCTGTTTTGCAACCTTTTCCCTTGTAACACCCTCTCTCTGTCTTACTTCCTGTTAAAACCTCTGTTTTACACCCTGTTACATCCTTTTTCTGACTTACTCCCTTTTTTTGACTTACTCCCTCTCCCTATTACATCCTTTTTCTGTCTTTCAACATATTAAACACTCTCTCCGTCTTAGTCCTTCCGTATGTTTTACTCCCTCTACCTATTTCTTTGTCTGAGTCTCTGTGTCTTTGTGTTACTCCCTCTAGCTGTTTTTCTTTGTCTAGTTATTATTTGCTGTGGTATAAACTTAGATATGTTGCAAATTAATGTTTATATCGTTTGCTTATTGTCATTGCTTTTTTGTTTGCTAATAGTGGTTTATAAGGTGTTATTTTTTTCTTTACCACAGATTAAAACCAACATTATAAAAGTAAGCAAAAATGCCGTCAAGGCAAAGGAGAAGAAAAAATACCATACGGAAAAGAACAAAAAAAGCAACGGAATTAAAGGAATCCCCTACAACAAGTACTTCCAAAAACACAAAAAAAGCTCCTGGTAAGACAACTAAGTCTTTTTTTCGGAATATATGTAGAGGAAAAAAATGTTACCGGTAATGTGAAGATCCAGAATGAGAGAGCAAATTTGAAAAGGAAGGAGGCAGTCAAAAAATGTTACTACTGGAGCAGGAGAGAAGAGTATGGATAGCAATAGAAGGCTAAATCAATTTAGGGACATTTGTAGACGAATGTTTCGCAATATGGTAGTTTTAAATTTGCTAAAAAAATGAAAAGAAAGATAAACTGAGAGCTGCTTTTTACAAGAAAAAGAAAAATGTAGAGAAGATTGTTGATCAGGCTTTTGAAGTTAAGAAAAAATTATTTATTTTAGTAATCAATAGAATTAGGATACTTAACAAGGCAATTGATTTTTTCAAATTGAACAGTAGATGGAAAAGAATAATTAATCGGACTAATTTTTGTGAAGTATTTTCTGGAGAATGGATGCATAGTTCAAGTTCTGAGCCATTTTTTAATGAGGAGAGTTACTTTCAGGAAAATGATTTGGTGCATGCAGTTGACACCAGTGGTCGAGCATATGAGGTGAAAGATGGTTGTCCGATGGAAAAAGAGAAACTTGTGTCTAGAGATGCAGAAGAGGTGTTTGGTGATGAAGTTTTAGGGAGACGTACTAAGGGTCCAGTGTACACATGGAAGTGCAGTAGTATTTGTAGTGTGCGACAGGATTCAATCGATTTGCTTCGAAATGTCTTACGTACATATAGTAATAAAAGTGTAAAACAGAAAATTAAGATCTTGCAAGAGTTAGATCCTTGCAGAGTGAGAGAAAACACAGGTTTGCATTGGCATTCACTGGCTTGTCTTTCTAGAAAAGTAGGTCAGTGTTTTTCATCATTTTAGGATGTTGGCAGTGCATCATAATAAGGTGAGGAAATTAGTGAGAGTTGTATTATGCAAAAAGTCCAGCACTTAAGCTTAAACAGTGCTCTTTTGCATGGATCTGAAGTAGATGTGAAGACTATTTGAGAAGAAATTGAGTTTTGTTATTTTGGGAACAAAGAGGAGAGTGTAGAAATGGATGGTAATGTGGAAGACAATGTACAGATTTCAAGTATAGAAAAGTTTGACGAGGAAATTACGAAGTTTAAGGTGAAATCAAGTGAAAGGCCCAATTTAACTTGTGTGTGTTGTCGACCGACTCATAAGATTCAGACTAGGTTAGTTGATTTATATGCAAAATGTGAATTGGAAAACAATAGTGAATGGAAGGATTTTGTAAGTTATTGGTTGGTGGAGAATTCTTTTGATTTGAGTTTTGATCAGCGTATTTGTAATGATTGTTTTAAAAAATTAAATGAAAACAGAATGCCTGCTAGAGCTGTTCATAATAATCTTCAGTTGATAGATATTCCTTCTGAATTGAGTGATTTAAATACTTCTGAATCTATTTTGATTCAATGTGTCCATCCTTTTCAGGCTATTGTTCGGATGGAGCCTAAGATAGGGAAATTGCCTTCTACAGATTTACAAAAAGGATTAAAGGGAAGAGTTGTTTATTTGCCTCTAGATGTCAAGAAAAATATTGATACAATTGGTGTAGAAAGAGTAGAAGAGGATTCTCTGGTTATTCTAGTTAATGGGGTTCCGACAAAGAGTAAGAAAATTTGGTAAGATTTAGTGGATGTTAGGAAAGTCAAAAAGGCAACGTTGTATTTGGTCAAAAACAATGAGTACTACAAAGATGTAAGTGTTGGAGCAGAGGAAACAGCTACAGAAGACAGTGATTGTTCAGTTGGCAAAATTGAAAAAGTTGATGTGTCTAGAAGTGAAGAAATATATGAACATTATACTGTACATCCTTTGCATTCCAAAGAAGTAATGGGGAATACAATTGACTGGTTTCAAATGAAAGCAGCAAAAGGAAGTCCTATTAGTGTATGGGAAGAAAGTTTGGAAGCTCGTTGTTTTCCACAGTTATTTCCAACAGGTCGAGGTGGACGATATGACGATCGACCAGTTCAAATTCCTGCAGCTGAATACCGGACTTTAAGATTATATGCTGAAGATCCAAGGTTTTGTCAATGCATTCCGTATTGGTTTCATCTACTGTATGAAAGTGATTTGTCTGGGCTTTCTTATGCAGTTAATCATATATTGAAAAGTGGAGCTCATCTGCAAAATGTTTCGGCGAAGGACTTTATGGAGAAAGTCAATCTGCAAGACAGTATTTTGAAATCTCAGCTAATCAATCTCATGGCATGTCAGCGTGGAACAAACTAGTATTGGTTCCGTCGTCATGGGGACTTGAAATGTATGCTAAGAAACTTAGGAACTCCTACATGGTTCCTCACTCTTAGCTGTGCTGAGCATGCATGGGACGACTTACTTCAATTCCTACGAGAGGCAAATGGAAACATACAAAATATAGAATTGAAAACACCTGGAGAACTGGGTTCTTTGGATCCAGTGAATGTTTGCAGATATTTTAATCAGATTTGAAGCTATGATGTCTTATTACCAACAAAAAAAATCCTCCCCTTGGAGAGGTTTTGGATTTCTTTTGGAGGAAGGAGTATCAATCGAGAGGTGCTCCTCACATACATATGTTGTTATGGATTAAAGATGCCCCCAAATTTGGAACTGATTCGGATGACACAGTGATGAGTTTCATTGAAGAATATTCAACATGTGCTGTTCCGAAAACTTCTGAAGAAAACAGTTTAAGGCAACAAGTTTTATGTTTTCAATCCCATCGTTGTGGAAAGTACTGTCGTCGAAAATTTTAAAACAAGGAGAAGTTCTACAAGAAATGTCATTTCAGCAAGTCTCTATGCCAAATAAAGATCATTTGGGTGAGTCTAGGTCTTGCTGCAACACGAAACAGAGTTTTGAACTCTGTACAAGAAATTGAATATTTGGCGGAGAAAGAACCAAACAGTACAGATATTTTGAAGACAAACATGTTGGATACATACTATCCAAATAGAAGTACTCACCTTGAGAACACTTGTTTGTATGAAGTTCTACAAAACTACTGTTATAAGAGGAACATCACAGAAGATATCAATAATGGAAAATATGCTGTCATTGGGTATGAAGGATGTCTAGTGAAGCAGAGAAAAGGCCATTTGATTAATCATCGAAAATTGAGTTGCGAATCTCCAGACAAAAGAGAATTTTACTATTTAGCTCTTTTGCAACTCTTTAAGCCATGGCGTACAGAAGAGGAACTACTTGGAGATTTTCTCTGTTATGAAGACTCTTAATGCAACCAAGGATACCATAGAATTTCCTGTTTTTCCAAATTATCGGCAAATGTTGAACGAAGAAATAGAGCAAGAAGCCACAATTGCTGAAGAAATTGCTAGAGACAGTTCTCAAGACAGTCAGAGTTCTACTTCACTGAGTCAGGATCCACTAGGAGGACCAGTTATCCAAAATGAAGCTGCAACTGCCATGGAGGAGGTGGAAAGTGCTATGGAACAAGCTCAAGAGGATGTAGTTAACTTAAAAGATTTGGTAAAGCAACTAAACGTTGAGCAGAAAAAGATATATGACGAAGTCACAGAACAGATTGAACATTGATTCAGACATGAGAAAAAAAGAGTGCTCATGTACATCATTTAAGCCTGTCCGACTGTACGTAAGTGGAGAAGCGGGAACAGGAAAAAGTTTTCTGATTAAAGCCATTGCAACTTATCTGCAGGAAAGGACTGAATCACCGCTGTCTTGTGTTGTAACCGCTCCAACTGGACTGGCAGCACAAAACATTAAAGGGATTACTCTACATCGTTTACTGATGCTGCCAGTTGAACATGATAATAAATTGCATTACAACAAGCTATCTGGAGATGCGTGTTCTGAAGTTTCCAGAGTCCTGAAGAAAATGAAACTTCTTATCATTGATGAAGTAAGCATGGTCTCAAATCTAATGCTTGCTTTTGTGCATTTGAGAATGCAAAAAATTCTTAGAACAGAGTATGATGTGTTATTTGGAGGAAAACACATTATTGTTTTTGGAGATCTACTGCAGTTGACTCCAGTAAAAGGACAACCAGTGTTTAAAATGCTCACGCATGAAGATACCAGGAAGTCCCTTGGAAGCATTGGAAACGTTTATATGGTTAAATTTTAAATATGCAGAACTGCTTCAAAATATGCGACAGGCAAAGGATGAAGATTATAAAAATATTCTACAAGATGTAAGAATCTGAAAAGTAAGTGAGCTTGGGAAAGAAGCTTTACATGCTCGATTAATTTCAAATGTGTATCCAAATGAAAACATTCTTCCAGAGAATATTTAAGAAAATTACTGAGAAGAAATCTGGGATATGTTTGATGCCAACTCTGCAAGAATGTTCCATCTTCAACAACAAAATGTTAAAGTTAGAAAATGAAGAGATTGTGAAACTGGAAGCAATAGATAAAATAAAGCATATGGGTGCAACAATTGTTTTGTCAGAAAATTTGAAAACAAAATTGGATTCATTAGAGAAAAGTATATCTAAAACAGCTGGATTTGAAAAGACTCTGAATGTGTTTAAATTGTCGTATCATTTTGAGAAGGAATTTAAATGTTGAAAGAGGTCTGGTAAATGGAGCAATGGGTCATGTTGTTCATTTTGTGAATTATAGAAATAGAAATGGAATTGAATTTTTAAAAATAAAATTTGATGGCATTGAGCAAGAACAACAAATCAGTCGCTGTTCTGCTAGATTTGTGCATGTAAAAGATTTATATGTTCGCCGAAAACAGTTTCCTGTTTGTTTGGCATATGCGGTGACAATTCAAAAATCTCAAGGTTTAAGTGTAGATAGTGCTTTGGTGAACATTGGAAGTTCTGTGTTTAAAGAGGGTATGGCATATGTGGCATTATCAAGAGTCAGAACTTTATCAAGATTGTACTTGATTGAGTGTGATGAGACAAAGATTTGTGCAGATGTAGATTGTGTTAAAGAATACAATAGGTTAAGAAGAGAGTATGTCCCACATTTGCCTCAATATCCTCTGTTTGAAAAACGTGTGGTAGGCCAAAAAAGGAGAAATGAGAAGAATTGCAGTGAGGTAGTAGCAAAAAGACAAAAAGTAGATGAAACTGTAATTGTAAGCAGAAAGAAAAAGGATTCTGTTGAAGAGGTTGTTGGATTTCAATTTGAAAACAGTTCTGGTGTCAACTGATATGCGAATGTAGTGGTTAATGTTTTTTTTCTTAAAACTTTACAAGAACAGATTGTTGAAAATCGGGATCAAAGATTCTGCGGTTTATTGAATTCTGTGCTTCAGAAATGTAGCAGTGATAGAGCAAAAATAGAAAGTTTCTGAAATTTGAAATCTTTTGGATATATGTTCAGGTCAATTAATTTTCACAAAATATTGAGCAGGATTGTTAGGAATTTTTAATGTATATGTTTGGTGTATTGGAAGATGAAGGTGTAGATGTAGAAAATCTTTAGGCTTTCTTATCAATGGCAGCATGACTGCGACAATTCTAGTAGTACTTGATAAATTATAATAGACACTGAAAGATTTATATATTTGAATTTACCAGACTGCAAATCAGTGTCTTTTAATAATCTACTTAAAGCAGCTGATCATAATATGGTTTGTTCCCAATGTAAGTGTCCAATGCCGTCCACATTATTTATACAAACTTATGGACAGTATGTCATTTTAATGTTCCAACGATGTGGACCTGATGGAACTAAATTGACAACTTCTATTAAAAATTTCGTGGCTTCTCGGTTATCAATTTCAGGAAGAACCTTTGTAACTGTAGCTATTATTGATCATGACGGTCCTTCAACAACATCATGACATTATACAGCTTATTTAAAATGTCGAAAAGGTTGGTCTTTCTGTAATGATACTCATTTGACTTTCAAACAACGTTTGCCTTTTGACTTAAAACATTCTTACCTAGTGTTTTTAGAACCAAAATTTAACTAAAGGTAATTGGCCTATAAAGACAGAAGCAGTTAATAAAAGTTAGTCTGCTATTTGAAAATTATATTGTAAGTAAAAATGATGAACATAATATAAAAAATCCAGTTCTCATATAGGTACTGTAAGTGGATCTCATAGTAAGTGATATCAGTATAATAGGAAATGTTGAACATGAGTGATCCAGAGCTGGAAATATGAATATACATTGTGAAAAAGTGGTATGAGCTTTTGTTTCAAAACATTGTGTAAACTGTAATTTCTGAGTTTAAAAATAGACTGATAAATCTGACACTATTTGGCCGTAAGGAATAGTGTTGGAATTAGCAAAGAGTCATAACTTAACACAACAAGAACAAGCATTTACAATGCAATGGTTTCGCCTTTGGAAAAGTTAGAGCTATTGGCATTGTAAATGACAAAATTTGTATTTATGTATAGGTTTTGAAAACCGATAAATAAATGGCATTGCCATTTACATTAGCTTAATCTCGTGTCAGACAGAAGCACCTCGTGTGCCCTCGGAGCCCCGGCCTCCCCGGCGCATGCCAGTCAGCTGCGCGTGGCTTCTTCCACTGAGATCCCTTGGTGTCACTAGGTATAGGATGCTGATGCACAGACCATCTGGCTGTCACTTCTCTCACAGGCTGTCACCTCTGAATCGCCCCTCCCCTTTACCTCTCCGCCCATAAATCCTCAGAGGGGGTTAAGTTACACAGCTATCCAGGGAGCTATGGCTCAACTCCTAGTCAGAGTACAAATTGAGAGGAAATAGTCATGAAATTCACATGGGCAGGGTTCATCACCCCCAAACACCATAATCAGGAATCTGGGCCTCTACCTCCTCTAGGTTTATTTATTTTTTTATTGTTATTTTATTTTGTACATTTTTATAAAGCGCGGACATTACCCAAAGGTGTCAGAGCGTTGTACAATAGAGCCAGTTAAGGTTCAAGAGAACAGTGGAACACAATAAAACATTACAAAGAAAAACAGGAGGCTAAAAATGAAGGTTACATAGACACAAATTCCAACAAGGCATATAGGAGTGGGGAATGTACAGGAAAAAAAAAATACAAATTTACAATGAGGAGTGAAGTTCCAAGAGGGGACTGAGTATGAAAGTAGGTACTGTGCCCTCACGAATCTCAGGTCCCCACCGCCCTATGCTACAGCCATACATGCAGAGTTCTGATATATCCAGTTTCAGAATGCTGCAGCCCACACCCTTCCAGATGTGCAACCCAAGGTTGTTTCTGAAATACATACACACTGCCACTCGGATCAGGCATCCATTTTGCTGCTGAAATGTGCGTGAAATAAAAACTTGACATTTCTGCATATATAGCAGCCACCAATGTAATGTGACAGGTGTGGTGTGCACTGTGCAGAGGCCGCTGCAGGTGCCAGCAGCAGGGTGGGCGGAGGCCTGATGGGTGTGTGTGTGTGCTAGCGACGGTGTGCACGAGAGGAGGCCCGGCAGGGTGAAGGAGTCTGAGGGGGAGTGTGCGTCAGGGCGAAGGGGGCGTCAGGGCGAAAGGGGCGTCAGGGCGAAAGGGGCGTCAGGGCGAAAGGGGCGTCAGGGCGAGGTTGGGAGGGTGAGGGTGACGGTGTTGGTGTGTGAGGGTGAGGGTGTGTGAGGGTGAGGGATGTGAGAGTTAGGGGGGTGAGGGTGTGTGAGGGTGAGGGGGTGTGAAGGTGAGGGTGAGGGGGTGTGAAGGTGAGGGTGAGGTCGTGTGAGGGTGAGTGGGTGTGAGGGAGTGTGAGGGTCCGAAGTAAATGGTGGCAGGGCAGACTCATAAGAGAGAGAAACACAAATGTTAAGATAACAGTGCTCGAAGGGGTTGTAAAAAGGTGGAAATGGGATTAAAGGAGAAAGGATGAAAAGTTAAGTGGGAAAGAGGTCAGAAAGGAGACACAAAGGAGTGGAGTGTGTGGAGGAAACGGGGAAAAGCAGAAAAGAATGAAGATGGATCCAAGAGGGTGCAAGTAGGATCACATGCGGGAGAAGGAAGACTCGTTAGGAGAGTGTGATGAGGGTGATGCTAGAGAGAACAAACAAGAGGACACGAGTGTGCAGAAAAAAAGAGCGTAAATTAGACATGAGAACAGGCAAGATAGGATGAAGAGCAAGCGGTTTGTATGGGAAAGCCTTCAAGAGAGAACACACAAAAAGATAAGACTTAGAGAGAGCAATGGGATGTTACAGAATAAATAGTAGAAGGGAAGTGCGTGGGGCATGATTCGAATAAAACAAGGACTGGGCGAGAAGGGGGGGGAATGCCAACAGGAAGGGAGAGGGTGACAAATGGTGAGCATTTTGTGGCCGCTTTGATGTTCTCAGTGGCCGCGCGACTCACTGAGAACATCAAAGCGGACGCGAAATTGCTCCCAAAGCTGCAGGCGGACAAATGGTGCGCGCGCCCGAGCACATGTACGGTGTCCAATTTGCAGACTTTGGGAGCATTTTTGAAAGCCCTGCTATACTCGCGCAGAACAACGCTTGCTCGTTGGTTCTACGAGACCTAAAAACTAAGTCAGAAGGTTAAATCTTAGACTGGGACAAACCCCCTTGGGGTATCTGACTCGCATGCCATCGCGCCTATGTCCCGGTGTACAGCTTCCATAGACTACCATTGCTGCTTAGTGATATTTGGCACTATTTTTAATGAAAACGTTAAAAATTCATGTCTCCAGTGCCCCTTGCTGGAATGTTTGCTGTTTGGCTCTGTGTTTCTAATTTGGTTTGGGGGGTTTATTGTTTTGTGTTTCGACATTTTAGGTATTGCAAAACTACTACTTTACACTGAGCTCTATGTTAAGCCGGTCTACGCTGTGCCAAAGATACCAGGGAACAGGGTTCAGGTTAATTTGGTGACTGTGGGGTCACCCTGACACGTTAGTGCTATTATTCCTTAAAGCTGGGACACTGCTCTCCTCAAATAATAGTTCAATTTCTTACACCGCTGAACTAATGTCTACCAGTTTAATCCAGGATCTCGCTAACTCATGGTCTCATGTACTCACTGCTGCACCAGATTCTTCATGCCCTCAGCCCAGGCAATACGGAGACTGGCCGGAAGGCGTCAGTAATACACCGGTATCTGTCTGCTCTCGCCAGATCTACAGCCAATGCCACGGTGACACAGATCAACCAATGGGCATTGTCGCTGCATAAGTGTCACGCGCACTAGTCTTTGGAGGTCATTGCTGTCCCAGGGCGCGCTCTATCCCAGGCTTTTAGTCAGTGCCATACTGTGGCTCGGCACTAGGAATCGCTTCTACGTCACGGATTTCTCATGCCTCCAGGTGTCATAATGTAGCTGACCACTGGGTGTCACTATTTCCCCCGGGTCAGCTGCGTCCAGGACCCCATCCCTGCCAACAACAAATACGGTGAAGGGTCTCTGGGTTTCACTGCTGCCCCCGGGTGTTCCGTGTTAGGAGTGCAGGGAGTTGGCCGTGGGGTCCTGGTGGCGCCTGTGGTGCTTGCCCCCTTCAGTCACACTGCTTATGTTGGTTACCCTGAGTAGCTCCCGGCTTCAGCAATTAAAATAAGGCATTTCTCAGGCCCATAAAGTCCCCCACTGAAGGCTTGGCCTCCCTGGGACCCCGGCAGTCCCTAGCTCCTGAAGTTTTTAATAAGAAGCGGCGCGGAGAAACACCTAGTCTGAACAATCGTTGTACGAGTCGGAGGTCTGTGCAGACAGTCGAGCACAAGGGGGTCTCTGCAGACATCCAGGGACAAAGGTGGGTCCCCGGGTTGTACAGGCACTGATGGACAAGGGAGGACGCATAGGTGCCCAAGAGCAAAGGGTGAATGTACAGGCATTCGGGGACGCTGGTTTGTGGAGAGGCGAATCTGTGCAGAGGGGTCTGTAAGGCACTCAAAGGGCGGGGTGTTGAAAGGGTCCGAGTGAGATACTTACAACCTAACAGGCAGCTGTATTAAAGTCCTCCGTCTTGCTTTCCCCTTCGAAGTTTTTTCATGAGATCCTTGTGCCTTTCGAGGCCCATATGAAACTTGCAATTTCACTTTGTGGTTTTTTTCAACAATGATTTCCCGAATTCCAGAGGAATCGAGTTAAACAGAAATGTATATTTTGGTACTTAGCATTTAAAAAACCTATTAAATTCACTGAGAAAACCATAGGTTTTACACCAGTTATAGTTAGCTGGAAACTTTACTGACATAAACCATTGAAATTCCCACGTTATAGTTAGGACTCACTATAACTTGCGCGCCTGCAATGCACTGCTGATGACGTCACATATTACATCACTCATGACATGGTCAGTGACATCACTCATGACATCACTGATGACACCATCCTTGTGAAAGTGTGACAGACCTCCTTTCAGTGTAATGTAACCCTTGAAACACATTCAAAAATAGAAACTAACATTTTCAAAAAAATGGAGACAGGTGAGTCATGCTGGCTTGTTGAAGTACTGATGGAAGCGCAGCCTTTCTGCTTGCTACCCACATAGATCAGTAAGGGTTAGAAGGTTCTTGGTAATAGAGCATTACTTACAGACCTATATTACAGAAAGTCTTTATTAACTATGCTTGGTATACAGGTTCCTTCTTTATGCTACCATGATATAATCCACTATTAGTACTAAGCCCATAGCTAGTATCCCCTAAGAACAACTGGGCTTTTTTGTCTTTTTGTCCTTTTGAACACATGTTTTTAGAACACACGTACTGATAATATGTATATAAATATTGACCTCGCTATGCACAGCCCCTCACTTGGTAACCCTTCCAGACAGGGAGAGAAATCAGTTTTTAGAAACAGTTAGATAGTGTGGTTAGCAATTACTACATTATCTTTCCTCCCGCAGTGCGGGCCTCCCTCCTGAGCAACCTGACAGGTAGAGGTGAGGCTGGACTATTCAACAATTGTGGGTAAGTCCTATATGCTTATAATTAGGCTATTATTATGTGTGACATAGTTATAGGAAAATATGCACATGACACTTTTGATATGATTATATTGATGTGGTTTTGAATTGCCCTTTATATATGTTTCTCGCTCTCCTCAACAACCACCTTTTGTTTTTTACTCTTTGTTCACAGATATCCAGAGTATGACTTAACAACAATAATAGTGCGCAGGAGTACTGGTGGTGTATTACCATTTTTTCTTAATTTCTTATTGCTTTATTCACTAAATTGCAGCAGCAGCGTATAAATATCTGGTCCTGAAGAAAGCTGCTGATACTAAAAATAGATCAAGAGGCTGAAACATGTCGACCTATCACTAACAGTGGTTCATATCCATACCACTGTGCTGTTACATTTTAACCCTGTCAGGTAGTACACAGGAATAAAGGTTATTGGTGACCTATCTAGACCGTTTTAACTCGCACTCCCCTACCTTCACACAGCGCTGCAACATACCTCACTCAACCTACAACAGCACACATATGGGATTACCATCCGACTCCAAAAAAACATCTGAGCTCCTTCCTTAAAATCCAGAAGTAGTAGCTCCCAGTGGTGACTAGGTTTTCCCCACTGGTAAGGAGGCCCCATATGATGAAGCATGTCACCTTCGGGTGAGTGAGGGGTCTTATCCTTAAAACTGGTACTAATTAGGTGCAACCACAGATAGACCGTTTCTCTGGAGAACATGTATGGTTGTCCATGAGAAGGAATACTAGGTTCTAGAAATTTGTGTTAAGAGGGGGTCCTTATGCCTAAAATATTTTGATGGGGGGAGTCCCGGCATCAAAAAGTTTGAAGACCACTGTATTAAGCACTACATAACCAACAAAAAATACTCATTACTTCTTGTGTGTCGGGACCTCTTGAGAACTTTCAAAAGACATAACACAACAATCACACGATTCATCCAGGGCATACTGTTGAGGGTCAAGGGCAAGAAGTTTTACAGTATTTATTTTTTTGCACTGCATAATTATACCTATACAGAACAAACCCTTTGCTTTCCAGTTCACAATAACACCGTATTGAGCTGTAAAAGGTTTGTCTATCACCAAGACAATGTGTGTACCCATATGCATAAGTTGTTAAAACTTTTATATTGCTAAGGTTTTAATATTATGGCCACCCTGTAATGAAATTCAGTTGGCTCAGCTTGCATTACCGAAAGCAAGAGGGGCGACTATTCTTTGCTTTCAAGATAAGACAAAAATAAAACAAGCAAAAAAAACAAAAAATGTAACTAAACTGTCACAATTTCAAATATAATTTCTCTGAGGTATAATTTAGTAAAATATGAATGATGCACATCACAATTTTTTTTTAAGTAATGGCGAACCAGTTTATCATTATTTTGAACAATATGAAAATAAATTAGGTATTAAAGGAAGTCACAATAGTTTACGAGAAGATCTTTGTCCTTGCATTGGTGCAGTTAGAAGACTGATTATCTCAAAACCATACTCCTCCAAACTTATGTGAAGTACGGTTTTGCATGAAAAACAACCTAGTACAAGCACTGGCAAATCCAATAGGTGTCACCTAGGTGAGAGCTATTGGCTTTTCCAATGACGTTGAGCCATGTTGTAGAGCAGCATAGAAAAAAAGTTCTTTAAAAAAAATGCTTTAACAGAGGAAGGCAAAACAGCGCTATGATACAGCCAGGGCTGGCTGCATCATACGGGGATTTTATCCACCCTCATGGCGGTGGGCCCATCACTTCAACATAAGGGTGGGGGAGGGTTCAACAAGTGATCATAAAGATGGAAAAATGTTACCTCGATCACAGCGCCAGCAGTGGAAGGATCCTAATCAAGATGCAGTAATAAGTACTCAGTCTATGTTCCACATGAAAGAAGAAGTGAAACCGGCATGCTCTGCCCAATTAGGAGGCAGCAAATGAGAGAGACAATAAAGCCCACAAATGGTAGGCAATGGGCAGGCTCCAAGCCCCTCTTTGAAAACAATCTCTAGCAACCAAGAGTGCATGTGCGGTCACTGGTGAGACCTCAACGTTACTCTTACCCTTGCCAGAGGTAGATGTCCAACTTCCTCCAAAAAAGGGAAGAAAATTGTGAGGAGTTGGTGAATGTCCTTAAATAGGTTTAAAGGCCTCGAAAAATAATAAAAATGTTACCAGACCTGAAGGTATAGTGACAAATAATCTACTCAACCTGACTGTAATACTCTTGACACAAACTGGTCTCAAATTGTGTTATCCAGGCCAGAAATTGTATTTAACTGAGAAGCCTCATTCTTCATTATCACACGAGAGCTCCTTAAAATACATGAGTTCAGCATGTCTGATGTACCAAGAAATCTTGTTTGGTTTAATAGCATAAACTTTTACTCCATGTATGATAAGAATATAGCCCTCATAAGAGTACACATGACCAAGACTGCTTAGGACGATATCACTTAATCCCAAGCTTCAATTCACATATCTAGGCATTCGCATATCAAGGAATGAAGGGGACTTCCTGGAGGATAACTTACACCCCCAGCTACAGCATCCAAGAAGCAACAGATAGCTGGAGGAACCTGCCCATATCAATAATGGGGCAAGCCGCAATTCTTTAAATGATGTCATTACCCAGACTGTTATATATCCTGCAGAATACACCCTTCAAAATACCTAAGAAGGTGTTACAGGGTATAGACTGTGACCTCCGTAGGCTGCTATGGGACAGTGGTAGCGCAAGAGTGGCACTGTGTAAACTACAAAGGGGGTCTATGAGGGTGGTCTTGCGGTTCCAGATAGCAGGAAATATTACTGGGCTGCGCAACTGACTGATTAACGACTGGGTGTTCACAGACCGCAACAAGACGGCTTTTAGGGGAGATCACTAGGCAATGGGACAGAGAGGATACTTAGAAGCACTATTGCAGAGGACGGGAGAAACAACTTCTACCAAATACACAGTCGGTGGTGCAGGCCTGGCAGGTAGCCTCCAAACATCTAGGATGGGAATGGAGACAGACAGGAATGACTCCTATGGGACAGCAACATGCTAGGAGAGGTAGGAGAACTCCCAGACTTTAAGAAGTGGGAACTGTTGGGGATTGAGAAACTGGCTGACCTTTGGAGAGAACAGAAATGAATAGCATTTGAATCACTGCAAACTGAGTATGAGCTGGCAAACTCTGAAAGGTACAAATACCTTCAATTGAAATCTGCATGGAGTCGGCATATCAAAAAAGGGGACACGCCTCCGGAGTACTCAACACTGGAGGACAAGTTATTAATCGACCCCAAGAGAGGAAAGGCAACCTCCCCAACATATAAAAAAACTTCTATATAACTTGCGTAATCCGGTAGATCCCCTGAGGGGAGCATGGGAGATAGACGTACTAATGGAAGAAGATGATTGGGAAGAGGCGTTCCAGAGCCCCAGGAACATCGCGATATGGGCCCGGGTTAGGCTTATCTAGCTGTGTATCTAGCTGTGTGTGCTGCACCGATCCTATGCATCAAGAACGAGAGTGCGCAACATGGGCAGGTGGATATCCAAGTATTGTGCGAGAGAGTGATGGGAGGTTGGCTCCTTTCACATAATCTGGGAATGCAGAAAGGTACACAACTACTGGATGGACGTGACGCGCATTATGTCACGAGTCACAAGTTCAGAGATCTCAGTGGAGCCCGGCTGGTTGCTTTTAAGTGTGACGGGCAAGGACAAGTGGGCAAAATATACATCAATATGGCTGAGAATAGCAGCAGTAGTAACTAAAAGGAGTAGCGCCCAACTTTGGGGGTCAAGTCAGGCACAAGTTTAGAGAGCCTGGAACAAAGATATGGACTGGTGTGCAAATGTTAAGAAGGCAATATATCTAAGCAGGGGCTGCCCCTAAAAATGGAACAAGGTATGGGGGCCCTGGCAGAAATACCGGTGATACTAGACTATTAAGCTGGGGGGAATTCGGCAGGTGCAGAATGACCCAGGGATTGCAATACAATCCATGTAATTGAATGACCATCCATTGACATTGATTATGTATTGATTCTGTCAGTATTAAGGATATGCAAGTCATGCTATGATTTAATGAGCATTTGTTAATAAATAGAATAAAAAAAAATGTACACATGACCCTTAACTGGTCTCTTTGTTAACTGAACATTGTCATCAGGACGGAGGCAGGAATGTTTTTTCAGTTTATGTCAAAGGCTCACTTGTAATAGATGGATTACTAAACATATTTCTGGTAGTGCACTGTCATTTACTGTTAGAACATTTTCCACTTACATGGCCACAAAATTTCCCACCGACTTGCAGTTATACTGATAATGTTTGGAAGTTGGGTTTTTACAAAAATGTATCATTTGCATATCACCAGGTGTTCAGTTTTGATCCTATTAAAATCTTTGTTTCCATCAAAATTCTGAATTACAAAAAAAAGTACTTTTCGAATTGCTAATATATTTTGAAATATTTATACTGTACATTTCCAAGGTATTTAAATTGTGTTAGAAAAAAAAAACTGACAACCATAAAAAAAAACTCCAACTGGCCAATGTAATTAAGGGCGTGGCTTAAACACACGTAATCTAAAAAGTTGTATTGCAGCATAGTGTACCTCCCGACTTGTATTTTGCTGTTTCTGGTACTGCATCTAGATATATGATACAGCAAGTAACATGATACCTTCAAGAGGTCAGGACTATTGGCTTCATCAGTGGTGGTTAGTTGCATGTGACATCACGACAATGTTGTACTCCTGAGTTTCAAAAAGAGATGGGAAATCCAGAGAAAAAATGGCTCTATTTAAAGGATTTCCCTTCCCCTACAACGCTCACCTGGGTAACATCATGCTGTTACTTCTCCACTAGTGAGAAGTGAGCAGTGAGCATGGCACATCCATGTGCCTGCTGTCACTGCAGTCGGGGGGAAAACGGACCGCCTGTCCCATATAGAGACCCGTTTTGAGGGCCACCCTTTAAAAAACTGCCGGTGCTCAGACCCGGCCCACTCGTAGCTCTGCATGTAGGTATATGTGGGGTTAAGGTGGAAAAAAATCAGACCCATACAAAAACACTACCCCTCAAATAACCGTAGAGAGGGCTATTAGATGTCTGATATGGGACTGCTGCCCTTATTGGTCACCTCGCTGAATAGCAGCAAAAGAGATTTTTGTTTTTTTATAAGAATATTCGGGGGACATCCCGCCCTATGGATAAGTAGATATAATATTACATATCCTAAGTAATAATAAAAAAAAATAGCAATAGCCACCAACTAACGTTCAACACCCCCCTCAAAAAACTTGACTTTGCAAATCTATAACAAGTACTTTCGAATGACAACGGTAACAAACCGGAAGAACTTAAGGATGTAGCAACAGCTCCAACCATGTGTATGCTCTATAGAGGGCAAAACACAAATATCAGAAGCTAAACTATAATGTAAAAGGAACTTAAACAATTAAATGAATCACTGTGTGCGATCTCCTGCGTTCCTTCCACGACGTCTAGAGGTGGGCACAAGTGAGCTCGGTGCTATGAATCCAACATGACACAAATCAACGGAGGTAATGCCACTACAATAATAACGTGAAGTCGCGCTGTGGTTATCAAATGTTTGGAAACTCTGCATCCGTGTGTCCCCTCCTCCTAAAAGTATCACTGGGACACCCAATACCGCTATGGAGAGGGGAGGGGCAGAAGGGAGGGAGGTTGTAGGAATGGCGGTGAGGGCGGGAAGGGACGGGCCTCCATGTGGATGCAGAGGAGCATACGGAGGGGAAGGAGGAGTAAACAGAGCTATAATCTGCAAGTGGAAGGGAGGGGGGGGGGGGGTTCAATGTGGTTATTTGAGGGGGTCTATCAGACTGGGGCACGTAGCAGAGTTTCAGGCTAGGATGGGGACGAGCTGCTTCGTATGGCACGCTACGATCGACAGCAACTCAGCACTGTATCTACTAATGTCCAGTTAGACCCGGGGCACCTGGCTGACACCACAGAGGCGGAGTCATTGAGGTCAGGGGGAAGCCTATACTAATCACGGGTAATAGCGGCTGCCTGAAAGTACATAGTGAACCGAGCTAAGTCATGGGAGGTGGCGAGGTCAGAAAGATCTGCTGATCCAAATTCCCGGGGCTCCATGCCCATGCTTGTGAGAACAGATTTCACCCTGGAGCCCTTCCAGTGACGGCCCACTTCCTGCTCGCGTCCAGCCGCGCCTTGACTTTCCCTCCCGCACCACAGGTCTTAATCTTGCTTGTCCAGCTCACCCTCGACCGCCTCCAAAGCTGCTGTAGGCCCGGTCATCGTAAGTATCGTAATCCGCCATTGCTGTCTTCTCTCAGACCAAGCAGGTCCAGACCGAAGGACCCTCGATATAGCACCATAGGCGGGGCTGCCCTGCGCGCTGCCTGACTGCCGTGCAGACAGCACTCATCACAGAAACAGAAGAAGGACACGGATGACAACCCGCCATGGAGCCCCTGCTCGGCCGCGCGTACGCGCGACGCCAAGTTTAATATGATAAGGGCGCCTGTTGAAGGAAAAGCAACGTGTTGCAGTACCTGAAGTGGTATTGTTTCAAGAAACTAGACAAGCAGTTTAATATTTTTAATGATGTAACAATGTTTCACGTGAAGCTTTCAAAGTAATAACGTGTTGAGATGTAAGCTGTTAAGATTGATTTTGCTAGAAAACTACGTGGATATGATAACAAAGTCTGAATATTGAATACATTTGTCTTGAATGAGTAGTATGAGATGTTGTTTCTGATATAGTGACTTGGCATTGATATAATTCCGAAATGGCCGACGCAGGAACACGTAAAAGCAGGGTTTTCGTCAATGTGGTCCATTTTCTATTTTAACGCACTACACGTGCGAATTCAACCAGGATGGCGTTTATCTGAGGAAGCTGCTGTGGTTCTAAAGAATGTAGTATTTCTTTTTAAGTGAAGTTGCCTACTACCATTAGTAGGTCTGAGCTGGAGCAAAGGATATGTTTTAAGCGTCTGTTTTATGGATACGGCAGTTTAATAGAGGGTTTTGTTAGTTCCCTCTATAGTCTACAGTACATGTATGCCAGCGTTCCTCTGACCAAGAGCAGTTTTTAAGTCTCGCCTACACAGTCTTGCGCTATCTCTTCGATACATGCTGTATCTAGCATATGGGGTTGGAAAACGCCCATCTTTATCATTGGTTCCTCCTGCTGTCCTTTGGAAATGATGGAGACCCCCAAGGATTTCGCGATTGGCATAACAATCGCAAAATCGTCACTTTTGTAAAAATGCAACGATTTTTACAGAAGTGCCTGCAAAATACGTTAAAAAAAACGCAGTTCACCCTCCCTTTTCTGTCTCTGTGCTGCCACTGAGCCAGTGAATAGAGGGTGAGCAGAAGGCAGTAGAGGTGTTAAATGCCTCTGCTGCCTGCCTTTGAAATGCAGGTAGGCCCCTCTTGAGCAGTTAGCCTGCCGCCTCACACATTTGTGTCACCTGCGGACTAACCCCTAACCTCCCACATCTATTGTTTTTGTTTTATCTCCCCTCAACCTTCTCTGCCGCCACCCCCAACCCACTCCCCTCGAAGCCCTTCACACCTGCTGCCCTGCACACATAAGTTGTCTGATGCCAAAAAGAGCAGGTTTCATATTGTAATCTGCTCTCATCGGTATCAGACAGCCCCCCCCCCCCGGTACCAGGGTCTGCGCTGCTGGAGAGACTGCAAAGTTACAGACTGTGACATAGCACAGTCTCCAGCAGTGACAGAGCACAAGCCTTCGGTATTTTTGTGGCGGGCGCATTTAAAACAAAAGTTTTGTATAGCACTAGCTAGACCTGTAGGTAGCAGAGCACCTCACATACATATTGTGCAAAACCGAAGGGCCTTACATTACCTAGAAGGCTGACAGTAAGGAAGTAAACCACGGATAAAGAATACAGCATGAACAATAAATAACTGCGCAACGGAGGGGGAGAGAAAAAAAGAAAACAAGGTGATTAGCATAGTCCGTTCACCAACAATCCTTGAAAGGGAGTCAACTCGGGATATTGAGGTCTAGGTTAGTTGACGTTTTTCAGGAAAGTATTTGTTAAGGAGATGGAGTTTGAGGTTCCTTTTGAAACAGGAGAAGGAGGGGTTGCATCTAAGGACTCCAGGGAGAGCGTTCCATATCCTGGGAGCGTTGCCAGAAAACGATCGTGTCATGTCCCACGGAGGTGGGCAGTCTCGAACACTGCCTTGAGACGTTTCTTTTAGGTGGAAACTACAGTTCCCAAGATCCTTGGCAATGCGCGCAACGCCTCAATTCGATGACGTCACAAGCGGAAGCTTCAAGACGGAGCTGGGGACAACAGCGCTTCGTTGATTCTACTTGCTACTTGAAGACACAGTAGGATTATTGTTCCCAGAGTTCCAGCGTATCCTTTTGTAAGAGCCTTTGCTCTACAGGTCTCCTGTCCCTTGAGTATCCGTTTTGAGCCTTCTGCTCGTTGTGAACGGAGCTATTGTGTGTTGTGTGGAGCTCTCGGCCGAGGCTCCAGTCCTAGTGCTACAGAGGATAACCTGTCGTTTGACTTCCTTCTGGCGGTATCCTAACCGGACTCTCCGTTCTGGAGAGTGATATTGACTTTGGTGGTGCGAGAGCCCGGATCTGAGCCTCAGACTGATTTTCCTTGTTCCATTAAAGCTTTACCTCAGAATCCGTGATACTGTTTTCCAAAGCCCTCGGGATCAGTGGGGTATTGACTTTGGTATTGCTCTCTGAATTAAGAGATACATTGTTTATTTATTACGGAGGTTCTTTGAGTACATGGGAAGTGCTCATTTCGGACAGCATGTCCATACAATGTTTTCCCTTGTTAAGCTGAAGAAGTATTCAGCGTTCTTTTGCTCTGGGCCCAAGTTGATATATGGTCAAGTATTCCTATATTGGAGTATCCTGCTTCAATTGCTCAAAGTACAGCCCTCCAGGTGAAGTTAACCAGGAGTTCTTATACATCGTGGTATCTGAGACTAACGATTGCTTTCTATTTTGGATTTTCTGACAACAGGGGTTTAATGTGCTTCGCCTGGCAGGCTATTTTCCATTTGCCCTCTGTTGAAGCCATTCCTATTTATTACAGTTGGTACGTGTTTGCAATACTAGAGTGTTATGAGGTCATGTATTGTTGATCAGAAAGATAACCTGTAGTTTCTTGCATTCTAGATGTGTGATATATGTTCTACGTTCTGATTGCCAGGCAAAGCCAACTTTTTCCCTCCTTACAGGTAATAAGCTTACGAATCCCTCTAGCTAGTGTGGGGGTACAATGTGTACTGTATCTGAGTAAAGTGTCTTTAGTGTATGTGCTTGACTCATAGTGCCTTGTTCTCGTTTCAGCTTCCTCTCCCCGCTGTCCCCTTCCTACCCTACCTGATATCCCTCACTTGACCACTTCTGTGTGTCTGTGTTCATTCAGACCCAGGGGCTGTCGAGAGGTGGAACCCTTTAAGCATCGTACGATCCTGAGGACACCTGGACCTGACAGAATCAACGGCCCAAGAATTTAAGTCCTCCCGATCGTACGATATAATGTCCCCCATCGACGATGTCATGGCAACACTGGCACTGGTGCAGTCTGAGTTGCAGGCTTCTAGGGCTGAGACTGCTGCCTTGCAGGCACAGGTGGATAGGATGAGTCGAAATCCCTTTGATCCAGGTAACACGCAGACTTCCTCCCTGGTGTTGGAAGTACCCACTCCAATACCCCTAGCCTCCCCAGAAAGATTCTATGGGGATAGCAGTAAGGTGCAAGTGTTCCTTACGCAGGTGTTGTTACACTTTTCCTGCAAACCTAAGGTCTTTAACACGAATCATGCCAGGGCGGCCTTTCTCATTTCTTACCTAGCGGGGGATGCAGCTCAATGGGCAGTACCTTTAGTAAAGAGAGACGACCCCTTATTAAGGGATTGGGAGGCTTTTCTTTTAGACTTTGAAAAAACCTTCAATCGTAGATCAGCAACCCTGTCGGCGGATAGGGAATTATTGGACTTAAAACAGGCAAACAGAGATTTGATTTCATATCTCAATGACTTCCGAAGGCTCATAGCAGAAACTGATTGGCCAGAGGAGAAACGACTTGCCATTTTTTATAAGGGATTAAAGGAGGAGATGAAGGACGTATTGGCACAGATCGATCCTCAGCCTAGTACATGTGAGGATATGATTAGCCTGGTTCTGAGATTGGATCATCGCCTCAGCGACAGGAGGGGAGAAAACCGGCGGAAGGAACGGCTACCACCACGTTATGAACATTCCAGAGTCACAGAGGGGACCGCAGCATCTAAGCCAGAACCCATGGAAATAGGGGCAGTGAGGTCTCCTCTAACTACGGAGGAAAGAGAATATAGAAGAAAGAAAGGATTGTGTTTATATTGTGGCCGGAAGGGGCATTTTATCAGGGAATGTCCTTCGAGAACAAGACCAAAGTACGACTACAAAAAGGTATCTGTGGTAACTTCTGACCAGGGGTCGGGAAACTAAAAGGCTTGAAGGTGGACGAAGGGATCCCTTCAAGTACGTTATTCATCCCTTCGTTGGACGGAGATGGGATAAAGGAAGGTCTACATTTCTATGTTGATATCAGGTTGGAAATACACAATGAGTGGTTGTTGATCCGAGCGATGTTGGATTCAGGAGCAACAGATTGCTTTATGGATCACACCAAGGCTACAGGCTTAGGTCTTGAACTACAGGAAAAGGAGACTCCCGAAGCCGTTTTTGCAGTGGATGGTAGAAAGCTGGACTCGGGTCCTATTAGGTTACAGACCAAGGATCTCTGTATGACCATGGGAATGGAACATCAGGAAACGTTATTCTTTAACATCATTCATGCACCACAGTATGGGGTAATCCTGGGACTTCCATGGTTGCGAAAACACAAACCCACTGTGGATTGGGAAGGTCAGACGCTACAATTCACATCAGAGTATTGTCAACAGAACTGTTACCCTTCAAGGCATAGTCCCGCTTCTGGTCTAGCTTGTATCCATCATAGAGCCACTGCAGTAGAACATGATGTGGAACCCCCATTCGAGTATCAGGACATGCCAGAAGTTTTTAGTGAAACTAAGGCAAAAGTGTTACCACCGCACAGACCTTATGATTGCCAGATCGACTTGATCCCAGGAGCAAAGATACCAGCAGGGCGTGTTTATGCGCTTACAGACCCAGAGACTTTACATCTTCGATCGTATCTAGATAAGCTGTTGGAGCTCGGATTTATCAGAGAATCTAAGTCCCCTGCTGCCTCCCCGTTGTTCTTTATTCCCAAGGCGAATGGGGAACTTCGTGCTTGTGCGGATTATAGAGCTCTGAACGCCATCACAGTAAAGAATAAATACCCTCTCCCCCTCATCAATGTGCTGCTGGAGCAGGTGAAAAAGGCGGTGATTTTCACTCGGCTGGATCTTAAGGGAGCATACTACTTAGTTAGAATGCGATCGGGGGACGAGTGGAAGACTGCCATCAAGACCCGTTTCGGGCTCTACGAGTACCTAGTAATGCCCTTCGGGCTATGTAACGAGCCTGCCGCTTTCCAGTTCTTCCTGGATGATGTACTCAAGGAATACTTGGAGCGCTTTGTCGTGGTATATATAGACGACATCCTGGTTTATTCATCTACCACGGAACAACATGCAGAGCATGTGAAAGCCATCCTGCGTATATTACTGGAACATCGTCTTTATTGCAAACTCAGCAAGTGTGAGTTTAATACTACCTCTGTGGAATTCCTAGGGGTGATGCTCACGCCGAGTGGACAAGAAATGTCAGAAAGAAAGATCTTGGCAGTGAAGAATTGGCCAGTACCCAAAACAGTGAGGGACATCCAGTGTTTCATTGGGTTTGCGAACTTTTATCGCAGGTTTATTGAGAACTTTTCCGCAATGGCCTCCCCTATGACAAGACTATTGAAAAAGAAGGTGCCATTCGTTTGGACAGAGGAAGCCCAAAGAAGTTTCGAGAAGTTGAAGAAGGCTTTTATTTCAGCACCCGTGTTGGTGCATGCAGATTCTGATAATCCTTACATAGTGGAAGCAGACGCTTCCGATTCCGCGGTAGGAGCCGTCCTATCTCAACGCCACTCTGATACAGGCCAATTGCATCCAGTGGCCTACCTCTCACGTACACTGAATCAGGCTGAACAGAATTATGTTATAGCCGAAAAGGAGTTGTTGGCTATAAGAACCGCATTTTTGGAATGGAGACATCATCTCATGGGGGCTCGGCATACAGTAACGGTATATACGGATCACCGTAACCTGCAATACATGGCTGCGGCCCGCCATTTAACACCAAGGCAGATGCGATGGATGATGTTCTTCGCTGAATTCGTTTTCATCGTAACATACAGGCCAGGGAAGGATAACAGAAAGGCGGATGCTTTATCTAGGCATTTCGCTAAGACAGATCCCAATGAAGTACGTGAAGTATCCATTATCAGCCCGAAGAAGGTTATCGGCGTCACATGTACCCAGGCGTTTCTAAGTAGTGTCGCTTGAAACGTACTGAAGGATGGGTGGAAGAAATGGTTAAAAGAACACAACGAGTGGAAGGTGGTTCAGGGTCTCCCTATGCGACAGAAACAACTATTGTTACCCATCCAGGCACTAAGGAAGCAGGCGTTCCAGTGGTGTCACCGTGCACCGTGTGCTGGACATAACGGAACCGGGAAGACACTCGAAAGATTACAAAGACAGTTCTGGTGGCCAAATATAAGACAGGATGTTGCTGCTTGGGTAGCTGAGTGTCCCGTTTGTAGTCAAATGAAGGTGCTACATACCAAACAATCTGGACTATTACAGCCTCTTCCCACGCCTGAAGTACCCTGGGAAAACATTTCTATGGATTTTGTGGTGGGCATGCCGGTTGACCAGGGTTGTACAGCCATCCTGGTAGTGGTGGACTATTTAACGAAGATGGCTCATTTCATCGCCTGTAAACTGGTTCCTTCTGCTAGTTTGTTAGCTCGGTTGATTCTAGCCAACATAGTAAGGTTACATGGACTACCCAGGGTGATAGTATCAGACCGGGGCAGTCAATTCACGGCTAGATTTTGGAAGACATGGTGTAAGGCCCTGGGTATCACATCTAGCACGTCCACTAGCTTCCATCCCCAAACCGATGGGCAAACTGAACGGGTTAATCAAACTCTAAAGCAATATTTACGATGCTACGTGGATGTCACTAAGGAGGATTGGGTAGACAGATTATGGTTAGCTGAAATAGCGTACAACAGTGCTGTACATGGTTCCACTAAACACGCCCCTTTTTTCAGTACATATGGTTTTCATCCTAATTTTTCACCCTTCCTACATCCTGCTTCAGCCTCACCAGTTCCAGAAGTACAGGAAAGAGTACAGGCTATTCAGGAGACATGGCAGAAAGTCAAGGGTCATTTAAGACAGGCAAAAACGAGGTACAAGGCCTATGATGACAAGCACAGACAAAATGGTCTGGTGTATAAAAAAGGGGACTACGTATGGCTATCCACCAAGAACATACGCTTTAAACGTTACAGTATTTTCAATCCTAAATACATAGGTCCTTACAAGGTAGTCAAATTAATCAACCCTGTGGTGGTTAAGTTAGCACTCCCGTCTTCTTTGCGGATACACCCTGCCTTTCACGTGTCTCTGGTCAAACCCACACGCTCTGTCAAAAGAATCAGCCCTGCAGCAGTCGCAGTAGATGGCGAAGAAGAACATGAGGTGAGAGGAATTGTGGATTCCAAGATATACCGCACCAGATTGTGGTATTTGGTGGCATGGAAGGGGTATGGCAATGAGGAAAATTCATGGGAACCAGCATCGGGTGTTCATGCTCCTAAATACGTAAAACAATTCCACAAACGATTCCCATTCAAGCCATGTCTCTGTCAGTGTTCTTCGGGGGAGGGATGTACTGTCATGTCCCACGGAGGTGGGCAGTCTCGAACACTGCCTTGAGACGTTTCATTTAGGCGGAAACTACAGTTCCCATGATCCTTGGCAATGCGCGCGACGCCTCAATTCGATGACGTCACACGCGGAAGCTTCAAGACGGAGCTGGGGACAACAGCGCTTCGCCGTTGATTCTACTTGCTACTTGAAGACACGGTAGGATTATTGTTCCCCGAGTTCCAGCGTATCCTTTTGTAAGAGCCTTTGCTCTACAGATCTCCTGTCCCTTGAGTATCCGTTTTGAGCCTTCTGCTCGTTGTGAATGGAGCTATTGTGTGTTGTGTGGAGCTCTCGGCCGAGGCTCCAGTCCTAGTGCTACAGAGGATAACCTGTCGTTTGACTTCCTTCTGGCGGTATCCTAACCGGACTCTCCGTTCTGGAGAGTGATATTGACTTTGGTGGTGCGAGAGCCCGGATCTGAGCCTCGGACTGATTTTCCTTGTTCCATTAAAGCTTTACCTCAGAATCCGTGACACTGTTTTCCAAAGCCCTCGGGACCAGTGGGGTATTGACTTTGGTATTGCTCTCTGAATTAAGAGATAGATTGTTTATTTATTACGGAGGTTCTTTGAGTACATGGGAAGTGCTCATTTCGGACAGCATGTCCATACAATGTTTTTCCCTTGTTAAGCTGAAGAAGTATTCAGCGTTCTTTTGCTCTGGGCCCAAGTTGATATATGGTCAAGTATTCCTATATTGGAGTATCCTGCTTCAATTGCTCAAAGTACAGCCCTCCAGGTGAAGTTAACCAGGAGTTCTTCTACATTGTGGTATCTGAGACTAACGATTGCTTTCTATTTTGGATTTTCTGACAACAGGGGTTTAATGTGCTTCGCCTGGCAGGCTATTTTCCATTTGCCCTCTGTTGAAGCCATTCCTGTTATTACAGTTGGTACGTGTTTGCAATACTAGAGTGTTATGAGGTCATGTATTGTTGATCAGAAAGATAACCTGTAGTTTCTTGCATTCTAGATGTGTGATATATGTTCTACGTTCTGATTGCCAGGCAAAGCCAACTTTTTCCCTCCTTACAGGTAATAAGCTTACGAATCCCTCTAGCTAGTGTGGGGGTACAATGTGTACTGTATCTGAGTAAAGTGTCTTTAGTGTATGTGCTTGACTCATAGTGCCTTGTTCTCGTTTCAGCTTCCTCTCCCCGCTGTCCCCTTCCTACCCTACCTGATATCCCTCACTTGACCACTTCTGTGTGTCTGTGTTCATTCAGACCCAGGGGCTGTCGAGAGGTGGAACCCTTTAAGCATCGTACGATCCTGAGGACACCTGGACCTGACAGATCGGCATTGTTTTCTCACCGCAAAAATACTGCTCATTTTGAGGTTTTGGGTAACAAATGTAGCTATTTTTGCCGCAAAATTTTCCACTCAAAGTCGAAAAATCCTGGGGGGGTCTGATTATGGCTTTTCATTGCTGAATACACTTAGTAGACCTGTCTTTAGGGATCTTTTATCCTCCCAAGAGGAGTCAGTCAATAAATCAGGGAACTATTACAAGCGCTACTCACCCGTGAAGGTATCAAGGCGCTGGGGGAGGAGGGAGCAGCTCCTGTCAGTCAAAGTGCTAGGTCTTGAGGGTTTTCCTGAAGCTGTGCAGGGTGGGGGCACGTCTGATGTTGATCGGCAGCTCGTTCTTGTCCGCAATGTAAGACAAGGTTCTTCCACCTGTTCTTTTGCTCTGCGGATACGCAGGAGTTCGGCGAGGGCGAAGTCGGCGGATCGAATGTTCCTCTTGGGTACGTGGAAGGAGATTCTGTTGTTGAGATATTGAGGTCCTTTGTTGTGCAGGCATTTGTAGGCATGGGTGAGTATCTTTAAAGTTACTCTCTTCTCAACGAGGAGCCAGTGGAGGTTACGCAGGTGTTGGGTGATGTGTTTGGGTCTAGGGATGCCGAGGACGAGTCTGGCTGTGTTGATCTCTATGGTCTGGAGTTTGCGGAGCAGAGACTTGTTGATCCCGGCTTAGAGGGCATTTCTGTAGTCCAGTCTGCTGGTTATTCGTGCGTGGGTGATGGTCTTCCTTGGTTCAGCGATCCATTTGAAGGTCTTCTGAAGGATGTGGATGGTGTTGAACCAGGCGGATGCGACGGCGTTGACCTGTCGGGCCATGGATTGGGAGGAGTCCAGTACGATGCCGAGGTTTCAGGCCTGGTCCATAGGGGTGGTGGGGCTGTCGAGGGTGGTGGGCCACCAGGTGTTGTCCCATGCAGAGGGGGAGGGTCCGAGGACGAGGACCTCTTTCTTCTCCGATTTAAGCTTCAGTCAGCTGCTGCTCATCCTGGATGTGAAGTCTTTCATTCCTTCCTGGAAGTTGAGTCTGGTGTTAATGATCCACCGTGTCGAACGCGGCCGATAAATCCAGGAGGACCAGTGTCTGTGGGGACCCCCTGTCAGCATTCTCTCGCAGGGTGTCAAGGACTTTTCAGGATGACTGCTTCAGTTGAGTGCGCAGGCCTGAAGCCAGCTTGGTTGGATTCCAGGAAGCCGGAGCTCTCTATAAATGCCGACAGGCATGTGGTCACATGAGCCTCCAGGAGTTTAGAGATGTAGGGCAGGAGGGAAATGGGCCGATAATTAGCAGGATTAGCGGGATCGGCACCCGTTTTTTTCAAAAGAGGGACAAGTATGGCCTCCTTGAACGTACTAGGGACCGAACCGGTGCTCAAGGAGGCGTTCAGGAGGGGAAGAATACTATCAGGTAAGGATGAGAAGACCGCTCTAAGGACTTGAGGAAGACAGCAGTCCTTGGGAGATCCTGATTTGATGTGAGTGGTAAGTTCAGAAAGAGTACTGGTGGTAATAGCTGGGAACTGGGCAAGGGAGCAGGGATTGAGAGAGGAGGAGTCAAGTGGGCTGGCAGGGAGGGGGGAAGAGATAGCATTCTTAATGTCTACAATTTTCTGGATAAAAAAGGTGTTGAGCGCATTACAGGTTTCTTGGGTTGAGGCCTGAGTGGGAAGCACTCTATGATCTCATGAAAAGTCATTCATAACTTTGAAGACTTCTTTTGATATGTTGCGGGCTGAGTCGATTTTTTCAGAGATATGTGAGGCCTTGGTTTTGGTGATTGCATTTTTGTAGTCTTTGCGGGCCTTCACAAACGCTAAACGGTCCGCATTAGAATAACCACGCCTCCAATTGCGTTCTAATTGGCGTAGCTTCAGTTTGAGCGCTTTGAGTTCCTCGGAAAACCATTGATGGGAGTTACCATGTCTGGTGTTTGTAAATTTGGTAAGAGGGGCAAACTTGTCACTAGCTGATTGCAGCCAGGTGGCTATCCTGCCCTCCATAGAGTCGATGTCTGAGTTGGGGTCAGTAATGGGGCAGGTGTTGGCCGCGAAGTCAAGGAACCCCTGGGAAACATCACTTTCACCACTCCACCACTCACGTTCTATACCCCACACACCACCACACATAGTTAACACTATAAAGTGATCCCGCATAAACGTTTGGTCGCAGCACTCCGCATTCCGTAGAGGGGTGTGAAGACCCCAATGATGGTAGAATGACACCAAGGGTCCTTTTGGTGTGTGAGGGGTACTAAAACAACACTGTGAGCTCCCCACCATAGTAGGGACCACTCTCCTGATCCCTAGTGGATTCTACTTTGTTTATTTACGTCTGACGAGGGGGGCCATGTAGATGTTGAAGAGCGTGGGGCTAAGCGACGATCCTTGTGGTACTCCGCAGTGGATTTCGGAAGGGAAGGGCGGCAGTCTGATTCTTTGGGTTCTGCCGGTGAGGAAGGAACAGGGCCAGTTGAGGGTGGTTCCCTGTATGCTGGCGTCGAGGACTCTGGTGGTGAATTTTGTGGTGGTAGACGGTGTCTAACACTGCAGAAATGGTATGTTACTCCTACAACGCAACTTTTACGTCGCATTCCGTTACAACGCAGATTTTACAACGCGGGATCCATTACATCGGATGTCATTACAATGCATGGCATTACATCGCAGATGCTATTACAACGCATACTATTACATCGTAAGTATTGGTAAGTATTTAATTTAAAAAAAATTTTATTTAATATTATTTATTGATTTAATTATTAATTATTAAAAAAAATATATATATATTTTTTTAAATATTATAAATTAAATATATTAATTTTAAGTGATTTTTTAAATAAGTATGAGTATAGGAGTATATGTTTTGGGGTACTGAGGTATATGTTTTGGGGTGTTTGGGTATTTATAGGTTTTAGGGCAGGGTTTGGGTTTTGGGGTACAGGGGTGTTTTTAGGTTTTAGGGCAGGGTTTGGGTTTTGGGGTACAGGGGTGTTTTTAGGTTTTAGGGCAGGGTTTGGGGTTTGGGGTTCAGGGGTGTTTTTAGGTTTTAGGGCAGGGTTTGGGTTTTGGGGTACAGGGGTGTTTTTAGGTTTTAGGGCAGGGTTTGGGTTTTGGGGTACATGGGTGTTTTTAGGTTTTAGGGTAGGGTTTGGGGTACAGGGGTGTTTTTAGGTTTTAGGGTAGGGTTTGGGTTTTGGGGTACAGGGGTGTTTTTAGGTTTTAGGTTTGGGTTTTGGGGTACAGGGGTGTTTTTAGGTTTTAGGGTAGGGTTTGGGTTTTGGGGTACAGGGGTGTTTTTAGGTTTTAGGGTAGGGTTTGGGTTTTGGGGTACAGGGGTGTTTTTAGGTTTCAGGGTAGGGTTTGGGTTTTGGGGTACAGGGGTGTTTTTAGGTTTTAGGGCAGGGTTTGGGTTTTGGGGTACAGGGGTGTTTTTAGGTTTTAGGGCAGGGTTTGGGTTTTGGGGTACAGGGGTGTTTTTAGGTTTTAGGGCTGGGTTTGGGTTTTGGGGTACAGGGGTGTTTTTAGGTTTTAGGGTAGGGTTTGGGTTTTGGGGTACAGGGGTGTTTTTAGGTTTTAGGGCAGGGTTTGGGTTTTGGGGTACAGGGGTGTTTTTAGGTTTTAGGGCAGAGTTTGGGTTTAGGGATAATTAAATTATATTTACCATTTTAAAATTAATTAAAATATATTTAATAAATTAAATTAATTATTTTACATTAATTACATTTTTTAATTAAATTAATTAAATTAAATAAATTAATATTATTAATTTAATTTAATTTCATTATAAAAAATATGTACATTAAACTAATTACTTTTTTTAAATTAAATTAAATTAATTACAATTTTTAATAAAATTACATTTATTAAATACTTATTATTTTATTAAATTAAATTAATGACAATTTTTAAATGTCTTTTAATTAAATTATTTATAAAAAATTAATTACAATAAACTAAATAACATTTTTAAAAAAAGGTATACTTACCTATACTTACGATGTAATGCCATGCGTTGTAATAGCATCTGCGATGTCATGCCATGCATTGTAATGACATCCGTTGTAATGGATCCCGCGTTGTAAAATCTGCGTTGTAACGGAATGCGTTGTAACACAACGCGTTGTACTGACACCAATCCTGCAGAAATATCGAGTAGGATCAGGGCTGGAGTGATTCCATGGTCGAGGAGGGTGTTGATATCGTCTGTGCTGCCGAGTAGAGCAGTCTCGGTGCTGTGGTTGCTGCGGAATCCGGATTGGGAGGGGTCGAGAATAACATTTTCCTCAATGAATTTTGTTAGTTGTGCGTTGACTGTGTTCTCTGAGACTTTGCCCTCGTAAAGGAGGAGGGAGATGGGCCAATAGTTCTTGAGGTCTGCTCGGGGCTTCTTGAGTAGGGTCTGACTTCAGCGTGTTTCCAGTCATCGGGAAGATGCTGGTTTCGAAGGTGGCATTAATGGTGCGTGGCAGTTCGGGAGCGATAGCGGCGGCTGCTCTGTGGAAGATGTGCAGGGAGCAGGGGTCCGTGGGAGCTGCTGAGTGGATGCCTTTCATGGTCGATGCAGTGTCTTCGATGGTGACTGGGGTCCAGTATGAGCTGGTGGGCTGGCTGACATTGCTGGAGGAGGGAGTGGTTTCGGGGTCAGGTGTCTGGTCGTTGAAGTTGTCGTAGAAGCCATTGATTTTCAGATGGAGGTAGGAGCAGAGCTTGTTGCAGAGGTCCTGGGAGGTGGTGATGTCTGTGGAATCGCTGGGGGTTTGGTGAATTCCTGGATGACGCTGAAGAGTTCTTTGCAGTTGCTGGAGTTGGCGAGGATCTTGTTCTGGGTGAAGGTCTTTTTGGTGGATCTGATGCGCTGGTGGTATTCTGTCATGGCGTTCTTGTAGGCGTTGCGATATTCTGTGGTTTTGCTGTTTCTCCAGTTCTTCTTGAGACGCCTGCAGGTGCGTCTGGATTTTTGGAGGTCGGCGGTAAACCTGGCAGCCTTCCTGGGGCACTGTTTGTCGGGGTTGAGTAGGGGTGAAGTTCGTCTACGCAGTTGGTGATCCATCTGTGGAGTTCTTTGGCTGCAAAGTTGGCACCAGAAGAAGTGGTGGGGGCATCACGTTTGAGGGCGGGTGTTGATTTGTTCCTCAGTGATTTTGCCCCTGTTTCTTCATGGAGGGCGGGGTGCAGGTTTGGGCGGCATGGGTTTGTTAACAAAGAAGTGTAGGCAGTGGTGGTCTGTCCATGGTGGTTGCGTGGTGTGGCTGAAGCGGATGTTGTTCCCACCTGTGAAAATGGGGTTGAGGGTGTGTCCTGCCTTGTGGGTAGAGGCGGTGGCGAGCTATTTCAGTCCGATATTGGCGAGGTTGTCCAGGAGGGCGGTCGAGTTGAGGGTCACTGGGGTAGTCGAGGTGGAAATTCAGGTCTCTGATGAGCATGTAGTCCATGGAGGCGATGTTGTGGGGTGCGATGAGGTCGGCGATGGTTGTGGTGAATGAAGCACGAGTTCCTGGGGGTCTGTATGAGAGGGTGCCGCGCAGCTTGGTTTTAGGGCTTATCTAGGTCTGGATGGGAAGGTGTTCTGTGGTGGAGGTGGAGAGTTGTAGGGAGCTCTTGTGTGCGATGCCGAGTCCTCCTCCTGAGTGGTTGGGACGGTCCTTCCTCTGGATCTTGTATCCGTCAGGGATGGCGGTGGCGATGTCGGGGCGGAGGAGTCGTTGGTGCAGGTTTCTGTGAAGAAGGTGATGTCTGGCGAGAGGGTGTCGAGGAGGTCCCAGATCTTTACGGCGTGTTTGTGCAGTGAGCGCACGATGAGGAGGATGCACTTCAGGGCATCAGTGGTATTGGTGTACAACGAGGGGGCGGTGACCGTGGGGGTGCGGAGGGTGGTGAAGGTCTGGCGGCAGGAGAACTGACTGTGGGTGGTGTTCGGCGTGGACAGCTAGCAGTTGGTCTTTCTTCCAGGGTTGATTGCGAGTAGTGCAGCTCTGTCGTACTGGTGGGAGGCTGGAGATCCAGGGTCTCTGGCGCTGGCCGTGGACGGGCGCAGGCGGGCTTGCCTTTGGTACGCCTTTGTTCAGCCAGTGACGCAGCCGCCATTAAATAGGGGAATCAATCAATCAGGGTGTTTGTTAAGCGCGACTACTCACCCGTAAGGTTCTCGGGGAGGTGGGGGGTTTGCAGGTTCTAGTCCATCAAGGAGGGGGTCAGTCGAAGAGCCAGCTTTTGAGGTTTTTTGCAAATATGAGGAGCGATGTTGTCTGTCTGAGGTGGAGCGGAAGGTCGTTGCAGACTCTGGCCGCAAGTTAGGAGAAGGAGCGGCTTCCCGATCTGGTCTTTCTGGTGCGGGTGACTGCGGCGTAGGAGAGCTGGGCTGATCGTAGGGTCCTTTGGGGTGCGTTGAATTTGAGTCAGCTGTTCAGGTATGCTGGTCCGGTGTCGTAGAGGGCCTTGTGAGCGGGGGTGAGCATCTTGAAGGTGACTCTAGCTTCGATGGGGAGCCAGTAGAGTGTGCGCAGGTGCTGGGAGATGTGGCATTGTCTTGCCAGGTTGAGGACCAGTCTTGCAGCTGCGTTTTGGATGTTCTGTAGCTTTTAGGGGGAGGGAAGTGCAGCTGGGAGGTGGGAAAACCGGCAGGGGAAGAGGCCGCTGGGGCAACAGCAGCAAAAACGGACGGGGAGGGCGGAAAACAGGAAAGAAGACAGAGGAGGCTCAGGGGGCCAAAAAGACAACAAAAACAACAGAAATGAGCTAAAAAAGAATTAAGGCAAAAATAGAAATACAACAAGACACAAGATAGCAGACTTGAACTCCTGCCATGCGCAGAGGTGGAAGTGGCAGCAGCGGGGAGGCTTAGTCAGCGGAGCTATACGGGCGGAGAGCTGGGTCTTTGGCCAGGAGCACTGACACTATTACATGCGATATTACGCTTTTATGTTATTTACCATACCTTGTTGGCTTTTACCTTTTGGAGCGAACACACCTGGCATTTGCATGTCATTATTTTCTACTCATCAGATGCTGATGGCGCCTGTTCTATGCACTCACCGTCCCGCTTGTTTTCTTTTTCTCTAGGAACTTTTGTCCACTTGATCCTGTAACTATAATTATATGTGTTATGCATTTAAATTGAATTGTTACCATCAGCATGTTTTTTGTAGAGCCGGACTATGTAAAGACTCTGTATGTGGTTTTCTCAGGAGTGCCAGGAGCCGACGATAGCCCCAACCCTTCCCCCTACACCACCTGTGTCTATCAAACACTAGAACACAAGGGTGATATGGAGGGACAGGAGGGAACAAAACAAGGAAAGTAGGGGGAGACAAAACACTGGACTCTTTGGACACTGCTCTCTTCTGCTTCTGTCTGAAGGTGAAGCTATAAGGAATAATGGGTTAAAACAATAACAGTCACCCCACAATTCCCCAATATCAATATATGAACCTCTCTTTACCTGAGAGCACAAGAGTGTGTCAATCAATGCAAATAGGAACTCGTCTGGAAACTCAAATGTGACCATGGAATTATGGACATCCAATGTGGCCTGATTTAAGGGATGTAAGATATTATCTCTGGTAAAGACCTTGGTACATACCAATATAGTGACCAGAATACTTCTTACCTAACTAGAACATCTCTGGGCAAAAGGTCTTGTAGTGTATAAAATGTCAGGATCACATCAGTAGTAGCCTGGTGAGTCAAAATTACATACATCAACACTTATAACTGTATAGTAAGAACACAATGTAAATAGAGTGCGCTACAAGCGCTTTACCGGTTCCTCCTGTCTCAGTACTGTGATTAATGCCAGAATCCGGGAAGTCCAGAAAACGAACAGATAATAAGGATAATAAAGGGAAATAAGGGATATCCCTTGGCGAACCACAAAGCCCACAATGCCACGCAACACTCCTCACTCCTGAATCCGCAAATACCGGCCGTTCGGCGGGACCATAGTCCGGCCCAATGACGAGTCCGCAAGAAACAGGGTGAAGAATACCACCGTGACACCGGGGATAAGACAGCCGGCACAGAGCGAGGGGATAACTAAGAAGCAACACCCAAGTTAATCAAAAGGCACTTGGGACTGCTGTAATTTGCCTAGAACTCCTTCTGTGACCATTGAGGAGAGTGAGCTGCCTGACGACTCTCGGCGTGTGGATCAGGAAGGCAAAATAAGCAACAACAAATAATCAGGAAAACCGAATTAGAATTCAGAAAATAGTCGCTTGTAAGACCGGGAGCGGTATGACTTGAAATACCGATGCCCCCGAGTCAGGACAAAAGTAAACAGCGAGTACGGCAATAGGAAGCCGAGCTTAGAATCAAAGGACAAACGCCCAAGCTGAGACTAGGGCGTGTAATCGGAAGTGGCCAGCGGAAACGTCAACTCATAGGAGAAGAACTAGAGCGCGAAGCGCTGAGTGCCTGGGGAAACGAGCTTAAGTTCCGGCTCGAACCCCTCGCGCATGCGCAATGCCGTGCGGCCATCTTGGAATGGGCTCAGTGTCGGAAGTTCGTCTGTATCGTCCACGGAGACTAGGCAGGCATGACAGACTCTTTGTTCGCCCGATTCTGTCACTATATTTGTTATTATATTTTTTTATGTGTTTAAGTTTAATTGATACTTTCCCGATGTGTTTTGTAGAGCAGATCCTGGTTCTCCAGGTACAAAGTTGGCAGCTCTATTTGTTATGGCAGATTGCAAACTTGGTTTTTTTAGACGCCAGTGTCTAACAGGTGTTTGACTGTGCCCCCAGTGCAGCTATTTCATATGGTAGACTAGCACCCAATAACAAGCTGTCCTGCAAGCTTAACCGCTTCGCCGCGGCGGACATTCCGCTGAGGTGCAGAAAAAAATGACACTTGGGCAGTTCGGACGGCCCCCGTCCGTCCGTCCGATGCACAAGCCCACTGCGACGTCGGACGGCCGGGGGCTGTCCGACGCACCAAAAGGTTTAAGCCTGCTGGGTTTAAGCCTGCTGTAGCCAATCTGTAGACCGCACAACCATCCAAATGCATCGGTCAGTGCTTTAGAGAGTTATGCCTCCGACTACTATACTGAGCGCACACTCGGACTGTTAAATAGTCATGAGCTTGTCATTTCCTGCAACCCCCAATCCCTCCCCCTGCATCTGTGCACCTTGGCTTCTTGCCTGAGACTATGTCTCACCCTTGGCTGCTACCGAAATCCTCCATTTTTGTGCGCAATCATTTTTTTGCACTTAGTCGTTTTGTGCAACCTTCATGGCTGCAGCCTCCAACGGCCTCTGCTCCTGGTACAACCCCCACCTCTGTCGCTTCTTCATGTGCAGTGAGTTCTACTTGCACATACATTACTACTTTATCTTTCCCCATCCAAAAACAAAAACTAGTAATATGACTATTCATCATCTAACAGCTTAACAGATAACTTTATGTCACAACAAGAGCGAGTACAAAAAACTTCTCTGGACCCAAAAGGCCCAGGACCTTAATTTACATAAGAGCTAGGCTCAGAACCTTAATTAACATCAGAGCCTCTCACCTCACTCAAGTCTGGTGTTTTATGAACATTCACGTCCGCATCCTCACATTCAACATTACCACATGCAGACTACTTTGGATCGGGAGGTAACATAAAATGAAAGGCATCAAGATCTTCACTGGAAACTTTAGTTTGATTGTAAATTCCAACCTTATTTTCAGAAATAAGAACTAACCGATTCTTATTCCACCAACCTTTTTGATGTAACAAGACTGAACTTTTGCCTACCTTGATAACTTTCACAGGTTGTTAAAATCTAGAATCTCCTTTTATGACCATTTAAGGTATTTAATAAAAATTAAACTCAACCACCAGGTGCAAATTCATAACATTTTATATTTATTTTACTATCAAAACAGTGACGACTGCTCCGCTAAGGCAGAGGGGCATCGCACCACTGCTCGTGGAGCAGTGTAAAAAAAAGAAAATGATCATAACAGAAATTAATTCTCTTTTATAAAAAGAGAATTCATGTTCTTTTTTTTCCTGGCCAGATTGTGCGGGCTGGCACTCCTGTGATGTCCGGTAGGAGGAGTTGTTTGCACTCCTTCAGTGTGCATGACTGCTTGTGCAGCCCTCTTGGGCCGCCCAAGCAGTCGTGCAAACTTTGCATGTCCCCTCCAAGTTGAATTACACAGCCTGGTGAGGAACACGGAAAGCCTCCAAGTCCCCGTGTGAGTGCCAATCCATGGCGCTCAGACCAATAAGAATGCTGCAATGCAGCTTTGTGATTGGTCAGGAGAGGAAGCCTATGTGCTTCCTGGTTCCGGAGAGACAACGAGGGAAAACACGGCAGAGGAGAGGCGGCTGTGGACTCGGCATGGAGGTAAGTGTTTTTTAAACCCCCTGCCCGCCCGCTCCTTCACTCTTGTTCCCTGCCAGCCACTACGGCTATCAAAATACTCCTTTAGTTTACTTTGCTTATCCTGGACCCTTGAACACACATCCGAATATGGAGAAACTCTCATCAAGCATAACATTTTCTATCAACCAGTTAGGAACCAATTTAGACTGGAGCTTCCTTCCTCTCAATGAGGCAAAAGGAAAGACTTTGGTAGTAGAATGTTGTGTAGAATGATACACCCAAAAATTCTCCTTAATATACTCTTTAACATCCAAACATGACAAGATATCTGTTTGGGCTCCTTCTTTTAAAAAACGATGATCCCTTTCCACAAAGCCATTGGCTTCTGGACTATAAAGTGCAACACAAAGATGTTGTACTGTCAGGAGTTGATCCAATGCGCCTACATAATGATTTCGGACTACATCTCCCAGCATGCTCTTAGTCAGGGGGAGGAGCATAAACGATAAAGGCCAGCAAGAGCGCACAGGAAGTGTGCGTAATTCTATCTTTCCTCGGAGGCAAGCAGGCTTGTTTGTCTTCTGGTGGCTTTCTGCTGGAGTTTCCCGGAATTCGAGTCACCCTCCGGTGTTGCTGTTTCTTCCGTTCTTGTCCTGTACTCTGTTGGTTCCCGCGGACCGCGCTGCTGGAAGAAGCAGCTCTCTGGAGTGTCCCGCTGGATTCTTGCAAACATTAGCGCTGGGACTCTTATGAGCTGTGCTGTGGTAGCGCTGTCTCCCGGACTCATCTCCGGTTTCTCTCACGCTGACGTAAGCGTGGGGAAGTAGAGCCTGAGCGGAGCAGACGCGCTGCATTTGTGTTTTGGGATTTTGTATCCGATCTTGGATTCCTTGTTTGCTCACGCTGACGTAAGCGTCTGGGTTGTGGGTTACTGTGCCGAGTCGCGCTCAGGTAAGCGCCACAACTTTTCCTACCCGCGCTGCTTGCAAGGCGCTGGGAGTATTTGAACTACGATTACTCATGCTGTGGACTGGCGCTGGGAGTATTTGACCTTTGTGTTCTTAATGACTCTGAGTTTATTATTTTTTTGTTATCGCTGGGAATGACCTGGAACTAATTCTGTCCTGTCGTCTATGAGCTGCATCCCCTTCCAGATATCACTAGCTGCGGTCCCTACCTGTCGTGGGGAGCTTTCCCATATTGGAGTGGACCAGTCTGTGCTGCCTGTTAGTTTATCTAGTTGGTATGTATGAGTGTCACACAGAGTGTTTTCTCTGAAAGACGTTGTGGTAGTAAGAATAATGTCTCATGCCTTTTCTGTTGCAAATTCGTTATTTCTTGGTTTTGGAGAGAAGTATCTCTGTTGGTGATCATTAGTTGGTATCTTGGGGAGAGAAGGCTTCGGCAGCTAGACCACAGGTATTAGTTCAGCTCTAGTGAGATATTACGAGAGTAGACTGTTCATGCTGCGTATTGACACTGTGTTCTTTTTTGCAGGCATCCCCTTCCCAGTGGTTCCTTCCCTCCACCCTTTTTTCCCTCACCTGATTGCCTCATTACTCTGTGTTCCATCCAGAGTTGGGGACGTCGGGAGGTGGACCCCTTTTGTGCATCATACCGAATCCAGGAAGCAAACGTGGATCTGACATGTACATCATGCACATTTAGAAAATCATTAATCTCTCAGGGCGCAAAATGTGTGCTGTTATAAGTAATGACCTGGTAAGGTGCCTCCATAAAATTGAAACACTTTGGTAAGAAACCTTAGAACCTTCATGCTGTTGCAAAAAACACAGTTGATGGACAGAATGCAGAACAATGTCTTACATTCACCCCAGTACAAAGATCTGGGCCCAAATCCATTGTTTTTTTGCACTCCACACCACCCTAGGTCAGACAGTGGCTATATGCAAATCAGCCTTGACCCTGTGCCTCATGGGAACAGTCCAGCCCGAACTACCAAGCCATGTCTTTCCTAGACCGGAATCAAGCATCCAAGGACCGGTTTCTGGCTATCAGCCTTCTTCAGCCTGGATATCTTGACTCCAGTGATGTGGAGAGCCTTCATGCTGTTGGGCAGATCCACAAAGAAGTAGTAAATCCACTTTAGATACGACTCGGTCATCACTAAAAGATACTTATCGTCAGTGAATAACGTGGAACGAACCAGAAAAGTCCAAGGAAACGTAGACCCTAGGTTCCGTAGGCAGGGGAACAGGATGTAAATGTTCCTCAAAAGATTTCCAATGTTTATCTCAAACAATGCATTGAGGATACACTCTTGCAAAGGGGCTAACTCAATGATCTAAGGATGGCCACCAATAAGACTCAGATTTTATTTTACATGTGGCAGAAATGCCCAGATTTCCCTCATGAACATTTTCAATTATCCTGTTACGTAATCCCAGTGGAGGAACAAAACAAATACCTCTCAAGCATATGTAATTCTCACAAGTTAGTTCTGCAGAAACTTGAGCCAAAGGATTAAAATCATTAGAGAAACTCTTCATATGAGTCCATCCTTCCACACTGAACTCAATGATGCTTTTTCAAGTAGACCCTTCAGGATTTCGCAGTTTGCCGCGAAATCGGCATTTGAAAAAATGCAACGATTTTTGCAAAAGTACCTGCGAAATCGGCACTTGTGTAAAAATGCTGCGATTTTAACAAAAGTGCCTGCGAAATCCAGACATGCCCAGTGTGCCTCCATCCCCAGCCTTTAATACACAACATAAAATATTAAAACATACACAAATTGATGAAGAGGTGAGTGGAGACAAGAAGGCTGTAAATGAGCAATTCCGTAGATTCAAGTTCAGCGGCATAGGTGTTCCTTGCCTGGCTATCTGAAGAGCCAATAACTCTGTCATAAAGGGATTCACTGTATTAATCCGAGGTTGCACTTGGTCCACGTCCTACAGAGAACAATGCAAGATGAAAGTCTTAGAGGCTTAGTTCTGATCAATGGGTGAGCTCATTAGCCCATGGTGAATTTGGACAGAGGCCAGCAAATTTGTGAAACGAGTGGGTCAGCCAGAAAAAGAAATATATACACAAACCACAGAAGGATACAACAGGGATGGTGGTTTATGAAAGTGTAAAGAGGGCCTGTCCGCCTTGTCTGTGTGCAACAGCATAACCCTCAAAGAATGAGACCCATCCTGGCACAACCGCTCTAGGCGAGCTCTCCAGTTGCAGCGTGACTAAGAATAGTGTTGCATTAAGGTGGCCATAAATGTTATTGCTGCAGATGCAAGGAATCTTCAATAGCACAATCCTATGACCCCACTGGACTATACTCATGTATGTGGCATAAGGAGATGGAATCCACTGCAGAAGTGGATCAATGTCGGCCCCCCGTATTAAAAAATGTTGATATAAGCAGTGTAAACTGGTTTGCTTTTCCCAACTCGTCCACTAATGAGGGAGAACGCATTAGGATAATTTTCAGGGCATGGCTAGGCTTGCAAAGTTAAATATACACAGCTGGCCTGTCTGTGGGCATTGCACAAACAAATGAGTTTTTACAAAAGTGCCCGCGAAATCGGCACTTTTGTAAAAATGAAGCGATTTTAACAAAAGTGCCTGCGAAATCCAGACCCCCTTCCATTGGCCCAGTGGCTCTCGCCACGGGGCCAATAGAAGGGGGTCCTCACAGCAGGCAGGTGAGGTGGTGTTTATTTACAATCCTCACCGCCCTGCTGTGCTGTTCATTTTAGGTCTCGACTACAGCATTGCTTTAGCAATGCTTGTTTGTCGAGATTATAGTAAGGCTTTCAAAAGTCTACCCAAACTGCGGATCGGGTACAGTTCATGTGAGCCAGGCGCGTGCACATCGCCAGCCACATCCCACACCATTTGTCTGAGCCTCGGCATCAGACTTCAAAGGAAGCCTCTCTCCCGCTCCCCTCCACGCAATGCAGAGAGCTGTTTTTTTTTGTTTGCATTGGCAGCGCGTTCTGTGGTACAAACATGGAGTTAGTTTGCTCCCACTTCACTTAATCTCCCTGTGCGGAGCCGTCCCCACACCACCACCTCCTACCCGTCGCTTTTGTTTGCTTGTTTACATAGCTCTTATTCTAGACTGGATCGCTATTACTTATTTTAACTTTAAAGCTGATTTACTGGAGTGCTTTACACCTCCCCCCACTTCTCATGTGTCCTCAGTAATCGGCAGATGGCGGCCTTGCCGCGTCACCGATTCAGAGTCAATTTCCTGTCATCGCTGTGTTGAAGGCGGATGTGCCCTTCCGCGCACCACTAGCGGGCTTATTTCACGAGGGGTGGGTAGGCCAACCACACCTCCGAGACGTCACAGCCCACGTCCCTGCGTGTTTGGTCGTGAACATGGTTCGACAAAGACTGCCTAGTGTGCACACCCAGTCGCTGTTCACCATGAGCGAAAACTGTGCCACCTCAATGGTGCCTACTTCCCGAAGGACCATGCCCTTAAGACTGCTGTCCTCCTAATAATAGTGCCTTCTCTTCAGTGTCTGTCTCCCCGAGCTAGCCTCTTCCACCCCCTTCACAAACATGCCTCCCTTACCCCCTCCTCGTGCACAATTCTACGCCCGATGATTTCCACCCCCCCCCCATGATTGGCGCCCCCTCAAACAAGGATACGCCTCCCCCTCACCACCCCCATGAGTCTGCCTCCCCCTATAAACCCCTGTGAGTCTGCCTTCTTCCACACCATGCCGTGAGTCTGCCTTTCCCCCTCACCAACCATGAGTCTGCCTCCCCCCACCAATCTGCGAGTCTACCTCGACCCCGTGAATTTGTCCCACTCCCAGTGACTCTGCTTTCCCCCTTACCTCCATCAAGCCAGCCTTACATTCCAATAACCCCCTGTGAGTCTGTTTTTACTCCAATCCCCCAATGATTCAGATTGCCCATTTGCCCCAGCCACGACTCCTCAAGACTGCCAGCTTCCTTCCGTAGAGACCGCCCTCTCCAGCGACTATCCATCCCATGGGCTGACAAAATGCCACCCCTTAGACTGCTTCCCTCCTAATGAACTCATCCCTCACCCCAAATCCGTTACCCACTGCCGTTCTCCGAGACTGCATCCATGTTAGATGTAAAGCTCATGTTTTCATACTGTTTAACTTCATTCTGCTGCTAATTGAAGCATACCGTTTTTTTTATTGCTGTCTCACGTAATTTAGAGCCGATTAGCTAGCTATTTTTGAAAAAACAGTTTCAACCCAAGTGTGCGGACATAGTCAAACTTGCATACATACAGTCTCAATGCCTGATCCACACAATCAGAATTTCTATTGAATGTGGACAGTTTGGCAGTATGGCTTAATGGCTAGAGCAGTCGACTTTGAAGCTGTGAGACCTAGTTCGAGTCTCTGCAGGGACGCTCAACATCCTGTGATTCTGGGCAAATCACTTAATCTCCCTGTGCATGTGTCTGTTTGTAAGGCAACAGATGCTCATGTAAAGCACTCTTATACATCCAGGTCTAGTTCCCGCTATATAAAACTCCCTCCCTCCGTTCCCCCCCTCCCCGCCGCAAAAAACCTGCACACTTTGGGTTAGGCATATAGTTGTGGTCATTATGGATGGGTCTGCCTGTAAGATTGGGTGTATACCCTCAAATTGCCCCTCCATCTACGTTTTTACTGACATATCATTCACAGTTAATTTACAGGTTTGCCTTCCTTTTAGCACACAAGTTTCTGCCTCAATGGTATCAACATAGTGCCTGTGACACCCCCAATGTGCTTGCTATCAAGTTCCAGCACACAAGTTTACCATCAGATCAAAGCAGGGCTTTTAAGTGGGATGAAAAATCTGGGGGGTCTCGCAAAGGGGCATGGCCAATGTAATTCAGGGTGTGTTACACCACAACTTCTATTCAATGAATATTGGTACAACCCCGAGCTTGCCCCTGTGGGCACAATAAACATGCATTACAAGATGTCCACAAGCTCTACACAACGTGCCATGCTTTTGCTTGTTTCTCTCAGAGCTTCACTACGGAGCTACAGGGCTCAAATTGCCGGCACACATTATTTACGAATAGGGCTGTATGTACGAGCCAACAATGAACCTATAAGATGCACCGAATTGTCACCCGCTTGTTTTAGAATGTCGCTCAGCTAAACAATGATCTAAATGTACCATACAATCTCTCATCTCTTTCTTGTTTAATCTGTATTAATCAATTGATAAACCCTTTTACACAGGTTTAGTTAAACTGATCTCATGTTGTAAATTAGTGACCACATCTAAGAGTTGAGATAATGTGGTGTCAAAGTACAAGGCATAGGTAGGAAAGATAACTTGGCAGTCTGTCAGGGTGCACTAACCTGGAAGTCAGGATCCCACAGGAGCAGGAATATTTTCCATTATTCATCACACTCACAGCCAACTCTACAATACTATTGAGGAGTTATACAGCAGGCCTGGGGGAAGGGGAATGATAAAAGAGAGAGTAGAATAGACACTGGATAAATTATCAGGCCAGGTTGTACAGCTAAACGTAATCTGCACTTCTGAAGTTTTCATCTCTCAAAAGCAAAGGACAGATTTAGTATAACTGTAGTTTGAACATTTATGTTTTAACTTGAAATGTTGTCTGTGATATAGCTGCTGGTACTCTGTATTCTCACTCTGTATTCAATTTGAAACTAGGCCTTTCTTCTAAGCTCTATCTATCTATCGCCCTCACTCTATCTATCGCCCTCCCTCTATCTATCTAGGGCTCTCCCTCTATCTATCTATCGCACTCTATCTATCTATCTATCGCACTCACTCTATCGCATCACCACAGCATCACTCAGCACCACCACAGTATCACTCAGGGGCACCACAATATCACTATGCGCTACCACAGCTTTACTGAACACCACAGCATCACTCGTCGCCACCACAACATCAATCAGCGCCACCACAGCATCAATCTGTGCAACCATTCAAAAACAACTGGTTTAAATATGTTCTCTCAATGTTTCAAGCTTTATTATAAACGTCACAAAAAGATGTTAATATTTCACTTCTGTTCTTGGATTTTCGTCACAATAAAATACACTGAACATAATCTTCACAAAAGTTATTTACAAAAGTTTAAGCTATTGCTATTATAAATTACAATAACTTATTTATGTATTAATTATAAAAAAAATTAAAATCCATTGTTATTTGTAATAGCAATACATCTAAGTCACGTAAATACAACACATATTGCAATTACAAATGCTATAGGTGTCACATTGGCGAAAGTTATAACTATTGGCATTGTAAATGACAAAGCTATTAATTTCGCTATTTTCAAAACCAACACATAAATAAAAAAATTGTCATTTACAATACCTATAGCTCAAACTTTCCTAATGTGAGACCTATTGCATTGCAAATGCTTGTTTACATTCTAAGGCTGAGGGGACTCACCTGGCTGCTGTGGAGCATCGTCGGATTGCGGATCATCGGCGGCCCAGGTAAGCTACTGCTTCTGTGTTTGGTGCCCGCCGCGTGCCCTGGGGGCACTGTTCTGGGGCCCGCCCCACACGGGCAACGCGGAAGGTCCCGGCTGCCATATTTATTTTTACAAATGTTTCTTGGTGGGCCCGCTGCATGCCCAGTGTGTGGTGGGCCCTGGGGGGCATTGCTTTTGGGGCATTTATTCATTAACATGTTTATGTCCTATATGTACCCTTGAAGCCAAACAAAGTGTCTACATTGTAAGTAAGCCAAATATACATAATTTCTTGTTGTTATATAACTAAAAAAACTAAGATATCTGTGTTTGTTGTAGGAAAAGTGGCCAAATAAAATGCAGCAAAATTGCCACTAAATTTCCATATTTGTGCCGCAAAATTTCCATTTGTGTGCCGCTAAATTTGCTAATCCATGCCGCTATATCCTGGTGTCGGGGATTCCGCCCCGGTCTCTAGGTAAACGGAGATATGAGCGAGTCTGGGGGTAGGGTTTACCAGCTTTATTGCTTCTTTTTTGGTTTTACGTGCTCTGGTTGGCTCATGAACAAAGTAACACCCTTCACACAAGCATGAAGGGTTCAGTTGTATAGTCACTGCATCAGAAAGAAAACAAACTAATAGTCCATGTACTACAAGGGAAGTCAGTGCAACAGAAAATAGGTGTCCCAAACAAGGTCTTGATTCTTGATCCCTTCTTCGAGTTGGGCTTGGCTTCACGGAGTTGAGGATGAGGACGGGCTCCAGAACCAAGGGGGGGGGGGGGGGGGAGAAAAGGAAAGGAAAGAAAACACAAGCGTTAGGGTCTCTGTGTTTGCTCTGTACACTCAGGGAAGGGGATGTGTGCACACCATATACCGGTCCCTAACTGTGGAGTGTCTAAGTGTGGGAGTATCGTGCTAGCGACGCAGTGAGGTGCTCAGGTGGCCCATCCACCACCCTTTAAACAAATACCCGGTCTCCCCCGTCACTCGCCTGTTGCCACGGTCCCCTGTGACCGTGGTATCGTGCGATCCCGCCTCCTCTGGTTCCCTCAGGGGGCCGGTCTCGTTCGCGTTCTCTGGGGTCTTTTCGACGTCTTCTGCTGGGTCGCACTTTCTCGTGGCGTCCTCGCTGTTCTCCTTGCGCTTGTTGGCGTCTTCTCCTTGATCACTCCTCCTCGTGGCGTCCTCGCTGTTCTCCTCTCGCTAGTCTGGCTCTCGCTCCTGCTCCTCTCCCTTCGGATTTGCACGCTCAGCCATTTGTGTCCACAAAGCGGACGTTGCTCGGCCTGCTTGTTTCTGGATGACAGGAACACCAACTCCACTTCCTGTTGGGTCCAGCCCGGCGGCCATCTTGGGTTGGGTCGGGGCGAATCCCTCACACTGCCTTTCCCCCGCGAATGGACGATCGGGCCATTCGGACCAAGGACATTGTGAGAGGAAGTCCACGTTGTTCTGCATACTCCCCGGCAAGTGGAATGTGCTTTAGGAAAAAGGCTGGAGGGCAAGAAACCACGCAAGACTTTGGGGTTAGTATCTTTATGCAGGGCTAGCCAGGTTAAAGGTGCATGATCGGTCAACAGTATAAAATGACGGCCTAAGAGGTAATATTGCAGTGCTTCGACCGCCCATTTAATCGCAAGGCATTCTTTTTCAATTGTTGCATATGACACCTCCCTGGGGAATAGTTTGCGACTGATATACAAGATCGGGTGGAGTAGGCCTTTCCCGTTTGGCTGGGACAGTATGGCACCTAAACCTCTGTCTGAGGCGTCAGTCTGAAGCACAAATGTTTTGCGGAAATCGGGACAGGACAAAACGGGGTCTGTATATAGGGCTGTTTTCAGATCAGTGAAGCTCTGTTCTTGGGCGGAGGTCCAGGGCATTTTATCTCTTGCAAGTGGTTTGGTAAGCAGGTCTGTTAAAGGACTGGCCAAAGAGGAGAAATGGGGAACAAATCGCCGGTAATAACCCACTAGGCCTAAAAAGGATCGGACCTCTTTTCGGGTTGTGGGGCGAGGAATGTGGGAGATAGCGGCTACCTTGTTTACTTGGGGGTGGACTTGTCCCTCCCGAATATCATACCCCAGGTATTCTATGTGGTTAGCTCCTAGTGTAGTTTTCCGGGGATTGAGAGTCAATCCTGCTTCCTGAAGGGCTCTAAAGACCTGATGTAAATGTAGCATGTGGGTTCCCTAATCTGGACTATATACTACGTTATCGTCTAGATATGCCCTTCCGTATTCTTTATGGGGCCCCAATACAACGTCCATTAGCCTCTGAAACGTTGCTGGTGCTCCATGGAGGCCGAAGGGCATCACTTTAAACTGAAAGAGACCCAGGGGTGTCGTAAAGGCCGTCTTGTCTCTATTTTCTGGGTGTAGTGGGATCTGCCAATATCCTTTGGTTAGATCTATACAGGACATGACCCTTGCCTGACCTAGTGTCTCAACCAATTAATCTACCCTTGGCATCGGATATGCATCGAATTGGGATACGTTTACTGTCATTTTTCGCCCTGACCCACGGACGACAGCTGGAGAAAGGGGGTCTCGCGGAGCGGCGCCGCGGGAACTACAATGACCAGCATGCCTAGAAGGGAGGCAGCGCAAAATGACACGCCTACTTAAGCAAGCCGACTCGAGGACGCAGCGTCGGTTATTCGAACAGTTGTTGGCGTGGTCAGAGAACATTCCCTTGTGGTCCGTGGAGGATACTTTCCAGAGAAAGCCAAAGTCAGATAGAGCGGACTCTTTAGGGTATCGGCATCGAGTCTGTGTCTGTGACGCGCACAGAGGAGGGGTTTGCAGCGTCTGGGACACGGAAACGGAGAAGCACGGCTGTGCAGTATTTGACCGCAGTACGCGGGTGCAGGAAAGGGCGTTCGTTGCTCCCACCGGAGACCTTAAATGCACCGCCGCTGAGACGCACACCATGGAGGTGTTTGCCGCATCTCAGCGTATTGGAATTTACAGCCTATACAGATACAGGGAGTGAAGAGCGGCTGCTCTCTCTCTCCGTGCCCGTACTGTTTGGTTCCTGAGAAGTATTGAGAAAGGGGACAAGAGGCAGTGCAGGTCGAGCGGCTGTTCCCTGCCTAACACACAAACGGAAGGTAGAGTGCCCGGCTGGGCATTCCCTCGTTTGGTACTGCCACCGAGCCCCAATCAAGATTAGGACCAGGGCCCAGCGTATCACACCCATCACAGCTGTCGAGCGGCATTGTCGACCGCTACTTAGCACGGTGTCCTTCGTTGGAAGAACACTGGGACCGGTGTTCATGCGAAGGACGGTGAGACCATCCAGGAGCTGTGATTGGGTATCATTGACATTCTTTGATACTAATTGTACAGTGTGTAACTGGTCTTTACCTTTGATCATTAAATCGGTAAATCACTTACTTGTTGTCTGTTGTCCTGAGTATTTGCGGGCTGCCCCCGATCCCAGGAACATCACGGCGTTACATTTACTTTCCGAAAGTCGATGCAGAAGCGGATGCTTCCATCTGGCTTTGGCACCAAGACGATGGGAGAGGACCATGGACTCTTTGATGGTTCGATAATCCCTGCCTCCCAACATAGTTTTGACTTCTTCTTCTATTGCTATTCACCTGGCTGCTGGGATACGGTAAGGTGCCTGTTTAATGGGTTGGGACGTGTGGGTGATGATAGAATGTTCTACTATCGTTGTTTTCCCCGGTTTTCTGGAGACCACAGTGGGAAAAGAAGCACAGAGGGTCTCTAGCTGCTTCTTTTGTTCCTTCGTGGTTTGGGAACCCCATGAGGGGTTTTTAGTGCTTTCGTGAGTGTAATGTGACACTTGTAAGGGTTTGTGTGTAACCAACAAAATTGTGTTAGTCTTGGAACCAGAAGGGAGCGAGTGTGGCTCTTCCCAGGCCTTGAGGAGATTAATATGGTAAATCTGGGAAGCCTTATGGTGGTGTGGGACAGCCACCTTATAAGTGACCGGTGTGATTTTGGCTAGCACGGGAAAGGGACCTTGCCAGGTGGTTAACAGTTTCTTGTCTGACGATGGCAACAATATAAGCACCTTATCTCCCACCTCCAGCCCCCTTAATCAAGTATTCCTATCGTACAAACGTTTTTGCTGTGTTTGTGCGTTTTCTAAGTGCGTGTGTGCTTCTTCCCATACAGAAGATAGGGTATCTCTGAGGTTTTCACTGTATTGGAGGAGGGGTTTTCCTTCCTCCTCTGTTATCACCCACTGTTCCGCGGCCATGTCCAGAAGAGTACGGGGCTTCCTTCCAAACACAAGTTCAAAGGGAGAGAACCCCGTCGACCTCTGTTCATGGGTGCGGATTGCGTAAAGGACCAGGGGTAGCTGACGATCCCAGTCTCTGCCTGTTTTATCAATGTGTTTCCTCAAGAAGGTTTTGATAGTCTTATTGTATCGTTCCACCAGACCATCGGTCTGGGGATGATACACAGACGTCCTTATATGTTTAATCTGGAGAATGTCACAGACTTGCTTCATAAGGCGTGACATGAAAGGGGTCCCCTGGTCACTGAGGATTTCGTTGGGGAAGCCCACCCTCGAAAACAGGGTCACCATAGCCTGAGCCACTGCCTTAGAGGTTGCGGTGGTAAGGGGGAAGGCCTCGGGATAGCGAGTGGAATAGTCCACGATGACCAGGATAAAGCGGTGTCCACGGGCAGAAGGAATCAGGGGTCCCACCAGGTACATGCCTACCCTGGTAAAGGGAATATCAATAATGGGCAAGGGCTGAAGGGGGGCTCTAGGTAAGGTGGGGTTATTGACGAGTTGACAGCGTACACAAGCAGCATAAAACCTGGCAACCTCGTGATACACCCCTGGCCAATAAAAACGATCCAACAAGTAATCTAGGGTCTTTTCCTTTCAACAATGACCTCCCCCTGCTTGGCTATGGGCCAGTAACAAGACCTGAGGGCGGAATGGACCGGGCACTAAGAGTTGTTCTCTTTTTCCTCTAGCTGTATGAGTCAAACGGTACAACAAACCCCTTTTTATCACGAAATAGGGTCCTACCTTTCCCTCTTGCTCGTCCTCAGCCTGTGTCCATGCATTCTGTAGTGAGCTGTCTTCTCGTTGGTCGGCCCTAAAGTTGCGATAGTTGCTCGGAGTCTGTTCTGAAGAGGAAAGAACATGTACTGTGGGGTTATGCTGTGGTTGGGAATAAAGAAGCCTTTCCTCCCTTTTCTCCTTTTTACTTTTTATCTTTCGGTCTGCTGGTTGTGCTATGGAAGTGTTGGAAAAAGGGGCATCCGTCAACTAATCTGTTGTTGAGGGAGACCCTGTAAACGACTGTAGGTATTCAGAGAAACGAGGTAAGTCAGTTCCTAGGAGGACACGTTCTGGTAGCTCAGGGATCACCCCTACTTTACGCAGCTGAACCTCTTTTTGGATCTCTAATGCCACCTCGGCAAGAGGGTACAGCTTATTGTCCCCATGCACACAGGTAACCTTAACCTGGGTGTTTGGTATCAAAAGAGACTTGGGCACTAAGTCAGCGGCCACTACCGTTTGTTGGCAGCCCGTGTCTAGTACGGCTATCACTGGTTTCCCGTTCACATGTACCTTCATGTTGTATGGATTAGTGGCATCCCCTGTACTATAGATCTTCCCCTTGGTATACCCCACATCCATAGGTTCAGGCACAGGGGCTCTAGTTGGACAGTTGCGTGCGATGTGACCTCACTCGGCGCAATTAAAGCACTGGTGACCCTGGTGTGGTGAAACGTGGGACTGTAACCTAAGGGCTGGTTTGCCAGAAAGAGGGGTACTCCTGGGATCGGGTAGAGGGCTAGTTGGGTGTAAAGAAGGGCGGACCGGTGTGAGGGGAGTGCGTTGTCCCAGTGGACGGAAATCAGGGGAACGATGAAAGGCACAAGCTAGATCCACTGCTAAAGCTACTGAGAGATTGGGATTTGTCGTATCCAGGCCCGGGTGTTGCCGGGCAGAGCCTCAAGATATTGTTCTAATACGACTTTCTCTGTTAGGTTCTCTACAGATGTGGTAGAAGGCTGCAGCCAACAACACCCAAGATCGCAAATTCAATAGTACAGAGTTCTAGGGTTGTCACCCGTTGACCACTTTTCTTTCCAGAAGCGTGTTCTGTAATATTCGGTGTCATATCCTAATCTTTCCAGGATTGTCCTTTTGATATCCGAATAGGGCGTGCTTCCATCAGCGTTAGCAGCCTGGTAGGCCGCCTGCTATTCCCCGGACAATAAGGGAGCAACATACTGTCCCCATCGCTCGGGAGGCCAGGCAGCAGTGGTGGCCACCCTTTCAAAGTTTACAAAGAAAAAATCAGGGTCATCGCCTGTTTGATACTTTTGTAGTACGGCACTGGGCAAATTGGGATGGACCCTTGCATTGGCCACGACATCCGATAAACGTAGTATGGCCGTGTCCTGTACTTGTTGATTTTTAACCAGTAGGGAAGCCTGATCCCTGAGAGCTGTGTGTAGCTCCTCTCGGTCCTTCTGGGATTGTTTTCCCTGGTCTTCCCCCATCAATTGTAGGTGGCGCTGTCCTACAGCCAGTTGGTTGACTATGGTCTCCATGTTGTTAGGGTCCGACAGCGATATCGCGGTCGAAATCCCACTTCTGACACCACTGTTGGGGATTCCGCCCCGGTCTGTAGGTAAACGGAGATATGAGCGAGTCTGGGGGTAGGGTTTACCAGCTTTATTGCTTCTTTTTTGGTTTTACATGCTCTGGTTGGCTCATGAACAAAGTAACACCCTTCACACAAGCACGAAGGGTTCAGTTGTGTAGTCACTGCATCAGAAAGAAAACAAACTAATAGTCCATGTACTACAAGGGAAGTCAGTGCAACAGAAAATAGGTGTCCCAAACAAGGTCTTGATTCTTGATCCCTTCTTCGGGTTGGGCTTGGCTTCACGGAGTTGAGGATGAGGACCGGCCTCCAGAACCAAGTGGGTGGGAAGAAAAGGAAAGGAAAGAAAACACAAGCGTTAGGGTCTCTGTGTTCGCTCTGTACCCTCAGGGAAGGGGATGTGTGCACACCATATACCAGTCCCTAACTGTGGAGTGTCTAAGTGTGGGAGTATCGTGCTAGCGACGCAGTGAGGTGCTCAGGCGGCCCATCCACCACCCTTTAAACAAATACCCGGTCTCCCCCGTCACTCGCCTGTTGCCACGGTCCCCTGTGACCGTGGTATCGTGCGATCCCGCCTCCTCTGGTTCCCTCAGGGGGCCGGTCTCGTTCGCGTTCTCTGGGGTCTTTTCGACGTCTTCTGCTGGGTCGCACTTTCTCGTGGCGTCCTCGCTGTTCTTCGTGCGCTTGTCGGCGTCTTCTCCTTGATCACTCCTCCTCGTGGCGTCCTCGCTGTTCTCCTCTTGTTCGTCTGGCTCTCGCTCCTGCTCCTCTCCCTTCGGCTTTCAATACTCGCCCATTTGTGTCCACAAAGCGGACGTTGCTCGGCCTGCTTGTTTCTGGATGACTGGAACACCAACTCCACTTCCTGTTGGGTCCAGCCCGGCGGCCATCTTGGGTTGGGTCGGGGCGAATCCCTCACACCTGGGAACAAGGTGTCATCTTGCATGGACTCAGTTATCCAGTTGCTCACAAAGATAACTCCTTCCATTGTACCCACCAACAATTCATGCACATCAGTGACAGGTTCATTTCCTATAGAAACTGGCAACGGTAAACGTGAAAGTCATTCTGCCCGAAAATTATATCCCCCTGTATGTATTTCACCTGCATGTGATACTTTTGTACTTTAGATAAAAGCCAAACAAGGCATGCAAAGCTTTTTCCAGACCATTTCTACTGCAAAGATAAACCAACAGTTTATGATCCGTGTTAATTGCAAATTAATTTCCCCATATATGCCTTAAACATCTGCACGCCCCATACACATGATAGGACTTCCCTCTCAATTATGCTGTCTTTCAACTCTGCATCTTGTAGTGTCCTAGAGGCAAATGATACTGTGATCTCTTTTCCTCATCAATGTTCCCCCAAAAAGCACCTATACCTCTCATACTAGCAACAACAGTAATAAAAGACTTTCCCTCTGGAACAAAATTACCAAGTTCTGGAGCATTAACCACCAACTGCAACATCCACTGTCTCATGCAAAATAAAAGTTTTACCTTTTTTCAAAGAGGTCTCAACGGTTAGACAACCAGAGCATATCCTGAGACAAAATGCATAGTATTCACCAAGTTCTAGGAATGAGCACAGGGCATCTTTGTGTGTGGGTGGAGGAGCCTTCTGTGTGACCTCCAGGCTGTCGAAATAGTATGCCCTAAATAAGCTACCTACTGAGCTAGTACCTTGCATTTCTGAGGTCTGACAGTCATGCTCCTATTGTGTAGAATTTTGAAGACACTTTCAAGAACCAACGTGTTCCTTGTTATTTTTAGTGAAAGCAAGAATATCATCCTGGAAAGCAGTTACAATTCCCATCTTTCTGACCAAAACATCCATAGTCTTTTGAAACACTCTGGCTGCAGATGCCAGCCAAAGGGAAGTCACAAATATTTGTAGGCACCAAACGGCGTAACAAGATGTGAGGAGGTACCGGGACATACGCGCTTGATCACAAGGAAGAGTCTCCCGTCGTGGATGTCAGTGCACCGACGATCTCATGGACTACGATATCCATGTCCCTCTGCTGTTTCTCTACAGGATTGGGTCGATAGCCTTGACCCGGAATTACCGCCTCTACGCCCAGGAAGAGGAATCCAGGAGCCAATGAAAGGGGGGGCCAGTCCAAGGTGTGGGCGCGAGAGGAGGAGGCGAAGGCGGAAGTAGAGAAGACGCGGGACCCAAGAACAGAGAAGAAGACGCAGGACCCGACAACAGAGGAGAAGACGCGGGACCCGATAGCAGCGGAGAAGACGCGGGACCCGAGAGCAGAGGAGAAGACGCGGGACCAAATTGCAGCAGAGAAGACTTGCCGGATGTCCGAACAGCAGGGAATCCTGAAGAAGAAGAGGAAAGCTGGTTCGAGGATTGGTGGTGTCCAGAGGTGGCTGGGGAGCAGCCGTAACTCAGGAGAGTTACGGCGGGAGCCGGTGAGTACCAACGGCTCGAGGGTTGTACAGAGAGGGGGAGGAAGGGACGATGTTGACTTATTGAACGGGGAGGAGGGTGGAACGGGACTAAAATCGACATCAAGCACCTTTTCTCCGATATACTGTTGCATTATACTTTGGCATTAGATTTGGCATTAGACTTGGCATTAGACTTTAACCTTGAACCCCCTATTCCTAACTCGGATCTGTGTTGGGCACTATTCTTTAAATCTCAACCACTTAGCATTGGTCTTTAACCTCAACTTTCCCCCTTCCTTTGTCTTGGGGCAGTACTCTACCTCGTGGGCACCAAAGAGAAACCAAGAGCACCGAGGTATGGTGAAGGGAAATCAAAGCCGCCTTAGTTTAAGACCTCATTCTTACGGTTACTTTATTCTTTTCTTCACTCCTATGAGCCTCCGGGGAAACCATCCCGGTCCAGAGGAACCAGGAAGCAAGACAATACCTCTGCACATATCCAACCCCTCCAGCTCACAGGAATCATCTGAAGAAGACAAAGAACCACAAGGACATTCCTCCCGCCCTATAACAACCTCTTCTATTGCTAATAAACCTCTTTCTAAGCCTCCACTGCAGCCTCCACGCCTGTTTATCAAACCTGCCCTCCCACACAAATGTTTTAAGATCTTGTGACCCCTTAGTGAGGGCAATTTGATGATAAGCTGACTGGATATCAATTGTGGTAAAGAATTTGGATTCACCAAAATTAACCAGCACTTGCTGTATACGGAGCAGGGGATGACAATCAATCTTAATATTACTGATGAGTGACCGCAAATCCACACATAAACATAAACACCCACTCCTCTTCTTGGCCAGCACAATAGGCGAAACCCAAGCAGACGAATCAGTGCTCTGGTTGACCGTTTCAGCACATAACCAGTCCAACAAAAACTTTGAGATCATTGCGAAGAGGGCACAGGTAAACACTTTATGAATTACTGGTACAGCATCCAACCGTAACTTGATACAGTGTTCAAACCCTTTTACAGGACTTTTTTCATCCTTGAAAACTTCAGTAAATTTTTCAATCGAGGCCTGCAACACATCTTAATGATCATTCGTGAATGGAACAGGCATGCGCCAAACATAATAGTATCTCATACTCTGGCCGCAACAGAATGCCCAAGCTAGCCAAGTCTTTCTAACCAATGATGTCCTCCTCTTTCACAGCAGCATACATTTTAGTGCAATTCTCCTTGCCTACACCCTCCAGAAATACTTGAGCAGCTCAGTCAATAGCTTTGAATTCCCTTGGACACCTGTTGCCTGCAGATTGTTGTTGGAGCCACTTGCCTGTTTCTTCACTGCCTCGCTGGTTTGACCATCTGTCAGCCTCCCGCCCGCCTCCCGCCGTCCCGGTGGTATTGCTACTCTGCCAGCACGACCGCCGAGTGGAGCGTGGGCTGGGAACTACACCTCCCAGCAGTCCCGGCGGCGCACACGCCAACAAACCGCGCCAGGAGGCACATAAGAGCCGTGCATGCCCTGACGAGTGGGAAACCCTTGGACACCTGTTGCCTGCAGATTGTTGTTGGAGCCACTTGCCTGTTTCTTCACTGCCTCACTGGTTTGACCATCTCGCCAGCACATCTGTCAGCCTCCCGCCCGCCGTCCTGCTGGTTTTGCTACTCTGCCAGCGCGACCGCCGAGTGGAGCGTGGGCTGGGAACTACACTTCCCAGCAGTCCCGGCGGCGTTCACGCCAACAAACCGCGCCAGGAGGCGCATAAGAGCCTTGCAAGCCCCGCCTCGCGGGACGCCGGGCTAAGCCCGGGCAAAGGGCGGGCCCTCGGAGGCCGGAGGAGACTGGGCTGGGCCACTGTTCTGACATGGTTTTTGGCTCTATTTCTGAGTGATGATGACTTTAAGCTTGCTAACATCTTGAATCTGTATTCTTACCTTGTGTTGGCCCCTTTAAGCCCTTTTTCCCAGACCTAGAAGCATAAACTAGAGTGTAGCTGCTTAATATGATGATAGATCCCTTATTCTTGACTCTAATCCATCTATTGCCTATTTGCTTTGACATAATTGTGTCCTTTCATCATCCTGCCTATAGTAGAGGGTGGATCCTGTAGTCCTGACTTTAAATTACATATTGGTATGGTTTGTGTAGGTACTCTGACAGAGTTAAGTGTTATTTCATCCTTCTCAGGGTTACAAGGCCCAGAACTAGAGAGACTTCATTTTGCTTTCTGTCCCTGCAGAACTGAGATGCTTGCAGGGTAAAGGTAATGTTTTAGTTTTGAGCTGTTGTTCGCTAGGGGAAAACCAGCCGGGACTGGTTCTTATCGGAAGAATGTGTTTGTCTCTTGGGCCCAGACGTAACATGCAGATGCGCACTGCGGTTGCGCGGAGAGCTCTGGAGCTAGCACAGGAATTCGGTGGGAGGCAGCTCTCTGTTGGAAATTTCCATGAGGGGAGAGGATTCCATATTAGCGAAGTGCAGGAGAAGAGGAGTGTCAGTTTGGTTCTTGAAGAGAGAGAAGTAGCATGGTTGCTGGAGCTGAAGAGAACAGCTCAGTTCAATTGGTTTTCTGGAATGGAGAGAGAAGGCAGATAATTGCTGAAGCTGGAGAGAGCAGTCAGATGAACGAAGTTGGAACTATCAGCTGGAGCTGCCAGTTTATCAGAATGCATTAAAGCAATTACCAGTCAGATGGAGGAGTTGAAGCTGCCAGCTGGAGCAGTTGAGCCAGAGGAGTGAAGCTGTGGTGACGGAGGGAGAGAGAGAGAGCCCTGATTCCACCAGAGAGAGAGAGAAACATTCCTTCTAATAGAGTGAGGTATTCTGAACTAGTTTGCTTTACACTTACACCTTAATGTTGTCTTTTATTTCCTAGGCTAAAGCCCCCTATTGCATTGCTAATCCTTTTTCTTTCAGCGTTGTGCAGTCCTGTTAGTTACATGTGGATGTAGTATAGTAATAAAGCTTTACAGAGACCCCACAGATCTGTGTATGTGTCTATTCCCATTTTATTGTTATTGTAATAAAGATACCCCAGTTCTTAGTGAACCAGTGTGCATGTGTTGTTCTTATGATAGAGCTAACCTTTCTTCTAACCAGATGCTATATATAGTAACTGATGGATCAAAAGGAAATAGGAGCGCTTAAATCAGGGAATAACTTTTGCATACAGTGTGTGTCTCTTGTTCTTATAGTACAGGTAACCTTTTCTTCTAGTCAGGTGTTACAGCCAGAACAGATGCTACCCCTGATCAGGTAAGTAGCCACTGAATAATTAGGGAGAGAGAGGAGCCCTTGAGCTAGGAGAATAAGTTATACACTAAGTAATTCGGCCATTCCATAATATTATTGTAGTAGTGAACCTCTAGCGAATAGTGAGAGAAACTTCCCGACATAGAGAGAGAGAGAGCTGAAGGTATTCATAGGAAAGTGATCGTCGTTGTGTAGCGGCGTTAATGAGAGCACCGGGGGGATACGGTGTGTAGTGAGATCGCTGCTAGGGAAGGTGGCGTTAGTGAGAGCACTGATTGTGGTCAGGGTGTATACCCACACGATTGTGGCTTGTGAGAGCACCGGAGGGACCCGGTGTGTAGTGAGATTGCTGCTAGAGAGAGAGTGGCATTAGTGAGAGCACTGATTGTGGTCAGTGTGTATACCCACAGGATTGTGGCTTGGGCCCTGGATGAAATAGTGAGAGCACTGGGGGGATACAGTGCCTATATTGAGCGAGCACTGGGTGTAACCAGTGTGTAATGGTAAATAATCAGAACTGCCCCAGGGTAGATTAGTCTGGGCCCATGTGGTCGCAAGACTATGAGGTATGAGTGTGGTGTAGGGCATGGATGTCCTTAGTAATCAGTGAGTATTCCTAGTAATCCCTATAGATTTAGTGGTGTTTCTGATGATATGAGCTTGTATATTGCGAGTTCCCCATCCTCAGGTAGGTACCCAGGTGCCTGGACAGATGGGTCCTGAGGAGGGAGGTGGTTGCGTTTCGGCTGGGTTGGTGGTGCTCTGGTGAGCTGATCCTATCTGGTCCGAGAATCCGGCCGTTACAGCCACGTCTTTTGGTTGTACAAACTAACATCATATCAAGGTATTTAACCCTGTATTAACTATAGAACTGGCTGAGGTAACAAGTAGAACCATGGTTAAAAAGACTCCCATGTCCACACGATCGACTACCAGGAAATTAACGCTGGGCCAAACCCCGCTCCCGACCCTAACTGCTATTGACAGAATGCTGCAAAAACAATTGGGGTTATTATAGTGACTGCTATAGAAAGCACCGAAAGACGCCTCTCATTGCCCCCAACCTTGTGTCTGAGAACCTCGCCCACACAAGGAGCCGATTCACCTGTAAACACTTCTATTACAAATCCTATTTCACAGGACTCCATTTTGTTAGACTCCTATGCAGATTTGCCAGTCAATGAGCTGAACCCAGAAGAGGCCCCACTACAGTCACCATATACTGTGTTTGCTGCCCGGGGGAGTAGGCTGTCACTAACTCCTAATTTAAAACCTAGTGAGATTCATCACTCGCCTATAGGGATTGATGTACCTAGTGTTAGAGTAGAGTCGGGTGGCTGCGGTACTAATGATACCAACTTAATAGTGGAGTCAGTTGACACCACCTTAGTGAGTTGTATGAGTGATCACGGAACCGGCCGGTTCAAACATAAATCTGCCCACAGTAGGAAACTGATAGTTGTAAATAGACAAGGGAAGAGATACAGGAGTAAAAAGAGGAGACTAATTCAAACCACATTGAAACTGGGGAGGGAGGGAGAAACATCGCAGCAGAGTACAAATCCACAGTCGAATGAAAATCACGCTACTGACCAGCAAAACTCACCACCTATTAATATGGAAGGCCTTATACACCAATTAGAGCAAATGGTAAAATCCTACACCTCACCGATGGCTGATAGACTGAAGGTCCTAACGGACAAGGTGGAGAATCTTGAGAAGTTGGGCATAGCCAATTTAGACTTGTTAGAACATCTTAATACACAAACCAAGCTGTGGAAAAAGGTAGGGCCGATGTTGATCGAGAACCTTTTTAAGTATTGCCCGGCGCTAACTGCTTCTCATACCCCTCGAATCTTTCAAACAAAGAGGCAGGCACTGGAGACTGGAAGGCAGGAAACAGAAGTTTTATTCCGACGGAGCAGAACACGTCAACTCAGACAACAGGGTATCTTCTCGAGGTGCTCTAACCGCATCTCTGAGGCCTGGCCTCTTATACACAGGTTTATGGCTTTATTGCATGAAACACATCTTTGTCAATACTTTGATGTACGGAAATACATCCTCGGAATTCCTGCTTCAAGCCCGTTCCCACACACATTTACAGTAGAAGTCCCCACCCCGGTCACAATGGGTGATGATTGTCACACAGCTGGATATTCCGCCGATTCCCGGAATGCATGTGGTTGATCGGATCTCATGGGGTGGAGGCTTTGATCAGTTGTGGATCCTTTGATGGGGGAGGCTTCCTACTTTATGGGGGGGCAATAAACAGCATCCGCAGGGCCAGGTGGCGGCCTGGGAACGAGCGGGACAACCGGGCACAGAGGAAATGGGGGTTTATCAAAGGATATGGGATCATGAAAGGAATGGAGGGAGGTGTTGAGCTGGGAACAGATGGGTTTCCGAAGCAGGGTTGCGCTGAAGAGGGGTTTATGGCCCAATCATGGGAGAGCAGGGATTGTCAGCGTGCGGGGGGATGCTTGCGAGGTTAGGAGAGAGAGAGAGAGAGAGGCGCTTTATCGGCAGTGGGCAGAGAGGCCATGGCTTTCTAAATGGCTGCCACTTACGCACACGAATGAGCCTAAAAGTGACAAGATGGCGCCGATAATGTTGATGTCGCAAACTAGATTTTAACAGTCCTCCCTTTTCAACATATCTAGCCAGCTTGTTTAATCAATATCTATCTTCATCAAGTTCCTAACCTCGACATCGTACAATGCTCTCATGCGTTCTTTTTCGAAGTCCAGAGTCTTAGGGCAGATACAATTAGTGAACACAGAGGCGACAGACATTGAATTCCTAGGCAGAACCCACATATTACAACAACGGGTATCAGTATGATTGTAAATAACCTCCACCCCCAGTTCTTCACAGTACTCCAGAACCAACCACCAAGCGACCATTCTTCTTGTTCCTGGTGAACTTCTGAGGAAAGTCTGTGGAGGTGTTCAATGGCTTTGTACACTGAGGGTGAATTGTCCGGTATATAGGTGCAGCAGCTGGACCCAATGATACGGCATGCTCCTCCACGATCCGCTAGAACCACATCTAGAACAAGGCGGTTCTGGAGAGCCACCAGGCGGACCGCTTGAAGCTCGGCTGTATTGTTCGCAAGGATGCCAGCTGTAATGTTCATTGTCGTTTCAACTGCCTGGGTCAAATGTCAGATGGCACGGCTGTTCGTCATCGGACCCCAGAGTGGAACAAGTCCCTTCATTGCATCGAGGAACTGTGCCCCGGTGGAGTCGGCTTGCTCGATGTCTTTCGCTCGTTTTTGTCTGTGATGATTCGCTGGAGCCACATAGGTCGGAGGAAGGATGAAGGCAATGTAACAGGTGCCCCCCCAGACTTTGGGGAGCCAGGTGTTAGCCTTTGTACCACAAACAAAGTACATGTTCGGAGAGGAGACAAAAGAGGGTGGATCAGTGGAGTCCAAAGTTCTGGTGATGCGGCAAGCACTGCGGCCTACCAGCTGTGTCCCAAGCCCTTCGATGCACATAAGGCCTGTGACGTTGATGACGGATAGGGCCACAATCAGGGTGGCAGCTGTTCGTTTCCGGAGGTAGGAGAAGGTGGGTCTGGTCGGATTGTTAAACACCTGCATTGCAATCCGTTCTTTGACGGGGATGTCCATGTGGATAGAATGGTTGGATGTCTGTGGGCAGAAGTGTGCAGCAGTTTTCTTTGTTTTGTTCTGCCAGACCTCATGAAAGAAATGTGTCATAGTTCTGCTGGAGGTGGCATTATCCCTATAGCTTTCTTGCAAGAGGATCAGCCAAGCAAGGCAGGAGCCGTGAACTGAGAAGGGTGAAGGAATGAAGGGTATAGAATGTCCAGTGGCGTGGGGTAGCAACCCACAGATCCAGCAGTTGGTGGCATTGGTAGCAAGATTGTGCTGGTGCAGCAGTTGCACGAAGGAGCTGTTCCAAAACTCCTTACGCCTTTCTCGGAGTTGGGGTGAAAGAGAAATCAGATAAAGTTCTTTCATTGTGGTAGGCTGTGCAGTGGTCAGGAATGTCTCATGAGCTGGTGCGCTCTCTTCCACAATCCAGAGGGTGGTCATGAGGAGGAGGCAAAAGAGAAGGGCGATAAAAAGTGCAATAGTCTGAACTGTGGATTTTGTCAGTCTTTGGGTTTCTGTAGTGAATCTTCGGATGTCCAGTTGCTTCCATCATCTTCGTGCCGAGTGCTTCCATCATCTTCTTATCGGGCGATTCCATCATCTTCAAGGGGGCTCGGTAGCGGGCAGAACCACAAACTTCGTCTGGCTTCTCTCCTGACAGCCTTAGTAGTGTTAGGCCACCGCTCTGAGAATTAGGACTTAGTCAGTGGTCTGCTTAGCCGAAGCTCCTTCCTTTCGTCGCAGGTTATACCCTTCTCTGGATGGCACAGTGAGATCGGGAAATTTTGCTAATTCAAGTGTCTCTGTATCAGGATAGCAGTTCAGAGATGGTCGGGCTTTGTTCAGGAGCTCTTCCTGGGTAGCCACGTCTTCGGTAGTCGTCAGAGTCGAGGTGATTTTCTTGCAGTGGTGTGCATGCACCCAATTGCGCTTTCCCTCCACTCGAAGAGCTGTTCGGGTGGTGATCAAGACTTGCCAGGGGCCCGTCCACCGACGTTCCAGACTCTTTGCTCGCTGGAAATTCCGTATTAGGACGAAGTTGCCGGGTTGGATGTCATGCCCGGGGCCCCTAGGAGCATCGGGAATGGCATGCAGCACCTGTTGATGGATAACAGACAGTGTCTTAGTCAGTTGGTACAAGTAATCAGACAATAGGACGTCCGGGACGTCATGAATGGAAGTCGGTTTCGGTGCAGACCAGACGTTCATGGGCCGTCCGAAAACGACCTCGTAAGGTGTCAAGTGGTGTTTGGTGGGGTAGAACGCATTGATAGTAATGCCAGTGGGAGAGCGTCTAGCCATTTCAGTCCTGTGGTAGCCACTATCTTAGCCAGTTTGAGTTTTAATGTGGCGTTATGTCGTTCGACTAGTCCAGCAGATTGGGGGTGGAAGACTGCGTGGAACTTTTGTTTTACACCCAACCCCTTCAATATGAGTTGGATAACTTCGGCTACGAAGTGGGGGCCATTGTCGCTCCACAAAATTCGATAAAGGCCGTAACGAGGGAAGAATTCCTTTAGTAGAACCTTTGCAGTGGCCATGGCAGTGTTGTCGCGGGTTGGATAGGCTTCTACCCATTTGCTAAATGCGCACACTGCAACAAGTACATACTTCAGGCCTTGGCATCTTTCTAGCTGGATGTAGTCCATCTGCAGGACTTCAAATGGATGATTGGGAACCCCAAACCCTCCCCGGGGTACTACAGTTCCTTTCCCAGGGTTATGTTACAGGCATATCAGACATTGTTGGACCAGACGTTTAGCAGAGTCTGCGATTTTGTCGTTGTGCCAAACTTTGGAGACAAGCTCAGTCATAGGGGCAGATCCTATGTGTGCAGGAGAGTGTGCCATGGTCAGTATGGGGATCAGGTATGAATCGGGTAGCAACCATTTGTTCGTGTCTTTTGTCCGCCAGCAGCCTTCATCATCTTTCAGTCCCACCCGTGCCCATTCAGTCAATTCGTGTTGTGAGCTGGCCATTTGGATGTCCCTAATTGTTTCCCTAGCGTCTGTCCATTTCTCTGCTTGTGACCTGGTCACGTACATGCGTGTCGTTGTCCTATTCTCAGCTGTGGTTCGGGCAGTGATGTCAGCCAGTGCTTTCCCCTGTCCAATGATGTCTGTCACCTTTTTGTGTGCTTGGCATTTTATTACGGCAAGTTGTTTGGGAAGAAGGACTGCTTCAGTTAAGGCGGAGACTAGATCTCCGTGTAAGATGGGGTGCCGTGTGAGGTCAGGAATCCCCTCTCCTTCCAAAGGAGCCCAAAATGGTGAACCACCCCGAAGGCGTACTGGCTGTCGGTGTAAATGTTTGCTGTGGTTCCTGCTGTCAGGATACATGCTCGTGTGAGGGCAATCAGTTCTTCTGCCTGTGCAGATCGTTGTGTGATGCGGGCTGTCTCTACTACAGTTCGGGCTGTGGTAACTGCATAAGCAGCTGATGTGGTGCCATTGGGGAGTTTGATGCAAGAACCGTCCACCCATAGCTCTCCGTCAGGGTCAGGGAAAGCTGTGTCTCTGAGGTCGACCCTACTCCTAGTCTGTTCGTCCGTGAGGGTCACGCAGTCATGTACAGGGGACACATTGGGATCGTTCTCTGGTAGGGGTAATAAAGTTGCTGGGTTCAGTGTGGTGCATCTTTTCAGGGTGATGTGGGGTACAAGCAGAGTCAATTCGTATCCAGTCAGTCGTGCATTCGTCAGGTGTTGCATCTTAGTCTGGTTCAGGAGGGTGTCAACCGCATAGGGTACTAACACCGTGAGGGAGTTCGAGAGCACGATCCCCTCACTTTGTCGGATAGAGATAGCAGCGGCAGCTACAGCTCGAAGGCAGGCAGGCAAAGCTCTGGCTACGGGGTCAAGAGTGGCAGAGAAGTAAGCACATGGGCGTTGCTTTGGGCCAAAGGACTGGGTCAAGACAGACAAAGCGCATCCCTCCCTTTCGTGAGTGTAGAGGGAGAAAGGCTTCGTGTAGTCGGGGGTTCCTAGGACAAGGGCTGAGCAGAGGGCATCTCTTAGTTCTATGAAGGAGGATTGGCATTCAGGGGTCCAAGGGAGTGGGAAAGGGACATCTTTAGCTAGCAGAGAAAGCAGCGGTTTCACAATGAGGCTGAAATTCGGTAACCATTGTTGGCAGAAGGAAGTGAGGCCTAGTAGGGAGCGAACTTGTTTCTGGGTCTTAGGGACAGGGGTCTCTAGAATGGTCTGGATTCGGTCGGGAGTAAGTTTCCTTCCGTCTTTGGACAAGAGGTGGCATAGGTAAGTGACCTGGGGTTGGCGGAATTGCAGCTTCTTTTTGGAGACCTTGTGGCCATTTTCCGCAAGGAAGTGCAAGAGTTGGATGGTGGCTGTGACCGCAAGTGGAGTGGTATCGGCCGCCAAAAGGATATGATTGACGTACTGTATCAACACCACTCCATCGGGTAACTGGACGGCATCCAGTTGTCTCTTGAGGGCCTGGCTGTAGATGCTAGGGCTTTCAGTGTAGCCTTGGGGTGCTTGACAGAATCTATACGAGCTGGCTTTTAGGGTGAAGCCAAAGCGGTATCGGCTACCTGGGTGGATGGGGATAGAGAAGAAAGCTTTCTTTAGATCAATGACAGTGAAGGTGATGGCAGTGGAAGGAATCAGGGTCAGAATAGTGGTGATGTCTGAGACCACGGGGTACTGAGGTACAACTACTTTGTTGACCTCTCGTAGGTCGATGATGAAGCGGTACGCTTTCTCATCTCCCTCTCCTTGCTTCTTTATGATGGGTAGGATAGGGCTTTTGCAAACATTGCTAACTACTTTCTCTACCACTCCTGCGTCTATCAGGGACTGAATAATCTTTACTAATGCCTTCTCGCCCTCGGGCGATATCCGATATTGTGGAAGTTTTGGGAGTATTGCGTCCTATCGAACAGTTATGTGCACTGGGTCGATCATCATGCGTCCTACGTCAGAGTCAGTTTTAGCCCACAGGTACGGAGGCAGAGTGTCAAGTAGGGACGAGTCAGCGTCAGTGATGGAAAACATGCGTCGGGAAGGACAAAGTCTGAGCAGAGCCGGATTGTCGTACAGGAAGACCCGAACTCCATCTTGCGAACACCTAATAGTGGCTCGGAAATGCTTCAGCAAGTCAAGTCCCATATTGGCGTCAGGGGTATTTGAAGAAAGCAAAAACGTTGTGTCAGTGATGTTATTTTCTAAGTCAAAGGAGATCGGTGAGGACAAGGGTTAGTGGAGGGCGTCCCATTGAAACCTATCGATGTTACAAGTGAGCCAGACAAGGGTGCCCTTGGAATCAGTCGTTTAGATAACGCATTACGTGTCGCGCCAGTGTCTACCAGAAATGGAGACTTCGTACCCAGGACCTTAGCGGTGACATAAGGACCTTGCTGGTCAACATAGAGCTCGACTGGATCCCTCCCTTGCCCTAGGCAGTCCTATGCGAAGTCGTGGGTGTCGTCACAGATAGACTGTTGGTACTGGTTCTGTCGGGGACGGTCAAATGTATTCGGTCTGCCTGATCTGTCGTTATTCGCATCTTTTGTGGACCCTCGTCCCTGTCCTCTATTTCTCGGTCCACCCGCTACGTCTTTGGGGTCCCTATTCTTATTCAGCTCCAACAGAACCGGACACTGGGATTTCCAATGGCCGAATCCCTTGCAGAATGCACACTGGTCTTCGCTAATATCTTTACGTCCAACATAGGGTGTGGGAGTACGGTCTTTAGGGGGTGGATTCCTAGGGGCATTCGTTTGGTAATTTCCCTTGTACTGCTCTCGTCCTATAGTCACCCCTTGCAACTGTGCAATCATCACCCTCTCCTTCAAGTCCTTTTTCTTTTTCTCAGTCGCCCTATCATTTTCGTTTTTCTGATGCTCATAATATTGGGCCATCTGGAGGATAGCCGCGGGTTTGAAGGCTGCCCAACTACTCTCGCTGGCCTGCAGTTTCTGAGAGACCTCCTGCGACAGACCTTTGACATAATTCTGGACAAACAGATGGTGTCCGGTTGCAGTGGTCATGTCCTGGCCACTGTAATCGGAGAACACCGTTTCAAACCAGGAGAAGTATTCTGATACGTCTTCCTGGGGTTTCTGGCGACAGGCCGTCACTATTGACCAGTCTACTTTCTTTTCTGGGATCAGGGTTTTCAGTTTCTGCACAATTTTGTCTGGGAGTTCTAAAATAGATTTCAAAGGTTTCTGTCCAGGCTCTCGTTGTCTATCTATGCCATTGAGTTGTGACCAGGTATGTCCGAACAGCTCAAGGTGGTCGACTTTCCGGATTTGCTTCCACACATCAGCTGGCAGACATAACCCGAAAAACAAGTGGATGTCAGCTAGGGTCATAATCGTTGAACCTAAGGCTGTACCTAGTTCAGTATAGAAGGCAGTTGGGTTTCTACGTAAATCGGGCAGAGATTTTCGGAACGTTAGAATATCTTGCCGATCCCATGGTTGGTAGACCCAGTTATACACTACCCTCCCTCTTGCATCTTGGTGGTTGACGTCATCGTGTGTTCCCTGACCTCGTGGGGGAACCCATTAGGGAGCAGCCTCTCTTATTGGCATCATGGTGCTAGCTTGTTCTATTCGTGGTTCGGTCGCTACAGGTGTCGTAGGTTTAGCTTCCAACCCTTGTTCAGTGAGGTGGCGGAAAACCTCAAGCGTACGCACAAGGAGGTCCGTCACATCACACTCGCCCTCATCCCCGATATCGACCTTTCTATACAGAGTCGTTTGCTCTCGGAACCTTTGTCTCGATATCGGTCCTCATACGCATTTAGGGCATGATAACATAATCGTACAACAAAGTGCCGTCTGTGGCTCCCAGCATATGAGTTGAACATATCCATGATGTGTTCCTCACTCTCCTTTCGTTCTACTAGTGTCCTTACTACCTTGTCAATCCATGCTCGCTCATCTTTGCTTAACCTGTTCGTTCTTGTGGAATCTGTCTTTCGGGCCTCAGGGTCATCTAACATTGTTGCTTGTGCTGTATCTAGTACAAGGGGTTCGGCCGGCGCGGAGGCCATGGGGACCGAGGCCCTGGTACTACTCTCGCCTGTGCTTGGGGGCGGCGGGTGCTGCGCTAAAGGTTGGGAAGGGGCATATGGAGGGGGCATGTAGATGATCGGAGGACCTAATAAAAGATCATCGTTGGCTCGCTGTTTCGAGAGTAATTCAGGGTAGAGCATAGAGGGTGTTCTAACAGGACACTGTCTCGATGTTTCGGACTCTTGCCTCATTTATCTCTTCTTCTAACTTTCTAGCAGCTAGGTGAGCTGCTTTTCGTAGCTCTTTCTCTAATCTAACTTCGTTTCTCTTTTTACGTTGTTCTGTTTCTTTACGCCACATGCCGAGACTATCAAGCATAGTGGGTGTTGTCTTATTGTTACAAAGGGCTGTTTCTAGCGCGCTTATTTTATCTTCATCGAAGGATCCTATCAGTGGCCACTGACTTTTCTGATCCTTTTTCGTATATTTATGCCATAGTTTGCTATAGGCTATGGCGATTAATCCATGCTTCATGAACATGTCCTTATTAGGGGTGCCTTCCAGTGGAGCTGGATGGTTCATCTCTAATAAGCGGTCTGGGCTGAACCAACTACCAATCAGTGGGGAGAAGATAGGCATGACAGATTACAACGGGGGACAAAGGTCCGCACTACCTATCCTTTCACTACTTGCAAAGACTAGACAGAATATTTCTATTCTTCGTTATTTGCAAGCAGAAAATATCTCAAAGAACCAATATCGAACAGTCAATGTTCGGACAATCAAACAATCAGTGGGGAGAAAAATTGGCACGACGGATTACAACATGGACAAAAGTCTGCGTTACCTACCCCTCACTATCTGCAAAGGAAGAGAGAATATTTCTATTCTTCCTCGTTTGTAGACAGAGAGAATCTCAAAAGAACAATCCTCGAACAAACAATGTTCGGGCAAACAATCAATCAGTGGGGGAGAAAAATAGGCACGACGGGTTACAACGGGGGACAAAAGTCCGCGTTACCTACCCTTCACTACCTGCAAAGGAAGAGAGAATCTTTCTATTCTTCTCCGTTTGCAGACAGAGAATCTCCAAAAAGAACCAACAATTCGAAGAGTAATACTAGTATTTTCCAAACAATCAAACAACTCATTTCGCAATTTGTCGTGTTACACGACCTTACCCGGACCGCATGGACAGTTTCTTGTTTTCCGAATCCAGCGCCTGATCGTCCTCTATTCTCCGTGATTGTCGCAGCACTCCTGATGGTTCCCAGTCAGGACCGTAGATCACTCGAGAGAGGTCTGTTCAGAACCAGTGAAGTTCGGATGATCGACTGTCAGACGAGGGTCTATCGGACAGGAGCTCTCCCGATCGTTGCAGTCGTTCACTCTGTCGTCAGGACCTCTCCCACTGGATCCACGTGTCACTGATGGGCCCCACGTTTGGGACGCCAATTGTGGAAAAAGGTAGGGCCGATGTTGATCGAGAACCTTTTTAAGTATTGCCCGGCGCTAACCGCCTCTCATACCCCTCGAATCTTTCAAACAAAGAGGCAGGCGCTGGAGACTGGAAGGCAGGAAACAGAAGTTTTATTCCGACGGAGCAGAACACGTCAACTCAGACAACAGGGTATCTTCTCGAGGTGCTCTAACCACATCTCTGAGGCCTGGCCTCTTATACACAGGTTTATGGCTTTATTGCATGAAACACATCTTTGTCAATACTTTGATGTACGGAAAGACATCCTCGGAATCCCCGCTTCAAGCCCGTTCCCACACACATTTACAGTAGAAGTCCCCACCCCGGTCACATTGGGTGATGATTGTCACACAGCTGGACATTCCGTCGATTCCCGGAATGCATGTGGTTGATCGGATCTCATGGGGTGGGGGCTTTGATCAGTTGTGGATCCGTTGATGGGGGAGGCTTCCTACTGTATGGGGGGGCAATAAACAGCATCTGCAGGGCCAGGTGGCGGCCTGGGAATGAGCGGGACAACTGGGCACAGAGGAAAAGGGGGTTTATCAAAGGATATGGGATCATGAAAGGAATGGAGGGAGGTGTTGAGCTGGGAACAGGATGGGTTTCCGAAGCAGGGTTGCGCTGAAGAGGGGTTTATGGCCCAAGCATGGGAGAGCGGGGGTTGTCAGCGTGCGGGGGGATGCTTGCGAGGTTAGGAGAGAGAGAGAGAGGCGCTGGCTATCGGCAGTGGGCAGAGAGGCCATGGCTTTCAAAATGGCTGCCACTTACTCGCACGAATGAGCCTAAAAGGGACAAGATGGCGCCGATAATGTTGATGTCGCAAACTAGATTTTAACAGTGCCACCTTTAACTAATGTGCCAAAGGGGAATCCCGGTAATAATCTGATTAGTGGCGAAACTAGAACATCTGGCCTCCTGCCTCTGGTTATAGTAGCTACTACCCGTGAAAAATTGCCTACCAATACTACTGTTACAACAACGGGACAGAAACCTGATGTGGGGCATAGAGAGAAAGGGGGCTCTACATTTAACAACACAGATAGGATAGTGCCAGCACGTTACATTAATAACATAATCCCGGCAACAATTAACCTCCCGCCAGAATGTAGCCCGTACGTAGCTATTCTTGCAAATGTACCAAAGCTCAAGCCCACCCAATTTGAAAACCAGCAAACCCTTAAGAATAAAACTTTACATTGGCTTACTCAAAATTGTGGGTTCCCAATGCGTGGGGCTAACCAAATTATCTCTACACAGCGAGTAGGCTGGTTGGGACCCAGCAGAAAGGAGATAAACAGGGATTGTATAGTTATAAATTTTAGGATTTCAGAATGGGCCAGAGATTCCATCTTAAATGCACCCATACCCTCTAAACATGAGTATAATACAACCCTGCTCCCCCTAGACTATTTCTATAGGAGTCAGTCAGGGAAACAAGCTACAACACGATTTTTTGACTACCATAGAGCTGCCAATTCCAATCACCTTAATATAGCACATGAACCAGCACCTTTGTATAATCCATGGAATAATATTACAATCCCGGTTTACAACAGATTTCAGGTGTTTGGTTCATTAGAAGAGAATGATTGAGGGAACAAACCATAGAATCACAACTTGAAGCAACTGTATCTGGGGGAACGGTTTCAACTGACCAAGGGATGTTATATTCAAATAGGGTGGAAGGGGACATTGTTGCGAGTTCAGTAAGTAATGCCCAGTACGAATTTGATGACATAGCCCAGTTAGATGCTATCCCTAATATGGACATAACTATGAATGTGGGGCCTATGAGTGCAGAAGTGCCCGCACACCATGATTTAGTAGCTGATAACTCTGCTGAATGCTTAAAGGTTATTACCTGGAATATAGCGGGAATTACTGCTAAATTAACTACGCCATTCTGGGATATCTTTATTAAGCAAGGCTATGATATTATTTGTCTACAGGAGACGTGGCATCGAACTCAAATTCAAGTTGAAGGGTATACAAACATATAGTGTGGATACAATAGCCCCTTCAGTAGGAAGAGCAAAAGGCGGACTACTGACTCTGGTATCTACTACTCTTACTGAGTTTAGCTTTGGTGGTTATGTGGAGGTGGCCCAGTATGCATCAATTCTGCGCCTAGTGCATTGCAAAGGTAGGGATTTAGTTATAATAAACTTTTATAATAATATTGTTGGACCCAATAGGGGAAAGATCGTACTCAATATAGAGCAGGCAATAGAGGAAGTTCTTGCTCTATCAAGTGATCCCCCAGTAATACTCTGGATGGGTGATTTTAACTTTCAAGCATGTAGCCATGCACAGAAGGGGGTTTGTAGACACCATGAGGAATATTTTAATGGAGGTAGAACTGTTTTTAACCATTTCCCACACACTAATTATGGAAGTGTGCTGAACAACTTGGTAGCCAAATTAAACCTGGAACTATTAGACTGCACAAAGAACAAAGATAATGAAGAGTGCCCATCATTCAGAGGGAGAGACGCCCATTCTAACATCGATCACATTTTGGTATCCAATGAATCCGCCTATTCCAACGTCTGGGTAATAGAGCAGCCAGTTAGCGACCATAATAGTATACCATTGGAACTAACAGGCTGGGGACAAAAAACCCATGTATATGGAAGACCGGTCCAAGGGATTGCGGCTGAACGATCTAATGGCATGAGAATTAAGTGGAACAGAATTAATCCTACCCAATTTATGGAGGACTTATTCCTAAAATGCAAAAGGGAAATAGGCTATTGCCTAGAATCAAAAGTGATCCCTGCCACCTTACTTGCTAGCTTTTTTAATATAACTAAAGTAATTGATAATTTACTTACAGCAAAGAGTGGTAAGCAGAGGAAAATTAAATTGGTGTGGTTCAATAAGCACTGTGCCCAGTCATTAAATAAACTTAAAATAGCACTTGATACCAAGCCCAGGGACACAGATAAAATTAGAGAGGAGCGTCTTAATTATAAGAATGCCCAAGCAGTGAGAAAAAAAGGGTATACAACGTTTACAACGAAACTTTTACCACGCACTACCATTACAACACAGTCATTACAATGCAAACCATTACAACGTATTGCGCTGGGGGGCGCTCTAGGATAGGGAATAAGTTTAATTTACTATCCAACACCTTCCCTAGTGTCCACGGGGACTGGAGTTGGAATAGTAAATTAAACTATTCACTATCCAGCACCCCAAAGCGCTATGCGTTGTAAAGGCATGCGTTGTAAAAACCGCGTTGTAAAGGTATGCGTGGTAAAAGTATGCGTTGTAACGTCATACATCCGAAAAAAAGACCTGCAAAATGAGGCCTGGTCGTGTCAGCGTGATATGGCTGCTGAATTAAAAAATCACAAATTATTCTGGGAAATTGTAAATAGTCCATTTTTAAAGAATGATAACATCCCCGAAATTACCTCCTATGTCAGTTGCCGCACATGGATAGCCCATTTCACTGGGATTTTTAATTCTGATTTTAACCCTGATGGATTAACTTTAATTACAGATACAGGGTCTAACTCTAACTCTAAATGGGAAAAAATGCAGCTATATGTGACCCTAACCGAGGTTATTGAAACAATAAAAAATAGTAAAGGTGGTAAAGCCCCGGGGCCTGATGGGGTGCCAATGGATTTTCATAAATCAGAAATGACTCTATGGGCCCCAATATTGACACGATATTTCAACGCAGCTTTAGAAGATAGGCTCCCATTAACATGGGGACAGTCCATTATTGTGCCCCTTTTTAAGAGAGGTTCTAGGTCGGAGGCGCAAAACTACCGCCCCATCTCACTTCTGGACTCGTCAATTAAAATCCTCAATCGTGCCTTACTAGAAAGACTGGAAGCCTGGGTAGAGGAAAATAACATCTTATCCCCAGTGCAGAAAGGGGATGGGAACAATGGAGCAGTGTGTGAACCTGGAACTTATAGTCAGCAAGTACACAAAAGCCAAAGAGGGAAATATTTTTCTGTGCTTTGCTGACTTGAGTTCAGCATTCGATCTGGTGGAGCACTCGCTCCTTTGGCCGGTTTTGCTTGAAATGGGTGCCCCAATTGAAATCATTCACTTTCTGGCCAGATTATATGAGAACCTGTCTAGTAAAGTTAGATTCGGACCTGACGGAGAATGCACACCCTTTTTTAGAATTAATAGAGGAATCCGACAAGGATGTGTGCTTGCCCCACTCTTATTTTCGCTTTTTATAAATCAGATAGACTCAATTTTAAGAAGGATCCAAGCAGATGCCCCTACTATTAATGGTAACTCAATTCCAATTCTTTTATACGCGGATGACGCGGTTCTCCTCTCACGGACTCAAAATGGCCTGCAATGCTTGATTGACAAATTTCATGCTTTCATTGAGAGCAGAAAGTTGATAATCAACAAAGGAAAGACCTTTACAATGTTCTGTGGTAGGAAGGTAAGAAAAAGCAGGCCCTTTTATCTTGATGGGGAGAAATTAGAACCAGTTAAGAATTTTTGTTACCTGGGCATCACATTTTCAGGAGATGGGAGGTGGGCTAGTGAACAAGACAGTGTCCGTTTTAAAATGGTAAGAAATACAAGTTGCGTTTTTAGATTTGCAGCGAAATTAGGGGGCCGTAGAATTCAAGAAATGGTGTCAATATATAACTCTAGGTGCATATCATCAGCCCTGTGTGGGGCTGGAATATGGGGACATCACTCCCAGAGTGCTAACCTAATTCAGCATGAGGAGAATGTTTTCCTGAAACGTTTGCTTTGTGCCCCGGCCTCGGCTTCAAATGAGCTAATACATAGGGAAGTCGGATTAAATCATGTCAACGATTTAATTGCCCTGCGACCGTTGTCCCTATGGCGATCCATCTGGTCAAAAGAAGAGACAAAATTTACCCAGTATGTGATCAATGACTGTTTAAAGCTCGACCACTGCTCAAACATCCCCTGGTTATGTCACATCAAATCCTGGTACAAGACACATTATGGTTGTGACATTTTTGAAGAATCAGCACCAGGGATAGGGTTGTCAAAGAAGGAGCTTAAAGTCACTTTTCTGAAACACACTAATAGTATCAGGGTGAATAAATATGCAAAACAGAGCACGTTTAATTCTTATTTAGAATATAACATTAAAGAAAGCTTACAATCATACCTCACTGTTGTTAGCAAAAACTCACACCGCTTTGTATTATCGCGCCTTCGTCTGGGGATTGTGCACCACTTAGTAGCATTTCCAATAATTAAGAAACCTGGCTCAGGCTTTTGCCCCTGTGATGGTGTATCTAAGCAGAGTGGATGTCATTGTATGTTGTTCTGTAAGTTTTATTTTTCCTATAGAAAATTATACTTGAAATCAATCTTTTTAAAATATAATATTCTTAGTACAAAGAAAGCGATGCAACTGATGTTTAACTTAGAGAGTCCAGATATATGTTTTTATGTGGCTACTTATATTCTGAAATGCATTTTGTTACGTAAATCAATCATTGTATAAATCCAATACACGACCCTGATTTTTTTAACTTAATTATTGCAAGTTTTTCTAGCACCTATTGCACTTTATTGCTAGCTTGTGTACGAAAATTGACACTTTAGATTGCTCATTTGTACACGTGTTGTTATATGTATATCGTACATAGTATTGATGGTGTTTGGTAAATCAAGGTCGATGCAAATTACGATGTATTGTAATTCATTTGTAGTTTGCTATGTATTGTAATTTATTTTTGACTTCTGCTACATGGTTGTATTTTTACAAACCGAATAAAGCATTTCGAAACTAAACAAATTCATACCTCCCAAATTTTTTAGTCTACCTGCCTGTCAAAATATTCTTCATCTTTAGGAGGATGCAATATTTCAACCTGTAATTTGTCAAACGCTTCATCATAAAAGAGACCACCTTAGAATCTCCAGACATTTGAGATGCATTTTCAACTTCTCCACAGACCTTTTCCCTCCTGTGGGCAGGGTTCTGCATCTGGCACCCCAGCTACGCTTGCTGGCATCTGGCTCTGTTACCTAGTCCAGGAGAGAGGCAAACATTTCCTGGCTGTTCCAGGTGTCCATGTGGTTCAGCCACCACCGCATCTGTTGCTTGGCTACTGAGGACAGAGGTATCAGATCTCTGTAAGATAACCCTTTTCAGAGGTCCTTAGAAAAGATCTGTAATGCAGGGGGCATGGAAAAAGTGCTTGAATTGAGGCCAAGAGTAGAACTACAATTCTCACCAGCTGTTTCATGGGAGTCTGACCCTTAGTTAAAACTTTATTAATTTCCTCCTTTTTGGAAAGACTCTCTGTCATAGGAAACAAATGTGTAGGCTTTGAGGAGAAAGAGCTCTCCGGTGTGGGCCAGGAAACAGACCAAGTCACAGCATGCTCCTCTATAGCAGAGCAGTAGCAGGATAAACGTTTTTGGTTAGGGCGTCTCTAATTGGAAAACATTCCCATAACTAGAGGAAGAGTGAGGGCAGTTCTTCCATTTTGCCTTTCTGCTCTCTCAGCTGCTATGCCTTCCCCTCTAGGGTTTACAAAGCAAACTTCAAAGTCCCATTGTCCAGGAAGAAAATCTGTTCCTCTAATCACAATTAATGCTGGGTGTTGCTGCTAACAGTCCCCTGCAATTTTACCCAGGTGCATTTCATCAAGTCAAACCTGATGAAATTTACAGAGAGAAAAAATGCTGGTAAAAGCTAGAACACATGAACGTTGGAGCTGTAAGCACCAAAATCTACGTTAAGCTCCATTTTGCAGGGGTGAACTTTGAATGCATGAGATTTATAACAGCTGAACATCTTGATCCCTGGGGTATCAGATTTTAGGAGCTGTAATAATTATCGAATCCGGGTCCAGGTCACTCATAATGAAAGCACTTTTTCTATCAAGAGAGAAAGAAGAAGAATCCTCAGCTTGCACAGACATTATAATATTTCTTTTTAGTCACATGGTATTAGGGTTTTGCCAATGGTGGGGAAATCAAGACTAATGTGTACTCATTATGTTACTTCATTATTTCAGACCTGATTAAGTTCTTACATTGCGAGTCATTCAGATAAAAGACGTAATTTACGAATCACTAAAGGTAGTTATGTACATAGAAACATGTATTGTAGTTCAGGTTATTGCTTACATATTGCATTAAGGTTTCAATTTGTATGACGTCTTAGATTGCAACCCTCTAAAGCGAATTTGAAATGCACAAATTGACACAAAGCAAATAATATGTCATTTTAGTAATAATCAATTGGAATTCAAACGACTAAGTACTAAAATAGTTATATCTTGTTTTAGATATTACTGCTTCTACGGTGCAGTTTGTTCTCAGGTGTCAGAACAGGCAGCGTGAAGCTATCTAATGTCTCTGTTTATCTTTTTTGGCCAACTACCCTCACCCCGGTTTTACTGGTAACAGCATAATATCCTTTGTATGGTTGAAAGTGTGTTCTGGGAACTGTGGCTAATAGTGCTCCTTTTGATTGAACTTGGAATATATCTTTAAAAATTGTGTGCTGTGCCTACACCGTACCTACAAACAAGACAAAACCAGCAATTTGTATCATTGGTACTGCTCTTGGCAAAATGCAGAATCATGATCTACTGGACGCAACCAGGAGGTCCTTCCATACCCAAGAAGTTTGAGGATGACAGTATGGGTTCGGAAAACATTGTGATATGCTGCAAGATGTTATTGGATACTGGGATCATCTCTGTGGGAGCATTGTTTTAGTTATTTTGTAGTTATACAAAACATGTAAATACATTTAAAACCAGCATTTGCAATGCAATAGGTCTCGCATTTGCGAGAGTTTGAGCAATTGGCATTGTAAATGACAATGCCTTTTATTAGTGTGTTTTGAAATTCTGTAAGTGGTGTGTAAACTCACACTTTGTGCTTATAGTCCTTGCTTAGGAGAAGCAAGGCTGGCAGTAGAAGAGGCACAGTTACTGCCAACCTTGTTTCTTGTAAGCAACAACTATAAGTACAAAGTGCATGTTTACGCATCACCGGCAGGTTTTCAAAACATAAATAAAAGGCATTGTCATTACCAATGCCAATAGCTCAAACTCTCGCAATTGTGAGATCTATTACATTGCAAATGCTTGTTGAGCTCGGAGACAGAGGCGGCAGCAGCCATAGGAAGGCAGGGACTGTGACGCCAGGCCTTGCGTTTCAAAAGCAGGAAGGAGGAGGCGGCAGCTGCAGCCAAAACAGACCACGGACTTTGAATGCACAGCAAATGTGGCAAGATAAGAGCAAGATTTACAGCCCTGTTTACAACAAAGCCCTCTAAACCACGAGCAGTGGTCTCTCATGCTCCAACTTAAAGACAGAACTAGTGTTCACAAGCTCTGAGTGACAATACATGTAACAGGGGGCAGTGTTTGAAAATGGGCTGAGCTTATAAAGCCCATATCCAGAATACAGCATGTCTTGCAGATACATCGCAAGTGCTGCCTCGACGAGACATAAAAACGGCCTTTGCCTCTGGAAAGAAGCTGCGGGCCAAAGCCAGAGAGTGGTCCCTTAGTGCTGCTGCTATATACTGACCTCTGGCTGCCAACATGGATGCAGGCAAATACTGCACAGGAGCACACTGCATGACTGCTAAGTGCTTTATCTCTTCGATAGTTACGAGACTGCTAGAGGACAGGCAGGGGTGCTGTGAGATAGAAACAAGCTGGACATAAGGAGCGGAATTGAAACAACAGCCAACATGGAAGAGTAACAGAGACAGCATGGATAGTGCCACATTGTCAAATGAGGTACTTCTATGTTATTCCTCCCTTGAGAGGACATTGTATTTTATTTTACATACATTTTAGCATTCCATTGCTAACAGAGGCCCAGGAGCATAAAGTGATTTACCCAGAATGGCATTAGCATTTAGTCGAGGGGCCGGTATTATAGTTTAGTTTGCATCGAATGAAAGTGGCAGCAAAGGGCACAGAAGAAGAGAAATATAAAAGAAGAAACGACATAAAGAGATGGAAAAAGTTAGCGATTTCAAGAGTTAGTGTGGAAGACTAGGGAAACAGCTTGCCATTGAAAGTGACAGAGAAAGGGATGTAGGAGAAAAGAGGCGCGAGGAATGTACTTTGTTTGCAGTGGTTCCGCTGCATCCTTGCACCTTTGTTGCAATGGAAATAATCTGCACTAAAAAGCAGTTCGTATTTTGCAAAAATATTTTTAAATCAATTAAATGTGTCATGTTAGAAACTGTTGCAAAAATGTGTAGAAATATGCAGAGATGTTTCTTTTCCAGTAATTGAGATTCCTGATATATAATGGTGTAATCTGTTTTACATTCTGTTTGCTGCAATAGTTTTGTAACACTAAGTGAGAGTAAGATAGACTATATAGGTTGGAAGTAATAATGTTAATCTAGATATATGTGTTTTTGTGTAGTGCTTGCTACGTGGATATGGCTGTTTGCGCAGTGAAGTGTTCACGTTTTTATTTTCACTCACCGACCTTGCCATGATTGCATGCCCTATTTCCCAGCAGCCTACCACTTCCTTTTGGACTTTTTCAGTCAGACAAAAGACCAGCTGACCCCGAACCCAGTACCCCTGCACTCAGACATACACACTGCTCAAAAAAATGTGCACAAACACGAAAGCATAGCATGTACCCAAAACAAACCACTTCTGCACAGAAATAGCGCGCGCAAGCACACAGTACACCCTTTTTCTATTCTCGCACAGAATACACGTTAAGACACTCAGAGATGACGTACAGCTCTTTCTCTTAGACACACACAAAGCACACAGGCACTTTCGCTCAACCCCTCAAGCACGCCATATACGCACACTTACCCTCTCTCTCCCAGCACTCTGCATCGTATCTGCTTACGTAAGATAAGATAGACGACAAAAGCCCCTGACGCTGTGCAGGTTCCCCGGAAGCTTTCAATATGATCTGGAGCAGACGGGGTGAGGGAGGGAGGGAGGGAAAGTGAAAGCACGCCACACGCGGTGTGTTGAAATACCAGCCCTACGCAGGGATAGGAGATCTGCACGTGGGGACAGGATATGTGCATGCATACGAAGTGCACATCTCCTGTCCGTACGCTTGCACATCTCCTGTCTCCATTCCGCCCAAAAAGCAACAAAAGATCTTGCCAAGGCGAGCAGCGCATGTGCTGCGTCGCTAGGCGAGACCTAAAAATCACTCCTTTTGGATCCACATTGCAAGATTGGAGTAAACTTGGTTGAGTGCCTAGCAAATATAATCATTCAAACTTAAAGATGGATTCCAAAATTATCTTATCTCAAACCCTAGGCGTAGTACACAGATTACAACTGTAAGTTAGTTTAATGAGCTCAGTCAACACGTCTTTTAACTGAGTTAATTCATGTTAAAAAGAAACAAATTAAGGGCCAGATTTACATCGATTTCCAAATTGCAGTTTTTACCAAACCACAATTCGGAAATCACTATTTTTAATGTATGAAAGTGACTGTTCCTCATTTTGCGAATCAGTATGATTTACTTTTGCAATTCGTTATTTTGGAATTGCAAGTTGCATTTGAGGAGCTGCTTAAATAAATGCTCACCTCAGTGTGCCGTAACACAGAAGAAGGGACACATTGAATGCAGAGCTAACTTGGAGACTCAGTTTGGGCTGCAATTATCCAACTATCAAGGATGTCCAGAGAAGATTTTGAAAGGATGTTGGTGGCAGGAGTAGAAATGTCAAATTCAGTGAGAAAGAGCTGGAGGTACTAACTGAAAAGTGTGTGGTTAACAATGAAGATTTATTTAAAAACAGCTTTTTGAATGTGCTTGAGTCCGAAAAGACCAAAATAGGGAAAGACATATTGGAGAAAATCAATTCAACAGGAGTGGCACAGCACACCACACATGAAATTCACAAGAGATGGTATGATTTGTGGTCAAGGACAAAAGTGAATGTAGCAAATCATCTTGCAGAGGTGCTTGGTTCAGGCGGGGGACCCTCACAAAAGCGACACCATTTCCTGTTGAACCTCTGTTTGAATCTACGCCGTAGCCAGAGAAGGTTCTTAGTTTATCCAACATAGATACATGCAACCCACCAACTACTTTAAAACGTTATAGTGAGAAACAAATTAGTTTAAATGCCTTTTTTAAACATACAGATCAACAACAGGGAGTTGTAATAAATACATTCTAGTAAAGTATTTCCTAAAAATTCTCACTCAAACTTAGGGCCCCATTACGATGGCGTAACAGAAAACGGGACCGGCCGCCAGAGGTGCGGCGGTCCCGCCAATTAGGATGCGACCACCAGGGTGGCGGTCGCATCCCTCAAATTTTACACTGCGGCAGGCGGTAATTTAAGCAGCGCCCGGCGGTGGTGATCTGCCCGCCATGCTAATTGGCCCCTTAGTTTTCAATTTAAACCATTAGTAAAATGAATCACCAATAATATGAGATATATTTGTTCCACAAACTTAAAGATAGAGAACGAAAGTGAGCAAGAGGACATGGATGAAGCCTCACAATTACCAGCCACATACACAGAACAGGTCCCATTCAGACTCAGAGCTGCAATTTCTCCACTGGCAGATTTCAGCGTTGTGTCTGAGGAGCTTACCACAAACATGTTTTTATAAACCATCTTTATTGGAGTTTTGGTATGATAATACAGCAATCACAACATCTGGTGCCTTCAGGGTTGCAACAATAAATCAGGTAACATGACAATGAGTCTCTAATAAAAGAGAGAGGGACTCAACAACCAAAGGGGTAGGGTACCAATAAAGACAAGTTTCAAACAAGAAGTCCCCTTTGGGCAAAATTGCACAGCAGGCATACTTACATAGACAGCACTAGATTCACAACGAAAAGATGAACAATGAGGAAATGTAAAAATAAATTCTTAAAAAATATACAATTTATTTAGACAATTGTTAAAAACATAATCCAACCCTATCATCAATACAATACTAATCAATAAGGAGATATAAATGCATTTAGACAAACACAATAACAGCACAGAAATGGGAAATGCAATAAGGAAAAATAATTCCTATTACGGCGAGGGAAAATACAATAGTCAACCAGAAATCAGCTCTGATTTATATTCCAATTGCAGTCAGAGTTGTTGTCTCCACAGACTTAGCGTAATTTCCACTCATATATGCATCGACGCGTTTCGGTGGGCAAGTAAATTAATAGCCAACACCTTCTTCAGGAAAAAATATTTTGTTCCCACTCTAACATGTTATATCTGTAATATAAGAACAATAAAAAATAATTTATTACATAACTCCCAACAAATTAAAAATACAAACAGATTATATTTTTATATAACCTCAATGTTCAAACTTAAATGATTTATAGTAAAACGACAACAAATACAACAGTCATACTAACATTTCATATTCTTAATAGTCAGTGCATAAAGATAGTACACAGTAAAAAAATGGGGTTGAGGAACCTTCATTTACTGCCATAGAGTGTAGAAAAGTTTTAGAGTACTAGAAAAGCAATGCAAAAAAAGATATACACATTATGGTAATGAGGTTGAGAAATCTTCATTAACTGCCAAAAAGTGCAGAAAAGTTAAAACGTGCCAAACATAGGGCAGATAAACCTCCATATGTTGACATCAAATGTGGACCAATAGACTGAATAGGTAACCGGTATCCCAAACACAGTACCATAACTAAATCCTAGTCGCTAAGCAGGTCATTTAAAATATCAAAGCAATACATCTCAGACACTTTTGTTTAACCCAGTAGGGATGCACATCTGATTATCTTTATTTGTGGGGTTTACAAAGACCTACAATGTTGAAAACTTTTTTTTAAAAGAGGGACACTTTGTTGGTTTCTGCATATAAGAAATAGAAGGAATACACAAAGTGCTATTCTAGCATGAGCCAGTATATATATGTGACAAAATCTGTTGTATAGCAATGGCATAATACGCAACACACCTTCGTTTTGTGCTCTAGTCCCACAGCTATATATCCAGTACGTGATCATTCAGTAAGCGTTACATTGGCAGCTGGAACATAAAAGAAATCATCACCTTCTAACTCCTAGAAGAGACTAGAACATCCGTCATGACAGATAGAATCTATTAAGGCCACATTCAAGGCTGTCTACCTATAAGCGCCATATTGCTCACAATGTAGCGATATAAATACTTCCCTCACTCAAAGAGAATCAGAATGCCTTCACAGAAAAGTTTCTCAGTTCAAGAATACCCAACCTAAAGTTTCAGGCATTATGCAGTGTATTTACCTGAAAATACGATAAAAATGTCATAAACGCGCGGTCCAAATTCCTCCGGTATCACAGGTTACATAGTAATCCCGACGTATTTAAAAACAGAACCGCCAGCAGTCTAAATATAAACAGCAAGAAACAAATACTTATGAAGGTCCATAAATTAACCTCACTAGCTACCAAAAAAACCCTTACATATCGTCTAGCAGTCATACCTGCGTAAACTCAAAGATGGGCATCTAGGGCATACGCCTCCGTTGGTATGCAAAGGGTACAGGGTCAGACTGATTTGCATATAGCCATGTCTGAACTGGGGTGGCAGAGTGGGCTAAAGAACGGTGATGGATTAAACCCAGATCTTTTGACTGGGTGTGAGTGTTTGATTGGTTCAGATGCTCCGTCCATTACCACCCCCTTTTGTACCGCTTTTGGCCGCCATAAGTGTGGCAGGGTATGCTCAGACGTGAGTCTCTTGCTCACTTTGCCACTGGATTCAAGCAAGTCGGGCTGAAGATGGCTGGAATGCCAGAAACCGGTCCTCGGAAGCTTGTTTCCGGTCCAGGGAAGGCATGGCTTGGCAGTTCGGGCTGGACTGTTCCCATGAGGCACAGGGTCAGACTGATTTGCATATGGCCATGTCTGAACTGGGGTGGCAGAGTGGGCTAAAGAACGGTGATGGATTAAACCCAGATCTTTTGACTGGGTGTGAGTGTTTGATTGGTTCAGATGCTCCGTCCATTACCACCCCCTTTTGTACCGCTTTTGGCCGCCATCAGTGTGGCAGGGTATGCTCAGACGTGAGTCCCTTACTCACTTTGCCACTGGATTCAAGCATGCCGGGCTGAAGACGGCTGGAATGCCAGAAACTGGTCCTCGGAAGCTTGTTTCCGGTCCAGGGAAGGCATGGCTTGGCAGTGCGGGCTGGACTGTTCCCATGAGGCACAGGGTCAGACTGATTTGCATATGGCCATGTCTGAACTGGGGTGGCAGAGTGGGCTAAAGAACGGTGATGGATTAAACCCAGATCTTTTAACTGGGTGTGAGTGTTTGATTGGTTCAGATGCTCCGTCCATTACCACCCCCTTTTGTACCGCTTTTGGCCGCCATCAGTGTGGCAGGGTATGCTCAGACGTGAGTCTCTTGCTCACTTTGCCACTGGATTCAAGCAAGCCGGGCTGAAGACGGCTGGAGTGCCAGAAACCGGTCCTCGGAAGCTTGTTTCCGGTCCAGGGAAGGCATGGCTTGGCAGTTCGGGCTGGACTGTTCCCATGAGGCACAGGGTCAGACTGATTTGCATATGGCCATGTCTGAACTGGGGTGGCAGAGTGGGCTAAAGAACGGTGATGGATTAAACCCAGATCTTTTGACTGGGTGTGAGTGTTTGATTGGTTCAGATGCTCCGTCCATTACACCCCCTTTTGTACCGCTTTTGGCCGCCATCAGTGTGGCAGGGTATGCTCAGACGTGAGTCCCTTGCTCACTTTGCCACTGGATTCAAGCAAGCCGGGCTGAAGACGGCTGGAATGCCAGAAGCTGGTCCTCTGGAGCTTGTTTCCGGTCCAGGGAAGGCATGGCTTGGCAGTGCGGGCTGGACTGTTCCCATAAGGCACAGGGTCAGACTGATTTGCATATGGCCATGTCTGAACTGGGGAGGCAGAGTGGGCTAAAGAACGGTGATGGATTAAATCCAGATCTTTTGACTGGGTGTGAGTGTTTGATTGGTTCAGATGCTCCGTCCATTACCACCCCCTTTTGTACCGCTTTTGGCCGCCATCAGTGTGGCAGGGTATGCTCAGACGTGAGTCCCTTGCTCACTTTGCCACTGGATTCAAGAAAGCCGGGCTGAAGACGGCTGGAATGCCAGAAGCCAGGTGTGAGTGTTTGATTGGTTCAGATGCTCCGTCCATTATCACCCCCTTTTGTACCGCTCAATGGTTAGAGCGGCAGACCCTGATGAAGTAGTCTGGCCGGGACCAGGGTTCAATTCCTGCCTCGGCGGTTCTTGGGCTCAATTTCCTCGGACCTGATAATTCTCGCCTCAGTGCTTATTCTGATCATGAGCCCCACTCTGCACCTCTGGGCAATAGCTTGGTTAATCTCTACAACGGCCCCAACAACGCTGAGAATGCCTGACTTCACCTTGGGGGTGCCCAGTAGTGGGCTCCTCACAGTGAAAGGCCAGGAAGGGTTCCTCGGCGGTATTCGTACAAGCGCCGATATGCCTCCGGGTAGTCGTGCGCTGCTATATAAGTGCGTAATTATCCTTTATTATCCTGTCGAGGGAAGTAATAGCATCATCTGGGTTACACTTCATGCCTGCGGCCCAGTTGTTTACACACCCCATTTCAACATTGCCGTTAGCCTGGGCCCAATCCCAGCAACGTCGTGGCCTCCCAAGTCATTGCTATAAATCTACGCACCAAAAAGAGCGAGAAATCGCTGAACCTGGCTGTAGCTCCCCTAACTTTCCAGTGCCTATAATGGCCTAGTAGGCAGCCGGGCAAGCAGTCCAGGTCAGTGCAGCCCACTGTGAGGAATACTCTGTCTGTAACTTCAGTCCAGAGCCCTCTGGCTATCGGGCAGCTCCTAAACATGAAGCATATCTGCACCTGGTGTCCGACAACATGGGCAGTCAGGCAACACCACTGGAAACATTTTGTGGCGCCTGGCTGGAGTGAACTATGCCCTATGTAGTGTAGTGTGTTGTATTGGCTATATTGGAAACCGGCGTTCCAGGACACTTTGCATGGGTATTGTAATAATCTATTGCCTTCCTTAGACATGAGTGCATGGCCTATGTCTGTTTTCTGAGATCCTTTGAGAGGGGCCAGATGATCTTATAGTGTGTAAGCTAGCACTTTGCTCATTCAGGTGATCAACTGGCCGCCTTTGCCCAGCGTGTGCATAGCATGTAACAATGGGTGGGCGGTCCGATTCCAAATCGACTATTCCCCACAGTCTCTCTAGCACGCCCATCAGTCTGCAATAGGCGATGAAATGGACAGCCGGGATTCCCGCCTTGTCCACCAGCTGATCAAAGGGGATAAGGGTGTGTGTCCAGAAAAAGGACTCCGGAGTATAGACTCCTGCTGTTTTCCACTATTCCACACCCTCCTGGCCAATCTGCTCTTGGAAAGCCGAAGGGATTGCAGTCAGGCCTCGGGGGCCTATTGAAGCATGTCCGATATGAGATGCAAAGCTTTAGTAAAGCTACAATGGGCCACCGAAGCAGTCCATATGCGGTCAAGGGCAGTGCCGTGCCAGGCAAAAAAGTCTCTTGCACTATCTGCTGTGTCCTTTCACCTGAGGTGTGGCCCAGCTCATCTATGTATTTCCCTGCCAGCCAGCGGGCGGGTCACTGCAGCTGTGCCACCAAATAATTCTGTTCAAAATTTGGGGCTCCTGCGCTCCTTCAGGAGCTGTCTGTGAGGGTTTCGAACCCTCCGATCGAGTATCCGACCAACCCAAGATGGCCGCCACGGAGGACGCGACCGGAAGTCCGGTTAGCGGTCGAGAGGCAGACTGCAACACAGGGGAGGCGACGGTTAAAGAGGACGAGGAGGAGCAAAGATGGCCTTCGTGTTCTGGAGGAGAGGAAGCAGACTACGGAGAGTTGGAGGAAACTACAGGTGTGCCGGAGGAGCCGAGGATCGACGGAGAGCCAGCGCGGAGCGGACAGGACGCGGGACCAGAAGCAAGGACCAGAAACAGCTCGAGGAGCAACGCGCTCGGGACTATGAAACCTCTGTAGCCAAGAGGAGTTGGAGTCTCTCACAGCCAAGGCCCAGGGGGGTCGTGGTAGCAGGCAAGGGCAGACTGCATGTCAGGGGATATTACGGGGGTTGTGGGAGCGGGTCAGGGGTCACCAAACGTTTCCCCAACCTAGGCAGAACACGTTAGGGACTTGGTGAAGGTACACTACCCCTCCCTCATTTCTGTATGTTTTCAAGGCTCCAGCCTAAACCCCTTTCCTTGTGTTATTTTTTTGTTCTGGGTACGCCCAACCATTTGGGAGGAGGCCAGAAGGAAAAGAAGAGACCCCTTTGTTGGGAAGAACCCTGATTCATCTCCATTGGTTCATTTTTGTTTTGTGGACTCACAGAGACTACCTGAGACAATCCCTTATATACCTAGACAATAAAGAAAGCCTTAACTGCATCACTAAAAAGCTTTGGACTATCCTTAAGGTCAAGGAGCTGACCGTAACCTAGAAAAGGGGGGGGGGTTAGGAGAGCCCCAACCACACTGTCATTTTGGGTGTGGCACCTTCCTCATACCTTTGTTCCAGATCAGACCACCCAACATTGCGTGCAGTGTGTTGAAGGTGCTGCGTGGGACCATAACTGGCAAGGTAATGAAGTGATATAAAAGTCGCTGGAAAATCACCATTTTAGAAAGCACCCTCCTCCCCTGCACTTATAGAGGGAGGGAGCACCAGAAGGCAATTTGGAGGGAAAGGGATGTGAGGTTTTCCTCAGTGAGTTCCCGTGGCGTGGAATTGGCATTGATGTGCAGATATCAAAACATGCGGACCTCCCAGCGCACTACATACGTGCCCAAAACCATTTGCTGTGGCAGCAACCTGTGAGAAGTGGGAACAGACAGGTCTTCACCCCGTTTATTCCCAGCACCAAGGCAATCTTGAAGAAGTCTAGTATATCCACAATCTCTGCAATGCCCAACCCGATGTACCTGACGTAAATCAGAACGTCGTAAGCATAGACAGAGATTGCATGTGTCATGTCTCTTTGTGGAATGACCTGCCTGTCTCAGTATTTGTGATAGGGGGTTCTATTGCTAGGGCGAATAAAGGCGAGGAAAGAAGTCAGCCCTGACACGTGCCTCTGCTGAGTTTAAAGGGGCCCAATATATGCTGGACTATATTCACTCTGGCAACTGGTTCTGTATAGAGAAGATTTATGAATCTCAAGAGTCTGCTGCGTATGCCCATCGCCTCCAGGGTCGCCAGCATGAATCCCCAGTCTAAGGCGTCAAAAGCCTTTTTTAAATCTAAGACAACACAAGCTGCAAAGGCCTGTGTTTCGGGGCTTCTTCTAGCAATCAAAGTAACCTATGGACGTTGAGCGTCGTGGATTTGTTTGGGATCAATCCCATCTGGACCTGGTGTGCCAGATCCCGTAAGTGTTCCAGAAGCCTCACAGCCACTGACTTACTCAGTATCTTATAGTTGCTACCTAACATCGACAACAGGCTTATTGGATGTCGATGGTATGTCCTTTGCAAAAGTGCTCCTACATGAGATGGAATCCTGGATCAACAAGAATAAAATCACACCATATTATCAGACAGGGTTTAGGCCTAACTCCCCTACAGGGTATAATATGATTTCTCTCGTATTTGGGCGCCAATTCCTTTAAAACCACTATACCCCCACTATACACTTGCTTTATAGACTACAGCGCAGCATTTGATGGTATTGATCGTAATATCCTCTGGAAAAAACTTGCGGGATGGGATTTACCTAGGCAAGTTCTGGTGGCAATAATAGTGTTAGCTACTGACACCTGGGTGAGGACCAAGATAATGCAGACTCATGCTATGGTGAAGATTTACATCAACAAAGGGCTCAAGGGGAGGAGCTACGTCCGCAAGCAAGATGGCTGCTTAGGCTCCCGGCTCCGCCGACCTGCGTAACCCGCCACGATATCCTGTATATTATCCTGACTTTACGCCTAGTCTCTGTGTGCATGAACTGTTCCGCACTCCGATGGTGAAATCCGGAAACTTTTATCGGCTTGTTTGACGAAGTTCCATCGAGTTGAAGTTTGCGGCCTACTCCAGTGGTGAAGCCGGGGCCTGGAGTACTTTCATAGCCGGGCTATAGTGCAACAACATTGGCCAGGAGAATCGGGCTGGGTCCGGTCGACCGGAGTGGAGGCTCTAATTTAGCCCGAATTTGGCAGCGATCGTTTTCATTGCCCAGCATCGACCGAGGGGTGAGTCTGCTTGCTACCGGCTGCGGGTGGGGGCCCCCGTCCCGCGGAGAAGGTTTGCGCCCGCCGGGGTTCGGTGGTTCGGGGTCTCTGGCCTGCGGCCTTAACTGGGTTGACCGTGGCTGCGGACAAAGACTGGTCACCCTTCGCATTTGCACGTTCGTGGTCCTGTCTGTCCCCCCCGAGGATGCCAGATTCACCCGGGGAGGTGATTGTGACTGATATCGGGCATGAGAATATGGATCGAACGGTGCATGAGCCATCGCTGAGGTCACTACTGGCAGAACTTTGGGCATTTCGCTCACATGTGGATACTTTGTTGAGCAAATTGGACACACGCCTATCTGAGATGCTCCTGGTGGAACCGGGCCCAGCCTTATTGTCGGAACAGGAATCTGCAGCCATTCATACCGCAGCCATTTTGACTCCGTGCGAGAACCCCGTGAGGAAACAAGTACTGGAACCATCGGATGGTGCCCTGGGAGACGGTGTTCCCGAGGATGTCATGGTATTGCTAAACCTTCCACCACCACCGGCTTTGGAGATATCGTCAGGCGTTCCCCTCCCGGAGACTTTTGTTTGTGACTTTCCATTCATTTTGTGGTCATCTTCTCCTTCCCTGGTGACGCTACGACTCCTGTGCAAGACACATTGGGACTGTTCAACTAGGAGGGAGAATTCGTCTGCGTCTACAGTTCCTGTGGACTCACTGCCTGCCGGTAGCCATGGGCTGATTTCTGATGACTCTCTTCTCCTTTATTGCTTCTTTGTGTGCCTTTGGGTCTCGCTGGGAGGGGTTCGTGTTCTTGTTCGGAAGGGCCAAGGTTAAGATCGACTGGGCCGGGAAGGGTTAGCGTGGCTTTCATAAGTGTTGGACCTGCAACTGTTTGCTCTAAGAGGCTGGGCGGTGTCTCACGGTACCCTCTAATTTCTTCTATATTGTTGTCATAGACTTGTCTTTTAGTGATAGGGGGTATCTGTTTCAGGTGGGGGGTCTAAAGGGGCTGGGAGCACACATGGATATGCCTTCCTCCGTTCTTTCTCCTACCTTTGGGGTTTTAGTTATTAGGGGCGACAGGCACGCTGCTAGTGGGGTCAGGCTGTAGCCATTTGCAGGGGTGCAGGGTGGGCGGCTGGATGTTTTTTTTTTTTATTTTGCCTTTTTTATTTTCTATGGCCTTTCTTTCCTTCTCTCTCTTTTCTTAAAGGATCAGTATAGCTACGATCATTCGGATTCTTATTGTGTGCTTGTATTTCGTGCTTATGTTCTTATGATATCCTGATTCCTGGGTGAGCAGGCTCCGAGTACTGGCGCAACATGGAATGTATATTGTGTGTTCTTTTGTACCGATCTATATGCTCTGGCGCCACTTTTCCATTATAGTGGTTATTACATGCATATCCTGTTTCTTACCCTGTCCCCCGCATTCTGTTTGATTGTATGGCACCTGATCCTTTCTTATAAAATATAAAATGAAACCTCTGTCTCATCCTGGATTCCAGTTGTGCATTCTAATACAAGTTTTATCCTGAATCGCTGCCGGACCTTTGGGTTGTCGGCTGATGAGCTGTGTCACACTGTGATATCGGAGATTTTAATTTGTCTAGCGGCCGGCCCCCGTGGTTGTAGGCCCATACTTGTATTTTTTACTGAATGCTACAATAAAGGTTTTTTAAAAAAAAACAAAAAAAAAACCCAAAGGGCTCAAGCATGCCTGCGTCATTGCCCTCACTTTGTTCAACTTATGTACAGCAGACTTACGTGGGGAATTGTTGAAAGGGTACACAATTCCACCCAACTTAGGCCAGATGAAACTTCCTAAAATACTGTACGCAGAAGATCTGGTACTACTGGATCAAACTTATATTGGGAGGAAGAGGGCCTTAGATATACTTCTCTCGTACAATACAAGGAACGCCCTGCAGGCGAATACCGACAAATCTAAAGTCCTGATTTTCAGCGAAAGAATCAAAAAATCTAAAAACAGCAACTTGAATGGCAACTGTGTCCTCTGAAAATAAGCACAACTAGTAAATATACTAGCTTGGTGTTTGGCTTTCAGATACTGGTAAACCTTCGCTGAAGGCCACTGCATTGGCAGGTGTAATAAAAGAGCCACTCTAGTAATTTTGGCACCCTATGATGGCCCTCAACCACCACCATTTTAACTGACTTTAGTGTGTTATTTTACCCTAGCCTTATTGTAGGATGGTCCTGCATATGCCTCCTTCTGTTCTGTTCTATAATCTTGCTGTCTTTCAATGGGAGCTGTTACGGAGTGGAACTGTCTTTCCAAGAGCAGAGCATGTGGGATGTGCATTTGAAGGCATGTAGTTGTGCAGAAATGTGTATTGTATTGTGCATTGGTGAGAATTATGAGTTCTTACTATTGGCTTTGACATGGTTTAATGTCATTCTGTTTTCTGACTTTACCTTGCTTTATGGCAGTGCTTAGCTTTGACATGCTTTCATGTCATCTTGCTTTTCAATTCCATCTTGCTTTGGGCCTAGCTGTGTGCATGGCCTAAATAACTCCCAGATCTTTGTACTGGGGTGAATGTAAGACATTGTTCTGCATTCTGTCCATCAACTGTGTTTTTTGCAATTTTCACCCCGAGTGGGCTGGGTATGCTCAGACGTGAGTCCCAGGCACTCCACATCACTGGAGTCAAGCTATCTAGGCTGAAGAAGGCTGATAGCCAGAAACTGGTCCTTGGATGCTTGATTCCGGTCTAGGAAAGACATGGCTTGGTAGTTCGGGCTGGACTGTTCCCATGAGGCACAGGGTCAAGGCTGATTTGCATATAGCCATGTCTGAACTGGGGTGGCGTGGAGTGCAAAAAACGATGGATTTAGGCCCAGATCTTTGCACTCGGGTGAATGTAAGACATTGTTCTGCATTCTGTCCATCAACTGTGTTTTTTGCAATTTTCTAACTAACTCCGATTTCATGACTGAAGCTATTTTCTGTGCTTGCACACAGCTAGAAAGTGGCGAGGGCATGTTTTTATCTTCCTCCTGTTTTTCACACTTTACTGACTAGAGAAAACCGGTTCTTATCAGAGGAATGTACTTGGTTCGTCTCAAAGTCATAGCAAAGGCCTGATCAACCAATGCTGTGGCCTTGGACCAGACTGGTACGGGCTCTCATGAGAATGAGGGGGCAATGCTTTCTAGAAGCTTCGTTATGTTCAGATTTGTATTAAGAAGGGGAGCCTCCACTGGTCTAGCAGGAGTTTGGGAGTTTGGATACCGAGCGAGGGCAGACGTGTCTATCTTGGATTAAACCCTGATTGCTGAGCTCTGATCCCAGGCTGTGTGAAGACTTCCCCCGGCCAGTAGTGGGCAGTGTATGCATCAGGTGATGTATTGCGTTTTGTGGTTATTGCCATTGTGATGTGAGCCAGTGGCTGTGATCATTTGAGGTGTTTTCTTTGTGGTGTGGGAGGTGCACATCCAGAGTGATCGTCTACTGTGAATATATTTGTATATATCTTTTTGATCTCTTGCAGGACGTCCAGTGTATCTTATCTGATATCAGTTATTGCTTGTTTATTAATCAGTATAATTATTGATTCATGCCTTTAGATTATAAGTTTGCTACATATTCTAGAAGAGAGAGACTACCTACACTTTATTTTACTTGTCCACATTTACTGATATATTTGGCCTAACGTTTATTAATAAACTCATGTGTGTTATTTCAAAGCACCTGAATTTGTCTTTTGCCTCCAAAGTGGGAGTGCTGTGCAAAGTGTGTGTGTGTGTCAAAGGTGCAGTGGTATATTTGCCTCCCAGGTGGGAGTACAGGGATTGGGTGGGGCGTGTTGGTGAGAAGCCACATTAAAAACAGCAGGAAAAGCAGCCAAAACCAAGTATGCTCTATCCAATCAACATCATGAATTGGCAGAGACGATCTGAAGAGTCATAAGGGCAAAATTACTTCCCACAATAAACTACGGCCATCTTGCTTTTACCAACAGGCTAAATGAGCTATTAAAACACAGTCACTGCATCATATATGTAAATATTTAGCCTCCCAAAATACACCCGGTGCTCCTTGATTCGAATCAAGTTTGATTTGGTGAATGTTGACTTTTTTTTTTCTCGTGTGGATTTCCTACATAACAATTGATACAGGATATAAAAAAAAGAGAGAAAAAAAGAAAAACTACACAGTTACAACTCTTGTTCAAAACAACAATCAATTCATAAATATATGGATAATGTGCTAGTTTGATGAAGATAATGTGCTAAAAATAGAATCAAGATTGTAGTGCAAATTTCACCAAAATATGGAAAAGAGTAGCAGCCATTGTCAATTACATCGATAACAACAACTTACTTTACGTCAGATTAGAATCAAAGCAATAAAGTGCGTATTAGTGAAAAAGGTTAGTTCCCATCTACAATACAAACTACATGTAGAAAAGATTCATAAACCCTAGGAGGTGTGGGTATCGACAAGCATTTTAAAATAAATTATTAGAAAACACTGACCTGGTCGCTGCGAATCTACAAAGGGACTCTATGAGTGTATCATATGTTTCCTCCCAGATATATGTCTTACCCTTCTTCTCTTGCCCATGCTGAATCTAGGGTACCATATCGGACTTCCAATTCTAAAGAATTAGGGACCTAGCCACTGCTATAGCAATAAAGCAGACATATTGCTGATGCTTTGAAAAGTGATGTACCTCAATTGAACACCTAAATAGAACTCATTTAAGAGAGGGGATAATATGAACCGCTAGTGATAGTGATTGATTAATCCTTCGAAGTACGTCAGACCAGAATTGGTGTAAGTTGCTGCAATTATAAAACATTTGATTCCAAGACCCTATCTCCAGATTCCCTCATCTAAAACAATACTCGGAGGAAGTCGGGAACATATTATCCAGTCATTTTGGTGTATAGTATAGTAGCCATCTTGACAAAAATGCCATTCTTTTATAGTTGGCGGCTCTCAGTGCTCTGTGGTCTACTTCACATAAAGACTACCATTCTTTTTTGCTGACACTGCACCCGGTTTCTTTGAATAAGTTAACAAAAAAGTTATCAGTCACTTTCTGTTCCCCAAACTGCACTAAACAAGAATACCAATTACCAACTCCCCTTAGGCGCTGAACATATAATTGGCTGAAGATCCTAGAAACTGTGTTATTGGTTGTCACATCGTTTGTTTTTAAAAAGCTTGATATTTGATAAAAGCTAAATGAAAAGGCTAAAAGCCTAGGGCCCAACTGCTGGGACAGCGACTCGCTAGTAATCATGTTTGAGTTGTTAAAAAAATCCCCCAAGTATTCAAAACCCGCCTCCTTTCATAATTGCAGGGACCTTTGTGAAAGCTGGAAGCCAATGGCCTGACATTCATAGATTTTTTAAATATAAGTGATATCTAGGAATTTTATATAATTTGAAAAATACTTGTACACAACAAACTAAATCAGATATTGTCTTGTATCTCGATTTTTTGGGCCAATTTCGGGGAACGAAGAAACACGGGTAGTTGAATTACACTCTCAGCCAACATAGTATTTAAGAATAAAAATTCAAATTTAAATGCTATCATTGGGAGCTAAACCAAAAAACTCAATAATGCTGCCTGATAATACAGCTCAAAGTTGGGGAGGACGAGCCCCCCCTGGGTTGGATTTAATTGTACATTTGCTAGTGAAGTTCTAGGTTGTTTCTTTGCCCAGATAAAATTCTGAATTAATTTATGTAGCTCAGTAAAATATAATTGCAGAATTTTAATAGGGAGGTGAAATAACAAAAATAGAAATAATGGTAAAATAGACATTTTAACCAGAGATACAAGGCTAATTAAAGTTAAGGTGAGAAGAGATCATCTATAAGTGTATAAGTGTATCTCCATAATTTATCATAAATAGTTGGTCATAATGGTTAGTCACAAATAAGCATGAATATCTAATAGGTTTAGAAACTGCCTGTAGAGGAAGAAAAGGAAGCAATACCGAAGGAGCATTAAACAAGAGTGCCTTAATCTTTGCTTGATTTAACCTGTACCCCCAATTTGTGTGAAAGCAAATATTTCATCAAATGCGTTAAGGATATTAGATGGCTCTGCTGATAAGCAAAGAATGATATCATCTCAAAAATGTAATCTTTGGCATGGCTGCTAACAGAGGCACCATCTGGTGATTATTACGAATTTTTATTGCCAAAGGTTCTATGAAAAGCGAGAATAAAAGAGGGGTGAGGATATAGGAGAAGACAGCGGGCATCCCTGTCTAGTCCCACGCCGGATCTTAACTACGCCTGCCTCTTCCTTGTTTATCAGGATTTTAGCCTCTGAACCTATATGAAGCTCTTTTACCATTGAAACCAACTGCTTGGGAAAACCGAACTTTAACAATATAAAAAAGACAAAGCTTGCCAGTCAACAAGGTCAAATGCTTTTTCTGCATCAAGCATTAAAATCACTGCCTTGACCTTATTGACTGACAGGTAATCAATTGCTTGCGTCAGAAAGTAAGTATTAGATGCCATAGATCTATAAGGTATAAAACCTATCTGATACTGATGGACCGCCTGTTGTGCAAGCGGAGCAAATCTTGATGCCCAGATTTTCATGAATATTTTATAATCTACCTTTAATAGACTTATAGGTCGATATAACCCAGTTACACTAGGATGTTTATATTTCTTAAGAAAAAACAAACCACCTCCGCTTCTTTGAAGTTTTTAGATATAGGCTCACCGTTTTTATCAGATTATAAAGCTTAGTAAGGAAGGGCAAAAGCAAGGGCTCAAAGGTCTTAAACACTTCAACAAGGATACCATCATTACCTGGAGCGTTTGCATTAGCTATAGATTTCAATACATTACTAACTTCAATTTGTGAGATAGGTTTATTGAGGGAGTTGATCATGCTCTTTGAGATAGAAGGCAATTCTAAAGATTCAAAGTATTGTGTAAGTGAAGATAGAGTAATGTTGCAGAAAAAGCTTTGCAATTTTTTCCTTTGAATCTACAACTGTACCCGTATCCGGATCTCTGATCTGGGTGACTGTAATTTGGCTATTCTGGATCTCTGCAACCCAGGCCAGATGTCGACCTAAATGTTGACTCTTTTTTTATAGTTTTTGCTTGTAAGCCTTACTCCCCTTAATTGCCTGTAGATTAAAAACATTTCTCAGCTTGTCTTTGGCTGCTGCTAAATCTTGAAGGGAAATTTTTTTTTGAGTGTCAGATCTAGCAGTCCTTAAGTTAGCGCTAGCTTTTTCGACCGCTAGCTGCAACAACAGTATGGGATCGTAGTTTATTCGACGGGACTGCTTTAAAAGCCTCCCATACAGAAAACTCTGGAGCGGAATTCTCATTGACTTCAAAGAAATGCTTGATAAAAGGCTGCATTACAACAATCCACTCCACTCCACATCTTCAGGAGTGATTTATCAAAATACCACTGCTTGATGTTTCTAGACTGTATTTCATTCATCTGAATTCAAATAGAAATAACTGAATGATCGGAAAAGGAGTTGGAAATAATAAAACACTCTCCTCTAGACAGCAGGTTGTCGATCAGAAAAAATATGTTCTGGAGGCAGTCTTTTACCTAGCAGAATTAAAAGTATAGTGAACTGCTCTGGATGAATTTGACACCAAGGATCCAGTAAGCAACATCTTGTTTCATCCTGTTAATCAGTTCAGTTAATTTAGGTTTTAATTGCTTCTTAGCTGGATTTGAAGTGTCTAAGCGGACATCCTGATTAAAATTGAAATCTCCGCCCCAAATTATTGAACCCTCCGAAAGAAACAATAAGTCATAAATTTGGAGCAAAGCCGAAGTGTCATCGAAAATAGACCATAATAATTCAAGAGATCAAGCACTACACCTCTAAGGTGGATTTTTAAATAAATCCACGGACCTTGAGCATCTCAACTTATTTTTAGTACTTCACAGTGGAGCTATTAGAAAATATAATAGCCACCCCACAAACAGACACATTTGCTGAAGCAAAATAGGCTTGATTATACCCCTTAGGAAGACCCAATTTAGGTGTAGTAAGTCTTTGACTAACTCCTTATGAGGTTGTCTTCGGCCGGCCTATGAGCATTTGGGCAGCTCCAAAACCAACCTCCATTAACGATGTCCTGGATATGCTAATGTACGACTATTTGTATAAACTGACAAACGAGCTAACACTTATCCACCAACAGGTGCAGCAAGCCTTGCCAGATGTATCCAGGGGCCCAGGACATGAGATAAAACCCAGAGACCATGTCCTTGTGAAGAAATTCCAGAGGACCGAGAGACTGGAGCCGAGGTGGACGGGCCCCTGGCAAGTCTTGATCACCACCCAAACTGCACTTCGAGTGGAAGGGAAGCGAAATTGGCTGCATGCTCACCACTGCAAAGAAAATCCCTCCGACACTGGCAACCTGCGAAGAGGTGGAGGTGCTCGAGGAAGTTCTAGCGAAAGAGCGACCAGCCCTGAGTTGCTATCCAGAAGAAGACACACTGCAACTCAAAGAAGAGCCCACAGTGCCATCCAAGAAGGGGTACAACCTGCGATCGACAAAAGAAGGGTGCTCCGACAACCAGGCCACTTACTGAGTCGAACACCTCAGATCGGTAGCACAGCCAATGCTACCAGGGTAAAACGCTAAGACAAAGTCTGTGGTCCTGCCAGTCACTGAGCCCCTCGAAAATGATGGAAGATATCGAACACGGGAAGAACAATCGCAAAGCCTCCAAGACCGCCAACTTGCCCAGCACAAAGACAATTGTATTTGCGGCAGCATTTCTCACCTGTCTCCTGCTAATGATCACTGTCTGGATCATTGAACACTCCTGCACACCGAACAATGTTTCCGACCTTGCAACCTACCACCCAGAAAGAACATTATCTAATATCACTGTCGCCGCACCTCTGAGAGTGGCGCAAAGAATTTTTGGAACAACTCGTTTGTACAACTGTTGCACCAGCACAGTCTTGCCACAAATGCCACCATCTGCTGGGTCTGTGGACTGCTACCACATGCCACTGAATGATCTATCCCATTCTATCCCATTCATCCCTTCACCCTTTTCCATTCATGGATCTTGCCTTGCCTGGATGATGCTCCTCCAAGAAAGTTACAGAGACAATGCCACTTCCGATGCCACTTTGAAACAATTGCTCATTTCTACACTGAGTTCTGGCTGAACAAAACAGGAAGAACAGCAGCTCCTTTCTGTCCTCACTCCACCAGCGCGACATTCCCAATAAATGTCCCTTCCAAAGAGCAAGTGGAAATCCAAGTTTTCAACAATCCTGTCAGAACAACCTTTTCCTAACTCAAGAAAAGAACAGCTGCAATGCTGACTGTGGCCCTATCTGTGATGAATGTCTCAGGCCTTGTGTGCATCAAAGGTCATGGGACTAGAAATGTGGGACACAGCACGTGCAATATCACAAGGACTCTGAACACTGCCAACCCTCCAGCAATTGTGGCCTCACCCAACATGTACTTGTCTGCGGAACCAAGGCCTACACCTGGCTCCCACGAGGCTGGGGAGGTGCGTGCTACATCGCCTTTGTTCTACCACCAACCTACATGGCCCCGTTACTGTTTTTTTCAACAGTAAAAGACGTTAAACCCTGACCAGCCTCGCATGTTCTCGACCCTGAGGCAAAGGCCTGCTGCCCGATAAGCATCATATGTCTGACTGTTTATGATTGAGCCAACTCGTCCGGAATGTATGGCATCTTGTCTGGGGTGGGGGGGGTGGCGGGGGGGGGGTACTAAGCTTGCATGACACCGCTCATAAAGATTGTATTGTCGAAACGCTGTATAAAAGTAGCCTGTTGAAGAGTTGAAGTTGGAACACCTCCCTGAAAGACATCCCGGTGTCTGCAGTAGACGTGCTCCCCTCTGGAGAAATAAACCTTGTTCTTGTTTTCCAGTTTCCAGCGCCTGCCTCGTTATTTTCATAGAATCAAAGGTGAATTAAAGGTGACAAGCCAAGCAGCTTCAGGGATCTCAAAGGGGGCTGCTTTTCCATAAGTGCGTTGGCTTTGGCATGCGTATGTCCCTCATGTGGGAACTGGTTCAGCTGATGCAACAAGCTTGTGTGTGCTGGAGGGGGCCGCTAACCTCTGTCTTTGTTACCCTCTTTTGTAGTGCTCACTGATCCCTTTGTTGGTCAACTCCCTTTCTGTAGGGCCAGGCCAGGCCCGGAAGTCTCTTGTCAGTAATGGCACACAGCTCTAGCATGTGCCTGCGCAGGTCTCGTACACGCAGCAATGATGTACAGTCAGTCAGGCAGTCAGTCAAAAATAACTTTATTTGGTTTTCACAAACCATAAAGCATATAAAACACATTTCATTTAAAAAAAACTTTTTCAGTTCTTAAAATTCCACTTAGTTCCTTTGTGGCACCAAGCCTTCATGAATTTTATCCCCCTGCATATTAAAATGTTTGATGCGGCACCCAGCCAACTTGTCGCCGCCTGTATGCCATGAATCTTCTTTTTAAAGACAATCGGAAATTAGCTGCTAGGTAGGGTTGTGGTCTTAGCCGTGTGTATGAATTTATTATGACCCATGCGTTGCGGCGTCTTAGTAATCCCCTTTTATCCTCCACGAAGGATAATGCTTCTTCTTTGTTATTGCAAGCTTTTTTAAATGTGGACTTTTCCATCTTGCTGTTCCAAAGCCCATTGATTTCTAATTCATCCAGTGCTATCCCCAGTTGGTCTCCCCACGTATTTGGTTTTTTTTGCTCCATTTGTTGTTTTATTTCCAACCAGCATAAGTTGTTCAAAGTTCCTAACTCTGCCGCTCTGAGTTTCCAGCATAGATTTACCATGGTTGCCTTCCTTTGGAATTCCTGGTTCTGTAAACCGAATTCCAAACGAGTTTGTGCTGGCGAGGAACCTTTAAAAAGATTGAATACCGTTTTATAAACCTTGGTTTGTAATTTGTTTAAGATGTTACATTCTTGGCCATGCCAGGTTTCCAGACCGTAGGACAAGGTTGGTGGCAATTGGGCTGCCATGATTTTTAAAAGATGCCCGTGTGAAGGGCTTTCCAGTTTCTTGGATAGTTGTTTGTAGGCAAATATTAAGGATTGAGCTTTTGCTGTGATCTCTTTTTTTTGCTCCACCGTTGACAGATTTCTTGCCATTTTGATGCCCAAGTATTTATAAACTCTTGTTTCCTCTATTTGACAATTCTTTGCGTACCATTTATAGTTTCCTTGTCTTGGGCCCGCTATTCTTACCACCTTGGTTTTGGATTTATTCAATTCTAAACCTTGAGCGTCCAGGTAGTCTATAAATTTGTTTATTGTCCTTTGCAGCCCTATCGGAGTTTGACTTACCAGGACAATATCATCTGCATACTGTAATTATTGGACCGGTTCCTTTTACCAAAATCGGTGGGTGTCTATTTATTTGTTCTAAGTGACTGTTCAAGTCTGCTAAGTATAAATTAAATAAGCATGGTGAAAGGACGCAGCCCTGTTTTAGTCCGTTTGTTATATTTATTTTTGAAGAGACTCTTTGTCCGTCCCCGAGTTTAACAGTGGCCCATGTTTCACTGTATAGTGATTGTATTGCATTTATCAGTGGCTGTGGCAATCCCCATGCTTTTAGTTTCTTCCACAAACTGTCCCGCGGCACTCTATCGAATGCCGCTTTTAGGTCAATGTAGCAAGCCACTAATACTCCCTTTTTCCTTTCAGCTTTTTCCGCAAGAATTGTCAAGGCTGTTAGGTTTGTAATGGTGCCCATACCCCGTCTGAAGACTGTTTGGAATTTTGGGATGATGTTGTTTTCCTCTGTCAACTCTTGTAGATGTTCCAGGATACATGAACCATAGAGTTTGGCCTCTACGTCGATCAAAGCAATCAACCTGTAATTCCCGGGTTCTGTTTTGATGCCGCTCTTGTAAATTGGATGGAACAGGTTACCGCTCCAAGACTGTGGGATCTTGTTATCTCGGAAAACCTGGTTAAAAAGGGGTGTTAGATATTTTGCCCTAACGTCCAGGTCTCGTTTGAACAGGGCATTAGGTAGCCCGTGTGGGCCTGCTGCTCCTTCCGCTTTCAGATTTTTTATCAATGTTTTTATGCGTTTAACGGTTGGCAGAGTTTGATCATCTGCTTCCCAGCCAATCTGGATTATTCCACTTTTAATTGTAGTACTGGTTGCCTCAGGGTGCGTTTCTTTTTCCTTTACATTCGGTGACCTTGCTGCATCTGCCTTGTCTATTCCTTGTTCGGGATTGTACAAATTATCAATGTATTCTAACCAAGTGTTTTCACTTATTCCGATGTTGTTTTGCTTTCCGTATCCTTTCATTAATTTATTGATTATGCCCCAAAATTCTTTACTGTTTGGTAATTTACTTGCCCACAACAGATCTTCCCATAACTTTTCTCTGCATTTCCTTTTTTCCACTCTACATTCCACCTTATAGTCTTTTCTCATTTTTTGAATTATTCCGCTGTCTATTTTTTCCCCATTTTATTGCTTGCGCTTTTTGTCTTACCTCTTTAGCAATATTTCTTTTTTGTTTCTCAGCTGTGTTGTGTACCATGGCTCTTTAATAGCCCTGTGATTACCTTTGCTTATTGGTTTTGCCGGAAATTTGTCCAGGAGTACTTCACATAGATTTTCCCAGTTACTTAATAATTGTCCTGCTGACTCCTCAGCATTCTCTATGTGTTCATTCACCATGTTCATTATGTCCTCCATGATGTTTCCTCTCCATTTAAGCTTCCGTAAATTATATATTTCCTGCCATGCAGCTAATGATGCTACACACTCCTTTTGCTTGATGTTTAACTATAATACTGTCTCCTGAGGGAAATGATCGCTCTCAGGTCGTGTTAAGATGTAGAAATTGTCTACCCGGGGCATTAACTCTTTACTAATTATCGTATAATCAATAATTGATTGTTTTTTTCCACAGGAAAAGGTAATACCGGCCGGTTGATCTCCCTTCATGTTTCCATTTAGGATGACTAGGCCTAGTTTTTTCAGCTCGTTTCGTATATTTTGATTTTTATTCTTATTCTTATTCGTCTTTCCTCCTGTCAGATTATAGTTGAAATCCCCTGATATAATCATATCGTGGTATTGATGTGTGACTTGTAGTGTTTTTATTAAGTCTATTAAGTATGACAGTTTCTCCTCTTTTTTGTTCTTTGCCGAATGAATATATATGTTGAGAATTATTAGCTTATCTCCCCCGCCTTCTCCTTGTGCGGGAAGATTTTCTTCCACTTTTATTATTTGGATCCAGTTTTCTCTGGAATCCATTTCCTCCGTTTTCCAGTGATTTTCTATTGCAGTATATATGGATAACCCCCCTCTTGAATGCCCATACTTGGAGGTTTTTTCCGCCATTATGTGGAATTCTTCGTAGCCTTCTAGATGCTTTGGAGAAGTGTTCCAAGTTTCTTGTAGCAATATTACTTTAAAGTTATTTAAATAGGTGAGGGTTTCTTGGTCTTTTTGCATTTCGTTAAAACCGTGAACGTTCCAGGAGCAGATCATGGTCTTTTTCGCATTTTCTTTTTTTTTTTTTTTAAATTTTTGAAAACCTTTATTGTGCATGAAAGAAGGACAAATACGGGCCTACAACCGTCCGGCCGGCCACAAAACTTTTAAAGCACCAGTGCAGACATTACGGCGACACAGTAGTACCCCAACATTGTAGTCAAGCAGTAAAGAGTTACACATTAATTGCTGTAGTACCGTGTCCCAGAACCAGTGAAGGTTAATTTTAAAGTTTTTTAACGCAATCATTGAGTCAATTCGCACTGTCCAGAATCGCAAGAGAAGAAGAAGCAAAAGTAAGGATCCATGCGGGAGGAGCATGACATTAGCTATAATGCACTTCACAGGATATCGGCCCACCATTCAAGTCCCTCCCAGGCAGCATGGCAGCAATTTCTAAAGCCAACTTGATGACCCTGCAAACGTCCCACCCGTCGCCTGCCACCACCCAACCTCTAGTAAACTAGACATGGACCCAGACAAAAGGAAAAATCAACAATAGGAATAAAATAAGGCACCATAGAAATAATAACTAGAAGCTAACTACTAACCCCCCTCCCTACACGCATGCAGAGGCTACGGCCTACCCCCCCCCCCCCAGCAGTGTGTCTGTCGCCCCATAAACCCGAAATATAGCAAGAAAGAAAGAAAGGAAAGAGAAAAAGAAAAGGGTACAACATCTAATATAGAGAGTGAGAAAAGGAAACCCCAATCACCAACTCTCAAAGACAAATAAAACAGGAGGAGGATCAATTCTAGGCAATCCCGGTCCCCACCAGTCACAGATACATCCCCCACCCCAAGGTCAGGATAGCGAACAGGCAGTAAATCAGATATAGGGGTGAGACGTCAACTAGCAGCGTTCGATGAAACTGGACATAAAAACAATCCCAAACCCGGTCCAACCAGCCAAGAAGCAAATAAGGAAATCAGCCTAGCCCTGACCCGAACGTGGATAAACCCCCGGACACGCTCCCCGAAAGAGGCCCGCCCACTGTAGAACAAAGAAGCAACATGGCGAAAGAAAGAACGAAAGTAAAGTGAGACCACAAAATGGCCGTCGAAAGTCACCAGGAATTTCGTCGACTGTAGCATGGAGATCCGCCGAGGCATCAGGATAGTATGAGGTTTCAGGCAACAAAGTAAAAAAACACAACACTGGAGCCATAGATAGAACCGGTAATGCCGTAGATAGGTCCCAAGGCGCCCTCGATAGTAAGTCTGGCAACAATGTAGCGTTCTCCATGAAAGGGGGAAACAAAGTATCCCGGGCGGAGTTGTCAGGTGGGTGGTATTGAGCCCCAAGAAGGTCGGAAGCGGGCACAGGTGACCAGCGGGCAGGAGGGAGCGCTGTATCTTCGTGGGATGCGGGTGGAAACGAGTGGCAACTCTGCGGGATCAGCGCGGTACACTCCCGCCGTAGCGCAGACGCCATGTCGTCCAGCTTGCCTCCCAATCTTCCGTAGCTATGGCACATATCCGCACGGAGGTCACATAGGGCGGACAGAACGGTGTCAAGGGAAAGTGCGGGCTGTAGCCCCTGCCTCTCGTGTCCCTGGGTCCCTGGAAACTCGGACCCCACCTCAGGCGGGGCAGCACGGGTCACTGACGGGATCGGGCGCTCTCCTCCACCATACAAAGCACCAAACAAAGCCATTATGGCGAGGCTCAGGGGTAGAATCAGGATAGTCGAGGTACCAGCGTTTGCCCAGTCAATGGTGGAGGAACACTGTACAGAGCGCCAGTGAGGCACACAAGGCAGGTCAGGAGCTCTGTAGCAACCCCGGGCGGAGATGCATGGGGCAGGCGATCCTGAACAAACAAATATGGCCGAGCAAGCCTCTCCACGTATCGTCTGCCACCAACAAAGGAGCCGGTCCGGAGGGGTGCTGCAGTGTTGGGAGCGCTCCCTTCTCCCCGCCCGCTTCAAGTCATTTCAGGCGACCTGTGACTGGGGGCGCATCGCGGGGGTCTCGCCGATGGTCAAGCAGCCGGCGCTGACCGAGCACTCCGGCCGTCAGCAGCTCTGCAAGGCACGGCAGGAAGGGGCCGTGCAGGTAGGGTCCAGGGCCGCGGGCTGTTCCGCGGCTATCTCCGGCCGCCGGGCAGGTCGGGAGTCCGGGGAAACATCGCCGAGATCAGCACGGCGCCGCACGCAATCTACCACCAATTTGCCACAGGATCCGTTTCAGGATGTCGGTGCGGCGCTGGAAGGCTGGCGGAGCCGGGAGCCTACAGGTCTGCTCCGGTCGCCATCTTGGCTCCTCCCCCTTTTTCGCATTTTCAATTACAGCTTTATTGTTTTGTTCCCCCCTTACTGTGCTGTTATCTTCAGGATCGATGTGAATTCAAGGTGAGGGCTAACCAGGACCAGTCTTGATCTTCCCCCGACTGGGTGGCTGTTTGCCTATCCGTATTAATTTGCACGCCGGCTCCCCTGCATGTCACTTGATTTGGTGACGTACTTCTAGCTCCTTTTAGTACCGTAGGAGAATTTCCCTTTATTTTCGGAAACCCGAATGCCTCGTCATTTAATAGCGGGTATGGGTATTTGATTAACGGTGGATATGATATTATTATGCCCCATGTTGCAAAGGTCTCCCTGGTGGAGAAGATCAGTTCCATTGTCTCAATCGATGCCCATGTTGTTCTACTTACTTCCGAATCCGTCTCCATGTTTATTTGGACAAATTCAAGTGCCAAGAGATCGGATGATGGAATTTTCCTTAATTTTGGGATTTCTCTGAATAATCTCATTATATTACCCCTATTTAGTATGCCGTTTTTTCCCTTCGTTTGATATTCAGGCTTAAAGATTAGTTTACGGCCTGTTTCTGCTGGGTTCGGTTGAGGTACCTGGTTTCCATTTTGTTCCCTTTTTTCCCTTGTCCTTTCCCCCGCCTTAGTGTAGATCGTGCGCTCGATGGTGGGCAGTCCTTTTGAGCTTGATTACGGCGTTGTATCTTCTTCTTCATTTAGACTTCTATTGTCCTCCTTTATGCGGAGCGTTTTTACTTTCCTAGTCTTTTCCATTTGTTTTTTCTCCGATAATGTTTTGCACGTCCTGCCTTTTTTGTCCAGGGTAATTGATAGATGGAAGTCTGTACTTGAGGTTCTTTCTAGGTACAATCCAGGACTTTTTTCCCTTTTTGACCAATTTGTTTTATCTTCATTGGTTATCCATTTGGTCATTGCCTCCTGGTGCTTGGTTTTTGAGCCCTCATCGCTTTTTGTTTCAGGTGCCGCTTTCTGAGACGTGTCTTCTATTTCCTGTAGTCTTGTTGTTTGTTTGTTTTTATCCCTTCTTATCACGTTTTCCGTCTCCACCTCTATGTTAGTTTTTGTTTTTGGTTTTTCGATTGCTTTCCACCCTTTTATTACTTTTCTGTCAGCAGGTTCTGGTGCACACTGGTTGCTTTGCATGAATGTTTTGCCATCCCTCAAATTGACTGGTGTATTTGTTTCTTCGGTGTTTTGCTGTGTTGTTAGTCCGTCGACTGCTTGCTCTTGTGCACTGTTGTTAGCGTTTTGTGCAAAAATTGCATCATTTTGTTTTTTTCCCTGCTTATTTTTAAGTTGCCGTTCTTCCTGGCTTTCCGTGCTCGTTTGCGTTGTCTTTTGGTTTGATTTTCCAGTACACTTGAAGCGACAGATGTATTGTTTTCGCTGTGCCTATTGCCCTTCTCATTTGTTATATTTGCCTCACCTTCCATGGAGTATTCTGCAGATTCCATACTTTGCCTCATACTTCTTTGTTTTTCGATTGTTATAATTTTACCTGTATTTTCTAAACGCGGTGTTTCTTCTGTTTGTTTTCTTGCTTGTGCTGCACGTAGGATCTCTGTCAAAATTTCTGGTAGACATGCCAGTTTATCTATTATTTTGCCGCACCCGCAGCTTTGGTCCAAAACTTTGTTTATGTTTTGTCTGTCTTTGTTTGTTCCATTAGTTATTTGTTCTGCGATTTTATCCAGCTTGTTATTGATTCCTGCAATGTGAGTTGCGATCAGGTTCATTAAATCAACCTGGACATCCAATTTGTCCGATTGAAAATGTAATACCGTGATTGCTTGCTGTAGACGTTTTAGTAACGAATCACTCAAGTGGTTGTTTCTTTGTTTGTTGGTTGTATTTAGATCCCTGATATGGAATCGAACCAGCTTACCGATGAAATGGTGATTGGTGATTGTGTTTTTTTGCCTTCTTGTGGCGAACCACTTTGCCCCGTGTTTACTTCTTTCCAAAGAATGGGGCTAGGGGTGTATTTGATGGGGGTTGATACTGTTCCCCTTTCAGCTCCTATTTCCTTTTTTACCTGCTGGTTTGTGTCTCTACGTTTTCCCGGGTTAGTTAAACCTGGTTCCCCCTCCTTTTGAGTCTTAAATTCCAGCAGCTTTATGAGGTCTTCTTCCTCTGGTATTGAAAAAGATCTTGAACAGTTTGTCTTTTGGATATTTCCTTGTTGTATAACTTGATCTCCGCCTTCACTTTGTTCCCTTAACATATACCTTTGTGCGGTTATTTCTTCCTTGCTTTTTTCGTGAATAGCTGTATGTTGAGGTGTTGGTTGAGGTGTATGTTTGGGTGCCGGGACATGTATTTGTGCTGTCGTCTTTAGAAGCCATTTTTTTAAAGCAGATTTCTCTCGAACCGGTCTTTCATCCTTTTCTTCTAGTGCTCTCCCTTCTTTTTGTTGACACTCTTCTGGTTTTCTCGACATTGCTTATAGGCATTTGTCTCCGGCAGTTTTTGGTGTTGTTGCGAGTATGGGTTTTATGGGAGTTTGTAGACTTTGAGCCTCTTCTGTGTTTGCATATATTGCCGCCATCGGGTCTTTTAGCAATTGGAATTTGTGCTTTAGGTTTTTCCCACCGAACTTAAATGGCTCTGTAGCTATAGTAAGGATCACACTCTTTTCTTGTGGGTTTGAATTTTCTTTTAGCTTGCTCTTGTTCCCAGATTTATTAGCCGCTTTTATTTGGTCCCGTTTTATCGCTCTTTTCTTGTTTTTATAAATGGGGGCTTGGCGAACTTTTCCTGACCGCATATCCCCAATTCTTTACTCAGATTGGTGATAAGACTGATCCCGGTGACTTGTCCTGACCCCGGTGCTGTTCTTTGTGGCTTCCGCTACTACCCTGTCCCCCCCGCTGCCAGGGTGTTCTTATCTCTCCAGTCAGAGATACTGGGGGCACTGCTTCGCTTCACCACACCTCTCCTCCGGACTCTTGCCTCACTCGCAGCTTCCGGCACCTCCTCCCGAGCCTGTCTGCTCCTTCTGCGTCCTGCCGAGTGACAACTCCCCCACCGTGTCACCTCCTCGGCTGCCGACCCTTACGCTAGGTGTGGCGTAAGGTGCTGAGGGGTGGCTCGCTGCTACTTCTGCTGCTGCTTTCCTCTCACCCTTCTGTTTGCCAAGGACCCTCGAGTCTTATGTGCTGGCGGGGTATGGCTTCAGGGGCCTCAGGGGCTCGGGCTAGAGCTGATAGCCCGCCCCCCCCAGCCCAGCCCGGGCCGCACCCACTCCCGCTCCCAGCACCCGTCACCTGACTCACCGCTTCTTGCCGCCTCTCCTCTCTCCTTGCTGTATGATGCTGTATGGTGCGGAGCGGGGCGGAATTGCGGTGTGGGCTGCCTCAGGGTGCTGGGAACCTCGAAAGCACGGCTGCTCGGGCTGCCTGGAACCGTGCCTGGGACCGTGTTGCCTGCACAGGAGTTCACTCCCCTCCAGCGCGCCACAGATGCAGATGCCGAGCCTGTCCTGTTCGGTGTGCTGCCCGGCAATTGCCGCGGGGGTCCAAGCCGGGGCCCAAGCAGGTCCCAAGCAGGTCCCAAGCAGATCAGAATGGGTTCATGGGTGTACCGCAGTCAGTGGCAGTCAGTGGACAGGCCGTCTACGCAGCTCCTTGCTCCCTGGTCCCTGCTCGGCGTCTGGCGTTCTGGCGACCAACGGCTCTCTGGCTCCCTCTAGCGAACACTCTTTAGAGTTAGAAACACCAGACCCAGCATTCTCCTCCAGATCGCAGCTCAGATAGTAGTGACAGCAATGATGTACAGGGACCTGAAGGTTAGCAGCAGCCCCCCCCCGGGGCTCGCGCGCCCGATCTTCTGGTGGTCAACAGGTGATACCGTGAATTTCCGAAGGGATCAGGACCCAGCCGGAGCGCCGCTGGAAAGCGACATGGATCCAGATAGTGCACCCCCGCGACACATGCCGGACGCACTCTCAATGGACGTATCCTGCCGTTTTGGATCCCGTCGACCCGGGGAAGGGACCTACCCGTCCTTCCCTTTTCATTCCACTGCACGCCGCTATCTACTCAGTTTTATTTTACCCATTCTGACCGGGTTGGAATCATCACCGGTCTAGCGACAATGCTTTATTTATCCCTCATCCCCATTCAGCCCTGAAGAGTCACGGGTGAATACCTGGTGACGAAACACGTATCGGCTGGTTATTAATACAATTCGAAAAATCAGTATCTACTGGTTTCGACCCTTGTTGCTATTTCACCTATAATTCAATACCTGTGGATTGGCACTCTTTAATGTTTCTTTGAACGTGTGCCTAGGACTTGTTTGAATTTTACTGTGCAGGCCTGTGCCCTCATTTTTCAGGGGTTGTTTGGGTTCCCCTGACCTGGCTGCACCGTAACTAATTTTGTAGCTTTCTCACTTTACTGCAAACTATCTTGAGCGCCATTTGTCCTGTTCACTTAAAACCCCACGCAGAACCAGTGTCTCTTGTCAGTGATGGCACACAGCTCCAGCATGTGTCTGCGCAGGTTTCGTACGGTACACGCAGCAATGCGGTGCAGGGGCCTGAAGGTCTGCAGCAGGCCCCCCTCTTCCCCCCAGGGCTCACGTGCCGGATCTGCAGGTGTTCAAGAGGTGATACCGCAGAAGTTCCGAAGTGATCGGGGCCTAGCCAGAGTGCCGCAGCAGGATATGTAGCGGGGTTTGTGCCAGTCTGTTCCACCCCTACGTTATGGGCATTGCAGGATTACTGATTGCTGGTCAGCACCCAGGTGGGAGAAGCGCTTTGTTGAGCCAGTAGCAATGAGGGGTCAGGGTCAGTTCAGTCCACCTTAGGTTTTTGATGAGGGATGTCCCTAGCGCCCCTTCCAGAGAGTCCCTGGGTCGCTCGTAGTCCGGCAGTACTTGGCGCAGGGGGGGGGGGGCTCCCCAGGCAGTATGGCGCAGGGGCAGTGCTCCAAGTCTAAAAGAATCGCTGTAGTGGGTCACGGCTGATTCAACTGCCTCGTGCGACTGCTGCAGTTATGCACCCAAGCTAGGCCCAGTCCCGGCCCTTCGCGCTAACCCCACTCTCAGATGGCCTCTTGCCAGTCTACAAATAGATGCTCGGGTGCAGCGTCGCTTGTCCTCCACCCCACTGTGCCCTCTTCAACCACATTTGCCAATGCTCTAATCTTACTGATGTTGTGGATCAGTGTGAGTTTTCCCCTGCGTTGTGCTAGGCCTCAGTCCTGGGCTCTCGGGCCTGTTTCCCATCACAGGATAGTCGCTGGACGGCGTGTGGTGAGCGTGCTCAACTCCGTCTGCTATTCTGATTTGCAGAGGCCGCCCCCCCCCTCCCCCCCGAAGGGGGGGGGGAGGCTCAAGGGCCGGCGCCTTAATCCACGCCGAGCCCCAGTGGAAGAACCGGTTCAGGGCGCCCAGAAGCGGCAGGAAGGCTCAACACCTCGCAGGGGAACATCCTGTTGACACCAAGGAACCCCCAGCCAATAGGGGGGACAGCATGATACAAACCCCCCAATGGGGGGCCAGCTGCACGGAACAGATGAGCAGAAGGGGGGGATATAAGCCACCGCTCCCCCCAGATAGCTCCCAATTTTCGTGGAGCGGGGGAAGCGGCGCACCTGAAGTTTTGGAGCAAAAGAGAAAAACATACTCCCTTGGACGGAATATACGTGGACCAGCTGGTCGGGTTAAAAGTTTTTTCATCCATGTCCAGCCGGAGGACTCAGTGCGCCATATGGTGTGGTAAGAGCTTCCCCCCCTAAGCTCCACGAGGGGATCCCAGGCGCTGAATTGGTGGAGTGCCCGGACAGGCCATCCGCACTGGCGTATTCCCCCGGGTCATCAAGCGGCACCTCCCGCCTCAGAAGAGCAACCCGAGGTGAATTGGGGCGCCCAGCGGGCGAAGCAAGAGAACAGAGGACACGGCTTGAGCCTGCGAGAAGGGATGGCGGCAGAGCGGCGGTTAAGGCCTGAGGCAAAGAACATGGACCCCCCCCTCCCCCTCGTCACCCAAGGGCAGAAGGAATGTGGATGACGGAGGACAGCAGCAGTGGCAGGGTTGTACCTCTCCAAGGCCAGACACGAGGGACCAGCGATGAGGGTGGCGCCCGAAAAGGAAACTGAGCCCAGCTGCCCGTGGCGGAAACTTGCAAGAGAAGGACGGCGACAAAGGCGTGGTGAGTACGGGCCCGGAGCAGGCTGGCAGCGCGCGATCGAGTGAGATCTGAGAGATCCAGGCGGGTATCACATTGCTCCTACGGCTGGTGATAGCTGGATAATTCCCCGAAACAATTCCAAAAAGGATGAGATGGAGAGTACACAGAGGCCAGGGCTTATATTTCCCTCGGCAATGTTTTCAAAATGGTTTAGGCGCATGATTTAAGCTGTTAAATATCTTTAATGCACTATGCTATAGCACGTGCGCCGGGCCTCAGGGGGCCCCAACGTTAATTTCAAAAGGGGAAAGGAAGTACGAGTTTGGTGGCACATGGCGATCGCGCAAGAAATCACTGTCCACACTTCTTCAAGGAGCAAGAAAGGCCACTTTATTTTAAGACAGGTGCATAATACATTTCTTGAACACATTCATTATTTATTTATATCATAAAATTCCAATCTACACATTATGCCTAAACTCCCTACCTAACAGAACCCGAAACTAACTCTTGACTAATACCCCCAGGATTACCCAACGAGCTACCCTTCAGGATGGCCAACCCGCTCCAGGCTGCCCACCCCACTAGCAAAAACCGCCTCCTAAAAGAACAAAGACACCTGTCCAAAAAGTGGCAAGGCCCGAAGACCAGAGCAGCGTCTAGAGCACCGCCAAGTAAAACCTAACTAAAGGAATAAAGGGAGGGTGGGTGGGGCAAAAAGAACCTCCCTTCCCCTGCCTCCCGCTATGCAGTACCCAACCGCCAGCCTGACTTCCCTTTATTACCTCCCCCTAATCACCCCCACCTGTTCCAGCTCCCTCGCGTGAACGTACCCAGGGAAAGACCAGCTCGCGCCTGGCTCTCCCTGGGTCCCCCCTCGCGCAAGAAATCACTGTCCACACTTCTTCAAGGAGCAAGAAAGGCCACTTTATTTTAAGACAGGTGCATAATACATTTCTTGAACACATTCATTATTTATTTATATCATAAAATTCCAATCTACACATTATGCCTAAACTCCCTACCTAACAGAACCCGTAACTAACTCTTGACTAATACCCCCAGGATTACCCAACGAGCTACCCTTCAGGATGGCCAACCCGCTCCAGGCTGCCCACCCCACTAGCAAAAACCGCTACCCAGGAAAACCTTTAGCGTTTTCCTGCCCCACCCAAAGAAGGAAGGGAAGGAGCACACCACAACTGCACCTGAAGAACTTTGGCAATTAAGTCTCTGAGCTCCAGAGGGTAAAAAGAAATGCCTAATGTAGACAGATGGACCCCGTCCTCACAGAATAAATGCTTCTCTGAAACTTTCAAATGATGATGAGCCAAACTGTATATACATAAATGGTTACAAAAAAGTCGCATTGTTCTATTCACTTTGCGTCTTGCCTTCTCCATGGCGGAATAGCTCCTTGCCCCAGTCCATTGCAATCGAGGCACGAACTCAGTCCATATCACCATGGTGCTCACCCATGTGGTCTTGATGACTTCGAGATCTTGTTTCATTAACTTTAGCAAAGTCAAACCTGATAGAGAAACTAAGCCGTTTTCCCCAAGATGCAGCACCAGTAGATCCGGAGGGCCCCCCCAACGCTTTGAAACCATAGAAGCCAAGGCGGGAAAAAGACCGCCCCAGCGCATTTCCCCCTGTGCCATGCCAGGAGACTTCATGTTTCAGACTGCTTAAACCAAGAGATCTCCCACAAAGCTGACGTGCAGCGGCTACAGCAGCCCGTTTAACAAAAGAGTGCCCCAGGATCCACACCCTCCTTTTGTATCCAGCGACTGAGGGCCAAGGACCTAGGAGAAAAAGAAATGTTAGGCAAAGCAAAGGTGGACTACTTTCTCACATACTTCTCACAACATCTAGAGCGCCAACGCCCAATACGAAGAATTTGAGACCAATCCCACCCCAACCTGGCGGCCTCTGTCGCCGCGCCAATCCTGAAGGAATGGGTGCCGAACTGAGAAGGATCCCTCCCCAGGCCCAACAAAACCTTGCGGAGGACAGCTAACAACTGAGAAACAAGGATGGGACTGCCATCAGCATGACAAAAAATTGCCCCCGGGATAAAATGAGGAGAAGACACAAAAACCTCCCATTCCCCCACAGGGCAGCATGCAGACACACCGCTCCTTTCCAGAAACACCCACCTACCCCTCCCCATCTGATCAGGTTTGGACATCCTCAGCCACAGGCGTACCCTTTCATGTTCCACCACCACCTCGCTGCTGGTCATTCCCACTCTACCCCTCAAACCCAGCAGTTCAGAGGCCCGAAATGCCCCAAAGAATAACCACACAAAGCACAAATGAAATTTGTGGCACTCCAAAGCATCATAGCAGCACACCTCCAAGTGCGATAAAAGCAACTGAAGCAAATCAAAGGTCACCGGCTGCCATAGCTTCTGACCACCAGCCCGAAGCCTACCCAACCCTTTCAGAACTTTACGAACCAACACCCCCCCAACAGGATCCCTCCCCCACCAAAGCTGACCATAAAAAGACACCCCAGCCAACTTGCCCGAAATGGTCGTGTGAGAGAGGCCTTTGTCCGCTAAATGTAAAACAAACTGCAATAAGAATTGTTCATCAGATAACCCAGCCCTGACCGGACCTGCCATCTCCTCACCAAACTGCAAAAACTCATGCCATGCCTTCAAATAACTCCGCTGTGTAGAGGCAGCTACTGAATTTTCGACCAAATGGTGGACCCTCAATCCCCCAAGTCCCATACGTACTGTGGGATCGCCGTTGGTTCCAGGTCAGCCCCGGGAGCCAATTTGCGGAATTCGGACCACTGAAAGCGAGATAAAGAATCAGCGATACAATTAGTGGCTCCAGGAACATGCCGAGCTTTAAAGACAATATTCAGTTGTAAACACCGCAACATGAAGGCGCGCAGGAGCTTTAGTACCCGCAAATCGCTGGCCCTTTGTTTATTAACAAGGTCAACTACTGCCATATTGTCCACGTGGAACAATACGGAGCGATTCTGAAATTCCTCCCCCCAGATACACAGAGCAACCAACAACGGGAAGAGTTCCAAAAACGCAATACTGCGACCCCGTTCTTTCCAGCGCACTGGCCAGCCAGCCGCGCACCAACGACCTTCCCAAAAGATGCCGAAACCGTGAGCTCCTGATGCATCCGTGAAAAGCTGCACCTGCCACACAATGTCCTCATCCGCAAAAAACAAGGACACGCCATTGAAATCTTGCAGGAAACGCAACCAGATATTCAAATCAGCACGGACAGCAGTTGTAATGCGCACACGATGATGAGGAAGGCTGGCACCGGACATCGAGAGGCCCAGACGTCGACAAAACGTCCTACCCGCCCGAACAACCCGACAAGCAAAATTGAGGTACCCCAAAAGCTTCTGGACTTTCCGCAGTTCTACTTTGCGGTCTCCCAACACCAAGCGTATGAAATCAGTCATCTCCCGCACTTTAGCAGCAGGCAAGCGCGCCATCATAGTTGTGGTATCAATTTCAATCCCTAAGAAAGTCAGGGATGTACAGGGACCTTCGGTCTTATCCGGCGCCAGAGGAACGCCCAAATCCCTGGTCATAGCCTGAAAGATTGCCAAAGCCGCCTGACACTGCCCGGACTGACCCTCACCAATGAAAAGAAAGTCATCAAGGTAATGGCAGACCAGGACGTGGCCGCTGACAAAAGTGAAGCGCCACTGCAGAAATGTACTGAAGGTCTCAAAGAGGGAACATGACACCGAGCAGCCCATGGGTAATACTTTATCGACATAAAAATATCCCCCAAAATGCATGCCCAAGAGACCAAAATCCCACGGATGGATGGGTAGAAGCTGGAAAGCCGACTGAATGTCACTCTTTGCCAGCAAAGCCCCAACACCTGCCGTGCGAACGAGCCGTAAGGCGTCATCCACTGAAGCATATGTCACGGTTGAGTCAGCTGGGTCAATGAAATCGTTGACGGATGCACCCTCAGGCCAAGACAGATGATGGATGAGGCGAAACTCCCCCACCGCCTTTTTTGGGACCACCTCCAGAGGAGAAACGATCAAATCAGGGAGAGGACAACTCAGAAAAGGACCAGCAATCCGACCCGCTGCAAGCTCAGCATCCAACTTCTTCTGCACAACCTGAGGGCACTCCTTCGCAGACTTCAGATTGTCAGACCACCGACCCACCCGGGGACCCTGATATCCAATCCGGAACCCAACCCTGAAACCCCAGGATAAAGTCTTAGCAGCCCTTATGTAGAAAGTGCGGAGGTTGTCCCCTACCCCCTGAACCCCTCCCCTGGTCTCCAACACGCTGTCCGGGAAAACACTGTGTGAGAGCATGCCGCCCCCCACACTGCGCACACTCATGCTTATATCTGCAGGCTGGTCGGTTACACGAACCCCTGTTAAAATGCCAGCATGCGCCAGAGGAGGAGGACTGTCCTCTGCCCCAAACCCCCGCCCCAGAAAGAGCGGGGCGAAATGGAAAGGGCCGATAATGCACCGGCTGTCCGCTAGCCGTGTGGGTCGTAGCGGGCGGGTGAGCAGATGCCATCCACTGTAGCCACAATTCTGCATCAACCTCACCCCATGAACGCTCTGGAAAAACACTCATACGGGCCCTGAACTCCTCGTCGTACGACAACCAGGCAAAACCTCCAAAATAACTGTGAGCTTTACGTATGACATCAGCATATTTAAACATGTCTACCGCCTTACCCGGATGACGCTGGCAATAAACGCTGGCATAAATTAACAAGCATTAGAAATGCAATCGGGCTCGGATTTATTTGAGTTTGAGCTAATGGCATTGTAAATGCCAATGTATTGTTGCTATGTGTTATGGAGTGTGTTCATGTGGTGTGCACTGCCAGTGATCTCCTTGTGAGTGCGAGAATATTGCACCGTTACTGCCTGTGATGTCGTTCTTGTGAGTGTGAGAAGCTTGCACCTCTGCTGCCTGTGGTCTCCTTGTGAGTGTAAGAAGCTTGCACTGCTGCTGCCTGTGATGTCGTTCTTGTGAGTGGGAGAAGATTGCACCTCAGCTGCCTGTGGTCTCCTTGTGAGTGTAAGAAGCTTGCACAGCTGCTGCCTGTGATGTCCTACTCACTATTCTACTCACTACTCTACTCACTACTCTACTCACTACTCTACTCACTACTCTACTCACTACTCTACTCACTACTCTACTCACTACTCTGCACTCACTACTCACTACTCTACTCACTACTCTACTCACTACTCTACTCACTACTCTGCACTCACTACTCACTACTCTACTCACTACTCACTACTCTGCACTCACTACTCACTACTCTGCACTCACTACTCACTACTCTGCACTCACTACTCACTACTCTACTCACTACTCACTACTCTACTCACTACTCTGCACCCACTACTCACTACTCTGCTCACTACTCTGCTCACTACTCTGCTCACTACTCTGCTCACTACTCACTACTCTCCACTCTACTCACTACTCACTACTCTACTCACTACTCTCCACTCTACTCACTACTCTACTCACTGCTTTCTACTCACTACTCTACTCACTACTCACTACTCACTTCTCTACTCACTACTCTGCACTCACTACTTTACTCACTACTCTACTCACCTCACTACTCTACTCACCTCACTACTCTACTCTACTCACTACTCTACTCTACTCACTACTCACTACTCACTACTCTACTCACTACTCACTACTCTACTCACTACTCACTACTCTGCACTCACTACTCACTACTCTGCACTCACTACTCACTACTCTGCACTCACTACTCTACTCACTACTCACTACTCTACTCACTACTCTACTCACTACTCTGCACCCACTACTCACTACTCTGCTCACTACTCACTACTCTACTCACTACTCTGCTCACTACTCTGCTCACTACTCTGCTCACTACTCACTACTCTCCACTCTACTCACTACTCACTACTCTACTCACTACTCTCCACTCTACTCACTACTCTACTCACTGCTTTCTACTCACTACTCTACTCACTACTCACTTCTCTACTCACTACTCTGCACTCACTACTTTACTCACTACTCTACTCACCTCACTACTCTACTCACCTCACTACTCTACTCTACTCACTACTCTACTCTACTCACTACTCTACTCACTACTCACTACTCACTACTCACTACTCTGCACTCACTACTCACTACTCTGCACTCACTACTCTACTCATTTCTCTACTCACTACTCTGCACTCACTACTCTACTCACCTCACTACTCTACTCACTACTCTACTCACTACTCACTACTCTACTCTACTCACCTCACTACTCTACTCACTACTCTACTCACTACTCACTACTCGCCACTCACTACTCACTACTCTACTCCTCACTACTCTACTCCTCACTCCTCACTCCTCACTATTCACTACTCACTTCTCTACTCACTACTCTGCACTCACTACTTTACTCACTACTCTACTCACCTCACTACTCTACTCACTACTCTACTCACCTCACTACTCTACTCACTACTGACTACTCTACTCACTACTCTGCACTCACTACTCACTACTCACCTCACTACTCTACTCACTACTCACTACTCTACTCACTACTCTGCACTCACTACTCTACTCACTACTCTACTCACTACTCACTACTCTGCACTCACTACTCACTACTCTACTCACTACTCTGCACTTACTACTCACTACTCTACTCACTACTCTGCACTCACTACTTTACTCACTACTCTACTCACCTCACTACTCTACTCACTACTCTACTCACTACTCACTACTCTACTCACTACTCACTACTCGCCACTCACTACTCACTACTCTACTCCTCACTACTCTACTCCTCACTACTCACTACTCACTACTTACTTCTCTACTCACTACTCTGCACTCACTACTTTACTCACTACTCTACTCACCTCACTACTCTACTCACTACTGACTACTCTACTCACTACTCTGCACTCACTACTCAACTCACTACTCACTACTCTACTCATTACTCACTACTCTGCACTCACTACTCTGCACTCACTACTCTACTAACTCGACAGCCAAAACTGTAATGCTGCAAAACCATAAAACAATGGTCCAATCCATTCACTAGCGAGGTCTAACGCAGGTTTCTCCAAAAAGTAGCTCATGAGCTACCAGTGGCTCTCAAGCTACCTGCAAGTAGCTTTCTTGTGTGCAATGCAACAATTAGAAGATTTGCTAGGCAGGCTGAATTAAAATGCACAAATCAAAACTGAAAAGTATGTATTTGAAACGAAAATATGTGTATTTTCGTAGCTCATAAGCTGATGTTTTGAGAAGTGGTTCAATTTGCAAAATAAATGTATTAATTGATGTGTTCGATAACTCATCAGGCATTGGGCAGAATTATTATTAATATTATCACTTGGTTTGGTTCCAGGTGTATTGCAGCTATGGCTGGTACGCAGTATACATGTAAAGGAATTCCAAATTGCTAAAGCCGTGTTACATTACTGCTGGAAACCCCTCCTGGAGCACTAAGGCTGACAACTAACTGCTGGTAATCATGAATAGGGTGGCAGCTTAAATAATCTTGTCTGATGTAGTCAGTATAAAAACACTAAGAGTTTTAGCAACTCGGTATGTATTTTCATTGCACATAAGTAGGTTTGCTTACAGAGAAGGTTAGAGACCCCCGGTCTAAGGCAGCCCCCACCATTAATACGGGTTCGGCCTGCTTTAAGGGGGCGCGGGGCGACACTGATGTATGTCTGCAGCAGGTAGTGCGGGGGTCAAGTGGTTAGCTTGTAATAATGCATGGCCACACATGCATGCACAAGGGGCTGGCTGGTTGTGCACCCGCACAGCGGCCTGCACTGTCACGTCCGGGCGCTCCAGGGAATCCGAAGGACGTTAGATCCCTTGCAGTGGACAGAAGAGGGCCATTCCAAGGGGGCGGAGATCGCCAAAGCTTCTGGTTATGAAGCTAGCGGCCGCAGTGCATTATTAATGTACCTTACACATTAAGTGTCATGCCCTTGGCTCACTAGGGCTCAGAATATGCAAAAAGTGTGACTTTGTTGCATACTGGCAAATGTAAAGGGTAGAAACACCCCAACGAACTCCCCCGTCTAAAGTCACAGTGTGCATTTAAGATAAACACGGACATGTATGCTGACGAAATGAGAACAAGCGCCTTAGATTACAGCTGCAAAAGCATATGAAAATTAATCTCGAAAGGTGGAGAATGTGTCATTACTGTCAATCGCCATCCTGCTAGGTCTGCGCTTTGCAACTCAGATCCGGCACTAAGTAAAACAGAATCACGGCAGAAAAGAACTCCTTAAAAATACAGCGATATCACAACCACCCCATTGGAAATGAAATCCTGTCGCTGCCTCGCTGGCCCCGCTTTCGCACTGTTAAACGGGCCGGCTTCTTATTATACTTTTGTGTGTGTGTGTGTGTGTGTGTGGGGGGGGGGGTGGGGGGGGGGGGGGTTTGTTTGATTTGCGCGATCAGCATTATTTTCCGAGGCCGTGTCACCGGGTTCCCACACCCCGTACCCGCAGCAGAGAGGGGGGCATTAAAACTGCAGGGGAGAGGTTCCTCAGGACTGCGCTAGTTCCCACCCTATTGCCCTACACGTGCAGCATCAAATCAACTGTAACTTGTGATAATTCACCGTGAGGGGAAAACATGCAAATTTCTCCAAATCGTGTTTTCCTTGAATTTACGTGGCAGGCAGCCCAAGGGCTACACATTAACCTCGTGGCCGCTGCGCCGCAAATAAACAACACACACCCTTCCTCCAAGGAGTGGACACTGCCCCATCCGCCCCCCATACACCGTGCACAGAAATAAATGCGTCCTAAACCATCACAGTTCTTGCTGAGAACGCTGTTGCATGTTCAGCCTTCCCGTGTCTCTTAAATATATTAGCTATTTAAAAAGTACAAGTAAATGCCGTTTCCAGCCCACATTTCCAGTTCCCATGCACCTCTTTGCATCACCTGCCGATGCCAGAGATAGGCAGCCTCGAGCCCTATTCATCATTGTCTTGGAAAGGGAGTGTGTTTCCTCGGTCTCCGAGCCCTGTAACACGAGCCCCGGCATGAACGCCTTTGAGCCATAAAATCACACAGGGCTCTGCGAGGAGAAGGCGACGCGAAAATCAGAAAATGCATTGCACTGCGCGCAACAGAGATCAAGGCCAACAACCCCGTCTACGCAAACGATCGCATGAAATAATAAACAAGACAGCATCGCCCAGCACGGCCCATAAACGGCGCATATAGACAGCAACGTGGTTACCTGCATTCCTCCGCAGTTCAAGTCCAGTTAAATCAACTACAGTGTGGACGAGCATGTATGAGTCATCTTCTGTGAGCCTCGCCTGCTGACAGCTCCTAATTAAGATGAATCACTCTCCCGTGCTCGCTCACGAACAGAAAATGCCAACTCGGGCACGCGTACATTGCATACAGCCTATCACGTCAACGCTACTGAATACACAGCACAGCGAAGACGAATCACTAGGCAGATGCCAGAAAAATCTAAGGAATGTCCCAGCCGGAGTCCTTTCTCAAACTTTTTTCTAAATGCTAAAGAGCTCGCAAGCTCCTCCTACACTCCGTGTAGGGGAGGCCCGAGCCCTAAAAAGGCCGAAGTCCAGTTCTCAATAGACTTCGGGACTCGAGGCCTCCGAGCCAATTCCAATTCCTCCTCCTCCGACCCTTCCTTAGCTTGGACATCTCTATGGAGAAGCCGAAACACATCCACAAATTCACCATTCCAGATGCGAGTTTTAGTTTTCTCAGACAAATGGGACCCCAAAGGCATTCCCACCCCAGAATAAGGCAATCTTTTTGGCAGGATACTATCCTCCGTAACCGGTTTTGGAACAGCCACAACATCCCCAACTGTAGAAACTTCCCCTGTAGGTTGCATATTAGAAACATTCGAAACCACCGGCCGCTCAAGCCTCGGTGCCAGAGCGACTCGCTCACCAATAACCCCATCCCCCATACCAATTGATCTTGTACTCTTAACAGGGAGACTCTCCCTTGGTTTCCACACGGCCCACCATCCATCCTTACCTCTTGGCAACTGTGCCGACTGCTGCTGAAAATCAACATGATCCCCTTTAGAAGGTCTAGTCCTCACTGCCTCACGTACCGCTGCATGGTCCGCACGTGACTCCTGCAAAATACGAGAAACAGGGGGTTGCCCCAGCCCACCCCTCTGGGCCCGTGCTGCCAAAAGCCCAACATCTTTATCCCTCAATTCCCCTTCTTCCAAATCATCATCTTGTAAATCCAAATATAAAGCTTCTCCAGAAAATGAAACTTGCACACTGCCACTTGGCAGTGCCCCATCACCAATTCCCCCATCATAAAACTGCCAGTCAATGTCCTGAAAGCTCCGCCCGCGCCAAACTGCAGAAGAGAGATCCGCTCCAGATAACTCCCCCGTGAGCCCACCACTGGAAACAGCCGTAGGGACAGTTTCCGAGCCCGTAGAACCAGCCAACAGCCGCCCAGCCGGAGGAACAACCTGAAAACTGCGGCCGCTCAAGCCAGACAATGAAGAATCAGCAAAACTATCCCCCCCCCCACGGCGGCAAGGGAAACACCCCTCGAGGACCTAGCGACCGACGCCAACCCAGAGCCACCACTCGCCAGCACACCCTGGTGGGCACGAGGCTGCCCCCGAGGGGCCGGAACCAGCACCTGGCTGGGAGCAGAGGGCGCCCCCCCGAGGTCCAAACCGAACCCACCCGGTGCCAAGGGCTGCAGGGAAGCGGAAGGGGGGCCAACTTTAACAGGAGCCAAGGACCTGGTGGCCAGGAGGGGCGGAGGGGGAGGCACATCACCTGTGGTGTCCAAGCCAGTGGCCTGGGGGGGAGCCCCAGAGGGGGAAAAAACAGGCAGCGCAGCAGTGTGGGGCCCAAAGTCTGAGCAGCCCTGAGCCAAATCACAGTGTACAGGTGGGGGGGCTGAGCCAAGCACAGGGGTGGCAGGAGAGAGCAGGTAGCACTGCCCATTCACCCACAAATAGGGTGAAACCCCGTCTGCCAAGTCAGGCACTGAAGGGGAGGGGCCCCCGGAAACAGCAGCAGGAAAATGGGCCCGGGCGGGGCACTTAGCGTCTAGGCTCCGCCCCGTTTCGCCCCAGGACCCACTGATGGCTTCCTGGACTTACCCGAAGGAAGACCACCCAAACGCTGGGCCTGCCGGCCCACAGAGCGCCCCCGCCTCCCCCCGGGTGCCCCACGCAAACCAGCACTCTGCAAGGGTAAAAAACATACCTGCTGGTGGGCGCCCGGGTCACTCGGCGGGGGCTCCACAGCTGCGGGAATCGGGGCCGGCAGAGGCAAAGCCGCCGGCATGGCCGCAGTACCGTCTTCCTCCTCCTCCGAGCCTGGGGACATACAGGCAGACACCGCCCGTGACACGCCCTCTGAAGCCTTGCGAGGGGGGCGGGCCAACCCGACCCACGCCTCCGCCGGCACTCCGGGCCGCAGAAGGTCTTCACGCCCAGCTGCACACAACGTTTGTACAGCCCTCCGCACCTCCGCCGCCTCCTCCATGGCCCACTTTCAACAGGTAAACACAGCGCGAAGCAAAAAGAACCTCCCTTCCCCTGCCTCCCGCTACGCAGTACCCAACCGCCAGCCTGACTTCCCTTTATTACCTCCCCCTAATCACCCCCCACCTGTTCCAGCTCCCTCGCGCGAACGTACCCAGGGAAAGGCCAGCTCGCGTCTGGCTTTCCCTGGGTCCCCCCGTGCGATGATGAGGTTGAAGGACCCCGGGCTGGTTAATGTTAGAGCGACAGGCGAAAGCGAATGGAAGACCAATGTATGGTTGTGGTTAAGGGCAACGGGGAGGAGCGCCCCCGTGTGTAAAAAAAAAAAAAAAAGAAAAGGTAGAAGATAACCAGTTCGGCTGGGCGTAAAAAGGCGGAACTAATAGTGGTACTAGGTGGCAGTAGGTAACGGGGAGCCTGATCGGGCCATGCAGTTTACTGCCAAATGCATCCGCGGACCTAGTCACCCCGCGCTTTTTTGGGAAATTCAAAACAAAGTACACAGCCAGGCCCATTTGTTTTGCAAGCGGGGCTTAAATTCGCACACTGTGGCCTTTGCAGTATTTGCCTGACCGGCGCGTACAGTATTCTGCCCTACATTTTGACCGGTTATATGTCACTTCCCAAGCAGTAGCAAATTCCATCATAGCAAGCCAGGGGGATATCTATGTTCCCGAGTTACTTCGCTACCCTCATAAGTAAGTTACGCATTAGGTGCAACGGCTACCCACTCGAGGAGTAAATCACCATCGTTAATTAGAGGAAACTTTTTATGACAGTTGGGAAGGATGAGGGACAGAGTCTTGCAAATGTTTGCAGTGGAAGGTAGGTTTATAGGCTGACATGCGCAGTTGTCCTCGTTATATATACTATTTGGAAGTGTTTGCTTGCGGAGAAACAGAAGTCTGGCAGACACCGGCCATAGTGCCAGAGGGTGATATTGAAAGGGCCATCATTTCAAGAGCGGAAGGGAGTATTTGTGTACGAGGAAGTTTGATGGGCGCCTGAAACGGCCCCCACGACCCCTTCCCCCTCCGGAGAGATAAGGAACTTAAACGCTAACTGTAATCTACGGCATGTCAAAGATCCTTTGAGTCCAGCGGGTGTAAAAGCAGCCGGAGACCACACGGTGGGTGCAGCATCGAAATACCTTCCTTGCCTTCTGTTTCCAGACGTCTCATTGAGGAGGCCGCGTCCGGCGGCTCAGTGGACTAAAGCATCCATTGGCGGGGGCCTGTGTTCGACCTCATGGTCACAGGTTCGGATCCCGGCAGGTCCGCCCAGCCTTGCATTCAACTGGGGGTCGGTAAAAATAGTGGGTACGAGTTGGGTAACAAGACACATCTGTTATTCAGCACCCAGGTGAATGCGCGTTTAAAATTCGGTTGATCCCGGCAGGTCCGCCCAGCCTTGCATTCAACTGGGGGTCGGTAAAAATAGTGGGTACGAGTTGGGTAACAAGACACATCTGTTATTCAGCACCCAGGTGAATGCGCGTTTAAAATTCGGTTATGTTAGGCGAATGAATCTGAACAACCGGAACCCCGGCCTAAGACTGCCGACCAAACGTGAGAGGACGTGGTCCATCGGGGCAGTGTCCACATCCTGTGATTCTGGGCAAAGCTCCTCGTGCCAAAAATGTGTCTAAAATGTGTCTTTGTGTTACGTACCAGGTGCTCTTGTAAAGTGCTCCAATACCTCCGCGGCGAGTACGCGCTATATACGTATGGATGTTGAAAAGCTCTTAATGAGAGCTGTAAATACGTTTCTTCACCGACGGCAGTTTAGAATTAAAAAAAATATGAGAATCTTGTTTATCGTTACGCTTTGCCAACTGCCTTTTTAGGTTTCGCTGGGGGACGGAGCTGTAAGCTCCGCCTCCAGAGAAATCTGTAGTTTCTAGTATGGGTGACTTGAACACGCCTCTCTGCTTCATTGGCTAGCTCCATAAATGGAGGCTAGCCATTGGAACAGAGAGGCGTCCGTCAATGCCGGACCAGACACGGGGGCGTTCCCGAGATTCTTTGGCTTTTGCCGACGTCACGCGACGCCGGGAACGCCCCCGTGTCTGGTCCGGCATTGCCGGCACCCGCCTTCCGTCGTCAGCGTCTCTCCTCCCCCTTTCCCGCCCCCTCCCGCTTGTTATATTTTTATTTACGGGTGCCACCCCGTTTTTATTTAATTATTGGAGGCCGGTGCCCACCCGGCATTGCTCCGTGTTGATTTCACCGCCGCTGGCCCGGAGATCGAGCAAGAGGAGCTGCGCCCGCCTCCCTGCCAAGGGCCGCGCTGCCATTGGCGGCCCTCAGCGCAGGAAGCCAGGCACGCAGTGGTGCGACGTGGGCGGGGCCTCGAGGCGGCCATTTCCGCTTCCCCCTGCCCGGGGGAAGCCTGCTGGTGGTTCGTTGCCGGTCTCCCGTGTGGAGAGGGAGACCGGAACTGCTGGGGAAGCCGCCGCGGATGCGAGAAGAAGGGTGGCCTGTATTAGCAGCCAAAGGAGAGAACTCTTGGCTTCTCCAATGCTTGTTCGTTGTTGGGAGGCGGCATCGAGTCCCTTTGTTAGGAGGTTAGCTGGCTGACTGGGAAAGAATGACGTATTTGTGTCCACTTCCCTTTGGGCAAGTTATCCAGCCAGTGTGTTTTAGAAAGAAGGGTGTTGCTCGATTTTACACACGTGTTTGTCTGGCTTTCGGGTTTCATGCTGTGTGCACTAAGGGCCCCGTGTCTGGGTTGCGACTTAATGGTTTCTGTGGTTGTTTAAATGCATTTATTTGGTGATATGCCAACCTCCCCAGCAGCGGAGTTTACCTTTGTTGGGCTCCAACTGTATGGCGTAGTGTTGTATACTTTCTAGTGTGTTGGGCTGAGTAGCAGTAGGTTGCCATGAGAAGAACACGACTGTGAGCCCGTCACCCCGCAAGGGACCGTTGGTATCCTGAAAGCTGGGGGTTGAACCTTACCTCGCTCTGTGGTAGCATAGGTGCAGTAACCATAAAAAATATTGGTCTTCAGCCTCAATGTAAAATACAGAGCACTGGATGTATATTAGGACAGCACTATGACAACAGGTGGCTGAAGAATGTTTCAGGATGGGATTCAGCAGTTTTCCTTAAAAAACACTGCACTCGTTTAATCACCCATAAGTTAACCCTACCTGTGTACTGCATAACAGAATATGAATAAACTATCGACAATTTTTACCACGAACAGCTGTCACAGAAATTGTGTGTGCCAGGCATGTCAGAATACAGAAGGGCTAGGGGTAGAAACGCTAAGTGCGCTTCGGGCTCATATTTAACGGCGCGTCTCAATGGGGTATCCTGACAGTCTCTTCCGTGTTTAGGTGTCTGCTCTTCCTTCATGCAAACGACTGCTTTTGTTGTGCGTGGCCTTTTCTACAGAAGAAAGTGCGCCCTGCTTAGTTTAAACCGCGTGCGGGGCTGTCTCTCTGGCCGAACCACAAGCAGCAGTTTACCTCGGGTCAGACTCAATGAAACCATTCTTTGCAGTTCGCCCCCACAATGACGAAATATTAAAGCCTGCGAGTGCCTTCCCGATGACATGCAGTAGCAGACATCACAGAAAAACAAAGGCTCGCATTTATGAACATGAACTGCTGGGCATGATTTTATCATTCTGAAAGAACATTCTGATCCTGCATTTCAATTCATGCTGAAAACATTTAAGATGTGTCCTGTGCGATGGGAAGAAGTCATTTGAAAAGTAACAATGTAAACTACTAACGTTAACACACACACAGCGCCTTCTACCCAGGTTTAAATGCAGGGACCATAATCAAAAAGCAAGACAGTTTGTGCTCCCAATATTACCACATGGTCAGTTCAGCTCTTATTTATGTCGCGGTTTGTTTCAGACATTTCAACAAGCAATCTTCACCTCCACTCCTGCTAAAAGAGCTGTAAAGCAATCACCCTGGTTTAATGGACAATAGGCAGATGTTAGGTTTGGTAATTAAGAACTTATAGAAACCATTTTCAGCCAAACAACAATGCAATATTAACATTCTATACCACATCTAATGTATTCAGGGAAAGAAGTACCTTTAGGAAAAAGCAGAAAGCATGTTTACCAACCTGTTGAGTTGGAGCTTTCAGTTAGATCAGCAGATGCTCTTGAGCTTAGAATCATGCAGCTATAAGGCAGGTTCTGAACCAACATAGGCAAAAGGGTTCAGATCATTCAAATATAACTGAAGTGATCTCAGCTGTAGCGGGCCACCCCATGTATATTGCGTTTCTATTTCTTAAAAAAAAAAAACTAAAAGAAAGAAAAACGACTCCTTGGAGGATTTCAGCGTGGCCGTCAGAGTCGTAACAGGAGACACATCGATTGGAGTAAGTGAGCCACGAATGTATTATTTATGCTGTTGGAAAACTTTCAATCAATAAATTGCAAGGCAGAGATAGGCCTGAAAACCATAGTTTAACACCAAAAATGTAGAGACCAGAGTGAAGTGGTGAGGGTAGAAGAGGTCTTAAACACCTTTTCTGGGCCTGCCAACGTTTCACACATAATAAAATTATTTTTTTGCACCGAGCCACAACCAACAGTATCAAACATGTATCCACAAAGACCAAATTCACTTCAGGTATGATTAAGTCAAGAAATAATGATCTGTCCTACCCTGATGTTTGTTGTCAAAGGGGACGGATTCACAGATTTTTGTGTGTGAGCAGGTGTTTACTTCTGGATTTTTAAGTTTGTTACAACCACTCACGTAAAAACGCTCTGTGAACGGGGCTTTCTGATTTTCCTGCTGCTGACGGCAATGAGCTCAAACCACCTTCAAAAATCACTTACAAGACTTCAAATCCCAGATTTTAGTCATGCAGCTTTTACACAAACGAGGGTGGGCGGGCGTTCAGTGATTGGACTGAAAGGAGCAGACCTGTTTGAGGCGGAACCTAGCTGGTGGCCCCACACTGCACAGCCCTGGGAAGGATGCATCACCAATTCCCTCTCGCCACCATTGGTAGATTTACCCATTCTCCTGTTCGGGTAAAGGTTGCCCACCCACAAGGAACTAGTGCAGAGAGCTGGCCCAGCCCTCTCTGTAATCCCGTTGTCCGTGTGCCTGCCTGCCACCCTCCCGCTGTCCGTGTGCCTGCCAGCCCCCCTCCCGCTGTCCGTGTGCCTGCCAGCCCCCCTCCCGCTGTCCATGTGCTTATCATCTCTTATTCTTGCTGTTTCAGTTGTATTTCGTGTATGCGTCTCTATGGACTTCCTCTGCTACGGGACAATGTTTATTCTTTGCATTCTGTACAGCTGTTTAGCACACAAAAAAGTAACCATTCCGTCTTCATTAACTGTTGATGAAGGATGATTTGGAAAAAAGCCGAATGATTTATTGCTAAACTACTGCCCTTCTGGCGAATTCGGGGTTTTGGGGTGAACGGGAAGGGGGGAGTTATGTGGTAGTGAATTCTTTGCTGTAGTTATCCAAGTATGCATATTTTATTACTCAGGGGTCACAGATCACTCAGGGAGCGAGAGCAAAGACCGTAATATGTGCGGCTTAAACATAAAGTTGCATTTTTCGTTGAAAAAATATGGCGGGCGCTGTGCAATCAGAGGCATCATTGCCTTCTTTGTGAATAAGCAGCAGCCGAGCTATGCTGCTTCAAAGGCAACTTTGTGCTTCTTATTGACACCGGGCAAACGTGTGCACGAGCCCAGGCTTCTAAGTAAGGCACACAGTCATGGCAAGTCAATACTAACAGCAACATGTTACTTCCTGCATGCTAGGATGGCTGGGGCCACGCAGGAATCCCCCAGGGTCAGTATCAGACGGACACAATCATTTTAGGCACAGATTAAGTGTTTTGCCCAGAATCACAGTGTTGAGCAGACGCCGATACGCCAGAGTCGGCAGCTCTGATCGTTACACCATATCGACTTGGCAGCGTAGTGCTGGGGGAACCAGTGCAGTGGCTAACACAGAGGCATGTGCGCCCCGGATGTCATTTGCAGGGGTACTCTTAGATGCATGAGAGGAGGCGCATAAGCCCTCACACTGGGTCAGCACTATGTGTGTGGCTCTGGGTGGGTGTTTGTGGCTCTGGGTGGGTGTGTGTGTGGCTCTGGGTGTGGCTGTGTGTGTGTGTGGGTCTGTGTGTGTGGGTCTGTGTGTGTGGGTCTGAGTGTGTGGGTCTGAGTGTGTGGGGCTGAGTGTGTGGGTCTGAGTGTGTGGGTCTGTGTGTGTGGGTCTGTGTGTGTGGGTCTGTGTGTGTGGGTCTGTGTGTGTGGGTCTGTGTGTGTGGCTCTGTGTGTGTGGCTGTGTGTGTGTGTGTGTGTGTGTGTGTGTGGGTCTGTGTGTTTTTGTGTGGCATTTGCCAGAGATTAAACTATTGGCATTGTAAATGACAATGCCATTTATTTATCTGTTTTCAAAACCAACACATAAATAAAAATTTTGTCATTTACAATGCCAATAGCTCAAACTTTTCAAAAGGCGAAACCATTGCATTGTAAATGCTTGTTTAAAAGTGGCGTGACTCTACTCTACCATTAGGGAGGAGCCGCCCCAGAAGTATACCTTGAATATATGGTCACAAGTTAACTACAATGTGCCAACTTTCTGTTTTATCTTCTTAAATGACCTGTATAGCTATTAAGGGTGAAGCAAGGTCATTCTATGCTAGCCATACATTTGACGTTTTGTAGAGCGTACATCATGTTCCCAATGAGGTGGTGCAAATCTCATGCAATTTTGCTGTCATGCAATTGCGGGAAATTTCAGAGCAATTGTTGGCGTGACGAGGCATTTAGCAAAAGCACAACAGCTGCTCACATTCTTAGCCCGAATGGGGACTTTTGCCATACAAGTATAGTTGGAATGGCACACAATTACCCAAAACAGCATTGTGGTGTTATTCAGGAATTTCATATAACAGGCAAATGCAAAATCTCACACTTACACCAGCATACTTTAAATTTTACCAAGGGCTAGTTGTCTTGGTTTTCAGGCTGAACGGTTATGGAAAATGATACACTGGGAAGTAAATAATGGGTCTTAGATCAGACAATCTCTTCAAGAGGGTAAGCTGGGATCAGTGCCTAGTCCCAGCAGGGATGCTCAACATCCGCTATGTCTGGGCTAATCACTTGATTTGCCAGCGCCATGGCAGGTGCGTTATCGACCTCTCAAAGATGAAAGGCTGGGCTAGCCTACTCGGACTTAAAAAGGCGACTTTGGAGCCGAACCCAAATTACAGTAATGGCTACATGAATAAATAAATAAATAAATAAATAATAGAAATGCATACGACATGGCGCGGCCAAATAAGGCCAGAGGAAACATCCCGCGATTCTGGGCAAATCACTTGGTCTCCAGGGCCAAAGGGAACGACTGCTGCGCTGGGTGCGAGTGGCCCCGAGCGCAGATCCTTTGCCCACCTCGGCGTGGGTAAGGGGGCCGGCCTCACAAATAAAGGGAAAAAAGCACAGCCGGGCACAAGCACACAAGGCCGGCGCAGAATATGTATGTCGGTTTTCACCTTGGGTTGCCCTGGTCACCCAGAACCTTTCGGCCACGACCGAGAGGGGCTGGCGGAAGGAAGGATGAGAGTCAGCGAAGTGCCGTCCGGTGACGCAATTGCGCATGTGAGCCACAATAATCACGGGAGCTGGGGGGAGCCGCAGGAAGACGTGCGCCTCCCTGCGGCGTGGCGGGAATTGTTACAACGGATGGCTAAGGAGACACACCAACAGGCGGTGTGTAGAAGTAGGCCACTTATTCTGGGATGCCGCACGGCAGGGTGAGGTGGCCGGGCCAAGGAGGGGAGTAGCGAACGGAGACGGCGCTCGCGGCCCAGACCCGGCCGGACGGCAGGGCACATAAAGGTAGCGAGTTGGGGCCTAACTCCTTGGAGAAGCTACCCCTCCCTACACGCAAAGGGCGTGGGTGACCAGCCAAATGGCGGTCCCAGAGGTAACACGACAATGAGGAATACCAACGGACCAACAAAAGAACTGGTTTGGTAGGCGTGCCATCTACGAACTGAATGTACCACGATATGATCTGCACAAGATGATGATTGACATGTTTATGACCCAGATATGATTTATGACAATGATGATGACATGTATGATTTATGACCCAGATATGATTTATGACAATGATGATGACATATATGATTTATGACCCAGATATGATTTATGTAAATGATGATGACATGTATGATTTATGACCCAGATATGATTTATGACCACAGCGATGGCATGTATGATTTATGACCCCGGATATGTTGTATGACATGTTTATGACCCAGATATAATTTATGGGATATTGTGTTGACATGTAGATGACCCAGATATGATTTATGATCCCAATAAAACTGCGGCCAACAACCACCACAACAACTACAACCTTGTTGGCTAAGTGTATTGGGATAACAGGGGTATTGGTCTTGGGGTAGATACTTCCACGGTATGGGGGAGTGCGGGGGTTATTGTGTTTATCTCCCCATGCACCAATCTCCAGCAGCGTTACCAGCGGAAGTTCAGTGGAGCCGCCCGGATCGGCGTTCTCGGCTCCCGCAAGAACCCTGTCACAGCAGTCCGTCTAGGCTTTAGTGCGCAAAGCGGTCTGAGCAGGCCGCAGTCACAATCCGCTCTCAGCAGGGTTCTCTTGTCTCCGGCTTCGCCGTCGACATCGCAGGTCTGCGAGTCCTGCAGTCTCCCAGGTCGATATGCTGTGCTTTCGGGTAATCTAAGCCCCCAGGTTTAGGATAAATTGTTAATATTAGCTCCAGGGCAGCGGAGCCTCATTAAGGTGTGGCCATTTTGTTGCACGCCCCCTAGGGCGTTTGAAAATGGATCGAAATACAAAAAGTAGTGATGCATGCTTTGGTTTGAGGGAATTCTTGTGAGTTAGATGCTCTCCCTTATCATCTAACCAGCGTCCAAGGTACTTGTATCTAGGAGCAGTAGATAGGCGGTGTTTGTTGAAGTACCATGTTCCGGGTTTGATCTTTTTCAGCCCGAAAATCACAACATTGATCTTCCCAAAGTTTACTGTCATACCATTTGCAGTACTATGTATAAATCAAACATCGAGCAGCCTTTGGAGTCATTTTGCTGTTTGACTCAGAAGAACTACGTCATCAGCGTAAAGAAGTGAGGTGTTGTGAAATTGTCCCAGTTTAGGAGCATCACTGAGAACAGCATCCAGGGCAGGAACCAAGTCGCTCATTAGTAAGTTGAAAATAGCTGGAGTCAGGGCGCACTCTTGTTTAACTCCTTGCTCTATCCTTATCTTATTGGAAACTGTTGATTTGTTACCAAGTTTGGGTCTGGCCCAGGTTTCACCGTAGAGTAATTGACTGCCTTGGAGTATCGAATCGGGGATGTCCCAGGTTTTGAGGTTTGACCATAGAAGATCCCGTTGTAGATGATCAAAAGCCTTGGTGTAGTCTATAAAACAGCTGTACAGGAGTTGATTTTTCTGTATCTGTTTTGATACTAACATCCTAAATGCTACTAGGTTATCAGTGGTTCCCAACATGGGTCTAAAACCGGTTTGATTAAATGGAATCAGATGGTTTAAGCTTGCCCATGCCTCTAGGTCTTCCAATAATAGGAAAGTGAAGTATTTAGCTTCAATGCCTTGGAGAACGATAAGAAGATAGCTCTCAGGATTCTCTACTGGACCTTTTTTTTTTATAAATTGGATGCATATTTGATCATTGCCACAAGGTGAGAATAGTGTCTGTAATAAGAAAGGTTCTAAACAGCCTTTCCAGCAATTGTGACCAAAATTAAATATCCAATTTATAAAATGAGGCGGGAATACCATTTGGTCCAGGTGCTCCATCAGCTCTACTTTTTTTGATTAAAAAGGCAATCCTTTTGGCCTTTATAGCTTGCGCTAAGGGGTAAGTTTGCTCTTTGACATCCACCGAGTTTTTTAAAATGTGATCAGTGTGGGAATACAGAGATTGAATGGTAGACAGGTTTGGATTAGTTTGATACAAGGTGCTGATGTGGTGAGACCAGCTGTCTGGGGACACGTTATTTTCTTTTAGCTGAACAGTGGTACTTTCGTTGTTTAGTCGATTTATTATAATACAAACACAGAATCGCTATTAGGAAACCCTAATATTGATTCAGTAGTTGTAGTTTCAAAAATAACAATTCGGTATTTATTGGGTTTGCAAAAAAAGCAATGTCTTTCATACATACCAAAATGGCTTTTTTGCATTCATAAACACCCCGATTTAGATATTTGGACAATTTGCAAATGCAAAAAGTGTTCGTACATCTGGCTCTTGATTTATTATTAAAACTAGAAGCCTAGATTCCATTGTCTTCGGGATGCACCTTACCGCTTCCAGTGCATGATTCTTAAGTCCTATATGCATTCATACTCACAAGTACAACCTCTAATATCTTTGGCACCTCCAAAAAGATTTACTGGCAATCCCAATAGGTTTGCATTATTCCTTAATCAATATCAGTTGCATTTCCTAGTTAAAACAGGGGTTGCTCCTCCGCTGCAGAGGAGGACATCACCCACTTTAAGGTCCCTCAAACCCCAGAGATAAATTACCATTTTATTTTCCATCATCCCTTCCTGAACCGAGTGTCAGGACGGGAATGAGCCTGCTGAGTAGCAGCAGGGAGGAGTGCAGGGCAGAGAGCTGCTTTTGCACTGGTTTAAAGTGTGCATGTCCCTTTGGCCGGCCGTCTTGCGACGGCCAGTCAGACATGCACACTTTAAACCTCTCAACCCATCTGTCTTAGGACAGCTGGGTTGAGAGCAAGTGCAGACCTCCAGTGTGCTGAGGAGTGCTGAGACAGGCCACTCCCACCAATCAGGGCTCTGCTCTCATGCTGGTTAACAGCATGCAAGCAGCCCAGGATTGGTCAAGGGAATTTGCTGAGGCCCGCACTGCAGTATCAGGTGAAGAGGCCCGGAGTGAGGAGGACGTTGTTTCGTCTGGATTCAGGTAAGTTCGCAGTTTTTCTTATTTTCATGCGCACTCACCCATTTGCCTGCCCCCCCATAGATGCCAGCTGCCACTGAGTTAAACCCAAGACATTCCCTGATGACCAAATCAACGTAGTTTTGTTCTATCTTATTTGAGTGGGAAGCTGCCAATTGGGGCATTTTATGTTCCACTGCTATATAATTTTCAGTCTTCGACAAAGAAATACAGAAGTTGTTTTGTAGAAAATCAGATGAATATTACTTATATTGTGTATTGCTGAATTTGAAATACCACAAGCGCCACCACGCACCGCTCACCCTAGCTATATAACACCTTGGCCTGACCCCATGATGGCCTTCAAGTGCTAACCAGAAGATAAATACACCTAGGTTCCGTCCGGGACCCACGATAGTCCCTCCAGTACGGGACCCAGGACCCAAGCCGGAACCCAAAGGATCCGATAGCTCAATCTAGAGCAAATTTCTTTTTTTTTTTTTTTAACAAATTTTATTGTTTTTACATTATGATGATCACTTGTTCGTTAGAGTCAATATTTACATATATAGCCCCTCCAAATGACCAAGAACATAGGATAACTGTACACCATACATGATATAGGACGGCAAATCGCTGCCCCAAGAGGAAAGAGAGGCCAAGTTCCCACTACACACAACTTATAAAGTAACCTACCCCTGAAGACGAAACCTATTCATCACTAACTATTATATACTCCAAAACCAAGTAAAGCCCTCCGCCCCTTACCGGTGTGTTCAGAGCTCTCACAACAACTACAGCATGTGTCTCGGGATAGCCGAGCACCAGGACTTCCTACAGTGGATATTTAATTGGTTGTCTTGGATGGGACCACCCATCACTGTGTCCACAGCTTATTGCCGGTCGGACATTGATTGGACCAGCCCCTCCCATGCTCTTGCAGAATCCAGCGCTTTCTCGTTATCCAAGCGTTTCGCTTGTTGAAACTGAATAACACTTTCACTGCTAGCCCATTTAATCAGTTCGGTTTTCCACCTCTTGCTGCTAGGACCCTCCTTTGATTTCCAGTGCGTTGTTATTTCTCGCTTTGCTAGCAACAACCCCATATCTACGAATTTACTTCTTACCTTTGTCTTGGAGGTATGGGGGAACCAATGCAATATACACGTGGCTATGTCCAAAACTATCTGGTGATCTGTAACTGAATTTAATAAGTCTCCTATTTCAGACCAATAATTTCCCAGGTTCGGGCATTCCCATAGCATATGTTCTAGCTCCACTGCCTCTTTTGTGCACCTGGGGCATGCAGCACTGTCAACCTTAAAATATTTTTTAATCTTATCAGGCGTTAGATATGCTCTGTTTATTATTAAAAAAAATGCATCAGCTGGAATCGTGCATTTCTAGTGCTTTTCCAGGCCCTGTGCAGAATATGTCCCCATGTAGTTTCTGGGATGGGCTTTCCGATACCTGCCTCCCATTTCAATCGTGACGTGTCTAGTGAAGCCAACCCCTCATTCAACATTCGCGAATATAGGCATGTAACTGCTTTAAACGTTCCCGCTGCCATCACAACATATTGACATGCCATTGTTGTTTTGGGCTCTACTAATCCCCCCTTCCAATGTTTCTGAAGTGCATGCACCAGGGCGGCGTGCACAAAGAATCCCCCTCTAGGGAGGTCGTATCGTTCCTGCAATGCCTGGTATGTCAGTAATTCACTGTTCTCGTGTAAATCCCCGAGCACCTGCACCCCAGATTGTTCCCACTCCAACAAGGACGTCCAGTCTCCACCATGGGGCAATGCCGTAACCATCCCCAGCGGTATTTCAGGGGCGTACGGATGCATCACTCCTGCTCTATGCTGGCTCCGATTCCAACATAGTCTCAATGTTTTCTCTTCCAGAGACAGATCTCTAAGGTCAAGCCTTGTAATATTATAAAGGATAGGATGTGTCTCGGTATTCCTGTACCTCTCAAGTCCTCCGGACCCCTAAATTCTACTGCAACTGCTTGCGTATGGACCTGTAGTTGGGCTGCTATATAATAAAGCTCCAGGTCAGGAACCGCTAGCCCACCCTCTGCTTTCAGCCTCATCAACATTTTTAGGGCCATTCTCCATCTCCCAGACCCCCAGAGTAATCCTACTATCATGGTATCAAGCAACTTAAACATGGATCTCAGTATCCATATGGGTAACGTTCTAAAAAAATACAGCAGCCTTGGCAGTGCCACCATCTTTAATAAGGCGACCCTTCCCATCACTGACAATGGAAGCGTGCTCCAGAATGCCATGCTACCCTTTAGTGCTCGTATACATCTCCCAATATTCCCTTTCAGAATAGCACTGGCCTCATGGTAGATATGCCCACCAAGGTATGCTAGACAAGTAGGTTCCCAGCGTATATTCCGTGTTACTGTAGGTGCTGCTCTCCTGGGTTTCACTGGGAACAAGCATGTCTTAGCCCAATTTACCCTCAGCCCCGAGATGTCGCCAAACTCCGAGAGCAATCCTGCCGCCCCTTCCATCGCTCCCTCGGCATCCGCCAGAAACATCAGCAAATCATCCGCATATAGCGAGATATATTACTGTTCTCCTCTGAACGTCAAACCCTCATATCTTTGCCCCAACCGAGCACGTGCTGCCAAGGGTTCTATAGCCAATGCAAATAATAACAGGGAGAGTGGGTAGCCCTGCCTCGTCCCACGAGTGACTTGATACCGGGGGAAAATCATCCCTCCCACCTTTACTCTGGCCACTGCAGAGCAATACAACACTTTCGTCCATGCTACGAACGCCTCTCCCAACCCAAAGCAGCCCATTGTTTTATACAGGTAGGGCCATTCTAAGCTATCAAAGGCCTTCTCTATGTCCACGGAAAGTACCGTGGCCATAGAAGAATCAAGGTGGTCCTCCCCAAAAACCCGTAGCAATCTCCGTATATTTGTGGCTGTATTTCGAGTTGGGATAAACCCAGCCTGATCCCCATGAACCAATCCGGTCATATACTGTAGCAGGCGCAACGCCAAGATCTGACTTAAGATCTTATAGTCCGTCGACATCATTGACAATGGGCAATAAGCCGCTGTGTCTGTGCTCTCTCTCCCTGGCTTTAACAATGGGATAATGAGTGCCTCACGCATAGTCGTAGGGAGATGGCCATGGTCGCACGCCTCCCTATAGACCTCGAGCAGCCTCGGGGCCAACAAATCCATATAATGTGAATAAAATTCTATTGGTAATCCATCCACTCCTAGAGTCTTATTACGAGCCATGTGTTTAACTTCACTTCTAATTTCTTCAATTGTAATATCCCGACCCAATTGCTTCTCTTGCTCCTCCCCTAGCTGCGAGAGGGGCACGTTCTCTAAAAAGGAGTCGATGTCTACCTCCCCTGCAACCAGCGTGCTCTCATACAAGACTTCATAATACTCTAAGAACCGAGTGGTAATATCTCATTGAGTATATATTGGACGACCATCCCGCGCCTTCAGTGCCAAGATCGAGGAGCCTTCCGGGGAGGGATTGGTCGGCCAGGCCAACAAAGTCCTCGCTTTGTCTCCTTCCGCGTGAGCCTAAACAACATTTATCTTCTAATCGAAGCACCGGAGTCTCTCTAATTCTGTAGCTACTGCTTCCTTGGCCTCCACCACCTCTTTTTGTGTCTCCGGGCGCTCAGGTCTAGCTCGTTCAGCCGATCGTAACCTGCGTTCTGCTCTTTCAACATCCTGTAGCAATACTTTCCTCACTCCTGCATACTTACTAATACACAACCCTCTTACCACCACCTTGAAGGCATCCCATTCCATTGCTCTAGTGGAAGCTGTCCCTGCATTTTCATTAAAATAATGCACTATCCCTTCTCCAACTTCTCTTTGAAAAACCGTGTCATCTAGAGTTTCTGGACGTAATCTCCAAGTAGGGATTTCCGATTTTTCCAGCGTCCACTGCATAGTAATCAACAACGGGTTGGGTCAGACAGTGTCCTAGCGAGATACTCAGAGTGGGTTATGGAAGACACTATGCGTTGAACCTAATATTGCATCTAGTCGAACATGGAGTTCATGCAATGCCGAGAAGTAGGAATAGTCCCGGTCTCGTGGGTGATGTGTTCTCCACACATCTACAAAATTCCATCTGGTTTGCCAATCAAGTCTATATTTGGATAATCTGTGGACTGGGGAGTTTGGTAAGGGGAGATGTGACCTATCTTGAGAGACATCTGTTATCAAATTAAAATCTCCTCCCATCATTACTGGGCCCGTAAAATAATGTGTCAACGTGCCAGACATGCAGTCCAGGAATCGCGCCTGATCTACATTTAGGGGCATAGATACTACACAGCGCTACGTCCCTCCCATATAAACGTCCTTCAACTGCTACAAATCTCCCTTCTGAGTCTATACCTGAAAGGGGACCCCCGCTCTAATACCAATCAATGCCCCCCTCGCGAATGACGAGTATGATGTACTAAAAACCTGCCCCCTCCATCTTCGCTGCAAGGCTAGACCCTCTGATCTAGTGAGGTGCGTTTCTTGGAGCAATGCACTATGAACCCCTCTCCTGACCAAATACGGATGGACCTTATGGCGCCTTGTCATTGTGTGTAGTCCCCTTACATTTCAAGTGATACATCGTAATTCAGGTATTATCCCCATCGTAATAGAGCAACTGTCTCGTCCCTCCCTGCACAAATATGAACACACCGGTGATCCCCATGTCCCAACCAACCCCCCAATCCCACCTTCCCCACACCTCCAAGAACTGGTCCTAAAACAAAACTGCTAGTCCCCATCCAAACTATCCTAAAGAGTAACACACTCCTATGCCCACCAGTAGTCACTGCGGGCGTGCCTTATGGGCAATGTGGGGGCCCCAGAGCCAACAGGCGACCGCTTACGCACAATGAATAACTCCGCTTCGATCCCCCAACTATACACAGTTTCACGTGCCTACCAGTATATCTCCACTCAGATTATTAAACTACTGCATACTGTTCGAACCCGGATCTATTTCCCAATGCACTCCATGGTCTGTAACGTGACAACGTTCTTTCGCTTATCTAGTTCCTTTGTCCAAACCTTCCCTCATAGCATTTCCCAGAACAGCCCTCCAAACCTCACTCATCCAATAGTCCGTCTGCTGTGGCCGGAGTGACCTGTGGCATCTGTAGGCTTCCGGCTTCTGAGGCCTCAGTGTCTGATTGTGCCTTGTCTCTCACCGAGTCAGTGCTCCCCGGTGACTGCAACAACTGTTCTCCGGACAATGCAGTCACTGCCTCCAACACCCCTTGCCTTTTTATCTCTGTCTGGGACTGTGATGGTTTCTGCATACCCTGTCGACGACGTCTAATACGTTGTGACTTGCTACGAAGAAGTTCCCCCGAAGACTCTTGGAGGTGCCGCTCCATTCGGTCCGTTCAGCCCTATAGGTTTCCAACCAGGTCCATACCATCTTACATTATTTTTAATTTGGCTGGGAATAACAATGAATATTGGAGGCCCTCTGATGTCAGCTCTCTCTTAACTGCCAGGAAGGACATGCGGCGGCGCTGGATCTCCAGAGTTTAATCCGGAAAGATAGACACTTTGCCATTTTCAACTTGATAAGGGCCGTCTGTACGTGCCTTTTGGAGTAATAAGTCTCTATCCTTATAATGCAGTAGTCTTGCCACTACTGGGCGGGGAGGACGTCCCGGCTGTGGAGGCTTCGCAGGTACTCTATGTGCCCGTTCTAAGGTGTAGAAGGGCGACAGTCCTTCAGCAGCCACTACAGTCTTTAGCCAGTTCTCCAGGTAGTGCACCATGTCCGTCCCCTCCACCATTTCGGGCAGGCCAACCACGCGAATGTTATTTCGCCGATTTCGACTTTCCGCGTCCTCAGCTCGTTCCTCCAATGCCTGTATCCGATCCAAAGCTTCCGTCATTTTATTCTCCATTACAGTTTGGGCCTGCGCCATCTCCTGTAGCATTGCCTGCACCTGCTTTACCCTATCCGAAAGCTTAGAGTGATCCGCTCGCAGGAGGCCCAGCCCCGTTGCCACCTGTGCAATGTCTTGTTGTAAGGCCATGCGTGAGCCAGCTATCGCCGCCAGTATCCGATCGAATTGCTGCTGCATCTCGGGATCTTGCGGTGTCTCCATCTCATCCAAAACGTCTTGGACAGGTGCTTCGCTGTCTGGTGGCTGGGGTGCGCCACCCTGCTTCCCTTTCGTTTCCCCCATGCTTTGATCCTGTAGTGTAGTTCCTATTTTCCCAATAGGCCCTGCGCATTGGAATAACATAAACAGTAGTATCGACGTAGAAGTGCGGATCTTCCAGGCCTCTACTGACTATGCTAAACTTAATTAGGTTTGTTACCAACTAGCTCAGAGGTCACTGGAAACTTTCTTGACTGAATAGGAAGTGATCAGCTTCCCTGACACAGCCAAGAAGGGATTCAGTTTTCCAACAACCGTGCAACATGACAACTTTGCTCCTCAGATAAGAGTCAATCTCTAGAGTCGTGTGAAACAATAACCAGTTATTTTACTCAGTCAGTTGTTGTGCAGATTACTTTCACAATATGTAGAGAATAGAGAGACATGCGTTGTCAATAAAAGGTAACATTTATTGAACAGTCTTTCTTCTCGTACAAGAGAAATGAATTGCCACAATTGCAAGACTTTTTATTATAAAAAGTACGTACAGTAAGATGAGTATTGCGAAATAATACTGTAAAAGCATTGATATGGTTTCTTAGCCATACAATGGTTTAAAATGAATAAAACAAATATACATTCATATATACATTAGGCTAAAATACTCAACTGGTGCTTCTAACTACGCCTACCCCAGTGTACCTGACCTAAGCCTAATACTTGGGAGGGGAGTAAGTAAGTAGCTTTAAGTTAAGTTGGTTTTGCCAAGGTTTGCTTCAAGAATTCTCTCTAAGGGTTTAGTCAACACCATACCTCTGGAATAGAAAGCTGGAGGTCTGGTATCTCCTTCAGGGACTCGATATCCCAGTCACTCGCAAGAGTAGGCTGGAAACGCCGGAGCTGGATTTCTCGGCAGGAGAAAAGACAGCGTCTCTCTCAGCGCGTCAAAGAGGAGGAGGAGGGGCAGCGTCCGCGGGCAGCTTGCATCTGCTGGGCTCTTGCAGGGGACGGCTGTTCAGCTCCTGTGTTCACCACACCATTGTTCGCTCGTTAGCAGCGATAGCAGTAGCGATAGTGTCAGCATTAGCTTGACAGCGATAGCTTCAGCATAACAGCAGCATTTGCTTAAGGCTACGTTGGTAATATTTATACCTGAAAGGTGCCTTGTTTGACGTAAGTTTTTGGACATAAGACGTCAATAAAGATGTCACTAGGAAGTGATCGTCTATCAGTGCTCATTAGAGTTCTATTACTAATCAAAACATAGCAAGCGGGGTTTTCCCAGGTTGCTGAGTTTTTATCTTGTTGAAGAACTCAGAGTGTTAATCTAGGAATCTTAGATAGTAACTTCTGCTATGTCATTGCACTAATGAGCTGCAAAGGAAGTTGCAGAGGAAGCGATTCTGAAATGTGGCTCTGTTCGTGTGAGGCCAGAGACGAGTTTCTGAATATTGCATTTGATCGGTTATGCCAATATAGGGAATATATGGATTTATAGCCGTATAGGGGCATAAGGTCACAGTATCGATCAGGGTCCTAGATTAGAACGCGACACCCACTCCACGAATTTATGTCCATCAAATTACTAAAACTAGAGCAATAAGATGCATGTGTAACATTGCCCACCCCAAAATACATATATGCATTTGAAATAGGCGTATTTGAAATACGTGAAAATATAGGTACTGTACGTCTTTGAAGCATAGAAATCATTCAAATTATAGCATATGCAATCAATGAACGATTTTGCAAAAAGAATTACACATGAAATATCTCTGAATACAGAAAAGAAGGGCGAGATAATTTCATCACATATAAATGCATTTCAGTAAAATGTGCTTTAGGCTGGTTGAAAGTTATTATGTCTCTAGAGTTACCTAAATAGAAGTCGGAGCTTCTGTTCTCTATGAATAGGTCTAATTTAAGCAAAGAATTTTCGTGCCAGAAAAAAGGGGAAAATATTATGAAAAATAGTTCAATCCCAAAAATATTTTATTGTGAACAGGGGAATAGAGTTCCAACGCTTTTTGGCAGTTTTTGTTGATCAAAACTGAAGGCCGAATTCAGAGTTCATGGGAACGCTGTGTGTCGGAATGCTTTTCTAAAGTTATTGTTTCTGTTCAGGTGAGAACATCATATCAGACAGGCTCTCAAAGAATTGGTCTACAAAATCAGGTGACAGTTCGACCAAATTCGATAGTGCTGTAACTTGGCAGGTGTTAGAATGATTGCTGTCATCAAAGGCTGGATCAGCAATGCTCACAGAAGGTCGTACCTGGGTGATGTTGCTTTTGTCACTCGCTCCACTGTTACCACCTAGTCGTAGTACAGGAGTCTTAACGAATGCCGTCATCAGGATTGGTAGCCGCTGGGGACAACACAATGCGTGAGCCGTTATCGGACTGAGCAAAGTATCGATATCCATTGGTACTGCTGATGGAAGTGCAAGACAGGTGTCCAACACGCACTCATCTCCGCATAGCATACATCGTAGCACAGGTAAGATGCAGGATTGCCATATAGGTCTGAATGAAAGGAACCAGGTCATGTTTAGATCTCTCAGGCTGGCCAATCCAAGGACTCTAGTTATTCTGTCCCGGTAGCGGATTGCTAGGATTGTTTCTTCCTTTCCCATAGGAGTCATGTCTGAGCTGCGGCTTGCCATATCGGAGCAGGAGGGTCAAAAATAAAATCCCTGCTACAAGTCCCAAAAATAGGGGTATGCCGCCAAAGACTGAATGGACAAAATTGGGAATGATTCCCAGAATTGCTTTGAATGGTGTTAGCAGTCCCGTAAAAATCGTCTTAAATATGCCTGGGATGCCTATGGCACTAGACATGTTAAGGAGTTGGCTCAGCATTTCTACGAAATGCACGGGGCAATTTGTTGATAAAAGGTCATGAACCTCCGTAGCTGTCCTTGCAACTAGGAGATCATACGTCTCTTTTGATGACGTGATGGGCACTGTTGTCTGCAAAAGCACAGACTTCATTTTGCTTAAAGTATCAATTCGTATAGAAGAGAAATTCAGACGAGGCCAGATGGGAGTCTCTATGTCTCCAGGGCCGCTCAGAAACAATGCTTGCATACAGCATTTGACCATGGAAGTTACGCTTACGAGATACGCTTTTCCTGGCAAAAGGCCACAACATCTGTGATCCGTTCTTAGAATGTAACTCCCATTCGCGAGTTGCATAAAGAAAGGCTCTATCTGCGTTGCAGGTGTGACAAGCTGGTGGCATGAAAGGTTGTTAGAATTACCTTCACAGGCTCCGTGTAAATTAATACCCTGGCACAAAAGTATACCGCTCAGTGAACGTTTACAGTTTTCACCACTAAGAAATACATTTTTGTCGCTGTCACTGTAGCATGAATGTGTGTATGGTCATTTCCATGCTGACTTAACATATCCTTTACCCAGTCGTTCATACTGGCCAGTAGGTATGTATTCAAGGCACTTTTTAAACCGGAAAGTTGTTATCGGAATTGTGATAATCCCGTGTATTATCCATTCAATGACAGGACTTTCTGACATTGTCAATGGTAATCTCTCAAGTTTTTCGATGCTCAGGATTGTATAGTCTGCTCCTTTCTGTGCCAAGCTGATTTGTTTATCAGTAAGGTTAAAAATGGAAAACAATGACGTTGTGTTGATTAAACGCCAAGGCACATAGCCTGAACGAAGATTTTGCAGCGTCCAGCCTAATTGTACAATAGAACGTAATTGTGACTGGCCATGCTGTAACATTAGAAAAGGTTTAGGGGTCCCTGTTTTAAAAGTAGCAGATTGGAATTGCTAAAGTGATGTTTATAGACGTGGTCTAGCTATAGTAGGATAATTCTCTCTATCACAGTACAATTTAAAATTAAAATTGAAAAACACATAAGGCAGAGTTAACAACTGACCCAAACAATTTTTTAAAAATTAAATTGGAACCACCAATGAATATACCAGGCAAAACGTTTTTGTCATATTAAAATTGATCATGAAATTTATTCTTACCTTCCAAATGGGTTACAATCTAAAATATAGTAAAAAAAAACAAGTTAATTAAAAACCACTAAACGTGGTGAAACAATGGGTATTTCAAACAGTCAAAGTTAAAACAGTCGATGCAGCGTTTCGGTGCTTTTTCACTCTTGACACCTTCTTCAGGACATTTAGAACATTTGACTCCGTATCTATAAAATTAAATAAGAGTATTTTAGTGTTTGATGTTTATTATATTAGTTCATCACACTCGCCTTGTTTTTTTCTCTAAAACCACTTGATGTCTAGATATGTTTAGACATGCTAGACCACCTACTATTAAATCACCATCTCTATAGGAGCTTATTTTAAAGATCACAGATGAGGTTCTCATTGCATCTGAGAAATATTCCTCAAGTCTTTATTCATTCACTATCTACATAAGTGCAACTCTTTTGAAATTTAGATGCAACTTATAACGCATACCTGTATTTTAAACTTGATGTGTTTCAAATACTTTCCAATGTACTAAGAGTGTCTCAGGTATTTCATGTTTCCTTGAGCTATATAAATAATAAACACAAGAAAGCTCAATGTAGTAATTATTCGCATTAGAACTAAGCCCTTAAGTTTATGAGTCCGTTCAATTTACCTCAAATAACAGAACTAAGGTCTTCCGTACGCACGGAGGAGCCACTGTTGATAAGGAGGAGTAGCTTCTTTGGATCTTTAGACCTGGGTATATAAAGATAATATCTGTCTAAGCTGTCTTTACATATACACAGTTTTTCTGGAAAGAAAAAAAAAAGTAGTAATGTTTGTAACCATGATGCCCAGAACATGGTATACTAACCTGTTTTAATTTCAGGCGACTCTATTAATGAATGGAGTTCATGATAGTTATGTGAATTCTTGATATTTATCCAATTCTTCTATTTATGAGTAGAGACAGAAATCTATAGAGATACGACAAAAATTGCGAAAGGGGCTTATCAATTGACTCAAACAATACGCTCAGTTTCAAAGAAAATTTTAAATAAGTCTATCTATACACAGTGTATTTTAGTTATGGAAACTTGACCTTAAAACCCAAACGTATATTTCCATATGGGAAAGCAAAGATTTCAAGGGATCGCAGGGATTATGTAAAAAAGTTTTTCAAGGGGTCACAGAGATTATATTGATCGTTAATATCTAAATCGCCTTGTGTATTGGTATAGATTGTCAATAGATTATGGGCAAAGCACACACCACAAGTAGGATGGGCATTAAGAGGGTTTTAAGAGGGTTTGTTTCAAATAGTTCTATCTGCTATCTACCCTCAGACCCTGGGACCAAAGCTCACCTTGTGATAAAAATACGGCCTCCCTGCTCCTCCGTGCTTATCGTCTTCATGGAAATTCGAAGAGTAATCTAAATGTTAGCGACCGGCGTTTGTATGCTGACGCTTCCCGAGATAACCCGGAAGTAGTGGATTGCTGATTATTACGCAATCATCTAACAAAAGCTCCTAAGTTAGATATTTATATCGTATTTAGTTATATATCGTTAATTAATGTAGGTACATTAAAAATCACGCATTTTAATTTTGTATCAAAAAAACGGGCACGTTAACCCGGAAGGGCAACACCGGCAACGTCGGCAAAATAGACCTCGGCAATGTTGCTTTTTATAATTTGCGACAATAGGCAACCTAATATATATAATATATATTATTATATGTTTTACAAATAGATTTTAGCTCATATTGAAAAGATTCCTTTGTATATGCCCACTCTGTCCGATTGTGCCGAAATTTTTTTTTCGTGGCGGCCATATTGGAGCGGGTAGATTGAAATGAGTTGCTGTGGGGAAATGTGATATACATCACTCAAATTAGCTTAAAAACACAAATTAGTCCATATTATGTCAATAAACACTGCTTACTTTGTTGGAGCACTGATTTTAAAGCGCCCACTTTCCGCTGCATATTTTGTACATTTCCACCCTTCCTACGGCCTCCCTCGCCCCGTTCCACCGCAGCTGACAGTGCTGTTTGAGTGGAGGGCGAGGCGCCATCTTGGGCTGAGTTTCCACTGAAGCCTGGCCGGAGTTAGCGGTCTAGCGCTTCTTGGGGAGGCTGGGCATAAAAAGACACGCAAGGCTGCGCTCTCTGTGAGCTCTCAGGTTGGTGGCAGCTCCTGGGGTTTACTCGAGTGATTCAGTGTGAGAACGAGCTGATTTTCGAGCTACTAGCTCGCCATTCTTATTTTAAAACGTGTCAGGCCACTGTATGCACGCAGGCATGAATGCGATGTCTGGGAATTATGCATTTTAAAAATATCGTATAAATTGTCACTTACTTTGTTGGAGCACTGATTTTAAAGCGCCCACTTTCCGCTGCATATTTTGTACATTTCCACCCTTCCTACGGCCTCCCTCGCCCCGTTCCACCGCAGCTGACAGTGCTGTTTGAGTGGAGGGCGAGGCGCCATCTTGGGCTGAGTTTTCACTGAAGCCTGGCCGGAGTTAGCGGTCTAGCGCTTCTTGGGGAGGCTGGGCATAAAAAGACACGCAAGGCTGCGCTCTCTGTGAGCTCTCAGGTTGGTGGCAGCTCCTGGGGTTTACTCGAGTGATTCAGTGTGAGAACGAGCTGATTTTCGAGCTACTAGCTCGCCATTCTTATTTTAAAACGTGTCAGGCCACTGTATGCACGCAGGCATGAATGCGATGTCTGGGAATTATGCATTTTAAAAATATCGTATAAATTGTCACTTACTTTGTTGGAGCACTGATTTTAAAGCGCCCACTTTCCGCTGCATATTTTGTACATTTCCACCCTTCCTACGGCCTCCCTCGCCCCGTTCCACCGCAGCTGACAGTGCTGTTTGAGTGGAGGGCGAGGCGCCATCTTGGGCTGAGTTTCCACTGAAGCCTGGCCGGAGTTAGCGGTCTAGCGCTTCTTGGGGAGGCTGGGCATTAAAAGCAAATGTGCTTCCGGGAGCGCAGCGGACGGGCGCAGCGGGCGCGTCGATGGCGCGCCGAAGGCGCGCCTAAGGCAAGCCCGTCTGCGCCCGTCCGCGCCCCGGCAGCGCGCAGGGCCAGAGATGCTGCTCGGCCTGAGCCCCAGCAGGCGACCCCCCACATAAGGTATAGCAGAGAAGCTCTCCAATCCCTCAACAAAATCACCTGTGATATCGGCAAGGCATGGGAGGTCCAACATTGTGCTAACATGTCCTGTCCTGTATGCCAGTTCCAACTTAAACCGGACCTTCCCTCCCCATACGATCCGGGGAAAAAAGTGGGAGATCCCCTAATCCGAGCTGCTCTCATTAACGCCCGGTCCCTAGTCAAACACACGGAAGAGGTCCGCGAGCTGATACTCGACAGCTCGCTTGACCTCTTATTTGTGACTGAGACCTGGCTGCACACTCATTGTGCCCCCACTATTGAGTTAGCTATCCCCAGGGGCTTCAAAATTACTAGGGTGGATCGCAGCTCTGGTAGGGGAGGAGGACTGGCAGTTATCTATAGAGATAGATGGTCCCTAACCAAGGAATGTACTGGGGTCATCGAGGATGGGGAAGCATTGGAATTCTCAATTGCCCTCACGCCTAATTTCACCTTGGGTGGGCTTCTCATCTATCGCCCTCCGGGCGCCTTGGGCTCCTTCATTTCATCATTGGAGGAATTAGTGGTCCAGAGAGCGCTGAGATTCCCTAGGTTCCTGCTCCTGGGGGACTTTAACATACACACGGATGTCCCTTCAGCCCCTGGGGTTAGTGACCTTGTGGAATTATGCACCTTAGCACAGCTAAAAATGCAAGGACCGGATGCTACTCATTGTGGAGGCCATTGCCTCGACTTGGTTTATTCCAATTTTGGTGCTATCATCGAAACTCCTTCCCCAGTTACATGGTCGGACCATTTCTTGGTGAACTTTTCCTGGGCAACGGATAGGGCTCGCGCCACAGCGGATAAACATCAGCCCCCCTTCCCCCCTAGGATTAGTATCCCAGCCCTGGCAACCTCCCTATCCCACACCCTGCCGGACAAATCGGGAAATCTCGAAGAAGCTGTCGAGAATTTCTCGTCATGGATCAGCACCTCCGCAAGCCGGTTATCGCTTACCAAAGCGAAGATTCGCCCACGAGCCACCCCGGCTTCCCCCTGGTATACGGATCAGCTTAAAAATCTAAAAATAAATTGTAAAATGTTGGAAAGATTGTGGAGAAGGGAGTATTGCCCGTTAGCAAAGACAAAACTCCGAGCAGGGCAAAAAGATTACTATGATGCAATTAAGAAAGCCAAGGGAGACTACTACGCAGATAGGATCTTTAAAGCTAAAAATAATAGTAAAGAAATATTTGCCATAGTAAAAAGTTTCACGTCCCCGGTTGCAGAAACTCAGGCAGCCCCCCCCTCGGAGGAGTGGTGTGAAAAACTGTCTACTTACTTTATCGATAAAATAAAGAAAATTCAAGACAGCCTTAAGATCATTGGCTTTGCCCATCCCCCACCTGCTCAGGCCACACAAGAACAGGACATCTCTCCCCCCCTCCTCATTCCTTCTATCGACATAAAGACCAAAGAAGTAATGTGTTCTTTCACAGAGGTTGAGGTGAAGGATGTCTTGACCATTCTAAAGGCGCTGAAATCAGGCTCCCCGGCGGACCCCTGTCCGGCCAGAGTTCTGAGTGGAGTGGCGGAAATCATTGCACCGATAGTCACTGACCTGGTTAACGAATCTCTTTTAACAAGTAACGTACCATCTCAGTGGAAACAAGCCAAACTTCTCCCACTAATTAAAAAACCTTCCGCAGACCCCCTGGCTGCCTCCAACTACAGACCCATCTCTCTGCTCCCTGCAATAGCCAAAGTCTGTGAGAAAGTGGCTTTTCGTCAACTTGAGAGGTTCGTGGAATCCACGGGGGCATTACACCCTGCCCAGTCAGGTTTCCGTTCCTCCTTTAGTACTGAGACCGCGCTAGTGGAGGTCACCGAGGCTATTAGAGACTGTCTGGACGGGGGCGGCAGAGCGGCCCTAATTCTTTTGGACCTCTCTGCCGCGTTCGACACGGTTCCACATGTCCAGCTGATCTCTAGGCTAGAGGACATTGGCATCACCGGCGCGGCTCTCAAATGGGTCAAGTCCTTTCTCACAGACCGTTCACAACAAATCTGGCTCCCTCCCTACCAGTCATCGATTAGCAAGGTGGACACTGGAGTCCCCCAAGGGTCGACTCTAAGCCCCCTGCTCTTCAATGTATACCTGACCCCCCTTGTACATCTTGCAGAGAGTCTGGGTGCTAAAATAATGGCCTACGCCGATGACACCCAGCTTCTCTTCACGTGGGACAAGAACAACCTCGATACAATGAGAGTCCAATTGTGCCTGTCCTCAGTATTTGCCTGGCTGGCCAAGGCTGCCCTCAAATGCAATGAGGACAAGTCGGAGATTCTCTTGTATGGCCAATTCCCAGCGGGATTCAGGGAATCCATCTGGCCCACTGGATTGCCGTGCCCGTCTGGAAATTGCGGAGTTGCTAAAAACTTAGGGATCTGGTTTGGCGCCGATCTGTGCTTTCGAGATCAGATCTCGAGATTGGCGGGAACCTGTTATGGTACCCTTATTACCCTCCGGAAGTTCTTTCCACTTCTTCCCCAGGAAGCGAAGGAAACAGTGGCTAGAGCACTCATTCTTTCGCGTCTGGATTACGCCAACGCATTATATGTGGGCGCTCCTGATTTTCTGCTTCGCAAACTGCAAGTAGTCCAGAACGCGACAGTGAGGCTCCTATACAACATCCCCAAATGCCATAGTGTACGAAGACAACTTGCGGAACTCCACTGGCTTCCAGTTGCCCTCAGAGTGCGCTTCAAAATCCTAACACTAGCTTTCAAGGCCTTACACGGTCCATGCCCACCATACCTCAGTGCCAGGTTTGCCTTTTATCAGCCCCCGCGTCAATTGAGATCTGCTTCCCTCAGACATCTGGTCACTCCCAGATTTAAGAGAGCCCGTCTGGGGGGAAAATCCATGACGGTTAGAGCCGCCCAGCTATGGAATAGTCTCCCTGACCATCTGAGACACACGACAAACCTTACATACTTTAAAAAACACCTAAAAACCTTTTTATTCAAGCAAGTCACGTAATCCACATGTCTTTTCTTGGCATCTCTTTCGTTTCTGACACTGAACTTCTCTCGCGCCAGGACAGTCTCGACTAACAGTGCGCGTTATAAGAAATATATAACATAACATAACATATCCTACCAATCCGAACGTTACTAGAAATTTATAACAGTCTTATAATTTGAGCTGTATGCCCAAGTTATTCACAAATGATACATTGAATGAATACAGCATGAAAAATACAAAGTATACAAAGTACAGTATCATGCTGTATTCATTCAATGTATCATTTGTGAATAACTTGGGCATACAGCTCAAATTATAAGACTGTTATAAATTTCTAGTAACGTTCGGATTGGTAGGATCAGCAGTGTTTATTGACATAATATGGACTAATTTGTGTTTTTAAGCTAATTTGAGTGATGTATATCACATTTCCCCACAGCAACTCATTTCAATCTACCCTCTCCAATATGGCCGCCACGAAAAAAAAAATTCGGCACAATCGGACAGAGTGGGCATATACAAAGGAATCTTTTCAATATGAGCTAAAATCTATTTGTAAAACATATAATAATATATATTATATATATTAGGTTGCCTATTGTCGCAAATTATAAAAAGCAACATTGCCGAGGTCTATTTTGCCGACGTTGCCGGTGTTGCACTTCCGGGTTAACGTGCTCGTTTTTTCGATACAAAATTAAAATGCGTGATTTTTAATGTACCTACATTAATTAACGATATATAACTAAATACGATATAAATATCCAACTTAGGAGCTTTTGTTAGATGATTGCGTAATAATCAGCAATCCACTACTTCCGGGTTATCTCGGGAAGCGTCAGCATATAAACGCCGGTCGCTAACATTTAGATTACTCTTCGAATTTCCATGAAGACGATAAGCACGGAGGAGCAGGGAGGCCGTATTTTTATCACAAGGTGAGCTTTGGTCCCAGGGTCTGAGGGTAGATAGCAGATAGAACTATTTGAAACAAACCCTCTTAAAACCCTCTTAATGCCCATCCTACTTGTGGTGTGTGCTTTGCCCATAATCTATTGACAATCTATACCAATACACAAGGAGATTTAGATATTAACGATCAATATAATCTCTGTGACCCCTTGAAAAACTTTTTTACATATTCCCTGCGATCCCTTGAAATCTTTGCTTTCCCATATGGAAATATACGTTTGGGTTTTAAGGTCAAGTTTCTATAACTAAAATACACTGTGTAATAGATAGACTTATTTAAAATTTTCTTTGAAACTGAGCGTATTGTTTGAGTCAATTGATAAGCCCCTTTCGCAATTTTTGTCGTATCTCTATAGATTTCTGTCTCTACTCATAAATAGAAGAATTGGATAAATATCAAGAATTCACATAACTATCATGAACTCCATTCATTAATAGAGTCCCCTGAAATTAAAACAGGTTAGTATACCATGTTCTGGGCATCATGGTTACAAACATTACTACTTTTTTTTTCCAGAAAAACTGTGTCTATGTAAAGACAGCTTAGACAGATATTATATTTATATACCCAGGTCTAAAGATCCAAAGAAGCTACTCCTCCTTATCAACGGTGGCTCCTCCGTGCGTACGGAAGACCTTCGTTCTGTTATTTGAGGTAAATTGAACGGACTCATAAACTTAAGGGCTTAGTTCTAATGCGAATAATTACTACATTGAGCTTTCTTGTGTTTATTATTTATATAGCTCAAGGAAACATGAAATACCTGAGACGCTCTTAGTATATTGGAAAGTATTTGAAACACATCAAGTTTAAAATACAGGTATGCGTTATAAGTTGCATCTAAATTTCAAAAGAGTTGCACTTATGTAGATAGTGAATGAATAAAGACTTGAGGAATATTTCTCAGATGCAATGAGAACCTCATCTGTGATCTTTAAAATAAGCTCCTATAGAGATGGTGATTTAATAGTAGGTGGTCTAGCATGTCTAAACATCAGTGGCGGCTGGTGACATTTGAAAGTGGAGGGGCGTAAAATGCTAGCCATACTGCTACCTAGAGGGGGATTCTGGGAGTTCTCCCCCGAGAAAATTTTGAAAAAAAGAGTGGCCAAATGATGCATTTTAAAGCAAATGTAAGAAAGCAGGAAGGGTAATAAAGCAATTGTGAAAGTGTTTTGCTTTATACTTTTATAATCTACTGCACTTTACATGCATTTTAACAAGACCACACATTATTATCACATTTTATAACCAGAGCCCCTTATTAATGCTGCAGAGGAGTGATTAGCATTTTGAGGCAAACAAAGGTGTACTTAGTGGGACATGACCCCGCTGTCATTAAATTATATCCATGATTAATGATCTTCTGTAGCACCAAGCTAAACCTTTGAGTGATAATGAATAGATTGTAAACTAGATGGATACAAAATGAATCAAAATGATGAGAAGCACAGCTGGTGCTCAAAGTTTATTTTAAATTACAGCACGCATCTCTGCCATGGAGCTGTCAGGGAGGTTTTGTACTCAACCAGACTTCCTAGAATAGAGCACGAAATTTCTCGCTCTTAAAGCAACAGTACAAACGAGGACATCCCTATATTCAAAAACACGCAGACACAACATGTTTTCATGTCAGAGTTGACGCTGTTTGTGGCGAACATTAAAGGTGGTAACATTGCTCGGTGTGTTTGAGCGCCCGATGTTGGCCATCTGCTTGTAATCTGCACCAGTGGGCTGGTAGGCCTGGCAGGGCTGTCATCCCGACCTTTATCCTACAATTCCCAGCTGGCACGCGCAGCAACAATGCACTCCAGAGATACAGCGAGATGATATGCACGCCTACAGTGACTCATTCATGCCACCATAGCATAGATAGCCCTCCACAAAGACACTGAACTTAAGACAACACCGACTCTGTGGGGAACCCGCTTTCTACAGTGACTCATGCCAACATAGGCCTTTTGCACGATTACATAGGCCCACCAAGACACTAAAGTCAATCTTACACACCGACTCTCGGGGAATCTTTCTACTGGCTGCCATAATTTCTCAATGTTGAAATGGTTATGCAAATGTTTACTGAAGGCGCCATTCATGTCACCCCCGCACCGTAGATTTTGGAGGCCCGGCGGCGGCACAGATTTTTATCCTGCAAAGGCAGAGGACATGCCCAGGGGAGCCCTCACCTGCCAGCCAGCCAGCCAGCCACCAAGATGCGCTTGTTGTTAATCGTGTGTCTTTTCTGTTTATTATCTCGACGCAGTAACACCTTAGCGGCATAATTTCACAAGCATCCTGGCGAGGGCACAACGCCTGACTTATGCTTTTATGGTGAACGTCTGAGGAATAAAATAACACATCCAGAGAACGTCTGAGGAATAAAATAACACATCCAGTAGAACGTGCGCAGCGAAATGTGGGCTGTGACAGCAAGCGTGACATTTAGAAACTAAAGGAGGGAATTAAGAAGACCAGGATGTGAAAACAAGACTGAGAAAAAAGTGAAAAGAAAAACAGCCTGTAGAAAACCTGCGAGTGGACAAAAAAAATGAGGCGAGAGAAGAGAAGTGAAAGCTGAGGAATCAGGAGGGCACATGAAAGCTCTCCAGGGAAGGGAGACTGGTATACAAACGAAGGGAAAGACACCATGACGTCGACGATAATAAATAATAAAATATTATAAAACTTACCTTGGCTTCAGTTCCCGCTTTTCTCCCGAGACTGCAGACTCCTGAATCCCGCGTCCTGGATTTTGAAAACGTCAGGGCTCTCGTCAACAGGAAGGCCGCAGGCAGCCTCCCTCCCCTCCACAGCAGCCAGCGCTGTGATTGGATCGGCCGGCTGCCCTACATACGTCATTTCTCTCTGTATGCTGCAGCATACAGAGAGCAGGGAGAGTGGGAGGGGTTACTCGAGGGCAGGGGGGAGCGGCTTGCCCATTGTTCTTAATACTGTCTGTTTGGCAGCCTCTCAGGCTTCCCAAACAGACAGTATTATCAACAGTGGGCAAGCCACTCCCATCTGCCCTCGAGTAACACCGCCCACTCTAACTTCTGCTTTCTCGCCGTGCGAGAAGGCAGAAACATATGGTAGTTATTACGGTAATAACTACCATGTGTTTCTGCCTTCTTGCACAGCGAGAAAGCAGTGGGGCGGCGCCCAAACGCCCCCATGGACCAGCCGCCACTGCTAAACATATCTAGACATCAAGTGGTTTTAGAGAAAAAAACAAGGCGAGTGTGATGAACTAATATAATAAACATCAAACACTAAAATACTCTTATTTAATTTTATAGATACGGAGTCAAATGTTCTAAATGTCCTGAAGAAGGTGTCAAGAGTGAAAAAGCACCGAAACGCTGCGTCGAATGTTTTAACTTTGGCTGTTTGAAATACCCATTGTTTCACCACGTTTAGTGGTTTTTAATTAACTTGTTTTTTTTTTACTATGTTTTAGATTGTAACCCATTTGGGAGGTAAGAATAAATTTCATGATCAATTTTAATATGACAAAAACTTTTTGCCTGGTATATTCATTGGTGGTTCCAATTTAATTTTTTAAAAATTGTTTGGGTCAGTTGTTCACTCTGCCTTATGTGTTTTTCAATTTTAATTTTAAATTGTACTGTGATAGAGAGAATTATCCTACTATAGCTAGACCACGTCTATAAACATCACTTTAGCAATTCCAATCTGCTACTTTTAAAACAGGGACCCCAAAACCTTTTCTGATGCTACGATCCCCCTCCCTGCTATAAACTACAGGGGAACCTCCTATTTGTTATTTCTCATGCTGTAACATTAGCAAGTCTCTGTCTATTATGTCAAAGGAAGAGGATACAATATTGTCCAACGAATATATTCTGGAGGACAGAGTCATTAACCCATTGTCCACTACAGAAAGTGATTTTTCCAAATTGATACGATCAATTTCTCGTATTTTTTCTGCTGTTTCAATTTGTGTGACTTTCCAAGCCTCGTTGTATACCACATAGATACTGGTCGCTATGAAACGCTTTTGACGCTGTTTGCGTAGTCCAAGAATGAAATCGCGCAAATCAGCACCATCTTTAAGTAAAGACAAGTGTTGCTTAATTTCAGCCAGTGTGGATGATCCTAGCCATTCGAGGCAGAGTTTCCCTACACTGTATGTTGTTACTATCCCTGGATGTTGTCTCTGGGAGTATCTAGGGTCTTGTCTGGTCATTTTTAACCCCTGTGTTTTATTCAGGAATCTATCTTGACAGTTGTTTGTGTCAGTAGGCCAGATTAACCACTTTTTCCAATCAGAATGTGTTCTGTTTGAATGTAAAATTTTAGATACGTCTATCTCAATATCTGTTTTTGCTTTTTCAGGTATTGGCTTTGGAATAGACGGTTTGTTACGGTCTTTAATCTTAGCTAGGCCAAGACAGGATGTTTGGTGAATTGTGTCATTTAAAAACATCATTTGTTCTGGGATCATGCAGGTTCTGAATAACGCTTCTAGGCCTTGTACCTGCCACTCTTTTGTACCCCAGATGATTTTTGTTTCAATGTTATTTTTCCAATAATCAAAACCAAATGTCATCATTTTTTCATAAAATGCTTCTGAATATATCAATTTAGTATTTGTCAGCATTGTTTTCAATCCTGCTTTATCTAACAGTTTATAATAAAACGTTTCTGCATCACTGGTGTTAAACCCTGAGAAGTATTGGAATTTCTCAAAGAATGTTTTAGAACTGCTTTTAGGTGGTGTAGCACAATGTTCCCATTGGTTATACTTAAAAACATTTCTAGGCTGTGCAGATTTATGCAAATAATGATCGCCATAATGTGTGAAGCAGAACATCTGTTCATAACTAGACGAACCTTGTAAATAATCATGTTCTGTGAATCTAGCTGACATTACTAAATCAGACATCATGTTATTAATACTTTCAAAGTCCCAATCATCAGAGAATGTACTAGGTTTTACAAAGTCACTTAAGGAAACCTTGAGTTGATGAGGATACTTCAGGATTTCGACCGGACAATAGATTTCATAGTCAGTTTTCTCCCATACTACCCCACCGGGTATTGGAATGGCTGTGACATGTACTGTTGACAGTTCTCTTTTCTTCACGTGGGATGATCTGTGTGGTTTGAGGACTAAGTTGATGTTCTGACTTGCTGTGTCCATTGTACTATATTTTCCCTCAATGAATTTTCCCAAAGAAAGTACCATGATGAGCCAAAGCAGGAGGAAAAATACACCTAGTCCAAACCAGAACTCTAACCATGGAGAAATAAGGTAAATTTCCTTCAGTTGGTGAAAGACTTCCGCTGCTTTTTCTTTAAAAGTCTTTTTTGTTTCTGGCATCACTTCGGGGTTGCTTTGATCCTCGGAAAAGTTATCGAAGTTGATGAAATAGCCAGAGGCAGTTCTGTCAATTGTTGGAATTGTTCTTTCAATTTGTCTTTCAGTAGCACTTTCTGATGCCACATCATTGTAGACTGGTGTTTCTTGACGAACTGTTTCAATCTGTGTCTCAAGAGGCACGAGTTCCATGGCATTATTGCATAGTCCCTCTCTGTGCCCTGCAGGCTGATCGAATGTGATTAGTCTTTCAGTTTGAACCTCTTGGATTGTTGCAAGTTTGGGTATTCTGTTGTTTCTTGGGAGTCCACTGGGCCTACTGTTGATTATAGGCCACATGCTTGTGGTTTTACCAGGTCGATTGATACAACTCTGTTCTCCTTTTTACCAGCAAGGGGCGGTAGTACTACTGATCTTGTTCCGGTGACTGCCAAGACAGGAACTGCTTTTCTGTAAGAAGGCCCAAATTCCTTCTTCACCGCTATTTTTTCTCTGACTAGATCCCCAATCTTTGGAATCCAGACAGGCCTTGCTGGGGCTGTTGCTGGTGGTGCCTCGTCAGTGGTAGCTGGCTGTTGCTTTAACTTTATGTTGCTTAAGGATTTTCTTGTTTCATTCAAGTCCTGTAAAGCAGCCAAACGATCTTTGATGTCAAAGTCTGTTTTCTTATCTTGTACCACTGATACCTGACTATCTAAGTCCTGAACTCGCATTCTAGTTCCGAACAATAGTTCGTATGGGCTGAAACCTTTTAGAGAATTTCTTGGCAAATTATTAAGACTGATCTGGACACTTATTAAATGTTTGACCCACCCAGCACCTGAACCTAATACCTTCGCTGTTATAGATTGCTTTATGTCCCGGTTTTTTCTTTCTACCACACTGTTCCCTTCGGGGTGTGACGGACAAGAATACCGCAACCCAACTCCCATGCTGGCCATGGCCTCCTTATAAGCTCGAGAGCTGAAAGCAGGACCCTGGTCAGAATGGAACATGGCAATTGCGTATGTGCCGATAAAGACTCGCAGATCTTTTATAACCGTTCTGGCGTCAGCCGAGCGCTGGAGGCCACATTTTTTAAGTGGGTTTAGCCTTCATGATGTACAATGGGACGCGTTTCTCTTTTTTGATAGCGCGGATAGATTGCCTAATGCTTTCTATTAGGGCTTCTGACACTACACTGGCCGGTTCTCCACTGCGATCTCTATTGCAGTCTTCACAGTTTTTTGCAAAGTCATGAATACCTTCACTCATTTCCGGCCACCAGTACTTTGATTCCAATTCTCTCAGAGAGTCCCTGATTGTTTGGTGTCTCAGACCCAACCCCATATGTGCGTCTGCTATTAAAAATATTCTCCTGTTCATGTTTGGAATTACCCTATCACCCACTCCAGGGATTCGAGCAAAAGGAACAGAGTTTGCATCGATTACGTATGCATAATTGAGTGGATAGTTTACGGGTAGTGCTGCACAGTCGCCTTTTACGGACGTTTTGACTGCCAGCATGGTTTCCCCGTCTATGTATTTTTCTGCACGCTTTTTTGTGGCTACGGAAGCCGGTTTAGTTGCTTCCGCTGTGGCTGTATTAGCCAATGAATTCCCTGCAACGTGAACGCCATCACGTTGAAGACTCTGTGCGTGTATCACGTGAGTCTTTTGTAGTTCTTTCTGTAAAAGAACTACCTGGTTCCAGAGCATTTTATGCTTTATTGTGGCACCTGTGTCATTTTTGTAATCATTTTCAATCCAGCTCTGCAACTTATTATTGTAAGAGTTGACGCAAAAATGAGAATCGCACACGATAAGTGTCGGGAATTCATGTTCTGCATTTTCAAGCGCCATCTTTAAAGATCTGATTTCAGCTCTCTGAGCCGAACAGTACTTCACTGATTCAGTTTTTGTTATTTTCGGTCTGAATTTACCGCACAGCCAACGACCTTTAACAATCGCATAGGCTGCATCGTAGGATTTGCTCTCTACATTGAAATGCTGTACAAATCTATCTGTATAGATTATACAGGTGTACTGTGGGAGAGGCAGAAGTTCGATTGGCAGAGGATATTCTTCTTCATATTCTAAATCATTCAGTTTTTCGAATTGCGGGGCGAAACAGTATTTCACATCTTCCGCTCCTAGAGAATCTATACACTGTATCCATTTCGGATCCAGTGACACTGTAGGCAGGTTTACTGGGCTGAATAGCGCCTCGAAGGCGGATTCCGCTGTGAGGATATTAATCCTTTTACCATGTGCTAGTTCTCGTTCATTCGTTAATGCAGTTTCTACAGCTTTCACAGTTCTTTCTGTGTGACTGAATGTTTTTTCTACTTGTGTGTACAAGTGAGATTTAATTGAAATTGGTATCTTTTCTCCCTCATTAGAGGTCAGGTACGTGAATCCGCATCTTCCTGGGATGACTCGGATTACAAGATTGCGTGTATTGTCACGTGTTTCTAATTTTGTTTTTGCTAACATGTCTGTTTGCAGTGATCTCAAAATTTCTGTGTGTTTTTGAGTCCAGGTGATTTGTTTAAAATCAGGTTTAATTAGTTCGTAGAGAGGTTTAACCCTCTCTGCGTAATTTAGAATGTAAGTTCTTCCGAAATTCAGAAAGCCTAGAATCGATTGTAAATTCTTCAGCGTTTTTGGAGCTTGGAGTACAGCGCACTTCTCTAAGAAGTTGTCCGCTAGGCTTTTTCCTTCACTTGATAATTCGTATCCTAAAAATAATACTGTCAGATGGGCAATTCGAGACTTTTTAAAGTTGAATTTGTAACCCTCTGCTGCGAACCCAAGTATAATGGTGTTCACTCTTTTCAAGTGAGTCTCAAAGTCGTCGTCTGTGAGATAGATATCATCTACGTAAGATAATGCCTCTACAACATATATTTGTAGTAACTCTGTTACTCTAGCTGAGAATAGTCCTGGGCTGTTCTTGAACCCCTGTGGGAGCCTCCAGAAATTTTTCTGAGACCCCATTACTGAGAAAGCGGTCAAGTATCTGCTTTCTGGTGCAATGTTTTGACAAAAGAAACCGTTAGATATGTCTAATGTCGTTTTATATTTTTTCCTAACTATGTTGTTCATTAGTGCAGCACTATGCGAATTTTGTACTGCAAAATTTTTGCAACATGCATTAAGGTGTCTGTAGTCCAAAACTAGACGATATGAATTGTCTGGCTTGGAGACAGGAAACAAAGGATTGTTCATTTGAGAGGTGCATGTTTCAATCACCCCCTGGTATTCAAGTTGATCTAAGATCTCCCTGACTTGTTTTTTAGCTTCTTGCTTAATGGGATACTGCCTTTGTGCAGTTGGTTGACTTTTTAACTGGATTTTGTGAGGAGATGAGTCCTCATCCCATCCTACATGATTTTTATATAATGCCGGTGCCTGGGCTACTGCCCATTTTCTTGCATAAATATATTTTTTGTGAATCGAAATGTGATTCGAGAAGGCAGGCATAATCATTTCTTCGCCACGAGGGCACTCCCTGACAAACTCTGGGGGCCAATCCTTTTCAGCTAACAGAATATCATAGCCTTTTGAGAGTTTATCCCAAAATAGACCCTTTATTTTCCTAGTCTTATCACCCTCTATACGCAATGTTATTTCGTATATCTTATGGGGCTCGCTAAGTCTGGTGTCGGCAGTTTCAACCTGAATGTATTCATTCGTGTCCACTGTCTCCAGATGACTCATCAAGATCTTGCGGGCTATAGTGATTTCTGCTGCACTGTCTAGCATTGTCTGTGCCCACTCCCCGTTTTTCAACTGTGTCCTCAGTATTCTCGGCATGGTTGATTACTCTAATACTGGCTACCTTCTTTTTTGGAAATTTAGATTTTTTACTCTGAGCAGGTTCCTTGTCTTTGGACTTGGTGTGCTCTCCTGGGTCTGACCGTCCTCTTCTTTCCGATTTCTGCGAAAAAGATCGAGAGGGACGTGTATCAATACTTTGATATCTATCAGGTTTTTTCAAATTATCCCTATTTCTAAGGTTATATCTTTTCTCAGAGGGCTCCCTTTGGGGAGACTGGTGTTCTCGAGTCGGAGTTCTTTCCCTCCGTCGAGGAGACCTTCCTCTGGACTGGAAAACTTTTTCCTTGGGAGTGGATTGTTTATTTCCATCCCAGCTCTTTTTAGGAGTGTTTGAATTATTTTTAATAAATAATTTTTCAGGATTTTCGAGCAGTTGGGGCTTTACTGGTTTCCCACCCAAGCTGTCTCTACCTAATTCTTCATAGCATTTCTCTATGATTCTGGCAAGCTCAATTGGTTGATCTGTTATATCTGTTTCCTTCAACTTCTGGCGGATCGCCACAGATGCTGCTTCTCCTTTTATGTTGGCTAATAATATAGCCGAGACCTGCTTGAAGTCTTTCAGTAATTTCATACCAAGAGTTAAAGCAGGTTCTGGACCGTATTCATTTTGAATCTGTTTTAGCACATCTGGTATTACCGCCATAGACGGAACACCATGTGTTTTTGTGTAGATGGAAGCAAAAACTGTACCCCAAGTGTCACAGTCCTCCACGTGTGGTGCGACCCCCATAGGAAGGCAGATGGTCAGAATCCTGTGTTTCTCAATAGGGGTAGTATTCGGAAATACTGCCTCTATTTGAGTGATTTTCTGCGCTAACCAGAAAGGAATTTGTTCCCGTTTTACGGGTGTTTTACCAAGACATGATTGTATGCTCTGTGGTGTAATTTTATTTGTGTTCCCCTGATGAGGGGTCAGCTGTGGTGTATTAACAGCTGTTTGGACTGTAGTAGTCCGCATTACATATTGGACTAATTGCCTATGTATTTTAATTAATGTTTTTAGCTGTGCTAACAGCTCTTCTTTTGTCATTTTCTCAATGTCCGGATGTGGTGTGTAGCTGGCTAGAACCGGCCACGTTGCTCCTGGTCTACCTAGTGGACCGAGCCTGGTAATATGATCATTATGTTTTAGGGCGCCTTTAAACCAAAGTAAATGTTCTTGGTATTTTAATGGTATTTCAATCTCCTCGAAAGGAGCGTACTCTTCCGGTGGATCCTCTATTTTATAATAGTGGAACTCATGTGTTGCAGCGTTTGCCGCTGGAAATTTTATCCATGAATAGAATACCTCTGTCTGCCGATATTCGTGTGCCTCTATCACGAAGACGACTGTGCCACCTTGTGTGGTCAGTCCATTTTCTATAAGTTTTGACGTTATAGATTTTCTTAAATGTGCCGGGATGATTATTGCACCCGGTTCAGTAGTCCCGTCGGGACCCTGCTGAGTCGCATTTACTGCACCCCCAGTGGTTCCGTTTTCTAAGTCTGACATTTTATTGTCAGGTTTTGCAGAGCAGGTCTCCAAGGAGACAAAGATTAGGTGCACAATATTTTGGAACACTGTATCCTTCAACGTTGAATAAACCAGAGCTTTACATAGGAATCTCTTCCTACTAAGGTTGGGCGGATTTTAACCTTTCACCCACTCCAGACGTCTATTGGAGTATTTACGGGAGAAAGGGGTCTGTGTGAAAAATGCACGACTGAGTTACTCTAACGTCTTGCGTTAGTTTATCGCCTTACCAACGTTTGGGCGCCATGTAGTGTAGTTCCTATTTTCCCAATAGGCCCTGCGCATTGGAATAACATAAACAGTAGTATCGACGTAGAAGTGCGGATCTTCCAGGCCTCTACTGACTATGCTAAACTTAATTAGGTTTGTTACCAACTAGCTCAGAGGTCACTGGAAACTTTCTTGACTGAATAGGAAGTGATCAGCTTCCCTGGCACAGCCAAGAAGGGATTCAGTTTTCCAACAACCGTGCAACATGACAACTTTGCTCCTCAGATAGGAGTCAATCTCTAGAGTCGTGTGAAACAATAGACAGTTATTTTACTCAGTAAGTTGTTGTGCAGATTACTTTCACAATATGTAGAGAATAGAGAGACGGGCGTTGTCAATAAAAGGTAACATTTATTGAACAGTCTTTCTTCTCGTACAAGAGAAATAAATTGCCACAATTGCAAGACTTGTTATTATAAAAAGTACGTACAGTAAGATGAGTATTGCGAAATAATACTGTAAAAGCATTGATATGGTTTCTTAGCCATACAATGGTTTAAAATGAATAAAACATATATACATTCATATATACATTAGGCTAAAATACTCAACTGGTGCTTCTAACTACGCCTACCCCAGTGTACCTGACCTAAGCCTAATACTTGGGAGGGGAGTAAGTAAGTAGCTTTAAGTTAAGTTGGTTTTGCCAAGGTTTGCTTCAAGAATTCTCTCTAAGGGTTTAGTCAACACCATACCTCTGGAATAGAAAGCTGGAGGTCTGGTATCTCCTTCAGGGACTCGATATCCCAGTCACTCGCAAGAGTAGGCTGGAAACGCCGGAGCTGGATTTCTCGGCAGGAGAAAAGACAGCGTCTCTCTCAACGCGTCAAAGAGGAGGAGGAGGGGCAGCGTCCGCGGGCAGCTTGCATCTGCTGGGCTCTTGCAGGGGACGGCTGTTTAGCTCCTGTGTTCACCACACCATCGTTCGCTCGTTAGCAGCGATAGCAGTAGCGATAGTGTCAGCATTAGCTTGACAGCGATAGCTTCAGCATAACAGCAGCATTTGCTTAAGGCAACGTTGGTAATATTTATACCTGAAAGGTGCCTTGTTTGACGTAAGTTTTTGGACATAAGACGTCAATAAAGATGTCACTAGGAAGTGATCGTCTATCAGTGCTCATTAGAGTTCTATTACTAATCAAAACATAGCAAGCGGGGTTTTCCCAGGTTGCTGAGTTTTTATCTTGTTGAAGAACTCGGAGTGTTAATCTAGGAATCTTAGATAGTAACTTCTGCTATGTCATTGCACTAATGAGCTGCAAAGGAAGTTGCAGAGGAAGCGATTCTGAAATGTGGCTCTGTTCGTGTGAGGCCAGAGACGAGTTTCTGAATATTGCATTTGATCGGTTATGCCAATATAGGGAATATATGGATTTATAGCCGTATAGGGGCATAAGGTCACAGTATCGATCAGGGTCCTAGATTAGAACGCGACAATCCTCCAGAGCGTGTTCAGATAGATGAGGACTTGCCACGTTGCCCAGACTTCAGGGGGTCATCCAGTGGGCGAGTTCGCCTCAGTTGAGTCCAGGACTTCAGCCTGTTCGTGGTTTCCGTCACATAGGTATTATCCCAAGATTCAGCTCTGGACATACTCCAGCATGCCAATCGTTCTTAACAGTCACCCTCCTCAATAATGTCCACACATGGATTCAGCCTGCCAAATCTCCACTTCATATACCAAGTTAGTTCACAGTGGCTCAGGTTTCCCAGAAAAACGGAGCGTCGCAATCCTATGGTAGCGTAGACTCGTGAGCACTAGTCGTGACCCCTCTTCAGCCAGTCCCCGCTAAACAGTGCTCCGCTCCTCGTGCTCATGCCCAGTAGCGGTGAAAGATGCACAATAGATGTGCTCCCTTATGGGAGGTGTGTCAGCAATACCCTCACCGCCGCTGTCCCTATCCAGGCCTTACTCTCTTATCTGCTCCGGTCAGGGGGCCATTCCTCATGTTCTGGTGTGCAACCACAGGACCAAATTCAAACGGTGCGTCACCCTCACCGGGGGCTGTTCCGGAGTCGCCCTCTCAGGACTCCTCTTTCCAGGAGGCCAGAACACGAGCCGACGATTTCCCCTGCGCACCCCGTGGCATGCACCAACAGTCAATCTCCCGGGGTCATGGGCAGCACTACCGAGGCATGGGGCTCCGTCGGGGTTCCAATTCCCCCGTCCCTAGCCTCTAGATGGTTTGTGCGGCATTCCCCTCGCTTCGGGCCCACGTCCTCTGATTGTGCAATCTACCCGCTATCGCCGCAGCTCGCAGGCCGCGACCGCCCCCCCCGTGGACCCGTGTCCGCCTCGACAGCCAGGGGGCCTGGGCTAGATCGCACCCCACTCACCGCAGCAGGTTGGGGGGCTGGCGCCACAGCCCCTTCACGGTCCGTTGGGGTCATTCGCTCCGCCGCTCCTTCTCCAGCTCACTCGGCACAGCCTCAAGCGTCCGGAGCTGCAGGGACCCCGTAACCGGACACAGCCCACTCCGCTCGGCAATCCGCCCCTGTTGGAAGCGTCCGCAGCGCAGGACGTCTCAGCCCTCAGCTGTCTCGCACACACAGGTAACCCGGACCTCGATGGGTCCCCCGATGAGTTGCCACTCCGGCTCAAGCAGTGCCTTGTCCCCCCAGCGGCTATTTCTCCACGACATACGGCCTAGGCTCGAGCCTTTCTCATCAGAGCCGCCGCCATTTTGGGTCGTGCGGCAGCAAGCAAACCTCGGTCACGAAGCCAGCCCAAAGTACTGATCCGCGTCTGATTTGCAATCGGGCGAGTGCCGGGATAGGTCAGCACCACTCTGACCGTTCTCAGTGCAGCCGGGCAGGTCAGATAACTTTAATATTACAGGATTAATGTGGGGATCTGTGTGGAGCTCGGCGCTCACGCAGCCTGCTCCATCGGTTTCCAAGCCACGCCCCATCTCAATCTAGAGCAAATGATGGCGTCCAAGTGCTAACCAGAAGCTAAATACACCTAGGCTCCGTCCAGGAGTCACAAGAGACCCTCCAGTTTGTGACCCAGGACCCAAGCCTGAACCCAACAGGATCCAGAAGCCCAATCTAAAGCAAATCCAAAGACTCTACTTAAATCCAACCGACAGGACCCAAGCCTGAACCCAACTGGATCTGGAACACTATCTAAATAAATCCCTAGAAGCTACTTGAATCTAAGAGACACCACGAGAACCAGAAACAATCCAACCACACTACCTTGGACAAGCTCTGCAGTGTAACCGACAATGGCTGCCCAGGTCTAACCCCTGATCTACTTCAGCGGCCTCCAGACCCGCCACTCTTTAATTGGGAACCAACCCCCTGTCCAATATAGACAATATGCCTTCTGCCGCGCTTAACCACCACTTCCCGATCACCTTGAACTACCTAAAACCGCATGGCCCGAACTCCTACTCGATCAGCTTCCCCCCAACCTCTCACCCAAAGCACAAAAACAACTTAAACACAAACTGATTAGACAGCACCCCGAACTACTAATCACAGACATATATCACTGCTCCTCCAAAGGCCAGATTAAAATGGATCGTATCTTTCACACTGAAAGACCCAAAGAGTGGAACTCGATCACAAGATCACAACTTCACATCTCGAAAATGACGAATACACCACTCAGCTGCAAACTAACAATCTATATCCCCAACCGTTTGAAGCGAAGGGGGAATACTTCTGAGACCATCTACCAGAACGGCACAGTCTAAATTCAAGCTAATAGCGACAACATTGAGGCTTTGGACTCACTCTTCTCCTCACTTCGGTCTACCTCCTCTCATGCCCCCTTTCCCCACCCCATCTCCAATCCACTCATGCGCCCCCTATTCACAACACTAGCCTTCCGACACGTGACAACACCCTCACAGCTGCCACCTCGAACAAGGCCCCATTCCCACACCTGACCACCTCCTCGTCCACCCCCCGCCTACTCCCCTCCTCCTACTACTACGATGGACCACAATACACAGTCCTCGACCCCCACCTACTTCCCTATACCCACACTCATTAGAACGCGGCAGCCACAACATGACCTTCCACTCGCTACGCCCTCGGCCCTGTTCAACGACCACACGGACTACTCACTCTTAAAAACGCTGCCACAACATGGTACTCCACTCGCTGTGCCTGCAGTCCCGCCCAACGACCTCATGGACAACACTCTATCTATTAGGCGACAAGACAGCAGCGCTAGGATTCCCCTCTCCCGAAGGACCCCATTCAGAACCACCCTACCCCCACCCTTGAAGAGACGGGTCAGCGTCTCACCCTGCTGGAAAGCCAGCTAACCATTGTAATCCAGGGTTTCAACGAAATCCTAACCAACCTCGTCTTGCTCCTAAAACTTTACCAAAATCCCCATAACTCCCCCACTCACCAATGGCTCCCCCCCGTCGCCCCACCACAGGGGGATCCCAACCCCCCCTCGAATCAAATTCGGAATTTAGAACGTACCAGCAGAACCCCTAGTGAAGCAGCAGATCTTGCCTCCTCATACGACACCCCAGCTACTGCCACCCCTCTATCCAAAATCCAGGTGATCACAGGATTCAGAAGTGGCCTTTCCCCTCCTAAACACCCCAGACCTCAAGCCTCCCTTTCCAACATCCTCAGGGCCCCTCTTAAGAAGAACCCCACTCAGGCACTCTCCACCAAATGCATGCTCATAAACTGCAGATCAGCCTCTAAACATGCAACTGAACTAGTAGAATCCGTCCTCACCCATGACATAGACATAGCTTTCATCACCGAGACATGGCTAAACAAATGCTCGACACCAATCTTGGACACTCTTGTGCCACCAGGCTTTGCAATCATCAACAAAGTTCGAAAAGACCAACAAAAAAAAGAGGTATAGCAATCATTCATAACAACAATATATCGGTGACAGAAATTGTCCCCTCTAACTATAACTCTTGTGAGTGCCTTTCCGCCAACATCAACACAAGTGACAAGATAATCCAGTGCCATCTCCTATTTCATCCCTCAGGAAATACATCCGCATTCACTGATCACTTGTCCAACCTCATTGCTCATTGCTCACTCTGAGACACAAACAACCTAATTCTGGGAGACCTGAACCTACACTGGAACGAAAACAACAACCTGGTAATCCAGAACCTAAATGAGCTGCTACACAGCAACAACCTTACCCAGCACTGCTCAGAAGTTACCCACAACAAAGGAGTGACCCTTGATGCCATCATCTCCTGACAAGACACCATCACGATCGATCAGATCCTACCTGTGGACTGGTCTGATCATCACCTCATCCTATTCCACATCACTCAACCAATCACACATCAACCCCCTACCCAAGACCCCCTCAAATGGACTAGAAATCTTAGACAGATCTCCATGGCCGTCTTCGAGGAAAGGGTAGGCTCACTCCTGCCTACCTCCACGGACCTCTCTACAACAGAACTAACCACTCACTATAACTCTACTACAACTTCTATACTAGATCAATTAGCCCCCCTGAAACCAAAATAAACTAGGAACACTCCATCTAGATCCTGGTTTAACTCAGACATCAATGCTGAAAGAAGACAACTAAGAGCTGCAGAACGACGATGGAGGAACAACCCCTCTAAAGACCTTCACGAGTAACTCAAAACAACCCAAAGGAAATACAAAAAACACATTAACAATGAAAAAGCCACCTTCTTCTGCACCGCCCTGGACAAGGCGAAAAACAGACCCAAAGAACTATTCAACATCATCAGACAACAAACCCTCTGCTGCCCCAGGACAAGTCTCCAAAGACCTGTGCAACAACTTCACCAACTTCTTCATAAACAAAATCACCAAGATTGAGCTCACACTAGACGTCAACCTCAACACCTCTTGCCCACTCTCACCCCGAGAAACCGAAGCCAATGCACGAAAGCACCCCATGAAAGTCTGGAAATCCTTCAACCCAATTCCGGAAACCGAAATTCTCAAACTGATCACCAACTCCAAACCCGCAGCTCACGCATTAGATCCCTTACCCGCTCAATTGACTAAAAAGCTGAAACTCTTCATAGCTCCATACTGGTGCAAGATCATAAACAGCTCCTTGAGCACTGGCGTCATACCTGGCTGTCTCAAAGTTGGCCAAGTCACTCCACTCCCGAAAAAACCTGAACTGACACTAACGATCTGAACAACTTCAGACCTATTTCCAATCTCCCCCTCCTTGCCAAGATCCATGAAAAGTGCGTTCTTTCACAATTGACTCAGCACATGGTCAGCATCAACCTTCTTGATCCCCACCAATCGGGCTTCAGAAAAGGCTATAGCATGGAGAGTGCAATCCTTAACATAGTGGATGACATTCACAAATCTCTAGATACCGACAAATGCTGCCTACTCATTCTCCTGGACCTATCGGCAGCCTTTGACACAGTGGATCACAATCTTCTCATCAAGGCTCTTCAAGACAGGGTAGGAGCTGACGAGGTGGTCATACAATGGTTCTCCTCCTTCTTACACAACCGCTCCCAACGGATAAAAATCAAAACCTTCACGTCCAACTCACACCCTGTCAACAGAGGTGTCCCACCAGGGTAAGTGCTCTCCCCTCAACTATTCAACATATGTATGGAACCTCTCACCTCCCTACTCAAAAAAGCCAACATTGGGGGGCGGAGCTAGCAAAGGAACGTAATGGCCGCAGTTTAAGCGAGCTCCTCCGGGCGCCCGCTATCATCATCCCAATCCTACACTACAGACGGTGGATTCACGCTGAAAACACCAGTAATAATTAGCCTGCCACATAAACTACACTCGACGATGTTCTGGCGGCGTGTGGACTTCCAGACATGACCCAACCTGATCCTGAGGGAGACCGCGGCCTGCGGAGTGGCGGACGGCAGTGAAGCACCGGCATAGGGTGGAGAGCCGGGCCGCGACGCAGAACACATTGATCGGGCTGCGGTAGCCCCGCCCACCGCTGAGACGAGGGGACGTGATGTCGGAGCCCCGAGAAGGCACCGGCCCCCTGACTGCGGGACCTTGATTAGATGCCCACGGGCTCCAGGTACGTGGGAGCCTGCGTCCTGGCCCTGCATACCCCTGCTGCGCACTGAAAGTGGAGGCCTACGTGGGGACACAGAAACGCTGAGTAAGGCAGAGGGGGATACGTGGAGGCAGGAGGCAGGCACAAATCCCCAGACCCACCATGACAAAGGCACGAGAAACAGAAAGTAGGACCACAACACTCAGTAAGGGCACATAGACCGCCACTGCAAGGTAGCTGACCAGTGCAGGGAGACCAGAAGCCCGAAGCGTGCGCACGTGTGGACACCGGCCCCTTGAAGACCCAGAGACGCACTAGACCAAGCCCAGGAATTGGCCCCTGCTGGAAGGAGAAACATCATTGCATGGCCTATTAGAGAGTGAAGTGCCGACCTTTAGGGACAGCAGGAAGACACGCACTGCGTACCAGCCCGAGTGCTTTAAGAGGACCTGTAGAATAAATAAACAGCAGGTACAGCTCGAAAACAGGAAACAAGGCCACACTAGCGGTGCCTGCTTGGACACATCTGTACCCGCGTTCACCGCGGATATCGGCCTAAAACGCAGACGGAGACCTGCGCACGGTGGAGGATCGGACACCGGCGACCGCACAAAACCACCGCAGACCACACTGGGTTGCAATGGGGAAGCCAGATAAAAACAAACCGAAACTGAACTTTGATCAATCAAAGAAAATACAGGACCCAACCGGTGATGAACACCAAGCAGCTCTGCCGCCTGTGCAGGGAGCGGGAGGAATCACAGCGGACAGTGTGCAATCAATGTTTGTAACGATCCAAACTGCGCTAACGAACATCAACGGGAAAATTGAAAACCTCACACACAGAGTCGACCGCATGTCCGAACGGCTACATAGACACACCGAAAGAATCGACATGGCCGAACGCAGGATATCGGATCTGGAAGATGTGAGCACGCAAGTAACATCAAAACAGACCGGAGTGGACAAACAAATAGCAGCGCTGACTGCAAAAGCTGAGGATTTGGAGGCCCGGTCTAGGCGCAGCAACATAAGACTCATGGGCATTGCAGAAACAACAAACACAGGCCCAATGGAGAAGTACGTGGAGCACCTCTTGATTACGCTGCTAGGCAGAGAGACTTTTTCAGAGGTCTTCCTGATTGAAAGGGCGCATAGGTCTTTAGCCCCGAAGCCACCAGTGGGAACGAGACCACGGCCTATCATAGCTAAATTACTAAACTACCGGGACCGAGACGCGGCGTTGCGGAAGGCACGCAAACTTGGCACCTTCAAGCATGAGGGGAAGGATATAGCCCTGTACCCCGACTTCACGCAATCAGTCCAAGAGGCGAGGAAGAAGTATACGCAGGCAAAGCAAAAGCTCTCTGACTTACAGATCCCATACGCCATGCTATATCCAGCCCGGCTGAAGATCACTGACGAGGGATCCACGAGGATCTTCAATGAACCTAAGGAACTCCTGAAATATCTGCAGACGAGGAAATCAAAAGGGGAACGCAGAAGCTCACCAAGAGACAGACAACAAGACCAAGGGCACATGTCAGATGTCCAATGATGCGATGATCTGAAGCCGCTATACACGTAACACCTGTGCATAAGAGTAATAGACTGTAGAGACTCCAAACTACTGACACTGAGCCCACTAGACCCACCGACAAACTGCTGGAGGACGGATGGTGCTGGGGACAATCAGCCGTGAGCTAAGATGCATTGAATTGCTCCCCCCCCCAGAAGTACTGAGCAGAAGATCGGCGGCTCAGATAAGTCGCAGGAGAAATGTATTAATTTGCGTATAAATGTGAAATGGTGAGGTTGTCATTCCTATGTTGTAAAGAATTCAAATGTTACATTGAGGTGACAGATACTGGGGTGACCACAGATTTAGTGCACTTTTATGCTGAGGAAGAGGCCCCCCTCAGGGAGTCAAGATAGAGGGGGAAACATCCCTGCCCACCTGTGTGCACTACAACTGTTATTTACTTTGGGGATGTTTACGGATACGCATGCTAAGGAGGGAGTGGGATGCATGGTAACGCTGGGGGAGATATCTTCGTCGAGGGTTTTTTAGGCGAAGTGGGAGGGGGAGGGACGGGGAAGTTTTTTTTTAAACTCACCAAGCAGCAGTAGACGACGTCACATTCTGCTTGAAAGATTATACACGACTAAGTGCAGAGATCCCAGACAGAACAGATCACAATTTTTCTGTAACACATGGCTGAGACGAGACAACCAGTTAGGACATTGACCCTTATGACCTGGAATGTGAGGGGCCTGCAAGACCCGCGCAAACTCAGGAAAATCTTCGCATACTTAGACAGACACAAAGTAGACATTGCCTGCATCCAGGAAACACACACAACGCCCCAACGAGAATGCAAAATAGGGTATAGATGGGCACAGTACCGTGTGGCGTCCTCTTACTCGAACTACGCAAGAGGGGTATTAATACTGGTTAAGCGCAACATTCCCTTTACACTCATTAAAGCGACCACAGATGATCAAGGGAGACATATTATACTCAGAGGAATTTTGGAGGCACAGACCTTACAATTGTCACAGTTTATGTCCCCAACGTAGATGACTCACAGTTCTATGATAACCTCTGGAGCACACTCAGGGAGACGCAACCGATGGCAATAGTGTGGGGGGAGACTTTAACACATGCTTAGATCCATTACTAGATAGGGCCTCTGGTACCGAGAGACATGGGAAGCGAGCCACCCGTTCAATCCTAGAGGGGTTGGAAGAATGGTCCATGGTGGACGTGTGGCGATTGAGACACCCAGCGAGGCGAGAAGGTACTTGCACCTCACTTTCTCACAACACCTGGTCAAGAATAGACTAATGGCTGTGTGGTAAATTTTAATTACCTATACGGAATTTATGCGGTAAAGTTCAATACGAATAACTCAGTCAAAATAAGAAGGCAGAGTCCGTGGTATTTGAGGTTTAAAGTGGGGTTTATTCCTTAAAAAGGAATTGGTTCGAACCAATGGTAGCATGACCCATCGCCACGAAGGTTCAGGGTGGAAATTGCAATGGACATGTACAATGATTTATTAACATGAAACCATATATATAGTCATTTCATACAGTAGCATTGAATGCAGAAGGCGTAACAGCTGAGAGAAACGAGATAAGAACAGGAATACGTAACAGAAGGCGTGCACTAGGGCGTATACGGAGGTGTGTGCAAGAAACGTCACATGAAGGAGTCATAAGTGGGTGGATCCCTAGAACGATCCTGCAGAGTCAGCAAAAACATGTGGCAGAGATGCGCGTGCAGCAGCATGACGTATGATTGACGTGTAACTGGAGGGTGAAAGGGAACTTGACATTTAGCCCTTCATGAGGAGACAGAAGTCTGGGATGTCAGAACAACCTAATCCCAAATCATATCTAATATCTTGTGTTTGAGGAACTGTATTATCTAGAAGGAAAGGTCTCTCGGGCAGAGGCTATTCTATACTGACTGCTAGTGCGTGCATATGCGACTACGTGTCTACATGAGATGTGAGGGGCCATGGGCCTACCATGGTAACGGAAGCTATGAATTACTTGCATGGAGACAGTGGGGCCGGGCCCTTTGCTCTGCAGCTGGGAAGGATGTTTACCTAAACTACTAGACAGGAATGTATTTTTCGAGGAGCGGAGCAGATAACTTGAAGGCTGAATACAGTCTTGGCAGGCAAGGCTGGCCGAGCCTGGCACAGCTCGCCGCGCAGAGAGTAAGTCAAGGGTCAGGAAGCAGCAGGCTGCGGCTTTCAGAGGCAGAAGGGAGAAAGAGGCTCGATGGCAGAAAACAAGGCCTAACTCGCCAGGGCCAAGAAAACATGAAAGTGCACCATGTAAAGACGTTGGCAAGGCATACTTAGGAACTGAATATCGGACCAATTCATGGTGCATCTGAAAGAGGACATGTTAACGTTGGACGCAAATGTATTTGCGTCTTCATAGCTGGTTGTGGAGGGAACTTACATGTACTAGAAGCATGTACATGGAGCTGTTGGGGTCTACGATAGGGGACACAATTGACCATAAAAATTCATATTACCTCATTCCCTCCTTGTCCCCTACGGACCCTTCATGATATATCAATCCTCATTAATCGATCAATCTGTTCATGTAACATCATTTGCTCTTCTTTCTTCTTATGGCGTTTTGAATGGGGACTTGAATGAGGAATACATGATGTGGCACACAAGCCGCAAATGGCTGGCCCACATTGCAGACATAGGCAACAACTGAATACTATGAGAAGGCCAATACCTAGGAAAGATAGGACTTTCCATCCCAAGGCTGACAACGTTGTCCAGAACCAACCGGACCAAGTCCAGGTGCCTGGATTCTGATGTATCAGACTGGCAATCTTATGAAGACGGGTAATAGCTTTATATACTGAAGGCGCGTTTTCTGGAATGAAAACACAGCAGCTCGACCCGATGACCTTACAGGCTCCGCCCCTATCGGCCAGGATGACGTCAAGGACGAGACGATTTTGAAGAACAACAATCCGCATAGCAGACTGCTCCTCTGTCAAGTTACCTAGGGCAGAAGTAGTTTCATTCACTACTGCTTCAAGGGTTCTAGTTAATTTTCGTATCAGTTTACTATTAAAGACAGCACCTAGGTAGGGAAAGAAACCTTTATTGAAATCTGTGTATTGCTCCCATGCCGTTTCGGTATAGTCGACAATCGGGAGATCTCTCTGTGGTCTATTGTGTACTAGATGAGTGTTTCTGTGATAGTCAGGAGGGGCTAGGAAAACAGGTGGCAGAAGGAATGCAATGTAACAGGTGCCATCCCAATCTAGAGGTAAGCGTATATATGCGGTATGACCACAAACGAAGTAGGAATGACGTGTAGCTTTAAACGTAGACTTGCCCTTATCACTGAATTCGATCACAGTAGTACATCTACTATGACCCAGGTGTACTGAACCATTCTTTCTGACACATAATTCACCTTTAACTGGAAGTACGGACATGGCGGGCAAGACTTGTTCTACTTCGGATTCAACACTGAGAATCATGAGGTTAAGTGTAAAGTTACCTAATCCATATACTTCATTTTCTAGATCAGTTCCTGTCCTTTTGGGGAGACCCTCCTTGTCAGGGAAACATACTTTATGCAAAACAGTGTTCAGGTTTCCCCATACCCAGTTACCCTGGTAAACTACGGAGTCTGAATCCAAGGAATTAATCAAACTAAACCATGCACCACAGGACCCATTATGTGTGAACGGGTACAGAAAAAGAGGCAGAACTCCTTTGTATTTCTGATAGGGAGGGAGTCGGCCACATATCCAACAATTAGTAGCATTGCTGGTCTGATGGGAATGATGTAACATACTGATGAATGTTTTGTTGCGCAGCGCAAGTCTGTAAGATAGTTCGTGTGGGGGTAGTTCGCTAAAAGAATGCTCGGCAGTGACGTTGAAGGAAGAATTGGCACGCTTGAATATAGGATAGTATATGTGTAGAAGCACACTTGCAGCAATAATCAGAAGACTTAGAAAAGACATAATCAATAAAGTCACAATGCAATGGCTGCGAAGAGATTTGCAATATTCATGTTTCTTGAGCTGTTTCTGTCTATCTCTCTCTCTATTGGGGTCTAGGGGATACATGTCAGAAAACACGTTCAACCGATTCACCTAGGGGAGGACTTAAACAATTAAACTGTCTGACTTGCTAGACCTCAATTTGGCTTTATACTCCTGCTGTGGAGTTTTCTCTATCAGGGGAAGTTTAGAGTCACTAGTATCTGGACAGTCCTTAGAGGGGGAGGGTGAGTCAGTCTCTGGCAATGCACAAAATTTCTTCACGTGACTGGAGTGCAGCCACCCTTTGCGGCCCTCGACCTTGATTGCAGTCCTCGTGGTGAGAAGTACCAACTTCGGCGCCTGCCACCTGGGCTCCAGCGGGCTTTTCCTGTCGAAATTTCTTACAAGTACGATATCTCCTGGAGCAACGTCATGCGGTTTCACCTCGGTGTTGTCGGGAAAGGCTGCAGCGACCTGTGAACGACATGATTGTAGTGCAGACATCAAGGAGGCAAGGTAATCTGTCAACATATTACAATCGACATCGGTAATTTTTCTGGGCAAAGGCGTCCCCCACATATTCGGTGGTCTACCAAAAACCACCTCATACGGGGATAGCCCTGTTCTAGAATGGGCGACCATCCTCATGTAAAAAAGGGCGACTGGCAAAGCTACGATCCAGTCGACACCCTTCTCCTTACAGATTTTTGCAAGACGAGTTTTCAGGGTCTGATTGTGTCTCTCTACGAGACCTGCTGCTTCAGGATGTCGGACACAGTGGAACTTCCATTGGTAGCCTAGCAGGAGTGATACCTGCTTCATAAGCTCGGACGAGAATGGCTGACCGTTGTCTGAGTATACGACACGGGGCAAACCATATCGAGGGAAGAATTCACGAACCAGCTGCTTGGCAGTGGTCGGAGCAGTGTAATCTGGGACTGGATATGCTTCTGTCCAACGGGAAAGTGCACATACAACTACGAGGACATACTTGAAACCTCGACATCGCTCCATCTGAATATAATCCATCTGGAGGACTTCAAAAGGGTGATCGGGAGGATGAAAACCACCTTGTTCTACGGGAACACCTCTACCTGGGTTGAACTGACAACAAATCATGCAAGTACGCACTTTCTGTTTGGCTGCTGCTCGTAAGTGTTTATTGAACCAGAGATGTTGAATACTGTCTAACATGGCTTTTTCTCCTAAATGTGCTGGACTGTGTACTGTATTAATGATAACTTGAACCATAGAGTCGGGGAGAAACCATATAGATTTTCCCTTCGTCATCCATCCCTGATCTGTCTGGGTCCCTCCTAGTTCAATCCATTTCTTGATTTCATCTGGTGTAGCATGTGTCTGTATGTCAATTACATCTAGGGCGGGATCCTTAACTGTCATGCAATGTGTCGGTGTCGAGACTATTGTCTTTGTCAGGTCAGTGGCATGAATCTGATTCTGAGCTGTATGTTTTGCGGTTCGGTCTGCCAGGTCGTTACCCTGGGAAATAGTATCTGTAACCTTTGTATGTGCCTTGCACTTCATGATGGATATTGCTGTAGGCAGATGTATTGCATCTAACAGAGTTTGAATGAGGGGACCGTGTTGAATTTTGGCACCGTGAGAAGTCAAAAAACATCTCTCTCGCCAGAGGACACCGAAGTCGTGAACAACTCCGAATGCATAACGGGAATCTGTGTATATGTTAACTCTCTTGTTCTGGGCTTGAATACAGGCTTGTGTCAGAGCGATGAGCTCTGCTGCTTGTGCTGACAGGATGTCAATACGATTTGTTTCTATGACTTCAGTTTCTGTTGTGACTGCGTAAGCGGCCACTAATTCTCCTGTACTTGTTCTCATGCATGAACCATCCACATAAAGTGTCAGGTCTGGATCTGGTAATGGAGTGTCTGTCAAGTCTTGTCTGGGCGTTCGTCGTGATAGTAATGACTTCAATGCAATCATGTGCCAATGGGTCTGTTTCAGTTAATGGCAAAAGTGTAGCAGGATTCAATGTATTACAACGTCTAATTTCTATGTGTGGCTGAAATAATGTCAATTCATAACCTGTCAATCTTGCTATAGTCAAGTGTTGAGTCTGTGTTCGATTTAAAAGAACTTCCACGGAGTGTGGAACTTGTACTGTCAATGGATGTCCTAACACTATTGAATCACTTTGTCTGATTGCTAGAGCTGTTGCTGCAACTGATTTTAAGCACGCAGGCAGAGCCTGGGCTACTGGATCCAATGTACTAGAAAAGTAAGCACATGGTTTGTGTGAACCTGCTTGATCCTGCGTGAGTACCGACAATGCAGTACCTTCACGTTCTGTGACAAAAAGTGTAAAAGGCTTGCTGTAACATGGTGTCGCTAAAACTGGTGCTTGACATAAGGCTTTCTTTAAGTCGTCAAAAGCTTGTGTATGTTCCTGAGTCCAAGGGAGGACAGTTGAAGACGCTGCCTCCTGAGTTGTTAACTGAATGAGTGGCTTTGCTAGAAATGCATACTGAGGGATCCATTGTCTGCAGTAAGAAGTGAGGCCTATAAAAGCCCGCACCTCCTTTTGTGTCTTGGGTGGTAACATGGTTGCAATTAACTGGATGCGATCGGGCGTTAGCTGTCTCCCCCATTTGGACAGCAAGTGGCCTAAGTAAACAACTTGCTGAACACAGAATTGCAGCTTCGAAGGGGATACCTTATGCCCCTTGTCAGCCAGGAAATGTAAAACCGTCAGTGACGCTAGTTCACATTCAGGTTCACTTCGGGCGGTGATCAGTAGGTCATCGACATACTGGAGTAGGGCAGTGTTTTCAGGCATGTGTATACTGTCTAGTTGTCTTTTCAGTGCTTGGCTATAGATGCTGGGGCTTTCTGTGAATCCTTGAGGTGCGCGTGCAAATTTGAAGCTTCGTCCATTTAAACAGAATCCGAAAAGGTATTGGCTTTCCGGATCAATAGGGACACTAAAGAAGGCGTTCTTCAGATCAATAACAGTAAAGAACGTTGCTTCAGAATCAATAGCTGTCAATAGAGATGATATATCTGGGACCACAGGGTACTGCGGTACAATGCATTTATTCAATTCGCGCAAATCAATAACCAATCGGTAAACTGGTGGTGCATTGGGATCTGTACGTTTAAGAATTGGAATGATAGGAGAATTACATAAATTCGAGTTGGTTTCTACAACCACTCCTTGTGCAATGAGCTCTTCAATGATTTTCAGTAAAGCCGCTACAGCATCGGGGGGTAACTTGTATTGTCGAATTCGTGGTAAAACGACACCTGGCTTGAGTGTAACTCGATACGGTGTAATGTGCATACAACCTACATCAGTGGGGCCTTGCGCCCATAAATGTGCAGGTACATTCTGTAATCGGGGATCAATATCTCTCAACACATAGTGACCTTTAAAGTCACGTAGGAACAACCGTACTCCTTCCGGGGAACAGCAAATAACAGCTCCTAGAGCTTTCAGAGTCTTGATACCTAACAAGTTTTCTGGACATGACTTTGTGAGCAGTAAATCTGTAGTACGTGTCAAAGGACCAACTGCAAGGGGAAGTGGTTGCGATACTTCATTAATAATAGGCTTGCCTGAAAAACCAAGGGAAACATTCTGTGACCCTGAGAGGGGTGCCCCTGGGACCTCGTCGTGACTTATCGTTGTTCGGCTTGCCCCTGTTTCAATTAAAAACTTTCTGTCTTTCCCTAATACTTGACTGTGTACATAAGGACCCTCTTGATCTACAGGAACCTCAATAAGAGGCAAGCCAACTTCCCTCTCTAGGCTGTTTCATGTGTATCGCTGATAATCTGGATAATCAGTCTGAGCATACTGGTACATCTGTTGTGATGCGTGTTGAGTTGCAGCAATCGGTTGGGGCTGTGGCACCGCTACTGTCTGTTGTGAGGCTTGCATAGGCTGGATATTCTGTGGTACTTGTTGTTGGACCTGGTCCTGTCTAGGAGGACGCGGTCTCTCTTTAGTTTTACCCGTAGCTATATTATGTTTCAAAACTGCACAATCGTTTATATAGTGACCTGGCTGTTTACAATAGTTGCATGTCCCTTTAACGGGAGCTGTTGAATTATTAGACTGTGTCGTGCCCTTTTTCTGACCGTCAGCTGGAACTGACTGAGCAACTAACATTTTCATTTTCGTGTCTTTCATGCGTCTCTGTTCGTGTTCATGTTCCTCTCTAATTCTATTCTGGTGGTACTGTAACATTTGTAACATTTGTGAAGGTGTATTTGCTTGCCATGTGCTCTCGACTTTCTGTACACGATTCTTAATTTGGGGCAGGGAATTTTCGACTAGTTTTGTTACGAAAAGATGTGGATATGACTCGCTACTTGCTTTCAGGCCACTATTAATACCAAAACATTTCTCAAAACGGGAATAAAAATCGCTAGTGTCTTCATCGGGTTTCTGTTTACAGGCTGAGATAGCATCCCAGTCTTCCTTTTTCGTGCTTAATAAACGTGGCAATACTTGTACTAACAATCCTGGTAACGCTTTAACTTTGTCTCCAAGCCCTAGGCCTGGAATTCGGGTATTTTCTTCGTTTTCTAATGCAGCCCAATCAATCTTTGCATTTCCCACTTCCCATTCTTTTTCTTTGAGTTTCTCGTAAATACCAGCAGGCAGTAGTACTTTCAATATTTTCATAAGGTCAGGATAAGTGTAATCACCCATGAGTAACATGTCTTTTATTTCACGATGAAAACCTGCTGGATCTTTGTCATGGCTGGGCACTAATTTTTTCATTTCCAATAATTCTATTTTAGTTATGGGCGTGTACACAAACACGCGTCTGAGCGTATTATCAGCATTCTGGACCGGATGCACTTCTCGCAAGGGGTTCTGTCTGTCTATGTAATACATTTTCCTTTCCATGGAGCGTGCTGAATCAGGCTGTGGACATAGGAAGGCACTATATCTGTGCCGATGTTCTAGAATTACTTTAATTAGATCGGTACCTAGACCTCTCCATTTATTCATGAGTAGTTCTGCTAATATATCAGGCAGGGGACCTGGATCGGAGTGTTGGCTTCTATACAATATGAGTAGGTGTTGTATCATGTACATACCAGCTAAACGCTTTTCGCTTGGTGTCATATTCAAAAACGTGTGTGCTAACGCATCCTCACTATATTTCTCAGGATTGTCAGCCCATTGTACTGCTGACCTAGCTAATTCTTGTTCGTCCATAGAATCGAGTACATGGTACCCCATTCGTTCTCGGAGTCTGTTGTCAGCGGCTTGGAATAAGTGTTCAGGCGTTCTCGGATTAGACATGGCTTCCTGAAAAATTCTTTTACTTTCTGGACGTACTGGACGCATTGAGTTATTATAGGGTCTTCCCTTACCTACATATGCTATCATTTCTCTGGCTGGTAATTGTGCTTGTCCTCCTGTCTCTTCTGGTGCGTCCTCCTCCCCCGAGGATTCAAGTTTGTCTGAATCTATTTCTGGTGCTGGCTGTCTTCTTTCATGTATCTTTATTACTGCATTTCTGATCCTTCGGTACATATTTTCTATACAAGCCTGTTTATCATGATTCCCGTCTGCTATATTCTGACCCCATCTATGAAGTGCTTTTATTTCTTCCGGGTTTGCACCCGGCCTATCCACTTCTCTTATTAGGCAGTTTATAAAAAACCGTAATATCTTGCCTTGGGTATCAACTTTTTGGTAAGCCATGGCCTCGCCAATACTTTCAGGACCTACCCCTGTTTGGACAAAATGATATATTCTATCTAGATGATCAACCATTCCAGGTAGTGTCAATAAAAAGTTTGTAACTCGTCGCAATCGTACTGATGCGAGCAGCATTCTATCGTCATTCTTTTTACCGGGTACTGGATCATATCTACAATCTGCAAGACGTTCTTTATATATGTAAAAATCGGCTGCTTGAGGTGTACGTTGTTGTGCTAGATCCCTATAAGTCCATCGATGTGTTGGTGGTGGGGTTTGAAAACCTATCGCCCCTCCTGACGCGCCTCCTGAGGCGCCGGATCCGAAGGGATTCGTTGGGTGTAAAGTAGGAGGAATGGGTGCGGGAAGAGGTGGAAGGACAGCCGGAAGTGTTGGAACGGGAGGAGGAGTAACTTGTCGCGGAGGTGGGGGTTGACTATCTCGGGGTCGAGCGCCGCCAGTAGGGGGTGTGCGGGGCGGTGCGGTATTAACATATTCGGGGGCTACATCGTCTAGATAGGAAGAAAGGAAAATATCCTTTGCGGTTTTATGATGCATTTTAGTCGGGAGCATTGGTGGTGGCAGATCTTTTGGTACTTCCGGGGTGGCCTTAGGTAAACCCTCGGCCAGAAGAGGATACATACCATTCATAAGGGTGTTTCGTTGTCTATCTACTTGTTCTATTTTTACTCGGATACCTTCCTCAACTAATACGTTTTCTCGGGCTTTGTCTGAATCCTCTCTACTTTTCTCTTCTTTTCTGTGTGCTTTTTCTGTACGCCTATGCGATTCTTTACGCCATAATTCAATGGCGTCTTTCTGAGACTGTCTGGCTTTCTTTTTCCGTAATGCTTCTTCTACTCTCATGATGCACTCGGCATCCCATGTCCCAGTAGCGGGCCATCTTTGATTCTCTGCTAAATCTTTAGTATAGTCTACCCACAAATCGAGATATAATACAGCGTCTAGGCCGTGCTTGTGGTACATAAAGTGCCCTGGAGTGTCCCTAGGTGGAACAGGCACTGCTTCTTCTAGAATCCCTTTTCTAGTTCCTATCTGTCTGAGTTTAGAGAACAGCGGCATGTTTCAGCCGTGCTACTCTGGGCTTGATACTTACTCGAATTCGGACACAACTAATACAGTAAACACAATAATGCAGATCGAACAATCACTCATACCACGACATTAAAACATACTAAAACATTTCAGAGCGAACAATAATGATTAGAATAAAACTAGCTAATTTCATACTGGATATACTGCTAAACAGTACAGATACACCGCTAAACAGTGCAGACCGGGTCTGCGTACCCAAACCCGTCTTGACCGGCACAAATTAATGCGCTCGTCTAGATGCGTCCCCAGCAACGGTACTCACCGGGAAGCACGGAACAGAAGGCCTCGGAAACTCGACACTGGACTGGACTCGACTGGACTCGACTCGTGACGTAACCACTTCGGACTTCGGAACTGGTGGGCCTCCGGATACCTCGGACTTTGCTCTCTCAGCTAGGCTCTGGTCGGGATCCTCCGCACTCCTCACCGCCTCGTCTGGGTGTCGATCGCAGCCTCAGTCACCTCCGTTGGCCTGAGGGAGATACAGGAAATCCTGCGGGTACGCGTAGTTGTCCGTCAGCGCTGTGGCAGGGGACCAGGCCTGCAACGCACCGCCGGCGCATGAGGGGGGGGAGGGGTCCCTATTCGGGCGCCAAATTATGTGGTAAATTTTAATTACCTATACGGAATTTATGCGGTAAAGTTCAATAAGAATAACTCAGTCAAAATAAGAAGGCAGAGTCCGTGGTATTTGAGGTTTAAAGTGGGGTTTATTCCTTAAAAAGGAATTGGTTCGAACCAATGGTAGCATGACCCATCGCCACGAGGGTTCAGGGTGGAAATTGCAATGGACATGTACAATGATTTATTAACATGAAACCATATATATAGTCATTTCATACAGTAGCATTGAATGCAGAAGGCGTAACAGCTGAGAGAAACGAGATAAGAACAGGAATACGTACCAGAAGGTGTGCACTAGGGCGTACACGGAGGTGTGTGCAAGAAAGGTCACATGAAGGAGTCATAAGTGGGTGGATCCCTAGAACGATCCTGCAGAGTCAGCAAAAACATGTGGCAGAGATGCGCGTGCAGCAGCATGACGTATGATTGACGTGTAACTGGAGGGTGAAAGGGAACTTGACATTTAGCCCTTCATGAGGAGACAGAAGTCTGGGATGTCAGAACAACCTAATCCCAAATCATATCTAATATCTTGTGTTTGAGGAACTGTATTATCTAGAAGGAAAGGTCTCTCGGGCAGAGGCTATTCTATACTGACTGCTAGTGCGTGCATATGCGACTACGTGTCTACATGAGATGTGAGGGGCCATGGGCCTACCATGGTAACGGAAGCTATGAATTACTTGCATGGAGACAGTGGGGCCGGGCCCTTTGCTCTGCAGCTGGGAAGGATGTTTACCTAAACTACTAGACAGGAATGTATTTTTCGAGGAGCGGAGCAGATAACTTGAAGGCTGAATACAGTCTTGGCAGGCAAGGCTGGCCGAGCCTGGCACAGCTCGCCGCGCAGAGAGTAAGTCAAGGGTCAGGAAGCAGCAGGCTGCGGCTTTCAGAGGCAGAAGGGAGAAAGAGGCTCGATGGCAGAAAACAAGGCCTAACTCGCCAGGGCCAAGAAAACATGAAAGTGCACCATGTAAAGACGTTGGCAAGGCATACTTAGGAACTGAATATCGGACCCATTCATGGTGCATCTGAAAGAGGACATGTTAACGTTGGACGCAAATGTATTTGCGTCTTCATAGCTGGTTGTGGAGGGAACTTACATGTACTAGAAGCATGTACATGGAGCTGTTGGGGTCTACGATAGGGGACACAATTGACCATAAAAATTCATATTACCTCAGCTGACTACCCAGGACGTGTGCACGTGGACAAAGGAAATAGAACACCTACCTAAGACACTGTCCGACCACTGTCCGACCACTCCCCTGTGCGGCTTCTGCTAGAGATCCCCACTCATACCCCGAGAGAATTCACATGGCGTCTTAGACCATCAACGCTGAAAGATCAAGTGTTCTGTGGGGAATTGAGACAGGCTATAGAAGACTTCTTTCAGATTAATGCTGGGACAGTGGAGAGTTATAGGACGCTGTGGGAGGCCTTCAAAGTGACCATAAGGGGCCACTGCATTAGTAAGCATGCCGGCATTCTTAGAGATATTAGACAGCAACTAACTATGGTAGAACGAGAAATTCAAACACTGGAAGCTGAGTATGCCGCCACGTTACAGGACTCCCTTCTAGCAGACATACGAAGCAAAATAAATACATATAACGAATATGCAGACACAGAAGTAAAATATTTATCTAAACAATACACGCCCAGAGCATATGGTGAGGGAGGAAGACCGGGCAGAGCACTGTCGGAAAAAACTAAACCAATGCGGGGCACAGCACTTTTAACAACCATTACGAACGATCAAGATGAACAGGTACACGATACTCCCTCCATACTGGACGGTTTCACAAAATATTACACTACACTATACACCGCAAAGACATCACATGCACAATCAGATATTCACAAATACTTGGACGATATAGGCCTGGCTTGGCTCTCTGACACCCACAGGGAATATTTAGGCCATCAAATCACAGAAGACGAATTTAAAGAAGCGATTAGCTCACTGCCTAATAATAAAGCTCCGGGACTGGATGGCCTACCGGGAGAATGCTACAAAGAATTCAAAGACTTGCTGATACCGCAGCTGGCCCAGCTATTTGGGGAAGCGAATGAAGAAGGTGCCCTCCCGATGACATTACGTGAAGCATTATTAATAGCTCTCCCAAAACCTGGCAAAGACCCCAGCTTTTGTGAATCATATCGTCCTCTCTCCCTTATAAATATAGACATGAAAATACTGGCCAAGATATTAGCAAATCGAATACAACCATTGCTACAACTCCTTGTACTACCAGACCAAGCGGGATTCATCCCCACAAGATCCACAACTCAAAATATTCGCACGATCTTCACGATGTATCAAAGACTGAATCCTGACTTACCGGCAGCAGCTGCACTACTAGATGCAGCGAAAGCCTTCGATTCGGTGGAGTGGGATTTTATGATCACCGTTCTGTCCAGAATGGGATTCCCGCCTGCGTTTTTGAAATGGATTGCCCTATTATATAATGAACCCAGAGCACGAGTGCGCATCAACGGGCACACCTCCCAACACTTTGAGATAAACCGCGGAACAAGACAGGGATGCCCGTTGTCCCCAATATTGTTTGCGCTCACGCTAGAGCCCCTTGCATGCAAAATCAGACAAAACCACCCAGAAACGGCACTACAGTTTAGCATCCAGCCTGTAGGCATATCTTTATATGCCGATGACATGGTCCTATATACCAGACACCCAGACACGAATCTGAACCTGCTAATCAGGGAATATATCAAATTTGAACAATACTCTGGCCTTAGTATACATTGGAACAAATCAGTAGTGATCCTGTTAACCGAGAAGACCCCGGAACCCACCTTGGACTACCCACTGAACTGGATTACGGATCCGGTAAAATACCTGGGAGTATGGATACACCGAGACCCAGAGACGGTGGTTAGGGCGAATTACGGAGCGGCAATACATAAATTGGAAGATCAAATTGAAAAATGGATCAAATTGCCCCTATCGATGGCAGATCGCATAGCGCTCCAAAAGATGGTAGTCTTACCCAGATTCCTCTACTTGTTTTGGAATATCCCTATCTGGCTTACAAATACGTTTTTTGCCAGATTACGCACAGCGCTACAACGGCTCACATGGGCCAGAAAACAGCCCAGGGTGAGTTGGAGGGTACTCACGAAACCGTACCACCAGGGAGGATTTGCGGCCCCTGACCTACAACTGTACTACTACTGTGCACAGGCACACCACACACATTATTGGACGCAACCGCACTCTCACATCCCACATAACTAACAGAATACGTGGTAGACCCTGTGGAGAACTACCCTAATGATGTAATACATCCAGTCAAATGTACATCCAGAGCATGGCACGTGTTAGCGACACGAGCAGGGAAACTACCTCTATACGCACCTGCACTCCCCTTGCCGAACCATCCCCAACTGTCGGTCACACAAGAGCAGAATATGAGGAAGGTACTGGGAGAGATGGGGCTAGTGACGATGGGCACGATATTCCCGCATAATACATTAATCTCACTACAATGCCCATCTTTAAGTACACACCAAACGCCACTAAAAACGTTTGCCTACTTACGGTTAAGGGCAGCAATAAAATACTTATACGACACATTCCCGGCTGAACCCACAATGCTACAGGCCCTTCAGACGTTAATTACAGCGCCAACACGAGCAAAACTAGTAACAAAACTATATACTGCATCACAGAACGAACAATATGCGGACCTGGATAGGGCATTGGCAAGGTGTGTGGAGACTACTGGGGCGCCTATCTCAGAAGACGAGTGGAACTATAGCTGCACACAACTACACCTACTTACACCAAATTACAATCTACGAATTATACATTTTAGATTCCTCCACCAGACCTATTACACGCCAGACAAACTGCACGGATATGGCCTCCGGACAGATGATAAATGCCGGAGATGCTCTGCCCCCGAGCAGACTTTCTCCATAAGGCCTGGGCGTGTTCCAAACTGGAAAAATATTTGTATGAGGTGCTAGCAGCACTCACCTGTATGTTGGCTGAACCGCTCCCGAATACACCCAAGATGTGCCTCCTGGGCACCTACAAGCTCAAACAACCAAGACGGCGCAAGTTACTAGCGGTGGGGCTCTTACTAGCGAAAAGACGTATAGCCATCAAATGGGGCAGTAAACGCCCGCCCCGTTTTAAGGACTGGCTGTCCGATATGGTATATTGCAAAAAGACACTGGGAACTCATGAGGAACAGCTGCCGCAGGCATCTAGACCTATCGACTTTTGGCAGCCACTTCTGGACTATTTGCAACAACAACAGGAGGAACAGATGTCAGATAACGAGAATGCGACAGGTGGAAATGGGGTAAGCACTGAACCAGGGAACTCTGGGTAATATCTGCAGATCTAGCCAACTGTAAGACTGTCATAAGGATCAATCTACCGATACCTGTACGTGTTACATGTGTACATTGTAATAACGGCAGTGTTGACGTGTATATATGTCCAGAATTAAATCACTATGTTCGTAAAAAGCCATCTTTCAGTATAATGTTGTGTAGAAGAGCAATAGAATGTGCTTTAAGACCAATATATCTATGTACCATTGTATAATGTCTCTATGTCGCTGCTTGGTGAAATAAAAAATAAATAAAAAAAAAAAAAAGCCAACATTACCTTTCACCTCTATGCAGATGACACCCAGATCTATCTGGAAACCTCCTCCTTTGAAGATATTCAGAGACTAAACAAAACTCTTAAAGAAGTCCGGGATTGGCTAGCCATGAACCACCCCAAGCTCAACCAAGACAAAACTGAAATTCTCCTTATCTCCAACATAGAAGAAAACCCCCAAATCATGGATTGGCTTAAAGAATCGATGCTCTCAACTGTAATCTCACTCCGGCTAACTCCACTAAATAAAACCCTTCATCCCACCTAACGACCTCAAACAAGCGACCCATCCTCACTGGTACAGCGAAATACCACCTAGCCCCCCTCAAAACAACTCTAAACGCAGCAGCCAGAATGGTCAGCGGAGTCAAAAAAATTTGAGCACATTGCACCCACAATCAAAGGTCTAAAATGGCTCCCAATAGAGATGTGTGCCAGCTTCATAACTGCCTGCCTCACGCACAAAGCCCTCCACACAGGGAAACGTGAATACCTGGCCTCCAAACTCAAAAAGGAGGGCCAGACAAGGAACCTTAGGAGTTCCAACTCCCTTCTGCTCATTCCTATGAAAACACGCAAACAGAAAACCGCTGCATGATCCTTCACTGAAAACGCTCCCAGAATCTGGAACTCCATTCCAACTGACATTAGGACTATCCCGTCCTTTGTAAAATTCCAAAAACTCCTAAAATACCTCTACCTCAACTGTGCCTTCCCGGACAGGTAACCAGCACTGAAGGGCACATACTTACATTCCGCAGCACCTTGAAACTTTGTCACCATAATCTACCTCCTCCTAGCACCCTTTCGCCCCTCCAAGCTCCCCCTCCCTGAATATGGTTCTGCACAAGACAATCATTCACTCTGCGAGGCTCTCAGTACTGCTCTGCCTCAATGTTGCACTACATGCCGGGACTTCCGAACCAATTTATATACCTATGACTATTTGGGATTCCGGTATTATAACTGTTGTAAAATGCTCCGATACCCTCAGGTCTGGCTAGCGCTAAATAAAGCTACTTAAATAAATATATGTTTGGACTGATGCTGCTGGTTTTTCAACTCTGAGAGGGCACTGAGGCCTGCTATCCAGACCTCAGTGCCAGTGATTTAAACCCTTACAAAGTGTGTGTCGAATTGGCTATCCTCATTTGTCAGAGACTGACTTACTCATAAGGCCCTATTATATGCTACACTGGGTACCCAAGGAATGCAAGGCAGAAGGCCCACCCAGGGCTGCAGCACTGATTGTGCCACCCTGTGTGCGACAAAGTACACAATGGCTCCCTCCCTGCCACTGCAGACTGGAAGGGCAGTGGTAACTGCTAGTTCAACTAGGGGCGTGACAAAGATGGCCATCGAGTGAGTGGCTCGGTGCAGCGCTCTGGACATTTGCACCCTATAAGGCATCTGATCCCCTTAGGTGTGATTCCTGGAACTGACACTATTAATTATGGCCGCGGGGGGGGGTTGGGCAATCACAGGGCCATTTCCAGGAGGGTCTTGGCAGCTACACAGAACTCAGAAGCCGTTTGGGGATGCGGACAGCACTCCAGGCAGACGTCAGAGGCTTGCATGTTCAACTCAAGTCTCCCGACATTGCTGCTCGGCTGGCCTGAAACTGTCCGGCCCCCAACCCGATCTCTTGGGGGCCACGGAGGTGACTGGAGGACGTCTCATCCACCTTAAGAGGCCCACGGGGTGACTTGCTGCGTGGATGCACCTGGAGAGGCCTGGCTTGGCCTCCGCGACAGTTAGGAGTGGTGCTGGGCCCCCAGAGACAAGGACCAGCCAGAGAGATGGACGTTGTTGGGATTTGCTGGACCGTGGATGGGAGGACAGCTTCCCCCATCACCCCATCCCCTCAACATATATCTGCCATGACAGGCCACTTTTCTGAGCACCCCTTGTGGTATAGAGCTTTCACGATAGAAGGCCCTGAGGACACCCTGAGCTGGATCCTTGGACATTCACTCCCCACATGCACTGGTGAGTGGCATTGGTGGACCTTTTAGGGGAGTTGTGTCATCTCACTGCTGACTTTCTCAACAGACCATTGGAGGCGCAACACATTGGTGTGGCCTGAAGTACTTAAGAGACAGTGTTGCATCACAGTGCCAGCGGCGAAGTCCCTCTCCTTTCTCAGACACACAAGTGGACCTCAAGTATCATCCCGGCTCTGTGGTCGCCAACAGGTGCACACTATTGAGCTGCCCAGGACCTAGAGTGGGCGCTACCGCATGGGCATCATAGTGAAAACTAAGGGCTTGAAACCCGGAGGACAGGGCGGTCCTTCTCAAGGCACAATGCTGATGCAAGACCCCAGGATGCAGCCACGAGGCAATAACATGCCACTCAATTAGACTTCACATTGTAGGCTATCCAGGATGTGAAGTTGACTCTGGAGTCCAGACTTAACGCATTGGCAATTGAGATGGGACTCTTAAGAGCAGACCTTAAAAAGCTGACTGAATGGGTGACGACAAATGAATCTACGTTGGCAACATTACGTCCTTCAGTGAGTGAGATGCAATCCCACATCAAAACCCTCCCGGAAGAAGTGCTTTTTCTCTAACTGAAAACAAAGGACACCGAGAGGCAATCCTGCGGGAACAATGTGCATATAGTGGGCCTTTCAGAACGTGCTGAGGGTCCTAGCAGGGAACTGTTGCTTGAGCAGTGGCTTTTGGACACAGTACTAGTAGGAAAGCAGTCATACTTCTTTTCAGTGGAAGAAGTGCATAGAGTATCGAATTGCCCGGCCCCACCAGGTGCTCCGCCTAGGCTACTGGTGGCGCTACTTTTCAGTTATATAGACAGAGACCACATCTTGCAGGTCTCCAGAGCACGAGGGACATGGCTAATCGATTACAGTCAAGTGAATATACCATACATGTATGGTGTTGAAGTATTGTTTGGTGATATTTTATGAAAATAACTAAAGAATTATGGACTTTATTGGGGAGCTCCTTGACGCCCATTTATCTTGTGTTGGTTATGCACACTGTGCAGGACTTGGGTAGACTCATGATTGCAAGCATCACTGTTTATGGGGCATGGGCTAGCAGATGGTTGAAGGGAATAGTACTATAGGGGGAACTATATAGAGCCCCATGAGCCACCGCATGGACTTGACGAGAGGGCACCAGTTCTGAATGCTAAAGTTTAAGGGAGGCAAGTTACAGGTCCTCGACCAAGAAAGGGGAGTTGAGATTTTTTATGTTTTACTTTGAGTGCGTGGTCTTAAACACTAACTGACACACCACTATGTGTGATGTTGCGGGCCTGCAGCTGGAGTGGTGCCATGATGTCCGCTCCTTCTACATAGAGACTCAATTCCAAATGTAGTCATTTACACCCCATCCTGTTCCAATATACTTACCTGGAATATCCAGGTATGGGCAGCTACACCAAATGATACAGAATACATGCCTATCTTAAGCGCAGTGGTATACACTTTGCATTGTTACAAGAAACACACTTGATCCACACTGAGTTGATTAAGCTAATGAGATGCTAGGGAGGCACCCTGGTGGGCACCACGTACTCTAGTTACGCCAGAGGTGTGCTCATCTGGGTTGCACCTGGGGTCCCCTTCCAAATGCTACACTCTAAGCTGACCCAGAGAGGAGATACTTCACTCTGGAGGAGATGCTTGATGGGGAACACATAACACTAATTGCAGTACATGCTCCTAATACACAGGTTGCCTTTTTTCTCACCACGCTCACTCCCCTACTGCTCTTGGACCCCACCCTGCCATATGGCTGGAGGTACTTCAGTGTGGTGCCAGACCCTGATGTTGACCGCTATACCCCACACCCCCAATTTTTAGGGCATATGCAGAGGTGGGGTCAAAGTCTATCTCTCAGTGCGCGATAAACGTGGCGATCACAGAAGTATGAAGAGCCATGTACCCAAATACCAGAGAATATTCCTTTTATCCATGGGTGCACACTTTACAAGCATACATAGACCTGCTCTACTGCAATAAGCCATTGATGGACAAGGTGGTAGCAGCTAAATACTTTGGCCCCATTCTCGCCAATCATAATCCCTTGATGATGTCCATAGAGTGGAGGTACACAATTACCTGTATCCCGACACGGAGACTGCCACTAGAATTACCTCATGACCAATCAGACGTGATTGAAATCGGGGATCACATAGAATAGTACTTTACAGAGAACAACTTCAGACTGCTTGATTGAATGGGATGCTTTGAAAGTGGTGTTACGTGGTTTGTGCATTAAAACGCTTTGTGGGGGCCAAACGCACGTTCAAAAGGGACCTTGTAGCCCTAGAGGAACACATACGCTCCCTTGAACACAAGGCCGTCGGAGCGGATAGCATGGTCCCTGCGCAATGAGTTCCCCCGGACGCCTGTGGTGGCAACCTGGAACGCAGAGGGAGTGGTGTTCAAGGGAAATCTGAGATCAATGGGGTATTTCGCAGCTACTACACATCTCTCACACCCCGGGCCCATGCTGACTAACCAGTCTGCGGAAGCTTATCTGAGCACAATTCCCCTTCCTCAGTTCAACCCGACATAAAGAGCTGCACTGGACACCCACTCCAATTGGTAAAGTTACAGGAGGCAATAACACAGATGGCCATGGGCAAGACCGCAGGCGGAGATGGGCCCCCCTGGATTTTTTTGCAGTTTATCGACCGTGACTACTGTCTTTTAAGCACGTATGAGGCGGCCAGAGACAGAGACCGACTTCCCCAGTCTATGAGGGAGGCATTAATTGTGGTTTTGCTGAAGCCCAACAGGGATCCTCTGGAGGTGGCCTAATACCGGCCATTGTTGATGGTGAAACTTGACTACAAAATCCTGGGTAAAGTATTATCTAACCAGTTGTTACCATAGTCCAGTCGTTGGTCCGCACTGACCACAATGGCTTTATACTGGGCCGTAATACCTTCCTAAACCTTCTGTGCCTTTTCTGGATTATGGAGAAAGCCCAACAGCGTCAAGAGCAGCTCTGGGTGGTCTAGTTAAACATTGAAAAGGCCTTTGATACCCTCAGTTGGCCCTATCTGCTGTGGCAGTATTTGTTGGCCTGCTTGCCAGGGATCCGGAGGCAAGGGTACGCACAAGGGACAGATATCCTCCTCTAGCTAGATGGGAAGGGGAATGCTAGAAGGTTGCCCTCTCTCCCACTTGATCTTTGCCTTGGCCACGGAGCCGCTGGCTTGTGCCTTGCGAGCCCCGGCACGGGACTGGAGGTTCCCTGTGGGTGGCACATAATAGCACTGTATACCGATGACGCTCAGATATATATGCGAAAGGACATGATTACTGCTAGCAACCTTGTCCCAGTGTTGGCAGCTCTGGAAGATTTTGGTAGGGCCTTGGGCCTGAGAGTGAATTGCGATAAATCCTGCCTAATACCGTTGACTGCCAGGGACCCTAACGGGCATGGGATTCCACCAAGCACGGCCCTTCACTTAGCTACCGAATTTTTTAAGTACCTAGCAATACACATTTATCATACTGAGAAGAATCTTTTTGATGATAATTTGGGGAAGCCAATCACTTCCATTTGAAGCTCCCTACCATTCCAGAGCGCCTTGCCACTGTCTACATTGGGTCGTGCGGACATTACTAACATGTTGATCCTTCCCAGGTTCTTGGATGTCTTCGCAGCACTACCACTTGTTCTGCGGCGACCCGTTTTCAACAAACTGCACTCTTCATTATCTACAGTCATATGGGCTAATGGGAGACACACAGGGTGTGGCTGGCTGATCTCTATCTCCCTGTGGACGAAGGGGGGCTTGCTGCTCCTGATTATGAGCTCTATTATGTAGTGGCTCAATTACAATGGCTGTGCGATCGTTAGCGAGGCCTGCGGACCCGAACACCCGAACCATACCGGATCATCTAGATCAGTGTTTCCCAAACTGGGGTCCGCGGACCCCCAGGGGTCCGTGACACATTCCCAGGGGGTCTTTAGGCAGCAGTTTTAAAAGCACAGTAAAGTTTCTTGTATAATTAGCAGCTTTCGAGCAACAATAAAAGTGTCAAGATAATGTCAGGGATTAATGTTCCTGCTGGAGAGAGATGAGAGTTTTGTTCAGTGGCAGCTTAGACTTAACTAATGTAGCACAGAGGGTTAATGTGACTACTGCAGAGAACGTGTAACATGCATTTTAAAAAGCAGTATTTTATGTGCATAGGTCCCTGGTTACTGCATTTGTCACAGAGATTCTTTTGTTTTGTTAAGTGACAATCGTAATCTAGCAGAGGGACCTATAAACTGTCATCAAAGAGCTGCTTGCAAACTGCATGGTACCAGTTAGTAACTTATGTTTTTCCTAGTCATTCATTATCCTGATGCTGCTAAAAAGATTTCTTTGGGTGGTAATACATTTTTAATGTTAAAGTCCGTGCTAGACACTGTGTTATGTTCTGAATCCTGAGTTTGTGCTTTTCCAGACCAACACTCTTTAAAAATGCCTAACAGTAGGAATGACATGTGAATGCTACACCTTGTAGTTCCCTTTACCTTATGTAACATTTTCTATACACTGATTTACATGTATGATTCCTTGTTTCTATATGTGTGTGATGTAAAGTGCTCTGACATACTACAATGGTATGAGAGATGCTATAAAACAAATGAAATACATGTGACAGAGGGGCTATTCCTTCAATATAAAATACTAAGGGTCAGATGTACGACCCGTTTTTATATGCGCAAACAGGTTCGCAACCCCGTTTGCACATGCAAAAACCTATTGGGCCACGTACATAGCCTATTTCGTGGGTCGCAATTGTTTTGTGTCTCGCTCAATAGGTTTGGCAACTTGCTATTTTGGAAGGGGCATTCCCTTCCAAATAGAAAGTCTCAAAACCATGTACAAATGTTTTGCGACTGCCATTGTGGTCGCAAAACACTCGCAATTACCACCTACTTCAAGTTGATGGTAATGCATTTGCAAATGCATGCAAAATTATTTTTTACGGGCAGGCAGTGGTCCCAGGGACCACTGCCTGGCCTTAAAAAATAAAATGAAAACGTTTCATTTTCTTTTTTTTTTAAATGTATGGAAAAAAGGCTGCATTTAAAAAAAAAACTTCTTTATTTAAAAGCAGTCTGAGACATGGTGGTCTGCTGAGCCCAGCAGGCCACCATTCCTGGGAGGGCTGGCATTCCCAATGGGCTTACAAATTGCGAGAGGCTCATTAATATTAATGAGCCTTGCAATTTGCGACCCCATTAGGAATTCCAAACAATATTAAACACACTGTTGTACATTTCATTTAGCGACTCACAATTTGCCACTCGCAATGTGTTGCCAACTGCGAAGCGCTAAATGAAATGGTCGTACATCTGGCCCCAAAATCCTTAGTACTTTGAGTATTTGTTTTGTGTGCACACGTGTTTTTTTTCGAATTACTGTTTTAATATTTGAAATTTAACACGTACAAATAGCTTGGGGGTCCCCGCTTCCAGTGGTGACTCAATGGGGGTCCTCAGGGGTCAAAAGTTTGGGAACCACTGATCTAGATGGATTGTGATGCTGCTGCTCGGCCTGTGGCAAACTGATGAAAATCAAACACTAACGTACTGTTCAGGGCAGCTCGCTGGTGTTGGACAAAGTATGTACAGGGTGCTCCTGGAAAACCAGCATACACACCAAAATTGCCCCTTTAGTCCATACCTGAGAGTTAGGGTGACCAGAATTTTAAAGCCAAAAACCGGGACATTTCACAAAAATAGAAGAAGGACTACAACTTTACTTCAACAAGTGCACAGAATGACAGCGCTCCTCAGCAGAGAATTACAGAAAAGGCACTAAGAACATACATAAATTGCAATTTTTAAACCCAGTAGCTTGCCTGTTAATTAAACTGCATTCTTGGAACAACTATCCCTGCTTTGTAAAATATAAAAAAGACACCTCCCTCCGTTTTCAGTCGACCCTCTTTAAAAACCGGAGCTAAATTTCTTGAAATCTGCCAGGACAGCTGGTGAAAAACAGGGACCGTCCTGGCAAATCCGGGACGCCTGGTCACCCTACTGAGAGTGCGTTGCTTGCTGCGATACATGTTACACGCTCTTGGACTGAGGCAGATGTCACGGTGTGGGGAGGTCTGTTCCATGTGCGCACCTGGAAGCCGTTCCAGACAATGTGGGAGTCCATTACTCTGGGGCCAGGCACTTTCCTTCTTCACACGGCCATGGCCAACGCCACCCAGATAATATGGGGGGTGGGTGCTCAGCAGAACTGCAACGTCACCCAGGTAATATGGGGGGGTGGGTGCTCAGTGGAACTGGTAACATCAAAACCTATACAAGTCTTACTAACATATGGATCTAATAGACATACAATCAAGGCACTTTAAACTGCACTGCCGCATTATGTGGCGCAACCCCCGTTGTGCCCCAGGGAATGGTGGGAACGGGCAATGGGGGGTGGAATTATCAGACCAACTATGGGAGAAATGCCTGGCGATGGTTAGGGGGGTCTCTAGGGATGCTGGGATGCGATATGTCCAGTTAAATTATCTTCATCGCGCCTATTTAACCCCACCATAGGATAGGACCCATGTTCCTGGGAACTGATTCAGCGTGCCCCAGATGTGGTAAAGATGATGCCGACTTTCTGCATATGGTGTGGCACTGCACGGTTATAGCGGGATTTTGGGACACAATATTTCAGAATCTAGCCAACCTCATGGGCAGACGTCTACCCAAGGACGCCTCACTGTGATTACTGAGGATTATGACTCGTACTAAAAAGTATAAGTATGTGATTCAGACTCAGTGGTCGAAGTGGGGAAAAAAAAGTAGGGGAACTGTGGGCGGAGAATCAGGGGGCGGGAATAATCTGAGGATGGATCAGTGGGCAGAGTCAGAGGTGTGGCTAGAAAGAGCAAAACATACTAATTTTAGTATGTTTGGCATCTCACTGACCAGTTACAGCTTATAACGTTATTTAATTTAAACAATGGATGGAGAGGTTTATTTGAGGTTTAATATATGTTATTTAAATTAAAATACATTTACAATGTGGGACATGTTTCCAATCACAAAATGTTCCAAATACACTTATAAGTGGAATCATTAGCCATTTGTCTCCGAGCCATGCATTTTTCTTTCATCAGCACTTCTACTCCCTTTTTCTAACCATTTCTGAACATAAAATTTGGGTTTAAATTCTATTAAAGAGGTTTTAGGGTTTAGATGTCGGTTAAGAAAGAAGATCATAAGACCAGTAACGGTGTTTTAGGCATCCAGACGTGGGTAAGGGTACCGGGTACTAGAGGTTTTAGGGTTTAGTGTTGGGTAGTGATAATTGGTGGTAAGGGTATTTTAGGTTTCAATTGGCAGGCAGAGGTAAAAAGAGGTAGGAGGTGTTGGAAATTTGCCCTTTCTGCAGGCCACCCCAATTTTCTTTTTGGCCTTTGTGCAGAGCTCTATTTTTACTGTCAATTGAACTCTGTGCACATTACCCCTGATATCCATTGATAAAATGCTTGTGCTCATTCTTTCAACATGGTAAAATTGGTACACTCCTGATTTGAATATTTACCTTATCTATAAGACCCTAATATATGGTACCCACAGTCTATCTAGGGCCTGTAAGTTAAACGTCACCAGTGGGCTGGAGCACTCTTTGTCATAACTACTATAGTGACAGAGTAAAGCATGCTTTCAGGTTTGCCACTCTCTGTAGCAAGGCCGGTTGCTTCCATAAAGAAACAAGGGATTACATTATAATACCTTATAATGCTACTATCAGATTGGCAACAGTTACAGAAATATTTCAAGGACTCTTTTTAATAGTTTTTTTTTTTTAAACCTTTATTAATAACAAAGGAAAGGACGTTACACAGCTTCTCGCCTACAACCTGAGATGGCAGGCCGGCAGCTACTATGGAATTAGTCCAAGATGGACTCATCATCAGGAAGACAGGGCAATAGAAGTTAGACACAGCATGTCGCCTACAACCCTTCTGGGCCGGCCGCGATACAAAGGTGGTATAGTTGGATAACGTGTACAGTATAATAATGCCATGGAAGCGTTGTGTACACAAACAGCATACTTTGAGGTTTCTTTCATCATTTTTTAAACCAACCGTAAAAACACCAAACCAAACAGATCCCCCCCATGATGTACCACCATACATTGTATGTGGATAAAAGGACCTTGAGGTGAGGAGCCATGCAATGACGATAATGAGAAGATGGAGCCACCCCCGCCGGGGTTAGCGTGGCTCTGCACCCGTGTTGCATGTTAGGCTGACATGGGAGGGGAAGGGCAGAGAGGGGGGGGAGGAGGGAACATTACCAATCTAACCCGTGAGGGAAATACGGTGCAAAGGCCACAGTAGAAGTGATATGTGTAACATGTCCATGAAGTGAGAATGGAGTCGTGCGTCGGGAACAAGTCGCAGATCAGTCTCAGGCCAGGCCAGGCATTATGGGCTAACGGGAGATGCAGTCAAGTCGCCGATTGGTTCAGAAAGCATATGCAAGTCTCGTAATAGGCACCTCAGAGCCCAGCATGCAAGCGCAGGGTAATATCAAGAGTGGGGGGGGTGGAGAGGAGGTCAGAGAATTCCAGCATGAGTTCATGTATCCGAAGAGTCTTCACCCTGTTCACGGAGAAGATAGGCAGTAAGGGGCCCCCAGAGATCTTTGGGGCGAGACATGTGTGGCAGGAGGTTGGCATAGTTATGAAGGTGCTCTTGGCAGGTGACCATGGTGTTGAGCCACATCTTGAACTTAGGTGCACGACCCCTGCCCCACCTACACGCCACGTGACGTTTAGCCAATAGGAGGCCCAGTGCGAAGAATTTTCTATGTGACTTCAGCGCTGGGACCATGTGGCCCAACAGGGCAACCTTAGGGCAGGAAGCTATATCTACCCCGACCATGTCAGATAGCGCCTCGAAAACTTCATACCAATATTCCGCCACAGCAGGGCATGTCCATGCCAGGTGAAAGAAGTCAGCTCCCTCGCCCCTGCATCTGAGGCATTGATCATTACCGCGCAGCCCGAGCCGGAATAGTTTGGAGGGGGTAAAGTAGATTCGATGCAAGAATTTGAAATGAAGTAGCCTGAGTAGAGCATTACCGGTCACCGCATTAGTGTGGGAGCAGATTTCCTCCCATTGCTCATCCGACATCGGGGCATCCAGGTCACCGTCCCAGTCTCTGCGGGCTCTAAGTGGGGGGGAAGGAGCCGGTTGTGCATGTCGGTAGAGCATAGATACCACATGCTTTGGGGAGTCTGCCTGCAAGAGCGTGTGTAGGGGGGGCAGGGTGTCTGGCTCGTCAGGAAAGGAAGGAGTAACTGCCCTAACATTTTGACGGAGTCGCACGTAAAGGAAAGTATCCATTACAGAGGGGGTATGCTCACCAAAGAATTGTGCCGCCACTCGGAATTGTCCTTGGAGGTATAAGTCGCTCCACGTGTGGATTGCCAATTTCGCGAGCAATTTACGTCCGATCTCTACACAAGCCATGCGCAGCCTCGGGTCGTGTGCTAGGGGCATAAGCGGAGAGTAAAGAAACTCGACTGCCATGTGATCCGCTAGTCGCTTCCAGGCTAGAACCGTGCAATCAACAGTGGTTGGGTCTCGGTCCGTGACTCGAGGCGTGGTGTATAAGTACCCCGAATGTTGCACAGGCCTCATATAGCCGTCCTCCACCGCCAAGTTGGCCATCAAGGGGGGAGGGTGTAGCCAGTAGGCGACGAAATGGCCCTGGGTGCAGTCGTAGTAGCGTTGGAAGTTTGGGACGTCAAATCCACCTTGGTGATATGGTAGCATGAGTGTCTGCAAGCTAATCCTGGCCTGCTTACCACCCCATATAAGGCGCGATAGTTGGGAATTGAGGGAACTGAAAAAATGAGATCCCGGACTGTACGGTATATTGGTGAAGAGGTAGAGCAGTTTGGGAAGGATAACCATCTTGATGAGGGAAATACGCCCCGCCATGGAAAGTGGGAGATGGATCCACCTAGTGATGGTGTCAGTCAATTTATCCAGGACCGTACCGTAGTTGGCCCTGATGAGTTCTTCCCGGTTTCGAGAGACGATGATGCTTAGGTACTTGAGCTCTTCCGACTCCCATATCAAGGGAAAATCCAGGGGAAACTGCTCAGTCTTATCCGTTAAGGGGAAGAGAGCAGACTTCGACCAGTTAATTTGTATGCCTGATATGACACCAAATTTAGTGATTTCGCGCAGGATGGGGTAAAGGTTCTCACGCGGCTTGTGTATATACAGGGTGATATCGTCAGCATACAGTGCTACTAGTAGCTGGCGCTCTGGGTATATCAGAGAGCTGTGGTTATGATGCTGCCGAAGTTTAGCCGCTAATGGTTCGATGGCTATCGCAAAGAGGACAGGGGAAAGAGGGCAACCCTGTCTAGTGCCTCTGTGAATGTCAAAGGGGGCCGACCTAGTGCCATTTAGCATGACTGAAGCACATGGGTTAGTATATAGCAGTTTAATCCAATCTATAAAACTGTAAGGGATCCCCATTCGTTCAAGAAGGGCCAGGAGGTAATCCCATTCAAGGGAATCGAATGCTTTAGTAGCGTCGAGAAACACAGCAGCAGCTTCGCAACGAGGGTTAATGTCCTGCAGAACAGCCTGAAGGGTACGCAAATTATGGGAAGTCACCCTGTTGGGGACAAATCCTGCTTGGTCAGGTAAGACTAAGCGGTCCATCAGCAGGTTGAGGCGCGATGCAAGCACTTTCGCCAATATCTTCACGTAAGTATTGAGCAATGAGAGGGGCCTATAGGAGTCGCAGTGCTCCGGTGGCTTGCCAGGTTTCAAGAGGGATGTTATAAGGGCTTCGCGCATAGAGGACGGTAGAGTCCCCTCTTCAAGGGCAGTATAGTAAACTTGTTGTAAGATTGGGGCAAGTATATGTATGTAGGCTTTGTAAAAGTCGATTGGCAACCCGTCGGAGCCAGGAGCCTTGCCTGATTTCATGGACATGATTGCGTCCTTTATTTTGTCTAGTTCAAGAGGGTGGTGTAGAAATTTTAAAGTTGCAGCAGCAAGAACACTCAGTAGCGTGGGACCCTGGAGTTGTAGTCTTCACTCCTATGATCGCCCTGTGTTTCCTGTATATAAGACACAACACACATGAGTTTCTACCCTAACCCACTGTAGCGGGCTTGGGAGAAATTGGCAAGAGACGCGTTTTAGTTCGAGCGGGTTTTATTTGCTGATACAGATAGTCGGTACAGGTCTTTCTCAAATGGGTTCTCCGGGTTGATCTGCTTCTCTCCTCTCGTCTTTTTCTCCTTACGCCCTCCTTCTCACTCCGGTTGCGGCTGAGGCTCCTCCGGGGATCGGCGTCTTCCGTCTCCGTGGTGATGGTATCGCCACAATGAGGGAAAAAGACAAGAGAGGACGGTATCAGTCCCAAGTTCGAAGGGAACACTTGTACTCAGGAAAAGGGAGTGAGGGAACACCAGCGGTGATTATATACAACGAAGTGTGAGGATGGGGAAGTGCTGGAAGGGTAAACCGGGAACAATACGAGGGTATGCGGTCACAGCACTGACCCACCCCTCCTCCCGACCCAGCCCGCTATACGTTTTTGTACCTCTGATAGCCACGCACCTCCAGGCGTGCGGCTGGGCGGCTCGTGTTGCCTTTGGCCTCCTGGCTCCCGCGCCGCTGACGGGTCTCTTCTCCCCACCTCCGTCTCCGTAGATATATAACCGGCTCCTCTCCTCTCTTCTCTCTCTTCTTTCTCCTGTCTCTTCTACTCTCTTCTGCTCTCGCCTTCTGCTCCTGCGGTGAACAAGTACACCTGAGTGCTCTCACCGGTCGTACTTGTTGTGGGTGTCGGCTCCTCCCATTCACTCAGAAGCGGCCACTTAAAGTTCTTCGTCCTCTTCGTCCTGATAGCCATAATGTTCTTTGGCACAAGTCCATGGCTGAGGCTGCTAAGACAAGAGGGGGGGTCATATGATGAATCCCCACACGGGGGTGTCGAGTTCCGAGGTCAAGGGGGAGGTGGCCAGTCCCCGTTACACACCATCCCCCCTGGACGCTTCCGTTCGGGAAGGGGATGCCTCGACAGGTAGTCCGCCCCGTATTGTCAACACCCCTCCTATGACATACTGAGAAGGCATACGGCTGTAGCGACAAGAACCACCGCATTACCCGTGCATTGTTGGTTTTGTTCCTGGCCATCCACAGCAGAGGCGCGTGGTCAGTATAAAGGGTAAACGGGTGGCTCTCTAGGTAGTATGCCCGTTTTTCCACCGCCCACTTTATAGCCAGACATTCTTTTTCGACTGTGGGGTACTTGAGCTCCCGTGGAAACAGTTTCCTGCTAATGTATAGGATTGGGTGGTCTAGCCCGTCCTCCCCCAATTGTGACAATACTGCCTCTATCCCATATTCTGATGCATCCGTGTGTAGGGAGAAGGGACGGGTGAAGCCTTGAGAAGATAGGACGGGGGTTGTTGTAATAAGGCGTTTCAAGGAATAAAAGGCATCCTGTATCTCTATCGTGGGGGCTGCTAATACTGCCTGTTTGACCTGTTGTTTCAATGTATCTGTGAGAGGGGCAGCCAACTGGGCGAACCGAGGTATGAACCGTCGGTAGTACCCTCGAAAGGGGTCCCTATGATTGGAAGGGACTGTAGAGGAACGGCCGGGGGTTTAGTCATATTTTTCCGCTGGCAGACTTCGCACTCCTGGCAAAAGGCCATGGTGTCTTTGTAGATACCAGGCCAGTAGAAGTGCCGGAGAATGTTTTGAGTAGTTTTCTCGGCTCCGGTGTGTCCTGCAACCAGATGTGCATGAGAAAAGAACAACACTTGTTCCCTCAATGACAGGGGAACCAAGAGCTGTTCAGGGTCGTCCCTCTGTCCTTATCTTATCTTAAGTCGAATTTGTAGAGCGCACTGACACCATAAGTTTCCTGGCGCTGAGAGAGAGAGTGCAGAGATTGCGAGGGGCGGACTAACCAGATAAGGTAAAGGGCCAAGTTTTCAAAAGTTTCCTAAAGTTCAATAAGGAGCAACTTAACTTAACTGATAAGGGAAAAGGGTTCCATAGTTTGGGTGCCAGGTGTGCAAACCTGCGGCCGCCAAACTTTTTGAGTTTTACTGTGGGGGCGACCAGCAGGTGAAGATGAGCTGAACGGAGATTGCGCACCGGACGGTGCTGCGTAATCAGTGTTTTAAGGAAATCAGGACTAGTGCAATGGAGAGCCTTAAAAGTCAGGCAGCCGATCTTGAAGGCCGCCCTTTGCTCAACTGGCAACCATTGTAGTTTTTGCAATAGTGGTTTCGCTGATTCCCACTTTGGGCTTTTATGGATAAGTCTGGCAGCCTGGTTTTGTACAATTTGAAGACGGCGGAGCAATGACTGAGGGAGTCCATAGTATAGGGAGTTCGAAAAGTCAAGGTGGGATAGTACCAGAGAGATCACAACCTGGACCAATGCCGCATGTGGTAGTAGATGGGCTATTTTGCGGATTTTACGCAGTTTAAACACACTGGAGGAGATCACAGCACCTACTTGAGCCTTGAGAGAGAGCTCCGCATCGATAATAACCCCCAGGCTCTTTACCGCACTTGCCGGGGCGGGGAGCCCAACTCCCTAGGCCAGAATTGAGGGCCCCAGTATGCTGGGCTGTTACCAGGAAGGATGAGCTCCGTTTTTCCTGGATTTAGTTTTAATTGGTTGTGGTTCATCCACAGCTGTATAATAGGTCCCTGCCTGTATAATCGTTTTTGATGAAGAAACGGGGGAATCGGGGTGGAACCTGTCCTTGGTTGTGGTGTGCACTCTCCCAGGTATTATACAGGGTGGCATCATTTATTTGTGCGAACTGGAAGCTTCTGTCTAGTACCCAAGGTTCTGGGGTCACGAAGGCCGGAAGGGGTCGGGTATTGTCTCCTATATTTGACGCTTTCCCCGGGACCTCTATGAGGCTGTGTTGGAACATGCGTAGAAAAGCGGGGTTGTCGGTCCCTAATATGAGATCCTCGGGGAGGGAGGACAGCACCCCTACTCTTATTGTGTGTGGGTTCCCCTGTTGTGGTGCTATGGGTATGTTGTCAACAGGATATGGCTTTACGTCCCCGTGAACACATTGTATGTTAACCCTTTCATGAGGGACATATTGGTTAGGCCTAACATGTTGTGACTGTACTACTGACGGTCTACAGCCAGAGTCTAGTAGAGCATTTATGTGGGACCCGTTTACCCCTACACTCACTCGAAACGTGTTTCCCATCTCTGCAGAGTACAGGACTGTCTTCGGGAGGTATCCCACCTCCATAGGTTCTTTAAGGTTCTTCCGTCGGGACAAAGACAGGCGATATGTCCCCAGTTTCCGCACTCGAAACACTGGGGACCACCGGGCCTTGGAGGTTTCGGTCTCCAGGGTTTCGGCCTTGGGGGTTCAGGGATTTTCTGAGGTTTCTTTTCCATGTTTGCGTTCAATCGAGTGGTCTTCTCCGTCTCCCATGCGGTGGGTCGCAGTTGAGCCCGGGAGAAAGTGGTCGCCATTTCTACTGCCTGAGCAGTGGTCAGGTTGTGATGTTGGCGCAGCCATCGATGGGTGGTGAAGGGCAGGACCTCTAGGAACTGTTCCAAATACACGCGGTCCATTATGTCCTCCTTAGTGCTCACGTTCGGGGTGAGCCATTTGTCAGCCGCCATCTTTAGCCGCACAAACAGTGTCTTGGGGTTTTCCCCCGGGGCTCCTCTCTCCTTCCTGAACCGTAAACGATAGGCCTCGGGATCTAGGCCTAAATGATCCAATATTATCTTTTTCACTTCCATATAGGGGGTGTCCCCCGTTGGGTTAGCAACCTGGTAGGCTGCTTGTGCCTCGCCTACTAACAGGGGGTGAGGAAGAAGGGCCATTTTGCCACCGGCCACCCACATGCCCTGGCGGCTGTTTCAAAATTTAACATGAAGAAGTCCGAGTCTTCCCCTGGTTGATACTTTTGTAGGGAAACCCCGCCCATTCCGTGGGATATCCGCATTCTTCACCACCGCCTGTTGCCGTCCAGCTCTTCGGGGGAGGGTCACTTGCTCTGGCCGTCATGGCTGCCTTCATTATCTCGCGGTCCGCCTCGGCGGACCTGATCTGTTGTTCCATTACCCATTCCAATCGTTCTTGTCCCTTCACGAGCTGTTGTACCACAGCTTCCATCCTTGTTAAGCAGATGGAAGGGTTGCCCGCATTCTCCACCAATGTAGCGGGCTTGGGAGAAATTGGCAAGAGACGCATTTTAGTTCGAGCGGGTTTTATTTGCTGATACAGATAGTCGGTACAGGTCTTTCTCAAATGGGTTCTCAAGGGTGATCTACTTCTCTCCTCTCGTCTTTTTCTCCTTACGCCCTCCTCCTCCCTCCGGTTGCGGCTGAGGCTCCTCCGGGGATCGGAGTCTTCCGTCTCCATGGTGATGGTATCGCCACAATGAGGGAAAAAGACAAGAGAGGACAGTATCAGTCCCAAGTTCGAAGGGAACACTTGTACTCAGGAAAAGGGAGTGAGGGAACACCACCGGTGATTATATACAACGAAGTGTGAGGACAGGGAAGTGCTGGAAGGGTAAACCGAGAACAATACGAGGGTATGCGCTCACGGCACTGACCCACCCCTCCTCCCGACCCAACCCGCTATATGTTTTCGTACCTCTGATAGCAACACACCTCCAGGCGTGCGGCTGGGCAGCTAGTGTTGTCGTTGGCCTCCTGGCTCCCGCGCCGCTGACGGGTCTCTTCTCCCCACCTCCGTCTCCGTAGATATATAACCGTCTCCTCTCCTCTCTTCTCTCTCTTCTTTCTCCTCGCTCGACTCCTCTCCTCTCGCCTTCTGCTCCTCCGGTGAACAAGCACACCTGAGTGCTCTCCCGGTCATACTTGTTGTGGGTGTAAGCTCCTCCCATTCACTCAGAAGCGGCCACTTAAAAGGCCCGCAGTCTTCGTCCTCCTCGTCCTGATAGCCATAATGTTCTTCGGCACAAGTCCACGGCTGAGGCTGAGAAGATAAGAGGGGGGGTCATATGATGAATCCCCACACGGGGGTGTAGCGTTCCGAGGTCGAGGGGGAGGCAGCCAGTCCCCGTTACACCCACCCTGATGCATATATATATCAAAGCTATATACTACACTTACAGTTAAATGCTGCCACAATCTCTCCAAGAGAAAAACGCACAAAAGGTAAAAATAAAGAAAAGAAATCAGGGCTGTTTCTTCGCCTCAAAAGTTCCAGAAACACAGCATGCAATATGGCATAACCTTTCAGGTCTCAGCTAGAAGTCACCATAAAATGTACTTATCTAGTATCAGATGTTTGGCAATAGCGTGCAGTTCCTTTTCCGGGTTAGAGAGGGAGAAGTCTCCAATAACACCTGCATCCAGCGAATGCTTCAACAAATGCTAAAAAATCATAATTGCCCTGAAATGAGGTAGGAACCTCCAAGCCTCTCAACGGCTCATAAAGAAAAAGGCTTCACAAGTGCATCATCTTCCAGCGCGTTCACATGAAAAGAGACGCCGAGCACTCATCGCTTCTTGACTAATGGAGCGGTAGAAATGCTAAGGAAGTCAATAATGTCAGTGCTTCAACGCCTTTGATGTAGTGAAGGGAGAAGCACAGGAGATTCCCAGCACTCTGCCCGCCGAGAGATAATGATGGGGAAACGCAGTGGCGCTCCAGCAAGAACGCGTGTGAAGACTCGTCTAGGCAGCCTGGAATCAGCTGGTAATTTCCTTTTAACAAAGCAGGAATTCTCATGAGGAGGATGTTCGCTAAACCAACAATCCATCTGTCGTGACCAGGCAGTTGAGCACTAGGACCCACGGGGTCAGGGACACTGGGGAAAGGACACCGGACACCACATCCGGTCAGGGGAGCAGGACAAAAATTGCAGGGAGCGGGGACAGGAGAAGGATGCTTATGCAAGCTGTAGCAACAAGATACAATAAAGGTACCTGAACGAAGACTGTGTGTCGTGTAATCCCTTGGGGACCATCCAAGACACTACAACTGGCGTCGAAGGTCTAGAGAAGTCACGCGTATCGCCTGCATCGTATCGCCTGCATCGCATTGCCTGCATCGCAAGTTTGAAACCAGGAGCCCACCCTGGATTGCCTCGTGTGCAAGAGGACAAGTATCCGTGAAAAGATTTGCACCCCCATGAAGCGCAGTGACGTGGGAGCCAACCCCGACCGCTGCGAGAGCAAGATCGCCTGTGCCCGGTAAGCGCCGTGTGTGAGCGCGTGAAAGTAAAGGAATTGGCGCAAGCTCTCGTGAGAGTTTCGGCGGCCATCTTAAGGGCAGGCGATAACCAATCAGCGTGCAGGAAAGACAGGTGGCCATTTTGAAGTCAGGCAAAAGCCCGATTGGTCCCGAAATCTCACAAGAATCTTGGTGGCCATTTTGAGGGCAGGCGAAGGAGCCAATAGGAAGGCGGAAAGAGCCGGCGGCCATTTTAAAGTCAGGCAAAAGCGAAAAAGGTTGGGAAAAGGCCGGAAAGAGCCCTAAAGAAAGCAGAAAGGTGGCAAAAGAAAGCCAAGAACAAAATAAAGAGCCAGAAAGAGCCCCAAAAGACAGAAAAAGCTGAAAAGGGCCTGAAAGAGCCCCAAAGGAAACAAGTGCCAGAAAGAGCACCACGAGGTGGAAATAATGAAAGGAAGTGACAGAGAGAAATACGTAAGAACAAAGAAGAAAGAGAGGAGAAATGGCAGAGCCAAGACAGAGCGCACAATATCGCAGACCCCTCCCATTCAACATATCAGAGCCACAAGTGAGAATAAGATGGGAGCGATGGATCGCAAGATTTGAAACATACATGGAGGCCACTGATGTAGTAGAGACCAAGCAACTAGGTCTGTTCCTCAACCTAGTGGGTGATGAAGTGGATGATCTATTAGTGACTTTGCCAGCAAGTGAGACATCAACATATAAAGACCTCATCAAATGCCTGACAAACAAGTTTGACCCTCAAAGAAACATTGACTTCGAAAGATACAGCTTCACCATAGCATTCCAACAGACAGACGAGTCGTTGGATGACTTTGCGATATCGTCAGCAGACGAAATATTACAAGAGACTATCAGACAAGTGATAAGACCAGTGGAAAATAGTTTGAACTATAGCAATAACATCCTGGTGTTCGGCAAGTCAGATGAGGAGCACGACAAAGCGCTGCGAGAAGTATGCTCCCAGCTAGAACAGGCCGGCCTCACACTAAATGAAGACAAGTGTGAACTGGGACGAGATGAACTGGTGTTCTTTGGACACATTTTTTCAAAAAAAGGAATGCGGCCAGATCGCAGCAAGGTAGACATTCTGGAAAAAGCAAAGCAACCAAGCGGTGTTGCAGAAGTCAGGTCATTCCTTGGTCTTGCCAGCTGCTGTGCAAGATATATCAAAGACTTTACGACAGTGAGTGCACCGTTGCAGGAACTGATAAAACAAGGACAGAACTTTGCATGGACAAAAGATTGTAGCAAGGCCTTTGAGGAAATAAGAGAGGCTGTGACTGCTGTAGATCATCTGGCATCCTTTGATCCACTGTTGTGCGTCGAACTAACAGTAGACGCAAGCCCAGTAGGGTTGGGGGCAACACAGACCAGGAAAGGACTCACCAGGATGCGTAGTGGCCTATGGGAGCAAAAGCCTATCAGACATTGAGAGAGCATACTATCAACCGGAGAAAGAGAGTCTGGCAGTTGTGTGGGCCTGCGAACATTATCACATGTTCATATATGGGAAACAATTCACGATAGTAACGGACCACCAAGCTCTAATTACAATTTATGGGAATCCAAACGCTAAAATACCACCATGAATAGAGAGGTGGGGAATACGGCTCATGGACTATAATTTCAAAATAATACACAAGCCTGGCAAAGAACATAACCCAGTGACTATATGTCCAGACATCCATTGCCACACAAAGCTGAGGCCACGACGATGGCAGAGGAATATCTGAACTTCAACCTGAAACACAACACACCAGCCTCAATAACAATGACAGAGTTGGAACAGGAGACAAAACGAGACCCCACCATGCAAGCCATCCAGAAAGTGCCAAGACAACAAAGGTGGAGACACATAAACAACAATAGCATTCTGGATGAAGGGGTAATAAAGGAGGAACTGCTAGCATTCAAGAAAATTAACGAAGAGCTCTCAGAGACCGAATATGGCATCCTGATGAGAGGAACAAGGATAGTGATGCCCCGCACGCTGAGGAAGCAAACAATAGAACTGGCACACTAGTCACACCGAAGAATAGTGGCAACTAAGAAAATGCTGAGAGAAAAGGTGTGGTTCCCGGAGCTAGATAGCATAGTTGAAGCGATTGTCATGCGTGGCCACGTCTTCCAGGTGACGGGGCCACCACCCAAACCGAGCCGCTACAAATGTCTGAACTACCAAAGGCGGTGTGGACCGAATTGGCGGCAGATTTCTATGAACCACTACAGACCGGAAACTATCTATTGATCATTATAGACGAGTTCTCCCGTTTCCCAATAGTCAGACAAGTAGCATCCACGTCAGCAAACGCGACCCTACCAGTAATGGATGATGTATTTGCAGCATGGGGCTCGCCCCAAACACTAACAACTGACAATGGCCTGCCATTCTCGGGAGAAGAATTCCGAACGTTTATGGAATACCTAGGAATTAGACACCGGAATATAACGCCTCTGTTGCCACAAGCAAATGGAATGGCGGAACGGTTTATGGGGACCATAAAGAAGGCAGTCCAAAGAGCGAAAATAACACAAATATTGATAGGACAGGCACTATGCCAGATCCTGAGGGACTACAGGAACACCCCTCACAGTTCCACAGGCCGATGCCCGGCCGAACTAGTTCTAGGTCGTTCGAGCAAGACCAGGTTGCCACAAATGGAAGCAACGGTGAGTGTGGACCGAAGCGACATAGCTGTCAAAGATGAAGAAGCAAAGGCAAAAATGAAGGCCTACGCTGATCACCGGAGGCATGCCTCCAAACCAAAAATAAAGGAAGGCGACACAGTGGTAGTGCGGCAATGACAGCAGGGGAAATCAGACAGCACATTCTCGAAAGACCCGCTGACTGTGATGGAAGTGAAAGGACCGATGATAACAGCGGCGGCGGGGCGGTACAACAGCACAAGGAACAGTTCGCATTTCAAAGAACTGAAGACAGAAGAAGAAGAACCGCTGACACGAACTACAACAGCGGTAAAGGAAGAAGACAATGGACAAGGGAATGAAAATGAAACAAGACCGAGAAGAACGTGCAAGAAACCGCAGAGACTGATTGAAGAGATGTAATGTGACAATGTCTCTCACTCTCTCTCTCTCTCTCTCTCTCTCTCTATCAGCACTCACTAACAGTGACCGCAGGCTACGTCATGGAAAATGTTTGTTTGTAACAAAGGGGGAGATGTCGTGACCAGGCAGTTGGGCACTAGGACCCACGTGGTCAGGGACACTGGGGAAAGGACACCGGACACCACATCCGGTCAGGGGGGCAGGACACACATTGCAGGGAACAGGGACAGGAGAAGGACACATATGCAAGATGTAGCAACAAGATACAATAAAGGTACCTGAATGAAGACTGTGTGTCTTGTAATCCCTGGGGGACCCTCCAAGACACTACAGCGTCTTGCTGTGAAAACAGGTGACAAGCACCAGGTGATGGGAGGGAGGCGTTTATGTACTGAAAGGAAAGAAGAGAGGTAGGACAAGAATATGCTTTAGGTTTTATGGGACATGTAGTCCCCCTTTCTTTCCTCATTCACATGTAACAGATTAGTCAGACCCACTCCCCACTTTCCCAATGCCTAATCGTGACACCCACATACGACGATGTATCTGCTCCAGCCACACTCCACCTGGAGAGGGGCAGGGCGACGCGTGGAATTGTTGGCCTCCTGGCGTCGGATCCTTCTCCGGCTTCTTCTCCTGAACCTCAGGGCTGCCAGTTGATTCTGGATCCAGCAGCTGCTCCTCCAGTTTTCTTCCTCGTTCATAATCTCCATTCCGTTCTCCTGCTTGCGGGCTTCCTGGTTCTTGTTCCTCCCCCCGAGGAGGCCTCCTGATAGGAGGAGAGGGTCCGACGTTTCGCTTCTAGACACTTCCTTTCGCAGGGCCCAAGCAGACTTAAAGGGGCCAGTCCATTACTGTGCACGGGGAAGGTTAAAACATCAATATCGGGTGTCCCTTGTGGGGCCCACTCCCCAGGGATTCTGTGACACCTCCTTGAAGCAGTGGCACGGAGCACACAGGCTTCATTTAAGGCAATGTGTAAATTATGTATGCTGTACCCAAACAGTAATAATGTCAAAATGCAATGCTATAAAAATCCCAAACCAAATTAGCAAAATAGAATAACATTCAGTAAACAAACAGACACCAAAATCTAATCAAGGTAGTCATAGACATGAATGTTCAAAGTTTTTAGTATAAATAGCACCAAAAATCACTAAGCACCAATGTTGGTAATTTAAGGCCGACTGTGATGGAGCCGTAGGCATGTACATCCCAATTTCTTAATCCAGGAAAGGACAGGGATTTTCATCCTTCTGGAGAAGTGATTTTCCGAAACTGGCACCAAGCGACCATATTTAAAAGAGGGCAGCCCCAGGCCTTAAAGATAGGAATTTTCAGGCTCATACAGTGGTCCAGCTTAGACCAGCCTTCTAGCACTTCAAGGTCAGAGGATTGCAGTCTTTCCAAGCTCTTGCAATGTCCCTTTTTGCCAACTCCAAACCCAACCACAACAGCATGGCACTGTAACTGCCCACATCTATCTGTTAAGAGACATGAAGAAGAACCAGCATGGGATCCTTGGGCAAAGCCCACCTCAGCACCCGACCCAAACGTGATGGTACCCCACCCCAGAACGGGCCACCCTATCACAGGACAATACAGTGTGGATTAGGTCCCCTTGATGCGTCAGGGTTGTTTGTCCAACCCCATGTTGAGCATGGACCTCAGGGGAGAGGAAAACAAATCTGTGCCCAGGTGCCACTCACGGCATGGGGGTTGTAGAGGTCCCCTGACCCATGGTAGAAGTCACTGGCAGTCCCATGTGTGTGTAAGTGGCCTCCCGATTGGAGGCAAGGCCTGCTGCCCGTCACGTTGAGCCCCTCTGGGCCCACAAGCAAGGTACGGTAGAGGGGGGGTTGGAACCAGAAACAGCCACCTGCACCCTCGACTTTGCTAGAGCCCCCTCCCCCCCCGAGCGTGGCCCCATGTGATGTGGGCTAATGCCCACCGGTGCCTGATATCAAAGAGGGGTCCCCCTTTGTTAGACTTGGCATCTTTTGGCGTGTTTCCCCTGAGTTTTTTTGCTTTCTGACCTCCCTGTTCTGAATCTGTTTGTGCTGGCTTAGTGTCTCTGCGCACTTTGGTAAAGTGCAAGTGCTCCTTAGGTAAAATGTGTTATGGATTGGTGGTTCCATGATTGGCCTGTTTGATTTATGTGTCAGTCCCTAGTAAAGTCCAATGCATGTGCCAAGGCCTGTGAATCAAATGCGGTTGGTGGGCGATTGTGCCACCCACACGAACGGCCTGTAAAAGGTAACTCAGACCCGCCATTGCTGAGTCTGCGCGCAGTTTGTAACTGCCATGTCGACTTGGCCAGTGTACACACTTGCCAGTCCCTAACCTTCCCTTTTCTTACATGTCAGCTACCCCTAAGGTAGGCCCAAGGTACCCCTGTGGGCCGGGTGCAGTGTATGTGAAAGGTAGGACATGCCCTGGTGTGTGTGTGGCATGTTCTGATAGTGAACTACGGCCAATTTCGTTTTTCGCTATTACTAGGCTACCTGTTCCCCACAGGACAGAATGGGGAGTTTGTTTATAACATCTTATAAACATAACTGGCCCAGGGAATTAGGTAGGAAAGTAAAGTTTAGTATGCCTGAACTCCGAATCTAAATATGCATATTTTAGTGAAGGTGATTTTTACATTCTGTGTTTGAAAATACCACTTTTAGAAAGTAGGTATTTTCTTGCTCAGTCATCCTGTGTGCCTCTGCTGTAATGTGGATTGTAATGGTTTCAGGCTTGTTCCGCAGGAGCGTCAGGAACTTGGAGAGTAGTCCTCAGTCGTCCCCTATGACCTTCGAACTCTATCAGACTCTAGAGTATCGGATGGCACGCCAGGGGAAAACAGGGAAACAAAACAAGGAAAGGTTGGGGAAGAAGATAGCAGATCCTGAATGTGGCACCTCAGCGTGGATTCTGGATGAGGAGGCAGGCTGTAAGGGAAGGAGAAGGTTACAACCTATACTCTACTACAAGCTTGTGTATATCTCCAATACATATGTGTCACCTACCACAGTAATAGTCAGAGCTTTGGAATACCAATGGTGGGTAATTCTGGTGTTGACTCCATGTGCAATAAAAAGACATAGATTATAACATTCTACTCCAAACTTATGTTAGTATGTATAAGAAGATATTCTGTAAATCTCACCACGCAGATTTGAGGAATGCTTGGCTTGTACCTCACCCTATTCCAAGTTATAATGTGCTTGCACGAGTCTTTCGTCTGACGTATGTACAAAGTGTAATCTTCCAAAAGTGTCACAACCTTGTTACATCCATAAATAACCACAAACAAGAATATAAGAGAGGCAGCGCTACGCGCTGTTACCGTGATTCTGGTAGCTGAGAAGCACAACACACCAAACAATGGTCCACGCAAGTGCCCCAAAAGAAGGATTATAGCAAACTGCCAAAGGGAAGGCTGAAGAGGGTGGTTCACCCAACGGGAGACAGCTCCGGCCAGTGAACCTGATACGAATGTGCAGTAAGCAGCACCCGGCCGGGCGACGGGGAAAGACCCGGCCGCCGGGCGGAGTACCAGGATAGGGGAGTGTGGAGAAAGCAGCACCCGGCCGGGGAAAAAAGAAATGATGCGAACGAACACGAATTACAGCAAACGTGTTCTAAGGAAGCCTCGAAGGAATCACTAAGTGCCCCAAACAAAACGCGGTAAATTAGAACCGCCAGAGATTGTACGGAAAACGGTGGAGCAGATCACCAGCACGTAGGATGGAATGCTCAGGGCCGGAAACACCACAAACAAAACCGGAAGTCAGGCAAATGCCACAGGGACGGAAGAACAGGAATTGAGCCAAACGCTAAAACGCAAAGCGGCGTTCTGGTGAATCGGTGTGCCTTAAATAGAAACCAAGGCCACCAGCGTTTAAAGGAACACCAGGCGCCTTGATTAGGACCTCGGGGCTTGACATGGATTGCCTGTCTGGGTTTTGGATGACAGAAGACTGGGGATCAGGAGTGCCTCCAGATAGTCTTGGTGGGTCAGGAAAGAGCTGAATAGACCTGTGCTGCAATTGGGGAAGGGGGAGGAGATTTCCTTGTACCTCAAAGGGCATGGTCTGCCTCTGACCATGCCGTCTCCACCTCCTGCCAGGAAGTCACACCAGAGAAGGCAGAACTGGTTGTGGCTGGGCACAGACACGCTGTGCCTAAGAGATCACAGGATTTTGGAATATAAATATCGGGGCCCAGACTCCAGACTTTTGATAACTCTTTTGGATCAAGAAGACTGCCAAGAAGAAGAGCTGGAGAAGCTGTGAGGAGGAACTACCACTTTGCTGTGTGCTTTGCTGTGTTGGCCTGCAGTAGCTGCTTCTGTCTTGGACAGTGAAAGGACTGGACTGAACTTTCTGCAATCTACTTTTGTGAGTTTCTCCAAGGGCTTGAGGTAAAGCTTGCCCCTTGTTCAAGAAGTCTCAGGAACAACAAAGACTTCAAGCTCTTCTGCCCTCAGCACTGGGGACTGTGTGTTTTGTGCTGCAACAGAGGAAAAAGCTACCTGACGCCGCCTACAACGCCGCTGCTGACTCCGTGTCCTGAAGGCACTGCCGCACCGTGACCCTGGTCTCACCGACGACGCCTGATGACGCCGCCACGAGCCGCTGCTCGCACCGTGACCTGTGGGCACCACACTCCGCACTGCCTCGCTTCACGACAACGCCTTGGTATTCCTGATGACGATGCTCCAGGCCAAAATCTACACCGCTGCTTGCACCTTGGTTCGAGGGCAGCGCTCGTAAAGTTACACGACGCACCACAGCCTTGGCCTACCGACGCCGGCACCATCGTCTCCAGTTTGTCAGCTGACGACAGTGTTTCAGCAACAACAACGCCGCTGCTTGAAACGTGACCTGCCAGCACTGCGACGAGCACCGCATTCACATCGCATCGCGACCCTAGTCTCACCGATGACACCATCTGACGTTGCCACCAAGACGCTGCTCGCACTGCGACCTGAGGGCACCGCAGGCCATACTGCTGCACTTTGCACCACAGCACCCAACGCCTGCCGACGCCAGCGCTCCTGACTACAAGAGGGAGGAGATCGATCTGTAACTCGTGTGACTTCGAGGGCCCTGCGACTCCTGCACCGACCCCCGGAACCGACGCCTGCAGACGCTGTGCTTTCGGAAGCTCAACGAGAGGTCGCCGATGCCCTGCATTTCTAAAAGGTACTGTTTGCCGGTCTTCGCGACACCATAGCTGGCCTCCAACGCCGCAGTCAGCCAGAACTGTTTGGATTTGTTTGCTCAAGACTCCATGATAGCCCCGGACGGAGCTATCCACATCAAGGAACAATTTTTCAAGTATATTTTGATAAATGAAGATTTTTAAGTACTGTATTGTGGATTTTTATTGTTTGTGATCTTGTCTTAAATATATTTTATAAAATTGATAGTTTTTCTAAACTGGTGTGGTGTCCTTTTGTAGTACTTACACTGTATTACTGTTGGTTATGTGCAATTGCTTTACACACTGCCTTTAAGATAAGCCTGACTGCTCGTGCCAAGCTGCCAAGGGGGTGAGCATGGGTTATTTTAGGAGTGTAACTCCCTTATCCTGACTAGAGTGGTAGTTTCTGCCCGACTTTGGCACATGCCCTAGCCGATCAAAAATCCCATTTCTAACACCCCTTCTAACACTGCGCCATGCTGCTGTCCTCAGGCACCCCAGTAGAGCAACTCAGGCAGTCCCAACAGGCCGGTCCGATCCGGCAGCCGCTTGTGAGAACCTACCCTTGGCTCACATCTGTTTCCACAGGGCCCCCAGACCCGAGAGCAGAGGACGGCCCGGGACCAGGGTTCGATTCCCGGCGCGGCAGGTTTCTGGACCAGGGTCAGCGGACTCGATAATTCTCTCGCCTCGGTGCCCACTCTGATCAGCGATCACACTCGGCAACTCTGGGCACTAGCTTGCCTCATCTTCACTAACGGCCCCACCAGACCGCCGGGGATGCCTGGTCTCACCCTGGAGATACCCATTAAGGGACCATCTCTCAGGGAAGCCAGGAAGGGTTTCGCAGCGGTCGAAGCGCCTTGGGACCCTACGGGTAAGTAGTGCGCTATATAAATGCCAATACATTTACATACATTTACACATGTGCCAAAGACATCCGGAGCTCAAACTGCGGCCCTGCAGCTATCCTCAACCCCCATCTCTCTGGACAAGGTGAACCCTTCTCCCGGGCTTGCTTCTGCAAGCCCCCCTGAGCACCGCCGACCTCCAAAGAGCCAGCCTTCTCTCTGGGCTTTATCCATACCCTTCCAGCCGAGCATGTTGTAAAAATATCTGTGGTGCCGATTTTCTGGGCTCTGGAAGGGAGATCCTCCCCCATTTGCATCACACCCCCTCAGTGTGGGGGCCACAGGCCCACTATGGTCCCTCTGGATCGGGCCAGGAACAGATTTGAGATGGGATGGCGGCAGAGCTCATGAATGAGCAGCCGTCTTGCTCGGCTTCTACACCAGCCCCCGGACCTATCTACTTTTGCAGTAGTTACTGCTTGCTTTATGGCAAACATACTCAAAATGCAATGTATTAGGTCACATTCAAGTTGGTGAAGGTCTTCAGCCAAACTAAACTTGAGCTCTGAGGTGGGCGTGTGAGTGGTGAATGTGTACCAGCAAAAGGTGAAAAATCCACAGTAACCATGCAGAAAAAGTGAATTTTCAACAGTTGTATTCGTTCTAAGTCTCAGTAAATGTTACCATATTTCAAAGTGTTATGGACATTTCACCCCAGGGCAAACACCGACTCACTCTTAATGCCAGTCTTAGCTCCGCTATGAATGATGCTTGCTTTTTTTGGGGGGGCTGCCCCTGTTGTCTACTCCCCCCTCCCCTCGTTGCCAATGGACATTTTATTATCCATAACTACAATGCTGTTTAATTAGATGCTGCAGTGCAGGTGGCAAAATGCCCGTCTTCAAGAATACACCAGCACATAGACTGCATGCCGGCATATAATATATGCATTAGAAATATTAAGAAGTTTATTAGGGCTTTAGGACAGGTGAATGCTATGAAAACAGCAAACATTGTGCATACAGTCTAACTACATAACAGTCTCATTACCTGCTGCATGCAATGTAGACCACTGCTCTCCTTGTTGCAACCCTCACATTTACATCTTGCAGACGTCCATGGTAGACTGCTTATCATTTGGCAGAATTCACTGAGAGTCTTTGGCTTACCTACTGTCGTGAGGTGAACGGCCAGCGTCCCTTGGTCCCTGCAAACTGCACCAGCACTGCCGTGAGGGAAACGGCCATCGCGTCAGGAACATCGAGGTCGCCGTGTGGGCAGGGACTCCATATCCCAGGTGCCCCGGCGGCTGTGGTGCGGGAGTGACGCCACAGGAGCGCCCGGAGGCGCGTTAAAGACCGGAGCGCCTTGAGCTCCCTGGGGGCTTACCTACTGCCGTGAGGTGAACGGCCAGCGTCCCTTGTTCCTGCAAACTGCACCAGCACTGCCGTGAGGGAAACAGCCATCGCGTCAGGAACATCGAGGTCGCCGCATGGGCAGGGACTCCATATCCCAGGTGCCCCGGCGGCTGTGGCGCGGGAGTGATGCCACAGGAGCGCCCGGAGGCGCGTTAAAGACCGGAACGCCTCTCGCAACCGCGAGTCGCGCGCGGGAGCGGCCCGGGAGAAGCCCGGGACAAGGGCGGACCCTCTGTGGCCCTCAGAGGCTTGAGGAGGCTGGGCTGGGCCAGATATCCTGGTCCTTTTGAACTGATCTTAATTTCGTAACTATCAAGTGAGACTTTTCTTAATCTTCGTAATTACTGTGTTCATTTTGCCACATTTTCTGATTTACGTTTTGCCATATCCGTGACACATGATGTCTAAATCTAAAAACGACAAACCTGCCACTGGCCCTGGTACCATTGATAATTATATGGTCAGAAAGGTTTCCCAAATCAACAGTGAACGACGGGCATCGCTGGGGTAGGGGAGTACCGCAATATGTGCGGCTGAGCCCCGCAGGTAGTGGGGGAAGTTGTGATAGAAGCCAACTGCGATGGGTTAGTTGGTGATGTGCCTCCAACACCCATTGTGGTTAGGGTCGGAGGTATATTCAGACCATCATGATGTAACTAGTGAAGAGCTGGAGGAAGTTCCATCTAACAGAAGGCCGGTAAGGACCTGTAGGAAAGTATTGTCAAAAAGGGGGGGGAAGCAGAAAAAGAACGGTGGTGTCGCAGAACCAAAAACTAATACTGCCCCAGGGATTAATCCCTTTGTATTCACGGGGAATAAGGAAGGTAGCTCTAATGTGAATATAAATATTGAACAGTTTACTACTATTATTAAAAACCTGGAGGCTAAACTGGAGGCAAAGCTAGAAGAGTCACTCAGACCACTGGTTGCCAAGATAGACACCCTGGTAATGGAAGTGGCTAGGCTTAGTAGCCTGGTCTCCCCTCAACAAAGGGCAACGACAGGTATAGGGGCCAAACAGGGGGAAGGAAGGCAGGCAGCGGTAGTGCAAGGTAAAAACCAGCAGAATACCAGCAATGCTGTGGTAGCGGCTAATACCGCTAGTACAGCTAATACCGCTAGTAGCAGGCCCTCAATAACACTAATTACCCCAGTTCAACTGGAATCCTCAAATCTGCAGTCACAACCGAATCCAACTGCTTGTAATAGAGCGGATTCTAGACCTCAAAGAAGCAATCGTTACCTTAATCTACCACCGGATTGTGCGCCATTTGTTCCACCTGCTGGCACCCATCCTGCTTCACCGTATGGTGAGTCGCGCACCTCGCTCAAAAATAAAACAGTGTCCTGGTTGAATAAAAACTGTGACTTTCCGATTGGGTACTCAGACCAGGTAATGGCGGTAAGGAGGGTGAACTGGGTTGGACCGTCTAAAAAAGTAGGCAGTGGAGATTGTATCGTGGTGAATTTTAAACATCCCCAACATGTGGCCACGGTTCTTTTAGGAGCATCTTCTTTAATATACAATGAGGATAGCATATGTGTACGCCCGTTAGGGTATTTCTACGCACATCTGTGCAATAACCGCCCCCAACAAAGGCTTGCGATACCCTTGTGCGATATTCAGACCCCGGTCAATGACACGCGCTTTATGTATAATATTGTAAATTCATGTGGATCTGGAAATGTTTTAAATACACATAACAGACCTAATTTCACTGGGAACTATCAGCAGGGATTTAATGTCAACACACAGAACAGGTATGAGCTTTTATCAGGCCTAGAGATGTGTGATTGACATGAGATACCTGTGGGTCAGGACATGGTAACCTTAGATGGTCTAGTACCCACTATGGACTTACAGGACAAAGTTGGACGCAGGAATGTTGTGTCATGGAATGTAGCGGGGTTGGCTGCAAAAATGGCAGATGTAAATTGGCTTACCTATATCAAACAATTTGAGGTCATTTGTCTCCAGGAAACATGGCTGGTAGAGTGTGATTTGTTTTTAGAAGGGTACAAGGCTTTTTATGTACCTGCTACTCCATCAATTAGAGGCAGGCCAAAGGGTGGCTTGGTGACTTTTGTTTCTATTCTGGTCACCTCGAAAATTCAAAAAATTGATGCATATCATTCAGGTGTGCAGGGTGTAGTCCTAAATGGTAAAAACAGGAGGGTTGGACTGGTACATTTTTATAATGCTACTAATGATATTACTGCTTCTAACCAACTACTTGCACTTCATGCTTTTATTACTACTTCTATGAAGGACTTTAGTTATAACCTAATGATTATGGGAGATTTTAATGTGCATTTATGTGGTGATCCACTTAAGAAATGTATAGCGGGCCTGCACTGTGAGCGTATTAATGGTCTACATCTAGAACACACAGTGGATGGGGAACTGTGTAATGCTTTACTAGATAATTTTGATCTGTCTTTGGCAATGATACTCAGGGACCCCCTAAGAAGTTTTGAAACTCCCACATTTAAGGGGCATGGCAGGGGCACATTCATTGACCATATGTTACTATCACAGACAATGTTGCCCTTCCTGGAATCTTTCGATATTGAGGAAAACGAATTTAGTGATCACAACCCTCTTGTAATTTATTTGAAGGGATTGGGGATCACCAATGAAATGCAGACGAGTACTGCTGGGAGGCTGAATACCACAGATGGGAGGCGGCGACTTAAATGGTCAATGGTTACCCCGGATCTTCTGTATAAAAACATTGAGGAAAATTTCACAGAGGATATTGTTAACTGTACTCAGAAGGGGGCAGAGCCACGGGAGGTTTTAACTGCTTACCAGGATCTGTCGCAGAAGGTGTCAGACCTGCTGATGGTCCCAGTTAAAAGAGTATGGGGATAGGTGGGCCAAGGTGGTTTAACCACGACTGCTCTAAAGCGGCCCGGAATCTTAGGCTAGCATTGTCAGCTTCCCCGAGAATCCAGGAGAATATTAGAGTATGCCGCAAAGTATATAAGTCTGTCCTTAAAACCCATAAGGAGTTTTTGAGAGAAGAGGCGTGGTGTGAGATACTGGACCCATCCACTCTAAATTGCAGCTCCAGGTTTTGGGCATTAGTTAAAAAACCGTTCCTGGCAGAAGAGCCAGGTGGCGGCCTGGATTGCTGCATAACTAAGGAGGAATGGGAGCTGCACTTTAAAAAACTGTATTGTTCAGAGGGAACTGTAATAGTGGAGTCAGTCACTGCTGGTAGAGGAGGAACTATTGAATTTGACATTAGGGAGGTGTTGGAGGCTATAGAAGGACTGACAGCAAGAAAGGCCCCCGGACCTGATGGGATTCCCCCATTCTTGTTCAAGTCTAAACCAAGTTTTTGGGCACCTATTTTGGTGGCAGTCTTTAATGCTGCTGCCAAGGCAGGTTGTCCGCTGGCTTGGGGATTGTCGAATATTGTGCCAGTATTTAAAAAAGGAGATAAGGGTAGCCCCCATTGTTACCGGCCAATCTCATTAATTGACTCGATGGTTAAAATTATTGGGAGAATTCTGTTGCAGAGATTAACATGCTGGGCGACCGACAACAACATCATGTCGATCTCCCAGTATGGCTTTTGTGAGGGGCGTTCCACCACAACCCAGTGCCTTAACTTGTTTCTTGTCCTGAGTAAATACACGGTGGCTCAGAAGGGAACTGTCCATCTCGCCTTCATGGACCTGTCATCAGCCTTCGACCGTGTCAACAGGGGAAGGCTGTGGCAGTACATGAGGGAGAGAGGAGTGGACACAGGGATTGTTGACTTCCTGGTGGACATGCACAGTCACACTAGTGCTAATGTTAGATACTCTGCGAATGGCGACACTACTGGCAAGTTTGACATTAAAAAGGGAGTGCGCCAGGGATGTATTCTCGCTCCATTCCTTTTTAATTTTTATATAAATGAATTAGATGCTATTTTACAGAAGGTACAGGCAGACTGTCCTAGAGAGGGCAGGCGGGGTATTCCAGTTCTTTTATATGCAGATGATGCGGTTTTAATTTCAAGAACGGAGAGGGGACTCCAGATGCTTTTAAATGCTTTTAATGTTTTTATGACCGACAGGTACTTACTGGTCAACAATTCGAAATCATATATTATGCATGTTGGCCGGCAACCAAAAAAGAATTTTGTGTTTAAACTTGATGATGTACCAATCCCGGTCACAGAAACGTTTTCCTATCTTGGCGTTTTATTTGATACTGAACTCAGCTGGGGCCCTCACTTTGCCAAGAAAAAGGGAGAAATGGCGAGGGTCAACGTATCCATTTTTAATTTTGCCATGAAACTGGGGAAGAAACCAGTTAGTGCAATGGTCAAGTTATATAACGCCAAATCAGTTGCCACAGCAGTATACGGTAGCGAGCTATGGGGCTATGCAACAGGAGAACAGTTACAGGTCGCTGAAAATAATTTCCTAAAACGTCTCCTATGTGTGCCCGTCAGTACTTCTAATCTGGCAGTCCATGAAGAACTGGGGACACAGTATTTATGTGACAATTATGCTCTAAGGCCGTTGACCTGTTGGCTTAACCTGTGGTTAAATGAGGATATACCTCTTACTCACCAGATTGTAAGAGATCTTGTATCTCAGGACAATTCTATGTGTATCCCCTGGCTAAAATATTTAAAATCCTGCTTTGAAAGGCTGGGACGGCCAGAACTGTTTGACCATCCTAGTGGGATTGTAAAGGGTGACGTAGCAGCCATTAAATACGCATTTTGTAATGACAGGTTTGCCCAAAGAGAAAGTGAGCAATTGTTGAAGCCTAGTGTTAGGAATTATGTGATGTTAAAGACCTGTGACAGCATGGAACCTTATTTAGCAGGATTGTTTACCTCACATGAAAAGTTTCTGTTGTCAAGGTTCAGATTTAACATTTTTCATCATCTTTTAATCAGACCCAAGTTGGATGTTTTTAATAAGTCTGCAGCGCCCTGTGGCTGCAACGGGAAGTCTCCACAGGATATGCTGCATTTTATGTTTTTATGTAAATTTTATGAATATCCCTGCCAACGTTATCTTGTTGCCCTCCTAAGAAGACTTAATTTTAACCAAATCAGACCATCTCTTATTTATCTGCAGCTCTTGCACAGTGACAGTGTTCTCCAAATAATAGCATTTTTAAAACTAGCTGTTAGATTGAGACTCTGTCTGGACCAATGACCGCTCTATTTTTGTCTGACTAATTGGTTAAGTTTATGGATTATACAAATTTTGCCCTCTGCACTTTACTTTGCACTCTTGCACTTTGCACTCTTGCACTTTTCAGCCATCCCGTTCATCTATTGTTACTGAGACATGTGTAATATGACTTTTTTATTGTGGAGATAATCTGTGGAAATAATGTGAACAATGTGTCTTTAATTGTATTGTTTATATGTGTACTTCTATGGTTTGAAATATAACCGAAATAAAGTCTCTTTAGATTTGATTTGACTGCTTATCAGTGAGAATGTCCTTGGTACCATAAGCTTGACTCCTTGCATCAAGAACTCTGATCTCCATTCTTAAGAAGAAAAAAGATGAGAAAGAGAAAATGCTATTTGACTGGTGAGTGGCAACTAGACATCGTGGGCAGCAGTAGGATGACACTGTAAACTGTGTAGGCATAGTACTGTCTGTAAAGTAATAGCCTCCTACCTTATCTGTAGGTGTGGCAAGTTATGGGAGCTTAGGACACTAAGCTAGTTTACTTGATGACCCGTATGCTATAGAACAGTCTCTGTAACCAATGCATTAACCAAATGAAACCCAATCGTACGTACTGAAAAGGAGACAGTAAAGATTCTGAAGTCAATTTGTAAGGATGGGGCCCTGGGGCCAAATGACCTACCAAGTAGCTTCTTTAAGGAGGATATCTAACTGTGGACATGCAAGATGTACAAACTTTTCAATGAATGCATCCTGCTGTCTGCCATTCCCGAGTCAAGGAAAGGCTATATCCTGCACCCAGTCCACAAAATGGGAGCTAATACATAGATGGAATAGCCTTCGCAAAGGTTCTTCTGAATGAGTTGGAGGATTGGATCAAAGACTATAATTTCATCTCATATTACCAAACGGGATTCTAGCCAAACACCTCAACAATGGACAACGTAATAGTCCTGCCCTACTTGGCGGCCAAATCAAACTGCATTTGTAAAGTGCAGCACTATCACCCCTAGGGGTCTCTGGGTGCTGAGGATGGCTGGTCTCTGTCGCAAAGCAAGGTCTTGAGTCTTATCCTGAAGTCTGCCAGTGAACGGTGGTGTGCCGAAGTGGAGGGGTAGCTTGTTCCAAGTCTTAGCAGCAATGTGGAAGATAGAGCGACCCCCGCTGCGGCTGTGATGGATGAAGGGGTGTGGCCGAGGGCGAGAGGAACGCAGGAGTCTGGAGAGTTGGTGGAATTTCAGTCAATGGTTGATGTATGCAGATTCTTGATCGTGGGGGGCTTTGTAGATTTGCTTGAGGATCTTGATCTACTCCTGTTTCATTGATTACAGGGCAGCTTTTGACGAAAACACCCGAAATATACTGTGGTCAAAATTCACTGAGTGGAGAATCCCAAAACAACTCTTGGCAGCTATCACAGCCTTGTATACAGACACCTGGGTTCAGATTACGATAACCCAAACCCATGTCACCTCAAAAATCCATACAAACAGAGGCTTGAAACCGGGATGCGTCATTGCCCCTATGTTGTTTAACCTGTATACAGCAGACTTAGGTTCGGCATTGCTGAAAGGAAATCTTTTCCCACCGACTCTAGGCCTCAATAAAATTACCTGTCATACAATTTGGGGGATGACCTGGCAATACTGTAACATACACGTATTGCCATGATGATGGCACTGGGAATATTACATATGTATACCACCCACTCCCTGCTTGCGTATGCCACAAAAACTAAAGTTTTGATCTTTGGCCAAAGGACTAAAGATTGGAACATCAGCTATTATGGAAGTTGAGAACTTTTAACCTTAACTATGGCTGGCAAATATAACTGTTTTGGTGTCTGGCTGTCAGACGCAGGCAATCCCTTTCTTTAGGTAAAGGCCCTGGAAGAAAAAGCAACCAAAACATTGTTTGCCCTAAACAAACTCTACCACAAATTACAGAGCCCCACGGCTGAAAGTAACAGAATAGTAATGCGTGCCAATATGCTACCCACCATAAGCTATGGCCACCTCCCATTTCCTGGCATGCTTACAGAGACACTAGACCACTTTCCTTTAGCTGCATACAGGAAAATATTTAGGATCCCCAAAACAACAAGGTGCACATGGATTTGACTGGAGTTTGGGCTGGTGAACATTGGACGTTGAGTGCAAAAAGGATTTAATTAAATACTATCACTAACTGGCCAGACCAGAAGCTGATTTTATGAAAGGAGCCGTGCAAATTATATCTCAGGACGAGGGTAGTGAGCAAGCAAGGTATCTGTAAGAAATGTCCCTTTTTGCATGGATGCCCCCCCACATTTTGCCTAATGTTTATGTACTTTGACTGAGTGTGCCATCAGATCCTGCCAACCTGATACCCAGGGCCTATGTTCTTCCCTACACTGTACTGATGCAAAACCCAATTGCCAACTCTCTGGCCACATATAAGTCCCTTGTAAAAGGTACCATAGGTACCAAGGGCACTGTGACCAGGAAAGGCCTCTAAGGGCTGCAGCACTTATTTTGCCATCCTTAGAGGCCCTGTAACTTTACACACACACACACTGCCATTGTAGGCTATGTCGTTTGGTGCAGAACAAAGTAAAGAGTCGACATGGCTCACATCCTTGTGTGAAATGCCTACAACCCATTTCCCTAGCATAGGTAAGCCACCCCGCTAGCTGGGTGCACTATACCAGTGGTGACCGTACTGGTGCATAAGCCCCGAACCCCTACAGTGACTAAGTCAATTGTTAGACATTGTAAGTGCAGCAATGCCATAAAGAGTATATGGTGCTGGGAGCTTGTCATTACAAACTCCCCAGCATCATAACAGCTTTACTGAAAGACAATCGGTGGGAAAACCAAGTTAGGAGGTGAGGTGTGCCCACCTTTGCCAACCCCACCCCTCTGGTGGGGGAGGCGAGTTGAAGTACAACTCTCAGTCCCCACCATCTTGCAACTGGGGGGACCCAGCCAACCAGAGTGAGGCTTATGCCCTCCTCCCATTGGAGGGTGGCATCATAGGGGGGTGTACCCACCCCAAGGAAGGGACCCATTGGTCCCAACCTGTCCTACCTTTAATGCCCATAAATTTAGTATTTAGGGGCAACCCTGAACTTTGCCTCCTCAGACAAGAAGAAACAAGTAGAAGGACCAAAGAGCCGTGCTGAAGAAGAAAAGGCGGACACCAACTGACTTGGCAACAGCCCTACTACCAGTCCCTACCTAAATGTAAAATGTAAATGTCCAGTATTTGTAAAGCGCGAACAATTACCCGAAGGTGTCAAGGTGCTGGGGGCTGTCGGGAAGATTAAGCGAGCTATTGCCCAGAGTCACATGGTGCTGGGCAGACCCCTGCCGCCGGAGCCGGGGATCGAACCGTGATCCCCAGCATCCAGCGTCAGTCGCCCTGGCCGCTGCTCCACACCTCTTCCACCTGTATCTCGACCTGTTACAGCAAAATCCTAGTGTGTCCTGCTGCCAGCAGCCCCCAAGAACCCGAGGACCTGCCCTGCCTTCCCAAACCAGACTTTGTCTCCCGTGAGCACCGTATTTGCTCACCCACAGACTCTGGCTCCGGACAAATCTGCAAGTCTGCACCACTCCACCCAATGTACGAGGCCTGAGTGACCCAACACCATGAGGGGGTCTCCCTGGCGATCCTGACCTGGGATCTGGTGAGTCCTCACCTGCCTCAAGTCTCGAGCCGACGTCTGCAGGCCCTTTCTGGAGGATCCCCCTGACCGGAGCCGGTAAGAAAAACCCAACGCCTAAAGACACCCATGCACCCAATGCCCCACGGCCTTGGGTGACCCAACTGATGGTGTCCCGGCATCCCCAGGCATCCCAACTTACCTCTCCAACCAGTGGTCGCCTACAGAAGATCTTCGTCCCCCATCCTGCAGTGTTTGTTGCAACGGGAGAATCCCCATTGAAAACAACTTGGCACCTACGGCAAAACAGAATCCTGCACCCGCTGTCCCTGTGCCTCTGTGGGAGCACCTAGTCTGCTAAATCAGTTTGCCCTGAGCCTAACACCAGGAGCTTTGCTCCCACAGCATTGTGGCCTGCTCGTGAGCAGCCACCAAACGGAGCTCCCCAATCCCCCATTGGATAATATTGGGCCTCAGCACTCTGCACCCGGCCACCCTAGTACAGCTAAGGGTGCTTTGAGAGTGCATCCTTGACCCTGGGGCAACCCTGGTTCTAACCCCAGAAAACCAACTCCCACACCTAAGTCCTTATTGTGAAGTCAGGTGCACAGACATAATATTGAGTCCAAAATATCGATTGGACATCATATCGAGTTTTTAATATAGACTGGACAAAATATCGACAGGATAGAATATAGACAACAAAAATATTGTTTTTAAGGTAAGTGAAGTAATATCGACTGTAAAAAATATAGCAGTTAAAATATCGAAGTATTTAATATAGATAGTTAAAAATATCGATTTTTTAATAATATATATTTTTTTATAGTGTATTTTTATGTTATAATATGTGTGAAAAGTGTGTATTTATGTTATAAATAATTTTATTTAATGAATTTTGTTTTTATAATTATTGCGTAATTTAATTCTGTAGCGGGTTGTGGGTTTATAGGGGAATAGGGTGGGAAGTAATTTATTTATAATTAATTAAATATGTAAATGTATTTATTGATAGTAATTTGTAATTAATTGTTAATTAATTTATATGTGGTAATTAATTTAATTGTAATTGGAAAATAATTATTAATTGATTAATTGGTAATTATGTAAATGTTACTAATTTAATTCTGTAGCGGGTTGTGGGTTTATAGGGGAATAGGGTGGGAAGTAATTTAATTATAATTAATTAAATATGTAGATTTATTTATTGATAGTAATTAGTCGTTAATTAATAATTAATTTATATTTGTTAATTAATTTAATCATAATTGTTAATTAATTTATATTAATTGATTAATTGGTAATTATGTAAATTTTACTAATTTAATTTCTGTAGCGGGTTGTGGGTTCATAGGGGCATAGGGTGGAAAGTAATTTATTAATAATTAATTAAATAATAAAATTAATTAAAATTTATTTATTTGGAAATAATTATAAAAAATGTTTTACTTATTAAATAATTAATTGTTAATGTTTAATTAATTTGTATTAATAGGTGATTTAATTGAAATATTTATTGTTAATTAGTAATTTTAAAATATTAATTATTATATTAGATAACATTTTTATTTATTTTTAATTAATTATTAATAGATATTCATTGTTAAATTTTTGAATAATATATGAAATATTTACTTTCCCTAATGTTGTATTCTCTGGAGTGGGAATAGTAATTTTAACCCCTACGCTATCCAACGCTTTCCCTACTGTTGCATCCACTGGAGTGGGAATAGTAATTTTTACCCCTACGCTATCCAACGCTTTCCCTACTGTTGCACTCTTTGGAGTGGGAATAGTAATTTTAACCCCTACGCTATCCAACACTTTCCCTACTGTTGCACCCACTGGAGTGGGAATAGTAATTTTAACCCCTACGCTATCCAACGCTTTCCCTACTGTTGCACTCTTTGGAGTGGGAATAGTAATTGTTACCCCTACGCTATCCAACGCTTTCCCTACTGTTGCACCCACTGGAGTGGGAATAGTAATTTTAACCCCTACGCTATCCAACACTTTCCCTACTGTTGCACCTACTGGAGTGGGAATAGTAATTTTAACCCCCACGCTATCCAACGCTTTCCCTACTGTTGCACTCTTTGGAGTGGGAATAGTAATTTTAACCCCTACGCTATCCAACGCTTTCCTTACTGTTGCACTCTTTGGAGTGGGAATAGTAATTTTAACCCCTACGCTATCCAACGCTTTCCCCACTGTTGCACCCACTGGAGTGGGAATAGTAATTTTAACCCTTGCGCTATCCAACGCTTTCCCTACTGTTGCACTCTTTGGAGTGGGAATATTAATTTTAACCCCTACGCTATCCAACGCTTTCCCTACTGTTGCACTCTTTGGAGTGGGAATAGTAATTTTTACCCTTACGCTATCCAACGCTTTCCCTACTGTTGCACTCTTTGGAGTCGGAATAGTAATTTTTACCCTTACGCTATCCAACGCTTTCCCTACTGTTGCAACCACTGGAGTAGGAATAGTAATTTTAACCTCTACGCTATCCAATGCTTTCCCTACTGTTGCACCCACTGGAGTGGGAATTGTAATTTTAACCCCTACGCTATCCAACACTTTCCCTACTGTTGCACCCACTGGAGTGGGAATAGTAATTTTAACCCCTACGCTATCCAACGCTTTCCCTACTGTTACACTCACTGGAGTGGGAATAGTAATTTTAACCCCTACGCCAGTGTTTCCCAAACTGGGGTCCGCGGACCCCCAGGGGTCCGTGACACATTCCCAGGGGGTCCGTAGGCAACAGTTTTAAAAGCTTAAAAGCACAGAAAAGTTTCTTGTATAATTAGCAGCTTTCCAGCAACAATAAAAGTGTCAAGTTAATGCCAGTGATTATTGTACCTGCTGGAGCATAAGGAGAGTTTTGTTCAGTGGCAGCTTTGACTTGACTAGTGTAGCGCAGAGTGTTAATGTGCCTACTGCAAAGAATGTGTAACATGCATTTTAAAAAGCAGTATTTTATGTGCATAGGTTTGTGGTTACTGCTTTTGTCACAGAGATTCTTTCGTTACTGTGCACTTTATAAGTGACAATCATAATGTAGCAGAGGGACCTATAAACTGTCATCAAAGAGCTGCTTGCAAACTGCATGGTAACAGTTAGTAACTTATGTTTTTTCCCAGTTATTCATTATCCTGATGCTGCTAAAAAGATGTATTTGGTCTGCGTTTGTGCTTTTCCAGACCAAGCACGCTTTAAACATTTTATATACACACTGATTTACATGTATGATTCAATGTCTCTATATGTGTGTGATGTAAAGTGCTCTGACATCCTACAATGGTATGTGAAATGCTATGAAGCAAATGATATACATGTGACAGAGGGGCTATTACTTCAATATAAAATACTAGGGTCCAGATGTACGATCCGTTTTTATATGCGCGAACGGGTTTGCGAACCCGTTTGCGCATGCAAAAACCTATAGAGCCATGTACATTGCCTATTTTGCGAGTCGCAATTTGTTTGCGACTCGCTAAATAGGTTTTGCAACTTGCTATTTGGACTGGGCATTCCCTTCCAAATAGCGAGTCTCAAAACCATGTACAAATGTTTTATGGTAGCAAAACACTAGCAATTACCACCTACTTCAAGTAGATGGCAATGCATTCGCAAATGGGAAGGGGTCCCCAGGGGACCCCTTCCCCTTTGTAAATACATGCAAAATAACTTTTTTACGGGCAGGCAGCGGCCCAGGGACCTCTGCCTGCCCTTAGAAAATGAAACGGAAACGTTTCATTTTCTTTTTCTTAAATGCATTGTATACGGGCTGCATTTTTTTTAAACTGCTTTATTTATAAAGCAGTCCCAGACATGTTGGCCTGCAGAGCCCAGCAGGCCACCATACTGGGAGGGCTGGCACTCCCAATGGGCTCGCAAATTGCGAGAGGCTCATTAATATTAATGAACCTCGCAATGTGCGACCCCATTGGGAATCCCAAACAGTGTTAAACAAACTGTTGTACATTTCATTTAGCGACTCTCAATATGCCACTCGCAATGTGTCGCCAATTGCGAGGTGCTAAATGAAATGGTCATACATCTGGCCTCAAATTCCTTAGGACTGAGTATTTGTTTTGTGTGCACACATGTGTATTTTTTTCGAATTACTGTTTTAATATTTGAAATTTTACTCATACAATTTTCTTGGGGGTCCCCGGCTTCCAGTGGTGACACAATGGGGGTCCTCAGGAGTCAAAAGTTTGGGAACCACTGCCCTACGCTATCCAACGCTTTCCCTACTGTTGCACCCATTGGAGTGGGAATAGTAAATTTTACCTCTACGCTATCCAACGTTTTCCCTATTGTTGCACCCACTGGAGTGGGAATAGTAATTTAAACCCCTACGCTATCCAACCCTTTTCCTACTGTTGCACTCACTGGAGTGAGAATAGTAATTTTAACCCCTACGCTATCCAACGCTTTCCCTACTGTTGCACTCTTTGGAGTGGGAATAGTAATTTTTACCCCTACGCTATCCAACGCTTTCCCTACTGCGGCACCCACTGGAGTGGGAATAGTAATTTTAACCCCTACGCTATCCAACACTTTCCTTACTGTAGCACCCACTGGAGTGGGAATAGTAATTTTAACCCCTACGCTATCCAACGCTTTCCCTACTGTTGCACTCTTTGGAGTGGGAATAGTAATTTTAACCCCTACGCTATCCAACGCTTTCCCTACTGTTGCACTCTTTGGAGTGGGAATAGTAATTTTAACCCCTACGCTATCCAACGCTTTCCCTACTGTTGCACTCTTTGGAGTGGGAATAGTAATTTTTATCCTTACGCTATCTAACGCTTTCCCTACTGTTGCACTCTTTGGAGTGAGAATAGTAATTTTTACCCTTACGCTATCCAACGCTTTCCCTACTGTTGCAATCACTGGAGTAGGAATAGTAATTTTAACCTCTACGCTATCCAACGCTTTCCCTACTGTTGCACCCACTGGAGTGGGAATTGTAATTTTAACCCCTACGCTATCCAACGCTTTCCCTACTGTTGCACCCAATGGAGTGGGAATAGTAATTTTAACCCCTACGCTATCCAACGCTTTCCCTACTGTTGCACTCACTGGAGTGGGAATTGTAATTTTAATCCCTACGCTATCCAACGCTTTCCCTACTGTTGCACCCATTGGAGTGGGAATAGTAATTTTTACCCCTACGCTATCCAACGCTTTCCCTACTGTTGCACCCACTGGAGTGGGAATAGTAATTTAAACCCCTACGCTATCCAACGCTTACCCTATGCTTGCACGATTTGGAGTGGGAATAGTAATTTTTTCACTTTTGTTATTGTACGTTAATAATATTGGTTATTATTTAATTATATTTTGTTACTATATATATATATATATATGTTTTAAGAAATATGATTTACATTTTTTTTTACTTTCATTAATTATTTAATTATTATAAGTTAATTTAAGTATTTTTAAGTATATTTTAGTAATTCATTTTTAATATTAATTTAATTTAACATTGTTTTTAGTAAAGTCGATATTTTTCAAAACTATATTTTTGTAAACGATATTTTTAACTCGATATTTTTGTACTTACCTGTTTGTAGATAGAAACTCGAAATGTTGTCAGTCGATATTTTGTCAACGATATTCTTGATGGTCGATATTTTGTCTCTCGATATTATTTCAGTGATCCGTTAAGTCAATAACATTGTTTTCTCCCATAGGACTGCATTGACTTCTTTTCTGTGAAAAATCTTGTGTGGAGTTGATTTGTATGAAAACCCTAGAAACTGCAAATGTATCAAAACGGATGTATTTACCTTTTCTCTAGGAAATGTCCCAGTGTGATATCTAGGCATATCACACCGAGTAGAAAAAGTAACCTGTAAAGTAACTTGAAAAGTAATCTGAAAAGTAATTCAACTGTTTCATAAACAAATGACTTACCTGTAAACCAATCCAATTGTATTCAAACTGCATTAAAATTGTATTTCACTGCATAATTCCTGCAAAGTATTATATACTTCCCTGCACCAGGCCTGGCTTGGTTCTAGAAAATAAAATATAAGTAAATAATATTTTTATACAAACAAATTGGTCTGAGTTCAGTCTTTGTGTGTGTGACATCATTTCTTGCATGTTGACAATAACTGCTTAACACTACCCTCTGATAAAGCCTTACTGCTCGCCCACACTACCACAAATAGAGAGTAAGGCATTATCTACTTTTACCTCTGCATACCTTTGAGGTTCCACTGGACTCTGTGCACACTACACCTTACTTTGGTATAGTATATACAGAGCCACCTTCCTACAGTATCTCAACAAAGCTATAACTACACTAAATTTGTCCACAGAATGCCTTATGAATCCAGTCATAACATTGCTGCACCAGAAGAACACCTTAAAGAAACAGGGTAAACTCATACATAAGAATAGGATATAAACAATATCAGGCACACTCCTGGCACCTTGGGGTTCCACAAATCGCATGAAGATGTTTCCTGTTAACCATACCTGAGAGCGGCCATGAGTAGATAAGCCCTACCGACAGTATGCTGCTGGCCAGACTTCTGACACTGCCCAAACGGGTCTATATGGCTCACTGGAATCACAATCACAAGGGAAAATCAAGTGCAGATTGTGCTCATACACCCTAGAATCAGCTGAGCACTTTATAAGCTGCTGCCCAGCGTTGCTTCCTCAAAGGCGAATTTTCTTAAGGCCATTATTTTTGCATCATGGTATAAAAATATGCAAAGAGGCAGTGTTTTATATTTTTTTCATCTGACATCCCAATGGAGTTAGCATAAATTGGCAGTTTTTTGGCTATAGTTAGAAGGCTGCTGCAGGATCACAGTCCACACTTGGGTACAGCCCATCAGACTGCATCAACTATGAACTTGCATTAACTCATATAATGAATCTTCGGAACTGAGGATTGGTAGACCTTTTATCCCCAGTGCCTGTACCTGCCTTTGATGGTTTTAGTATCCCTTTTCTGTCTGCAGTATCTTAACCCGCTTCTATGAAATATCTGACCTGGCTTAGCTGAATGGCACTTTGAAACATACGTCAATGCATAGTTTCTATCAATTTCTTATGTCCCTCTCATTTTGGCCGTATTTTAAACTACTACTCTGAAACATCTGTTTGCATGGCACTTTGCACTTAATTACACTGCATGTTGCACTCAGTACTAGGAGATCCTTTCACACCAGGGTTGGTACTGTACTGATTTAAATGTTTACTGCTCCTTCTACACTATGTTTGTTTGACTCATAGGGCCTGTTCTTGGTTCTATTGGTTTTACTGTCAACTTTATGCCGGACGGATCTTAACCCACTTCCTTGAAATATTCAACCTGGCTTGGCTGTACGGCACTTTGTACTTTGGGACATATGTCAGGGCATATATTTTATCAATCTTTAATGTCCCTTTTATGTTGGTCTTATTTTAAATTACCACTCTGAAACATTTGTTTGCATGGCACGTTGCACTTTGGAAAACACTTGCACTTATTTTTTTACCGTATTTTGCATCCAGTACTCACGCCAGGACCGGGCCGGGCCAGTACTGTACTGATTCAATTGTTTACTGGTCTGCTACTTCTACATGCTGTTAATAGGTAATGATATATAGCATTAAAAAGTACTGAATGATCGTCAGAGGGTAATAAGAATTGCACGTTCTACGTTTTAGTGACGGCCCTGATTTTATTCTAATGATTTTAAAATGAGATTTTAACTTGTGGATATTAAAGCATTTATTGTCTTTCTCTTGTAGTTATTATGATGGAATTGTAAAGATTTTAATTAATTGTGCAATAAACTTACTTACATACAGGTTGCACCTAGTACTCCACAGCAGGCATATTAATATCCTAAACTAATCTTTAATAACTGGAACCTATAACCAGAAATGACACACAGATCTAAAAAAATATATCTTGCTAGAATTAAACCCTGGCAGTTTCTGGATACACATAGTACTCTGCTTGTGATCAATAATCACTAATCTTTAAATTGGTTCCGGAGTAGCGTGCTACTCACCAAAAAAGTGCTTCAATGCTCAATCGAGGGTAACAAGCGCTATATAAATGTTAACCTATTTCCCTCTTCTATCCCTCCACTATCCTTCTCAATCCAAATAACTGATTAATATCCACCACTTAAATTACTTTCATATTTTTTTTATTTTTTTTTATTGAGGTCTTGGATGAACCACAGCAAAGAAAATGCAATAACATATGCAAAAACATACAAAAACATACAAAATACGGCCAAAACAAGACAAATTCAGAAATAATAATAATACATTTCCAGGTCAATTACAATACGTTAATCGAAATACGGTCCCCAGATTTTCTCAAATTTCCGAACCACCCCATCTTTGAGCATAGATTTGTTCGCATTTTCTGACTCTTTCCATTTTGTAGCGCCATTCTTGTACAGTAGGGCAATATTGTGAACGCCAATTCTGAAGTAACAGTGATCTAGCCACAGCCATTGCTATATACATTAGTTTGGCTAATTGCTCTGTTAACATGAGCTCCGAATCATATCCAAACAGAGCTAACTTAACATTCACAAAAATCATAATTTTATATTGGTTTTGAAGAAACGCAAAAATGTCCTCCCAAAAGGATGTTATTTTGGGAAAATGAGCTATAATATGGGACCAATTGGCAGGGTTATAATGCAGGCACCTGAAGCAATTAGATGAGCTATTGGGATACATTTTAGTTACTATCGCCGGAGTAAAATACAGGAGCCATTTGCTGAAAAACAACATTCTGCGCCAATTAGCACCTCTTAGTGCAGAAAAGTTTAGTCTGTTGATTTTCTGCCAGATAGTTGAATTTAATGCTAAATTTTCCTGCCCCTGCCATTTATGAATTGCTTTAAGACATAAGTCCGGGGCCCTGCTCGAGGTTAGACAGCAATGCCACTCCCCTGGTTTCTTCTCCTGTACATATACAAACAGTTCGCTGAATAGCTGAGTGGCAGGAGAAAGGAGTGTGGGATCTAATTGACGCAGCACATTGTAAATAAAATTATACGTTCCAAGCAGTAAAAAATGTCCTTGGACACGAGGTGCCATATCTGACAGGGTGATCCAAGTCCCGCCTTTAATATAGTATTTTAACATGGTGAACCCTATCCTATGCCAATTTTCGAACATCTCAAGACTAATGTCAACCCCTAAAAAAGAAAATGCACTGTTTAAGGAAGAAACTAGATTAAGAAAGGGGAGGGAATATCTTTTAAGCATCGCGGCGCACCTCTTAAAGAACCAATTTAAGACCTTATAATGAACCAGTTTAGGTGATTTGAATATTTGCAGAGGAGAGGGAATCTGGGTCTCTCGGCCAATTAAGTCAAAGAAAAAATGCATAAAAAGTTTCTGGTTATGGTCTTTAAATCTAGCTAGGAATTGGGCGAAATATGCATTGTAATAATCTTTGAGATTTGAGAGAGCAAGCCCTCCTTGCTCCTTATCCTCATATAATGTATTTAAGGCTATTCGTGGTGTCTTTTTGGCCCAAATAAAAGATGAAAACAAGGATTCTGCTTTAGCAAAAAACGATCCAGGTAGAAAACAAGAAATGGTTGATAATAAAAAGTTGAATAAGGGGAGAACCGACATTTTGACTAATGCTACACGACCAAGAATAGATAATGGTAAAGGGTTCCATCTTTCCAACATGAAACGTACTTTCTGAAGAAGGGGCACAAAATGTAGTCTATATAAATCTGAGACAGAAGAAGAAAAGAAAACTCCCAGTTATTTTTTCGGTTTATTGTTAATACAGGGTCTTAGATCAACATGGAGTTCAGGATCGATACCACCGCAGACCAAAATTTCGGTTTTCTTTTTATTGAGCCGATAGCCGCCAAGAGCCTCGAACTCCTCAAATGATTGCAGAGCATAAGTTTGGCATTGAATTTCAGGCTTAATTAACAAAATTATATTGTCTGCATATAATTTAATTTTAGCCATCAAAGTAATGGGGGGGAGTATATAAGCACACTTCCTAATTGCGTTTGCCAAGGGTTCAATGAAAAAAGCAAATAAAACAGGGGAAAGCGGGCAGCCTTGCCTGGTACCGCGTTTCACTGACACTGAGCCCACAGATTCTGCATTAATAACAATGTTGGCTTGGACCCTTGAGTAAAGGTTCTGAATCAGATTTATAATAGCCGCTGGGATCCCAAAGGGATCTAAAATAGCAAAAAGTGTTTCCCAAACCACCAAGTCAAAGGCTTTTTCGGCGTCAAACAATAAAATTAACACAGGCACCCCTCGTATTTAAAAAAAATCTAGAGCCTCAATTAAAAAGTGGGTATTAGACATCAGTTGCCTACCGGCAATGAAGCCATTTTGGTCTGCATGAATCAAATCTGAAGAGAAAGAATTAAAACGGGTAGATAATAATTTGGTGGTAATTTTATAATCCGTGTTCATTAGCGTAATAGGTCTGTATGAGCTCGGGTCATTAGAAGGTTTACCCTTTTTTAGAAAACTAACTACGGTTCCTTCCCAAAATGAATCAGGAACTGAACCGCCTTCCAACATACAATTTATTAACTGTACAAAAAGTTCAGAGAAAGAACTAACAAAAGTCTTTAAAAACTCTGTAGGGAACCCGTCAGGCCCACAAGCCTTACCTATTGGAAGGTCTTGCACTGCCCGCTCTACTTCCTCCCTGGTGAACGGATTAACCATTGTGAATTGTTCTATAGGGGAAAGAACAGGAAGGGAGTTTTTTTCCAGGTATTTTAATAACTTTTGCCGGTCTATGATAGATTGAGTATTGTAGATCTTATTATAATGGGCAAGCATTATCTCTCCAATTTCTGCTGGGACGGATGTATCTATTAGGGCAACCGGAGATTTTAAAGAGTGAATGAGATTCGAAGCAGCTTGCTCTCTGGCCTGCCATGCCAGAAGTTTACTGGTGAAATTACTTTCCTCGTAAATTGTTTGCGAGCTCTTAAAGAAAATCTCTTCACTCTGAGTATAGAAATTTTAGCAAAACTCCCTTTTAGCCTCATTTCATTGTTCCTGAACAATACTAGCAGAGTTTTGCTGCCTAAGTACAGTCAAGGCCTGAATTTTTTGCTGAAGTAATTTATTCTTATTTCTAGCTGCTAAAGAATCTGCAGCATCTCTCCCAATCACTAACCCCCGAATATAAGCCTTGAGAGAGTCCCATACGCAGTTAAGAGAGGCTGTTCCAATATTGCGAGTAATGAACTCCGAAATTTCAGTTTTAACACCTGCCACCCACATATCGTCACTCAGATGTTTTTCATTAAAGACCCAGCGTTTTGGGGCTCTAACCTTATCTACTAATGCCAGTTCAATAATTATTATTGCATGATCCGAAAACCCATTGTGGAGCATCGCCTGATTGGAGAACTTAATTTGGCGTGAGATGAGAAAAAAATCAATCCGAGAGGAAGATTTAAACCTACCAGACCAGCAGGTGTATTCTTTTTTTGATGGATTTTGAGTGCGCCAGGGATCACACAAATTGAATAAAGACATATTATTATTAATTGATCTAAGGGATTTAGGTTTGGATTGTTTCTTTGAATAGCTGGTTGAGTCCAATTTTACATTCATAGTAATATTGAAATCCCCACCTATGATGATATCACCTTTGACCGTTAAAAGAGATTGAAACAGTTACTCATAGATCTCAGGTCTATCCTCTACTGGAGCATAAAAACGAACCAAAGTGACAAGGCTTACTCTATTCGGAATCACACATGCAACCCAACACCAAGGACCTAACCCCCCTTGTTCTGTATGAACAATCTGGGCATGTAACTACTTGCTTAAAAAGAGCGCAACCCCCCTCTGTGACTCTGAAAATGAAGAAAAAGACCAAGTTTTAAACATGGAAAACTCCTCAATTTTTGACATTTGGATATGGGTCTCTTGTTACAGGATCACATCTGGTAGTTCAGATTTAGCCCATAATTCTATTACGCGCATGTTTTTCCTATTATTTAGACCGTTTACATTAAAAGAAATAATTTTCAGACCCATAGTACAAAAACAATCAGCACAAAAGGAAGCACGCAAAGCACCTCAGAGCCCCCCTCTAACCAGTTCTCTGAACTTTTTATCGACACCATACAGCTCCAAATACACCTTTTTAAAGTTCATAGAATTCCAAGTATTGATAAAGGAAAACATCCAAGACCCACCCCGCCACCCCCGCCACTACCCCCTTCCCACCCGCCCTCCTGACCCTGTGGCACTACTCCTACCCCTCTACCCCACGCTAGCCACAGCTGCATACCCACTACCATGGGGTGTTGTGTTGCACACCCCCTAACCCCCCTGATAACCAAAACCCCCACTCCATCCCCCTCCCCCCAGAGCAAAAAAGGAGATTCAAAAAGAAGATAGCAAACAATAGTGGCATTAGCTCTTGTAGCTCTTTTCGGCAGGGGATATTTCCTTTAGCAACTCCTGTGCTTCTTCTACGTCAGAGAGCATGTAGAATTTTCCTTTGACCAAAACTTTTAGTTTTGACTGTTGAGCAATCTGCGCTTGTGCCCCTTTAGCCTTAAAAAGTTGTAGTAATTTCACGAACTCTTTTCGACTACGGGCGGCTGTAGCGGACATATCAAGTGAGAACTGTCTTTGTTGGATAGCTTTGGACAAGATTGTTTCCTTAACTCTAACATCAGAGAAATTTAAGAGAATAGTGCGGGGTAGCGTGGAGCTAGGAATTGGCTGAGCAAGGACCCTGTGAGCGCGAGTAATCATTAGATCACCTTTAAACTCAGGAACCACTTTCTGCTGCAAGAAGGTAGTGACCCAGTTGACCATATTGGATCCCTCCACCCCCTCTGGGACCCCCACTATTCTAAGGTTAGACCTTCAATTATAATTCTCTAACTCGTCCAATTTAATTTCCAATGCTTTAGATGTTTTAAAGACAGTTTGAACATCTTTTGTAACTCCTGTCATGTTGTCTTCCAAGGAGGATATTCTGCTTTCTGCCTCCTGAAGACAAGCGGGAAAAGAAGACACTAAATCCTCGATCTTATCCAACCGCTGATGTATAGCGCTCAATTCCTCCCTTTGAAACCTTTTCATTTCACGTATTTCATCAAGAATCAAGTTGAGGGCGGGGGCGTGGCTTGGAGGGCGACGATGGCGGACGTGGCTCTGTAGAGCTCCCGCCGGCCCGATCTGTTATCCTGGTGTACTTATCCTCTCCCGAACCCACACTTGCCTGTTCCACGGCAGCGGAGGCTACTGGAGCTGCGGGGTACCCTCCGGTGGTGCTCACAGGACCTCTGATCAACGGCGGGGGCTGTTCTCGGCGAAGAAGCCCGCCGGGCCTACCAGCCGCATGTGACGCCGGGGCCTCGATTTCTGTGTGACCCCGGCTGCCGGCGCGGGGCCTCGGGCGGTTGGAGCTTCGGCGGACCCGGGGAGATACAGGGGGCGCCTCTACTGCGGATCGGAGTGCGGTCGGCCCCCTCTCCTACCGGGTGCCGCTCTATGACACTGCTGGGGGCCATGCGGGGAAGATACTGCCAGTGACCTTGTGGGTCCCGGGATCGGCCGGACCGAACAGCTCAGCCGAGGACGGTGCGGCGGCGGGCCGAGTGCCCCCACGTCATCTAGGGGGAGCCACGTCCTGCTGCAGCGAGCCCTCTGTGGAGACCGGTGGAGTGGTCGGCCTGGAGCCCGGACCCGTGCGCTTGCTGGGGGCGCCTCGTCTTCCCGCCTTGCGGGCGGTGCAGCCTGTGGACACCGGACGCCTCCATATTTCCGCAGTTCCGGGGCCTGCCTGCCACGTGGTGAGCCGGGGCCTCACTTTCTGTCTGGTCCGCCTGCTGGTCCTGGGCGCCGGGCGATCTGCTTGCTGGTGGATCCTGTTGGCGGCTGCTGCACCGCCGGAGGGGAAACGACGGACTCCTTGGACACTCCAGAGGCTGGGGGAGATGCTGGACCTTGCCCCCCTGACTCTGGGCCCGGGGTTTGTGGCGGCGGCGACCCAGAGGAGCGGCTGTGCCTGACTGCAGTGGCCCCAGACCTTCATTGAGCCTATTCATCTGTGACGGCGTGGTGCCCGGCGGCCTGTGAGTAGCGGGCGTAGCGGGCGTGGACCGGCGGCGCCCTGAGACGGTGGGCCATTGGTTGGCCGCCGCTCTTGCTGTTGGGGCCAGGTGTCCCCTCCGGTGTGCTTGCGGATTGGATCTTGGAGTGGAGGTGACACTTGAGGTGTGGCGCAGTGCCCAGCGGGATCTCGTTACATCGATCCGGCCCGGTGTAGGGGCTGCTGTTGGTGGGTGGCAGGGGCCCCTCTCCGGCCGTGGGCCGACCCATCGCATCTGCCGACACCATGACTAGAGGCCGGGGTGGCACGGGCGCCAACATACGGGGGCCCATTGATAAGTTCACTGGTCCAGGAGGGGACGCGGGAACTGCAGGGGGTGCCCAGAACGCCGGACCGGACAACGCAGCTCTAATGGCGGCCATTACGCAGTCCAGGGACATGTTGGATGCGAAGATTGGCGCGGTTGGTGCCGATGTCATGCTGCTCCGCCAGGATCTCCGCAACGCGGTCGCCCGCATCACGGAGACCGAGACCAGGGTCGCAGAGGTGGAGGGGGACGTCGGTACCCTTAAGAAGAGGGTGGCGGAAATGGAAAGGACCCAGAAGAGCCTCGCGCTTCGCGTGGAGGACGCGGAAGGGCGGGCGCGGAGGAATAACCTGCGCTTTGTTGGTTTTCCGGAGGATTGCGAGAAGGGACACGTGGACGCATTCCTGGCTCAGTGGCTGGAGAGCTGGCTCCCCCCGGACACCTTGTCGCGCTGCTTTGTGGTGGAACGTGCGCATAGAGCTCTGTCGCAGAAACCGCCTGCGGGGGAACGGCCCCGGCCGATCATTGCCAAAATCCTGAACTTTCAAGACAGGGATGCCATCCTCCGGGAAGCGCGGCTCAAAGAGACATTGCTGTCCCTGGATCTGCTTTTGGATAGGAGGCGGCAGCCCTTCCGATGGCGCCAGTCAGCGTGGCATTTGCAGCAGGATAGTTACCGCTCGCATCTGCGTGAAGCCATTTCCAACTACTGGGCGGAGAACGACGGACCGGAGGTGGACGCCGCTACCCAGTGGGAGGCGCTGAAGCCGGTGCTCAGGGGGGTGGACATAGCTTGGTGTGCCGAGGCCCGCAAGACCCGTCGGGGAGAGATGGAGGAGGCCGCGAAGCGGGTGCAGGACCTGGAGAGGGAGGGTGTGGAGGGCGACGCAGATGAGGCGGTGGGGCAGCTCCTGCTGGCGCAACAGTCGTACTCCTCCCTGTTACTTGATGAGGCGCGCCAGCTTTGGCTGGCCACGCAGAGCAGAATCTATCAGTGGGGAGATAAATCCGGTACCATGCTCTATAGACTCTGCCAGCACGCCTTTCAGGCTCAGACCCTGCCGGGCATTCGGGATGAGAGTGGGAACCAGATATCGGCCCCAGAGGATATAGCGGCCAGCTTTGCGCGGTACTATGCGGATCTCTATACCCCCCGAGAGGTCCTCCCAGCGGAGGACGTTGATAAATTCTTGGCGGACCTCCCGCTGCGCGCGCTCTCGGACGAGGTGCGGGACCGGCTGGAGCTCCCACTGTCCCTGGAGGAACTTGGCGCGGCACTTGGGGAATTGAATACTGGCAAAGCTCCGGGACCCAACGGGTTCCCGTGTGAATTCATGAAAACCTTTCACCTTCAACTGGAGGGGCGCTATAGGTTGATGCTCGAGGAAGCCAGGGAGCGCGGTCGACTCCCAGCGGACTGGCGACATGCCGAAATTGTTGTTTTCTGTAAGCCCGGGAGACCCCCGGAACATCATTCCTCGTACCAGCCGATTTCCCTTTTAAATTTTGAGGCGAAATTACTGGCCAAGGCCTTAGCCAATCGCCTTCTCCCGCATATCACGGATTTAGTGCACCCTGATCAGGCCGGGTTCATGCCCCATAGGGCGACCAGGCATAATATTCGCCGCGCACAGGTGGTGTTGGAGAAGGCCCGCGCCGCATTGCGACTTTGAGCCCTGTTCAGGACGTGATTGACTCCGCACCCGAACCAACGAATCTTTTCCCGATTTGAAAAAAACCACTCCACGATCCTTGGTTGATCGCGCTGTTTAAATATTTCCTAGAACCATCGAGTCATTTCCCTACTTGACCAGACCACTCCACGATCCTTGGTTGATCGCGTTGTTTAAACATTATCTAGTTTTCTAATTATCGACGGTATTCTGGACCACGCCGATAGACTCAACCACTATCCCGTTCCGACTGATCACGAACGGTGTTTGCTAACGTTGGGTCCCATCAATACCACTTAGTGGTTATGTGTCCCACTCCCCAGTCCTGATGAAGACCCCACAGCAAGGATAGCAACTGTACCTGCATATAAGAGGGTCGAAACGTCGACAACCACCTGTATTTATCAACTCCACGCCCTATTGCTTTTATTTATTGAACTTTGTGGAGTATGCTGTTTTGTGGAAATATTTATTTGAACCTGATGGTCCTTGTCTCTGCACATACTGTGTAACATGGACGAATGTTGTATATTCATTGATTATACTGTCACTTAAGAATTTTCCTCCTTCCCTTCACTTCATCCTCACAGGATCACACAAACCCCCCCCCCCTCCTTCTTCCTACCCACTTGGGGCACTGTGAAACCACTAATTTATTTATTGCTTTGGATAAATTGTATATTTGGTATATACATTCCCATTGTGATTAAAACAATGTGGATCAATTTGTTTCTTGGTTGATTAATCTTTATTTATTCTGCATATTGTTCCTATATTACTGGGACCCCCTCTCACAATTGCTCAGATCCCAACGGCCCTCCTCCTGGCCGATATTGATAGAGCGTTCGACTCCCTCAGCTGGGTGTACCTAAGGGCGCTCCTGTCCCATCTCAATCTCGGTCCGGTTTTTCTATCATACCTGTACCTGCTTTATACAGATCTGACTACCTCGGTGAGGGTGGCAGGGGCGGCGTCTAAGCCCTTTCCCATTGGACGGGGTACCAGACAGGGATGCCCCCTCTTACCATACTTGTTCGCATTGGCCATGGAACCCTTGGCGGCATGGGTGCGGATAGACGCGCAGCTTCGTGGCCTGGAGTGGGAACTGGGCCCCTCCGATCGCATCGCGCTGTATGCCGATGACGTCCTCTTCTTCCTCACGGCCCTCAATAGGTCCAGGCCCAGAGTCCTGGAGATCATGAGAATTTTTGGAGAGGTTACGGGACTGCATCTGAACGTGCATAAATACTTGGGCGTCTTCCTCACAGACGTTCCGGCCGTGACGTGGGAGCGCAATGTGGTGCCCGTATGGGACAGAGTGCGTTCGGATATGAGAACTTGGTCCAGGATGCCACTGAACATTTATGGCCGGTCGACGATCTTCAAAATGATGGCCCTACCGCGCCTTCTGTACCAGGTGCAGAATCACCCCTATCCTGTTGCGCCGCAGTGGTTTCGCCAGGTGAACGCTGCACTGAGTCAGTTCCTCTGGGCCGGGGGACCTGCGAGGGTTGCTCTCCGCACCTGCTTTCTGTCTACGTACTGCGGGGGCCTGGCTACCTCTGACATGTTGTCATACTATCAGGCGGCGCACTTATTGGTGCTCAACGACTGGTGGTACGGGGATCGGAGGGATCCAACATACGCCTTGGAACGTTACTTAATGGATCCGGACACGCTGCACACCATTTTGTATTCGGCGTCTCTCAGAAAGAGGCTCCCCATGGTCACTCAGGTGGTCTTCCGCGTGTGGCGTTCGGCTCTGTGCCGTATGGGGTGGTGGAACAAGCTGCCGCGGGAAACCCCGCTGTGGCAGAACGGACGGCTACCGGCGCTGGCGTCCCTGCAGGGATTCCGGGGATGGGACGCTATAGGCATCTCTACGCTCGGACACGTCATGAGGGGCACCGCCCTTAAGTCTTTCCAGAACTTGAGCGAGGAATACGCCATGCCCGAGACCCAATTCTTTAAATACCTGCAACTACGCCATGCCCTGTCTCCCTCTCTGGTGGGATTGGAGTCCCTGACAGAGTTTAGCCCCCTGGAAGCTAAGGTGTTTATGGGGGAATTAGAGGACAAGAAGATTTCCAATATATACCAGACCCTGGTCACGCACTGCTCCTCCTCCCTAGATAGACTACGCGCCGCATGGGAGATAGATGTTGGGCCCCTCGAAGAGGAGGACTGGAGGGAGGCCCTGGAGGCCCCTAGGGGGGCTGCCGTAGCGATGCGCCTCCGCCTTATTCAGTTTAAGTACTTGCATAGGGCCTATTTTACCAGAGAGCGGCTGTGGAAAGCGGGTCTGATTGCTTCCCCTGAGTGTTTGCGCTGCGAGCGGGAGGTTGGGACGTTTGTTCACACCGTGTGGTCGTGTGCAGGGTTGGCGCGATTCTGGATGGGTGTCTGGGACTGCTTGGCTGAGGTGTTGGGCTGGGACCTTCCCCGATCGCCGCAGCTCGGATTGCTGCATGTCATGGAACAAGTGGGGGGCAACATCTACAAACGTCACCTCCTGGTCTTGGGTCTCACAGTGGCTAAGCGGGATATAGCCAGGGCCTGGAAGGACCCTAGGGCCCCATTACTGAAAGTTTGGAAACGGGGGTTGGACTTTTGCATGGGACTGGAGCGTCCTGTCTTTGAGGCCAGGGGATGCCCTCGAAAACATTTTAAGATATGGAAGAGATGGGCGGACTACAGAGGACTGTGGCTGGATCCACCGATGCCCCAGGACATTCAAGAGGATGTTTAACTATTGTACCCTGGGTGGCAGGGAGCACACACGTACTGTATCATTTAGCGTTACGCCTTGCAGCTAGCGGACACTGTATAGGGAACGGGGTGGGATCTGGGGGGGGTAGGGGGTGAGGAGTTGGGGGGGGACGGGTGTAAGATTTCATATTGTTTGTACTGACTGCATTTCCTTTTTAAGTCTGTGCTCATTAGTCCTGCGATGACATGCGGGACGGTGTCCCTCCTTTTGTGTTTTGTCGGTACTTCAATAAAATTTTGTTCTGAAAAAAAGAATCAAGTTGAGCATATCCTTGACTGTCATCTGCTGCTCACCCATAGTCTCAGTGTCCATATCCAGAGCTGGGCTGAAAAGGTCTGAGGGTCCCGGAAGACAGGTGTTGCGCGTACTATCCAGAGAAGTACTATACAGAGAAGCTACAGTATTGACCGGCTCGTCTTGTCTGTGGCGGAGCAGAGGGAGAACTTTTACCTCGTGTATAGAGACAGAGTCCGAATTAGCCTTTGATATTATATTGGTGGTCTTATTTGTAGACAAACCCGAGACGGCGTCAGCAACAGTAGACATTTCCAAAGAATGGCTTGGACACGCTAATACTTGTGACCCAATGATCGGAGCCTTGGACGAAGCCTCCAGCGGAGCTGAATTACCCACTGAAGTCGATACAAGTTTTTTCTCAAACAGGGAAAATTGTCTTGGAATCTTTGAAACTGTTAATTGCTCTGCTGGAGCTGCTACCAAACTGTTATGCTTCCTCTCTGTATCCCCATCTGCAGACTCGGCTGATACCGTATGACCGCTTGGAATGGTTAAATTAGAAATGTTTATAGGCGATTCTTCCTCCTCGTCAGAGCTCACAGGGGAAGACTCCTCCTTATCGTTCTCTTGATCGGCTGCTTTTGCAGCGACTTCTTTCGCCTGTCTCCGTGCTTTGGCTTTAATCCTAGCGTTTGTAAGTTTACCCATCTCGTAAACTTTCCCACAGATTGGATGGTTTTTTAAATATACAAATGGGAGAGTGGAAGAATCAAAAAGACAGAGGCCAGGGGGTTCTGGGTACTGTAGTCCAAAAAAAAAATAAAAAAAGCCCCCTCTGGAATTATCAGCTGCCGGTGTTAGTCTGAAGGTAGCCGAGTGATAGACAAACTCAGGCCTGGGACGGGCGAAGCATCACTCACCGAGTTTGCAGTTTACAGCTTGCAGCTCTGATTTTTCCCACAAGAACGTTGTCTCATAAAACGATTTGCACTCAGAGCTTTGCCGCTTCCTAACACTCGAAAATCAGCGTAGTGCAGCAAAAACATTCAATCCGTCGTCCGTCATCCACGGCGTCCGTCATCCACCATCCGCCGTACTCTCCAACTCTCCCGACTGTGCGTCAGCAAAAGGGCGCCGAAAAAAACACCGAAACGCCAAAACGCCCAATCACCACAGCTCCGTTCTGCCTCTGCGTCCTGCACAGCAAAACAGCAAAAGGGTGCCGAAGAACACCGAGACGCCAAAGCGCCCCAATCACCGCAGCTCCGCTCCGTGTCTGCGCTCTGCACAACACCACGCTGCCGCCATCAGCCTCGAGAAATTACTTTCATATTTCACTATACTAATTCACACCTAATCCTTATGGGTTCCGGAGTAGCGTGCTACTCGCCAAGAAAGTGCTTCACCACCCCATTAGGGGTAACCGGCGCTATATAAATACAAACCTTTTTACCTCTTCTATCCCTCCGCTATCCTTCTCAATCCAAATAACTTACTAATATCCACCACTCAAATTGCTTTCATATTTCACTAAACTAATTCACCACTAATCCTTGATGGGTTCCGGAGTACCACGCTACTCGCTTAAAAAAGCGCTTCAAAACCCCATCAGGGGTAACAAGCGCTATATAAATGCAAACCTTTTTCCCTCTTCTACCCCTCCGCTATCCTTCTGAATCCATTAAACTGACTAACCTATCTACCACTCAAGTTACTTTCATATTTCACGATACTAATTCAACACTAATCTTTTATGGGTTCCAGAGTAGCATGCTACTCACCGAACAAGCGCTTTGAAGCCTCGTCAGGGGTAATAAGCGCTATATAAATGCAAATACAATACAATAGGGTGACCTGTAGCCTTCTACTGTACCCATTCAGGTAACTATTTTTTTCATTTTCTGTCAGCACTCTGTCGAAGTGAACATGTTTATTTGTTCTCTCCATCATGTGCAGATTTCCCTAGAAATGCCTCCATCCTGTGTGTTCTGGGTTTACTTCCTCAGCCCCACCTCATCTATTTATTGCTCCACCCCTAGACAGGATTTTTTTTTGGTTCATTTTGCTTCTCCCCGCCACAAACATCTCTCTTTCCCTCCTGCCCACTTCCTGTTGATTCTTTTCATCCCTCTCCCCATTGACTACTCCACAAAGCGTTTCTCTGTTGCAGCCCAACCCATCTGGGCTTTTTCTGTATACAATTTTTAGAGGGCATGAAAGCTGCCATTTGCTGGCAGCCCATTCCTTTTTAGGTCTCGGCCTGCATACGCTGCGCTTGCGCAGTCTCGCTGCCGAGATTTTATGTTTTCTAGTATGGAGGGTAAACGAGCCAGCTCTTCTCCATTGGCTGGCTTCCTAAACGGTGGCCAGCCATTGGAGAAGAGCTGTGTCTGTCACTTTAAGCCCTGTCCATTTCGGATTGAGGGGCGCGTTTTTTGCTGTCCTTTCTCTCCGTGACGTCTTCAGTCACTCAACAAAAAACACGCCCCCCAGTCTGAAAAGGACGTGGCTTAAATACAAATGGCGAGCGCTTGTCTTCACGATCCCTCCTCTGGTGGTGTCCTCCTCCTGCCCCGTCTCTTCCCACCTCTTCTCTTTCCCCCTGTCTCTCTCCCTGCCCCTTCTGTGCTCCTCCCCACCTCCTCACCCCTTGGTGCCCTCCCTCTTCCCTACCCTCGCTGCCCCAGCCCGTGGAGGGTAGGAGGAGGAGCTGCCTGCATGGGCTGAGCTGGCAGGGCCGCTATCAATCACCCCGCGCACTCACACCCTTCTTCCTCCCTCCCACTCTCCACCCTGCAACGCCCTCCGCCCCCTCGCTTGTTTTTGCTTGTGGCCATTGTGTTGTAAGATAAACAGGATTTAGTTAGGCCGTGTTCTAGCTCTTGGAGAGCCCCGGCGGCGGAGAGGCCCTGTTCTAGCTCCTGGTGGGGGTGGGGAGGTCCCCATGCAGGAGGAGGCGGCGGAGGTGGTGGTTGCGCCGGGGCCCGGCTGTCGGATTAGGGCCACGGACAAGAGGCAAGCCTGGGCACAGATCACGGACTCCTGGCAGGCCTCAGAAGACCTGCCCGCCGCCTCGCTGCACCCGCGGGATCTGGAGAACCTGGCCGCCGAAGCAGATTCCATCCACCCACTCGGCCCCCCTCAAGCGCTTCATGTCACTAATGCCCAGCTCTTTCTCTCCAGCTGTGCTCGTGTTTGTTGCCTCTGTTCCCTAGCTGTGCTCATGTTTGTTGCCTCCGTTCCCTGGCTGTGTTCGTGTTTGTTGCCTCTGTTCCCTGGCTGTGCGCATGGTTTCTTCTTGCCTCTGTTCCCTAGCTGTGCTCGTGTTTTCTTCTTGCCTCTGTTCCCTGGCTGTGCTCGTGTTTGTTGCCTCTGTTCCCTAGCTGTGCTTGTGTTTTCTTCTTGCCTCTGTTCCCTGGCTGTGCTCGTGTTTGTTGCCTCTGTTCCCTAGCTGTGCTCCTGTTTTCTTCTTGCCTCTGTTCCCTAGCAGTGCTCGTGTTTTCTTCTTGCCTCTGTTCCCTGGCTGTGCTCGTGTTTGTTGCCTCTGTTCCCTGGCTGTGCTCGTGTTTGTTGCCTCTGTTCCCTGGCTGCGCGTGTGCTTGTTGCCTCTGTTCCCTGGCTGTGCGCGTGTTTTTTCTTGCCTCTGTTCCCTGGCTTTGCACGTGTTTTCTTCTTGCCTCTGTTCCCTGGCTGTGCGCGTGTTTCTTGCCTCTGTTCCCTGACTGTGCTCGTGTTTTCTTCTTGCCTCTGTTCCCTGGTTGCGCTCGTGTTTTCTTCGTTTTTCTGCCCCCTGTTCCCTCGTTGTGCTTGCTTTCCTGCCCCCTGTTCCCTCATTGTGCTTGCTTTACTGCCCCCTGTTCCCTCTTTGTGCTTGCTTTTCTGGCCTCTGTTCCCTTGTTGTGATCGTTTTTTCTGGCCTCTGTTCCCTCGTTGTGATCGTTTTTTCTTGCCTCTGTTCCCTGTGTGTGGCTGTGTGTGTGTGTGTGTGTGTGCGTGTGTCTCTGTGTGTGTGGCTCTGTGTGTGGCTCTATGTGTGTGTGTGTGGCTCTGTGTGTGTGTGTGTGTGTGTGTGGCTCTGTATGTGTGGGGGGCTCTCTGTGTGTGTGGGGGGGCTCTGTGTGTGTGTGTGGCTCTGTGTGTGTGGGGGGGCTCTGTGTGTGTGGGGGGTCTCTGTGTGTGGGGGGGCTCTGTGTGTGTATGGGGCTCTGTATGTGTGGGGGGCTCTGTGTGTGGGGGGGCTCTGTGTGTGGGGGGGTTCTGTGTGTGGGGGGGCTCTCTCTGTGTGTGTGGGGCTCTCTGTGTGTGTCTGGGGCTCTCTGTGTGTGTGGGGCTCTCTCTGTGTGTGGGGGGCTCTCTGTGTGTGTGAGGGGGGTTCGCTATGTGTGGGGATCTCTGTGTGTGTGTGGGGGGCTCTCTCTGTGTGTGGGGCTATCTGTGTGTGTGGGGGGGCTCTGTGTGTGTGTGTGTGGGGGGGTGGCTCTCTGTGTCTGTGGGGCTCTGCGTGTGTGTGGGGGGGCTCTGTCTGTGTGTGAGGGGGCTCTGTGTGTGTGTGTGTGTGTGTGTGTGTGTCTCTCTGTGTGAGTGAGTGGCTCTATGTGTGCGTGTGTGTGTGGCTCTCTCTGTGTGTGTGTGGCTCTGTGTGTGTGTGGCTCTGTGTGTGTGTGTGGCTCTCTGTGTGTGTGGGGCTCTGTGTGTGTGTGTGTGTGTGCAGGGCTGTGTGTGTGTGGGGGGGCTCTCTGTGTCTGTGTGGCTCTATGTGTGTGTGTGTGTGGCTCTGTGTGTATATGTGTGGCTCTGTGTGTGTGTGTGTGTGTGTGTGTGTGTGTGTGTGTGTGTGTGTGTGGCTCTGTGTGTGTGTGGCTCTGTGTGTGTGTGTGGCTCTCTGTGTGTGTGTGGCTCTCTGTGGGTGTGGAGCTCTGTGTGTATGTAATCTCCCTGTTTCTCGGGATCGAGTATGTATAGTAAGAAAACCCCACAAGATACAAGTGTACTGCTATGTTCTTGTTTAATAAGCACAAGTACACATAGGTTAGGTAAAATTATAGTACAAGCGATTCTTAGTCTCGCAAAGTAAAGGCAATGCATACGTTACCCATCAGTCGTTAGCCCTGGGATTATGAGGGCTGAGAACCAACCGTCCTCTGCATGGACACCAGTCCTGGTATCCAGCCAACAGAGGACACTGTGCAGAGTAATGGCCGAAAATGCTGCTCGAGAACGTCTGACGGGGTATTCTCGCCTAGGCGTTCTCTTAGGTCAGACTCTCGCCTCGGGAACACTCGGCCGGGCGCTCCACCGAGGGGTCCGTATCTCTGAACAAGCCTCCCAAAACAGAGACGCAGCAACCACCTCCTTTGGCGGGCGTCTCTGTTCGAGTCCGTCCCGGGAGCGTAAAAACCAACGCTCTACCCGGACTCTAAGTCGGTAATATGAAACGAGCAGCCGCTCGCTTCCTGTAACTGGGTACCTGAGTTCCGTAATGCAGAACCTCCTCCAAGGCCGAAACTGCACACAGCTCCGTGTTCCCGGGATCCAAGGTACAGCGGGACACAACGGGCGGCCGGCCAGCAACCAAAATATTCGACAGTGACCCTTCCGTCCAATGCGCATTAAGTACGCATTTCCGGGTGCGCGATGAGCGCGCTAAGCATGCCGGACCTTGTAGTTCCTGAGCCGCTCGTGACGTGTGGATCAGCCTCATTTTCGGCGGTTGTGGTCAGCGGTGTCCCACCGCGCCCCGGAGATTCTGACAGTGTATGTGTGTGTGGGGGGCTCTGTGTGTGTGTGGGGGGGGGCTCTCTGGGTCTGTGTGTGTGTGTGTGTGGCTCTGTGTGTGTGTGTGGGTGGCTCTGTGTGTGTGTGTGTGTGTGTGTGGCTCTCTGTGTGTGTGGGGCTCTGTGTGTGTGTGTGGCTCTGTGTGTGTGTGGGGGGCTCTCTGTGTGTGTGTCTGTGGCTCTGTGTGTGTGTGTCTCTGTGTGTGTGTCTCTGTGTGTGTGGGGGGGCTGTGTGTGTGTGTGTGGGGGGGGCGCTCTGTGTGTGTGGGGCTCTATGTGTGTAGGGCTCTGTGTGTGGGTGCAAAAGCAATAGGTCTCGCATTTGCGAGAGATTAAGCTATTGGCACTGTAAATGACAATGCCATTTATTTATATGTTTTAGAAACAAAAACATAAATAAAAATAATGTCATGAGCAATGCCAATAGCTCTAACTTTAACAATGCCGAGACCATTGCATTGTAAATGCTTGTTTAGGTCTCACCTAGGCAGCACTTGTTCTGTCTCTTCGAGACATGCTGTATTCAGGATATGGGCATAAAGCTGCGACTACATTCTGCCCATCTTTTTAATTGGCTCCTGTCCAAGACCTTTATAAATTGTGGCTTTTTATTGGTCAATAGGCTCACTAGTCCCCCTTAGTACCACCTTTCCACTTCTTGTAACCTCCCATGAGGACACCCCCTGTTACATGTGTTGTTACTCCCTAGATTTTAATTACAACCTCTAGGAACTATTTTCTTTAAAGGCTTCAGGCAGGACACCCACTTTGTCGTAAGTTAGAGTGGCAGTGGGTACTTCACTCACTAGAACAGCTCACATTAATTTGAGACCGTCTATAAATTTCCATTCATCAGCTCCACACAGAGTATTATCTGATCCGAAATTAATGTAATCATTCTTTTGTAACATTTCAAAGCTATTAATTGTATATATGGACGTAGCTATTTGAATGTACTCTTAGGACTGTCTTGCATGCAATGCATTATGGGTAGGGTGGATTTACCATATCTTCTGCAGGGTGCAGTACCATATGTGACCAAAAGAAGTCCCCCTTGGCCACATAAGATACTGAAATCCGCAACATGGCTAGGTAAAATTAATTTCCATTTAAAATGCTAATAACTCCAACTTTATAGACATGCAGTGCTGGTGCCTTGCTCACGAGGGACCTCTAGAAGCAGCTTGCGGTACTGCACCTAGACATGCAGTGCTGGTGCCTTGCTCTCTAGGGACCTCTTGGAGCAGCTTGCGTACTGCACCTAGACATGCAGTGCTGGTGCCTTGCCCACCAGGGACCTCTAGGAGCAGCTTGAGGTACTGCACCTTGACATGCTGTATTGGTGCCTTGCTCACTAGGGACCTATAGGAGCAGTTTGCGGTACTGCCCTGAGACATGCAGTGCTCGTGCCTTGCTCACTAGGGACCTCTAAGAGCAGCTTGCGGTACTGCACTGAGACATACAATGCTGGTTCCTGGCTCACTATGCTAGTATTTGCAATGCACCATGTCTCGCAATACTGAAAGTATGAGCTATTGGCGTTGCATTATTTTTTGCAACACCAATACCTCAAACTATCAGTAATGTGAGACCTATTGCTTTGCAAATGCTTTATTAATCGTGCTTTTGCTTAGATATTTTTGTATGTACTGCTCCAAGATTGACGTCCACTATCTTGACATAGCAAATGCAGAAAATAAACAAAATGGCGGCTGCCTCATGCTACATGTACGCAAGTGTGTGGTGATGCATGCACATCATATACCAACATGCTAGGCTGCCGTAGTGTGATGATGCATACGTGTGTATAGGTGATGACACTTGCATGCTTATAAACCTTTTCGCTTTCTTGCAGCATTGGCAAAAAGCACTGGCAAAGTCAATAAGTAGAAAAGGTTTTGCCAATGAGTCTAAATCCTAGTGGGTCAAAGACAATGCACTTTTGGCTTTGAATACTGTTTCCTGAAGACATAGTTTAACCACACAAAGATGCCAAATAGAATAAAAAGTATGATGAAGTAAGGAAAGAAAAATACAATGGCATAAAAAAGTATTGGGCCACCAGTCCTGGCATTGTAGTGACGTTCTATTTAGGCAGATGTGCATTTAATAAACAAAAATGTAGAACTTGCAATGCGAGAGTTACTGCCAAGGCAAAAGAAAAACAGCTAATCATAAATAAAGGTAAATAATGGGCGGGTTCTAAGCCTCTTTTATGATTTTTCGTAAAGACAAGAGATTTTGCAACCACTGTGCAGGCGAAACCAAAAAAGCATTTGCAAAGCTAAAAGGATACCCCCAGTGCCAGACCTAGGGCTTTGGCAACATTTGTTTAGTATTTTACTTTATTTGAAGCTTTGAAGACAGGTAAAGCTGTTTCTGGGTCAGACCTAAAAAAAAAATAATGTATATATACAAGAATTAATAACTGCCTTTGTCTCTACTTGTCAATACCCTGTCCCTGCATTCCAGAAGTCCAAAATCTTTTTCATTTCCACCACAGATTATGATTACTGAGTATGATCCGGCCATCTCCACCTCGAGGATCCCTACAGACCCAAGACCACCGCCCATAAGTGCAACAACACCTGAATGCCTGGCTGAACGAAGGCAAGAATGTCATGCTCTGTAAATATTGTAATGTTGGTCAATAATAACACACAGCAGGTGGGTGCAGTATAACTCTTCTTTATTTGGGTACAAGATTTATCTGTCCGAGGAGCGCCGGCCGGCGCTCTGCTCCGTGTAATGTCTAGCGCGCTCTGTGGATGCGCGCGCACCCGGCGCCAACATGGCCGCCGTACGTCACGTCAGGTTGACGTGCGTAAGCTAGAACGCTACATATCTCCCCCTTTTACCAAAGTCTTGATCACCCCCTTACACATCGTTGTCTAGTTCAAAGTCTCGAAATCTGGAGGGCCTTACCACTTGCCTTCCGCTCCTGGTAACCTTACCGGTGTTCTCTTGAGTCCCTTGATACTGCGTTCCAGTACCTTCCATTTCTTCACTCTCCGCTCCATCACTGTTCATGTTTCCTCCTAGCAGATAAGTCTCAGCTCCTTGGGCCTCGCTCCCATCTTCACTTTCTCGCGCCTTCACTGCACTTGCTCCTTCACCTTGTTCACTTCCGCCTTGCCTACTTTCCACATTCAACTCATCCATGTCTTCACCTTCTGTTCCAAATCGTCCCCATCTCAACACCTTGTTGCACCGGGCCATGCGGTCCTGTGACCACACATTGCCGTCGCTCAACAGGGCCGCTCGATCATACACCTCCTTGACTTGAAGGGGCTTGCTATACTTGCTGTCTCCTTTCTTTTGTAGAGTGGCTAGCTTTACTCTCACCCACTCTCCCTTTTCCAGGCTAGTCTCATTCACATTCCTCCGTTTGTTGTAGTGGTTTGTATAAATAGTTTGTGCTCTTTCCAGGTTGGCCCGTACCACTGCAGGGGACCACTCGCTGGTAACCACCTTTTCCTTCCAGATTCTATTGTCGTGCGTGAAGGGTTCACGTCCTCTCAATATTTGAAATGGGCTGTACCCCGTGCCTGTGGGGGTTATTCTGTAGGCCCACGCCATGTTTTCTAGCCCTTTTTCCCAGTCTTTGTTGCTGGATATGGCGGCTTGTATGGCTCCCATCACTACCCTATTAAATCGTTCTACCAGGCCGTTTCCCGCTGGATGGTAGATTGCCGTATGTTTGATGGTGATACCGTTTCTCGCCATGAATTGGTTCCATTTCTCCGACGTGAACTGTGGCCCATTGTCGCTTAGAATTGATTTGGGGATTCCTTCTCTAGTGAAGGTTTCAGACAGGAACTTCAGGATATTCTCAGTGTCCATGGACTCGCCCACTTTCAGCTCTGGCCATTTGGAGTATCGGTCTATGAGGACGCACACGTACTTCTGCGTGCCCTGGTCGTCTAGCACTGGTCCTAAAATGTCTATGGACAGCTCTTCCCACGGATTGAAGGGAGCTTCAAACTTCCCAAGAGCTGGGCGTAGTGGTTTCAGTGTTTTGTCAGCTCCTTGGCATTGGGGACACTCCCTGACATGCCTCTCCGCTCTTATGTCCATTCCTGGCCACCAGTAGTTTTGTTTCGATCTGGCTTTAAGTTTTCCTATGCCCAAATGGCCTTCATGTAGCAAGCCCAATAGCTTGTTGGTGAGGTTCCTTGGGGGAATCACCTTGTCTCCTCTATAGACAAACACCCCCTTGTCTCCTACAGATAGTTCCTCCTTAACTTCGAAATAGGGCCTAAGGTTCGTTTTCACATTTTTCTTTTCTGGTCATCCTTGCAGGATGTACGATTTTACTTCTTCGATGTCGGTATCCTCCTCGTAGGCTTCGGCCCATTCTTGTTGGCTGATTAGCTTCTCCTGGTCCTCTATGAGGGCCACCATTTCCCCTTTGTCTGCAGGGTCTTCCTCTCCAGGCTCCATAGCGGCTGCTCTGCTCAGGTAGTCCGCTACTCGGTTGCGATTTCCTGGTAGGTATTCCACGTCGTACCTGAACTCGAGTAACTTTAGGGACATTTCGGATATTCTGGGGGTGGCACTGGCATGCCCGCTCAATGTCAATACCTTTACCAACGGCTTGTGGTCCGTCTTGAGCAGAAATCGGGTACCCCACAGGAATTGCCGGAACCTTGTCATGGCCCACACCACCGCTAGCATCTCCTTCTCGATCACGCTGTATTTGCTTTCTGTATCCGTGAGTGCCCTGGATGCAAAGCTGATTGTCTCCATGTCCCCTCTTCCTCGGTCTTGCATGAGCACAGCGCCCAGCCCTTTGTCGCTGGCATCAGTCGTGAGCACGGTGGTGCCCTGTGGGTCGTAACCTTTGAGCGGTATAGCTCCCGTGATGTCCCTCTTGATGGTTTCAAACTCTGCTTGAGCTTCCGGTGTCCACTGAAACGCCGTGCTCTCCCTGGTCAGCAGCCTCATGTTGTAGGTCTTTGAGGCGAAGTGTACCACGAATTTACTATAGTACTCCGCCATTCCCAAGAACGACCTGACCTCTTCCTTGTTCTTGGGGGGTGGTGCTTCGGCGATGGCCTTTACATTTTCTGCCTTTGGTGTGACCCCTTGTTGTCCGATTTCATGGCCTAGGTACGTCACCGATTGCAGGCCCAACCGTCACTTTGACCATTCTGCTGTGAGGCCTTTTACTTCCAGTGTTTTTAGCACCTTTCCTAACTTCCGGTCATGATCTATCCTATCACACCCCATCACTAGGATGTCATTCTGGAAGTATTGGACACCCTCGCAGTCTCTGAATAGTTGGTGCATCATTTTCTGAAAGACTGCAGCCGCCGAGGCTAGCCCGAACGGCATGCGACAGAACCGGTAACACCCAAACGGGGTGATGAAGGATGTTAGGCTTTTGCTGTCCGGATGTAGTGCTATTTGGTGGTAGGCCGATGTTAAGTCAATGGTGGAGTACCACCTTACTCCCCTGGTCTTGGCCAACATCTCCTCGATTCTGGGAAGGGGAAATTTCTCCACTACAATGTTTTTATTAAGTTCTCTCAGGTCCACACAGAGCCTGACCTTCCCATTTGGCTTCATCACGACTACTAAGGGCGCCAGCCATTCAGCGCATGTGATGGGTTCTATTATGCCCTTCTTCTCCAGGTCTTGGAGTTCCGTCTGGACTGCTTCTCTCACTGCCATTGGTACGTTTCTCACTTTGTGCGCTACTGGAATGGCTCCTTCTTTGAGTACAATCTTGTGTTGGAATTTCTCCATTCTCCCCACTGTGCCTCCGAACACCTTCGGGTAGTTCTCCTTCCATTTGTTCATATCCGGCCATTCCTCCTGTTCTGTAAGTAGAATTTGTTCCTTCCCTCCTGGGTCTAGTTTTATTCCCAGGTCGCCCTGGTCTAGCCATCCTAAGACAGAGGGTCCTTTTTCCGCAACATATAGTTTGCACCACGCTGATCTGCCTCTAAACTCAAACACCAGGCGTCGGAATCCTAACATGGGAATGCGATCACCGTTGTAAGTGACCGGCCGAATGTCTAATTTCTCCAATTCTGGGCCCAACTTGGGTTGGAACTCCGCTTCCCATACTGCCCTCTGTACAATGGTAAATGGAGATCCGGTGTCTGCTACTACTGTGATGGTGATGCCACCTATGGACATGTCCAGGACGGGTTTGGTTGATCTCTTCCCTTCCACACTCAGTACTTGGTCGTATATGCATAAAACGGTGACCACTTCTTCTTCTGTGTCTTCCTCCAGGTCTTCTTCACCTTGGTCGACGTGTTTCACCATTCCCTTTTGCTGTTTCTTCCGACACACCTTCTCATAGTGGCCTACGATGCCGCAGTGCAGGCATTTGGCTCGGAATGCTGGACAACTTCTATCATGTGCTTCATGGGACCTGCTTCCGCACCTGTAGCACGTTTTCTTGCTCTCGTTGTTCACCTGCTTCCCTTGCCATCTGTTGGTTCCTTTGGTACCTGGAGGCTTGCTTCTCTGGTCTTTGCGGTGTTCCTCTTCTTGTATTCTGTTCACCATGGTCGGGGTGACCACTTCCTTCTTGGTTGCATTTGCGCACCTCCGTGCGAGTTCCGCCCTCTGTACAATGACTAGCACATCTTTGAGTGTTGTGTCGCCGCTCGCCCACAGCTTGTCTTGTACATTTGCGCTCGTGGTGTGCATGACGATCTGGTCTTTGATGAACTCGTCTTCCCACAGTGCGTATTTGCACGTGGCCGCCAGTTTCCTCAGGGCCGCTACATATTCTTCAACGGTCTCTCCCGCCTTTTGTTTCCTTTGCTGGAAATTATATCTGTCCACTGAAACGCAGATGGTGGGGCGATAACGTTCATCTAGATCTTCCACTGCGTGTGCATACACATCGTCGTCGGTGTCTTCTCTTTTTTTCGGTACCAGACTCTTGTAAATTCTGAGTCCCTCTGGACCTAGATTAAGCAACAGGATACGTTTCTTTCTTTGAGGGGTGAATTTTTCTTCATTTTCATCCTCGAGGACCCCTATGAAATTGTCTATATATTCTTTCCAGTCCTCCCACTTCATCAGTGGTTCTCCGGGTTTCGGAAGGAATTGCACAGGTGCTATTGCATACCCCGCCGGTGTACTCATCTTTACCTCCCTGGTGACTGTTATGTTGGTGCCCTTGCCCGTGGGGCTGCCTGGGGTGCTGTCCTTGATCCCTGTGTGCGTGTCTTCCTGGGGACTCTTGATTCTGGTCCCCACCTCCTCCTCTTTGGTAGCCAGCGCTACACCCACCTGGCGTTGATTCACTGGGGCTTAGTGCGTGTGTCAACGTGACTGTGGGGTGACTGCGCTGCCTATCTGGCCTATTCGCCGCTACTGTGGCTGACTATGGCACTGCCACGCTCCTCGGGTTCACTGTACCTCAGGTATGTCTTGCCGTGTCTTGACGCGTTGTCTAGGCGGCTGGGCTGCACCGGTTAGATCCTGCCTGTGTCTGGGTGGGCCGGGCTACCCTGTGTGTGTCCTTCTGTTCCTCGTGGCTGCCTCGTGGAGTCCGACTTCCTCTTTTTGTATTTTCGTGGTCGTCTGGTTGTGCCTCCCGACCTCGTCGCCACTGTAATGTTGGTCAATAATAACACACAGCAGGTGGGTGCAGTATAACTCTTCTTTATTTGGGTACAAGATTTATCTGTCCGAGGAGCGCCGGCCGGCGCTCTGCTCCGTGTAATGTCTAGCGCGCTCTGTGGATGCGCGCGCACCCGGCGCCAACATGGCCGCCGTACGTCACGTCAGGTTGACGTGCGTAAGCTAGAACGCTACAAATATGTAATATATAAATTGTCCAACCCTAATCGCGTTTTAAAATATGATCTTGAGTGATTTGCAACTTGTATATATATATGTAACTCTAACCACTAGTGTCTGTAGTAGACGTATATACTTACTACCATTCTTATGTGAATTTAGAGATTTTCTGTTTGTATCTTTTCCTTGAGTGAATTTTCAACTTGTAGATATGCAGCTCTAACCACTAGTATCTGTAGTAGACGTATGAGCTTACGATAATTCTCTTGTGAATTTAGAGTTTTTCTGTTTGTATCTTTTATGTACTCCAACGTCCTTATGTAATATAACTTGTCCTTTTGTAAAGCGCTCTGACACCTTTGGGTAAAGTTCGCGCTATATAAAATAGCAATAAATAAATTAAAAATGACATTAAATGAATTAAAAAAGAATAAATACATTGTAAATGTGTGTCCTATTACTTAAAAGAGCACGTACAAGATGGCCGCTTTACTTACGAGTGTCGTTATGGAAAGCGAGGCAGCCTTCCGCCCATCATTTGCTTCATTGCTTTTCAAACGTCCGTCTTCCTTGTCCATGGCTGTTACCCTGTGACCCGGAAGTGGTGTCTGTGTTGGTGCACGTGGGTCTAGCTTCAGCATGGCAGCGAAGATGGAGCAGCCAGAGAAGAAGTCTGACTCTCATCGGGTCCTTCAACAGAACCGCCTGTTTCTGGATTTCTTCTGGGATATCGCCAAGCCCGAGCAGGAGCTGCGGTTGGAAGCCACTGAGGGACTGATCAAGTATTTACGGGAGAGTAAGAAGGTGCGTACTGGGATTGGTGAATGCATTTTCGGAAATCCCTGAGGGGCTACAGTTTGGTGCCAACCACACATCTCTTTACTGGTTTCTGGGTGACTCTTAAAGGGAAGTGTCGGTGTAGAGCTATCCATCTCTGCAATATTTTACGACTCTTTACTGGGCTTAACTGGAACCTGCTCCCACTGTAGGATAAAACCTGGTGATAGCACTAAAAGACTCCTGTCCTCCCTTGGAGAACGCAGCCCATGTTAGAATGTGGGCTAGCCAGGTGATCATCCCCCTCCACCCCCCTCCCATGGACCCCGCTGAGACACATGTAGTGCTTATATCAGATGTCTCGAAGGGGTTGCTCGGCAGCTGCAGGTAGATTGGAATTACCCTGAAAGTAGCGATCTGAAGTGTACCCCAGCATAGTAATTAATTCGAAGGGTCTGGTCAGGCAGCGCGGCACATCAGTATCCCAGGAGTGGTCTTTATCCAAAGCAGTGACATCACGCAAACAGACACTGACCGCTGCATTACCTGCAATATAACCACCTGTCTCCACTCTGATATCACATTTTAGCTAATGCCCAGCCCAAAAATATATATCCAGAATATGGACCACAATAATATCGTAAAAGTACGTCCATATTGTTTTAGTTACATTTTTTAATCTTCATCTATTTATCTTGATGATTTACTTTCGGATACTGTTTGAACTCAGTATTCTGAATATATTTTTGCATCACTCAGTATTGTAACATGCATCTGATTAGTCACTATTAGTAATCCTGCAATGTGTAGTCATTATTGTGATGTCTCTGATCTGGGTACTTCTGCATCAATTGTCAAAGCCATTATCAGCTCAGGACTATATTTATTGATCAGAAGTAGCTCTGGTTATGGAAAAGGTTGGATACCCCGCTCTAAAAAGCTACATTGGCTTTCGATTGGCAGCCGGGTAAAATGTAAACTCCTCTGCCTGCGCACAAAAAACTTTACCATACAGGGCCAGAATTTCTAAGATATGCCTTTTGTTGGTACACCCCTAATAGACCTCTATATTGCGCAAAGTCCAACACTCTAGTAATCTCTAGAATCAGGAAGGCTAATCAGGAAAGTAGGAGCTTCATATTCTGCACATCAAAGCTATACAATAGCCTTATGGTCCTAATAAGAACTATTTCATCATTGCTGGCATTCAGGAAAGAGATCAAGGCTTGGTTTTTTAACAATTAAGTGCGCTGTTCCAGCATGCTTCGGTTTAGTTAGCGCCAAGACACCCTTTGGTAAACGCATGCTTTACAAATTCTTTTAACATAACATAACATTACATAGGTAGCATGATTCATTTTATTTGCTTTTAAATCTATGTATTTTTACTTTAATTTTAGCCTTTTTACCAATAGTGTTGCACTGTTTATTACAGAATATTCACCCTGAGGTGAGCAGTAGTAAAATTGTGTCCAGGTCTGCTTGAGTGTTTTCACGAAATGGAAAAAAAAGTTTACTCCAGGGGATTTCTATTTCTGTGTACCAATAAATCCCCCAGTAATCCTAACAGTTCAGAGTACTCTAATTAAGGCTAGAATAATTGTTGAAAAGTGAAATTGCGTCCTATAAACAAGTACATTTAGGTGTTTATGCTAAATTCTGATCCTTAAAAATAAACATGCTCAGATATGTTAGTGTTGGCTTTTAATGGTGATAATGATTATTTTAACATTAAGTAATATACATTTGCTTTATGCCATAACACCTTCATAAGCCAAAACAAATTGACTACACACATTGCTGCGTCCTGGAAAGAAATATGCAACTGGTTGCTGGCATTGGTGAGGATAATGATCCAATACACACTCAAATCATGTCCGCTGGGGCTAAATGCCTCTGAAATTAAAAATGAAGTAGTAAGGAAGCCAGAATTATTGGCCATGGTATTGTCGAGACATAGAATTGTCATGAAATTGAAAGACATCAACTAAATCTTCTTGCCTCTTTCCTGGCCAACAGGACCCAGGTCGTCACTGTGGGACCTTTTGAATCCTCCCCCCTGTCACTACCGTGTGGAGTTCCCCAAGGCTCATCCCGACACTATTTAACATTTATGTGTCGGACCTTGCCAATGTCATCAGGACACACGGGATGAGCCTCACTTCATACGCTGATGACACTCAACTGGTCCTTGCCGTCAAAAATGACGGGCTTCAGAAAGCCAACATGTTCAACCAGGGTATGTCGGCTATCGGGAACTGGATGTCACACAATTGTCTGAAGCTAAACTCCGACAAATCGGAGGTGGTAATTTTCGGCAATCTCTCTCCAGAGTGGTCCCCCCTTTGGTGGCCGTCATCCATGGGCCAGCCCCCAGTCCCGGTTGACAAAGTGAGGAACCTGGGAGTCATGTTCGACAACCGTCTGAACTTCCTTCCACACGCCAACCAGATATCCTCCTCAGCCTTTCACAAACTTAGGCTCATCAAAAAAATTCTGCCCTTCTTACCTGAAAACATGGCTAAAACGCTGGTAAGCTCCCTGGTGCTCTCCACCCTAGATTATTGTAACGCTTTGTTTCTAGGGGCCCAGGAGAGAGTGTTAACAAAAATGCAGTCTATACAGAACGCGGCCGCGAGGCTCCTAGGGCGAATCCCTAAATTCCATCCGGTCTCACCCACCATAAAACAACTCCATTGGCTTCCGGTGAGGAAGAGGATTAAGTTTAAAACCTTATGCCTGGTATATAAGGCTTTACACAACGCTGTCCCAGCGTTCTTCACTCAGAACCTTACCCCCTACTGCCCATCCAGAGCACTGCGCTCTTCCAGCTCCCTGGACCTGGTGATCCCCCGAACTAAATCTGTCAACTGGGGTGACAGAAGATTCCTTGTGGCTGCTCCAAAACTATGGAACACACTGCCTTATTCGATTAAGACCAGCACGTCCTTATGGTCTTTCCGAAAAAACCTCAAAACTTGGCTTTTTAATCAATGATCTTCTGGCCCCCTTGTTGGCCAAACATTGCAGTTACTTAGTGCCGAGATGCCCATGGGCCTTCGTTTCGCGCTTTATAAATGTTAAAATAAATAAATGACTGACAAAGGGATTTTGGCAAATGGTTTTTGTCAGTAGAGCGAAGTGTGTTACAGGCCCGGTGGGCCAATTAACTGCCAGGAGATATAGAAATGTAGAAGACGTTTTGTGGAAATAAAATACAATTTATTTCAAATGACAGACCATCCTCAGGTGATTGACTATACAGCATTCTGAAATTAATTGAATGAAAAGCATGATGAACATGAGTGGTTAAAATGTTATGGTAAGGATGTATAGTGATGAACAGTCCAGTATATGAGTATTACTGAAATCATTGCTGAAATTTTTGAACACCTAAAAATAATTATGTGTTGTGTGCACTAATCGTGTCAGCGAAAGTATACCTCGGTACCTAAGTTGTTTTTGGGGACCTTATGAGGTGTATTTGATGGAAAAGTAAATAATACATAGTAAAAGTACATACATTGGAAATAGGTGCTGTTTATGTTTTTAAATGTCATAACTGTGCAACTTGTAAATGATAAAATGACATTAAACACCTGCCAAGGACAAATCTTGGCGTACTCAAGGAAAACATGTTGCCTTATTTTAAATGTATCTAAATTAAAAATACCTGCTCAACGTCATATGTCAACATTCAGCCAGTGAAAATAAATTCTTGTTAGGTGCTACTTAGTTTCAAATGCTACGTAAAAAAAAGTCTCTAGTTATATGGAAACATTGGTTACCTTTTGAGGAATGATTACATCTTGCATCAATTAATTTAATTACCACGATGAAAGTAAAGTACCTGCATAGACTTCTTTGCTGCAGCGCAGGGAAACCATGCTAGTTTTAACTGTTTCTCAGGTTAATCATATGGCTACATGGGGGATATGATGCATATCCGTTTCATAAAGTGTTCTTGTGCAGTAGCTACACTCAAACACACACTGTTCCACTTCTGCATGACAAGGTCTTGTCGCAATTGAGCAAATATAAGTACTATAATGCTCAGGTAGGAAATGTCAGATTAAATTATATGTAGGAGGCAGGAGTGCCACCTTAAAGCCTCAGAAGAGGGAGTGTAGAAGACAATAAGACATGCAGATAGTTTGATAAAGCATTCTTAATAAGTAACAAGAAAGAACAAAAGTATTGAATTGTCCCTAAAAATAGAGACTGCATATGAAACCATGTGTGTTTAAACCTTTATACTTATGAAAGTACATATTTTGATTTTTAATGGAGTGTTTTGTTCCATCCAGGGCAGGAGGGTGACATTTTACCCTGCCTTCTAGTATCCTTTGAGTACAACTTCTGATCATGGTGGTACTCAAAGGATACTCATTGTGGCCATCTACCACCCACCCGGATACAGGTGCTTCTTCTTTGAGGATCTTCCTGAAGAGTTAGAACTGTAGCACTTTCTATGCAATTCATTATACTAACTAATCTCATCCTTATGGAGAAGTGTGGCTCACTGGTTAGAGGAGGCTGACCCTGAAGCAAAGGTCAGCCCCGGGACCAGGGTTCAATTCCCGACGCGGCAGAGTCTTGAGCTCAAAATGTCCACGGACTCGATAATTCTCGCCTCGGTGCCTACTCAAATCATGGGTTCACGCTCTGCAACTCTGGGCAATAGCTTGCTTAATCTCCACTACGACCCCACCGAGATGGGATGCCTGGTCTTCACCTTGGGGATGCCCAGTAGGGGTTATCTCGCAGGGAAAGCCAGGACGGGTTCCCAAAGCAAGCGCTAAGAGACCTGTCGTTGATTTGGCGCTATATAAATCGAAATTAATATAACATAACATTAAGCAGTACAATCTTCAACCCAGGTGTCCCAGGGGGGGTTCCTCTTGTTGTTCCAGCCCTTCTATTCTGTCAGAGTTAGGAGTAAAGACAAACGTAGGGGCTTTGAGTAAGGACTTTAAAGAAGGTTTTATTGGGATGTAAGTCTTCTTCTGCATAACAGAAGTAGCAATCCGGTATGGGAAATCAGTCTTTCAAAGAGTTCAGCCAAATAAAGGTGGGGTTTGGGACACATCCGTCGTTTACACCAAAGGACCAATGGGGCTTCGGACTGGTTTCTTCTCCCCGTTGCAGAAAGGCGTTGCACGACAGGTCCACCGGCACCCAAAAGCAAAAAGACAGGCAAGAAGACTAAGGTTACTGGGATGTCCAATATGTACAGCTTTTAAGGAAGGGGGGGTGAAGGAAGTCAAGTGGAAGTGAATCCTCTAACGTGGCGCAGTGCTCGTAGTGCTCGTGAGGGTAAGGGCACAAGGGATACAAGGTACTCTCCGAGGCGGTAACTATTCAGTATGGACGCTACTACATCCAACCCACCCTGCTACCCGGCCCCGTACCTTGTCAAGCCACGTTCCTCCCTCGGGACCGTGGCAGGGCGAAGCGCCGGAACGTTGGCCTCCTGGCTTGTCGACCACAGCGGGGCACGTCTGTAGCTCGTCCTCCTTCCCGGTCTCACTCGCGTTGCTCCTTCCGGTCCGCAAACGGTCCTCCTCGAGGGAAACGCCGTCCGCCGAGGAAACAGTGCTTCCGCTTTTTGACGTTGCTCCGTAGAGAAGGGGCGTGGCTGACGTACTCGGCTCGTTCCAATTAAAGGAGCCGGGTCCCATTTCAGGAGGGGTCCAGTATTCGTCTTTCTTCTCGCTCCACTCGGTCTCGGGTAGCTGTGGGGACAATGTGCAAGGTGAGAGGGGAGCGGCGGACCACCACTCCAGATCATTACGGGGTTCACCCAGCACCCCGTCACATATCTCCCCCCCTGGCATCTCCCGATCGGGGAGAGGAAAGACCCTGGACAAAAAGTCTGCGTTCCCATTGTCTTTGCCCTTGCGATGCTGTACAGTGAATGAGTAGGGCTGGAGGGACAGAAACCACCGCAACACTCTAGAGTTCTGGCTACTGTTCTGGTGGATCCACCTCAAAGGGGCATGGTCAGTATGCAGAAAAAAATGGGCTCCCTCTAAATAGTACTTTAACTTGTCTACTGCCCACTTGATGGCCAATGCCTCCTTCTCGATAGTGGAATAGTTGCACTCCCGAGGAAACAATTTCCGGCTCACATATAGTATCGGGTGTTCAATCCCATCCTCACCCAACTGAGACAAGACTGCTCCTATTCCCACATTTGATGCGTCTGTCGCTAGAATGAAGGGTTTTGTATAGTCAGGAGACAGTAGGACTGGGGTAGTAGTCAATGAGGTTTTTAGGGAATGGAAGGCATTCAGAGCCTCCTGGGATGGCTGCGTGAACTTCCTGTTTGTGACTTCTTTCCGCAGGAGATCCGTTAGGGGAGCCGCGGTCTCTGCAAAGTTAGGAATGAACCTACGGTAGTAACCCACCAATCCTAGGAACGCCCTCAGGTCTCTTTTTGTTGCTGGGAAAGGCACCCTCTCTATTGCCCTGATTTTCTCAGTTTGAGGAGCGATGGCCCCGTCTCCCAGAACGTATCCTAGGTAGTTAACTTTGGTGAAGGCTGCCCTTGATTTTTTTGCATTAATATGCAATCCTGCTCCCCGTAATGCTGACAGTATAGTCTGCAAGTGTCTCAAGTGTTCGTGCCAACTAGTGCTGTATATGACAATGTCATCTAGGTACGCTGAGCTGAAACTGGTATATGGCCGCAGTACTTGGTTCATGAGACGTTGAAACGTCGCTGGTGCTCCATGTAGGCCAAAGGGGAGAACTGTAAATTCAAATGATCCTTCATCGGTCACAAAGGCGGTCTTCTTCCGATCTTCCTCACGAAGAGGCACCTGCCAATACCCCTTCGTGAGGTCAATAGTCGTGATATAACGGGCGTCTCCTATCTTCTCCACCAACTCATCCACCCTGGGTATCGGGTAAGTGTCGAAGTGGGACACCGAGTTTAGGGCCCTGAAATCCATGCAGAATCTCTTCGAGCCATCCGGTTTGGGGATCATAACGATCGGAGAAGACCAAGGACTCTGGGATGGTCTTATTACCCCCAAGTGGAGCATTTCAGAAACTTCCTTCCGAACGGCTTCTCGGCGAGCGGCTGGAATTCTATAGGGCCGTTGCTTCACTATCTTCCCTGGTAATGTTTCGATCTTATGTTCCACTAGAGTGGTTCTTCCAGGAGTATCCGAAAATACGTCTGAAAAGGGGGTCAACATTTCCTGTAGCTCTTCTTTCTGTCTTTGGGATAGCTCGTTATTCACAACCAACTGTGGTAATGAGGATGGTACCGGGTCTGCGGGTACGACCACATGGCTGTCTTGAGGCGGAGCCCCCAACCACTCCTTGAGTAGGTTGATATGGTATGTTTGTGTTTTCTTCGGAGATATCTGCAACCTGTAGGTGGTTTGTCCAATGGCTTCAATCACTTGATAGGGTCCTTGCCATTCATTTTTGGAACTGTTACTTATTGATGGAAGAAGTACCAGAGCCCATTTTCCTACCGCTATTTTGCGGAGCTTCTTCCCCTTGTCATAGTTCGCTTTGATTCGCTCTTGTTGCCGGTCGAGGGAGGAATGAGCCAACTCCCTCAATTTACCCAGTTTGTTTCTTAGTTGTGTGGTATACTCCAACATTCCTTTCTTCTCCAACTCTTCCTCTGTTTCCCATAGTTCTTTAGTCATTTCTAACAGCGACCGGGGAACCCGACCATACAGCAATTCAAACGACGAGCAGCCTAGACTGCTCTGTTTTTGGGACCTGATCACAAAAAGGGCTAAGGGTAGTAGCCTGTCCCAGGATGGACCTTCTGCAGACAGCATTTTTTTTAGGGTTACTTTAAGGGTCTGATTGTATCTTTCTACGAGGCCATCCGTCTGGGGGTGGTAAACCGAGGTTTTCAGGTGTTTTACTTTTAAGAGCTGGCACACCTCCTTCATTAACTTCGACGTAAAGGGTGTCCCCTGGTCTGTGAGGACCTCTTTTGGAAAACCCACCCGGGAAAACAGTTCTACAAACTTCTCTGCAATGGCTGACGTCGTAGTGGTACGTAGTGGAAATGCTTCCACAAACCTGGTGGCATAATCTACCACCACCAAAGCATAGAGATGCCCTCGGGGAGTTTTCGGCAGAGGACCGATAAGGTCCATGCCCACTCTTTCGAACGGCGTCCCTATGATGGGCATCCTCTGGAGGGGGGCGGCCGTTGGTCGTTGCGTGTTCCTCCTTTGACATATCTCACACTTTGCACAGTAATCCTGTACGTCCTTATAAATGCCGGGCCAAAAGAAATGACGGAGGATGACATCAGTGGTTTTTTCCTTGCCTGTGTGACCGGCTGTTAGATGGGCATGGGCAAAGAACAACACCTGTTCTCTAAAGGACGTCGGTACTAGCAACTGTAGATCCCCCTCATTCTGAGCTTGTCGATACAGCAATTCTTTTTTTATCAAGAATCTGGGAAATGGCTGGTTCTGGTTTCCTTCATTAGCGTGAGCGGATTCCCAGGCATTATACAAGGTTCGGTCTTCAGCCTGTGCAAAGCGGAAACTTTTGTCCGCAACCCAGGGGTCGGGAGAGAGACTAACGTTTTTTGGAGATTGATTCGTGTTTAAGGTTTCTTTAAAAAGGGAGAGGAATTCAGGGTTATCGGTACCAAGTATCATGTCCTCGGGTAGAGAGTCCACCACCCCCACCCGGACCTTACAGGGATCTCTTTGGGGCAAGTACAGAGTTAATTCAGCTACAGGGTAGGGTTTCACGTCGCCATGGACGCAGCGTATATACACTGTGGCTGGGGTAGAGATTTGTTCCGGTTTAACAAAGCGGTCCTGGACGACCGACTGTCGGCACCCGGAGTCTAAGAGAGCTTTCACTAGGAGACCGTTCACCTTCATACTCACATAAAAGGCGCTACCAAGCTCCGCTGAATACATCACGGTCCTTGGTAGATAGCCCACTTCCATGGGTTCTTCTGGAGGTTTTTTCCGTGGGCACATCCTGGCGATGTGGCCCCACTCTCCACATTCAAAACACTGGTGCCCTCTGTTCAAGGGGGAGATCATTCCAGCAGGACGGGACCGAACTGCTTCGGTCTTTACTGGGGGTTTCTTGTCAGGTTTTGACGGTACCATCAGTTTTTGAGACTTTTCTGTCTTGTCAGTATCCCAAACTACAGTCCGAGGTTGTGCTCTGGAGAAGTGACGCCATTTCAATTGCTCGGTTTACGTCCAGATCAGCATGTTGACGTAACCATCGTTGTGTGGCATAAGGCAGAGCCTCCATAAACTGCTCCAGGTATATCTTGTTTAGGATTTCTTCCTTCGTACACATCTCCGGTCTTAGCCACTTGTTGGCGGCCATTCTCAGTCTAAAGAAAAGGGTCTTTGGATTCTCTCCAGGTACTCCTCTCTCTTTACGGAATTTTACTCGGTATGCCTCTTGGTCTAAACCCAAATGGTCAAGAATGACTTCTTTAATGGTTGTGTAGGCTGTATTCCCCAAGGGATTTGCAGCCTGATAAGCGGATTGGGCCTCCCCCGTGAGAAGAGGAGCAAGGAAAAACGGCCACTTCTCTTCAGGCCATCCCATAGCCCGGGCCACCCTCTCAAAATTGAGTAGAAAAGCATCGGGATCCTCTCCTGGTATGTATTTTTGTAGAGCCACTCCGCTATGATGAGGGATGATCTGACGCACTTCCCCTGATATGATTTGGGTAGGAGGCGGTATTGTCTTAAGGCCTTCGAGTTGGGCGGATACTGTGGACTTAATTAATTCCCTGTCTGCTTGCGCACATTGGATCTGTTGCTGTACTGCCCACTCGAGCTTCTCTTGGCCTTTAATGATATGATCTATGAGGGCTTCCATCTCTTTTTGGCAGATGGATGATGTTTCTGATCCCACTTCTGACACCAGTTGTCCCAGGGGGGTTCCTCTTGTTGTTCCAGCCCTTCTATTCTGTCAGAGTTAGGAGTAAAGACAAACGTAGGGGCTTTGAGTAAGGACTTTAAAGAAGGTTTTATTGGGATGTAAGTCTTCTTCTGCATAACAGAAGTAGCAATCCGGTATGGGAAATCAGTCTTTCAAAGAGTTCAGCCAAATAAAGGTGGGGTTTGGGACACATCCGTCGTTTACACCAAAGGACCAATGGGGCTTCGGACTGGTTTCTTCTCCCCGTTGCAGAAAGGCGTTGCACGACAGGTCCACCGGCACCCAAAAGCAAAAAGACAGGCAAGAAGACTAAGGTTACTGGGACGTCCAATATGTACAGCTTTTAAGGAAGGGGGGGTGAAGGAAGTCAAGTGCAAGTGAATCCTCTAACGTGGCGCAGTGCTCGTAGTGCTCGTGAGGGTAAGGGCACAAGGGATACAAGGTACTCTCCGAGGCGGTAACTATTCAGTATGGACGCTACTACGTCCAACCCACCCTGCTACCCGGCCCCGTACCTTGTCAAGCCACGTTCCTCCCTCGGGACCGTGGCAGGGCGAAGCGCCGGAACGTTGGCCTCCTGGCTTGTCGACCACAGCGGGGCACGTCTGTAGCTCGTCCTCCTTCCCGGTCTCACTCGCGTTGCTCCTTCCGGTCCGCAAACGGTCCTCCTCGAGGGAAACGCCGTCCGCCGAGGAAACAGTGCTTCCGCTTTTTGACGTTGCTCCGTAGAGAAGGGGCGTGGCTGACGTACTCGGCTCGTTCCAATTAAAGGAGCCGGGTCCCATTTCAGGAGGGGTCCAGTATTCGTCTTTCTTCTCGCTCCACTCGGTCTCGGGTAGCTGTGGGGACAATGTGCAAGGTGAGAGGGGAGCGGCGGACCACCACTCCAGATCATTACGGGGTTCACCCAGCACCCAGTCACACCAGGATATTGTTCAGCTAATTTCTTTCTGATCATTGGCTGAATAACTCTCACTTCCCCTAAACACCCTCATGGTAATTCATGACACCGGATTTTAATGCCCAAAACACTCACTCCCCATCCACCATTGGCCCACTCCCCCTGACCAGGCCATCATGCATATAGTCACCATTCCTTTTAACCCCTCCCATACAACCAATGAGCCCAATCTTAGAGCATGTCTGAAAGTTTATTACTTGCCGTGGTTGTGAGACCTTGCCAAATAATAATGTCACTATTCTGTACCAGTTCCAGTTAGGTACCTTAATTTAAACCTTAGATCAGTGTTGGCTAGGTGTTGCCCAGAGCAGTTAGGCTTAATTAAAAGGAAACAAGTTTAAACAGTTATCAGTACCAAAATAGTTAATAAGTCAAAAACCCAACACAGTAGAAATTCATCTCCAATTTATAAAAATAGTATAAACTTTACTGAGATGACACCAAAAAGACAAAAAAAGACCAGTGAAACCATAGATATGATTTTCAGGGTTTTTAGTGGGTATTTGGTGGTGCTTGACTGGGTCAAACTCAAAAGTTGAGGTTGGCAGCGATGGAGCGCAGGTCAACTACACGGACCCGTTTTGTCCCGTGGAAAAGTTTATCTTCACACTTTTTTTCTGGAGGAATTTTCTCATCTGCAAGGGGAGATGCCGATAGAGGGCTTGATGACTGCCCGGTGCTGCTTAGCATGGGTCCTGGTGAAATCCTCTATTTTGGGGCATAGAAACATTTCTGGAAGTAGAGCTGCTTTCAGCGGAGGAAACCAACAAGTTGAATCAGACCCGCAATGCCACGACAGCACTGCAGTTCGGCTGCGGTACGGTGGTAGCCTCCAGTTCTTTTGTGAAAAGGTTCGGAGAGAAAGTACACTTAACACCAGCTGAGGGTCCTGGACCATTTGGACATCATTTGGACAGTTGGAACTCAATCTCCCAGGAGGTCGCTAGCAGAGTCCAGGGCAAATCCAGTTGGAACTGACCAGCTGGGTTCTTCTTATTTGCAGGATTCTTGCAACTTTTGTGTTTCTGGAGCTTAACAGGAGGCTAGCCAACTAGCCCTTTGGAGAGCACTCGTCTGTCCTGGTTCATGTAGGAGCAGGGCCAGCCCTCGAGGGTTCTCTGGTATATACTGTCCACTAACATAAGTGGGCACCCTGCACCAGTCCAGACAACCCTTATGGTGATTTAAGAGGTCTCAGACAACCTTAGAAAGCTATCCAAGTGGTAGCTGTGGAGAGCAGCCTTCAGGCTTAGTCTTGAAGGAGTGTAAAGCAGCTTGTTTTACCAGAATGCAATCTTAGAGTATAGATTAAATGAAAAGAGAACCAAGCTGTAGTTATAAAACCTTTTTTATTTATTATATACCACTATCTAATACATTACAGTATCTTCCACACAGAGATACACAAAGCATACAATTTTTAGAAAAGGAATGACAGTAAATATGACTAATACAGAGCGGGCCTCATGGGGGGGACCAAATCATATACAAAAAAAAGTGGTATAAGAACCACAACTTGAGTCAGGACAATGTCGAGAGGATGTAAAATTGCTGGGACCCCAAGGAACCACCTAAAGTGAGTAAATAGGGACTCCACGGAGTGTGTGTGCAGTGTGGGAACACAACCGCATACTCCGTACAAGTCCATGTGCAAGTCGTGGTTGGATTTTTAAGGATTAGGGACCCTACCCAGTGAGCTACGAAGAAACCCTGTGGAAGACAGGAGGTTTGCGAGCCACCCCACCCGTGGGTACCGAAGTACCCAAGTTACTTAACCCAGGAAAGCCGGGTGCATATGTGTGTTGTGGCATCAGAAACTGCTGTCGAACCCAATTGAGGACTTCGAAGAACTGCTGCTGGAAGGGGAGAAAGTGTCTGTTGGAATCCAAACCTGAATTCTTGTTGAAGAGTACCTGAAAGCAGAGGGGACAGAGTCTGGGTGACTAGAGAGTAACTAGGGGCTCAGTAGAATTCCCACCGATGTCTGGTGCTTCATGTTAGTTGACGGTGACCTTGACTCTGCAGCTGCGAGGACCAGTCGATTTTGAGGATAACCAGGAGCCGGATGCGAGCTGTACCACGAAGGTTATAGAGTGCTGAGGGTTCGATATCCGGTGGGAAAACCAACAAGCCTTGGCAAAAGCAACCCAAGCAGGAAGTCAAGGAAGTGTACGGTTTGGACCAGCAAGGTCCAGGAGACTCACCACAAGCACAGGAGACAGGGCAGTCCCAGAGCAATCGGGGGAGCCCAAGGAAATTAAAGATGACCCTCAATTGGACCCATAGGGTGAAGGCACAGGAGTCACGGGAGGACCTCGGGCAGCTTTACAAAACAGGCCACGGATCACACGTGCAAGGTGATTGAAGGTCTTTGTAGGAAAGGTTGCCAGAGGTTGGGGCTACCTAGAGCCCAATGCACTTGTCGCAGGATTGTCAACAAGCACATGCACTTGCAAAAATAAGTGGTGCACAGGGGTTCAGGTATTGCAGCCCCCACAAGGGATTCTGACCTCAAACTCGGTGAGAGGGCAGCTGTGACCTCGAGGGACGAGAAACCCTCCTCCTGTGTTGCTGCCCCAGCGGAGGCTGCAGGAGCTCGGGATCAGCAGACCGGTCAGCCATTTTGCGGTACCTGCAAATGCAGGGGAGTTACTCCTTCACTCCAAGGTAGATTATCTTCAGGTGTCTTGGATGCTCCATAGGTCCTACACGGATCCTGTACGGTGTACAGGCACAGATGATGCAGCAGACTGAGAGGGAGACTAAGTCAGGCCCAAACGAAGTCCAGCAAAGTCCAGCGTGCCCAGACGGTCGAAGTGCAGTGGTTTCAGTTCTGAATCTTGTTCATGGCGAATCTAAGGTCTTACAGCCAGGTAAGCCCTTAAGTACCCATGCGAGAGGGTTGGAAAGATTCTGAGGAGGGTCTGGACAGGGGGAGGTTACTCTCATGTCCTTTGTCCAGTTTCACACCAGAGCGGGAGCTAACGGCTCTCAGGACTGGTTTGAACTGGACTATGCACAGGGACACCAAATGTGCCCCGTAAGCGCATCCACCTAGCCCTAATACACTAAATCCTGTCTGGGAGGTAGTCGCACCTCCCTGTGATGGGATGCCTATTGTCCTGCCTTTTCCTGCTCAGCTCAGCAGCAGGAGGGTAGAAATGTGTCTCTGGTCGGCAGCAACCGTTTTGTGCTGTCTGGAGCTAGAAGACTGGTACCTGCATCATTAGGAATCCCATGAAAGAACGCTTCTGAGGTGTGAAATCATACCTCCCACACTGGTTACCGGTGTGGGAGAATGGATTCCAACATGTTTGACACCAAACCCAATAGGGTTTGTTTCACCCGTTTTTAGGTCGGAGGCCTAAAAGGCTGCGCTTGCGCAGACTTAGGCTGGAGATTTAATGACTCTTAGTGCGCTGTAGGTTCCGCCTCCCTACCCTGTCTCTCCTTCATTGGCTGGCTTCCTAAACGGAGGCCAGCCATTGGAGGAGAGATCAGTCACTCCGATGTAGCCCCGTCCTTTTCGGATTTGGGGGCGTAATTTTTGATGTTCTTTAGACAGTGACGTTGTCCGTCATTCAGAACATCAAAACCACGCCCCCAAATTCGAAAAAATCTCGGAGCTTGTGTCCGCCATTTTCGATCCTTCGCAGTGAAGGTAAGGTCGTGTCTGTTTCCCTCCGTGCCTTCTTCCCCCTGTCTGTTTCCCGCCCCGCTCTCCGTGTATTTTCGCTGTCCGTGTCTGTTTGTGCCTTCTTCCCCCTGTCTGTTTCCCGCTCTCCGTGTATTTGAGCGCCTCGGCTGCTCCTCCTTCACCATTTCCCTGATCCTTGGTGCCCGCTGTAGCAGCCCATAGTTCCCGGGTCTGGCGTAGGGGGCAGCAGTTTTGGCTCTGTCGGCCACCGGCAGCAGTGATTATTGCTGTGTAATGATGGAGGCAGAATCCACTTCCCGCCATGTCTTGGGGGCAACTAGGCTAGTATCGGGTGTCCCGCTCCCCCCCCCTCCCTCCGCCCGCAGTTCTCCTTCGTCCCGCCCCCCCCTCCCTCCGCCCGCAGCTATCATCGCTCCCTTTTGAATCATTGCAGGCCTGTGGGGTCCCTCTCATTACCTGGAATCCCCTTTTGTCCCGGGCCCCATTATCCCCCCAGGAACCCATTCAGCCGCCCCGGGGACCCCCCCTCTTCCCAGCCGGGCCCAGCAGTCACGGCAGCGCTACCATTCAGTAGGCCCAGCTGGAGTTACAATTACAGGCCTGCCTTCGCCTTACGCCTGCTCAGCGGGAGCCTAAATACACCCAAGCGGTGCCCGGGCTCCGGGGAGGGGGCAGAGGCTGTTTACACCCCCCCCGCACCTGAGGACACGACAGGTAGAACAGGACCCTCACGAACCACAACCTGTAAATTTTTTATTCCTGCATCTCCCCATGTAATCATTTGGCACTTTTCTCGTGGTTGCTGACAGCGTGCTTTTCAATTTTCTGGTCCTGTGCAGCCCTCGCCCCTGCAGTCGTCTCGCTACAGTCGAGCCACGGGCAGAGAAAGGGGGACACCTATGCTGTTAAGGGGGGTGGGAGGGGTCCAGACATACCCTGAGCTCGAAGGGTCTGGTGCCTTGCAGAAGACGTGGGATATAAACATTTGGCGACGGGGAAACGAGGTAAGCGGTCGGAACGGAAAAATAAATCAGTAGGTTACACCTTCGCTGATCCAATAAGTACCCCGTGCCTTGCCGCCCCCTCCCCCCAAAATATAACCCAACGTCCCTAATATATGTTGATTTATTTGGCTGCTGCCAAGTGAGGTTTGCCCACTAGTGTCGCGGCGTGCCGCGTTGGTAAAGCTACTTCTGCGGTCGCATCAGTGCATGTGGGGTGGACTCGAGGATGCGATTTTGTTGTTGAAGCGATTGAGCGTCACTGGGGAGTTCTCTTTGCTTCGAGTGGGATAGTGATAGTTTTTTTTTTTTTGTTCAACTGCGACTGAAATGAGGATTAAAGTTTCACTCACTGTGCACCTGTCATATTGGACGCCTGAATGTGCGCGCTTCTATGTGGTTGTTATTACTATGTCTGCCTGAGGCTGTGTGTGGTTGCCATGTGAGTGCAGTCCAAGGGACGCGTGTACGCGCAGCCTCATGCACACGTGTGCCTTCCAGTGCCTGCCTCCTTATCCACTGAAGCGTGTCAGCACGTGTAGTCATGTTTTCTTCTGCCATGACATATTTTATTGCGAGTTTCTGTTACGGCGGATGTGCGTTGCTGCCCGTGTGTCTCTATTTGAGGTGCTTCGGGTGTTGGCGTGTGTGTGTAACTGTCAATGATGCTGTGCAGGTGCTGGTATGCACATATGCATGTAAGGGCGACTAGTTATCTTAATGGTGTTGTACTGATTGGTGTTTACTGCCATTGCTACTGTATGTGTGCGTCAGTGTAGGGAATACTCCTGTGCGATTAGCAGTGATGTATGAGGAGGTGTATTGTGGGGTCTTTGTGGCTGCTTCTGTTGATTTGTGTGCACCAGCGTGCCTGAGCGTGTTGCTGTTCCTGTCAATGGTGCCGCGTATGTGTTGATGAATGTCTGTGCTATTCAGTGATGCCATAAATGGGGTTTTAAACTGTGCCCGGGTTCCCAGCGCTGGCAGTACAGCATTTGGCTTGTTGCTGTCTATGTGTGAGTCTGTGTCTTCGTAGCAATGTATGTGCGCTAGCATGTCTGTTACTGTGCGTGCGTGTTAATGATAGGAATGCTACGTGTGTTTTGTTAGTGTTGCAGTCTGTGATACTTTGGTGTCTGTTGCTGTCAGGGAAGAGGTATGAATGGCGACTGCCTTACCATCGGAGATGCAGCTGGTGTTTTGTGCCTTGTGTCACTTGAGGATGTGTTAGTGTGCTTGTTTTCCTCTGTTCTGCTCTGTGTGCAGTTTGTGGCACTGTTAGCGATACAGTGAGTGTGCAGGTGTGTTTGTATCAAAGAGGCTGTTCTGTTGTGTCCTGTTCTGTAACTGTGTGGTTGTGTAATGTACTGTGTTGTGTGTCTTTGTCGGGGATGCTGCGCCTGTGTTACTGCTCAGGTATAATACCATGCGAGTTCTGTTATTGTGTGTTACGCTGGAAGCATATTGTTGTAGCGGTTTCTGTAGCACTATGTTGTGTAGCTGTGTGTCAATGACGTGTGTTAGTGTATGAGATGTTGTCTGTAGGTGTGTCTGTCACACTTGTGTAGGTGATTTACTGGGACTTTCCCGGTTAATAAGTTCTGTTCTGGTAAAGATAGCACAAGGGCCAGTTTTCAGAGAGGGTAGACTGAACGCAGAAGAAAATCGTTCATGTGCTTCAGTGTAGGATTAATAAGCAGCCCTTATCATAAATTGTCAGAAAGCACTTTAATGAACACATGGGACAATATGTGCAAACGCGTCCTTAATACCGCACGGCGGACAGTTGTCTGGTCAGGGTTTTGAATTTGTAACTTGCATGACGTCTGCTGCTAACAGTATCCTAATCCATAGTGAGCTGCAGAACTCGGACTGGAGCAGCTCGAGCCCTCTGGGTACACACGGTTCCCTGGAGTGGAGAGACGCGCTCTCGCTCCCTCGTCCCACCCGCCTACTCCCCTTGTGTCTAGAGATGCAGAGCTCGCGAAAGCCCTTGGCCGCCGAGGCTGCCCTTGCCGGCCCTGCCATATAGGATTAAGTCTGGTGTGGCAACATCTGCTGCTTACGGCAGCCGCACAGGGCTGCGGTAGCGACACGGGCTGCGGGAGTCTCGCGGAACATGAAGTCAAGAGGCCACTCAATGTTATCTCCATTTGGGTCTCTGCAAGCCCAGCTCCTTCTTCTCTTCTGACCTCCATCTTGGCAAACCCCAAGTGTCCTTGGCTCCAGCTAGCCGCTCTGCGGTAGGCCTTTCTGCTAGCGAGAGACCTCTGTGGTTGGCAGTGCCCTGTTTCTGGACATGGCTAAATGAGGCCCTTTGGAGCGGTCGCCCTGTGCCCGAAGACAGAGCGAGATAGGCGGACTACCACACTGCCTCGATAGCTTTGCATGCGATGAAGAGGACGTTCTGGCTGGTCCCCGCATGAGATGTCCTATCTTAAAGCGCCTGGACGCCAGCTCGAGCGCTTCGACGGTCTCTCCCTCATTTACTGGTAATGGTTCTTCGGCCTAGCCTGGCTGCGCCCACGGTGACTGTACAAGAGTGCGGCTCTGTCCTCAACAGTGTCTTTCACGGCATACCTGTGTTTTGTGCCTATAGGCGCATCTGTCGGTCTACCTGTGTGTGTCGGGAGAGGGGGGCTGGTGATACTCGAAGTAGGGCCCTGCTGACAGTGAGTGTGTACAGTAGCGATATCTGCATAAGTGCTTGTGTCGGTTTTTTTCCATTGGTGTATCATTTCTGTGGGTGTCTGTGTTTGCCTGCTGTATTTCTTAAAGCCTTTGTGTTTTCATTTTGATACTTTAATGTTAGTATGTGTTGGAGCCGTTTGTTGTTTATCTGTCTTTAGGTCTCTGCTACAGAGAGTTTTGGCTCGAGCTGACTGTAGGCATACCTATTATTGCCAACGCAAAATATATACTTAGAGTGGACCTTGGGCCTGTCTGAGTTGTTGCTCTTGATCCATGGTTTTCCTCTCTATACATGTGTGTGTGCCTGGGCCAGGAGCATTCTGGTCTTCCAGTGTTGTGATTGGATGACGTGTATCTTTTCACTGTGTACTTAAAGGACTCTCTTTTTAGGTATCGCCGTCCACACAGCGCACCTACCTGGTTGCAAAAGACCTATTGTGTTCTTTCCTTGGTTGGCTTTATTGTCACTCTCAGTTGCTCGCTTCTTCCTTGATCATGGCTTGCATTCTCATTCTTCTGCTTCTACCTCCCCATGTCCACAGTCTCTTCCTCATCCTCTTGATTTGATTTCTTGTATCCTTCCACTGCTCACAGTAGGACAACTACTTTTTTTCTTTCAGTGCTCCATGGGTGTCCATGTGCTTTCTAGCTCCCTCGGTTGTGAGCTGCTTTCCTCATCCAAACAACCCCCCCCACCCTCGGCGCTTGCGCTCTGTGTTGCTCTCTCCCTCTTGTGCAGGTCTTTCTTATGTGGCTCTCTCCATACACCTGAATTCCATATTGCTCTCTCCCTCGTGTGCTGCTCTCTATCTGCTTCTCCTCCACCACCACACTTCATGTTGCTCTCTCCCTCGTGTGCTGCTCTCTATCTGCTTCACCGCCATCACCGCCAACACCACACTTCATGATGCTCCCTCCCTTGTGTGCTGCTCTCTATCTGCTTCGTGTGCTCATGGTCGGCTTCGATACTGTTGGTGACTGTGCCTCCATGCCCGGCATAAGACTTCAATAGCTCCCTTCCTGTTAGACCATATGCCACATATTACTGTTTGTTCCTTTGCTGTGATCAGCATTTGGTGCTCTCTGAGAACTTCGCATCCTATTGGCAACAATGTGGCAACATTATGTTACTCGCAGTTATTCCCGCATAGCGCTTCAATGCATAGGTACTAAGAAGTGTTTGTGTAACTTGCAACTTGCGTTTCACGCAACAGGAACATTCATTTGAAAGAGCGCAAATATATATTCAATACTTTTCAAATTTTGGTGGAACACGCCACACGAACAGACTGTACTGACAAATCTTCCGTTTGTATATATCTAGATCATTTGGACTGTAGTATTGGCAGGATTGAGTTTATTGCAATTGCGCTACACGTTAGGCAACAGTATTTTATTGAAAGGTCACTGTGGCTCAAAATCAGTATTACAATATACATGCAGGGCAAAATTTTAAAGCGCATGATGGCAAACTGTATACATTTTTACACCTCCTGTTCATTATTTTCATTCGGTGAAATCAATGTTAGTACGGTTTTTATTTTCATGATCAGGGTGGTTTTAAAAGCAGTGTTTAATCTGATGACTCGCTGATTGATAAAGGCTGTTCACAGCCGAAACGTGTCTCAGTGATTTTTCTGCAGTGTGTGGTGGGACCTAACCTCATTAAACTGGCTGGAATAATGAATTCTCGTGTGTGTGCCCCCTTTTTAGGTCGAGGACTCCGTTGCACTGGGGATATACATGCATCCCTGCAGAATAACCTAGGTTGGCGTGTGTGACACAGCATCAGGAGTGGTGTGCAGCATGTCTGTGTGTGTGGCTCTGTCTGTGTGGCTGTGTGTGTGGCTCTGTCTGTGTGTGTGGCTCTGTCTGTGTGTGTGGCTCTGTATGGATAGCTTTTTTTGTAGGTGGCTCTATGTGTGGGTGGCTCTTTCTGTGTGAGGGTGGCTCTGTGTAGGTGGCTCTGTGTGTGTAGGTGGCTCTATGTGAATGACACTGTGTGGGCGGCTCTATATATGTGTGTGGGTGGCTCTGTGTGGGTGCAAATGCAATAGCTCATGCATATACGAGCAATTAAGCTATTGGCATTGTAAATGACTGCCATTTATTTAACGATTAAGCTATTGGCAATGTAAATGACAATGCTATTTATTTATGATAAAAAAAGATGTCATGAGCAATGCCAATAGCTCTACCTTTAATAATGCCGAGACCATTGCATTGTAAATGCGGTCGCTTAATCCCCCTCTATAGTAATGTATGTCTGCTTCACTGACAACCAGGGAGAATAGACTCCGTAAGCTGCAGGTGTGTCCTGCTCATGCACCTGCTCACTTAGAACCAAGCACCTTGCCTTCAGGATTGGAAAGGCCTGCTCTAGAGGTGACTTATAGGTTTTAAGTGCAGTGAGTGATCCTTAGATAAAGTAAACTTATATCTTAAATAAGTGGTGCATGCACTAACTTACACAGGCTGCATTGGCAGGCCTGTAGTTCCATTTTTATTAATGATCTCTCATGGCTAGCATAATTTATGCGGCAGCCCATGGGAGACCTCTGGGGTACCTATGCCCTAGGTACATGGGTACCATATACTAGGGATTGACAAGAGTACCCCAGTATCCAATCTGGGGTAGACCTAAATACATAACATAACAGTTTAGGGGGAAAGGAGATAGACTGAGGTCCTGATTAGCAGGATCCCAGTCAGACGAGTCAAAAACAGCATTACATCCAGCGAAAAGTGGCGGTAACCATAAGAAGCAGATCCCACTTTCCTACACAGTCCTTCTTTTGAGTTCTGGTCCTCTGGTTCATCAGGTGCAGTCCTTCTGTTTTCCACAGGTTCAGTTGTGTTGTAAGGAAGGTAGCCAGGTGTGCCACTTTTATGCCTGACACTAGATTGTGGGTGGAGCAGACTCTACAACAGTAGGCAGACCCTCCAGGATTTTGCGATGCACAAAACAATCAGGAAATCAGCTGACTAGCCTGATGACCGCAAAATTAATCTTTTAGGCTGGAAAAAAGGTCTCCAGCTGACAGCCCAAAACATTGTGACATTTTATTGGCTGTATGCGCACACATCACTATGTGGCGCTGTACAGCCTTAATAGCTGCCTGTTTTTTCGAAAGACAAGAAAACAAAGGTAGCCCTTCACTGGCAAACATGCTTAACTAATAACTGAAGTTAAGTTGTATTTCTCTTCATATAGTACAGCTGTTAAAATGTTCCAGGAATCCATTATCATGAAACACGGCTTAGAATCTTCTATAGTGTTAGGGGTAAATGGTTAAGGGCTGTGAATTTCTCCCTAAATAATACTTTTATTTAATTTTAGTGTTCCCTCGATTGTTACATGTCTTTTCACTGCGCATTCTGACAATGAAGTACTTAAACTGAAAACATCGCAGTCTTTTCACATCGGTATTCAAAGCCATCACACATAAAGTCCTCGTCGAGGCTGATTGGTGTACGATAATTGATTAGAGTCAGGTGTATTAAGTGCCATGAATTCACATTCTGGAAATACTGAGCAGTAATGGAGGACAATGCAGCCTCTGTCTCTTCTCAAAGGAGGCTCTGCACACAAAACTACCATAGTATCAAAATACTGCACTGGAAAAGCAAGCATGGGTAACATGTAGACCTTTAGAGGTCTAATTACATAGAGTGCACCAGTGTAGGAGCGATTGTACTACTTGCAGCACAATTTTGTATTAATTCAATTAATTTAAAAATGTATTCTGAGATTAATAACAATCATTAAAACAACAATGACAACAGTAACACTTGCACCAACTGACTATCGGGTTTCACTTAAGCCCTGGTCATTCAATGCAACTGTTGGTTTCGTTCTTGTGCGGAGTGGTGAAAAATTGCAAAGGCACTGGTAAATATTGGTGCCACATGCACCAAAAGAAATGTGACCCCAAGAGAATGAATAAAATCAGTTGTGTTTATCGTGAGGAGAATAGCAGCAACTCAGTTTTAGTTCTAACATTCACTTCCTAGCTTTGAGACATTTTCAGTATGGAATACCATAGCAAGTGACGCTGTAAAAGGTTCTTAATTGTATTTACTCTGTTTATGTGCCAATAAGAAGTGGCGAAGGAGCGTCTGTTAAACAACAGTTTTATATGACATTGTGACCAATGTACAGAGCCTGCAGTGTGCACAAAGACTGTTCTAATTAGTGCAAAGGTCATTAACATACATTGTTACCGTCTATGCATTGTACAGAAGCTATGTCCTGCACAGACCCATGTGTGTGCACGCTCATAAGCTTACACACACGTCAGACACATGCCTGAGTCACCCTTGCACCGTATTCGTATGTACTGCCTGGGATACATCTCTCTCTCTCCTCTCACTTGCACTCTCTCACACACACATTGGTGGATGCTAAATCATACCCCCCTACAGATTGTGGTGGAGCCGCTGAGTCTAATCATACAGGCATTCCTAGGCCCCAGAGTAAATAGGACCCCTAAAGTGTGGGGGCTACTGTGTGCTAAAGAGGCTGCAAGCGCCTGCACAATGCCACCCACATAACTACCACAAAGCACACCACATAGCGCCCACACTAGACAACAAAATGCAGATGCCAAAGCATGCACAAGCACGACACATACATGCATACAAATGAACCAGATACGTGCATACACACTTCATACACCACCCAGAAGCATACACACAGACACTGAACATTCACACAACTGATGCACTGAACACAATAAGCTCACATATCTCAGACACAGACCAGCTCCCTGAAATACCCACTCAGGGCATAGATGCATGCAGGCATTTATACACACACCCTTAAAATACACTAAACACTAAATGCACAAGCCAGACAGACACAGACAGACAGACACAACTCGGACATCAGCATCTTGGCGCTGTAGCCGGTTTAACAAGTTGCAGCAGAATGAGGAATAAAGGAATTTAGAATAGATGGGCTTTCAACAATTTCCTGGTTTTGCAGTAGTTTGCACAAGTGAGAATGCGTAGCGGAAGCTTGTTCCGATGAAAGGGGGCAAGGTAAGAAAAAGCTCTTGCACCGCATCTCATTAAAGCCAAATTGTATGTCCCCCACATTTGTTTATCATGTGATCATAAGCTTCTGCTGGGTAAGTACGGTTTAATTTTTGTTTGAAGATATCTCGGTCCTTTGCTTCTTGGAGCATAGTAAGTGATAGAGCCGTTCTTGAAAATGCACCTTTTTTTTCACAGTTAACCAGTGCAGCTTCTTAACCCCTTCCATGCTGGTGACGAACCCCAGCCGTCATGCACTACAGTGCTCGTGTGCTGATGACGGCTGGGGTTCGTCATGGCCCGCCCGTGTTCTGCCGGCGGCCGCACACGGGGAAAATCGCGGCCGCACGGAAGGGGTTAAACAAGGTGGCAGAAGAGGTGCCAGGAGGGAGATTGAGAACCAGCCTGGTTGCCTTGTTTTGGACCACCTGTAATTTGGAATCCCGCGTCTCATTTGCTGCTGCCAAAAGAGCATTGCCATAGTCTAATCTGCTTACTACAATGGCTTGCACCAGCGTTCATCTGGCAGATGTAGGGAGGTACCGAAATATTCTGCACAGAAGACACATATTCTGATAACCTAGTGCGGTGGTGGTCAGAATTTGATCTTTCATCATGAGAGCTTGGTCAATTTTCATCCCAAGATTCTTAACAGATTGTATATATATTATCATTATTATTATTATTATTATTATTATTATTATAGGCATAGACCCCACTTGGAGATGCTATCACTCATTTGACCAGACAGAGGAGTTCTTGTCTACATTCAGTTGGCTAGAACTGTAATTCATCCATTTGGGGATGGCTAACACACCCAAGAAAAAGCTATTTTTAGTAGCAGCCAGTTTCCATGTTGTGGCCTGGTTAAAACACTGATTGCTAAGAATCCATGATTTGATTGGATTCTAGGCAGGCTTTTAATTGTTTATTAATTAAGCCTTCAAGCAGTTTGCCCAAAAGAGGTAGCAGATATATGGGGCGATAGCTAGCCAAAGAGTTTTGGTCCAGGGTGTTTTTTTAAGATAGGTAGCACACAGGCAGCCTTCCATTGAGAAGGCATGGTGCCTGTTTCCACCGAAAAATGTAATCTCAAAAATAGCCGGGCAAGACAGTTGGATGCCACTACTTTGTGAGGGCAGGTGTCCAGGGGAGAGCCTGGTTTAGCAGCAGCCAGAGCTCTACGAATTTCCTCTAAGGTGAAGGGTTCAAACCTATCTAAGGTGTAAAAGTTGTCTGTTATCAGATTGGATTCTCTACTGGTATTACCAGATATAGTAGAGTGAATTGTTACATTTTAAATAGATATGCAAGATTTTCTCCTGAAAGAAATTGGCCAGTGGCCACAGAGTTCCTGAGACCCTATGGAGAGTTGGGTACATGCCCGTAGGGTAGTGAAATTTTGCACCATTTTAAAAAGCACTTTAGGAGAATTGTCTGCCAGTTGAATTTAATTTGTAATAAAATGAATTATTTTAATTAGGTGATAATGAGATAATGCTTGTTTATAAAGGTCTTTATCATGAGGCTTTTTCGTTCTGCACCATCATCTCCGATTTTTCCAGTTTTAACTCAGTGGTAAACCAAGGAGCAGAAGGGTGCCGTTTGGAGCTACATTTTTTTTTTTGTATGGCACTGTTGAATCCAGAGCTTCCGTTAGAGCAGAGTTAAACATGTCCAGAATGTCATTGATTTATAATAATTCCTTCAAGCTGAAGTGGAATGATTATCTGAAAGCTTCAGGAGAGAGTAGGTGCCAAGGTCTGATAGATATTTTAGCCTTTCTACTATTTCCCTTCGTGCTAATTAGTTGAGACGACTGAGCATAGAAGATAGGTACAAAGTGGTCCGTCCATGGCATTGGTACCTCGCAAACAATCTGTTCAGAATTTGCGAATGGTAAATCAAACGAGTGACCTGCTATAATTCACACCCACAGCAGGCTGCCAGGTGATAATTGGGAATTATCTCTGAAAGAGCTACTACAGCTACTTAAGCAGAAAAATAAATTCCAACTTTCTAAAATTTTTCTAAATAGTAATTTAAAATCCCATTTGATCAGATTGGATTTTAAATTCCTAATGATTTGAGTCTTTAAGTCATGGTTCTAGCTAGTCCCAAACCGGAGTTATACATTATAAATTATTATAATGTGCTTTTCTGAAGCCTTGCCGCAGTGAAAAACAAAATTCAGGACATGTAAAACTTAAATGTAGGTGTCCTACTTTTTTTTTTAATGCTGCGCACCGTGCCCCATGTGCTCTTAGGGCCTACCTTAAGGTGACATATAAGTATTTAAATTTCAGGTTTAGTACTGGCAAAAGGGTTATTTTTGCAGGTCAAATTTGCAGTTCTTAAAATGCTATGCTATGCTGCAGTGGCAGGCCTAGAGTCATGTTTTCCTCGTTGTTGTTGTAATGGTGGCACAATCAGTGCTGCAGCCCACTGGTGACATTTAATTTACAGACCCTGGGTACACAGAGTAACATATATTAGGGACCTATAGGTAGGGTAAATATGCCAATCGGGCATTAGACAATTGCATATATACATTAGGGGTCAGAGCACATGCACTGAATGGATGGATCGTCTAGCAAAAAGGGGCGAAATTGGGGGTGATCAGCAAACACTCACCTCTTATTGAACTCAATATCTTTTGAACGATTCACTGACACACCAACATTTGATCAATGGTACCCTGACTATAAATCCACCCCTGAAGCCTTTTATCTCGTCTCTACACTCCTTGAACACCTCTTGCACGTTTCTCACTCTCAGTAGAACATTTCAAATCTTACTTCTGTTTTACGATTTTGAGCTTAAGAACAGGCCTAACTACACTGGTGTTTTGCCTACCTCTGTCCTCCCAACCTTTCTGATATATCCAAGCCCTCTTATTTCTCACTCACATGCGCGGAACTTATTCACCTATTCAAAGCAACCAATCCATTCTGCGCTTAACCATTCACTCCACAAGCCATCCAACCTCCGACTCTCTTCTCTCATGTCCTGTTTTGCTCGCTTGGATCGCTCTCAATGTAGGCTTGTATCCACCTAGCTTAAAATCCTCAGTAGTAATACCACTGCTAAAAAAAAAAGCTGCTCCTTCTAGCTTTGCTAACCACCACCCTGTTCCCCTGCTCCATACTACTATCAACACTCTTCAATTGAGGCATCAAAGACCAGGCACTGGATGGTTTTAATCTTATCTGGCTGTTCCTTTTCAGTGTATTGTGCTCCTTTCAGTGCCCCTACACTTACGATTACGGGGTCTCCACATTTTTGTCTCATGTTTCTCCTTTTCTCGGTGTATACCTCACCCCTTGTCCAACTCAGCACTTTTTGTTTTGGTTTTCATATCCTCTGTGTACTGATGCCGAACAAATCTTTTTCTCGTTTTCAACATTTACTCCCCACCTACTAACAAATATGTTTAGCTGCCTATATTCCTTTCATAATTGGATGGCTGTCTGCTTTCTAACACTAAACTTATCCAAAATGCAAGTCATTACATATTTTCTGCCACATCAGCCTCTCACCCCTACTGTATGCCTCCCTACCTCATATGCCTGCTGCCTGGAGGGCGTTAACATTCTAGTGAAAGCCTTTCCTGACTGTCGGACTAGAATTTGTATGTGTGTGGGCCTCTCCCTTTTTGACTTATATTCATTGTCTGCTCATTACAGAAGGTGTCCTGTCCTGGTGTTCTGTAAGACACCAACATAACAATCATTCTTAGAACTAGCCTTTAATGATGGTAACCATTTAGCCGATCAAGTGCTATTCTCTGTTCAATATTGCATTTTTCTGGTTTGTACTGTTTGGTCACTTCATGAAGGGATGTTGAGGAAAGAAAATATTTTCGATACTTTCAATGTAAATGGTATCTCCAATTACCAGGATTTGGATCTGTTGAGCTGTATCCTTAGCATAAACAGTAGTGATTCCTTCCAAATACATTACATTGACATGTAAAACTGATTACATTTTCTTTTGTTTTAGGAGGATGAGTTGAAGTACACGCTTAACCGCTTAATAGAAGGACTGGCAGCGACACGAGAACAAGCACGACCAGGTTTCAGTTTGGCACTTGCTCAGGTGAGTTGCTAATTTACTTTAGACTTGTGAAGTGACTTTTTGTAGGAAATTCTGACAAGTGGCATGACATCAACTGAGATCACATGTTTGGCGAAATCAAAGCTGAATATCATGCAAGAGCTGTACTTTTAAAAGAAGTCACAGAAGCATATTGGATCTCTGTTTTCCATCTCAGACATTCTATTTATACTGGCATTGATGCTCTGGTTAACCTGCTGTATTCGCCATGAATGACTTTACAGCAGAGTTTAGCAAGAGTTAATTTTTTCCCTCCAGTATGTGAGGTGCCCCATCTTTTTAGGCAAACTGTTCAACCATATTCCTCTGATATATGAATATTTCATATTTGCTATCTGTTTGATACTGCCCTGTATAACAATCCGCTTTCATCATTGACTATTAATTGTACCATATTATTTAGAAAATGAAACATCAAATATGGACACACATAGATTTAAAGGTGAGCAATGTTGGCAATGAGATCATTTTCACTGCAGTTCACTAAATATATGGTCTTATGCGTAATTTGTTTCAAGACTGCTTCATATAAATAAGCATAGATCATAGATCTTCCATAGACTGAAGACTAAATAATAGAATGCTTCTTCTAACATAATAGTAGTGTTGACTACTACATTTCTGGCTTAGTATGAAATTATATATAGAGTCATTCTAAGCCAGTGTTTGTTCCATCACCCCGAGATTTTGGTAAGTTTAGATAACTATTGTGGCTATCACGCTTATGGGTATTTCTTGTTTAATTCTCAAAAGTAATACAGCTCGAAAATAACCTAGAATTCTTTCCCTTTCACATTGCCTGTTGGCCGGCTGAATATTTTCAGGATAACCACTGACTAGATATGTGATTTGAATATTATTTTCAACGTACTTAACTGTAATGCTCTTGACCCATAAACTGGTCTCGAATTGTGTGATCTTAGGAAAATATTTTATTTCAAGGATTCACCTTTTTCTTTATTTTTGAATATGTAAATGCAGCTTATCTGCGTTCGTTTGATTTAATACACAAAACATTTGCTCGGTGTATAATGGAGATCTAGCCTGCATATAGGGTACGCATGACCCCTAACTTGCCTTTTAGTTCACAAACAGCATTGTCATCAGTGTGGGGTCAGGAAGATGTCTGGGCTCCGTTCCTGTTTATTTTAATAAATATATTACTAAAGATCTCCTCGAATGCATCCGCAAAACCAACCCCTCCAACCATTCCTCTGACCCCATTCCCAGTGGCATCGCCATTGATTTCTATACTAACACTCTCTCCTACTGGACCAGGCTAGTCAATCTCTTCCTCAGTCAAGGATCGCTCCCAATTGTCCTCAAAACAGGACAGGTTACCCCCCCTTCTAAAAAAAAACCCTCTGCAGATGCAAATGACCTCAATAACTTCCGCCCCATCACCAATCTCCCTTTTCTTTCAAATATCACAGAAAAATAGGTTGCAAAACAACTCTCCCAACACATTATGGACAATAATCTCCTCGACATGTTCCATTCGGGCTTTATTCAAAACTGCAGCACTGAAACGGCCCTGCTGCAAGTGATCGATGATGCGCTGCATTTTCTCGATTCGGGGGAATCGTGCCTTCTGATTCTTCTTGACCTCTCTGCAGCTTTTGACACTGTTAATCACAACACCCTCCTTAACATTCTTCAACAGAGAATGGGCGTGGAACGCACAGTACTCAAATGGTTTGCCTCTTTTCTCTCAGACAGATCCCAAATGATCAAGATTGCAAATAGTCTCTCGTCTCCACTGGTGGTTGGTCAAGGTGTCCCTCAAGGTTCTATCCTTGCTCCCACTCTGTTCAATCTCTATCTGGAACCATTAGGGAACCTTCTAAGCAAATCTGGAATCCTCTACCATCTTTATGCGGATGACACCCAAATCTACCTCAAGGTGTCTTCCCCTCATGATCTCTCACTACTCAGCTCTACTCTCAACACTATTCACAACTGGATGCTAGTTCACCAACTCATTCTCAATCCCTCAAACAGAATTCCTCCTCATATCTAGCTCTCTCTCTCCGCCTCCTGTTCAAGCCAGGATGGATCAATCAAATCTACTCAACATACTTGGCAAAAGACTCAACCCAATCTCACACATCAACTCCATGGCCAAGAGCGCACGTTATCAACTGCGACTTTTATGGGGGATTTGTCGGTTCTTCCCGGAGAATGACCTAAAAACCTTGGTCCAATCGCTAGTTCTCTCTAGACTTGACTATTGTAATTCTCTTCTGACTAGCCTTCCCAAATCTCACCTCTCCCCCCTCAAATCCGTCCTCCATTCAGCAGCTCACTTCATTTCAGGGTCCAAACGAAGTGACCACATCACTCCTATCCTGTCTTCTCTCCGATGGCTTCCCATCGAGGCTAGAGCTATCTACAAAACAGCGTGCATCACCCACAAAGCTTTGCACTCTTCCTCCCCTCACGATCTGGCAAATAAACTCAAACTGTCTGGAGGCTCAAGACCTTCTCGGAATGTGGAAAAGTTCCTCCTTGAACCCCCCTCCTTCAAACGAGAAAAATTGTTGGCACAATCGTTCTCAGGTAATGCGGTGAGAACCTGGAAATCGCTTCCTCCTTCGCTCCGTGCCATCACCTCCATCCAGATCTTCAAAGCAGACCTCAAATCTCTTTTATTCCAAAGACACTTTCAGAACTAATTCCCTCCTTCTCAGACCGCCAGGAAGTTCTTTAGTCATTGTAAATTTGTCACATATGTTTATATTTTTGCTTGTACATCCTGTGCTTGCTGCATTTGAAATTGTGTTCCTTTTGCCTGCGTTGTTTTGATTCTATGGCCTGCTATTGTTCGCCAGGAAGTTCTTTAGTCATTGTAAAATTTGTCATATTTATTCTTACTTTTGCTTGTACAGTCTGTTGCTGTGCTTGAGATTGTGTGCCTTTTGCCTGCGTTGCTTCGACTCTATGGCATGCTAATTTGTTTGTTTATTCCTGCAACAGTTCTCTCATGTAACGTAACTGGTTCTATTGTACAGTGCTCTGACACCTTCGGGTAAAGTCTGCGCTTTATAAAAATGCATTAAATAAATAAACAGTACACTACCACATTTTCTATTGAAATAACCTCAAAAATTCCCACTGACATGCAGTTTTACTATATTACGTACAAATGATAAATTTTAGGAATTGGGTTTCTGCAAACATTTATCATTTGGAAATATTTAGCATTTGCACATCACCCATTAAAGTGTTCTGATTTGTTTTGATCTTATTAAAATGTTTGTTTCATTTACACTTCTGAAGGACAAAAATGCATTTAAACATTTCTGATATACTTTGAAATATTTGTATTGTTCATTTTCACGGTATTTAAATGTTGTGAGTTGGAAAATAAACTGACAGCCTTTTATTTCATAACTTTAGACAGTTCACTTTATAAAATCCTCTAACTTTGCAGTCAGAGAAAGAAAAGTATGCACCAATCTCTGAGATAAAATAAATTGCAATCTGTAAGAACACTTAAGCTGACATTTGACTTCTGTCTTAGAACACACAGTAAATGTGACCAGATAAGAACAAGATTTAAACGTATCTGTATTGGTCATCTTTAACAGAACACGCTAGTATGCCCTAAAAATAGCCCGCCCTGGTAAAATTTGACTCCCCATAGCAAAGAAGGGAGTAAACTTCTTTTTCAAGGCCTGGAATTCTATGCATTATCATCTAACACGGAGATCTTGAAAATGGGGCATGCATCCGAACATACTTTTGTATCTTTGAAATAGTACCTCAAGCAACCAGGACATTCCAACTGAGATTTTAAAGCTTGAAAATGTTATTTCCTGTGGATTGTTCTGAGGTGTTGCCTAAATATTGCAATACTGTATTTCTACTTTTTAAATCTACTCAGTTTTATTAATTTAATGTATTGATTTTTTCGATAGCACAACTCTACTAAGTAGTTGTGAGTGCCCTTTACACTCCTAATAACATTAGGTATGATTGGATTACCAGTAACTTGTGTCTAGGCCAACTTAAAACTAGGAAAGCCAAATGAGTTACAAACATTTTTCTGGAAGAAAATATATCGGCTCTGTTGCCTTACTACCAGTAGAATACCTTGCAAAAAACTTTACATTAGTTAGTAAACCTTAAGGGAAACAAAAGTAGGTAGGGAGAGCAAAAAAAGAAGAGGCACAATGAAAATGTGAGAGCTGAGCTACATATGTGTGAAAGATATAGGGTTCAAAGCTGGGTGAATTTGTTGAGCGAGAAATAGGAAAAAGCAGTGGAGAGTAAAGGCGGTATGAAAAAGGGATTGTGCAGAGTAGGGGTAGAGGGAGCAGTATAACTATGTGAACTTGTAATTGTAGGGTTAACGTCGAGGACATTTGAAAAGGAACAGTTTCAACTCCTTTGGAACAGAGTTCCAGGATCAAGAAGCTGCTCTAGAGATTGATTGAGAGGTGACGGAGTTTCTTTAAATATTACCATTCAGCTTTTTGGCTTATTTATCTTTTTTTTGTGCCTCTTGACGTCTTTAAGACAGAGCAGACTTAGACTGATTGTGTGAAGGGAACAACTTTAAAAATCGTGCAGGCCCTTTTTAATTTCATTTTAGGATCTGGGTGGAAGTCGAAGAAAGTAAAAGCCTCGTATTTTTAAAGAACAATGTAAACTGCCTGCTGACTTGTTTACATCTACAATATCTGTAGCCGGTTAAGACTCTGGTGTAGGGTTGCCTACTCAAGTAAAGCTTTGACACAATACTTTATAGGTCAAAGCTTCTACAGGAAGAAAACACTAGAGCATAATGAATGTTGCTTGTTATTTTTCTTTGGAAGAACAGCCCGATGTCAGTTGTGAAGGATCACAAGACTAAGAGTTGTTGGAGCCACATGAGAGGCTTTGTCTGTCCTGAAAATCCCTCTCTTGTCTCCAAAAACTGTAATCCTCCCTCTGGTGCATAGCCTTTCCTTTGTGAAAACAGTTGAATAGTCCTCCTAGTCTTAAGTTGGACTACTGTGGGTTGGTTGGTGAGAACTATAAGAATTTTGATGTACGTCTGCTTTTGTCAACCTTTATTAACAGAGTAGATATGGCTGAAACGTTTAACATATAGCTTATCTATGTTGGTTAACGAAATGCACCCTGGGGTGTCTGGAGAGTAGAGGAAAAAGTGTAGTATATCCATTCTTTTTCATCTAATACTTTCTTCCATTTTTTTTAACGCCTGCATCAGTGCTCCTGTTCCCAGTAAAAAGGCTATGTTTGTGTATTCTATAGCTGCTACTACTTTTTACGGTTGGGTAGGTAGGGCACCATTCTCACCATGTGTTGGTTAAAATGTCTCTTTACCAACCTAGCCTTGTAGCTGGGAGGGGATGCCTATTCCTGAGCATCTCTGCTCGGACTAGTCCTTGAAATATATTATGTACTCAAACACGATCTCAAGTAGCTCTGCTCTCGGATTTTTAATTTGAAAGACTCTTTCCTGTGATAAAAGAAATTGACTTTTTGGGGGCAGATGGAAGAGGAAGGCAGTAACATTAGGGGTGGGATCTCAACTAAAGTGAATTGTAGATGTCTTTGAAGTACAACAGTTGCAATTTAAAAGTATAGGCTCTGGATATCAAACCAAGGGGTTAGCGTGACCCGAGTCAAGCAAGACCTGTAATGTAAATTCTCCTGCTTTCTCTGCTAGGTTTTACAGTCCTTTGATGATATTCCGCTGTCTTCAGTTTTGGATCATATTCTAGAAAAACATAACCCTGAGAAAATAAAAAAGGTAAGGAAATCTTTTTTTGTCGTTTTAAAAGATTTTGCGACACTTAGGTCATCATACACAAGCATATAAAGAGCACTGTGAGTGGCTTTTCTTTGAAAAGAGCACTAAAATGAAAATGCTTGTAAGTGTATTGTTAGGAATTATGCATAATATAAGGGAAATTACACTGTTCTTTCCACCACTTTCCTATCCAGGCCGTCTGTAATAGATCTGGCTTCCAATTTAGTTCCACAGCCCTTCATTTGTCAACGTTGGAAAGCAGTCTAGTTGAGTCCCATCATATTTTCTGTAAGGGCGTAAGCCAGGTGGTGGAAGACTGTAAACGTGCACAGCAGTGTGTGGAACAGAAGTAAAATGTAAACATTTTTAGACTATTTTGCGTTGTGTCCTGATCTATGTGTGTTCTTGAGAAAGTTAAACCTGCATTTATGAAAACGGTGCCAAAGCCTGCAAGCTCTCTATGCCATGGATGAGCAGATTTTCCTGTCCAGTTTCTCTCATTATGAATTCATAACAACAAGATGCAAAATAAAACATCTGGTCTGCATGAAATACTAACGCATCCACTGCCTCGGAGAACACAATTTGTAAATATTTAGTATATATCTAATATTTTTAGGATCTTATGAAATGAGTCCCAATCTGCAGTCATATATCTTTTTACTACACTTTGTTTTATTGTGCACTAGGGCTCTTTTCATATGAGGTGATAGCAGAGTGTGTGTTTGTGTGTGTGTGTGTGTGTATATGTATGTTAATATGTATGTATGTGTATAAATATATATATATTGTGTGTGTGTGTATATATTTGTTTTTTATGGTACAACTGTCAGACCTTTGACCCAGGTCCTGATTGGTTGTTGGTTCGTTCTCAAGGGAGTAGCTGTTCTTAACTAGTAGCGCACCCAGGCCTTGTGTGGTATTGCACTGCACAAAAGTGTAATGCGCTCCTATTTGGGTTGGAGCAGTCAGGAGACGGGCATACGCCAGAAACTAGGATGCAGCATTTCATAATCAAATGAAAGTAAATGTTATTGTGCTGACAAGGCTACGTTTAGACATACAGCTATACTGATAACAATTTGTCTTCATTCAATCACCCCTTTAATCTTTTTTTGTTTTTAGAAACTTGTGCGAAATGCTGCATTTGGAAGCTTCTTCGGAGTGCTGGCTTTGTTCCAGTCCGGACGTCTACCTCTGGTAAGTCTTGCATACACCACTCGTAATCAGGCTGAGTCTCATTGTAAAAACAAATATTGGCATAGTCAGTTGCTTTGGTGTTGAGGTCCAGTCTTTTGGTGTTGTCGGTGCTTGTTTGTACATGGATTTTCAAAGCTTTGTTGTTGGGGGAAGCTGTTGGGTCAAACAACAGAAACTGGCTAAATGCAAAAGTAGTTTTTGGTCTTAAAAAGCACACATTGCCACAGTAGTCTAGGACACTGGATGGAATTACTTTGTGTGGAGCAGAATGCTATCCTATTCAGTGAAGTTGGCAGATAACTGAAGAGGGCTGACTCGCTGTCCCAAACTGTAAGCTGTAGTAGGCGGGATCAAAATGTGAATGACGCAATAAGCGTAAACTGCATGAACTTCTACAGCGAAGAAACTATTCTAAAAACGCTCATGTCCCTGAATCCATCCAATCACTTCTCAGACCTGCTCCCAGCTAACTACCTTAGTCTTCACTCAAAGTTTAGTGCCTCTATGGACGAGAATTATAAACACCTCTCTGCTGCAAGGAGCCATCCCAGACATCCTCAAGGCTGGTGAGGTATCCCCTATCTTAAAGAAACCATCAGCGGACCTATCAGACCTGAATAACTATCGTCCAATATCCAACATCCCTAATCTGGCCAAACTATTAGAAAAATGTGCACACAAGCAGCTTAGCAACCATATAGATCACTTCAACCAGCTCGACCAATTCCAGTCTGGTTTTCGAACAAGTTACAGTACCGAATCAGCCATGACCCACGTAATAGATGACACATTAAAAATATTAGACCAAAACGAAGCCTGTTTACTAATCCTGTTTGACACAGTCAAACACAACAATTTACTAGACCTCTTGAAACACAGAATGGGACTATCGGGAACGGTTTTACACTGGTTCACTTCCTTCCTTCAAAAGAGAACTCAAAGATTCAAGATCAATCAATCTCTATCCAAGTCCACCCCAGTCTCTTTAAGGAGTACCTCAGGGATCTTCCCTCTCCAGACACTCTTCAATCTGTTTATGGAACCTCTCACAGAGATTCTCAACTCCTCAAACGTCCACTACCACATGTACGCTGAGGACACAACTCTACTTTAATTTCCAATCACTTGAGGACATCAAATCCCTCAACTCAACGGTGCATAAAACGCAGACCTCTCTGGCCAAAAACCACTTAAAACTCAACACCCTCAAAACCGATCTTAATTGCTCCCCCCAACCAAACTACCATCATACGCGGGTGGATGAAGCATCTAACAGCACTCGACGGTCAACCTCTCATTATTGACTGCAAAATCGCTAGAAATTACTCTGACAGAAAGCTAAATATGCAGAATCACATCAGCGCTGCAACTAAAGGAGCACATTTTCAGATGAACACCCTGAGAAGAATGAAACCCTTCATACCTGCAAATGACTTCAAACAGGCAGTTCGAGCTCTAGTAACTCCCAGAGTGGATTATGGGAGGGTTGCTCTCTGCGGCCTTCCAATATCGACGATGGCCCCTCTAAGAGCCTCATTGCTCATCACAGGCTCTAAAATGAACTGTCACATCTCCCCCGACCCTTGTGCCCTCAACTGGCTACCTTTTGAGGCCGGAATCCATCAGAAAATTGCCTGTATGACACACAAGGCAGTGCATCACAATACCCAGAGATACCTAGCGGAGAAATTGGAATTATCGGGTGACAACAGAATCACTAGGAGCTCCTCCAATCTTCTACTGAAACCTCAACGATTTACTAAGAAGAATACTTACAACCGTGCCTTCTCGGGAATGGCTCCCAGGATTTGGAATGCCTTGCTCGTAGAAACGAGACAGAACCCATCCGCAGCATTTTTCAAAAAAGAAGTGAAAGCAAATTCACTTGAACTCTTCACAAGCACACATATATTTGCTAGTCTGTAAATTATAGTATTCTTATGTATATGTTTATCAACTAACCCTCACTTGAATTTTTTCTTTTAAACAGTCACGTATATATCTGCTATTCTGTAATTGCCTCGAAATAGTTTCCACTTCTGTATTAGTATACCATATATTATTTCTTTGTTTATATCCATCACCTACATCTGCCTTGTAAAGCGCTCTGATACCCGCCAGGGCCTTGTTCGCGCTATACAAACCCTTCAAAATAAATAAAACATGAAGATGACTGGCTTTATATGAAGCCCCTAATCAGTAAGTATATTATAGATAGAATGTAGTTAAATCAAAAGGTCTTGGGTATCGTCAGAATTAATAAATATCTCTAGAGCTCTCTGATGTTATGCATCATCTGTGTTTCACAATGGAAATTGAAAAGTAAACGAGCCAAAGTATGGCCTTAGAGATGGAGAGGGGATGGCATTCCATTAAAAATGGGATGGATGTTTTGTCCACTGTATTACAAATGCATTATAATTAGGGCTCCCGGTTTTATGGTATTTATTTTTTTGCCATTTCCGCCTGTATTTATCCACATTTATTTTTGCCGCAATCAAAAGGCAGCGATGCAGCTAGTATTTTTCCGCATTTAAATAGACCATGTCCACCGTGTCCCTTTTAATTTCTGTTTAATATGGGTGATGTGTGAGAAGCTACAGACATTTCTTTTAGATCAAAACAGACCTCACTTATGAAAGATGGGCAGGTGTCACAGTGATTATTTGCAGTAAAATAAATAAGCTGCTGCTTTTGTGCACTCAGGTGAGCACTGCCGCTGCTTCTTTTGAAGCCTGTTTGTGCTTGAGCCTTAGGCTTGGTTCATGTAATCAGAAAGCTGACTTCCTGGCTCAAGGCTTCCACTGGGGTGCCCTTGAAACTAGGGTGCAGCGATGAGACCCCTGTACAGGGTGGCCCCGGCCTGCACAAGTAATATCGACCCATCAAGCAAAATAAAAAGGAGTCCGAGACTAAATACATTCAATTTCTTTGAGCAGCAGCCAAAAAGGGTACATTTGAGGCACCTCGCCCCCCTGGGCCAACTACTGCCCCAGTTAATGTATAACAAATGGAGGGGATCCGCCTAACTTCAGGGCTTTAAGTGAGCTGGGTCCTGCCGGTGCTCAGCATCAGTAGTTCTACAAAATAGTTCAGGCTCTCCATTTTTGCCCTCACCCTAGGGGTGGGGTAAAAATCAGTATCGCCCTTTGCTGCTTTGATGTAACTTAAAAGGATTAGTTATAGTTCTTTCACAATCTCACTATGTCAGAACTGAAGCGTTTTTATTATTATATAGAACAAAGCCATAGTTGTTGCTTATTTATCGTATGCACTTAATTCAGGCTAACTCTGTGAAATGTGCCGATGTAGATTTCTTTTTAATACTAAAGAATTTTTCACAAAATATTTAAAAAGGGCATGAGTGAAAAGAGGCTCAGCCCTTCAAACCGTCATTCCCTATCCTCATGACAAAGTTTCTCAGCTCTCTCACCACTCTTCTTAACTACACAAGTAAATAAACAAGCATGTGCATTAGTTACGTAACAGGACATATCATTTTAGATTGTTACAGGGAGATTAAATGACAGTACACAGTGTACTGCACTGCAAGAACTACCCTGCAACAAACTCGGCAAACGCTCCAGCCCCTGTGAGTGGACTGAAGCTGCCATCAAGCTTTGCTTGGCTTTGAAGTTGCAGTTGCTGGAGTGTTTCCCAAGTTTGTGGCCGGATTATTCTTGCAGCCACATGTTGTTGCAGATTTATATAGCGCAAACTTGGCACGAGGTATTTGAGCGCTTTACCTTTCTGCACAAATTTCATAGTACAAGGACCCATTCATTATTGGCAGTCATGGGGAGATTACGAGACAGTACAGTGCACTACAAGAGCAACCCGGCCACAAACACTTAAACATTCCAGCCCCAACCATGATTGGCTCAGGGGCACGGTAGCAGGTCAAAAAATACCCTAATTAGAAGGAATCTCCAGCAACTAGAGACTGATTTCTGGGGGGCGGGGGGGAGGCTGACTCTCCCAGCAATAGCTAGATTGGAGATACAGGGGCTCTGCAAGTGGTGACAAAACAACAAAGCCTCGTTACCAAGTTAAAGACCTTTTAAAGACCTGTGAAGTACTCGGGAGCGGCTGTGTGTGTGCCCGGGAAGCCCAGGCTGCCACACACGGGAGCAGGGGAGGGGGGCCTGCCTGCCTGCAGCTGAGGGACGTGACAAGTCACCTTGGCTGGAGCATGGCAGCATGTAACATTTACTAGTATTTAACCGCATCTACATATAAATACAGACAAAGGAAAAATAGTTTTCCGTCTGTATTTATATGTAAATATCCGTTTAAACGGAAAACCGGGAGCCCTAATTATAATCAATGGCGCTCTAAATACAATGGACGGAACATGCGTTGTGAATGAGCAGCCTTTCCTCCAACCTCAAAAACTGGCACTTAGTTTCCCACTTATACTCAAAATAATATTCTAGGTGTCTATTTTGGAATATCAGCTCACACTTCTGAAAAATACAGCGATGTGGTTTTAACTTAAATACAGGACTACACAATGGTTTTATACCTAATCAAGAGTGTATTATAATGGATACTGAATGGTTGATTGTGATAACTTGGCAGACAATGCAAAGGTAAACCTACTTTTCTATAATACGTTTCTATTTTACTTGGTGTCATAGTAATTTAGTTATTTATGGCAGATAAGTATCAGCAGGTCAACCACTGTGTTAGTGCCTCACACACTTCTCTCACAGCGCTAGGCAGTCTCTAAATGCGTCATTGCTTCTTCCTTTTCTGAATGTATAGGTGCAGTGAGAAGTGTTTACCAATGGATTCGGAGTAGCATTTCATGGCAACAAGGCCATTCCATCTGTTAATCCTTGTGAGGGTGATGACTTTAGTACCATTGGAAAGTTTAATTGGAACACGTTGAATTTTGAAGAACACCTAGAAACAGAAAATCTTTGTTATTACCGTTTTAATAAAAACAAGTTATTTTCTTTTTGGACATTCCTCAAATCTCACTTGGCTAACTTTTAGTTCAGGCGGTACTCTCCCACTAATAAGCTTACTTTTTTAGGTCTCTCGACCTATCAATGCGCATGCGCATTGAGCGGAGCGAGAATTCAAATGCTCAAAATGCTCGTCAAACCAAGGGCTTTTTGGTGCGGTTTTCTTTGAGTTCACGTGAATCATGTGACCAAACAAGCACCACATCAGCCTCCCTCCCTCCCTCCCTCCCTCCTAATTGCATTTTTTCACGGCCGCCACCACATCAAAGGGCTTCTCCCAGCGTGCGGTCTGCGGCTTCTCCTCCCCTAATTATTCATGGGTGGCCGGCCGTACTTTCAGTTTCCCGGCCGCTCTTGTTCTATTTCTCACCCATTTTTTTCATTTATTTTAGTTTCTCACGTTTTTTTCCGCAACTTTATGTGCCTTAAATGCATGTTTTTTTAGTCCTGGACAAGAAGCGTAAGCTCCATAGCCACATTAATCACATGGCTAAGAACTTTCGTGTCTAACTTGAGCTTCTGTCAGTGATAAAATCTCTAAATACGACACATCCCTACTCGATGGTACTTAAAGGGCATCGTCACAGCTGTTTATTAGTCCGGACACATTCTATGGGCACCTTTTTGAAGCGAGGTACATCTACTAAATGGTCTGCTTGGTGCATCAACTATTGCTCAGTGGATCTCCCGAGTACACCGGCATCTCGGGAAAAACTCTTCTCTGGCGCTCCGAGACTCAACAGTAAACGCCATGTTTGAAGAGTCACAGCAATGCGGTACAATTTTTCTCATTGCTCGCCCAAACATTTTAGAAGTTTCCCCTCCTCCTTACTCCAGATATGCGCTTCTCAGAAGGCCTTTAAAACATAATCTAAAAACCTCTCCGGAAACATCTCTTGCTTGGGCGATTTGAACTGCCCTACTATTTCGCTGGGCATACTGAATATTGTGCTCTGTCGAACGCTGTGTTACAATTCATAGTATTTTATATACTTTTCACTCCAGTGTTTGTGTTATGCAGAAAATATTGCATGCAGTGATATTCCTGCCTGCACCAGTGCTGCATGTTAATGTTACCCGTATTGTGACGGAGTCTCTGTAAAGCCATTGAATCCCCCTCGCCCCGCGAGACTTGACTGCACGAAACAAAACCACAAATAGGTCCGACTGCACAAAACAAAACCACAAATAGGTCCTAGAGGGAGATACGATGTATTTATGGTGCAATTACGTGCGCAACCTCACTGCTGGCTAACGTGTACATACGGGGAAAGATGGAATCGCGTTATATGTTTTACTGCTTACTGCATTGACGTTCTTTGACAAACTTTGCTTTAATGGAGCGTGATTTGTTGTAAAATGCAAAGTTATGCAGTAGAACTCCTTCCTAATGTGAGTGAAAATGTACGTCTGAAAGGTTAACCTCACACCCACACGCAAACTCCTTCAATGCAAACAGGCTGCCGCCTGCCAGCGGTGAGAACCTTCTATAGCCCATGTATGCATTTATATGCTGAAACAATGGCAGCATTCAGCGACGAAGAGGAGGTTGCCTGGCTCAAATGCTTGGGTAAACAGGAAGCCTTTTGTGGAAAAGCAACATCCCCTTTACCCTGCCCTGGACTGGTTGGCGTGTGCTCTGCGGCTTCTACTCCCCTAATTATTCATGGCTTGCCGGCCGTACTTTCAGTTTCCCGGCCGCTCTTGTTAAAAGTAGGAATGCAGGCTTTCTGCCCACCTTCCCTCTAAACCTTCTTTCTTAAGCTCTCGTTGTCTATCTTTATCAGTGCCTGTCAGCTGCTTAAGCTAAATAAGCCACAACTGTTGGCTTTGTTGTACATCAACAACCACCAACAGCAACATCTGCTGGCAACTTGATGGCAACCGAGGCTGACCGGGCACGGCCACCCAACAAACCCAACTGCATCCACCGATAAGGCCCCTGAAGCAGTAGTGCTAACCGGTCCGGCAGCAAGAGAATCCAGACAGGGAGAGTGCAGCAGCGACAGAGGGCACCCTCGATGTTTGAGGTGTGCCGCAACAATATTGAATAAGCCCCCCACATATAAGGTGCCTGCTTGGGAGAAGAGATGGCACCCACCAAAGGACTAGCTGCACCAGTCCCCCACTGCGAGAGGGGAGTGTGGACAGGCATCACAGAGAGGTGAGAAGAACAGCGCAGTTCCCTGAAAGTAAAAAATTAAGCACATAGACTGGACTGACGCCGCTATGCACACCCCCTTTACAGAGCGACTTCCACTCACCATCTGCTGACATCTCGCATCTACCCTGCAGCTACGAGGAGAAGTGCCCACAAGGAAAGGCATGGTCTGCAATAAAAAGAAGGCTGCTGTAGCCCCTGTTTGAAGCAACACCACCAAACGGCATTGACTGGGTGAACTGCGGATGAAAGACAAGTTGCCCTGCCGCCCCAGCATTGAAGGAAGCCCACAGCGGCATTGCAGTGCCCCTCCCCCCACAACAGCGACTCCAGCTCAGCATGGCCCGAGGCTCGAGGGAGGACTGCCAATGCCTCATGCACCAGTGTCACTAACAGGCCAAGTAGGTGACTCAGGCTATCAATTGTGCAACAGTAAAGCCCCCCCTGCTACCCACAGTGAATAAAAAAAATAGCCCGCAGTGACCCTGCCTACCTCCTCGAAATGCCTGCAGCAGCGGGAGCAGTCTCCCCTCTTGCAAATAAGAGCTTCCCAGCCTAGTCTCAGGATTGAGCCAGGACCTGTAAATAGAAGTGCTGTATATTTGACCCAGGTACTAAAAAAAATATATAGAGTTCTCTCTCCGGCCCCACACGTTTTCCATTGACGGTTGGCTGCTTCTCTTAAAGACGTGGGGGAGGGCAGACTGAAGTCGTTAAGCAAAGAAAACAAGCACTGGCGTTGCCAATAGGTTTCGCATTTGGAAAGTTGGAGCTATTGGTTTTGTAAATGACATTTTATATTTATATATTGTTATTGACAATGCCAATAACGATATATAAATATAAAATGTCATTTACAAAACCAATAGCTCCAACTTTCCTACTGCGAGACCTATTGGCAACGCCAGTGCTTGTTTTCCTTTAGAAATTAGATTTTCTTTCACTTGCCTGTTCTTTCACTCTATGTAGAACATGCTATCAGACTGTTGGTAGTTTTTCACAGTGGCACACCAAGGGGGCCATGTATCGTAATGCAGGAAAGGAAAATGGGTCCACATGATGATGGCTTAGTTGTTAAAGACCGCTTTAATTGGGGAATAGTGAGTTCCTTGTATTCCGGGCTGTGGTGCCTCTCTATGTGCTGCACAAATGATAGTTGCATCCCTGGTTTGTAGTGATTTTGTGTAGTATTTCCAATTGTTGTAATCTGTTTGGAGATACGTCCGCCAGACTTGCACAAAATATAAGTTATGCAGTCCGCGATGGGGTGCACAGTTTTTTTTTTCCTGTTCCTAAACACATTAACTTCCTTCTTACATTGCCACATGACAGTATGACTTTAAGAGGGCGGGCTTGATAAACAGGCGAGGAGGCTGTAAATATTTTCCAAAAGTGGAGGGTTTATTAACTGGTAAAGGGTTTTCTTCTAATACAGTAAGTCTTTCTTCCTGGTCTTCTTTGGCCACCCCAAGTGGAGAGCTGCTACCACTTGAAGGTGACGATGTTCCGGGCTCTTCTTCACTCTGATTGGGATCTCCCCGGAGGCTCATAGAGAGGGAAATAAAGAGGGAACAGTCAGACTCTCTGTATTAGATTGTGTTTAAGATGCTACAAGTCACCACACCTGGAAAGTGAGGGGAAGGTTGGTTGTGCCTGGGTAACTTTTATCAGTGATGGGAACGGGAATGTTTTTATCCCAAAAAGAAAACCTGCATCGGTAAATGCTAGGAATAGGAGGGGAGGGTAATTTGGGAGTCAGAAACTAACTAAATCCCATGGGGTTGGTGGTCTGAACCCTCTGTTATACACTCAGTTACTCAATTACAGGCAGGAATATCAGCGTGTACTCTTAGACAGTAAGCGCTAAAGAATTCTTAAGCAAACGGTATAGCGCTATAGAAAACAGAAAACTATAGGCAGTCAGTATGGTGCCTAGGGCTTTTTTGGCAAACGGAAAAAAAACTACAGTCAGTATAATCCTCTCTCCTGCCCTCCCTTTAATTCTCCTCCCGCCGTCACCATCCGAGTCCCCAGAGGCGGTACCACTTACCGGCTCAGCCGCAACTCTCCTGAGTTGCAGCTGCTCCCCAGCCTCCTCCGGCGGACACCACCAATCTTAGGTCCACCGCACCTCTGTCTCGTCTTCTTCTTCTTCACCGATTTCAGGTCCGGTACTCTCCTGCTCTTCCGCATCGTTCTCCGGCTCCTTTCGGTCTCTGGCGTCCTTCTCCAGCTCTCCTTCCTCCTTCTCCCTGCTGGTCCGCGACAAACACTTCCTGGGTTCCCCCGCTTTCATTGGAGGGCTCCGTTCACTTCCGGGTAGGTCTCCGCCCACTTCCGGGGTTTCTCCGTGGTCTCGCTGTAGGGAGACAGTACATGGTGATAGTGACCGACTGCTCTGCGTTTCCTCTAAGTCCCAGGATGCATCAGGTCGGCGTGATCCTACGGTACGCCCCTCTACCAACGCTCTCCAGGTACTGGTGGTGTCGGCTCCCTCACAATGACATTGTGTGCCACTCTCGCCCAATCTGATACAATGTGCAACATATTCCAAAACCAAGAGTATGGCTCATTGTCCCTTTGGAGTATGAACCCTAGGATAGACATTTCAGGAAGCTGCCCAAAATTAGTTCAGTAAGAAAACAAAAGATAGAAGGCCCCCACTGCCAGCTGCGGGTATTCTAACATTTGCCTAACTGAGGAACATTTGGGAGAGTGCATTTCAATGTCTGTTCCCAGGACCTGATTTCGTACTGGAGGACTGTGCATATTTTCTGACTTGACCTTAATGCTCAGAAAGGCCTTGTTCATTATAATAAGCCTGCTCAGATTCTGTCATGATCCTGCTTGGACCGTGTCATTGGCTGGCTTGGACTCTGTCCTGGGCCTCCTTGGATCATGACTTGAGCATCGTTGGACTGTTTGATAAGTTGGCTTTGACCATGACTTTAGCCTGGTTTCAGACAGGGGTACTGTGTAGAGGTCTCGATCATTGAAAAAAGCTCACATTTGCAACCTAGAGTTGCATTTTCACAAGTCTAGAAGCCTCTGGATCACTGTTATGCGGCTGGAAGAACTGTGAAAAACCCTATGTTTGTAGTAGTGGACCACCTACAAGTCTTTTACAGAGGACTGGAGTCATGAGAAATCATTTGGCGAAGACAACTGCCAGAATGCCAAACTTCTTAACATCTGACAAATTCTACTAAGTTGGCACTTACCACTGCATTTGCCCATCCCCACCAACTATGAAGATGCACCACTGGCTAAGACATGGGTACTCTCAAACATTTTCCCAGGAGCCAAATAGTTTGGTCTGTGATGTGCCAGAGGGCTGCATTGATGCCAGCAGGTTGGCAGTAGAGCGAGGGGTTGGGGGGGATTGGTGGTAAGGTCGATGTAGGCGAAGCGAAGAATATACATCTAGTGGCTGAACTGAACAATGGAAGACCTGGAATTAATCCCGGCTTCCCCACTTTACCAAATTGTGTGATCATTTCACTTTCTCTCCTTTCTTGTCATTATTACATCTAAGAGGACCTCAAAATACATATTTTCACAGTGTGCGCTACACAAAACTTTCTCTTATGTTTGATTTAATAAACTATAATGTAGTTCATGTATAATTGGAACCTAGGCCAACCAAAGAGTGCCCATAACAACTGACTTGCCTCTTTAGTTCACTATTGATGATGTTGTCTGAGTTGTAGGGGGAAGATTTAATGTTTCTAAATTCATGTTTGAAATACTTCTCAAAGCACGGATATAATCAATTGTACTAAGGTGAAAAGGTTCTGCATATTAATTAAATACAATTATGGAATTTTGAAGAGACTATCATATTTTTACACATTTGCTGCAAGAGGTCTTTAAAAATGAAGGTGTTTCTAAAGTAAAGTAGTGCAGGGCTTCCTAGTTACACCCTTTATTTAACACCAATTAACCTTGAAATAAATGCTTGCCTCTCTATTTTACATTGTTTATTGTTTGTGTTGACTGGAGTAAACAGCGTCCCAGTGCTGCTGTTTACCAGGGGGCGCATGTAAAGGTCAAGGGGGCGCTTGCACCCCCCCTAGTCGGTACTATGAGTATCATTGGTGTAGGAGGATGCGTGGGCTGAGGGCTATTGTACTACTACTCTGCCCATCACCTTCAATGGAGATTTAAATTTTTTTTACAAAATATTTGCCTTTTACTTAAAGTTGGCGTGGACACTTTTAGTTCTCCATTTCTTTATTGTTAAGTTGCTGTGTTTTTCCTAAGAATTATGTTTTTTGTTCTGGCCTAGCTCCTAAAGTGAAACCAAGGTTATTCATTAAAACATGTTCCCTTTGTCAGCTAACAGTTGTGCTGTCAGAAGGGTGAGACCTTGGTCTTAGCTCACATCAAGACTTCAATCTCTTTTTCCCATAGACTGTGGTGCAAGCTCTAGCAAACGAGCATTGGCATAGCCAATAGGTCTTGCCTGTGGGACCTTATAAGTGTTTAGCCATGCAAAACTTGATGTTGTTGCACCAAGGATATTGTGCTGGATAACTAAACACTTATAAGGTCCCAAAGGCGAGACTGATTGGCTATGCCAATGCTAGTTTATTATGCTAATAGTGAATAACGGGATAATATTCACTATTCGTATAGAAAACTGTGTTGAGAATCTGCAATGCGGAACAGCACCTGCGTTCTTGGCATTGATTTTACCACCTCTGAGGCCAGGGGTCGCAAGGAGCAAGCCAGGGTTCACAGCTGCGACCCTTGGTGATCCCTAAATGACATCCATGGCAGCACCCACTCCCATCCTCGCACCTGTGATTGGATAGCAGGCTCCCCACTAATGTTATGTTATGTTATACTTAGTTTTATATAGCGCACGGCTACTCAAAGAGTGTCCCGGCGCTTTGGTTTGCACACCTATCTCATAACATAACAAGTAAAAGACAGAAAAAAAAGGGATCCAGAAAAAAACAACTTCAGGGAACAACTAAGAAGTAAAAAGCCAGGTTTTGAGACCCTTCCTAAAAGCCAGTAAATTTGATGTACTGCGCAATGCCACTGGAAGCGTATTCCATAGCTGGGGGGCCAGCAGTCTAAAAGAACGGCCTCCAATGCGAGCCCTTTTTACACGCGGAACCGAGGCGAGGAACAAGGATCCTGACCTCAAGGGCCTGGCTGGATGGTAAAAGGCAAGCCTTTTTTGAAGGTATTTCGCTCCTGAGGCATGCAGAGCTTTATGCGCCAGAGTCAAGGCCTTGAAAATTATCCGCTTCCGGGCGGGAAGCCAGTGCAGTGACTGCAGGAGGCCCGAGGCTCTGGCACGGCGAGATAGTCCAAAGATTGCCCGTGCTGCCGAGTTCTGGACCAGCTGCAGCCGTTGAAGCAGATATTCTGGCAGGCCGAGATAAAGAATGTTTGAATAATCAATTCTCGAGCCAATTATCGCCTGCACTGTAATCTTCCTATGCTCCTCCGATAATAAGGGGAGAAACTTGCGCAACATCCGGAGCAGGCCAAAACAGGTGCTCTACAGGACCCTCCCCTCACACCTTAGGCGTATTAAACTCCCCTTTGCCAAGGACCTGTTAAGTACAACATTCTTGAAACGTGTTGCACACTGTCTGGTAATCTCCTAGCTTGCAATGTCAGGAGTATTTGCAGATGTGTATTTTTTGTTTCACCTCAGTCCGCTCGCATGCCGCAAGACGGATGGCCATTGCTCAATCTGTACCAGTTGATGACGTTTCTGCTGGTAGATTGGACTCTGTCCTGCGCCAGATGAAGATTTGATTAATGTTTTACTGTCTGGATGAATTTTTATACACTTTTGAAAAACCAATAAAAAGTGTTATTTAAAAGGTTTCTACTGTTCGTGCATGACTAGCTCATCCTCTCCAGATTTGTGCTTTGCATTTTAGGCATTTCAGCCCTGCTGCTCCCCTTATAATCAGTAGTACAAATACCACAATGCTACTCACACATGGAACTGAAAACGTATATAACTCTAGCTCTGCGCGTGAGATGGTGGATTCTCCCAGGGTGGGATCTGATCAGAGCCATGCACTCTGGGATCTAATACTTTAGTCACTGGCCCTCTAAACTCTGCAGCAGATATAAAGAAGGCAAAGCATGCAATCATTTGTCAAGTATGTGTTTAAAACACTGTTTCCTATAACACCAAAGGAAAATGGCCTGCTTTAAAGCAAGAAGCTTACTTTATATGAAATCAGTCATGGGCATGGTGGTCTATTTACCCTTGCAGTCCACCATCCCAGAGATGTTGACCAATCGGAGTGAGCTGTAATTTGTGACCAGCCTTTTTAATATTAATTAGATAGGTCGGACTGCGACACACCGTAGTTGCTCGTGTTGCAAATCAACCTTTTAATAAATATATTGGTTAGTAAAAATAAGTTTCTGGTCCCAAACAATTGTTCGCAAATAGCAATCTTGTTTTCTGACTAGAACAAAAGTACACCCGGCCTCTAATTCTACCATGGACGCTAAACCTAGTGTAGTTAATTTGGGTAATTAACCTTTTGTGATAAAGAGAGCTTGGAAACGACAAACGGTGGTACTTGGTCCTGTGTAAAACTCAAGTTAATTGTACTCTTTTTCATTGCAACATATGAAATTCCTATTTTGTGCTGAATTGTAAATCTTTTGACAACACCAGTTTGTACATTTGTATTTAAAAAGTAATTTGTAATGAACAAGTATTTCTAGGTATAAGAGTATTTATCCTCTTCACATTTACTAAGAAATTGTATATAGGGTAGGCAATGCCCTTGACTGACAGTGCTGGCTTGACAAAGTTTCTAAGCACACGTCTATAATCCCCATTTACTAATGTCGGGTTTATCATTAGCATTTCATTTTTTTATAAGCGCACTCCGTTTTGACAGGTGACAGAACTGCGTCACGTGCAGATAAATGGCTTTGCCCAATATCACACAGCGTGGTTAAGTGGGGAGAGCCAGGATTAGAGCTCAGAGCTTCTCGTTCTGCAGGCAGCGTCTCACGCATAACAGCGCACTTGCAGTGGCAGCAAACACGTGTGTAGCAACATGGCCTGGAAGCAGGAACAGGGCACTGTGGTTGAAAGTGGGATGGCTGGGGTGGGGTCCAGGTGACTGGTTACAGCAACCAGGGGCACTGAAGCGACCAGTTGATTACAGAGGAGACTGGCTGAAGATTGTCTCCCCTCTACAGGTATTTAATTTTAAACTGGTCACTACTGCAATGTGGGCTTTATGACTGATCACAAACCGATAAACCAGTAGCTCTCTTCCTTCACACCTTCTAGCGAGTATATTTACATCCGCCAGCTGTTCACATGCCTGTTTTCACATTTTAACATGCACGTGTAAATGATGCACCCCCTAGTCAGCTTAGTTCGCTTTTGCATGTCTAATGACCCCTCCCTTCCCCTCGCAGTGGCGTTTTCACCCACTGAAAGCCCACACCGTGCCGGGTTTGAAGCGAGAGGGGAGGAATCTGAGATTTCGTTAAACTCTTCATCCCGCGCTCCATTTAAGGCTTTATCACTTGGCCAGAAACTACCTTAACGGTTGCACCTGTGCGAGGGCTCAAATGTAGCAGTGCTGACAATATTAAAAGCATAAGTATAACCATGACTATACAAGACTGTGAATTTCTCACAAACATGTATTACAAAAAGAGTCTATACTTATCCATCTCTGTAGGAGTGAATTACAATGAGCTAGCTATCTCTGACTGATAAGTAATTTTCGAAACTGATAGCACACTTTGTGCCTGATTATCTGATATAACATCGCTGCCTGCTTGAAGCAGCAAGTACACCTAGCTCTTTGCCAGTATGATGCTATTGACATCTGGTTGATCTCCTTTGCGTTGACCTGCCAAGAAAGTTAAACAAGCGCGTTTCTCGCGCTAAAAGGAGGCAGCAGGGGGAGGGGCGAGAGGAGGGGGTGAGTACTGGATAAAAAAGTGAAAGCGTTTCACTTGCGAGCAGCGGCAGGAGCGATAATTGCTACCATATAGCGCCGCGCGCTCCCGCAAGTGAATCGACACACATGCAAGCGTTGCCATTGAAGTCAATGGAACGCTTGCACGTTTTGGCTGAAAAGCCAAAGCGATTGCTAAAGGTCTGCGTAGGCGAGACTTATACACTGCATTGACTTACTGCCTTTATATAACTGGGAACAGGGCTTCGGGTCGACAATCTCTTCTCTTCGTGTTGTGCCCTTGTGGGCCTCTGGGTTTGTTTCTACTCTTGAGCTCCACAGGTTCTTAACCCTCTGCCGTCTTGGCACCAGTTGGTCTAATGCAGGCAGGTAGGGTACAGACTACAAGGTGGTCTGTGTTATAATCTGGTGGCTGGCCTCCTCAGCACTGGTAGTCCGGTTCAGTCCACTAAAGGACACCAAAAGGAAGAACACATCTGATCAACTTTTGGTCAAATCCATTGCGGTTTTATTTCGTCACATACTGCGATTGCGTTGATTGTAGCAGAATTTAGTTCTGAATGCAACAGCAATGACATGGCCATCAATCAACTGTGGGTAATTGACCTTTAGTTTTGAATCTGACCCAATCATGTTGAGAACAGTCACCTTGCTTGGTCTTTTTCTGTGTAACTTCTCTACCTGACAGGTTCCAGGAAAGGCAATTAATATGTTGTTTTTAATCAGTACTGCTCTCAGCTCATGAAATGTTGGTTGACCTCGCTGTCAAAACCGAATTAAACTAACTCTCTATGTACTCTTTTAAAAAACACAATCACTAAAAGGATATTGATGTCGCTCTCATGGACATATAAAAAGAACTTGTAGTTCAGTGAAACGATTACCAGGCTCACTGTTCTGTAATGATAGGTATGCCTCTAGACTGGAAAGACCAAGAGCAAAATGGCAGAAGAAGACCATGATAGACATCTCAAAGCCTGCCAAATATATGTCACAATATTTCACAGGGCTTTCTTCAAGAGTGCACCAAAATGCTTTTTTATATTTATTTGGTGTTAAAAATAGTGTTCCCTATGAGGGTGTCTAGACCCCGCATCTAAGTTGGATCTCACTTGTTTCATCATTGTAGTCTGTATTACGATGAAAAGTTGGCCCATTTACACAGAAGCATTTTAGGACTAAGGAAGAAGTGAAGACCAAAAACCTGATCAGAAGTGAAGTGCATAAAATTCAGAACATGCAAGAGCTTTCAAGCAGTAGCTGGGATGCATACAGTGTGGCAGAGCTGTACATACTTGGCACAGAAGTTTATAGTGTATGGTAGTGAATCAGGACTACATCTTAAGACTGACCTACACCTGAAAGAAAGACAATAATAGTCTAATTTTATACATAGGCTGTTGATTTATTACCATATAACGATTTCAGTGTTAGTCTTCTTCTGATGGAAGACATCTGGAACAAGCCTCTGTGGTCTGAAGACTTTGTTTTTGTGATGATGAAATACAACTTTCTACAGTTATTCACTCACAATTCAGGTGCGTTTTAACCAAGGTCTCTTGTTCTGTGAGTGACCCAGTTCTAATTAAGAAATTATGTTTTTGAAAAGTGCAGGTGCTGGAATCACATGGTAGCAAATGAGATTAAGAATGGTTCCACCATTATCTGCTAGTGTTTACTGGAAATGTTGTTTCTTTGGCGATGACTAAACTGTGAAGGTCCATATTCGCATCAGAAATGATTATTCTTGGGAAAGGATGGGTTGACATTCAGCAATAATATATGTAGATATTTCAGTCATTCAGTATTAATACATACAAGACATAAGTCTTGGCACTCCTACAACATTTATGCCCGCTGTGATTAGAAAAAATACCTTTTTCTTAACCACCATTGTGCTGTAGTATGCATAAATATCTGCCAGGCTTTGAATACTCTCTGGAAATTGTGACATTAAGTACCAGCCACCCCAGAAGAAAGTGGTGATGTACAGTTTCACATTCTGGCATAAACTAGTCCTAGTTAATAATCTATTGTTATTTTGTTGTTTCGTAGGAGCCTCAGGTTCTTCTGCAGTGTGTGCAGCTTTTGCAGGGCTTGGCTGAACACAGAAATCACCTGAAAGACCTGCCTAGAAAAACTCTTGTTGACATTCTCTCCGAGGTATGTAATAGACTTTTTGTATATTTTCATAATCAGGATTGTTCATTAGCCAACATTTGTATTTAACTTCAGTTGGCAATTAACATAACTACTATTTGGGCTGTGTGCATCTGACACACCAGTCCCTGTATCTAGTGTTCTCTTCTATGTTCCTTCAGTGAATTTGTTGGTTTAGATTTTTAATTTGTGTATGCATTCATACTTTATTTTTTGATAATTGCATACACCAATCCTTGTCTTTGTGAGGATGATTCAGAACAATACAGTTTTGTTTGGTAATGACTTCCCAAGAACATCTATAAAATATATTCAATATAACAATTGCTAGAAGTCCAAATGGTGCAGTACAGCTTTGTGATCCATTGCGTTACAGCCAAGGGTGTGGAAGAGAATAGGGGTACGCACATGATGTGTGTCACAGCATTAGAACGTGCAATCATTGTAGGGTGAAATCTGTTCAGGATTTAGTTATGAATTGGCATGATGTCAGAATGGTGAGTGTTGAGTGAGGAGTGTTACAGACTGGAATGGTAAGTAGGTAGGGGAAGTGTCAGAGTTGGTTGGAAACATGGTTGCAACCATCTGATAGATCGATTATTGAATGGATACTTCATTAGACTTTCTCCTATATCTCCAAAACGTCTGAGTTTTTGCTTTATGGGTATCTGTTGGATCACTAAAGCGATGCCTGGCAGAGATGGTAACCAGAGTTGATAGCATGCTTAGTGCGGGATGGTGTTAAGGCATACGAATAGAGCTGAAAGTATCGAACTGGCAAATACCGGAAGGATGATAGTCGAAGGTTGTGTTGGGAATTTACTTATATTGAAGTTGAGAAAGCCCGCGTGAACTGCCTTCCTGTGATGCCTGAAACATTGGCTATTTCCATACAGTCTATATTTTATTTTTTGTTGTTTTTGTTGGTCAGTAGCATGTAGGCGCCACAGTAATGTTTTTATCCTCATCCAGTAAAGTCATTTATGTATAAGATGCAGAAGAAGGTTTGAGGTCATGCAGCACCATGTGCACATTGACACAATTCTTGCAGCACGTGCTGGAGTGCAAGATTCCCACTCCCTCGTCATCAAGGTGGGGTACGTTGAGGGGTTGTGCTATTTGCCATTCTATATTACAAACAAATTGTTATTATAATTCCTGAATGCTCTTTTATCTGTCTGTGACCACTATTCTCCATCCTACATTCGCTTTGAGGCTGTTGTGTACGGGATCTACTTCGGTTTGTTATGAGCTGCCTGCTCCATAGGGTGCAATCTCAACACAATCACAGCTTTCCCATAATACTGATTTTGTGAGCAAAATAGCATTACATCTCAAATTTGGAAGGCTCTTGAAGAAACTCATGAGAAGCACTATTCATGCATATATAGGAGGATGTATTTTTGCAATTGTAACTTGCATGCAAGTCCACAATGAGAGGTACTCTGAGTATCTAGGGCCTGAAAGTTAAGATGCCTTTAGTGGACTGCAGCAGTATTTTGAGCCACCACTAAAATTACAATGTTATTTGTTTATTTATTTTTAGTATTTATAGAGTGCATTGTGGCCAGACTAGTATCCTGGCGCTATAAGCAACAATTGTCTACATGAGAGAGAAAAGACTGAGAACAGTACATCATCACAGGCCTCCATTATTTAGAGAATAACCAGGTCTTCAAGGCTTTTATGAATTTCAGCAAGTATGTCAAAGCTCTCAAACCAGATGGCAATCTGTTCGGCTTTCACTGTGATAATGAATCCCCCTTGTCGAACCGTGGCATATTTTTTAAGTCTACACTGCAGCAGTGCAGGGCCCTTATTCTGAAGGGCTTTTAAACACATTGCAAATTGACAAAGTGAATCATTTGCTCCACAGGGAGCCAATGATGAGCCCTAAGAGCATTGGAAGCTGAGGATCTCCGTGATCTATTTAACTTTAATTTAGCTGCAACCACCTGGACTATGTGCAGTCTCCTAATCAAGTAACTAGGAGCTCTAAAAAGGAGAGCATTACAATAGCCCAATCTACTTTAGCATGAGCAAGTAGGACAGGGACCAGTTTTCTAAGACCACGAAGCAGCGCAAAGCAAACACAAGCCATATTGTTAACATGCTTCTCCAGAGACAGACGATCATTAAAAACAACTCCAAGATTGAGTGCTGCCTCAGAGGAGGACAGCTCATTCTTGGTAGGTAATGGCCAAAGATTGGAGGGTAGTGGCATCGAGATCTTATTCGTTCGAGCAGCTTAAAAATTCTATCTAACCCCTGTTTTGTTTAAGGCAGTTTGTGCTCATCCATTGCACAATCTATACTACTATTATAAAGAGAGAACACAAACCTTTTGGCAAGGTAAACTCGGGAACTACAGCGCCAATCCACACACCCAATACATTGTTGTAATCCTCAGGGTGTGCAGATGGACATAGGCTATAGAAAAAAAAAAGTAAATTTAAAAATATAACTTTTAAAAAAAGTAGCGCCGGCCGCGACGCTGACGGCCACGATGTAGCGCTGGCCGCAACGTACGTGATGACAAAGAGGAGCAGCGGTGAAGTGAGAAGCTCGAGGAGGAGCGGCGGCTCTGGGACACGGGACGGGAGGGAGCCGGTGCTGGAGGTTGGCCCGGAACAACTGCGGTAAGGCTCAGGGTCTGGGGGCAGCATTTCAGTCTTGCGAGGAGGAGGAGCGGCGGCGAAGTGAGGAGCTCTGGGAGGAGCGGCGGCTCAGGTAAGGCTCTGGGACATGGGACGGGAGTGAGCCGGTGCGGGAGGTTGGGCCGGAATAACTGCGGTAAGGCTCAGGGTCTGGGGGCAGCATTTCAGGCTTGCGTGCACTCCCGCCCCGGCCCCCGCCTGCCACGACATTGTCCGGGACACAGACAATGTCGTGGCGGGCGGGGGCCGGGGCAGGAGTGCATGCAAGCCTGAAATGCTGCCCCTAGCCCCCTTCTGCCCCAGGCAACGCTGGGGCGGGCTGCTAGTGTCCAATAAACATGTATAAAAAAAGGTTTACAGCAGAGACAGAATCAGCTGCATATCTCCCTCATAGTTCTTTTTTAAAATTTCTTTTTATTTAGCAAATACGTAGTACACATTTCACTTTAGTTACAATCCAAATTTCCAGAGGGTATCTTGACAATGCTAAGCAATACACTGTACCAATACCGTACATGTCTATTTCCCAACCACTCTCCCTTCCTAGTATTTTCTTCCATGTTCGCTAATTCCGTCCCCTCGTGCTACTATATTTTTCCCAAATGTTCCAGACCTTTTCTCATTTTTTGGGGCAACTCTCATAGACAACTTTGTCTGCCTGCTGACTCGAATCCAGGTCCCGCTTCCATTCACTCACTGTTGTTGGTTCCGCCGCCCCCATGCTCTCGCTATGTTCCTTTTTGCCACACTAGAGCTAGAGCTTCTGCTGCAGCGTGCGTGCCATGTAAGATCTGTGCAGGATCTTAAGCTGCACTAGCCGAAACTGGGTACGAATAGCCAGTTCTGTAGAACTTTGTAAGGCTTCCACCCAGTCATCGTCTTCCAGGAGACCCACATCTGTCTGCCACACTGCTCGTAAGTGGCCCAGCTGCTCCAGCAAATTATTCATGAGCTTACGATATATGAAATATATTGCCTTACCCACCATCGGATCCATCAACACTCTATCCTCCAACAGCGAATAGTCTGGCACCTGTATATCTCATATTACATGACATTTTAGCTTGTGCCGCAACTGTAGGTATCTGAGCCTCTCCCCCCTCTAATGTATACTCTGATTGGAGGTTTTCAAACGTACACATCTCCCCATTGTGCCAGACACCACCCAACTTGTCAATCCGAATGAGGTTCCATCTACGAAATCCTTCCAGTCGTCCGACCTCCTTCAGTTGATCGCAGTCCTGCAACGGGGACTGTCCGGTCAGCTGTGCCTCCCACCCCAATAGTTTCGTAGCTGTCCGCCATGCTTGGACAACTGTCCTAGTGTGCAACGGCAAGTGTAGAAGACGCCCCCCTCTATATAGTACCACCGGATATCCATGAGATACAAGAGATCCAAATGCATGCCGGTCCATCCTATACGCCTGCTCATCATTTGGTGCAAAAACCCAGCCATTCACGTTCACTAGTTGAGCCACCAAGTAGTAGCACCTGATATTTGGTACCACCAGCCCCCCTTCATAAACTCCCCGCTGCAACTTTGGAAGAGATATTCACGGGCTCCCTCCCGCCCACAGCAAGGCCCTCAGCTCACCATAAATGGTCTGAAACACAGCAGTTGGGATCTGGTAGGGAGTGTTCTGGAGTATGTATAATAAACGCAGAACGGCCATCATTTTAAACAAGACTGCCCGTCCCATCAACGAAACTAGCAGGCCTCGCCAATGCGCCACGTCTCTGAGTAATCTTTCTATCTGCGGTTTCAAATTCAGATCCTAAAACCTCTATGCTGACCCATATTCCTAGGTACCTGAACTCTTCCTGCTGCTGCAATGCCGCTCATGCCTAAGTGAGCTGTATCCTCTGCCCAGTTAAGGAGAAGACCAACGACTTATCCCAGTTTATTTGGTATCCAGACTATCGTCCAAACGTTCTGAAAAAATGGATCAATCTGTGGATATACAACAGGACATCACCCGCATACAGGGAGATACGTTCCTCCCCACCCCCTGCCGTGATACCTTGAACCAGGGGATCCCTGCGCACCCAAGTCACCAGGGGCTCTAAGGCCATAGCAAATAGCATCCGAGTAAGTGGGCATCCCTGTCGTGTGCCCTGGTGCAGCGCGAATGGCCTAGATATTGCCCCATTTACTCGAACTCTACCCCTCCGGTACGAGTATAACAGCCGGAACCATGCACAAAATGTCAGTCCGAACCCCATCCTGGACTGGACCATAAACCGGTATCTTCACTCAATACTATTGAATGCCATACGGGCATCCAGCAATACCACTGCTGCTTCTTCAGTTGGATGCACCAGCATCTCCTGCATGACTCCATAGAGACGTCTGAGATTCAGCAGTGTTCTTAGCAGAGGCATTAACCCAGACTGGTCCGGGTGGATTATCGTGGAAATTATAGGCAGAAGCCTGTTTGCCAGCACTTTTGCCAACATTTTAGCTTAAAAAATTAGCAGTGAAATAGGTCTATCAGACTCTCATTTTTCCAAAGCTTTACCTGTGTGAGGGATCAGGACTATGGTAGCCAGTCTAAGATCCTCCAGTAGGCATCCCCCCCTCTCGTGCTTCACAAAACATGTCTAACATAGGCTGTGCCACTATGTCTGCAACGCACTTAAACATTTCAGCTGGCAAGCCATTCAGGCCCGCTGCCTTCCCCGATTGCAATTCCCTTATAGCACTGGCCACCTCTTCCACTGACAGGTCCTGATCCATTGCCTTGCTGACCGCCACAGTTGGTGCTTAGGAACTTCTATCCAAATCTATTGAGAGCCAAGTGAGAATTGCCCTTTAAATGCGTCTCGTGTAACAGGACAAGGTCTAGTGATTGTCTGCGTAGATATTTTAGTACCTCTCCTATTCCTTCCCTCTCTCCCCTAATCTTCTCTCCCCTTGCCTATTCTTTTTCCTAATGTTTATGCTATGCTTTGGTTCTCATGTAATTCCTGTAACTACTCTCCAGTAACTGATTTAACTTTGTAACCATGTTCTGAAACAAATTTCTTACTCATGTAAAGCGCTCTGATACCTCCGGGTCCAGCCAGCGCTATATAAAAGTTTTCAAATAAATGAAATAAATAAATTGTTCTGTTAAGTTTGTCATTCAGCCCGTTCACATTCCATGTCATGGCCCTCTGGCTCTACTTATTCTGACTAGCCATATCCTGTGCGAAGGCATTGCATCCTATCCACTGTCACCACCCCCCTCCCGCTCACCCAGAGAATGGATCTTCTAATATATTGTAACTCTCGTGCCCATGTGTCGCATAGACATGGTATCACCACTTTAAACAAAAAAAACCCCTCCTATCCCAAACATTACCTGCATAGTTAACCATGGAAATAGTATGTGTCGAAGAGATAAGTGGCTGAGCCATGAGGTACCCGATGTTTGATACAACTAAAATCTGATTGAAACGGGGGTAAAGTCACAGCCTTACAGTGATCTTGCAGATAGGATTATACCCACTTTCATACAGTCTCTTCAACACCCAATGCTGTCAAAATTGTCAGCAGAGTGTGGTGATTGACCGTATTGATAGCTGTTGACAGGTCCAACAGGACAAGGACCGTATACTGGCCGATATCTACTCTCATAACTATCTCATCCATAGCAATCTATAGAGCCGTCTCCTTACCATGGCCTGGCCTAAAGCCAAATTGTTCCTTCTAAAGCAGGAGTAAGACTCCAAGTAAGAGGAATGAACCTGACTAACATGATGCTCCATAATTTTCACTGGGAAGGGAAGGAGGAAAATGGGCCTATAATTACTCAGAACTGCTGGGTCTGCTGATGGCTTTTTCTGCAGAGGCTTAACTACAGCCTTCTTACAGCCTGATTTAAGGGATTGATTTCAGAGTAATAATAATGGCAACATCCGCTCATCTGCCCATTTTTTCTACCTTTTGAGCGAAGAGGGTCTAATGGAGACTCAGACTACGTGGACAATGCAATAGTTATAAAAGTTTTGTCCGTGATTAATTCAAAGGATGAAATCCTGCAGTTAATGTTATCAGAGTAATCTTGTCCATCACCGTTCCTAAGTCTAAACGTCCCTAAAGCATCTGTATTAGACAAGGATGTAACAACATTAAGCACTAGGCCTGTTCTGCAGCCTAGGTAGCAAATAAAAAGCTATGCCAATTGGAAATCCTAATTGGAAAGTTTAACTTACCTATAAGTCCATAATATATGATACTTCGGGTCTGTAGGTTAAAGTGTCACTAGTGGAAGGTAGTTCACGTAAGCGTGCATCACTGCAGTGGCAAAAATAAATCTTACAGTTTAAGCACTGTCAAATTCGAGCTGGGAAATTAACCCTTTTGACAGGCGCAAACCCTATTTAGTACCTATAATTAAGGCTTCCAATTTTCTTTTTTTACTGATTTTTACAGATAAATACAAACAGAAAACAATGTGTTTCCTGACTGTATTTATTTTTAAAAGTGAACAAAATACTGAAAATGGTGCTTCTTCATAGACTTTCCATGCAGTCTTTCATGAATTCCAGGCAACAGCTGAGCAGATGCACAGTATGGAGAGTTAAAAAAACATATAATATTTCCTTAAATACACACACCGGTCAACATATATTTGTAGTATAGCGCTAATATGTACCTGTGAGTGTAGTGTTTTGTTATACACAACATTCTTAATTTGCTAAAACATGATCAACATCCATGTATGAGTGCACACCTAAGCGTTTAATAGATGTGGAAATATAACATTTTACAGCTCCATTTATTCTCAAAACACAAAGTAAATATGGATAAATACCAATAAGATGGTCAAAAAGTAAATATACATAATTCAGAGAGGAGAGTTTATGGTTCTTAAATAGCATGCCATGTATAAACTGTGTTTTACATACACTGGTAGAGGAAAATCTCCAAAGTCGATTTTCCCTGTTAGAAATCTGGTAGCCCACATTGGGTGACTTTTATTCATTCTAATAAAGTGTAACTTCCCAATGAAACTAGCCGGAAGGATGTTTCAGAGTGTCTAATTAATAGTTACATTAAATCCAAGATATTGCCAAAGTTGGATTTAACATAACTATTTTAGGAAGGTAGCTTTACTTTTCTAAGTTGGCTCTCAGGCCACTGGTAGCCCTTTCTTATTGGCCCAGCGACTTACAACCGCCACACCTGTCCTGTAATTAGGTGTCAGGTGTTGTCAGAAACTTAGAACAAAGGAGCCATCTATTGGGAGGATTTTTCCTCTTCTGTAGAAGGATGGCTATGGAGGAGTGGGCTAGTTATTCTTCAGAGACAAGTTTGCCCTGCAAGCAAATGTCACTCATCACGTGCCTGCCCGTTTCTTTTGTGGGCCAGCCAGTGTGGCTGCACTTGTAATTAGAGAAGGAGTTATCCGGAAAGGGGATTGTAGTCCCCAGGTATTCACACTTCTAGGGAGCTCCACACGACAAAAGAAGAGTCTGGCAAAGTTGGGAGGGGTCAGAATAGTACATTTTGGGCTAGTAAGATGCCATACTTCAAAGGAAGTAGTCACAAGGTGGGTGAAATTGCCCACTAGAGAGGTAGCACTATTGGCTAGGGAGTCCTGCCTTTCCATAATCTTGTGCAAAGACCAACATGGAGAATCCTGTCAAGAAAACTCTGATCATTGCTGGAACCAGACACAATGTACATTGTGGGCTGAGGTTTAACACCTCACCCCCCTGGATGGGCCAGTGCTCAAAGAGGGAAGCTTCAAAGGCCTGCCACCTTTGTAATGTGACCCCCAGGCTCTGCTGCTAGCAGCAGATGACAGCCCCTGGTATACACCCCCACTTGGACGGGAAAACCGGTAGGAAAAATTCTAAAGAATAGGTGAGTCCACCTCTGCCAACCCCACCCCTAAGGTGGGGAAGTCTATCTGAAGCACAACTTTCAGTCCTCGCCATCTTGAAGATGGGTAGACCCCTCCAGTCAGAGCTAGGTCTACACCCCCTCCCACATGAGGGTGGCACAATAGTGGGTGTAGTCACCCCAGGTAAGGTGCCCATTGGTCATACACACTAGTCCCCAAAAGCGCCCCCTAAATTTAGTATTTAGTAGTGTTTTCAAGACCTAGAAACTAGATCTGCGACGACCTAAGAAGAAAGAAGGCGATCCTGCAGAGAATACTGAAGACTACTGTTGCCTTGGCCCCAGCCCTACCGGATTTTCTCCAACTTCTACGAACCTGCGACCTATCTTGCAGCCAGTGATCTCTAAAACTCCTGAGAGGACTGCTGCCTTCGAAAAAGACTCCAATCTCCGACTAAGAAGAAGCAAACTCCAAGGACCCCCGGATCTGCGTCTCCTGCATACTCTGCACCAGACGCTCAAGGCCCAAGTGTGAGTAACCCACCTGTACAGTGAAGTCTCCCCAGCGATCCTGACCTCATGTCCAGCATTTCCTGATCTCTCCTGCCCTCCACGATAGCACCTGCAGTGTGAATCCAGAGGCTCCCCCCTCCAACCGAGGCCAGCAAGAAGATTCCGATGTCCAAAGGCACCCTTTCACCCGAAACCCCTGCTCCTTGGTGAGCTGAACCAACGGTGCACCTAAGACCCACTACATCTCTCCTTACCTCTGCTGTTGTTGGTCTTCCTCCTGCAACCTCCGGTGCCATGCCTGCAGTCTCTTTGTTGAAAGAAGAATCCCCCTTGAAAAGCATTGGGCACGTGACGTGCACCTCACACCCGGCTGTCCCTGTGCAGCTGGTGGTGTATGTTTGGTGCTGCTTTGTGGCCCCCTGTGCTTAACCTAATCCCCCAAAGCTTGGCCCCTACAGCCGATGTACTTACCTGCAAGCAGTGTGATTCCAGGCACGCCCTGTCTCCTTTGAAAAGCATTGGGCCGAAATCCGATATTGACCCCTGTACCCTGCCATCCCTGTGTCGCTGGTCATGCAGTTTTGGTACTCGCCTGAAACTGGCACTTGCTAACTTTTGGCAGCGAAGCCGGGATTGTAAGTGCAATCCTTACCTGTTTAAATGTGATATTGTTTTTCCCATATGATAACATTAAACTGTTTTGAAACCTTTCTAATTGTCGATTTTTCAAAGTGAAAAGTATTTTTAATTAAAAACGTGCTTACCTTGTTATGAAGACCTTTGTTTTAAACTTGGAACCTCTAGGTCTCATGGGCAGCCCAATTATACACTGTTCTAGGTTGTAACTCGTCTGCCCCATAACCTCACCCAGTGCTCCTGCTATTCCATACGAAAAGCTTGAGGGTTGCAGAGATGCCCACAGCATGTGTATCAGTTCTGCCCTGTGTGCTCTGCAATGGGGGACACACGAGGAAGCTGAAGTGTGACTTAAAATATGCTCAGTGTAGAATCACAAATTGGGTGAATTTGTATCTTGAGGTGCAAGAGTTTTGGGGGGCCCATTCCTTATCCGTGAGCCCAGAGACGGATCTGTTTCAGGGAAGCGAGTGGTGCCATAAGGTGGTCCTGTAGTCCCTTGCACAACCAGCACACCAAATCTTGCCCGTGTCCCATTGTGAAGCCCCCGGAGGAGTTCATGGGTCAGGTGCTCTTCTCCGTTCGCTGCACAAGATTTACGCACATTTCAAGGAATACTGGCATGAGTGAGAAACCGGGAGTTGGGAAGACTAAGAGTATGTAGAAAATCCACATGGGTTATTAGGAAGCCATCTGCAAATAGTTTCCCCCACCCTAGTGACACCACCCTGCTCCCAGGGGTCCGGCCTACTTCTAGTCAAGGTTTGCGAAGTGGTAGGGAGGCCACGCAGGGGATTATTGGGTGCATAAGGTGCCTGGACAGCAGTGTATTTCTTCGCTAGTCTCCAGTATGTCACAGCAATGCATAATAGTTACATATGTGTGGGCTGTAACCAAGAAGACCACCTGCGATTTGAGTGCCTGTAAATCAGGGCCGTCCCGTGAATTTGTCCTCCAATATGCCGAAAAGTGCAAGAGGCCACTGGTATCAGTGAGTCACTGAACTGGAGTGTGGGCTCCACGTACGTTCTAGCACAAGAGTAAGCACTCGACTTATGCGCAGTCCAGAGAAATTTCCAACTGTGGACAGCAATTGGGCCATCTCCACCTGTCCCTCCCGATTATCTTTAAAGTACTAGATCATATCATCAGCATAGAGCGATATAGTGTTTACTGCATTGCCTATGGGGATTCCCTGTGTGACCTGTCTCTTATTGAATCCTTTGAGCTATGGGTTCAATATAAAAGGAAGAGGGGAAGAGGACAACCCTGCCTTGTGCCTCACCACCCCGGGTATGGATCAGATATGTATGGACCTGTTCTAGCTCTAGCCGTGGAAGCAGTATAAGGCAGTTTGACACATTTAATGTAGGCCGGTGGTATCCCAAATTGTTCCAGGACTGCTAGCCAAAATCCTAGCTCAGAAAATCGAAAGCTTGCTGAACATCCGAGGAGAGGCATGTGGCTTGCATCCATTATCTTAATTCATATCAGGATTTGTTTTGGCGAGGAACAAATCCACACTGATCTGTATGTATCAGTTATGGGAGCAACAGAAGCAGGATCTTGCTAAGTATTTAATATTCTCCATGTAGTATTGACAGGGATCGATATGAGGATAGTTCCTTCAGGAGTTTCCCTGGTTTCAGCAAGGATGTCACTAGGCGCTTCTCTAGTAGAAGAGAGTACAATGCCAATGTTAAGGGATGCGCTAGAGTTTTTCTAGCTATTGGACTGGCTAAGTGGTGTACATAGAATAGAACTCTTTTGGACCATGGCGTTTTTTTACGTGACAGCTTTTTTAGGGCCTCCCTGATTTGGGATGTTGTGATGGGAGAGGAGAGATCCTCCCTGTCAGTCAGCTACACCCTATGGAGTCGTGCCCATCAGAGTAACTCTGTCATCTCTGCTGGGTTCGTAGGAGGTTGCGGGTTGGGCGGGTATAGCTCTGTGGAGTAGTCTTGGAATGCTATGTTGATTCCAAGTTGAATTCCCTCTGTTCCCAAGGATAAAGTATTGATCCCTAGGATGGGCATTGGGAGAAGTCCAGACGTACCAAGTGTGCACCCCTCTGTGTGTACATCTTGGTCCAACATTCGGTGACGTTGTAGTATTTCCATATACGTAACCTTGGCTTCTTGTAACTGGGGGGCCATAGCTGCGTTAAGAGCCTCTGCTCTGAAGAGGGCTCAGGGAGCCCTCTACACTTATAAGTTCTCTGAGGATTACCTTCTTAGCCCCCACCATTGTGTTGATGGCTGTGCCCCAGATCAACAACTTAAATGCCTTCCACTCCACCAATGCTGAGGAAGCAGTGCCTGCGTTGTGTATAAAGTATGTGACGAGGACGGACGTCAGGGTTTCCTGTAACAGTAAATAGTCTAAAAGGCAGGGTTGGAGCCTCCGCGTGGTGATCCGAGCTGGTGTACAGCCCCATGACAGTGTGATCTCTAGGGAATTATGATCCGATATAGTCTTACCTAAGTAAGTGGCATGTTTAACACTAGGAGACGTTGTCAGACATAAGAATCGGTCCAGTCATGAGTGTAGTGCATGTGGATGCAAATAAAAAGAATACTCCTTCATGCCCTCGTTGCGGCCACACCGAACAACCTCCAGCCGTTCACCTATTGTTTCAACATTCAGGCAGGGTACGGCCCTGGCAGAGGTGGGTGTGATCTATCCATCATGACCTATAGCACAGCATTAAAATCTACTCCCATTACCCATGGATATACGTAAATGGCGTTCTGATCTGTTAGGTGCATAGATACACCCAAGCACTATTGCCTCTCCATCTAGAGTGCCCCTCAAGAACATGTAATAATAATAATACAGCAATTTATAGAGCGTGAACAGCTACTTCCAAAGAGGTGTCCCGGCACTAGTGCGACAAGTGACTCGCGGGAGACAGGCATCCATCAAGGGTCGCAGATGATTAAGCTAGGTTAAAAAGCCATGTTTTTGCTGCCTTCCTAAATTGTGTTTCAGAAGAAATCTGGTGCAAGGAATTGGGGAGGGAATTCCATAACGTGGATGCCCCAAGCATAAAAGATCTGCCACCCAGCAGGGTTTTATTCACTCGCGGAGTGCAAAGTAATTTCTGAGAATTGGATCTCAGAGCACGCGTCTGGACACCTAGCCTCTGTTTCAAATAACTAGTGCACATTCCATGGAATGCCCGAAAAGCTACGGTTAAGGCCTTAAATTTGATTCTCTTGGCTACCGGAAGCCAATGTAGTTCTCGAATATGCGGAGAGATATGTTGCTGAAAAGGGACACGTTTGATCAATCTCGCAGCTGCATTTTGGACCATTTGGAGATTCCTAACCAGGTAAGCCTATATAGAGGCTGTTCGCTTAGTCCAGGCGGGCAGTTACTGTGGCATGGACTACGATCTGGCGGCAGCTCTCAGGCAGCAGGTGTATACATTTTCGCAAGTTTCTCAAGCTACTGAAGCAGGCGGCTGTTACCTGCTGAATTTGGGCTTAGAAGGATTAGTCGGCCTGCCATTTTACTCCCAGATTTTTGGCACAGCCAACTTGCACGGGTGGCGAGCCCATTTCCGCTGGCCACCACAGGTCAGCGGCAGGGGGATGGGTTTTGCCGAAGAACACCACTTCCGTTTTATCGGCATTCAGTTTGTTTATTGCTGTTCATCCAGCATGTATTATCTTTTAAGCAGCCTTTAAATCACTTAAAAGAATCTTCGGACGGATCCTTTAAAGAGAAAACCAGCTGGGTGTCGTTGGCGTAAGAAATCTCCTTCACGTACCAGTTGGCTATCAAAGTGAATAGAGGAGCCAGATATATTGTATTGTATTGTATTGTAATTGCATTTATATAGCGCTTACTACTCCTGACGAGGCGCCAAAGTGCTTTTTCGGCGAGTAACATGCTACTCCGGGTCCCATATAGGATTAGTGTTGAATTAGTATAGTGAAACATGCAAGTACATTTTAAGTGGAGGATAGGTTAGTCAGTTAATTGGATTTAAAATGATAGCAGAAGGATAGAAGAGGAAAAAAGGTTTGTATTTATATAGAGCTAGTTAACCCTAATGGGGTGTTGATCGACGCTATTCGGGAAGCCCATAAAGGATTAGTGGTGAATTAATATGGTGAAATATGAAGTAATTTCAGTGGTGGATATTAGTCAGTTATTTGAAGTGAGAAGGATAGCGGAGGGATAAAAGGGAAAGAGAGGTTTGCATTCATATAGCAAGTGTTACCCCGATGGGTGTTGAAGCGCTTTTCTGGCGAGTAGCACGCCAATCCGGAACCCATAAAGGATTAATGGTGAATTAGTATAGTTAAATATGGAATTTTGAGAATTGAACATGTTAATTTTGATTGAAAAGGATATTGGAGGGATAAAAGAGTTAAAGATGTGTGTACATTAGTACAAATACATTGTGTGCATGAGTGAAAGGGACCACATCCCACAGCTTTCACAACAACGTAGGATCATCCATATACAAGGATGGGGATACTTTGACTATATCTAGTTTCAACAAGTCACCACTGTTCAGAGTGTGAACAGCATTAAACATACCGTGTGGTTGAATGCCTCTAGATGACCCTCAGTACCCGCTACAGTCACTTTCATCTTACCTCCCCCCCCCTCAGCGCCTTGAGACCCTAACGGGTGAGTAGCGCGCTCTACAAATTCCTTGATTGATTGACCTAACCAATTTAGTCAAAGAAAATAACCGTCAATTACTAGCTCACGGGGTTTGAGGAAGGAGTTGACCACCTTGAAAATTGCCTTACCTGGTCTATCGGAGTTATCAATACACTTGGCAATGTGATCTCTCCTTGCCTTCTTTGCATTTCTTTCAAGGATTTCTTATGTCATTTTAGCAGTAGGATCAAAATCCACCCTCCACTGTTGTTCCAGTGTAGCAACTGTGTGTGTCATCCTGGAGTCTTGGACCCCGAATGGTACTCCCGCCTGGATCCAGATCGCTGGGGGTGGGGAAGGAGGTGCCAACCCGGTCTGCTCCCACCTCTGGGAGTCAAGAAAGTGCTGTTCAAGGCACCCCAAGGCCAGGCCAGGGGTCTTACAGAAATGAGCCGTTTGCTCATTCAGCAGTTTGTTTGGCCGGGAAGAGAAGGGCATAAGTGAGACCCTCAGCTCGTAGTTACTTTTTAACCTCCTGAATGGAAGCTCATTTACGCAGCACTGCAATTGCACAATTGGGGAAAAGTGGAAACCCTCACATTGTCCACTAGGATGGGTGCTCGTTCCCTGGCTGCCTGCTATAGCAACTCGGTCTCTAAAGATAAGGATCCTGGCCACTGTGGGTCTCGGAGGTGCTCCCGAGAAAGGTTTTCTAGTGGGTACCCTGTGGGCTTGTTCAACCACAAACATCCCTACTATCGATTTTATCGATTTCAAATGTTTTTTGTGTCATTTTCAAATTTTAAATGTTTACTATATTTATAAATTGGAGTGGGAATTTCATAGTGCTGCATTTCTTACTTTTTAACTGGTTAGGTTGTTAAAAGCTTTTCACATATTTTTATGTGATATTGGGCCTTACTGTTCTGTGCCAAGTTACCAAGGGTTGAGCTGAGGTTTAATTTATTGAGACCTAAATTGGACCGTGTAGTCAATTGTGCCATTATTACTTGATGAGGTCTCACAACCCCATCTACTGCTAACCCAGTACCCTACACAATAAAACCCACATCTCTCTAACCAAGATATTTTTCTAAGGGAAACACATGTATGGTATTTAGAACTTGGAAATGGCATTCCAATACAAATTGCTGATTGTAGCAAGCAGGCTCTTTATATAGTATGCAAAAAAGACGTATGCTGTGTTAAGAGTCTAGGTATCCCTTATTAGTGGACAGGAGATTGCACTAGCAATCCCAAGATGCTTAATCTGGGGTAGTATGGTTGAGCAGCCTTAGGTTTATCAGAGAGGAATGTTAGACATTTGATGCAAACAGTCTATAAATGAGGCACACACTCAAAAAGAAGATCCACAACAATTTAGAAAAATATGCTTTTTTAATGTATATTTTAAAACCAAGGTCTTCGTAAATAGGTATGTTCTTTTTCGGAATAGACTTTTTACAATTTAACAATGTTAACCAACAGTGCTTATTTACACATAATGCTTTTCTACGGGTGAAAGAACAGCCACTGCATACATGTACTTGCAATATGTTTCTGTGGGACCCTTTCGGCCGTGGGATAGTAGGTGGACCAGGACCAAAGTTCCACCAGCAGATCTGTCATATTTTCCCTGGTAGTCCGGGTGAAGAAGTGCTGGACGGGTTGGTAGCATTGCATGCTATATAGTAAAAAGGGAGGGGGATGGTACTTGGAAATAGGCTGCTAAGGGGGACTAGGGGACAAGTGCAGGAGCTCCAAATGGGCACTCGGTCGTGAGGGGCCTGGGAGCATGGAGAAGCAGTCGGTGTTCTTAGCCCCGGGCTGTGTGGCTCCGTTGAAAAATGTTTGTAGCTGGCTGGCTCTTGTGCGTTAAGGCAATCACTGTTATCGTAGAGATATCAATATAGGACTAGCTATGTTGTGTTAGAGGAAACTCAGAAGGTATATCTGTGGGCAAACCCTTAGGTTTGGTCATGAAGCCCTCACACACCAACCTAGTTGGTGTCATGCTTCATCATCGGGCCCACCACAGTGACACCGAATGTGTCCCGGGTGTGCTGCGACTCCAGATTACTGAGGAGCTGGTATTCTTACTGAGTGTGCAGTGTTGGTGAGAATGAAGGTGAAAGGTTTTAAAAGCTATACAGGTGGTCCCAGTTCCCGAGGGTAAGAGGTAAATTTAATACCTGGGCCCCTGTTAGCAAGATAAAAAGGCTGTGGACGATGTGGAGTATATTAGGGGCTCCTACGTCCTTGTGGTCTACATGTTTCAGCCAGGCCTTTTGATTAAAACTGGCTTTCCTCAGGACCAAATGAGTATGTGTGGGTGAAAATAAACTATATTAAGTGAAAGTGTGTGGTAAAAAAGTGTTGCACTCGCTAAGGTGCCGTACGTGTAAGAGGGGGATTCCCTCTGCTTTACTGTACATAAAACACAAAGACAGTACAGACATACAAAAAGAGTCATTGAGAATGGTATTAACCAAAACACAACAAATAGCCGGCATCTGGTGTGCGTGAGCGACCTAGAGCGGCAAGTAACAATGCCATGAGTGTGCCATGGCTAAGGTGAACTATGGCGGTTAAATATTAAACGCAGTGGCAGTGGTGGGCTACACAGCGAAACAGGCATAGCGTGAGGTACAGGTAAGTATGGTACATAATTCCTCACACTTGCTACTTGCTGTTAAAGCCTCATGGGTCACTTGGCAGGGAGGGAAAGAAGATCCTAAATGTTTGTAGAGGATTACAGTTAGGATAGTACCTGTGGAGAGAAATTGTTGCTTACCCAGAGCGTTGTGCAGAGATCAAGCTTACTCACGGTATTTCCGATCAGCGGTTCCTGCGACCTATCGTCCTGCTCCAGTGTCCCGAATGAGCTTTGCCAGAGTCAGGTATGGGCTTAAATAGCCGGTTTGATTGTTATCACCTGGAGAGGGGAGAGGGCGCGGTCGCGTTTCCTTTTTAGAGCGCGGGCGCTGGGAGCTAGCGGTCTGCGTGTTGCGCATGCGCGATGTGAGGTTTCCAGCGCATGCGTGGTAGAGGTGTGTGCGAGCGCTATCCATTCGCGCATGCGCCATGGTACCAGGACTAGGTTAGCATAGGTAGTGGCATGTGCGCGCGAGTGCGTGCGCAACGGGAGCAAAAAGGGAAAGAAACCCGTGTGGGTCTTTTAAGGTTTAAAAAGCAACAACAGCGATTGCAAGGTATATAGGCAAAGAAGGCAATTACAGAATCACTGTTATCGATCAGGATCTACAAAAGGGACAAAAACAGGAAGCTGGGCCACTCTCGGTGCTGGCTTCTGTGGTGCTGACATCCCTTGTCGGCTGGTCGTCGGTGAGGTCGTTGGAGTCCGAACTGGACTTTCAACAAACATTGGTCGCAGTGAGGGATCAGTACCCCTGGTATTGGTGTAGGAAGTCTTGTGAAGGTCCTGGCATCTTCAGGCCTGGTAGGAAGATGGCTCTGACCTCCTTGAATGTGCTGACCTTTTCCTGGGAGGCTATAACTCAGTGGACAGCAGAATCCCTAAACAAAATGTCGTGGTCGTTGCCTGCATGAGGCTGGGGGGTAACTCTTCTACTCCAAGGGAGATGCTGGCTGCTCGGCGAAGTGCTGGCAACCCTCCGGGGCTTGTGGTGGATGCACAGCTGTAGGACGAGCCAGATGTTTGCAATTGTCAAGTTTCTGCAGCATGCATGGTTTGGCAGCAAAAGTCCACAGCAGTCCTCAGATCCTGCGGGGATCAGCTCTCCAGTGTCCTCGTCTTTTAAGTCAGTGGAATCTAAAATTCTGGATTCATGGGGCCACTTGAATACTAAATTTAGGGCTGTTCCGGGAGTGAAGAGTAGTAGCCAATTGGCAATCTGTGGGGTCACTACGCCCCTATATGACCACTGCCCATAGGAAGTGGGCATAACCCTGTCCCCGTTTCCTAAATGCTGCCATTACCGAGATGACAGAATTTTCCTAGAGTGGGACACATCAGGCAGCTCTGATCAGGAATGTGTCTGACCTGGGTGTGCTAAACATCTACTCGCATACTAATTTTACCTGCTGTCCTGGTGCCAAATGGGCCTTGAGGCAGGGGTCGGCATTTTCCAGGGCTGGGTGATGCCGGAGTCAGCTATCAAAGGTGGCAGAGTTTTGAAGACTCCGGCCTTGGTATGCTGATTGCTAGCTTTCCTGTTTGGAAGAGGCATTGTTCCTAATCTCTGAGAGTGGGGCTCTCACCTCCTAGGATGTCAGCCAGCACACTAGTGGACTAGTATGTTTCTGGGTTTACCTCTAAGGTACCCTTTGGGTGCAAGTATTGATACATCCATCACAGGAATCCCTGTGGGTTTATTAATACGAGTTGTTTGATACCAAACATGTTTGGTTTCATTGAAGCCATCATGTAGCTGGGGAACTCTTAGTCACCAGTGCCCAGTACATATATGTAAGATGACTTCCCTGCTCACTTGCAATGTCTAAGAATCGACTTATACATCACAGGGGCATGTCTGCTCATGCAAATATGTCCACACATGTAATATAATGCACCCTGCCTTAGGGCTGTACGACCTCTTGCAGGGGTGACTTACATATGTTCCGTGCAGTGTCTGCAGGCCTGGGACAATGGAGGTGTGCCGTGCCATTTTTCCACTTTGGTCATCACCAAGTTATGCAGCCTGCAATGGCAGTTTTCATGAGTGTAGTGAGGGGTACTGTAGTGTTGCACAATACATGCTGCATCCCTTAGGTACCCTGTTTAGTACCCATGCCCTAGGTACCAGGGGGTAACATTTACTAGGGACGTACAGGATTTCTAAAAGTATTGCCAACTGGGAAACATTTGTACAGCTTTAGGGAAAGCGATCCAGCACTGGCGACCTGGATAGCAGGAGCCCAGTGCACTTCTGTCAAAATTGCATGTAATACCAGACAAAACGTGGGAATGACCATGCCAAAACTGGCACTTTCCTACATTGACTATTACCATTGCCAAACAAATAATATTCCTGGCTTCATGGAAGCTTAAGATGTGTTTTTCTATTTGTTTCCTGATTAATTTTTTTTGTGCAGTGTGAATCGAATGATGACCTGGGGCCCGCAAAACCACAATGTTCATATGCAAGATTCTTAATAGAAGACCTACTCGTGTACCCCTGTTTATTTCATTGTTATGAATAAGATTGGTCTTGTTCTCTATGTAGTGTAGCTCTCTCTTGGACATACCCACATACCCAGTCTTTGTATCATTGAATGATTTCATGTGGGCGAACCTGAAAAGTTTCTCAATTTAGAGATTGAATATGTATTTTTCTAAATATACTAGATTGTGAACCTGTTCAGACTTTAGACTTCGAGATGTTCATGCTTGTCTATATGACTAGGTATTGTCACCATGTTGAGTGAGGATACGTTTTTATGCATTGTTGAAGTAGCAGTGTGATTCTTCACACTGACTATTCCTAGTTAGACTTTTTTGGGTTGTCTATAGCAACAATTGAGAAATGCCATAGACTGCAATTTTTTCAGGCTCTTAGAGCCTACAGACTGAGAAATCCATTTATTTATTACATTACTGTCCATATGCCTCTCACTGTAAAACAGTATGATTAAGTCGGTTTTCTCACAATTTCTACTTACTGTACATAATTGATTAATTTCGTACCCCAACATTTGAAAAGAGATGGTTGACAGTTACATCTGCAGCTCAACTGGCCATGATTATTAAGATTATAACATTGTTAGTGAACTAAAGATTCTTGTCTTTATGAAAGCTTTGTGTGAAATTAAGAGTATCTGTAGTTCAGCGTATATACTTTTAAAGACATTTTTCAGCGAGTTGCTGTAAGGGAAATGCTGTATATTTCTCTCTATGTAGAACTGCACTGTCAATTTACATCATGGTGACTTGTTCCTTCTCTCAGTCCTTGTAGGATCCTTCATTTAAGATACTGCTTACAATGCCATTTACTTCAAGCAAGAATTGTACAAACTAGTTGTCTTCTATAAATGTAAATAAAACATGTAATATAACCAGTTTCCTTAAGTTATCCCTTACGATCAGTTTGGATATTGATTGCTTTGAAGTTTTGCGGCACTGTTGCTTGTTGGCCTAAGGCATCCACTGATGAGAACCTCATTTTACTTGTAATCAAATGTTCAAATCCCAGTGTATGCACTCATTCTTTCATCATCCGAGGCTGCTAATGAATAACATTTAGTTGGTTGACAGTAAGCATAAATAAGAAATATTTCTTGTATTGTGCCACGAACCCCCTAGGGTGAATTACTACTTTCCATACATACTATGAATCTGATATATTATGATATGATTTCCAATCAGCCTCAGACATTGTGACTTTAACACTTAACCTTTTCATTTGAGGTTAACAGGAGAACACTCAATTAAATGTTCCTCCTGTGTATCGTTCCCTGTACAAATGATGTCTTGAAATGCAAATAGTGATCTCCCTGCTTATAACTTTGTATAACACTGCTCCTGTCTTTTCATGGTGAAGCATATTTTTACTTCTAGTGCATGTTTAGTTTGGACATGGAGGAGCAGTTGGTTCTACTGTTTGCCTAAGTTTCAGAATGCTACTTGTTTCTCGGATTAGAATTTTCTGTATGTCTTTGGTATTGTTTCTAGAATAGAAAAATAACATTGTGCATGTTTTTAGGAAATGGAATTGGCACGTTTGCCAACAGTGGCCCTGATTACGAGTGAGTCTGTGCTTTGCGAGTGCTGCGGGTTGACATTCCAAATTGTTTGGCGTTTACCACACCCGATATTTGGCGGGTGTGTTAAATGTGCTGTAATTTAACAGGGGAAAACAGTAGGGCAAAATCATAATAGATGTTTATTGCACCCAATAAATATCGAACCCTGGAAGAGTCTGCTTTTATTGTATGTGATAACTAGCTCCTACTCCTCCTACAGACTCGTAACCAGTGTACTACTACTGTATGACCCAGTTTTCGTACAGGGCCCACTCCAAAGTTGGCTCACCTCCTCACAAATAGTTTTTAATCCTCTGAGTCAATATGTCACTGAATGAGTCTCAAGAGATGCAAAGGAGATACCACCCTATGGTAATATGAAATCCTTATTTATAGAGTTTTATATAGTGTGAACATGACCTAGGCCGGTATCTGAGTGCTTTACACATAATCTGGAACTAATAAGAGGGAATCAAGTAGGGTAAAACAACAACATGATAGTGAGAGATAAAGACAGTCACATCTCCGAGCTGGTGGAGGAGGGACGATACATAGCAAAGCCAATAAGTCTATTTTCAAGAGCATAGATAGGAGATAAAAAAACACATGGAAGGAGAATTCAAACAAATGTTCAGTAGCAATACAGGATGTTGCAATGTAAAGCAGGGGGAGAAGACCCGTACAGAGCCTGGTCTACATGTAAATATAAAAAGGCATATATAGGAGGTAAAACACATTACTATGTAACAGTTCTCACTATAGATATTGGAGTACGCTTCTTTGAAACTAAAAATAATTCATCTAGATATTTTTAAATATAAATTATACTGCTTGCAATTTATTTTCAATTCATTTGGTGCATTGTATTAGTTTTCTGTAGTTTTGCCAAGTTTGAGGAGTTCTTGTCACATTTTTCTTGTGGAGCTTTCATTTCTTGGGTTTAAATCTTCAAGCTTAGCTGTGGACTAAGATGGGCGCGCCTAAGTGGAGCCCCCGCTTGAGCCCCGAAATCAAGCAGTAATCAGTCACCACAGGACACCAGTAACCCGCAGGGGTGTGGGAGCGGGTTTACCAGTGGCGGTGACAGGAGGGCCGTGCTCCTGAGGCCTAGAGCGCGGATCGGAGATTGCGGAGGCGGACCGGCGGTTGGCCAGGGGATGTCCTTTGTGAGCTCTCCTTTCCCTCCCGCCCAACTCAAGAAGCACAGGCCGTAAACCAGCAGAGAGGCCGGGCCAGGGCTGTGGCGGTCGAAGCCGAGAGAGAAGGAATACTGCCTACTGAGTGAGGCCTTCAGGACGATGTTGCCCCTTCACCGGGAGGCCTACAGGCTGGATGTGAGAGGGACTGAGGCCGAGGGGGTGTGCGGACAGCAAAACCTTGGTGATAAGGCCAATAAACTTCTGGCATGGCTGGATAAGCGGGAGACTTCAATGAGATGGATCCTGGAAATATTAGACGACCTAGGGGTGAGTCACGTGACGGGCGCGAGATTTCAGAGGCATTTGCTTCCCATTATGAAAGGCTGTATACATCTACTGACAGATCAGAGCTTGGCGGTAATAACACTAATACCCAAAGAGGGTATGCCTCTAACTAGTTGTGGGTCGTATGCACCGATATATCTCCTGAATTATGAGATTACGGTCCTGGCGAAGATCCTTGCCTTGCGCCTGAGGATGGTGATCTACTCCCTAGTACACTCAGTTTAATCAGGCTTCATGCCGCACAGGGGTTCCAGGCTCAATCTGCGTAGATTGTTTGGGGTCCTATATGTCACCGAGCCAGATCCCTTGCGGGTGCAGGTTGACGGCAGTGACCCCCCATGTGGGGTAGCGACCAACTAGACAAAGTGGGCAGGCTGAAGGGCTTTGGTAAGTGGGAACGTCTGGGCCTGAAAAAACTTGAAGTCTCCACGAACCAGGCATTCGTAAAGTTTTGCGACCCTCCAACAAGAGTACGAACTTCGTCCTAGGGAATGGCTGCTTCATCTGGAACTGAGCCATGTGCTCCGGGGTCACATTTGAGAGGGTGAAGACCTGGCTGAGGCCTCCCCACTGGACCAACTCCTGACAGACCCTTTGGCGGGGAAGGCAATATCCTTAATATACAAAAAATTGGTAAATAACGCACCATACCCACCTATCACAGCTGAGGGCTGCGTGGGTGGGAGAGATTGACCCAATATAGGATGAAGACTGGATAGAGGCCCTACAAGGACCGAAAGAGGTGGCGATCAGTTCCCATTTCTGTCTGATCCACTTGAAAGCCTTTCACCATTCATATTGCTCCCGGAGGCTGCTGCATCGCCTAGGCAGGGTGGAGTCATCACTGTGTCGCAGGGGTTGCGGCATGGAGGGACCTTTTTACCACCTTTTATGGGACTGCTTGGAGACGCAGACATGCTGGGGTAAAATTGGGAGAATTATGGCGCAGGTGACTGGAATAGCGGTCCCCAAGGAGCCGAAATGGTTCCTGTGGTGATTTCAGGGGAAGAAGTATGACCCAGGTACACTAAGATCTGTCTGGCATTGGCGGCGGTGGTGGCAAAATACAATCTAGCCATGTGCTGGGGAGCACAGGCATTACCAGGGGTTGAGGACTAGCAGACTGATCTAGACTGTTGTTGGTTGGCTGAGCATACTATATATGTGAGAAAGTGCCCTCTTTCTGCATGATTGCCCCCACGTGCTTTGAATGAGTGTGCCCTGGGCAACTGTGAATCAGGTACCCAAGGCCTATGTTCTTTCCCTATTACTGCATTGAAGACCAAACACAATTGGCACTCTTTGGCCACAGGTCAGTACCTGGTAAATGGTACCCAGGGCCCTGTGACCAGAGAAGGCCTCTAAGGACTGCAGCACTTATTATGCCACCCTTCGAGGCCATGTACCTTTACACTCGCACACTGCCTTTGCAGGTTGCGTGTTTTGGTGCAGAACAAAGTGAAGAGTCGACATGACACACATCCCTGATTGCCATGCCTACAACCCACTGCCCTGGCATAGATCAGTCACCCCTCTAGCTGGGTACACTATACCAGTGGTGAGGGTACAGGTGCATGAGCCCTGTCCCCCTGTAGTGTCTATGTCAATTCTTAGACATTGTAAGTGCAGTGCTGCCATTAAGAGTATAAGGTGCTGGGAGTTTGTCATTATGAACTCCACAGTATCTTAATGGCTGCACTGGAAACAGAGGTTTGGGATCAAACTTCTCAGCACATTAAACCCACACTGATGCCAGTGTGGGATTTAATGAAAAATGCACACAGAGGGCATCTTAGAGATGCCCCCTGAAAACGACCTACCACTAGTGTCCAGGCTGAGTTTCTGCTTTCAGCTGCCACCACCAGACATGTTTCTGAACCCTGGGTCGCAAACCTGCTGCTCTTTGGAAGCCTGAAACAATGCACATCCTGGGACAAGGTGCCAAGCTTCCATGCCCAGGATGGGCAGGGTCCACAAAGAGGAAGCTTCAAAGGTTTCTGCCTTTGTGAGCTTCTGCAGGCCTTTTGCTGCCTTCAGCAACTGGTCCCCACTGGTTCTGACCCCAACGTTGGGCAGCAGAACTGACTGGAAAACCAAGTGAGGAATGGAGGTGTGCTCACCTCTGCCAACTAAACCCCTCAGGTGGGGGAGGCACGGTGAAGCACAACTCTCAGTCCCCGCCATCTTGCAGATGGGGGGGACCCAGCTAACCAGGGTAAGGTGATATGCCTCCCTCCGACTGGAGGGTGGCATAATAGGAGGTGTACCCACCCCAGGGAAGGGACTCATTAGTACCAGCCTTTTTACCTACCTGTAATGCCCTTGATTCTAATATTTTGGGGCACCCCTGAACCTTGCTTCCTCAGACCAGAAACTACAAGTAGAAAAAGAAGGACCGAACAGCCATGCCGAAACTAAGAAGAGGACGACACCCACTGACTTTGCCCCTGCCCTACCGGCCTGTTCCCTCCTCGCGCCTGCAGAAGCGAAACTCTGGTGTGTCCTGTAGCCAGCAGCCTCAAGAACCCAGAGGACCTGCCCTGCCTCCAAAGGAAAGTACTCCTGTGAACACCAGATTTGTTCACCAACAGACTCCAGGTCCGGCAAAGTCCGCGAGTCTGCACCCGACGCCCACCGCCCGAGTTTGAGTGGCCCAACACTACGAGGTGGTCTCCCCGGCAATCCTGACCGGAGATACGATGACCCTTGACCTTCCTCAAGCCACCAGCCGTCACCTGCAGCCTCAAACTAGAAGGCCCCCATACCGTGGCCAGGAGCTGGTAAGAAGATCCGATCCTATAGGGCACCCTTGCCACCAACGCCCCACGACCTTGGGTGGCCCAACCGACGGTGCCTAATCACCCCCAGCATCCCAACTTACCTCTCCAAATGGTGGTCGCACCCAGAAGACCTTCGTCCCGGAGCCTGCAGTGTGTGTCTGCAAACCGGAAACTCCCCATTGAAAGCCCGACGCCAAAACAGCACTCTGCACCCGGCCGCCCCAGTGCCGCTGAGGGTGCATCTTTTGTGCTGGCTTAAACCCACATTTTCCCAGGGCTTAAGTCCAGGAGCTTTGCTCCCGCAATCCTGTGGCCTGCTCATAAGCAGCCACCGACCGGAGGCCAACTATCCCCCATTGGATAACATTGGACCACAGCACTCTGCCCCCGGCCGCCCTAGTGCCACTGAGGGTGTAACAAGAGGGCATCCTGGAGCCTGGGGGACCCAAGAGTCTACCCCAGAATACCAACTGCCACAACCAAATACTTACCTTTGAACCGATAACCCGATTTTCCTCCATTGGATAACATTGACTGTTTTTTTGTGAAAAGTTTTTGAGTGGAGTTGGAAAACCTATAAAAGTCTTTAAAACTGTAACCAAATGACAAAAACGCGTTTACTTACCTGTTTACAGGAAATCTCCCAGTGTAGTAGTATCCAGGCATCCTGCACTGGGTAAGAAAAGTAATCTGTGAAGTAATCTACTTGACATTCTACTAAAAAGCCAATACAAAGTATATGTAAACTTTTTCAAAGCATTGCAGTACTATTAGTTCTACTGTAATCAAATTAAAAGTATATATACAGCTGCAATACAAAGTGTTTACAAACTGTATTATTACTGAAAAGTACTTATCACTTACTTGTGCCAGGCTTGCTTGGTTCTAGGAAATAAAAATAACTAAAAGATTATTTTTATACTTCAAAATTAGTCTGAGTTCAGTCTTTGAATGTGTAACGTCATATGCTGATTGAGTTTGTACCACAAATGCATAACACTACCCTCTGATAAAGCCTTACTGCTCGCCCACACTACCACAAATAGAGAGTAAGGTGCTATCTACTTTTACCTCTGACTACCTTTGGGGTTCCACTGGACTCTGCGCACACTATACCTCACTTTGGTTTAGTATATAGAGCCAGCTTCCTACAATAAACTAAAGTAGAGGCTACCCGAAGAAATGGGAAAAGATTTGGGGGGATGTAAAGCTTACCGAGGGCTGTGAGGGGGTATTACACAGACCATGAAGTTCGCCTATCATTGGTGTTGTATCCTCTCCGTTTGACAAAAGTCAACTGTAAACTCACTGGTCGGATCATATGTAAGACAATGGTATCACAGATGTACTGCTGATGTGCTGTTTGCAATAAAAATACTTAAAAAAAAATCTGCAAGGATTCCTGCAAGGCAACTCTTAAATGGAGTGTTGCTCATATACCATTGTCTTTTTCGCCTTAGATCCCAGAAGCCACCTTTGAGGAAGTCCTGCTTGGAGTGCTGAAGGCTGACCTGACCTCTGCATTCAGCTCTCCAGAACAGCTGCACCTATTGCTAGTTGGAATGCAGAAATTCCCTGGGGTTTTGAAACCTAAAAAGTTGAAGAAGCTGCTTGGATCGTCTACCATTGTTACCATGGAAAATGTGCCAAAGTGAGTTGGTAAAGAGTTTGAATACATTCTCTGCTCTATCTAGAGAATGAGAACAACTAATAAGGCAATTCTGCCATACACTGTTGATGCATCATTTTCAGTTAATTGACACTGCTACAGATCTCTTGCTCTGTGTGTGTGCTAATAAAACCATGCTCACCCTTGAAATATTTATTTTCATGCCATTTCATATAGATGCTTTTTCCATTCTGTAAGCAATCGCAGATTTCTTTTTGTGAACAATCTCTAAATTAAAAAAAAAACATTTCTGTCAATTTATTTGGATTGTAAAAACGCAGGAACGGACTACATATAACATTATATATTTGTTTGAATACGGTCTGTAACTCTTGCTGCTGCAGTTTGTATATTTGCTGTTTGGTATTAGTATATTTGTTGTGCGAGGCAACCCTCTAGTCTCAGTCACTGAATGATTGAAAGAAAGGATTTCAAACAGAACCGTCTTAGAGTTACTTTATGTAGAGGCGTCTCTTTTACTTTCTTATAGGTGTTCCCTTGAATTTGCTGTAAAGCCTATTTTTCAGGCTGCATTGTGTGCTAGGAATGGGGAGTGGCTATTATCTGAGGCTATTATCTGACAGGAGTAGGGAACATCAAGGGGGCATAGTGTGTTATATTCTTGCTGAGCTTTGGATTAGGCAAAAGATACTGAACTCAACCTGGGGTCATTGTCTGAGAGCCAATGGAGAGATGCAAGGAAGGAGTGGATTCCCATCACTTCTATTGTCAATCTGGCGGCTGTTTTGTGGGAGATTGGATATTTAATTTTTTGTAATTCTGGCATATGGTGACTTGGTGTTGCTGAGGAAGCAGCTGGATTGAGAAAGATGAGGATGCGTCAAAAAAGCAGTTGCACAGGTGGGATGTGCTCACTAATATACTTTCAGTGCAGTTTTGAGTCTGTTCACACCAAGATGATCAGGAGAGCCTGTTCTAAAAGAACATGCAATTGAACAAGGAGCATCTCAAATACAAGCATCTACATGTGCATCACCTTTGCCTGTATGAGTGCGAGGACAGTGTGAATGGAGCTGTACTACTGAAATCTGCATGCAGTGAGGAGGGCATGTGGTGGGCAGCATGTAGTTGGGTCCCTAGAGTCATCATTTACATCACAATGTTTATGTATTCCCCCAAATGTACATCATATATGCTTTTATAATTTAACCCCTTCCATGCGGCCGCGATTCCCTGGTGTGCTGTAAACAACACGAACAGGGGCGGGCCGTGACGAACCCCAGCCGTCGTCAGCACACGAGCACCGTGGTGCATGACTGCTGGGGTTCGTCATCAGCATGGAAGGGGTTAAGCCATAGTGGTATGTATAAAACGGATAGCCCCAATCGCAAGACTTTTCAACCGGTTCAAAGTCCGATTATAACCTGGATTTCTTGCATGGAATATTAGCAACTGTATCAGTAGACTAGATTTGTGCATTGGTGTGATACATGGGGATGTTTGTTGTTGCTGAGGAACACGTGTGCTGTGTTGTTGGTGTCTAGTTTGAGAGAGGTTCTTGACATTGTGTTTGTTGACTGGCCAGCCCATATTGCTTTGTTAGAAAGGCATCCAAAGTGTAGAATTGCATTGTTATTAGCAAAAATGCTCCTACCCCATGATATTTGTTCCATAAATTCACTCTTTATTTCAAGCCTCACATTATTTGAGTAGTAACACCAGCTCAACCAGGTTTCAGTAGCACTGTACAATAAATCATGCCAAATCAATTAATTGTTAAAACACTGTATCAAATCATATATCTGATGGAAATTTTGGCAAGGACAAATAAAGACTTCACCACCGAATCATTGGAGCATCTGGTCAATATGTATAGCAAATCAATGCAGCCAAGTAACATTTGGGCCAGTATTTTGTCATATAAGGATCAAGTGGAACGACACTTGGTACTACACGGGGTAAAGAGAGATAATCATGAAAGAATGGGCTACATCTAGAAATGATAAAAATTATGTTACCTTTTTTAAACCATACAAATGAATAAACAAGAATATGCTTCAAAGTTAAACCATGTACATATTTGTAGGTAGTGTGTTCTCTTTAGGTGCAGGTGTTAGGAAATTAAGATTGTGTCATGGAAATAAAGAAGAAATTCCTAAGATTTTTAGAAATGTTAAATATTTATTGAACGCTATAACGCTGCATCTCTTTTCTGTTTTGCGTTTTTAGGTTGGTTGAACTTTTGAAAACTGCAGCAGACTCTGTTAAGAAGGATCGGAACTTGCCTGCTGTGGGACTCGACCTCCTGCGTGTCTCTCTGAAAGAGGATGCCTTCGATCTGTTCTGGAGTGAAGCAGTGGAGAATGGTCTTCTCAAGGTCCAGTCAGGCCCCTGCAAGTTAGTGGAATTGCATCTTTCTATTGTATTGATATTGAAATTGATAATTTTGTAGAGTGCTTGATTGCTTGATTGTCCGAAGGCGCTAGAGTCCACTTGTTGATACCAGAAAAGAACACACATTTGCAATGCAATCGATCTTGCGTTTGTGAAAGTAAGAGCTATTGGTCATGTAAATTAAAATGTGTTTTACTTTTGTTTTTTTGTTTGCAGTCGTGTTCGTATTTGCATAGCACTATTGCTATTCGTAACTTGTCTACACAAAGATGAGTAAATGTGCAGTAGAATATCTCCTACAGAAGCATCTTAACCAAACTATCCCTTCATTTAAGTTCAATATTGTAGCCACTCCATCTACCGTGTAGCAGTTTCCTAACAGCTACCTGTTTGCAAGTTTATACAGCTGAAGCTCCTAGACTGGATTATATTTTTTATTCAAACCTCTTAACCCTTACGGGCCGAGTGTGACTGCTTTTAGGAGAGCTTGGTAGATGAAACCAATGTGCAAGTGAGGGAAGCGACAATAGCTGCCATCAAATAAGTGGGAGGGCAGAGAGAGAACAGGAGCAGACTGTTGGGAATGTACCACTTATTTTTTTCTTCTTCACTGTTTTGCTTTGTGTTGCAATATCTACTTGCATTCCAAGGAGGGAATTATACATGCTTCTTTTGGTTGCAACCTTACCATTGGGACATGAGTATAGTTTTTGGCCAATATTTTCAAGCATGTACATAGCAATCAAAAATGTCCAGATATAGTACGACGGTATCGTTGAGGACGGGATAGCATGTCAGCATTTCCTGTGAAATCACATCTGTTTTAAAGAATGCTGATTGAAAATGTTAATGAAAAAGAAAAGCCTTACCTCATTCTTCCTAGTTAACACAAGGCAAACAGCAGATATACGCCTCTTGCCCCCACCCAACACATGTTCAGCTACTGAGTCCCTGTAGTTTAAAGCAAGCAGTGTGTGTGGGGAGGGCATGTTAAACATGCAGACCATTAAATTAAATCCCCACCTCCAGCGAAGCTTGCCATGGGGTTGCGATCATCGGGAAGACACACACACACTCTCTCTCTTGTGAAATTGCAGCTGTAAATATTATATGACGACGGACGCATCTCTCCAGAGATGGGGAGCTCATGTACTCCATTTCACAGTGCAGGGACTATGGACAGCACAGCAGAAGAAGATGCACATCAACCTTCTGGAACTGATGGCTATCTTCATGGCAATGAAAGCATTCAAAGTACATTTGTGCAACAAGGTAGTGTTGATCTGGACGGAAAACATAACGGCCATGTACTACATACAGAAGCAGGGAGGTACACACTCTCCACAGTTGTCTCATTTGGCTCAGAGCATGTGGAAGAGGGCCATTCAGAGGAACATCTTCCTCATGGCGGAACACCTCCCAGGCACGGACAATCAGATGGCGGACCTGCTCAGCAGGCACAGCCACCAGATGCACGAGTGGGAGTTACATCCATCAGTACTCCGCCCGTACTTCCAGCAGTGGGGTCATCCAGAGATAGACCTATTCGCCACAAGGGAAAACGCAAAATGCCAAAGCTTTGCCGCCAGGTTCCCACACCCACAGTCGGAGGGAAATGCGATATGGATGAACTGGTCAGGCATATTTGCGTACGCTTTTCCCCCAGCACCGCTAATACCGCTAGTGGCACGCAAACTGAAGCAACACTCGAGGACTCTCATCCTGGTTGCTCCAACGTGGGCACGCCAACCATGGTACACCACGCTTCTAGAACTCTCCGCATCAAAGGCTGCACCTCACGCCCAGGCTTTTGACGCAGAGCCATGGCGACATTCAGCATCCAGATCCGCAACAGCTCAACCTGGCGATCTGGCTCCTGAAGTCTTAGAATTTGGCTACCTCAACCTGCCTCCTGACTGTATGGATATCATAAGGGAGGCAAGAAAGCCCACCACTAGAGCATGTTATGCGGCGAAATGGAAGCGTTTTGTCATTTATTGTGCCAACAACGACATTAATCCGCTAGATGCATCTACTCACAACATCATATGTTGTCTGTTATATCTATACAAATGCAATCTAGCCTATGCTTCCATTCGTATACATTTATCCGCAATAGCAGCTAATCTCCAAAACAGGCAGCATCTCTCACTTTTCAGAGTGCCTGCCATCAAGTCTTTTCTGGAGGGACTCAAGCGAGTTATTCCTCCCAGACACCCACCGGCACCTGTATGGAACCTGAATGTGGTCCTTACCAGACTGATGGGACCACCTTTTGAGCCTCTTCACTCCTGCGAGATACAATTCTTGACGTGGAAGGTGGCTTTCCTAATATCAATCACATCGCTACGACGAGTTGGTGTACTTCAAGCACTAACTATCCAAGAGCCATTCATACAGATTTACTCCAACAGGGTGGTGCTACGCACTAACCCTAAGTTTCTACCTAAAGTAGTTTCACAGTTCCATATGAATCAAACTATAGAACTGCCAGTGTTCTTCCAGAATCCAGATTCAGTGGCGGAGAGAATGCTCTACACACTAGACGTCAAAAGAGCTCTCATATATTACATAAATAGGACAAAAGATTTCAGGAAGACAAAAGAACTGTTTGTTGCCTTTTCCCCACAACACAAAGGCAACCCCATTTCAAAAGCAGGTATAGCCAGGTGGATCGTTAAATGCATACAGATTTGCTATCAAAAGGCTAAGCGCACATTAACGATTCCCCCAAGAGCCCACTCAACACGAAAGTTGGGGACTTCCATGGCTTTCCTTGGAAACATTCCTTTAGGTAGCTAGGACCTGAGGTACTAAAGAGAGTCTCTAAGGGCAGCAGCACAAATTGGCCCGGAGAGGGCCGACCAAACAGTCATTGTGCACTTAGGAGTGGGCAAACCACTCATTCCCTGCCCTGCCCACTCACCCTCAAAGCAGCAGGAAGCAGTATAAAATGATAACGCAAAGTTATTCGCACTGCTTAAAAGCAGTAGGGTGAACGCTCCTCAGCCATAGCGTAGGAGCCGCCACTGTATCTGTTCTTAGGAAAGTGAAGGAGGGATAGGCTTCCGACACTGAATGAGGTAGGTGAGAGTGTCTTATGATCTCAGAGGGCTTTGGAGTCACCACTGAGGAATACAGTATCGGTTTCAGGGAGACTCAGAAAACCCAGCCAGTCCTGAGTTGATTTAGTAGACTTTTCAGTAAAAACACTAGGTGGTTGGTTAAAAGGTAGCAATGTGCATTATTATGATGGACTTTATAATTTAATTATGAAAGAGCATCTGTTAAGTAATTGTGTACATGAGAAGTTGCATCAAGACCACCTGGTGTCGGAAGCTGGCACTTTATGTGGTATACCAGTAATTGGTTATATTGAGTAAAGAGTCAAGAGATTCCCCCAGAAGTGTACAGGGCTCAATGTAAACCCGAAGTGCTCTATTTGTAGTAGTGTGGTTGAGCAGTCTGAGGTCTAACACAGAGACATTTGTTATATACTCATTGCTTAATAAATGACGCAAAAGGCGAGCCGAAACCAATTTTATAAAAATAAGCTTCATTCAAGACTAATTTTAAGACCAAAAAATAAGTAAAAATGTAAGGATGGGTTTCATAAGAAATAGTTTTCCCTTCAAAAATTGGACACAAAGCAATTTTCAGTTGAGCAATGTTAACCTTTGGGAGGAAAACAAAAATGCAGTTTTGCATGTAAGTATACAACTTAGTCTTGGTTTTCAGGATAAAGAATCGGCACCAGTCCAGGTTCATGTAAGTAGCAAATCTCCACCTCCAGCAGGGGTGGCTGGGTGCAGGGTTCAAATTCGGAATCTGGAGCCAATGTTCTCCAATTGAGCAAGGGGGTAATTGAAGAGATGCTGCTCACAGGTCAGTAAAGCGATTTGGCAGCCCATGGGGTGGGGGGGGGGGGCACAAGGCCACACCAAACTTGACACCTTCAGCGGCACAGGGGCGGCCAGGTGCAAAGTGCCAACACAGTGTGGGACACGCAATACAAACCAATGGGGGAGATCGGTTTTGAAGAAAGGCTGCAGGCTTATGCCAGGGGGCTGAATGAATAAAACCCACAGCTTCCCAGGTAAGTAGAAATACTAGGGGACATAGGGACACTGTTGGTCGCTGACTTTCCAAGACCCAGGGGCTTTGGGTGCAGAGGTGTCCTCGGGCATCTGTAAAGGTAAAGTCTTACCAGGCAGGTCACGGTCGGGGGGAGTCTTCGAGTTGAAACTGCATGCGTCGAGGTGGAGTCCGGCAGGGGGTCAGCCCATGGTGAACTCTTGCTTAGAAGAGCTGGGGAACCTTCACAGAACCAATGTGCCATTTGGACTCTGGCCTTGAGCATCAGGTGCAGAGGTGGGTCTGGCGGTGGTTTTCCGGTTCCTCAGGGCAGAATTCTTCATTCTTTAAAGTTGGTTTCTTCTAGACCGGTCCGCTGTTGACGGGAGATCTTAATCTTTGTCAAAGGCAGGCAATCCTCCCAAGGCTTTGGAGGTCGCTGGGATGCAGGGCGGGTCATCTTTTGGCACCGGCTTGTTAAAGGTTGCAGACAGGCCGGTAGGGCTGGGGTCAAGTCAGTTGGTGTCTGCAGTCTTCTCTGCTGGTGCAATACTATAGTGTCAGGCCCACTTCTTGGGTCATGTCTGCCCCCGCCCCCGTTGGGGGCGGGGAAAGGCATAGCCCTAGCCCTGATTGGGTAACTCCCACTATCTTCAAGATGGTAGGCACTGAGAAACGTACTTCGCTTTGCCTCCTGCACCTGAAGGATTGAGTTGGCGAAGGGGGTACGGGGTGTGGGAGGGGGGAGGGAGGGGCGCACCTCCTTTTCTTACTAAGTTTTCCCGCTGGTTCTCCATTAAAAGTGGGGGGTTTGAATCGGGGGTTGTCATCTGCTGCAAGCAGCAGAGGCTGGGGCTGCATTACAAAATCAGCATGGCCTTTTAAGTTCCCTTTTGAGCACTGTGCTCATCTTGGGGGAAGAGGTGTAACACCTTCACCCAAGATGTGCTTTGTTTCCTGCCTCGGAGAGCAGGGGGCTTTCGACCCCGGGGTCCAGAAACTTGTCTGGAGTTGGCAGGCTTCTTACAGCCAGTCTGAGACCACACTAGGGTTGGTAGGTTTTTAGGGGACAGCTCTGAGGTGACCCTGGGTATATGTTTAAATAAATACAACACTAGCATCAGTCAGGATTTATTGAGAGGTACCAAATACTCCTGGGTTCAGTAAAACCATCATGGTGCCGAGTTGTTGAGTTTCCAGCCCATGTATTCTCTATGGCTTCACTGGAACTTACAATATTAAGAATAGACTTAATTATTGTTGGGGCATAGCGACTCATGCATATATGCCCACACCTTAGATATAGTGCACCCTGCCCTAGGGCTTGTAAGGCCTGTAGAGGGGTGACTTACGTATACCTTAGGTAGTTCTGCTTGGCATGGCACACAGACCGTGTGCCATGTCGATGTTGTTGTTTTTTCTCGGCACCAAGGCATGCAGGCTGCAGTGGCAGTTTGCATGGCCTTGGTGAGGTCACCTTACGGAGACCCCTTCAATCCCAATGCACAGATACCAGGCTACCATTTACTAGGGACTTACTAGGGGGTCTGAAGTGCCACTCATGGTACAGTTTTTAGGGAAGGAGCTTTTGCACAGGGGGACCTGGTGGGCAGGTACCCGGTGCACTTGCAATTAAAACCACATAATTTTCCAGACAAATCATGTCAAACCAAGCACTTCCTCACACCTAGGGCCTGTCTCCCTCTAACAGTTGGGGAAGAAGGCTGATCATTGGGTAAAAACAAGAGGGTCCGAATCTAGGCATGGTGTGGGTGACCAGAAAAAGGGGTGTAAGAAAGTAGCTCTGTATATACTGGACCAAATTAAGGTACAGTGTGCACAGAGTCCACAGTCCCCAGAGGTTTGGCAGAGGCTAAAGTTAGATATATCCTTACTCTTGAAAGTGGTAGCTTGGTCGAGAGGTAAGGCAGTATCCGAGGACAGTGTAAAGCATTTGTTGTACACACTCAGTCAGCAAATGGTCTCACACACTCAAGAACTGAACTCTAGGCCAATTGTTTTGTATCAAAATATATAGTTTTATTTTAGAACCAACAATAGGTATCAAAATATACTTTCTCAGAATGAGTTACTTTAGTTAAATACTTTTCAAATAGGCAATAGACTTTTGATTACAATAGTTATATGCAATAAATTACTTTATGGATTACTTTTTTAACCACAGGACTGGATCCTACATTCAGTCCTGGGACATCTCCTGTAAACAATTGAGTAAAAGCGTTTTGGTTACAGTTATGATTTTTAAGGAATATTATTGAATTTTAAAAGTTGACACTTAGAAACTTTTTCACATAGAATCATCAATGTTATCCTATAAGAGGAAATTGATTACGTATTTGTATCGTGCATGGCTACCCGCAGGCATCCCAGCGCTTTCGACAACGTTCATTCACCAAAGCTAGACGAACAGTAGAGTTTTCAGGATCTTCCTGAAACTAAGATGGTTGCTTTCCATTCTGATGTAGAGTGGAAGATTGTTCCTAAGTTTTGAGGCCTGTAGGGAGAAGCGTCGACCACCCATACGCACTCTCCTTATTTTAGGGATTGTCAAGAGATTTTTATTAGAGGATCTTAATTCCAGACCAGGGGAGTACGGGCAGAATAATGATTGCATCAATGCGGGTGCTGTTTTATGAACTACTTTATGGACCGTGACTAGAGCTTTAAATTCGATCCTTTGTTGCACTGGAAGCCAGTGCAACTGGCGGAGTGCGGGTTTGGCAGATGTTCTCCGTGAGACGTTCAACAACATACGAGCAGCGCAATTCTGCGCAGTCTGCAGTATCTTAATTGTCCCTTGAGGGGCACCTAGATATAATGCATTAGAATAATCTAGGCGTGATAAGATCAGCGCCTGAACTAGGATCCTTCTGGCTTCGAAGGGGAGGAGGATGATAATTTTCCTCAGAAGCCTCATGAGTGCATAGCATGTGGCAGCTACCGTCCGGGCCTGTACTGAGAAGTTAAGAGCTGGGTCCATCCACACCCCAAGACTCTTGATTTGGGTCTTGGGCTTGGGTGGTTGGCCCAGGCTGTCCGGCCACCATTCCTCCACTGTGGTAGGTGCCTTGTATCCCAGCATCATCACCTCCGTTTTTGCCCCATTAAGTTTTAGGAAGGATTCATCCGAACTTTATTAAGGCAAATGGAGAGGTTTTCAAAGGGGGCATCATGCGTGGTTAATGAGATAATCAATTATGTGTCATCTGCGTATGTGACAAGTTGTACTCCCCAGGGAAGCACCACCTCAGCCAAAGGCCTCATATAAATATTAAATAAGGTGGGGCTGAGGGACGAACCCTGGGGAACACCGCAGTTAAGACACATTTGGGGGAAGGAAGCCTCGTTTTCAAAGACCACAAAGGTCCTATCAGACAGGAAGGAATGCAGCCACTGTAGTGCGCGGCCCGAGAAACCAACTTCCCCAAGCCTGTGAAGCAGGATGGAGTGGTTCACGGTGTCGAAGGCGGCGCTCAGGTCTAATAGTAGTATGGCCGCATGGTTACCATTGTCTATGATCTTCCTTGCTTCCTCAACCACTGCAATGAGAGCTGTTTCAGTGCCCTGGTTTCTCCGAAACCCTGTCTGAGTGGCATGAAAGGAGTCGTTTTCCTCCAGAAAAGTAGCCAATAGAGAATTGACATATTTCTCCGTGAGTTTACTGATAGTGGGCAAAAGGGAGATGGGGCGGTAGTTTGCCCAATCTTCAGGGTGAAGGTTAGAGTTCTTCAACAGGCCTTAACTTTAGCCTGTTTCCAAGTAGACTGCACCAGGCCTGAGGCCAGAGAGGCATTAATACCTCCTGAATAACTGGGGCCACAGTGTCTGATACAAGGTTTAATATGGTAGGGGTGCAGGATCATTCGGGGAGCCTGATTTTAAATTACTTAGGTCTATCGGATCAAATTCCTTCAGTTGGGTCAGAGCCATGTGGGCTAAAGGAGGAGATTCAATAGGAATATTTTGGAAGGATGAATATATGGTGGCCACTTTAGTGAAAAAGAATTTTGCCAGTTCCTCACATCGCACCTGTGCAAGTCCTGGGTCTTCAATGGGGGAAGGAGGGGTGACCAAGGATTTAAAACATTTCTCTCGGGGAGTTGGCGGCTGTACTAATTTTTGTCTGAAAGTAATTGGATTGGGTGATTTTAATCTCCTTTTTATACTTTTTCAAGGCAAGTTTGTAGTTGGCCTTATCGGTTTCAGAGTAGTGTTTTCTCCACTGTCTTTCCTGTTGTTTACATACTAGCTTCAATAGTTTCAAGTCAGGCGTGTACCCGGCTTTCTTATTCTCCTCACTTCAATTCAATCTTAGGAAGAGTGAGGTCCAAGGAAGCATCTACCCACTGAGTGAAAGACATATCAGCTTGCAGAGGGTCATTGGAAATTTTGGGTGAGGTGTTCTTGAGGTTAATGTCCCAGGGTTCTATTTGGAGTTTAGACCAGACCCGACAAAACTTTTTCGAGAGTGTAGCATGTTCAGCTTGCTTCTGAGAGGGCATGGAAAACAGTAATAATGAGTGATCAGACCAGGGCACCCTAATAACATTGTCGTAGCTAAGAGTGTCTACATTGGTGTAGCAATGATCCAGGATATGTCCTGCAGTACATGTAGAGTCTGTTACTAGCTGTTTCAGATGAAGAACTTCCAGACCGGTAGTCAAATTTATGCAGGCCGGCGGGTCAGATTCATCTGCATGGATGTTAAAATCTCCCAAGATGGTAAAGTTGGGGGTAGTGCTAGAGTAATTTATAGCTGTACAAGAGCGGTCTTCACAAAGTTGGACATACGGACTCGGGGGTCTATAGAACAAGACTCCAGAGAAGGTGCAGATAGGAGAAAAGGAGATCGCAAATGTAAAGCTTTCAGCTCCAGAGATTGAGAGGTTTTCTATTCGACATCCTAGTGTGTTCCTAAATATGATGGCAATCCCTCCCCCCGACCATCAGGTCGGTCTTGTCTATGTATTGCATAATTGGAGGGTAAAGCGCGTACAATATCCGATTGGGAGCTTTCATTTGTTCAAGTTTCCGTAAGGAAAAGTACATCTAAATCTCGTTCCTCCACAAGCAGAGCGAGCTCAGTCGCATGTTTTGGTAAGGAACGACAATTAAGTAAAGCCAGTCGGTATTTATCAGCACCAACCCCCATGCAACATGGTTTATCAGGGAAGAGATTATATCTGCATCCAGTACAGGAATTAGGGGCGCAAGTGTGAGCACCCAATGTGATACAGTTAGGAGTTACACCTTTCTTCAGATTAATCAGGTCATTACGACTATACGTGAGAGTGGGTCTCACCTGTGTCGCAAAGGTTAGCTCCGTGGCCCCTGGTCCCGGTCTGGCCCGGACGGGCACAGACGGGCTTTCCTTAGGCGCGATGTTGGCGCGTCCGCTGCGCGGAGGCATGGACGTATGGTTAAATACTAGTGCTGAGTGCCTTGCGCCTGAGCAGCTAGACTGCACCCAACACGGGAGATACCTCCCTAAGATGGCCGCCGCGTTCCTTGCACTTCGCCTCCGAAGATCGAGGCCGGACTGAGCCCTAAATCGAGGAATAAGTGATTTAAAAATGCCACCAAGGCTAAAGAAATAGTATAACACAAATGTTCGAGGCATATGGGCTGCAGATGGTACATTATGAATAGATCGCCATCTGGTGTTGGGCTTGGATGATTGCACTTGTTTTTCTCTTGGAGAAGTCTTTTGTCGTCACGAGACTGGTGACTCCTCCTTTGGGTGCTAGTGCGCATGGGCATCGGCTCCATCCTTCGATTGTTTTTTCCCGCCATCGGGTTCGGATGAAGATCGAAGCGCTCCAGATCGACTTCGAGAAAAAGTGATATTTCGGCGCGTATTCCCTTTCCAATTCGACGGTATTGTTATCGAACGCGATTTCATTTCCATTCTGACGCGTTTCGACTCAAACAATAAAACATTTTCTTCTACGTCGACGAGACCGGGGAGGCCTTTCTCGACGTAGTCCTGTCCGGAGTCCATGGAAAGGACTCCATTTAAGAAATGTCCAACGTGTGGTGCTAAGTTCCCACACAAGGGCCTACACTAGGTGTGCAATCTCTGCCTATCGCCTGAACATGAATCCAGGGACTGCGAAGCCTGCGCAGCGTTCTCCTCCAAGTCGACGATTAGAAACCGTCGAGCCCGAAGACACGAGGTTTCAAGAATGCAGTCGGAGGCAATCCCGGAGCTGATCGAAGACCAACACCTCGAAGAAGAGGAACATGAAGACGAGTCGGGGTCGGAAGGGGACGAGTCTGATGTCGAGGAAATCGACGTTCAACAAACCGTAAGTGACGACGTCCCCTTACCAAAAAACTGACCCCGTGTGGTACCGACCCCGCCTTCGAGCCCGGTCAGACCACCGAAGAAAGTTTCCGACGCTCCGCCTTCGGGCCCGGCAACAAAACCGAAACAGAAACCGAAACTCTCGGCCTCCCACCATGTCGGATCCGAGAAACGGTCGACATCGACACCGAAGCTCCATACAAAGGAAAGCTCGGCATCGAAACATTCCATGTCGAAACCGAAACATGCTTCGACGTCGAAGACTTACTCGACACCGAAAAAATCGGAATCGAGCAAATTCTCGGTGCCAAAAATACAGAACATTGACGGTCAGAAGCAAAGGCACCTTTCGGAACCAAAAACTTCGGTACCGACACAGGAGTAGCAGACAGATCCAAAACAAAAGACTTTGTTTATCGATCCGCAAACTGGCAAAGTGGTGACAAAATCACCGAAAAAGAGGAAGAATGAAATAGATGACAAAGCTCCTCCTCCTAAAAAGAGAACAATGGGACAAATACAACCCCCCCTCTTTCTCCTCAGCCTAGAGACTCACCCTCTTCTCCTATTCCTCACACTAGGCCAGCTATTCCTCCACCTTCTACACCAAGACCATCTACACCTCAAACAGATGTAGACAGTGATGCAGGGGAGGGAGAACCTCATGGAGATGACGACACTATCCCAGATGAGGAAGACCCATGGGAAAATTATGATGCAGGGTCAGACGATGATAACAACCCACAATTATACCCCTCAAAACGTTCACCACCTGATGATAATACAGGTTTTGTTCAGTTGATTAATAGGGCAGCTAAATACCATAAAGTAGATTTACATACAGAACCTCAAATAGAGGATTTCCTTTTAGAAACGCTACCTGCTGCACAAAGAACATCAGGCACACTACCTATGCTAAAGGGTCTTCTCAATCACACAGCAGACATATTCAAAGACCCTGTGAGGGCTAGGGTTTAAACCCAAGAATTGATAAAAAATATAAGGCAGCCCCAAAGGACCCAATATTTATCAAAGGACAAGTACCTCTGGACTCGCTTGTAGTTACAAACGCTAGTAAAAGAGCAAATTCATTATCTACAGGAGAAGCTCCTCCTCCTGATAAAGAGTCCAAGCTAATAGATGCATCAGGCAAAAGGGTAGCATCCCAAGCAGCAAACAGCTGGTGCATAGCTAATACACAAGCGCTACTAGCACGTTATGATAGAGCGCATTATGATGAGTTAGAAAAGCTCATCACACATCTCCCTAAGGAACATCAAAAAAGGGCAGACCAGCTTATACAGGAAGGGAAGATAATAACTGACACTTCCATTAAGTGCGCATTAGACGCAGCAGACACTGCAGCAAGATCCATCAACACCAGTATCATGTTAAGAAGACATGCATGGCTTAGGGTCTCAGGGTTCAAACAAGAAGTACAAACCTCTTTATTGAACCAACCTTTTGACCAAAAAACACTTTTCGGCTCAGGAACAGATGAGACTTTAGAAAAGATGAAAAAAGACACAGAAACGGCTAAATCAATGAGAGCATTACAACAGCCAACTCAAAGGGGTTCCTTTCGTAGGTCCACCTATAGAGGGGTGGTCATAAAATACAGGCACAAGCCAACAATCTACCTCTTTTACACCAACATCACCCAGAGGTAATTCAAGAGGCAGTTACAGAGGTAACAACAACAAGGGTAGAGGTCACGGAAATAATAACAACCGCAACTCCCCAACCCCAAAACAGTGACTTAATACAACTCCCCCCCGACCATATAACTCCGGTCGGGGGACGTTTATCACAGTTCCTACCTGTCTGGGAAAACATCACATCAGACAGGTGGGTGAGACAGATTATCCAACATGGTTATTGCCTGGAACTCACAGCTACATCACCAAACATCCCCCCCAGACAGCGTCCAATGAGTCAAGATCATCTAATATTGTTAAAACAAGAAGTACTATCACTGCTACAAAAGCATGCCATAGAGAAGGTTCCAAAACACCAGCAAGGGACAGGAGTATACTCTCTATACTTCCTAATTCCCCAAAAAGAAGGGTCTCTAAGACCAATCTTAGACCTCAGACATCTCAATGCATACATAAACTCGGGAACATTTCCACTTGGTCACGCTCCAACAAGTACTTCCTTTACTGAAGAAAGGGGACTTTCTTTCTACACTGGATCTAAAAGACGCTTACTTTCACATCCCAATTCACCAAGCCCTCAGAAAATACCTCAGGTTTGTAGTAGAAGGACAACATTATCAGTTCAAAGTCCTTCCATTTAGGGTCACAACAGCACCAAGGGTGTTCACAAAATGCCTAGCAGTAGTTGCGATTCAGAAAAGGGGGTGGTGATGAACAGAGTGTCTGAATTAAGCAGACCACTCTTACCCAGTCCAAAGATCAGGGCTTGATCCATCACCGTTATTTAGCTCACTGCACCATCCCAGCTCAGAACCTGGCTATATGCAAATTAGTCTGTCCCTGGCCCAGTGCATCATGAGAACAGGGCAGACCAAACTACCAAGCCAATTCTTCACCAGAAAGGAGACAAGCTTCCGGGGACCGGTTTCTGGCATTTCAGCCGTCGTCGGCCCGGCTTGCTTGAATCCTGATGGTGCAGTGAGCAAGGGACTCATGTCTGAGTATACCCTGCCACACCTATAGTGGCCAAAAACGATTCAGAAAAGGGGGTGGTGATGAACAGAGTGTCTGAATTAAGCAGACCACTCTTACCCAGTCCAAGGATCAGGGCTTGATCCATCACCGTTATTTAGCTCACTGCACCATCCCAGCTCAGAACCTGGCTATATGCAAATTAGTCTGTCCCTGGCCCTGTGCATCATGGGAACAGGGCAGACCACACTACCAAGCCAATTCTTCACCAGAAAGGAGACAAGCTTCCGGGGACCGGTTTCTGGCATTTCAGCCGTCGTCGGCCCGGCTTGCTTGAATCCTGATGGTGCAGTGAGCAAGGGACTCATGTCGGAGTATACCCTGCCACACCTATAGTGGCCAAATCTTAGTAGTTGCAGCACACCTAAGAAGACAAGAAATGCATGTCTTCCCTTACTTGGACGATTGGCTAATAAAAGCCAAGTCACAGGAAGAATGTCTTCAGAACACACAAAAGACCATTCAATTGCTGCACCAGCTAGGGTTTACGGTGAACTACACAAAATCCCACCTACAACCAAACAAAATTCAACAATACCTAGAATCTACTATAGACACAGAAAAAGCCAAAGTATACCCCAATCCAGTCAGGATCCAAACAATGATCATGTTGATCCAAAAATTTCAACCACAACACTCACTAACAGCTCGAGTGTTCATGCAGCTGTTAGGGATGATGTCCTCATGCATACTGCTTATACCACATGCCAGACTACAAATGCGTCCACTGCAAAAGTGTCTAGCGACACAGTGGAATCAGGCTCAAGGTCAGATTACAGATCTGGTGTTGGTAGACGACCGCACACATCGCTCTCTGAAGTGGTGGAACACAACAAACATTTCCAAGGAACGGTCGTTCCTAGAACCGATTCCACAAGTGATACTAACAGCGGATGCATCGCTCACCGGATGGGGAGCGCATATGGAGAAATATACAGTACAGGGAAAATGGAGTGTACAGCAAAAAAGACTGCACATCAATAATCTAGAACTACTAGCAGTGTTTCTTGCATTAAAAGCTTTCCAGATGCAAATCCTCAACAAAGCAGTCCTGATCAGAACAGACAACATGACTGCAATGTATTATATTAAAAAACAAGGGGGGACACACTCTCTCCAACTATCCAGACTAGCACAGGACATTTGGAGATGGGCCATTCCTCAAAAGATCTATCTGTTAGCCGAACACCTACCAGGAGTTCAAAATCGGATATCAGACATCCTAAGCAGAGAGTCAGAACAAATACACGAATGGGAACTGCACAACCAAATACTGCACTTCCAAAGATGGGGACAACCAGAGATGGATCTCTTTGCCACTCATCAGAACGCAAAATGCCAAAACTTTGCATCCAGGTACCCACACCACCTGTTCCAGGGCTATGCTCTATGGATAAATTGCTCCAACAAATTTGCTTACACTTTTCCCCCTCTCCCACTAATTCCATTAGTGGTTCGGAAACTGCAGCAACACTCAATGACAATGATACTAATAGCACCCACGTGGGCAAGACAGCCATGGTTCACCACGCTACTGCAACTCTCACAGGTGCCACATCAAAAGCTGAGATTATTACCCATGCTCCTTACACAGAACCATGGAGAAATAATGCACCCAGATCCCAAACAATTGAACCTAGCGATCTGGCTCCTGAGGTCATAGAATTTGGATACTTAGATTTACCTCTAGACTGTATGGAAATCATTAAGCAAGCAAGACGTCCTACCACCAGAGCATGCTATGCAGCAAAGTGGAAAAGGTTTGCTGTACACTGTAACAGTAACAACATCAACCCTCTGGACGCATCCACTAAACAGATTATTTGCTATTTACTACACTTGCAGCAATGTAACCTTGCCTACACCTCTATTAGAGTACATCTTGCAGCTATAGCGGCGTACCTACAAAACAGACAACATCTTTCCCTGTTTAAAGTACCAGCAATAAAAGCTTCCATGGAAAGCCTCAAAAGAGTCATTCCACCAAGACTACCACCTGCCCCAGTCTGGAATCTCAACATAGTACTTACCAGACTAATGGGACCAACTTTCGAACCTATGCATAGGTGTGAAATACAATTCCTCACATGGAAGGTGGCCTTTCTTATAGCTATTACTGCACTCAGAAGAGTAAGTGAGTTGCAAGCATTTACAATACAAGAACCATTTATGCAGCTACACCAAAATAAAGTGGTTCTTAGAACAAACCCAAAATTCTTGCCTAAAGTAATTTCAGCATTCCACATCAACCAGCCAGTGGAACTACCAGTATTCTTTCCAAAACCACAGACGGTAGCAGAAAGAGCCCTACATACATTAGATGTCAGAAGGGCAATATTGTACTACATAGAAAGAACACCAACGTTCAGAAAGACAAAACAACTATTTGTAGCGTTTTCTCCTACACATAAGGGCAATCCTATCTCTAAAGCAGGCATTGCCAGGTGGATTGTAAAATGTATACAAATATGCTACTTAAAAGCAAAGAGGACATTAACTGTTCCTCCTAGAGCTCACTCTACACATAAACTAGGAGCATCCATGGCATTCTTAGGAAACATTCCCCTAGATGACCTATGCAAAGCAGCTACCTGGGTTACACCGCATACCTTCACAAAACACTACTGTGTAGATGTGCAGGCAACACAACAGGCTAGAGTGGGACAAGCTGTACTAAAGACTTTATTTCAGACTGTTGCAACAGACACTGGTGGCCACCGCTAGGGAGATAACTGCTGTATAGTCTATTCATAATGTACCATCTGCAGCCCATATGCCTCGAACGGAATATGCTACTTACCAGTATGCATCTGTTCTTGGCATAGAGGGCTGCAGAGTGGTACATGCCCTCCCAGCCTCCCCGGAAACCTGTGTCTGTTCCAACACTATCTTATTTAGATACACTTACATGGGCATTTTTATCTGTATTCTATCATACTACTCCATCTAACCCTACTATGGCAAAACAATCTAAGGATGGAGCCGATGGCCATGCGCACTAGCACCCAAAGGAGGAGTCACCAGTCTCGTGACGACTAAAGACTTCTCCAAGAGAAAAACAAGTGCAATCATCCGAGCCCAACACCAGATGGCGATCTATTCATAATGTACCACTCTGCAGCCCTCTATGCCAAGAACAGATGCATACTGGTAAGTAGCATATTCCTTTTAAACAATGTTTTAAAAACGAAGCTGAAATGGAGTTCAGATTGTGCAGGGGCAGTGTGTGTCTCCCGGCTTCCGCCTCAGGAGAATAAGCGTGTCTGAATTCAATTAGCAGGTAAGTAGTGTTATCGTTACTTTTTCTTACTCCGTGTTGGATCCTTGATCCAGCACTGGTGCATCTCCTGTAAACAATTGAAAGAATGAGTTTAGGTCATACAGGCGATTTTTAAGGAATATTTGTAAGCTTAAAAAATTGACAGAAACTTTTCTGGTGAAAACCAGACAATGGATTCCTAACGAGGAATATTGAGTTTACAGTAAATCACGGTTATAGTTACTTTTCAGGTTCAGTGCTGGGATGAAAGATACAGCACTGGGATCTCTCCTGCTAACAGGTGAATAATTCGGAATTTGTTGTTCGGCTGTTTTTTTGTGAATATTTTAAAGTTTAAAAACTCCACACTTAAAAGAATTTCCAAGTGAAACCAGTCAATGTTACCCTATGGAAGAAAAGTGAGGTATCGCCTTTTGGGTAAGTACTAGACTGGCAGAGTTAAGGTTCTGGGCATAGACTCTGAGGTCTCCCAGGGTCAGGTAGGTACAGATGTTACACCTTCAGCGGCAAAGGGGCAGCCGGGTGCAGAGAGATTAGGCCCAATGTTATCCTATGGGAGGCAGGGAACATTTGGTTGGTGGCTGCTAGCAAGCAGGCCAAGCTGCGAGTGTGGGAGCTGGGCTCCTGCTCACTTGTTCAGGACAAATGAGGAAGTAGATTAGGACAGAGGTTGCACTCCCAGGGACACTCGGGTGACTGGGTGCAGGGTGCTTTTGAGCCTTCGGGCGCTCAATGTTATTCAATAGGAAAGCTGGAAGTTGAACAAAGGCTGCAGGCTCAGGGATGGAGATTCTTCAGGAGCGACCACCACTTCGAGAGGTAAGTTGGAATCTTGGAGGATAGGTAGGCACCCAGGAGTTGGGCACAAGAGGCCGTGGGGCGCCGGGTGCAGGGGTGTCTTTTGACGTCCGGAAATCTTAATCTCTGCTGGTCGTGGTTGGAGGGGGTCACTTGTTGTGAGACTGCAGGCGTCGTCGGGGTCGTCGAGGAGGGTCCTTGGGCACTGGATTCGTGGTCATAATCGCCAGGGGGACGTCCTCGTGGTCTTTGTTCACTCAGGCATAGGCCGGGCTCGACAGGTGCAGAGTTTGCTGGATTTGCGGTCCCTGGCTGGCACCAGGGGTGTTGCTGTTTAAGCAGAACCTCTGCTCATGGGAGTCCCAGTCTTTAAGATGATCAAGGCAGGCTGGTCATCCGGAGTTTTCGAGGTTGCTGTCCGCAGGAGACGCCGGGGTTTAGCAGTTTCAAGGATCATCAGGCCTGTAGAGCTGGGGTCAAGTCAGTTGATGTTGTCCTCTTGTTAGCAGCTGCACTGCAGTCTTCTTCATCTTGGTCTTCTTGCTTGTTTCAATTCGGGATCTGAAGAAGGGAGGTTCAAGGTGCCCCTAAATACTAAATTTAGGGGCTTTACTGGGAGGGCAAGGGCAGGAACCAATGGGTCCCTGTCCTGGGATTAGTACACCCCCTATCCTTCTCCTCTCCTGTGGGAGGGGGGCAGGGACTTAGCTCTGATTGGGTAGGGCTCCCCATCCTCAAGATGGCGGTAGCCCAGAGTTGCGCTTCACCTCTCCTCTCCCACGTGAGGGGAGGAGTTGGCACTGGCTGACACACCCCCTTTCCTCACTATGGGTTTCCCGCCTGTCTTCCCGCCAGAGTGGGGGTCAGAACCGGTGGGCGCCAGTTGCTCAGTACAGCAATTGGCCTGGGGAAGCTCACAAAAGGCGGCATGCCTTTGAAGCTTCCCCTGCCCATCCTGGGGGAGGAGGCTTGGCACCTCGTCCCAGGATAGGCATTGTTTCAGGCCCCCCCCCCCCCCCCTGCCCCCCCCCCCCGAGAGCGGCAAGCTCTAGACCCAGGGGTCCAGAAACCTGTCTGGTGGTGGCAGCCTCGGTAGCCACGCAGTCAAGACACTGGGAATTGGTTAGGTTTGAGGGGGCATCTCTAAAATGCCCTCTGTAGTGCATTTGGCATTAAATCCCACGCTGACATCAGTGTGGGTTTAATGTGCTGGGAAGTTTGATATCAAACTTCTCAGTCTTCAGTGTAGCCATTATGGTGCTGTGGAGTTCGTAATGACAATCTCTTAGCACCATATACTCTTAATGGTATCACTGCACTTACAGTGCCCAGCGCCTGATGCAGTGACGCGATGCTTATGGATCTCAAACCTCTTTCTCCGGCTGCACTCGACCACTCCATGTCCGGAATCCCGCGCTTCACAGAACACGGCTGTGATCCTCCCGATGGGTACCCACCAGCAGAGGACCGCCACAGCTGGCGACGTGACTCTGGCCGACGAAGCAGGACCAGCAAAGGCGATCGCCAGAACAGCACTAGATATAAAGCACCCCCGCAGGCAGCAGGAACTAGCACAGCGGCGACTGTTAGAGCCACCAAAGGTGGAGGCAACTCGTTGGGCAACCAGGGATCAAACCTGGGGTGGTTGACTTGCATGTAGAGGGGCAGAGACGTCCAGTATCGTGCGGCAAGAAATACAGAAGAAGCGTTGTTAAGGTAAGCGTGGGAAGGATTCAATATGCTTGTAGCGTTATGGGCCCTGGCATATTGATGCGGCAACTGTGAAGAACTTACTTGTATGGCTCAGATGCCTTGCCTATTCCTAGGTGGATGCAGAAACACCGATTATAGAGTAGCCGTAAGTCGGTGCACATAGTGTCCGGGGCCAGCTCTTCTCGGTCTATCGGCGTCCTTGAAGGCGAGGACGAAAACCTCCACTGGTATAATGTATCTGCGTGGCTTATTGCTGCCACCCCCTATGCATGTAGAGCTACCTGCAGCCCACGATGGAACGAGAAGCTGGATTAGCGGGCGGGTCTGTAGCGCCTGGCTAGAGCAGGCAGCAATAAGAAAAAACAAGCTCTCGCCGTTTAAGTGAAAGCGCGATGAAAAAATAAACAAGCTACGCCCTGTCTCCTTTTTGGACAGCCCATCCGGACTGGATCTCATGGCTTGTTTATATAACATGCCTCCTTGATTGAAGTAATTGCTTAACGACTGCCGTGAAGCAGGCTATCCTGTCCGGATGGACCGGACCAAAAGCCGAAAGGGAGGCAACGCAAACAGCTCCTTTCCAATGGCAGCCCACCGTTTAGCATAAACGGTGACGCCAGACAATGGAAATGAGGGGTGGGGCTTTAAGCCCCATTCTGAAATCCCTCTCACAATATCTCTCGCCAACAAGCAGCGCAAGGCTGCAACGCTAGGTGAGACCTAAAAATGACTTTCTCGTTCACTGCAAAAGGAGGCACACCACAGGGAAGAGGATCGCAGTATTGCATATTAAACAGCCACAAAACTGCATGTGCTGACTGTGCGTGGGTATTCAGGAAATAAACAAAGGGCCTGGAATGCAAGGTTTCTGGAATGCGAAATGCGGGACCGCAGTGCGACAGGGATTGAAAAACAGCGAGCTCGAGCAAGAGAACTCTTGCAGATCCAAGTGCGAACAGTACAGCACTGAATGCCACCATGCTAATCAGAGTTACCCAGCAAGTAAGCCATTATTCAAATTTCGCATGCCTCACGTAGTTTCACACTTCTGTACATTCTCGAAATGCTTACCTCATAGTTACATTAATCAGCAAACATAAACCGCTCCCATGACCTTACTCTTTCAAGGCTCGAAATCATCCAGGTTCAACACCTTCCATACTTCAGTTGACTACAGGTTGTAGCTGCCAGCTCACTCACCAGGAAGCTTTGTAATGCAGTAAAAGTCAACTCTAATCTTGTCTCCAGAATATGAATAAGGAGACTGCATACATTTGAAAGTCTAAAATGCCCCTCACATTGAGTAAACCGCAGGCCAGCTGGTAGAAAAGACACTGGTGGGGCTCCCAGGGCTTTTCCCTTAAACGGTCTTCCTCTCTTCTATTAGTAGGCTTTCCTCCTCCTTTTACTCTTTGCACTTCTTTTCATTTTGACTTGACATTTTTACTCACAGGTAAGTTCTCCTATCGTCACCATTGTTGCAATCAATAAAAGATCGTTTGTAGGCAGGTCACATAGGTTTGCAGGTTACAGATGTAATATAAATGTAATATCAATGCCCCGGCATGGGCAGCCTCCTGCTACTCAGCGTGCGCCATCCACCTGATCACTCAGGCATACATACACATTCTGTGACATCTCACATACACAAGCTGAGCAACTGGGATCATGGCAATTAGGGAGATGCTGCATTATACCTCATTCAAGATATAACACCTGCCTTTTTAATTAGCCAACATACCAAACACACGACTAGACAGACAGACAGACCTCCCCCCTCGCCACCCCCCGTGGGTAACAGTGAGCTTTACAGGTACTCGTAATAGTACACTTAGCATTTCAAGCAGGTTGAGAATAGGTTCTAAACCTTTAATACTTACAATAACCCTAGTCTTCACTTGCGCATCAACTACTTTGTTGTGCTTGCCGTTGCATTTTCGAGTTCTTAGATTCTTTTAAGTCTTGATATACAAGTTCTCACTCGAGCTTTCTAGACCAGGAGTAGCTCTAAAACTTTGTCTACTGAATGCAATGACTAATTTGTTGTGAGTCTTTGAAATATGTTCAGAAACAATATCAAGCCGACCCTGATTACCTCTGCTGTAGTTGAGGCAACAAACACTATACCAAATACCCAATTATTCTTTTACCATTAAAAGAATCAATTATCTTTCCAAGCTCTGAAAAAAAAGAGTTTCCTAATTACTCTATTCATGGTCTTTTCAGTAAAAACTACAGAAATCACAAAAGCGCACTTAACAAAGGAGATTGGTTCGATCTCAGGGGCTCAGTTGGTCACTCTTGCTAGACTGTCGTGGATGTCCTGTGATAGCATTGTTTAGTAGTAAAACCAACTGGTAATCAAAAACGAATGTGTCCACACCAATAATTATTCTGCATACCTGCAGCTTTGTCAGCTTGTACATTGGTCAGAAAACAGTTAATGAAAATGACACCAACATTTGACCAACACTTCCTCATGATCTACATCCAGTTCACCTTGCCACTGAGGCACCTCTGGTGTATTGACGTGGCCTGAGCCATAACACACTGCTACAAATGTCTTCCTTTTTTATAAGTGTATCTTGTGAGAGGTCTGTCGCCACGAAGACTTAAGAATCCTTGTAATGAAAGGATCCATTATGCTTCCTCACCACAGTAATTATAATCTAGTGGCACCGGAAATGCCATTAATTGGCCGTGGAGTAGTCTGGCTTTCTGGCAGTCCTTAAATTGGATCCGGTGGGCCTGTTTAAAACTAAGGGAGGAGCAAATTGTAGGCCTTTTAATTCTGGTTTGAACGTGGTTCGAGAACTGAGTAGGTCATAGGCTTCCATGCCCTCTGGGACACCTAACGAGCTAACATTGGTTCTTCGGCTTCGGTCCATCACCTCCACCAGTTTCTTCTTCACTTGCCATAGTTCCAGACCACAATCTGGGCCACTGCTAATACTTTTTTTTTTTTTTTAAACCTTTATTTTAGCATTCAGTAGAAAGACAAGCATGGACCTACAATTGCGGGGGACGGCCGCTAGACAAATTAAAATTCGGTAACATCACAATACGACACAGCTCAGCAGCCGACAACCCAAAGGTCCGGCAGCATTTGAATTGAATTGAATTGAAAAATAATTTGTATTGCGCAGAACAATAACCCGCAGGTATCAAGGCGCCTAGCAAAAGGTCAGGAAAGACCAGGAAAAAAGAAACATTAAGACCTTAGACATATGCTTGCTTGAAGAGAAAGGTTTTTAAGGCAGTGCGAAAGTTCTGTAGGGACAGGAGGGATCTCAGATCCAAAGGAAGTTCGTTCCACCACTTAGGAGCAAGGGTGGAGAAGGCTCTGCCGCCCCACTTGGCTCTTCGTACACGGGGGGCTGCTAGAAGCAGTTTCCCAGAGGAACGCAGGTTTCTTCTGGGAACATAGTGGGAGATGATGGATCCTATTCCAGTGTCGCTCTTTTTGGCAATGGCTCTGTAGGTCATACACAGGACCTTAAACCGGATACGCTGTTCTACCGGCAGCCAGTGCAGTGTTTTCCTGGCTGCAGTGGCTGAAGAGCGTCTGGGGGTGTCCAGGACAAATCTGGCTATGGCGTTTTGGACTACCTGTAAGCGCTGCAGCTGTCCTTTATTAAGTCCAGCATACAGCGCGTTACAATAGTCCAAACGCGAGCCGATAAGAGCAACAGCTATTTGTTTTCTTGCCTGGAGGGAAAGATATTTCCTGACCCTACGGAGAGTGTGAATCAGGCCCCAACAGGTGGAAACAGTTCTGCTCACCTGGCTGCCTAGGTCAAGGGCAGGATCTATTAACACCCCGAGATTTTTAGCAGAGGATGTGGGGGAAGGGCAAGTACCAAGGGAGTCAGGCCACCAATTGGCTGACCAGATGTTTTCTTTTCCCCCAAACACCATCACCTCCGTTTTCTCCCCATTCAGTTTCAGAGAGTTCTGGATCATCCACTTACCAACCGCCTCCATGCAAGATCTGAATTTGGAGGCGATTAGTTCATCTGAATGGGGTAGAGAGACGAGGATTTGAGTGTCGTCTGCGTACGAGACTACCTCCATCCCGAATGATCTTATTAATTTGGCTAGTGGGGTAACATAGATATTAAAGAGGGTCGGGCTAAGAGCTGACCCTTGAGGAACCCCACATAGCACAGGACGGGATGGAGATAGAAACTCCCCAAGCTTGACTCTTTGTTCCCTCCCCGTGAGGAAGGAGGTCAGGAGATCCAGAGCTGCGTTCTTCACCCCCACCTCCCTCAGCTGTGATGTAAGTACCGAGGGGGAGAGGGTGTCGAAAGCCGCAGTTAGATCTAGCAGGACCAGGAGAGATGTCTGGCCCTCATCTACTGATGTACGGATCTTGTCAAGTACGATGGTGATTCAGAGTAAAGCTTGTATTGGAATGCATAGTCGGAGTTCAGGATAAGACAGAGGTTTCATTTTATATTATATAAGAGAGGATCAGGTGCCATACAATCAAACAGAAGAAGCGGGGGGCAGGGTAAAAAACAGGATATACATATAATGACCACTATAATGGAGATTTGGCGCCAGAGCATATCGGTCGATAGAGAAGAACACACAATATACATTTTCATGTTGCGCCAATACTCGAGGCCTGCCCGCCCACAAATCAAAAAATATCATAGAAGCGAAAGCACGAAGTACAAGCATACGATAAGAATCCGAATGATTCGTAGTTATACTGACCCTACAAGAAGAAAGAAAAAGAAGGAAGACCATAGAAAATAAAAAAGGCAAAATAACCCCCCCATCCCCCTGCACCCCTGCAAATGGCTACAGCCTGACCCTACTAGCAGCGTGCCTGTCGCCCCTAACAACTAAAACCCCAAAGGTAGGAAAAAGAAGAGCGGAGGAGGGCATATCCATGTGGGCTCCCAGCCCCTTTAGACCACCCGCCTGAAACAGCCACCCCCTATCAGTAAAAGATAACCTTATGACAGCAATGTAGAGAAATTAGAGGGTACCGTGAGACACCGCCCAGACTCTTAGAGCAAACAGCTGCAGGTCCAACACTTGTAAAAGCCATGCCAACCCATCCCGATCCAGCCGATCTTGACCTTGGCCCTTCCGAACAAAAACACGAACCCCTTCCAGCGAGACCCAGAGGCACACAAAGAAGCAATAGAGAAAAGAAGAGTCAGCAGAAATCAACCCATGGCTACCAACACGCAGTGAGTCCTCAAGAACCGTAGATGCAGACGAACTCTCCCTACGAGATGAACAGTCCCAATGTGTCTTGAACAGGAGTCGTAGCGTCGCCAGGAAAGGAGAAGATGGCCATAAAAGAGCTGGAAAGTCACAGACAGAAGTCTCCGGAAGGGGAACGCCTGACAATATCTCCAAAGCCGGCAGTGGTGAAAAGTTCAGCAGTACCATACCATCCTCGGGAACACCGTCCACCAGGGCACCATCCGATGATTCCAGTACTTGTTTCTTCACGGGGTCCTCGCACGGAGTCAAAATGGCCGCGTTTTGAATGGCTGCAGAATCCCGTTTCAACAATAAGGCCGGGCCCGGTTCCATCAGGAGAATTTCAGACAGGCGCGAGTCCAACTTGCTCAGAAAAGTATCCACATGTGAGCGGAATGCCCAAAGTTCTGACAGTATTAACCGCAGCGATGGCTCATGCACCGTTCGATCCATAATCTCGTGTTCGGTTTCAATCACTATCACCTCCCCGGGTGATTCCGGCACCCACGGGGGGGGTGGGGGGGGAATAGACAGGATGTCGAACGTGCAATTGCGAAGGGTGACCAGTCTTTGTTCGCAACCACAGTCAACCCATTTAAGGCCGCAGGCCAGTGACCCCGAACCACCGAACCCCGGCGGGAGCAAACCGGGGCCGCGGGACGGGGGCCCCCACCCGCAGCCAGCAGCACGCAGACTCACTCCTCCGTCGATACTGAGTACTGAAGACAATCGCCACCAAATCCGGGCTGAAACAAAGCCTCCTCTCCGTTTAAACGGTCCCAGCCTGAGTCTCTTGGCCAATGTTGTTGCACTACAGCCCGGCTGTGAAAGTACTTTAGGCCCCGGCTTCACCACTGGAGCAGGCCGCAAACTTACACTCGATGCAACTCCGTCAAACAAGCTGATAAAAGTTTCCAGATTTCACCATCGCAGTGCGGGACAGTTCATGCACACAGAGACTAGGGGTTAAGTCAGGATAACATGCAGGATATTGCGGCAGGTTACGAGGGTCGACGGAGCCGGGAGCCTAAGCAGCCATCTTGCTTGCTGTCGTAGCTCCTCACTGCTAATACTTTTAACATGTTTCTTGAGGACCTGCACTCCATTATTTCGAGTGTGCCCAGGTCTGACCTAAGGGTTTTAAGTACGCTGGTTGGCGTCCTGGCTTTTTCTCTCACCAAATCAATCACTTTTTTGATGGGTGTTAGTTTTATGTCTGGCACTAGTTTTAACTTCCCTCAGTAGCAGGTGACGATTTGGTCTTGGACAAAACCTGCCTGTGACACAGCAATGTGGCGCTGCCTGCTGGTAAGTTCTAGTTGAATATGTTGAAATCAGTTTTCAGTGAGTATCACTCGCTCAATACCAAGTGTCTTGATTTGTTTTGACCCTATTAAAATCTTTGTTTCCATCATACTTCAGAATTACAAATAAGTGCTTTCCTAACTTGAAATGTGTATTGTTCATTTACCGAAATGTAAATATTAAAAAAAAAAAAAAAACAGATATTGGACAGCCCTAGAAGGATTGTCATCTAAGATCATTTTTATGAAATCCTCTCACTTTGCAGCCATAGAAATAAAAGTAAACACCAGTTCCAGAATCAGCAGGAATTTGTAAGAATACATAACCTGACATTGGCCCTTTGTATTTGAGCACACAGCATATTTGACAAGCTAAGCACACAATTTAAAGGCATCTTTAGTGCTCATTCACCTTCTGGACTCTAGCATATTTATGGAGGTGCTCCAGCACCCCTACTTTCAGCACCTATGTGACACGATCCCGCTATCCCACCCCGCCCGATGTTAGCTGCTGCACTTCTGGGTTTGTAGGTCTACTGCCTCCGTTCAGCTTGGCTGCACGCTCCATGACGCCTGAGCAGCCGTGTCACAGGTCTTTCTCTTTTCTTGAATCGTTGTCCGGCCACCTGTGATTTCCCATGGCGGGCCACACCTGAGCTGTCGGGAGTGCTTCACCAGGTTTCTGATTTCTTGGAAGAAATAGAAACTGCCTCTTAATATGGCCTTCTCATAAAAAAGAAAGTGGGAGGTATTGTCATAAAGGTATAATGAGATAATAAAATTAATGATGTGGATACTAAAGTGGAGAAGGATAGGACTGTTATTGCCAGTAAAATAGAAGTAGGTGAGTTCCTTCTTCTTGCTTGGGAGTAGAGTGGTTGAATGAGTTCCATTACATTTTTACCTTGTTCTAAAGTAGGCAATTGTTCAGAGAGAAGGTAGATTGCTGGTAAAGTTTGAAAGGTACATTTCCTCTGCTAGTTCCTTTTAATATGGTCAAACCCTCGCAGGTCCATGCCTTCTTTCAGTTATATCAGCACATGTCTATCTAGTTTTCACTTGCAACATTTTTTGCCTGCGTTGGCTTGTACTCTGTATTGACTGCTTCAGTTTTAGTTTGTGCCTCTAACCTGGGGTTCTTTTTTTTAAAGACTGTCAGGTATATAACTACGCAGACGACACCCAGATTATTATCCAGCTGGAGGATAGCCAGAATGCCTTTACCAGACTGCAAAACATTCTGAGAAGCACAGCTAACTGGATGTCCGGCAACTCCCTAAAAATCAATCCGGACAAAACCGAGGTGTTGCCGATTACCATCGCTGGCAACCCTTGGTGTGATCGTTTCTGGCCTGGGGAGTTGGGCACGCCGCCAGAACCGGCAGAGGTGGTCAAGAGTCTGGGCATCCAGGTGGACAGTAAGGTGTCCATGAAAAAGCAAGTTTCAGCTGTGGTGGGCTGTTGCGTCGGCCTCCTTCGCCAACTTAGGAAAGTTTCCCCGTTACTTTCTTTTTCCACCTTAAGGAGCGCGGTTTCTGCAATGATTTTGGCCAGGCTGGATTATGGCAATTCATTGTATATAGGACTCCCACAGGGTCTCTTAAATAGAATGCAGACGGTAATGAATGATGCTGCTAGGCTCATCTTCAAGAAACCAAGGAGTACCCAGGCATCCCCCCTCCTGCGGGAACTCCATTGGTTGCCAGTGAGGCAGAGATTAATGTTCAAGGGGCTCTGCATTGTACACAAGGCGCTTCATGGCAGAGCACCCACCTATCTGAAATCTCGTCTGTCCCTTTACAAACCAGGGAGGGCGCTTAGATCTGCTGACTCTATTTATCTGGTTCAGCCACGCTGTAGACTGACTACTGTGGGTGGACGCGCTTTTTCACATACTTTGCCAGCTATGTGGAATAAATTACCGCTGAAACTCCGCAATGAAAAGAAACTAATGCCTTTCCGCAAACAACTAAAAACTGTGCTTTTCCAGCAAGCGTGGGGTGGCCTTTAAATGTAATTCTGATGCATCTTTTATTGTCTAGCTGATCCTAACAAAGCGCTTAGAGACCCCTGGGTTATAGGGCGCTATATAAGTCACAATAAATAAATAAATAAATAAATAAATAAGCTGATGCAGCTTATTAGAGTTGTCCCTTCCAGTTAAGACAGCCTGGCTCTGAGTACTACTAATTTTATATCTCCGACTATGACACATTGACCAGAAAATGCAATCAGAAGTTTGAATGTGCCTGACTAGTTCTTGTGCTGAAGGTAGAGCTTTATTGGCATTTGCATGGTTAGTTAACATAATACCCAGATGCCTACCCAGTTAATTGAAAGATAATGTATGTGAGCAGCGTACAGTTGGTCAAACTTGGTAAAACGACCTCCATGGTGTTCTTTTTCTTGAAATAAGCTAATCCCTGGCTGTGTGCCTACCCACAAAAAGTGGGGCTGTCTATATTTAGAAGCTGTATGAGCTGAGCATAAGCCAAACTGATCAGTTCAAGAATAATTGTATTTCCGTTTCATATTTGTTTTGCCTCTTACTTGTCTATGCTTGAAGCTTCTGCTGTTGTCCTCTAGTAGGTTATTTTTTTAATTTACAGTCTTAAAATTGCACACAAAAAATTGTCAAAGGCATGTGTTCAAAACTGTAAAAGATATCTAACTTTAAGCACTCCATTTCATAAAGAAGTTAGTAATTTTCTGAAATATCTTGCTAATTTTTTGTTTTCTGATGGTTTTAGCTACATGTGTTATCGGTTGCTGGGGGCTGCCTTGCCCTTGCTCTCTTTAGACCAGCTCCAGACTGTACTTCGAGGAGATGTGATGCGCCACTTTGGTGACCATGTAGTCTCTGCTCAGGTAAGCTTCTTGTGGAAGGCATAACCAGTGTCTGTCTTTATTATGGGTGTGTGTAGAACTTTAGACCCGCAGTGTTTCATTATGATTTGCAGAATACCGAGACATGTGCGGGGTCAATCGCTCTGGTTGCTATTGATGATTTGCACTTGGTAGCAGCTGCTGACCGCAGTCCTCCTGCGCTGGATCTTCTAGATTGTGAAGACATTGTACACAAGCTTTACGCAGTCACGTCAGTGTTCAGCATTCATCACAATGTGGGCCCTGTACTGCTTACAGGATTTGTTACTTTAATATTAAGTTTAATATGGTGAAATATGAGGTAATTTCAGGGGTGGATATTAGTCTGTTACTTGGAGTGAGAAGGATAGCAGAGGGATAAAAGGGGAAGAAAGATTTGCATTCATATAGCACTTGTTACCACTGAAGGGTGTTGAAGCGCTTTTCTGGCGAGTAGCACGCCACTCCGGAACCCATAAAGGATTACTGTTGAAAATTAGTATAGTAAAAAATTTGAAGTAATTTGAGTAGTGGATATATTATTCAGTTATTTGGGTAGTATATTAGTATAGTTTATTATGGAATTTGAGAATTGAAAATGTTAGTCTGTTAATTTCGATTGAAAAGAATAGTGGAGGGATAAAAGAGGGAAAGATTATTTTTTTTTAGTTTTTTTTTAGGTCTTAGCAATAGGAGGAGGCTTTTGGATGAGTAATAAGGAGTTTTGGAGAGGAGGACTCGGAGGAAAGTGTTTAGAAAGGTTTGTTTTAGGGGATCTGTATAGTAAAAGAGGTGTCAGATGATGCAAGGAGGGGTGGAGTAGGAGATAAAAGGTGGTCTGTTAGGTGTAATTACAGCAGGGAGAATGTGTTTGAATCGGATGTAGTTATATAGGGTGTTGATTGGTGTTAGTGATTAGTGTATTGGTTAGTGGTATAGGATATAGTTGTGTACTGTTTGTGGGTGATGGTGGATCTGTGTGGTAGTTGAGATAGTAGGGTGTGTTAATGTGGTTTGGTTGGGGTGGTGGTGCATGCTGGTACATTAGTCTGTGCATAGTGTTGTGTGTGGTGTACATTTGGTGTGAGTGTGTTGCTCTGTATGTGGATGGTGTGGGCTGGGTATTGCTAAATGTGAAAAAGGGCAGCATTTCTGGCCCTGGTCCTGGTCAGTCTCCAACAGGCTCAAACAGGCAACTACCCTTGTCCTCTCCGCCCTTAACAGGCTCAAACAGGCAACTACCCTGGTCCTCTCCACCCTTCGCCTCGACGCCCGGGCAGAGACTCCCTAACCCTGGCCTTTTATAGCCCTAGTAATCAGGTGACCCTTTCAGCCAATGGGAATCCTAGCCCTAACATTATCCAATCTCAACACTAGCCCTAAAATCTAGAACCAAATAGGAGACCAGGACCTTACAGCCAATCTTAGCCCTAGTCCAAGCACCCAATCAGTTCAAAAACCGTGATCTCTACGTCCAATAAAGGCCTTAGCACTGCCAGTAGTCCCAACCCAAGTCCAAGCAGCCAATGGAACAGGTAGCCCTAACAGGTAGCCCTAGTCCATACTTCCAATAGAAAGCCTAACCCTACTCTTATTCCCACAACTAGTCCAACAACCAATCACACCAGAAGCCCTAAATAGCTACTTCCAATTAAAGGTCTAACCCTAGCCCTAGTCCGACCCTACTCCCAACAACCTATAACATAGGAAGCCCTAGTCCCTACTTCCAATAGAAGTCTTAACCCTAGCCCAAGCCCCAACCCTACAATGATTGAATCACAGACCCAAGAACCCTCAAATAACTAACCAATGAGGACATTAACGCTAACCCAATAGAAACACCAGATACAATCACCAATCGGTGTACACATGTGCCAACCACTAGCAGACCATATAAGGTCCCAGCGACCTCAGACAAGGTTTGCTGGCCAGGGAGTTGGAAGCTGCTTTTCCTGTTCAGAATCTCCTCGGAGACCGACAGGCTCAATCCACACTTTGGACTTCTGCAGGTAAAGGCTTCACTAACTCAAAATCTAACAATACTGTTTGAATAAAAATGTATTGCCCCTGATGACCAAAAAACGAAGTGCAGAGGCCCCAGTAAATACAGTTTAAACAGCTCACAGAAGAACCCTCCGATGTTGAATCTCCCTGTTGCTGGAGGGGATGCAGTGGGGCTGGCCTCACTGGCTTGTGAACACAAAGTGGTGGCTGGGGGTGCACTGTTTTAACACACGGGTCTTAGCACAGAGCAAAAGAGAAATTTGGAGGGAAAATAGATTTGTCGCCAAGGCTTGCTCCCACAGCCGGGCAAAACCTCCATTTCGAATGCTCTTGGTGAATGGCGCGCTGATGGCACGCACTCCGCTCCGTTTCTGTCCGTAGTGTCACTCCAAATACCCTCACACCAACCAACATCCCATTTGCAACTTATGCCTCTCGCCCGAGAATCAAGCAGATAGTGGTGAGGCCTGCAACTCCTTTCTGTCCAAAAAGACTCTTGGGGATCAATGTGCTAGACTACAGGAAATCCAGTGCAGGCAACCGGATGATGCCGGGACATCTTCAAGTGACAAGAAGAGGAGGGAAGATGCTTCTGCGGCATAGGAGGAATCCCTTTCTTTCCATGATTCCTAGTTCCAGTCTCACTCCAAGGAGGATTCGACCATTCTTCAGCCAGCAAAAAAGAAAACTTCTTTGAGTCCTTCTACCCCTAATCCCACATCCAAACCATCGGATTCCACCAAAAACCCTGCTCATGGGCCGCTACTGCAGAATAGCCATGATGTGCACCGAAAACAGGACTGAGAAGCCCTGCCCCATCTGTGAAAGTTCAGTTAACAGCAGGGCCTCCACCTCCTTTACATTCATGGCCACAACACCTCGGTCTTCGGTCTCAGCACCAAAACAAAGACTTCCTATTTCGGAACTGAATGTTCCCCCGTTGAAAACAAAGCTTCCACCATCAAAATGCTCCTCCACAGCCAATCCCTTAGCAATTTCATCAAAAGCTTGAGTCTAAGCAACAAAGACTGCAAATTCCGTCTGGAACTAAGAACATATTAATATAACCAGCAAAACGACACACTACTAGGAAGCATCTGAGTTTTGAGGAAGCTTTGGACATTCCTGTTCAACCTGTAAAGAAGAGAAAAGAAAGGATGCTGCAACTAGTCCATTGCGCATTCCCACCTTGCCTGTACCACAAACACCACCTACTCTACCACCTCAGTCACCACATTTGTCTGAGGCAGGTAACATATCCCCTCAATCAATAGTCGAAGAAGATCGGGGTATCCCAGATGATACACAAGATGGGGGATGCCTGGGATGATTATGATATTGAGCCTCAAGGAGACACTGCCCCTGACATATCCCACTTGCCCATCTCCTCCTTCTGATGGCTCTCATTATCAGTGCTTAATAGCACGTACAGCTAACTTCTATCAGATCACTCTAAGTAAAGATTCAGTAGAGGAGGATTTCTGTTTGAGACTTTGTCTAATGCACAGAGAGGGGCACAACATTTACCATCACTCAAGGATATGACACGTCATTCAGACAGTATTTTTAACACCTTGGCTGCTAGGTGTTTTCCCCTCCTATGCTGACTCATCGTCAAGTCCATTGTTCATGACGAGCTCAGCTCGTCATCAGCACAGCTCAACCGTGCATCATGACGAGCTCAGCTCGTCATGAGCATGGAAAGGGTTAAAGACCCAGCCAAAGTGAGGATAGTAACTCCACGCTTTGACAAAAAGTACAAAGCAGCACCACCAGACCCTATTTTTTTTCTTTAGCGGTCAACTAACCCCAGACTCTCCAGTAGTGTCAAACGCAAGGAAAAGGACCAACTCCCAAATAACTGGAGGTGCACCACCTCCAGAAAAAGAGTCCAAGCTAATACATGCCTCTTGTAAATTAGTTGCTGCACAAGCAGATCATCATTGGCCAATAGCCAGGGGCTGTTTCAGGACCCAGTTCCCCAAATAATTCTAACAGATGCTTTCCTAACAGGTTTGGGAGCACATATCAGGGAGTATGGGATTGCAAACACAAGAATCTTCATATCAGTCATCTAGAGCTGCAAGCGGTTCCTCTAGCTATCAAAGCCTTTCTACCTCATCTACAAGGCAAAGCTGTCTTGATTCGAACATACAATATGACAACTATGTATTATTTACAAAAACAAGGCAGGAACACACACTCCCAATTATCTCACTTGGCAAATATGGAGGTTAGCAATACACCACAAGATTGACCTGCGAGCAGAACATGTCCCAGGGACAAGCAATCAAATTGGGGACTTTCTGAGCAGAATGCAACAACAAGTCCACAAATGTGAAATTCACCCAAAGGTTCTTCAACCATATTTCACAAGTGGGAGTTTCCATAAATAGACCCGTTTGCAAAAAAAGAAAACACGAAATGCCCACACTTCAGAAGCAGGTATCCACGCCATCAATCCAAGTGTAATGCTCTAAGGATAAACTGATTAGGGATATTTGCATACTCTTTTTCACCTCTCCCACTACTTCCATTAGTTATCAGGAAACTCAAACAAACATCTTGTCATGATACTAATAGCTCCAACATGGGCTCAACAACAGTGGTTTTCAACACTCCTGGAACTGTCTCTAATCCCACATGTGAAGCTTCCCCTCAACCCGGACATTCTCACTCCGAACCATGGAACACCAAGATATCCCAATTCCAAAGAAATGAATCTTGCAATTTGGCTTCTGAAGTTTTAGACTTTGGATACTTAAATTTACCTCAAGAATTTATGAACATTCTTAAAGATGCTCATAATCTTACCACAAGGCAATGTTATGCAGCAAAATGGAAATGTTTCATTATGTTCTGCCACAAACAAGAAAGACATAGACACTCTTCTAGCAAAATAACAAACCGTTCTTTTACCTATTTAATTTTCAAAATGCAGTGCTGGCATACTCCTTTATAAGATTACATCTTGCAGCTATTGCAGCGTATCAACAAAATAGAAAATGCCTATCCGGGTTTAATATTCCAGTTATCAAAGCCTTTATGGAGGTACTTAAAAGGATAATTCATCCTAGACTTCCAACTTCTCCAGCATGGAACTTAAACATTGTCCTAACAAGACTAATGGGTTCACCTTTTGAACCACTACATTCTTGTCAATTGCAGTACCTTTCATGGAAACTTGCCTTTTTAATCGCTATTACTTCTCTTAAAATGGTCAGTGAAATACAGGTGTTGACTCTTGAGGAGCCTTTATTTCAAATACATTGCGATTGGGTAGGAATTTTCGTTAGTTCTAAGCACTATAAGTGGTTTGGCATTTTCATATTAATCAATACATTGTCTTACCTGTTTTTTCCTCGGAACCAAACACAGTTGCAGAAAGAGCATTACACACTTTAGATGTTACTAATGTACTACATTGACAGGACTAAATCATTCAGAAAGACGAAATTATTTCAAGTGGATAGTTAAATGTATCCAAACATGCTGTGTAAAAGTGAAACCGCTTTTACCTGTGCTCCCCACCCCCTCCAAAAAAGCTCACTCCACTAGGAAGATTGGAGCTTCCATGGCTTTCTTAGGAAACCGTCCTATAGCTGATATTTGTAAAGCAGCAACTTGGTCTATATTCCATACAGTTTCACAAAACATTCTTGTGTGAATGTATTTGCACACCAACAACCCAATGTTGGTCAAGCAGTACTTAAAACTCTTTTTCAAATGTCTGCAATCCCCACTAGTTAACCGCTGCCTAAGGCGAGGGACTGCTTTACAGTTTTACAAAGCATGTGTATCTACAGCACACATGTAAGTAACGGATTGTTACTTACCCTGTAAGCATCTGTTCTTGGCATGTAGTGTTGTAGATTCAAATGCGCCAAACCTCCACCCCAATAATGCTGGTGTAGGTTGCAGTTCATACACTTTATTTCATAGTAACGCATGGACATCTCTTTGCTTACATATAGAGCATTCTTACATTCTCACCTACCCACAGCAAAACAATCTGAAGATGGCATCGATGACCATAAGCAGTATTACCAAGAGGAGGAGTAACACACCCTTCACCAAGACCAGCAGCCTGTAATGGCAGTCTGCATGAGTTAAGTGAGGGGTCCTTTAGGGTGGCACAATGCATGCTGTAGCCTTTAGGGACCCGCTTTAGTATCCATGCTCAGGGTACACTAGGTACCATTTTCTGGGGACTTTTGGGGGCTGCTAAAAATATGGCTAATGGAAGAAGTACTAGTACTATTTTTAGGGAACCGGGGGCCTGGATAGCAGGAACCCAGTTCACTTCTGTCAAAATTGCATCCAGTACCAGGCAAAAAGTGGGGGTGACCATGTCAAAAAGAGGCACTTTCCTACAGGCACTATTTAGTATCAAAAGAATCAGTGCATTAAATCCAATTTGACAGGTTAAATCAAATTGTATTCACTGGTGGGCAAAGTGCAACTTTAGAAGTTGCCACTTTACTTGCCCAAAGTTTCCAGTGCCCGTTTACTAATGTACTTAGGAATTGTCCTGCAGACAGCTTTCTGCCCTTCTGAGGAGACATGCTAACACCTCTCAGGAAACGACACAATATGGGCCTACATGGGAGAGTTTTGCTTCCTCCTTTCTGCAGGTAGCCACACTGGTGTTCGCCAAAAGATGAGCTTCAAGACAAAGTGCGAATGGGTAACACCACTTGGGAGAGGGGCTCTTTTATTGTTTAGGTTGACAGGCTGGCACTGGGTACAGGAGAGTAGAAGTCAGTTGCCAAACCGGTTACTCCACGGGTGTCTCTCTCCTTGGTAGCCACACCTTTGTGGGGGGTTGGCTAGGGAGCTCTGAGTGTCGAGAGAGGGGTCTCACTATGTCGGGAGTGTGCAGTATAGTGCATCCTGGGATTATCCAAATGCCATACTTCCCAGGAAGTGAAGTGGTCATTAGGAGGGAGGGAACATGGTAGCTCAATGGCTACCAACCTCATCCTACCCTGACTGCATTTTCTGAAGATAAATATGGCACCCCTGGCAACCAGAACTAGGATCTCAACTGACTTGGAAGAAGGAACAAAGAAGGACTGCCCTGCTGCACCGAGGGACCACCAGATAGAGGCTGCACCGACAAGGACTGCACCTGCTGCATAGCGATGAGAGGGAAATGAGCCTGCTGTTCCTCTCAGCAGAATCTGTCTCCAGAGCACAGACAAGCCAAGAGAACTCAAAGGGCCATCTAACTGGCCTCCTGTTTGCAGCACAGGTAGCTGAAGAGTCCTGCTGGGGCAAGTTAGTAGCCCAAAGTCTGCAAGCTGCTACCACCACCGCCGTGCAGCACCGAGGACCAAGACCTGATGCACAGAGTTTCACTCACGTTTGCTGAGCCCTGAAGTGCTATCTGAGTGTGGCATGACCCTGAGAGTGAGAGTTCTCGACCTAGGAAGGATTGGCCTGTGTCCGCGACAATGGGTGACTTGGAGTCTAGTTGTGACTTATCTTCGGACAGACCGAGGAGGACTTCGTGGACGTAGACCCTTCAACCATGCCCCCCTCACCATTTTTGGGGACCAAGGAATCTCTTAAGGAAGACCCCCTTCTACCTCGTCCCATCAACAGCATCCTTGGATCATCTTCAGCATCCTTCATCCCTTGAATCAGGACCATTCCATTGGGATACATTACTTCACAAATTAAATGCCTCGAACTGCTGAAGGACTGACTGCTTCTTCTGTGAAGGTAACTATTCTGGATGACCTTGCAGGTCCCCCTGACTGGCTCCCTGCCTCAGTTGGTTGCCCCAAGTACTCCAACCACCGCATTGACACTTACCCAAGTTTTCTTTGAAAATGCAACCATGACCCCCTCACCATTTTTGGGGACCTAGGAATCTCTGCCGGAAGACCCCCTTCTACCGTGTCCCATCAACAGCATCCTTGGAGCTTCTTCAGCATCCTTCATCCCTTGAATCAGGACCATTCCATTGGGATACATGCCTCGAACTGCTGAAGGACTGCTTCTTCTGTGGAGGTAACTGTTCTGGATGACCTTGCTGATACCCCTGACTGGCTCCCTGCCTCAGTTGGTTGCCCCAAGTACTCCAACCACCGCATTGACACTTACCCAAGTTTTCTTTGAAAATGTAACCATGACCCCCTCACCATTTTTGGGGACCTGGGAATCTCTGCCCGAAGACCCCCTTCTACCGCGCCCCATCAACAGCACCCTTGGAGCTTCTTCAGCATCCTTCATCCCTTGAATCGGGACCATTCCATTGGGATACATGCCTCGAACTGCTGAAGGACTGCTTCTTCTGTGGAGGTAACTGTTCTGGATGACCTTGCTGATACCCCTGACTGGCTCCCTGCCTCAGTTGGTTGCCCCAAGTACTCTAACCACCGCATTGACACTTACCCAAGTTTTCTTTGAAAATGTTTCCAAATTAGCAATTTGTCGACTTTGCCAATGCTGGTTCATGGTAAAATTGCACAGACTCATTATTGCTTGAAAAATGTATTTGTCTTGAACCCTCTAGTGGATTTTTTTCGGTCTAGTGTCTAAAATCTTATAAAAAATACCGTCTATTTTTATAAATTGGTGTTGGGTTTCTTGAGTGTGATGTCGGATTTCTTCTTCAATTTTGTTTGTTGCAGTTTAAAGGCCCAATACTTGTTCTTCTGTGTAAGCCTTGCTGCTCGGTGCCACAACTACTCAGGGTGGAGCTGAGGGGTTTCCATTTGAAACCTACTGGACCTCAAACGGTTGTTAAGTGTATTACACGGTGAGGTCGCACAACCACACCATATAATTAGGGCTCCCGGTTTTCTGTTTAAACAGACTTTTACATATAAATACAGACGGAAATCAAGTTTTAATTTGTCTGTATTTATATGTAAAAACGGGAAAATACTAGCACATTTTGCAGCACTGCCATACTCCAGGAGAGCATTGCCTCGCCATGCCCTCTTCATGACATGCAGAAAACCATAACTGTTCTTTCCTCTCCTTTCCGTCATTCATTCGCCTTTGAAATAGATAAAAAAAAAAGAGGAAACCATATTGCTGCAAATGTCTTTGTCTGACATTTTCTATTCCAAAATGCAGCCTCAGGAAGAGAGAACATTTTTTGAAATACAAACAATAAATATATAACTAAAAACCTGGTTTAGCTATAGGGGAGATGGGCCATGGATTCCCTCCTTGGTCGTCACCTACCCAGTCTGTCTTTAGACAGACTTCCTTTCCAGTCTATCCCTCCTACTCTGGTGGGTTACCCACCATCATCCCCGTTCCATGCGTCATTGGCATAGCTGTCTGAATTACAAATGTCTACAGGCCTAGGATCCCCCATGACCTGGCTCAGCTACATCACATGCTTCAAAATCTAGATACCCCCCTGGAAGCGTTCAGCGAAGGGGAGAGTGGGTACACCAGGTCATCAAATCATTTGCCCCAGGCACGAATCAGCCATAGCTTAGGTCTTCCCTGAACTTCAGGGCACATTCTCCCCTCGCTGTAGGGAGCAGCAGGCAATAGGCCACCTGGTCCTGTTTCTGCCCACAGCACACCCCACACATCTCGCAGCCATTGTTTTGTTGAAGCCACTGCTGCGTCTCTCCGTTGAGATCGCAGCAGGCACTCCAAAACTGATCTGACCTGTTAATACCTACATCATGGAGGCAGTGATGCTGGCATTGTTGATGAAGCTGACAATTTTGTATGATTTCTTTTTTTTGGGCTGAGGGGGGTTACATTTGTGTTGCAATTCTTTACTGTTGGTCACAAGAAAGACTTGCATTAGAATTTAAAATGCAATGAAGATGTCCAACTGAGTTATGTTACACCATGAAATAGTACCAGGTAGAGAAAAATACATGAAACTGAGGTAAGGGATGGCGGGGGAGATGGGAGTAGTGAGATGGGGAAGGTCTTGAGGGGGGGAGGAGAGTGGCTAATTTGTAGGGGGGGTGCGGGCAGGCATGTTGAGCCGTCTTTCAGTCCATCTGCCTTTTAACATGGCGGGTGTCCACTGTATGTCGCTGTATCATGGGTGCTAATAGGTGTCTAGTGATGGTGGGGAGAATACAGTACCCCCCACCGTACCATGGCCTCTTATTAAATTGGTAGGTGGGAGAAGGGAATTTTGTATGATTTTGGTGATGGTCTTCAGAAGCCACATGGTACATGAGCATCTCCTCTGCAACTCTCAGGTCACCTCAACTCACTTTCCTGCCAGCTGCAATTGTTCCATGGCCGAACCTCCCTGGAGGGGAAGCACTTTTCCCAGCTCTTAGATCGGTGCTCCAATTTACTCCTGCATGACCCCCCCCAACACCTGAAGTCTCCTGCATATCAATGGTCCAGTTAGGAGGAAAGAGCAGCTGGAAGCTTCAAGAATAGAGCTACCAAAAGTCATTGGAGGGTTAGCACTATGCCCATTAACTTTTATGACCGTTGCTGACTTGCATTGGCAAGGAAAATGCTGGGTCACAGGGTACTAATGGTGAAGCCTAAGGAGGAAAGGGTCTTGGGGTTGTTGAGATTTCTCTTGTCTAGTAACGGTTTTAATGCACAAGCAAGCTTGAAAGTGCTCTTGTTTTTGTTTCGGAAACCAACATGGCTTATCTAGTTAGCATTAATAGCTGACATCTGATTGCTGTGCAGATCAGGAGTTTGAATGCTGTAAATTCTAACTCAGCCTATCATTCTTCTGAGAGTCATAAATTGGGTACCATTAAATTAAATTCGAGTATATTGAATAATGGCAACTTCTGCGCTTAGAAACACCAAAAAGTAAATCGTTTTTTTTAAGATCCAGTTTTCTCTCCGGTTTACTGTGCATCTCCTTAGCAATGCAGAAAGGTCACTTGTCTTACATATGCTTATATATATTTTGGAGAATTGTGTGGGACATTGAAATGTTTACATTGATTGTTCTTTTTGGGTTTCAGCTCCAAGATCGATTTAAGTTTGGGCCAGAGATGGAGACCTACGTGGATGCATTCCTTGAGACATGCAAGGATCCGGAAAAACAGCTGGCTGTTATGGTTGCATTCTCCACTCTCACAAACCAAGGCTACCCGGTGGTGCCCAGCTTTTGGAAGGTGGTGAGACACTTGCAACCAGCAGTTTTGCAGCAATATATCGACTGGCTGAAGAATATGTTTGTTAACCCTGATCTTCAATGCTGTCTTGATTTTAGCACCAAGCGTCAAAAACAGCACCAGGAAAAAGATCAAACGTAAGAGACTGTATAAATATGCTTTTGATGTACAGTTGTTTTGAAACATGCAGTCTTACATTTGGCAGGGCATTGTTGAGCTGCAACACCCATTTGCTTTCCCAGTGGACTGTGAGATAATCATGTTGCTATTCTTCCCAGTTCCTTTAAAATATTTTATTCTTGAGTTGCTAAGAGACGTAACTTCAGACAAAATAGAGTACGTACTGTTTGATTGGCATGGCAGAGAAAAGGGTGAACTATTGATCTTGTCACCTTTAAATGCCATTCATGAATCTAAAGTACCTTGTTCGGATCAGACTAGTGACTGAACCAAGAAAGCAGATGGTAATTTACTTTTTTTCTTCTTTGCCAATATGTCTATTTTCTCTGTGATATTAAGGGAGATGCTAGGATTACTTTTTTAAATGTTGTTAGTGTTGTGTACTGATATGTATGTTTTGATGGTTGCATGATGCATTCTTTTACATTTAGACAAATGAGATTGCATGTTAAAATCTTAGAAGCCTGCGCTTCCATCAATGTTACTCCTAGAAAATATCCTTGGTCCAAAGACCCTTCCAGACTACATGAATTGTTGTGTCCTAATCTAAGTTAAGATTGTTTTTCATTTATATGACCTGTAAAAGAGGTGGGGACATAAACGGCGAGTAGAGGTGACTATTAATAAGGAAAGGCAGTACTGGCCAAGCATGGCGGACGTGAACTGAGTTAGCTCCGTCCCATGCCCTGGAAACAAGCTAATTATCCTGTGATCCTTGATCCCACTGGGCACCCACCTTCGCCCAATTACCACTAGAAGGGTGTGAGAACTGCGGAAATAGCTTTGGCGACGATTAAGGCTCCTGAAACGCGTGGGAGATTGGCGGAAGCGGAGCTGCCTTGCTACAGGCCGGGACCTGCGGACTGAAGTAGGAGGAGGAGCCGGTCCGGGTGCAGCAAACAAGAGGAGACATTATACCGGCGTCTGGCGGTGTGAGAGAGGAGCCCCGAAGTGAGTGGCGATGATAGCGCCCGCATCCCACGAACGGAAACCCAAGCTCGGAACCAAGTGCGGTGTGGGGAAGGCAGAAAGTACGTTGGTGCCGAGAGACTCGGCGCCCGGGCGCAGACCAGACGGACGGAGCCCCGACACGCAGAGGAGGTGACATGGCGCTGCCCAAGTAAGCCGTGCGGGGAACAGAGGCTGGGGGAAGCTGCACAATGGAGGGAAGACAGAGAGTCACGTTCCACTACCGAGTGATAGACCAGATGGGGTAATCGTGGAAGATATCGGCGCGAATGCTGGCGGACGCCATTTTGTGAAGCACCGAAGTTGGAAAATGAAAGTATGAGCCCCAGAGGGAGCCCTCATTTGGCGGGGAGAAATAGACTGTCTGAACTGTTCTAAGACCCCGCAGTGGGAACACACTGGTTATCTGAGGCGGAGTGAGCTGATTCTGCACACCACACATCAGCGTGAGCCTTACCAGCAGGCGCCGAAACGTGCACACGTACTAATGCGCTGAACTGGGAGAGGAAACCACGGTTCAGATCGCTGCCCGTCACAAACCCGGGAGCCTGAGGGAGTAGAGTTTGGCGCACCCTGCGTATAACCTGGCCATTGCGCAAGTGACGGTGCCTAGAACTCACACTGTTGTGCAAGCAGGTGCACCAAACGTAAATCACGGTGACGCTGCACCCGCATAAGGGACGCCCTCCCCCTCTACCCCCGCTAGACGCAGTGGACACGAGAACGATCCCACGGGGGTGACTGTGGTGCAAGAGTTACTAAGAGACTTGCGTGAGCACATGCATCCGCAGCAATTGCCCCCGCCAGATAGGGCTCCTGCATCGAGATCAGAACAATAGCCCCCAGGGCACCTGGAGACAGTACACGAAGACCGCAGATACCAGCAAAGGGGAAAGCTGAGCGCACCCACAAGAAATTGGCGTGCAACGCAAAACCAACACGCAACCATGGTACGCAACAGACTCAAACAGCAGGACCCAGTGGCGAACGCTGACCTACATTCTAAGGGCTCTGCGGACCCACTGGCTTCTTCCAATAATGAAATAATACCACCGACGGGCAAAGACTCGCAGGAGGCTAAATTAGACCTCATCTTAACAGAAATAAGGGCCTCCAGAGAAGCGCTGGAAGGGCGGATAGATGCAATGTCTATGGGTCTGTCCATCCTTAAAGCCGACCACAACAAACTGGCGGAGAAAGTCACGGAACACGGAATTGTACTAGACGATCTGATTCCACAACAAACGGAACATTCCACTCGACTTGAGAACATGGAACAACAGCTTAAAACTCTGCGAGATAGAGTGGATGAAGCGGAAGGGTGCTCACGCTGAAACAATGTCCGCATACTGGGCGTGCCGGAATGCAGCGAGGGGAGAAACCCCACACAGTTTGTGGAAGACTGGCTGAAGACAGTGGTGGGACCAACAGACCTCACTCCACTATATAGAGTGTACAGAATGCCTATGAAGCCGCCCAGACCGGGAGCACCACCGCGACCCCTGATTGCGCGCCTACTACACTATAAGGACAGAGACTCAGTATTAAAGGCAGCCAGAGAGAAAGCTCCTTTGAAGTATGAAAACAAGACGATATCTATATACCCAGACTTCACCCCGGCAGTCCAGAAAACTAGATCGACTTTCCTAGGTGTGAAACGCAAACTACGAGACCGTAACCTGAAATACGCACTCCTCTTCCCAGCCCGCCTAAAAATCATGCACAAAAACAAAACTTACTTTTTCGACTCCCCAGAGGAGGCTTCGGAATGGACGGAAGTAGCGCTAACGCCACTGCATACGCAAGAGCCCATGGCAGACGAACAGGAGGACGGACCATCTCGCCAAGTGGAAATGCAGCCAATCTCAAGAGACGTCTTAACTGAGGTGACCAGCGCGAAAGGAAAGCGGACACCAGGCAGACCGAGATCGAGTACAGAAGTGACTTTGTTGACGACGGATGCACTGGCAGCACACGATGCCAGGGATAAGCCGGACGTGGGCAGCCACTCGGACTCACGCACAGAACTGTCGGGCTCAGACACTAGTTTGCAATTGTATCCAAAAATTACTGCACAAATGGCGAACAAATTCTGACTTTAAATGTTGAAGACACCGAATGGTAATGTATGATGAATGTTTGTAAAGGCGGAGGTGGGCAAGCCGGGAACAGGGTACATATTAGGAACAGGGTAGAAGGCTGAAATTATCAGCAGATAACTAGTGAGTGCGTGTGGCCGACCACACCCCCCAGGGCGCAGGCACACTTCAGTTTACTTGTTACCCACGTTGGGCACAGATGTTTGGTCCCCATCTTCTTCCAGATGGAGACCTTCAGGTTGGAGAGTTTAGTAAAGTTCAGGCACTTGTATCACACATTCACATATACAGCGCACTAATTGTACTGGGTTCGACATGTGTAACAGACACGCACTGCCATGGAGACTCCTGACACATATAAGATATGCACCTAGAATGTGAGGGCTATGGGATCAGTACACAAGAGGCACAGAATTTTGGCGCAACTGAATAGACGACAGGTGACTATAGCATACCTACAGGAGACCCACCTTAATGGAGCAGAGAGCGCTAAGCTACATAAGAAATGGAAGGGCCAATTATTTGCCACCACTTACTCCGCGTTTTCGAGGGGAGCGGCTGTCTGGCTCAAAAACTCCGTTCCCTTCAAAATGATAGAACAAAGAGTAGACAAAGAGGGAAGATATGTGTTTATACGTGGGAAATTGGATGGTTCCCCCATAGTGCTCGGCAGTGTGTATGCGCCGAACACTGACCAGATGACGTTCCTCGCCACAATCAGCAGGGTACTTTCTGAATGGTCGGAGTATGAATGGATAATAGGAGGGGACTATATTGCAGTCCTAGATCTCTCTCTTGACAGGTCTCACCCCCCACTACATGCAACGGAGAGTAGGAAACAAGCCGAAGCACTAACACAATGGGCTAACGGTTGGGATTTAACTGATGCATGAAGGAGTAAAAACATGTTGCACAGGGAATATACCTTCTATTCTCCACCCCACAAGTTACACGCTAGGATAGATCGCATCTTTTGCTCTAGAGCTTTACTGGGGTCTATTACATCTGCCACTCACATCGGGAAAACATTCTCTGACCACAACCCGGTAGAAATAACACACTGGGGTGGGATCCCAACTCCGATACCAACATGGCGACTACCGCCGGAACTACTGGAGGATACTGTATTCAGGTCCACACTATCGAATGCTATCACACAATATTTTACTGAGAACGCAGGCACAGCTAGCTCAAGGCAGGTCGAATGGGACGCCTTTAAGGTGACCATACGAGGAGTAGCGATGGGTACGAAAGTGGGTATGCGGCACACAGTGGTGGAGCGACTTAAGGAGGAGGAGGGGAGACTGGCAATGCTGGAGAGGGAGGCTGCGGGTACGAATGACCAACTCGCACAATTACAGGGGACACACATGAAACACGTAGAATTACTCGAAGAATTGAGGGTACTTGACTACAGAGAATACACATGCAGACAACACGCGCAAGCTGATAGGTCTGGTCCTTTGCTAGCACGATTGGTACGAAAGGTGCCTATGTACACCCCCATACTAGAAGTGAATGACCAACAAGGCACACCGGTTAGGACACCACTTGACATAAATGCTACATTCCAGGACTACTACACTGCACTTTATGGGCCACACCCGCAGTTATCGGACAAGAAGTATGAGTCCTTTATGGCTGACCTCACTATGCCACAGCTCACGGCAGATCAGAGGGAGGATTTAGCACGCCCAATCCCTTGGTCCTACAGTCAAGGAAAATTTTGCTGAGGGTATGAGGGCAGTGTCACATTGGATGGCCGCAAACTGCCTCCAATGTAACGTTGCAAAAACTGAGGTTATGCTTTTCGGCAGGGCGAGCCTCCTCTGGTCTCCTGAATGGTGGCCGCTGGACTTGGGCCCAGTTCCCACATCAAAGCCTCATGTTAAAAATCTAGGGGTTAAGATTGACCAAAAATTGACCCTCAAGGAGCATACCAATCACATTGCAGGACTATGCTTTTACACCATCGGCCTCCTAAGACGAGTATTTCCATATCTTCCTGACACTTACAGGAAGACACTCGTGCAGGCTCTGGTTACTAGCCGCCTAGACTACTGCAACGGCCTGCTGACGCTAGCAAACGCTGATGCAGTAGGTCGTTTGCAGGTGGTCCAGAATACGGCGGCTAGGCTGGTCATGGGTGCGCCGGCTAGGACTCCTTCTAAGCCTTTGTTGGTGGAGCTACATTGGCTCCCGATACGGCAGCGCATCAGTTTCAAAATATGCTGCACGGTCCACAAATGCTTATATGGGGACAGTCCTAAATATCTCTCCCAATCTATTGAACTGTACCAACCCTGTCGTTCACTTCGTTCAAGCAACCAAGCTCTCCTGAAACCCCCTGCAACAAAAAGAGCTAGGCAGGGAGACAGAGCATTTTCATCGGTTGGTCCTGCCTTATGGAATACACTTCCCACAGAAATGAGGATGAACATCAATCATCTGGCCTTCAGAAAGGCCCTGAAAACACTCCTCTTTCAGGAAGCATTTCAGTCCCTTTAATGCACCTTGAAGACTACGACAATTTTCTGGCTGGCAAAGCGCGGAGATACCCTTATGGGATTGATTCCAGCGCGATACAAGAAATTAAAATAAAATAAAATAAATAAACAATCACGATTGCAGAAATAAGGCAAGCGATTTGAGCTCTACCGCAGAACAAAACACCCGGGACTGACGGCTTACCGGCTGAGTTCTATGGGCCTTATATCGACCTGCTTGCACCACAATTGCATGCATTATATCGGGAGTCGCTAGAGTCCAAAGTACTGCCGCCTACGACTCTGCAGGCGCTGATAATTTCCCTTCTAAAACCCGGTAGGGGCGGACTACAGTTAGCAAACTACAGACCGCTATCGCTACTGAACACAGACTACAAGATCCTTAGCAAGATCTTGGCGACACGGTTAGCCCAATATATTCCAAAATTGATACACTCAGACCAATGCAGTTTCGTACACGGTCGGAGTACAGCGATGAACCTAAGGAGGCTCAGTCAGATAATGTTACACGAGGAAGCAAAGAACAGTGCAGAGGTATGTATATCTTTAGACCTGAAGCAGGCGTTTGATTCCCTAAGGTGGGACTATATGTTTGCAACGTTCAGTAAATTCGGAATACTGCCCGAGTTTATAGCATGGGTAGCTCTATTATACACGCATCCAATAGCCCGAGTATGCACTAATAAATGTATTTCCGGACCATTGAGTATAGCAAAAGGTACTAGGCAGGGTTGCCCACTATCGCCCATACTGTTTATATTAGCTCAAGAACCTCTTCTACATAAACTCCGGACTTTCGTCACTCAGAGAGGGATAAAGAGAAACACAGTGACGCATGTAGTGTCAGCTTATGCCGACGACATAATATTATACCTTAAGGACATGAGGGGCTGCCTTGAACCTATACTGGAGATATTTGAGGACTTTCAGGCAATATCGGGACTTGCGATAAATGACGCTAAATCGTATGGATATTGTTTTGCTGCCACTACAGAGAACGCGCAGCTACTGTTCCCCCCCATATCAGTTCCAGATGGCAACAAAGACCTTTAAATACCTAGGGATTCAAGTTCACAGAGACACAGCACATGCTAGACGGTAACTTGGGGAGAGCGATTAGCGCCCTCAAGACACAAGTATAGTTTTGGAACACACTACCACTGTCAGTGTCCAGAAGAGTGGCAATCTCTAAAATGTTAGTGCTGCCCCGTTTCATATATTTCTTTACGAATTTGCCGCTTCTGGTCCCAACAAGGCACCTTCAAAACGTTGCACACCATACTGACGGAACTGGTCTGGGGATCGGGCAGACGGCGCATTAGCCTCGCCAAACTGCAGTTGCCGACTGCTCAGGGTGGTATGGGGGTCCCGGATATGACTGCGTATGGGTACGCTTGCCAACTGCAATGGCTAGCCTACTGGCTGGCAGGCCGCAACCTTCACGAGCTAAACATGACCGAAACTGACAGAGAAAATGGCGCCATACACAAACTACTGTTACCGAAGATTAAGGTTCCCAGTTCAGCACCACACTTGCTCAGGCTTGCCATTAGTTGCTGGAGAAAAGCGATAAAGTATACGGATGCGGTGACCTCCTATGCGCCCACAATACCCCTATTAGGGCTTCCCCTTGGAACAGGTACGCTATCAGAACGCGAACTCACTACATGGCATGCCGCAGGCGTCCTGCAGATAGGAGACCTGTTTGTAGATGGGAGTATTATGTCATATGCGGACTTTAACAGAACACACCAGACTCATGGGAGGTTATTTCTATTGTACCCTAGGGTCAAGCACTACATTACTATGACTTGGGCACCAACTGTTGCAAAGCCACCCACGAACCCGCTACTTACTATGCAATATTTAATGGGGACGGGCAGCCACTTGAGGAAATGGATAACAAATGGCATCAGAACTGGAAAGGCAATTTCACTCCAACCCACTCGTGAACGATGGGAGAGAGATATAGGCAGGGAACTTAGGGACAAAGAATGGGAGAGAATATTGAAATTCCCCAAAAAGGTTTCAAGGAAGCCTAAATTCAAATGTATTCAGTTAATGGTCGTGCATAGAGCATACCTCACCCCACACCGAATACACGCCATGTTGCCCGATGCCGCAGACACATGCCCCCCGCTGCAGGGCTGACGACGCAGGACTAATACACATGTTATGGAACTGCCCAAAAATAGGCACGAGGCACTGACAAAGGTAGCACCAGCCAGACCACACACCTCTATGGTATATAGCGTATTGGGGTTGGGCCCTATCGAAAAGAAAGCGCGTAGCTACGCGCTTTGCTGACATGGCCCTTCTACTGGCAAAGAGAACGATCACCATGCGGTGGAAGTCAGCTAGGCCACCGGACCCTGAGGTTTGGCATGGGGAGGTATTACGCTGGGGGAAGGCAGAGGGCATGGGGAGGAGCGAAGAGGCCTCCGAAAAACTCCTATCTCAATGGAGTGGAATGCAATGATTTTGACCTTTGAAGCATGTACTGACACTGAACTGAGTCAATCGGTGGCTGATGAAGCCGGGGATGAGGACCACCGTTAGAGGAAAAGGGGGTAACCCCACTTTCCCCCCCTCCGGTAACTCTTCCTAGTTTGTCTCTCCCTCCCCCCTCTCTCCCCCTCCTCCCCCCTTTTCTCCACCCTTCCCCCTCCCTCGTTGTTCCCCCAGTGGCAGCTGGGAACACATGAACAGGTGCAAGAGGAAATAACGCAGAGATGATTAGTAAAAGGAGTAGGAACGGAAATGGCAAGAATCACACTGAATGATGTAATTCTAAATAATGCAAACACAGTGCACAGTGGATATGGATAAGACTGTAAAAGTGCCGGGGAAGTTAGCGGGAGGGGGGAGTTGTCGTAATCAAAGGGAACAAAAAGAAAAGCACTGCAATGTCTGATATTTTGTATGGTTATATGGATATAAGGTGCATACTATGTGGCTGATGTAATGATTTAAAACTGCAATCGTTAACGATCAGCTGCAGAAATAAAAATATTTAAAAAATAAAATAAGGAAAGGCAGTGTGGTGGGGGTAGCATTGTCTTGTCAGGGGTCAGTGATAAGTGTGTAGAGAATTTGTATATGGTAAGTTCAAAACAAGGTAGGAATTAGGCTAGCAAATCAACAGTTTGTATTTTCATTGTAATGGTGTCATTAGAACAGCCACGTGTAGGCTTATATTTGTAGCTTTCAGTTTTCTGACCCGTCCCAATTTAAGGTGGTGGCTAGTGATACTTTTTGGATATATTCCTTGTTCTTAGCTTTCTAATGCCTGTTGTTGGAGCTCTGCAGTTCTTTAGCCTTCTATGTTTTTGATGACTGCTCTATTATTAGCTATAGTGGCCTATTCAACCCCAACTATTTGCTTACTTTTCAAGAAACCAAACATCCATCAGGAAAATGAGTCCAAACATATTGATTGTGTTCATAAAACTCTTTAACATCTTGTTGATGTGTAATTTAACTTCTATACCTGTTCAAAGGCGTGAACATTGCGTGTTTCGTTTGAGAAAATGGATTGTTGCCCGATTAATTGCCATCATTGAAAGCAGTAATGTGAAGAAGGAGGAGCACCAAGTGATGGATATAACACGGTAAGCAGAATATTATATTTTGCTAACTAGAACATGTTGAAACGTTATTCACATTTGAACATTTCCATACACAATTGTTATGGCATCGTAGGAAGATTTTGTGAGAATCTGGGATGGCCCTCAAGCAGACTGTTTGATTGTATCAGGATTTTGTTGGGGTGAAAGTTTGTGTTAGTAAAGACAAGGTTTGTGGGGGTTACTTTGAAAGTAAAGTAGTTTTGATACAAGAAGATCTTTGTGGCTTTTTAGGTACATAGGTAACTGTGCAAAAGCGCTTTTTGTTTTTCTGTTAATTGAAGACGATCCGCTCTTTGGTCGACCAGTGTACATTTCTTTCTACATAAGCATTATACGCATGGTTGGTGTCTTATGATGCAGTGTTGTGTGTGGGAGTGCTATGTTTATACTAATATTATCTGTGTTTTTAAGGTATATGTTGGTGTAGTGAGTGCCATACTGGTGATATGGCCCTGCTTTTCCATATATATTGCTTTGGACATGGGTTGTATATATGATGGCCAGGGAGCTCTGTCCAGTTTTTACTGTGTAAGTATGACCTATCACCATTTTTAGATGAAACTGGAAATATGAGTGTAGTGTTATGGTCGGGTACAGAGTGCCTTTGGATGCGTAATAAAAAGCCAGTGTTAGACCTGTCAGCCCTTTGGGTGGTCCCTCCTTTATTTATTTATTTTTGTCCCCTTTCTGCCCCTCAATCCTTTCATTTTTTTATGTCCACTGGACTTTTTAGGTGTTGACCTGGGGGGTTAGGTGCTCCTTGACCCCATGGTTCCTCATAGGCCTAGAAATCCCTCCTTTTCTGAGGGCCAGCTTAGTTACCCAAAATGGTGGCCAGCATTTTTGTCATAGCATATTTGTCATAGTGCTCTGTAAATGTTTTTCTTTGCTCATTTTAATACAGTGGAGTAATTTTCCCCTACATCTCAGTTTGGGTGCAGCACTTGTTTGAACACTTCTGTTTGGTTCAAATTCTACCTCACAAACCCAATGAATTTTGACCACAACACGTGTTATGAGACTGGAGTGGTTGATAATTAGAAAGTCCTGGCTGTAATATAACTTTAATGTGTTCTGCAGAGCAGTGGGATTGCTGTCTGCTGTATTGCTGATTGTACGGTGTTCAACTGTTTCAACTTCTACATTACCCTCAAGGTTTGAAAAGGTCTCATATGAGCTATCTGCAGTTTTGTGACTCAACCTGGTCCTTTCTTTCTCCTCTTCACTTTGAATTGATTTTGCTTGTTGATTCAAAGTCTGACGGTAGAGAATGTCTCTTTGCCTTACTGGATTTATTGTTGAACTATGATTGGATTCAGATCTGTCTGTCTGTCCTCACCTTTCAGTAGCCAAATAAGTTCATTACTAATGAGAATTGGGAAAGACAGTAGGCCACGCCTATGCGAGAGCTATTGACTTTGGCAATGCGTTTTAGCCATGTTGTACATCAGTGTAGCTGCCGTTAAGCATGGCTAAAGGTTAGAGTGGATTGGGCTAGAGTGGATTGGGCTAGAGTGGATTGGGCTAGAGTGGATTGGGCTAGAGTGGATTGGGCTAGAGTGGATTGGGCTAGAGTGGATTGGGCTAGAGTGGATTGGGCTAGAGTGGATTGGGCTAGAGTGGATTGGGCTAGAGTGGATTGGGCTAGAGTAAGATGGATTGGGCTAGAGTAAGATGGATTGGGCTAGAGTAAGGTGGATTGTAGTTGAGTAGATTGGGGTAGAGTAAGGTGGATTGTAGTTGAGTAGATTGGGGTAGAGTAAGGTGGATTGGGCTAGAGTAAGGTGGATTGTAGTTGAGTAGATTGGGGTAGAGTAAGGTGGATTGTAGTGGAGTAGATTGGGGTAGAGTAAGGTGGATTGTAGTGGAGTAGATTGGGGTAGAGTAAGGTGGATTGTAGTTGAGTAGATTGGGGTAGAGAGTGAGGTAGACTGAAATGGGGTAGTTTGGGGTAGATTGTAGTGGAGCAGAGTGGGGTAGGTTGGATGGAGTGGGGTTATGTTGGGTGGGTTGAAGTGCGGTAGACTATATGAAGGGAGTAGGTTAGGTTGGGTGGAGTGGTTTAGATTGTGGTAGATTGGCGTGAGATATCTTGTGGTAGATTGAGTGGGGTAGATTGGGGCCAAATGGAGAAGGGTAGATTGGGCTGGAATGGATAGATTGGGGTAGAGTGGAGTGGGGTACATTAGGGTGGAGTGGTGTAGATTGGAGAGAGGTATATATGGGTAGATGGAGGTGGGAATATAGAGGTAGATGGAGGTGGGGGTTTATGGGGTGGATGGAGGTGGGGTTTATGGGGTACAAGGAGGTGGGGTTTATGGGGTAGATGGAGGTGGGGTATATGGCGTAGAAGTAGGTGGGGTATTTAGGGGTAGAAGGAGGTGGGGTATATAGGAATGGATGGAGGTGGTGTATATAGGGGTAGATGGAGGTGGGGTATATAGGGGTAAATGGAGGTGGGGTATATAGGGGTAGATGGAGGTGGGTTATTTAGGGGTAGTGGTGTATATAGTGGTAGGTGGGGTATATGGAAGTTTGTGGAGATTGGTTATATAGGGGTAGAGTAGGGCGAGTGGAGTCTGGCAGGGTGGAGGGGAGTCGGGCTAACAAGTGGGGTAGGGTTAGGTGGGGTGGAAGGGTTAAATTGGGGCGGAGGGTTTAGATTCAAGTGGAGTGCTGTAGACTGGAGTGAAATGTAGTGGGGTTGATTGGATGGAGTGGATTGGGGTTGAGTGGAGTGGGGTAGATTGTAGTGGAGTAGTGTCGATTGTAGTGGGAAAAAGTGGAGTGGAGAAGACTTCATTTCGGTGGAGTGTGTTGGATTGGGGTAAATTGTATTGGAGTGCGGTAGATTGTGGTGACGGGTAGATGGAGTAGATTGGGGTGGGGTAGATTGTGGTGGAATGGGGTATATTGGGGTAGATTGAGGTTGATTGAAGTGGGGTAGGGTAGGTTGCTGTGGGCTGGGGTAGATTGCTGTGGGGTAGACTTAATGGGGTAGAGTAAGGTTAGGTGGGGTAGATTTCATTGGAGTGGGGTAGAATGTATTGGAGTGGAGTAGGGTAAATTGTATTGGAGTGGAGTGGGAAAAATTGGGGTAGATAGTATTGGGGTGAGGTGATGGGGTGGAGTGGTGTAGACCGAGGGGAGTGGGGTTGAGTGGGGTAGATGCGATAGACTGGGGTAAATTGTATTGGAGTAGGGTAGATTGTATTGGAGTGGGGTAAACTGGGGGTGGAGTGGGGTAGACGGGGGTGGAGTGGGTTAGACTGATTAGATTGGGTAGTTTGAGGTAGAGTGAGGTAGATGAGGTATATTGGGGTGAAGTTGGGTAGATGAGGTATATTGGAGTGAAGATGGGTAGATGAGGTATATTGGTGTGTAGATGTAATTAGGTGTTCCTCTCCCACAAATCTCATGCCAGTGATAAGTGGGTCATCTCGCACTCGCTGCACGAATGGCTCTGTATAGAGCGCAAATAAAAGTGGTTGACATGGGACAGGACTGCTGTGTGCCGTGCTCGATGGGAAAGCTCCCCGAGCTCCTGCCATTCACTCTGACGGTGGCCCTTGCCCCCCCCCCCCCTACCCCACCCATACTCGCTCAGTACCCATGCTCTAAATCAATTCGCAAAGCTGTACCGTGTCAGCGCAGCTTCCAAATAGAGGCAATAAACGCGGTCGAAGGCCTTCTCCATGTCTATTGACAGGAGCATCGCCTCCATCTGGGAGCGGGCCGACTTATGTATAAGATGTAGAGTGTGCTTGGTATTGTCTGAGCACTGTCTACTTGGGATAAATCCAGATTGGTCTGGGTCATCCAATCCAGGCATGTTTGGGGCAAGGCGGGTTGCCAAGAGCCCTGTAAAAAGCTTAGCATCAGCATTTAAAAGCGATAAAGAACTGTAAGTCCCGCACGGTCTTTCGTCCTTCCCGGGTTTTGCTATAAACAGGACCGCCGCCTCTCTCAGTAGTAGATTGCTTTTAGAGGAGAGGAGTAAAGGTTCAGTCTTGTTGAGGTTCAGCTAAATGTGGTTGGTGTTTAGGTTTGGATGTAGTGCAGAGTATTGGGGTCTAAAGGGTTAGATTGGGATTGATTGTATTAGAGTGGAGTGAGGTAGATTGGGGTGGAGTGTGTTAGATTGGGTTAGATTGAAGTTGAGTGGGGTAGATTGGAGTGAGCTAGATTAAGGTAGCATAAACTGGAGTAGGGTGGATTAGTTTAGAATGGACTAGATTGGTTTGGAGTAGGGTAATTTGGTCAGAGTGAGGTAGATTGGTCAGATTGGGGTAGAAATGGGTAGAAATGGGTAGAGTGGGGTAGGTTCGTCAGAGCGGAGTGGGATAGAAATGGGTAGAATTGAGTGGAGTGGAGTAGAGTGGATTGGGTTACACTGACGTGGAGTGGGATACATTGTGGTAGATTGGAGTGGATTTGTGTTGGTTGAGTGTTGTGAAGTGTAATAGAATGTGTTAAAGTGGTGGAATATAGATTGGAGTGGCATGTCGTAAAATGGAGTGGGTTAAAATGTTGTGGAGTGGAGTGGTGGAAAGTTAGTGATGTAGTGTGGAGTATGCATGGTACTGTAGCACAATCAATCAATCAAAGCATTTGTATAGCGCGCTACTCACCAGGAGGGTCTCAAGTCGCTTGTGGACGGGGGGCCTGCTACTGCTCGAACAGCCAGGTCTTGAGTTGCTTCCTGAAGGCGAGGTGGTCTTGGGTCAGGCGCAGGTGGGTGGGGAGGGATTTCCACGTCTTGGCGGCCAGGTAGGAGAAGGATCTTCCTTCCGTTGTGGCTCTTCGGATGCGGGGGACGGCGGCGAGGGCGCGGCTGGTCAATCTAAGCTGGCTGGTGGGAGTGTAGAAGTTGAGGCGGTCGTTGAGGTATCTTGGTCCTTGGTTGTGGAGAGTTTTGTGTTCGTGGGTGAGGAGTCGGAATGTGATTCTTTTGTTGACGGGGAGCCAGTGCAGGTTTCTTAGGTGTGCGGAGATGTGGCTGTGTCGGGGGATGTCCAGGATGAGTCGTGCTGAGGCGTTCTGAACCCGCTGAAGTCTTTTCTGGAGTTTGGCAGTGGTTCCGGCGTAGAGGGAGTGCCGTAGTCCAGTCGGCGGTGGGGATCCAGCGGAAGATCTTCCGTAGCATGCGTAGGATGTTGAAGCATGACGAGGAGGCGGCGTTGACTTGTCTGGTCATGGAGAGGGAGGAGTCCAGGATGAAGCCCAGGTTGCGTGTGTGGTCCGTTGGTTTGGGTGCGCTGCCCAGGGCAGGGGGCCACCAGGAGTCATCCCAGGCGGATGGCGACAATCCCAGGATGAGGACTTCCGTCTTATCCGAATTCAGTCTAAGGCGGCTGTTCCTCATCCACTTGGCTACGTCTTTCGTCCCTTCGTGAAGGTTGGTTCAGGCGGTGGCGGGGTCGTTGGTGAGGGAGAGGATGAACTGGGTGTCGTCGGCGTAGGAGATGGTGTTGAGGTTGTGTAGGCGTGCGATGGCCGTAAGGGGTCTCATGTAGATATTGAACAGCGTGGGGCTGAGTGAAGATCCTTGTGGTACACCGCAGATGACTTCGGTGGTTTCTGATCTGAACGGGGGGAGGCGGACTCTCTGTGTCCTTCCGGCGAGGAAGGAGACGATCCATTCCAGCGCCTTCTCTTGGATTCCGACGTTGCTGAGGCGTTGCAATAGGGTGCGGTGGCAGACAGTGTCGAGTGCCGCGGAGAGGTTCAGGAGGATGAGGGCCGCTGTTTCGCCGTTGTCGAGCAGGGCTCGGATGTCGTCAGTGGCTGCGATGAGCGCGGTCTCGGTACTGTGGTTCGCCCGGAAGCCGGACTGCGAGGGGTCGACGGATCCATTCGTCTCGAGGAAAGCGGCCAGCTGTCTGTTGACAGTCTTCTCGATGACTTTGGCAGGAAACGGGAGCAGCGAGATGGGGCGGTAGTTCTTGAGGTCGGTGAGGTCGGCTGATGGTTTCTTTAGGAGGGCGCTAAGTTCGGCATGCTTCCAGCTCTCCGGGAAGGTTGCGGTGTCGAAGGAGGCGTTGATGATGTCTCGGAGATGGGGTGAGATGACTGAGTCGGCCTTGTTGAAGACGTGATGAGGGCAGGGGTCGGTTGGGGATCCGGAGTGGATGGAGTTCATTGTGCGTATGGTCTCTTCGGTGTTGATCGGGGTCCTTGCGCGGAGGGTGGTGGTGGGGAGCGCTGGTGCAGTCGTGGGGTGCGTTGGCTGTGTGCTGAAGCTATTGTGTATGTCTGCGATCTTGTTGTGGAAGTACGATGCGAGTGAGTTGCAGAGGTCTTGCGATGGGGTGATGTCGTTGTTTCCGGCGCTGGGGTTGGAGAGCTCTTTGACGATGTTGAAGAGTTCCCTGCTGTTGTGGGCGTTGTTGTCCATTCGTTCCTTGAATGCTGTTTTCTTGGTGTTGTGGATCATGTGGTGGTGTTTTCGAGTGGCGAGCTTGAGGGTGGTCATGTTGTCTGGTGTCTGGTCTCTGCACCTGGCTTTCTCGAGGGCTCGGCAGTACTTCTTGGAGCTCTTGAGTTCGTCGGTGAACCAGGAAGCTTTCTTGCTGCCGGGTCTGCTGGGGGGGGTCCTCAGTGGGGCGAGGTCGTCTGCGCAGTTGTTGATCCACCTCGAGAGGTTGATGGCGGCATGGTTGGGGTTCGCTGAGTCAAGTCAAGTCAAACAAATTTGTATAGCGCACTACATACCCAGAGGGTTTCAAGGCGCTTATGAAGGGGAGGGGGGTTATTTGTCAAATATCCACGTTTTAAGCTGCTTTCTGAACTCTAGGTGGTTCTGGGTGAGGCGAAGGTAAGCGGGGAGTGAGTTCCAGGTTTTAGCAGCCGGGTATGAAAAGGATCTGCCTCCCATGGTGGTCTTGTTGATGCGAGGTATAGTGGCGAGGGCTTGGCTGGAAGAACGTAGTTGGCGGGAGGGGGTGTAGAAGGACAGTCGAGAGTTGAGGCAATCTGGTCCGATGTCGTCGAGTGATTTGTGTGCGTGGGTAAGCAGTCGGAAGGTGATTCTCTTATTGACGGGTAGCCAGTGGAGGTCTTTAAGGTGACCAGAGATGTGTTCGTTTCGTGGGATGTCTAATATGAGTCTGGCTGAGGCGTTTTGGATTCGTTGGAGTTTCTTCTGGAGTTTAGCGGTGGTACCTGCGTAGAGGGTGTTTCCGTAGTCCAGTCGGCTCGTGACCAGAGCATGGGTGACTGTTTTCCTTGTTTCGGAGGGGATCCAGCGAAATGTTTTTCTGAGCATGCGAAGAATGTTGAAGCAGGAAGAGGATACGGCGCTGACTTGTCTGTTCATTGAGAGTGAAGAATCCAGGATGACACCTAGGTTCCGTGCGTGGTCTGTTGGGATGGGTGCTTTTCCGAGGGCTTCCGGCCACCAGGAGTCGTCCCAAGCAGAGGGGGATGTGCCTAAGATGAGGACTTCTGTTTTGTCTGAGTTCAGTTTCAGACGGCTTTGTTTCATCCATTCGGCGACTTCTTTCATTCCTTCGTGTAGGTTAGTTTTGGCGGTGCTGGGGTCATTGGTGAGAGAAAGGATCAATTGAGTGTCGTCCGCGTAAGAGATGATGTTGAGGTTGTGTTGGCGTGCGATGGCCGCGAGGGGGCTCATGTATGCGTTGAAGAGGGTGGGACTGAGTGAGGATCCTTGAGGTACGCCGCAGATGACTTCAGAGGCTTCGGACTTGAATGGAGGAAGGCGGACTCTCTGGGTTCTTCCGGTGAGGAACGAGGTGATCCATTCAAGTGCCTTTCCTTGGATTCCGGTGTTATTGAGGCGCTGAAGAAGGGTGTTGTGGCAGACTGTATCGAATGCAGCAGATAGGTCGAGGAGGATGAGGGCGACTGTGTCTCCATTGTCCAGTAGAGTTCGAATGTCGTCGGTTGCTGCGATGAGGGCGGTCTCAGTGCTGTGTTTTGCTCGGAAGCCAGATTGTGAGGGGTCGAAGGATTTGTTGGCTTCGAGGAAGGTGGCGAGCTGGTTGTTGACGGCTTTCTCGATGACTTTGGCCGGGAATGGAAGAAGCGAGATGGGGCGGTAATTTTTAAGTTCGGTGGGGTCCGCTGTTGGTTTCTTCAGAAGGGCGGTGAGTTCGGCGTGTTTCCAGTCTTCTGGGAAGGTAGCGGAGTTGAAGGAGCAGTTGATGACGTCTCGGAGGTGCGGTGCAATGACGGAGTCTGCTTTGTTGAAGATGTGGTGAGGGCATGGGTCTGTGGGGGATCCTGAGTGGATGGAATTCATCAGGCGGATGGTGTCCTCAGTGGAGATTCGGTTCCAGGCGTTAAGGGTGTTCACGGGGGGAAGATGATCAGCAGATGGTGGGGTGGGTTGGTTTCCGGGTTGGTTGTCAAAGCTGTTGTGGATGTCTGCAATCTTGTTGTGGAAAAAAGAGGCTAGGGAGTCGCAGAGGGTTTGAGAGGGGGTGATGTCGTTGGAATTGGCCGAGGGATTGGAAAATTCCTTGACGATGTTAAACAGTTCCTTGCTGTTGTGGGCGTTGTTGTCAAGTCGATCCTTGAATACTGTTTTCTTGGCTTTACGGATCAGTTGGTGGTGAGTGCGGGTGGCGCTTTTGAAGGCGTCCTTAGTGCAGGTGGTTGGGTCTTTTTTCCAGGCCTTTTCAAGGGAGCGGCAGAGTTTCTTGGACTTCTTGAGATCATCGTCGAACCATGAGGCTTTCTTGCTGCCAGGATTACTTTGACGTTTTTTCGGTGGAGCTAAGGTGTCGGCGGTGTTGGATAACCATAGGGTGAGGTTGGCGGCGGCTTTGTTAGCGTTAGAGGAGAGGGCTGGGGTGTTTTGAAGGAGCGATGCGGAGATTTGGTCCGTGGTGATTTTGTTCCAGTTTCTTTGCAGGGTAGGTTGGAGGTGGATGTTGGGTTTAGGTTTGTTGTAGGTGAAGTGAACACAGCTGTGGTCAGTCCAGAGGAGCTCCGTAGTGTGGCTGAAGGAGACATGATTGCTGGAGGTGAAGATGGGGTCGAGAGTGTGACCTGCGATGTGGGTGGGGGAAGTGACTAGTTGTTTAAGTCCGAGGTTGGCGAGGTTGTCCAAGAGGGTGGTGGTGTTGCGGTCGTGGCACTTTTCAAGGTGAAAGTTGAGGTCTCCCAAAAGGATGTATTCTTTGGAGGGGAGCGCGTGCGGGGTGATGAAGTCTGTGATGTCTTCACTGAATTTTGCGCGGGGTCCTGGTGGTCTGTAGAGGAGGGTGCCTCTAAGTGTGGTCTTGGGGTCGATGTGGATCTGGAAGTGGAGGTGTTCGGAGTTGGCGAGGTTGGCGTCAGAGCTGGTTGAGATGCGGATTGATTTCTTATGGACGATCGCGATTCCTCCTCCTGTGTGGCTGGTGCGGTCTTTGCGAGTGATCTTATAGTCTTCAGGGATGGCAATGGTGATGTCGGGTGCGGAGGAAGCATTCATCCATGTTTCTGTCAGGAAGGCGATGTCCGGAGAAATGGTGTCTAGTAGGTTCCAAAGGTCAATGGCATGTCTGTGGACGGATCGGGTGTTGAGAAGGATGCATTGAAGGTGATTGGGGTCGGGGATCTGTGTTGTGGGCGTAGTGGAGATGTTGACAGTGCCGCTGAATTTGCAGGTGACGCAGGAGAAAGGTCCATGGGTTTGTCCAGGGGCGGCTTGGACGCAGTTGGGAGCGCGGCCGGGGTTCAGGGCTAGGAGGGAGGCGGCATCGTAGGTAATTCGGGAGGGCTGGGCAGCGCGAGGGGCAGGGGGTCTGGCGCTGGGCGCGGTCCAGGCGCGGACGGGCGTAGACGGGCTTACCTTTGGCGCACCTTCGGCGCGGGTTGGGCGCGGACGCTGCGCGTGGACGCTGCGCGCGGGAGCTACTGTCATATATGGATAGTGGAGGGGGAGGGGCGAGGGCGTCTCAGCTGGGAGGCGGGGCGGGCCACGAAGGACAACAACAACTATCAAAATGGCAGCGGAGGAGCTGGTCGGCTGTGATCTTGTTCCAGCTTCTGCGTGGAGCCTGTTGCTGGTGTTGGTGGATCGTGTTCCTTTTGAAGCTGAAGTGGACGCAGCTGTGGTCCGTCCAGTGGAGTCCGGTGGCGTGGCTGAAGGAGATGTCCTTGCTGGAGGAGAAGACGGGGTCAAGCGTGTGGCCGGCGTAGTGGGTGGGGGTGGTCACCAGCTGCTTGAGTCCGAGGTTGTCCAGCAGGGTGGTGATGTTGCGGTCGTTATTTGTCTGCCATTCGAGACAAAACATGTTCAATTGAAATGACCATTACATTTGCACTGACACCCAGTTTTACGGTGTAATGTATTGAAATGTCATCACCTAGTGCATTGGTGTTTCGTCATATTCATATTTGTTTCCACCCCACTTCAGAATTAAAAAATAAATGTTATATTTGTACTTACCTAATTGTGATATATTCTGAAATATCAGCATAGTTCATTGTTGTCGTGTGCTATAAAAAATAACATACTACAACCTTTCAAGATTCAAAAATACTTTATTCGGTTATAAAAGAAGAATAACCATAAAAGTAGCATGAAAGGTACAATTTACAAGGGGTCAAGTAAACATTTTTAAAATCACAAAGAAAAAGAAAACACCAAAATTAAGTTCATGTGTACAATATAAAAAATTTATCCATTTGAATTGATTTACGACACTTAAAAACTGATTTTAAAAATTCAGCAAGTGAGGCTACCATAAAAACAGTTTCCATTTTCTGGCACTCTAAAAACGCTAGGCGACATCTATATACATTTAAATCTTTAAGGATAGGGATGATGAGTTTCCTTCGGAAGAAAGTATAAAATTTACAGAAAAATAATATATGTATATCGGATTGTGGGGATACATCATCACATGGACAAAGACATAAATCCTTCGACCAACAATTCATCACAGGGAAGGATAATGTCCTAAAAACAATATTAAATCTAAACCGGGTCAAAAGGAAGCGTTCATGGTTGGACATATACAATGATAAATATGGCTGCAATTTCTCTCCCCATAAAATGTCCTGGTGGGCAGAAACAGTCTTTTTTCTCACCTCCTCTATATGTCTTTTTTCCCTGAGGTACGACATACACAGATTTTTCAAATCTCTTCTAGGTATGTATGCCATTGATTGTGGATCCTCAAAGTATTGGGGGCAACTTAATTTTTCAAGAAAGTTTCTGACGTAGCATATCCATTTAAAGTCATTGATATTGTCCAATGCTAAAATATCCTTTAAAATAGCCCGGTTAACAACACATTCATCATTTGTCCAAACCCTATGCCAAAGAAGGATTGGCTGAATTTTAATAGTATCAGTAACATAAGGTATTCCCAATTCAGCATGGCATATCATCGTTGCAGTACTTTCGGGCACGGACAGAATGTGGCATAAAAACTTATTTTCCATGGTTTGAATTGAGCTGATATTTGAGTAACCCCACAATCCTGCACCATAGGTAACTACAGATAAACAAGTCGCATTGTAAACAGTTAAAATCTCCTTTATGGTTTTTTTTCCTAATTTTTTTATAAAGCATTTTAGGGCCATGATAGTTTTGGAAAATAACAAAGATCTGGCATGAATTGCAGTAGTCCATGAGCCACTTTCATGAAACAATATCCCCAGATATGGGAAGGTGGGGGTCCTTTCTAAGGGATTGGAATTTATAAAAATTGGCTTCAGATGCTTGCTTGTTTTTGACCCACAATACATAGACAGAGTTTTAGAACAATTGATTTTCAGATCTAAACCAAGCATGAAACTGTTAAAGGATGTGACCAAAGTTTGTAAAGCCATTGGGGTGCGTGCCATCAAAACAGCATCATCAGCGTACATCAGGGCAGGGACAGGCCTACCTCCCACCATAGGCATGTCCCTGCCCTCCTGCACGAGGTGCTTCTCCATTCCATTTATATATAACAAAAATAAAAAGGGGGCTAGAACGCACCCTTGGCGCACACCCCGACCAATCCCGAATTGTCTGCTACATTCACCATTTTTCCCATATCTGACACTTGCGGTGGCCCCGGAATATAGATCTCTCAGAAAGCATATAATAGCATTGTCTACCCCCAATTCGGCCATGATTGACCACAGTTTATTATGTGACACACAGTCAAAAGCTGATGATAAATCAACAAATGTGAGGTATAGACGTTGTTTTTTGACCTTTATATACTTCTGTTGCAAGGTGAACAGATTCAATCCTTGCTCTATGGTCCCTAAACCCTTTTGGAACCCAAATTGAAAATCACTTAACACCCCATTATCTTCAGCCCAGCTTTGCAATTTAGCTAAAATCACTCTCCCCAAAATTTTTATGGAAGAGTCCAATAGGGAAATTGGCCTATAGCAGGTACAGCTTAGCCTGTCCCCTTTCTTAAAAATTTGGACTATGACCGATGTAAACCAAGTAGGAATTGGACTATTTGCCAAAGCAGCATTGAATAGCTGGACTAGCAGTGGCCCCCATAATTCGATGTTAGCCTTATAGAGGTCAGCTGGTATGCCGTCTGGTCCAGCCACCTTACCCCCCTTAGTCGCCTTCAAGCTCGCAATAACTTCAGGAAGGGTTACAACCAGGGTTTTAGATGTATCTAAATTTAGCAGCACTACGTCCTGGCCTGTGTCAAGGGTTGATTCCACAACCCTATAGAGGGAGGAAAAGTGAGCCACCCACTCATCTTCTGAAACGGCAATTTCCATGCGTGCTTTTTGTTCATATAGGAGGGGGGTGTTAATGACCTTCCAAAAAGCAGCCGGATCCTTTAATTGTGACGCCGCACATAAGTTGTCCCATGCTTCCCTTTTTATCGAGGCCTTCCTGTCCTTCAATGCTATATTATAATCCCTCCTTGCAATTCTAATTAGGATTACATCCCGTGGTCTTTTATGAATTGCATGTCTAAGCTTTGTTAAGGCTTTAGTGCACTTTTTATCAAACCATTTCCTATTGGACTTTAGGGAATTTTTCCTTGCAACCCACAGTGCTTCCTTAATTGTGGTAGAGATGATATTAAAATGGGTTATTATTTCGCTACTCTCCGCATATTCATCTAAACAGATCGAAAAACTACTCATGCACTTACTCAATATTTTAAACAGAAAATCATCCGGAACCACTCTACTCCATTTAAGGTTATAACCATTTTGGGTACCCAGCTTCACATCCTGGACCATTTGGTTGGGACATTCTCTGTTATCGGGTACAACAAATAGGTTCTCCAGTTTTAATACCTGTGGAAGGTGGTCACTCAGTGGTAAGTCCATGATACCCGCGCTAATCAATCTACCCGCAGAGCTTTGCGTACATAAACTAAAATCAATAATAGATGAGGCCCCCCGCCCAACAAAGGTTGGAACAAATGACGTTGTGTGATGGGCTAACTCATTTGAAAACCCAAAATCAAAATTAAAAATCATCTCGTTTAATAAATCACCTAGTAGGGTATGTTCAAAATGTGTCAGGTTGATATCTTGTTCCAGCATTAAACCGCAAATACCCTTCTGACCCTTTTTACAAAGAGTACAATTAAAATCACCCCCCCATAATAACATAACTTCGCGCCTTTTAATCATATCAAGTTCGTATTGCATATCTAAGGTTAGTGTAGCAAGTACATCCTTAATCATGCTACTCAAACAGTTTGGACCCTTCCTTGTGTCTATCACTATTTTTTGATAGTAACTGGATCCAGGGGAAAAAGAGATTTTATCATAAACTAGGAGATTGGATATATATACAGTCAACCCTCCCTTGGGTCTTCCGTGTACTCCTCCAACCGCGGGGGTAAAGTAAGTTTTATAGCCATTAAGATGTATCGGCGTGGTGGCCCAAGCTTCTTGAAGGGCTAATATACCCACGTCGGTAATGGCATCGTCCCAGGATGGATTGGTAATCTTCTGTTCGAAGCATGTGGGCTGCTGAATTCATATCTGTGCATAGATCGCCGCCTAGTGTTGGGTCCGGATGATTGCACATTGTTGTCCTGGAAGAGTCTTCGAAGTATCACGAGATAGGTGGCTCCTCCCCTGGACTACAGTGCGCATGGGCATCGCCTCCATCCCCAGATTGTTTTTTTCCGCCATTGGGTTCGGATGTGTTTCGGTTCCCTCTGTCGGAATCGATAGTTGTTCAACTTTTCTACTCGAGACCAAAAGGTCTTTAGGCTGAGCGTCGGTATAGTTTCGTTCGGGTTTCTTGTCTGACTCTCAGCTCCGAACTCTTGTTACCCTTCCGCGTGCTCTCGGCGCGGACGGGCCTACACTACACTTCTGCTATGGAGCGGACTCCGTTCAAGAAGTGTCCGGTGTGTAACTCCAAATATCCACACCTCGACGTGCACCCCGTGTGCAATAAATGCTTGTCACCGGACCATGACGAAGACAGCTGCATGGCGTGTTCGAAATTCCGGTGCAAGAAAACTCTCAAGATTCGTCGGGCCGCTAGACTCCAGGCCAAGTTATCGGCTACCCCGGCGCCCCCACCAGACAACATATTCGAAGAATCTGTTGGAGACGATGACGACGTACAAGTTTCGGACTCTTGTCCCGCGTCCGAAGGGGATGCCTACGACGCGGGAGATGAGGACTTTGACGAAGTCGCCGACGAGGTAGGGGACGACGATCGGGCTATTGCCACCGTGGGGGATAGCTCGGAGGAGGAGCATCCCCAACCAGGCTCAGGGGTCAATCCCCTTCATGCGGCCCAGGTCGAGGGATCGCCTTCGGGCCTTACCCAAGACCTTGTTATAAGTCCAGCAGCCCCGCCTACGGGCCCGGTCACGGACATTTCTAAGGCGACACTCCCGTCCAAGAAAACGAAAGTGAAGCCATCGGGTCACGCTTCCTTGGTTTCAAAACCGAAAGTGAAAGTTGCGGTGGTGCAAAAGGTTCTGGAGGCGTCAACTTCCAGACAATTCAAAATGGCCGACTTGAAGAGCCACGCCAAGATGGCCGACCCGAAAACATCGGGGTCGACGCCGAGGGCGAAGTTGTCTGACGCGGCTGCGTCGGCGCCGAAGACGGTCGGGGTCGAAGACCCGAAGACGGCTCCAAAGAAGCGTCAGGGCGACGCCGCAACCCAGGCTCAGCCGGCGCCGGCCCTTGGAGACAAGGCGCGTGAGGTGTTGGCCCCGAAGAAGGTGCCTTTCATCGAACCGACTCCCGACTCGGGGAGATCGCTCGAGCCGGTCAAGCCCTCTCCGGCCTTAACGAAGAAGGTAGCGGAATCCCTGCAGCGGATACGGAAGGACGATGTGGTTCCCGATTCGGACGACGTGGCGCCTAAGCACACGCCGAAGCCTGCGAAGGCGCAAACGCCTATCCGCTTTACCCTGCCGCCAAAGTCGACGCCGAAGGCTTTCGCGCCGAAACAGGGCGGGCCCTCGAAGGAGGTCTTGACAACAAAAGCAGCCTTGGTGGTGTCGAAGCTTCGGCTCCAGCCACTTGCTGAAGCGGAGCGTCGAGAGGTCATCATCGACGCCAATACTGGAAAACTGTCTCTCCTCAAGAGGAAAATCACCACGGAGCCGGTGTTGGAACATTTTTGGATCCCTCTCAAGAATAAGAGGGACTCTGCGGGTCTTCGGCCCCAATAGAGCCTATGTCTCCACAAGCCCTACAACACTCGCCAACGCGTTCCACCGCAGGCGATGCTGATGATGAGGACGTCGAGTACAACTACCCGGCGTACTCGGATCCGGAGGAGGAACACGAACCTTGGTCGGCCGGAGGCGACCCAGACGACCCGCAGTCGGGCCAGGACACGCAGCTTTTTGCGGCCAAGACATCACCGACGGAGGACTCGGCGGCCTTCAACGCTCTAATCGAGAGAGCTGCGGCTAACCACGATGTAGAGCTGCACTCAGACCCTGTTGATGTGGACTTTTTATTTGACACTTTCTCAGTAGCCGAAAAGTCAGTCAAAACACTGCCAATGCTTAAGGGGGTGCTAAAACACGCTACGGAGGTCTTCAAGGAGCCCACCCGGGCGCGTGTCATCAACCCTCGCATTGACAAAAAATATAAGGCAGCGCCCTCGGATCCAACATACATCAAGGGACACTTGCCACTGGACTCGTTGGTTGTATCCAACGCTCGGAAGAGGGCGAACTCGCAGACCACTGGTGACGCTCCTCCCCCAGACAAAGAGTCCAAAATCTTCGAGGCCTCAGGGAAACGAATTGCTGCACAGGCAGCTAATATTTGGAGAATCTCAAACACACAGGCCCTACTTGCACGCTATGATAGGGCTCATTATGACACCTTAGAATCACTACTGCAACACTTGCCTGACCAGTACAAGGAGGCAGGAGAAATGCTGATTCAGGAAGGAAAGCTCATCACAAACGCATCCATAAAATGTGCGCTGGATGTGGCCGATACAGCCTCCAGGGCAATCAACACCAGTGTGTTGCTTAGACGGCATGCTTGGCTTAGAATTTCAGGGTTCAAGCCCGATATTCAAACGACAATACTGAACCAAACAGTTAATCCTGACCACCTGTTTGGCCCTGAGGTGGATGCGACGCTGGAAAAAATGAAGAAAGATACAGACACTGCCAAGTCTATGGGGGCCCTCCAGTCTCAGCAGTTTCGGAGTGGTTCCTTTCGCCGCTCCAATTCCAGAGGCACCTCAAGGGGTCAGGCATCGCAGTCCACACAGTATTACAAAAGTAACACCCAAACCTCATACAACAACAAGGGTAGAGGTGGCTACAGAGGCAATAACGTCAAGGGCAGGGGACGTGGAAACAACAGCTCCAGGTCCACCACCGCCAAAAAGCAGTGACGTCTTGTCACTGCCCCCCGACCATACAACACCGGTCGGGGGGAGACTCCAGCAGTTCCTGCCCGCGTGGAAATCCATCACCACGGACAGGTGGGTCAAGTCTCTTATCCAGTACGGTTACTGTCTGGAACTTACTTCCATTCCACCAAACATACCCCCAAGGAGCCGTCCTATGTCCGGCGAGCACTTGACCTTGTTGCAGCAGGAAGTTCTAGTCATGCTGCAAAAAGGGGCAATAGAGCTCGTTCCATTGCAGGAAAGGGGAACAGGGGTTTACTCCCTGTATTTTCTAATCCCCAAAAAGGACGGATCCCTCAGGCCCATCCTGGACCTCAGGCCCCTCAACTGGTACATTCTCTCGGAGCACTTCCATATGCTCACGTTACAGCAAGTACTCCCTCTGCTTCAGCGGGGGGACTTCCTGGCTACGCTGGATCTGAAAGATGCATATTTTCATATCCCCCTGCATCCTTCCCACAGGAAGTATCTCAGATTCACGATTCAAGACCAGCATTAACAGTTCAGGGTTCTGCCGTTCAGGGTCACCACGGCACCAAGGGTATTTACAAAGTGCCTAGCGACTGTGGCGGCGCATCTCCGTCGCCAGAACGTCCACGTCTACCCCTACCTGGACGACTGGCTCATTCAAGCAAAGACAGAACAACAGTGCGTCGACCATGTGTCACGCACCATTCATCTCCTGCACGATCTGGGATTCTCTCTGAACTACCCAAAGTCCCATCTCCAGCCCGCCCACGTACGACAGTATCTGGGCGCGACAATCAACACTCTGGCAGCCACTGCGCAGCCGAATTCAGTGAGAATCGCCAGTATCCAGGCGCTGATCCAACGATGCAGACCCCAACACTCGCTTCCAGCGAAGGTGTTCATGCAGTTGATAGGCATGATGGCCTCCTGCATCTCCATTGTCCCGCACGCGAGACTACATATGCGTCCGCTTCAGGAGTGCCTAGCACGTCAGTGCACTCAGGCTCATGGGCAACTGACAGACCTAGTGTTGGTGAGCGGTCGGGCATACAACTCTCTGCATTGGTGGAATCCACAAAACCTTTGCAAGGGCCGACCATTCCAAGAGCCTGTGCCGCAGATTATCCTGACGACGGACGCCTCTCTCCAGGGATGGGGAGCGCATGTACTCCAGTACACAGTGCAGGGACTATGGACACTACAGCAAAGGAAGATGCACATCAATGTGTTGGAACTGATGGCAGTCTTCATGGCCTTAAAGGCGTTCAAAGTACATCTGAGCAACAAAGTCGTGTTGATCCGGACGGACAACATGACGGCCATGTACTACATTCAGAAGCAGGGAGGCACACACTCTCCACAGCTGTCTCATCTGGCTCAGAGCATGTGGAAGTGGGCCATTCAGAGGAACATCTTCCTCATGGCAGAGCATCTCCCGGGCAAGGACAATCAGATGGCGGATCTGCTCAGCAGGCACAGCCATCAAATGCACAAGTGGGAGATACATCCATCAGTACTCCAACCGTACTTCCAAAAGTGGGGTCATCCAGAGATAGACCTGTTCGCCACAAAGGAGAACGCAAAATGCCAAAGCTTCGCCGCCAGGTTCCCACACCCGCAATCACAGGGCAATGCGATGTGGATGAACTGGTCAGGCAGATTTGCGTACGCTTTTCCCCCAGCACCGCTGATATCGCTGGTGGCACGCAGGCTCAGGCAGCACTCGATGACTCTCATCCTGGTTGCTCCAACGTGGGCTCGCCAACCATGGTACACCACGTTTCTGGAACTCTCCGTAGTACCGCATCAAAGGCTTCATCTCACTCCCAGCCTTCTGACGCAGAGCCATGGCGACATTCAGCACCCAGACCCGCAACAGCTCAACCTGGCGATCTGGCTCCTGAAGTCCTAGAGTTTGGCTACCTCAATCTTCCTCCCGATTGCATGGACATCATTCGAGAGGCAAGGAAGCCCACTACTAGAGCTTGTTATGCGGCTAAATGGAAGAGGTTTGTCATCTACTGTGTTAACCACAATATTGACCCGCTAGATGCTTCCATTCAAAACATCATTTGTTACCTGTTCCACCTGTATCAATGCAATTTGGCGTACTCTTCCATCCGCATCCACCTGTCTGCTATGGCAGCATACCTCCAGAATAGGCAACACCTGTCGCTCTTTAAGGTCCCTGCTATCAAGGCTTTTTTGGAAGGACTCAAGAGAGTCATTCCACCAAGGACACCACCAGCTCCAGAATGGAACCTCAATGTGGTTCTTACAAGGCTGATGGGTCCTCCCTTCGAGCCACTGCACTCTTGTGAGCTTCAGTTTCTAACTTGGAAGGTTGCGTTCTTAGTAGCAATCACATCACTACGGAGGGTTAGCGAGCTGCAGGCGCTCACCATCCAAGAACCTTTCTTCCAGGTACATGCTAACAGGGTTGTGCTCCGCACTAACCCTAAATTCTTACCCAAGGTTGTATCTCAATTCCATATAAACCAGACAATTGGGTTGCCGGTGTTTTTCCAGAACCCAGAGACGCTGGCGGAGCGGATGCTCCACACCCTTGACGTTAAGAGAGCCTTGATGTACTATGTAGACAGGACAAAAGATTTTCGCAAAACCAAGCAGCTTTTCGTTGCTTTTGCCACACACCACAAGGGAAACGCTATCTCCAAAGCTGGGATCGCTAGGTGGATCGTGAAATGCATTCAAATCTGCTACGCTAAAGCTAAGCGCACTCTCACTATCCCACCAAGGGCCCACTCCACCAGGAAGTTGGGGGCCTCTATGGCTTTCCTAGGTAACATTCCCTTAGAAGATATCTGTAGAGCAGCCACATGGTCTACCACACATACTTTCACTAAACACTACTGTGTAGACGTGCACTCCAAACAGCAGGCAGCTGTTGGTCAGGCTGTTCTCAAGACACTTTTTCAGACTGCTGCAGCTGGCACGGGCGGCCGCCGCTAATGGAGGGACTGCTATGTATTCTATGCACAGATATGAATTCAGCAGCCCACATGCCTCGAACTGCAAATGCTACTTACCAGTATGCATCTGTTCTTGGCATGTAGGGCTGCTGACATTCATATCGCCCACCCTCCTCCCCGGCGCCTGTAGCAGCTGCAGTGTTCATTCATATGTGTATATATATGCTCATAGCATGGTCATCACTCACATACTTCACTCCATCTCTGCCAATGGCTAAAAACAATCTGGGGATGGAGGCGATGCTCATGCGCACTGTAGTCCAGGGGAGGAGCCACCTATCTCGTGATACTTCGAAGACTCTTCCAGGACAACAATGTGCAATCATCCGGACCCAACACTAGGCGGCGATCTATGCACAGATATGAATGTCAGCAGCCCTACATGCCAAGAACAGATGCATACTGGTAAGTAGCATTTGCAGTTTTAACCCTGCCACGTTCCAAAAGACCACCTTGCAATAATCTTTTTCTGCGGGTAAAATGTCTACAATGACACCAACTTGTCTGACCTTGCTCCCTTGTATAATCTCATCCCCCACTCGTGTTTCTAGGGTTTCTTCACACCCCGAACGGTTTATCAGACCCGAGTCCACAGGTTTATTAGTCATCAGGGCATCTTCCTTGATCTTGGGGAGTCAATCCACCGCTTCCAAACAATCAAACCGGTTATAACACGGAAAGATCGGAGGAAATTGCAGATTGCCTAACCATCCTGGGTCATAACCTTGTGGGCGAAAGTAAGGAGGCCTCCCTCTGTTTCACAACATTCCAACCATCATCATACCTCCCATTCCACTGTGTGTTATGGTAGTTGTTTTCAAAAGCCTGACCATTATTACCACCTTGGTGTCGATTATCCCTGGTCCAACTCCACCTATTATCCGGGTGTTCACCCTCAGGGTAGAAGTAAGATAATGCCCTAGCCACAATGGACAGACCATGATTTCTTGGGGGCCTCGTTGTGATAAATTCAGCAGTGCGTGGGTTCTCAAATGTTATCACCACGCAGTCACCGTGTGTCCTTTTTTAGGTCTCGCCTGTCCTTGCGCATGCGCATCGAGCAAGCGAGACTATGGGGGCTCATCGACTCTTTATCCAACTTGCAAGGAATCGTGGCGATTCCTTGCAGTGCCCGTGACTTTTAAGCTCAATGCGCATGCGCATTGAGCTTAAAAGCGCGTGCACATGGCCCCAGCCGCCTGCCTTGCCTACTCTCCCGCCCCCTCACTTCTTGATTGCACGGCCTCTAGGCCGTGCCTCCCCTACTCCTCCTCCTACTCTCCTCCCCTCCCGTCTGTTCCCGCACTCCTCCCACACCCCCGCTCCGCCCCCTCACTCTCTCTGCCCGCCCGCTCTCCACTCTATCAGGCAGCCAGCCGCACTCCTCCCACACCCCCGCTCCGCCCCCTCACTCTCTCTGCCCGCCCGCTCGCCCCTACTGTGAAACCTAACCAATCGCCGTGTCGCATACAAGATGTGTGTTCACAACAATTCCCTTACCATTGGCTAGGCAACTCGCTGTTTGTACACTTCACCACATATTAAACATTTCCCTCCCTCCGCTAGATCCTTTTGTGGCCTTGGCGGTATTTTCACACATTTTTTACACAGCATTTGCACATTCCTTATAAACCGTTTTAATGCTCGTAGTAAATATATGCTCTACAATCTCATGGTGATGTAACTATTATTGGAGCATTCCCCTGCCCAATAGAACCAATACTGACACTCAGGCTAATTAACTCCACTCTGTAATGGATGCCGCCGTAACTCAAGCTTCACATGTGATCGGGTACACAACTTACTCCGGTCACATGATGCTCACGCTCATTTAATGGCCGCCACCACAACATTCGGGCACCTCCCGGACCCGGCAGTGGGGGTAGGTCGTAATGAGCCACACAGGACTACGATACGTAAGTAAACTGTGCGCCCCACTTGATACAGATTTTTTAAGGTGAGGATTGGCCCGCGAATGCACGCCCAACATGTTTCAGGTTTCGATGCGGTTGTCTGGAACATCACTGCAGAGAACGCACGCAGACCAGCTGGCCCTCTATAAGATACAGGTTCTTTAAGCACTACCAGCATAGTCGCCTCTACTGAGGCTGCAACGATACCATGTATTAATGGCACTTCTAGAGACACGGGCGCGAGTTGCTACCGCACCATACCGCCAGTGTGGCCAACTACGAGACGCTTTAGCGAGCTCTTGCGAGTATACAATCGAGGACAGCCTCTGTAGTACTTGTTAGACACCAACAACTTGCCCCCTGCCCTGTCGTCCACCTAGACGCCACAAGCCAGGTCAGAGGGATATACCGGTGGGAGTGTCTTCGCATACACATAATCTGCGGCCATATAATCAGATTGTGACACGCACAGCTAGCACCGCCACATGACAACCGGTTCCCTCAATAAGAGCCTAACCATGCCGGACTCACCCGATAATGTACATTGTTATAGAAACATACGAGCAGCATACCCTCAGCCAAGTGCCATTTTTAGAGCAATTTTTTTACAGTAATCCTTCATAACCTTTTCAGGTTACTCAGTCAAAGGTCGCTCTCATTAAACAATTCATTGGGGCGATGTTTCCCCAAACCTCCAGCTAGCTTACACACACAAGGTGGAGATAACACTAGACTGCATCATATCGGATTCTTTACTCCCCTTTCTACATAGCTCCATTTTTAAGGGAGACCTAGCCTGATGTGTTGACTGCCAGGAACTGTTGATACCTGGATCATTGAGACCATTAGGTGAGTCTCGCACTATTTATTGTCTGCTGTTTTTAAGGTTTTAAGCCATGTTTTTTCACAAGGGGCTTGGATAATCACCCTAGCTCACTTTAGGCACTAAGCCATCACGGTTTCCAGTACCTGCTTTATTCTTATTGATACACTTGTACAGTCACTATCGAATTTTATGAAGTAATTTGGCATTCAGTGTTTGGATACGTATACCTGTAATATGTACTACAATTTGTTTTCCCCTTACAGGCATTTCCAGCGCACCACAAGTATACTTAGTCTTTAGCACTGTTCTAATAATGTCTGAGTTGCACAACACTAGCTACTGATGAACACAAATACCTCACCCTCACTCACCCTCACCCTCACCCTCACCCTCACTCTCACTCTCACTCACCCTCACTCTCACTCACCCTCAACACCTCACCCTCAACACCTCACCCTCAACACCTCACCCTCAACACCTCACCCTCACGCTCACCCTCACACTCACCCTCACTCACCCTCAACACCTCACCCTCACACAGTGCAATAGGTCTCAGACCATTTCAGTTAGAGCTTTTAGAAATGTTTATGGCTTTTTTTATTTGTAATTCTTTAGCATTGGCTACAGGAAACAAAAATGCTAAACATTTACCAAAAAAACCCATAAACAATTCTAAAAGCACTAACTCTAATGCTGCGAGACCTATTGCATTTCCAATGCTTGTTTATTATACCCAACCCATGGAGCCCTTTCAACCATCAGGATGTTGCTTTTGATGGCTGGGGGGAGAGGGTAGTTATCATTCAGCCAATGTATTGTTTTATTTACAAGTCCCCCATTATTTTAATTTGATTTGGCATCCGGTTGAGGGACTCCGGTGAGAACCACAACATAAGGTGCAGCTTCTGGGGGTAGGTGTATGTTTCTACGCAACTCCCTTTTTTCTAAATTATCTTTATCCTGTTGTAATTTGGGAGTTTGTGTGAGTGGCGCTACTTTGTCAGTTGTGGTTGGGTTTTTAGGTGTTGGTATGGGTTTTGGAGGTAAATTAGTGGTAGGTTTTGGAGGTAGATTAGTGGGGGGGACGCTTTTAGCAGCTGTGGGTGGCCTATTCGTAATCGTTTTTTTTTGTGGAACTTTATTGTTCAAATTGAAGCTAGGGGCACTAATATCTTTATGGATATTATTCAGTATAGATTCCAAACAGCGTAGCCTAACCTCAATCGGTTCTAAGAGGATTTTTAGCATTTCAAAGATGTTATTGTTAACCATGATTAGGCTACTACTGTCCTCACTCCCTCTAGCTCGATTGTCAACTTCCCCGCTTAGTTCCATAATTCCCTCCAAGCTACTATCTAAGACAGTTTCGTCTGGCAGACTTAATGTTAAGCCCACGTTTGCCTGAGGCCCACCCGTGATGTCCTTAGTATGAGTATGAACATCTAAATTGGTGCTGACATTCAAGGAAATCGGATCCAACTGAATTGTATCGTGATTTTTACCAATCTGGGCTTTTTTCCCTTTTCGAGTGGTAGTTTTAATGGACTTTTGCTTATTACTCCTTTGTTTAGGGATTGCCCCCTCTTTCCTGCCCCTTTCATTTAAGGTACTAGCTGTAGTTATATTTTCAGTCTCGTTAGCAGCCGGGCCGCTTTCCACCAATAAGGAGAGATTAGGAGTTGCCTCCAGGCCTTCCTGGGAGGCTGGCACATTACAGCCCCCATCCTTGTGTACCATTACAAGTGTGTTTGGAGCAGATAGACTATTAGGAGTACAGGCTTGTGCAATATGGCCCAAAGAGGAACGCTTTGCCATGGCTAAATCTTGGGACACCCTTCTGTCCATCAATATAATCCCTTCATCAATGAGGGCGTGTGTGCGGACGATAAACTCATCTAGGGTACCAGTCAGTTTCTTTACTCCAGCTGCCATGCTTCTGGTCTCTGGGCAGTTCATGGCAGGCCCAATAGATATCCAACAGTGAAGCAGGTGAAAGTTTCGACCAGGTACAAATACCAATCTCGGTATATCAATATCTTACAGGCTCACAATGGTGGGTTACTTCAATATTTAGCCAACTTAGTTATGAAGTCTCGCTGTCCTTGGGCTACTCGCAATCGAGCAGGGTGTCTGGCACAGGCCAGGCTCCTCGGGCCTCTGAGGGCCTAAGAGGGCCCGCCCTTTGCCCGGGCTTCGCCCCGGGTGTCCCGCTCGCGTCCCGTGAAGCTGGTCCTGCGGCGCTTTTGTGCGCCTCCCCTGGCGCCCTCGCGGTGTCACAACGCGCGCCGCCGCGTAGGCTGCTGGGATTCATAGTCCCGGAGCGGCGGCGCGTCCAAACTGCAGGGAAGGTGACTCTCGGCGGTGGCGGCGTGGGTTGTGAAGCCTGGCAAGCTGTGGCGTGTTGTGGCGCGTTGCAGGTAAGTTTTCCGTTTTCCCAATGCTCCGCCGGTCCTGCGGCGCTTTTGTGCGCCTCCCCTGGCGCCCTCGCGGTGTCACAACGCGCGCCGCCGCGTAGGCTGCCGGGATTCGTATTCCCGGAGCGGCGGCGCGTCCAAACTGCAGGGAAGGTGACTCTCGGCGGTGGCGGCGTGGGCTGTGAAGCCTGGCAAGCTGTGGCGTGTTGTGGCGCGTTGCAGGTAAGTTTTCCGTTTTCCCAATGCTCCGCCTGTCCTGCGGCGCTTTTGTGCGCCTCCCCTGGCGCCCTCGCGGTGTCACAACGCGCGCCGCCGCGTAGGCTGCCGGGATTCGTAGTCCCGAAGCGGCGGCGCGTCCAAACTGCAGGGAAGGTGACTCTCGGCGGTGGCGGCGTGGGCTGTGAAGCCTGGCAAGCTGTGGCGTGTTGTGGCGCGTTGCAGGTAAGTTTTCCGTTTTCCCCTCAACCTCTCGAATGGGTACTCAGCAGGATTGTTACATGAATTCTCTTGCTTTGAAATCAGAGAAAGAAAAGTAAACATCAAACTCCCTCGGAAGCCAGAGCCTGACATTTGACCTCTGTCTTTGAATGCACAGCAAAGGTGACCTGATAAGAACAATATTTAACGGCCTGTTTACAGAAACAGTAAAAATGGAATGCTCACAGGAGGGACAAACTCAAGCTGGGCAGCCTAAAGCACATAAAGCTAGCAAATAGAAAGCAAGCAGCTGTGAATTGCAGACCACAAAGGCAATAGTAAGCAATTGGTGACTGACATTTCCAGGAATGCTTTCAGAATGCCCTCAAGTAGTTGTAAGCAAACTAAGCAGCTGTGCTGTCTAGTAGGCTTTGACCGAAAAATGTAATTAATTTCATCCGTATGAAAAAATTCTTCATCTCGTTCCTGTCCGGTTTCATATATATAATAGGTATTCATTCTAAAGTAGATTTACCAAACCATCACAGTGTTGCAGGAAGCCCTTATGTTGCAGTGCCTGGGCTAAATTGGTATTTGTACTGGTTGTCGTCATTTAATGTTTTGATCTCACCTATTATCAGATCACTAATGCCAATTTGTATTTTTTTTATCTTTACTCTAGGTTTCTTTTCTTTCACACATTTTTCGAGATGAAGAAACCAGTTCCTGACTTACCTGAGACTGAATCCCAACTTACTGTTCCTCTTGATGAAAAGTTTCGAACCTTCAGTGGAGACAGCTTTTTTAGGTAATGTGCTTGTTATTTTTGTACAAAGATTTGTTATTGTAGAGCATCCTAAAAAGAAATGTACAGTACAGCCATAAACATACAAAGATATAAAAAAGAAAGCACACTCTAATATGTTTTACATATTATGACATATCTGACCTTCACCTGATATTCACCTAGTCCTAACTGTCATGAAATCTACACTTGTGTGACATAGAACATACATTTAACATTGTTATTATGTTGTAAACCTAAAATGATTTACAAAAAGGGGGTGGTGATGAACAGAGTGTCTGAGTTAAACAGACCACTCTTACCCAGTCCAAAGATCAGGGCTTGATCCATCACCGTTATTTATCTCACTGCCCCATCCCAGCTCAGAACCTGGCTATATGCAAATCAGTCTGTCCCTGGCCCAGTGCATCATGGGAACAGGGCAGACTAAACTACCAAGCCAATTCTTCACCAGAAAGGAGACAAGCTACCGGGGACCGGTTTCTGGCATTTCAGCCTTCTTCGGCCCGGCTTGCTTGAATCCTGATGGAGCAGTGAGAAAGGGACTCATGTCTGAGTATACCCTGCCACACCTATAGTGGCCAAAAACGATTTACAAAAAGGGGGTGGTGATGAACAGAGTGTCTGAGTTAAACAGACCACTCTTACCCAGTCCAAAGATCAGGGCTTGATCCATCACCGTTATTTATCTCACTGCCCCATCCCAGCTCAGAACCTGGCTATATGCAAATCAGTCTGTCCCTGGCCCAGTGCATCATGGGAACAGGGCAGACTAGGGTGAGAGCTTTCTGCTTAATTCAGAGACTCTGTCCCTCACCACCCCTTGTTGTAAATATTTTTGTCCACCCTAAGCGTGGAAGGGTATTCTCAGATGTGAGACCGTTGCTCATTGCGCCATCAGGATTCAAGCAAACCGGGCCGAAGACGGCTGTAATGCCAGAAACCGGTCCCCGGGAGCTTGTTTCCTTCCCAGTGTAAGAATTGGCTTTTGTAGTTTGGTTTGCCCTGTTCCCATCATGCACTGGGACAGGAACACACTAATTTGCATACAGCCAGGTTCTGAAACTGGGATGGTGCAGTGAGCTAAAAAACGGTGTTGGATCTAGCCCTGATCTCTTGACTGGGTGAGAGCTTTCTGCTTAATTCAGAGACTCTGTCCCTCACCACCCCTTGTTGTAAATATTCTTGTCCACCCTAAGCGTGGAAGGGTATTCTCGGATGTGAGACCCTTGCTCATTGCACCATCAGGATTCAAGCAAACCGGGCCGAAGACGGCTGTAATGCCAGAAACCGGTCCCCGGGAGCTTGTTTCCTTCCCAGTGTAAGAATTGGCTTTTGTAGTTTGGTTTGCCCTGTTCCCATCATGCACTGGGACAGGAACAGACTAATTTGCATACAGCCAGGTTCTGAAACTGGGATGGTGCAGTGAGCTAAAAAACGGTGTTGGATCTAGCCCTGATCTCTTGACTGGGTGAGAGCTTTCTGCTTAATTCAGAGACTCTGTCCCTCACCACCTCTTGTTGGAAATATTTTTGTCCACCCTAAGCGTGGAAGGGTATTCTCAGATGTGAGACCCTTGCTCATTGCACCATCAGGATACAAGCAAACCGGGCCGAAGACGGCTGTAATGCCAGAAACCGGTCCCCGGGAGCTTGTTTCCTTCCCAGTGTAAGAATTGACTTTTGTAGTTTGGTTTGCCCTGTTCCCATCATGCACTGGGACAGGAACAGACTAATTTGCATACAGCCAGGTTCTGAAACTGGGATGGTGCAGTGAGCTAAAAAACGGTGTTGGATCTAGCCCTGATCTCTTGACTGGGTGAGAGCTTTCTGCTTAATTCAGAGACTCTGTCCCTCACCACCCCTTGTTGTAAATATTTTTGTCCACCCTAAGCGTGGAAGGGTATTCTCAGATGCGAGACCCTTGCTCATTGCACCATCAGGATTCAAGCAAACCGGGCCGAAGACGGCTGTAATGCCAGAAACCGGTCCCCGGGAGCTTGTTTCCTTCCCAGTGTAAGAATTGGCTTTTGTAGTTTGGTTTGCCCTGTTCCCATCATGCACTGGGACAGGAACAGACTAATTTGCATACAGCCAGGTTCTGAAACTGGGATGGTGCAGTGAGCTAAAAAACGGTGTTGGATCTAGCCCTGATCTCTTGACTGGGTGAGAGCTTTCTGCTTAATTCAGAGACTCTGTCCCTCACCACCTCTTGTTGTAAATATTTTTGTCCACCCTAAGCGTGGAAGGGTATTCTCAGATGTGAGACCCTTGCTCATTGCACCATCAGGATACAAGCAAACCGGGCCGAAGACGGCTGTAATGCCAGAAACCGGTCCCCGGGAGCTTGTTTCCTTCCCAGTGTAAGAATTGACTTTTGTAGTTTGGTTTGCCCTGTTCCCATCATGCACTGGGACAGGAACAGACTAATTTGCATACAGCCAGGTTCTGAAACTGGGATGGTGCAGTGAGCTAAAAAACGGTGTTGGATCTAGCCCTGATCTCTTGACTGGGTGAGAGCTTTCTGCTTAATTCAGAGACTCTGTCCCTCACCACCCCTTGTTGTACATATGTAAACCTAAAATGAGCAAAGTTTCAGAGCATTCTGTAGAAGGCTAGCTTAGTATATGGTGCACGCCTATTTAAATGAAGCACCTTGCACTAATCCAGACAACCCTTATAGTGATTTAAGTAGTCATAGACAACCATAGAAAGCTCTTACAGTGGTAGCTGTGGAGAACAGCCTTCAGGCTTAGTCCAGAAGGAGTGTTAAGCTGCTTGTTTTACCAGAACTAATTATATAGTGTAGGTTACACGAAAAAGAACATCGCAATGTAGTTATACATTTTTTTATGTATTATACACGCTTACTACCACATTGCTATGTCTCCTAGTTGGAGATTTCAACACAATACATACTATACTTCAATTGTAAACTGGTAAGTAAGCACAAATTCACAGTGGTCTCCAGGAGGACACTATACCATATATTAAAAAAGCAATTGCGAACTGCGACTGAATTTGGCATTCGGATCAGGAGACTCGGACCAGGAGACTCCAAAGAGCTGGGTACACAAGGAACTACCCATGGCAAGTACCCCGGAACCCCACGGAGGCTGTGTGCAGATTACTCAATACAAGTCAAGAGTAAGACACAGTTGCAGTTTTAAGGAAGAAGGACTCTGTCCAGTGGACACAGAAGAAACCTTGTGGAAGACAGAAGGTTGGAGAGTCCCCTAACTGTGGATACCCCAGGTGAAAGAGTCTGGTGGATTCTAGATCAGGAGAACCTGCAAGTATAGGGGACAGAGTTTGACATTCGTAGGTGACCAGGAGGCACGGAAGAGCAAAGACCCCCAATGACGGAAGATGCTGATGACGCTGTGGAAGACCAGGAGCCGTTCATGAGCTGTTCCACGTTAGTAGTTAAAAACCAGCGGGTCGGTTTCCGGGGGGAGCATCAACCAGCCTTGGTAACAGCAACAGTCGTGGTAAACAAAAAAAGGTGCAACATTGGGACCAGCTAGGTCCAAGGGACTCGCCAATTGCAGGAGAGTCAGGCCGCAAGGATGCATGGGGAGCCCACTGAAGCCAAAGTAGACCCTCAAGAGGATCCACTGTCCGAAGGCAAAGGAGTCGCAAGAGGATCTCTGGCAGCTCAGCAAAGATGCAGGCCCACGGTGCAAAGGATGTGGTGAAGACGAAGATCTTTGCAGGAAGAGATACTGGAGGCTGGAGCTTCCTGTAGACCGAAGATCTCTGGAGTACAGAGCCAACAAGCCTTGGCAACAGCAAGTTGACACAGTGCCCAGGGGTTCTGCTCCAGTGGTTCTGGTGAGGGATACTGGGATCAAACTTGCTGAGAGGACAGGTCAGGCTAGTCATATTTGCAGAACCACCACTTGTGTTGCTGAGCCTTTCAGAGTCCGTGGGACATCAGGAGCAGCAGACCGGTCGGCTTGGTTGCGGTGCCTGCAGATGCAGGGGAATGACTCCTTCACTCCAAGGGAGATTCCTTTTGGTGTCTTTGATGCTCACAGACCTGGAGAGGAACCCGGCAGTAGCAACGATGAAGAAGACTTGTAGAACAGCGAGACCAGGAACAGCAAGAGTCTTCCTTGCTGCAGTGTCTGTTCCAGGTGAAGTCCAGCGAAGTCCAGGTGCCCATACAGTCGAAGTTGAAGTGGTTTTAGGATTGAATCTTGTCCCACAACGATTCTGTAGAGCCACCCACAGGTAAGCCTTAGGTGCCCTGGGGAAAGGGTTGGAGCGATAAAAGGGTCCCTCCCAGAGGAGGGGCTGGATAGAGGGGAGGATACTCCCATTTCCTTTGTCCAGCATCGTGCCAGAGCCGCAGCCAAGGGCTGCCTGAACTGGCTCCAACTGGAGTATGCAAGGAGGGCACCAAATGTGCCCTTCAAAGCAGTTTGTGGTCGCTGGTTATCGCCCCCACTCCAGCCCAATACACGAAGTTCTGTCGGGAGATGGTCACACCTCCCTGTGACAGGAAACCTATTGTTCTACCTTCCCCTGTTTCGAGCTCCGCTCAGCAGGAGGAGGGCAGAATTGTGTCTGGGGTCGTAAGCAGCACTAGCTTGCAGGCAGCTTGGAAGGCTGTTACCTGGAGTACTGGGGGCTTCCCGGAGGAGACCCCCCTTGCCTGGAATCATACCTCCAACACCGGCAACTATGTTGGGGTATTATTCCAACATGTTTGATATCAAACATGCCCAGGTTCGGCACAGCCAATATATAGCTAGCCATCACGTAATGACACATGGCCACTATATGTGTCAAAATGGCTGACAGCATTAACAAAGCATTGAGAATCGACACTGGGGTTTGTTGGGTAGCCTTGCTCATGCAAGACACCCTCACACTTGGTGCTAGCACAAACTTAAACAGGCTGCAATGGCCGGCCAGTAGTCATTGTTTGAGTGGTCTCTCATGGGTGGCATAAGACATGCTGCAGCCCTTGGGACACCCCTGGTGTGCCTATGCTCTGGGTACCTTAACACCATATACTAGGGACATACAGGGGTACACCAGTAGCCACTTGGGAAGGTTCCAAAGTACTTACCACTGTCAAATTTAGGGAGAAAGCACAGTAACGGGTCCTGATTAGCAGGATCCTAGTCAGACTAGTCCTAAAACAGAATACCCCAGCAAAAAGTAGGGGTAACCATGAAAGCAGATCCTACATTTCTACACATTCTGTGAAGAAAGTAAATGCTTCCTTCTATTTTGTTTTTTTTAAATATCTTTATTGGTTTTTGGTGTTATTGTTCCTTACAATTTTTGTTCTCTTCACATTACAATTTGCATAGTTGTACAAAATAATTAACTTTGAAAACATGTCAACCTGCGTAATATAATCTGTGGGTAGGTTATTGCTTCGCATTTTAAAGGCCCAAATATTGCGTGTCATTACACTTGCATCCTAAATATAACAGGTTCCAGAGTAAGCAACGGCACGGTCTCCTATTCAAAATGTTACAGCCTAATTTCTAACGTGCACTAGTAATTGCTGGTATCTCGTATCAGCGTTGTTGACCTTCAACAATATGTTTAGATACATCCGTCACGCCGTCAGAAGACGTAGTGGAAATCGGTGTGTAGTCGTTTTGATCCCCACTAGTAATACTCCACAATAATAAGTAAGGAAAAGGGATGGGGGTGTACCAATAAAACATTTACTTTCCAATAAACATCTCCTATCTATCTACTTAAACCTAAGAAATAAAAGGGCTGTCAATGTGTCAGTGTTGCAATATTCTTTGCTGGGCTGCATGTTATTACCTCCGTAATAGGTGAGTGCATCAGAGTGAGACTCAGACTTGTGAAGATGTCTGAGGACCAGTAGAGTGACGGTGCTGGGTCTGAAAGGCCTGGGGGCAAGTGATGTACCACATCAGAGGACAGCTATGAAACAGCTCCCGACAGGTGATATCCCTCACCCACTAATGTCGCTGCTCCCAGGAGTTATGGGCACAGGCATGCGTATTATGGGCTAACCTGATGTGTGCCATCCTCATCGTTGGTACTATCTCCCTTGAATGTGGAACATATATTATCCCAATGTTGCGCAATGGGGAACTTGTGCACCCCTGCCGTTTCCTCCCTATATAGTGTTGTGCTCTCCGCTTGGGCCCAGTTCGCGAGAGACCGTTTCCAGCTGGTCAGAACAGGCGGTTCTGAATGCTTCCATCGCTTCGCAACTGTCAACCCTAAGTCCTTAAACTGTGATGTTATTTTATTTTTATTTATTTATTTTGAACGTTTTATATAGCGCGAACAAGATCTTTGCAGATATCAGAGCGCTTTACAGAGCAGGGGATACAATTAGGAGATTGAATAACAGGCCATTAGGTATAGCGTAATTGTAGGTAATAGGCACAGTAAAACCGATACATCAACAATGCAAGTAGTACAAGTAAGTGTGAGCATAGACATTCAGGTAAGTCAACAATACAAATAATACAGATAATCGCAGGGATCGAACAGATAATACAGATCGGTGCAGAGACTTTAAAAATCCACGTTAATAGTTCAAGTGCATTTAGCCATGAGGATAGCTTTTACTTCTTTTTTAAAGAGTGTGATGGAGGAGATAAGCCTGGTTTCAGGAGGGAGTGAGTTCCAGATCCTGGGTGCCATTCCTGAGAAGGAGCGTTTATAAGTTTTTTCCTTCCGGAATCTTCGAGGTTTTAGCAGAAGATTGTTTGTGCCTCTAGTTTTTCTAGAGCCGCCAGAGATTGTCAGCTTCTGGGTGAGGTATCCGGGTGAGCTCAGGTGTACAGCCTTGTGTGTCATGCAGGCAATTTTCAGATGAATTCTGGCTTCAAAAGGCAGCCAGTTCAGGGATTTCAAGTCAGGGGAGATGTGCGAGTGTTTTTTTGACCCAGTGATGAGTCTCGCTGCAGCGCTTAGAGAAGCTCTTAGGGGTGCAGTAGTAGTTAGAGGGAGACCGCAGAGGGCGATGTTGCCGTATTCTATTCGAGGGATGACTAGTGCTTGTACTGCAGTTTGGAAGTCTTTGGCTGGGAGGAAGGGTTTAAGTTTCCTCAGGGTATTGATTTGGTAGTTCGCTCCCTTAGTTGCCTTGCTGATATGTTGCTGCATGTTGAGATTGGTGTCGAGTGTTATGCCTAAAGATTTTGCTGAGTCCACGATAGTGGGTTGGACATTGAGTGCAGTTAGGTGTTTAAGCCAAAGTTGAGTGGTAGAGATCTTCGCGGGAGGTGAGATCAGTAGGCAGTCTGTTTTCAAAGCATTGAGTTTGAGATGATTGTCAGCAAGCCAGGCTTGGGTGCATTCTGATCGTTGAGTTCAGCAGTAAAATGTCTTTGGGGGATTGTAATTTTAGATATAGTTGGGTGTCATTGGCGTACATGTGAAAGATTACATTGGATGCTTGTAGCAAGGTGGTGAGCGGTTCCATAACTAGGTTGAACAGCGTTGGGGATAGGGAGGATCCTTGGGGGACACCTAACGATACAGGTATTGGCGCGGACATCAGGTTGTTGCCTTGAATTTCTGGGACCTGTTGTGTAGGAAGGAAGTGAACCACTTGAGAACTGTCCCAGATAGACCCATTCTTGTGTTTAAAAGTTCGAGTAAATTCTCATGTTTGACGGTGTCGAATGCTGATGAGAGATCAAGAAGGATGAGGAGGCAGGTATCATTTTGATCTAGGAGTTGTAGGGCGTCGTCAATTATGTGAGTCATAGCAGTTTCTGTACTGTGACCTGCTCGGAAGCCTGATTGATGAGGGTTGAGGAGATCAAACTGATCAATGTGTTTAGTCAATTGTAGTTGTGCGCATTTTTCCAGGAGTTTGGCAAGAGTGCGAATATTGGTAATGGGACGGTAATTGTTTAAATCAGATGGGTCGGCTGTAGGTTTCTTTAGTAAAGGTGTGACTTGTCCAACTTTGAGGGAGTCAGGGATGGTTCCTTGTTGAAGTGAGCTGTTGATAATTTTAGTCCAGAGTGGAAGGAGCAAAGGGGTGAAGTCTTTGACAGCGTTAGCAGGGAGGGGGTCCGTGAGGTGATTGGAAGGTTTCAATGTGCTGAGCAGTTTGCCAATTTCTTCTTCAGAGTAGGTGTCAAAGGATGACCATGAAGCATTGTTTTTTGGTTCAGTGGGTTTACAGTGGGGTTTGGAGTAGAGGCTTGCGTCAATGATGAGATCACTCTTTATGTTGTCAGTTTTTTGGATAAAGAAAGCAGCGAAGTCTTCACAGGAGGGTGCTTCGCGCATAGGGCTGAGTGGTTGGGGTTGTTCCTTGGATTGTGTACTGATTAGCTCAAACAGTTTTCTCGGACGGTTTTTTGCTTGGTCGAGCTGGAGGCTGAACAAGTCTGATTTTGAGCGCTTTATTTTCCTGAAGTAGGCGTTTCTTTTTTCCTTCAGGGTTTTTAGGTGCAGTGCAGAGGGAGTTGATCTCCAGGTGCGCTCTGCCATTCGCATGGCTCGTCTATCCTCATTGAGACTCCCGTCGTACCATGGATTGGAGATTTTAGCGGAGACTCTTTTTAGCTGCATGGGGGCAGCCTCATTAATTATTGAGGTCATGGTGTTGAGATAGTGGTCAGTCAAGGATTGGACGTCTGTAGCGCCGGAAGGAGGGAGCAGGAGTTCGCAGCTGTTAGGGGGTAGGGAGTTTGGGTTGAGTTTTTTCAGGTCTCTTTTCCAGACTTTAGGCTTAGAGGATTGCACCGTGTTGAATTTGACCTTTTCGTTGATGAAGAAAGGGACAATATGATGATCTGACCAGTCACAGGGTTGGATAGACTCAAGTTGGATAGCGTCCTCTTTGGAGATGATAAGGTCGAGGATAGAGCCTTTCTCATGGGTCGGGCTGTTGCATAATTGTGTGAGGTCAAGGGCGTCGAGGAAGTTTTTAAGACTATTTACCACCGCATCATTGTGATCGTTCCAGTGGAGGTTGAAGTCACCAAGGTATATTTGGGTGAGCTGTCGTCCGGAGTTGGTTGAGATCATATCCATAATTTGTTGGGCGAAGGTGAGGTTGTCCCTGGGTGGGTGGTAAATGCTGTGAAGAGAGCATATTGGTTTGCCCTCACTGAAAATATCGAGGCAGATGTATTCACAGGAAGTTGGAGAGGGTAGGGAAGGTGCGGTGACTTTCAGAACAGAAAGGTTGTTCCTGTATATGCATGCAATTCCACCACCTATCCTGCCAGACCTGTCAAGTCTAATGATGTGATAGTTGGGGGGAACCAGAATGTCCATTATAGGTGTAGAAGATTTGGTTAGCCAAGTTTCAGTTAAGATGATCAGGTCAAGGTCCAATGTTAAGATGAGATCAGCGATGGCGGAGGAGTGTCTAGAGGCCGATCTGCAGTTGAGGAGTGTGCATTTGAGACGGGGTGTGTCAAGGGAAGTAGAGGGTTCTAGAGAGAGGGGGACTTTTCTAAGATTATTGGGGACGGAGCTTCTGTTGTTTAGTGTGGGGGGTCTATGGGGATTTGAGTGTATCGTGGGAATGGAGAGGTGTGTGGCGATTGTGTTGTTTAGGGGAGCTAGGTCGTAGGAGCGGAGGAGGGTGAGTGTGTCGAGGTCCGAAAGAGGGTTGCATGGGCGCCAGGGGTGATTGTTGCGATTATGAACAGGGATCGCGGTCCAGTGTGGGCGGTGTAGAGTGGGAGAACCTTCCGGGCGGGAGGGGGGCAAGATGGGAGGGGGGGTGGTGGAGCGTGAGGGGTGACTGGGGTGTGTGCAGAGTAGTTCTTTGATGGTGTGCATGTCTTCTTTGATGGTGTGAATGTCTTCTTTGAGCTGGAGGAGGGTGGACATAATCTTGTCCAGCGTGGGATAGGTATTGGTGTTGGGGGTGGACATCAAGGGTGGTGAGTGACTGACCTAGGAATGAGCGAGCGGGTGGGGGGGTGGGTTGGTGTTCATGCAGGGCTCCGTGGCGTCGGTGCACGGGTTGGTGTTAGAGAGGAGATAGGGTTTGAGAGGGGTGGGTGTGGATGAAGTAGGGAGGAGGTTGGAGGTGCAGATGGGGACATTGGTGGCAAGCGGAGAGAGCCGGGTGGAGGTTGAGTGTATGTTAGTGGTGTGGACGTTACTTTGTTTTTCTTGGTTCTTGCATAAATCCCCAATATGCAAACCTCCCAGCACCGTGGCACGTCTGTGTCTGTGTAGAGCGCTAGGGCTATGCATCCTTCTTCCATATCGGCTGCTGTTACAAAAGTTTTTGGGATTAATTGGTCATTATGAAGTGTTACCACCTGTGATATAAAATCATAACATTTATCACTTTGTTCTGGAGTAGTTGAGTTATGGTAACACCTCATGCCTAGGTCAAAAATGCCAGTGATGGTCTCTGAGAAAGAATTGTTACTCTTCAGCAGTCTGAGAACAGATATAAAACCATTTCCAAACAATCTATCCATAGTGAAAAAGATAATTTCTATTTTGCAAAAGTTCAAAATCTTTGTCAATCTGCCCGTCAGTTTATTTTCTAGCACATTCACTCCCAATATCTGACTGTATGATTGAGATGGCAAAGATGCTCAAAGCTACATCCAGATATCTATAGGTGTCTCTGCGTGTAGTAAATGTCCTGATTCTTCAATTGGCCCAGTAGAAACCCCTTCTCTGCAAAATTAACATTGCTGCACCGCTTTGGTTTACAAAACAGCACTTGAATGAACCATAGACTTCAAAAACGCTGTTCTCTTGACAGATGAGAACCAAGAGCGTATTTGCTGTGTTAAGGGTGCGAGGCGGCGGGTATGAGATACGATAATCTGCTTATTTGCACACCTGAACTGCACTGAAACCTTTTACCGAGGCATTACTACTTTTAAACTGCTATTTTTAAATATAAAACGCTGCTCATGCTTTTAAATTGTTATTGATTGTTGTGATGTGTCAAACCTCACCTCTTTGACGCCCACCGTCCAGTCCGCCGGCTCCCTGTTCCACCACGGGTTCTCCCGCTTGACATGGAGGGAGCGTAGGCGGGACTGGGCTCGAGTCACGGGGCAGAGCTCGGGGGCGGGAACTATCCTGCAGAATCACTATTTAAACGGGCATGTGTTCGTCGCGCAGCGGACGCGCGCCAAAGGCAAGCCCGTCTGCGCCCGACCGGGTCCAGGGGCCACCCCCCCTGCCCGTCTCCCCCTTGCTCATAGTTATTCTAGTGAGGAGCTACTTCGATTCAGACCTCTACATTGTATGAACCATGAGCCATTGCTTTTAGACAACATTACAGCTTACTGCCCGACTTGTATGTACTCCCCCTCCCATATGCAATTAGGCATTACTGGGGAGAACGGGAAAGCACAGAACAGAACTGTCGATCTGGACACTGCTCATGACAAACAGTTCAATTTTCTTACTACGAACTGTAGGTCATTGCCTAAGCACAAAGAGGATCTTTTTAATCTTTTAACTGATGTACAGCCGGATGCACTTTTTTTTAACTGAAACTTGGCTGAATGCCAGTTCAGGGCCAGATATTGCTTCAGCCCTCCCCCCAAATTACGCTATAGTAAGGAAAGACAGAGTAAATCAAGTCGGGGTGGCATAGGGATAGTATTTAAAAAAACTATCATTGCAAATGGTCAAATCTTGATTGGCCCAATTGTGAAGCCGGTCTTTTTAAACTCACCTTAACCCCCCAAATCACTTTTTCGGGTGTTTTGGTTTATCGACCACCTGGGGCGGCCGGTGAGTGGATGGCAGCCTTGCCTGACCTGCTTGCTCCTTTCTTAATGGAAGCCGCCATGTTCTCCATTCTCGGAGATTTTAATTTGCATCTGGAGGATAATAGCTGCCCTATGATTCTTAACTTCCTCGCGGACTTAGAATCACTTAATGTCCAATTGAGGAATAATGGTCCTACGCATTCTGCGGGCCATTTATTAGATCCGATCTTCACCAACTTTAATAGAATAGTATGTAAACCCGCCATTCCGACCGTATGGTCGGATCATTTTCTTACCCATTTTATTATCTGGGCTTACAATACTAAAAATTTGTCAGATCGGAAGTAAGATTTCGGAATTGGCAAAGAGTTAACATAAGTGACCTGAATTCTCAATTAATCCACTCTAGCCCCAACATTGCTCCAGGTGATCTTAGAATCAGCGACTACAAAACCATCAACACCTGGCTTGTGACTGCTGCACAGACTGTAGCTCCTTTTACGTTAAGCAAACGCACTTCTTGTTATCCTCCAGCCCCATGGTTCTTCCAAACATTACGTGATGAAAAGAGTAACTGTAAAAAATTAGAGAGGTTGTGGAGGAAAGATTATAATTCTATTAACAAGGAGATCTACAAGCAAGCACTCAATGCCTACCATTTATCCTGCAAAATAGCTAAGGGTAATCATATTAAAGATACTATTTTAGCGGCACAGAGCAACTCTGGCACTCTTTTTAAAGTTTTAAAAAATTTGGCAGGAGCAGCCTCTCAACCAGAACAGCCGATTTTATCTACTTTGCAATGCAATAATATAGCCAATTACTTCAATGAGAAAATTACAAATATTTATTCTCCGTTTAGTAAAAATGAAAAGGACACAGTCCCCCCAAATAACACCTCCCTCTCTAGTGAGAAAACTAATAAGGTAATCACCAAGGAGAATGTACTAACAGATTGGCAATCTATGGACATGGTGACTTTTGTAGCTATCCTTAACAGCATTAGATCTGGCTCTCCTCAGGACCCTATCCCTGCGTCTATCCTAAAGAAGTTGGATCCCTCTATTTTGGTCGTAATTAGATCCTTTCTAAATGATTCACTAGAGGAGGATGTGATTCCAGATGACTGGAAGCATGCTATGGTTGTCCCTCTGCTGAAAAAAGCAGAGGGGGACCCAGAGATTTTTTCAAACTTTAGACCAATATCACTGCTACCTATTTGTTCGAAGGTTTTTGGAAAAGCATGTTAATAACCAGCTATCTAAATTTGTTAATGACAACAATCGGTTGCATTTCTCACAGTCTGGGTTTAGAAAGGGACATTCTACGGAGTCAACCTTACTGGGGGTCACTGAGGTCATCCGAAAGGAATTAGATGGAGGGGGCACGGCGACACTCATTCTTTTAGATTTGAGTGCCGCCTTAGACACCATTTCCCACCAGACCTTGGTCCGCGTGTTGTAGGATATAGGAATACAAGGGAATGCCCTGAGATGGCTGGAAATTTTTTTGTTCAAACGTACTTTCCAAGTCTTCTCTAAAAATAATTCCTCTGACTCTTATAAATCTCTGCATTGGGTACCGCAGGGTTCCATATTGAGCCCACTTTTATTTAATATATATGTTACCCCATTGGCCAAGGTTGCGGAAGAAATGGGCCTTACTATTTATTCCTATGCGGATGACACGCAATTAGTGTTCTCCCTAGCATCCACAGAAAAATTTGATTCCTATCCCCTTCGCTTGGGTCTTCTGAAAATGGCTAACTGGCTCCATGATAATAAATTAAAATTGAATGCTGGAAAAACAGAACTACTCATTTTTGGCAATAATAAGAATCTATGGGGCCCCACTCATTGGCCAGTTGAAATGGGCCCGCCCCCGGTTCAATCTGCCCGTAATTTAGGCATAATTATTGATAACAAATTATCAATGTGTGCTCATGTCACAAAAACGTCCGCAACTTGCTTTGCCATCCTCAAATGGTTAAGGAAGATCTTGTGGCAATTGCCTGATGGGGCACAAAGGACAGTAATGCAGGCCTTAATAGGGTCTCGATTGGACTATGGGAACATCCTTCTCCTAGGAGCCAATAAAGATACTATTAACCGTCTGCAGATTGTACAGAATGCTGCAGCTAGGGTGCATCTGCCTGGGCGCACTAGTATATCTGAGCAATTAAAGAAACTGCACTGGCTGAAAATCGCCAACAGAGTGAAATTTAAAGCACTCTGTTATATGTTTAGGATCAGTATGAATGAGCCCCCCTCCTATTTGTGTAGATTGGCTCTGAAATATGTACCATCACGTGCTCTCCGATCCATGACACAAGCCAAATTTGCTGTACCTAGAGTTAAGCGAGAAGAAAAGGGGATATAGGTAGTGGTCCAGGTATTTAGATAGTGTCGACGTTTCGACTCGTCTTGCGGCCTTGCGGTTAGTTGTGCCTGGGCCATGCGAGTCTTCATCTACCTATATCCCCTTTCTTTTGTGATATAGTGCAGATAATTGTTACATCTTATGTCTGGTAATAAGAACAAGAAGTCCCCTTGGACTAATTGAATGTGGTCAGGTCCTTTGATCCAGCATTTTTTGGCTGGCATTCCTTCGGAACAGTAGAAATTGTTTTTATGAATTTTGTGTGATTTCTTTTTCCTTTCACCTTATCACTTGCACTTTCTTTGACACCCCTTTTCTACTGCACGCTATATACGGGGCAAATTACAATTCTAATTCTAGATGTATAAAAAATATAAAAAAAATATAAAAATTTGTAAATTGCAATACTAATGCTATATATGACAATAGATTAAAATATTGCATATACTTTCGGACCTCGTTGTTGTTGCCAATTCTTATGTTCTCCATTGGTGGGTTTGAGCAGTGACAAATAATTTATGCTCAAAAATTAAATAAGATTTGATTCATTTCTTTTGTGTTAAGTTATAGGTCTCGGACCATTGTTTGCTAATATCAATTTGATACCCAGGTCCAGTACTTTTGGGTTACCCCATTTCTTTAATGGTCAATAAAATTAATAGGGGCGCTATTCTTCGCCAAGCTAAGCGATACGAGGCAGACATCCTTCTCCTACAGGAGACTCACCTCTTGGGTACCAAGGCTCCCTGCCTTGCCAGATTCGGATATCAGATGATATATCATGCAGGGTTTACCAGGGGATCCCGAGGGTACTGCCATTATTATGAACCGCTGTGTCCTGTTTGTTCCCATCAAGCATTGGCTGGATCCTGGGGGACAATACACCATTCTATCGGGCATGCTTCATGGAGAACACATCAACATTGGCAGAATATATGCACCCCCTACACTGGGAAACACTTTTGTAGACAAGATATCTTAACTGTGGGGAGAAATCCCAGAGGGCTTGACGCTCCTAGGTGGGGTCTGGAATGATGTGATGTCACCAGTGGATAAAAGGCTTGGGCCCGGGTGAGAACCCCAAACAGATGGATCCAAATTGCACGTCCTTGCCACTACGCTGGGTTGGTCGGATATATGGCTCGAGTATCATCCCTCTGAGCTGAGCTACACATAAATGTTTGCCGTTCATGGATCACTGTCACGGTTAGATTATATATTCACACCAAACAACTACATCCACTGGATCGATGTTTCCCAGCTTCCCAGAGGATTATCAGACCATTCCCAGTTTTATACCCTTCGCTGCTTCTGTCAGCAAACTGCCGTCTCGACCACTACCTCTGTAGTGCTGTGCACGTCCGTTGGGCGACACGGCCCTGCCCATTTAATGGAACGCCCGCACCGTGGCAGAATTGCCGCCGCGGTTAAGGCGCTATTCAAACTCCGCATTCACTCTCATACACCCCCTTTAGATGACGTATTTCCCCATGGCACCTTCGAGACCCTGAATATCAGGAGATCTTAACCAGGCAGTCTCGGACTATCTCAAATCCAACACGGCCTCTGCCCCACCCAGGTGTATCCTGTGGGAAGCTCTAAAACCCACAATCCGCGTGGTATATATAAGTTTCCGTCCCAATGAAAAGCGCAAACGTTCCGTGCAGTTGCCCAAATTGGAAAATTGTCAGAGGTCCTCCGAAGCGCAGCTCATTATTGTCTCTAGCCCTCCCCTCCAACACAATTTACTCCAGACACAACACATATAGCAACATCTTATTGGCGAGGCGAAGGAAATCTGGTTAGCGTCACCACACCGGATCTACCTGTGGGGGGACAAATCCAGCAAAATGCTCCAGAGTCTTTACCAAGATGAGAAATCTCCAGCAAACATCCCAGCACTACGTGGTGTGGATGGCACCCTTTGCTAGTCTCCAGAGGCAGTTTCCAGGGAGTTTGCTCACTATTTCTCCTCACACTTGGCGCATTAAGAACAGTTATCGGCGGCCTTACACGCTGAATTCCTAAGAGATATTTCCCCTCGAAGGCCTGCTGATCACATGCGCGATCAGCTTGGCGCCCCTATCACAACGGATGAGCTCAGTGCAGCTTTGGCCGCTATGCGTTCTGGTCGGGCCCCGGATCCAATGGATTCCCTAAAGAATTCTTTGGACCCCACATGAACACATTAGGCCCACACCTACTGGAGGCAATATATGAAGCTCTTGATCAACAAATGTTGCCTCAAGATTGGCAACATACAGAGATTGCCCTGTTCCATAAGCCCGGCCGCCCACCGAAGGATCCATCCTCGTATCGACACATCTACCTCATTAACTATGAGCCCAAACTTTTGGGGAAAATACTCGCTGACCGCCTGCTGACCTGCGTGCAGGACTTGATTCATCCGGATCAGTCCTGCTTCATGCCACATCGTTCCACCTGTCACAACATCTGACTGTTCATAATGCCATGGCAATGGCCCCAGAATTGGGGTGCCCCGCGGCTATTCTACTGGCCGACATAGACAATGCGTTTGACTCTCTTAGCTGGTCGTACCTCTTCCAACACTATGAAGTTATTAAATGCAGCCTGCATTGTTTTGCCTACGTACTCATGCACTATACGGACCTAACAACCTCGGTCCGGATTGCAGGGCATCGATCGGCCTCCTTCCCTATCTGCTGAGACACGAGACAGGGCTGCCCCCTATCTCCAGTATTGTTCTCCCTAGCCGTGGAACCTTTGGCGGCTTGGGAATTCAGTGACCCGGTAATCAGAGGTTTTGCAGCGTGAATCTTTCTGGATTCACTATGCTGTGCATTATTCCGCGGTCTTGTGGTTGGGTCCGGATTTGTAGTCTTTTCTTTTTTTTTTTCGTAGACCAGGTGGGCGTCGACGTCCCACCTTTGGTGTATTTCCGGTGACGTCGGCACGCTACCTGCGGAAGCTCCCACTCCTGGGCGCCATCATCAGATTCTTTTTTCCGCGGTTGGGTCTGGATCGTTTCCGAAACGGCTCCAGACATTTTTGGAGAAAGAAGAAGAAAAATACGCACTTTTGCAAGGAAAGAGATTGAGAAGACTACAGGAGACTACATCATCGAAGGGGACGACCAAGGGGAAGAAGAACTTCAAGAACTTCGACGTTCATCGGAGAATGCAAGCTCAGGGGGCCCCCTGAACACACTCCTTTCAAATTCTGCCGTAATTGCCACCACAAGTACGCGCAGAAGGACCAGCACCCGGTCTGCAAACTTTGCCTACCGGTCGACCACAAGAGCGAAGACTGCAACGCCTGCTCCGCCTTCACTCCAAAGACTCTTCGAGTGAGAAAGAGACAGAGGATAGCTAACGCCACCATGCAGGGCAAGGGACAGCCACCGTCCCTTCGAGACCTGGGGCTATCATCAGACGAGGAGGACAACGCCGCCGCCGAACACGAAGGCTACACGGTCGTAGAGACCGATATTACGAAGGCTCCAAAGAAGGTAGGAGACTCTACGGCCCCTAGGGCACCAAGAGTCCCGTGTCTCGAAAAATTGAGGGCAAAACCTCGAAAGCGCCGACGCCGAAAACTTCGGCGTCCACGGCTACACCAAGGCACAGCGGATCCTCTGAGATGGACTCCCAGACGCCGAGAGCTGTAGAACAGCAAAAGATGTCGAAAATCGCCCCCGAGAAGGAGCGTACGACACCGAGGGAAAAGGACCCGAAGGGCCCTTCAGCGCCACCGGCACCGAAGGACCCGAGAGCATGCTCGGCGCTGAGTAGAGCGGCAGAGCCATTCGACGCAGACCACGGTCCCGAAATGGAGAAAAAGAAAAGACGCCTCGAGGCCGAGATGGAAAACATCCTGCAGCGGAAAAAAGATTTTGACGCCAGGATGAAAGAATACATAATCCCGATGAAACCTAGGCTACAGGTGGTAGAGGAAACGTTGAAGGAGGACTACGACGTCGAAGGACAGTCGGTGGACGTCGAGACCTTCAACGACCAAGAAGAGGAGGAGGCCTCCTACTACGAGGAGGAAGGAGACGACGACTGCAGGACACTCCTCGGGTCTGCATCCTCGGAGACTCAGGATATAGATTGGCAGGACTTCGACACCGAGAGCACAGAAGAAGCTGTCGACACGTACCTCTCGAGGCCCTCGCCGCCAGATGACATCGGGGTCTACAACACAGTCATCAGGAATGCAGCTGCAGTTTTCAAAGTAAAACTCGACGAAGAAAAGCAGAAAGCAGACTTCCTTCTCGAGACACTGCTCCCTACACAAACAAGGAGCTAGTTCCTACCCATGCTCGACAGTGTCATGGCACAGGGAAAAGAGGCTTTCAAAGAACCAGCTACATGCAAAGCCGTCACTCCCAGGTCGGAGAAAAAGTATAAACATTCCTCCAAGGACCCACCCTACATCCAGGGATCGGTCTTAGCAGACTCTATCATCGCAGCCACGGCACGAAAGAGGGCCAATGTGCCTACCACTTCTGGGCCACCGCCAGACAAAGAAAGCAAGAGGATGGACCTGGTGGGGAGAAGAATTGAACGTAATGCCGTAATGCACTGGCGCATGGTGAATTCCAATGCTCTGCTCAACAGGCACCAATACCAGATCCTGGAAGAGCTGGGCGAGTTAGTAAAGAACATGCCACAGGAAAATCAAGCAAAGAGCCGAAAACCTTGTCGAAGAGGGGAAGAATGTAGCCAATTCTGGACGGAGCAGACACCTCCAGCAGGCTCATGATGATAGGCATCACGGAGAGAAGACAAGCCTGGCTCAGAATTTCGGGTTTCAAGCCATAAGGGCAGCACAGCATCCTCAACACACCGTTCAACGGAGAAACACTGTTCGGGGCCCCAGTTGACGAGTAACTCAGCCAACTCAAAAAGGATAACAAGACTGCAAGATCCATGGGGGCATTGCAGTTCAGAGGTACTAAAAGGGGCACCCCGTCACAAAGACCTAACTGGAGGGGAAGAAACCAGCCAGGAACATGTTATGTTATGTTAAACTCATTTATTATGCGCACAGATGCTCCAGCAAAGGAGCGTCCTGGCGCCTGACAAGGTAGCAACACAACACAACAGGACAGAACAGAGCAAAAGGAAGGAACTAGGGAAACAAGAAAGTTTTGACAGCTCGACGGAAAGAGAGCAAATCCCTAAGAGCACGGATCTCTAGGGGAAGGGAGTTCCACAACACTGCAGCGCGTACCTGAAAAGAGCGACCGCCAGCCCGGCAGTGCTTGAAGCGGGGGACAACAGCAAGTTCTAGGTCCGAAGATCTTAAAGCACGGACCGGGACATAACGGGACAAAAGGTTGGAAAGGATCAGAGCAGGGGATCCCTTGAGAATCTTATAGGCTACACATCACACCAGGCGTTCCAACAAGCCCACCAAACAGACACCCAGACACAGCAGGGGCAGCAAATACAGGCTCGTTGTTAAGGCGTGAGTGGTAAATGTACACACGTTATGAAAAAATGTGGCGTGACGGTATAGGAGGTCAAAGACCTTGCGGAGTAATGGTATGCGGAGTCAAGGTGGTGCCCCTGAGTGATGTGGTGGTGCCCCTGAGTGATGTGGTGGTGCCCCTGAGTGATGTGGTGGTGCCCCTGAGTGATGTGATGGTGCCCCTGAGTGATGTGGTGGTGCCCCTGAGTGATGTGGTGGTGCCCCTGAGTGATGTGGTGGTGCCCCTGAGTGATGTGGTGGTGCCCCTGAGTGATGTGGTGGTGCCCCTGAGTGATGTGGTGGTGCCCCTGAGTGATGTGGTGGTGCCCCTGAGTGATGTGGTGGTGCTCCTGAGTGATGTGGTGGTGCTCCTGAGTGATGTGGTGGTGCCCCTGAGTGATGTGGTGGTGCCCCTGAGTGATGTGGTGGTGTCCCAGAGTGATGTGGTGGTGTCCCAGAGTGATGTGGTGGTGTCCCAGAGTGATGTGGTGGTGTCCCAGAGTGATGTGGTGGTGTCCCAGAGTGATGTGGTGGTATCCCCGAGTGATGTGGTGGTGCCCGTGAGTGGTGGCCCTGATTGATGTGGTGGTGCCTCTGAGTAATGTGGTGGTGTCCCTGAGTGATGTGGTGGTGCCTCTGAGTCATGTGTTGGTGCCCGTGGGTGGTGCCCCTGAGTGATGTGGTGGTGCCGCTGAGTGATGTGGTGGTACCCCTGAGTGATGTGGTGGTGTCCCCGAGTGATGTGGTGGTGTCCCCGAGTGATGTGGTGGTGTCCCCGAGTGATGTGGTGGTGTCCCCGAGTGATGTGGTGGTGCCCGTGAGTGGTGGCCCTGATTGATGTGGTGGTGCCTCTGAGTGATGTGGTGGTGTCCCTGAGTGATGTGGTGGTATCCCTGAGTCATATGTTGGTGCCCGTGGGCGGTGCCCCTGAGTGATGTGGTGGTGTCCCCGAGTGATGTGGTGGTGTCCCGAGTGATGTGGTGGTGCCCCTGAGTGATGTGGTGGTGCCCCTGAGTGATGTGGTGGTGCCCCTGAGTGATGTGGTGGTGCCCCTGAGTGATGTGGTGGTGCCCCTGAGTGATGTGGTGGTGTCCCCGAGTGATGTGGTGGTGCCCGTGAGTGGTGGCCCTGATTGATGTGGTGGTGCCCCTGAGTAATGTGGTGGTGTCCCTGAGTGATGTGGTGGTGTCCCCAAGTGATGTGGTGGTGTCCCCAAGTGATGTGGTGGTGTCCCGAGTGATGTGGATGTGTCCCCGAGTGATGTGGATGTGTCCCCGAGTGCTGTGGATGTGTCCTTGAGTGCTGTGGATGTGTCCTTGAGTGCTGTGGATGTGTCCTTGAGTGCTGCCAATGTGTCCTTGAGTGCTGCGGATGTGTCCTTGAGTGCTGCGGATGTGTCCTTGAGTGCTGTGGATGTGTCCTTGAGTGCTGTGGATGTGTCCTTGAGTGCTGTGGATGTGTCCTTGAGTGCTGTGGATGTGTCCTTGAGTGCTGTGGATGTGTCCTTGAGTGCTGTGGATGTGTCCTTGAGTGGATGTGTCCCTGAGTGATGTGGTGGTGTCCCTGAGTCATGTGGCGGTGTCCCTGAGTCATGTGGCGGTGTCCCTGAGTCATGTGGTGGTGCCCGGGGTTGGTGCCCCTGAGTGATGTGGTGGTGCCCCTGAGTGATGTGGTGGTGCCCCTGAGTGATGTGGTGGTGTCCCTGAGTGATGTGGTGGTGTCCCTGAGTGAGGTGGTGCAGCAGCACAGAGACTGAAGCTAAGAACATGCAGGGTTGAATGCTACAAAGCGCGTTCAGTTTATCAAAGCACAGAATGACGGAGCTGTGAAAAAGCAAGGGGAAACAGGAAAACACAGGGAGAGTGTATAATGATAGAGGCAGCGAGGGCCGGGGCTTGGAAAGCAATCAAGTATGGGGTCAAGAAGGCACTGAATGGGAGAACACGGAAAACACCCAGGGCCAAGGAAGGAAGATGAAAGCACACTGGAGAGCAGGCGGAGACAAGCTCTCGGCATTGCTGTGGTGGGGGAGCGGGAGCGCATTCCTTTGAAGTTGGGGGTGGGAGAGCGGCAGCCTTTGAAGTCTGATTGGGGGGGAGTGGCAGCCTTTGAAGTCTGATGCGAGGCACAGACAAATGGTGGTGTGTGACGTGGCTGGCGTTGTGCACGCACATAGCTCACATGAACTGTGTCTTATCCGCCGTTTTGGTAGACTGTTCTTTTCCCCTTACTATAATCTCGCTGGAACAATGCGCAAGCGCATTGGCTCAGGCGAGACCTAAAAACAGGGGGGACTCACTCTATACATCTGTCCCAGCTTGAACAGAACATTTGGAGCTGGGTCATTCCACAAAACATATATCTGTTAGCAGAACACCTTCCAGGAGTTCACAATCAGATAGCAGATCTGTTAAGTCGACAGACACAACAGATTCATGAATGGGAACTACATCCGCATGTTCTTCTACCGTTCTTTCACAAGTGGGGTCATCCAGACATAGATCTGTTCGCCACACACGAAAACCCAAAATGCCCAACCTTCGCCGCCAGGTTTCCACACCCGCTGTCAAAGGGCAATGCGATATGGATGAACTGGTCAGGCAGATTTGTGTACACTTTCCGCCACTACCACTAATACCAATAATAATGCGCAAGCTACTACAACAGTCGCTCAAACTGATTTTAGTAGCTCCCACATGGGCAATCCAACCGTGGTACGCAACACTGCTAGAACTATCCCTATTTCCACACCAAAAACTACGTCTAACACCATACATGCTAACAGAGAACCATGGAGAAATCAGACATCCAGATCCAAGCCAACTGAATCAGGCGATTTGGCTCCTGAAGTCTTAGAGTTTGGTTACCTTAACCTACCACCAGACTGTATGAATATCATTAAAGAAGCCAGGAGACCTACTACTAGAGCTTGCTATGCTGCTAAATGGAAAGGATTTGCCATTTACTGCAACAATAACCAAATTGATCCTCTAGATGCTTCCATCCAAAATATCATTTGCTATCTTCTACATATACAAAGATGTAACTTGGCATATTCATCGATACGCCTACATCTTGCAGCAATTGCATCATATTTACAAAATAGACATCTGTCTTTATTCAGAGTGCCTGCTATTAAAGCATTTATGGAAGGATTAAATAGTCATTCCTCCCAGGTTACCACCCTCTCCAGGGTGGAACCGAAATATTGTTCTTACCAGGATCATGGGACCCCCTTTTGAACCTTTACACAAATGTGAACTGCAGTTCTTCACATGGAAAACAGCTTTTCTTGTGGTTATTACCTCTCGTAGGAGAGTTGGTGAAATTCAAGCTTTCACTATACAAGAACCATTTTTACAATTACACCGTAATAAAGTGGTTCTAAGAACTAATCCTAAATTCCTTCCAAAAGTTATTACCCCGTTCCATTTAAACAAATCTGTAGAGTTACCGGTGTTTTTCCAAAACCGAGACTCTGTGGCAGAAAGAGTTCTACACACCCTAGACGTTGAAAGAGCTCTTCTCTATTACATTGATAGAACCAAAGCATTTCGCGAAACAATTGTTTGTAGCTTTCTCTCCACCACATAAAGGCAACCCCCATATCTAAAGCCGGAGTTGCAAGGTGGATTGTCAAATGCATTCAAATATGCTCTCAAATAGCAAAGCGTACACTAACAATTCCTCCTAGGGCACACTCCACACGCAAATTGGGAGCATCTATGGCTTTCTTAGGGAACATTCCTCTAGAAGACCTATGTAAGGCAGCAACATGGTCTACAACACATACTTTCACTAAACACTACTGTGTTGATGTGAAAGCCAAGCTGCCGTAGGCCAAGCTGTCCTCAAAACTCTATTTCAAACTACTGCAACGGATACAGGCGACCACCGCTAGGGAAGATACTGCTATATATTCTATGCTCAGTGTGAGATCTGCAGCTCAATGCCTCGAACGGAAAATGCTACTTACCAGTATGCATCTGTTCTTGGCATGTAGAGCTGCAGAGTCTCACACGCCCATCCGCCTCCCCGGGAGCTATATCTGTTCCAGTTCCATCTTAATTAAATATACACACATGGACATCTTTCTTTCTACTAACTCCATAATTTCCCATCATGGCGAAAAACAATGTAAGGATGGAACCGATGCCCATGCGCACTGTCGTCCAAAGCAGGAGTCACCTATATCGTGACTACAAAGACTTCTTCCAAGACGACAATAACATGCAATCATCCGAGCCCAACACCAGGTGGTGATCTAATACTCAGTGTGAGACTCTGCAGCTCTACAGGCGAAGAACAGATGCATTCTAGTAAGTAGCATTTTCCTTATACTCCTTAGGAGCTCTTAGATGCTCTAAGCACAAGCCATGTAGCAACATCTCCTGCCTATGTTGACCCCTATTAACTGCTGCAGGTCTTTTTTTTTTTAAGTATCCAGTATTGTTACTTCCATCTTCTTTGCATCTGTACTTTGTATTTACCCTTTTTTATGAGGACATTTTCGCTGCATCAGTCTCATATTGTGAGTATTCCTTAAAAAAGCACTGTTCCATTAAAGAACGTGTTCTGTACATTCCCATTTACATCCCCTTTGTTTGTTTTTCACCATTATAAAGAGAAGATTTGCTATAGTGTTTTAATTGCAGCCTGGAGACTGGGTTCTAATCCCCTTTTTGGCACCTAACGCAAATCATGTAATTTGAGGAAAATCGTTCTCACCATGAGCCTCAAACTGAATGTATTTAGTGTATATATATATATATATATATGTTAATTTGCAGATATTTTTTATACAAATAACTTCATATTTCCTTTCTTGTTCTGTGCCAGTTATGTTTCTGTTCCTTCATACATATAATGTGTAGAGAAACTTTGGTTTCAGCGACTTTCCTGAAACATTGAAATCTCCAGGATGCTGCGTGCAACTAGCTTTTTAAAAATGTAATTCCTAAAATAAAATAAGACTTGAACAGAGTTATAAAACTAATCCAGTAAGTTTGCTCATTGAGTTATAAACACTTACAACCAGCATCTGCTGTGATCTAAAGGCCACAAATTTGACCATAGTACAGGTTAATTGTCATCAAGTAGCGAGGCAGAAGTCTAATTTTACTATGTTCTTTGGGACAGCGCCAGCAGGTGGGTTCAATAAACCTGATACATATTTTACTTTGCGTTTCTGCTGGCAGAAGTATAATGCTTCTCTCTGATCTGCCAGACTTCCATTGTGAAGATCCTCTGCTCAACCTTGTAAGGAGGGATTCTACTGCTTCCTGTGTGGATTTGATTGCCGAGATTGTCACTATGGGACATGTTGCACATTATTAATAACTACAGCTCAGTTCTGCTCCATATTACTATATTGAAACTTCACATTTGTACTTCTCAAGTAGCTGAAGGAAAAACACGCCTGTATATCTTTTTTAGGTCTTTGTAGAAAACAGTCTAGTTGTAGAGGCTCCCAAAAGCAAACCGAGGGCCAGGACATTTACAGAAACCTCCTTGCTCTGAGGTTACAGTCCTGCAGGCAGGAAATCCAAAGTGGTCAGGTGTATTACCAAATTGGCACCTGACTCCAGAATTCACACTACTTATTTTGTTAGGGGTTACACCAGAGACAAATGCCTTATGTTTGAGGCATCTAGGGTTACATTCTAGGGTGACCTCATGAAGGAACATAAGGATTTTTTAAAAGGATCCCAGAGCATAGTGTGCAGAGGGCAGTGATACAAAATGTGTGGCATCTAGCAGTCCGTGAATTTGAGTGCTGGATTAAAATATATTGATGACTTTTGACTGATATTCACTTCTCTTTGTTTGTTTCTCCAGTTTGCTTACCCACCTGAACTGTCTGCCTGTCCTTGGTGATACACTGGAGGCTGAGGTTTTGAGAGAGAAGCATGTTCAAGGAATGACTTCTGACGGAAACATGTGGATTTACTGCGTGGTTCAATATGCCCAAGCTCTTCTTTTTCAGGGAAAGAAAGTCAAGATAGTAAAACCTTTCACTGAAGAGCAGACCGAGGCTTGGGATCGGTAAGAAAGCAATCTGAATGAACTCGTACAATCTTTTTGACTGCTCAGTAAGAATAGTCCAGGAAAATGTTTTTTCTTTTTACTATTTATCTTCCACTTTTTTTGTTTTTCTAGAATGGTTCAGTCTGTGGAGAGTCTCCAAAAGAAAGCAAAGAAATCACGAAGTGTAGAAATGTCTGCTTTCCAGCATCTTCTGCTTTTGGTGGGGATTCATCTCTTTAAGGTACTACCAGCTGTTCCACCATGTGGTCTTTCCTGAATCACTTATAAATATCGAATAGTTTAAGATTTTGTGTTTTAAGTGTCAGAATATAAGATTAAATAGTGAGCTGAATACATCTGTTTTCCTCTGTTACATGTGGTATTTACCTTCACTTTGTAAGTTTAGGTTATGCTCAGCTGTTGAGCACCAGTATACATTGTTTTATTTTTGGACTGAAATTTCAAAACGAAGAGCTCAGACTGGCAATGTTGGTACATAAATACCACACTTCACATGCAAAGAATTCACAATGAAGCATATTGTACTATTCAATTCATTGCAACTTTTGAATTATAGGAATTTTAACAATCTTTAATAATTGTAAAAATAGAACAAATTTATTAGATTAAGGCAATTTCTAATAACTGAGCCATTGGGCCTAGGTAAGAACCCTGGAGTCCATTACAAGAAAAATATCTTGCATGTATTCTGGGTTCTAGAGCTCTTTGGTATTTGTCCATCATGATTCGTAGATCAGATTTACTATAAATGCATGCTTGGCACGAACAATATCTTTGTGTATATCCTTGACTTATTTGTGAAAAACAACGGATGGAAGAACTGCAATACCTTTCAGTGTCTGCTCAGAGTAGGCCCTGGCAACAACCCATATCCCTTCTACAATACTCCTTTGGTTCTTGTTGAACTTGGCCCTTTTTGGCTCAAGTCCCTAACTTTGCTTCCCCCTAGACCTTTTTTCTGACAATGTTGCCAACTTAGATGCTTTGGACACTTTGCCACTGCTAAACAGTGTCAAAGTGTAAGTGTTCCCTGTATAAAGTGTTGGTATTTGGTTGTCCATGATTGGTATGTTTGCCTTACTTAATGAAGTCCCTAGTAAAGTGCACTATGTGTGCTAGGGCTGGTAAAGCCACTGCTACTAGTGGGCCTGCAGCACTATTTGTGCCACCCACACAAGTAGCCTTAACAAGCATTTGCAATGCAATAGATCTCGCATTACTGAAAGTTTGAGCTATTGGCTTTGTATTATTATTTGCAACTCCAATAGGTCAAACTTTCAGTAATGCTAGACCTATTGCATTGCAAATGCTTATCACTGCAAGCATGTGGTATTACACACTTGGTCCTCGTAACAAAAATCCTCTACAGAGGACTGTGGCTTCCCCATCCAGCGGCTGGCACCAGTTGCTCAGACATGGGTTTTTTCCAGTGAGCATGCAGTGGTTGCTGCATATTTCTTGAAGACACAGTTAACACCAGCTAAGCCCCTGTTTCTAGAGAAACAGCACCAATGTGCAAAGCACAATTAGATGTGCTATTACAACAATGTTATTTACGCAATAAAAAGTAACTAACATATTATTTATGGAACGAAAAGGTACATGACCGTTGGCACTGCGACGTGTGTATGAAGTAAAATTGGCATTATCTGATGAATACAAAAAGAACGTTGGCTGGAGAAGTGTGGCTCAGGGGTTAGAGGCGGCAGACCCGGAAGCTGAGATCGGCCCTGGACCAGGGTTCAATTCCCCACCTCGGCGGGTCTTGGGCTAAAAATTCCTGGACTCGATAATTCTCGCTCCGGTGCCTTCTCGGCTCACGGGTTCACACACTGCGACTCTGGGCAATAGCTTGCTTAATCTCCACAACGGCCCCTCGCGGCGGGATGCCTGGCTTTCACCTTGTGGATACCCTGCCGGGGCTATCTCACAGGGGAATACCAGGACGGGTTCCCTAAGCAAGCGCCGGGAAACCCACTGCGGGTAGCTGTGCGCTATATAAGCTCAAATACATTTACATTTACATACATAGATGTGGTTATGGCGGCTCCGACTTTTCTCTGATCATAGACTGCCTTCTTACAACCCCTCGCCGAACAGTAAAGGCGGCACGTCAGATCCGGACACGCACCATGCATGGCTGGTGGCCTGCCTGCTGCTAGCTGTGGGCTGCAGGCGGCCGCGGGATGCCAAGGTAACGCGGCGTGAGTTACATACTCACGGTGCAGCCGCGCGCCAGAGAGCGTCCCACGCCACCTGCGCCGGACTGCAGCAGTGTGCGTCAGCCTTGCGGACACTTTACTGCAACCACAGCATTTCACTCTGCAACAAACAACCGAACTGCGGTCTCGGCCACGACAAGGACAAACAGGCGCGGTTGGATGTGTGCAAAAAGCGGATCATCTGCTGAGAACTGAGCGAGGCCCGCGCATCGGCGAGGAAGCAGATCATTTGCTCGGTGTCCTTAGCGCAATAACTACACTCCAATGAAGACTTTGCCTTCATTGCCTCCCACGTCACCTGTGTACCACCGTTCTTTCCCCTCCCCCACCCCCCGAGGGATGGATCCGCCCGTATGTGACTCACCAACCCTCCAAAGTACGGTAATGTCTGTGCTCCTCAACCTGCCCTAAACTGGCACTCAGACCTCAAAAACCACCCCTTATCCTTTGCTGAAAACCTGTAGGGTGGGTGGACACACTTTTCTAAATCCCCCCCCCCCCCCCACCCCTCCCCGCCGTCCACCCCCCCGGTGGTGCTCAGGTGTCAGGAAGAGGCCGAATCTTCCGCTCCTGAAACCTTATATGCCTTTCCACTCCCACCCCTTCCTTTAACCCCTCTAGTCCCACCCCCACCTTGTCCTTCTGCTACTGCGCGAACACCCCCGGGGAAGACTGGTCTGCGACCTTCACTTCCCCCGGGGGCCGCATTGGGACTTGATCTACCTTGTGCACGGGCGAAAGAACAGCTATCGAGCCTGAGAATTCATACAAGGGCAAACGTGGGCAAGCGTGCCTCCAGCTCTCCAGACCATACTGCATTCCTGGGCTCGTGTGTTAGGCATGCACGGCCGGAGCTGCGTGTCCCCTTCATCTGCATTTGACTACCTCCTGGCGTTCTGGAGCCGATCTAGTTCAGAAAACACTGACAGACCCTAATGTGTGAAACCGCAGCGAGCTTGTTTTATTAAACGGGTACCTCTGCAGTCTGCGACCGTGACTGCACCAGTGCAACAAGTGCAGGGCGCCTCTAGCCCTTTACACAGGGGCAACTGGCAATTCGAGTACATACTGTTTGCTGCACTGCAAATGCATGCGCCACTGAGCCTAAAGCTTAGGACACTAATGGCCATTGAACATCGATGTGCATGTGCTTATGAGACTGAAATCCTGCGCGAGGCGCAGAGACTGAAACACTGCACGTGTATTGCCAGCTGGGGCTGGCTGCCGCACCAGGATGAGCTAATGAAGCTTGAACTCTGCTGATGCATTAGCTAAGGTCCCTGGAATACTGGACATGCATAAGAATGGGAGGCTGTGATCAATCGCATGTAGGCGCTATTGACACTTGTTCTCTGCGCATGCATGAGCTAGTTACAATCAAACGCAGCCAATGCCTTTGCTGGTCGCCTGTGATATAGCTAGGAAAACTGTACATACAAGAATCAGTAACACTGGATTCGGCACGTCCATGAGCCTGTGAGACTGGAATGTTCACATGTGTGAGACAATAGGAAATAAGCACGAAACACAAGCTCATGGGAATGGAACTCTGCATGTCTGTGGAAACTGCACCTGCATTAGCAACGAGCGGGGGGAGGATTGCAAGTGAGAGTCAAAAGACTGGGGATAATATAAACACAAGTATAAAATCAAAGTACAAGAACGCAGGTACGCGACCTATATTGTCTAGGAAACTGCACCTGTTCGAGGCAATTGGACCAAACGCCGCACATAAACATAAAGACACACTGCACATATAAACTGAATGAAACACTGGCCACATAGGAGTTAATTAGACTGGGGCACTACACGTGAGTTAAAAATAGAGTGGAACACTACACGTGCACAAGCTAATAAAACTGGAACCGCACTTGTGTATGAACTGATGAGGTAATTACAGTGGCACATTGAACGTTCATGCACTGGGACCATACCAGTGCACATGCTCGTGCTGCTAGCTGGATGCTGCAAACGTGTGCCCAAGAGGTAGTGAGCATGCATGAATCACTGACACGGGAAGTGCGAGTTCAGGAGCCATTGATGATAGTACGACCTTACACTTAGGAGATAGTAGTGAGAAGTAAACACGTCTCACACATGAGGAAATAGGAGTCGTATGTTGCGAGTGTAGACACTAATAGCCTTTCGAGGCTTCACCTGTGCCAGGGTATGAGAAGGGAGTGAGGAGAGTAGAACTCTGCATGTGCAGTGTCAAATGAAAGTGGAACTGTGCACATGCGTGAGCTAACTAGACACAAACTGCACACCTGTATGAAATCATGACAGGAAACAGATCACATTAAAACACTTACTCTGGAGCTTTGCGGGGCATGAGCTGAAGCTGGATCGGTGCACCTGTATGAGTAAACTAGACCGGGGCACTCTGCACATTTAAGCGATGAAAACCAACACACTGCACATGCATAAGACTAGATTTGTATACAAACTGGAACATTGCACACGAGACAAAGAGACATGAATGTTGCACATGCTTGAACTAATGTGACTGGAGCACTGCATACGTATTAGTCAACGAGACTGGAACAATACACTTGTGTGGGTTAAAACGACTAGGATACTGCAAATGCATGAGCTACCGGAAGTGCAATATGCCACACATTAGAGCTACTGGGGATTTAACGAGACTGGAACATTTCACGTCTATAATGTAACAGGGCAAGCCGAGAACAAAGCGCTGAATGCGTATGATCTAACCTGGCGTGGAGCAGTGCACACATGCATGAGTTTAATCAGACTAGAACACTGCACGTGTATGAGCTTGTGAGAGTAGGCTGCTCTTCCCTTCTTTGCCCGCTTCCCCCACCCCTCAACTCTGTGACGGGCTGACAGGCCCTTCACAGCCGCCCACACCGCCTTTCCTGAATTACACAGCGACGTGGCCCTTCACACATGAGGGGAGGGGTTAAGAGACTACTATAGACCTACAGGGTCCAGAAAGGGGTTAATACTTGGCCAATGCGGTTAGACGTGCGCTAATCCACCCACGTTTCTAGGATACTTTTATCAATAACATTTTCCACGCGGTGTGATTTAAGACCTTACGCGTAAATTTGCTTTTTTTAAATTAAAAACGACACTGATCAGCTGAAGTCTCGACGTCCATATGCCGCGAGGTGTGTTCCTGCCAACACGCTGGAGGGAGCGGGCACTCGGTGTAGCTCTGTCATCTTCTGACCAGAGACCAATCACAACTGAAGCCATTTTTTGATTAAGAAACAAGAAACACAAGACGTCAGCGGTTCTTTTATTTGGTTGCTTCCCTGTGAAATGGATCCAAAAAAGAACAAGCCCGCGAGTGGTGCGCGCCACAGCGAGACATGAGGTTTCAATTATCACGCCAGTGTTTGGGCACGATAATTGACACCACATGGCAGCGGTGCGCGTAATAGACCCAAAAATAGACCATGGGTGGAGCAATGCGCCCAGTCTTTGCCAATTGCATGCTGTCTTTGTTAAAAAGACGCATGCAAAGGCCAATAGTGTGGGACAAAAGGAAAAGCAGACGCACAAGCGTGTGCAATTCCTAGGTCCGTTTTCAAACCCCCTACATGAGGTCTGTTGCTGCGTGAGCAGTGCTGCACACTGCAACGCAGGCGCGAGACCAAAAAATTGAACGCAGGCATGCCATTGCAGGGCCTGCGCGCAGTTTGTTAAACTGCCATGTTGTTCTGTCAAGTGCATTCACTTGCCAGACCTTACACTTCCCTTTCTGTGTACATCAGACACCCCTATGGTAGGTCTAGGATACCCCTGGACAGGGTGCAGTGCATGTGAAAGGTAGGACATATACTAAGGTCTGTGTCATGTCCTGACAGTGAAATAATCTCCATTTCGTTTTTTACTGTTGAAATGCCGTCTTGCCCTTAGGATAGAATGGGAAGGCTGTGTAATATGTTTTCCAGCCTATCTACCTAAAAGCTTAAGCTGGAAAGGTGAAGTTTAGTATGCCTAAACTCACAATGTAATAACACATTTTTTATATAGGTGGTTTTTGCATTGGGTGTTAGGAATCCACTCTTAGAAGTGGCTGAGTTTTTGGGCTCTAACATTTCTGTGTGTCAGCCTGGCTGTGGATTGACTGTCTGAATTTGAAAGCGATAGGATCTGGGGAATGTCTTGACCCAGGGGAGGAGGTGAGACCGCAACAGGCTAACCTGCATCTGGAGTGTAGGGGAGGAGAAGCCCGTAGAGGTGAAGAGACCTGGGTTGCTGCTATAAAACAATTGGCTCATCTCCTGCTGAGTGATTGAGAATCCAGACCCCCACTAATCAAAGGAAAGAAGGTTCCAGTGGCAGGGAGGCACCCAGAACTGGTTTGAACAGGGGCCAGTGCCCCCTGAGGCACAAAGACTTCAAAGCCATTGAGGGGTATAACTATGAGAGCTGAAGCCCCTGTACTTTGGAGAATGGCTTCATCAAGTGTGAACAAGACTGGAGCTACTTCGTGGTCAAGAGGACCTTGGCCAAGGAAGAAACACCTGAAGAGACTGAAGGATAGCACTGACCCGTGCTGTGTGATCTGGGGCTGGCCTGCAGTTTGCTGTTTCAACCAAAAAAAGGCTAAAGGGACTTTGCTGTGTTCTGTGTCCCTCTGCTTGAAGGACTTTGCTGTGTCTTGAAGTAACTATCCCCAAGGACCTGAGGTGAACTGGCTGCCTGTTTGGAAACACAGGAACATAAATGTTTCCAAGAGAGTCTCAGCGGCGCTGTGGGAGCATGCCTATTGCAGTCTGAGACCCTCGTAAGATCTGCCTATGATTGATGGCACCTGGTGTCCAAGTGAGTCTCGGTGACGCTGTGTGCGTGTGCTTTATGCAGCACTGAGAAGCGTTCGACGTCGGTAAGGCGACGTTCGACGCCGGAGAAGTGACACTCGGGGTCGAGAAGAAAGATCAGCGTCTCTGATACTTTCCAACTCTCCTAAGCGGCGCAGAAGGAGTTCTGGCGCCAGAAGTCACGCTGGGTCTGGAGGAGGATGCCGGAGACGGCGATCACCTACTGGAGGGGCTGGTTCGCAGTCCCCTCCCCCGAAGAAGTCACCGGGCTCGGTGTACTTGGTGGTTTATACACCACCTCGGCCGAAGACGCCCCCACCTCCTATACCTAAGGAGGATCCTCTCATCAACCCTCCGCTTCCACCACTTCCTCCGTCGGGACAACCACCACCACCGCTTCCTCCTCATTGGCCCGCTCCTCGGTCGGAGATACCTTCTGTTCCTCCGCCAAGGTCGGTGTCACTGCCTCCACTCCCTACACCGCCTAAGGGGACGCCTAAACCAAAACCCCAGGATAGGCCACGGAAGACGCCTCCACGGAGACCTGAGGAGTGTCCACGAACTGGGAGATCACGATCTCGTTCCAGGAGGAGGGAACGATCGCGCAACAGATCATCCACGGGGTCAAGACGACATCACAGGGGGCGCAGGTCTCGTTCCCATACAGGGTCTTCAGGGACCAGGGACTATTCTCCAACTTTTTTTCGGAGACACCGGAGGCAAGGGTGTCACCGGTTGACGATCTGGTGTCCTTTCATGATGTCCTGTTAAGAGGTGCAGCAAAATTGAACATCTCGTTGACGGTGCCCACGCCCAAGACATCGGTGATCTTCGAGACGCTGCACCAGAAACATCTGTCTTGGCCATTACTACCACTGTTACCGGGCCTGGAGGATCCGGCCATGGACCTTTTTCTCACCCCAGCGGTGACTAAGGCGACCCCCTCAAGACTACAGAAAAAATACCGGGCTCCCGAATCGGATCCGGCTTTTCTAAGGGTGGAACCTCCTCCAGACTCTGTGATAGTGACGGCGGCTCGAAAACAGCATGCCACCACTCCGTCATCCACAGTCCCACCAGATAAGGAATCTAGATGGCTGGATTCGGCTGGGAGGAAGGTTTGTGGGATGTCGGCGACTTCCATGAAGGCTGCGAGTGCCACGACCTTGTTAGGGCGGTATGACCGAGCCCTCTGTAAATCCCTCCAGCAGTTTGTAGAACACCTACCTCGTGACAAGAGAGAAGATTTCCAGGAAGTGTTGAATGAGGGGATGTTGGTGGCAAATCGGGTCATCCGTGCTGCAGCCGATTCTTCCCTCCTAGCGGCGCATGGTTTCTGCCTTGGGATTAACCAGCGAAGACACGCCTGGCTCCGCCTCACGTCGCTGAAACCTGACGCACAACAAAGGGTTGCCAATTTACCATTCTCTGGCGAAATCCTGTTGTGAAAACATGCGGATGACGAAATGGCCCGCATGAAGGCGGAGGCCGAAACACTCACAGCTGTGGGTCTGGAAAAGCCCAAGAATAACAAGAAATCGTACCGCCCGTTCCAGAGACGGTTCGGTGGACAGGGCAGAGGGCGTGGCTAGGCTTCGGGACAGCAGCAGCAACAACAGCAGCAGTTCCGAAGACCGTTCCAGAAGCGCCAGAAAGGCAGAGGCGGCCAACAGTCTGCACCAGTGACCAAAGGCCCGGCCGGGTCTAGGTCCTGAGCGCTTACTTCCCCTGCATCCGTTACCCACTCCGGTGGGGGGGAAGCGTTCAATTTTTTTCTGGCCGAGTGGAGAAAAATTACTCGAGACAAGTGGGTGCTTAATATTGTTTGCAATGGATACAGTCTTCGGTTCACCAGCCCGCCTCCAGCAATTCCACCGGTCAGCTCGCAGTTTCAGCTGCGCGATCTCCAGGCGGAGGCCGATATTCTGTTAAGGAAAAGGGCGAAAGAAGACGTACCTCTGTCTCAAAGAGGAAGAGGTCTGTACTCCAGGTTCTTCCTGGTTCGCAAGAAGGACAAGAACGAGTTCAGGCCCATTCTGGACTTGCGACATGCAAACAAGTGGATTCGCAGAGAGAAGTTTTGCATGCTATCGTTGCATCAGATTTATCCTCAGTTGCAACAGGGAGACTGGCTATGTGCTATAGACCTACAAGATGCGTAGTTCCATGTGCCCATTGCACACAAACACAGGAAGTTCCTGCGATTCCAAGTCGGCGCCAATCATTATCAATACACAGTACTGCCATTCGGACTGAAGTCTGCGCCGAGAACATTCTCGAAGTGCATGGCGGTGGTAGCAGCACACCTGAGGAAGAACAAGGTGTTCATTTACCCGTACCTGGACGATTGGTTGATCAAGGCCTCCTCCTTCTCGGAAGCTCAAGCACACTTCCAGAAGACGTGCGTTCTCTTGAACAAGCTGGGGTTGCACATCAACATGTCCAAGTCTGTCCCGACTCCGGTCCAATGCATACAGTACCTGGGAGCCTCCATCAATACGCTATCAGCAAGCGCGTCTCCTTCGGAGGAGCGACGATTATCACTCCTTCGGAAGGCTCAGGCTCTTATGACCACTCCATCTACAACAGTAAGGACGGTGTCTTCTCTACTGGGTTCGATGGCCTCTTGTATCTTCCTAACGCCACACGCACGACTGCACATGAGACCGTTACAAGAGTGCTTGGAGGACCAGTGGGATCAGAGGAAAGGATCTTGGGACGACAAGATACGACTGTCTCTGCATGCTCTTCAGTCTCTGAAGTGGTGGTGTTCAGCGGAGAATCTCCTCAGAGGGGTTCCCTTCCACAAGGACATTCTCACTCAGACTATCGTGACGGATGCTTCTCTCCATGGTTTCGGGGCTCACTTCGGAGACTTACAGATTCAAGGAACGTTGTCCCCGATGGAGGCCACGTATCACATCAATTTCCTGGAACTCAGAGCTGTACACTTGGCACTGAAGGCCTTTCATCCGTCCTTTCAGACCAACTCTCTGCTTGTACAGACGGACAATACGACAATGATGTATTACCTCAACAAGCAGGGGGGCTCGAGATCACGCACTCTGTCGCAGGAGGCGCAGGCGATCTGGCACTGGCTTCTGGCCAGAGGACTGACGATAACGGCTACCCATCTGCCAGGTGTGCAGAATGTTCAGGCGAACGCACTGAGCAGACTGATTCAGGAAAACCACGAATGTGTCATAAACGACGAAGTACTAGGAGAAGCACACTTCTAACAACTTTTGCGCTAACGCGGCGTCCACGAAGTGGAGCCGCCTGAAGAGTAGCGGTCTAGTTGTGGCTGCAGCAAAGGAGCTAACGAGGTCCTTCCCCCCCTGCAACACTTCCGATATCAAGGCCAGTGTCAACGCCGTGATAGGTGTTAGAGAGACAATACTTTTCATGGGCACGGTGGGCTTTTAAATGTCCTGCTAATTTCTATGTGAAATTTGTTTTTAATGATCCTCATTTTAAAATAGTTTTATGTATTTGGATAGCGTTATAATAACTTGTACTGTTAAGTCGTCTTACCTGGTGTAGGCTGCTCAGCACACTTCTAACAGCTAACGCGGCGTCCAGGAAGTGGAGCCGCCTGAAGAGTAGCCCTCTAGTTGTGGCTGCAGCAAAGGAGCTAACGAGGTCCCTCCCCCCTGCTTCACTTCCTATATTAAGGCAGATGCATCGACCGCGAAGCGGGCGGGCGCAGCTGGTGCGCCGGCGGCGAGCCCGTCTGCGCCCGCCCGCCCCCAGACCGTGCCGAGGGCCATAAGTTCTGCCCAAATTCCCAGGCTCATGTATTCCAAGGAACAACTACTCCGATTACAGCTGAATACATGCACCCCTCACAACATTACAGGAAACTCACATGGCACTATCAAATGTGGCCAATGTAACTGGAGGGTAGATAGAGAAAGTATCACTGGTGATGATGATGTGGCAAATGGAAAGGCACTTTTAAGCTGCATTCTGCTCAATACTAGATTGATCGGGAAACATAAATTTCAATTGGAATGCTTGATTCAAGTAGAAAGACCCGATCTGGTCTTCCTCACAGAAACCTGGTCAAACGAAAATAGCGACCCTGACTGGCAGATCACAGTCCCAATGGGATATCTTGTTACTACCCATGATCGAGTAGGATCTAAAGGTGGAGTAATAGCCATAATATTTCGGGATACTTTTGAGGTCAAAACCAGGGTTGAGACCATAACAGATGCCGAGGCTATATCCTTCTCTGTAAAATTGAACAGGGAAGAGATATTCCCTGGCCTCCTAACCTACAGACCCCCGGGATCTAAAGTGGGATTTCTAAAGTCAATATATACCTTCATGGAATCATGCCTGGAAACCCCGCACTTTACTATATTGGGAGATCTTAACTTCCACTTGGAAAATACAAAAAATCCTGACACCAGCTGCCTACTGGATAAACTAGCCAGTCTGGATTTTTATCAGATTATTGACGAGCCCACACATATAGCAGGGCATACGTTAGATGGGATATGCACTAATAATTCTGGCATATCCATCAGGAAAATCTGTATCCTACCATGCACCGATCACTCGGCGAGATATTTTGATGTATCTATCAGCCAAGAGAAGATATATCCCGCAGACTCCAGACAATAAGTATAGAATCTGGAAATCAGTGAATGAAGCACAGATTGTATCAGCCCTTGCAAATAGGCCGGTAATATCGCATGACTTAAACCAAAGCATCGATAGCTTTCATAGCTGGTTAATCACAGCGGCAGACAAAGTAGCACCAGAAGTGTCGAAAAAAGCTATTATTAAAAAAGCCTCCTCACCTTGGTATTCACCTGAATTAAAACTAATCAAGATTAAGTGCAGGCAGAAAGAAAGAACTTGGAGATCCCAATATAGTCCTACTCATAAGAGAGACTACTGTGCAGCCCTGGAGCAATACAAAGCTGCCATCATATCAGCAAAGGGCGCATACTATACAAACAAAATCCAGAATGCTGCAAATTCCTCCAAAGAACTATTTCAGACAGTCAATGCCCTGATGAGATGCCCTCGAGATATGTTCATACCAGAACAATCATTTGTAGACAAAATTGCCACCTTCTTTCAGAATAAGGTCCAGTCAGTGTATGATAACCTAGAAAAAGCAATATACAATACAGAGGAGCAAATTGCAGTTCACTCTGAAGTTACAGTGGAACATGAAGCCTTGTCATCCTTCACATTACTAACAGAAAAGAAGGTAGAGGAGTTGATATTAAGTATAAAATCGGGTTCCCCGCTAGACCCATGCCCACCTCATATAATACATCTGGCATTAGAAATCATAAGCACTGTGCTATCTCCTCTAATCAACAAAATTCTGTTGGATGGAGTGTTCCCTGTAACATTGAAGAAAGCATGTATACGCCCACCTCTAAAAAAGCCCAAATTGGGGACACAGGATGAGTCAAATTACAGACCCATCTCCTGTCTGCCTTTTACAGCAAAGGTGTTGGAAAAGGCTTTAAACACTGAACTCATGTCCTTTTTTGAGAAAAACAATTTATTGGCCATCACTCAACATGGATTACGACCCAAACATTCCACGGAAACTGCCTTTGTTTTAGCAATAGATTAAATCCGTAGGGCTACAGATGAAGGAGGGAGTGCTGTAATGGTCCTACTTGACTTAACAGCAGCATTCGATACGGTAAACCATACTGTGTTGAAACAAAGGCTGCAAGAGGCAAGTGTCAAGGGGACGGCACTCTCTCTCCTGTCGTCCTTTCTGGCAGACAGGAAACAACTGGTCTACTGGAATGGGCTAAGATCAGAAGAATTCATCCTGCCGGCAGGAGTCCCCTAAGGATCGGCCTTATCACCAACGTTGTTTAACATTTATGTAGCCCCCTTAGCTAGCCTGATAAAGAGCTACGGATTTAAACTGGTATCATATGCTGATGATACACAGCTTATAGTATCGTTAGACAAGGGTGCAGATTCCAGAGCCTTGGACTCCTGTAGATGCATGTCATCCATGATGAACTGGATGAATGCTAACTTCTTAAAGCTAAACGCAACCAAGACAGAGGTCATTGAATTTGGCTCAAAAGATCAAATCTGGAATCCGTTATGGTGGCCGAGCACGGCCGGAACACCTCCGACACCAGTTGTAAAGGCAAGGAATCTGGGAGTAATGGTGGAAAAAAATCTTACCTGGGCAGCCCAGATCAATCAGGTAACATCAGCCTGTTTCTTTACCCTTAAAGGGCTGAGAAGGATACTCCCATTCATACCATTTGCCTTAAGGAAAACTGTTGTCGTGTCAACCATACTCTCCAGAATTTTTTTTATTAAAACCTTTATTCTTCATATATCGTAGTACACGGCATGTATCACACAGCGTTAGTGCGTGCGCCAATGATGTTATACTCAGCTATGCACTGTGGACATGTTTAACACAGCCATTTAGCCGGCATCCCGGGTGCCCGGCGGCAAACAATTATCAGGTTGAGAAGGAGCCCCTGGTCTCATTCGCTGGCACAAAGTGTTATGCACATCTCAAATACCCTGTACAAATACGTATTAACATGCACGTTTATATATCATGGCTGTCGCAGTGAATCACATACCTAAAGTCGTATTATTATACAGTACTGAATCCTTAAAGAAACATACAACCCCAACAAACCCCCACCCCTCCGTATGCCAGCAATTATACTCCCTATTAGTGTACCTGTGTGTGTGCTGTTAGACGCCTCCCCCCACTTCCTACCAGCATGAAGCGCTTGTCCCACCCTCAGCGTCCAACCTATCTCGACGTAGACATGGTGCAGATTAGCTTAGTTCCCCGCTCAATCCCTTCACTTGGGGCATTAAAAGTGTGAGTACTCCAGCACTCAGCTCCCCTCTTGAGCGGGCACTACACTTCCCCAGGTCCAGGGAGCTAGGCACTTCCCCCATCCCGTGGCAATGTCCCCTATAACTCTTGCTCTGTTAGCTCCTCAAGGGGTTCTAGGACATCTAGTGCCTCGTCCTGCTCTATGTCCTCCTCTTCCCCCGCGCGTGTGTAAGTCTGATATAGGCCCCAGAAGTTTTTAGGACGGCTCCTGGGTTGGAGCAGCTCAATGTAGATTTCCCATTGTGTACAACAATACAGTAGGTCACCGGCCCATCTCTTTTTGGTCGGCAACGGGCCTCTCATCCAGCACATGGCAACCACTCTCCTGGCTATTAGAAGGGCCATATCCACTAGTCGTCGCTGGGCAACCGGTAAAGGTTTGGAGTATCCTAATAGCGCTAGTTCCTGTGTTGCGGGAATCTCCAAGCCCAATATTAGACTAATTTCCGAAAATACATCGGACCAGAACTTGTTAGTGCCCGGGCAGAACCATGCCATATGGATAAAATCTGCAATCTGGACATGACAGCGTTCACATTCCGCCGTTTGTCTAAGCCTATACCGATGTAATCTCTCTGGTGTATAGTTAACCCGTTGGATACATTTAAAATGTACCAATCTGTGCCTTCCGTTAAGAGACAGTTTTCTCGTGCTAGTGCAGCAGTACTTCCACATCTCATCATCTATTTGTATTTGCAGATCACGCTGCCATTCTGTCCTAGCCTTGGAATACTGGAACTGTTTATGTTTGACACCTAGTTTATTAAGGTTGGTGACCAGTTTGCGGGACGACGTTGTGTTAATTACATATGTTAGCTAAGGGACTTCTGGTGGTTCCTCCATATCGGGGCCTAAAAGGTCTAGTAAGGCACTTCGGACCCTGTGGAATTGAAAACGCAATAAAAGTGAAGCCTCCGTCTGCGAGGGGGAGACCTGCACCCAGGTTTTAACCACCCCGTCTACGAATAAGTCCTCCATCCTTATAATTCGCAGTGCATGTAGTGCCCTGATGACTCGTTTTTCTTTCAGTGGCGCCAACCACACCGCCCAATCCATCTGCATTAGCGGGGAAAACAGAAGTTCGCAGTTCTGCGCCTGTGTTAACGCATGCCAAGCGTGATTGGTGGACTTAATGGAATCTAGTTGACCTATGGCGCGGTCTACGGGAAAGCAGGCAGTTGCTGGCAAGGGGGAAGGGTACGCAAACAAACGTTCAAGGGTTACGTGCGGAATGCGAGGATCCCCATGTATCCATGTGTGCAGGTGGGCGACTTGTGCAATTCTACAGTACCTCTCCATGTCTGGAGCGCCCAAACCCGCCATTTGATAAGGAAGCATTAAGGTTTTCCACTGGACCCTAGGCTGTTTGCCCCCCCCCATGCAGTTTAATGAGTACCTGCGTCAGTTGTCTGAAAAAGGCCTTGGAGAGGACCACCGGGATATTATTAAATAGGAACAGGAATCTTGGCAGGACTACCATCTTCATAATGGCTATCCTGCCCATTAAAGACAGTGGGAGCCTGCACCATGCGTCCACATCCTCAACTAGTTTTGCATACGCAACCCCATAGTTTTCCCTAACTAGTATGTCTGTATCAGTGTGAAACTGTATCCCCAGATATCGGACAGAGTCAGTACTCCACTGCAATGGGTATTCCATCTCAAATGGCAGGGTTACAGGCGTCAACGGGAACGCAACTGATTTGGCCCAGTTCACTTTCAGCCCCGGAAGGGCACCAACCAAAGGGACAACTTCCCTCAGCACAGACGAGAGGTTTTGTTTCAGGGTCACAGATATAAAGGAGTGTATCGTGAGCGTATGTAGAGATACCAATTTTATATGTTGGGAAGCTAATACCCTCCAGACAATGGTATTCCCTAATCGCGCATGCCAGGGGCTCTGCCACAAGCGCGTATAGGAGGGGCGAGAGAGGGCACCAGTGTCTGGTTCCCCTACTTATGTCAAAGGAGTCTGTGACCTCGTCTCCTATCTTCAGTCTTGCTGTGGGTTTGTTGTACAATGCCCCCAGCATCTGGAGGAAAGGTTCCCCCAGTCCCAGCTTTCTTAGGACTCTAAGCATGAAGGGCCACTCCACAGAGTCGAAGGCCTTCTCCATGTCAAGGAAGATTGTGAATGCAGTGTTTTCCTGGCGCACATGCTGTATAGCTCCCAGTACAGTACGTATATTGTACGTTAGATTCCTATTGGGGACAAAACCAGCCTGCTCCGGGGCCACCAGTTCCGGCACCAACAGCGCCAGTCGCGTGGCCAGGACCTTGGCAAATATTTTGGCGTCGTCATTTATTAAAGAGAGTGGTCTATAAGAACTACACCAGTTGGGGGTTTTCCAGGCTTTAGGATGGCTATGAGCAACGCCTCCCTCATGGAGGCAGGCATACTACCTTCCTCACAGATGTCATCGAATAAGGTGATCAGGTGCGGAACAAGTTTTTCTTTGAACGTTTTGTAGAAGCCCACGGTCAGACCGTCTGCTCCTGGTGCACTGCCAGTGCGCATACTCTCCAATGCCTCCAAGATCTCCTCCTCCTGTATGGGCGACATTAGGAACTCCCTATCTGAGTCAGGCAAGACGGGCATTTTGATGTAGCTGAGGTAGTCTTCTATTTACTCCTCACACTGGAGCGATCTAGATTTATATAGGTCAGCGTAGTACTCCCTGAACTTTTGGAGGATTCCCACCTCGTCAGAAACAGTCTCCCCCTCTGGTGTGATTAGTTCTTCTATCACCAGCGGCCGTCTATTACCACGCATCATTCTGGCCAGAAGTGAGCCAGGCCTCTCCCCTTCGCCATACGTTCGGGCTGTGGCATATTTGCCATATGTTGCACATCCCTATCTGCCTCCTCGTGATATTCCACAAGTAATAGTTTGAGTTTGGAAGTGTTATCCGCGCCTGAATCGCTCTGTAATAGCCTCTCCATTTCAGACAGTTGGGTTTCTAGTTGCTTCAGTCTTTTCCGTATAGTTTTAAGTACACTCGAGTGTTTGGACATGGCCATGCCCCTGACGTAGACCTTAAATGTGTCCCATACTGTCTGGAAACTATCTACAGATCCCAGGTTCGCCTCGAAAAAGGTGTCCATATCTTCCGCTAGCTCTCCCCTGAACACATCATCCAGAAGGGAATGGGGAGGGAATCGCCAGGTGAATGGGGGGATTGTTTTCCCCGGGATTGCCAGGACCAGGAGCAGAGGGGAGTGGTCGGAGAGAGTGCGAGGTAGTATCATACACCTCTCTATACTATTAAGCAATGCCTGGGACGATAGCCAGTAGTCTATTCTTGTGTGGACATTATGGTAGGCTGAGTAGTGTGTATATCCACCTTTTGTGTGGTGTTTGTCTCCATACATCGACTAGATCTAATTTAACCAGTTCCGACTGCATGTGTAAGGCCGAGGCTGCTGGCCTTTGGGCCGGCCCTGCCGATCTAGCCAGGTCCGGGTCAAATACAAAATTGAAGTCACCTCCCCATAGCATTCTAGAATTGACATGCGTTCTACAACGTGCTGCCAGGGCGGAGTAAAACTCAGGGTTGTCGTAATTTGGCCCATAAACATTCACCACAACAAGATCGTGTCCCTTACCAACACATCTGGCAATAACATAACGACCCACCGGGTCCGCCACGAGGGGCGTGAGTTTAAGCTTACATTTGGGATTGATCCATGTGACCATCCGTCTAGAGTGTGTTGAGAACCCCTCAGCAACACTATGTCCCTCGAACCCTCTGGTCAACAGCATCCTAATGTTAAGTGGAAGTTGGGTCTCTTGAAGCAGGGCAAGATCAATCTGATGTCAGTTTAAATAGCTGAGCACTTTCCTTAGTTTACGATAATCATTTAGCCCCCTCACATTCCAAGTCAAGACATTCAACTTCTGCGGACCAGGCGCCGCATTCACCTCATTTGTATCGGTCATCCCAGCGGTAATATCGATAAAACACCAACAATATTATGTTGACTCTGCATGTTAGAGCCAGTAGCCTCAAGGTCAGCTCCGCAAGCACACTGTAGGTAGGACTAGAAAACGCATTGTATGGCATACCTTTATGTACCCTCCCCCCAGTACCAAACTCTACCCCGGAACCCGCTCCCTCCAACCCACAGCCGATCACCCCCAACCGGTCAGACAGCCCTCGTGCACGCCCCCTCTGCCCTCCCCCCAACCCTCCCCATAAACAAAACCTGAACCTTTCCCAATGAGGACTATTTGAGCCAAAAGCGCAAGGGCAGAGGTCACCAGAAAAAACAAATAACCATGCCGTAACATTGTACATTCCAGTTCCGCCCCTGCACCGCTACCCTCGCAGTGTTCCATAGACATGAGTCAGCGCCGTCCTCTCAGGGGTCAACAGTGGAAATCACCCCATCCACTCCACATACCACTCAGTGTTATCGACGTTCCCCCATTATCAGCATTGAATAACACCCTGCATACAAGTACTGCTACTGATATCGGGTTAACATGCCAGCTAGTGAACATTATTACAATGGACTGGCCTCACCCAACCATAGTGGCTCAGTTCCTGTGCGGGCGCCCCCAGGGTCCGTAGCTCAATGCCGAGCCATATCAGGTTCACTTCAAAAGGCTCCAGGAGGCAACCTTCCATTGTCTCAACCCCCCGGACAGGAGCGCAGACCTCACCTCAATATAGGGAGTAGAGGACACGTCGCAGCTAAAGTCGGGTCTCAGAGATCAGCGCAGCATACCTGTGGGAGAACATAAAGTAAATGAACTGATCTCACCCATGTCCGGTGGCACAGTTTCAGCGGTGGCCCCTTAGTGTCCGTAAATGGTGCCAAAGATTTCTCGGGACTTATTGCCATCAAGAGCCAAGTGAACTCCCGGCGGGAAACTTCCTTTGGAATGAAGCGTGAGGCCTGTAGTGGTCGCAGCATTATTCGTCCTGCTCATCCAAGTGAGAGGCTTCGTCCTGACCCTCCTCGCGGCCCTTTGTACTTTTCCTCCACTCTTTAGTCCATTCCTTCAAGGATTTCTGGAGTTCCCTGGGGTCCGTGAAATAATGCGAGTGACCTTGTCTATTAATCCGCAGCTTCGCCGGATACATCATCGCATAATCCAGCCCTAGTTCACGGAGCTGCTTCTTGTATGGGGCGAAGTGCCGCCTCTCCTCCTGTACTTTTGCATTAAAGTCTGGGTATATGGAGATGTCCATACCTTCGAACTGCAGCTTCCCTTTGTCTCTGGCAACTCACAGTGCTGTGTCTCTATCCCTATAGTTCAGCAATTTAGCTATTATCGGTCCCGGGGCGCCCCCGGGCGTGGCCTAGGTCCCAGGGTGCGGTGCGCTCTTTCCACGATGAACATTGGGAAAAAGACGTCGTCCCCCAGTAGAGTGGTGAGTAATTTCTCCACAAATAGCTCCATTTTGCCAGTTTGCGTCGTCTCTGACACTCCTGTGATGCGAACGTTCGAGCGCCTCGAGCAGGCTTTCAAGTCCTCCGACATGTCCTGGATGACCTGCAGCAGCCTTCCGAACTGTTTGCTGTCTTTGTCCCATTCCGTCTGTGCCTCCTCCACCTCCGTGAGGCGCCTCTCGGACATGTCTAGGCGCTCTGCGTGTTTATCCACCCGTTCGGACATGCGGTCCATGCGATACGTGAGAGCATCAATTTTGGAGCCTATGGAGGTCATGCTATCCTGTAAGCCCTTCTCCATGGATACCAACATGTCTTTGATGTCCGCACATAATGAGCTCTCAGGAGTAGTACCCTGTGGTGATGTTTCAGGAGCTGGAGCCTCCAGCCCCTTCGGCCGCCGCTGGTCAAAGGTAGGCTCCGTCTGTGTCCTGTCGCCCTTGCCCATGTTGAGGGGGCCGAGTGACTAGAGTAAGCGAGCACCACCGTCTCACCCTGCTTATATACGGTCTGACTCAGGAAGATTACAGCTGCAGAGTCGTCACACGGTCTTCACCAGCCGAGCAACTAGTGCATTGAGGGGTCCCAGAGCTAGAAGTCTCGAAGCGTGCCCCCCCGTATCGCCTGGTATCGCCATTCAGGGGGACAGGAACAATAGGAAAGCGAGTATAGCGATCCCCCTCCTCCGCCGCAGTATAGGCCGTTATTTCCGCTCTCACTCGCTGGGTGTGAAAGCACTGGTGGGGTAGAGTGGCTGAGTGGTCAAATACTGCCCCCTCAGACCGCCGCCAGCGACAGACACTCCTGGAGGGTCCGTGCAGTCCACCCCAGCACACCAGGCAGCGCGTATACAGGGCCACGTCACCACACCACAAAATGGCGCGGTGAGGGGAAGGGCAGGGCCTCAGTGAGCAGTCTTGCAGTCTTCCCCCCCCCGCAATCCAAAGGGATATCTTCTTGTTCACCCAGTAGGCCGCACGCCCACTCGTCTCTCCGAGTCTGCACTCGGGCATGTCAGCGCCAACAACAAGCCAGGGGGACACCAAAGGAAACCGCCGAGGGGCACTCCCCCCGAAGCTGCAGCCCCCTCAGGGACCAGTCAGTACTCACTGCGTCGATGTAGTATTTATGTTGTGGGATGAGCGTGTGGGCGTAAGGTCCGAGTACTCCCCACTGCTGGTGCTGATGTCTCCAAAGGGGCGCCTGGCAGAGCAGTCCACGCTCCTCCTGTGCCACGCGACGCCAACGCTAGGTCCTCACCAGTCTCACTCAAGGGTCGCGTTGCACCAGCCACCATGTCCCCGCTATCACTTGGTGTGGCAGCGTATCTCTCCCCACAGGGCCTCCGGTGTGCACTTAAGTCTGCCAACACTCACCGGGGATGCCTTTCCAGAAGGACCGGTGCTCCTCAAGGGCCGCCGGCCGCACGCACGGCTACGTAGGCCGGGCGGCACCAAAATCGAGATCGGGGATTGCGGCCCAGTCCGCCGCTATGCAGTGTCGGTACTAAACACCCCTACCGGGTCCGTCAGCTGCCGGGACACGCCGCAAAGTCCGCAGCCAGGTCTCTGTTGGACAATGCCTCCGTTAGGTAACTTTTGACTCTGTTGGGGCAGGATAGGTAGCAGGATTTTGTGGGTAGCGATGCGGAGCTCCTCACTTAGGCGTCCGCCATCAACGCCGGCAAAGCTCCGCCCCCCCATACTCACCAGAATTGATTACTGTAACGCTCTCTATCTTGGACTGGGTGTAGCCCAATTAAACAAACTCCAGGCCATTCAAAATGCTGCCGCCAGAGTATTGCTTGGGCTGCCAAAACATCATCCCACATCGGCAGCTATAAAAAATCTTCATTGGCTTCCAGTGTGCCGACTGATAGAATTTAAATCACTCTGTCTATTCCATAAGGCTGTGTTTGGAGAGGGTGCGGAAGAAGTGCGGAATCTCTTCTCAAAGTAAGTTCCTGCGCGGACCCTTAGATCTTCGTCTTTGGGTCTGCTACAAGTTCCAAAGATACAGAAAGCACGCTGTAGAGGAAAGCGCTTCTCATTCCTGGCATCAAAACTCTGGAACAAACTTCCACTGCACATAAGAAGTCTGCCCAGTAGAGACACATTCCGCAAGGAAATTAAAACTTGGCTCTTTCCTTAAAGTCATCTGAATGTCTGTACAGTTAATGTCTCGTTCTAACACAGCGCCAAGACGCCTCGGCAATAGTGCGCTTTACAAGTAAAGACAGTCAGTCAGTCAGTCAGAAGTCTTCGCAAGGTGGGGGACTCCAGACGTAGATCTGTTCGCCACCGCCGAAAACAGCAAATGCCGAGACTTCGCCTCCAGGTACTACCAGCAGGGGATGCTGGGGAATGCGCTATGGATCAACTGGTCGAACAGCTTTCTGTACGCTTTTCCACCCATTCCCCTGATTCGGCGGTGCTCATCAAGATGCCCATTCCAGGGCGCAGATGATACTTATTGGCCCGGAATGGCCCAGGCAGTGGTGGTTCACGGACCTGCTTCACCGGTCTCTCCTTCCTCACATACGGCTGCCGTGCAGGCCGGACCTTCTCACGAAGTTCGGGGGGCAGATGTTCACCCCAACCTCTCGTCTTTGAGTTTGGCGGCATGGCTGCTGAGATAGTGCAATATGGCCATTTGAATCTACCCGAAGATTGCATGGACATACTGAAGGAGTCTAAGCGGCCTTCCACTCGGACTTCCTATGCTTACAAGTGGAAGAGGTTCTGTATCTGGTGCAAGTCCAAGAACTATGACCCGACGACGTGCAAGGAAGACGTCATCCTTCCTTACATTCTACATTTGGCGCAGTCTGGCCTTAATGTTCATTCCATTAAGGTTCATCTCGCTGCATTGACTGCCTACAGGAAATGCCCTTCAAAGACTTCCTTCTTCCAGATCCCTGTGATCAAAGATTTTTTGGAAGGCTTGAAGAAAGTATTCCCTCCTGTCCGGCTTCTGTCGCCTTCATGGGAATTGAATGTGGTGCTGTCCAGATTGATGAAGGAGCCTTTTGAACCTATTCATAAGGCTTCGTTGCAGCACCTTTCCTGGAAGGTGGCGTTCCTCGTGGCCATTACATCGACCCGCAGGGTGAGTGAAATTCAGACGTTGTGTTGCCAAGAACCTTATACTGTATTTCATGCTGATAAGGTTGTTATACGTACTCACCCTAAATTTCTTCCCAAGGTTATTTCTGATTATCATGTCAACCAGACCATAACTTTGCCTACGTTTTTTCAGAATCCTCCATCTCCAGCGGAAAGGTCTTTACATTCCCTGGATGTTAGGAGGGTGTTGACATTTTATCTGGATAAAACCAAAGATATTCGTAGGTCAGACCAATTGTTTATCAATTATGGATCGGTCAGGACAGGTCTTGCTCCTCTAAGCAGTCCATCTCTAGGTGGATTGTGTCCTGCATACAGCTGTGTTACCAAAAAGCTAATAAGACCTTAGGGGGTAAACCTAAGGCTCATTCCACCAGGGGCAAAGCTGCCACGACTGCTTTGCTCCGTAATGTTCCAATTGCAGAAATCTGCAAGGCTACCAATTGGAAGTCGGTCCATACCTTTGCTAAGCATTACTGCCTGGACACTGATGCCAGGGCAGACGCTCAGGTTGGGCAGGCTCCGCTGCGAAATTTGTTCGCACAATAGTGGTGTTAATTCTCGTTCTCCACCGCTGTTTGGTGTGGGGATGGGCTTGCCATTCTATTTACTAGATTATGACTATACACAGAGATCCCCTTCTACCGAAGGAGTAGTTTCTGTCCTGTAACTCCAGTTCTGTAGTAGGGGTATCTCTGTTAGTCATAAGCGCCCGCCCTCCTCCCCGGTGGAGAAAGATATTCATTTAAGGAATGCTACAGGTCTGGCGTGTTACGCTTTCAAAAAGAACTGAAAGTAAAAGGGACCTGCTGTGCATTCTGGGATACTGGGAGAAGTTCTGGAAAGTTCTCTTACAGGTACAGTATCCTATTTAAGCCACATAATGGCAGCCTATGGGGCTTGTCTGTCCCTACCTTCCTCTCTATCATTCCAGAGGCTTTTACTGGTAGAGGCAAGTTTCTCTATGGAGGAAACTGGGCAGGCTGTGCTGTTTGTGTGTTTTTTTTGGTGGAATTTCTAGTTGAAGTACTGGACAGTGTAGCCTGTGAATATAGGCTGCATTATTTGTCTTTAAATTCTCTCTTAAGTGTCTTTGCAGTTCTGCATTTTTTTTGACAACTTAAGAGATTATTTTTGATTGCCGGGGTCCCCCGACCTTGCTGAAAAGTTCTGGCAGATGTCACATTCTTCAGGGACATGTGCATCAGGGAGACAGAGTATGCAGACGTCATGTGGATCAGTCTTGGACTTCTTCCTTCCACGTGCTGGGCACTTGTCGAAGAGAGCAGGCATTTTAGAGCCCTAAAAAGCCTGAACAAATACACAGGAGTGAAGGGAAACACCAAGTCACTAGATTATGACTATAACAGAGATACCCCTACTACAGAACTGGAGTTACAGGACAGAAACTACTCCTTATTGTGTGCACCGGAATCCACGCGAATGTATGACGTTACTCCGCATACCGTTACAACTACCTACCATTACAACGCGACCATTACAACGCATAGCGCTTTGGGGTGCTGGATAGTGGTAAGTATAATTTACTATTCTAACTCCAGTCCCCGTGGACCCTAGGGAAGGTGTTGGATAGTAAATTATACTTAATCCCTATCCTAGAGCGCCCCCCAGCGCAATGCGTTGTAATGGTATGCGTTGTAAAAGTCGCGTTGTAATGGTAGTGCGGAGTAAAAAATGCGTTGTAACAGGTGCATACCAATCCACGCGAGTCTCATCGCCGATGTGTGCGGGTGCGTTATGCACCGGGAGACTTTCGTGAGGATTCGCCGTGTTGTCGTGTGCACGGAGCAAAGTGAGTCTCAGCGACGCTGTGCGTGTGATCTTTGTGCAGCCTGAGACCCGTGTGTGGAGTGTACAGTGATCGTGCACCCGGAGTGAAGGAAGACTCAGCAACGCTGTGTGCTTGTGCTTTGTAGCAGCCTGTGCTCCTCCGGCAGTCCCGGAGGAGCTGTGTTGGCGGCCCGAGACGCCGTTGCCATTTCACAAGCTGCTTGGAGGCCTAGCCGCTGGACGAGGAGAGGAGAGGGGCTTTGCGCCCCCCATGTAACGTGTGTCAACTCATGGGACGTGGGCTCGGAGGGAGACTCTCTCGGCCTCTCACTCGTGTCGGCTCAAATTGCGGCTCTTATTGCCAAAGGGAGTGCGGGTACAAGGGCCGGAGTGCGAAGCTGCACTTAGGAATGGCATTGTACTGTGTTGGGGGCAACTGTTAGAGGCTGACTGACGGTCAGAAGAGGAGACGGAGGGACCGCCTAAGGCCCGGTGATCGGGGCCTGAGTGTACTATATAGTATTCCGTTTCTGAGAGCGGAGTACTTGACTGACGTATTACATGTAGCAACATTTCTGTATAACGAACGACTTGATTGTCGTATGGCGCATTGCCTTCTCCCTGCAAAACTAACTACCTGATTAGCGTATTGCTCATTGCATTATTCCTGCATAATGAATTACCTGATTAGTGTATATGCATTGCCTCATTATTGCAGATCAACATATCTGGTGGTTGGATTACGCATTCCATTCTTTTCATTGCAGAGTGTCTGATTGCTACGTTACGCATTACAGTATTTTTACATTGCAGAAGTACCTGATTCTAGCATTACGAACTGTATGACGTGATAAGAAGTACAGTATAATGTTTAGAAGTGCTCATTGACATCGCCAGAACTTACAAGGGATGGCTGGCCGGCCTAACAACCGGCCAGGAGAAATATTACACAACCTCATATGTTGGTTTTTTATCGTGTGGTCTTATCGTATATCTTTTTACATAGAGTTTATACTAGTTTTATAAAACTTGTGTGGATTCTATTTGTGGTGTCATCAATGGATTATTGTGAGCGTGGTTGCATATTTGCTTTGAAGATCAGCCTGGCTGCTCGTGCCAAGTTACCGAGGGGGTGAGCGGGGCTATGGAGGAAGGTGGCCTTCATTTCCCTGACATTGGAACGCGGGTCCGTACTTGGCCTAAGGTACCTACCTCAGCCAACCAGGGATCCCAGGTTTAACAGTTCTCTACCACAGTTTCTAAATGCTGACAAAGGAGGATTGCCCCTCCTGATCCTTTTCCAGATGCTGACGAAAAGTATTTTTACAGGAAATCTCTGTCCCAAGGGTGGTGTAGGTCAGCATTCAGAAGAAGTGTTTCAAGGAGGCAGCAATTATCTGCCCCTATCTGGGTCAATTCATGCAAAATACTAATGTTTCTTGAGTACCATGCTATTTAGGTCTCCGCTAAACAGTGCATTGGCTGTCTCAAAGAGATGTGTTGTGTTCTATCTGTGGGCTTACAGGCCGCCCATCTCCCACCATTGGTAAACTGCAGCATCACTCATTTTCTTTGATTCCATCCGTCATGGCATGTGGGTGTCATGCCTCCTTTTGGACCAAGTACATGTCTCTTTACACTGCTCCCAGTTCGCGGAGCTATTTGTTTTTAAGCACTCCATAGGAGTACTTGCATTTTCAGGCCGCCTCCCTTGCACACATAATATATAGCACTGAAATGCATGCACATGTACATAAACAAATGCATTTCTTAAAAAGTTGGTAAAATACGAACAACACTTCATTTTTTCATTATCCGATTGCTCCTCCGTACTAGTTCCAGTCACTGTCTGCAACCTCTCTTGCCAGACAGCAGGAACCCCAAGAGCCTCAGAACGTGATCACCTGACACCAAAAAGCACTACTGCACCCGAGCCCCATAACCCAGGGAGAAGTTTGGTTGGACTGGTCCCGAAGTCCCTGCCTTTAGTCTGTTTATCTAGGCTTCCCTACAACTGAGGGTGATTTCTGCAGTGCGACCCAGCCGTAGAAACGACCATTACAGCTGAGCCTACCAGTCCGATTTCCAGTGGACCAGCAGTTGCCCTACACGCCAGAGCATCTTAAGGTCGAGACCCTGTGAGGAGTGGGGATAACCCTGTCCTAGAGTTCATAATTCCTCCTAAAAGAAGATGGTGGAACCCTTCTTTTTCATGGAGCACATCCTGTAGCCAACCTTAGGAGTGTGAATAGCTTGGTGGTGCAACACCCTACTTGCATAGCTAATTTCCTGCCTGTCTTGGTATCAACTAGATCTCTGGGCGCGGGGTGGCATCACCAAGGTCTGAGGGAAGCCAGGGTTGCATGTCAAAGGCGAAAGAAGCTTTGAAGCAGGCATTATTTCTGGTCTTTAGGAGCGTGGGACCTCACAGGCAGGGGTCAGAAACTTGTCTTTGATGCCAGGCTGGACGATACCAGTCAGCCAGCACACTAGATACTTGTAGGTTTTCTAAGGGGCACCTCTAAGGTGCCCTCTAAGTGCATGTCATAATAAAGCCAGTACTGGCAAAGGTACAGATTAATTAAGAAACAGTGTTTGATTCCAAACACCATAGGTTTCGGTAAAGCCATCGTGTAACTGGGGAACTCGTAATGAACAGTGCCCAGTACATATACCAAAGATGGCTTCCCTGTTGATTTGTACCATCTAGTAATAGAACTAGACAGCTCAGGGGCACAGAGGCATTATGTTTATATGTTCTCACATGCAATATAATGCAACCTGCCTTAGGACTACAGGGCCTGCTGTAAGGGTGACTTGCATATATTAAATGCAGAGACTTTGGCATGGCACACAGCGAGTGTGCCATGTGTTTTCAAACATGGTTTGCTCAAAGTCATGCAGTCTGCATGCAATTTGTAGGGGCGTTCCTTAGGGTGGGATAATAAATGCTGTAGCCCTTAGGGACCCTCAGTACCCATGCCCTCGGTACCAGGGGCGCCATTTACTAGGGACTTACAGACGTGCTAAAGTTTGTTCCAATTTTATTACAATTAGTCCATTTTACCTTAAGTTTAGGAATAAAGCACTAGGGCTTGGTTACCAGAGACCCAGTGCACATACGTCGAAAAATATCCAGACCAGTGACAATGACAATACTTTATTTGAGTGATTAATAAAAATCAATACAAAAGAAAGCAATTAGTATAAAGAAGAGCAATCAGTATAAAAAGATGTGTAAAATTTAAATAAAACAATGTGTGTTTGGGAAGCATATGCCACATGAAAGCTTCCACCAGTTAAAAGTCAGTTTATACCATGGTTGTCTTGTCCATTAATGCTATTCGCGCATGGTAAATGAATTTGGCGAAGTTGGCCATATGCTTCACCGTGTCCAACAAGTATAATTGGAGAACTGCCTCTTTTACCGTCCTTACACCTAGTTAGAGACCAGTGGCAAAATGTGGGGATGACCATTACAAAAAGGGTCTTCTTCCTACGCCAAGTATCCAATTATAAAAAATGTTTTAAAAGTGAGCAACTCGTCCTCTCTCAAAAGCTTAGCTTTGTCGAAAAACTGCAAGCAAACACTAGGATACTCTACAAATCAGGTAAACCACACCCTTCTCCCATGATAATGCAACACCGTCCTTTAACATTACAAACAGAGAAACTCTAGTGCCTGCACATGCCATAGCAAACCACTCAACCTCAAAAGATATCGCTCTCAGTGGCGGGGGAGAGGGCAAGGGGATGCACACACAACAATCTTGTCCACATGCCACCATCCCTCCATATTTGGTACACTTTCCCGTTCTGACAAACAGAATCCACACATGCATCAACCTGTATATCTGATAATTTTGCTCTAAAACCAATGAATCGTTCCCAGCCTTCTACAGTTGTTAATATGCAACACTGCATCAGATGCTTTTTTTAAAGTGTAAATCTGCCATTGCTAACTCTGCCTTCTAGTCTAAAACATACACTCCCCATCTCAGATCCTTAATACAGAATAATGCTGTAGTATTACATTGAACCGTGCATATTCACATTTAAGGATTCTCAATTGATCTGAGTTATTGCTTGTTTTTTCTAACAATATTGTGATCTGATTTTGAAGCTAGCTATTATTTTCAACATTCTCCTATCTCAAGTTCCTCTAAGTTTAAACCAGGAAGAGTCCTGAGATATAAATAACATTGATCATGCCTTATTCCTTGATGCTCTCTATCCCTATCAATCAACCACCTTAAATGGATCTTTCCAAACTATTGCATCACTATAAATAGAATGTCTAGGGTTTTATAAACAAGCTTGCCTCTGCCAACTCCAAACTGAAAGACTGAGTAAAACATCAAAATGGTTCAAAGGTACTAATCAGAGGATAATTCTATACTTTCAAACTTAGATGGTGAAAATGTCCCACCGTCTCCGAACCCAAATGTCGACCAAAAGAGCTCTTTTGGATTTTACATAACTAATCACATGAGACTGCCATCTTGCGTCAATCAAGACATGAGGAACTAATTGAGGACTTCACTAAAAAGATCGAATATATTAGAATTGACAATGACAACTTTCCCCCTGCACACGTGCACATTTTGGCTAACAATAGAAAAAAATCTCCCTACTTCCTGGACAGTTTTAGCTTTTAAAAATATTACGGATGCAGAATTTAAATGGTTCAGTGCTGCTCATCGGGCAGATTCGCCTTAAAGGCCTATAACCCCTATGGCTTGAAATCCATAATGACTCCCTTGTTCACAGATTCTTCCATGGTCCACTAAAATTTGGCTATCATTATCCTCTTCTTAAAAAGCATTATACTGATATTAAATTTCATGTAATAAAACCTTGACAAAATCCTCATTCTGGAGATAGATGTCAAAAATATGACTAAGAGTGCCAGGTAGCAATTAAAGCTTCTAAGGAATATTTAACCATTCCTTCCAAAATGAATTTCAAGCTCATGCAATTTCACAGATTGAGTATGAGAAGGCTCTTTTCACTAGTCTTCTCCAAAATAATCCTACAAAATGCTACCAGGATGATAAATAGCACCTAAATGTTTCATTGTAGATCACCTATCCTAGCTTCTCTCAAATGCCTCCCAGTTGATATGCAAACACAATTGCTTGCAATACCTAGAGGACCTTAACCAAAATACCTTTACCAGAAATTGAAGCTAGCTAAAAGGCCTTTAGCAACTGCTCTTATCTCCCCTATAAGACACAACAATTCAGGACTCTCTATCCCATCTAAAACTGTTGAGCCTCTCAACAAATCTGATAGCTCTTTTGTCTTTTACGGTGGAATTTTTCTTATCCTGTTCTGCGTCATTCTACCTCTGTCCCTGCTATGACTTTTAGCATTGCCTCAGGGTAATTGAGGAGGAGAGGATAGCTTTGTACACTTGATGTCACTTGTTGAAGATCTTCTCAGACATCTGTTACATGACTATGATTGGATTTTGATAACCTACTACTCTTTCTTTATACTGTTTATTTTCTTATGTGAAATGTTTGCTGTATAGTGACTACTCTCCCTCTTTAACATAGTCAAATTGTGTATCTTTCTCTATTAATTTAAAACAGAATCCAGAGGAGTGTACCGACCTGTTGAATGATTTGCAGAACTGCATTAAAAAAGCGATGGACAAAAAATCCAGTAAAAATACGCTTGAAGGTATGACATGGAAAATTGTATCACTTCTGCTATCCTGTGTTAAATGTTTTGATGGCTAGTAGTTGTGTGATGAGTTGTTTCATTACCTTCTGTTAAAATGTGTTTCCTTCTACCTTATTTTGTCTTAACATCTTCACATGTGTACAGCTCCTGGGTTGAGTGCATGACATCATGGGATTGGGCAAGTAGAACAGTGAATGGAAAAGTTTCTCTTGAGTTCCTCACAGTTTACTGAAAACTGCATTGACGTGGCAATTTCTGAGCATCTGTCGAATGCATGGAAAAATCTTTGGTCTAATCAGTATTGCACCTAATAACAGTTGGTTTTTCTAAATCACTCAGCGTTGAGAAATCCTATTCTACAGTTTACTAAAAAGGCAGAGATGGCTTATTTGCCGCTTGTATGAATGAATGTATGTATGTGTGTGCTTAGTTGGAGCCTAGCCAAAAGGGAGTGGAGATATGCTACTTGGACTTGTTCTTTTTGAAGTGAGTAGGAAATGCTTCTCCAGAGACCTGAGGGGGTAAGAAGGGACACAGGAGCAGTGCATCAAGATGGCCTGAGGGAGAATTCCGCCAGGGTAAACTAAAGATAGTTGCTGTGGCAAGTTCTAAACCCTTTTTTCTTCCCTCTGCTGCCTCCTTCAACCTAGTCTTCTTCCAGATGCTGCTGGCATTTCTGCTGGTCCCATTTCTGTCAGACGTCCTTCAGAATGTGTGGAAGGATCAAGCACAAGCTTATTCTGATCATTCCAGAATGAGAGAGGAGGGTCCAGTCCGCTGATTTTTTGGTGGTTAGCATTTGGCTGTTCGCTTGCAGATGGAACTCAGCCAGGTATTGACTTGTTGCCTTTATGGTGAGTCTGCTCATCTCATCTTAGCAGCGGCAAGCCTGCTACTAAATCCATCATCAAGGGCTACTGGAATACATTTGTTTAGTAGTGCAAACGAGAAGGCATCAACCCATTTAAATTTCACCTATCTGACATCTTCGGATTTGTGGTGTTACTGGCTCAGTAGAGCCTGGTGGCCGGTGCTGTTGAGGGCTGTCTTGTGGCCATGTTTGCGTCATTTGTCTTGATTAATCTTTTCTGTTTAGATCATGACTTGACTAGTTTTTCAGAAAGGTTTACTTTATGTGGTCCTCCTGCTCTCTTTATAATTCCTCTCTAAAATTTGAACCTTGTTTTGACTTTCTTGATAGCTTCTCCGTTTAAGCGGATGCACAGTTGCCCAGGTCAACTTCTTACTGTGACAGTTGTTTTGGGGTAGATTAATTCTGTTCTCAGGTTCTGTGGTTTTAAATCTGTCAGTTTGTCAATCCTTCAGTTTGTTTTCTACCTGTTAAGTTGGTAAACCCCATCTGCCCATCATTCTTATCAAGGTGGTTTCTGTATTCCAGATGGCGCAATCTAATACTCTTCCTCCTTAGCATCATATCCAGAAGAAGGAACGTCTGCATGGGCTGGATCTCAGACATTTGGTGTTGCATTACTTCAACTGAACACAACAGAACACAGTTGATGACCTGGCTTAACTAAAGCTGAACCAGAACAATACAATGACTCAACTAAACATTTACTGCTAGATCATCCTCTCTAGCAATATCTACTATGGCCTTTGTAAGCAAGGACCTATTTTTTTGTATCACTACGTCCCACCCCCAAGTTTTTGGAGTTATGCTGCTGGTTTTTCAACTCTGTAGTATTCTGGTCCCTGCTGTCCAGGCCCCAGTGCATGTGCTCTAACCCTCACATTACGTGTACAATTGGCAAGTACCGGATTGGCTCATTTAACTTATTTCTAAGACCCTATATATAGTACTTGAGGTACCCAGGTCTACTAAGTTAAATGCCAGTAGTAGATTGCAGCACTTAATTATACCGCCACTACAGTGACACGTGTAAATGTGTCTTTATGCCCAACACTGCAGCATTAAACCTGCCAACTTGACATGGCAGAATAAATCCTTTTGCTGGGTAAAAACCTTCCTTTTTAATACTAAGCCATCGTTGGGGAACGCCTTGGTAACCCACCAGGAAGGGTGCCAAATATTAAAATGAAAGGCGTGTCCTTTTGTGTTCAACATGCCCTTACAGTGAAAACCCCAAATTGCTGTTTTCACAATGGCATAGCCTTTCGTGGATTTTCACTAGCTGCTGTGTTTAGTGATAACGTCCATTTGGGACCACCAAAGATAAATTAAATGGTACATTATAACCAATACATTGCTGAGGTCAGATTTAAAGTAACTTTAATAAGAGGGAGACTTAGAAATTCACCACTTTGTTTCTCAAACCTTCTGTAGCCTTTGTCTGCCTGCTACAGTTTCACTTGAGACAACATTCTGCCCCTTTGGTAGGACATGTGAAGAACTCCCAGGAAGGGGGGGAACAGAAAGAATTGCTGGAGTGAGTAATTGTCGCCTCAAGCAGTCAAGCAGTATGACTATTGGGCAGTGGCCACAGATTCAGAGAGGCTACCACCTCAGTCAATCAAATAGCGATTAAACCTTCGCATGCCTGCTTCTTTGTATAGGGAGACAGACTGGCATCTCCTCCAGAGGAGGAAACCCCAGTACAGAACTGGTTTTCCGGGAGGAGTGGCTCATTATGCTGGGTGGCCAAACTCCCAGGAAGTGATGTAAAGAAGGAAGGGTTCCCTCTTGAACTATTTCCACTGTGGCTAGTGAGTCCTCCTCTCCCACAAACCAGAAGCTGGCATAAAAATGGCACCTCAGACGCACAGTCCTTATCTCACTGCTGGACTGGAACGAAGACAGGAGGACTGTCCTGCTGCTCCCTGGACCCTGCAAAGAGAGGCTGCACCAAAGACTCGACTGTTTAGTTTGCACTCGAGAACTGCAAAGAGGACTGTGCATGGTGTGCCCACTCCTAGAACAGAGCTCCACTTGTGCCAAAATGGGAGAAGTGACCCCAAGGGCTAGGTGGTTAGCCTCCTGTTAAGCTTCACGGCCACCAAAATCTGAAGAAACCAGCACCCTTAGAGAGCCTAGCTTCCAGGAATGCCTGCCTGCCACTTGACAACAAAGTGCTTTCTGGGAGTCCAGACATCCCCAAGCCAGTGGGACCTATAGCATAAATAGACTCTGGTCTACCAGAGTTGTAAGTAGCCTGTGCACCTGCACTGTAACCAGTTGATCAAGTGGCGAGTGGAACTGCACTGGACCTTGCTATCGCATCGTGGGACATCGATTCTTGAGGTCAGAGACACCCCTTGAAGTCGCTCCAGGAAAACTCGCTGCATTTCTTCAACATCTTAGCGTCATTCGTCACCAGCATCAGGACCACTTTTTGGATGGTTCCTGTTAAAGGAGTAAAGTGCACTGAGGACTAAGATTGCTGATTATGACAGGTACTCTGAGCAGTCCCCGAGACTAGCTCTCAACTTATAGTGGCTAGTCCAAGAGGAATCTTACAGGCTTTTTTGCCTGTAGGTTACAAACCGCTTTCAGTGATTTATTGCACCAAAACACTAAAATTACAGTTACTTACCTTTTGGAAAATTAGATTTCCAATTCCTCACAAAGGATTTGTCATTTTAGTGTCTATCTAAAGTTAAAAAGACATTCTATTTTCGTAAATCGGTGTTGGATTTTTATTGCATCATATTTCTTACTAAACTGTTGTTTTGGGACTTCTAAATGCTTTATACTTGTTCCCTTGTTTAAGCTTAGCTGCTCTGTGCCACAGCTGCCTAAGACTGAGGTAAAGTTTTGCTTGAAAAATGTAACTGGACCGTATAAAGATTGTGACATTATTACATGGTGAGGTTCTCATAAGTGCACCACATAATAATTAATGTTCCTACACCCTGGGCAAAGAAGACCCTCAATTGCATTTGTGAGCATTTAGAAAGGACCATGGCTGCTGTTGCAAACGTTTCTGGAAGATTTCTGGTTGCCGAAATGCCTGGTTGCCACATAGTCATCCTTGCATACTTTTTACAAAGCATTACATCCTTGCGTGGGGGTCACTCAGTGATAATAACTTTGCCCCACCTGTGTTACCTGGTTACACTGAACTACTCAGTCCATGCTTCCTGGAGGGTACTGCTCTGGGGTTCGTTAATTTTGTGTGGAATCCGTGAGAGTTGCATTATCTTCCCACAGATTCCTCACTTGCCTTTGAGCTTATACTGCAACTAAAATGATATCAAGGTATGCAAACAAGTTGTGTGCTGTCTTTGTTATGTATCTTTTAATTCCTGTCCTCATGCCTTGATGTGTTGGTGCGAAGTAAATATATAATATATATATTATTGGGGAGAGAGCAGCGGATGGACTGCTGATGAGTTGCCCTGAAGCTATGGAACCCCCCATTGATCCCGCATTACAAAAGGAACAGGCTGCTTGAAGGTTGACTTTGTCGGGGCACAAATGTATGCACGGGCGGGTCACTGTACCGGGGTCACGGTTCTGGTTTGTTCTGTCCCTTGAGCGTGATCGATGCACTGGGCTCCAAGGGAGGAACGCCGGATACAGAGAGAAGAAAAGTACTTACTTGAGGAACTTTCCCTGTCCTCTCTGTTACTACATCTTTTGTCCAATGGGATTCCTCACCTGGTCTTTAAATCAACTTCCCCCGAAAATCTTCACTTTTGAACTTTTTAGCACACAACCGGCATTGATAAAGTTATTTGCCGAAATACTTCTGCCAGGACCTGTGATAGAGTGATAGAGAACATTGCTCTATTTTATTGTGCTGTATGGTGGCATTAAACTACTGACAGGTGACTCAAGCATTTGTCAGACCCGTTTTTTAGCTTAAAAGCGGGATTGGTGGTGTGTGTGTATATATGTATGTATGTATGTATGTGTATAAAAAAAAATATATATATATATATCACACAAAAGAACCCATTTGAAGATGTCACACACGGGAAAGTAAACTCCGTCTTTATTCGGGATCTCAGGTAAGAGTGTGTGATGGATTTAATGGCGGCCGGCTCGGTCGCGAAGATGCCCCTCTGCTGCTGCGGATCATTTTGTGTGACCAACCCAGGTCGCGCATTAAGAACGGGAGAGACCGCAATGCAGGATTGTTAAAAACAGGGAGATTCCGTCTGCGCCCCTTTTCAAACCCACTGGGGGAATACGTTATCTGCCAAATACCTACGGCGCTCACTGGAGAAAGATTGTTGTCTTCAAAACTGGAAATACCAGAAGCACTGTGCTGTTGACGCCCTGTGGGCGGGACTTTCTGTTTCAATGCGGATATGAAGAGCAACGCAGCTGTTGGGCATAGTCAGATAATGCCTGTGAACAAGAATGAACTGCATTCGAAACGTGTCAGGCTGTTCTTGTGAAAGTGAGGTGCTTTGTACTCTTACCTGAGATCCTGAATAAAGACTGAGTTTACTTTCCTGTGTGTGGCATCTTCAAATGGGTTCTTTTGTGTGATGGATATATATATATATATATATATATATATATATATATATATATATAACCCTCAGACAATTGGCGAGTAAATATATTTTATTGTTAGATACCAGGATTCCCAATGGGATGAATACAGGAGAGGATTTACACTGTTTTTTATGAACTCCTGCTGTATATCAGGGTGCTGTGAATCTCCTGTATGTACATTTTGAGAGACACTGACTGTTTCTCTCTAGTCCTGTCAGGTTTGTCAACATGTGATTTATCCATTGGTCTGCTGCAGACCAAAATCCATTTAAGTTTGGAGTGTGCTTTACTCCTGTGTTGGTATTTAATCACCGATTTAGGTCTTTATAACCCATCTTATACTATTGTCAGTCAATCTAAGACATGGACCTAGGTGTGTTTCTAGGATATACTTTCCCACCTTAATACAAAGAATTGACTGGATTTGGCCACTATGCCATAATGTTCTTTTTCTCTTTTGTATTTTTCCACTTCTCCCCTACCGTTTATTTGGTTGCACTTTATCGGTTTCCCTGTCATGTAACCCTCCTAATTGGGGCTAGCGTGCCATCCGATTTGCTTCTTTTATTTTTATTTTTATTTTTATGTATCCTAAATGTCGTTTAGTAATTGCACCTTGTTGTATTTTGCACATTCTGCACCTTCAAAATAATCATTTTGCACTTGCACTTTTAAGCAGATTTAGTTATCGATCAAATGTCGCATTCAGCACTTTAACAGAAGACTTTGTTTACAATAGCAATTTTCGTAAACTGTAAATATTGCCTCCGATGTAAATGGTAGAAGAATTGGCAGGATATGAAAGTCAGCAATGTTTTTTGAAGCAAGAATGTGCAAACTGATTAAATGCGTGACTTTGGTTTTAAAAGGAACGATATTAATGGTGATGCCTTCAGGTGCAGTTGGAGGACTCGTAATAATCCAGTCCGGGTTTTCATTTGCAACTCAATAGAGCATGCTGGGAACTGACTTAAAATAGTACAAAACAGGAGAGCATAGCGCTGAATAACACAGTCTGTAAAAGTAACCATGAAGCAAATTTCGTTTTTGCAGGGTTTATACTATTGTGGCTTTGTTTAAACACATTCCGGTTATGCCTTCTGTGAAAAACGAACTGTATTATCTCACATGCTTGTAGTGACCCAATCACTGTGGAGTGAAGTGCATCTTCGATTTTAATTAATTATAAACCTTTAAAAAGAGGCACTAATATGGCTCAACTCAGGTTGATGAAGGCAGCTTGACTGCTGAAACGCGTCCCTGTTCGTGTGAATGCTGTAACCAAGGAAATAAACGGGAAGAACCCCCACAACAACGTGTGCTGGCTCCTCAATTTAATTCAGTTGGGGAATAAATATATATATATACATATATATATATATATATATATATATATATATATATATATAACCTACTGGCAGTGGCCAGTAGGTAGTTATAATTAGGATTATTTTCAATGCAAAATCTCAACATACTATTGAGAATAACTTTGGCGTCGGTTGAGGAATCTGCCTGAAAATTTCCTCAAATGTGCCTCGCGGCGCTCCGGTCCTTCCCTGAAAGTTTGGGGGGGGGGATTCGTCAAGCGGGGGCCGAGATAAAAGGGGGGGGGTCCCAAAACGTGTTTTCCCAATGTTTAATTTCCATAGGGCGGTCAACCTCACTTTTAGCCCAACGGCTGAATGGATTTCCACCAAACTTGGCAAAATTGTAGGGACTGGTAGCCCGATGTGCCTTTGCTATGTCTCATGATATGTGCTCCAGTGGATTTTGAGTAATTTAGGTAAAAAAAATATATATATCTATAAGCCCGCCCCGGTACGCGCACCGGGGCACTAACCAGCGCGCTAGGCGAGTTCACGCGCGGAAAGCTGATTGGCTCTCTGGTGTCTGTAAACATTCCAAACAGTCCGGAGCGGCCGCCATCTTGTGTCTCGGTAGGATCGAGGCACAAGAGGTGCCAAAAACAAAGGAGGAAAAGACCACAAGGGGGCAGAGTAGACCCCCCCCCGACCCCCTAGGTTTGATGTGGGGGCCATAAAAGGGCCCCGCGGGGCAAAAGAAATGATTACTTTTTTTTTCGATTTGCGCGGGGGAGCGCCCGGTACGCGCACCGGGGATCGTACCAGGTAGCGTACCATAAGGAATAAAGAATGACAGATTTTTTTTTAAATGTAGCATTTTTATATAAATTGGAGGTAGTTCTGAAAATAACTGTTTTTTTTATTCTTTTTGTTGTTTTATATTTTTTTTACTTTTTTTTTGAACATTTTTTATTTTTTTTGGCTTTTCTGGACAATTTTATATTTTTTTTGTAGTTTTTCTGGGGTCAAACAAAACACAGGGAATTGCAAACAGCTCAACTGGAGCAAAAAAAAATAGAAAAAAATTAAAGTTGCTTGCTGCAGTGATGGTTGTCTGCAGCTCGATTGAGTAAAGTGATGCTTTGCTCACCATATGAAATTGTTTTGTTGCAATATATGCAAACAAATTTAAATTTTGCAAACCTGGTTTGTACATTAGGGACCATCTCCCTAGCCTCTGCACCCGATGGAGTGGGTTGATTGGAGGTGCTTGAAGAAGGATGGGGAGGGTTCTTGGTCAGATCCCTGACCTTTGCTGCCGAATAATTGATCGGGTGCTTCCTCTGCATATGTCCAATCATAGAGTGGTTCCCAAAAGAGTACTTCTTGTTTGGGTTCCCTCTTGACAGTTGTTGGCGACAGATGAGGCAAGTCAACTTAGCTGCATTCACTTTTTTTGCACCCTTTGGCATCTTGTAAAACTCTCAAATAAAATGTTCCTTGGGTCTGTATGGGAGATTGTCCTCAGGCAGAAATTGTATCTCCTCCTGCTCCTCTTCCTCCTCCTCCTCTTCTTCTTGACCACCAATGTGGTCTTGTGGTGGTCCTTGTGGTGGTGGTGGAGGTGGTGGTGGTGCAGTTGCACCTGCAGCTGCTACTAGTGAAGCCATTTCTCACAGAATGAATGCAGGTCTTCTTCACTCAAACAACAAAGTGAAAATGAGGAAAAAAGGTGGGGTCTTTCATCATTTGTAAGACAAAACTGTTGTGAACCAATCAAAAGTGTTATTTTCAGGTCTCATGACCTGGGCTTTCTCATCATTTGGAAACTAAGTGTTCTGAACCAATCAAAAGTGTTATTTTCAGGCCACATGACCCGACGCGCTAACGCTACGCGCCCCGGTGCGCGCCCGTAGTCGCGCACCGGGGCGCGCCCGGCGGCTCTTACGTTGCGCGATCGTATGCGCTCGGGTGCTTCCGGGTGCGCTTACGCAGTGCGTCATATGACGCATCACGCGGCTACGCGATACGTCACGATGTTGTTTTCGTTCGCGGGAATAGCGCTAACGGGACGCTCACCGGTACGCGCCCCGGGGCGCGCCGAAGCACTGCGCTTACCGGTGAGCGCATCGGTACGCGCCCCGGGAGCGCTCCGGGGCAAAAAAAAAAAAGAACTATTACATAATTATACAATATAAAATTCGTTATAAAAAATATTACATTTCATACCTATAGAGATTTGTTATCAAAGAACCTTTGAAATTCACTGAAAAAACCATAGGTTTCACACCAGTTATAGTTAGGAATTAGCATTTAAAAAACCTATTAAATTCACTGAAAAACCCATAGGTTTGACACCAGTTATAGTTAGCTGAAAATTTTACTGACATAAAACCATTGAAATTCCCACGTTATAGTTAGTTGGACTCACTATAACTTGCGCGCCTGCAATGCACTGCTGATGACGTCACATATTACATCACTCATGACATGGTCAGTGACATCACTCATGACATCACTGATGACACCATCCTTTTGACAGTGTGACAGACCTCCTTTCAGTGTAATGTAACCCTTGAAACACATATATAGAAACTAAAATTTTGAAAAAAATAGAGATACCCATACCAGTTACAACAACCAATTCAGTAATACCACCATCTATATACACATCCACTCATTCACCAACAGTTCTATATAGTCACTCATACATATATTCACTCATCATATGTAGTGAAACACCTATACATCCTGTTACACACCGGCAGTCATCCAAAAGTTACTCGCACACATAATCACACATGCAAATAAACTATTGAACATCCATTTATTTGCATATTCAGCTATACACACACTACCACCTTACTTCTAAGGAAACTTACACATACTTACTCTCTTAAACAATCACTTATAGAAACACATACTTATTTAACCCCTTCACTGCGGCGGCCGCATGCTGGTGACGGAACCGCTCCGTCACCAGCGTCGGTGGCGCTGTGCTTATGACGGAGCGGTTCCATCATGGCCCGCCCCGCTCAATAGAACGCTCAGCGCAGGCGTGGAATTCGCGCCGCGCATGAGCAGCGAGCGGGCCATAACGGAACCGCTCCGTCATCAGCACAGCGCCACCGCAGCTGATGACGGAGCGGTTCCGTCATCAGCAGACAAGGGGTTAAACAAGAACTCTTTCAATCTCTCACTCTCACATATACTCACTTATATACATCAATACTCACATATACTAGATTAAAACATATGTAGTTACTGATAAAGACACTATTGAGACAGTCATTCACTCACTAACACACACATATACACACTCATCCACCCATACAGTCCTGCACATATGCTGTCTTCAAAACACATGCAAACAGTGAGTCAGTCATTGATGCATCTAGGTGCTAAGTAACACCGCCACCAAACCATACAGACACTCATACTGATACTAAAAAAAACATCTAATAACCCATATACACACACATCCAGCTACTCACCAACCCATGCAGCCACTTATACACAAAGTGAAACACTGATACAAACATTTAAATATTTAAACAATACTCGCTAATATATGTATTCACTAAGATACACTTAATAAGCCAGTTAACCAATCATTTTTTTTTAAAACATCCATTAAGAAACTTATTTAAACATTTATTCTTCCATCGACCTTTACATATACATATATAAAACATATTTATTTTTCAGAAAGACACACATTCACTGGATGGTGTCATCAGTGATGTCATGAGTGATATCACTGACCATGTCATGAGTGATGTAATATGTGACGTCGTCAGCAGTGCATTGCAGGCGCGCAAGTTATAGTGAGTCCAACTAACTATAACGTGGGAATTTTAATGGTTTTATGTCAGTAAAATTTCCAGCTAACTATAACTGGTGTCAAACCTATGGTTTTTTGAGTGAATTTAATATGTTTTTTAAATGCTAATTCCTAACTATAACTGGTGTGAAACCTATGGTTTTTTCAGTGAATATATATATATCTGAAAGAGACACGTTAGTGATAGATTCCTTACCTTAGAATATCCCCAGGCGTCAGACTGGATCCGGAAAGTTTTGCGTAGCAGTACCCTTGCACGTCGGTAGGCGTCGTCGTCGGCTCCGCGTCCGTCGTCGGCGTCGTGGGCGCCGTGATGACGTCGTCGGAGTACTAAGACGCCGCCTCCGCGTGCTGACGTCAGTTCTTCTTTTTTCCGCGCCAGCCAGCGCAGATCTGGAAAGAGCAGTTCCCTGGTCACTTTTTGACTAACCTTTTTTGTGATCTTTTGATCCATTTCGAAGTCTGTACGACTCCGACGGTGCCTTTAGGGATGCCCGGATTCAAGCATTGCGACAAGTGCGACCGTACCATGTCGGTCACGGACCCCCACCGCCAGTGCCTGATGTGTTTGGGTGTCGACCATGACGACGAGGCCTGCTTCGACTGTCGGGCCCTTTCGAGGAAGGCCAGGCGGGAGCGGTCCCGCAGGCGACTCGAAATCCGCCAGTCGGCCCGCGCCGTGTGAGGTCCCGGTCCCGGTCCCACGGGAGGTCGAGGGACAGGTCGCGGGGACGGAGCCGTCACAGCTCCGGGAGTCGGCGCCACTCCTCCGGGTCCAAGTCGTCAGGTAAGAAGCATAAGAAGTCGAAGAGACATCATCGCTCTCCTGACTCCCCCCGACGCTCGCTCGATGCGGCCGGGAGTTCGGGTGACACCGCCCACGCGGCTCCTCGGGAGTGGCGGGCGCCGCGTTCGGCCCCATACCCCCTGGTCCCTGGGCTGAACGCGACGCCGGAGGAGATCGAGCGTTTCCTCATGGCCATGAGGTCCCTTTCTCCTCCGACGGGTTCCGCGGCGCCTTCGGGCCTCGACCCCGATGCCGTCGGGTGCTTCGGCCTCGACACCGCCGGCGCCTTCGGGCCCGGCGCCGCAGGGCCCCACGATCCCGACACCGCCTGTGCCCTCGGGCCCGGCGCCGCAGGGTGCAGCAGCCCCGGCGTCGTCGACGCCTTCGGGCCCGGCGCCGCAGGGCGCCGCTGGACCCTCATCGTGCAATGGATAGTCACCGGTGGACCTTACGACCCCCCCCCGGCGTCGGTCCGTGTGGTGTCCCCTCCGGCGTCGTCCTCGGGCGGCGCCGTCCCCGATGCCTCCTTTCAATCGGTTCCGACGTCGGAGCGACGCCTATCGGTGCCGATCTCGACGCCGTTTGGAGACTTTAGTTTCTATGAACCGACCTCGTTCACTTACGACCCTGAATCTCAGGAGATGAGGGATGAGGAGGATTGGGAGGGGTCTGAGGACCCTCTGGCCAGAGAGTGCCAGTCTAACATGGACTGGACAGGAGACCTTGGGGAGGCCAGTGGCCTGGACACCTCTCCAGACACTGGATTAGTCTCTCCTCCTACCGTGGCTTCGGAGGAGGGTGCTACTTATGGTGTGGTGTTGATGAGGGCCTTGGGCCTTGAGCTCCCCGTCGCGGCCGTGAGGACTAACCTCCTCACTGAGGTCCTTAAGCCGCAGTCATGCTCCATGGAGCCTCTGCTGCCGTTTAATGAGGCCTTGAAGGACGTTATTTTGGGCACTTGGTCCAGGCCCGCTACAGGTTCGCCTGTAAATAGGAACGTGGCCAGACGCCACCGCCCGGCCCCGGGCGACCCATGTTTCCTGTCCACCCTCCCCACCCGCGAGAGTCTGGTTATCCAGGCCTCTAACTCCCAGACCGCCTTCTCGACGGCCCCGTCGGACAGGGAGTCCAAGAGGTACGAGAACTATGGTAAGAAGATCTTCTCGTCCCTTAGCTTGGGACTGCGGTCTTCCAACATTGCATGCCTCTTGGGCCGTTACACCCACTCTCTGTGGGAAACGGTGGCGGAAGTGCTGCCAGAGTGTCCGTTGGAGGTACGGGCCAAACTCGGCCAAGCCCTGGTGGAGGGCCGGGACACAGCCAAGTATTCAATCCGGTGCGGACTGGATACTACTGACTCGCTGGGCAGAGCGATGGCTACGACGGTGGCGGTACGACGCCACGCCTGGCTGAGATCCACCAATTTCTCGGCAGACGTCCAGAATACATTCATGGACATGCCGTTCGATGGCCGTCGCCTCTTTGGCGACAAGGCAGACCACGCGCTTGAGCGCTTTAAGGACTCCAGGGCTACGGCCAAGTCCTTGGACCTCTCGGCCCGCGCCAGCAAATGGGTGCCTTTCGCTCCTTTCGTGGCCAAGGAAGGGGCGCCCCCACACGTGCCGCCAGCCACTCGCCGCAAACTATCGTCCAGCGCGGCGGCGGCCGTGGAAACCGCCGTGGAGGCGGTCGGGGGAACAAGCGGAGTCAGTCCACACCTGTCCTCGCAGCATCCGCCTCTAACCCTCCTAGTCCGTGCTTTTCGGCCCATGTGACGCCAGTGGGAGGCAGGGTTCGCCAACACCACTCTCACTGGCGCAGTCACTTCGGACAGGTGGGTGCTGCAGATCGTCCGAAGGGGCTACTCCCTCCCCTTCGAGACGACCCCTCAAGCCATGCCACCGCAACACCACCGCGTATCGGGGGATCATTTGCGGCTCCTGCAGGAGGAAGTTTCGGCCCTCTTGGCCAAGGGGGCCTTCGAGCGCGTTCCTGGGTCAGAAGTAGGACGTGGTTGCTACTCCCACTACTTCCTGGTACCCAAGAAGGGCAAAGGGGGCCTACGCCCTATCTTGGATCTGAGGAACGTCAACGGCTTCCTCCGGAAGGAGAAGTTCAAAATGCTGACACTGGCTCAGGTCTTGACTGCCCTAGACCCAGGAGACTGGATGGTAGCGTTGGACTTGCAGGACGCGTATTTCCACATCCCCGTCCTGCCGGCCCACCGGCGTTACCTGCGGTTCACGGTAGGCTTCGAGCACTTTCAGTTTACGGTGCTCCCCTTCGGCCTTACAAGCGCCCCACGGGTGTTCACGAAAGTGATGGCGGTGGTCGCAGCTCATCTGCGCAGGTTGGGGGTCTCAGTCTTCCCCTACCTAGACGACTGGTTGTTGAAGGCGGGCTCGCCCCAGGCAGTCGTCAGCCACCTCCAGACTACGGCGGATCTCCTGCACCGGCTGGGATTTTCCATAAATGTGCCGTAGTCACACCTGTGCCCCTCTCTGAAGCTCCTTTTCATCGGAGCGGTTCTCGACTCGGCGCAGTTTCGGGTTTACCCGCCCGAACAGCGGGTTCGGGATATACAGGCTCTGCTTCTGATCTTCGGGCCGTTATCCCGAGTTTCGGTAAGGTTGACGCTGCGGCTTCTGGGGCTGATGGCCTCCTGCATCCTTCTGGTGCATCACGCACGGTGGCGGATGCGGGCTCTGCAGTGGACCTGAAGTTTCAGTGGGCCCAGCACCGGGGCAACCTGTCCGACCATGTCCTGATCTCGGAGGGCACTGCGAGACAGCTGCAGTGGTGGCTCACGGACCGCGATTGGGTCAACGGCAGATCCCTCTCCCTTCCCCAACCGGAGCACGTAGTTGTGACGGACGCGTCCCTCCAGGCCTGGGGAGGCCACTTGGGAGAGGCAGAGATCAGAGGCCTCTGGTCTCCGGCGGAGTCCCGGCTCCATATCAATCTGTTGGAGCTGCGGGCGATTCATCTGGCACTGAAGGCATTCCTCCCGTCTGTCCGAGGGAGTGCAGTGCAGGTGTTCACGGACAACACCACCGCCATGAGGTACTGCAACAAACAGGGCGGAGTGGGGTCGTGGACCCTTTGCCGGGAGGCTCTGCGTCTCTGGCAATGGCTGGAACATCAGGGCGTGACTCTGGTGGTTCAACACCTGGCAGGTTCTCTGAACGCCAGGGCGGACGAACTCAGCCGCCGGTGCTCAATGGATCACGAATGGCGTCTGCACTCGGACGTGGCGCAAGGCCTCTTTCTGCGATGGGGAGAGCCTTGGTTAGATCTATTCGCCACCGAAGAGAACGCGCAATGTCATCTATTCTGCGCGTTGGAATTTCCAAGGTGGCACTCACTCGGAGACGCTTTTCGTCGCGAGTGGAGCTGCGGTCTGTTGTACGCCTTTCCGCCTATACCACTTCTGCCCAGAGTGCTGAAGAAGATCAAGCGCGACCGGGCACAAGTCATCCTTGTGGCTTCGGACTGGGCACGAAGGTACTGGTATCCCGAGCTACTCAGTATGTCAGTCGATCCCCCGGTTCGTCTGCCTCTTCAGGAGGACCTTCTGTCGCAGCAGCAGGGGACGGTCCTACACCCAAACCTGTCCAGTCTCCACCTCCATGCTTGGAGATTGAGCGGCGACAGTTGAGGCCATTTGACTTGCCTCCTGAAGTTTGCAACATCATTCTGGCAGCCATGCGTCCCTCCACAAAGACGGTATACGCCTGCAGGTGGAACAGATTTGTGGCATGGTGCACAGCAAAGGCTGTGGATCCCCTCAATGCCCCTCTCTCTGAGGTTCTCCTCTTTCTTCTTTCTCTTGCCCAGCAGGGCTCTGCTCTGGGCACTGTCAAGGGCTATCTTTCAGCTCTTTCAGCCTTTCTGAGGCTGCCTGACCAACCTTCTTTGTTCAAGTCCCCTATCGTTAAACGATTCCTGAAGGGCATCACTCGTACCTTTCCTCCTGTTCCCTTCGTGATGCCTCAGTGGGACTTGAACCTGGTTCTAACGTTTCTGATGTGCGCTCCCTTTGAGCCACTTCACAACTGTCCTCTTCGCCTTCTTTCTCTGAAGACTGCCTTCCTGGTAGCCATCACCTCTGCCAGGAGAGTGAGTGAGCTCCAGGCTCTCTCTTGTAAGCCTCCTTTCCTTTCAGTCCATCCGGACAAGGTTGTTTTGAGGACTAGGCCCTCCTTCTTGCCTAAGGTGGTCACGGCCTTCCACATTGGGCAATCCATCACATTGCCCACCTTCTTTCCGCCTCCGCACCCCTCGAGAGAGGAGGAGAGGCTCCACCGCCTGGACCCAAAACGTGCGCTCTCATTTTATCTGAATCGCACACAACAGTTCCAGGTGGATGATCAACTCTTTGTTGGGTACGCGGGCGCTAAGAAAGGGAAAGCGGTGCACAAGCGGACCATCTCTCGGTGGATTATCTTGTGCATCCAAGCGTGTTACTCCTTGGCTAAGAAGGAACCCCCTGTTGGGCTGAGGGCTCATTCCACTCGAGCCACGGCCACTACTACTGCCTTGGGCCGGGGTGTGCCTTTGCAGGACATTTGCCAGGCAGCTACGTGGGCCTCGCTGCACACGTTTGCAAGGCACTACTTGCTGGACAGTCAAGTCTGGAGGGACGGCTACTTTGGCCGTTCCGTCCTCCAGGACTTTCTGGTGTGATTATTGGTTCGCAGACCCACCACCACGGGGATGGTATTGCTGGGGTATCTATTCTAAGGTAAGGAATCTATCACTAACGTGTCTCTTTCAGATGCATAAGTTACTACTTGTGTAACGATATATCTGTAAGAGACATTAGTTAGTGATAGATACCTTACCGACCCACCCATCCTCCCCGTTCTGCGAACCGATATCTAGGGTTAAAGTCATCCCCTTTCAGGGTCCTAGTTTCTTTGCAATAGTGTCTGTTTTTGTCATGGCTCTGCGCTTCTGGCGCGGAAAAGCTGTGGCTAAGAACTGACGTCAGCACGCGGAGGCGGCGTCTAAGTACTCAGACGACGTCATCACGGCGCCCACGATGCCGACGACGGACGCGGAGCCGCAGACGACGCCTACAGACGCGCAAGGGTACTGCTACGCAAAACTTTCCGGATCCAGTCTGACGCCTGGGGATATTCTAAGGTAAGGAATCTATCACTAACTAATGTCTCTTACAGATATATCGTTACACAAGTAGTAACTTGTGCATCAATCAACGCTCCAAAGGCACGCCGCTTGGATACACAGCACCCTCTGAAAGAAAACGGACACTTCACTCTGGTACGTAGGTTGCAGAGAAGTTTTATTTCATATTACAAGTGAATCAAAAAAGTGCCACGTTTCGCCTTGCTCGCCAGATGAAAGTGATAAGGACCAAACACATTTTAAAAATGCTAACCACCAATAGTCACACTTGTGGATTGTCATGTGATTTTTAGAAACCATGGACAAAAGACTATAACATAGTCGCAACTTTTGAAAAACACACTAACATTGGACCAGTGCAAAATAATTTTTACACATGTACTAACATTTATAGCAAATTCATATTACAGTGGGAAAGTTCATATTAATGTACAAATACAATATAATATATACAAAGAGACTAATGGACCTGTGAGCAAAAATAAAATAGTTGTTAAGATCAAATATCTTAAATACAATTATCACCATTTATAATGCCTGGTATGCCCTGCTGATGGTGACCCGGGCTGAAAAGGGTGAATAATCTACCCCTCCTAATTCCTTCATAATGCAGAATTATTTTTACATTTTAAGCCCTTAACCTCTGTCGAATGGCACACATTGCCCTACATAGACCATTGGCCCCACGTCCTGAATATTTCCGACTTAAAATGTTTCCAAAATATCTGTCTTCTGTACCATATCCATGGTATTGACAATCCATATAAAGTGCGATAGTGTGAAAGTGCAAAATAGTGAAAAAATTCGAAAAATAAGGAATTCCCAGCCGGGAATCCTTCAGTTCTCCTACTACCGACTACATATAACACAGGGAGAAGGCAGTTTGAGGAATATTGCATGCTGTCTGTACATTAAGTTCCAACTTATATTTATTCAAAGTCAAAAAGAAAACTCTCCTTGTAAACGAACCCATGGGAGAAAACCCCCAAGATCAAATCTGCGGCTAGGCTGACTATGAATGCCTAAAACTGTATTTCTATTGGATGTCACAGGAACATACTATCATGTGCAAATGGCGTCAATAAATAATGTAAAACCATAAATCCAAATTCATGATGAAACACTCAAATACCGACCACCAGATAGATGAAATCACACCCAATAAATAGTTTAAAACCGCTGTATACAAAAATCTTCCTATAAAAAAATATATATAGGCTGAATCTTAAAAAAAGAGAATTAAACCAAGAAAATATACCCAACTTGACCATGCTACTGACTCACATTCCGTGATTTAAAGGTAATGATGTAAATCTTCACACATATTCAGACCCCTCGGACTCTTTGAATCGAGCTCTAAGATATATCTTGTCACTAACTGTCTCAGGGGTTTCTCACTGTTGCCACCTCTTTTACTTAAAGGGACACTGTCTATGACAAAATATTTTAGAACATTCAAGTATATATATATATATCTCCATCCATCCCTCCCTCCCATTGACATCCTGTCCAGAGACCGTATTCCAGATGGAATTACGTAGCACAGCGAGTCTGCCACTAGAGTGTTTATAAAGTGAGAAATCTACTGGAAAATTCTGCATCAACAAGAAATATTTGTTCAGAAAGTAAGTAATTTTTGGTTTCCTCGCAAAGAAAGTCAGCTTGAGATTCCACTGGAGGTATCCACCAAGAGCTATTCAAAAGCATAACCTAGGTCCGATTAAAGGGGAACTCTCAAAGTTTATCATAATACATAGTGAGTGTGGCTCATGCCTCAGTTACTAGGCATTGACTAACAACGGTGGTACATGATACTTGAGAGGTACAAGCTTTTGTGTTTTTTACCTGCATACCTGATGTGGAGGCTAACTACTAGTTATTCCCTGTATAGTCTAACCACTTCCCCCTATAAACTCTTCACATTTGTGGACACTGTTCCATGACTAGACATGGTGTCCATTTGGTGTCACATAGTTGTGATTTACATGAGATGGCTGGCTCCCTGAAGGGTTATTTTATCCATGTTGGATGCACCAACTGCTTGTCCTTTTGCTTTATTCTCAGTCCCCAAATCTGGAACTGTCTGGCTGAACTATCATCCCTTCCTTGTAGAACAGATTTCCCTGCTTTGCACTGAAATTCCCTCACCCTCTTTCCTAGGTTGTGTAAACTGATGCTTGGCAACAGGAGTAAAGTGGCTTAATCAATTTGGCTCCAATCCAGCAGTGTATGTGACCATTTTTTATCAGTCCTGACCTACACTGCAGAAAAGCAAGTGAAAGAACAGGATCAAGACTTACGATTTTCCTTCCTCTGACTAGAGTAAAGAAATATGGATATAGGTTCCTCCCAATGCCTTTACTTGGTGTCACCTCGAACCTCAGGATAGTGACTTCTAGACTCATGTTAGCTTTGTTAATATACAAATTCTAAAAGCTGACCTAAAGACAAGTGAAATATATTTTTTATCATGATTAATTTTTAATTTGTGTCTCTTTCGGTAAAGGGATTTTTGGACTGTCTTTACTGGAAACATGTCCGCACCATCTAAAACCTACTGAGTTGTCTGGTTCTGCGGCAAGATCCTTTGATACTAGGGGTTGACCCCAGCAAATGTTATCCTACTTTAAATATTCTGTCCTCAAGTATGGTACCATTCTTCAATTTGAATGAGATTCCCAGTCAACAGTGGCTTTAAAATGCATGAAAGCAGTCGTCCTCCCTTAAGGCAGAGCTTCTGCCTCGAACCCCCCCCCCCCCCCCCCTTCAGTTATTTGTTAATACTATGTAGGCCATGTGGATCCATGTTATTTGTTTTGTTCGAAGCATGTGGGCTGCTGAATTCATATCTGTGCATAGATCGCCGCCTAGTGTTGGGTCCGGATGATTGCATATTGTTGTCCTGGAAGAGTCTTCGAAGTATCACGAGATAGGTGGCTCCTCCCCTGGACTACAGTGCGCATGGGCATCGCCTCCATCCCCAGATTGTTTTTTTCCGCCATTGGGTTCGGATGTGTTTCGGTTCCCTCTGTCGGAATCGATAGTTGTTTACTTTTTCTAACTCGAGACCAAAAGGTCTTTAGGGTTGGCGTTGGTATCGTTTTCGTTCGGGTTTTGTCTGTTTCTCAGCTCCGAACTCTTGCTACCCATCCGCGTGCTCTCGGCGCGGACGGGCCTACTCGACGCTCCAGACATGGAACGGACTCCGTTCAAAAGGTGCCCGGTGTGCACCTCCAAGTATTCACACCTCGATGTGCACCCTGTGTGCAACAAATGTTTGTCACCGGACCATGATGAGGCCAGGTGTATGGCCTGCTCGAAGTTCCGGTGTAAGAAGACCCTCAAGATTCGTCGGGCCGCTAGACTCCAGGCCCAGTTATCGGCGCCCCCGCCGGACAACATCTTCGAAGAATTTGTTGAAGACGACGATGTCCTACAGGTTTCGGACTCTAGCCCCGCGTCCGAGGGGGATGCCTACGACGCGGGAGACGAGGAGTTTGACAAAGCCGGCGACGAGGTAGGGGACGACGATGGGGCCATTGCCACCGTGGAGGATAGCTCGGAGGAAGAGCATCCCCAAACTGACTCAGGGGTCAACCCCCTTCATGAGGCCCAGGTCGAGGGATCGCCTTCGGGCCTTACCCAAGACCTCGTTTCGCGTCCAGCAGCCCCGCCTCCGGGCCCGGCCAGGAACATTTCTGATGCGCCACTCCCGTTAACGAAAACGAAAGTGAAGCCATCGGGATCCACACCTCCGGTTTCGAAACCGAAAGTGAAAGCTGCACTGGTGGGACAGAAGGCTCTGGTGGCGTCTATGTCTACAAAATTCAAGATGGCCGACTTGAAGAGCCGCGCCAAGATGGCCGACCCGGGGACCTCGGGGTCGACGCCGAAGGCGAAGTCGGCCGACGCGGCCGCGTCGGCGCCGAAAATGGTCGAGGTCGACGACCCGAAGAAAGCTTCGAAGAAGCGTCAAGGCGATTCCAGAGCTCTGGCTACGTCAGCTCCGACCGTCGGGGCCAAGGATGGTGATGTGTCGGCTCCGAAGACGGTGCCTCTCGCCGACCCGACTCCCGAACCGGGGAAGTCGCTCGAGCCGGTCAAGCCCTCTCCAGCCTTAACGAAGAAGGTCGCGGAATCCCTGCAAAGGATTCGGAAAGACGCTGTGGTTCCCAAACCAGAGGATGTGGTGTCGAAGCCCGCACCGAAGCCGACGAAGGCGCAAACGCCTATCCGCTTCACCCTGCCGCCGAAGTCAACGCCGAAGGCTTTCGCTCCGAGGCATGGGGCAGGCGTGCCCTCGAAGGAGGTGTCGACGCCCAAAGCGTCATTGGTGGTGTCGAAGCCTCGGCTCCAGCCACTTGCAGAAGAGGAGCATCGAGAGGTCATCATCGACGCCAATACCGGAAAACTGTCCCTCTTCAAAAGGAAAATCACCACGGAGCCGGTGTTGGAACATTTTCGGATTCCTCTCAAAAACAAGAAGGACTCTGCGGGTGCTTCGGCCCCTATGGCGCCAGCATCTCCACAAGGCCTAGAACGTTCACCAACGCGTTCCAACGCGGGGGATGGTGACGAAGAGGAGGTCGAGTACAACTATCCGGCGTACTCGGATCCGGAGGAGGAACATGAACCTTGGTCTGCCGGAGGCGACCCAGAGGACCCGCAGTCGGGTCAGGAACCGCAGCTCTTTGCGGCAAAAACCTCACCGACGGAGGACTCTGCAGCCTTCAACGCTTTGATCGAGAGAGCTGCAGCTAACCATGATGTCGAGCTACATTCAGATCCTGTGGATGTGGATTTTTTGTTTGACACTTTCTCAGTGGCTGAAAAGTCAGTCAAGACATTGCCGATGCTCAAGGGAGTGCTAAAGCACGCGCCGGAGGTCTTCAAAGAGCCCACTCGGGCACGTGTGGTCAATCCACGCATTGACAAGAAATATAAGGCAGCGCCCTCGGATCCAACATACATCAAGGGACACTTGCCACTGGACTCTTTGGTTGTATCCAACGCTCGCAAGAGGGCGAATTCACAGACCACTGGTGACGCTCCTCCCCCAGACAAAGAGTCAAAAATATTTGAGGCCTCAGGGAAACGGATTGCTGCACAGGCAGCTAATATTTGGCGCATCTCAAACACGCAGGCCCTACTTGCACGCTACGATAGGGCTCATTACGACACCCTAGAAACACTGCTGCAGCACTTGCCTGACCAGTACAAGGAGGCAGGGGAAATGTTAATTCAGGAGGGAAAGCTCATCACAAACGCTTCCATCAAATGTGCGTTGGATGTGGCTGATACAGCCTCCAGGGCGATCAACACTAGTGTGTTGCTAAGAAGACATGCATGGCTTAGGATATCGGGTTTTAAACCAGATATACAGACAACCATCCTGAACCAAACAGTTAATCCTGACCACTTGTTTGGCCCCGAGGTGGATGCGACGCTTGAAAAAATGAAGGACACAGACACTGCTAAGTCTATGGGGGCCCTCCAGTCTCAGCAGTTTCGGGGTGGTTCCTTTCGCCGCTCCAATACCAGAGGCACCTCAAGGGGTCAGGCATCGCAATCCGCTCAGTACTATAAGAGCAATACCCAAACCTCATACACCAACAAGGGTAGAGGTGGCTACAGAGGCAACAACATCAAGGGCATGGGACGTGGAAACAACAGCTCCAGGTCCACCACCGCCAACAAACAGTGACGTCTTGTCACTGCCCCCCGACCACACAACACCGGTCGGGGGGAGACTCCAGCAGTTCCTGCCCGCGTGGAAATCCATCACCACGGACAGGTGGGTCAAATCTCTTATCCAGTACGGTTACTGTCTGGAACTTACTTCCAGTCCACCAAACATTCCTCCAAGAAACCGTCCTATGTCCGGCGAGCACTTGCACTTGTTGCAGCAGGAAGTTCAAGTCATGCTGCAAAAAGGGGCAATAGAGCTCGTTCCTTTACAAGAAAGGGGAACAGGAGTTTACTCTCTGTACTTTCTAATCCCCAAGAAGGACGGATCCCTCAGGCCCATCCTGGACCTCAGGCCCCTCAACTGGTATATTCTCTCGGAGCACTTCCATATGCTCACGTTGCAGCAGGTACTCCCTCTGCTTCAACAGGGGGACTTCCTGGCTACGTTGGATCTAAAAGATGCATACTTTCATATCCCCCTGCATCCTTCCCACAGAAAGTATCTCAGATTCACGATTCAAGACCAGCACTACCAGTTCAGGGTTCTGCCGTTCGGGGTCACCACAGCGCCGAGAGTCTTTACAAGTGCCTGGTGACTGTGGCGGCGCATCTGCGACGCCAGAACGTCCACGTCTATCCCTATCTCGACGACTGGCTCATTCAGGCAAAGACAGAACAGCAGTGCGCGGACCATGTGTCCCGCACAATTCACCTCCTGCACGATCTGGGGTTCTCGCTGAACTATCCAAAATCCCATCTCCAACCCGCCCATATACGGCAGTACCTGGGCGCGACAATAGACACTCTGGCAGCCACGGCGCAGCCAAATTCAGTGAGAATCGCCAGTATCCAGACGCTGATCCAACGATTCAGACCTCAACACTCGCTTCCAGCGAAGGTGTTCATGCAGTTGATAGGCATGATGGCCTCCTGCATCTCCATCGTCCCGCACGCGAGGTTACATATGCGTCCGCTTCAGGAGTGCCTGGCACGTCAGTGGACTCAGGCTCATGGGCAACTGACAGACCTAGTGTTGGTGAGCGGTCGGGCGTACAACTCTCTACATTGGTGGAATCCACAAAACCTTTGCAGGGGCCGACCGTTCCAGGAGCCTGTGCCACAGATTATCCTGACAACGGACGCTTCTCTCCAGGGATGGGGAGTGCATGTACTCCACTACACAGTGCAGGGACTATGGACACTACAGCAAAGGAAGATGCACATCAACGTTTTGGAACTGATGGCAATCTTCATGGCCTTGAAGGCATTCAAAGTACATCTGTGCAACAAGGTCGTGTTGATCCGGACGGACAACATGACGGCCATGTACTACATTCAGAAGCAGGGGGGCACCCACTCTCCGCAGCTGTCTCATCTGGCTCAGAGCATGTGGAAGTGGGCCATTCAGAGGAACATCTTCCTCATGGCAGAGCATCTCCCGGGCAAGGACAATCAGATGGCGGACCTGCTCAGCAGGCACAGCCATCAAATGCACAAGTGGGAGATACATCCATCAGTACTCCAACCGTACTTCCAAAGGTGGGGTCATCCAGAGATAGACCTGTTCGCCACAAAGGAGAACGCAAAATGCCAAAGCTTCGCCGCCAGGTTCCCACACCCGCAATTGCAGGGCAATGCGATGTGGATGAACTGGTCAGGCAGATTTGCGTACGCTTTTCCCCCAGCACCTCTGATACCGCTGGTGGCACGCAAACTCAGGCAGCACTCGATGACTCTCATCCTGGTTGCTCCAACGTGGGCTCGCCAACCATGGTACACCACGATTCTGGAACTCTCCGTGGTGCCGCATCAAAGGCTTCATCTCACTCCCAGCCTTCTGACGCAGAGCCATGGCGACATTCAGCACCCAGATCCGCAACAGCTCAACCTGGCGATCTGGCTCCTGAAGTCCTAGAGTTTGGCTACCTCAATCTTCCTCCCGATTGCATGAACATCATTCGGGAGGCAAGGAAGCCCACTACTAGAGCTTGTTATGCGGCTAAATGGAAGAGGTTTGTCGTTTACTGTGTAAACCACGGTATTGACCCGCTAGATGCTTCCATTCAAAACATAATTTGTTACCTGTTCCACCTGTATCAATGCAATTTGGCGTACTCTTCCATCCGCATTCACCTGTCTGCTATGGCAGCATACCTCCAGAATAGGCAACACCTGTCACTTTTTAAGGTCCCTGCTATCAAGGCTTTTCTGGAAGGACTCAAGAGAGTCATTCCCCCAAGGACCCCACCAGCTCCAGAATGGAACCTCAATGTGGTTCTTACAAGACTGATGGGTCCTCCCTTCGAGCCACTGCACTCTTGTGAGCTTCAGTTTCTGACTTGGAAGGTGGCTTTCTTAGTAGCAATTACATCGCTACGGAGGGTTAGCGAGTTGCAGGCGCTCACCATCCAAGAACCTTTCTTCCAAGTACATGCTAACAGGGTTGTACTCCGCACTAACCCTAAATTCTTACCCAAGGTTGTCTCTCAATTCCATCTGAACCAGACAATTGAGTTGCCAGTGTTTTTCCAAAACCCAGAGACGCTGGCGGAGCGGATGCTCCACACCCTTGATGTTAAAAGAGCCTTGATGTACTACGTGGACAGGACAAAAGATTTTCGCAAAACCAAGCAGCTTTTCGTTGCTTTTGCCTCACACCACAAGGGAAACGCTATCTCCAAAGCTGGGATCGCTAGGTGGATCGTGAAATGCATTCAAATCTGTTACGCTAAAGCTAAACGCACTCTCACTATCCCACCAAGAGCCCACTCCACCAGGAAGTTGGGGGCCTCTATGGCTTTCTTAGGCAACATTCCCTTAGAAGATATTTGTAGAGCAGCCAAATGGTCTACCACGCATACTTTCACTAAACATTACTGTGTGGACGTGCACTCCAAACAGCAGGCAGCTGTTGGTCAGGCTGTTCTCAAAACACTTTTTCAGACTGCTGCAGCTGGCACGGGCGGCCGCCGCTAATAGAGGGACTGCTATGTATTCTATGCACAGATATGAATTCAGCAGCCCACATGCCTCGAACTGCAAATGCTACTTACCAGTATGCATCTGTTCTTGGCATGTAGGGCTGCTGACATTCATATCGCCCACCCTCCTCCCCGGCGCCTGTAGCAGCTGCAGTATTCATATATATATATATGCTCATGGCATGGTCATCACTCACATACTTCACTCCATCTCTGCCAATGGCTAAAAACAATCTGGGGATGGAGGCGATGCCCATGCGCACTGTAGTCCAGGGGAGGAGCCACCTATCTCGTGATACTTCGAAGACTCTTCCAGGACAACAATGTGCAATCATCCGGACCCAACACTAGGCGGCGATCTATGCACAGATATGAATGTCAGCAGCCCTACATGCCAAGAACAGATGCATACTGGTAAGTAGCATTTGCATTATACTCCCTGTGGTTTAAGCAATATAATTGCAAATATAAATATGAATGTAGCATCGCTTTCTATATTTTTGTGCCCATCTCAGTTTGCTGTATTTGACTTACTGTAAAGAGTGTCTTACTGTTCATACGAGAGATAGCACATGGTAGAAATCTAGTTTACTCTGTTATTTACTAGGGAATATTGCCATACTCTTCCACCTTCTGGACTAAACCTTGTCTGCTGGACCTCTGGCGAGTTAAGTTAGGATTGGTATGCAGTAGTATTTGATAATCCTACATCAATGGTGGTAAACAACTGGACTGTACATTATGACTGTCCCAGGACCCAAAGTAAAGGCTTTAAATGTTTTGTGGAGTAGTGTATTTGATTGCAAACTTGAGAAGACACTAAATAGCACTCAGCAAAGTGCACTAAATTTACAGTAGGATATCATTTTTTGGGCAGATTCACAGATGTGTGAGTAGCCCTAAAGTTGCAGCTGCAAATGTGATGAGTAGTGTGGTGGAATTTAACTGAACTGGTGGGATTACAGACCATTTACTTCCTCAGCCCATACAGCCAGAAAAGTGCTCCATCATGTAGTCCAACCGGACTTGCTCCTTTGCCTGACTGTTAAGTCCACCATAAGTAAGAATCCTTATTTAGGAAATTAGTTTCTTAGAAATGGGGGATTCTGCACAGAATGTTCACTAGCTTCAACTTGATTCTGAGAATCCTAATTGATTTTTTCTTAATAACTGCAATATTACCTTTAGTTTGTATTCTTTGCTAATTTGTTTTAAGATGTTTTGTTATGAAACTTTGCTTCCCATTAAGATTGAGCTCAGTGACTGAAAAACCTTTATTTTCTTTTGCAGGGGAGGAGGAGCCGCTCTGGGTTGAAGTGGTGGTGGAAATTCTTCTGTCTCTTTTCTCCCAACCTAGTCGCTTGATGAGACAAGTTTCCAAAAGTGTTTTTGCCCGTATCTGTCCACATATGACGAAGAGAGCCTTACAGCTCATCTTGGATGTAAGTGCCGTAGCCTTGTTTACAAAACTGAAACTTAATATACAGTACTAACAAAACAGTTCACTATTGTGCAATTTTGATACCTTAATCATACAGATGTGGCCTTATTATAATGAAGAAGAAAACCATATAACCGGGTTAAAATGTTTTGATTATCAAAACAGTCCACACAACTTTTAATGTGTAGCTAAAGGTTTCTGTGAATTGTGGCTTTGTTTTGCCTTCTGTTATAGCAGGATCTCTGGGCTAAGGACAGGAAATTATAGTTCTTTAGTAGGGGATCTCTGTGTATAGTCATAATCTAGTGAATAGTCCCGCCCATGTGCGTGGACCCCGCAGCAATCAAAAATAATCTCTTAAAGTGTCGAAAAAATGCAGAACTGCACAGACACTTAGGAGAGAATTTAAAGACAGATAATGCAGCCTATAAACAGGCTACACTGTCCAGTACTTCACCTAGAAATTCCACCAAAAATCCACAAACAGCAAAGCCTGTCCAGATTTCCCTTGCCTTAGCAGCAAAAACCCTCTGGAATGATAGAGAGGAAGAATGGACAGACAAACCCCATAGGCTGCCATGTGGCTCAAAACAGGATACTGTGCCTTTAAGAGAACTTTCCAGAACTTCACCGTATCCCAGAATGCACTGCAGGTCCCTTTTACTTTCAGTTCTTTTTTCCGGCTCCTGCAAGCAGGACCCTGGAGCATTGAGCTCTCCCTTTTTAAGGGTTTTTGGGTGATTTTTCACTTGTTTTCCCATAGTTAGGCACTTAAGTACAACAAAGTACTTTTCTCCTTGGTTCTTGCACTCTGTTTTTTGTCGAATATGCCTGCATTATTCGATAAATGCCCGGAGTGCTCCAGGAAGAAGGCCAAATCGGATCCCCATGAGGTGTGTATCCTCTGCCTTCCTTCTTCACATGTTCCAGAGGAGTGTGTAATCTGTCAAGGCTTCTCTGGCAGGACCCTGAAGGACAGGAAGAAGATAAGACTTCAGGGCCTCGAGGAAAGAAGATTGAAGGCACAAGGTGGGTCTGGAGGGGCTTCTTCTGCCCATGCTGAGGCCTCTGGGGGGCTCCCCAGGGGCAGGAAGGCCAGTAAACGTCGTCATTCTCCGCCTGGGTCCATTGCGCCCACTACGGCGTCGAGAGGAATGACTACGGATCTTTGGGCTAAGGACAGGAAATTATAGTTTCTTTGGGACTCCTGCAGCAAACGTCCTTTCTCATGATTGAGTCTCTACATTCCACTGAGCTTATAGTTAGTGACTGTCCCCCTATCCATTTTATGAACTGTGGCAAATGAAATACATGTACATTTACTTATTACTGACTACTCTTCTCCCCTTCCAACTATGGCAGCAGTCCTGTTTTCCATGGTTTTTCTGAGCTTCTCATTCTTAAGGGCTAATTCTGTGACCTACACCACATGCATTAGCCTGATCCACCATCCTGCCTATAATCTTCAGAATATTATTTTAACTTTTTTGAGCTGCGATGGGTTCGCTATTTCACCACCACGATGTGCAGTAGGAAGGTACTGTTTGGTGGTGGAACTTGCTATAGAAAGCCAAGAAAGTAGATTGGTAAGGCCTCGGAGGCATCAAGAGTCTCCAAGAAAATAGTGATCCCCACTGCCCTCTTTCATTTTACCAAGCACAACAAAATAGTATTTTGGGAACAGATAGTTTACACCAGGGTGCAGCTTCTATCAATGGTAGGTTCTCACCAGATAGGTATTTTTTGTATGCTAGTGAATGCTTTTGACTTACATATGCGATATATTGAAACATCTATATATCCCTGTATACGCTGACTGTCCCAGGTCTGTGGAAAGTGGAGCTCTTACACACACAATTGATCAGTACTGATTTGTTTGGGAAGTTGAATGCTTTAAATGGTCAATGCAAAAATATACATTTTTATTACGCTTGGGAAATGTGTGCCATCATTGTTAGTTTGCTTTTTATAAGGTCTGTCATTAGAAATGAGAGCTGAACCTATGATATTGGTATGTGTATTTACTAGAACTGCACTTTTTTGCCCACTGTGCCCAGGTCCTTGATCCAGAAGAAGATCCAAATAAAGAAAGCAATGTAGAGATAATGGAAGAAAGCAATAAGAAGGGAAAATCAACTGTGGAAATGGTAACATCCTTGTATTTCGATGAAAATGCAATAGAATTTTAATGAGAGATGGGGAGACAATTTGAAATGTATGTTGGTCATAGTTAGATTGGCAGTTTAATTTACCCTAGCTAAAGTGTTCCCTGCTTGTGGCATGTGCTGCTGTATACCAGATCATCTGCATACTCTGTCATTTAGAGTTGGGTGCGTTTTCATATGCAAGTTGTTTTTCTTCGTAGAAGTCTTTGGTCTTGAGATACCTTGTGAGTCCTCCCTGAAACCCACAATGCACCAGGACAAAGACTCCACCTCTGTTTGATTAAACAAAAAATAATAATTGTTTACGCCAATGGGTTTGGACATTAAGCACCAATTTCCTTTTCAGTTCCCATCATTGATTTTTCTGGAGAATACACCATTTCAATTCTGCCTTAAATGTAATTTGACATTCCTGTAGTCGAGCCAACATCTGGTCTGCAATCTTTGCCGGCCTTCCAAGAGTTAATACTATTCCCTATTGGAAGGAACACTGAGAGCCCACTGAAATGCTGGCTGCGCCAAGGGAATGGGCGATGAACTATGGTTGAACTGGTACATAGTTATGTTCATTTTATTGCACTATGTCCAGTGATGCAATTGCCCTCTGTGAAATGCATTGTTGGGGGTGCTTGGCTTGGGTCTTTATCTTGTTTTGGATGAATACTGTGTCTGTATGGAGTATTGAATATGTAATTCCTCCTCTCTGTGCTATACCTGGTAATAGTTTAATCATTGTTGATTCTAAGTAATCTTGAAACTCTTGTAAAAGTTGTCCTAGTGCTCTGTAAGATTTGAAGGTCTTTGTTGCTATGACGACTTACGATTTTGAAATTAGAGCCATCCTTATTTATCGCTGTTCGTTTGTAATTTTGGGTGTGGGTTTCATCTTCTCCTTCCTGCTGTATAAACAGTTATATAGAAGTATCTGTATAGTGCTGCTTTCACTCTTTATCGTCCTGCCTAATTGTTTCATCTCTCTCCCTCATGTTTTAGATTCTGTCTCTATTTCTTTTTACATGTATTGCATTTACCACTGTTGTGTATTCATTTATAATTTCCTATTGAATATTCACAGTAAAATAACCCTCCCTTCTGTGGTTCCCTGAAGTAATGCCCCTGATTGCCAATGTTCTTGCCACTTTCACTCTCCATGTATTTACTAATTGCTGCTGATGGCCATCTCCAGTAAACCAATTATTTCCCCTCTTCTATTTCGGTCTGCTGCCTCCGCTCCTATGTCTGTACCTTGCGACAGGAAGTGCTGTTTCTCCCTGTCACAGCTTTATTTTCTTAAGCATTATCAAAATAGTTGTGACAAAATTGGGATATTGGTTGAACCCTTTTCAAGCAACAGCCAAAATCCTTGTCGGGATGAATCACAAACAGTCACTAAATTAACCTGTGCTTAACCTTCTGGTAGCTTGGCACAAAAGCAGTGAGTCTCAACTTTGAGGCAATGTGTAAAGTATTGTGCGCTGTCTGCTTGCCGGTGCTCTGCTGTTTTTTTTCTCTTTGTGACGATTTGGTGAAACTTTCAGTCCGGCTGGTACAGAACCTTAAACCCCACTGCCAAGAGTGCATGGCTGGAGGGGCACCACTTAGAGGATCCGGACTGACCCACACTTGGTCCAGGTGCATTTTCAAGATGGTTGGAGCTTTTTTGTCCCTTGGACTATGATCAGGGGGCCAGCCAACTAGCCCTTGGGGTCACTCTAGTAGTCCTGTGTGTAACTAGAAACGCATGTCTCAAGCAGCACTGCATTCTTCTGAGGGCCCAAGGTAGGTTTTCTGCCTCCACCCGGTCTCTCTGTTGCATGGCTGTCTGTGGGAAAAGCATAAAGGCCAACTGCGACTCACAGCTAGCCATGGGACCCAAGAGCAGGTTGTAGGCACCAAATAATTAGGACAAGAAAATAACTTTCTAAAAGTGTTATTTTCAGAATGTTATGTTATAAATGTATATGGCGCACGATTACCCAGAGGTGTCTTGGCACTAGCAGACCGGTAAACCAGGCAGAAAGGATTAATCAGTGAACAGCCAGGTTTTAATGGCTTTCCTGAATAGTGCCATGGAGGGGAGACTTCTGAAGCTGAACGGGAGGGAGTTCCAAAGCGTGGTAGCACCCACCATAAATCTTCTGCCGCCCCAATGGGACTTAAATATTTTCTGGGAAAGTATCACTTTTGTTCCTTGTGATCTCAAGCATCTATTTTGGGAGTACCAGTGTAGTGACCGTCTTAGGAACTGAGGACCGGCCTCTTGAAGTGCCTTGTACGTAATACAAAGGGTTTTGAACTTGATCATTTTTTTTTTTTTTAAACAGATTTTATTGACTGCAAAAGAAGCACATGTTATGCAATGCTCTGCCATCCAGAGACAATCACCATTATCATTTTACCAATATCAATTTCAGTCATTTTCTATCTTGAAATATAGTTACAAACAGAAAAAGCATAGCTATAAAACCCCTACAACCCCCCCCCCCTCCACCCACCCGCAAAGCCCCCCCCCGCGCGCCGCTGCCTGCTCTACCTGTATCATGTACATCAAGTGTAATGTATGCAGCCAATGCAGTCTTTGGAGAGGAATACCCACAGACTGGAATTTGGGAATCCCCAAAAGAAGTCTAGCGGCCGTGTTCTGGATCATTTGGAGCCTTTGGAGTTGTTTAATAGGTATGCCAAGATAGAGTCCGTTATAGTAATCTAATCTCGAAAGGATTAGAGATGTAACCACCGTAATCCTGCTTTCTGGGGGAATCATTGGAAGAATTTTTTTTATGGCCTTAAGGATAAAAAAACCGAAAGAGGATACAGCTTTGACTTGAGCTTCAAAGTCAAGTCTTTGATCTATGACCACACCCAGGTTTTTCACCTTGGGAACCGGGGTAGGTGCTGACCCTAAATCCTCTGGCCACCAGATTTGTGACCAAGACGGAGAGAATTTACCAAATAAAATCACCTCAGTTTTCCTGGAGTTTAATTTAAGACAGTGGGAAGTCATCAGAGCGCTAACTGCTGTTATGCAGTCCCTAAACCGGTTTACTGGTGGTGCAGTGTTTTTAGTGATGGTAACCACAATTTGGGTATCATCTGCGTATGATGTCAGTGCCATACCAAAAGATCTAATAAGGAATGCCTGTTCCAGAACATAAATGTTGAAAAGCTTGGGACTTAAGGAAGAGCCCTGAGGCACTCCACAGGGAAGTGTGAAAGATGGAGAGGTCAGTTTCCCCAGGGCCACTGATTGTATTCTATCCTCAAGGAAGGAGATAGATAGCAATGTCAAGGCCTTTCCGGAGATGCCCACCGCCTCCAAGGTTTTTAGCAGGGGTTTCTGATCAACCGTATCGAAGACAAGTCAAACAACACCAGGGCAGCAGTACCCCTGTTCTAATCTCGTCAGTGGCCTTGATCAGTGCCGTTTCGGTGCTATGTTCTGATCTGAACCCAAACTGTGCCGCATCCAATAAGTCATGTTCTAGTAGGTATGTGGTCAATTGAATATTCATAACCTTTTCTACCAGTTTGGCTGGTGCTGGGAGACGCGAGATGGGTCTGTAATTCCCTGGATCCATAGCATCAAGATTAGCTTTTTTAAAAAGAGGTAACATTGAGGCTCTCTTCCAAATCGAAGGAAAAATACCTTCTGTACACATAGAGTTAAAAATGGAAGTTAACCTCAACCCAAGTACCTCCGGGGCTTTTTTAAGTGTCAAGGGTGGAAGCGGATCATAAGGGTAACCTGATCTTATTTTAGAGATAAAGATCGTTATCTCAGTTAGTGTTGCTACTCTGAATTCCGCAAAGATTGGGTCGTTAGGAGATAATACTTTTGATGTATTATGCTTATCAAGATTTAGGTGTACCCCATTATCGAAGGTAGTAAAGATTTGCTCAACTTTATTTTGGAAATTCTGGGCTAGAAGGTTGCAAAAAGCCTGCGAGTGATTACTACTTTCTCTAACTGGGGCCATAGATAGTTTGGTCACCACTCGAAAAAGTTCTTTGGAGGAGTTTTCAGCCTCCTAAACTTCCTTTGCAAAGTAAGTAGCTTTTTCCGCTAGTATCAATTTTTTATAGCCTTCTATTAATAGTTTGTATTTCCCCAGTTCTTGTTCACTATAGTTGCTTCTCCAGCAGCGCTCCTGTCTTCGACACTCCTGTTTTTTCTGTCTAAGAGTGTCAGAAAACCAAGGAGCGGATGGAGTATTCCTGTAACTTGTAGCCATTTAAGGGAGGCTTAATGCATTGGCCATCTCTGTGAGCCAGTCATTGAAATGGACAGAGGCTAATTCAGGTTCTTGTGGACCCTTTGTAGATGTTTGGGTAAGCTGATCGTTAAGCTGGTTGCTGTCGACCTGTTTCCAGTTTTCATATAATCCTGTTGATTTATTAGGTTGACTGGGTTGGGCCTTGACTGGGTTCTCAAGCTCAAATATGATGGCACTATGATCAGTCCAACATTGTGGTTGAATTTGTCTAACCCCAAGTGCTTTGTGGTTAGAGAAAATCCAATTCAGCGTATGGCTGGCCTGATAAGTGGGGCCTTGGATCCTTTGATTTAGTTAAGCAAGTGTCATAGTGTCGATCAGCGCAATAGTATTAAAATCTGTATCCACCAAGTATAGTAAAATTATTTTCAAGTGCAAAGGTTTCCAACAGTGTATTAAAAGAGGCAAGGAACACATTTTTCTTTTCTCCTGGTGGACGATAGATTAGTATTCCTTTAAAAGAGATACAATTAGCAATTTTAAAACTGAATGACAATAGCTCACAGTTTGTCGAGGGAATAGCCTCAAATGTCCCTGTATAGGTGTCTTGATATATGATAGCAAGACCGCCACCCTTTTTATGCTTCCTGTCATGTCTAAAGACGGAATAGCCAGGAGGTACCGCCGAGCAAAAGTCTGGCCCTGAAGACTGGTCTGCCCAGGTTTCAGTAACAAAGAGAGATCTAGGCCCTTAGCCTCAATTAGCTTTGAGATGTCTAGTTTGTTTGTGCACTGATCCGACATTTAAAAGTGCACCTCTGGGTATTTGTTTGTTTTTGGGACTGTTGCTCCTGAGCGGCCCGTTATTCAAATGCATATTTTCTGTGGGAGGGCCGTGGTTTATTTGAAAACCACAATTATTGCATTTCATGTACCCAATTGTGTCTAAACCTTTACCCAGGATATGGGAGCAGTTTTCATCTATATTTGGTAGAGATTGATTTAATCTTTTTAAATCATGGCTAGTATATGTGATGAATCCAGCAGCATTTCTAGCGTTCAGCGCGGACGGGTGCAGATGGGCTTGCCTTTGGTGCGCCCGCTGCGCGGGTTCGCTGCGCATCCGGTGAATCATGCGGGTTAAGTAGGGAAAGAAAACCACTAGCCCACTAACCCCCTGACCCGGAAGTGAGTATGACCTTTAGGGAAGGGGTTGTGTCTCTCCGCACAAACGGCACGAAAAGCCACGACGGACCGGAGACGCACCCTGTAGGGAGCTGAGATCAAAAGGAATCGGCAGCACAGCAAGTCAATGGCCTTAAAAACGTAAGTTTAGCTTTAGTACAATATTGAAACACAGAATAAAACAGTTTCAGCAATATCCCCCCACAGTGTGAAGAAACTGATCCTCAGTATAGTTAGCTTGGTGTCGGTATGTCGGTATTGTGACTTTAAATAGGAATTTATAATGAAAGAGGTTTTTAATTATAATTCTTTAGATACCAAACATGACATGCCTACCTACTCCCAGTTGAAAGTTATCATTTATTAAATGTAATAGAATAACCCTTTGTTATCCTATGGGAGAGGTAGGCCTTGCAGTTGCGAAAAATGAGTTTGATTTTTTTTACTACCAGGATATGTAAAACTTAAAATTCATGTCTACCTTTTTAGATACACTGCACCCTTCTGTTTAGAGACTACCCTAGGGGTGACTTACATGTATTAACAAGCATTTGCAATGCAATAGGTCTCGCGTTAGGAAAGCTATTGGTATTGTAAATGACACATTTTTTTTAATGTGTGTTGGCTTTGAAAATATATAAATTAATAGCATTGTTATTCACAAAGCCAATAGCTTACACTTTCCTAATGTGAGTCCTATTGGCTATGGCAATGCTTATTGGTAGCAAGCAAGGACAGTGCTGTTGTGGTGCTGAGTGATGATGTGGTTGGGCTGAGTGATGTGTTGGTGTCCCAGAGTGATGTGTTGGTGTCCCAGAGTGATGTGTTGGTGTCCCAGAGTGATGTGTTGGTGTCCCAGAGTGATGTGTTGGTGTCCCAGAGTGATGTGTTGGTGTCCCAGAGTGATGTGTTGGTGTCCCCGAGTGATGTGGTGGTGTCCCCGAGTGATGTGGTGGTGTCCCCGAGTGATGTGGTGGTGTCCCCGAGTGATGTGGTGGTGTATGAGAGTGATGTGGTGGTGTTCCAGAGTGATGTGGTGGTGTTCCAGAGTGGTGTGGTGGTGTTCCAGAGTGATGTGGTGGTGTATGAGAAAATGTGGTGGTGTATGAGAAGATGTGGTGGTGTCCCCGAATGATGTGGTGGTGTCCCCGAATGATGTGGTGGTGTCCCCGAATGATGTGGTGGTGTCCCCGAATGATGTGGTGGTGTCCCCGAGTGATGTGGTGGTGTCCCCGAGTGATGTGGTGGTGTCCCCGAGGTGATGTGGTGGTGTATGAGAGTGATGTGGTGGTGTCCCCGAGTGATGTGGTGGTGTATGAGAGTGATGTGGTGGTGTCCCCGAATTATGTGGTAGTGCCCCCGAGTGATGTGGTGGTGCCCCCGAGTGATGTGGTGGTGCCCCCGAGTGATGTGGTGGTGCCCCGAGTGATGTGGTGATGCCCCCGAGTGATGTGGTGATGCCCCCGAGTGATGTGGTGATGCCTCTGAGTGATGTGATGCAGCATCAGAGACTGAAGCTAAGGTAACGCAGGGTTGAGTGCTACAAAGCGTGTTCAGTTTCAAAGCACAGAATGATGGAGCAGGGAAAAAGCAAGGGGAAACAGGAAAACACAGGGAGAGTTTATAATGATAGAGGCAGCGAGGGCTGGGGTTTGGACAGCAATCAAGCACGGGGTTGAGAAGGCACTGAATGGGAGAACACAGAAAACACCTAGGGCCAAGGAAGGAAGATGCAAGCACACGGGAGAGCAGGTGGAGACAAGCTCTCAGCATTGCTGTGGCAAGGGGACGGGGGAGCCATAGCGCCTTCCTTTGAAGCCTGATGCGGGGGAGCAGCAGTCTTTGAAGTCTGATTGGGGGGGGGGGGGGCGGCAGCCTTTGAAGTCTGATGCGAGGCACAGACAAATGGTGGTGTGTGACGTGGCTGGTTTGTGCACGCGTATAGATCACATGAACTGTATCAAATCCGCCGTTTTGGTAGACTGTTCTTTTCCCCTTACTATAAACTCGCCGGAGCAATGCGCAAGCTCATTGGCTCAGGCGAGACCTAAAAAGGAAGGTTTACGTCTGATAAAACGTTTATGTTGCCAGGTTGAAATGGCAGTTTAAAACTGCATACTCAGGCTTCAGTGGCAGGCGTGAGACCTGTTTTAGGGAGCTACCCAACTGTGTGTCACAATTAGTGCTGCAGGCTCATTAGCAGTATTTCATTTACTAGCCCTGGGTATATGGTATACTGTTTTACTAGGGACGAATAAGTAAATTAAATCTCACCATGCTTTAGGTAGTGAGCACAAAAACATTAGCACTGGTTAACAGTGGTCAAGTACACAGAGTCCCAAGACCAACAAAAATAAATTCAGCAAAATTAGGAGGGGAGAAGACTCAATATTTGGAGTGAGACTACCCTACGGCTGACAGATCTAACAGTTGTATTACGAAGTAATAAGCTTTCAAAATTGTGTCACTTTAAAAGCCTTAAATGTTTTATTATATTTGGCTGTCTAATTTGCTAAAATGTAACAGGTATCACAGTATGAGGGCATTATTTTTGGTTAAATAAGAAACTTCCCACGTTTTAAACTTCTTTTAGTGCCCTGGCCTTCGTTGTAGCCAAGAGAGATGTGTCCAGGAATTGGGGAGTGCCAAAGGTATCCTCTATACAGAAATGGAGGTGGGGTGGACCTCTATATGACATTAGAAAAGGTGATACAGTGGGTAGAGGGTGTCCTCGCAAGTTTGACATGACCTGTGGGTAGCGGAGAGCTTACTATGTGCTGGAGTCCCAAGAGGAAAGCCTTGGTATGACACTGGGTCAGACTGCCAGTCAGACACAAATGATACGAGGATGATTTGGGCTGTTGATTGTGCACTATTTTCTATATACAGTATAACTGTGAGTCTTAAGAGTTGTATTAAGCACATTAATGTGACATTCTATACTATTAATAGCTCTAGGAGGATAATGACTCAAGAGGTACCTGCCTGTATATCATTCGTTGGTGTAGGAAGTTAGGATCCTTCTAGCATGAATACCCCCACCTTTTGCCTGGTGTCAGTGTGTTTTTGATCTAGTCTGACTGGGATCCTGCTAATCGGGTACCCAGTCACTGTGCTTTCTCTCTAAATTGACTGGAGTAAGTACTTTTTTACATCCACAATTGGCTACTGGTGTACCCTTGTAAGTCCTTAGTATATGGTACTAAGGTACCCAGGGCTTAGGTACACAAGGAATCACCCATGGGCTGAAGCATGTTTTGTGCATCCCTGGAAATTCACTTAACTGTAAGTACAGGCCTGCCAGTGCAGCCTGTGTGAGTTGGTGCCTGCATCTCTCATGACAGATGTAAGTTTCCTTATATCTGAAGTGACTGCACTGTAAACATATGTCAGCCCTCTGGCATGCTCTTCAGTCCTGAGGGAAGTGTGCTTGGTTATAAGTGTGAGGGTACCCCTTCATGAGCAGGACACCCCTAAAAACCCCAGTCGATTCTCCAGGCTTTGTAAGTGCAGTCAGCCATTTTAATACATATAGTGGACATCAGTCATTACGAGATGTCTAACTATACTGTGGCTTCTCCGAACCTGGTCATGGTTGGTATCAACATTGTTGGAATCATACCCCAACACCGATTTCAGTGTTGAAAGTATGATCCCATGTACTGGAGAGCTCCCTTAGGGTACTCCCCTATACTCCAGAGAACAGCCGTTTAGTGTCTGACAGCAAGATAGCGCTACTGCCGACCATAAACCCGATTCTGCCCTCCTGCTTCTGAGCTGAGCTCAAAGCAGGGGAAGGTAGAACAATAGGTTTCCTGTCACAGGGAAGTGTAAACACCTCCCAGACATGACTTAGTGTAGTGGCCTGGGGTGCTGGCGCTTCCCACCGCCACAGACTGCTTTGAATAGCACATTTGGTACCCCCATTGCATGCTTGAGTTTGAGCCTGTTCACGGAGCCCTTTGCTCCCGCTCTGGTCCAGGCCCTACTTTGGGAGGGAACCCAGAGTCCTTCCAACCCTTTCCTTGTTGTATTTGAGGGCTTACCTGTGGTGGGTCCTCAGATTCGTCGTGGAACAAGACTTACTCTCTAAACTACGTCGCTCTTCAATCGTCTGGACACTTAAACTTCGGTGGACTTCCTCTGGAACCAAGACTGCCTCAAAGAAGACTGCTGCGGCTCTTGGTCTACCTGTTCTGCAAGTCTAATTTGTCATGTGTGTCTGTGCTCCAGCCAGGTTCTTCAACAGACCTATGGGCATTAAGGAGGGTATCAAGGACACTCCAAGAAATCTCTCTTGGAGTGAAGGAGTTACTCCCTTACATCTGCAGGCGCTGCAACTAAGCTGACCGGTCTACTGCTCCTTTTGTCCTACGGACTTCCTGAGGCTCAGCAACACAGATGGTTTGGCACTCCCTCGAGATCTAACCTGTCCTCTCTGCAATTTTGAGGCCAGTATCTCTCGTCCGAACCGCTGGGACCGAGCCCCTGTGCACTGGTGTTGACTTGTAATTGCCAAGACTTGTTGACTCTGCACTCCAGAGGCCTTCGGACTACAAGAAACTCCATCCTCCAGCATCTCTTTCCTCCAAGATCAGCATTTCTCACAGCAACCTCTGCGCCGTGGCCCTTCTTTCTTGCTTCTTGAGATCCTTTTTACTGGTTCAGTGGGCTCCCCTGCTTGTTCGGGGCCTGCTCCGACTTTCCTGCTGTTGGTGACTCTCCTGGACCTTGTTGGTCCCAACGTTGCTCTTCTTTGTTTTCCATGCCAGTTGTGGCTAACCAGAACTGTTGGTGCGCCCACTGGATAACGACCACCTAGTCACCAACATGGGATAGCTCATGCACAGCTTCTAGTCTTCCTCAGCATCCCATGGTCCCCACAGCTGCAGTGACAAGGCCACGGTTGACTCTTCTGAGCCGCCCGACATCAGTGGGCATTGTCTTCGTGCCTCCTGGTCACTTCCTAGTTGCGTAGACTCTGTCCCCTCTGCTCGCAGGTTCTTCACATCCAGCATTCATGCTTGGATTCCATCGGACTTCTTCACCTTCTTTTCCACAGGCATTTTCTTCCAACTCTTCTGTTATCATCTACGGAGGTTTCCGACTTCTCTTCACCTCTATGAACTAGACTCCCCTGGTGTAGGTAACCTGGTTTCCGCTTTCTGGTGCATCCACGGATGGGGTGGCTCTCCAACATTCTGTCCTCCAAGGAAATATTTGGGGTCCTCTGGGAAAGGTCCTTCTTCTGCAATACTGCAACCTCAACTTCTCCATTGACTTCCATTGGTCATGTGGCTGTGTTTCCACTCTGTACACAGCCTCTGTGGGGTTCCTTGGTACTAACCTTGGGTGATTCTTTGTCTCTGGTTCCTCTGGGTCTTCTGGTCCAAGTCCCGTTCTCCTTTGCAGTTCACATTAAACTTTGAGTAAATGATTTGGGGCCATATGTAGGTAATACATGTATTGCGATTCTCAAATTGCGATTTTTAGGGAATCGCATTTAGAGAATCGCAAAACGCAATGTAGGTAGGATTAGCAAAATATTTTGCGAATCCCACCTATTCCTCATTTGCAAATCCAAATTGAGATTTACAAATAAGGAATACCTTCCCATTCATTCCTCCGGGCTAGAAGGCCCATAGGAATGAATGGGAAGACATTCTCAATTTGCGATTCTCAATTAGAGAATCGCAAATTGAAAATGCAATTTCAAGGTTGCAAGGGTGTCAATAGGACACCCTTTTGCACCCCTGAAATTAACGTGTGCACATGTGGCGCACATACATGCGCTAAGGGCATGCATGTGTGCCACATGACACTTTGAAAAATGCAAAAAAGTGCATTATTCACAGAAATCGCAAATTACCACCAACCTGAAGTTGGTGGTAATTTGCGATTCCTTAAGCATAAATTCGCACAAGTTGGGTGCTACCTACATTGCATTTAAGGAATCTCAATTTGGGATTCCTTAAATGCATTCGCAAAATAAGAGATCACAAATTTTGTGATTCCTTATTTTGCGTGTGGGTGTTTGTGTGCTACATAGCACACTGCCCAAATTGCGATCACAAACGCAGAAATTCTGCGAATTTCTGCATTTGCGATCGCAATTGGGCTACCTACATATGGCCTTTGGTCTCCACCCTGGAGAACACTATTTTGTGCTACTTACCTAATTGCATCTGAACTATTCTTTTATATTATGTTGATATCTCCGGGTAGAAGATGTACCAATGTGTTAGTGAGTGCTGTATAATAAATAGAAGTATTTTATATAAACACTGTGTGGTTCTTTTTCAGTTAACCTACACTATAGGATTGGATTAAACTGGTAAAACAAGCTGTTTAACACTCCTTCAAGAAAAGCCAGAAGGCTGCTCTCCACAGCTACCACTTCGAGAGCTTTCTAGTTGTAGAAGACCACTAAAATCATCATAAGGGTTGCCGGGATTAGTTCAGGATGCAGCATTTGAATAAGTGTGCACTATATAGTAAGTCAGCCTCCTAAAGTTGGTTTATCCATATGAAAAGTAACTAACATATTTTAAGAACAAAATGTGGGACTATACCCTTTTCCGCCTTAGTCTATTCTCTGTACACACAATACATGCGGATAAATACCAGTAAGATGGCCAAAAACTAAATATGGATTAATACAATGGAAATGTTCAAAATATAAATATCATAAAACTGTGAGCTTTAATTATAATACACATTCAAACACATTTACAATTTTAGATTCAAGGCAATAAAGTAATTTGTCCAGATTCACATGATTGTTTGGCAAGTGAATTAAAACTCAAGTTTCCAGATTTCAAAGTGGGCAGCTTTGCAGCTACGCCAGATCACAGACCTGTCCTTTAAATGTGACGGTGTGTGTCAATAATTTCCATTAGTATACTGCTTAAAGGACTATTGTTAAACTTTCTATTGATGTTATTTGTCAGGACGATGAGGAAAGTAATGACTCTTCAGATGATGACAGCTCGGAGGATGAGGATGCTGAAGCAAAACATTCTGTTAACGAGGGCGAAGAGAAGGACCCAGAAGATGTCGATGAAAATTTTCGTCAGCAGCTGATGACTGCTTTCAAGGCTGCAAATGCATTGGTAGGTGAAGCAAACTTTCAGATTTCGTCAACGGAACAGGGAATAATGAGGGACCTGGCTCTTTTGCCCGGTGGGGCATCAACCCCACCTTAATCTGACTTACAGGTCTTTAGTTATATATGAACATCATATAATGTTTTTAGCAGGGGGTCTGACAAAGTTTCTGCATGACATAAGGGTGGGTATGGCATTGGTGGCAAAGTAATTTGAGCAATGATTAGCTGATCTATAGTGTTAGGCAGTAGCTTAGAACTACAGTACAGTCAGTCATAGAGATGCAATTGAAAGGCATGAGAGATGAGAGCTCAGACATGACAACTAGATACCCTGACAGAGTGGAGTAGCTCTTTGTTTCCAGAGCATCTGCGAGGAGTTTCTTGGTACAATTTCTACTGGTTGTGATTTTGCTCCTTTGTGGTCTCCTCTCACTTTCCTTCCTCTACCTCTTACAACCTCGCTCCCTCCTATCCGCTTTGTCCCCATGCACTCTTGCCTCTGCTCCCCATCCAGTCACTCGTGCATCCCCATTCATTCTCTCCTTTCCACCCATCCCAGTCCCCATCACAATGCCATGTCTGCTTCGACACTATCACTTTATCCATCCTCAAAACGAATCCTCACTCTCACTTTGTTGAATGAATTCTGTAGCATTTGACTTTTTTTTTTTGTCAAATTAAGCCAACATTAAATGTGTTAGGCTTGGGACCTTTGTATGCATTTTCTTTTTTTCCTCCTCGTGCACTTTGAAGTAGTTTGTGAAGAGTTACAAGCTGTAGATATTTATGATAAGATTGGTTTATGGCATAAAATCATTCGACACTTTTAAATCTAAAATGTCTGACAGGCATGTTATTTAAAAAGCATCTCTAGTAAAGCCGCCAGATCAGTAAATGTTAATAAGTCTACATATTTATTGCAAGTATATAAGAGCCGGCTGGGTGACTGAATGTGTTCTTTTTATTTTTTTAATCTTAATTTGTGGCATATGCGTCTTTAAAAAAAAAAACAGCCATCATAAAAGTTAAGGCCAGGCCTATTGACTTTTCCAAAAAGTGTTCAAGTGTGGGAGGAATTATGAGTGATTATCATTTGAAGAAGATGGCAGGTTACGTTATGGGTGGGTGAGGTGGGTCTTTTCATAAAATTGTTGATAGGCAGAGAATTTGTAAGTACTTCTGCCAGCTGCAGTTCAGGCTCTTATTTTGCCTTGCTGTACACATCATGATAGTCTGTTTTAAAATGTGCTTTACCACCTCTTTTATTTTCAATCTGAAGGATACAGATGACAGTGATGCGGATGTTGATGATGAGACCATGATGGGTCTTGACGAAAACATCTCAGCCCTTTTTGCTGAGCAGCAAAAACGTATCCAAGCGAAGAAGGACGAGAAGGAAAGAATCCGCAAAGAGAAAGTATTGCGGCGGGATTTCAAAACCAAGGTTTGAAAGTTGCGCTTTTTTCATGTAATTGAAATTACTTGTATGGTGTGTCATCTGTTCTTTAAGTGGGCTGGGTCTGTCCATTGCATAGACACAGCAACGATTTTTATTATACTGTCAAGACTTCTGCTCTGTGTCCTTTAGGAAGGGTCCAGAAACTGGCAGGAGGGGTGCTCACTCTCATCTGTGTTCAGGGAGGTGCTAGGATGATACAGAAGGGGGTTGCCCCTCAGCTGAGTCGAGTTTTATCAAGTTTCCTACTCTGTTTCTGGCTTTGTAGAGGGGGAGAAAATGCAGGAGTTGTCTCCCCTCCGCCCCCCCTCTTCAGCTGTTAGCGGTGTCGAGCTTTTTGGAAGAGGAGAAATATTAAGGATGGGGTTCTCAGTCTCTCCTCTGTGTCCAGTTTCAGGGAGAAGAAGCAGAAGAGAAATCCACTTATCTGTGTCCATATTGTGGAAGGGGGGTAGGTAGACAGAAGCCAAGAAGAGGTCTTTAGCTCCAATCCCCCCTCCCCCCGGCGTCCTCGCTGTACACCCTTTCGGGGAGGAGGTTGACAGATAGAGGTGAGAGTTCTCACTCAGTTACGTGACCTCCAACTTCAGGGATTGGGCAGGGAGATGCAGTAAGGCTACTCGATACTCATAACGGTTTCCTGTGGGGGGTATGAAGATGCAGGAGGGGTTTCTTGCTGGAGGGGTTTCCACTCTGTGTTCTGCTTCATGCAAAAGCCAGTAAGATGCAGAAACTCGTTCTCTCAGCTGTGTCCAACTTCACAGAAGGGCAGGAACCTGCAGGAGGGGGGTACTCACTACGCTGTCAGATATCTCCAACTTCATGGAGTAGCCCTAAAAATGCGGGGGGAGTTCTCCGTATCTTGGCTGTGACTAACTTTCGGAAGGGGACAGGAAGATGCAGCACTGTGTGGAGGTGGATTCTTCCATTACTACTGTATCAACGTTGGCTTCTCTTTGCTCTTTTGCTGATCTGCTCTGAACCTGACATTGTCTCCTGTGAGAGAAGCAGTTGATATATTAGAAGACAAATGCCAAGCAATGGTAAGATGAGCGATGGGAGCAAGCGCAACTCAGTACATTGGTCCGTTTCCAGCATCAATGGTCGTACCATGTCACACCCCAAGTCTGAAAATATGTGATGCTGGAATTTACTGATTTCATGGAGTGCCTTCTCAAACACAAAGAAGAAGTTGGTTGGCCGAAAGATTCGGGCTAATTACAAACTAATCTTGTTTCTTTCCAGACGTCTTTGTGTAGCTTTTCTGTTGCAACTGATTCAGTTTCGGGGAGTTCTTTACTTACTAACTGTGCCAGTTCTCACCATGCTGTAAACCATGTTGAGAATAATAATGTAAAACATGTCCTCTTAAAAATAAAAAATAAGTCATCACAACTCCTTTGGTCTTAAAACTTTTTAGGGCACTGTCATGTTAGCTAGGCCAATATATGTCTGTACGTATGAGTATGGTATTTCAATAGCGCAGACGTAGCCAAAAGGCAGCAGAGCGCTATACATGAAAAATACCTCTTAGCGATTTTCCAAAACCATAATTTGACATTTTATCAATCTGTTGCACCTTGGGCATCCTGCTGTCGGGCTAGAACCCAGTTCCTCAATGCTCCGTCTCATACATTGATGACTTTACGGTCCTGAAAAATATAGTGCACCCAGGACTATCTTCACAGTCCATTCCAGGAAGTGTCTCCAATGTGGATCTATATAGACACACTAACCCAGGTGGTCCTTCTCCGGTAGACCTGTGACTAAGTTCCTGTACCGTATTGACTGACCAATATAAGGACCAGATATCTGTTTTTAGAAATTAACTATTTAAAGAACTTTTGACTTCTCAAACTCCTGTGTGTTTTTCAATTACTCCATAAGTAGGTAATTAAATGATCTTGGTTCCAAAACATCCATTTTGGTTCCTTCCTCATACCTACTTAGGAATTTTGTGGCTGTCCTGAAGGAGGCGCTTACACACCGAAACACGCGTAGACAAATAAAAGAACGTGTCTACCATCTAGCCACTATGCCTTAACAAGAGACAACTAGTCTGTTTATATTTAATAGCTTTGTATGTTTGAATTATTTGTATTGAATTGTTTTATATTTGTATGTATAAATGTATCTTATGTGTTTGATATTTTGTCAAATATAGCATGTCCCAGTAGTTTGGATAAAATCGCTTTTATTATGAATTTATAAGAATAAATTGAAGCTTTTAAAATAAATGTTCAGTACACGGAGTCTATATGTACATCGATGAGTCTAACTCAGGTCGTCAGATGACCAGTTACTTGCCTAGGTTTTTTTGTTTTCACTTGCATTTTTCCTGCCCTAGGACTTAGTGTGTTGTGCAGGGTTCCTTTGTGTCTCAATTGCACATCGGCAAGCATGCAGTAGAAGTACCAGAACTGCAGCCAAGGTATGCAGTGAATGCATGTTCTTGAAGCAATACTAATGACAGCTGTCAGCAATAGTTGGTGACGGAAAGTTTGGAAATTTAAATAGCACAAAAGGGTTTTAAGTATTAGTCCTCCGCAAAAAAAGGAAAAACATTTTTAAAAGTACGTGGGTGCTGTAGCATTTGTTAGCAGGAGGTCAGATAGGGCAGCATCGGGAAATCATAGGTGGAAGCAATAGGTAGCAAGCGGGTGAGCGGAAAAGAAGCAAACAAGCAAGAATGCAAAGTGGAGAGAAGCACCTGAGGGAGAGCTCAACATTGCGGTGGTTTGGGAGAAGCACAGGACCGAGAGAGGGCAGTACAGAGCTTGATGGGGGTGAGTGGTTGAAGAGAAGTATGGAGACAGCTGTAAAACACATGCCTTTATATGGAGTGCTTAACCAAAAAGAAAAATGTGGTTCCCGAAAAGTAAGCTGTGGATGGACAGAAGAAAAGAGCCTATGCTTGGCGACAAACACAGAAAAACAAATAAAAAAGAAAGCAAATGTGTGGCAATAATGCCAACCAATAGTAATCAATGGGCTGGCTTAAGCCCACTATAAGTTCACATTAGTTGATTCGCATCTAGACACTTGGACTGTATGGTAGTCCTGACATAAAAAGAACTTCCCTGAACGTGGGACGTGGAATAATACAAGTATCCGAATCAAATGGATGTTAAAGAAGCTATGCTCTAGGTACGAACAAATAAGAGAAGAACGTAAGCAATTTAGTAAGGTTCTGTAGCAAAAAAGCCAACCATTCGTAAAATGGGCGTGCCTAAATTCATCTTTGGTATGGTCTTTCAACAACAGACAGCTGAAAAATGTCTGTAGGCGAGACCTAAAATGTGAGTGGATGAATGCTTGAATTCATCCTTGTCACAGGTAGTTGCCCCTAGTTGTATTCCAGTGTAACAAAGTTTTGCTCGCTGTTTTACTAGAGATATGAACCAACCACATGGAAGACCGCCCTGGTCCTGTTCCATTAGGCACAGCCTAGTCTCAACCGCCATAAAAATCTCAAGCTCACATGGGTTTCGGCCTTATTGGATAGGAGTACATAAATGTAGCTTGAGGACCATAACCTAGTCAGCTATGGGAACCCGTATCTGCATTCCTGTTGCATGTGGTTTGTCTCACTCGGAAAAACTCAAGCCAGCGGTTTCAGTTGTAGAATATTCTATTATGTGAAATTATTATAGCTGTATTTATAGCCCTTCATACTTCTGCCAGAGGTTGTCTTGGAGCAGGAACAAGGCTGATTTAATATGCTGTAATGGCACAGGCAATCTAAAGAATGATGGCTTGGAATACAGCCCAGTGTATTTACCAGTGATTGATGAAGCATTCTACTCATTTATTTGTTTTCTGCTGTATGTAGAGCTGTCATGTCTGTGGTACACTGTGTGAGAGAAGTAGATACTTGGTAGGAATGGGTTTCCATTCCTGACAAATGGCTCTGAATCCGCCATTGTCCCTCTTAATCGCGCCTTCTAAGCCTTGTAGGTTCAGTCTGTGCGCTTCTTTTTCTGCATCCACTTGTGTGCAAGGATCTCTGCTTGTGAAGTTGTGGATTAATGTCGTGCATTTTCTTGTGCCAAACTACTCAACCATTACCTACTTAACAGTATTCCATGTAGAAATGTTAGGCTTTGCTTAATGTACAGAAGCTGATCCATTGGCTTATAACAGATATAAATGGCCTGTTGTTCACTCGCCTCGCATAGGTGTCTTCTAACCGCTTGTGATGTTGCAGGTGCTAGATCTAATTGAGGTGTTCTTGAACAAGCAGCCGGAGAATCCACTGGTATTTGATATCATTGAGCCCCTCTTGTCGGTCATCGAACAGAGCATGAGCTCGGACACAAAACAGCAGGAGCAGGACTTCCTGCGGAAGACGGCCCACATTTTCAAGTGAGTGATGGTCTCCGCTGGATTTGTGGTAGAAATCCAGGGTCTTTTCATATGGCTTTTTTTTTTGTTGTGTTGCTTGTATTTCCGTCAACCATTTTTTTGTTAATCTTTGCATGTGCTTAGGGGGTAGTTAAGTGAAAACAGACCTATGGAATAAATCAATGCAAGTCTGTACATATCATGCAGAACCCATTTGAATATATGTGCATGACCTGTTGTGGGATTGCCTGGCTGTGGGAACATCACCCAGTAAGAAGATAGAAATGTGGGAATCGGTCTGCCATCAGCTGTGGGCAAGTTTCCTGCATCCTGAAGAAAGGCCCACTTGAGCTGAATAATGTAAAGAGTGAATAAACAAGCATTTACAATGCGATCGGTCTCGCCTTTGGGACATTATATGTATTTAGCTATGAGGCACATTAGCCTGGGTGCTGAAAATTCTATTCTTTAACATGGAGGGAAAGTAAGCACCAAACTGCGGAACACGCCAGGTATGGAAACAAATGGAGAGAAATACTGCCTATAAGCGGGAAATGGTATTGTCCAAAGCTACATATTTAATATAAAATCAAGGCATTCTGTGGTCATATCCTTGAAAATACAAGATTTGAAAAAATATTATTGTCTAAGGGTGCTCGTGGAAGACAACTTTATAGGGCCTGGAATCTAGGAAATGCTAAAATGATTCTGGTATTTTACTGACCTCTCCTGGTCTTTATCTATCAAGAAAGTTAAATCTAGGCAGTTGCCTCAAAAATAAAAAATAAAATCCCTAAGCAGAAAGCAATTCTGTTATTTCACTGCCCTCTACTGGTAGTTTTCTGTCAAGACCGTTAAATAGAGACAGTTGAACAGAAATAAAAGTCCCTAAGCAGAAGCTGACAAGTCCTGGGGCTGATCTCCAGAGCCCCCAAAGTACATATAACAGATCTTCCAGACACTGCTTGCGCTGTCTAGGCTCGACCTAAAAAGGGTCACTGGCCATTCAGACCAGATCTTATGACCGCAAACGTCACCATATCTTATGACCGCAAACCTGTCCTTGTGAAGATCCCTTTAAAAGAGTACAATACCAGTGTCCGCTCCAATTGATATCACGGAGATCAATGTTTGGTTCTATTGACTGGGTCAAAAGTGGATGAAAAATTCACAAAGGCCTTGTGTAATGTCGCTACAACATATTTATTAAAAAGTATATGCAAATTTAAATGCTGGGCAAGAATACTCGGTTGAGGTCTAAACCCAAACCGTAGATCGCAAAGAATCCTGTAACTTTCTGCCCAGGAGGTAAGTCTTGTCAGCACCACTCGATCCGAGACCTTTAGTACTGAATCACTGAGGGAGATGGGATGGCAAACAGGAGAGCCCCCCCCCCCCCCCCCCCTTTATCTCCCTCTTAAAAAATGGGCATGATAACAGATTTAGACCAGGATCTGGGCAAGCCGAACTTCTACATCAGAAACCTCTGTAAGCAGCGGGCCCTTAAATTGGGTTCTAGCAAGAACAAATCAGAGGGAACCCCGTCCGGCCCTGGAGCCTTATTCCTAGTTAAAGTAAGATGGGCCTCGTGCACTTCGTCCAGGCAAATCATAATGTTAAAAGCACCATTGGGAGGATCTAAATTCGGCACAGTGGGGGGTATAGATAACCAGACTTATAAAACCAGTCAAAGAGGGTGACCCATTCATCAGGGGAAACATGGGAACAAACAGAAATCCCATTGCCTGGGGCAAACACACGGCAGTTCTCAATTTCCCAGAAGAGAGCACTGTGAGATAGGGTATAGGCCTCAAAAGTTGATCCCAGGAGTCTTCTCTCAGGGCCCTTTTCTTGTCCTTTAGTGCCCTTCTGTAAGATTGTCGACGCAAGGCTATCAAGTCTTTATCCCTAGGTGGACTTGTAAGAGCTTTCTCTAAATCCCTATGCACATTGGAAAACTTACCAGACTAGCGAGCAAAGGAGGGAAAGGGACCAGAGTTTTTAACCATCAGAGCGGAGTACACTGATTACAGATGGTGTGAAGTAGGCCTGGGCAGTAAATTCCGTTCTGCTCACGGAATTCGTGGAATTTGGGTAATTTCGTGTTCCGCGGAGAACACGAAATTGCCTAAAATTCTGCGTTCTGCAACTTCGCGACGTTTTTTGCTTGTTCGCGTTCTCAAAGTGCGTGTTCGCAAGATATTTTCCCCTGAGCACGCAAACAGCGATTGCGAGCAGGAAAAAAGCATCGCGAACAAACAATTCTGCGTGTTCACGGAATTTCTGCGTGTTTGCGAAGATTTTTTACAGTTTTGTGAAGATTTGCGTAACGCAATTACGCAAATTCCGCCCACCCCTAGTGTGAAGGGCAGCCAGAATATTGTGATCTCTAGACTCCTCCTGGAGACACCTATCAAAATCAGTAAAACCCAAAGCTATTAAATTGCTCAGAAGGGTCTCTGGTATAATTCTAGCCCTCTTCAGCCTACACCCATGGGCTAAAGGGACGATGACTTCCTTGTCGAGATTAGAAATGCAAGGACCAACATCGCAAAGCTATATATGAGCATTAACCCAGCTTAGCGAGATAGTTAAATGGTAGTGATTGGTGGCATTCAAGTCTCAGCGAGGCCAAATCTGCCTTCCTTGCTTCAGAAGTTAGTACATTGAATACTTGTGAATTGGGTAGGATTCTGCTCCTGTTTCTCTTATCTGGTAAAGTCAACCACAGATGAAGCTGCCAATGCAGGATTCCTGCTTTCCTTCTGTATCCTTAAAAAGACAATCCGATCTTCTCTATTGTGAAAGAGCTGCTTTCTTATGGTAGAATCTGATCTATTTAGATGTACAGCATTAAACTATGCAAAGCAGCACCAGGGATCTCCCCTTGCCGATCAGCCGGTAGCCCCACAGCTCAGAAGGCCTGCTTCCCATGGATTGCACTATTGAAGAAATAGGGGGTAACCAATGTATCACAGGTGGGTTTACTGTCTTGTGACAAAAGCAAAGTGTATCTGTGGCATCATCTTTATCAGAACATTCAAGAAAATGTAGTTGGTTGTCTTTGTAAACATGATGAATCTTAAGTTATTGGGTAGTTTGTTGCAGTTCGGAATTCTTTACCTAAATATATTATCGATCCACATTATTTTAATTTATCTAGCACTTTAAATAAAATTGGTGTTGCAAAAAATTAGTCAGCTCGAAAAAAGAAGAAAAAAGTCAACAGGGGCCAAGCAAAACATAATCATGGCTAAAGTTGAATCGCTGCAAGAAGCTCCTGACAGTTTTGGGTGAATCAAAGGAAGTGCCCAAGTTGTAAAGCAGTACATGGAGGATGGTGATGGGGAAAAAAAACGCCTGTCCTATCCATCATGGATATCTGGTAGGCTTACGGAAATGAATCAAGACCCTGAAATCAGAGGAACATGTACATATAAAAATAAGGCTTATGTAATGAAAGTGAAAGCGATGTAAAGTAAGGCGAGAGTGATCAGGGGTAGTACATTCATTATACTCCACACCAAATAAGTGAATTAACGAGTTGACTAGAGTCTGAAATGGAAGCAGAGCATACTAAGGGAATGAACATGCTGCATGTCTAAAACGGGCACAAAAATGAAAATTGTGGTAAAAATAGTCAAATGTTGGACTGGCGTTTCACTTATTAATCTGCAATTCCCCTTTATTTTCGGGCTTTTGGCATCTTTTTCACAAAGGGAATAACGCAATATTTGCCCACGGCTGTAATGCGATCTACAGAAGCAGTAGGAATAAGTTGTAAGAAAAAGTTTGTGAACAAGTTTAAAAACACTTGCAAGAGTTAAGTGTAGGCACTTGGACATTACGAAGGAGCAACGTAGTGTCAGCGCCTCGTTTCACACACACATTACGAGTGAGATTAATGTATTTGCTGCTACTACTACTGTTGCATATGCAGTCAACATTGACATAACTAGTGGCAACACTGATAATTACCCAATACAATTAAAAGTCAAAAGTGTATGCAGTTGAAAGACCTCAAATCCTTTCAAATATAACATTAGTATAGAATGAATTGGGGCATCAGATCTAGAACGCTCCTTTGTTGTAACATTGGGTTGATAGGCCGCTGCTGCAGTCATTCAGTGGCAGCAGCTGGGCACTGTCATGGCCATGATCCCGCGGGGGTTCGTGAGCCATTGAGGCACCTAGTGTGGGCTCTTAGTCCGTCTTTGACTCCCACCTTCACAGCTTCCACTGCTCTCTTTTGAACATGCTGCCGGGGTGTAATCAGACCACAAAAGGGAGACTGGCCACCTAGTATATGGTACATTTTTGTGTCCTCACTCACATCACTGTTTATTGGGCAGATACCCTTTTATAAATGGGCTCCCACTGCACGCAATGTGTGAGGCTCGCTTCATCCAGTCCTAACCCGGTTTTTAAATCCTCCTGGACCGGCTCAGCACTCGCCCTTTGTGGTTGGGAGCTTTTATTTCTATGTTGGGATCCTGCATTATAGTTTAAAGAGCCTCTAAGTCCCTTTGGAGAGTATTGTTTTCCTCCACATAAAGGTAGGCCTGTTTCAGCCAGCTTATTAATGGCTCATTGGGTCATCTGGCTTTCTTCAGGACCAGACAGATCCCGGATGTATTGGTGTTCAAGTTCAAGTTTGAAATTTGTATAGCGCACTACTCACCCAGAGGGTCTCAAGTCGCTTGAGGGAGGGGGGGTATTTTACTTATCAAATATCCAAGTTTTTAGTTGCTTTCTGAAGGAGAGGTGGTTCTGTGTAAGGCGGAGGTGAGTGGGGAGAGAATTCCAGGTTTTGGCCGCTAAGTAGAAGGATCTTCCCCCATGTTGGATCTATGGATGCGCGGAATTGCGGCGAGGGCTTGATTGGACGAACGTAGTTAGCGGGTGGGGGTGTAAAAGGACAGGCGCATGTTGAGGCATTCGGGTCCTAGGTCGTAGAGGGCTTTGTGTGCGTGGGTGAGGATGCGGAACGTTATTCTTTTGTTTACGGGGAGCCAATGGAGGTCTTTCAGGTGACCGGAAATGTGAGCTTGGCGGGGGATGTCTAGTATGAGTCTGGCTTTGGATGCGTTGGAGTTTTTTCTGTAGTTTGGCTGTGGTCCCGGCGTAAAGGGTGTTTCCGTAATCCCGTCGGCTGGTGACCAGTGCGTGGGTGACCGTCTTTCTTGTTTTGGTGGTGATCCAGCGGAAGATTTTTTTGAGCATGCGTAGGATGTTGAAGCATGATGATGAGACAGCGTTGACTTGTATGGTCATCGAGAGGGAGGAGTCCAGGATGAAGCCCAGGTTGCGTGCGTGATCCGTAGGTATGGGTGCGGTTCCCGAGGGCCGGTGGCCACCACGAGTCGTCCCAGGCAGAGGGGGATGAACCTAGGATGAGGACTTCCGTTTTGTCAGAGTTCAGTTTTAAACGGCTGTTCTTCATCCATTCGGCTACTTCTTTCATTCCTTCATGTAAGTTGGTTTTGGCGGTGTTTGCGTCTTTGGTGAGGGAGAGGATCAGCTGGGTGTCGTCTGCGTAGGAGATGATGTTGAGGTTGTGTTGGCGCGCGATGGATGCGAGGGGACTCATGTATACGTTGAAGAGGGTGGGACTGAGTGATGATCCTTGTGGAACGCCGCAGATGACTTCAGTGGCCTTTGATTTAAAAGGGGGGAGGTGGACTCTCTGGGTTCTTCCGGCGAGGAATGAAGTGATCCAGTCCAATGCTTTTCCTTGCATTCCGACGTTGCTGAGGCGTTGTATGAGGGTGCTATGACAGACTGTGTCGAAAGCTGCGGAGTGGTCAAGTAGGATGAGGACAACTGTTTCTCCTTTGTCCAGTAGTGTTTGAATGTCGTCTGTTGCTGCGATGAGGGCGGTTTCAGTGCTGTGTTTGGCTCAAAAGCCGGACTGTGAGGGGTCGAGGTAGGCGGCGAGCTGACTGTTGACTGCTTTCTCAATGACTTTGGCAGGGAATGGGAGGAGCGAGATGGGGCGGTAGTTCTTAAGTACAGTGGGGTCTGCTATGGGTTTCTTCAGAAGGGCGCTGAGTTCGGCGTGTTTCCAGCTTTCCGGGAAGGTAGCGGAGTTGAGGGAGCAGTTGATGACGTCTCGGAGATGGGGTGCGATATTGGAGTCTGCTTTGTTGAAAATGTGGTGGGGACATGGGTCGGTTGGCGATCCTGAGTGGATGGAGTTCAACAGGCGGATGGTGTCTTCAGTGGTGATTGGGTTCCAGGCGCAAAGGTTGTTAGAGGGCGGTTTTGGTTCGGAGGTGGGTGGAGTGGACTGGTCTTCAGACTAGTTTCCAAAGCTGTTATGTATGTCGGCGATTTTGTTGTGGAAGAAAGAGGATAAAGAGTTGCAGAGGTCTTGGGAGGGAGTGATGTCGTTGGTGCCAGCGGTGGGGTTGGTAAATTCTTTGACGATGTTGAATAGTTCCTTGCTGTTGTGGGCGTTGTTGTCAAGTCGATCCTTGAATGCTGATTTCTTGGTGGATCGGATCAGTTGGTGGTGTTTGCGGGTGGCGTTCTTGAAGGTGGCCAGGTTGTCAGTGGTTGGGTTTTTTCTCCAGGCTTTCTCGAGGGAGCGACAGAGCTTCTTGGATTTCTTAAGGTCATCATTGAACCAGGGGGCTTTTTTGCTACCTTGTTTGAATTAATGGTTCTTCAAGGGTGCTAGTTTGTCGGTGCTGTGGGTGATCCATTGTGTGAGGTTGGTGGCTGCTTGGTTTGGGTCCGATGATTTGGTAGGAGGGTTTTGGTGAAGCGATGTGAAGAGCTGGTCGGTGGTAATTGTGTTCCACTTTCTTCGGGGAATTGGTTGTGGGAGGTTGTGGGTCGTGGTCTTTTTGTAGTTAAAGTGAACGCAGCTGTGGTCCGTCCAATGGAGAGCTGTGGTGTGGTTGAAGGAGATGTGCTTGCTGGAGGTGAAGATTGGGTCGAGCGAGTGAGTGGGGGTATCAACAAGTTGTTCGAGTCCGAGGTTGGCCAAGTTGTCCAGAAGGGTGGTGGTGTTGCTGTCGTTTTTCTTTTCCACGTGGAAGTTGAGGTCTCCCAGTAGAATGTAGTCCTCGGAGGGGAGGGCGTGTGGGCTGATGAAGTCAGTGATGTCTTCGCTGAATTGTGTGTGGGGTCCTGGTGGTCTGTAGATGAGGGTGCCTCTAAGTGTGGTCTTAGGGTCGGTGTGGATCTGGAAGTGAAGGTGTTCGGCGGTAGCGAGGTTATCGTCTGAACTGGTTGTGATGCGGATGGTGTTCTTATGGACGATGGCGATGCCTCCTCCGGTTTGGTTGGTGATCTTGTAGCCGTCCGGAATGGCTATGGCTATGGCGATGTCGGGAGCTGATGAGGCGTTCATCCAGGTTTCTGTAAGGAAGGCGACATCCGGCGATGTGGTGTCGAGTAGGTTCCAAAGGTCAATGGCGTGTCTGTGGACCGAGCGGGTGTTGAGTAGGATGCATTTCAGGCGGTTATTGTTGGAGCTCTGTTTGGAGTTTGTAGATTTGGTATGGGTCTTGAAGTAGTCGAACTTGCAGGAGTGGCAGGTGAAGGGTCCATGGGTGTGTCCTGGGGTGGCTTTGTAGCAGTTTGGTGGTCGGCCGGGGTTAAAGGCTGAGAGGGTTATGGCGTCTAACGTAATGCGGGTGGAGTGGAGTTTGTGGGGGCCAGGGGGTCTGGCGCTGGGCGCGGACGGGCGTAGACGGGCTTACCTTTGGCGCGCATGGGGCGCGTTCGCTGCGCGTGAACGCTGCGCGCAGAGCCATTTGTCATAAGTGGATAGTGGAGAGGAGTGGGGCGAGGGAGGAGCAGCTGGGAGGCGGGAGCGGGGCGGAGGGCTGGGCTACGAGGCACAACAACAACAAAATGGCTGAGAAGCAAAAACGAAACAGGGCGAGATTGAAATGGGCAGAGGCACAATCGGGCACAGATGACTTATAAAGCAGTGCGTTACAATGTACTTCAATGATCGTAACAGGCAGCTCCTAATAACAGTGTGGGCAAGGAGAGCAATGTTACATCAATGCAGCGCTACGATCTAGTAAGCAAGCACAGACAATTTTATAATTTTACAAAGGCAATTCCGGCAAAGCGAGCGATGCGCAAATCAGCTGACAGCAGAAAATAACAGATGGAGCTAATAGCGCTACGATACCAGGGAGCGTGGGGAGCGACCGCCTCTGAGCGAGTCAGGAGGGTCACAGGCCCCCATTCACTTTTTGTAAAGACACACTCATTCTTACGACCAACTTTTTTCCCTTGTTGTTCCCTTCTGGTCGCATGGAAGCTACCCGGCGTTTGTAGCTGCATGAAAAAGAAAGCTCTTGGACATTCAATCAGCCATTTGTGGTGTAAATCAAGGAGCCCCATCCTTGTTTGTATGCGCACTAAAGCCATGCCAGACTAGGATACCTCCACCTCTAAGTTTATCTCAACCCTGCCTGATCAGACCCGCCATGCGTATCCTGCCAGCACAACCAGTGCCGGAAATGGAAAAGTTCACTCTGGGGACGCGCACAAGAGGCGGAGCCAGTGATCGCTTATGCAGTTTTGAAACACTTTGGCCCAAAAGAAATTGGGAACAAGGATAATGTGCTAGTATAGCTGTCCTGATTTACTTCATCGGCCACAAAACGGCTGCACTTTAAGCTTGCTTTTGGGGTTAAGCACTTAGGGCAGTGATCTAGATGTATCCCGAAAGGTTCAGCTTGTAATTCTGGCAGGAGAACTAAGGAAGTTCATGCACCTGCTGGGGTGATCCGGTGCACATTCAGTTCACAGGTTTAAGTTATCATCTAATAACTGAGAGGGTTAATGTGCCTCCTGCAGAGCATCATCTCTAAGTGGAAGTACAAATGTATATTTTATGTGAGGTAGCTCCTTGAGTTCAAGCTGTTGTCGCAGAAATAATGCTCGTGGCACCTGCAGGTTTGTAAGTTGCAACCACAGCTCTGCATTTGTAGCATAAATCCAACTCTTACCCCCCAAAAACCCACTTTAAGCCACCATTTGTACGCCTAGTATACGGGGTGCTTTTGATTCTGGCCATCTGTATTTGGCGGCCCGGTTTATGTGCCAGCTGCCTTTCGTTTAACCTTGAAATGCCAGCGTGGGCACTACTTGGATAAAAGGAATTACATTGTTAACGAAGTGAGAGCCGTTAGCATGGGTCGCAGTGAAAAATAAAGAAAAGGAAAAAACCTCTCCAGCCTCTAGCAGGCGCCTGTCCCGACGGCGCAGCCGCTGACGGTGCCCGGGCCCAGCGCATGAGCGCGCCGGACACGTGCGAGACCCGGGTACCGGCTCAGAAGTGCAGTGGGATGCGGGATCCGCTGGATCCTACTCCCTTCCTCCACTGAGCTGCTGATAGTAAAAGCGCCTCTGCCCCGGTTGTGTCTTTCAGCTTGCGGCCGTTATCTCGCTTTTTGCACAACCCAAGACTTGTCTTCTCGTGAACAGAATATATCGAAGGAAGGGAGAGTCGGACGGTGTTCTCTTATTTCTAAGGTTTCGTGCAGGCTTCCCTGCAAAATCTTATTCTGTCAAACCAAAAGTTGCTACTAACACTGTAAAACATTTCTAGGCGATTTTGCTGCGAAAAATGTCTCGACCGACCAGCATCGTATGGTTGGTTGAAAGAAACTCTAGGTTTTCTAGCGGCAAAACATTGAATTTTCCAACGAATTCCACTAGGTGGCAGTCATGTGCTGCAAATGGCGCTCGATCTGTGTTACATTTCGCCTAAAGAAGCATTCAGGTTGCACTCGTTATACATTTGAGCAGCGAGTGAGTCAAGGATAGTAAAATTAGTAAGATGTCTTGCGCTACCCTTTTCAAGATTGTGTCTCAACTAGGGCGACCGCTGCGACCCCTTTTACGGGGCACCCAATTGCTTGTCAGGAACACAATCTTCCGTGCGCCCACTCCTGCCAGTGGAGTTTGAAAGCACCCGACGAGCTCTTGAATCGCATGAGAGAGTATTGCGGAATCCTCCCGCCTGGGAGCGCCGCAGATCAGACTGAGGCCAGATTTAGATCTCGGTGCTCGTGCTACTCCCTCACAGCCGTGGCACCGACATACAAATTCCATAGGATAGAATGGCTCTTACTTACCATAAACAGAAAATTATGAGTTTGGTCCTAGTGGCTCTGTTACCCCCAGTGTGCAGCAATATGTTGGTACTTTTGGTAAACACAACTTGACAGAAATTTGCAAAATCTTCAGTTGGGACACTGTAGCACCCTCCGTTTCTGTGTCCTCACCCCTTGCCTGTCTTTGTCCGAACTTTTATTTTTGGCCTGTTACTCTGTTCCATCTTCATCCCGCTGCACACACCCGATGTGTGCTCTTCGATCCTTTGCTTCAGTTCTTCTGTCCGTACTCTCCGGTCATTCAATGGATCAGTGCCTATTGCACGGCGTCCCAAAGACCTGTCTGTTTCTCCGCTTTCCTAGAGACAGAATTCGGGCTCTTACCCTTGTCTCTACCCAGCTAATGTTAACTCTCTCTTACTTGGTCTCCCTGATCACGGTCTTCATCCGCTTCAGTCTGTCTGTTGCTCCTCTATCCGTCTCTTGCTTCCTGTGAACTGCTCATTAGTGTATTCATGATCTTGCTTCTCCCTATCTTCCCTCCCTTATCCATCGGTGCCTCTTGTTAAGTAAGTTGTACTTAACAACTCTGGTCTATGTTTGTGCTCCTTGTAGTCTGTTCCCCATCTGGTCATTTTTTCCTTCTTGCTCATATATATATATATATATATATATATATTCTTCCTCTCCTCCACGTTCTCTTTGCCTTCCTTCTTTTTTATTTCAAATCTTTTAACGACAGTGAAAATAATAGGATAATAAATACACATAAGAACTTATTTAGTGTAATAAATTAAATATGTATAATAATATAAGCAGTTATATGTAATGCATGATGTAAAATAAAGTTAAGGATATCTACAGAAGCAGCTGCAGTGCCAGCTGCAGTGCCATTGCATTGAAAATTGCAACACAAAGTTCGCATTGCTGGACCAGCTTCTTTGATTGTTCTCGGAAGAATCACTCCATTCTTCCGGATAGGTATATACAGGAAAGGAAAACTGATTACAGCATAAGGAGAAGTGAAAGATAGAGGATAAATGAGTGTACGTAACGAGCAGATGACTACAGCTAAATAAAGACACAGGAGGAATAGAAAACCGAGTAACGCTGTCCGTTCCATTCAGCAATGTACCTGTCTCAATCTGTATTGTATTGTAATTACATTTATATAGCACTTACTAGCCATGACGAGGCGTCAAAATGCTTTTTTGGCGAGTAGCATGCTACTCCGGGACCTATTGAGGATTAGTGTCGAATTAGTATAGTGAAACATGCAAGTACATTTTAAGTGGTGTATAGGTTAGTCAGTTATTTGGATTTGGAATGATAGTAGAAGGATAGAGTAGGACAAAGGTTTGTATTTATATAGCGCTTGTTGAAGCACGCTATTCAGGAAGCCTACAAAGGATTAGTGGTGAATTAATATGGTGAAATATGAAGTAATTTCAGTGGTGGATATGAGTCAGTTACTTGGAATGAGAAGGATAGCGGAGGGATAAAAGTTGAAGAAAGATTTACATTCATATAGCACTTGTTACCCCTGATGGGTGTTGAATCGCATTTCTGGCGAGTAGCACACCACTCCGGAACCCATAAAGGATTACTGTTAAAAATTAGTATAGTAAAAAAAAAAAATTTGAAGTAATTTGAGTAGTGGATATGTTATTCAGTTATTTGGTTAGTATATTAGTATAGTTTAATATGGAATTTGAGAAGTGAACATGTTAGTCTGTTAATTTCGATTGAAAAGGATAGTAGAGGGATAAAAGACTGAAATATATATATATATATATATATATATATATATATATATATATTTAGGTCTTAGTAGTAGTAGGAGGAGGCTTTTGGATGAGTAAAAATGAGTTTTGGAGGCGAGGACTCAGAGGAAAGAGTTTAGAAAGGTTTGTTTTTAGGGGATCAGTATAGTAAAAGAGGTGTCAGATGATGCAAGGAGGGGTAGAGTAGGAGAGAGTCTAGAAAGGGTTATTTTGGCAATCATAGTAGTGGTATGGGGTTTGGGATATATGAGAGAGTGGATGTAGAGGATATATTGATAGATGTATAGGATGAGAGATAGTGTAGTGTATTGGAAGGAGTAGTAGAAGAAGTTTTAGATGAGTCAGGTTGGGCTAGAAGATATATTGAGCGAAGTATAGGCTGAGAAATAGGGTAGTACATTTGAATGCTAAATTAAAAAAAGTGATAAATATATAGATCCATGATTACATTGAAAGTATATAGATACATAAAGGAGGTGAGTATATTTAGATTAAATATATTGATAGAGGCACAGGATGAAAAATAGGGTAGTGCATTGGATATGCTTTTTCAGGAGAAAAGTAACAGACACACAGATCCAAGTACATGGAAGGTACATAGATGCACAATGGAAGTATGTACATGTAGACCAAAGATGAATTTTATTTATTTATTATTTTTTCTCACAACATAATTACATAATTATTGTACATGTGTATACAAAGTAATACATAAAGATAGGTACATATCTATAGTGAAAAAAAATGCTTGTATACAGAGGGATATGATGTAAATTTCTGTTTGCGTATGGTGCTTAAGTGGGGAAGAGCCAAATCTTGAGTAGTTTTCTGAAGATAAGGTGGTTGTCGGTGGACCTTATGTTGGGGGGTAAAGAGAATATAGTTTGGCTGCTTGAACAGAGAAGGATGAGCCACCCATGGTTTTTTTCTTGTATGGTCGGATTTTGAGGCGAGATGCTCCTTTAGAGCGGAGGTTCCTTTGTTGAATGTGTTTGGTGATTTTATTCCTGATGGAGAGCGGTCCCATTGCATTTATTGCTTTGTGGGTGATACGAATCAGCTTAAACGTGGATCTTCTGGCAACCGGCTTCCAAGGCAGGGGAGATGTGTTCTCTCTGTTTGATATGCAAGAGTAGTCTGGCAGCCGAGTTCTGAATCCGTTGGAGTCTTTTCATGGTCGTTAAAGGTGATCCGTGGTAGAGGCTATTGGCGTAATCAAGTTTGGACAGAACAAGGGAGATGGTAGCTTGGACCTTGTGTGGAAATCCCAAATGAGGGAAAATTCGTTGCAGCGTTTTTATACTAGCAAAGCTTGATCTTGCTAGTTTATCCACTTGGACATTTATCAACAGCTTGGAGTCATGGTCATTCCGAGGTTTCTTACTTCCTTCGATACTTTAGGCAGTGATCCTAGTTCATCAGGCCATGCGGTAAGTGGGTTGTAATGTTTCCAATCGCCACACGTGAGTGTTTCAGTTTTTAAAGCATTTAATTTGAGATGGCTCCTGGTCACCCACTGATCCACGGCTCAGAGACAGCTGTAAATTGGTGATTTTCCAATGTCTTTGGGGCATTCTAGTTGAAGGAGTATTTGCGTGTCATCTGCATAGCTATAGCACAAGAGGTGAAATGTATTGATCAGTACTGGTAATGACTTCATGTAGATGTTGAAAAGCATGGGCGAGTTGATAGAACCTTGAGGGACCTCTGCTTTTGTGGAGTATGGTTTGGACGAGAAAGGTGGGGTATGGATGACATTAGTTCTGTTTCGAAGGTGGGATGCTATCCAGTCTAAAGCAGTACTCTCTATGCCGGTTTCATAGAGTCTTTGTTTCAGAGTGTCATGGTCAACCGTGTCAAAGGCAGCTGAGGGGTCCAAGCGGAGTAGCGCAGCAACCCCGTTGTGGTCAACTGTATTCTTTAGATCATCCCAGATGGCAAGGAGAGCAGATTCAGTGGCTCTTCCAGAACAGAATCCTGTTTGGAAGTCTGAAAGTATGTCATTCTCTTCAATGAATTGTGACATCTGGGCGAACGCTGCTCTTTCTATCAGTTTGCCCAGGAACAGTCCATTTGTAATGGGTTTGTAGTTGTCAGGGTTCAGCAGGTCCAAGTTTGTTTTCTTCAGTAAAGGGCATTTGTATGACTTTTTGAGTTCTTCTGGAAATATTCCAGTAGTTAAGGAATCGTTGATGATTTTTCTTACAGGAGTGGCAGCTGAGGTTGTTAAAAGAATTGTCTTGAAAGTTTGTGGCGGACAGAGGTCTGAGCTTTGACCAGGTCCATAAATTCATCGTTTGAGATGTGTTGGAAGGAACGAAGAGGCTTGATTAGAGCATTCTTGGATTTTTGTTTTGTGCAAGGGTTAGTGCTGGTGCTTTGTTTCTGTTTTAAGTACGATTCCAATGTGTGCTTTGTCCTTGTAATGATTTGCCAGTTTGTCTGTGAAATCTTGAGTAACAGGATGAGTTTGTTCTAGGCAATTTGGTTTGCGAAATTCATTGAGTATTTTATTGAAGTTTTTTATTTGCACATTTAGCTTTTTGTATTGTCTGAATAGTACCTTTTCTTAGCTTTTTTGATAGCAGATTTGTATAATGTGTTAATTTTCTGTAGGTGAAGTTTGTCTTGTTTGGCGTTTGTTTTGAGCCAGGTACGTTGCAGCTTTCTAATTTGTTGTTTTATGTCTTTTATTTCTTTGTTTCTCCAAGGCGTTTTTTTCCTTTTGTGTGGTATCAGGATGTCAAAAGCTTCCTGTAGCCACTCATATAGATTTTGAACAGAATTTATGCTTTCCAGATTTGTACTGGATGTTAGTTGTGTTTCCAAGTGTTCCAAATTGAGTTTGTTCCACGGCCGATAGGTGGATGGATGTAAGGTAGCTTTAGGTGAGTCGCTTAGCGTTGTTTAATGTTGGAAGGTAAGCAAGTGGTGGTTTGACCATGTGACTGGAGTTATAGTTTGAAAGGTAACTAGTTCAGTTTAAGCAATAATGATATCTAGGATATGTCCAGCGATGTGTGTCGGATTGTCAACAATCCGATGCAGGTTCAATGCGTCTAGGCCGGTGATTATAGTTTTTGGATGGGTCATGTTGGGTTTATCAAACCAAATGTTAAGGTCACCAGAACACATAGGTTGGAGTGTATTGTTATCAGGTTTGAAACTGTGTCTAGAAGTGCGTCTGGGAATGTTGCCTTGCTAGGTGGAGGACTGTAAAGGAGCAGGAAGTTACAGGAGGAAGATGGTGTAGGATTGCATCTTGTTTGAAGAGCCTCACAATTCTTTATGGAGATGTTAATTTTAGTGATATGTATTGTTTGCCTGAATACAACAGCTAGACCACCTCCTTTTTTGGCTATACGATTTTGGGTGATTATTTGATAGCCTAGAGAAATGGCTTCATGCAGGACTTTAGCCACATCTTCTCCCAACTATGATTCGATTATGAATAGTATGTCTGGTTTTGCATTGGTGAGAAGGTCGTAGATGTGATGCTTGTTTTTAGAGAGGGATCGAGCATTTATTAGTAGGCAGTTTAGTGAGTGGCCTTTGGTTATAGTGGAACTTTGTTTGGTAGAAGAGTGATCAGTATTGTGTGGGTTTGTAGCTGGTGTGTTTTAGTGCTGGTATTAGCTGTATTAGGATAGCAATCGTTTAGCTGTTCTGTATCGTGTTCCTCATCCAGCATGCTAAGAAGGTATTTTGATGGGTCTTCATGTGTATGTGTTGGAGATGGTGTTTGAGAGAGTTGGAGTGCTGTGTTGCTTTTGTGGTGTAACATTGTTGTGAAATAGACATGGGGAAGCAAAGTTGTGACGTGTGGTATGTTGCTTATATTTTTTGTGTGTGTTTAAGGCGGAAGGTGTATGAGTCGGGGGAGGTGTTGCAGCATGTGGGTCATATAGTAATGTTCTAAATTGTCCAATGGATGAGAGGCGGTTGGAAGAGAAGTGCTGTATTGCTGTATCTGTGTTAATTGTGGTGGAAGAGTGAAAGCTTGGCATTGGAGTTTGTTCCTTTGTGTGGTTTGAAAGGTGGGTATATGTTTGTATTTTTTGATGGTAAGTATTATGAGGTGCTGCGCTTTGACGATCTTATTGTGCTGGTGTGTGTGATATGTTTTGCTTTTGAGGAGTAATGAAAAAGGATGCTGATGTATATGTTTCATGCAACGGATTTGGTTGTGTTGTATTGTATGTGAAAGGAGGTTGTGACGTAAAGGGAGTGGTGATGTGTTTGAGTAGAGTGTATGTTGTGTGTAGGAGGGAATAAAGTAGAGGTGAGAGTGTTTTTAATTAGCCCCCGCGGGGTCCAAGTCCTGTGGGTAATATGCATATTTTAATGGGGGACCCAGAGGGGCCCCCCTGCCCTGGGGACCGCCCCACCCTGGGGCTTTGCTGAAATTAGCAGGGGTTGGGCCTCTCAGCCCCCCCAGCCCCAGGGACCACCACCCCCCTGGGGCCTCAAAATTCATGGGGGGGACAGAAAGGCCCCCTCCCAAGCCCCGGGGACCGCCACACCCCGGGGCTTCATACTAATATATGCGGGGGGCTCATGGCACCCCGCAGCCCCGTGGACCGCCACCCCCGGGGCTTGTAAAGTAAATGGTTGGGGACTCAAAGGCCCTCCCAAGCCCCCGGGACCACCACCACCTCCCCGTGGTGGTCCCGCGGCCCCCCTCCTGGAGCCTTGTAATGGCCCTGGGGACCCCCACTCACCCAGGGCCGGCTCCTGCAGTGTCACGGGGTGTCCGCGCCTCGGGCCACTGCTGTTTTCAATGAAGCAAAGCAGATTGCTTTTCCACATGGGGAGCAGCATGTTAGCTGCTCCCCATGTGGAAAAGCAATGCCGGCTCCCGCAGGAGGCGGGAAGCCGGCTTGGACCGTGGGGGGATTGGGGACCTCAAACGAAGAGGGCCAGCCCCGGGGGATGGGGTCCCCGGGGCTACAAGTGGCCTGGGAGGGGGCCCCCTTTCCTTGTAATAAAAAAAAGAGGCTGTCTGGCCCCGGGGGATGGGGCCCCCCTCCAAAAAAAAAAAAACAATAGCGCGGCCCCCTCGGGAGGGGGGCCACGCCACCCCCTTCCCAAATTTGACATTTAAAAACATTAATTAGGGGGCAGGCCCTAGGGGATGGGGTGCCCAGGGCCAAACAAAGAGGAAAAAGGGGAGCTACACAGCCCCCATTCTTAAAAAGAAAAGACCTTCATCACGCTGTAGGCCACACACCCTTCTTGCAGCACTCTGCAAACGAGCCCCCTGGCGCATTTGCAGATAAAATATATGTAGTTACTTATAAACACACTATTGAGACAGTCATTAACACACCCATACACACACACATCCACCCATACAGTCCTGCACACATACTGTCTTCAAAACATACAAATAGTGACTCACTCATTCATGCATGTATGCACTAAGTAGTAATCCCCACTGAACCATACAGACACTCACACCGATACTCGCAAAAACCAACTAATAACCCATATAGACCCTCATGTAGCTAATCACCGACCCATGCTAGCCAATTATACACAAAGTGAGAGACTGATACAGATATTTACATATTTAAACATTACTCTTTAACCCATGTATTCACTAAGATACACTTAATCAGTCAGTTATACAATCAATTTTGCAAAAAAACATCCATTTAGACGCTTATTTATCCATTTATTCTTCCATCGACCTTGAGATATACATTTTAGAAAGACACACATTAACTCAATGATGTCATCAGTTATGTTATCAGTGATGTCATTTGAGATGTCATCAGTGATGTCATGAGTGATGTCACTGACTGTCATGAGTGATGTAATATGTGACGTCACCAGCAGTGTATTGCGGGCACGCGAGGTATACTTAGCTGAACTAACTATAACAGGGGAATTTCAATGGTTTTGTACAAGTGAAATGTCCAGCTAACTATAACGCCCCTGAAACCTATGGTTTTTACAGTGAATATATATTATCCTTCAGTCCTTTTTTTTATTTATTAATTTGTAGAAGACCGGACAATGAAGGAGAGAAATAGGCAGATTTTGTCCCATTTAAGCGACAGTGATGTCCAACTTCTTGTTTCGTCTACGAAGGTAGGCTATTTGTTCTAAAGCATAGACTAGTTTGGATAGGTATTTTTTTCTTTACATAGCTGGAATATAACATTACCTAAGAGATCAGTATGATGCAAGAAACCATCTATTAATAGTTTACAAGAGGGAGGATAAAAGCCCAACAATTGTACCAAAAGGCACAAATTAAGAGACTTGATTCACAAAAAAACTTTCATAACGCATGAAGGAATTGGGTGGTGATTATGCATGTCTGTCTTCGGTATTTAAACATGATGTAATCGGAGTAATATAATTTAGACTGAATTGCCCAAGAGATTGACACCATTATGGAGTAATTTTTTTCCAATTCGGACTACATGTCCCAGAATTCCTGTGTGTGAGAGTTTGTGTGTGTGTGTATGTATAGGTCTATTTATATGTGGGTGTGTGTGTATATCTCTCTCTCTCTCTCTATATATATATATATATATATCTATCTATCTATCTATCTATATCCTACTGGCGATAGCCAGTAGGTATATATAGTTAGGATTATTTCTCTATGGAACTTTTGAAAATTCTATGTCTAATAACTTTGGCGTTTGTGGACGGAATCGGCTGAAATTTTCAGGAAAATGGCACATTTTGTTTCTGAGCAGCCCCTGAAAATTTGGGGGGGGTTCGTCAAGGGGGGGCCGAGAAAAAAGGGGGGGGTCCCAAAACGCGTTTTTCCCATGTTAATTTCCATAGGGCGTTTGGCCTCACTTTTAGCTCGTACGGCTGAATGGATTTGCACGAAACTTGGCAAAATTGTAGGGACTGTTAGCCCGATGTGACTTTGCTGGGTCTCAATATATGTGCTCCAGTGGATTTTGAGAAATTAACGTTTTAAAAAATGTATATATCTGTGACAGCGTCCCAGATAGCGCTCCAGATCGCGTACTTTTCGCGTCACGGAGCTTTGCGAAGCGATGCTGATTGGCTCTCCGGTGTCTGTCAACATTCTAAACAGTCCGGAGCGGCCGCCATCTTGTCTCTCGGTGGGATCGAGAGACAAGAAGAGGTGAAAAACGAAGGGGGAATTTAATGAAAGGGGGCAAGGTAGACCCCTCTTGACTCCCTAGGAATGATGTTGGGGTTACTAAAGGGTCCCGTGGGGAAAATTAAAAAAATTTGATTTTTCAGGGTAGAAGCGCTTCTCGGTTCGCAAATTAACGGCTGAATGAATTTATTCGAAACTTGGCAAAATTATAGGGACTGTTAGCCCGATGTGCCTTTGCTGGGTCTCAATATATGTGCTCCAGTGGATTTTGAGAAATTAACGTTTAAAAAACAGGTATATCTGTGACAGCGTCCCAGATAGCGCTCCAGATCGCGTACTTTTCGCGTAACGGAGCTTTGCGTAGCGAAGCTGATTGGCTCTCCGGTGTCTGTCAACATTCTAAACAGTCCGGTGCGGCCGCCATCTTGTCAGTCGGTAGGATCGAGAGACAAGAGGAGGAGAAAAACGAAGGGGGAATTTAATGAAAGGGGGCTAGGTAGACCTCTCTTGACCCCCTAGGAATGATGTTGGGGTTATTAAAGGGTCCCGTGGGGCAAATAATAAAAATTTGATTTTTAGCGGTAGAAGCGCTTCTCGGTTCGCAAACTGGTAGCGAAACGTGAATTCGCCATTTTGTGTTTCGATTTCATTAAATTACTAGGTATAAGGGGGTACGGGAGACGTATCCTGACCCCTTTTGTTTTCTGAGGGTGGCTGAGGAGGCTCATATATGTTGATACATGTCTTTCAGCGGCTGTGCGTGAGCGTTTTTTTTTTTTTGTAGCGTGACGTCTGTTAACTTTCGATTCGATGGAAATCAGGAAGTGTTGACCGCCATTTTGTCACTGCGAGTAAATATTTTGTTTTAAATAATTGTTATAAATTAATCCTTATTGATAAACATTGTCTGCGCCATCTTGTCTTTTTTGCAATGCCACACTTTTGTTGAGCCCGGCAGCCATTTTAGATGCCTTGACCAGACCCACTCTCTGCACGCCGCCGATCCTCAGCATGGCTCCTCACCCTCGCAAGCATCTCCCCCACGCACTGGTCACCCCCGCTCTCTCTCTCATGCATGGGCCAGAAACCTCCTCCCATGTGCGCTGCTCTTCCCTGAGAATCACACCCTGTGCCCGCCCGACACCACCCTTTCACCCTATTCACTACCGCACCCTCTGACACTCTTCTTCCTCTGTGTCCGATTGTTCAGGCCGGTCCCAGGCTATCACCTAGCCCTGCAGATGTAGTTTATGGCCCCAGCTGTAGAGAATCACCCCTCTTCAAAGGAGTTACAGTAGATCTGTCACACCACACGCGTTCCTACTATCTGATAACCATCCTGTATTGTGCTTGGGGAGGGGATTCTCACTGTGAGGGTGTGTGGGACCGAGCCTGAAGCGGAAGATTCCAGGGATGCCTCTTTGTACATCAAAGTTTTTACAATTATGTGTCACATTATAAATATATAGTACTCCAACAAAGTAGGATTATAACACTTTAATAACTTTTAAATATATAGAACGCAACAAAAACAGTAAATACATGTAAACATTTTTTTGAAAAAAGAAGCAACAATGGTCAGTAGCTGTGTTTTGTGCGAATAGTCCCAAGGCAGCACAACGTGCTGAGTTCTGGAGGGCACCCAGGTGATGTTACCTGGGTGCCGCACTGGTTTTTGGTATCCTACAATGCAGCTCCGAAAAACGGCGTGGGGCGTCCCGGGGGGTGCGCGGGGAGGCCTCGTCAGTAGCGGTCTGTTGTGCGAATAGTCCCAAGGCAGCAGAACGCGCTGAGATGTGGATGGCACCCAGGTGATGTCCAGTAAGTTGTCGCACTGGTTTTGGCATTCTACAATGCTGCTCCGAAAAACGGTGTGGGGCGCCCCGGGGGGGGGGGGGGGGGGGGGGGGGGGGGAAAGGCGGCTGAAACGGGTCTCCCCAGGTGGAGGCTCGTCGGCTGTACTGGGGCGCCCCTTTGCCGGTTCAGTTGCCATTCCGCCCGCTTTTGCTACACTGTGCCTCATCCGCCATTCAGCTGTTTATCGCCCGCTCTTGCGGCTACAGCGTCTCGCTCACCATGTAGTTGAGTTGCGCCCACTCTTGCGGTGCAGCGATAGGCGGCTGCCACAGGACTCTTAAAATGGCGGACGGCTCTTCGGATTTGGGCCTGGTCCACTAACATGGCCCTGGGACACCTTGGAACTCGGACGTCCCCTGAGCCTTGAAGATTTTACAAAAGTCTTGGGGGCTCCCGACTCCTGCAGGCTTCCGGTGGGGAGCGGCTGCCATGATTGCTCGCGGAATGACCACGACGGAGCCACGAGATGGTGGTGCTCTCAGGCTGACGCCAGCTTTAGTCTGAAACCTCTAGAAACAAGGTGGGGCTTTCATCGTTTGGGAAAAAAAAATGTTTTAATCCAATGAAAAGTGATATTTTTAGGTCATATGATCAAGCCTTCCATCATTAGGAAACCAAAAGTAAAATGAACCAATGAAAAGTTTTATAAAGAAGTCACATGACCTGTTATGCTTACGTTACGCGCTGCTATAAAAAGCGTAGAAAATCCGTTGGCACGTGAGGCGGCGTCAGTAGCGGACCGATGTGCGAATAGGCCGAAGGCAGCACAACGCGCCGAGATCCGGATGGCACCGAGGTGGTGTCCAGCAAGTTGCACTGGTGTGGCCATCCTACAATGCTGCGCCGAAAGTCGGCGTGGGGTGCCTGGGGGGGGGGGGGAGGTGGCGCAAACTGGCCTCTCTCGCCTCCCCAGGTGGAGGCACCTGATGTGCAGTGCGGCGCCCCTTATCTTTTCACTCGCCGTCCAGCAGAGTTGGGCCCGCACTTGCTGCTACAGTAGGCCGAAGGCAGCACAACGCGCCAAGATCCGGATGGCACCGAGGTGGTGTCCAGCAAATTGCCGCACTGGTGTGGCCATCCTACAATGCTGCGCCGAAATTCGGCGTGGGGCGCCCCGTTGGCCTGTGAGGTCGCGTCAGTCAGTGGGGGCTGTTTGAGGATCTGACTGCATTTGAAAGCAATGTGATGCTGTGCGTCGCCCCCAAGATGGAGGCTCCTCGGCTGCAGTGGGGCGCCCCTTGGTGTTTCACTCGCTATCCAGCTGAGTTGCGTCCGCACTTGCGGCTACAGTAGGCCGAAGGAAGCTCAACGCGCCGATATCTGGATGGCACCGAGGTGGTGTCTAGCAAGTTGCCGCACTGGTGTGGCCATCCTACAATGCTGTGCCGAAAGTCCCATGGTCCGGCGGAACTTTTTTCCTTTTCCTTTCTGCATCTTGTCCCACAATCTGTTTAACCTTTAGACACGACCAGGTCCCTGAATGTGTTCAGGGGGACGCTATTGATTGAATCAAAATGGCGGCTTCACACAAAGCTGACTCAAGCGTTGCTGGTGATGCTATACAGACAAAAAATGGTTTTCAGTTTGTACATTCTTCAGGATTTTTCCATCCAAGTCTGCTTGAGAGTTTGTAGAACAATGGCTTTAGATCTTGCCCTCCCCTCTTTTGACTGTTGGTCTTGTTGCCTATCTCTTCTGTTGTCATTTAACTGAACCTTTTTTGACTGCCGAAAGGGGTTCTAGTCCGACCGCTGGTTGGTGGAGATATTTTGACTATATCCTGGACCTGCCCGGCCTCGCCCAAAATGGCGCCGGTATAAATGGGACTCGTACCTCCTTGTTGTGTACTGGTTGCACAACCTTGATATCACGAGATACGTATGCAGTTTTGAAGCACATGGCGGGCGGGAATGAGAATTGATTGAATATTTCGACATCCCTATTGATATTAAGTTCTGATGTGTTATTGATTACTGTACTATTGAAAGTTCGAATTAACGTCACCCATGGTACTTGCCCGCAAATGTATATCTAGATAATTTTATTGTAAGTGGCCCTGTCGTATTTTAATTACAAAATGTACGTCCACCGATTCCGCAACTGTTAGACACCTTAGTTCTTGCAACCTAATGGCCCGCTCGTTGTGTTCCTCTACAGTGTAAATGTCTCCTCATCATATACGATTCCAGTTTGCTCCGTGGCCGGCCCACGTGGTTATAGGCCCGTATTTGTATACTGACATTTTCACAATAAAGGTTTTTAAAACAAAACATGGTAGTAGTATTTACATTGGTAAAGTTTTTAATTTTAGTTTCTGTTTTCGAATCAGTAAAAGGCAAGTGAAATAAAGCAGTCCAATTACATGACGGATAAAAGGTATAATACGCAGGAACGCAGTAAAGATAAATGGTCAAGGGCTGTTGTGTTTTTTACTCCTGCAACATAAAGTGATCGATAAGAATCTGATATTCAGGCGTATTGGCGACTAAGACAGCAGGCCGAGCATCTTTTGCTCAACGGCTCCGTCATGGGACGAAGAAACGCCTTTTTGCTAGAAAAAGGAATATATTTTACTTGCAGGACAGTTGTAAATTTTCCCGGAAAAATACATTAGCCGGGAACATTATAACATATATGTTTAAGAAAAAATAATGTTCGAAAGCAATAAAAAGCGTAATTTTTAGGTCATATGACCAAGCCTTTCATCATTAGTATAACAAAAGTAAAATGAACCAATGAAAAGTTTTATTAACAAGTCACATGACCGGTTATGCTTACGTTACGCGCTGCGCGCCGCGCCCCGGATCCCTTCCGGGAAGCTGCGCTTCGCGCACTGGAGTACTTCCGGGTGCGCTAACGCGGCGTGTCATATAACGCATTACGCGACAACGTAGGTCCAGAATATAGTCAAAATGTCTCCACCAACCAGCGGTCGGAACACAACCCCTTTCAGCAGTCTAAAAAGTTCTATTAAATGACAACAGAAGGGACAGGCAACAAGAACCATCAGTCAAAGAGGGGAGGGCAAGTTCTTCCCTACCGGGTCACGTTGGGGCGCTACCGGAACTGATCGAATTGGTAGTCTACAGTGTTTCTGGATGTTTCAGACTGAAGCTGGCGTTAGCATGAGAGCACCACCATCTCGTATCTCAGTCGTGGCCATTCCACGAGCAATCATGGCAGCCGCTCCCCACCATAAGCCTGCGGGAGTCGGGGGCCCCCAAGACTTTTGTAGAATCTTCAAGGCTCAGTGGACGCTTTCGAGAATGGGGCCCAAGCCCTAGCAGACAAGCGTCCGAGTTCCAAGGTGTCCCATGGCCATTTTAGTGGACCTCGCCCAAATCTGAAGAGGCGGCCGCCATTTTGAGAGTCCTGTGGCAGCCGCCTATAGTTGCATCGCAAGAGCGGGAGCAACTCAACTACATGGTGAGCGAGACGCTGTAGTCGCAAGAGCGGGCAGTAAACAGCTGAATGGCGGAAGAGGCACAGTGTAGCAAAAGCGGGCTGAATGGCAACTGAAACGGTAAAGGGGTGCCCCACTACAGCGTGTCTTCAGGTCAAACGGATTGTGGGATAAGGTCCAGAATGGAAGAGTCATCAAAAGGCAAAAAGTTCCGCCGGACCCCGGGAGCCGGCCGCCTATGTCGGGGGCGATCTTAGGCCACGCCAGGGCAACACGACTTGGGGAGGGGGCAGAAGTCAAGCGCACCCTCCCAGTCCGCGCCACCACACCGTATGTTGAAAATCTGAAGCCATTGTTCTACAAACTCTCAACCAGCCTTGGATGAAAAATCTTGAAGAATGTACAAACTGAAAACCAGTTTTTGTTTGCATAGCATCAGCAGCAACGCTTGCTATCAGAATGCATGAGTTTCATGCTCGATCGATTGAGCTAGCCGGATCAGGCAACAAAAAGTATAAAATAGTTATGTAAATAGTTATTTAATAAAATGTTTTACCCTGTTACTTTGCTGGTGTGTTGTATATATTTATAATATTTGCATAGAGTTTATCGTTATTTTGGGCGGGGTGGGTGGCGGAGCCGAGCTGTCTTGCAGCCATCATGGTGTGCAGCTCAGTTCATCTCACTAGTTTCGTATTTCTCATGAAGGGTTGTTCCTAATGTTTCTATTTTAGCGAGGTCAAAAAGAGATCCCAGTAGTGGCCTACTGATTTTGCTCGATTATTTATTTTTTTTAACACGATTTTTCACTATCTGCAAAGACTAAACAGAGTATTGCGGCTTTGTGCTTGTTAGTAAATAGAGAATGAACCAAAGAGAATAAATTCTAAAATAGTAAATGCTTGGATAACAATCAATCAAATGGAGAGACAAGCAGGCACGACGGATTACAACGGGGGCAAAGGCCTGCGTTAACTACCCTTCACTATCTGCAGAGAGAGAGTACTTCTAAGAGAAAAGAGGGGGAGGGGGGCAGCGTTTAAAGCACATCAGCGTGCATAAACACGAAAATGTTTTTACCTATCACGTACTTGACATTTGACAGCTTTTGATATTTGTTATTAAAAAACCATTGAAATTCAATGAAAAAACCATAGGTTTTAGCCCATATATAGTTAGGGATTAGCATTTTCAAAACCTTATTTTACTCGCATAAAACCATTGAAATTCGCATATATAGTTAGATGCGCTAACTATATATCGCGCACCCGCAATCCACTGCTGATGATGTCACATATTACATCATTCATGACATGCTCAGTGACATCACTGATGACATCTCAAATGACATCACTGATGACAACATCCAGTGACTGTATGTTTCTGTAAAGTTAAAATATGTCTTACATATTGAAGAATGAGTGGATGTATAAGTGTCTGGATGAAGGATTTAGTAGGTGCATGAGTGAGTGAGTGATTAAATGTGTCTCAGTGAGTGAATGGGTTAGTGACTAAACTGTCTTAATTTGTGCATCATTATGTCTCTTGTTCTGTAAACTGCTGCATGTGTTGATCAGTAGCTATATGAGTAACTATATGGGTTATTGATTGGTTGCCCAAGTATTTGTATGGGAGACGGAGTGTGTGTGGGTGGCTGGGAGGTGTATGACTTTGTGCATAGATGTGTGAGCAGTTGATTCACTAGATGTATGGGATCAAAAGTGCATGTGGAAAAAGCTGTATGGGCGGTTGACTGTGTGCATGAGTGTATTGGTGAGTGAATGGATATCTCAGTGCTACATGTCAAAGTAAGTACATATGTAAACCACAGTACATGTGAGAGTTGACATATATAAATAACTGTGCATAAGAGTCAGTGAATGTGTGAGTGGCTGTATGGATCATTGTGAACTTGTATCAGGGATTGTATAAGAGAGTAAATATGTGTTAGTATATGTTTGAATAAGTAAGGTGTGTATAACTGTATAGTAGAGGAAATGGAGGTGTGATTGATTCTTTGCATGACTGACTAGGTGTGTGAGTAACTCCATGGATGAATGACAGTCTGTGAGTGTCTGTTTACACTGAGTGTATCTAAGGTTATATTAGAGTCTGAAGAGGTTCATCGTATTATCACATGAATGATGTCATTAGTGATGTGCTCAGTAATGTCAAATGAGATGTCAAATGAGATGTCATCAGTGATGTCATTTGAGATGTCTTCAGTGATGTCATCAGTGATGTCATCAGTGATGTCATTTGAGATGTCATCAGTGATGTCATCAGTGATGTCATTTGAGATGTCATCAGTGATGTCATCAGTGATGTCACTGAGCATGTCATGAATGATGTAATATGTGACATAATCAGCAGTGGATTGTGGGGGCGCGATATATAGTTGGCGCATCTAACTATATATGCGAATTTCAATGGTTTTATGCGAGTAAAATAAGGTTTTGAAAATGCTAATCCCTAACTATATATGGGCTAAAACCTATGGTTTTTTCATTGAATATATATATATATATATATATATATATATATATATATTCAACTCCTCCTCACTTCAGTTTGGAATTGCCGCTTGCCAGAACAGCGGGTGTCTCGTCAAGAAAAGGAGCTCCGAAGTCGGGTCCTTACAACACTTCACCTCTCAAGCAGTAAAACCACTAGGTGACGAGACTATGACCTAGTGGTTTTACTGCTTGAGAGGTGAAATATATATATTGTGATCAAGGCCGGGGTAACCCGGCTGAAACGCGTCATGTTGTGTGAAGGCTTGAATAAACTTCACTAAGAAACTTAAAACCTTTTGTGGTGGTCCGTTCCTGGTGAAGGAGTTCGTTTTTCAATCCAGGTTTTGGTTCTCTCTCTCTCTCTCTCTCTCTCTCTCTATCTATCTATCTATCTATCTATCTATCTATCTATCTATCTATCTATCTATCTATCTATCTATCTATCTATCTATCTATCTATCTATCTATCCCGAAAAATCTTCAAATAAACCACACTCCTGTTGTGGAAACGAAGATACGGACCCAATGGTTTGCAGTCAAGGAGATCTTTAATAAAAACCTCGCTGGTTACGCGTTTCGAGCAACTAGTGCCCTTGGTCACACACCGCGCACCAGGTCAGCTACAAATTTAAACATTTTTTTACCAGTGATGCTCCACCCATTAACGTGAGTCACAAGGTGTAGAAATAGAAAAAACACGTATTCCTTTGTAAACTACGTGCACACCTCTATTTACAATTGAAACAAATACCAGTGTTGATGGCGTTAAGAAAAATTATATCTTAAAAAAAAAGCAGGGAGTAGTGTGCACCACGCCTTTCTTGTCCAAAAAGTGCGTTTGAAGAAATATATATATATAAACTGGCAATATCCACGTGCAGTCGCGCACACCACATGATCACGGACACAAGAAGAGCTATAATAAAGCCCACAGTTATCGGTCAAACTCTCAGGAAAGCCTCGCACTCCACGGCTGTAATCCAAAGACATTTATTTTGGCGACACATTTCACCCGAACTCAGGCTTCGTCACCGCAATTAATATACATAAAATGCACACACATCTCATAGATATATCATAGATGAACCAATTATTTGACCAAGACACTGGTCGAAACACGTACGTAGACTAACATGCTTTTATTACTGTGTACATTGTATTGCAACATCACGGTCTTAAATAGAGCTGCCTCTTAATGTGAAACAGTTTAACCACAGTTTACTTCTTTGCTTGCTGGCACTGCACAAACTACAGAGCCATATGTCATTTTAGTTATGCAATTATGGAGAAGAGTGTGGTAACTTCCCTACTTTCATTCATGAACTACTTATTAGCCTTTAGAAAATAAATGAAATCCATATTCTTTAGACCATATTTGTTTTGGAGATGGTGAAATGATGACATTACTGTAAGATATTTCACAGTAAATAATTTAGGTGTGATTAAATCCCGTCATGCACAAAAAGCACCAGAGCACATTAGGCTTCAAACACACAATTAAAGAAATGAAACTTTCCAAAAGGATTTGACACCAAAATTGCTAAAATGATTCAGTCCTTTCGCAGAATTGTAATGGGTCAGTGGAACAGTCACTCAAGGAGCTTTTGCAATTATTCGTAAAGCAGATAAGGACCCTGGACACTCGACTAACTGTTGACTGATTTCAAGGCTTATTTCAGACACTGCAGTTGAAGTTGAGAGCATTTTCACTGCCAAAAACCTAAACTAATGCTGCTCGGCCAAAAGATGGATACATCTTTTTCTTCAAGGGATCAATTGCTAAGGGTTTACATCAAGTGCCTTGCTACACACTTCGGTATTGTAACTTAATGCTGTGCCTTTGTGCTGTGCAGAGTCATTTTTACAGTAATTTCTCTGCCATATGCCAGAATAACACTCTTATTTTAAAGCCATCTCATTTTCCTTTATATTTGTGTGCTGGTGCTCGCACCAGTTGATTTAATGGAAAACAGTTTCTCTTTTGCCTATCACCTCTGTTAAGACTTTTTGAATTTCACCATGTACTTAATCCTCGGGACAAATTTACAGTGAAGTTTAAGCTGACCTCGCTCTTTGAAGTGGCTTCTCTGTGTTTTATAGTGCTCACTGTTAAACCTATCTTGATATATTCCTCCCCTGCACTCCTTTGAAATGGAGAGGTTTTATACATCTTAAAGGAAAGGGACACTTAGCATTACATTCCAGGGTCATTTCAGGATAGAATGGACAGCATTGCTGCATTGCTCGTTAACTGATTACAGTTTCTCATCCAACTGTTTTAGATGAATTCCTTGCTGAATAAATTGTCAAATGAATGTACTAATAAGTCAAGTCCCCACCTACAGGTGTTTGCATTTAATGCAATTAAATGCAAACACCTCTAGGTGGGGACAAAGCACAGGAAGTGAGTTGTATATTTGTAATCTGTGTGATCTCAAACATAAAGAAGATGAGGCCCATATCCTCTTCTTTTGCCCGGTGTACAAATACCCACGCATGAAATGGATCAAACCTCTTTGCAAAAACTTGGGCTTAAGATCATACAAAGAGGCAGAGAGGATACTTAAATCTACAACCTCTCAGCTGGTAGCTTTTGGAGTCAGTAGGTACCTCTTCGGTGTCTGCTTGATTAGAAAGAAATTTGGGGTCAAAACATAGGGTCTGATACCCCGCAGTCCTGTTTTTATAGGAAATCTTCTAAACTCATATGTTTTTATAAAAAATATGTTTTTTTTAATTTACTGGCTCTTTAAATTATTTATACAATGTAGATATGTTTTTAAATCCGGCTCTGTAATTGACTATTGATTGTATTTGGCATGTTAAATATTCATAGTGAATTAGTAATGTATTTCCACTTCCAGTGTATATATCCCTTGACGATACTTCCTTTGATGTACTACAGACGTAGTTATTGTACTTTTAGTGATCATGTTTTTTGAATGTAATTGAATGTATCCGTAAAATGTTTTTATGGCTTCAAGACAAAAATGTCGAAATAAAGCTTTACAAAAAAAGAAGAAAAAAATACGTCAAGTCCTAATTGGATTACGGTACAAACAAGAAACGAAAATGACTATCACATTTCTCAGAACAAAAGTAAATGAAAGTGTATCTAATAAAAATACAACATCATTGATAAGTTACAATGAGCTGGCAAGGACATGGAAATGTTCTTTATGGAGGTGAAGTTAGGAGTGCAAGATAGAGCCCCAGTGGCTAGAACTGAAAAGAGTTCCAATTTTTAAGTCAACTTGAGGTATGGAAATAGAACAATGTGTGCAAGTAGCAACAGGAAAAAGCTGAGGGGCAGAACACATATTGTGGCTGCAAGTTATACAACTACTTGAACGTAGGTAACTAGAATAAGGTGATCGGTATCAGGAGTGGAACGAAATGCTGCTGGAGTATAAGACCAGGAGACTATAAATGTGGGAGCAGTGTAAGTGCCAGTAATAATTAGAGAAAAGCATGAGTTCACGGTTCTCTTTTGCTGTCCACATGTCCACTGCATCCTGCTCGCCTTCAGATGCCCTCCTTTACCACCATTGCATTGTTGTCAAAATTTACATTTTCGTCAACAAATCGTCAACTAGTTTACATTTTTATGCATTTTTATAATATTTTTGGAGGCTTGGTACCGTATCCAAAGTTCTACCTACCGCTCTGGACCGCGTGCACATTGTGTGACCTCAACAGTATTTATAGAAGACAGTGGGCAGACAAGTCAGGACTACACAAAGTAAAACAATGTCTAACGGCTGCAGTGTTTGTAAGTAAGGACTGTGTCCGCAGGGTGGCAAATGTTGCCTTTTTTGACTAGAATTATGCTCTGTAATTAATCTCAACATATTCATCTAATTTATTTAATACAGCCTTCTAAAATGTGAAACATTTTTGATCGTCCAAAACGGGTGAGCTATATTCTGTAAAAGCTCTTTTGGGCATCTTTTCTTGATACTACTATCATGTTCCTTCAAAGGTATTGGGCATGGCTTTTATCTTTTCACAGATTTTGGTGCAAACATAAACCCACTCTTCCAGATAGTTAACTTGGTTGTTGTTCTTCCACTGGCCCACTCTTGTATGGTGGGCACGATGTGACAGAATTAAGGTAATTATTTGTCTTTTTGGCACAACCTAAAATTACAATGCATGCAATTAGGTTGGAATTGGGGTATCACAGCAAAGCATCTTTGGCTGATATGCTTTACACTCTTGTTGGCCAATTCAGGGACTACTCAGTCATTTGTTGCTTACGGATTCGAAGGTTTGGTGCTTGCACGTGCCAAAAGTTATTTCTTTGTGCAGTTGACTCTGGGTGAAAGGTAACATTGGATATGATGTGTTATAGTCATTGCATCTCCTTTGAGGTACCGCAATTGGGTACATTTTGCTACTTCATCATTGTAGATTGCTACCTGTATGGTCCTGATGAAGACTCTTCAAAAAGCGTTGATATAGAGGTCAAAACTTCGACACACAAATGTTGACTTTAGTAGATGTTTACTGTTGTCATTGGCACTTGCACGCCAATTATGAGTCTATACGCTAGATAATGTTGGATCTTTAAGTCAACATTTTCTTGTTTTGTATACTATTGCACTTTTGTTCACTGCTTGTACAAATCGATATCAGTGCGCTGCTTTGGTGGTACCTGGCATGCTTTTTTGACTACTCTTAAAAGGCTTTCAAATTTTAGTCCGATGTATTTTAAGAGATGTTGAATCTGCCAGAAGCTATCGTATCCATTAAAATGTTACCAAAAGCAAAAAAAACATTCTGTAATGAGTGCTTGTGAAAGTGTGCTTATGCTATATTAGGGTGTGCAGAAATTGCTATTTCTTTAGTTCATTACCTACAATATCCTGGACAGTTTCTTTTCACACCTTTAAACTTTTTTGTTTCCTGTATACATTGTATTGTCTGACGTATGCTATGCTTCGAGAAATATGAGAGGGTTTCTGCCTTTTATGCCCTCTCTAAACCCATTGTCAAATTACCATGAATTGTTACATCTATTCATTATTCGTTTTCAGAAATAATTTATGTGCAGCAAAACGATATTTTAAAAACGCATCAGATATCAAGGAGGACCTGCACGCTATGTTGGAGAGGCTAGTGCAGAGGGCCTGCAAGCAGAATGATCCATCACTGGCGCTGTTCTCTTTCAGGTAAATTATTTCACGGAATGGCCCACATTAACATTCCTAGTTTTCTGCAATGTTGTTACACCCTTTTGAGTCGATCCGTAGTAGGCAGTGAGGGTCACATATGGACAGATAGCTCCTACTCTGTTGTGAAACATGGACTGGAATCCCGGGTAACGCTAAACTTTGTGTTTCTGCAAACATTTATTTTATTGGCCATACTACCACAGATTCACAAGGTCAGAGATATGCTAGTTGTCTTGCTTTTCAGCAAGAAAACAAACATTAGGAATCTGGTTCATTGTTTTTCTAGGCTCTGGTTCATCTGGGAATGAGAGTAGACAAGATCGTCAGTAAAGTCTTCATCAGCAGCAGCATTTAAAACTGATTTGTAAGGGTTGAGGTAATAGCTGTAGTTGTTGGGTAGATCAGTAAGTTGAATGATGGGCACTAGAGTGCTGATTCACAAAAAAATAGTAAGCTTTGTCTTTTTATTTGCTGTTATTACAAGGACCAGTTCGATTTTGCTGTAAGGATCACTTCTTGTGCTCCGAAATATAGCATCACCACTAGATAATTATGCTGTCCCTGAAGTCAGAGTTAAGGAACAATGCATTGATCCTCTGATATCTTACAACTGTGTCAACTTTCCAGCATTGTGCACTTGTTTGATAGAGAAAGTAGGTACGTATATTGGCAAATATTTGAAATCTGCAAACGATTAAAAACCTAGAAGTTGTGAACAAAAGATCCACAAGATGTACAACTATAATCCGCTGGTTGCTTTAAAATGGGGAAATGGTATTTTGTTACATCAGGAAGATCCAAAATCCTACTGTGTGCATACAGTGGGGTTCGGCTTTTCTTGTTATTTTTGACATCGGTGAAAACGCTTAGAGTGTTGGACTTCAGACATGGAAGGTGTTCAACCTTTAGCCCTGAAAGAAGAGACTCGAATTGTGCGTCTGTATAGACTGTAGCAAATGAGCTTGATGCAGAAAACATATTTTAATTTTTCATTTAAACAAGTCCATATGTAGTGTATTTTTCATCAGGAAGAGAGTTAGGAGGACTGGGTAACACTTGAGACTTTGTGGAAAAGTCAATCTATCCTCGAATATTGTCATAATATGGACTAAAAAGTAAAAGACGTATGTTAATATTGTAAGATATGCACACTGAATTGAACATTGGTGGCGATAAGCCAGAAACTTGAAAATTGTTAAGATTCATGGTTTTGGAGCAGTTATGGAACCGGTGAGGCCTGTTTAGCATTTGTAACTAGATACCTTGCCGTATCGGAGTATTTGAAGTTTCTATAAGTACAAGCTTAAAAGCGTTTAATTATCCATTGAGCAGTAATGAAGACAATCCAGATGCTTATTTTAATGTTGTGACCAGACAATCTGTAATTTCCTATTACATCAGGCATTTCCTTTAGCTATTCTGATATTGGTACAACTACATGCAAGAATGTAACGCAAAATGATAACTGGCGATGTGGGGATATGCACAACATATTGAAGAGCCCCTACAGTTTCTGATACTCCTGGCACTCAGCACCTAACTCCCTTCAAGAACCCTTGCAGGGTTTTGGGTCTCTCAGATTGGATAACAAGGATTCGACCTACTGTCAGTCTACTCCGTTGATGGAATGCTGGGGGTGAGGCCCTTAGAAGAATGTTCCTTCCTATATCACACAGGCTGTAGGACATAGGCTCCGCCTAAAATTCAGTTGTTCAAATCTATGAACATCATTTGGGTAATAGCTACAATCTCCCTGTTACACTCATATAAAAGAGGCAACAATTGCAGTTGATTATGTAAAATCAATTAGCATAAAACAAAACTCGTAGGTCCTCAACAATATGGTAGAATATTCTTCTTTATTCAGATTTCTTTAATACCACTGTAAACATGCAGCCAGCGCATTTCACCTTGCAAAGTCTTCATCAGGACGAAAATTTTATAAATTAGGTTTTCTATAATTTTCTATCACATGTTCTCTGAAGTTCATTGTCTGACTGCGATCTGGCCTGCTCCGAGGTTTCTACAGCTCTTTGCAGGGTCTTAAAATACAGGTTGCTACAGAAGATCTGCTGCACCCGTGGATAACATACTTTATTTTCAGAATCAAAAGCCACTAAGCCACTCTTGTACCCATTGAGCATATGGCCTCAAACTTCATTGCAGAAGATACATACTTGAAATATATTAACTGACTTCATCAAAGCCGTTTTCAACAAGATTGCAGTATTTGTCATTCTTTTTTAAGCAAACCGTTAAGGCTAAAGAAGAGAGAGATTGCTGTGTATGGCCTCAGAGAAGCTCCATTATCTGGAAAGGAATTGGCCAAGAGTGTACCTCATGCTTCTGCTTCAAAAACATTCAGAAGTTCAAATATTAGAGTGATGCTCATGCTAGAGTTAAAAGGATGAGAGGTACTCTGCAAAATTATGCCATCCTTTTCTGACAATGCTGTCTCTACTTGATGCCAAAAAAGTACCTACACCTTAATCATGGTCCTTGGTGACCTTCTATTGAGCAACTTGATTGTCAACAAGATTGTCGTCTCAAAACCTTGCTTGTCAGCTATTACCACTTGATCTCTATTAGTAATCCGTTAACAAAGCTACTTCACTCATCAATCAAGTCTCCATATTTCTGAAGAGGACATCTATTTTGTCGAAGACTGAAACATCCATGTTGATGGTAATAGTCAGCAACTGAAAACCTCTCGTAGACAACTACTTTTGTCAATGACCTGAAGATCAGCAATGTTACTGGTAAGTCTCAGCGCATACACTTAAAATATCCACGGCCTCAGTTTTGCCTCCCACACCATCAACAATTCTTCACTCATTCTGGTTTCACTAGTTAAACTCTTTAGCTATATTGGCTGACTTCTTTGCTGAAGATTTATTTTTCATTCTGCCACTAACTGCCAATGATGTAGCTGGTGTCTTTTTTAGCTAACAGTCTTTTTCCAGACGTGTTCTTGACTACAGTGTCTTTCACCAGCCTATTAGACTTTCCTTTTAAGTCCTAAAAGGATTGCCTGACTTTTCCACCCATGGGGAGTTCAGTGACTGAACAATAAGTGAATCTTGTGATCCTTTTCACGGCTATTAACCTGAAATTTGCAGATGGACAAAAGTGGCTGCAGTTATGAGAAAGTGCCCTCTTTCCTGCACGGTATGCCCCCACTTTTTGCTGAATTGCTGATGTTCTCTGACTGAGTGTGCCCTCGGCTCTTGCTAATCAGGTACCGAAGGCCTGTGTTCCTTCCCTAAAAACTGCATTGAAGTCCAAACCCAATTGGCAATCTCTGGCCACATGTCCGCCCCTGCTAAATGGTACCATAGGTACCCAGGGCACTGTGACCAGAGAAGGCCTCTAAGGGCTGCAGGACTTATTGTGCCACCCTTAGAGGTCCTGTACCCTTTCACTCACACACTTTGAAGGCTGCGTGTCTTGGTGCAGAATAAAGTAGAGTCGACATGGCAAACATCCCTGTGTGCCTTGCCCACAAACCACTGCTCCTGGCATACATCAGTCACCCCTCTAGCTGGGTGTCCTATGCTAGTGGTGAGGGTACAGGTTCATGAGCCCTGTACCCCTACAGTGCCCAAGTCCTGGGCACTGTAAGTGCAGTGCTGCCATTAAGAGTATATGGTGTTGGGAGTTTGTCATTACGAACTCCCCAACTCCATAATGGCTACACTGAAAACTGTGAAGTTTGGTATTAAACTTCTCAGCACATTAAACCCACACTGATGCCAGTGTGGGATTTAATGTACAATGCGCATCAGAGGGCATCTTAGAGATGCCCCTGAAATTCGACCAACTTCTAGTGGACTGAGTGGCTGCTTAGGCTGCCACAAACAGGCATGTTTCTGGACCCCTGGGTCGAGAGCCTGCTGCTCTCGGGGGCCTGAAACAATGCACATCCTGGGAAGAGGTGCCAAGCTTCCTCCCCCAGGATGGGCAGGGTTCACGAAGGTGAACTTTCAAAGGCATGCTCTCTTTTGTGAGCCTCCCCAGACCATTTTCAGCTTTTAGCAACTGGTCCCTACTGATTTTACCCCCACTTTGGGCGGGAAAAACAAGTGAGGGAAATAGGTGTGCCCACCTCTGCCTATTCCACCCCTCAGGTGGGGAAGGCGAGGTGAAGCACAACTATGAATCTCCACCATCTTGAAGATGGGGAGATCCAACCAACCAGGGACAGGCTCCTGTCCCCCTCCCACAAGAGAGTGGCACGATAGGGGGTGTACCCACCCTAGGGAAGGGACCCTTTGGTCCCTGCCCTTACCCACCTGTAACGCCCCTAAATCTAGTATTTAGGGTGCACCCTGATTCTTGCTTCCTCATATCCAGCCTGATGACAAGAAGAAAAGAAGGACCCAACAGCCAGCTAACAAGAGGAAGATGCCCACTGACTTGGCCCCAGCCCTACTGGCCTGGCTCTCCTCTAACCTGCTCCTATGAAATCCCGGCGTGTCCTGCAGCCAGCAACCTCAGAAACCCCGGAAGACCTGCATGCTTTCACTTCCAAAGACTGCCTCTCCTGTGAACACCGGATGAGTTCAGCTGCAACCTCTGGCAGCAGCCAGGGACCGCAAATCCAGCCCACTCTGCACCCGCCAAACCCGGCCCGAGCTCGAGTGGAAAAACACCACGAGGAGGTCACCCCGGCGATCCTGACCCGAGATCTGGCAACCCCTGACCTGCCTCAAGCCCCCAGCTGACGCCTGCCGCCTAAATCCAGAAGGCCCCTTGACCGCGACCCGGAGCTTGTAAGAAGATCCAACCCCAAATGGCAGCCTTGCACCTGACACCCCACAGCCTTGTGTGCTAAAACCTACTGTGCCTAACCAACCCTTAACTTCCCAACTTACCTCTCCAAGTGGTGGTCGCACCCAGAAGTCCTTCGTCTCGCTGCTTGCAGTGCTTTTGCAAACCAAAGGTTCTTCATTGAAAATAACAGGGCACCCAACCTCAAAACAGTATTCTGCACCCGGGCGCCCAAGTGCCGCTGAGTGTGCACTTTTTGTGCTAATTTGTTACCCCCTTTTCCCTGACCTTAACCCTAGCAGCTTTGCTCCCACAACCCAGTGGCCTTTTTGCCTGCAGCCACCAACTGGAGATCCCTATCCCCCATTGGATAACATTGGGCCTCAACACTGTACCCGGCCGCCCTAGTGCCACTAAGGGTGCAACAACTGTGCATCACTGACCCTGGGGGACCCCTGAGTCTAACCCCAGAACTTTAACTCCCACAGTTGATTAAGTCAAGTCAAGTCAAGTCAAAGAATTTATATAGCGCACTACATACCCAGAGGGTCTCGAGGCGCTTAGGGAGGGGAGGAGGATTACTTGTCAAATATCCACGTTTTAAGTTGCTTTCTGAATGCTAGGTGGTTCTGGGTAAGGCGAAGGTAAGTGGGGAGTGAGTTCCATGTTTTAGCAGCCAGGTGTGAGAAGGATCTGCCTCCCATGGTGGTCTTGTTGATGCGAGGAACAGTGGCGAGGGCTTGGCTGGAAGAACGTAGTTGGCGGGAGGGGGTGTAGAAGGACAGTCGTGAGTTGAGGCATTCTGGTCCGATGTCGTAGAGTGATTTGTGTGCGTGGGTTAGCAGTCGGAAAGTGATCCTCTTATTGACGGGTAGCCAGTGGAGGTCTTTCAGGTGACCAGAGATGTGTTCGTTGCGCGGGATGTCTAATATGATCCTGGCTGAGGCGTTTTGGATTCGTTGTAGTTTCTTCTGGAGTTTAGCGGTAATACCTGCGTAGAGGGTGTTTCCGTAGTCCAGTCGGCTCGTGACTAGAGCATGGGTGACAGTTTTTCTGGTTTCGGTGGGGATCCAGCGAAATGTTTTTTTGAGCATGCGAAGAATGTTGAAGCAGGATGAGGATACGGCGCTGACTTGTCTGTTCATTGAGAGTGAAGAATCCAGGATAACGCCTAGGTTCCGTGCGTGGTCTGTCGGGATGGGTGCTTTTCCAAGGGCTTCCGGCCACCAGGAGTCGTACCATGCAGAGGGGGATGTACCTAAGATGAGGACTTCTGTTTTATCCGAGTTCAGTTTCAGACGGCTGTGTTTCATCCATTCGGCAACTTCTTTCATTCCTTCGTGTAGGTTACTCTTGGCGGTGCTGGGGTCATTGGTGAGAGAAAGGATTAGTTGAGTGTCATCCGCGTAAGAGATGATGTTGAGGTTGTGTTGGCGGGCGATGGCCGCGAGGGGGCTCATGTATACGTTGAAGAGGGTGGGACTGAGTGAGGATCCTTGTTGAACCGATAACCTGTTTTTCTTCCATAGGATAACATTGGCAATTTTCTTCCAAAAAGTTTCCAAGTGTGGAGTTTTCAAATCTAAAAATACTCTTTAAAAATCGCACAAATAACCAAAATGTATTTACGTACCGGTTTACAGGAAATGTCCCAGTGCTGAATCCAGGTATCCAGCACTGAGTAAGAAAAGTAACGTAAAAAGTAACTTGCTTGGACGCCGGGAAGTATGGCGGCGTAACCCTTTGCTCCTCCAGGCAACTACAGCATTCTGAATGCTGGGGGCTGCAATTTGGACATATTTCCCGACCTGAAAAGAGATTCAGGTATCTGAACACAATCCCGATCTGCGAGGCAAGTTTGAGACGACTCAGTCCTCGGAAGAATGAGGAATCGACTATTTTCATCTTGACCGCTGGCGAGTGCGAGACCGGGCGGAACCCGACGGCGGCTGGTGCTACTTGTCTGCCGGGGTGACTGAGACGCCGCGATCGCCGATCGAGGCAGTCCTTTCATGACACCGACTATGATTTCAAGGTCCCGGAACACAGCGATAATATCCTCTCCAGTAATGTGAGTAATGTGTGATCGTTGATATCCAACGCGCAACTACTGAAATAAATAAAAGAAAAACGGCGCGAAAACGTCTTTTCAAAATGGCGGCCTGATCGCTCCCGATGTATACACTGATTGCACTGATTGCAATCAACGGCTCACTCCTGTGGCTCAGGCTAGCGACACAGAGCGGACTGGCACAAGCAATGGAACAGTCAAGGCTCCCTGAGTTTTCTGAATGTAATGTCCCTTAGATGAGCGCAGCCACCGACCACACCGCACCGCAGATGCCATGGTGCTAGGCTGTTAAGCGAACGGAGCATTACCTGGTGACTTTGGCAATTGCAACTTAGGCACTCCCTCTATGCCATACCGCGCCCTCAACACCATGGGGATACGCTGAGAAACGATAATGGTAGCAACGTTTATGAAGCAACTAGGGCTTTGTCTGCGCACCGCTTAATGATCCATCCATTGCCTTCAAGTAGTATATGAGCAGGCATGGCAATAGTGAAGCAATGACTGTGTGTTGTTTGGACTAGAGCCTATACCATTTAGCGAAGGCTGTACGAGGCTGCCCCATCGAAGAGACCCCAGACGAGGTACTGTCTGATACGCCTGCTTACAAAATGGGGACCACTGAGGTACCACCCACATAGCTTAACGTGAGAAATGGGTAGTTGGTATATATATTGTTATAGTCTCGACATACTATCACAGCCTTGATCTAATACGATACAACTGCTCCCCTGGGTTGATTATCAAGATTGCAGTGTACCCCATGAATGAGAGGGGGCCAACAGTTCTCTGAATACAGCGCAGAACTCGACCAGAAAACCCCTGCTCTGCCAGGCACTAAACACAAATCTGCGCACTATAGTGTCTTTATGAGCAAAACTGACATTTTAGTGAGCTGCTAAACACTGAAGCGCTAGATAAGCACTAGTGGAATTGTGACCTGGAATCACGCAAGAGTGTCACAGGATTAACATCACCCTATCATCTGTCTTCAAAATGGGCGATAAAGAGAATGGGAAAACTTCCAAACGGCTGAAAGCTGACCCGCCAACACCGGTTTCCCCATTTAAAGGGAAAAAGGAATTTAGTGAAGCAATGGAAATTATTTTGAGCAGACTGGAAGAAGTTAAAGACCTGGCCAAATCCATCAAAGAGGAAGTAGTTGCGGTCAGACAAGATATCAGACATCAACTCTAGGCTGACAGAGTCTGAAAGTAGAATAAGCAAGTTGGAAGATACTGAGAACAAAACCTGCGGCGCCATTAAAATTCTCACCTTGAATTCTGACCACCTCTCAAGGAAAGTGGTGGAGTTGGAAGATAGAAACAGGAGAGGGAACCTAAGAATTTTTGGTATGCCAGAAAATTCAGAGGATTCTTCAGGCTCTTGCATAACCTTCCTCGAACAATGGTTTACACAGGCCACGAACCTCACCTTCACCCAGTCACTGGAGTTTGACCGTGCGCATAGAGTCCCGGGAAGAATAACAAAAGACCAGAAAGGTCCTAGAGCGATAGTATGTAAACCACTGAGATTCCAACATGCTGAACAAAGTCTTACATTTGTCCGCAAACACAACCATGTATTATGGAAGGGTCACAAAATATACATATCGCAGGACTTCAGTAAAGAAACTATGGATACCAGGAAAGCATTTCTTGCATTGAGACCGCAGCTGAAATCACTTGGCCACCAATATGGGTTCATCGGCCCTGCGAAATTTAAAGTAACAATCCAAGGTGTATCCCAGGTTTTCTCCGACCTACAAAAACTAGGACGACTGCTACATAACCAAGAGGATGGTCGTATGGAAGTTACCCCACCGGAACTAGCATGTGCGACAGCATCCGGCTATAAGTGATCACTCGCTACTGGAACCCTATAGTACATCCAACATAGCCTTTGTTCTGTTCTCATGTGATCTATTCACCACCTGACTGAGATCAAATGCGTAATTCCCATTGTCCGTCGACACCACCCTGTGTTATGTTGCTATATTTTTTGGTCATTGCTTGCTGATACCCAATCAATAGCGATGTATTATAACTTCAAGCTACTGTGGCTATATTGAGCTTCCAATTGCTGAGTAGTATAAGCACTCACCTTGGTGACATCAGGTATGGTTATTAGTTTTTACGTAGATACCTGGCTTGTTAAGGGTTTTGCTTTGGCCCGTCCATTGAGTGGTATTGACGGAAATTCTACAAGTCTCAAATGTAGTCGTTGAAGAGGTTCTACAAAATTTGATTAATTGTTTACATCCATGTTCAAAATTGCATTTGCAGTTCCTACAATGTATTGATCTGAGTAAGTTGCTTGGAGGCGGCCTCGCGGTCGTTCCTGAGTCGCCATGTTCTTCTTCTACAATTGGGGTGGGATGGGAGGGATGAGGGAGAGGGTGGTGGGGGGGAGAGGGTTCAGGGGTTGGGGAAGGGTTTGGTATATTTTGTTCTGTTTTCTTTTACACTGTCCATTTGGGTTTCTATTGTGTTTCTGGAATTTACTAGTGTTCTTGCCTATACTGAAACTAGTATTTGCACCTCACTGCAGCTGATCTATCCACAAGGAGTACACCTACCACTACTGTTCAGAATTTCCTACCGAATTGTTGGTAATGTGGCCTCATCAACAAAAAGCATGGTCATTGCCCTAGGCCTACTCTGGATTTCACTAGTTAAAAGGGAATGTCGATTAATAGGTACAATCTGTTCCTTCATATGGTATATCTGTGACACATGATGGCATCCTCCGTTGACACTCCTATAGGGACTACGAGAATAGGTAACCTTAAAGTACTCTCACTGAACGTGAAGGGCTTGAACCAGCCGGTTAAACAGCAGAAAATATTAGACTACCTTCGTAGACAAAAGGGGAACATAGCTTTGCTACAGGAAACTAAACTAGAAGCAAAAAATTTCCATACCTTACGGAATAAATTCTATACAGAAGTGTTGGGATCTGAGGCCATAACTAAGAAAAACGGTGTAGTAATATTGATAGCAAAAAAGGCCAAATTAGACGTAGTTTCCTCCACAATGGACACAAAAGGTAGATGGGTTACGGCGAAACTGATCAAGGACGATACTGAATTTTATATTCCATCTGTATATGCCTCTAACTCACACGAACCCTCCTTCTGGTCAGAACTCACAAAACAAATGGACACTATTCCGGACTCGGCGGTCCATATTCTGGCAGGCGATTTCAACCTCCCATTCGATCCTACCTTAGATAGGGACTCTAAATGTAATTTCCGTCCCAGTAAAGCCCATAAAGACTTCACTAGACTGTGCAGCAGATTTAACATGATAGACACATGGCGGTTACAAAATCCCGATGGCAGAGACTACTCTTTTTACTCCCCTCCACATGATTCATTCTCACAAATTGATTATTTATTCATCACTAGAAACGCGGTAGCCAGGATCGAGGACACAAGCATTGAGCCAAGGCTCGTTTCAGACCACTCATGCATCTCACTAACTATATCAAACGTTAAACCAATATTCCGTCAGACAATGTGGCGCCTTAACGATGCCATGCTGAATGACGAGAAACACAGAGACACCATAGGAGCCACTATTAAAGAGTACTTAACAATTAATAAAGAGGGTGACACCACTGACTCCATCAGGTGGGAAGCTCTAAAAAGTACCATAAGGGACCTCATCATAAAAATAACGTCCGCAGTAAACAAGAATCACAATGCTGCTTTATTGGAGCTAGAAAAAAATATCTCAAAACTCCAGAGTGAATACCTGAAAAATAGATCTGCTGAAACGCTCAATAACTTAACAAACCAGAAGTATGCCTACAACAAACTAATAAGTGAAAGAGCAGGAGTCTGGTTGGACAGAAGAAAACGGTTTAAAATTTGCGAATCAAATAAGGCAGGAAAGGGCTTAGCAGCCTACCTTAAATTAAAAATACAAAAAAACATAATCATCTCCTTGATAGATGACAAAGGTATGCCCAATTCGGACCCCCTTAAAATCCTATGAGAAATTATATGCCAAAAATAATAATGTGAAAAAGGAGAGGGTGGGAAACTACCTCAGTACATGTGAATTACCAACACTCACCAACACAGAACGTGAGACACTAAATAAGCCGATATCAGAGTCAGAGGTCACGTGTGCGATCAAGTCACTTAAATGTGGGAAAGCCCCCGGCCCTGACGGGTACACAGCGAAATTTTATAAATGTTTCTCCCAGACACTTACATCACCAATATTAAATATGTTCCATGAGATTGGCGAAACCGGAGAGGTGACAGGGACACTTGCTGAAGCGTTATATCCGTTATACCAAAAGAAGGGAAAGACCCTAAGCTTCCGAAGAACTATAGACCCATTTCGTTAATCAACTTAGACTGCAAGCTTCTGGCTTCAATATTGGCACAACGCATTCAGAAAGTCCTTCCATCTCTATTTCATCCCTCACAATAGGGCTTCCTAAAAAATAGGTTATCAAGCGATAACACTAGAATCCTGGCACATGTCATCGAGAAGGCAAAATTCCTTTCCACGCCTACTACGGCAATAACACTTGACGCAGAGAAGGCATTCGATAAAGTGGACTGGTCGTATTTGGAGGCTGTCCTGCACAAGTTTGAACTAGGTCCTTTTTTCACTAAAATGGTCATGTCATTGTATGCCTGTCCCTCGGCGAGAGTAAGGGCGGGAGGGGCTTTCTCCTCACCATTTAAATTACAGCAAGGGACTAGGCAAGGATGCCCCCTATCTCCTTCTTTATTCCTCTTGGCAATTGAGCTCTTCCTGTATCAAATCCGTAATAATAACATCCCAGGGATTCCATTTAACGATTGCATTATAAAGCTGACAGCTTACACGGATGATGTATTAGTTCTGTCTGAACAGGCTGATAAAGCAATACCTGCCTTGCTGTCCACGAGTGAGAAATTCTCTGACGTGTCCGGTTACTCCTTAAACAAAGATAAGACTGAGGTCAAACTATGAAATAATATGAGTGGCAAAGACATATTAGGTAACTCGGGGCTCACCTGGCAACCGAAGAGTTTCAAATGCTTGGACTTTGAAAAAGATCTAATGACAACACTAAAAATTAACGAAGAGCAACTCCTAAAGAAAGTAAATAAGCTCCTAGAGGGGTGGTCTCCAAAGTATTTATCGTGGTGGGGAAGAGCAGAGATACTGAAAATTATGGTCACTCCCCTAATTAATTACATGGCAAGCATGCTCCCTATGACTTTCTCAGAAGACTTTCTACAAACAAGCATTTACAATGCAATAGGTCTCGCGGCATTAAAGTTTGAGTTATTGGCATTGTGTATGACAATGCCAATAGTTATAACTTTCGTAAATGTGACTCCTATTGCATTTGGACTGCAATATGTGTTGAGAGTGAGTGAGTGAGTGAGTCAGTGAGTGAGAATGAGTGGTGAGTGAGAATGAGTGGGCGAGTTAGTGAGTGAGTGAGAGAGAGTGGGTGAGTTGGTCAGTGAGTCTGGACAGTGAGTAAGTGAGTTAGTGAGTGGGAGAGTCAGTCAGTGAGAGTCTGGTAGTGACAGTGAGTGAGAGAGTGGGAGAGTCTGTCAGTGATAGTGAGAGAATCAGTGCGAGTGAGAGTCAGTGTGAGTGAGAGTCAGTGTCAGTGTGAGTGAGAGTCAGTGTGAGTGAGAGTCAGTGTGAGTGAGAGTCAGTGTGAGTGAGAGTCAGTGTGAGTGAGAGTCAGTGTGAGTGAGAGTCAGTGTGAGTGAGAGTCAGTGTGAGTGAGAGTCAGTGTGAGTGAGAGTCAGTGTGAGTGAGAGTCAGTGTGAGTGAGAGTCAGTGTGAGTGAGAGTCAGTGTGAGTGAGAGAGTTAGTGTAAGTGAGTCAGTGAGAGTGAGAGTTAGTGTAAGTAAGAGTGTCAGTGAGAGAGTGAGAGTTAGTGTAAGTAAGAGTGTCAGTGAGAGAGTGAGAGTTAGTGTAAGTAAGAGTGTCAGTGAGAGAGTGAGAGTTTGTGATCGTGTTAGAGAGAGTGTGAGAGAGGGAGAGTATGTGAGAGTGTGATAGTTAGTCACTACCTAATTGAAGTTCTGGGATGGAAGTGTATTTTAAATTGAGAAAGTCAACTAGACAGACCTTTGTTTATGAGAACTGTATGAGGGAAGCACAATTTTAATGGAGTTTTCAAGGACATTAGCGCCTGTTGATGGTGCATACCCTGGATAGAAAATCCCAGGATGGTGACGCTACCTTGACGAGGTATCCCAAGATGGCAGTATGGCCTGTGTACGGTTTATTTATTTATTTATTTTTAGAGTTTTATATAGCGCGAACAAGATCTTTGCAGATATCAGAGCGCTTTACAGAAACAGTAGGTAGGAAAACAAACTTTTGAAAACAGTGTAATATACGGTAGGGAGTGAGTTGCAAAGTAGGGTAGTACTCGCACAAGAGTATGCACACTAATAACAATCTAGAAGCAATAATATTGAAGCCGTGCAATGACGATTCGAGTAGGATTATAGCACCCCAGAGGGTGAGTAAACACACTGTTGAGAACAGAATAATAGGCAGTAGTGAATGGATTGCAAGTTAGTAAGGCACTCAGGTCACAGTGTACAGCCCTAGTAAACAATCTGGAAACAAATATTAAGGCATCCGTGCTATGATTTTGGTCCAGTAGCAGTCGTATAAGAGTCTAATATAGATAAGCAATCAGGTAGCCGGTAGACTAGGAGCCCTATACTGTCATTGATCCAGTAGCAATAGGGTTCAGGTGAACTTAGCCATAAGGATGGCTTTTACCTCTTTCTTGAAAAGTACAGAGGAGGGGATAAGCCTAGTTTCTGGCGGGAGTGCATTCCAGATCCTGGGTGCCATTCCTGAGAAGGAGCGTTTGTATGTTTTTTCCTTCCGGAATCTGCGAGGTTTCAGGAGGAGATTCTTTGTGCTTCTGTTGGATCTTGAGCCTCCTGATATAGTCAGTTTGTGAGTGAGGTAGTTGGGTGCCTTGTGGTGTACGGCCGAATGTGTCATACAGGCAATTTTCAGCTGTACTCTGGCTTCAAACGGCAGCCAGTTCAGGGCTTTTAGGTCAGGGGATATGTGCAAGTGTTTTCTTGAACCAGTGATGAGCCTTGCGGCCGCGTTCAAGGAGGCTCCCAAGATGGTGCTAATAGGGATGCCGTACCAAGGCGGCACTTCTGTGTTGGGATAACACAGGATTGGGGCAGCTCCTGGTTGTTGTACCCCAAGACTGTAACACTTACTGGTTCTGGTGCCTCGTATGGCCTTTAAAATACACTGCTTAATTAAAGTGCATTTCTAAATGCAGCACACACATTCAAAGGGTCGTTTGGCGCTAGAAACGTGGAGGGTGACAATAAACCAATCACACCAATAGAACTCTTTTACCATCCTATGTGCAGCTATGATGTAAAGATTTGCCCAAGATGGCACGGTATTTAGCACTTGAATGGGAGAAAGATGCAAACACCCGCCTCTACTCTGAAGCACAGTGCACCCCGCCTAAAGCTGTTGGAACATTCTGGGCTTGCGCAGAGTTCCACGTGGCCTGCCCTGGCCTGTTTTTTCACAGTTGGATTCCACGTGCAGATAGCCATACAAGAAAGAGAACACAAGGAACATAAAATTTAAAGTTGCATTAATCTTACCTCCGAGTCTATCGAACGTCCGGGTGTTTGAAAACCTGAGCAAGCTTGGTGCAGGGCAAATTTAAAGCAGCAGCATCCTAAATGCCCCCGGAAGCCCGCCGCGGCCGCCCCGGAAGTCAGGCACGGTCGCCTGTGACGGTGGCGGGGCCACGTCCAGACCGGAAGAGGAGGCAGGCGGAGTCGATGCGTCTCGCGGCCCGGGGCTCCTGTGAGCGGTGTAGAGCCCCGGGGCAGGAGGTTGGGCGCCGCGTGCTGAGAGCAGAGTCCCCGACATTGGCCAGGTAAGTTCCAAAAGGTTGGGGGGGCTTGGTGCACTTGTGTGTGTGTATGCTCGTGTGTGTATGTATGTGTGCGACGATGACGGCGGGGGAGGGGGGGCCTCGGTGCACTTGTGAGTGTGCGCGTGTGTGTATGTGTGAGGGGGGGTGTCTCTGTATGTATGTATGTGCGTGCGTGCATGGGCGCGTGTGTGTGTGTCTGTGTGTGTGTATGCGCATGCGTGTGTGGTGCTTGAGCTTCCCAGGAGACAGCGCCTGGCCACAGCGCGCGTTCCAGTTTCAAATCGCCTCCAAGGCGATGCGCGCGGCCGGCACTGTCTCCTGGGAAGCACAGTCGGCAACAATAGATCTCTAGCGAGACACAGCGCTGACGCGCTGTGTTTTCGCTACGAGACCTAAAAATGGACAAATTATTCAGTACATTCCTATGGCAGGGAAAGAAACCCAAAGTGTCAATGAAAAAACTACAACTACCTAAGATAAAAGGCGGCCTGGGTCTTCCCAACTTTAAGAATTATCAATCAGCTTTTTTGTGCAAACAAGGGGCATGTTGGTTTAACGAAGAGTCAAGTTATATACCACTATGGATTGAAATAGAGAGCTCCATCATAGGCAAAGCCCCTCTTCCAGTGATACTCACCATGGACCTGTCACACCTTACACACTCCAAGTACATCCTCCTTAACACTAGGAGAGCGCTCCTTAGACTTGACCAAACCCACAATACTGGCCTCCAGATAACACAAGCATTTGCAATGCAATAGGTCTCGCATTATTAAAGTTAGAGCTATTGGCATTGCCTTTTATTTATGTTTTTGCTTTTAAAACATAAATAAAAGGCATTGTCATTTACAATGCTAATAGCTTAAACTTTCCCAAAAGTGAGACCTATTGCATTGCAAATGCTTGTTTAAAGGACGCCCCAGACACTTCTTCCCCAACCTACCAACCTTCAGCGATAGGACAAAACTGCAACCTTATCGCCCTGCACACACATGCCATTGCTTTAGGTCCAGCAGAGATTAAACACGCCAGTTTAATTCCCATCTTTATAGGTCTACTCCAATGCGGTTGTGTGAGCAGTATGCACTGTCACAGACTATTATAGAGTCAAGGCAGTTGGAATGCATCGTGATGGGGCACTCTCCAACCCTTCCCTGCATGGGCGCACGCACTGGAGCAGCCCTCCTGGATAGGATTATGTTATGCCAAGATTCTGGGTGCATAGGTTTAGAGGATGGAGGTGATGAGATCCTTTTTCTTCTGACCCTAGATAAGAGGTGCAGTGGTGGGGAGTGCACTTAAGGCATGCCGTGTGGAGTCTGGGAGGCCACTGAGCAGGAATTACCTCCATCAGAGGGAAAACAAGCTCTTCAATCGCTTTCTGTAGGAAATAACTTCCCTTTCTGTAGCAGAGAGATCTGGTACAAGGCGAGGGGCTGTTCTCGGAGTGAATCCAGGGGACTTGGCATCAGTGAAAGTGGTCTCAAATCCGCTGGGGTCTACAGCAGACGTTCACACCAAGGTCGCATCTGGCAGAGAGCCGCTGCTTCACCCAGACAGGGGATTGGGCTATTTGGGTCAAAAATCCCAACTGCCAACACCATCGCCACAGCAACTCTACCATACTGCAGGGAAGGCGAGCCAGAGCACCCCGTCCTGCTGCAGGCAGACAAACTGCACCCGTCTGCGGAAAGGAAACCCTGCACTGCCACCCCCAGGCGGGCCTTGCAAGATGCACAGGCAAGACCAGCTCATACATCACACATGCTACATGACAGGACGCAAGTACCAAATAGTGCGGGTTACATTTTTTCACACGTTTGAGTCCACAGATTTGGTTAGGTCATGCCGTCCATAGAAAGAGGATGTAGGTTGCCACTCACACTGCAGGGCGCCCCACAGAAGGGCTGGGGAGCGCCGGAGGGTCCTTGCCCGAGAGCAGGGTTCCTACTCTACACACAGGCGAGGTACAGCTCCCTCGCAAAGGCAGGGCAGAGAGCACTGCACGGCCTCCGTTCTCAGGCCCGGTCATGTGACGTCTCTGGTATTTACTTTACACGAACCCAGGCTTCCGAGGAAGGGCTGGGCTCACCATTGCTCCCGCGGGGGAGCGTCTTCCGAGGCAAAGAACAGTATCTTCTGGCCGGGATACATTGAGAGCCAACTGGACCGCGGCGGGCGAGCGGCCATTCACCCTGCGGACCTTAAACACGGCCATAAATACACCGGAGAAGAGCAAAGGCAGCCCCGACACTGAAAGAGTGCCGCCATGCACACACTGCAGACAGACACGCACACACGGCACATAGCACCACACGCAGCCGATGGACACCACACACAGCAAACTGACACACACCCCACAGCAGACAGACACACAGAGGAGAGATACACACAAGAGACCAGCCACGCACACAGCAAAAACACAGCAGCCACACACCGCAGGCAGAAAGGAGACAAGACACAGCAGACAAAAGAGACACTGCAGACAGACAACGCACATAAAGGATACACGTCACAGAGCATCCAAAACAGACATGCCGCACGCACACAGCAGACAAACACACCGCACACACAAAACAGCAGACAAAACAGACATGCCACACACCGAAGAAATCAGACCCCCCCCCAACACTGAAAGAGTGCTGCTGTGTGTGTGTGTACACACACACACACACAGCAGACACACATTAGAGACATTCTGCCCATGAGTTGGACGGATCATGCTCTTATCAAATTTTATGTTACCTGTACAAAAACTAGAAAGCTGAATATAAACGTTCTACCAGAATTTTTGTACAGAGACTGGAAAGCTCTGGAAAAACTGAGTTCCACCACTACTGTCTTCAATGTGGAAGATAGCTTCTCCCCTACCAACTCGGTTGAAAACAACTACAGAGCCTTTAGCATGAGGATAGTATCCACCACGGACTCTATTGCCCCACTAAAACGCTGTAAACCTAAAGGCAGAGCACCTGCTCCATGGTATAACGACTCTCTGAAAACTCTCAAACTAGCCTGCAAACAGGCTGAGAGGAAGTGGAGACAAGGTTATTGCGACACTAAGAAAACCATCTGGAAAAATAAGCTCCAAGAATACAAATCGGCCATCACAGAGAGCAAATCGACCTATTACTGCTCCACTATAGTTAACGCAGCTAATAGCTCTAAAAGCATATTCCAGATCCTTGATCACCTCATCCACCCAGACTGCGCTAAGAAAACCATTCCCCCTTCACAGACCCTCTGCGACAATCTCGCACAGTTCTTTACGGACAAAATTGAGACCATTATTAACAATCTGGCAACTCCCCCATCGCAAAATAATCCGAATTCCCCCAGAGTCGACACTACCAACCTTGATCCACCGAGCCCAGGCTGCCTACCTAGGGAAGGTCTACAGGCTTTCCCCCATATCCCCGAAGATGATTTCGAGAGACTGGCACACGGAATCACCTCTGGGTCCCCCCTGGACCCACTGCCCCCTAAAACCTGGAAAGCGTGTGGAACCGAATTATTCCACACCCTCCGGAGGATATGTAACCAATCTCTGTGCTGTGGACTCGTCCCCACCCCCTGGAAGCAAGCACTCATCACCCCGTTGCTGAAAAAACCCTCCTTGAACCCAGAGTGTCTTTCCAACTTTCGACCTATATCGCTTCTACCCTTTCCAGCGAAAGTGGTGGAACGCTGGGTGAGCTCCTGTCTATCGACACATCTTGAGCAGAGTCACGTTCTGGACGACTTCCAATTCGGATTTCGACCAGCCCATGGCACCGAAACAGCAGTGCTTACAGCCATGGAAGAACTTCGTATGCGTGCAGACAGGGGCCACGCAGTGGCCTTGATCCTATTGGACCTGTCTGCCGCATTCAATACGGTTAACCACGTGATTCTGCTAAAGAGGCTGGGAGAGGCGGGGGTCGACGGCACTGCCCTGCTCTGGTTCCATTCATACCTCAGAGATAGGAAACAGGCTGTATCCCTCCCCCCTTTTCAATCTGCCTTTTCCCCAGTCCCTCACGGTGTACCCCAGGGTTCGTCCATCAGTCCGATCCTTTTTAACGTTTACTTAAAACCACTGGTCACTTTAATCAAAACCCACAGAATGAAAACAGTAAACTACGCGGACGACACCCAGCTCATCCTTTCATGGGAGGGGGAAGACTCAATCCCCATGGAAGCATTCCATGACTGCCTAAGAGACACAGCCGGTTGGCTGCACTTGAATTCCCTGCAATTCAACTCCTCTAAAACCGAGGTCCTGTTCTGTCCCGGAAGCCGAATCCTTCGCCCATTTCCGGTGGAATTCTGGCCCCCGGAAAACCCAGATAAACCACAGCCGGTTACCAGTGTCCGCAATCTGGGCGTTATGCTCAATAACAACCTTAGCATGGAAACGCAGGTAACTAAAACAGTCTCCACCTGCTCGGCCCTTCTGCGCTCTTTACGTAAAATCTTGCCACTACTTCCCGCCCGAGCACTGATAGTCAGGTGTACTATTCTTAGTCGCCTTGACTACTGTAATGCTCTCCTGCTCGAGTCCCCAGCTGTACTATTGGACAGACTCCAAAGAGTCCAGTCGGCGGCAGCCAAATTGGCCCTTGGTTGGACCAGGAGATCCTCTGCCACAGCAGCCTTAGCCGAGCTACACTGGCTTCCTCTGAAGCAACAAATAGCTTTTAAGGCTCTCTGTTTGGTCTTCAAGGCATTACACGGATCGGGCCCTAGATCCCTACAACAAATGTTTTCCTGGTACATCCCCACCAGAAATCTACGATCCGCTACAGCCTGCCTTGTGACGGTACCCAGATTTAACAAGGTAAGGACCGGGGGAAGATCTTTCAGAGTGGCTGCTGCTAAGCTTTGGAATAGTCTGCCCGCCGACATTCGTCAAATTCCACAGCTCTTGCCATTCAGAAAGCGAATCAAAACGTGGCTCTTCCCCTAGTTTTTCCCCGCCACGTCTATCCCCCTAAAAGTCTCCCACTGCTTCCAGCTTAGGAGTAAGCTCTCAGCGCCAGGATACCTGCCAGGTGACAGCTGCGCTCTACAAGTGTTTTAAACAAATAAATAAATAAATAAATAAACACGCATCAAGGTATTCGGAGCAAAGGCATCCGGGCGACACCACACACACACACACACACTCACACTCACACTCACACTCACACTCACACTCTCACTCTCACTCTCACTCTCACTCTCACTCTCACTCTCACTCTCACTCTCACTCACAATCACACACTCACACTCCCCAAGTATGCACACATCAGATATTGCCCCCAAATACTTCAAACACCTCCAGCATTGACTATGTATCATGTGCTTTAAATAAAAAATGTCCTAATGCTACTGGCCCTTGTGCACCTACCTTGAGTTCACCTCCCAACTATACATGGCATCGCCTTCAGAGCTTTCCTGGTACAACTCCTATGAGTCTACAAAACTAAAAGTTCATTTTGATTAATAAAGGCGTGAGTAAAAAGAAAAATAAATGAGTGACCATGAAAAAAGAGAAGGCAGAAGAGAAGTGGGGGGAGGGGAGAAGACAACACATGTTGACGCACTGCGCCTACGTGCTTACAGTGGCCTATACAGACCCCCCAGGATAGAGTGGCATGGATTAGCAAATTTAGCGGCACAAATATGGAAATTTAGCAGCATTTTTGCGGCCCTTTATTTTACTCATAATCATTCATTTTCGGCCTTAAATCAATGGAAACTGTTTTAGCAGAGTATTCCACTTTGAATAGGCAACCTGGGATATGGAACAGAGGAAGCCAAATCGGGAATCTCTTGCTGAAAAATATAAAAGGAATGTCCCTAACACGCTTTTAGGTTATGAGTGATATTGCCGCTATATTCTTACTTGGGACGGTGTTGAGCAGTTAAAATGAAAGTCAGATTTCCTGAAACTTTTTAACCAGTTGTCTTTTGGCGGACCGGTTGCCAGTAGAGGTTTGCGATGGAGTAGTTAATTGAGGCTCTGCTGTCAGAAACCAGGGGGTGAACGAGGTGCGGGAAACTTGAGTCAGGCAGCAGGAAACCCACCTAGTTTGGAGGAGTTTCCAATTTCTGACCTACGATGGCCTTAGTGTTTTGCACAAATAAATAGGAAATAGCATGTCGTACAATATAATAGGACACTGCACCACATTTCTTGCTTTTTGGTTTTCCTCACATTTTTGCTCCCTCAAACCATGTGTGGAAATTCCATGAATGAAGGCTGTATTAACTGGGCATGTGTTATACTAAAATGTGTAGAAATATAAATAAACAACTGTTTTAGCACAATCACAGCATTCTAAACAAGAAGGTGGTCTTCTCTCTCGCCTCTTCTCCATCTCTCTTTTCACTTTCTGCCTATATCTGGTCCTCAGTTTCTCCCCTGCTCTTTAGTATCTCTCTCACCTTCTCCTAAGTACAGTTTTCTCTCTCTTCACATTTGGGAATCGATTTTACACAGTACTGTCCCACCTCTCCTCTCCATTTCCTCCACCCTGTACGCCATTTTCCTCTGTCTCTCACGTCTCCATCCGCATTGAACTATTCAATTCCCTCTTCTTTTCTATATCAATTCTTTTTGTTTCCCCTGTAAATGTATTTTGCGTCTCTTCTCGTTTAAACTTTTTTCCTCACTCTGTTCTTTGTGCGCAACCCCCCACTCCTTTCTCGAAACATCTCCATTCTTTTCTCCCTGCCACTAACTACTTTGTTCTACCTCTTTCAGTTTTCTTCACATTACGATTGCAACATTACCTTTGCTTGGGGTCTCATGCGGAGCACATACCATTTCCGAGTCTTTCCTCCTGCTCTGAGTCTCTTCAGAGATCCAGGGTCGGACTGGCCAATGATAGGTCAATCGTGCAGTGCCTTGTGGGCTAATCTGACAGATCAGTGTATGGGCAGGTTTATGGAGCCGTTTGTGGGCCTGTTTTATGGCTAGGTGGCCTGTTTTTTTATTGTTGATTTCCCTGATATTGCCAAACACAGTCCCTGCTGAAAACACAGAAGCATGCAGTCTCCCATCCCTTGCAAATTCCCATAGTGACTGTCTTCACAGGTTCAAGATGGGCCTGATTTGCAATTGTGTGCCATTTTCTTTTAGCTATTGGTTTCGTTAATTTTGGTGCCTGGACAAATGTTTGCCCCAGCAGAGCTCAGAAGGTCACCGACTCACTCCTTGCTCCTCTGGCAGTCTGTAGAGCTCAATGTGTCGTTAAGCACCCCCTTCGCCCTGGATGTCTCTGTAGATACGGTTCCAGCCCAGAGTGCCCTCCAGGCCACGGCCTGGAACGGGTTCAGTCACTCGGTGGCATCCAGCCAAAGGCCACTGTAACGGGAGGGATAGCGCATGGGAGGCAGAAGCGGCATGGCTGTCGTCAAAGAAAGCACCTGGCTTGGGCTGGAGACTGCCAACGGCAAGTTAGTTCAGAAGCAGGTGGGAGCCAAGCAGGTAAAAAGTGGACGTCATTAGCGCATCTCATTTCTGCATTCTGACCTCCGCTCAGCCTATCCCTTCAGGCGCTTGCAGGTGGGCATGATTACGTCAAAAATTACTGCCTTAATATTTGTGTGATATTTCTGCACCAAACATGTTCTCATTGTAGGCAGTGGGCTCCTGCCCATGCCTTGAGTACATCACGTAAAACTGTGGTGGCAGTGTCCTGTAGCAGAAAACCGAACTGCATTCCAGAAGTGATTTTGCGGCCACTTTTGTGAAAATTGCAGCATTTTTATAAAAGTGCCGATTTCGCGGCAAATCGCGAAATCCTGGAGGGTCTGCCTATATATCCAAAGCGACACAGTGAAATCCTATCTTTTTCTATATCCAGCTTTGTTTAACAATTATGAAGTTATTGGTATTAATTGGATTAGATTCTCGGTCTGTTCCCTTCCCTGAAGTCTATATATCTCCTTCCCCACATCACTTTCAGCATGGCAGGAATCTTAAACTAGACAGTAGCCCTAAAATCTTTAAGCTCTCCCATATTCTGCCCTAACGGTCACTGGCGTGATGCTGTAATTCTGCCTACATCTGACCTTAACTGATAAGAGAGTTGTGAGAAAGCTCCCTTGCCTTTAAAGCTGCAGAAAGGATAAGCTTCTTGATGGAGTAAGTCTGAAAATTGACCAATATCTTACTAAGTGTTTTACAGTTGGGATTAAACTTGAAAGGGTCTTTATGTGTCTGATTAATCCCCCCCCCCCCCCCCCCCCCAAACTGATATCTGGTGTGTCCTTCAGCATGCCTTCCTTTAGAACTTTGATAACAAAAATATTTAAGTCGGTCCGTTCAGCTTATTCTGGAACATTTATGATTCTCAAATTATTCCTCCTAGACTGGATATCTAGTTTGTCCATATTGTCCCTCGATTGTTCTACAGCCCCAGTTCATCAATTTCTTGTGTATTTTTAGATGGTCCAAGACGTGCCTGAACTATCCTTTCTTCCAATAATTTTGTGTGTTTTGCAAGATCATCCAGTTTTGCCCCCAGTGCCTAACTAACCCCCTGAATCAGACTTCAATTATTCTCAGAAATCTCAAAATGTTGCATGATCTCTGACTTCAAGTGTCTAAGAAGCTTCTCTGCTGTGGTGCTATCTTTACAAGATGGCTTATTATCTTACAGTTGAGCCCCCCTCTCTATTACCAAAAGCTGTGGACCCCTGGGGCCTGAATGATGAGCCTGAGATGCTTCTAAGACCCATGGTGACGTCTGCATCCAGTACTTCAAACCTATTCCTTACTGGAAGAGTTGAAAGTGCTGACTGTTTTCAGAAGGTCACCTACGTTGACTACCGGTGGCTAGATCATCCTTGGTCTTTAGGGTATCATCTAAAGTTGTACCAGCTTAATAATCCTCCCACTGCATTGGGCTTTTAAAAGAATTTAGAGCGGGAGTATGCTTCTTTTGAAAGACTTGTGGCCACAGTTCAGGCCCTAAATCTTTCAAAAGTCCCTGGCTTGGGTTAAGCTTTCAAAATGTTCTGTGCCTGTTTTCTATTCGGTCAGACTTTAGTCACTACTGACTGGTCACAGCACTAGTCCGAAATGGCTGCTGGGGCCTTCTGCCTAGTAGACCTAAGTGGTACCTATGTTTAGATGTGAGTGGTGCCAATTGTGCCACCTCAGCCCTACTGGTGTTGTCTCCATTCTTATCTCTGACACGGAGGAACATCGTCGGACACCGACTGGAGCATTGCCTTCCAGGCCAGAGACTGAGCCCAATTCTTCTGGGCTAGGACTCGAGGAGCTGTGGAAGGGCCACTGTAAACTGAAGATTGCTAGCTTTGTGGCACAAACATGAACTTGTGTGAGGATTTGACAGGCTGGATACCTATCCAGATAATAACATGTTTTCTCCCCTCCCGGGAACAGAGGAGCGAGCATCGTTTTCAATGGTGGTGGGGAGGGTGGCAGAGGTCCTGGGCCTTAGCCTGGACTCAGTGGCAGTCAAGATGCGTGTCTTGACAGAAGTGATTCAACCTGGAGTGTCCACCTCTGAATAGTTTCTCCCGGTGTAATGAAGGTCTGACTGACTTCCTGCAGGGGCTCCTGTGAACAAAACGATTGCCTGTTGCCATGCCCTATCCCAGGGGAACCCGACTTCCTCACACAACACCCTAGCCACGAGAGGTTGGTGGTCCAAGCCACCACTTCCCTCGTAAATCCTGGCGTATTCCCAACCACACCAATGGATCGGGAATTCAAGAGGCTGGACAACTTATGCATGTAGCCTGGCACTGCGGTTTGTGAATGCTGAACACATTTTGGGCCGCTATTCCCACCCTCTGGGGGATACAGTTGCGTAGGTGCAGCCAATGGTCCAAGAAGAGGACAGGGCTGTACTCGGGAGATTGACAGTCATGTTCACGATCGTATGTGTACTTGACACCACTGACTCACTAGGTAGGGCAGTTTCATCGACCGTGGCCGTACGATGCCACGCTGGGTTGAGGATGACTGGCTCTTCTTGGGATGTACAAGCATCGCTTATGGACATGCCTTTTGATGGTTCCTGTCTCTTCAGAGACCATGCACATTTAGCGCTGGAGCATTTTAAGGACAGTAGGGATCCGTCCAGGTCCTTGTGCCTTTCCATGGCCCCTAGTCACCCCCAAACCGCCTTTCTTGGTCATGGAAGGGGCTTCCAGCCACATCTATACCCTCCCAGCCACCACGGCGTGCAAGCTTACCAGCATCTGCATGGCCGAGGATGCAGCACTCAGACTCTGTGAGTCCAGCAACCAGAGGTCGGGCCTTTCTACCACTCCCCAGGCAGCCTCCAAACTCTACAGTCTGCCCTCTTACCACCATGGGCACCAAGTGGGGAAAGGATCTGCCATTACTTCCCCCACTGGCTGTCTACCACGTCAGAACAATGAGTTTTGTAAATAGTCTGAAGGGCCTACACCCTCCCCTTCAAGACTACCTCTCCCTCCCTGCTGCCACCTTGCAACAGAATTATGGACAACCACCTATCCCTTCTCCGCCAGGAAGTGACAGCTCTCTTGGCCAAGGAAGCCATAGAGAGAATGGCAACGCCAGAAATAGTTCATGGTTGCTATTCCCACTATTTTTCTGATGCCCAAGAAAGACGGAGGCCTTCGTCCTATTCTAGACCTGCACCCTCTCAATTTCTTACTGAAGAAGAAGTTCAAAAAGTGCACACTCGCTTAGTTCTTGCCTACCCTGGACCCCAAAGACTGAATGGTAGCGTTGGACTTGCAGGACACACATTTCCACATTCTGGTTCTGCTTGTCCACAGATGTTACTTGCAGTTCACAGGGGGTCAGGAGCATTTTCAGTTTGCTGTGCTCCCTATTGGCCTTACAAGCACCCCTCATGTGTTCATCAAGATGATGGCGGTGATTGCAGCTTATCTGCGGAGATCGGGGCCCCCATCTTCCCATATCTCGACAACTGGCTGTTGAAGGCGGGCTCGCCCCAGGCTATCGTCTCCCTCTTCCAAAGTAGGGCGGGTTGATTGCATGTGCTGGGGTTCACAATCAATGTGTTGAAGTCAAATCTAACCCCCTCTCAGATGTTCCCTTTCATCGAAGATGTTCCGGATACAGTACATTTCTGGGCACGTCAACCCGACCAATGCGACCAAGGTATTCAGGCTATGATACTGATGTGTCCGCTTCTATCCTGGATTTCAGTGAGATGGACTCTCAGGCTGCTGGGCCGCATGGCTGCCTGCATCCTGCTTGTGAGACATGCCCACTGGCATATGCGGGCTCTGGAATGGGACATGAAGTTCCAGTAGGTGCAGAATCAGGGGAATCTCTACATCATGGTCCAGATCTCGGAGGGAACTGTGAAAGATCGGCAATGGTGGTTAACAAACCGCGATTGGGTCCTCTGCCAACCCCTTTCCATCCCCAATCAAAACTGACTGTTGTGACAGATGCGTCACTCCAGGGATGCGGCGGCCAACTGTTAGAGATCAGAAGCCTCTTGCCTGCGACGGAATTCGGACTCCACATCAACCAATAGGAGCTCTGGGCGATCTGGCTGACATTGAAAGCCTTGCTACCCTCCAAGGGATAGCTTGTACAAGTGTTCACGAAGAACACCACCAGCATGTGGTACTGCAACAAACAGGGTGTGGTGTGGTTGTGGACCCTTTGTCAAGAGAACCTGTGTCTCTGGACATGGCTGTAACGTCAGACCATATAGCTGGTTGTTCAACACCTGGTGGGCACTCTGCACTCCATGGCTGACAAACTAAGCCGAAGATGCCTAGCAGATCATGAATGGTGTCTCCATTTGGTGGTGGTCAAGGTATTTTTCAGCAGTGGGGAGAGCCTTGGTTAGATTTGTTTGCCACCGAAGAGAACATGCAATGTCAGCAGTTCTGCACGCTGGAGTTTCAAAGGCTGCTGTGTCTTGGAGTCGTTTTTCATTGCTAGTGGAGCTCCTGCCTCCTGTACGTCTTTCAACCCATACCACTCCTGCCCATAGTTCTCAAGAAGATCAGGAACGACCTGGCCCAAGTTATCCTTGTGGCTTTGGGCTGGGCACAGAGGCTGCTATCCCGAGCTGTTGAGCATGGCCATCAGTCCACCGATCAGGCTGCCTCTTCAGGAGTATCTTCTGTTATATCAGCAGGGGAGGGTCCTTCATCCGAACCTGTCAACGCTCTGCTTTCTTGTGTGGATATTGAGTGGCAACAGTTGACAGCATTCGACCTTCCTCCTGAAGTCTGCAACCTTATCTTGGCAGCCAGGTGTCCCTCCACCAAGAGGGTATACACCTGCCCTTGGTGAAAAGTTGTGGCATATTGGACGAAAAGACAGATCTATCCCTTTTCTACCCCCCTTTCTCATGTTCTTCTCTTCATTCTTTCTCTTTCCCAACAAGGCTCTGCTCTGGCCACTCTCAAAGTTTATCTTTGTGCTATTATCTTTTCTGTGGTTGTCTGACCAGCAATCCCTCTTCAAATCCCCTATTATAAATAGATTTTTCAAAGGTTTGTAACATTTATTTCCACCTTCTCCTTTCGTTATTGAGTGGGATCTCAATCTTGTCTTCACTTTCCTTATGTGGTCTCCTTTTGAGCCTTTGCATAATTACCCTCTCATGCTTCTTACCATCAAGACTGCCTTCCACGTGACTGTTACATCTGTCTGGATGGTCAGCGAGCATCAGGCTTTGTCATCCAAGCCTCTATGCTTAAACATCAAACTGGTGCTTTGTACAAAAGCTTCCTTGCTACCGAAAGTGGTCACTCCGTTTAACATGGGCCAATCCATCACTCTGCTTACTTTTTACGCTCTGCTTCATTCCTCCAAGGAAGAAGAGTGACTGCACTGTCTGGACCCAAAGAGAGTGTTGTCGTTCTACCTTGACCGCACACAAGAGTTCCAGGGGGGATGACCAACTCTTTGTGGGATATGTCGGAGTGAAGAAAGGATGGGCTATGTAGGAGCAGACCATATCCTGATGCTAAGTATAAAGAGCTGCTACGCTGTGGCCAAAAATCAACCCTCTGACTGTGTGCGTGCTCATTCCACCAGCTCTAAAGCTGCAACCATTGCATTACCCCATAGAGTTCTGGTCTTGAATATCTGCCAGACAGCAACATGGTCCTCTTTGCACACATTAACAAAATACTACTGCCTGGACAGTCTGGTCCTTGGGATGGGCACTTTGCCCGTTTGATCCTGCAGTACTTCCTTGTATGAAATTGGTCTGTAGACCCACTTCCAAGGAGGTTTTGCTTGAGTATCTATTCAAAAGGTAAGCAATCTGCAACTAGAAGTCTCTATAAGATGAACAAGTTACTTACCTTCAGTAATGCCTTATCTGGTAGAGACTGTATCCAACCGAAGATTCATTACTGACCCACCAACCCATCCGTCCCGCTCTGCGAAAGGACAGGGCTATTCCCCTTTCAGAGCCCTAGTTTTCCAAACCAGGGGTCAGTGTTCTTCATGGTTCCGCGCTCCTGGCGAGGAAAGTCACGAAAGGAAACGGACGTCAGCAGGCTGGGTTGGCACCTGTATAGGCATCGTACATGTCACTTCTGGTACGGACGCCGACTGGTGGAGATGAACGACACCACTTACTGGCGTGCATGGATACCGCTTCAGAAAAATATCCAGATCCAGACTGACATCTGGAGCTAAATCAAAAGGTAAGAAATCTGCAGCTAGATAGTCTCTACCAGATACAGCATTAGCAAAGGTAAGTAACTTGTTAATTGCACCAAATCCCATCTGGTGGAGGATCTGCTTTTTGTAGTGTTTTCTGGGGTAGAGAAAGGCAAGGTAGTGCAAAAAATGACTCTGTTCGAGGTAGACAGACTTCTGCATTAAGATCTGCTACACATTCACTAAAAAGCAGTTTTGCAGAAGGGCTGAAAGCCCATTCCACCAGGGCTAAGTTTACCAACTCTGCATTGGCATGCGGTGTCCCTGTTCATGACTTCTGCCGAGCTGCGACATGGGTGCTGGTGTAGATGTTCACATAGCTCCACTGCTAGGTCAGACATAAGGACATTTTGCCCCTTTGGTCCTACAGGACTGTCTGGTCTGAGTCAATGCCAAAGACACTCAAACCTCTACTTTGGGGAGGTACTGCTTTATACTACAGATGAGGAATTTGTGGTTAGATGTATTCATCTGAAGAAAAAGTTACTTACCTTAGGTAATTCTCTTTGTTGTTGTTAGTCTAACCACAGATTTCTCATTGCCACCACACCGCCACATTCTGTGGCGTGGCGTCCTCTTCATATCTAAAAGGGTCCAGAGTTATGAATCTGTACACTGGTACCAGCCATTCACGGTAGATGTTAATCTTTTAATAGGTTTACAGGGTATTAAAGTTGGTAAGACAACTCGAGGTGATTATCTGATAGTGAAACTATGTTATGGTTGGCAAGCGCATCCTTGAGGGTATTCTGGCCCATCCTCCCAGGGATAGAGTGACTAACGTGGCTTTTATGAACGGTGGTCCCGTACAAACTACCCGAAATGCTCCATGTGGTCACTGGTGTATTGTTTTGTTGAACGCTATTGTTTTGTCTTGAAGGAGAAGGACTGATTTAAGTTTAAAAGATTGAGACTCCAATCCTCTGTGTTGTAATTTCTACTGAGATCCTCTACTACCTGAAAGATGCTTCAAAAGCAGACCATAGAGGGAATCTGTAGAGGCAATCTCCAGTAGATGTGTGTTACTACCCTTTTATAATGTTCTTTGCAATGGATATGTTAGTCTCCTGCACACTACTTGCAATCCTCCCAGCTCCACTGTTAAGAAACATTTTTTTCTGTTTACGTTCATTGTCCTTGGGCTCCATCCTTAATGTCCTCTGGGGTGCATGGGAAACTGGGATGAAACTGAACATCCCTGTCGATAAGATGCATGTGAAAGTGTGAGACTCTAGTCAGGATGCCTTTGGTGCCACCTGGCCATTGTGGCAGGTCATAGCTTCAAACTTTTCTGGTTTCGTTTTGACACTTTCAGAAGGGCTTTCTTTAAGCATTATGCTTGAGCTGTCCTGTACATCAGAAATATTTCCACAATTCAGTTGTTTAGCCATAGACTAGGAGGGTGCCTGATAATGATTAGGTGTATACGCTGTTTATCTTTAATCTACTGCATTCCAGATTTAACTTGCCAGTATTGTTCTTTTCACTACCTGTCCATGATTAAATCTCATATCCTTTTTTTTTTAGTGCATCCATGTATATATTCAAAGTCTTACGAGGGGGTGTAACAGAAGTACCCAGTGGAAAAAGAGTGAAAGCAGAAGCCAACCAAGTAAGTGTGACTCTTGTTCAATCTTGAATTGCTTTGGTAAGTTGTGGGTATGGCTGAAGTTGAGTGGTGCAGGCTATAAGTATGTTTTACAAACTCACAATGTTCTATCGTCGTCTGCTGTTCTTGTGCCCTTCTCTACTGATGGATACTTCAAACTGCAGAGTTTTCACGTTGTGAATAGCCCAGGCATCAGCCTGGACAAGAGAAACTTTAAAAGCAGTGCTTCTGCAAGTCAGTAGATGGTGTAGTGAAACTCTGCATCAACTCCATTCCGCTCTAGAAGTGAAGAACAGAGATGCTTATATGCATCACACATGTGTGCTGACGTCAGTTACTTCCTTTACACTCCCTCAGAGGTGGATTTAGAGCTCCACTTCTCCTACCCTCTGGGAAGAGATTATATTGATCCTTAAAACCGCAAGGTTTAAACCTTGTAGTGACAGTCACAAACAGACGTCTGTGGCTGATCCCTATGAGGTGTGCCTTTGATGCTTGGGTTCATGAACGACTCCATAATTTCCAATGACTTTGCTTAGATGACTCCAAAATTCATCTAAGAACACGAAGACTAGCTCTACGTGGCAAAGCACCACCAAAATCTACCCAGGTTCTACTCCAGGTCAAAGTCAGGAGTGTTGATACACACCCAAGGTTGTTTCTGTGGCATACCATCATCCCCGCCAAAATCTTTGGATAATCCAGTCTTAGTGAACTCTGCCCCTTCCCGCCACTCATTCTCTAGAGGAGTGAGGGTATTGTGCCTCACTGTGTTGTTCCCTTTCCCCAGAGATGCTGATCCCATCCTTCGTGCCAATGTCCCCCTAGTTCCCAGGTCTGCTGGTGTGACACTACAGCAGTTTGAAGCTATTTGAGAGGACATACTGCACATCCTCTGCACCCTTCTGGCTCCATCTGGCTTGCCTTTAAGCCCCAAGGATCCGCAGAAGCCTCCACTCTGATTACTGCCTGCGCAACCATCCTCTGTGCTGTCTGTGCCCATGACACATTGCAGTCTGTGTCAGTCTCTCAAACTTGGGCACCTGAGGGGGAGAGTTGCAACCCATCGTAGTCTCCAAGTCTGAGCAGACTCCGTCTCAACCCTGCCCAAGCGCACATTGAGATTTTGATGTGGTGTGGCTGCCGTCCACTAACAGAGTGAACTCTAACACCTTCCTGACTCTCCCTCCTGACAGGAAGCTCATACATATCAAAACATTTGGTAAACAGATGATTTTCTTGTCCAACCGTGCTTTGAAGTCCATCACTGCCAGTTGCCTCCTTGGACGCTACAGTGACACACTATGGGACATGCTTGGTGAGATCATGCCGTTATTCTCAGAGGACCTATGAGCTTCTTTGACCCAAAATATTTAAGATGGCCAGGATGCAGCTAAGTTTATCATCCTCTCTGGCCTAATAGCCAGGCACTATATGGGAAGAGCTGTAGGAATGAGCGTAGTGCTCGGGCGCTACACATGAATGAGATCAACAAGTTTCTTTGGGGGCATCCAGTTGTCATTGATCGACATACCCTTCGACGGCTCATGTCAAGTTAGTGAGGCCTATTAATTTCAGTTGGTAATCCCCTAACATATCCCACCTTTTAGGGGATTTGCAAGGGGATTTGTGTATCAACAGCATAAGGCCCTTCTGTTTGCCCAACAGGCCACCCAACCTTTTCAGGGTCCGTGCTGCAAACTTTACAAACAGTCAGGCCATGAGGGGTAGTGTATGTCCAAATCCCCCACCTCTCCAGCCACAGCATCTTTAATGTGGCACACTACACCTGGTAGTAGGCCAGATCTGTCTCTTTTTCCAAGGGGGCAAAGCATTACATTCCAACAAACAGTTCCTGCGCTGCCATTTATTTTTCAAACCATTGCACCTGCCACCTACTTCAGAGGAGCTTTATCTGTTTTGCAACAGGAGGTGAAGTCTCCTTTGGTCAAAGGTACCGATAAAAGGGTACTAGCCTTGAAAGTGGGGACTGTATGTTACTGCTGTTACTTCCTTGTGCTGAAGGACAGGGGCGTTCGTCTTATTCCAGATTTTCACCCTGTCAATGCCTTCCTGCGCAACAACAAATTCAAAATGCTCGTGTTGACCCAGGTTCTTTCTGCCCTGGATTCCAGAGATTGTTTGGTGGCGTTGGAGCTGCAGAATGTTTTTCTTTTCACTTCCCAGTCCTTCAGGATCGCAAGCACTACCTGCAGCTCAAGGTGGGCCGCAAGCAGTTTGTTTGCTGTGCTCCCTTTTGGCTCACCAGTGCCCCTCAGGTGTTCACAATAGAGATTGCTGTAGTTGCTGCAAATCTTCTGAGGTTAGGGTGTTCACAATAGAGATTGCTGTAAATGCTGCAAATCTTCTGAGGTTTTGGAAACCAGTCCGGAGACCAGTCCACCCCACCCACCTCCGAACTAAAACCCCCCTCCAACAACCTTTGCGCCTGGAACCCAATCACCACTGAAGACACCATCCGCCTGATGAACTCCATCCACTCAGGATCGCCAACCGACCCATGTCCCCACCTCATTTTCACACAAGCAGACTCCATTATCGCACCCCATCTCCGAGACGTCATCAACTGCTCCCTCAACTCAGCTACCTTCCCGGAAAGCTGGAAACATGCCGAACTCAGCGCCCTCCTGAAGAAACCCACAGCAGACCCCACTGAACTTAAGAACTACTGCCCCATCTCGCTCCTCCCATTTCCTGCCAAAGTCATTGAGAACGATTCAGAAAAGGGGGTGGTGATGAACAGAGTGTCTGAATTAAGCAGACCACTCTTACCCAGTCCAAAGATCAGGGCTTGATCCATCACCGTTATTTATCTCACTGCACCATCCCAGCTCAGAACCTGGCTATATGCAAATCAGTCTGTCCCTGGCCCAGTGCATCATGGGAACAGGGCAGACTAAACTACCAAGCCAATTCTTCACCAGAAAGGAGACAAGCTACCGGGGACCGGTTTCTGGCATTTCAGCCGTCTTCGGCCCGGCTTGCTTGAATCCTGATGGTGCAGTGAGAAAGGGACTCATGTCTGAGTATACCCTGCCACACCTATAGTGGCCTAAAAACGATTCAGAAAAGGGGGTGGTGATGAACAGAGTGTCTTGCTCATTGCACCATCAGGATTCAAGCAAGCCGGGCCGACGACAGCTGAAATGCCAGAAGGTCCCCAGAAGCTTGTTTCCTTCCCAGTATAAGAATTGGCTTGGTAGTTTGGTTTGCCCTGTTCCCATCATGCACTGGGCCAGGGACAGACTGATTTGCATATAGCCAGGTTCTGAGCTGGGATGGTGCAGTGAGATAAATAACGGTGATGGATCAAGCCCTGATCTTTGGACTGGGTAAGAGTGGTCTGCTTAATTCAGACACTCTGTTCATCACCACCCCCATTTCTGAATCATTTTGTCCACCATAAGCGTGGAAGGGTATACTCAGATGTGAGTCCCTTGCTCATTGCACCATCAGGATTCAAGCAAGCCGGGCCGACGACAGCTGAAATGCCAGAAGGTCCCCGGAAGCTTGTTTCCTTCCCAGTATAAGAATTGGCTTGGTATTTTGGTTTGCCCTGTTCCCATCATGCACTGGGACAGGAACAGACTAATTTGCATGTAGCCAGGTTCTGAGCTGGGATGGTGCAGTGAGCTAAAAAACGGTGATGGATCAAGCCCCGATCTTTGGACTGGGTAAGAGTGGTCTGCTTAATTCAGGCACTCTGTTCATCACCACCCCCTTTTCTGAATCAAAGTCATTGAGAAAGCCGTCAACAGTCAGCTCGCCGCCTTCCTCGAATCCAACAAATCCCTCAACCCTTCACAGTCCGGCTTCCGAGCCAAACACAGCACCGAAACCGCCCTCATCGCAGTAACAGACGACATTCGAACACTACTGGACAACGGAGAAACAGCTGCCCTCATCCTACTTGACCTCTCCGCAGCATTCGACACAGTCTGTCATAGCACCCTTATACAACGCATCAGCAACGTCGGAATACAAGGAAAAGCATTGGACTGGATCATCTCGTTCCTCGCCGGAAGAACCCAGAGAGTCCGCCTCCCCCCGTTTAGATCAGAGGCCTCCGAAGTGATCTGCGGAGTACCACAAGGATCATCACTCAGTCCCACACTGTTCAACGTATACATGAGTCCCCTCGCATCCATCGCGAGCCAACACAACCTCAACATCGTCTCCTACGCAGACGACACCAAGCTTATCCTCTCCCTCACGAAAAGACCCAAACACCGCCAAAACCAACCTACACGAAGGGATGAAAGAAGTAGCCGAGTGGATGAAGAACAGCCGTTTAAAACTGAACTCGGACAAAACGGAAGTCCTCATCTTAGGATCATCCCCCGACGCCTGGGACGACTCATGGTGGCCAGCGGCCCTGGGAAACGCACCCATACCAACGGACCACGCACGTAACCTGGGCTTCATCCTGGACTTCTCCCTCTCGATGACCAGACAAGTCAACGCCGTCTCATCATCATGCTTCAACATACTACGTATGCTCAAAAAAATCTTCAGTTGGATCCCCACCGAAACAAAGACGGTCACCCACGCACTGGTCACAAGCCGACTGGACTACGGAAACACCCTTTACGCCGGAACCACAGCTAAACTACAGAAAAAACTCCAACGCATCCAAAACGCATCAGCCAGACTCATACTAGACATCCCCCGCCAAGCTCACATTTCCGGTCACCTGAAAGACCTCCACTGGCTCCCCGTCAACAAGAGAATAACGTTCCGTCTCCTCACCCACGCACACAAAGCCCTCTACGACCTAGGACCCGAATGCCTCAACACGCGCCTGTCCTTTTACACCCCCACCCGCCAACTACGATCGTCCAATCAAGCCCTCACCGCAATTCCACGCATCCATAGATCCACCATGGGGGGAAGATCCTTCTCCTACTTAGCGGCCATAACCTGGAATTCTCTCCCCACCCACCTCCGCCTTACACAGAACCACCTCTCCTTCAGAAAACAACTAAAAACTTGGATATTTGATAAGTAAAGTACCCCCCTCCCTCAAGCGCCTTGAGACCCTCTGGGTGAGTAGTGCGCTATACAAATGTTTAACTTGAACTTGAGGGCTATAAGTCTTCTGCTACCTCGACGACCATCTGTTTAAGGGGGGCATACCACAGTTAATCACAGACCTGCTCCAGACAATGGTGAACCCCCTAACATGCTTGGGGTTCTCCCTCAGCCTACCGAAATGACACCTGACTCCTGCACAGAGACTCACCTTCATCGTAGCCATCTGAATACTTTGTGCTTTCCTACTTTTCCACCAGAATAACGAGTTCAGAACGTGCTGGTTATAGCTCAGCCTCAATCCTGAATTTGTCTGTGAGGATTGCTCTGAGGCTTCTTTGCCTGTATGCCAACGAGGCCTAATGTCCTATGTGGGTTTCACTTCTGTAGTCTTCAGTGAGCCCGGCACAATGGGAACCTGCCTGATACCATCCAGGTTTTGGAGGAGACTGCAAAAGATTTGCAATGGTGGATGCTGGACCGCAATTAGACTAGCTGCAGACTCCTCTCCTGCTCCACCCAGATGGCAGTGACTGACACATTGCTACTGTGTTGGAGAGGCCATCTGGGAGAGTTGGAGATCAGGGGACTCTAGTCTCCAGTGAAGACCCGCTTCCACATCAGTTTAGTGGAGTTTATTTATTTATTTATTTGAAAGTGGGTGATTTGCTTAGTGTTCAAGGCCTTCCTTCCCATCATCAAGGGGGAAGTTAGTGCAGGTTCTTACAGACAACACCAATGCCATGTGGTACTGCAACAAGCAGTGCAGAGTGGCATCCTGGGTCCTATGCCAACAGGCCCTATGCCTTTGGAACTAGCTGAATTGTCTGGTCATTTCTCCGGTTGCTCACCACCTAGCAGGATCTTTAATCGCCAGAGCAGACTAACTCTGTTGCCATCTGCTAGTGGATCACTAATGGCAGTTTCACTCGGAGGTGGCACAGGGAGTCTTCCAGCAACTGGGAGAACCATGGCTCAATTTTCTAGCCAATGCCCAGAACGCACAATATCAACACTTTTGCGAGCTGGAATCCCAAGAAGGCTCTCTCTTGGAGACGCATCCTGCCTGAAGTGGCACTCTGGACTCTTATAATCCTTCCCGGCGCTGTCTTGCCAGCCCTGAGTTTTGAGAGGATCAATCATCCTAGAGGATCTGGATTGGGCCTGCAGAGTCTGGTGTCTGGAACATCTGAGCATTTATCCTCTGATCAGGCTGCCACTTTGGGAGGATCGTCTGTCACAGCAGCAGGACTGGGTCTTGCACTGGGCCTGCACAACCTGCTCCTCCATGTGTGGAGATTGATCTGCTCCAGTTAATATCTTTTGACCTTCCTTCTAAAGTCGTTGACGTTATCCTGGCAGCATGGCACCCTTCCACAAAAGTGAAGTATGACGGCTGGGAAACCTTTGTGGTTGGTTACAGTCCCCGCTATATCAAAAGAGGGGGGCTAGGAACCCAGAAATGTCAAGCATACAAGCTCCCCACCAGGCTGTGTCGATCCAAAGATCCTATAAAAGAAAATGTAACAGAAAAGTGGTTGATGGTCAACTGAGAAACAAGACTGGAAATCTGATTGCTCAGGAGCAGTGGCCCTCACACCCCCAGATGGTTGTCCTGCTTCATCATATGGCAGGTCCGTGTTGGGCCGGCACTGCAATGCCCAGCAGGTCTCTCGTGTTGTCTCTTTCCCCACCTCAAACCCACTTCCCAAGTTTTTTTTATTTTCTCCCCAAAAACTAGCTCAGCACGGTTTTAAAGTGCATTAGGACTACATGAAAAAGTGCATCACAATTTTAATTTACTAATCCATCACTGATTTGTAAATAAAAAAGGAAAAACTGAAAAAGGTAAAATTTAAACAAAGGTCATTGTCATGAGCGAGTCCATGTGACAATGACATTTATTTCAAGAAAAAAGGCTCTTAAGGTCTTCAGAGTCTACGTATGTCAAATCTGGATGTGTGTACCAGATGTTGGTGAAAGAGGGTATTCATAGCATGGTTTCTGAGAATGAATTATCACGAATATTAGAAACCACAAACCATTTGCAGCATGGAACAAACAGATTGATAATAATATTCTTCTTCTTTTATATGTATTTTCATTTTACTCACCAGAGACTTAAAACCATCCACTGTATTGGTGCCATTTCCCCTAAATTGGTATCCTATTTAGAGTATTTCCTTTGATTTGTCTGCAACTTTCTCAACCAGCTACTTCTATTATTTTCATACAGGTTTCCTGCGTTGGCAACCTCGACCTATCTCGTGTGACTGGTGTGTACCGCGACGCATTGACGGGGTTCATGTCCAAGAGAAAGAGTGCCCTCACTGGAGCCATGTTTATCGATCTCTTTCACCGTTTTCCGGTGAGTGTTGAATGTAATCGCACAGCCTTTTCTGGAGATGTGATTTCTTAAACTCAGAGACAAATGCAGCACAATTATTCTTTCAAGTGTATGATTTTGGCCTTCGGATTACTTTTTTGTTACCTGTCCCATTATTTACTATAGTGTGTTCCTTCCTATAGACTAAAGGTCACACTAATGTGACTTGTTGCTATATTGTTTAGTTGGAAAAACAAGATAAATCAAAAACAATAGACTTTTTACCCCAGTCGCTAGACACATTGCCACTGTGACTATGGTGAATGAGAAACCCCAGAACCTTGTGAACGGGCAACACTACCAGGCTGCTGAGCGTGCCATATGATAATATGAATGGCAGAAATGTATTTACAGATGCAGAAACAATTGCATAATGAAACATGCAATGTATGATAGACTGAACTATAATGCAGTCCATGCTTTGTTTTGATTCCCAACCATGTGACCCTGCAATCTACCCTTTTCTCTTCTACTTTCGCTATTTGCTTATGGAGTCTCAAATTCGCCAGTGCAGAGGTTAATTGAAAAGTGACTGAGCATACACGCCCTTGTAATAAGGGAAATTGACAGCTTGTACCAGTGCTATGTTTAAATGAAGAGTGCCAAAGCAACCCTTGCTGATCATGTACATCCTGGTGAGAAGAGAAATGACATATTCCATAATCAAACGTAGGACGTTATTGTGACTTTGGAGGCTGAGAAGCGGGCTGCCATTCCAGCACCCAAAGGCGCCCGCACACCGCCTGCCAGATTAGAAGTTTAATTCTGGTCTGGCCGGCGGTGCCTTTCTGAGGCTCATTTCTGATAGATACATCTGCCAGTGGAATTCCTCACCTTGTGAATATACCCTGCGCAGCAGCCAATCGGAAACTTTTGTAGCTCTCCACGCCGGCGAGGTCATGGACGACGTCACAGAGCGTACAACTCCGCTCGCGACCCCACTGACGTCACTGGATCCATAATAGGGCCTTGTCGTCGTGATGACGTCAGTTCCGCCCTTTTTTCCGTGCCCCCAAGGCACACGGACGGACCGACATAAACAGTAAAAGTATACATAGTACACAGCATTCAAAACAGCACACACTGTGAAATCAATGCAATATGCATGAACATATAAATACATCCATAAAATTATTATTATTTTTTTTAAATATACACTTAGCAGGTATAGACGAGTTGACAACGGGGAGGCGGGTTGGTCAGTGAGGAATCCACCTGTAAACTCCGGCATAAAGGTGATTTACATGTATAGACCATAGAACGCCATACCAGACTAGTGCTCACAATTGAGGTGTATCGGCTAGTACCGAAATACCAGTACACTTGATGAGCGGTTCAGCGAGGGGTGGCCTTGGCACAATCTAGTTGTGAAGCAGGTCCTAATATTCAAGCGAATAATGACTATATCCACATATAAGACTGACCGGGTTGCATCAGTTGTGTTCATTAAAATATTTTATTTCAAACCACAGAACTTGCAATTCAGACGTTCTCTTTTGGAACAAGAGTAGTACAAGCTAATCGGGAAACAAAATAACCTGTAGTTTGTTATTAGCAAACCACCCAAACAACTTGACAGCATGTGCGTTGAAATAACGCCCCCCCCACCCCCCACCCCCCGTATCTTGCTATTGATTTCGGGCTGGTAAATTCTGCCCTGCCCCTAACTGCGTCACAATAGAGATTTGAAAATGGTCAACTGATTAAGGGAGTCTGAAAGGGTTTCGTTTTAGGGCTGACGCCTGAAATGTTTCAATTGGCTAGACTAGAGCTACTTAAGGTAATTGATGGGATGTGTGCTTCATTAGCATAACGCTTGGTTTATGGGTGTTCTAGAAGATATTTCTGTGGGATTTGTATGTTGTAGTTCCATTTTATTGCGGAAGCAGGACAGCCAGTGCACTGCGTTGCCAGGAGTTGGCACTGGGGCGTTGGTTGTGGCCGGTTGATTTGTTTCTTTGGGGGTGGTGAGATTGCGGAACTGCACCAGAAGTTCTTGGTAGCAATTCAACATTCATACCGTTTTTAGAGTGGGATGATTACTCAGTACCCATCGATTTCTCAAGTTGATGGTAAATCTTTAGCACTTCCTCCAGATATAAGTGTACTTTCCTTTGCCAACCGTAAGCCAGGCTGTTAGTGGCAGGCATGGAATTAATTGATGTTTGATGTTCAGGCCTCAAATACTTCTAGGAAGTCTGTGTTCGTTTTACAAAACCAGCTTTCAGATTGTCCCTTGTTTTAGGCTGGTGCCTGTCTGGAGCTCTTGAGTGAATGGCTGTGTAATCTGTCAGTGTCTGAAAGCTGCCCCTGCTGACTGAGTGTGGAATATCTTCTTGGCAAAAGGGGTTAGGGACATGCAGTGGGGAGACTGGTGCTGCCTACTCAACTACCTCATTTGGTTTCATGTAACTGGCAGGCTGCACACGGCCAACATTGTCCACAGTAGAACCCCCATGCACGGTGTAGACTGGACCACTGTTAGTGTTGACACGTGTAAACTGTTGACTAGATCATTCAGTGGCCAGCACTCCATCTGAGTGGCATTTAACTTGGCCATCACTCCCTTTGAGCGGCTCATGCTTCGGGCCATTCCTTGAGTGTCAGTTTACAAGTCATTACTTTGTGTTGTGATTCAAGATCGTGACTTTGGACTCTCTGGTGCCACCGTCTGCAAGTTAGGTTTTCAGAAGCAGTAATGTCCAATGCCGAGTTAAGCTATCCTGGCTGAAGACGGCTGATAGCCAGAAACCGGTCCTAGGATGCTTGATTCTGGTCTAGGAAAGACATGGCTTGGCAGTTCGGGCTGGACTGTTCCCATGAGGCACAGTGTCAAGGCTGATTTGCATATGGCCATGTCTGAACTGGGGTGATGTGGAGTGCAGATCTCTGTACTGGGGTGAATGTATGACATTGTTCTGCATTCTATCCATCAACTGTTGTTTTAGTATTTAGCAGTAGTAGCAGCACATCTCAGAAGACAACATATCCATGTCTTCCCATACTTAGACGATTGGCTCATAAAAGCCAAGTCTTTCAACCTGTGTGTTCAACACACATCTCAAACAATTCAGACACTGCACAACTTGGTGCTAACAATAAACCACCCCAAGTCACATCTATAGCCCTCTCATGTACATCAATACCTAGGGGCTACTGGAGTTCTGGACTTTTTGGTTCCGTCCAGAGGTGTCAGGGAACAACACCCGAAGACCCCGGAGTTCCACCTGTCTTGTGCACAAATAAACAGAAACACGGGCTTCTCGATGGTGGCGTCAAAGACCAAAGGTTTATTACTGCAGGGACACAGAAGTCACAGAAACTACGCATGGGCAGTGTCTAGGAGCCTGTTCGATTTGTACAAAGAGGGTTGCTCCTTATATACTGTTAATTGGGCTTCAGGCAAATTCTTCACATGTTAGTACATTCCCAAACCTTTGTGTCCTAAACAATAAATATTTGGCGTTGCACAGGAATCGTCGACAATATCTGATGTCAAAACATTACGAACGAGGGGTTCCCACTTTTTCCATCATAATCTCATGTCAACTTTCCATTCAAGACCCGGACCGCCTCATCGTAATTTTCGTTACCTCCCCCTAATAAAGGCCCAGAAGGAAAGGAGCAGAGCCAGGTGCAGAAGATAGAAAAGCAGGATAAGGGATGTTTGTGGGTCGTAAATGGGCAAGGCTACCAGCTTCGGCCGCCTAATCATGATCAGAACAACGACCACAAGAACCAGTATAGCAGGACTGGCCTCGGGCAGAGGAGGCAGCCTTTGTCGAGTCATGCAGCTACAGCGTGTTCTGTTCCAAGGTGCACGTGTCACTAAAGAGGTGAATCACCGGCTAAGGCTACGTGTCCTTAATCGAAATGAAGTGATCAAAGGTTATTGCGTATGTGAGGGCAAGAAACACAAAATGGCTGCCATGATCTAAGATGGATGCCATGGGTAGATCAGAAATGCGTTCCCTACAGGAGTACTCTTGCTCGTAGCGTAGCGAAAACACCAGGATATGCTAAATGGATCATTTGCGGTTCGCTGATACCAATATTATGTATTTCCGACAATATTGAAAACACGGGTTCAAATCGTCACGGAACCTCAGACCCTCCTTTTGCCCTTACATAGGCAATGACTCAGTCTATGTCAGAGTCTAATTCTATGCTCATCAGGTCAATGACATGTTGTTGTATCATCATCCTTTCTCGTGCCTTTTCTCCAAACGCAGGTGGTTTACTGAAACAAGTCGCAGCACAGAGACTACACAGAGCTGGACCACACTGGATAATCAGGCAACACGAGAACAGGAATACTAAGATGACACCAATGACCATCAGAACCTTCCATCCCCACGCTGATATCAGAGTCCAAAACCACTCCATGAAGGACCAGTTTCCCTTGTCTACGTGTATAGAGTCGGAAATCTTGTGTAGCTTAGAGATCGCCTCATAGACTGTTGGAGCATTATTGGGGATAAAGACACAGCAGCTCGATTGGATCATTCTGCATACCCCACCCCGATCTGCAAGTATTACGTCTAGAACCATACGGTTCTGCAACGTCATGAGTCTATCCGCCTGAAGCTCAGCTGTCAAATTGCTAAGGGCACCAGCAGTTTCGGTAATAGTAGATTCAACTACCCGTGTTAGCTGACGTATGTTTCTACTATTGGCCATAGGCCCCCAGAACAGAAGGAAGCCTTTGAAGAAGTCTCCAGCTTCCTGACCAGCGGTGTCTTCCTTGCTGAAAACACCTCTTGCTACTCTGATTTTGTGGTAGTCAGAAGAAGCAGTGTATGTTGGAGGCAACAGTCGAGCAATATAACATGAACCTGAAAAGTCAGCAGGCAACCATGTATACGCTCTGTCTTGACAGATGAAGTAGGTACCCCTAGCAGTAAGGAAAGCAGGGGAAGAGTTGGACGGAAACACGTAAGTCTCTACGCACTCACTCCTCCCTAGCTGAGCTCTCGGATTTCTCCCATTACCTTGCAAACAGACCTGACCTCGGTGAGGTACGACCCAGATTGGAGTGGAGCTTTTCCGTTTGCTTTCTCCCAAACTAAGGCGATACTCTGAAGAATTCCAACTCAAATATACTCGCAATTCGTCTCTAGGGTAAGATGGAGTATTATTGACGTCCTTGATCATGTCAATAATTCCCTGGACTAGAGCTTTGTTGGCAGAATTATATTTAGTGGAACGTGGTGGACGCGGAGGATAGGTTTCAAGGGCATAAGCAAAGATGGTTTGAAGGGCCTGAAATGATCCATTATAGCTAAAAGGCAAAACCAGGTAAGGAATGCCTTTATCCATAGTGTGGGGCATCAAGCCACACACCCAGCAGTCTGTAGTGTTAACTACTAGTTGGTGTTGGTGCAAGAGCTGTACAAAAGTGTTATTAATGAATTCTGAGCGTCGAGCTTGCTCATGTTCAGGAAACGAGTGAAAAGAGTGTATGGAAGAAACAGTAGAAGAAGCAGGATCAAGGGGAGGTACTGTAGTGACTGGCACAAAGATCAAACTCATACCAAAGACGATTCCACCCACCAACGTTATCAAAACAATCAAGAATGTAATGGCACATTGTATCAGAAAGCATTTGCTGTGAAGAATTCTGTAAAGTCTGTTTCTGCGAACATAAATCACATTTTCTCGTTGCAGCGCAGGAAGCTCCATCTTCTACAATCCGCTCGCGACCACTGATGATGTGTACGTAGATGAAAATGCCTCTATCAGCCCTGGGAGTTCCCAGAACCAACAGAAAGATCGACCTTGTGTCTGACCCCCGCAGATTCAACTAGGTACACAGCCACGACCCTACGGCTACCCAGACGGCAAGGCAATTTTTAAAAACAATAAAATAATAGCAAACTTCCTGGCTGAAGGCAAAAGTTCAAAATTTCAAATATCACAATAGGCAGTTTCCTGCTTTATTTGTCCATATTACGAGATCGTAAGTTGTATCTTAGTTTTGCAGGAACCGTTTGATCAGGAAACAGTGTGTTGTCAATAGAGTTTGCAATGTTCAAGTTCGCAGATGGCAAAGTTTCTTCTGATGCAGAGGGCAAGTGTTCAGGAGTCAAAGAAGTAGTTTCAGGAAGAGAGTCAGTTATCAATTCGGCATCGCTGAAAGGGATAAACTTGGGTGTTTGCTCGAATTCAGAGGCACCAATTCCCTTCTTCACCCAGTTGTCGTAAGGAAGTGGCAGGGGCACTCGTTTGACATGAGTTGCATGTATCCAGTGCTTGCGTCCAGCCACACGAACGGCAGTTCTTGTTGCAAGCAGCACCTGGAAGGGGCCGACAAACTTGGGCTGAAGGTTCTTTGTCCTCGTAAAATTTCGGACCACAACGTGGTCGCCGGGTTTCAGCTGATGACCTGGACTCTCCGGAGGCTTTGGCAATGCATCGAAAACCTGTTGGTGAATAAGACTCAATTTAGCAGTCAAGTCGTAAAGGTAATCAATCAACATTGGATATTCTAGAGAACAAAATTCTTTCGGCCTAGGCACTCCCCAAACATTAGCGGGACGCCCAAAAACTATTTCGTAAGGACTAAGCCCTACTCTAGAATGTACAGTCGCTCTCGTCGATAACAAAGCCAAGGGTAGTGCGTCTGGCCAGGATAAACCCGTGGATGCCTGTATTTTAGCAAGTTTTAGTTTGAGGGTGCCATTGTAACCCTCAACCAAACCAGCAGACTGGGGATGGTTTGCACTGTGAAACTTCTGTTTGATGCCCAAACCGGCACACACGCTCTGCATAACTTTCCCTATAAACTCACTTCCGTTATCTGACCATACAATCCGTGGCATTCCATACCTAGGGAAATATTCTTTGAGAAGAATTTTGGCAGTTGATAGGGCAGTATTGTCCTTTAGTGGATATGCTTCGATCCATCTGGAAAATGCACAGACTACCACCAGGACGTATTTTAGATTATTACAACGATCCATGTGTATGAAATCTAGCTGAATTACCTCAAAGGGGCAGGAAGGAGGAGCGAAGTGACCAGCAGGAGTTGGGGTTCCCTTGCCAGGATTATGCATCAGGCATACCATACAATTTTTCACCACTCTCTCTGCACATTTACTAATCCCATCATTCTTCCAGACCGGGGCCAACATTTTACAGATTCCTTTAGAACTTATGTGCGCTACTCCATGCGCCATTGTCACCACTGCAAGCACATACGCATCAGGCAACATCCAACGCTGTTGTTCCGACAAGTCAATCCAACACCCACTCGAGTCCAATTTACCCGTACTCTCTTTCCATGCACGTTTTTCCTCCTCAGTTGCCTCTTTCTGAATCTCTTTCACACTTTCCACTGTATCCTCACACATTCCAGACTCGGAAATCCATCTTGCAGATGTTGCAACATACATTCTACTCATCATATTTCTAGCTGTCTGTTTAGCAGTCTCATCAGCAAAAGCATTCCCACGACCAACATCATCCGTGATTGCTTTATGCGCACTGCATTTCACAATCGCAACTTCAGTCGGCAAGGTTAGAGATTCCAACAAGTCGTTAACTAACTGACCATGTTGAATCTTAGTCCCATGGGACGTAATGAAACCTCTTTCTTTCCACAAACGGCCAAAATTATGGGCCACGCCAAACGCGTACTGACTATCTGTGAACACATTCACTCTCTTTCCCTTAGCTAAAACACACGCTCTTGTTAGAGCGATTAACTCTGCTGCTTGGGCAGAATTCTGACTCACTCTTGCAGTCTCCACAATCGTACTTAAAGTCGTTACTGCATAAGCAGCAGTCACATCACCATTCTCCAATTTAAAACATGACCCATCAACATACAACGTGCCATCGGGATCTGACAATGGAGTGTCTTTTAAATCAATACGTCCTTTTGTCTCTTCCTCGGTTCTGAAACAGCAATCATGGGGCACGGAATTACTCGACTCTTGATTAGTCGGCAACAATGTTGCTGGATTCAATACATTGCATCTTTTGATCTGAATATGACTCGCTAGTAATGTCAGCTCGTAGCCAGATAATCTCGCACTGGTAAGGTGTTGTGTCTTGGTTCTGTTCATGAGTGTATCCACAGCATGAGGAACCATGACCACTAGCATATTATTCATCACCAAACCAGCAGATTGTCGAATGGAAGCCGCAGCTGCCGCTGTAGCTCTCAAACAACTAGGTAACGCTCTAGCTACCGGATCTAACGTTGATGAAAAATACGCACAAGGGCGTTGTTTATCACCAAATTTCTGTGTCAGAACACTCAACGCGCAACCTTCTCTCTCGTGCACATAGAGCGTGAATGGCTTGCTGTAATCGGGTGTACCCAATACAGGAGCTGAACAAAGTGCATTCCGTAACTCAGAAAAACTCTCCTGACATTCAGCAGACCATGGCACCGGACTCGGAACATTTTTCCCAGTCAAAGCTACCAACGGTTTTGCTAAAAGAGAAAAATTTGGGATCCACTGTCTACAGTAAGAGGTAATACCTAGAAAGGCACGCACTTCTCTCTGCGTGCGGGGAACACTCATCTGCGTAATTGCTTTTATTCTTTCTGGGGTCAACTTCCTTCCCTCCTTTGACAAGAGATGACCTAGGTAGGTTACTTCTTGGCAGCAATATTGCATTTTGGAAGGTGACACCTTATGATTCAAATTGGACAAATGATGCAATAACGAAATCGTAGCTGCTTTGCAAGTTTCCTTGTCATCTGCAGCCACTAGAAGATCTACATACTGTACTAGAGCAGAACCTTGAGGAAGTACAAAAGAATCTAACTGACTTTTTAATGCCTGACTGTAAATGGATGGGCTCTCACAATAGCCTTGTGGAGCGCGTTTAAATCTGAAGCTTCGACCTCCTAGACAGAAGCCAAAAATATCTCTGCTTTCTTCGGCTATCGGAATGCTGAAAAAGGCATTTTTCAAATCAATGACTGAAAACCATGTGGCTGTAGCAGGAATCAATGTTAACAAGGCAGTAATGTCTGGAACCACAGGAAACTGCGGAACCACAATTTTATTAACCTCTCTGAGATCTATAACAAACCTATATACTGGAGGCTTTGTAGGATCAGTTCGTTTCAAAATCGGTAATACAGGACTATTACAGACATTTCCGCTTGTTTCTTCAACCACACCTTTCTTAATCAAATCCTGCACAATCAATAAAAGTGCACGTTCACCTTCATTAGAGATCTTGTATTGAGGAATTCGTGGAAATTTTACATTTGCTTTCAAAGTGACTACATATGGTGGTATTTCTAAAAGGCCTACATCGTTAGGACCAGTCGCCCAAAGAGTATCAGGGAGTGAACGCAGCTCTGGCGGGAGTGCATCCATTGACAAGTACATCGGAGAGGAGATTCTTTTACCCAACGTAAGCTGTACTCCTTCCGGAGAACAGTACAATGTCGCATATAGTCGTTTTAACAAGTCTAAACCAAGTAGATTTTCATTACAACCTGTCGTCAAAATCAGGGGTGCTTTTAATTGACACGGTCCAACAGAAATAGCCAAAGGACCAGATACCAGGTTGTAAACGGGGGCGCCTGAAAAACCGACAGAAACATTTGTTAAGCCGGACAAAGGTGCGCCAGGGAGTTTCGCATGAATGATCGAACTTTTTGCGACTCCAGTATCCAACAGAAACGGTTCGACTACACCTGATGTTGCTACTGCGACATAAGGCCCACTCTGATCCACTGGAACTGATACTACTCCCTCTCTCTGTCCATGTCTGTCCTAGTACTCATTTTGTTGAAATCCCTCATCCACTTCACAATAGTCTTCAACATGATATTGTTGAGATCTATTTTGTTGGGCAGACTGTCCATTTCGTTGATCAAAGTGATTGGAAGGGCGATCATTTGTCTGTGGAGGCATAGCACCTCGTCCTCGACCTCTAGAATTCTGCACAAAACCACCACGACCTCTCTGAGCTGCTGCTGCGTTATTTTGCGCTAGGACTGGACACTCATTTTTATAATGACCTTCTTTCTTACAATACGCACACTGATTCCACTGATATTGTGGCCTAGGTGAACTATAATCTGTCCTTTGATACGAACCTTGCTGTGTATTAGTCTGATTCATGCGAGGCGGATATGCCTGTTGCAAAAGAACTTTAGTCTTTAAGTCTTTCGTCTTTTTATCTGATTTCTCTTTCTCTTCTTTATCCCTATTTTCATAATACTGTGCAGTTGCAAGTATTTGCGCAGTTGTAGAAACAGCCCATGCACTCTCGGAATCTTTTAATTTATTGCATAGCTCAGGTAACAAATTATGTACGAATTTATCGACAAATAATCTCTGTCCTCCTTCTGTGCTCATATCTTGACCACTATGATCTACAAAAGTCTCTTCGAACCTCGTGAAAAAGTCGGAGACACTTTCGTCTTTCTTTTGCCTGCATGCGGACAACTTGTCCCAATTAACACGCAATGCGGGCATCAGAGTCTTCATTAAGTCTATTATCCTACCTGGAAGATTAGCAATTAGAGGTTCGGGTTTGGAACCACCTATTTGCTGACCATCCGCTGCAATGATAGCTGCCCAATCACCACCTAGGGCAACTGGATGATTCTCTTTACGAATTTTAGCCCAAATTGGTTGCGGAACTACATTGCCAAATAACATGTCAATGTCCGCCAGATTCATTACACAGGCCTCAACTGTTTGCGCTAATTCCTTATAGTATCCAGCAGGATTCTTACGCGGGTCTGGCAAGGCCTGCTTCACTGCTAATACTTCGGCTCGCTTCCACGGAATGTGTATCCACACTCTCTGGAATTGCGCCGGAGCGGCTGGAATACCATTAATAGCATCAGCTTGCACAGCTTCGCTCCAAATTGGAGGAACCTCCCTCATTGGATATTGGCGATTCTGCTTCGTACTACCTTTCTCTAAGTCTCTCGGTGAACGAAGTGATGGATCATTCCTATAACTTAAAATCAGTTCCATTGCTTCTTTTATATTTTGACCTACTATCATTCCTGCAGCAAACTCTTTCTGAACCTTAATTAAGTCTTCTAAATTCGATTCAGAGTCATCTTCTTCTAGTTCCTCACGTAAAAGAGAGCACATCTCGTCAAAGACATATCGTTGCGTTGGTTCATTCCACTGCATAAATGTATCTAGTACATCTCTCGTACTATATCTCCTACTTTTCGAAATCCATCTGAGAGCCGTGGAATCTAATATTCCCCGTTCCTCAGTGCTTGGGAGCTGACTACGTCTTTGTACAGAGTCAGAAGTAGGAGTCTTAATTAAAGATTTGTAGAAAGGAGACAGAATGTTAGAGACAGAATCAGTGATTCTTCGACGAACAGAAAGCGGAGTCAACATACTGGCAGATGCAGAGAACACAGTAGCAGTTGGAACAGATAGCGGGACAGTAGGAGTATCGAGAAAAATAGCTTGTGGAACAGTAGGTGTAAGCGACACAGGTATAGGTAGAGAAGTCGGCAACCCAGGAAGAGGAGGTGCCGTAGGAACATTCACATTGACTACAGGAGGTACAGGAGCTTGATTCTGAGGGGCAGGAGCAGGAATGCCAGGTTGTCCAGCAACCGGCAATTGAACATTTGGTACAGGTGGAGCCGTAGCACCTTGTGCATACGGTGGAGGTGACCGTAACAAGTAAGACAACAGAGGATCGTTTTCGGGATCCTCTACTATCTTAGTCGTACTCGATGGCAAGGCAGGATAGCACTTATCTATCGCTAAGTTACGCTCTCTAGTAGCTATCTCCATTGCTTTCTCAGACTCGTTATCTTGCAGCTGCTTAGCCGCTTGTTCTAAAGTTAACTCTTGCTCTTTTTGTTCTTTCTTCAACCTTTTAATCTCTCTCTGTTTAGATTCTTTTCGCCAATAACGGAAAGAATCAAACATTGCCGGCCGGGCTTTCTTCTTAAACAATTTCACTTCTAAATTGTCAAGGATTTCGGGTTCAAAACTACCATGTAGTGGCCAACTAAGGACACCATCTTTTTCAGTGTATCGGACCCATACCTCATTATACGATATAGGACCCACACCATGCTTACAGTAAAGATCATATAGAGGAGTCCCAATCGGAGGAACCAGACATGAGTCCTCCAATCGGGAATCACTGTTGCAACCAAAACATGACAACATACACTTTCTCCGACTTACCATTTTGCAATCCGAAACACAGAACAAACAATACAAACAGGGGTGTGCACTCGAACCAAGAACTTAGGCCTACCAAAAGAGAACAAATGTATCGATACCCAAACCAAACCAAATAGATTATCTTAACCAGAACAACAACCAGTGATAATCTTACGAAACCAAACCAAACCAAGAACCAAAAAGGATTTTAACAACCCTTACGAAGTAACCAGCTAGCAACCACTAAATACTTAACTGAGGCACTGAAGACGTCACCAAGGAGAAACCCGTCACGTTTCGCCGTACTAAGGACTGCACCTCGGGTCCAAGACAGGGCGACGGTCAAGGCAACGGCCCACTGCAGCCGTCCTGAACGGGAACCCTCGTGGAAGAGAACGTCGGGCCACTTTTGCGATATGCCGGGATCGATGAAGTGGGGCGCCTCCCTCAGGAATCTTCACACGAAGCTTCTCGAACTCTTCAGGCTTTTGGACCGGTACCGAATGACGTCGCCCCACGTTGGGCGCCAATTGGAGTTCTGGACTTTTTGGTTCCGTCCAGAGGTGTCAGGGAACAACACCCGAAGACCCCGGAGTTCCACCTGTCTTGGTGCACAAATAAACAGAAACACGGGCTTCTCGATGGTGGCGTCAAAGACCAAAGGTTTATTACTGCAGGGACACAGAAGTCACAGAAACTACGCATGGGCAGTTTCTAGGAGCCTGTTCGATTTGTACAAAGAGGGTTGCTCCTTATATACTGTTAATTGGGCTTCGGGCAAATTCTTCACATGTTAGTACATTCCCAAACCTTTGTGTCCTAAACAATAAATATTTGGCGTTGCACAGGAATCGTCGACAATATCTGATGTCAAAACATTACGAACGAGGGGTTCCCACTTTTTCCATCATAATCTCATGTCAACTTTTCATTCAAGACCCGGACCGCCTCATCGTAATTTTCGTTACCTCCCCCTAATAAAGGCCCAGAAGGAAAGGAGCAGAGCCAGGTGCAGAAGATAGAAAAGCAGGATAAGGGATGTTTGTGGGTCGTAAATGGGCAAGGCTACCAGCTTCGGCCACCTAATCATGATCAGAACGACGACTACAAGAACCAGTATAGCAGGACTGGCCTCGGGCAGAGGAGGCAGCCTTTGTCGAGTCATGCAGCTACAGCGTGTTCTGTTCCAAGGTGCACGTGTCACTAAAGAGGTGAATCACCGGCTAAGGCTACGTGTCCTTAATCGAAATGAAGTGATCAAAGGTTATTGCGTATGTGAGGGCAAGAAACACAAAATGGCTGCCATGATCTAAGATGGATGCCATGGGTAGATCAGAAATGCGTTCCCTACAGGAGTACTCTTGCTCGTAGCGTAGCGAAAACACCAGGATATGCTAAATGGATCATTTGCGGTTCGCTGATACCAATATTATGTATTTCCGACAATATTGAAAACACGGGTTCAAATCGTCACGGAACCTCACTACCATAAACATCAGTACAGCTCTAGCTTATCCCAGTCCAGCCAGGATACAGAGCATTCAAGCTTTAGTTACAAGGTTTCAAAACAAACACTCTCTCGCAGCCAGAGTGTTCATGCAATTAATAGTCATGATGGCATCTTGCATTTTTATTGTACCATATGCAAGACTGCAAATGCGCCCATTGCAGGAATGTCTAGCACATCAGTGGAATCAGGCACAAGGACAACTGACAGACCTGGTTGTTGGTGGACAGCCGCACACATTCCTCTCTGCAGTAGTGGAACACCAAAAACTTGTCCAAAGGGCGGCCGTTCCTCTAGCCTGTTCCACAGATAGTACTGACAACGGATGCTTCCCTGACAGGATGGGGAGCACATCTGCTCCACCACACAACTCTGGGACGATCGACCCATCAACAAAAGGTGCTTCACATCAAACACCTAGAGTTGCTGGCAATTTTTCTAGCACTAAAGTCCTTCCAAGTGCACATACAGAACAAAGCTGTCTTAATCCGGACAGACAACTTGACAGCCATGTACTACATACAAAAACAAGGAGGCACACATTCCCTGCAGCTGTCCCAGCTCGCACAAAACTTTTGGAGATGTGCCATTCCCCAAAACCTATATCTGCTTGCAGAACACCTTCCAGGAGTTCACATTCAGATAGCCGATCTGTTAAGTCGACAGACACAACGGATTCGCGAATGGGAACAATATCTGCAAGTTCTTCAACCATTCTTTCACAAGTGGGGTCATCCAGACATAGACCTGTTTGCCTCACATGAAAATGCAAAATGCCCAACCTTCGCCGCCAGGTTTCCACACCCGCTGTCCAAGGGCAATGCAATATGGATGAACTGGTCAGACAGATTTGCGTGTCCTTTTCCGCCAATCCCACTAATACCACTAGTAGTACGCAGGCTCAGACAACAGTCTCTCAAACTAATCCTGGTAGCTCCCACATGGGCACGCCTACCGTGGTTCACCACTCTACTAGAACTCTCTCTAGTTCCACACCAAAAACTGTCTCTGACACCATCCATGCTAACGTAGAACCATGGAGACATCAGGCATGCAGATCCAGGTCCAGGTCAACTGAATCTGGCGATCTGGCTCATGAAGTCTTAGAATTTGGTTACCTTAACCTGCTACCAGACTGTATGAATATCATTAAAGAAGCCAGAAGACCTACTACTAGAGCTTGCTATGCTGCTAAATGGAAAGGATTTGCCATTTACTGCACTAATAATCAGATTGATCCTTTAGATGCTTGAATCCAAAATATTATCTGTTACCTTCTCCATTTACAGAGATGTAATCTGGCATATTCATCTATACGTTTACATCTTGCAGCCATCGCGGCATATCTACAAAATAGACCACATATGTTGTTGTTTAGAGTCCTGGCAATAAAAGCTTTTATGGAAGTATTAAAAAGAATTATTCCTCCTAGGATACCACCCTCTTCAGAGTGGAACCTAAACATTGTTCTTACCAGGCTCATGGGGCCCCCTTTTGAACCTTTACATAAATGTGAATTATTGCAGAATGGTTTTTAGTGTCAGCGGAGCAATGGGCGCACTGCCAATAATAGATGCACAAAAACCCAATAACCACTCAGGTTAAACCAGCAAGCTGGTAAAACACAAGGATTCAAGGAAAAGCAAACCCTATGCACACACATATGGTATCCAAGTAAACGTAGGTAGTTCGACATGCAACAAGAAATACAGGTAAAGCTGCAGAAAAACAGTTGTATCCAAAATACAAAAGGTAGTCTTCCGTTCTTTAATTTTCATGCACTTAACAGCAGCCAGCCGACACGTGTTTCATCGCTTACACGAATCTTCAGGGTTCAAAAATGACTGCGTATATGCAGAGGGTCGCTCTGCCTGTGATACTTCCGACCCGGTGGGGCTCTTGACCAGTTCAAGTGAGAATATGGAGAGACGGAACACGGACACTGCTGTAGACGTGTAATCTCACAGAAATTCCAGGAGCTTTTTCAAATAACCAGTAGTGGAGCGGATAACCCCAATCTACCATCCAAGTCGGTAAGTTGAAGCGGAGGGAAGGGTAGAGAGAAAATCGCTCTCAATCCCTTTTTATATTTCGTGCGATCTGAAAGGCGATGTGCGTGCCGATGGTGTAGCTCCCGGGTCACCGTGTTCCTAGTTGTGAACTGCAATTTCTCACATGGAAAACAGCTTTCCTCATTGCTATTACCTCTCTTAGGAGAGTTAGTGAGATTCAAGCTTTCACTATACAAGAACCATTTTTGCAATTACACCGTAACAAAGTGGTTCTAAGGACTAATCCTAAATTCCTTTCTAAAGTAATTACTCCTTTAAACCAATCCGTAGAGTTACCAGTGTTTTTTCAAAACCCAGACTCTGTAGTAGAGATAGCTCTACACATACTAGATGTCAAAAGAGCTCTTCTCTATTACACCGATAAGACCAAATTCTTTCGCAAAACAAAGCGACTATTTGTAGCTTTCTCTCCACCACATCAAGGCAACCCCATTTCTAAATCAGGAATTGCAAGGTGGATTGTTAAATGTATACCAATATGCTAGCACAAAGCAAAACGCACATTAACAGTTCCTCCGAGAGCGCACTCCACACGCAAACTAGGAGCCTCCATGGCTTTCTTAGGGAACATTCCCCTAGAAGACATCTGCAAGGAAGCAACATGGTCTACAACACAAACCTTCACTAAACACTATTGTGTTGATGTGCAAGCTAAGCAGCAAGCTGCGGTAGGACAAGCTGTCCTCAAAACTCTCTTTCAAACTACTGCAACGGATACAGGTGACCACCGCTAGGGGAGATACTGCTGCACAATCGATGCAAAGTGTACAATCGGCAGCTCATATGCCTCGAACGGAAAATGCTACTTACCAGTATTCATCTGTTCTTGGCATGTAGAGCTGCAGATTTCTACACGCCCTCCCGCCTTCCCGGGACCTGTATCTGTTCCAGTATTTTATCTAATTAGATATACACGCATGGACATCCTGTCTTTATTTCTAACTACTCCATCATTTCCCATCATGGCGAAAAAAAATCTAAGGATGGAGATGATGCCCATGAGTCACCCATCTCGTGACTACAAAGACTTCTTCCAAGACGACAACAACATGTAATCATCCGAGCCCAACACCAGGTGGCGATCTAATGCAAAGTGTAGAAATCTGCAGCTCTACATGCCAAGAACAGATGCATACTGGTAAGTAGCATTTTCCTTTTGCATTTCTTAGCAGATATTGGTATTCCTCCGTAGTGGCCCATATCGACATAGTAGCTATGCTCTATTATGATAAAATCAAAAAAGTACTTCTTTACTCACTCCTTTAGTAACGAGTATTATACAAGTAACAGGGGCGGCTTATTTGTTAACCCCTAGTAATACAGAAACGTTCCATCTTGAGTCATATCCTGACCATTATTTCTTACATGTGGTGTCCTGCATTAGTAACTCTAATGTCCCGACAAAGAGTCCTATTTCCCTTGCTTCTTTTTCTTAAAAACTGTGTAATAAAAGCATTCCCTTTTACCTGACGGTTGTTGGGACGCGTTCGCAATCCTCACCACCTTCGTATATTCAAAGTACACTTCCTGCCTTTTGCTCGGATTTTTGTACTTTCTCTTCTTGGGGCAGAGGGTGTAGACTGACTTCAGGTCCATAGCCGGGGCTTGTGAAATCGGCTCTGCCATTTTGAAGTAGTCATTCCTCCTGGGAGACCTTAACATTCTCTTCCAGGGGATCCTCATCAATAGTCATAAGCACTGAATATTCCCGCCCATGTGCGAGACCCCGGAAACAATATAAAAATATATATGTAAAAAACACATATCTAACTCCACATATATGTACGTACATATATTATTTTTCTCACACCAATGCAGCCCCAAAAAGAGGCTAACACAATGTAAAACCTTGTACATGTACTGCAATTACAAAGGAAACAAAGAACACATTAAATCAAATATTCTTCGAATTTTGTGTTTTAATGAGTAAAACCACTCCTAACTCCTGAAAATTGCTCATAAAAAGACATTGTTAGCCTCAGGCTGCATTGAAAAGCAATAACATAGAAAATGAAAGCTTTTTCAACCAAAAAACTGGCACTGTGCCTTTAAGGCAGCCCTGACTCCAGGCTTCCCATCATGCCTCAGGGGTGACAGTTAGGTCAGTTGTTCTTTCCGGCTCCTTCTGTCAGGGCCCTGGTTAACAGCTCCCACCTTTTTTTGACTTTCTGTCAGAATTACTTGGTGTTTTCTTCAATTTTTTGATCTCACATGACGGTTTTTTACCCTAGAGAGATAGTTCTACCTTTTTTGGGCTCAAAAAAGGTTAATTTTTTTGTCAAAGTGTCTAAGGCTCTTTTTGACACCTGCCCTGCCTGTGGGCCTAAGAAGGCTTGGTCAGATACACATCCAGTGTGTATTCGCTGTCTACCTGACTCTCATTAGGTAGCATCTTGTGTCCACTGCCAGTCCTTGTCATCCAGAACTATCAAGGACCGAGAAAGAAGCAGGATTTATGGACTTTCTGAGAGAGGTAGGTCTCCAAAGAGACTTAAGAAGCGGTCGACGTCGAAAAAAGTCCCGACCTGCTCTCCTTCGGCGTCACGATCGGCGTTGAGGTCTCCAACGACGAAGAAGGTGAAGTCTTCTACGTCGAAAGTCAAGAAATTTCCGCTGCCGTCAACCGGGCGACGTGCAGCGTCGAGAGAGAGGTCACCGTTGAAGCAGGGCAGCTCAACGTCGAGACCTCCGTCGTCGAAGGCTCAGGTAGAGACTTCGACGTCGAAGCCTCCGCGTCGCCTCTAGTCATCGGCGTTCGGCGTCGAGGTAGCCTCCGTCGACGTCTGGCTATCGACGTTCTGCCTCGAGGCATCCTCAGTTGTCGCCAGGTCATCGGCAATCGTTGTCGAAGCAACCTCCGTCGTCGCCAGGTCATCGGCGATCGACGTTGAGGAATTCTCCGTCGACGACCCATCGGCACTCGACGTCGAGGCACTCATCGTCATCGAAGGACCATGGTAGTTCGACGTCGAAGCTTCCTCCGTCGGCGTCACACCATCGACGCTCGACGTCGAAGCATTCACAAGCATCGGCAGGACATCGACACTCGCCGTCAAGAGATGAACAAAGTTCGACGTTTGAAAAGCCTTTATAGACTTCACCTCCTCGGAAGTAGACGTCGAGGCATGGGACTCCAGTGGTTCAGCCTCAACCAGTGCAGCGCAGCAGTCTCTGTGGTCTTCTGGATCCGCATCAGCTGCGGAGGATGACCAGGGCTCGCAAGTGAGTGACAGTCACGCTGCCAAGCGGAAGAGGTCTCCAGAGCAGAGGGACTCTCGAAGTCGCTCCAGGTCTGCGGCTGGCTCAGGTTCAGACTCTGGCCCGGATTTAATTATTTATAAGTCGGGCAGCGAGGAATCCAGGCATTCGCAAAGGGATGCAACGCCTCCATCACACTCTCCAGTGAAAGATTCAGCTCCAAAGTCGCCTACTGTCAGGCTTTCACCGAGATGGTACAGGCCACTTTATCACTGGGCTAAGGACAAGGAAACAGCGTATCGGATGCAGCAACCGCTCTCTAGGCCTAGAGAACGGTCACGCTCTCCGTTGATACAAAGAGAAAGATCACGCTCTCCAGTTCACCAGAGAGAAAGATCACGCACCCCAGTTCGCCAGAGAGAAAGATCACACTCTCCAGTTCGCTAGGGAGAAAGATCACGCTCCCCAGTTCGCCAGAGGGAAAGATCACGCTCCCCAGTTCGCCAGAGGGAAAGATCACGCTCCAGGGTGCGAACCAGCAGGCGTAGATCACGATCAAGGAGCACAAGGAGAGAGCGAAGAACTCCTTCTACTTCTTCTTCCTCGACCCACTCTCACAGAAACTACTCTCCTACCCTAACAGACTCTCCTTCAACGAGGGTATCTCCGATTGATGATATCTTCACTTTTCAGGACATACTCGGTAGGGGAGCTCTTAAGCTGGGAGTTACCTTAAAAGCTCCGCAGATCAAGACCTCAGCAATTTTTGAAACACTACAGCATAGGTCTGCACCCAAACCTCTTCTGCCTTTGGTGCCGGGGATTATAGAGCCAGTTATGGACATCTTCTTAACCCCAGCGATGGTCAAGACGGCTCCGGCAAGGATCCTTAAAAAGTACAAATCTCCAGAGGACGACCCGCTATTCCTCAGAGCTGATCCTCCCCCGGACTCCGTGATTATCGCGGCGGTGAAGAAGTCCAATGCAGTCGCCTCATCTTCCACTGTGTCTTCGGATAAGGACAGTAAGATACAAGACTCGTGGGGAAGGCGGGTCTGCAATACATCAGCGGCTTTTCTCAAAGTTGCCAATGCGGAAGCCCTCTTGGGGCGGTGTGACCGATCCCTGTGGGATTCTCTGCAGCTTTTTGTGGAGAAACTCCCAGCAGAGGATCGTAAGGACTTTGAAGAAATCCTCCTGGAAGGCAGTCAAGTCTCCAACCAGGTGATAAGCGCCGCAACGGGTGGGGCTAATCTAGCAGCTCACAGGTATGCTCATGGGGTAACGGCAAGGAGGTCATCATGGTTGCGCCTAACTGCTTTGAAACCAGAAGCCCAAGCGCGCATAATGAACTTGCCTTTTTCAGGTGCTTCGTTGTTTGGCACAAGTGCGGACGAAGAGATGCAGCGTATGAAGGCTGAGCTGGAAACTCTCAAGGCGGTGGGTCTTGAGAAGAAGGAGTTCAAGAGGAAATTTCACTCCTTTAACAAGGGCTCTACAAAGCAGCGGGTTCAAACCCCGAACTGGCAGCAGAGCCACGATCAGCAGTGGCAGCAAAAGCCCCAGTACAAGGAAAGCGTAATTACAAGGGAGGAAGTAATCAACGCCAAGGCAACAACATCGGCAAGACTCAATCCAAGCAAAGAGTTGTTTCTTCCCCCAGCGCCATGGACATCTCCAGTGGGGGGAAGCCTGGCAAATCATTTGAATGAGTGGCAAAGCATCACAAAAGACAGATGGGTGTTGTCTACGCTTCAGAATGGGTACTGTCTTCGTTTCAATCATCTGCCTCCACCAGTTCCCCCGATGTCAACATCAAATCATCAGCTGCACATACTGCAAAGAGAAGTCGCCACTCTACGCGAAAAGTCAGCTATCGAGGGAGTGCCGGTCTCTCAGAGGGGAAAAGGGGTGTACTCCCGTTATTTTCTGGTCAAGAAAAAAAGGACAGAAGGCAGAATACAGACCCATTCTGGACTTGCGAACACTAAATCTGCACGTCTAAAAGGAAAGATTTCGCATGTTGGCGCTTCACCAAATATATCCACATCTCAGGAAGGGAGATTGGATGTGTTCGCTGGACCTTCAAGATGCTTATTTTCATGTTCCAATACACCCCAGTCACAGAAGATTTATTCGGTTCAGGGTGAGGACCTCCCACAATCAGTTCAAGGTCCTACCATTTGGGTTGAAGTTGGCCCCTCGGGTGTTCACGAAGTGTGTTGCAGTGGTGGCAGCTGCTCTATGCCGCAGAGGGGTCTCCGTGTTCCCATACCTGGACGATTGGCTGGTGAAAGGTCCTTCCCTAGTCAGCGTAAGCAATCAGTTTCAGACTTGTATACAGCTCTGCCAGAGACTAGGGCTGCATGTCAACTTCGGAAAGTCTGTCATTCAGCCCACCCAAAGGATCCACTTCCTTGGAGCTCTGCTAGACTCCGAAGCAGGAAAAGTGTTTCCTTCGGAGGAGAGACAATCATCAATCACCCAGAAATGTCAACTGATTCTTCACTGCAAGGCTCAGAAAGTGTGCAGGATTGCCTCCCTGCTAGGGTCGATGGCGTCTTGCATCTTCCTGGTCCCGAATGCCAGACTTCGAATGCGTCCTCTTCAGCAGGATCTGGAGGACAAGTGGGGTCAACAATCGGCTCGCTGGGAAGATCACATCACCATCTCAGACGCAGCTCGAGCTTCTATTTCGTGGTGGACAAAAGCTCAGAATATGCAGGTGGGAGTCCTGTTCCACCAACCTCCCCCTGTTCAGATGCTGATCACGGATGCTTCCCTTCTGGGCTGGGGAGCACACATGGGCCCACTGCAGGTGCAAGGTCAGTGGTCACACAAAGAGAGCACTTACCATATCAACATGCTGGAGCTGAGCGCAGTCCACCTAGCTCTCAAAGCGTTCCTCCCCTCAATCCAAGAGGCATCCGTGCTAGTACAAATGGACAACACCACCACAATGTACTACTTGAACAAGCAGGGGGGAACGTGCTCCCGGACGTTGTCGTTGGAAGCGCAGAGGATCTGGCATTGGCTTCTGGCTCGCAGGCTGTCTTATCACAGCAGTTCACCTTCCAGGAGAGCAAAACGTGAGGGCAGACGCTCTAAGCCGTCATTTCGACGACAAGGAAGACTGGGTTCTTCACGACGAAGTGGTAGAGGAACTTTTTCAATCCTGGGGTCGTCCCACCATAGACCTGTTCGCGGACGACCAAAACGCCAAATGCCGAAGCTTCGCCTCCAGGTTCCACCGGCCAGGCTCGAGAGGGAATGCTCTTTTGATCGACTGGTCAAACGAATTTGTGTACGCCTTTCCACCTCTCCCGTTGATTCCGAAGGTGGTGAGCAAGCTAACACACTCGTGCACAGCAATGATTCTGATTGCTCCCGATTGGCCGAGGCAGTGGTGGTACACGGACCTGCTTCACCTGTCAGTGACTCCTCACAAGAGGCTACCATGCAGGCCGGACCTGTTGTCCAAGATGGACGGGAGGATCTACCATCCCAACCTTCCGTCACTGAGCTTGGCAGCATCCAATACGGCCATCTAGGTTTGCCAGAGGACTGCATGTTCATTCTGAAAGAGGCAAGGCGTCCTTCCACCGGACATTCGTATGCATGCAAGTGGAAGAGATTCTATATGTGGTGTATACAGAATAGTCATGATCCAATCAAATGTCAAGAAGAAGCAGTTCTTCCTTATTTGTTGTATCTTGCTAAAGCAGGTTTAAAATGTAATTCCATCAAGGTGAACCTAGCGGCCATAACGGCTTATAGACGGTCACCTTCTCAAACCTCTTTTTTCCAGCTATCATCTGTCAAGGACTTCCTGCAAGAGTTGAACAAAGTATACCCTCCAGTGCGTCCTCCTTCTCCACCCTGGGAGTTGAACCTGGTGCTATCAAAGTTAATGGGTCCCCCTTTTGAACCCATTCACAAAGCTACTTTACAACATATTTCATGGAAAGCGGCTTTTTTGGTGGCTATCACGTCAGCTCGCAGAGTGAGCGAGATTCAAGCACACCAGGGAGGCATTCGGCTTCTCCTGGTGGGCCCGTTGATGAAGCATGTCACCACCCAGGGTGGTGATGAGGGCTTCCTAAAAAACTCCCTTTGATGTCCATTGTGGCTCATACTGGGCGTTTTTCTCTGTGTCCAGTGCGCACTGAAAACATATTCTTACGACACTCTTTAGTTGTTTAACAATACTGACCAGGGGGACCGAGAGTGCCCTTGACCCTCTCTCTCATTTTGTTATTACGATGTATTCATCATAACCTGTTATTAATTAAAAAAAATACCCTTTAATTATGATACCTGTATAGTAGGCAATAGTATCCTCCTGGTGTGCCGCTACTTAGATAAACATATCATTCAGATGTATATTTCTGCATAAACCTATGTGCATATTTCTTCTCTTCTTACTTGTTAACTAATATTAAACCTTATAATGTGGGGCCAACGCGTCAAGATGGCAACCACACTTTTATAGTGCTCCAGGCCCCTCCGTCAACCGCATTGATGTTCCGCTGCCATCGGTATTCTACAGACCCCCAATACCGCTGCTGGGAGGCTTCACGGCTGCGATGCTGATCGCCGTTCCCCAAGATCTCAAAATGGCGGTGCCCGGCTCCTGGTCCTAAGCCACCAGCACTGAAGTTCTGCTTTGGGCCTGAAGTCCACCTGAGGCCCTGAGATAGCTGTGAGTCCTTCTGCCTGTGAGCGCCCCCGCCCACCTGGCCGTGCCCTATTCTTCACAAGTTGGTGTCAGGGGGCGGTGGGTGGTGCTGGAAGTCTCCCCTGGCCCCATCTGCATTGGCCGCTAGATCGAGCGGCGGGGGCCGCGCCTCTGTGTGGCGGTTCCGCCCGGGTGTGGGCTGGACCTCCATTGCCTCCTCGGCTCCAGTAACAGGGAGACCCGACCTTGCCTGAGGGAGGCGCTGTGAACGCTCGATCTGCGCTGCGGACCCCCACCCCGAGCTATTTTGTGGGCATCCTGCGGCCTGGGGGATCAAGTGCTCTCCAGCTGCCTGGTGCTCGACTGACCTACGCCACGGGCTTGGGGACTCTTGGTGCGGGTGGCAGCCCGCACTGTCTTCCGCCCCCTTCTCTGGGCCCACCTATTGCTGCCCGGCCATCCTGGATGCCCTCTGTCGGCCGCTGACTCGAGCGGCAAGGGTTGTAGTGCTGCCTGCCCGCTGCTTCATCCAGGCCGAAATCTGGCCCTGGCCCGGCCCCAGCTCCCCGGAGAGGGAAGATCGGACACTCTTCAGGGGGCTCCTGCTGCCATCCAAGTACTGAGCTCTGGAGTGGACTCTCCTCGCCTTGCAGCCTTGACCGCCTGTGGCCTCAGGGGCGCAACCCACTCACCTGAGCCGCCGCCGGCAGTCTGGTTTACAGGGTGGTGGATCCGGAAACTCCTATGGTGGCTGAGGTGACGGCCCATGTGGGCCCTTGAGTCCCTGCTTTGGGCCCATAGGCTGCAGCCTACGAGGCGGTGTTGGGTGAGTGCTGGGCACCGTTGGTGGGGGTGGTTAGGGGTTCTCTGACTTGACCCCCTCCCCCAGCTTACACCCGACCTGACCCACCCGTCGCAGCACTGAGTGCCGCCTGGGACGTGCGACCCGGTATTATCCTGCCTGGCATCTTCCATCCCGACACACCTACTCCCTACACTGGTATGGCTCCTGCGTCGGGCGCGATACCTCCCCAGCATCACCGGCTCACCTACCTCTGACCTAGCAAGATTGCCTCTGGACACTGGGAACCCTCTACTCACGGCCCCACCCGAGGCGGTGCCCGGGACGGGGGCTGGTTGTCTGCTGTCGGCTGCACGCCACTGGCGATTTTGAGGAGAGCCGGATGGTGTCATCCTCCCTCAGCCGCTTAAATTGAGCGGAGTGGCGCCTGCCACTCCCACCCCCCCCCCCCCCCCCCTCACTTATTAGGTGAGAGGGGGTTGGGGTTGGGGGGGTTGCTATTGTTCATTTTTTGTTTATTCTGACTCCGTTTGAGTAATTGTTCACAGCATTGATTGTGCAGAAAGTCCTTGTTTTTCAAACAGCCCAACACACATACATTCACTCCTTCAGGACCTGTGTCATTCTTTCCAGCGCCAGCCCCATTCACCCATTCTTTCTCGAAACCGAGATATGCCATCTTCCAGAGGCCCGAGCGTCTTCCAGCTCTTTAGTCCCCTGGCCACCTGTTTTTTAGATGCCTGCTCTGGGTAGGCCTCTCCACGTCCTGTCGTGAAATGTTTACGGGCTGCTAGACCGCATCAAACTCACTGCCATCCTCAAAAGCGCCCAACGTCAGTCCCCCGGTATACTTTTTCTCCAGGAGACACACCTAATGGGAACCCAATGGTCTTTCCTTCCTGATATGGTTTTGATAGGGTCTGTCAATCTGGCATCTCACGGGGATCTCTGGGTGGATATCCTTGACCGGCGTGGGCTCCCCTTTGCCCCTACGCAGGTCAGGACTGATACACAGGGCCGTTACGGGCCCTCTCCGTCCGGATTGAGGCACAGGTCTTCAATCGTATGTCGACATATATTCCTCAAGCCACACTTCCCTCTACTCTTCAACAGCTGACAGAGGTGATCTCCGCCCTGCGCCTAGGACACACCATAATAGGGGGGACTTTAACGCAGTAATGATGCCGACCCTTGACGCCACAGGTGATCTCTCCTTGACACGCATTGCTGGTTCGAAGCGACTGTCCGAATGGTCGGCTACCCTTGGTTGGTGTGACGCATGGCGGGTTTGGCACCCCCGCCTGAAGCGATACACTCTCACCTCAGAAGCCCATCATATCCTATCTTGTATTGACTTGCTCCTCCTTCCCGCCACAGATTTTCAGCTAGTTTTCGACATCTCTATTCTCCCACGGGTATCTCGATCACTCCGCTATCTCTCTTCACCTGGCGCACACATCCGGGAGCCCGCGCTCGGTGTGGCGTTTCAACGCGTGTTTCTGCATGGCGTTGACCTTCGGGACGTGCTTGCAGTGGAGCTGAAACACTATTTTTGCAGCGTGAATCTTTCTGGATTCACTATGCTGTGCATATTCCGCGGTCTTGTGGTTGGGTCCGGATTCGTAGTCTTTTCTTTGTTTTTTTTTTTTTTGTAGCCCTTGTGGGCGTCGGCGTCACACCTCCTCGGGCGCATTTCCGGTGACGTCGGCATGCTTCCTGCGGAAGCTCCCACTCTTGGGCGCCATCTTCAGATTCTTTTTTCCGCGGTCGGGTCTGGATCGTTCCCGTTGGGCTCCAGACATTTTTGGAGAAAGTACTGAAAAGAGTGGAAGTTGGAGGAGATATTGGAAGAAGAAGACCAGAGAAGACTTCGCAGAACACTGACGAAGAGGAGAGAAGGTGAAAAAACCTCGAGAACTTCGACGACCGTCGACGTCCACGCGCTCAGTGAGGCCTGAACGCACGAGGATGGACAACACGCCGTTCAAGTTCTGCCCGAACTGCAGAAACAAGTACGCACAAAAGGACCAGCACCCGGTTTGCAACCTCTGCCTACCGGTAGAACACAGAAGCGAGGACTGCAACGCCTGCGCCGTCTTCGCCCAGAAGACCCTCCGAGTGAGGAAGAGACAGAGGGTAGCACACGCCGCCCTCGGAGGAAAATCCCCGACGCCATCGCTGTACGAGCTGGGGATGTCCTCTGAGGAGGAGGACAACGCTGCCGCAGAAGACGACGGCTACACGGTCGTAGAGACCGATTACAAGAAGACACCTGATAAGGTAGGAGACTCGACGTCCCATAAGAACACCAGAGACCCTGAGTCTCGAAAGCTCGAGGCCAAGAGCCCGAAGGCGCCGACGCAGAGACATCTGCCGTCCGCGACCACAAGCAGGCCCAGCGGATCCTCGGAGAAGGAGACCCTGGCGCCGAAGGCTGTTGACCAGCAGAAAGCGTCGAAGATCGTCGCCGAAAAGGATCGATCGACGTCGAGGGAGAAAGACCCTAAAGCCTCGGCAACGTCCAAGGACCCGAAAGCCAGTTCGACGTCCAAGCCGTCGACGCCGAAGATCTCGACGCCGAGTCAGGCGCCGAAGAGAGGAGCCGAACGTTCCGAAGCCGAGAACGCGGCCGAGGTAGAAAGGAAAAGACGTCGGCTCGAAGCCGAGATGGCGAGCCTCTTGCAGCGAAGAAAGGAGGTCGCCGCCGGGATGAGTGCGTTCACGATTCCACACAAGACCAAGCACGCCGTGCTAGATCTGGTCGAGGAGGAAGAGGAACATGTCGACGACCAGGTGCCTAGCGACGAGATGGTCGACGACCGGGAAGCTGAAGATAATCCCTACGAGGATTACAGCTACGAGGACGAAGAGGCCAGTAGAGTGGACGACGAGTCGCTCACCTCTGACCCACGCGAGGAGGACTACCTAGACGTCGACACCGAGAGCCCGGAGGAGGCGGTCGACTCGTACCCCTCGAGACCCTCGCCGCCGGACGACATCGGGGCATACAACTCGGCGATACAATCTGCCGCGACTGCATTCAAATTAAAGCTCGACGAAGAAAAGCAGAAAGCAGACTTCCTGCTAGAGACTTTGCTCCCAACACAAACAAGAAGCCAGTTCCTCCCAATGCTCGAGAGCGTCTTGACGCAGGGAAAGGAAGCGTTCAAGGAGCCCGCTACATGCAAGGCAGTAACTCCCAGAACAGAGAAAAAATACAAGCACTCCTCGAAGGACCCGGCCTACATTCGAGGCGAGGTCTCCGCTGACTCCATTATCACGGCCACAGCTAGGAAGAGGGCGAGCGTATCTACTACCTCGGGCCCACCGCCGGATAAGGAGAGCAAGAGGATGGATCTGGTGGGGAGAAGGATCGAGCGAAATGCCGCGACCCACTGGCGCATGGCTAATTCCAACGCCCTGTTAAACAGGCACGTGTACCAAATCATGGAGGGACTGGGGCACTTGGTGAAGGACCTACCTCAGGAGGCCAGGCAGAAGGCTGAAAAATTGGTCGAAGAAGGGAAGAACGCGGCAAATTCTTGCCTTAAGACGGCCCTGGACGGATCAGACACCGCCAGCAGGCTAATGATGATGGGTGTCACGGAGAGGAGACACGCCTGGCTCAGGATCTCAGGGTTCAAACCCGAGGTGCAACACATTATCCTGAACACACCGTTCAACGGCGAAACACTTTTCGGAGCAACGGTTGACGACAAACTATGCCAACTCAAAAAAGATAACGAGACTGCAAGATCCATGGGGGCATTGCAGATCAGAGGCAACAGAAGAGGCACCCCGGCACGGAGGCCCGGCGGAAGAGGTGGAAACCAGCCAGGTACATCGCACCAGGCCTTCCAGCAGACGCACCAGGCAGACTCGCAGGCTCAGCAAGGTCACCAGAAGCAGTCCTGGCATTACCAACCAAGGGGTCAGTCCTTTCGAGGGAGAAATGGACGTGGCCAGAATAGAAGAGGGGGGCAGCAGCCCACCTCGAAGTGACTTCACACTCCCCCGGGTGCCCGACCACAGAAAAGATCCCAGGGGGCACCGCGTACAAAGGGGTCTGGACAATCTAATGACCTACGACCACATGACACCAGTGGGGGGAAGATTAAAGTTCTATCTCAAGGAATGGAGAGAAATAACATCAGACAAATGGATCCTAAACATCATTCAATTCGGATACTGCTTGGAGTTGGAGAAAAAACCAACAAACAGAAAACCAAAGGGGAAGCCACCAGCAAAAGAACAGCTGGCGAGACTTCAGGAAGAAGTGCAAGAACTTCTACAAAAAAAGGCCATAGAAAGAGTTCCCTTCAGGGAGAGGAACAAGGGAATATACTCAACGTACTTCCTAGTACCAAAGGTCGACGACAAAATGAGACCCATCCTAGACCTGAGGTTCCTCAACAAATTCATAAGAACACAAAAGTTCAAAATGACCTCCTTGCAGGAGGTGCTGCCGCAGTTGCAGGTCGGAGACTTTATGGTCACGATAGACCTCAGGGACGCCTCCTTACACATACCGATGAACGACAAGCACAAGCATATGCTCAGGTTCGCTATCGGAGGAGGCCACTACCAGTTCACAACGCTGGCCTTCGGACTAAAATCAGCACCGAGGGTATTCACGAAGTGCCTCGCGGCAGTCGCAGCGCACTTACGAAGACAGGGGATACACGTATACCCTTACCTCGACGACTGGCTGGTAAAAGCAAGCTCGTACCAGAAGTGCAAGCAGCATGCACATACAGTGACGAAAACACTCATACACTTGAGGTTCTCCGTGCATTGGAAGAAATCATCAATGGAGCCGGAGCAAGTGAAGATCTTCCTGGGGGCAGAGATCAACACCGTACAGGGCAAAGTGTTCCCCAGCGAGAAGAGAGCAAGGGCACTGGTCAAGGAAACTCGCCTATACCGGAAGGGGCAAGCTCGGACAGTGAGGACTGCGAGCAAGATCATGGGTATGATGGCATCATGCATCCACCTAGTGCCGAATGTGCGGCTCCACATGAGACCCATGCAAGAATGGCTGCAGGAACAATGGTCACAGGCTTCGGGCAGTTGGGAGGATCTTGTGGTGGTGACGCACGCAGTGCAGAAGGAGATGGCATGGTGGACCCTGGAGAACCTAACAAGGGGGCAGCCACTTACACTCACAACTCCGACAGTGACCATCACCACGGACGCATCCCTGAAGGGATGGGGCGCTTACATGGAGAAACTCAAAGTGAGGGGCCTTTGGACGCCAGCAGATGCAACAAAACACATCAAATACCTAGAACTGAAGACAATCTTCCTTGCACTGAAAGCCTTCCAGACAAGACTGTACAGGCAGAGGGTGTTGCTACAGACAGACAACACCACGGCGATGTTCTACATCAACAAACAGGGTGGAACACAGTCGACAACGCTTTCGACGCTAGCGCAGGAGATATGGAGGTAGGCCATCCCTCTCCACATAGACTTGATAGCCATACACCTACCAGGCAAGGAGAACATTCAAGCAGACTGGCTGAGCAGACAGACCTCGGCATCCCACGAGTGGGAGCTCAATGCTCAGGAGACGAGGAGGCTGTTCAACAGGTGGGGGACACCATCGGTGGACCTGTTTGCAACACGCCAGAATGCGAAATGCCGAAACTTCGCATCCAGACAACACGAAGAGGGGTCCCTTGGGAATGCCCTATGGATAGACTGGTCCGGGACATTTGCATACGCTTTTCCCCCGATACCGCTGATTCACAGAGTGCTGAGCAAGTGCAGGGCGAGCACCATGACCCTGATACTGGTCGCGCCGCAGTGGGCGAGGCAGACTTGGTACTCGCAGATCATGGAGATGGCGCAGTGTGCGCCCCACAGATTCAGCAGGAGAAAGGACCTGCTCTCCATGCAGAACGAGAGGTGCTGCACCCAGAACCAGAGAGCATGAGCCTAGTAGCATGGCTCCTGAGGACATCGAATTCGCACACTTAAAACTGCCAGAGAGCACCCTCAGGGTTCTTTGGGAGGCACGAAGGCCCAGCACAAGGAAGTGCTATGTCGCAAAGTGGAAAAGGTTCACGATGTGGTGCAGGAGGGAGAGACTTCACAATAAAATGAAGAAGGACTCCACGGTACTGAAGTACCTGACACACTTGCTGGACAAAAAGCTCAGCTCGTCCTCCTTGAGAGTTCACCTGGCGGCTATAGTGGCATACACAAGGGGTGAGATGGGCAGAAGCTTCTTCACATCACAAGTTGTAAAGAGGTTCCTCGAAGGAGCAAAAAGGATTGCACCACCCAAGCGGGTGCCACCACCGGCATGGAACTCAAACGTGGTCCTGACGGAACTCATGAAGGAGCCCTTCGAGCCGCTTCACAAGGCCTCTTTGAAGATGCTAACTATGAAAACTGCTTTCCTGGTTGCAATTACATCCTTACGCAGAGTGAGCGAACTGCAAGCGTTGACGCTACAGGAGCCATACTTACAAATACACAATGACAGGGTGGTGATGAGGACCGACCCACATTTCATGCCGAAGGTGGTGTCCAGGTTCCACATGAACCAGTCCATTCAGATACCAAGTTTTTTCCAAAAACCAACCACTAGCGCAGAGCGAGCTCTGCATACCCTGGACGCCAGAAGGGCGGTCATGCATTACATCGAAAGGACAAAAGGACACAGGAAAACGAAACAGTTTTTTGTGTCGTTCGCCAACAGTTACATGGGCAAAGCAGTCACTAAGAACACTATTGCACGATGGATCGCGCAAACTATCCAACTCTGCCACAAAAGGGCAGGAGAAGAACTGGCATAGGGGGCACGCGCCCACTCCACTAGGAAGAAGGAGGCTACAATAGCTTTCCTGGCCAATACACCCATACAAGACATATGCCTGGCGGCAACATGGGCTTCGGTGCACACATTCACGAAGCACTATTGCGTGGATGTTCAGATGAACAAGGAAGCACAAGTCGGACAAAGGGTGCTCCAGCATATATTCAGAAACCAGAGCTCATCTTCCACCCAGCCACCACGGAAGTGAGAAACCGCTACGAAATCTATGCACAGCATAGTGAATCCAGAAAGATTCACGCTGCAGAACGAATAGTTTCTTACCTGTCGGTGTAGTTTTGCAGCTTGAAGATCTTTCTGGATTCACTAGCGAACCCACCCACCTCCGCCAGAAAGATGAGGCTGGAGAGAGAGGAGGTGGTCAAAAAAAAAAAAAAAAAAGGTGATAGGAGAAGAAGTAACAGAATATAAGGACATGTGGTAAAGAAATTATCACCTTGAATAGAACATTGCCATGGCTTCGGAAAAGAAGGAAACACGGAAAAAAGAATCCGAAGATGGCGCCCAAGAGTGGGAGCTTCCGCAGGAAGCATGCCGACGTCACCGGAAATGCGCCCGAGGGGGTGTGACGCCGACGCCCACAAGGGCTACAAAAAAAAAAAAAAAAAAAGACTACGAATCCGGACCCAACCACAAGACCGCGGAATATGCACAGCATAGTGAATCCAGAAAGATCTTCAAGCTGCAAAACTACACCGACAGGTAAGAAATTATTCGTTCCTGTCCAATACTAGATCTTTCTCTTTCGTGGGTACGCTTTGGGAGGCCGGCAAAGCCACCCTTCGTGGAGTGGCCAGAGGTCTGGTGCATGCGAAACTGGCTGAAAAAGACGCACGCTCCCAACTTGAGACATAGGCCGCACTGCTTGAGACGGCCTCAGGAGACACAGAAGATGCCCCATCGGCTAGACCACGGCGATGCTCCGTGACTAGATTCGCCAGATCTCTCTGCATTCGCCCAAGATGCTCTGGTGCTCCTCTGTGGCACATGTCTATGGTTGGGCTGACAAAAATGGTAAAGCTGCTCCACAATCTGGTCTCCTACCACAAGGCTAACAGAATCATTCCTGAAATCAGGAATTCCGCTGGTAACACACCACAATACATCGGTGGCTATCGCCCAGGCCTTTACGGGCTATTATTCACAACTCTATTCTGCCCAGACTCCCAAGACCTCCCTGACCGACCTGCTGGGGAGAACCGGAATCCACCTCCCTTGTCTGTCCCAGGCTGCCTCGCGGACCTCTATCTCCCCCCACCCCTTACTCCTAAGGAGATCCACAGTGCTATCTCCCTAATCAATTCTGGGAAGACGCCGGGTCATGGCTTCCCGCAGGAATACAACGCGACGTATTGTTCCCTCACCTGGCCGCCCTTTTTGAGCATGTGGAGTCTGGCTCTTTTCCTCCCGAAACCGACTTGGCCATCATAGTGGTCATTCCCAAAACCCATCTACCTTCTCTTTCCTGCGCAGAATATCACCCCATCTCGCTTATCAATACTGAAATGAAAATCTTTGCTACTGTATTGGCGCAGCGCCTTCGCCCCTTGCTACACGAGCTGATCCACCTGGACCAGTGCGGCTTCATGCCCGCCTGCGGCAAGTGACACTGTATAAGAAGCCTCCATCTGGCCCTGGCACAGTGCCACCTGCTCACCCCGTACTTGGCCTTGCTCCTGATAGACTTTGAGAAGGCTTTTGATACAGTAGATTGGGGCTACTTTGGACGATGTACTGGCTACCATGGGCTTTGGCCCTCACTTCCGATGCCTCATCCGAGTCCTGTACTTGAAGCCTTTGGCAAAGGTCCTGACCAACGGTGCTTTCTTATAAGCCTTCCCTATCTGCAGAGGCACCCGCCAGGGATTACCCCTCTCACCGATGTTATTCACGCTTGCAATGGAACCACTGGCGTGCCTCATATGAAGCCACCCTCAAATCCAAGGGTGGTTTTGGGACCCTTACCAGGTTGACAAAATAGCCTTTTACGCGCACGATGTCCTGCTTTTTTTGCCAACCTACTCAGACCCAGAGACCTCCGTCCCATGCTGTTTGGAGAAGCTTCGGAGGTACGAGGCAATCTCTGGTCTGGGCCTCAACCCGGCGAAGTCCACCCTGGTCCCCTCCACCCCTCAAGAGCATGCTTTGATTGGCAGTCCTCTATCACCCTGCGGAGGCAATCATTTAAGTATCTCGGCATCTCTATAGCCCTACTTCCCAAACTAGAGTGGGCCCTTAATCTTACGCCCCTTGTCACGAAAGCCAAATCCGACCTTAAGCTTTGGCAATCTCTCCCGATCAATCTCCTGGTTAGAGGGGCAATCTTTAAAATTATGATCCTCCCTCGTTTTTTATATGTCCTTTAAAATATTACTTTCCAGCTCCCGGGCAGTTGGTTTTGTGAATTTGACTGGGTTCTCGACAAATTTATGTGGAATGGGAGGCCACGTATGGCCTTGACCCGTTGTCGAATAACTCCCTTTGATGGGGTGACCAACCTTCATCTCTATTACCTGGCCACCTGAGTCATTGTCATCCATTACTGGTTTGCTGGAGGCTGGTCCGACATGGGCTATCGGACAGAGCTTAGGACCATGGACTTCCCACAGATTTTAGCCTACCTCTGTGGGACCCCCATTCCATTGACCATCCCACCAATCACAAGAGCGGCCCTCACGGCCTGGGGCACTGCTCTGGGTCACACACAAAGGGATAAGAAACTCACTCGACACGCCATTGTGGCACAGTACCTGGCTACATCAAGTATTAGCTCTCCAAGGGTTCCATCGGTGTGATCAGATCGGGATTACACTCTGGGACGTTGGGGTGGGGGACCACATTCGGGCTTTCTCTGTTCTGCAACAACACTATTCCCTTCTCCCTACTCAATCCTATAAATATATGCAACTCCATCACGCCCCACACTGTACCTCCCTTCCTGAATTCAACCCGTTAGAGGCTCAGGTTCTGATGGGCAATTTGGGTTAAGGGGGGGTGTCTCGAATATATTGCTCCCTTGTGAACAACGGCCCTGTTACCTTAGATGATTTGAGGACTCGCTGGGAGGGATGGGTGGGTCCCCTGGAGGAGGTGGACTGGCGAGATGCCCGATGGCTCCCAAGACCCTGACAAGCTCTTCGAAACTACGCCTCATTCAGTTGTATTATCTCCACACAGCATATCTTACACCTGCACGCCTACACAGGGAAGGTCGGTGCCCCTCGCCGGATTGCACACGTTGCGGCCAGGCCCCAGCCGATTTTTTGTTAATGGTCTGGCTGCGCCCTGAATTCACCTTCTGGGCGGATATAGAAACTGAACTCACAAGCACTTTGGTTGGCAGGTCCCACATCATCCCATTTGTCTTCTTTTGGGGGTGTTTGACAGCTTAGATGGCTCTCGAGCATACAAGTGCTTCTGGGTACGGCATTGGCAGTGGCCAAAAGAGATATTGTGGCGGCCTGGTCACAGGCAAAGACTCCCACTGGTTGTGGGGCAAGTGGATGAACATGCTGGGCCGAAATTCACGTGGACTTCCCTTTTGCTCTGTGGTTTTATTCTAGGTCTGAATGAGCCAGTACAAGGGCCTTGTATTGTTGTTTGTTGATTATGGACACTGATGTATCGTGCTTTTCATTGCTGTCTTATGTTTTTGTTCTTATAAATGCTAATAAAATAAATTATCAAAAAAAATACCTTATAATGTACATTGTTATACTGATGGCTATCCAGCCGGGAGATAAACTATTCCTCCCCACATATGGCTGCCAGTGGGGAGACTGTCCCTCACCCTAATTTATTCATATGATAAACTTTTCCCATTCTTCTCTCGGGTTTAATCCATTTCTGATTGTGTTTAACCTTGAAATATACCACTTTTCTCCAAGTTTACTTTTATCATTCAGATTACCACCTCTCCTACTTATTGTTATTTTTTCCAAGATAAACCAATGGAAGTCCATGTGGCCATGAACTCTAAGTACCCCAGGGTCAACAACTGAGCTGCACCTTACAATGGCTTTTCATTGTGTACCACATATATAGAAATTCATATGTACAAATATAAAGGGTTCAAAATGGGTATGAAGGAAACCTATGTATTTCTGAAATGTACACCATATACAGAGTTTAGGAGCAGTGGTTATTTTTACACCTTTGAATGTGTGGGTACCCATATTACCAAATGATTCAGAAGGCTGTGTTCAAAACTTCTTCCTTACACAATTGCTTACATTTGGAAGGCAGAAATAGAGAGAAATACAGTTTGCTATAAATATTCTACTATTTTGTGTTACAACATGTCTCCAGAAACCCTTGAGTTGGTGGGCCAAGAGACCCCAACACAATAGTTCCTAACGCTAAGTTGAGGTTTCAGGGATAGCTGCAGTATTTAGGGCCAGGCTCGGCCGCCACTCATGAAAACTAATTAGACACCCAGGGCATTCTAGGCTGATGTGCCCTGCGTGAATCCCACAAGGTTTTCTTAACCACAATGGCATGCAAACCTCAAATGTTACCGAAAATCACTAATTTTCCTTACTTTTCTGTAATAAAAACTTGTGGAAGCAGCAGGAATCCACAGGTTTCCTACCACCCAGCGAGGACTTCATACACCCTGGTTTGATTTGTTCCTGTTGCAGGCAGTAGGCCCAGCCACACAAGTAGGGTAGCATTTTTATTGGGACAAGTGGGTTATTAGAATTTTCTGGATCCCTGAGGGATTCCAGAAGTTTACATCACAGAAATGCAAGGAAAATGAGTGATTGTATGCAAACTTTAAGGATTTGCAGGGTATTCTGGTTAAGAAAATAATGTGGGAGGCACGCAAAGTTCACCACCCTGGACTTCCCTGGGTGTCTAGTTTTCAAACATATCTGGGTTTGGTAGGGTTCCCTAACTTGTGGCCGAGCCCGAACACAGTTAACAATGCTTCCCCTATTGCCAAATCAGGTCAGTTTTTTTTATTGGCGCTTCTGGGATCGGGGACTGGCCCAATGTGAGAATGGACTGTCCCACCTTTTTGCTTGTTTTGATGCCATTTTGAAATCGCTCGATTTTGTGGGCTTTCTGCTTCCCCAAGTGCATATTGGGGGCAACCACACTATCTGCTTTGGGAAGTTGGAGTCCAACAAGACTGGTTTGTCACTTTTGGGATGGGGTATATGTAGGTAGATGGGTTTCTGTTGCAGTAACCCTCTCCTCCCACTTTTTACCAGATTTCTGATGCACTTTGGCTTGATGTGCCCTGTGTCCCTGACGATCCTATTCCCAGGGCCTATGTTCTTTCTCAAAACTGTACCTTTGTACCCACAATTGGCACCTCCCTAGCCACATACAAGTCGCTTGTAAAAGGTACCATGGGTACCAAAGGCACTGTGACTAGGTGAGGATTTTAAAGGCTGCAGCACATAATGTGCCACCCTTAGAGGTCCTGTACCTTAATACATACATACACACACTGCCAATGCAGGCTGCTTGTTTTGGTGCAGAGAAAAGTGAAGAGTTGACATGGCACACATTCCTGTGTAACACAAAAAGGGTACAAAGTTCCCCAATAGGAATGTAAAGGACAGTGTAAGTGTGTAACGTAGAGAAAAGAAAGGGGGAGAATTCCTTTTGGAACTAAAACCCTCACACATCCAGCAAGCTAGGTGTCCTGCTTCATCATATGGGTTCTGCTCCTCGTCAGACTGGCCCTGCAATGTCTGACGGGCACCCATGAAGGGGCACTTTATCGGAGGAGTCAGTCCACAATAAACTTTATGGGCGTGGTTGGCTCCCAGAGCTAGCCATATGTAGATGATGAACCAGCGCTGTACGTGGGGGTAGGTGTAGACGGTAATGACCGCACGCCACGGAGGTACCACACCCAATTGTGCAGGTCCCACGGGAGCAGGCTGCGGGGCACCTTAGGAAACCCCCTAGGGTCGCATTACTAGAGTAGGACAATTTGGACTGACCCACTGTGTGAGGTTGTATTTTCTATTTTTATATATTTCTCCACTGTGAAGTACTGAACACTTAGGTCCTGAAGAATTGCCATGACGGCAAGAAACATGTTGACCTGACCTGAGGGTTGTAGATATTTTGCTGTGAGCCTTCCCAGTTTGTATCTCCCCTCCCACCCTTTTAGCCAAGAGAGCCAACCACGCCAATAAAGTTTATTGTGGACTGCCTCACCTTTTTTTTTTCAGAACAAAGTTTTATTCAAGTACTGACATATTACAGAATAAAGAAACACCGTCCCGCTTCATAACGCAGGACCAATGAGCATACGCATGCAGAGGATATACATTCAGTACAAGCCATTATGTGATATATACCCGGCCCCCCCAACCCCTAAACTCCCTACTTCCCCCCCAGCCCCATCCCGCCCCCCACACAGTGTCTGGCAATCTTAAGGTATAAAGTATAATATCAAGTGTGTGCACTCCTTGTCGCACAGGATACAGCTGCTAAAGGTCCTCTCCAACGTCCTGGGCCATCGGTGGTTCCAGCCACAGTCCCCTATAATCCGCCCACCTTTTCCATATCTTGAAGTGTTTCCTGGGGCACCCCCTGGCCTCGAAGATCGGGCGCTCGAGTCCCATGCAGAAATCCAACCCCCGCCTCCAGACTTCCAATAGTGGGGCCCTGGGGTCCTTCCAGGCCCTGGCTATGTCCCGCTTAGCTACCGTTAGGCCAAGGACCAGTAGGTGACGCTTGTATATGTTACCTCCTACCTGCTCCATAACATGAAGCAAACCGAGTTGCGGTGTCCGGGGAAGGTCCCAGCCCAGAACCTCCGCCAAGCAGTCCCAGATTCCCGTCCAGTATCTGGCAAGGTTCGTACACGACCACACAGTGTGAACAAACGTCCCAGCCTCCCGGCCACACCTCAAGCACTCAGGGGAGGCAATCAAACCTGCTTTCCACAGCCGCACCCTAGTAAAGTAGGCCCTATGTAAGTATTTGAACTGAATAAAGCGGAGGCGCATCGCAATGGCCGCCCCCCTAGGGGCCTCCAGGGCCTCTCTCCAGTCCTCCTCTTCTAGAGCCCCAATATCTCTCTCCCATGCACCACGCAAACCATCTAGGGAGGAGGAGCAGTGCGTGACCAGGGTCTGGTAGATGTTGGAAATCTTCTTCTCCTCCAGTGCCCCCATAAACACCTTGGCCTCCAGGGGGCTGAACTCGGGCAGAGACTCCAGGCCCACCAGGGAGGGAGACAGCGCATGACGCAGCTGCAAATATTTAAAGAATTGGGTTTTGGGCATGGCATATTCCTCCCTCAACATCTGGAAGGACTTAAGGGTGGTGCCCCTCACGACGTGGCCAAGCGTAGAAATTCCAATATCATCCCAGCCCTTGAATCCCTGCAGGGACGCCAGCGCCGGGAGGCGTCCGTTCTGCCACAGCGGGGTCTCCCTCGTCAACGTGTTCCACCATCCCATGCGGCGCAAGGCGGCGCGCCACACTCTGAAGACCACCTGGGTGACCATGGGGAGCCGTTTCCTGATAGCCGCCGAGTAAAGAATGGTGTGGACTGTGTCCGGGTCCATTAGATACCGTTCCAGGGCATAGGTCGGGTCGCCCCGATCCCCATACCACCAATCGTTAAGCACCAGCAGGTGCGCCGCCTGATAGTAAGATAAAATGTCAGAGGTGGCCAGGCCCCCACAGTACGTAGAGAGGAAGCAAGTGCGGAGGGCTACTCTCGCCGCTCCCCCGGCCCAAAGGAATTGACTCAGTGCGGCATTCACCTGACGAAACCACTGTGGCGCTATGGGGTATGGGTGGTTCTGCAACTGGTATAAGAGGCGCGGCAGGGCCACCATCTTGAAGATCGCCGAGCGGCCATATATATTCAGTGGCATTCTGGACCAGGTTCTGATGTCAGAGCGCACTCTGTCCCAAACAGGCACCACATTCCGCTCCCATGCCAAGGCCGGGACATCCGTAATAAAGACGCCCAGGTACTTAAGGCCCCCGCCGCTTTCTGTAACGTCACTGCCCAGTCGCCCAACTCCTCGTTGTCGCCCAGGACCCACAGCTTGGATTTTTGCACGTTCAGATGCAGTCCTGTAACCTCCCCGAAGATTCTCATTATCTCCAGGACCCTGGGTCCGGACCTGTTTAGGGCCGTGAGGAAGAACATCACATCGTCGGCGTAGAGCGCGATGCGGTCAGAGGGGCCCATCTCCCATTCCTGCCCCCAGAGCTGTGCATCCATCCTTACCCACGCCGCCAGAGGCTCCATGGCCAGAGCGAACAGATAGGGGGAGAGAGGGCATCCCTGCCTGGTGCCTCGTCCGATGGGGAAGGGCGCAGACGCCGCTCCCGCCACACGCACCGACGCGGTCAGGTCTGTATAGAGCAGGCTCAAGTACGAGAGAAAGACTGGCCCGAGATTGAGGCGGGACAATAGCGCCCTAAGGTACACCCAACTGAGAGAGTCGAACGCCCGGTCGATATCGGCCAGAAGGAGTGCCGTTGAAATCCCAGCGGCCCGGGCCGTCTCCACCACCACCTGTGCCCGGCGGATGTTGTGTCGAGTTGCTCTATGGGGCATGAACCCCGCCTGATCAGGGTGTACCAAATCGGTTATATACGGGAGAAGGCGGTTAGCCAAGGCCTTGGCCAATATCTTAGCCTCAAAATTCAAAAGGGAGATCGGCCTGTACGAGGAGTGTTGTTCCGGGGGCCTCCCGGGCTTACAGAAAACAACAATTTCCGCGTGTCGCCAGTCCGCGGGTAGGCGACCACCCTCCCTGGCTGTCTCCAGCGCCGACCTGTAACGCCCCTCTAGCTGGAGGTGAAAGGTCTTCATAAATTCACACGGGAACCCGTTTGGTCCCGGGGCTTTACCAGTATTCAATTCCCCAAGCGCCGTGCCTAGTTCCTCCAATGACAGGGGAAGGTCCAATTGATCCCTGGCCTCGTCTGGAAGCGCGCGCGGCGGAATGTCCGCCAGGAATTTCTCAACTTCCTCCGCAGGGAGGACCTCCCGGGGGGCATAGAGATCCGCGTAATACCGTGCAAAACTGGCAGCTATGTCTTCAGGGGCCACCAGCTGGTCTCCCTGGCCATCCCGAATGCCCTGTAGAGCCTGAGGTCGGAAGGTGTGTTGGCAGAGCCTATAGAGCATGGTGCTGGATTTGTCCCCCCACTGATATATTCTGCTCTGGGTGGCGAGCCAAAGCTGGCGCGCTTCATTGTGTAACAGGGAGGAATATGACTGCTGAGCCTGTAGGAGCTGCCCCACGGCTTCGTCCGAGTCGCCCCCGACACAGTCCCTCTCTAGATCTCGAACCCGCCCCGCCGCCTCATCCACCTCGCGCAGACGGGTCCTGCGGGACTCCGCACACCAGGCAATGTCCACCCCCCTGAGCACCGACTTCATCGCCTCCCACTGGGTGACGGCGTCAACCTCCGGTCCGTCGTTCTCAGTCCAGTAATTGGATATAGACTCGCGCAGGTGTGAGCGGTAGCTATCCTGCTGTAGGTGCCACGCGGACTGGCGCCATCGGAAGGGCTGTCGCCTCTTATCCAACAGCAAATCCAAGGACACAGGGGAATGGTCCGAGACGCCCCGGGGAAGTATGGCCGTAGAAGCGACCCTCGCCAGCCAGGGAGACGGTACAAACAGGTAGTCCAGCCTGGAGAAGTACTTGTGCACCGCCGACACATAAGAGTATTCCCGGCTCAAGGCGTGTTGGTAGCGCCACGTATCAACCCAACCCATGCCCTGCGCTAGGCCGTGTAGCCTCGTCGGCGCCGCGGTCTGGGATTCCCTACCGGGCCTACAGCGATCCATCCGTCCATCCATCACATCATTCCAGTCCCCCCCCACAATCGCCAGCACATCCGGGACGCCAGACCACACTTCGAACAACTTCTCAATAAGGGCATCTTGCAACGGGGGCGGAGCATACACACTACCAAAGACCATTGACTCATCTCCCACCAGACCCTTGACAAACACGTATCTACCATGTGCATCGACCCAGTGAGTCTCGTGTACATAAGAAATCCTACGATGTATCAGGATCGCCACCCCCCGGGACCCCCTCGCAAACCCGGCATGGAATACTTGTTGATAGCCATATCTTTGCAAACTGAGGGTCTTGGTGCCCTGGAGGTGCGTCTCTTGGAGGAGGAGAACATCCGCCCCCTCCCGTTTCCCCTGCCGCAGCACCGCCCCTCTCTTTATTTTATCCAGCATTCCCCGTACATTCCAACTCATCACTCGTATCTTTGCCCTTGGTAGGCCTGACTGTTGGGGATCAACCATTGTCAATAGGGAGGAGATAGAAGGTCCTGTGCTTCTGAAGCCACACTCCCACACAAGAGAATTGCCTATGCAATGCAGACACTGTGCCACCCACCCCCATCCCCCCCACCGTCTCTTCCCCCAACTCCCGTCCCCAGCCCCCCCCAACCATTCCAGCTACCCCGCCAACCCCAACTCCCTTCCCAACCTGTCCCCCAACCAAGCCCCCCAGCTGCCACCCTCCCCCCCCCCCCCAATACCTCATAGAACATTGAAGTATCTGTCGCGATATGGGCGGTCCCGGGCCCAAAACAGAGCGCCCAGAGCCTACCATACCAATGGATCCCGAACACCCACAAACGCTAAAGCACACCCCCCCCCCCCCTCTAACCACCCCTAACCAGGTAGGAGGCTAGCAGCCCCTATATCGGAGCACCCCGAACCCATCCCACTGTCTGAGCCTGTAATGGGACGGCCCACAAACGTAACAAGTAACACAGCACGTAGTCTTCCGTTAATGTGTGGCACCGGCGGACCATCCCCCACTGTTGGAGCGGACGGTATCCGTAGGCGGGCTGGACCACCCATCGTCCCTCAGCCACTTCCACCCAAGTTGTCCGGATCAGCTGGCTCGGCATTCCCACGCCCCGCGTTGGAGGCATTGCGGCGCCGGGACCTGGACTTCCTACTCCTCTGGCTCCGGGCGCGTTGGTCACCCTGGGTCTGCGATGAGTCACTCGAGTGACCTGGATCAAGGCCCGGTTGGGAGTGCGGCCTGACCCTCACTGTCTCATCCGTCCATTTGAAGACGTCTTCCGGTGTGTCGAAGAAGTGAGTTCTAGACTGAAAGATCACTCGTAAGCGAGCCGGGTAGAGTAGGGAGTACTGTATCTTCAGACCCCGAAGTTTAGCCTTGGCTGCCTGGAAGGAGTGTCTGTTGTTGCACCATCCTGGTATAGTCGGGGAATATCATGATTTTGTGGTTTTCGTACGTAAGGGAATCGTTGGTCCTCGCCTCCCGCAGAATAGTGTCTCTATCATGAAAATTTAGAATTCTGGCGATCACCGGCCTGGGTCGGTCACCTGCAGGTGGTTTCTGCGCCAGGGCCCGGTGCGCGCGTTCAATCACGAAGCAACGTGACAGGGCATCCGGAGGGAGCCAGCTCTCCAGCCATAGAGCAAGGAAGCGTCCCATGTTCCCCTTCTCACAGTCCTCCGGAAAGCCCACAAAACGAAGGTTATTCCTGCGCGCCCGCCCTTCGACATCCTCCACCCGGAGCGCTAGACCTTTCTGGACACTCCATCGCCGCCATCCTCTTTTTCAGGGTCCCGACATCATCTTCCACCACAGAAATCCTGGACTCAGCCTCTGTTATGCGCGCTACAGCGTTGCGCAGGTCCTGCCGCAGGAGTGTCACATCAGCCCCAACAGCCCCAATTTTTGCATCCAGCATATCTCTCGATTGGGTGATAGCTGCCATCAGCGCTGCGTTGTCTGGCCCCGATCCCTGGCCGCCCTGCGCTCCGGGGCCCCCCTGCGGCTCCGTGAATTTGTCGATGGGCCCTTGCTTAGCAGGCCCACCCCCCCCTCTGGTCATGGTCAAGGCTGAGTCCGGTGAGGGCGTCTGCAATACGCTGGCTGCTCCCCGCAGTAGGGCAATCCTCTCTCCAATGGCTAACAAGGGCAGGGTACCGACCTAATCCCCTCACTGGTTGTGGCCTCCACACACCCTTCGCCGCCTCTCACGCCGATGGATAGGGAGGGGGGGTCCCCCGTGTCGTCCCCGCCGACCCCCGCAGGCCGAGGTCCAGCGTGTGCAGGTTCCGCCCGGGGCACCTCTCCCTAAGTGTCGGCCTGTTTCGGTGCACCCAGTGAGTCCCAGTAGCTGCCAGGGAATTCCTCCAGCACGGCCGTCCGGGCAGGGCCCCCAATGACCCCCCCCCGGGCACAGTGTCTCTCAGCAGCACCTCTGCTCGATAGGAGGGGGGGGGGGCCTGAGGCCAGTACTCACTGTTCGTAGGACCCCACCGCGGGTCGGCGCCAAGGTCAAACCGGGACTCAATGGCACTCCCAACGCTGCACCGTCCACTCCTGACCAGTGCACTGGTCCTCCGACCACCGCTCCGGCAACCTCAGGGATGGAGAGGCCCGCCGACCGGGCCGGGTGCACGACCGGACCACCAGCTCCCAATGTTCCTCTGCTTCCGCACCTCGGGCCCCAGGATCGGTATAGGCGTCTCCGGACAGGGGCCGCCAAACTCGAGGCCCCGGCTCCGCCAAGGCCGGATAGGCCACAAGGTCTCCGAGGCGTCCCCGAGGCACCGGCCCGCCTTGCTGACAGGATGAGGGAAGGCGAGGGGGCCCCGCCACGGCCCGCCCGCTGCAGACAGCCTCCGATCGCGGACCGAAAACGGCGCCGCAGACCTCAGGGCGAGTTCACTGGTCTGGGTGCGCTAAAATTGAGGCCCGGCTTGTCTGAGCCGCACCAGGCCGCCCGCTGCCACAGTCCACTCCGCCTCCTGGAAGGGTTACGGTGCTCTGGCCCCGGCACCGGATGACTCCCGTAGCTGTCCGCCACCTTCGCCCCAGATGAGATGCGCTGTTTGGGTCCGGGGGCCAGGAGAAATCCAAGGATAATCGTCGGGCCGGCGGGAGCTTTAGCAAGCCACGTCCGCCATGATCGCCCGCTAAGCCACGCCCCTGCCTCACCTTTTTTAACCCACTTTCACTTCACGACTACGCTTATTCTTTTTCTTGCCCTCTCACACGCATGCACCATATGGCTGGAACAAAAGATCTCCGATAAAGAGCCCCTTCACGGGTGCCCGTCAGACATTGCAGCGCCAGTCTGACGAGGAGCAGAACCCATATGATGAAGCATGACACCTAGCTTGCTGGGTGTGTGAGGGTTTTAGTTCCAAAAGGAAATCTCCCCCTTTCTTTTCTCTACGTTACACACTTACACTGTCCTTTACATTCCTATTGGGGACTGTACCCTTTTTGTGTTACTAGTTGTTCGGACTTGTACACTGGACCCCGTTAAAGAAAGTCCGCCACGGTCCCCCCGTCCCCCCCACCCCCCCCCCCCCTTGTTGATACACATTCCTGTGTGCCATGCTTGCAACCCACTGCCTATGTTATAGGCAAGACACCCCTCTAGCTGGGTGCACTATACCACTGGTGAGGGTCAGTTGCATGAGCACTGCACTCCCACAGTGTCTAAGTCAATTCTGAGACATTGTAAGTGCAGTAAAGCCATGAAGAGTATATGGTCTGGGAGTTTATCATTACAAACCCCACAGCACCATAAAGGCTTTACTGAATTCTGTGAAGTTTGGTATTGATCTTCTCAGTGTAATAAACCCACATTGATGCCAGTGTGGGATGTATAAAATGTATTATAATTTACTCTATTTTTCTTAATTGGTGTGAATTTTTTCTTGTTGTACTTTACTTTATTACGGTTTTATACTGCACAGAAACTCACACAATGCCTGTAAGTTAAGCCTGACTGCTTTTTGTGCCAAGCTGCTCTGGGTAAAGCACAGGTTAATTTAGTGGCTTTTTTAAAGTTCCAAATTAATTGCCCTTTCTCAAAAGCATCCACTGTTTATTATTTTGCGATGTATGTCTTTTTAAGGTGTTCGCTTACAATGCTGCTTTCTTCTTCTTCTGACTCTAGCATAACACTCTTCTTTGAAGATGCAGCTTGACTGAAAATAAAGTCTTGTCATGAAAGCGCCAACTCCCGACTCTCATATTGTTATAGCTTTTCTATATATATATATATTTGATTTTCTTTCAAGGGCACACAGAGTCCACTGTTAATCGAAAGCTCTTTAAAAAAAAAAGGATCTATTGGCTTTGCTAATGTTTGTACTTTGTAGTGTGCAGCTAAAGACGTTTCATGAATTCTGGAGATCTTAAAGTTTGTTATTTTCATAGCGGAAATGGTCTTATGACCTGACCGTGCAGGTGGTGTGCACTGTTCCCCCATCACACAGCGGTGGAAAATCCTTCTTGTAAAAAAAACTTTTGGGATCCATGAAAGTCAAATCACCCTGGCCCCTGGATGTGTCCTACTTATTTACATAATTTTTAATTTCAAGGATTAGCTTGTTTGGGAAAAATCATGAGCAGTCTGCAGAAATGACCTTTTTCGGAACTTTAAATGTTCGCTAATTTTCAGAAATGTATAACTTTCTGGGTTCTCCCTTGGGTTTCACACCTTTTTACGCTACAAACTGAAACTATGTCGAAACTACACAAAAAATAGGGAAAATCATCTATCACGTAGAAAAATGCAATAAATGTGCTTCTAAAAAGATTTCTCCACAACTTTTCCCCAAAGCTTTGCTGTATTTTGCCTGTTTTCTTGATTCTTTCCAGGGAAATTGCCAAGTTAGGTCCTCTATCCTTAGTATAATCAATGGCACCTGCACCAATTTCTATGGCCAAATTGTTTTAAGAGTTAAGGAGAAAGAGACATTTTGGTAAACAAAGTGTTGCAGAGTGTATTGACTGTTTTATTTGGTAAGTAATTGTGACTCATGTTTAGTTTTTGACCCAGCAGGTACGTTGACAATTCTTGTATTCTTTTATAGATTATGTGTAAACAACTGATAGAGGTTGTCATCAAATCTGTAACAGATGGGGCCCGGCAGCATCAGCAGGTAAGGTGTCATTTAAAAACAGTATAGCCATTGGACTTGTGGGTATGCTTGTTGAATTGTTTTAGCCTGGATTCTCCTGCACTGCTTGGAGATTCCTTATCAGTCATCCTGCTTTGTTAGTTGCAGGCACTACTGGTTTTTGAGTTGCTACATTTTAGTCTGTCTGTTTACAATCTGAGAATAAAATTAGCTTGCTTAAACTCATATTGTTTTAATTTTTGGTGGGCAGTTCTGCTCACTTTTGCTGCACATTATTTTTCCAAGCACGTACATGTCTTTTCATCCTAACGTTTATTGTAATCCTTACATTTTTGGAGCCACCCCTTCAAATGAAGTTTTGTTGGTCTGATCTTTGGCCATTTTCATTAATGCACCATACAGTTAAACAGATGTTTTTTTCATTTACCAAAGATCATCTGTTTGGAGTTGTCCTTCTTGTGGAAAATTATGTCCTCATTTTGTAACCTCCGGTATCCACTCACAGTTGTATTAAGAGCTCAGCTGAACATATTTTTCATAAACCCTGTCAAGCTTGGCAGCAAACATGCAAGTACTGTTGACTTGACTCATCCAAGTACACCCACAAGAACTCCCTTGAGACTACTACGACAACGGAGACCGCTTGACAACGGAAAAACAGCAGCCCTCATCCTCCTAGACCTCTCCGCGGCCTTCAACACTGTCTGCCACAGTACACTAGTGCAGCGCCTCAGCAACGTCAGAATCCAGGAGAAGGCACTTGAGTGGACCATCTCCTTCCTCGCCGGAAGGACACAGAGAGTCCGCCTCCCCCCGTTCAGATCAAAAGCCACGGAAGTCATCTGCGGCGTTCCTCAAGGCTCCTCGCTCAGTCCAACCCTCTTCAACGTCTACATGAGCCCCCTCGCAGACATCGCACACCAGCACAACCTCAACATCATCTCCTACGCCGACGACACCCAGCTGGTCCTCTCCCTCACCAACGACCCGCCACCGCCAGAGCCAACCTTCACGAAGGGATGAAAGAGGTAGCCGAATGGATGAAGAACAGCCGCCTGAAACTGAACTCGGACAAGACGGAAGTCCTCATCCTGGGATCTTCACCCTCCGCCTGGGGCGACTCCTGGTGGCCCCCCGCCCTAGGCAACGCACCCAAACCAACAGACCACGCACGCAACCTGGGCTTCATCCTGGACTCCTCCCTCTCCATGACCAGACAGGTCAACGCCGTCTCCTCGTCGTGCTTCAACATTCTGCGCATGCTACGTAAGATCTTCCGGTGGATGCCCACCGAGACCAGGAAGACGGTCACCCAGGCCCTTGTCACCAGCCGTCTGAACTACGGCAACTCCCTCTACGCCGGAACCACTGCCAAACTCCAGAAGAGACTCCAGCGGATCCAGAACGCCTCAGCACGACTCATCCTGGACATCCCCCGTCGCAGCCACATCTCCGGACACCTGAGAGACCTGCACTGGCTCCCAGTCAACAAGAGAATCACCTTCCGTCTCCTCACCCACGCACACAAAGCCCTACACAACCAAGGCCCAGGATACCTCAACAGCCGCCTCAACTTCTACGCCCCCAAACGCCAGCTTCGATCGACCGGCCACGCCCTCGCCGCCGTCCCACGCATCCGAAGAGCCACCACAGGGGGACGGTCCTTCTCCTACCTCGCGCCAAGACTTGGAACTCCCTCCCGACCCACCTCCGCCTGACCCAGGACCACCCCACCTTCAGGAAGCAACTCAAGACCTGGCTGTTCGAGCAGTAGCCGACCCCCCTCCCCTAGAGCCTTGAAACCCTCTGGGTGAGTAGTGCGCTATATAAATGCTGTGATTGATTAAATGCTGTGATTGATTAAATGCTGTGATTGATTAAATGCTGTGATTGATTAAATGCTGTGATTGACTACGACAGCATATGCAATGAAAGAAGTACATGTCTTATGTCTGTTCTGATAGTGCTCATTTTCTGACATGCAGGAGCTGGAAAGTGTGACAAGTGGGAGAAACTGAGAATGTTCTATATGTGAACAACTAAGCAAAGGGAGGGACTCCACATTATAAGACGAAAGTCTAAAATAATCTGCGTCAACTCCATTCATCTCCAGAAGTGATGAGCAGAGCCAAATTTATGCACCACAGATGCGCGCTGACGTTCGTTCCTTTCTTTCCATGCTTTCAATCGTGGATCTGAAGCTCTGCTACTCCTTCACTCTTTGAAGGTATTTTTCCACCAAAATTTTTCAGCGTTGAAGGAAATTTGTCACTTTGACCACCATAGGGCTTAAACCTTGTAGGAACAGTTGCAAAGCGATATCTGTGATTGATCCCAGAGGTGTGCCTCTAGTGCTCGGGTTTGTCACACAACTCAAAGGCTACAACAATTGCACCCAGAGGAATCCACAGGCACCTGAGAATGAGAAGCCAAACTCTATGTGGTGGCGAAGCACGGCAAGACTCCACGTAAGTCTGGGTTCAGATTAAAGTCTGAGCCCGGACCCTTTCCCGTTTCTAAAGTCATTTCCATGCAAGGAATTTTTTGTGGCCGAAGTTTTAGGGTAAGTCCAAGAAGTAGGGTTACCGCTGTCAGATCCATCCTCATCTGTGCCCCTTGAACCCACTTCAGTTCTACACCAGCATCGTTACGGACTTTGGGTCCATACCAAAATCTGCATGACACCCTCGAAAATGTATACCACCGATGGAGGAGCCACAACTCCACCCACTCTCTGACTCTGTCTCAACTTTGCAGAGGCCAAACCCAGATTTTGATGTGGTGCAGCCAATACTAAAACCATTGTACTCCAAGACTGTTCCACTCCTGCGTTGCTGCGCACGCAACACTACATCAACTTTTTGGATCTGAGTCTGACCAGAGCCAGCCATATGTAGATGATGATTGAGGGGATGGAGTTGGAAAGAGGTTGCCCCACCTTCTGATTAGAACATTTGGGTTGAACACCTCGTCTGATACTGGATGAGCCCCCCTCACTGCAAGGACACTGGCGGAGGATAATATTTCTTACACAACTGTGTTTAGAAGGTAATGCTAAGGTTGCCTTGCTCTCCTTACTATGGAGGTAAAAGTGAATGTACCAATGAATGTCTTTCAGCCTGGCCACTCATCGACTGGACCTCTCCTGCCCTTCAACAAAGGCCCTCACTGACACACGGTTGAGCACTTGGAATAAACCATGCCCTGGTCAATCGACGAGTCCCCCATCGCCAGCGTCAAATGCTAGGTGACCCCTCATGTGCTGTGGGACATGGTCTGTGAGATCTTGCCAGTATTCCCGGAGGACTTGCGGGCTACTTTGGGCCAAACTATTCAAGATGGATGGGTTGTGGCTACTCCTTTGCTCTACCATTCGTTTCCTACCCACCACATCAGCCTTATATGTCAGCGCAGCTTTTGGAGGACCACCTGCCTGTAGCATCAGGAGGTGCAGGCTCTTTTGGGCAAAGGAGCCATAGAGAGGGTACCAGCCTCAAAAGTTTGGAATGGTTGTTACTCCCTCTACATCCTAGTGCCGACAGAGGTCTTCATCCTATTTTGGATCTTCCCCCTCTCAACACCTACTTGCGTAAGGACAAACCCAAGATGTTCATTCTGGCCGGGTTCTTTCTGCCCTGGATCTCATAAACAGAAGGTGGCTTTAGACCTGTAGGATGTCTATTTTCACATCCCTGTGCTCCAGGCCCACAGGCACTACCTCTGGTTCAAAGTGGGGCAGTTGACTTGCTCCCTTGCGGAATGGCCAGTGCACATGGGTTTTCACAAAATTGATGGTTGTGGTCACTACCCAACTTCGGAGGTCGGTAATGCCACTCTTCCCCTACCTTGACAACTGAATGTTGAAGGCGGTCTCGCCACAATTATTCAAGGAGCACCTTCAGGTAATAGTGAACCTCTTGCAAGGGTTGGGTTCTCCCTCAGCCTGCCAAACTCTCACTTCTCACTCCTTTGCAGGGGGTCGCTTTCATCGGAGACATCCTAGAAATAGTGCGCTTTTCAGGCTTTTCAGCCAGAACAACAAATCCAGGACATTCGAGCTATGATCCTGATGTTTCAGCCTCTGTTCTGTGTCTCTGTGAAGCCTGCTGGCCTCCTGCTTCCTGCCCCCCAACCATGCAAGATTATATAAGAAGACTCTGCAGTAGGACCTGAAGTCTCATTTGACCCATCACCAAGGGAACATGTCAGATTCCAGCCTGGTGTATGAGGAGACTGCATAATATCTGCAATGGTGGCTGTTAGACTGCAGTTGAAACAGTCACCGACCAGTATCCCTGTCCCACCCAGAATTGATGGTGGTGACTGACACATCACTACTGGGTTGGGGAGACCATCTGGGATGACTTTGCTATTAGGTGGAGACCCACCTCCAAATCAATTTTCTGTAGTTGTGAGGGATTCACGTGGCATTTCTGACCTTCCTGCTCACCATCAAGGGAAGTCTATTACAGGTTCTCACGGATAACACCGCCTCCCTGTGGTACTGCTGTTAAAGCCCTACACCTCTCAAACTGGCTGAATTGTACGGGCACTTTCCTGGTGGAACACCACTTGGCAAGATCTTTAAGCTTAAGGATGGACAAACACAACCTACACCTCGCATATCGCAAATGGGAGTTACACCCAGAAGTGGCGCAGGGTATCTTCCAGGAATGGAGACAACTCTGGCTCGATCTCTTTGCAACATTTTTGCATGCTGGAGCTTCCAAGAGGGCTCGCTCTCGAAGAAGCATTCCGTCTTTTGGTAGGACTCTTGAATGCCTTCCTGCCACTGCCTCCCTTTTCCCGAATTCTGAGGAATGATCGTGCCAAGTCGTCCAAGTGGCTACAAATTTGGCCAGGAGAGTGTGGAATACGGAACTTATGTGCCTGAGAATCTGTCCTCCAAGCAGGCTGCCGCTTCAGGAAGACCTTCTGTCGTAGCAGCAGCACAGGGTCATGCATCTTGGCCTCCACAAAACCTGCATCTCCAGTAGTGGAGATTGAACAGCAACAGTTAATCTCCTTTGTCCTCCCTTCCGAAGTAGTTGAAGCTATCCGAGCAGCCAGGCTGCTACAAAAAAACAGCAAATTCTGGGCGCTGGGATAAGTTTGTGGCTTGAAGCAGTACATTGTAGGCCAAACTGTTATATGTATTGTGTCTCTTGACTTTGGCCCAGCAAATCTTGTTGTGGGCACTGTAAAAAGGTTCTGTTCAAGGCTTGTTTAACTGTAGATACACATGCTGTGCATACTCCTGCCATCTAGTGCTGGATCCGGATGCATGCAATTTGTTTTTCATCGAAGAAGTGCTTCGAGTCACAACATTGAGTGACTCCTTTTCTTGGTGATAATGCTCATGGGCTTCGACTCCATTGTTAGATTGTTTTCTTTCCGCCGTCTGGTTCAAACTTGTGTGTTTGTGCTCCTGGTAGAGACTGTACAGATCTCTGATCAGTTCCTAATCCACTCTAACCCACGTTGGTATTGTTTCAATCGCATTTCCACTCTGCGTATCGAGGAACAATTGCCTGTGATTGACTAGCTTCTACTGTGGCCCCATCGGGTCCTTGCCCTTTTGCGCCTTTGACATTACTCTCCACCGGGTCCTCTACAACTGGCCGTCGTGGGGAAGGAATGGAAGCCTTTCTGTTCCTGCCCCTGCTGCCATGCAAAATACCCACTGACTAATTCCCATCAGGTCTGCAACCTGTGTTTGTCACTTTAACAGAGGGAAGCGGATTGTCAGGCCTCCAAAACGACTCTCATGGATCGTCAAGCACACTGGCTCGAAATGCAGCAGAGAACCACCGACAAGACACCCGCCTTTATCAGCCATGACGATATTGGTGAAGAACACCCACAGGCTTCCGTAGTGGAGGAGGAAGCATTCTGAGTCGGAGACAGTTCGGAATGCGAGCATAAAGAGGGCTTCTAAATCACTAAATCCACAACTGAGGTCAAAAGCAGTGAGTACTGTAACTGCTGCTCTTTAGCCCTGGAAGGAACACCATAAAAATCACCTACCACCTCCGAAAAAGAGATATTGAGACATCCACTGCCTCATGGCCTTGGTCGGCACTAAATGCCTGGTTCGGAACCCTGCTCTCCCACTTTAGCTCCAATACACCAGCTGAAGCTTACTGCATTAACACCTTCGGCACCTACCAGCCCATCAGTACTGAGCGGACCACCAACATCTTCCGCTTCGGCTCTAAGCGCAACTTCGGCACAAACACAGCACCGAATCTAAAGCTTCGAAGCCCACACCCAAAAAGACTACCCAGGCTCCAGTCAAACCAATTCTCCACAAAGTTCTGGAGAAGTTGGATGCCAAACAGAGGCAAATCCAGATACAGCCACAAACTGGCTGCATCCTAACAAAGCCTCTAGCTCCTACACCTCCATCTGTATGACCAGTGTCTTTTGAAGAGGCTATTGACCTGTCTAACCCGCAAAAGAAGACCAAGATGGAGAAGGCTACCAGCCCTCTCCCACTTCCACCTGACATACCATCTCCACCACAGTCTATTGAGGTTCCCCAAGACACATCACATCAGGGATCCCTAGGGATGGCACCGGTGGGCAAAATATGGGCATGATACATTACCACATTTGGTACACCACCATACGACCCCATGGATGCATATGACATAAACTCTCCATGGGACACTGACCCTGATTTTACCCAGCACGCTCCGTACCTCCTGATGATTCTACCACTTACCAGGAGTTATTAGGCAGGGCCGCTGTATTCCAAGAGGTGGAATTACCTCTAGAAGATGATTTTCAACAACACACAAGGGTACACAAGAACTACGTGTTAAAAGGATTGATGCATCACACACACAACCTCTTCATAAACCCTGTTGGCCTGATATTTTACACCAAGGGTCGACAAAAAGTAGAATTACTCTCCCTCAGACCCTATTTTTATCAGGGGCCAAGTCCCACAAGACTCCTTGGTGGCCACCAGTGCTTGTAAAAGAGAAAACGTACAAGCATGTGGAGTTCCTCCCTCTCCTGACAAGGAGAGCAAACGCATTGATGCATCAGGTAAAAGCCTAATCAGCAAACCACTGGTATTTTACCAACTTCCAGGGTTTGCTAGCCAGGTATGACTGTGTCATTGGTATGAGATGGAGGAGCTGCAAAAAACACAGGTGATGGACAGAATGCAGAACAAGGTCTTACATTCACCCCAGTACAAAGATCTGGGCCTAAATCCATCGTTTTTTTGGACTCCACACCACCCTAGGTCAGACAATGGCTATATGCAAATCAGCCTTTTACCCTGTGCCTCATGGGAACAGTCCAGCCCGAACTAACAAGCCATGTCTTTCCTAGACCGGAATCAAGCATCCAAGGACCGGTTTCTGGCTATCAGCCTTCTTCAGCCTGGATAAACGATGGATTTAGGCCCAGATCTTTGTACTGGGGTGAATGTAAGACATTGTTCTGCATTCTGTCCATCAACTGTGTTTTTTGCAATTTTCACCCCGAGTGGGCTGCGTATGCTCAGACGTGAGACCCAGGCTCTCCACATCACTGGAGTCAAGCTATCCAGGCTGAAGAAGGGTGATCAATACCAGCAATTTATTACTCCACCATGCTTAGCTACATATTTGAGGCTTTAAGCCACAGGTACAGCAAAGCCTCTTAAATGTCCCTTTTGACAAGGAGCACCCCTTTAGGCCACAAGTTGATGACGCCTTAGAGACAGTTAAAAAGGATACAAACAGCGAAAGCCATGGGAACCCTTCAGGCTCCTTCATCTTTAGGCTCCTTTCGCCACTCCAGCTATCGCAGAGGCTCCAAATGACACCCCCAGAAGCCTCCACCTCAGACACCTTTACTAGGAAGCATTGCTAAAGGTAGAGGCCAATATGCTTCCCATGTGGCAAAACACCCACAAACAGTGACTTCTATCAGCTTCCACTCGACCACCCTATCAGAGGGCATCTGCAACAATTTCTACCACATGGCAATAAAGCACCAGACTCTCCACATCAATTACCTAGAGCTTCAAGCTATTCACCTATCCCTAAAGCCTTCCTACCTCACCTTATCGGCAAGGTTGTTCTAGTCCAGACGGACAATACTACAACCATGTACTATTTACAAAAACAGGGGGGACACACACTTTACAGCCCTCACACCCAGCTCAGACTATTTCTGATGTTGGTCTCTACATCACAACATTCATCTGTTAGCAGAACACAATCTGGAGACAGACGACTTTGCATACCTCCTCAGCAGGATGCAGCAACAAGTCAACAAATGGAAACTCCACCACCAAGCCCTCCTCCCTTACTTCCACAAATGGAGATTTTCGCAACCAAGGGCAAAGCTCTATGGATGAATTGGTCAGGGATATTTGCCTTTGCTTCCTCCTAACCCCTCCCCAGCCCCAATCTCCTTGCTTTTCTTGTTCAAAAACCCAAGCAGACATCTTTCACACTCATACAAGTAGCTCCTGCATGTGCCCGCCAGCCATGGTACACAACGATACTAGAACTCTTTTGTTCCCCAACAGAAGCAGGACAGACCTCATCACTCAGAACCATGGAGAAATCAGGCACCTAAATCTCAAAACACAAAACCTAGCGATATGGCTCGTGAGATCATAGAATTCAGATATCTCAGTCTTCCATCAAAATGAATGACTGTTCTCAAATAAGCATGTAGACCCACCACAAGGGCATACTAAGCAGCCAAATATAAAACATTTGTCTGTTACTGCTACAATAAACAAATCAGTGCCACTATACAAAACATCATCTGATACTTGCTGCATTTACAGCTCTCTGGCCTTGCTACCACATCCATACGATAACACCTTGCCGCAGTGTCTGCCTATCTCCAAAACAGACAACACCTCTCATTTTTCAAAGTACCTGTTATTAAGGCCTTCATGGAAAGGCTTAAACTGGTGATTCCACCTGCGCCCTCATAAAATTTTAACATGGATCCTTCAATCGAACCCTTAAATAACAACCCCCTTCAATTTCTATCATGGAAAGGTTGTATTTCTTATTGCCATCACATCACTTAGACGGGTCAGTGAACTCCAGGCATTATCCTTAGAAGAACCATTCTTCCAAGAGTGACAGGGTGGTCCTTCATACCTAGCCAAAATTCCTATAAAAGGTTGTCTCACACTTTCAGCTCAACCAGTCAATTGAGCCACCATCTTTTTTACTTAACCATACTCGGTTGCAGAAAGGGCCCTACGTACATTAGATGTCAAAAGAGCCATTGGGTACTACATTGACAGAACAAAAACTACTTTTTGTGGCCTTCTCATCACCACATAAAGGAAAGCCTATAAACAAACCAGGAATCATCAGATGGATAGGTAAGTGTATTCAAATGTGTCCCATTAAAGCCTAAAGAACTTTACCAAAACCCCCTAGGGCACACTCAACTCGTAAACTAGGAACTTCTACGGCCTTCCCAAGAAATATACCATTCGTTGACATTTAAAGAGTGCTACATGGTCCACATCTTCAGACAGCATTATGGTGTGGATGTTCTAGCACGCCAACAAGCTAATGTAGGACTGGCATTGCGGCGTACACTCTTTCAAACAACTGCAACACCCACAGGTTAACCCCTGCGTTGGGACGTGTTGCTTTACAGTCTACGCAAGGCATTTGTATCTACAGCTACACATGCCTCAATTGAATTATGTTTCTTACCTTGTAAGCATCGGTTTGTGGCATGTAGTGGTGTAGATTCACGTGCGCCCAACCTCCTCCTTTGAAACTTGTGGCTATTGCAGTTTCCTTCACCTCTTTTGCTATGCATGGACATCTCTTCACTACTCTTACGTTCCACTTCATTCTCACCCGCCTGTGGGAAAAAATCTAACCATGGAGTCAATGCCCATGCACATTATGACCGAGAAGAGGAGTCACTGGATCTCCTGACATGAAAGAGTTCTTTGAAGAAAAACAACTTGCACACATCCGGATCCAACACTAGATTACAGGAATATGCAAGCATGTGAACTTACAGCAGTACATGCCACAAACCGATACTTACAGGGAAAGTAACATAATCCTTATTGGCTCTTCCTACTTTTTTCATGTGTACCCCTTATGAGCCAATGCACAGTTGTCCATTGTGTATTCTCACCTTACAACAGTCTTTCTGGTCGCAATAAAATCTGCCCACCTGTTGAGTGAGCTTTGAGCCGTCTCAGACTAGCCTCCTTAGAACACTCCCTTTCCCCCCCTAGGACAAATCGTGTTAGACTCCCAGCGTACCTACCAAAGGTGGTGGTGCCTTTTAGCTCTTCTGCCCTTCTTTTCCCTCCAAATCCATCGAAAGAGGAAAAGTGACTCCATTGCTTAGACCCCAAAAGAACAGTGGATTTTTACATCGATCATTTCAAGGAACATAGAGTAAACAATCAGATCTTTGTGTGGTTCTGTGGTGCCAAAAAGTGCAGGGTAGTGCAAAAATGGGCCATCTCATGAGGAATGGTCCTTTGTAATAGTGTCTGCTGTGTACTGGCAAAGAAGCAGCCTCCAGCACACAAGTGCTCATTCTACCAGGTCAAAGGTTGCTACCACTGTGTTGGCACGCAGAGTGCTTGTCCCTAGAAATCTGTTAGGCAGCTACGTGGACCTCCGTGCACACGTTCACAAAGCACTACTGCCTTGACACCAAGGTCCCCCAGGAAGGACTTTTTTACCATACGGTCAGGCAGACCTACTACCTTGTGAGGAATTGATATAGTATCTGATCTGTTCACTAGATGAGGATCTGCGGATGGAAGTATCCATCTGAAGGGCAAATTACTTAGCTTCGGTAACACTCTTTCTGGTGAATACTTTTTCTAACTGCAGATTATGTACTGCCCTCCCACCTCCACGTTCTGTGGATTGGTCTCTTTCTCTATCAAAAAAGTTTCTAATTTATGAGTATGTGCACTGGTCTGTCTAATTTGCTGATGGACTATGTGTCTGCTGGCGCAGCAATCTCGCAAAAGAAACCGACATCTGCGCTCCTGGTTTGTTCATATATGCTGCTCCTCTTATCACTTCCGGAGCAGAATGAGGTAGACGCAGAAGAGCACAATGCTACCTATCGGTATGCAGTACTACTACTTTTAGAGTTTTCCAGATGCTGTCTGGCGTCTGAGAATTTTCAGAAAGTGAGTAATTGGTGACTAGAGTATCTGCCAAAAAGATCATTACCAAAGGCAAATAACTTGTTTGATAGGTCCTACTGGATGTTTTTCATACTGTAACTGGTTGTTTTATTGACAAATATTTTATATGGGGCCATGTTTTCCAGCGTGCTGCAGTTGTGGCTTGAGAGAGCACACCCATTCTCAATATGTAACTCTTCATTTCATAAGATTTTTTTATTGAGTTTTCCAGAACAGAGCAAAACAAAGCAAAAGAAAAATGACTGTGATACGACAAGATATCAGAATACATAATATTCAGTAAACGTGTGCAGGATCCAATGACAATCTGTGAATTCTTACAAAAAACAAAAAATAACTCAAGAATGTGAAAGCGTTATACATAGCACTGGAATAGCAATACAAAATAAAAACAATAAATCGGAGAAAGGAAAGAAATTATGGAACGGGTATCTGAGGAACCTCTTGCTGTCCAATAGAAGGGAACCGTTCTAACAGTCCAGTATAGGGATATTTGTGCCAGAGAATAACACATTTACCAGTGCTAGTGGAGAAGTGTGGCTCACTGGTTAGAGGAGGCATACCCTGAAGCAGAGGTCAGACCCGGGACCAGGGTTCGATTCCCGACGCGGCAGGGTCCTGAGCCCAATTGTCCACGGACTCGATAATTCTCGCTTCGGTGCCCACTCTAAGCACGAGTTCACACTATGCAGCTCTGGGCAATAAGCTTGCTTAATCTCCACAACGGCCCCCCTGCGGCGGGATGCCTGGCTTTCACCTTGGGGATGCCCAGTACGGGTTATCTCACAGGGAAAAGCCAGGACGGGTTCCCAATGCAAGCGCCGAGATGCCCAAGGGTAAGTCGAGCGCTATATAAGAATGCACATACATACATACATACATATTATGTGGAGTTATTTAAATGGTCCATATTTGTTGATAATTGGGATATAAACTGGGAACGCAGATTACGGAAGTAAAACGTAACCCATTGTCCAGGAGTTGAAACCAGCCCAAAGTCCAGGGAAGGGGGCATACTATGATCCACGAGGGATCAAGGAGGTTTGTCATGGCGAAATAAGTGTCCAGTGATACCCACACCCTGTTATTTTGTGATTTCCAGGGGGAATTCTGGAGAGATATCCAGTTCAGCCAGGCCTTAAAGGTGGAGGAGGCAGTGTTCTTCCAGTTGGCCAATATCGACTTACAAGCTGAAGTCAGTAATATGTGTACAAGGAGCCTATCATTCTGTGAGTGGATTTGGGGATCAAGAAAACCTTGAATTAGTGATTGAAATTCTTCATTAAGACGGATCCCACAGAGAGTGAAGATAAAGTCAAACACACGTCCCAAAAAGAGGAGACCTTACTACAATAAAATAGAACATGGCAGAGGTCCCTGTTAGCTGCATTAGAGTTTCAACATGACCGGTTATTTTTCAGAGCCATTTTGTGGAGCCGTGACGGAGTCCAAAAGGTTTTGTGTAGGAGCCAGTACTTTGTTTGGGAAAGTGCGGTAGAGGTCTTGTGGAATATGACTGATTTTCAAATTAGTTTCCAATTATCCAGAGCGAAGGTCCCATGTCTATTCCATTTTTCTAAGACAGTCTTCATGGTGGATGTGGATTTAGGTAATAAGAGGTGGTGGAACTTGGAGGCTTGGTGGCCCGACTCGTTAAAAGACCGTATTGTCTTAATGATGGAGGGATCTTTGTCTGGGTAGTTTAACTTGGACAGGCTGGTTTTGAGTTTAAGAAAATCATTAAAGTCTATTTCTGAGAGGTTATACTGTTGTTTAAATTCTCTGAAGGAGAGACGGGCATTCGAGAAGCGCAATTGTCTTGAGAAGTGGATGTCTTTCGATGCCCACAATTTCCAGAATACGGTTTTCCCTCTGATTTTAATCTTTGAATTATTCCATACTGACATCGTATTAGAATGGGTGTGTGGTCTCTAGGCGTTTATCAATTTTTGTCAAATCTATTTTTGAATTGGAGAAGATGTATTTCCAGAGGTAACTGGTAATGTATTACTAGATAAAAGCGCGATAGGGTGAAGTACACCAAGTAATTCCTTTTCAACTAATAGCCAGGTGGGAGTGTACTCAGTGGGAGGGGAGAGCCAGAAAGAGCCTTGTCAGGCCAGGAAGGCGGTTTGGTACTTTTTTAAATCAGCCATGTTAACACCACCTAGGTGGGCTTGTAAGTGTAGTTTCTTAAGAGAGATTCTCACACGTTTGTTTTGCCATATGAATTTTGTTAATAATTTGTCCAGTTTGTGGTGAAATTCCTCTGTTAGCACAAGGAGTAACATACTGATCAGATAATTGACCATCGGTGTGATCATCATTTTGATGGTCTCGATCCGGCACCACCAGATTCCAACAATGTTTTGTTAGTTTTTCATCGTGGCGGTGTGATTTTAATAAGTCTGCATTGAATTCTAGGCCAAGGTATTTAATGTAATGAGGTTGCCTGGCTAGACCAGTGGATTTGAACAGATCACTTGTGCAAAGGTTGTTCAAACCAATGAATTCCGACTTGTATTAATAAAGTTTATATCCATACCTAACTACGGACATCATTGTTCGGTCCGTACACATTGAGAAGATAAAACTGTCGTTATTTTTAGACAGTTTTGTAAGGATCCATCTACCTTTATCATCTGTGATATGAGATTAGACAGTAAGGCCAGAATCTTTTGAGATTAGTGTTATTACCCCATTCTTCATATTGATGGCTGGGGAGCAAAGGAAGTCAGTGCCAGCTGCTCCCAAATGAGGACACTTCCTTGTTGAATACTTTCTTGAAGGAAGAACACATCTGCTTTGAGTTTGTACAGGTAATTTTCGATTTTCTTCCATTTAACTGGATGATTTAGACCCCTAACGGTAAGGGAGGCAGCTTTCAGACTCATCACCTCCTAGTGAAGATGTTTGCCTATGAAAATATGGTGTTGGAGTAAATCATCATATATGGGAATAGAAAAAGGCCCCACAAGGAGAGCATGTAAATCGGAGGCCATCCCAAAACTCAAGGCACATTTGGTAATGCATGAGGACAATCCAGAGAAACTACGGTGTAGAGGTATTTGTCCGAAAGGTTGGATGTGAACTAGAAGTAAACAAATGAGGTAAAAGCAAGATGTTGCAGGAGACAACAAGGGAAAACAAATACAAAAGCAAATAAGAACAGAAATTAACCCTGCCCGGAACCCACTCCCCCTCTCCCTCCACCCCCTAACCTACCCACCACAAACTATGTATGTGAGGATGGTAACAGCGTTGTTACTCTGTCTTTAAAAATTATGTCTCCTCAGAGACTTGCATAGCCAGAGCAATCATTCATAGCCAAAGCAATCATTCGAGGAAGAGGTGTGGCGCTGCGGCTAGGGCAACTGACTCCGGAATCTGGGGATCATGGTTCGATCCCATACACCGGCGGCAAATTACCCCCGCATCATGTGACTCTGGGCAATAACTTGTTTAATCTTCCCGATGGCCCCCAGCGCCTAGAGACCCTTACGGGTGACTGTGCGCTTTACAAATGTGGATTATTATTATTATTCTTGAATGATTGCTCTGATTCTAAATTTAAAGCGTTTGAAATGATTCATTCTAACTATTCCTATGTACTTGTTGTTCGTACATGCCTACTGCTGGTCTTAAGAATGTTATCATATTGGAATGTTAGGTCGAGGGCTTTTCAGAGCCTGGAACTTTGAGTGTTTGTGTATTAAAGGACAAGCTCCGTAAGGTGCATGTAAAACACACAAATTGAATGTTCAAAAGCAAAACCACATTTCATCAAAGATCAAAATAAAATGCTTCAGGTACGAGAATACAAGGCAGTCTGAATATAGTCCCAGGTGCTTTGCTAGAAATTCTGCATGCTGGCGGAATAGTCTCGGAGGAATTATTTGCATGTGTAAGGAGAGTATTGTAAAGAGGGTGTAGACTAGAGTGTGTGGAAGATAACTTGAAGAAACTTGTATTTGTTACAAATGGTGTGGATTTTGGTGCTGATACACTATCACCAAGATGTCAAATTGATTTGGTTTTTATTAGGGACGAACCCCTTGCTAATTCTGGATCATTATACTCTCATCAGTGAACACAATATTCATAGTATATTTAAGGTAAGATGTCAGAATTGGTGGATATAATAAGGACATAATTCCTACTGAATTAAAGGTAGTCATGTATATTACTTTCAAGGGGGGAGAGAGACAATGGGGAAAGGTTTGGTTTTTAAGAAAGGCCCCAGTGTACTGAGTTGAAGGCATCGCAAGGAATTAGTAACTAGACCTTAATCTGGAGGAACAAGTATTGATTGTGCACAAATCTATGCCTGTTGATGATATTTATGCAATATCTACATAAGTGTCCACTGAGAAATTTGGGTTGTTGAAAGAACTGTGAATACAATATTACACTAGGGGAGGTTGCAACCCCAGTTAATCATAAAATGAGATTAGCACCTAATTTGAATTTGAAACCTCTAAACATCCAGGTGTTGAGGTTGAAGTATGAAGGAATCATTGAGGAATTCGAAATGTAACTCTGGTTAGCCCTGATAGTTCTGACCTGCCCATCCCTCACCAAACAAGGAAATTATCAATATTGTAGGTGACACAATTGTGTTAGGTTTTATTGTTCCTTTTGCCTTCATATCACCAGCTTATTAAAAATCTAGGTGCTAAATATTTGATTTCCTTTATTATACCAGTGAGTCCATGGCAGCTTTATTGAATGCTATTCAGTTTTATCTACAATAGCGATTTTGCAGTATATAATGGGGAAAATAAAATAAAAGAACTGTTTTGTATTTTAGGGACATATTCATTTAGTATTATGTAGGAGCATGATGAGCATACAAGATAATAATAATAAGGGTAGCTTGGTTTGGTCCTGATTTCATCAGTTGGGTCCGGCTTCTCTACTCCTCTCCGTTGGCCACTATAACGGTCAACGGTCGCATGTCTGCTTCCTTTGCCTTGCGCAGGGGTACTAGACAGGGCTGTCCATTGTCACCGCTCCTCTTTGCCCTTGCGCTTGAGCCGCTTGCTGCCTGGATCCGCACTCATCCTGATGTTAGTGGAATCAAGTGGTCACCGGGATTTGAGGACCGTGTTTCGCTGTACGCGGACGACATTCTGTTCTACCTTACCTCCCCTTGTCGATCTTTGATTGTGGTGTTCGATGCACTGGGTACCTTTGGTAGATACTCGGGCCTGGTCATTAATTGGTCCAAGTCCTACTTATATGTGCTTCGCTGAGACACTCCTCGTCTCCCTAGAGGCTGTGCGATACAGATCTCGCAGCAGGGCTTCAAATACCTGGGTATCTATATTTCAACGGATGCCCGGGCACGCTACGCTAACAACTTGCTCCCTCCACTGGCGCGCGTCCGGCGTGACGTGGAGGGTTGGAAAAGATTGCCGCTATCCCTGCTGGGCCGAGCGGCGTTGTTCAAAATGATGTCCCTGCCGAGATTCTTATACGCGCTTCAAAACACGCAGGACCCAGTCCCTTCCAAATACTTCCGGGAGATCGAAGGTTTGCAGCGAACCCTTTTGTGGGAAGGTAGACCGCGTATTGCTGTAGTTAAGTTGACCATTCCGTGGTACGACGGCGGTATCGCCTTGCCAGATGTCCGCCGGTACTACTGGGCCTCCCAATTGGCGGCTCTTAATCATGGCTTCTACGGACCGGCGATAAGTCCAGGGTACGCCATGGATCGCTGGCTCATGAACGATGGGATGTACTACCGAGCACTGTACTCTAGATCTCTGGACCGGAAATTGACTGGCCCCACCAGGACCGCGGTGCATCTGTGGAGGGCCGTTACGAAGGCACTGGGGTGGAGGGATAGGCTCACCATGGCAACTCCCCTTTACGATTCTGACTTGCTTGGTAGGTTATGGCACTCCAAAGGGTTTGATCGGTGGGATCTCATCGGCATTTCCATGGTGGCTGATGTGATGGCCAGGGGGGAAATTAAATCGTTTGATGCTCTACAGACTGAGTTCCAACTGGGCGCCACGGAACACTTCAGATATGCGCAGTTGAGGCACGCCCTTACATCCACCCTGCCTGTTGGTGAAAAAGTTCCCGAGTCATCCCCGCTGGAGGACAGGGTGCTGGACGGCCATATGCCGGACAGCGCCATCTCCCTGACTTACAAAAAACTAATTAATGTTCGGACAGACCTGTTGATGAAAGTGCGAGATCAGTGGATGAATGATGGGATTGAGATGGATGATGAGGATTGGCAGTGTGCGGTATCTTCCCCCAAGGAGGTAGCAATTTCGGCCAGGCTGCGCTTGGTTCAGCTGAAGGTGCTACACAGGGTCTACGTCACTGGCCCCAGGCTGATTCATATGGGCCTTTCCCAGGATGGCCTTTGCAGGAGAGGATGTGGTGCTCTAGCCACCTTTATGCATACCATTTGGGAGTGCCAGGTCATTGCCTCATTTTGGGAATGAGTGCATGCGGTCATGCGTGATGTGACTGGTGTTGATTTGCCTGCGGAAGCTAGACGTTGCTTGTTGAATGTGTGGGGTCCGACTGATTATAACAATGCTCAAACCCGCTGGGTCACGCTGGGTAACATGGTGGCCAAGAGGGATATTGCTCAGAAATGGGGCGCTCCGAACCCCCCCACTGTGAGTCTTTGGAAAACCAACATGGACTGGTGCATGCTTCGTGAGAAAACTGTCTACTTAGCCCGGGGTAAGCCTAAGATGTGGGGGATGGTCTGGGGGGCATGAAATGCGTATAGAGGTGATATTTGTGTACCCCCTGAGGTAGTCCGGCCGGAGGTTCGTCTATCACCTTAGTTATTCCCTCCGCCCAAGTTTCACGTGGGATACTCCTGTTTCTTTCTCCCCCCAACAATTGTATGCTTTATTTGTTATGTATACTTCAAGATGCTGGAATTCCCACTCGTCCCCCTGGATATGTGCTTTACCGTTTTTTCATTCTCTTTTGCCTTGCCATCTTTTTCCGTTTTCCTCCCCTTCCTCTCTTCCTCTCTTCCTTTCTTCCCCTTGTTCCTTTCCGATTTCTACCTTGTTCTTAGGTTCACGTTAATAATATAAAATTAAACCTGACTGCTCCTTTTACTGTTTTTGTGCACACCTTGCGTTGCTTTCATAATGCTGCCTAGCCTCCGGGATGTACGGCTGAATAGCGGTGTACTTTGAATCACCAATAAAGGTTTTCCCCCCAAAAAAATAATAATAATAAGGGTAGCTTATAAAGCGCTTGGTTACGCAGAAGCATGTCCCCGCGCTACAACTAAAGGACTCTGGGCGAAGATTGAAGGAAAGAGACCAATTATCTGGAGAACAGGTATGTTTTTAGGTTCTTACGGAAGCTGGATTCGGATGGATCAAGGCGGATTTGGAGAGGGAGGGAATTCCAGCTTTTCGCTGATATGGATTAACTTTAAAGACGAGCAAGTGCTAACTGACAGTCGAGTCTGTTACATATGTGGGGTACAGTCTGGCCAAAGATAGAATGAAACCTAAACTTGATATTGTGGATGCCATATAAAAAAGCCCCTAAGAAGAGCTTAATTTCTTTTTTAAATTGTCTGATTACCAGATTGGGATCTCTGGCTTTTCAGGACCAAGATCCTCACTCCACTGTATAGCCACTGTCTTATATCCATCAGCATGCATCCACACAGTGCCCCTTAGTGTAGTCCTGCCAAAGAGTGTTACCTGATATTATGAGTTTTGGGTTGTTCTTTATTGGTAGAAACATAAACCACAAAAATAAAAAGCGCAGTGAGATAATAGTGAACATTGGACATGCAAAACGATAATATAATTGTAAACCCAAGAAATATGTCATTGGTCTTGATGCATGCAGTGTAGACCATTGTATCATTGTGTTCGAGGCATGTGAGCATACTCACATGCCTCGAACATGCTTTGCATACTCCTGCCATCTATTGCTGGGTCGAGATGTTTGCAGGTTGCTTTTCTTCAAAGATGTCTTTCCAGTCACGAGGCAAGGTGACTCCTCTTTTCGGCGATAGTGCCCATTGGCATCTACTCCATTGTTAGATTGTTTTTTTCTGCCATCTGGTTCCGACGTCAATTGCTGCGCTCCGGTTCGACACGGTCTCTCAGGTTCCCATCAGTGTGCAATTCACTTACCGCCAACGGTATAGTTTTCGATCGCGTATTTCCATGTCTCCGCATTTAGTATTTAGTACAAAAACTCTTTCGCTGGTGTAGCTCGTAACAGGCCGTCCGGCCTACCCGAGTCATCCGCCTCGCAGTCGATGGAACGGATTCAATTTAAATTCTGTCCTCGGTGCCACGTGAAGTTCCTGCACACCGACTCACATGAAGTGTGCAACTTGTGCTCATCTCTGGAGCATAACGAACAGGACGGTGGTGGGTGTAAATCTTTCCACTCCAAGAAAACAATCCACAACCGTCTGGCTCGACATCACTACATGCAGAGCCAACACACCGGTTCCATTCTGGACCTCTTCTGAGAAGATTCTGAACAAGAGACTGGCGATGCCATAGGGACTGAGGAAGAACAATATGAGCATGTCTCCGTCTCTGAGTCAGGCTCTGATGTGGACGAAGACATTCCGCAAGGTCAGCGTATCGTGAGTACCGAACTTCTCTTGCCCCAAAGTTCAACTCAGCCCAAGAAAAAGGCTCCGTTCCCACCTCGGCCTTCGGGCCATGGTCTGCACCGAGAACATGTTTCCAACGCCCCACCTTCCGGCTTGGCACCGAAACACACACCAAAGACTTCCGGCTCAGGATTGAGTCTTCCACACTCTGGTACTGAGCTGAAACCTTTGGGTTGAAACCAAAATCCATCTCAGCCCCACCTCCTTCGACGCCGAAACATTCTTCAGAACCGAAATACTCAGCGCCCAATACACCGGCACCGAAACATAAAGATACTCCGATGCCTTCGAAGGAGCCCAGTTTCGATGTCCTGCCTTCAAAGCCGGACCTCAAACAAAAGGAACTGTACATCAATCCAAAAACTGGACATATTGTGGCCAAATTGCCACTTAAATGCAAATCTGAGTCAGAGGAAGCATATCACATTGTTTTAAAGAGGAAACCTGTTGGTACTAACCCTTCTCCTCCTCCTCCTCCTCCTCCTCCATCACCTCCATCCCCTGAAACAACACTTATTAATTACCCCTACTAATTCACCACCATATACACCTGATGATTAGCATGATGGGGAAAGGGACAGTGATCTTGCCGACCCTGCAAGGATTATGACACAGATTCTCCCACAGGTAATGATCCTGATCTTTACCCTACTAAACCTTTTTCACCAGATGACAACGTAGGCTACAGAGAACTATTAAGCAGAGCTTCTGATTATCATGGGGTTCAATTACACAAAGAATCCCTTTTTGAAACCCTTAGTAGTTCCTAGAGATCCACTCACACACTCCCCATTCTCAAGGGTGTGCTAAGACGTGTGTGACATATTTAAGGCACATATTCTCACTCCCAGGATAGGCATAAAATATAAATCTGCACCATCAGATCCAGTTTATAGCAAGGGCCAGTTACCCTTAGATTCTGTAGTGGTTTCCGATGCCTGTAAACGGGCCAATTCTCAAATAACAGGAGATGCTCTAACTCTGGACAAATAGTCTAAATTGATAGCTGCATCTGGGATAAGAGTAGCCTCCCAAGCTGCAAATTTCTGGCGGAATTCTAATACCCAAGCAATTTTAGCCAGGTACGATAGGGTGCATTGGGACGAAATAGAGCAATTGCTCCAATTCCTGTTTGATGAGCACAAGTCCAAAGCGTTAGATGCAGTTGACACTGCGGCTAGAGCCATCAACACCAGCGTGCTACTAAGACGACCTGCATGGTTAAGCATTTCTTGGTTTAAACCAGAAGTTCAAGCTTCTATTCTTAACACAAAGTTTGACAAACCACACCTATTTGCTCCTGTAGTAGACATGTCCTTAAAACAAATGAAGGACACAGGTGTGGCAAAATCTTTGGGATAAATCACCTAGAGTCCCCTTCTGGCCGTGATTCCTGTTGGCGCTCCTTCTATTGTGGAGGGTCCAAGAATACCTGCTCAGACACAGCCTGTACACCATACAAGGGCAACAATCAGCCCTCTGCTTCCAAGGGTTTCTTCAGAGGGGCTACAGAGGCAACAATGGCAGAGGTATAGGTTCCAACACAAGCACCATCTCCTCCAATACCAAACAGTGACTTGCCTACACTCCCCCGATCACTTAACGCTTGTCGGGGGCATCTTTCATAATTCATACCTGCCTGCCAATCTATAACTACAGACAAATGGGTGCTAGGAATTATCCATTAAGTTTATTGCCTGTAGTTTACCAACAATCCTTTAAACATACCTCCACACAATGTCACCAGACCACTTACACCTCCTCAAACTAGAGTTTCAGTCTCTCCTCTTCAAGGGGGCCATAGAGCCCATACCACTACAATATCAGTGCTCGGGTGTATACTCCCTTCACTTCTCATACCCAAAAAGGATGGTTCTCTCAGACCTATCTTAGACCACTGAGAATTAAATCTTTACATACATTCAGATAAGTTTCACATGGTGACGCTTCAAAAAGTGCTCCCACTTTTACAACAGGGCGACTTTAGGACTACTCTAGACTTAAAGGACGCGTATTTCCACATTCCAATAAATCTCGCTCATCGCAAACTTCTCATATTGAAGAACCGGGTTTTAGAACCCAGCAGCGCCAGGGGCACGGCCAAAGTCTTCGAGTTCACCTGTCTTAGAATACAGAGACACGGGATACTTCTCGGTGACGTCAAAGATCAAATTTATTGGCTGCAACCAGGAACAGAAATCTACGAAGTACGAAACAAGTAGGTTCGTCAAACTGCTCAATTTTCGTATTGCGAGACATCGTCTTTTATGCTAAAAATCACATTCCGGACAAACACCCACTATTTACGAATTGTCTATTCACAAATAACATTGCAAAAGGTATCGCATGACGACAAACCCACTTTTCAGTTGTCCAGCCCACCATCAATTACACGGGAAAGCCCAACATTCTTTCTTGAACAGGCCGGACAAACCCATAATAAAAGACCACAACCCATACCATAAACAGACCATAAAAGAAGGAACAGAAACAGATGAGAAGCAGGATAAGGGGTGTGTGCGTGTACAATAAACTCAACAATGTCCTGTGCTTTGATCCTAATCTCGATCAACTACCGGACAAGGAACTGGCTTAACAAGGTTAGCTTCAGGCAACGAGGTCAGTTCGCTCAGGTCACCTAGGAGTCAGATAAAGTATATGTGTTCTAAAGACTCGTTCGGCCGTAGTCATCAGCCTATGTGAGGGCAACCACAAAATGGCTGCCATGCACAAAATGTAACGAAATCCCTAAATGCGTAGTGAATTCATCGGTCTAACATGGCGAAATCACTCGTACATGCCGCACTCACTAGTTACGGTTCGCTACTATCAAATTCGTAACGAAACCATGACCTTTATGAAACGGGTTCAGAATTCACGGAACCTCAATATTTGTGGTGAGGGCAGCATTACCAGTTTAAAGTACTCCCATTCGGAGTCGCCACTGCTCCCAGAGTCTTTACAAAATGTCTGGCAGTAGTCGCTGCTCACCCTACGAAGACACATTCAGTCTTCCCGTACTTGAACGCTTGGCTCATCAAAGCCAGTACGTACGGACCACTGCGCCTTTCACTAGGCCGGGTCACCCCCCTTGCTCCTGCCGCCACCTGCTCCTGCGGGTTCCTGCTGTGACACCCGCCCTGCTGTGACACCCACCCGCCTGCTGCCGCTACCCTCCCTGCACCCGAGCGACCCAGCCACAGCTGAGCTGCCCGTCCACCAGTTTGTCCCGCTGCTGACCCCCTGCGGCCCCGCCCACCACCAGCCCATTGGCCGCCCCGCTCCCGCCACCCAGCTGACCCGCCCTCCTGTCCCCCTACTTATGACGCCCCCAGAGCGACCGCGCAGCGGACGCGCGCAGCGGGAGCACTAAATGAGCGCCGAAGGTGCGCCAAAGGTAAGCCCGTCTGCGCCTGTCCGCGCCTGGACCGCACCCAGTGCCAGGACCCCTGGCCCCCGCAGACACCAGCCCACCCGCCGGACCTACGACGCCACCAAGCTCGACGCACTCAACGCCGGTCGGATCCCGGGGTGCTACCGAGCCACCCCGAGACGCACCCACGGACCTTTCTGCTGCCACTCCTGCAAGTTCACCTGCATCCGGACCTGCACTACACCAGCACTGACCAAGACGAGCACCAGCAGCAGCCACCTGAAGTGCATCCTGCTCAACACCCGCTCCGTCCACAGACACGCCGTCGAGCTCTGGAACCTGCTCGATACCACAGCCCCTGACGTCGCCTTCCTCACGGAAACCTGGATGAATGCCTCCTCAGCGCCCGACATCGCCATCCCGGACAGCTACAAGATCATCCGGAGGGACCGCGTCAACCAGACAGGAGGAGGCAACGCCATCATCCACAGGAACACCATCCGCATCACGACCAACACCGACGACACCCTCGCACCCGCCGAACACCCGCACTTCCAGATCCACATCAACCCCAAGACCACCCTCAGAGGCACCCTCATCTACAGACCCTCGGGACCACGCACACAATTCATCGAAGACATCGCCGACTTCATCAGCCCGCACGCCCTCCCCTCCGCTGACTACATCCTCCTCGGGGACCTCAACTTTCACCTGGAGAACAACAAAGACCGCAACACCACCACCCTGCTGGACAACCTCGCAAACCTCGGACTCAAGCAGCTGGTGACCACCCCCACCCACTACGCCGGACACACACTCGACCCCGTGTTCTCATCCAGCAAGGACATAACCTTCAGCCACGCCACCGGACTCCACTGGACGGACCACAGCTGCGTCCACTTCAGCTTCAGAAGGACCACGATCCACCACCACCACCAGCAACAGGTTGCACGCAGAAGCTGGAACAAGATCACAGCCGACCAGCTCGCGACTTCCCTGAGCAAGAACCCTCCCACCGGCGCAACGAACCCCAGCCAGGCGGCCACCAACCTCACAAAGTGGATCAGCAACTGCGCAGATGACCTCGCCCCTCTGAGGACCCCGCCTAGTAGACCCGGCAGCAAGAAAGCCCCATGGTTCACCGACTAACTCAAGAGCTCCAAGAGGAACTGCCGAGCCCTCGAGAAAGCCTGGCGCAGAGACCCAACACCAGACAACATGACTGCCCTCAAGCTCGCCACCCGAAAACACCACCAACTGATTCACGCCACTAAGAAAACTGCATTCAAGGAACTACTGGACAACAACGCACACAACAGCAAGGAACTCTTCAACATCGTTAAAGAGCTCTCCAACCCCAACGCCGGAAACAACGACATCACCCCTTCACAAGACCTCTGCAACTCCCTCGCCTCCTACTTCTACAACAAGATCGCGGACATACACAACAGCTTCAACACTCAACCGACGCATGCCACAACCGAACCACCGCCCCCCACCACCACCCTCCGCGCCTGGACCCCGATCAGCACCGAAGACACCGTCCGCACGATGAACTCCATCCACTCCGGATCTCCGACCGACCCCTGACCTCACCACGTCTTCAACAAGGCCGACGCTGTCATCGCACCCCACCTGCGGGACATCATCAACACCTCCTTCGACACCGCTACCTTCCCGGAGAGCTGGAAGCACGCCAAACTCAGCGCTCTACTAAAGAAGCCATCAGCCGATCCCACCGACCTCAAGAACTACCGCCCCATCTCGCTGCTCCCGTTTCCTGCAAAAGTCATCGAGAAGACAATCAACAAGCAGCTGGCCCCCTTCCTCGAGACGAACGGATCCCTCGCAGTCTGGCTTCCGGGCCAACCACAGCACCGAGACCGCCCTGATCGCAGCGACCGATGACATCCGAGCCCTGCTCGACAACGGAGAAACAGCGGCCCTCATCCTCCTAGACCTCTCCGCGGCTTTCGACACTGTCTGCCACCGTACCCTAGTGCAGTGCCTCAGCAACGTCGGAATCCAGGAGAAGGGACGCTGGGACGCTTTTGGGCAGCCATGCGCTTTATAAATCTAATTTCATTCATTTCATTTCAAGGCACTGGAGTGGAATATCTCCTTCCTCGCCGGAAGGACACAGAGAGTCCGCCTCCCCCCGTTCAGATCAGAAGCCACCAAAGTCATCTGCGGCGTTCCTCAAGGCTCTTCGCTCAGCCCAACCCTTTTCAACGTCTACATGAGCCCCCTTGCAGCCATTGCACGCCAACACAACCTCAACATCATCTCCTACGCCGACGACACTCAGCTGATCCTCTCCCTCACCAACGACACCGCCACCGCCAGAGCCAACCTACACGGAGGGATGACAGACGTAGCCAAGTGGATGATGAACAGCCGCCTGAAACTGAACTCGGACAAGACGGAAGTCCTCATCCTGGGATCCTCACCTTCCGCCTGGGACGACTCCTGGTGGCCCCCCGCCCTGGGCAGCGCACCCAAACCGACAGACCACGCACGCAACCTGGGCTTCATCCTGGACTCCTCCCTCTCCATGACCAGACAAATCAACGCCGTCTCCTCGTCATGCTTCAACATCCTGCGCATGTTACGTAAGATCTTCCAGTGGATCCCCACCGAGACCAGGAACACGGTCACCCAGGCCCTCGTCACCAGCCGTCTGGACTACGGCAACTCCCTCTACGCCGGTACCACCGCCAAACTCCAGAAGAGACTCCAGCGGATCCAGAACGCCTCAGCACGACTCATCCTGGACATCCCCCGTCGCAGCCACATCTCCGGACACCTGAGAGACCTGCACCGGCTCCCGGTCAACAAGAGAATCACCTTCCGTCTACTCACCCACGCACACAAAGCCCTACACAACCAAGGCCCAGGATACCTCAACAACCGCCTCAACTTCTACTTTCCCACATGCCAGCTTCGATCGACAGGCCACGCCCTCGCCTCCGTCCCCCGCTTCTGAAGAGCCACCAGAGGGGGAAGGTCCTTCTCCTACCTGGCCGCCAAGACTCCCGACCCACCTCCGCCTGACCCAGGACCACCTCGCCTTCAGGAAGCAGCTCAAGACCTAGCTGTTCAAGCAGTAGCGGACCCCCCCTCCCCTAGCGCCTTGAGACCCTCCGGGTGAGTAGTGCGCTATATAAATGCTTTGATTGATTGATTGATTGACCCGAAGTGTCTCCAGCACACTCAAATAACAATGCAGTTACTGTACCAACTTGGGTTTACAGTCAATGTGTTGAAATTGCATCTTCAACCTTCTAACACTCAAAACTATCTAGAAGCCACTCTAGATACTCAGAGCTCTGTCCATCCACAATGCCACCAGAATTCGCAATATTCAGGCTCTGGTTCAGCAGTTTCAGCCCACTCATTCACTACCAGCTCGTGTGTAAAGGCAACAGCTGGGAATGATGGCCTCTTGCATCATGATTGTTCCCCATGCCTGGCTTCACTTGCGTCCCCTTCAGGAATGCTTAGCAAGTCAGTGGAACCAGTTGCAGGGTCTTTTAACCGATCTTGTGTTGGTAAACAGCCGTACTTATCACTGTCTGCAGTGGTGAAACCTACAAATTTTATCAAGAGGACAGCCCTCTATAGACCCAGTTCCACAGACAGTGCTAACAGACGTGTTGCTGACTGGTTGGTGGGCTCATCTCCAAGATCACACAGTTCAAGGCTTGTGGAGTCAAAAGCAAAAGAATTCCACATAAATCATCTAGAGCTTCTAGCAGTATTTTTGGTGCTCACAGCCTTTCAGGCTCACCTTGTAGACAAAGCTGTCCTAGTTCGCACTGACAACATGACCACTATGTACGAGGGCGGGAGGGCACTCTCTCCAACTGTCACACCTGGCTCAAGCCATTTGGAAGTGGGACATTCACCACAAAGGTATCTCCTAGCAGAACACCTCCCAGGAGTAAACAATCAGATTGCCGACCTTTCCAGCAAACAGAGGCAGCAAATCCACGAGTGGAAACTTCACCCTCAAGTTCTCCTCCCATACTTTCAAAGTTAGGGGTTTCCTCAAATAGATCTTTTTGCCACACAAGAAATCGCGAAATACCCAAGCCTCGCCTCCAGGCATCCACACCCGCTCTCCAAGGGCAATGCACTATGAATGAACTGGTCAGGGATATTTGCATATGTTTTTCCGCCTCTCCCACTTATTCCATTAGTGGTTCGGAAACTCCAGCAAACATCCCTCACACTGATTCTAGTAGCTCCCACATTGGCCCGTCGGCCTTGGTTCACTACCTTTTTGGAGCTATCATTAGTTCCACATCAAAAGCTGCATCTCACATCCAGTTTCCTCACTCGGAGCCATGGAGAAATCGTTCACCCAGATCACAAAGAACCCAACCTAACGATCTGGGTTATGAAGTCATGGAGTTTGGTTATCTGAATCTTCCCCCAGACTTTATGAACATTATTAGAGAGGCCAGAAGGCCTAATATAAGAGCTTGAGATGCAGCTAAATGGAAGCGTTTTGTTATCTATTGTAATACTAACATCAATCCTCTTGATGCTTCTGTACAAAATATTGTTTATTTGTTACACTTGTAACAGTCAGTGTTATTTTACACTTCTATCCACCTACATCTAGTGGCGATGCTGCGTATCTACAAAATAGACAACACTTGTCTCTCTTTAGAGTGCCACTTATCAGAGCTTTTATGGAAGGACTTCAGAGTTATACCACCAAGACTTCCACCTGCCCCAGTGTGGAATCTTAACATAGTCCTCACATAATTAATGGGCCCACATTTTTAACCCAGGCAGAAATGTGAACTGCAATTTCTCTCGTGGACGATCGCTTTCCTTATTGCAATTACTTCACTAAGGAGAGTGGGTGATCTACTGGCACTAATCCTAGAAGAAACCTTTTTCAAGCTTCACAAAGACAAAGTGGTTCTTCGTACCATCCCTACGTTTCTTCCTAAGGGAGTTTCAGCCTTTCAAATCAATCAGATGGTCGAGTTACCGGTGTTCTTTGCTCAACGAGATTCAGTGGCAGAACGAGCTCTACACACTTAGATGTTAGAAGAGATCTTTTATATTACATAGAAAGAACAAAGTCCTTTTGTAAAACTAAACTCCTTTTTGTTGCTTTGCTCCAACTTACAACGGCAATCCTATATCCAAGTATTCCCAGATGGATTGTTAAATGTATTCAGGCTTGTTATGCAAAAGCAAAGAGAACTTTAACAATACCCCTTAGAGCACATTCCACTCACAAAATAGGGGCTACTATGGCCTTCTTAGGAAACATTCCCATAGCTGACATTTGTAAGGCTGCAACATGGTCTACACCAAACACATTCACCATACATGTGTATATGTGTTAACAAAACAACAAGCTAATGTGGGCCTGGCAGTACTTACAACACTTTTTCAGACAACTGCAATAGCTACAGGTTAGCCTCCGCTTTGGGAGAATACTGTTGTATAGTCTATGCAAAGCAAGTGATCTACAGCTCACATGCCTGGAACGGAAAATGTTACTTACCCAGTAAGCATCTATTCTTGGCATGTAGAGCTGTAAATCCACATGCGCCCACCCGCCTCCCTGGGTACCTGTACTTGTTGCAGTTCTCTTACTCCATCCTCACCCTCTGCGGGAAAACAATCTAACAGTGGAGCCTATGCCCATGCGCACTATCACCGAAAGGAGCAATCCCCTTGCATCGTGACTGGAAAGACTTCTTCAAAGTAAAACAACTAGCAAACATCTGGACCCAACACTAGATGGCAGGAGTATGCAAAGCATGTGAACCTACAGCTCTACATGCCAAAAAAAGATGCTTACTGGGTAACTAACATTTTCCTTTACACATGCGTAGCAGGTACAGACTGCCATTGAGGATATTATGGGGAATCCCTTGTAATCCTAGTCAGTAAGTCAGGAGAAAAAATTAGCGATCTATTTATAAGGCCCAGAGTTACCCCAATGCACTTAATTCATCAAAGGTGTTTTCCTTTGTTCTACCTAGAAAGCACAGCAGACCCTCCTGATGTTGTTTTTCTCTGCTTGCAATCATGTAATGGTCATGTCTTGTTGCCTTACGAAACGTGGGGCTTATGGGAAATACATCATTTTTAGAAAGTTTTTTTGTAGGAAGTGGTCTAACAGGCAGGTAGTACGAGTCAACCTTGTTGTGGAGGAATGTACTCAACTGGTCACAAAGGGAGGAATAGGCTGGAAGACAGCTCTATAGTCTTGGCTGTTTTCATACAGAATTAGAGCCCTCAAAGTGGGCAGGCAACGTTTCTTGGAGCTATGAAGAGGACCTTAAACGTGGGCCTCTAATGTTTCCATCGCAGTTCAAGAGAAAAGTCAGAAATGAATCTACATTGATCTCCAGAAGATGAGACCTGGTGGATGAGCCCAGTGACAAAGTGAAAAAGTATATGAATGACAGGAGAGGCAGATGCAGCAACATAAGGATTCTCTAAAGCAGATAGTGAAGGTTAGATTGCCTGCGGATTCAGGGAAAAGGTACATCATTGTTGTCCGATCTGGAAAAAGTTGCAGATGTGTACAAAAGTGTATGAGTGGTTGGGGACAAAGTTTGGAATTTGTCCAGAGTTTGTTTTCCAGTGAGAGATGAGGATTTTTTTATTTGAATTCCTTAGTGGTCAACAAAGTAGTACTTTCCAACACTGGGAAGGAGTTTCTTGATTTATTACATGATCAAGTGGGTATATGTGGTGCGAGTATTGCTCGTCAAGATTTTTGTATGAATAGAAGCGGAGTGGAGGTATTTCACCTAGTTTGGTTGCGAGTGGCTCTGCAGCTCACTAGTTTGATTGTGAATTATTCTATAGCTGATGGTGGGGCTAGTGTTGCATTTTGTTTGGAACCAAGTAGGTATGTGGTTAGCAGGGAGTTCTGTTGGAGGTAGAGCAAAAGTCAAAAAATATTATTCAGATGACATCTGCCTTTGAGGTTAGGTGATTCTGTAAGGCAATAGTTTTTTTCTTTGATGGACTACTCTTCGTATTCTTGATTCTCCTGCCTTGTTCTGATTTTGTTGCTCTGTTGTGTTTTCTCCATTGAAGAAGATGATGAGTGGTAGTTTGATTGAACATGGAGATTGATGTGTGAGATATCTAATATGGAATGCAAAAGTGCTATAAAGTATTGTTGTAGAATTTTGTTCATCAAAAGTAGTGAACGTTGTAAGAGGACTTTTGAAGCGCATGGTTGCTTTTCGTGAATTTCTGTTGAGAACCTAGAACTAAAAACTGATCGCTTGGTTTTCATCTCTTTTAACTCAAGAGAGAGACCCACAACACACCATGCCGAAGAGGTGTTTCAGAACTTCAACCAATCCATAGTCCCCATGTCAACAGATGACCTCATAATCTTGCTACCATGCATTACCCCTTGGAGACAGTGTGGCTTGGCATCAGGTTGAGCCAAAGATGCTTATGCAGAAACCCTTAGTTATGCAGAATCTTGCCCTTTGGCAACATGTCACAACCACTGCATACAGGGGAACGATTCACTGTGATAGTGGTGTCTCGCTTTTACACTTGCTTTCTCTTTGTCTCTCTCCTCTCTTTTGCCTCTGCATAATAAAACATTGGTTCTCATACACCCATGAATAGTAGCAGTTAGCATAACCCATGTTCGCTTGTAGTTGTTAGGCGCCTGTAAGGGAATACCCTTTTGTTGATTGTGGAAGAAAACCATCTTGTGTGGAGTTTCACATATTCCTTCTTGGTCATGTTTTCATTTGTTATCCTTTTTAGTTAGCCACAGCAGGTGTATTGCACCTGTGGAAAGAATGGTTTTATATTGGAATGTTTTCATTTTGATAAAGAAATCATATTGGACTGAATTACTTTTGATTAAGTAAAAGTCTCGTTTTTTAGGTCTCGCCTGTCGATGCGCATGCGCATCGAGCAAGGCGAGAGTATTGGGACTTATCCGCTCTTTATCCACACTGCAAGGAATCGTGGCGATTCCTTGCAGTGCCCGTGACTTTTAAGCTCAATGCGCATGCGCATTGAGCTTAAAAGCGCGTGCATGTCAGTCTTTGTTTACCCGCTCCGCCCCCTCCCCTTCCCGCCGTCTCGCATTTCGCAATGCCCTCCTAACAACACACACACCCTCTCCCCCGCTCCGCCCCCTCCCCGCCATGTCTGCCCCCTTCCCGCCGTCTCCATTTCGCAATGCCCTCCTAACACACACACCCTCTCCCCCGCTCCGCCCCCTCCCCTGTGCGATGAGGGCAGGCATTACAACCCTCAAGTTGTTTCTAGGCGTGACAACAACGTATGCTCCTATAACCCAATTTAATGGTAAAGGCTAATAAATGAGCCTTCCTTTCCTGAAGCTTCCTCGTTCAAGTCGGGCACAGCACATGGCTTCTCTTAAGGTCCAGTCGGGCCCGTCACACACCCTCCTCACACGTGGAGCTTCCACAACGTATGCTCCTATAACCCAATTTAATGGTAAAGGCTAATAAATGAGCCTTCCTTTCCTGAAGCTTCCTCGTTCAAGTCGGGCACAGCACATGGCTTCTCTTAAGGTCCAGTCGGGCCCGTCACACACCCTCCTCACACGTGGAGCTTCCGCGTGACTTGAAACCAGCGGCGGGCGGCATATTGCAAGTATCGCTGGCCGCAGGGCGTCGCTCTTGTGAGGCCCCGGCCGGAATGCAGAAGGCGGGTCCGGTGTCTCAGGCCATGCTGTTCCTTTCCACTGATCCCGCGCGTGCTCTCCCAGTGCGCCCGAGGTCTTCCCTCGTGCTTCAGATGACGCAACCTTCCGTCCTCCCCTCATACTGTCTCGCAGGAGAGTGGAAGAACGTACAGTTCCCAGGGAAGCCTGTCCCCTTGTCAGGGTGTTGTCTGCCACTCTGTAATAACCGGTAGATCAAGTATCCAGCTGTGAAAGGCCTTAGTGCAGCTGTCCGTGTTCACATTTTATGTCGTTTGTAGACTCCTGTCACATAGCAACTCTCTTTTCTTGTGGGCGTGTCTCCTCTCTCGGAATGCAAGCCGGTTGTGACACCTTAGAAGGTGACCTTGCGGGGTCCAGTCTGTCTTGTTTGCCAGTGAGTTATGGCTAGTATAGGGCTATGTAACTATCGCGAATAATCTTTACGTCAGCGGGTAAAAGCAAACAATACACGTAGTTCACCTCACCCGAGGCTTTAAATGTGGAACAAAGGAAAGGTCACCTTCAGCCCTGGGTGGGTGTCCTCTCGGTCAGACAAAAGCAGCATTTTGTGGACGGCCATATTACAATGGTGTACATGTAACCTGGTATATCCCTCTTTGATGCTCTGCTGACAAAGCAACAAAGTGCTGACCTTTAAGGGAACACGAATTCTGCGCTTGATTCGCTGTGTACTAGTCACTGTGACTATGCTGACCCATGAGTCATTCCAGTGAGCAAAGAGGGCTATTCAAACGTTAACGCTGCCCAAACATTTTTTTATTTGTCGAGTGCCCCTGCTGCTCACCGCCAGAACCGCTTTGATGATTCACCAAACGACGAACGTTTGCTATTTTATAATAGCCATAGTAGCCATGAACCGGCCCACTATGGCATTGTTGAACACCTGATTGCGCTTGTACAAGAGAACATGGCATGCCGGTATCTCACTCACGTTTTCACAGGTCACACGTAATTTTAATATGAGACATCCCAACCGTAGCCACCCTCACTCACCCTCACCCTCACTCACCCTCAACCCCTCACCCTCAACCCCTCACTCTCACTCATCCTCACTCACCCTCAACCCCTCACCCTCACTCACCCTCACTCACCCTCCCTCACCCTCACCCACCCTCCCTCACCCTCACTCACCCTCCCTCACCCTCACTCACCCTCACCCACCCTCACCCTCACTCACCCTCACTCACCCTCACTCACCCTCACCCTCACTCACTCACCCTCACTCACTCACCCTCACTCACCCTCACTCACCCTCACTCACCCTCACCCTCACTCACCCTCAACCCCTCACCCTCAACCCCTCACTCTCACTCATCCTCACTCACCCTCAACCCCTCACCCTCACTCACCCTCACTCACCCTCACTCACCCTCACTCACCCTCACTCACCCTCCCTCACCCTCCCTCACCCTCCCTCACCCTCACTCACCCTCCCTCACCCTCCCTCACCCTCACTCACCCTCCCTCACCCTCTCACCCTCACCCACCCTCACCCTCACTCACCCTCAATCCCTCACCCTCACTCACCCTCACTCACCCTCAATCCCTCACCCTCACTCACCCTCAATCCCTCACCCACCCTCAATCCCTCACCCTCACTCACCCTCAATCCCTCACCCTCAATCCCTCACCCTCACTCACCCTCAATCCCTCACTCACCCTCACCCTCAATCCCTCACCCTCACTCACTCACCCTCACTCACTCACCCTCACTCACCCTCACTCACCCTCACTCACTCACCCTCACTCACTCACCCTCACTCACTCACCCTCACTCACTCACCCTCACTCACCCTCACTCACCCTCACTCACCCTCACTCACCCTCACTCACCCTCACTCACCCTCACTCACCCTCACTCACCCTCACTCACCCTCACTCACCCTCAACCCCTCACCCTCAATCCCTCACCCTCAATCCCTCACTCACCCTCACTCACCCTCACTCACCCTCACTCACCCTCACTCACCCTCACTCACCCTCACTCACCCTCACTCACCCTCACCCTCACTCACTCACCCTCACCCTCACTCACCCTCAATCCCTCACCCTCAACCCCCTCAATCCCTCACCCTCAACCCCTCACTCTCACTCACTCTCACTCATCCTCACTCACCCTCAACCCCTCACCCTCACTCACCCTCACTCACCCTCCCTCACCCTCACCCACCCTCCCTCACCCACCCTCACTCACCCTCCCTCACCCTCCCTCACCCTCTCACCCTCACCCACCCTCACCCTCACTCACCCTCACTCACCCTCACTCACCCTCACTCACCCTCACTCACCCTCACCCTCACTCACCCTCAACCCCTCACCCTCAACCCCTCACTCTCACTCATCCTCACTCACCCTCAACCCCTCACCCTCACTCACCCTCCCTCACCCTCCCTCACCCTCCCTCACCCTCCCTCACCCTCACTCACCCTCCCTCACCCTCACTCACCCTCACTCACCCTCACTCACCCTCACTCACCCTCACTCACCCTCCCTCACCCTCCCTCACCCTCACTCACCCTCACTCACCCTCACCCACCCTCACCCTCACTCACCCTCAATCCCTCACCCTCACTCACCCTCACCCTCACTCACCCTCAATCCCTCACCCTCAACCCCTCACTCTCACTCATCCTCACTCACCCTCAACCCCTCACCCTCACTCACCCTCACTCACCCTCCCTCACCCTCACCCACCCTCCCTCACCCACCCTCACCCACCCTCACTCGCCCTCACTCACCCTCCCTCACCCTCACTCACCCTCACCCACCCTCACTCACCCTCACTCACCCTCACTCACCCTCACTCACCCTCACTCACCCTCACTCACCCTCACTCACCCTCACTCACCCTCACCCTCACTCACCCTCAACCCCTCACCCTCAACCCCTCACTCTCACTCATCCTCACTCACCCTCAACCCCTCACCCTCACTCACCCTCCCTCACCCTCACTCACCCTCCCTCACCCTCCCTCACCCTCCCTCACCCTCCCTCACCCTCCCTCACCCTCCCTCACCCTCACTCACCCTCACTCACCCTCACTCACCCTCACTCACCCTCCCTCACCCTCCCTCACTCACCCTCCCTCACCCTCACCCACCCTCACCCTCACTCACCCTCAATCCCTCACCCTCACTCACCCTCACCCTCACTCACCCTCAATCCCTCACCCTCACTCACCCTCACCCTCACTCACCCTCCCTCACCCTCACTCACCCTCACCCACCCTCACCCTCACTCACCCTCACCCTCACTCACCCTCAATCCCTCACCCTCACTCACCCTCAATCCCTCACCCTCACTCACCCTCAATCCCTCACCCTCACTCACCCTCAATCCCTCACCCTCAATCCCTCACCCTCACTCACCCTCAATCCCTCACTCACCCTCACCCTCAATCCCTCACCCTCACTCACTCACCCTCACTCACTCACCCTCACTCACCCTCACTCACTCACTCACCCTCACTCACCCTCACTCACCCTCACTCACCCTCACTCACCCTCACTCACCCTCACTCACCCTCACTCACCCTCACTCACCCTCACTCACCCTCACTCACCCTCACTCACCCTCACTCACCCTCACTCACCCTCAACCCCTCACCCTCAATCCCTCACCCTCAATCCCTCACTCACCCTCACTCACCCTCACTCACTCACCCTCACTCACCCTCACTCACCCTCACTCACCCTCACTCACCCTCACTCACCCTCACTCACCCTCACTCACCCTCACTCACCCTCACTCACCCTCACTCACCCTCAACCCCTCACCCTCACTCACCCTCAACCCCTCACCCTCACTCACCCTCAATCCCTCACCCTCACCCACCCTCAATCCCTCACCCTCACCCACCCTCAATCCCTCACCCTCACTCACCCTCAATCCCTCACCCTCACTCACCCTCAATCCCTCACCCTCACTCACCCTCAATCCCTCACCCTCACTCACCCTCAATCCCTCACCCTCACTCACCCTCAATCCCTCACCCTCACTCACCCTCAATCCCTCACCCTCACTCACCCTCAATCCCTCACCCTCACTCACCCTCAATCCCTCACCCTCACTCACCCTCAATCCCTCACCCTCACTCACCCTCAACCCCTCACCCTCACTCACCCTCAACCCCTCACCCTCACTCACCCTCACTCACCCTCACTCACCCTCAACCCCTCACTCACCCTCAACCCCTCACTCACCCTCACTCACCCTCACCCACCCTCACTCACCCTCAACCCCTCACCCTCACTCACCCTCAATCCCTCACCCTCACTCACCCTCAATCCCTCACCCTCACTCACCCTCACTCACCCTCAACCCCTCACCCTCACTCACCCTCAACCCCTCACCCTCACTCACCCTCACTCGCCCTCACTCACCCTCACTCACCCTCACTCACCCTCACTCACCCTCACTCACCCTCACTCACCCTCAACCCCTCACTCACCCTCACTCACCCTCACTCACCCTCACTCACCCTCACTCACCCTCAACCCCTCACCCTCACTCCCCCTCAATCCCTCACCCTCACTCACCCTCAATCCCTCACCCTCACTCACCCTCACCCTCACTCACCCTCACTCACCCTCACTCACCCTCACTCACCCTCAACCCCTCACCCTCAACCCCTCACCCTCAACCCCTCACCCTCAACCCCTCACCCTCAACCCCTCACCCTCAACCCCTCACCCTCAACCCCTCACCCTCAACCCCTCACCCTCAACCCCTCACCCTCACTCACCCACCCTCACTCACCCACCCTCACTCACCCACCCTCACCCTCACTCACCCTCACTCACCCTCAACCCCTCACCCTCACACAGTGCAATAGGTCTCGGAGCATTTGAGTTAGAGCTTTTAGAAATGTTTATGGCTTTTTTTTTTTTAATTCTTTAGCATTGGCTACAGGAAACAAAAATGCTAAAGATTTACAAAAAAACCCATAAACAATTCTAAAAGCACTAACTCTAATGCTGCGAGACCTATTGCATTTCCAATGCTTGTCTTCTTAAGGAATTCAGATATTTAGTTTCCAATGTATTGCATTCACATTTCGTTTTGTGCATCAATATTTAGTTTACCAAAGCCTTCCCATACTTATTTTCTGCTACAATGTGGTTAAACATCTGGACTGGAATGAGAAGCTTGTGGTAATGAGGTCGGTGCATATGCCTCCCTCCCTTAGCTTGTCTTTGTTATGAGTCCAAAACAAAATCCTTAATTTAGAGGTTCGAATTCCTGTAACTGAAGAACAATAAAATGTGTGGGTAAAGCTTTTTTTGTTCCAATGTATCCCACACTATTCTAAAAATGCATTTTCAGAAAACACAATACTATAGAACATAAGCTTAACGTTCTATAACGCTTAGGGGTTTTCCCATCTTTTTCCCTTTTAATTATGGTTGTGATACAGAAGCAAAGCCACTTAGAAGGGAATTGTAGCCTGGGGGAAGTGGAGGCAGTATTAACTTCAATTCGGACTTACATAATAGAGAGTGAAAGGCTAAAGATACAATAAAATTAGGCTTCTTAACTTCTGGGCTTGAAGAAACTCTGGAGATTAAGAGGTTTGCTGTTTCACATACCGAGAAAAGTTTTAGCTCAGTTCAACTCTTTCCGATTTACACATGCTATCTTTAGAGCGGAGGTGTTCTCCCTGGCTCCCTTATCTAAAACAAGCTCTCCTACCAGCACACCTCTATGCACTGATCGTTTAGGCATGTGTTTCTTGGCCTTTAAAGACGTACGTCTTATCACGAGGCTACTAACAGATTCTGTCATTTTAAATATCTGTGCAAATTTTCTATGTTTCATGGGCTTACGGGTGCACGTGCTTACATCAGGTTGTCCAGGAAATATCCACCTCGAATAAATTAGCTGACAACATCTTTAATCGGAATTCCTTTATATTGTCATTGGTCAGCCGGAAAGAGTGATACACTAGCTCTAATACTAGTTGGTGACTGAAAGGGATGCCAAGTGTTCATTAAGTAGACATCATTGTCCGTTGCTGATCTGCAGCCAAACTGGTGGAAGTAGTGTGTGTTCCCGGTGTCCCCCGCACCTCTGGCATCCCCGGGGCAGTGTGACATGCCGAACTCCAGTGGGAACCTAGAACCTTCAAATATTTGGGAGTGTGGATTGATTATTCTGATAAGAGTCGAGAGGAGAGCCTCTGGAGGCCTTGACTAAAATGGTCATGTTGCCTAGAGTCCTATACTACTTTGTAAACCTCCCTATTTGGGTGCTGAAAGCATGGTTTAAAGACATCAATGGCTTTCTTCTGGAGCTGCCTGGGACCTGCAGCTTTCCCGGGTGTCCCTGCACACTCTTCAGAGACCGACTTCCAGGGTGCCTTGGGGTCCCACACTTTGAGATTAATTATTTTGCGGTGCAGTTGCAGTGGGTCGTTTGCTTGCTGGCGTGGCTTCAGTTCATGGAATTGGGAGATCTAAGGACGGCTCATAAGGAGGGGGCATTGCTGGCACTGCTACTGGGAGTCAACTCGCCCTAACCACCGGACTTTGGCTGTTGCGCGTGGCGCTGAGATGCCGGAGAGGGCCTGTCAGTATATGGGGGTCAGCTCTACTCTGTCCCGCGATACTGTTATTGGGATTCACAGAAGCAGGTGATTGATATTTCACTGGCAGATGGCTGGCCGTGTAGACAGCAGCCACAGTGGAAACCCTGTGGAACTGCTACTCTAAAGGCACCTTTAGTATGCTGGAGGAACTGGAGACTGATTATGGATTACCAGGGGCCAGGTTTCTGATTTATGGATTGTTTGCTATTGAAGGGCCACGCATGTATGGGGCGGTGGTCTTGCAACCACCGGCTCATGAACTATTGCCTACCTTCGGCAGGGGACGTAACCTTATATCCTGAAAGAGCGCACTCTATGAGATTTGATGACCTGCTGGACTTGCAAGATAACTGGGAGACCGTACTAGGTAGGTCATTCACAGAAAAAGAGTGGGACCAGGTACTGGAACACAATTATAAGATCACTTGTTCAAGTTCACTTAACTCAACTACTTGTATTTTACATATCTCACACCACACCAACTGAATGCCATGTTACATGTAGCTAACAGGAACTGCCCTAAATGCCCCTGGTTGATGCAAGGTTTCTGCGCATGGTGTGGAACTGCTCGGTCATTGAGCAATTCTGGAATCAGGTGGTATTAGACCTAGAAGCGTACCTTGAGTCCTCACCAGCTCGGCATGGTAGAGAATTGCTTCCGTAGCCTGTACAGGAGGCAACTGAAAAAAAACGTGGGCAACAGGTTTCTGGACCTGGCTTTGGGAATAGCTCGTAGAGGCTTAGTGCAGTGTTGGAAATCGACCCGATGCACCACACACTGCAGGTGGTGGGTGGAGGTAGAAAAGTGGGCTACAGCGGAAGGGGCGATAGTAAGAGCCGAAGAATGTAACGGACTGCGTAGAAACCAATCTAATGATGCTGCCATACTGAATGACCTTCTTGGATGCCTTATACTACATAATTTGTTTTTTATATGAGAATACTCGATGTATGAACGGTTTCCCAGTAACAGAGCTGAATGTACTTAATGTTGTGATCATTTTATTTATTTGCACTTACATTTATCCTGAAACGTTTTAGCTTTTTAGGTGGAGAGGGACCTCAAGTGCTACCTTCCTTGTTTCACTCCCCATTTTAATGTCATTGTGACATGCACCCATTTTTCTCCTTGTCCTCTAAAACTGGTATATTTGGATCTCAAAATATTTTGTCATTTTTCCACCATACAATGTTCATTTTCGAAACCCTGCCCCAAATATTCTATAAAGAACTAGCCTACTAGGGCTTTTTTCGCTAATCTTATTTTTCTGCAAATCTTAGGGCCTGATTTAGATCTTGGCAGGACTCCTGTCATCCCTCTTGTGCAAAGTATCCAAGTACTCTGCCAAGCTGACTGTAGCCCACCTGCTGTTTTTTGATGTGTGCTGGCTGAACCTTCATCTACATCGACAGACTGTTCCCCGCCGCCTAAGTTACGCACCGTTGTCGAGGCTGCGGTCTCCTCTACTAGCTAACAGTACTCTGTCGCCGTCAGGTCAGCGGGTTTGCACTTAGCCTATTTAGAGGGCCCCATTTTGCTTGTGTTGTCCTAGCAGTGGTTTGCTGACGGAGTGAGTCCCTGGTGTAGTGGAGACTGATGGAGTACTACTGATTTATGCGTCAATACGCATATATGTTGTGCTGTGCTGCTAAAGTATATGTAGGTAATGTGTTATGCCCCTTTTCTTACATTTTTCATAGCACACACATTCCTACAGGAACCACAAGCACAACACCCACAACCACAACATAATTTCTTTCAAGTGTCACAACAGGTGTGTTCATTTTACCTTGATAAGTTGTAGAATGTATACTAATACATTACACATAAAAAGTGTATGTAAGAGCAATGTAAAAATACTTGAAACTAAAGCAATACACTTATCTGAGATCCCAGAGACAACTGAGTCGATTAGCATTGTGGTCATGTTGTAGCTGCAAAGGAAGCACTCGGACAATGGGGTACAAGAGGGAAACAAAGTGGGAAACAGAAAAAAGGTAACTTTCGACCTCCTTTCCTTTGATTCCACCACCTCAAAGTAGGAGGTATCCTTGACACAGTTTCCTCAACAGAAATGTGCATCGTAATTGGCTCCGCGGTAATCTTGGCTGGACTCCTGCCGACTGCTACTTCTGCCTATGACTCCGTTGATGTGGGTAACAATTCCTGGTGGAGTCGGAGGCACTCAGGTGGTATTTCGTCCATGGACCCAATAACATCTAAATAGAGTGGTCGGAACGTCAAGTAGACCGGCAGTGAAACCGTTGAAAAGTGAAAGGGGGGCCAGATCCGCCAAGATATAAATCAGGTCCTTAAGGTCATCGCACAAGTATGTCAGTGTCCAGTACTCACTGAATGCAAGCGGCAAAATATAGCTTGCAATCATTGAACTCTGCAAGACAGCTAGAAGATGTGTTTTTTTGACACAATCCTTTTTTTTTCTTCACCAAGTTGAAGCCTCTCTGAAATATTCACTTCTTTGCAGTTCACCTGTGCATTTGGACATTGAAGATTATAATTGAGTCTGTGACTGCATGGTAAGACCTTGGCAGAAAAGGATTTCAGACATTTAATTATTAATAGCTGAATGAGTACCTTTTAAAACACTTGATTTGGCATTCTGCGTTTAAGTAAAATAAACTTAAAATAAAATCATCTAAGTCTTTGGGTGAAGAAAGGTACCTTAGTGTCAATTCAGTGCTTCAGATTAAATTACTCTGACTTCACCAGCTTTGTAATGGATCCTGAGAGAGGAGTGGTTCCTAACTTACAGACCTGGATCCGGAACTCTGCTTCTCTTTTTTCTTCACTTTATGAAGAGATTTTTCCTTGAAAAAATTTCCAGCGGGCTAGGGAACATGTCTACCTTGTTGAAACTGTCACAAACCAATATCTCTGACAGATCACAATGATGCGTCTCTCTGGTGTTTGGGTTCTGCACATGACTCAAGGTTTGAAACAATTGCTCCCAGTTGAATTAGAAGGGCATTTGTGAAAGCTAGGTGAAGCTTTATGTGGTGAAACACAGCAAGACTCCACGCAAGTTCCACTCTAGGTCGAAGTGGAGAGAGCGGACTAGCTCCTGTTACCACAGCATTTCATTTTTGTGATCACAGATTTTGGGTGAGTAAAAGAAAATAACTAAAGAAGTCCAAGGAGGGCTCTACTTCTTCATGAAACTCTCCAGCTAAGATACAAGGGCATTACCGTGCCACCAGCTCTCATTCCCATTCAACTGAGGAGCCATTTCCTTTCTTGGTACAAATGCACCCTGAGTTTCTGGGTCTGTTGGTGATGTTGCAGGAGGTTGAAGCCTTTCAAGAGGCCGTGCTGTGGGGCCTCCATTCGGATTACCTCCAGCGGATCCACACTCTGCGCCGTCTGTGCTCCTTGAAGCTGCTTTGTATTCTGCATTTGCTTCAGTGCCTGCCTTTGGGTCTTGTGCTGAATCTGCATTAGCCCCCTTGAACTGCAGCCACCTCCAGATCTAGATGTGGTGCAGCCAATTCTAAATCATCGGATTCAGACACTATTCTACTGTTTGCGCAACCAACCACAGACACTGTACCAACGTTTTGCCTCCAGCTCCAAACAGAGCCAGCCACACTTTTCCCCACCCCTACCCCGACCAGATATGGATAAGTCACGGTCATTCGGTGGGCTGTTGGTGTCTTTGACCACTGCCTCCCTGCTATGGAGGTTACAAACAAATATTCTCACAGTCGGGCACCAACGATACCTCTTCTGCCTTTCACCGTGGCCCTTATTGACACGCTCTTGGGCAACATGCTCTGGCCCTCCATTCAATCAACAGATCACCATAAACCAATTTCAGCCGACCCAGACAGGTCCCCTTTGTGTTTGATGGTGCTGGTGCCCACCAGCAGGGTTAACCTGAACACATTCCGACGATTCCTGACTGATCCCAAACATGTGGAAATATTTGGCAAACCTTATGTTCTCCTTGGACAGCTTTGCTTTGATATCAGTCAACACTGGCTGCCTTCTTAGACGTTGGACACACACACTTTGGGAAGTGGTTAGTGAGATCTTACTGACAGCCGCTGGAGACATGCTTCCTTTTCCCAAACAATTCAGGATGGCTGGGATATGGCCATGTTCGCTAGCCACTCTTGCCTACACACCACTGATTGTCCAGGAAGGGCCTTTTCGAAAAGCATGGTGCTCTATACAGTCCATGGATGAGATCCACAGACTTCTCGAGGGATGTCCTTCTGTTCTTAATGGACATGCCTTACGATGGTACCTGCTTGTTTGACGAAAAAGAAGATTAAACCCTGAATCGTTTTAAGGAAAGCCAACTCTCTATATGCTCCTTGGGACTTTGAAAACACCAGTCTGGCAATCTTCGCAACAGCTTCACCCTTTTTAGGGATATGTGGGGGGCATAGGGTATGGGCAGCTTCAGTCTCCAGTGCCCGCACAACAGGCCTTCCAGACCGTTCAAGGTCAGGCCGTAGGCCAAACTGACAACTTATCAGGCAATCAGAACAGCATATGTCCCAAGTCCATACCCTTCAAGCCACACCCGTCAGACCTCTTTTGTGCACCTTTAGTGGTACACAGCTTTAATGTAAGGGGGCAGGATAAGCCACATTCTGTTGTTGGCATCAGAGGTGTAACATTAATATTAAAAAGAGGGGTCAGTCAAAAACGGAGTTCCCTACAAGCCATCTCACCATTAATTTAGCTGAAAAGCAGAAGGCTAAGTGACTGGGATCAGCCTTGAGGGAAGGAACTAAACCATTTTGTCACTGTGCCAGTGATACCTGCATCCTTAATACGGGCTAACGTGAGTTATCCACCTCATCAGAGCCTGCAGAGAGGTCCGTGAGAATCCGTGCAGAAGGTTTCTCCTTTGTAACCTATTAGTTTTGGGCCTTCTAAGAACGTAAGATGAGGTGTCTATGTATTTCTTCTAGGGTGAAAACTCATTTTGTTATCAATGCAGTCCTTGTTTTCCAAGAATCTTAATAGTGGAGTCCTTTTAACTGGCTTACCCAGTAATGGCAACAGAGGAATGGGATGAAAGCAGTTTATGACTACTGTTTATATTCTCTTCTGCAAGTAAGGCAATCACTGCGCCTTGTTTTCAAGCTTTTGGTACCATCCTAAACATTGAAGATAGGTTAATTAATTTAGTGATGTGTGAAGAGATGGTCTCCAAAAGATTTTAAACTTTGTGATAATGCAAATATCATCTAGTTCACTAGATATGTGCATTATTCCCAATCAACCCAGCAACTTGGTTACATCAAGGTGATCCGTGTCCTCAGAGTAATCCCTCACATTTGTTGGGACTGTTGGATTAATCATTAAATCCTGTCTATTTTCATAGCTGAATTTTTGAGAGATGTCCATTCTGTTGATAGCTCCAGAAGGGTGAGCGAAGTTCTTGGTGATCTCAAATAGTTTCTTAGTAGAGTGTGGAGCAGTACAAATTTCAGTCTTTTAGAAATCTGCTTTTGTGTGGGCTTGGAGCTGTTTTGATATTGTAAGCTTTACAAGTAGAAGTTAAAAGCTTAAGTTTACAATTTTTCTAGTTCATTTTAATTCCTCTGCCATTTGCACTCCTGTCTATGAAGGGACACGTGTTCTTGTTTTAAGGCAGGGTTAACCCAGTCTTTTTTATTTGATTTTTACACCTTCTAAAAATGCTCAGTTCCAGTGATCAACTTTTTTATGTCAATCTCAATATTTATATTAATGACCATTAAGTAGTCCTATCAGTCTGAGTGAAGGCGAATATCTATGTCTATTTTGACCTATTGCAAGCTAGTTTAGGGTGTGGCACCTGGGTGGTCTTTGTCTGATTAGAGAGTGTGTGAAAAGTGACTATATGATGATATAACCATGGTAGAGAACAAGGTTGTAGGCAGTTACCTACGCCTGCCCGAGAGAGTAAACATTAAATCCAATCTTTAACATTGTTATGATCTCTTCTATTTCTCCTGTCACCGGACGGCTCTAGTCAACATTCAAGAATGCATGGTTTTGGAAAATTGATTCAGCAACTATGCTCTGAAGTGGTTATTGAGCCCATTAAATCTTCATTATGGTTTTCACATATTGTGGTTGCATGTAAAAAGAACTGCAAATTACATATGTGTATGGACCATAGGAGTCTTAACAAATCAATTTGGGTCAATGTTCATCCTCTACAAAACATTGAGGTGATGGTCACGTTGTCTAGGGCCAATGATTTTTCAAAGATAGACTTGCTCGGCTTATCAGGTTAAGTTGGCAAAGAGTCCAGGCACCTTTTACAGCCTTTGTCACTCCTTTTGGGGTATTACAATATTTTAGAATGCCATTTGGTCTAGCATCTAACACCCAAATGATGGACGGAATGAAGAATAGCATTCATCCCCAGTCACCCCCATTGTTTTTTTGCCCACCATGCCACCCCAGTTTAGACCCAGTCATAAGCAAATCAGTCTTCACCCTGTTCCTCGTGGGAACAGTCCAGCCTGATCAGCCAGGCCAGGTACTCCCAGGTCCAGAAACCGATCCCAGGATGCTTGTTTCTGGCCCAGGGAGGACCTGGCCTGGCACTTTGGGTTAGACTGTTCCCATGGGGAGCAGGGTCAAGACTGAAATGCATATGGCTGGGTTCAAACTACAATGGCATTTGGAGCAAAAAAACGATGCACTTAGCCCAGATTTCTGTACTGTGGTGAATATTTGCAATTGTTAAGCATTCTGTGCACCACTGCTCTTTTTGCGTTTGTCACCCCGAGTGGAACGAGTATGCCCAGACGTGTGACCTGTGATCTCCGTGCCATTGGAGTCAGGCATGCCTGGCTGATGAGGGGTGATACTCCAAAACTGGTCCCATGAGACTTGTTTCTGGGGCAGGGAGGACCTGACCTCGCAATTCAAGCTGGACTGTTCCATTGGGGAGCAGAATTCAGACTGATTTGCATATTGCGGAGTTTAAACTGGATTCGGCCGGGGAGCAAAAAAAAACTGATGGATTTAGGCTCAGATCTCTGTACTGGGGTGAATGTTTGACATTGTCCAGCATTCTGTCCATCAATTGTTTTTTGAATTTGGTCTAGCATCATCGGCTTCTGTGTTCCAGCGTGTCATCAGTAATGTTTTGAAGGGTCTTCCTGGGATGTAGGTATTTAAGGATGACATTTTAGCGTGTGGGAATAATGTAGAAGATCATAGGCTGAGATTGAATGTAGTTCTTAATGCACTCAAACTTAAAGGATTAAAACTAAGGAAGGACATGTGCATTTGAAGAACAAGAGGTTGAATATCTAGGACATGTAGTGTCTGGTAAGGGTTTTACCCCAGCCCTGGATTGCTAAAAGAAATAGAAGAGGTACCTGTTCCTGAACAACTAGAAGCATTTCTAGGTATTTGTGAATACTATGTTAAGTTTGTTGAGCATTTTGCAACAGAAGCTGAACCTCTGCATCTATTAATTACGAAGAATGTAAATGTTGTATGGAAGGAGGAGAAGCCCTTAGCATTTAACAACTTAAAAGACAGAACTAAGTATGGCACCACTATCAAACCCATTTTCACCGGGAAAGTCACTATAAATCACAGTTGATGCTTGTGGTGTGGTTTGGGGGCAATTCTATCTCAAGGAAAAGGCGATTCTGAGTGAGATTTCGTGTTTGCATTACGCACTTTGGTCAAGAACGGGCATACTCTGTCATTGAAAGTGAGATGATTGCGTGTGCCTGGGCTATTGTGCGGTTCAAGGCCGATGTATGTGTCCGAGAAAGCAAACACAAGGAGAGGATGGACGGAGCACTGAAACTTTACAGACACTCATCCCCAGTCACAGATCTGAGTTATATCCTTGTGTTTGTTATGAATGAGGTACAACATTTCTAATACACCAGACCATGAATCATTAGTTATCATTCTTAATGGGACAAATGTGCACTCACCAAAGTCATGGCCAGTTTTGTCAAACTAAGTGTGAAATTGTTTGAGCATCATTTTGATGAGTATATTCTTGTTGGGAGTAACAGCAGAGCGAACTTTCTCTCATGTCTTCCATATTCTTGTGAAGACACAGAAGGTGAAAGTGAGGCAGGGTCACAAGATATTGTTTGGTTACCATTGTGTTTTGGAACAATGTTGACGTTAAAAGTGTGAGCGAAGAGTGTTCTTGCGAAGGACCTGCTGTTAATAAAGTCAGAGTACTCAGTCTGGGGATGGCCCAGAGAAGGAAGTCTTCCCGTAGGTCTACAGTTGTATAATAGGGTTCAAACTGAGTTGAGTGTGAAAGATGGATTGTTATTTAGAGGGGACAATTTTGTTCCGCGAATCCTGGTCAGGAGTTCCCTGCTTGATTACAGCCATTATGTTCATTTGGGGATGTAAATGTAAATGTGTTGTATTTGTATAGCGCGAACAGTGACCCGTAAGCATCCCGGCGCTTGTACTCCTACCACAAGGGAACCCCTCCTGGCTTTTCCTTGTGAGGTGTCCACTCTTGGGCATCCCATGGTGAAACCAGGCATCCCTTGTGTATCGGGGGCCGTTGTGGAGACTAAGCAAGCTATTGCCCAGAGTTGCAGCGTGGGCCCCATGCTTAGATTCGGCACTGAGGCGAGAATATCCGGTCAGAGGAATTAAAGCCCGATCCCGCTGAGGCGGGAATCGAACCCTGGTCCCTGGCCAGGACTCTGCATCAAGGTCTGCCGCTCTAACCATTGAGCCACACTTCTCCACCTCAGTACTCTCAGTAAAATAAAAAGACTTAGGCAAACCTACTGGTGACCGGGAATGGGCAGTGATGTTGAGGACTGGTGCAAAAAGTGTGCATTTTTCCCAAAATGATAAAGGTCTCAAGTGTTATATACCCACATGAGTGAAATATAACCTCCTAAAGGTGTTTGGTAGAAATTGTCCATTTATTTTTTGGGTCATTTCCAACTTTTACCTGCAAACCAATAGTTTGCCTTTGTAATGACAGATAACCTGTCTAAATGGTTATTATATCAGACAATGGGGCGAGGTTTAAGTCTACTGTAATGCTGGGATTAAACACAAGATGTAGCTGGTATCATCCTCAAGCCAACCGTCAAGCAGAAAGATCTAACAGACTTGTCAGAGGACCGATAATTGAGGGTAGTGATTTGATGCAATTTGAGCCAAGCTTTGGGCTTATCCCAATACTCCTCATTCAACTCTGTTTCAGGGATTCTGCTAGACTTACTCTGGTTGATGGTGTCAAAGCGGGTCAAGTTTAAGCCTCTGTGCAATATGTTTAGAATCAAAACAGGCTCTGCCCCATAATACCTGCAGGTCCTGGTGCAGCTTTACCATCCCTCTCGCCCCTTGCGTTCTGCTCAACATATCTGGTTTGTGGTTCCAAAAATCAGATTGCCACATATGAGAGGCCAGTCTTTTTCTTACCTGGAGCCGACTTTTTGGAATTCCTTGCCAGCCTCCCTGCGAGATGAGACCTTTTCTCGCTTTCCGTAAGGATTTGAGAACCTTGCTGTTTTATTTTACTTCTCATGTAATTCCCTCCTTCTCTCCCTACCTTTGCCTGGCGCCGGGAAACCGCTTGGGGTAGCTGTGTGCCCTTCAAATTTTGAAATAATAATAATTCTTCAAGTCATGCATGGTTAAGAAAATCGAACCACATCTTTTCTACGGAGGATATGCCGCAGATAAGCCAGGCTCTAGCAAATATGGAGTTTTGCAATAAAAAAAGCAAACTTCAATATAATATGAAAAGCACCAAACAAGTGTATTTCAAGAAAACGGACTAGGTTTTGCAGCGTGAATCTTTCTGGATTCACTATGCTGTGCCCTATTCCGCCATCTAGTGGTTGGATCCGTAATTGTAGTCTTTTTTTCGCTTTTTTTTTTTTGTGGCCCAGGCAGACGTCAACATACCACCATTTGGTGTTCTTCGTGACGTCAACGTGCTTCCTCTGGAAGCTCCCACCTGTGGCCGCCATCTTCAGATTTTTTTTTCCGCCGTGAGGTCTGGATAGTGGCCGAAGAGTTCCAGAATTTGGAAAGAGTAATCAAGGAAAATCGAAGAAAATCAAGTTTCAGCTACACCGGACTACAAGTCAGGTAACCAGAGCGACGAGGGAAAAGCTTCGACGTTCGACAGAGAATGCGCTCTCAAGGGCCTCCCTCAGCACGGGGTTGGACAAAACACCTTTCAAGTTTTGCACCAATTGCCACCACAAGTACGCCCAGAAGGATCAACATCCAGTCTGCAACCTCTGCCTGCCGCTCGACTACGGAAGCGAAGACTGCAATGCCTGCTCGACGTTTACACCCAAGACCCTCAGAGTAAGGGAGAGGCATAGAAGGGCGAACCATAACATGCAGGGCCAGGGGCCACCTCCATCGCTTCGAGACTTGGGTCTCTCCAATGGAGAGGAGTGCTGTGCAGTTAACTTAAGCCATAGACAATGGTGGAATGCTGCACAGGTGGCTCTAAGTGGTTGCAAGCGAAGTTGTTGTCCCTTTTGAATGCTGTGGCAATGCTTAAGAGTGTCCTGTAGAAAGCAGCAATGCCTCAGATTTTCCTATCGAAAGTACTACCAGCAAGAGTGGTACTACAGCTTCAAACTCTTCTGGTGAAGGTAATTGCAATGTTTTCAGCAGACTGGTGAGCCGTCCTCCTGTCAAATTTGATGGTTACATTTTGGGGTCAAGTCTAGCTGTTTGTTGAACTGTGTATTCCATGACTATCATTGTTGGAGGTGAATTTTACCTATTTCCTTTATCCAAAGCAAATTTTTACCAGATTCCTTTAGGTGTGTTTTTAGTTAGGATAGTAGAATAACTTTAACTGTAATTAGAATATTATTCTTATTTTTTTCCAAGTACTTATTGTTCTTCAATGTATTTTTTAATTATCCTGTACATTTAAAATATATTTAAAATTGTGAGAGGAAAAGTGTGTTAGGATCTCTTCTCTTTCTCCTGTCATCATGCGGCTCTAGTCCACATTCGAGAACGTGAGAATTAATCGGACCGGAGACAGACGGCTGATGAGGCTTTTGGCTTTATAGCTGCCCATCTGTTTGTTTTAATAATGATACGTTTCTCTTTTTACCACGGCTGCTGTTGCATCTTTGCCTAATAACAGTAACCCTTGCAGTTAGTGGGGGCCATGTCAAGTTTGTTGAAACCTAAGAAGTAAAGTGTGGTTATGAAATCACTGACAATATGGTCTGATGGATTATGTCTGATATTCCTGGGAGGTATTCGGCCATATCTTGATGTCATGGGAATGTCTTTTTTCTCTTAGAAATCAATAGACTTTAATGCATAGGCCTTGTTCAGGTATGATCTCCTCAGAAAACCACCGCATACTGTACAAACAAAACACTAGTAGGGACCCTTGTAGACACGTATTATCTTCTATTTTATTTTTTTACTTTTTCCCTCTTCGTCTTGTCAGTAGTGACATCTCCGTGCATAAATGTTCACTGGCCTTAAAATATTGTGAGTTAAAAATATGCTAATGAAACCTATTTAAAATATATAGTTGTGTATAAAATATCTTTCTGCATACATTATAAGCTGCTTTATTCACCGATAATTAAAACCTGTTTTAAGGTAATTAACATTCTAAATCAGAGAAAATGCCATGTTTACTGTTAAGTATGGTGAAAACTGTCAGACTGCACAATAATCACAGACTGGGAGCACTTTAGATATAAAATTCCAGCACATGGAAAGGAATGTTATTGTGCCCTTGTTTATTTCTGGAATTTGTAGCAGAGGACATAACAAACATTTTAATATACACTGTTTAGCCATCTGTACAGCAAAGTGAAGGGTAATAAATTTGTCTTCTCCAGCAGCATGTCTCCCAGTGCAGGCACGTTCTGTGAGATAGGTGAGCATTCTAGTTCTTTATCATAGCTCTGTTCTGGAAAGAAGGCATGGTGCTTTGAAGGTTGATACTGTAATGAAGCGTGTCTCGTTCCCTGGCTGTGACTTTCCTGGGTAGATGGCAGCTGGCCAGAAGCGAATCAAAATGCAGCCTTTTTGCTAGTGTGCTGCTTTCTGATTTACAATTCTAGTTAACATGTATCTCTTACGTATACTTGTGACTTTCCAAACTGTGTTGCTTTTCATTATTTGGGGTTTTCGAATGTTCTAAAGCAATATCCTTTAATGGTCACTTGTTGGAACGGAAAAGTTCCTTGCATGGTGATAGACGTGTACCCCTGTCCTGAGTGTCCCATCCACAGTGATATCTGGATCTTTGATAATGATTTTTTTGTCATGGGGCAACACGGTTCATGTGTGTGCACTGTGACCTATGCCTGTCTCATGGGCTGCACTCTGCTTAGACAAGGAGGGCCTCCCAAAGCGCTACCCTCAAGAAGTGGAAGGCTGCTGCCTTCACCAGGAGTTAATTACCACAAGCCTGGTGTTGGCAGCATACCATGTTTTTAGTGAACAGTAGAATGAACAAGCCTTTTTACCTGTGTCGTGGGAGTGGCACCTCCTGTCCCACTCTGGTAAATTTTAGCTGCTGTGTGCTTAATTCACCCCTGGTCTGCATTTGATTGTGTGCAGCGCTGAGATGTTTGTGCTTGTTGGAATGTACAGTGCATGGTTGTGTGTGCGTGCCTTGGAGAAGGTACAGTGCATCAGGAAATAGTGTGTGTGGTTATGTGAATGGACAAGTCTATATATGGCCTGATAGTTGGTCTCACATGTAGGAGTGCACAGTGTTGCATGAGCGCGGTGGGATGTATGGATGCCCGTAGGAGGGTACAGTGCATTGTAGACTGTGCGCATGTGTATCAGTGTGCGCAGTGGTGTGTGTGTGTGCTTGCAGTGGACACAACATTAGGAAGACATATGGCTCCATTTTGAAAGGCCCATGGCTTACTGCAGGAGCAAGGAGAGGTAGAGGTTTCCCTCAGACAGATTTGTGGATTGCTGCATTCCTGAGAACTGGATGTGATACACGTTTGATAAAGGAAGAGCCAGGCTATCATTGGGGGCTCTTTGTTTCTGAGAGGAGGTTACTGGTCAAAGGGGCCTGGGCACATCTGAGAAAGGAGATGAGACTGATACGAGAATCACAAAGAGTAGGTCTGGCGCTCTTTGTTAATCTTTTGATGCACATATCACCATCCATTTGTGAACCTTTAGTCACTCCCATGGCCTGTGTTTGAAGCTATCTAAATTGGAGACTGACCTGCTCCTGTGCCTGTTGTGCTCTCTTGAGGAAGAGCACAACAAAGGAGTCGGCATTGCAAAGCACCCCAGAGCATGAGTTTCAAAGACCGAGACACTAAACCACAAGTGTGTCTGGAATAGATCATAAAAAGTAGAGCGTGAGACTCCCAAGTTGTCAAACTCAAACTGTACATCAGTGTGGAGAAACTCTGCATGTGTGCTGCCTGTTGTGACCAGGGCTGGAGACCAAAAGTCTGCCAATCTCTCATGCTGGGTGAGGGGACATTGCACAAGAGAATCAAAAACACTTTCAAGCACCAACTTCTGTCTGACCCACGACTAGTGGGCCCTGTGAGGAGAAGGAGATTACCTAGAGGATGCAAGGTATAGTGGGGGCCTAGCGAGAAGATCCTGGGATCGAATTGTATGATTCTTGTCTGTCATGAACAGTGTGCCGATCGTGCCCTCTGCCTGTGTGCGCTGTGCGGCCCCTTTATGCCGGGAGAGGTGGGGAGGCACTGGACCGTTACACAGATCAGGCCGCCTGACATTGTTCATTATGCAACTGCAACCGCGTAATGTCAGGAGGGGGCGCTGCTAAAATTAGGGCTCACCGTCCTGGTGCTATACTGCTACGAAGGGAGGGCCATTGCCCTTGGTAGTGCTGTGACTTGAAGAGTCATTTTGCTTTATAATAGTCTTCATTTACCCAGATGCCATTGGGTTACCGGGTTTCCCCTGTTTTTTGAAGGAGTGACTTGAAGAGGGCCTTCTCCTTATCGATGCTGCGAAGTGATCCACATATGTCAGGAGGGGAACGTGTGGCAGACTGATGGCCATTTCCCTGTGTGTACTGTAAAGGCTGACTCTAAGTCACAAAAGGGCCAGGGTCCATGAAGAGGCCAGTCATCCTAGGGTGGGCATGCGGCCGTAATCGCCAGCAGGTTGTGACCTGGTAAGTTGGAACCAAGATTCACCTTACCCGAGTTTGGAAGCACCCTAGACCAGTCCCCTGGCAAAGAATAAGACATACCCCTGAATCGAAAGAGTACCATCGCAGTCACAGATTCTAAAGTCCTGCTCACTGCCAGGCTGGGAACGCACACCCGAGGACTCTACATTGCCGTCCCAGGGAGTGCAGATAAGACTGAATCCGGACTGCCGGACCTTGGGGGTAGAGGGAGAGGGGGACTTGTTCTGTATAATGCAGCCAGGAATTGTGCTGAGAGCCTTTGTAGAACTTCTAAGACTTAGGCTCACTAGTGGGCCTAGCCTTTACGTCGCCACGTGTGATAGGGGAATATCCATTATCCACTGACGGGTAAGTGTGACAGGATCTGATCTGGGTAATGCTAGTGGGTCTGCTTAAGAAGACTGTGCATATTATTTGCAGGGTGTTGTACTGAATTTTTTGTTAGCAGATAATTACTCGTTTTTACATGAAAACAAGTGTTCGAGGCATATGAGCTGCAGCTTACACACTGTGCATAGATCGCCACTCAGTGTTGAGCCCGGATGTTTGCAGTTTGTGTTTGTTCTAGAAAATCTTTGGAAGTCACAGGATAGGTGACTCCTCCTTTGGATCATACTGCGCATGGGCATCGGCTCCATCCCCAGATTGTTTTTTTCCGCCACCTGGCACGGATGTGTTTCCAGCGCTCCGTGTTGGAACCGATTTCCTTTGGCGCGCAATCCCCACCAGCACCTGTTTTCGAACGCATTTCCAGTCGACGCTACTCTTTTACTCCGAAGTCTTCGATTCCGGTCATCGACGAAGATCTTCGGGCCTACCTAGGCCTTAACTTCCAGCTCATGGAAAGGACGCCATTTAAAAAGTGTCCTCAATGTGGGTCAAAGTTTCCCCACACAGACCTACATGAGGTGTGTAAACTTTGCCTCTCACTTGGAGTACGAGGCCAGAGACTGTTCTGCTTGTGCCTCTTTCCGCTCCAAGAAGACGATCCGGGACCGACGAGCTCGAAGAACAATGGCTCGTTCATCAGCTCCGATTCCACACTACATCTTCCAAGAGGGCGCCGACGTCCCAGAACAACATCATGACGTCGACAGCAACTCCGAGGCCGAAGATTCCGAAGTAGAGGACATCAGTCCAGCACAGCGGGTCGTAAGTAAGACCGTCCACCCGACCCTTCCTCAACACATTCAAAAATGGCTTTGGTCACACCCTCGCCATCAGGCTCGGGGGCACACCGGGACGCTGCTTCCACTGCCCTACCTTCAGGCTCGGCTAAGAAGCTCACTAAGCCTTCCGGCGACTCGGGCTCGAGTCTGCCTGCCCACCATGCCGGCGCACACCTATCGGCACCGAAAAAGACATCATCATTGGCCTCTGCGCCAGTATCAAAACAATCGGCACCGAAGCCTACTGTTAGCCTCTCTGCACCTAAACCAAGATCGGACCCAAGCAAACCCGCTTCGGAGTCGAAAAAACCATTGGATCCGGAAAAACCATTGATCCGAAAAAACCATCTGATCCGAAGTCATAGAGTTTGGTTACCTTAACCTCCCTCCAGAATGTATGAATGTTATTAAAGATCACTAGAGCATGTTATGCAGCTAAGTGGAAACGGTTTGTAATATATTGTCAAAACGACCACATCCATCCTTTAGATGTCTATTCAACACATCTTAGGATACATATTACACCTTCAAAAGTGTAATTTAGCAAACACGTCTATCAGACTGCACCTTGCTGCCATTGCAGCATACTTACAAAATAGACAACATCTATCTCGTTTTTAGAGTGCCTGCCATAAAGGCTTTTTTGGAATGACTCAAAAGAATAATCCCTTCCAGAACACCACCCTCACGAGTGGGGAACTTAAACATTGTTCTCACACGGTTAAAGGGACCTCCCTTTGAACCGTTACGTAAATGTGAATTGCAATCCCTAACTTGGAAAGTAGCTTTCCTAGTAGCTATTCCTTCTCTCAAAAGAGTTAGTGAACTACAAGCATTCACCATTCAAGAACCTTTTTTGCAAATGCACCATAATAAAGTGGTTCTCCGTACTAATCCTAAATTCCTTCCAAAAATCATTTCACCCTTCCATCTAAATCAGTCTGTTGAGCTGCCCGTATTTTTCTCACACCCACAATTAGTCGCTGAAAGAGCTCTTCACACCATAGATGTCAAAAGAACATTGCTTTACTACATTGAAAGGACACAAACTTTTTGTAAAACTAAACAACTTTTTGTGTCTTTTTCACCACCACAGAAAGGTAACCTCATATCAAAATCTGGGATAGCTAGGTGGATTGTCAAATGCATACAAATCTGTTACCACAAAGCTACACGTACGTTATCCATTCCTCCTAAAGCCCATTTTACAAGGAAAATTGGGGCTTCAATGGCATTTTTAGGGAACATTCCCCTATACGATATATGCAAAGTAGCTACATGGTCTACACCGCACACATTCAAAAAACACTATTGTGTAGATGTGCAAACTAAACAACAAGCCACTGTGGGCAAGGCTGTACTAAAAACTCTGTTTCAAAGAACTGCAACAGATAATGGTGGTCGCCGCTAAAGGTGGGAACTGCTATACAATCTATGCACAGTGTGTTATCTGCAGCTCATAAGCCTCGAACGGAAAATGCTACTTACCAATATGCATCTGTACTTGGCATGTAGAGCTGCAGTTACACACGCCCACCCGCCTCCCCGGCTACCTTTATCTGTTCCAGTATTGTCTTAATTAGATACAAATTACATGGACACCACTACTTTTCTTGTAAAACTCCATCACTTCCCTAATGGCGAAAAACTATCTGGGGATGGAGCCGATGCCGTTGCGCAGTATGATCCAAAGGAGGAGTCACCTATCCTGTGACTTCCAAAGACTTTTTAGAACAAAAACAAACTGCAAACATCCAGGCCCAACACTAGGTGGCGATCTATGCACAGTGTGTAACTCTGCAGCTCTACATGCTAAGAACAGATGCATACTGGTAAGTAGCATTTTCCTTTTGACTGGACGCTCATTTATTTGGCCTGCTGGATGTATGTTGTGTTGTGCACTTGTTTTCCCCCTACACCTACCTTCTCAGTGAGAAACCTTGGATTGCTTGACCTGCGCTGCCACTGACAGTGAGGTGCTGAAGGGGTACTTGGCCCAGATGCTTAGAGCCTATAGAAGGCCAGGCCTGGGAACATCCTGCAGCAATCCTTTTTAGATAACTAAAGAAAGTGTTTACAACATTGTTTATTAAAAAACCAAAACACTTAAATAACCAACATTGGCTAAGTGGATGGTTTTATCTTTTGTCTAGTGCACTCCAGAACTAAAAGCCCTGCAAGCATCACTGCATGCCGACATACTGGACAACAGATTCCCCCTGGCGCCACTTGCAGACCAAACCATGTCAATAAAGGCACATATGTGCATCACACGTGGTTGGTGACATAAATGAAAAAATGTATATACGAGTGAACGGCTGAGTGGATGTGTAAATGCGTGCATAATTGATGCGGAGGGATGCATGATTGATCTTTGGTTCTTCGGCAGAGAAAATCACAAGTCTGACGAAGAAATGCCCTGTCAATGGGATCCAATCCTTGCCTTTCCTTCAAGAAATCGCTTCCTCTAAGAAGCACTCATACGCATGCATACTCACAGGCATTTATGCGCACAGGCCAACAGGCATTCAACGCACAGATACATGCACACACTGAAAAACAGACACACAACTATGAATTGGAACGTCATGATGCTTATCGATGGAAGAAAAGATTCCTCAGTATTTTTTAGGTAAAGGGAACCACAGGAGCCACTAAAAAGCAACACTTTAGTTGAGAAATGCGTGTTGGCTGGATGAGGCCTTTAAGATGTCTGAATTGATCTAAATAGCTCAGGTTACGTTGGGCATATTGTGTATGTATAATTAGGGGGTAGTTTAATTTCCTTCCAGACACAAGGTTTTACATACTGTATTATATGGGAAAGACCAGCTTAGAGACCTGAAAATTGATGAAATAGTTCAGTCTGGCAATGCAGTAATAAACACAGGATATTACAGCAGATGCCTGGTTGCTAAATAGTTTCTGTTAAGACAGGAAAACGGTCGATCTGGATTCACATGGTGCAGCGACTAAGTTCCTAGATACCACTCTATGATTATCAAGTTTGACAGGGACAACTGTTTTGAGGACACCATTAAAAAGCAGAAGGAGGCCGTTCTGCTCAAAGTTTGTATTTATTCACCTTTTCTGCAGCAGCAAACTGAAGATGTAGTCTAATGCCCTAAGTGTTCCCCAGTTCATCCTCTTTGGAATTGATGCGTGAAGAAGGCAGCCACTTGAGTAAGCTCTCGCAAAAGAGAGTGGCTAAGATCTACGCGGTCAAAAACTGATGTGAATTTTTCAGCAAGCTACTGTGTTGGACTGTCTTCGACATGCCCAAGGCCGGGATATAGAGTGTGGGTCAATCACCTAAGAGATTGGAGAACATTGGGGTGATAGTCAATTGGAGTGTTGAGAAAGTTGTGACATGGCAGAGGGCCAAGTGACTTTGACTGAGCCGATAAATGTGTTGTAGGAGGTATGGTGCTGTATGGTAGCTTAGGGGCCAGAATGCTATTGCACTGTTCAGCCGAGGCATCGTTGCACCCAATTGCTGGGACAAGGCGACGTGGAGAATGACATCCATCATTGCATTCGGCAGCTGGAAACAGAGTTGAGTCCATTCCTCCGCCACCAGGAGTTTTTGCGAGCTCCGACATGGAAAGCAATATATTGTAATCCACTTTACACCAGTGTGCATTATTGGTATGAATGCATTAAACCAACAAATCTATGGTTTAGTTTTTGAAGTAAAGCAACACTTGGGGTAGTTCACTCTCCTAGCCATTTTCATCTTTACATAGCGGTCGTGTGCGCTTTCTTCCTTGAGCGTGTTATTGCACCTTATTTATTGCCACCGGTTTGCTGCCTTCAAAAGGGCCTTCCATTCATGGATGTCTCAGTGGGTCTCAAAACCCAGCCAGACCCGATGAGCTGCTCTGGAATTCTTCTGGATTTTGTCGCATGGATAAAGAGAAATGGAGTATTTATTTTCAGTTAGTGGCCTGTTACTACAATATTATTGATGGAATTCGACGTTCAGTAAATGGTTCTTTCATTATAGGATTTCAGCCCCACAAGAACAGCGTTCGTTTTATAAATGTTTTCTCTAAGAAACCATAATTTATTCGGGACTCCTTGACAAAAATGAATCCAATGTTTTCTCTGTTTTGAAATGGTATCTTCCCTTTGGCTACTGGCCACTCTTAAGCTGCCAGCCAGACCCCTTTCATAATAGGAAGAGCGATGACTGGTAGGAAGTGATAAAAACGTTGCTCTGCCACTTTTTATGATGCATCATTATGAGAGAAAAATATTTTGGAATCGAACCCGTGGCTTGAAGTTGTTGCCTTTGGAATTCCTGCATCGCTGAGTAAGTTGCCAAAAAGGACGGAAATTGCTGACTTTAGTTTTTTGCCGTCAAATGCCTGTGTTTTGGGGGAAGATAAAGGAACTATTTGTTTCCACATTTTCAGATGCCTTTGCAGTTTAGCTCGCTACTACCCTGTTCCCTGGAAACAAACATCCTGTGGCCAAATCAGGTTTTACACCGTTATTGCAGCCACCAGCGGGACACAGATTGGAGCTAATTTGTGAATTAGAGCTTGTCTTCTTTATGAAAATATTGGCTGTAAATCGGGTTTTCTGAATTAATAAAATGTATGGCTCCCAAAATCGGATGGCCATGATTTTAAGACGACGGTGAAAACAGACTGTGTTGATTGCACAAACATAAACAAATAAACACTTTTAATATGCTTTTAAAACATTCAAAGGCCAATTCCACTCCCGAATATTCCAACTTCTCGGTTTGGTATTTGTAAAAGCCTTCACTGTGGCAGCAATTGTTGTATTTATTTATGTATGGTGATTTTGTACGGTGCCTAGGAATGCTTGAGTACCGACTGAAATCTAGCACAAATAAGGAAGACGCATTGAGTGTGAACAGGAATCGCAGGGAGTGATTGTTGTACTTGTGGCGTAATTGGGAAGATTGTCAATGGAGGTTATTCTGGGGTAGTCTGTTTGAGACCCAGCAACAGTCCGATTACATAGGTGGTCCTCAGGAAAGTAAGTCTGAAAGAAGAATTTATGAAACCTCTAGCAGTTCTACGAAACCCTCAACAGATCTACGTTAGAGAGATGGCTTAAGAGAGGAATTGTAGAATATAGATGGAGGGGGTGAGCTTGACACAGGCTATATGAGTGCAATTGCCGGATATAAAAAACTTTGTAGTATGAACTGGGAAGCGCCTTGATACATGTAGGAAATAAACAGAATACAATATTGGGTATCGTCTTTTGTATAGCTATGCTTGGATTGTGTGATCAATGTTGTGCAACCTAGACGTTGATGTGAGCAGGAGCTCACAGGAGCTGTTTTTGAAGAACGGGACAATGGGTGAGTAGATTGTAAGAGGAGTGTGTACGTTTCCTTAATGCTGGGAGGACCGGCTGTAGGAAGTTGTGGTAATCAAGTGGACGAGATGCATGAAGCCCTGATGCTGAATATGATCTGATATGCAGAGCAGAGGATGTGGTCACATGAGGAGCACTACCTGAGATGTTACAGCTTAATAAACAGTTGGTGGTCAAGAGGGTGCGAGTGGGGCTTTATACCTTCCCCAGCTGTGAAGTAAGTTTCCTTAGTATGAAAAGGTTGAAGGGCTAATAGCATCTGATGACGTCCATCGCGGGCGGGAAGAGAGAGTGAGTGCTGGGAAAGCATGCCGACATTCCAACATGTGATGAAGTCACTTCCCGTTGTGAATTTGCATTCCAGTTAATGTAGTCTAGGAATGTTGATGCGTCAGTTTTCCATTTATAGGTTTGCACCTCGACAGCCTGCCCTTGCATTGCACATTCAGATCTGGATAGAACGCGTATCTATGACCATAGTTCAGTTGAATGCTCATACCTAGGCCGCTCTAGACAAAAACACGGACTTGTTACACCACATGTAGTATGATTCAGAGAGCCATGTCTAAACTAGGTCCTGAAATATTTTCAAATCTGCAGTGATCCAGCGTAACACTGCCATTGTAGAGTCGTTGGACAGTTGTGTATGTTTTCTCAAACTGCGATGCTTCACCTCTTAGCCTGCATCTTTGCAATGTATTTTGAAATTAATACATTCAGATATGCAGAATTTATACGGGTGTGCCAACATACTGTCGTAGTGTTTATTTCTGCTGGGGGGGGGCATTGGGGTGCACACCTCTAAAAATGTTCAGTGCTGCATTTTTCATTGGAATTATGATTTAAAAATATGAACCGAGTCTTGGCAAAACAATTCCTTTATCCATGCCTGTCCTCATCGCTCCTCTGGAAGAGCCAAGTGAGCAATCTCGCTATTTATTTCTTTACTGTTTTATTGACATCATCCAAGAGGAAGTGCGGTAAAGAGAACAGTAACTACTTTTAGATTAAAAAAGGACTTCACCCCATCTCACTGTGAAGACATGATTTTCTGATCTATAATTTGCAGTTGTTTACTTGGGGACTATCTTTTGATCAGCTACAAATTTCCAACTTCCTCCACACTCCGCTCAGCTAATGCTGCGTGGGTTGCAGTGGCCGTATCCTCACCTGCCTCATTGGTGCACGTACACGTCTTTCAAAAGATGCAAGGTTTATCGTGAAGATGGGGACGGTGGTTCCACCATTATGAACACAAAGACCATCCAAGTGGACGGTAGAAAGTTATTGCAAAATGGCTGCATAGATTATTGGGGTAAGAAACATCCTACCTCACCTCTTCCAAATGCAAAGAACATGGGAACAGGTAGAGAAGGTGGTGCAGCACTTCATGTCTGTCACATCATTCCTAGGGAAAGGGATGAGTCTATGGCTGTATCAGAATGAACCAGGTTACTGCAAAATGTCCCTTCAGCACCACACAATACAATCGAATTGAAGCCACTGATAATCATCGCCATATTGCAAGTATGTGTGAATTAGATAACAATGCAAACACAAGGAGATGATTGACGGAGCGCCATAACTTTTCAGACACTCACCCCCAGTCACAGATCTGGGTGGAATCCATCATCGTTCTTTAGCTCACTTCGCCATCTCAGCTCAGACCCAGCTATATGCAAATCAGTCTTGGCCCTGTGCCTCATGGGAACAGTCCAGCCCGAAGTGCCCGGCCAGGTCTTCCCTGAACGGGAAACAAATATCCTGGGACGGTTTCGAGGTAACAGCCCTCATCAGCCAGGCTACCTCGAATCCAGTGGCAGAGTGAGCAAGGGACCAACGTCTGGGCATAGCCTGCCATGGAACCATCTTGGCCCTTTCATTAGCGTGCAGTAACCATCGTCACATCCTACCTGAGGGACGTGAAGTCCCCTAAAGCCTTTGGAAGGTTGAGGCAGCGGCAGTTTTATGCATAACGCTCCAAGAGTTAAATGTCGAGGCTCCACAGCCTGGCTGCTGGCTGGTTAGAATGGGAAAATACACAACATAATTGCCTCTTAGAATTTCTCTTTTTCACACAAACTCATTTGACCATAGATTTCACATTCTCCGAGCACTTTAGCTTATAAATGCTCCGCACTTTCCCATTCCCCAGCACCTCTGAGTTGTAGTTCCTGTTTTTGATGTTTTTGGAAGCATGTACCACACACCTTTCTTGCCTGTTTTGGAATGTTGTACTTTGACCGATGGCTCTTGTGCTGGTCGCTGCTCGCACTGAGTGGTAAATGGCTCTCGTTCAGTGGATGAAGCAAGTGTCTGTTCAGCGGCAAGTACAATTGGCAACATTATACATTGCCAGGGTATGTTCTGTGGACCGTGAAGCCATGTCCGCCATCTCTGCATTACCATTTGATTTTATCCTGACCTATTAGATAGTGGCTTCAGTTAAGTCAGTTGGTGAAGAATATTACTTGCCTGGTTATGCTATTGCATGAAACTGTGGGCTAAATTATTCTATGTTGACTTGTATTGCACCCTTTTGTGTTGTGAATGTGTATTTTCGAAGTCTTAATAGGATTGCCTCCCTCAAGATCCGGTGGATGCAGAATATGGAAGATACTCTTTATGGCACCTAACTGTAGTCCGAATGTGTGTATTATTTCAACGCAACTTACACTTTTGCTTAGGTTATGTGTATACTGAAATAGGTTATTTCATATAGTACAGTATACATATGTTTACTCAAGTCTGAACACCCGCACCTTATTGTCTTATTTTGCTGTATGATGCAGAAAGTGCGCACAAGATGGTCATGCTCATTCAGTTTAGTGAAGCTGTGAAGTGCAGTGCATTGATCGTTCAATAAAGTTGAGAAGTGATGTGCAATACTGATCATGAGGTGGGTGGACAATGATGGAGTTCACAGAATACTGGGCAGTGAATGTCCACTATTTGATCCTACACCACTAGCACTGAGTTTGCCTCAGTATGTTAGATTCCCCCTGATTTTATGGGATGCCTCAAAAAACAGAACCCATGAGATATGGTCAGGGTGCCATGCTGTATCTTTTTGAAACAAGATGGCTGGCGGTGATTAACTCCCTGCTTTCCAATGCATTCCCACATTACAGCTTGAATTTTGTTCTTCTGCCTGAGACTTAGAATGTTTGCAGAATTGATTTAAAGTACAGGTCACCAAATCTATGGAATGCCTGAGGGGAGAAGGGGCACAACAACACAAAAAGGGCTCGCCGGGGTAGTAAAGCCACAGTGTACCAGCTGTGGATGCACAAAGAATATAGCTTCTTTGAATGCATGTCTCTACATTAGGGCATGGAGCTATTCCTGCCAAAAGGTAGGACATTTTCACAGACCGTACAAATGAGAATTGTTTGAAACCAATGGGAGTCTGAATACAGTGCATGCTAATAGGAAGCATGGAAACGAGAGTGAGGATGTTGATTGACATTTTGGAGGGTGTGCAAAGTGTAAGGGTCCACAGTGTGATAGAGCCATACTGTCCCCCAAAGTGATTAGTTAACATGCATTAGATGGAAATACAAAAGTGGGGGCATTCAGGATTCCCCTAAATTTTAATTAACGAGGAGACATGGGGAAAACGGAGTAAGTCGATTCCTCGAGAAAAATGTATTTTTTTCTCCTGAAGGATATTGTGGACAAAAGTTTCCCATATTTAGATATTTTTCTGCTGAATTTACATGTAAGAGCAGACTTGCAAACAGAAAAGTATGTTATTGAAGGAGGAAAAGACTGTTCTAGGATGCAGAGTGCCACATGGTTTGGGGTTTTTCTTCCACCCTAATCATCCTGAACAAGTATTTTTTGACTGTGGTGTGTGAGGTGGATAAATGGGGTTTTGAAGCTGATGAGGATGTCAAATATAATGTTTTTGAAAGTCAGGGTAACTGAGGATATAGTTGCAGACAATAGGCCTCTTGTCAGAGGATTTTTTTTTTGGGTTAACCGGGAATAGGACACTACAAAATAGTGTTATATCATCTTGCAGAAACTGCTTGCTTGATCATTTCAGTTGAGTATTGGTGAGCGCGTGTAATTGATAGCACTAATTGGCCTAGATTTTAAAGAAAAGGTCAATATTATATTATAATGCTACAGAAACATGTTATATTATGTTAGTATGAATTTGTAGAGCGCACGTTCACCCCAGGATTTCTTGGCGCTGTGTGCCGCTGGGGAACCCGTCCTGGCTTTCCCTGTGAGATGGTCCCTATTGGGCATCCCCAAGGTGAAGCCAGGCATCCCTGGCAGCGAGGGGGTCGTTGTGGAGATTATGCAAGCTATTGCCCAGAGTTGCAGCGTGGGACCCATGGTTAGAGAGGCACTGAGGCGAGATTTATCGAGCCCGCTGACATTGGTTCCGTACCATGCCGCGTCGGGAATTGAACACTGGTCCCGGGCCGACCTCCGCTTCTGGGTCTGCCGCCTCTAACTGGTGAGCAACACTTCTCCACCATACCCCATTCATTGACTGCAAAATCCCCATTCTTTTCAGTAAAGGGCAGCACTCTGTGCATAGAGGTCTCTCCTGCATGGATGGACAGGACAAATGTTGAAAAGTTTTTTTATATAGAGAGTTTTATATAGCGCAAACTAGACCCGAGATATCGGGTATCCGAGCGCTTTACATGAGCACCAGTTTCGTTACAGATGAACACATTCATTTTTTTTTGTTAGGCATGGGGAGATTAACCTCATCGCTGCTATAGGAATTTCCCCCCTGTGCTGGACAATGCAGAACAAGGTGTGGTCATGACTGAACCATTCCGTCATCAGCACAGCTCAACCGTGACTGATGACGGAATGGTTCCGTCACAAGCATCGAAGGGGTTAAGTGATTTGCCCGAAACCACAGGATGTTGAGCGTCATTGCCGAGACTCGAACCCGCTTCCCCAGGTCCGAGGTAGACCGCTCTAGCCGTAAGGCTACATCCTCTCAAACTTGATGGAGCAATGCTATCTATGGGTGTGCAATAAAAGCAGAGCAAATATGCTAAATGGTACAATAACAGACTGAAAGGTGTAAGAAGACAATCTAGCAAAGGGTATATGGTGCATGTGAGAGTGGGTCATTGGAGAAGAAAAGGTATGTCCAAGTGGTCGTATTCCAAGCTTGTAGTTAGGGTGCAGTGAAGCCTTTTGATGAGTGAAGGAGTAGGAGGTGCAATATGAGAAGTTGGATGATTACACAGAAGGTTAATTACTTTTGAGTGTGTGTATATGTGTGTGTGTATATATATATGTGTGTGTGTGTATATATATATATATATATATATATATAACACAAATGATATTTTCGAACCTTAAGGTCTAATCATACTACTGTATAACAACACAAACTGATAATCTAACTGGTTTGTCAGTAACATGTGAAATGTAATGTTTAAAATTGTTTTTTTGGTTAATGATATGCTAAACTACAGCTCCCAGAATTCCCAACATTACCACAGTGTATCATGTGACTTGTAAAATGTTTCGAACACGCCCATTCAAGGGTGTGACCATCAATGTTTGTTTTGGACCTTTAAAAACTGTGAGCTCTCGTGCACAAACTGACCGTGATCAAGACAGCGGACGCTGTCGAAACGCGTTGATTGTTTTTGCTTTTGATACCCCTTGGATTGATGGAATAAAACAAAGTTTGTTTCACTACAACGAGCTAACAATTCCATTCATTTGCGACTCCATACTCCCCCCGAAGTGAGGAACCTTGCTGAAATTGACAGCAGTTGGGCTCAACTGCAGGAGTAACGCGGCCAAAAAGAAGCAGCGCCTAACGGGAGAGGAAGGGAGCCATACGGTAGTGATATATATATATGGTGTCTCAGCTATATATTTTATATTTGATTCATTTGTTTTTGTTTCATTCAACTCTGTTTAATTACATTTTGGGTTACTGTTACTTTAAGATCAATTACATTGTTGTAAACATTATATAAAGCTTTTTGAGCTGTGTTTGTTGGCATGGGCAAGCAGGATGGGTGTGTTTATAATCTTCAGAACTAAGTGGAACCTTTAAGGAAATTGGCAAATGATATTATTTTGAGGCAGATTTTAAAAGGGAAGAGAAAATCACCAGGGTTGGATATGCACCCTTACAACTGTGATAAAATCAAGAAAACCTTATAATGTCACTTCCTTCTATTTGAAGGTTTTGCTCACCCCTATTTGAGTGTGATTCCTTAAAACACAACCATGTGGCCAAGAGGCATGTGTGCTGTACCTTTTCAAAACAAAGTGACTGATCAAGTATTGATTAACTTGAAGCTTACTGCTAACTCTACGGTGTCTTTATAATGTCTATTCTGCAGGCTTTCTCTTACTCCCCAACACCTTCCCACTGACCCTGTGCCATTGGGCAAGTCCATAGCACAAATAGTCTCAATATTAATGATTGAATCATGAGGTTGTGCACAGGGCTGTTCCTGATCCATCCTCAATGTGGAGCCAATGAAGAAAGTAAATTAAAGAACCAGTGTTATTGTTAGTTGATTTATTCTTAGTATATATCAGTACTTTTTTCTAGTGTTTTAATTTTTAACCAAATTTCTTAAAGCCCTCTAAAATGACACATCTTCCTTCTGTTGTTTCCGCTCTCTGAAAATAAATAACTAGTTAGCTTAGATGTTTTCTTCTTTTGCCTATTTTGTAAGAATTGTATTCCATTTATAATTGATAATCCTCTTCAGATTTCGAGACATGTGTTCTTCTCGTTTGTGTTAAATGTTTGTGTTGATGAAAGGCAAGCTGCATTCCTGCCAAAACACTTGCTCTAAACTTCTGTTGATTTTTTATTTTTACAGTAATGCATTTCTTAATTTGTTTGAGGTTTGCTTGTAAGGGAATTTTCAGTCTAATTTTGCTGCATTTCAACACTAATTTAATTATTTAGAGTGAAAGACGAGACACATTTGTTCTGTCCAGTCTCAAATTATTAAAGATTTTCTTGAAATTCCCTCTGGGGCTTGTATACACCTTTCAGGTTAAAGCTTTAGTATACCCACAATCATCATTATCTAGTAGAAAAATCTGATGTCCATGAGATAAAGCCGGACAGGTACATTTGATTGAACCGTAACACCCAATTTTTACCTAGTATACACAATACTGTTCTCTTGTAACTCATCTACAGGTTTCATATTCCTGCTTTACATTGCTATTGTTCCAGCCACTTTTGGAATTAGTTTGAGGTTAACAGTGTTATCCCTTCTTTGGTTTCAGGGCCAGGCCTGTGAACTTCTCCAGAAAGCTTTGAAGACCCCAGAATTGAAGCTCTCGTTCTCAGAAACTGAATGGGAGAAACTTGTCAAAGAAAGTATTCAACAGGTCCATGAGGTAAGAAGAAACATGCAGTGGAATCTTAGATAGGTTTTTAATTTTTTTAATTTTTTTTATTTTATTTAATGTTTTTTTCTGTAGCAAACAATGTAATACAGTACATCTTTACATCAGCTGGGTGCACTACACATAATGCATACAATTTACTACAATCAGAGAAGAGATCCTTAACAAGTGTAATCAAGTAGTTTTGCAGTGTGAACCTTTCTGGACTCACTATGCTGTGCATTATTCCGTGGTCTTGTGGTTGGGTCCGGATTCGTAGTCTTTTCTTTTTTTTGTAGCCCAGGTGGGTGTCGGCGTCCCACCTTTGGTGTATTTCCGGTGACGTCGGCACGCTTCCTGCGGAAGCTCCCACTCCTGGGCGCCATCTTCAGATTCTTTTTTCCGCGGTTGGGTCTGGATTTTTCCCAAAAGGGCTCCTGACATTTTTGGAGAAAGAAGAAAAATACGCACTTTTGCAAGAAAAGAGATTGAGAAGACTACAGGAGACTACATCATCGAAGAGGACGACGAAGGGGAAGAAGAACTTCAAGAACTTCGACGTCCATCGGAGAATGCAAGCTCAGGGGGCCACCTGAACGCATGAGATGGACAACACTCCTTTCAAATTCTGCCGTAACAGCCACCACAAGTACGCGCAGAAGGACCAGCACTCGGTCTGCAACCTTTGCCTAGCGGTCGACCACGAGAGCGAGGACTGCAACGCCTGCTCCGCCTTCACGCCGAAGACTCTTCGAGTGAGAAAGAGACAGAGGATAGCCAACGCCACCAAGCAGGGCAAGGGACAGCCACAGTCCCTTCGAGACCTGGGGCGATCATCAGACGAGGAGGACAATGCCGCCGCCGAACACGACGGCTACACGGTCGTAGAGGCCGATATTACGAAGACTCCAAAGAAGGTAGGAGACTCTACGGCCCCTAGGGCACCAAGAGACCCTGAGTCTCGAAAAATTGAGGGCAAAACCTCGAAAGCGCCGACGCCGAAAACTTCGGCGTCCGCGGCTACACCAAGGCACAGCGGATCCTCTGAGAAAGACTCCCAGGTGCCGAGAGCTGGAGAACCGCAAAAGACGTCGAAAATTTCCCCCGGGAAGGTGCGTTCGACGCCGAGGGAAAAGGACCCTAAGGGCGCTTCAGCGCCACCGAAGGACCCGAGAGCCAGCTCGGCACCGAAAACTTCGACGACGAAAGTCGGCTCGGCGCTGAAAAGAGCGGCCGATGCATTGGACGCAGACCACGCGGCCGAAATGGAGAAAAAGAAAAGATACCTCGAGGCCGAGATGGAAAACATCCTGCAGCGGAAAAAAAGATTTCGACGCCAGGATGAAAGAATACACAATCCCGACGAAACCTAGGCTACGGGTGGTCGAGGAAACTGAGGAGGAGGACTACGACGTCGAAGGACAGTCGGTGGGCGTCGAGACCTTCGACTACCAAGAAGAGGAGGAGGCCTCCTACTACGAGGAGGGAGACGACGACCGCAGGACACTCCTCGGGTCTGCATCCTCGGAGACTCAAGATATAGATTGGCAGGACGTCGACACCGAGAGCCCAGAGGAAGCCGTCGACACGTATCCCTCGAGACCCTCGCCGCCAGATGACATCGGGGTCTACAACACAGTGATCAGGAATGCAGCTGTAGTTTTCAAAGTAAAACTCGACTAAGAAAAGCAGAAAACAGACTTCCTTCTCGAGACACTGCTCCCTACACAGATAAGGAGCCAGTTCCTGCCCATGCTCGGCAGTGTCATGGCACAAGGAAAAGAGGCCTTCAAAGAACCAGCTACATGCAAAGCAGTCACTCCCAGGTCGGAGAAAAAGTATACAAATTCCTCATAGGACCCACCCTACATTCAGGGATCGGTCTCGGCAGACTCCATCATCGTTGCCACGGCAAGAAAGAGGGCCAATGTGCCTACCACTTCTGGGCCACCTCCAGACAAGAAAGCAAGAGGATGGACCTGGTGGGGAGAAGAATTGAACGGAATGCCGCAATGCACTGGCGCATGGCGAATTCCAATGCTCTGCTCAACAGGCACCAATACCAGATCCTGGAAGAGCTGGGTGAGTTAGTAAAGAACATGCCACAGGATTTCAAGCAAAAAGCTGAAAACCTTGTCGAAGAGGGGAAGAATGTAGCTAATTCTTGCCTCAAGACTGCCCTGGACGGAGCAGACACCTCCAGCAGGCTCATGATGATGAGCATCACGGAGAGAAGACAAGCCTGGCTCAGAATTTCGGGCTTCAAGCCAGAAGTGCAGCACAGCATCCTCAACACACCGTTCAACGGAGAAACGCTGTTCGGGGCCCCAGTTGACGAGAAACTCGGCCAACTGAAGAAGGATAACGAGACTGCAAGATCCATGGGGGCATTGCAGTTCAGAGGTACTAAAAGGGGCACCCCGTCACGAAGACCTAACGGGAGGGGAGAAAACCAGCCAGGAACATCACACCAGGCGTTCCAACAAACCCACCAAGCAGACACCCAGACACAGCAGGGGCAGCAAAAACAGTCATGGCAGTACCAACCAAGAGGCCAGTCCTTTCGCGGGAGAGGGAATGGATGTGGATATAATAAGAGAGGGGGACAGCAGCCCGCTTCTAAGTGACTTAATAAAACTTCATGTGCCCACCCAAGCAAAAACCCCCATGGTGGAGCAGAAACACATCGGACAGGAGTTACGCGAACTAGACACCTCCGTACATGTAAGACCAGTGGGAGGAAGACAAACACTTCTGCAGGGAGTGTAAGAGTATAACATCAGACAAATGGGTACTCAACGTCATACAGTACGAATATTGCATAGAGTTGGAAGGAAAGCCAACGGACAGGAAACCAAAAAGAAGGCCACTAGCAAGGAAAGACCTAGAGCTCCTTCAGGAGGAAGCAAAGGAGCTCCTGCAAAAACAAGCCATAGAGCCAGTACCTTACAGGGAAATGAACAAGGGCGTATACTCCACATACTTCCTGGTACCAAAGGTGGACGAAACTATGAGACCCAAGATTCTTAAACAAGTTCGTAAGAATGCAAAGGTTCAAGATGACCTCCCTACAAGAGGTACATCCTCAATTACAAGGCGGGACTTCATGGTCACCATAGACCTAAAAGATGCCTACCTGCACATCCCAATGAACAGGGGTCACAAACACCTCCTCAGATTCATCATCGGAGCGAAGATCACTACCAGTTCACAACCCTGGCGTTCGGGCTCAAATCGGCACCAAGGGTTTTCACAAAGTGCCTCGCAACAGTCGCAGCACACCTACGAAGGGAGGGATACATGTGTACCTTTACCTGGACGACTGGCTGATCAAAGCAAGCTCATACAAAACATGCAAACAGCACGCACAGAGAGTGACCAGCACACTGATGAACCTAGGATTCTCCATCCACTGGGGAAAATCCTCCCTGGAACCAGAACACAAAAAAATCTTCCTGGGAGCACAGATCGACACCTTACAGAGCAAGGTGATCCCCAGCGAGAAGAGAACGATAGCGCTCGTGAGGGATACGCAGCTCTACCAGAAGGGGCAAGCTCAGATAGTGAGGACAGCGAGCAATAAAGGGGCATGATGGCATCATGCATACACCTATTGCTAAACGTACGGCTCCACATGAGACCTTTAGAGGAATGCCTACAGGAGCAATGTTCACAAGCTACAGGTCGTTGGGAGGATCTAGTGGTTGTAACGCACGCAGTGCAGAAAGAGATGGCATGGTGGAACATGGGGAACATAACAAGGGGGAAGCCTCTGACGCAACCAACGCCAACAGTGACCATTACCCAGACGCGTTCCAGAGGGGATGGGGCGCTCACATGGAGAAACTCAAAGTAAGAGGCCTGTGGACACCAGCAGATGCGGTGAGACACATCAATTACCTGGAGTTGAAGACAGTTTTCCTAGCCATAAAGGCCTTCCAAACAAAACTGTACAACCAGAGAGTGTTGATCCAGACAGACAACACAACAGCGATGTTTTACATCAACAAGCAGGGGGGGATACAATCAGCCCCGCTTTCTAAACTAGCGCAGGAGATATGGAGATGGGCCATCCCACTCAAGATAGACCTGCTAGCCATACATCTACCAGGAAAGGACAATGTAGAAGCAGACTGGCTCAGCAGACCGACATCGGCATCCCACGAGTGGGAACACAATGCACAAGAGACGAGAAGGCTCTTCGACAGGTGGGGGACACCGTCGGTAGACCTATTTGCAACACGCCAGAATGCAAAATGCCAAAACTTCGCATCCAGACAGCCTTGGGAGGGCTCCCTGGGGAATGCCCTATGGATAGACTGGTCCAGGACATTTGCTTACGCTTTTCCCCCGATACCGCTGATACACATGGTACTCAGCAAGTGCAGAGCGAGCAACATGACCCTGATACTGGTCGCACCACAGTGGGCCAGGCAGACATGGTACTCGCAGATCATGGAGATGACACAGAGTGCACCCCACAGATTCGGGAGAAGAAAGGACCTACTCTCCATGCAAAACGGAGAAGTGCTGCACCCGGAGCCAGAGAGCCTCGTAGCGTGGCTCCTGAGGACATAGAGTTTGCGCATTTGAAACTGCCAGAGAGCACCATAAGGGTACTACGGGAGGCACGAAGACCCATCACACGGAAGTGCTACGTAGCGAAATGGAAGAGATTTACACTGTGGTGCAGGAGGGAAAAGCTACACAATAAGATGAAAAAGGACTCAACAGTGCTAAAGTACCTCACGCACCTGCTCGACAAAAATCTGAGCTTATCCTCACTGAGGGTTCACTTGGCAGCGATAGTCGCTTACACGAGAGGAGAAACGTGCAAGAGTTTCTTCCCATCACAGGTCGTTAAGAGATACCTAGAGGGAGCAAAGAGGATCGCACCGCCAAAGAGTGTGCCACCACCTGCATGGAACCTTAACCTAGTCCTAACGGAACTCATGAAGGAACCTTTCGAACCGATTCACAAGGCCTCCCTAGAAATGCTGACCATGAAAACAGTCTTCCTGGTAGCAATCACTTCACTGCGCAGAGTGAGCGAACTGCAGGCACTAACACTACAGGAACCCTACATACAGATACACAGCGATAGGGTGGGGATGAAGGTGGTGTCAAGGTTCCACTTTAATCAAACTATACAGATACCGAGTTTCTTCCAAAAACCGGCAACAAGAGCTGAAAGGGCACTGCACACTCTGGACGCCAGAAGGGCAGTCATGCACTACATTGAGAGAACGAAGGAACACCGGAATACAAAGCAGTTCTTTGTGTCCTTCGCTAACAGTTTCATGGGGAAACCAGTAACTAAAGGAACAACTGCGCGATGGATCGCCCAAACAATACAGTTCTGCCACAAGCAGGCAGGGCAGGAACTAACAGAAGGGACACGTGCCCACTCTACCAGGAAAAAAGGAACTACAATAGCTTTCCAAGCTAACACACCAATTCAGGACATATGCCTGGTGGCAACATGGGCTTCAGTGCACACGTTCACGAAGCACTACTGTGTGGATATACAGATGAACAAGGAAGCACAAGTCGGACAAAGGGTGCTTCAACACATATTCAATAACCAACGCTCATCTTCCACCCAGCCACCACAAACATGAGAAACCGCTACAAAGTCTATGCACAGCATAGTGAATCCAGAAAGATTCATGCTGCAAAACGAATAGTTTCTTACCTGTCGGTGTAGTTTTGCAGCTTGATGATCTTTCTGGATTCACTAGCGAACCCACCCCTCCGCCAGAAAGATGCGGCTGGAGAGATAAGGTGGTTGAAACAAAGACAATACTTGGAAAAGAAGCCTTAAAGGTTAAAGCGGTGAAAAAACTTTAGTTGAACATTGCCATAACTTTGGTAACAAAACGAACACGAAAAAAAAGAATCCGAAGATGGCACCCAGGAGTGGGAGCTTCCGCAGGAAGCGTGCCGACGTCACCGGAAATACACTAAAGGTGGGACGTCGACGCCCACCTGGGCTACAAAAAAAAAAAGAAAGAAAAGACTACGAATCCGGACCCAACCACAAGACCACGGAATAATGCACAGCATAGTGAATCCAGAAAGATCATCAAGCTGAAAAACTACACCGACAGGTAAGAAACTATTTGTTAATGAATGCATTTACCATCAATAATACCTTAAACGAGTCTGAAAAAGTGTATCATCTACTTTTATGTAGCGTATCAGTTTACGTTCTTAAATACCTCTACTTCCCCCTGGGCTCCTGTTTCTTTTCCCACTAATCATTGTTGTTTTAACTCCCAGAAACCTTTGGGTGATTCTGTGGTTGTAGTAGGAATCTTGTATAGGTTCTGGTACATGTTTGGATTTTATTCTTAGATTGGTTTATACTTGACCACTGGGATATCCAGTCTCGGATAATCTGCTTTTCGAATTAATAGCCTGTAGTAAGAGCAGGGCAAAAGAGGCCTCCTTTGAGTCCACAGATATTCAGTCTTGGTCTTCAGTTTATTTCTTCTTCAACTCTTAAATGGTCAGTATATGTTCTCGTATATGGTTTGCCAAACATGGTAGTGATATATATTGTTAAGAGCAATGTCACAGAAACAAATGTCAGTGCTCTCTTATGGGCATTTCTACCAACTCTGAGTCCGTTCTACCAAGTGATTACATCGCTAATGCATTTTAAAGAGGCATCAAGGTTGACTGTCTCTTAAAAAGTCATGTTTCACTGTTTTTGTAAGTCTAGCTTGAAACTGTGTTGAATATTCAATAAAAAAACACAATATATTGTTATTTTGACTTCTTTAATTTTTCTTAACTGTTGTGTTCTGGTTGTATGATGAGTTTTTGCAATCAATTCATAGTGGGATACTGCATTGCCAAGGTTAGTATTTATTGTAATTTTCTAGTGCCTCACCTCCATTACATCATCCCTTTAATAACTTTTTAGGTCTCGCCTGTCGATGCGCATGCGCATCGAGCAAGCGAGACTATTGCGAGTTATCCACTCTTTATCCACGCTGCAAGGAATCGTGGCGATTCCTTGCAGTGCCCGTGACTTTTAAGGTCAATGCGCATGCGCATTAAGCTTATGCGCATGCGCATTGACCTTAAAAGTCACGGGCGCGTGCATGTCCGTCTTTGTTTACCCGCTCCGCCCCCTCCCCTTCCCGCCGTGTCGCATTTCTCCTCCCCCCTCCCCTCTCTTCCCTCCAGCTTGTTGTTTGTATAATTTAACCCGCTCCGCCCCCTCCCCTTCCCTCCGTGTCGCATTTCTCCTCCCCCCTCCCCTCTCTTCCGTCCGTCCGTCTTGTTTTCCTCTATTTGCTTTGCTGCAATCTAATCCTGCTTGTTTTTATTCTGCTCGCCGTCGTTTATAATTTGGCAAGTCGCTGTTGCTGTATAAGGATTTATCTAGCTCTAAAGTCTCGTGTTGTCTGGTATTGTTCCAGCCACATCCACTGCATCCTGCTTGGAGTGACAGAAGCTAAAGGGGGTGAGGGGGAGCGACCAGTCAGCCAATAACAATCGAGTTTTCAATGAACTGGGCCATTTGTTGGTTGCTCATACGAAGTAGAAACAATTCGTCCAATCCCGTAGAAGTGCTACGGTCCTATCACTGAGTTTCAAAACAACGGCAGTAAAACGGAAAAGGGACTTCAGTCTCTCTCACAGCAGTGGTTTATTTGGAACGGGGTTGTTTTTAAAACGAAGAATAGCTTACAGTATAGAATTCAAACAGTAAACATCTTTGGTCTTCCTTTTAAAACGTTATTCAAAAAACGTTATTCAGAAAAGTTATGGCAGAAAAATGTATTTGCCTTTGGAGGAGCGGCTTCAGTCTACAGGCTCTGCTTATTATCACGACGACGCCTTATTGGTAGTTCGTTGAAGTCACCCTCCCTGTAATTGAGGCACCAGACGTCTAAAATCATAGGTCTGAGGCTGCGCCATGTGCCTCAATACGTCGCATTAGCTGCCACACATTTCCTTCCCCCTTCGTTTCCATTTCGTGCCGCAGCTTTGTTTTACCGCTGTGTGCGCCTGATCCTAACGTGGACGTCCGTATACATCCTACATAGGGAATGCGGACCCTACGTGTGGCGTCACGTGCTGTCTGTATGGTGTGTGTGTGTGTTTTTTTCTTCCTAGCGAATATCTTTTCTGTCACAAGCTTGTTTTACTTATCGAATAACGCCATCGTGTCTTGGCACTGTCCGCCTGCCAACTACATCTTGGCAACTAGATCTTGCCGAAGCCAAGAGCTGCTTTCTCATTCTACGCTTACTTAGCTGTCGAACTGCCGTTTTCACGATGCAAACTAATAGTTTTACTTTCATCACTATTATTCGTTTTCAGAATACAAATGAACTTCAGATTTTAAGGTATCAAACGTAATGAGGTCGAATTCGAAAGGAAAGAAGTCTAGGCACACAGGTGTGTTGTTAATGGCAGAGAAATATGAAATAATCCACTGGTTCTGACCTTTTAGACTGAACTACTGTTGCAGAGCCTGAAGTCAGTGGTACTAGTTAAACTCTTTATTGTTATTTTCATTTTTTGGTTGGCAGAAAACAGTGTCAGTTGGGAAATTCATTTCTGCTCTTTTCACTGTTGACAGATGGATTCCACCGTGGGGAGGGGGCTCTATCGCTCTCTTGTGGAATATTTTTTTTATTCACAACAAATTTTATTGCATTTATTGTCATCATACAGCACAATGAGCAACATATATATAGACATTTGTTCATGAAGTAATATTTCATTACAGATTTTTGATAACTAAACTAAAACAGTGTAATCTGCTGCGATGTTACTTGTCTGTATCTTACAATGTTACCCCCAGAAAATGTCCATGTTCCCTTGAGTGGTGTTTCACGAGATAGATCACCCTACAGGGTTGTATGTCTGTACTTCGGTATCTATGGTATTGGCGATTAACGTTGAATGTTCTAGGATAAGTCAGCGGGAATCAGCACACTGCTGCCATATTTTCATGTGTTTCTGCAGACATCTGCATGCTTGAAAGACTGATATTTCTAGCCCCATACAGGATCACACAGTTTGTCCGCCCCTGGTCTCCTGTTTCAACAGCCAACAATCGGTATTACCCTGGATTATTAGGTCTCGCCTCACCCTCAACCCCTCACCCTCAACCCCTCACCCTCAACCCCTCACCCTCACTCACCCTCACTCACCCTCACTCACTCACTCACCCTCACTCACTCACCCTCACTCACCCTCACTCACCCTCACTCACCCTCACTCACCCTCACTCACCCTCACTCACCCTCACTCACCCTCACTCACTCACTCACCCTCACTCACTCACCCACCCTCACTCACTCACCCACCCTCACTCACTCACCCTCACTCACTCACCCTCACTCACTCACCCTCACTCACTCACCCTCACTCACCCTCACTCACCCCCCCTCACTCACCCTCACCCTCACTCACCCTCACCCTCACTCACCCTCACTCACCCTCACCCTCACTCACCCTCACTCACCCTCAACCCCTCACCCTCACTCACCCTCAACCCCTCACCCACCCTCAACCCCTCACCCTCACTCACCCTCAACCCCTCACTCACCCTCACTCACCCTCACTCACCCTCACCCTCAACCCCTCACTCACCCTCAACCCCTCACCCTCACTCACCCTCAACCTCATGCTAAAGATTTACAAAAAAAACCATAAACAATTCTAAATGCACTAACTCTAATGCTGCGAGACCTATTGCATTTCTAATGCTTGTTTTATTCTCTGAGGGTCTTTTTAGGTTTCGACCTGGCGATCTGCGCAAGCAGTTCGCGCAGGCGAAAACTTTTGTCAGAGTAGTATGGCTGTGGTCCCGCCCGTCTCTTCCATTGGCTAGCTCCATAAATGGAGGCTAGCCATTGGAAGAGACATCTATCCGTCATTCACGGAGCAGATTTGTGGGCGTTCCCGAGATTTTTTTCCCTCTTCGCCCGTCATGATTTTGTCATGAAGTTGTGGGGGTGTACTTTTTTTTTTCTTTTCACCAATGTTTTTCTTCATTGATGACCTCGTCCCTGTCCTGCGTGGTTGTATCCTGACCACCTTCTCGCCGTCCGTCCCCCCTCCTGCTGTCCTTGGCTTTGCCCCCCACCCCTTCGAAGATCACTACAGTCGACGCTTGTTTACAAATCTGGTCAAAATGGCGAAAGGGCGGCTGCGAGGTCCGTGCACAGCAGGTAGTTCCGATGTCGAGGTCAGGAAACCCCCAGGTAAGTCGGCCGGGCTTCGGACAGGAGGGGCCGAGCTTGGAGGTACAGGCAGAGGGCAGGGCTGTAGTGTGTGTGTGTAGGGTTGTATGCCGCTGTAAGGACGCAGCTGAAAAGGAGGGCTTCGGGCTGGCAGTCTTGGGTTTGCAGGTTCGAGTTAGGCGGCTCTGAACCCCCATCATAGCGCTTTCGGGATCCTTCACTGGCAGCTGCTGTTAGATGGAAGAGTAAGTGAAGGGGTAGCGAGCCGTCCTCCGGCATAATCCGATAGTGTAGCTCTCTCCCTTGGAGGGGTGCCCGCAGCTGGTATGACGGGCATAGCTGCAAAACAGGCTGGCACTGCGCGCCCAATCACAGCGTGAACGGGCTGTGTGTCCTTATATGTTCTCATATGTGGTTTGCCAAACATGGTAGTGATATATATTGTTAAGAGCAATGTCACTGAAACAAATGTCAGTGCTCTCTTATGGGCATTCCTACCAACTCTGAGTCCGTTCTACCACGTGATTACATCGCTAATGCATTTTAAAGAGGCATCAAGGTTGACTGTCTCTTAAAAAGTCATGTTTCACTGTTTTTGTAAGTCTAGCTTGAAACTGTGTTGAATATTCAATAAAAAAACACAATATATTGTTATTTTGACTTCTTTAATTTTTCTTAACTGTTGTGTTCTGGTTGTATGATGAGTTTTTGCAATCAATTCATAGTGGGATACTGCATTGCCAAGGTTAGTATTTATTGTAATTTTCCAGTGCCTCACCTCCATTACATCATCCCTTTAATAACTTTTTTTATTCTCTGAGGGTCTTTTTAGGTTTCGACCTGGCGATCTGCGCAAGCAGTTCGCGCAGGCGAAAACTTTTGTCAGAGTAGTATGGCTGTGGTCCCGCCCGTCTCTTCCATTGGCTAGCTCCATAAATGGAGGCTAGCCATTGGAAGAGACATCTGTCCGTCATTCAAGGAGCAGATTTGTGGGCGTTCCCGAGATTTTTTTCCCTCTTCGCCCGTCATGATTTTGTCATGAAGTTGTGGGGGTGTACTTTTTTTTTTCTTTTCACCGATGTTTTTCTTCATTGATGACCTCGTCCCTGTCCTGTGTGGTTGTATCCTGGCCACCTTCTCGCCGTCCGTCCCTCCTCCCGCTGTCCTTGGCTTTGCCCCCCCCACATCCCCCCCCGCCCCTTTGCAGATCACTACAGTCAACGCTTGTTTACAAATCTGGTCAAAATGGCGAAGGGGCGGCTGAAAGGTCCGTGCACAGCAGGTAGTTCCGATGTCGAGGTCAGGAAACCCCAGGTAAGTCGGCCGGGCTTCGGACAGGAGGGGCCGAGCTTGGAGGTACAGGCAGAGGGCAGGGCTGTAGTGTGTGTGTGTAGGGTTGTATGCCGCTGTAAGGACGCAGCTGAAAGGGAGGGCTTCGGGCTGGCAGTCTTGGATGTTGAGGAAATATAAATTTTATGGTCAAGTTGTGTTCCCTAGCGCGTACCCCACCGACTCCATGTACCAGCTTAAAGTGCATGTAACTTCCCTCCTGTGCCAGCTATGAAGACGCAAATACATTTGCGTCCAACGTTAACTTGTCCTCTTTCAGACCCACCCTGAACGGGTTAAATAGTCCGTTCCTAAGTATGCTATGCCACCGTCTTTTTATAGTGTACTTTACATGTTTTTCCTGCTCTGGCGGAGTAGGCCCTGAATTTCTGCCATCGAGCCTCTTTTTCTGGCTTCTGACTATGATAGCCTCAGCCCAGGCTGCTTCTGTACCCGTGAACTCTGACTTACTTCCAGCGCGGCCCTCGCGCTCAGCTCAGCCTGCTTTCTGCCAAGACTGACTATAACCTTCGAGTTATCTGTTCCGCTCCTCGAAAATGCATTCCTGCCTACCAGCTTCAGTAAACATCCTCCCCAGCTGCAGAGCCAAGAGCCGACCCGTCTCAGTGCAAGTAATTCATAGGCCCTGTTACCATGCTTTCATGGAAGGCCCCGTGCCCCCTACGCTTCTCATGTAGACACTTAGGCGCTTATACACGCATCCACAGTTAGCATAGAATAGCTTCTGCCCTAGAGACCTTTTCGCCCAGATAATATGGTTCCTAAACATCAGATATCAGATATGATAGAAGTACAAGTTGATCTGACATGCCAGACTTCTGTCTCTTTCCGTCAGTGTAAATGTCAAGTCCCCTGCACCCCTCCAATCACACGTCATGCAGCTGCGCGCGCATCCAAGCTTCCGATTTCTGCTGACATTGCCACATTTCTGCTTGATGCCACCCACCCGCGTCACCTATCAGTGACGTTTTCTAGCACACACCTCCAGTTCACGCCTCTTGATTACGTACTAGTACCACGTGTATACTGTTATCTTGTCTTCTCTCAACTGTTACGCCTCCTGCACTGTTTCTTATGAAATGAATTAAGTATATAAGCTATGTATTGTCAATAAAATGTAGCGCTCTATCCCTTCTGACACCCCTGTGGTGGTCAGAATCCGATACCCTGGTCATGACCATTCCTTTTTGAGGAATAAAACCCTTAGAAACTCTAACACCACGGACTCTGGTTCTTTCCTTCCGATCTGAGTTATTATTGATTAAGTACTTACCTGCATAGAAATTAAGAGAGTAAATTAATTATTTACGTCATTTTGGCGCCCGAACAGGGACCCCTCCCCCACCTCACGCGCCGGTTGGCGCATTGCAAGCTCTGTCCCCTGCCATCAGTTAGATGGAACCAACGCGTACCGGCAGGATTTCCTGCATCTCCCTCTGACCTACGGAGGTGACGAAGACTGCGATCAGTGCCCAGACGAGGCGGTGAGGAGTGCGGAGGATCCCGACCAGAGCCTAGCCGAAAGAAGCAAGGTCCGAGGTGTCAAGAGGCCCACCAGGTTTCCGAAGTTTTCCGAAGTTTTCTGAAGTATCGAGTCGAGTCCAGTCGAGTTTTCCGAGGCCTTCTGTTTCCGTGCTTCCCGGTGAGTACCATTGCTGGGATGTATCTAGACGGGTTTGGGTACACAAGTCCGGTCTGCACTGTTTTTAGGCAGTGTATCTGTACTGTTTAGCAGTATATCTAGTATTCTGAATTTCTGCACTGTTACACCAGTGTATCTGTACTGTTGAGCAGTACATCCAGTATAAGGGGTAGTCATCTATGTCTCAAATGTCTTTTCATGTGATTAATGTCGTGGTATGAATGTGACCGTTTAATGTGCATTATTGTGTTTCTCGTATAAAGTAGCTGTAACTAGTATTAAGGAGTAAGGATTGAGTATTCAGTAATAAGTAAACAAGATGCCGTTTTTCAACAAGTTAAAACAGTTAGGAACTAGGAAAGGAATACTGGAGGAAGAAATTCCTATTCCCCCTAGGGACACTCCAGGTAACTTTATGTATCATAAACATGGTATAGATGCCATATTGTATCTAGACTTATGGGCCGATTATACCAAACACCTAGACGAAAGACACAGATGGCCTGTTACCGGAACATGGGATGCCGAGTGCATCATGAAGGTAGAAGAAGTATTATGGAAAAAGAAAGCTAGACAATCACAGAAAGACGCCATAGAATTTTGGCGTAAGGAATCACATAAGCGTGCTGAGAAAGCACTCCGTAGAGAGGACAGACTTAAAGAATCAGACAAGGCCCAAGAAAACGAATTAGTTATTGAAGGGATCCGAGTAAAAACAGAACAAATAGACCGTGCCCGAAACAATCTCGTAAATGGTATGTATCTTGCGGCCGAGGGTACACCTGAGGCCCTATCAGAAATACCGAAAAACTTACCGCCACCATTAGTTCCAACTAAAGTAATGCATAAGACTACTAAAGACATATTCCTAAATTCTTATCTAGAGGATGTAGCACCGGCTTACACCAATCTGCCTGTTCGTGCCTTGCCTAATGACAGGGACGGGGGTGGCACCCCGCCCCCAGATCATGTTCCGCTAGTACCGCGACAGACCTCCCCCGCTCCGCCAGCTCCGCCACTTCCCATACCGAAAACTGACCTACCGAAACCACATCTACCTGATCCTACCAAACGACAAATTCAAGTTCAGGTACAGACTCCACAGGGAGATAATGCCCAAGCATCCGCTTCAGGAGGTGCGACCGCGGGTCTTCGGACCCCGCCATTAACACACAGATTCAATCTCAGGGATATGCAGAGTCCTCTCACGTTCAGGTCACCCCGACTTGACGCATTTAAAGAAAACCTTTCCGTTTGCAGATATGATCCAGTACCCGGTAAAAACGATCTAATGATACTGGCATCACTACGGTTAAGATCTGCTACTGATATCTTGCTATGCTATGTAGGGATGAAGGACCGTCTAGATAGAATATACGAGTTTGTTCAGACAGGGAAAGACCCTGACAGTATCAAGGATGCCATGGAGAAACAGAAAGTTGACATTCAAGCACAAATACTACGATTTTTCATAAATTGCCTAATAAGAGAACGAGACAGGCCTGGAACAGATCAAAGTGAATTAGATGCACTGAACAAGTGGGGTCAAAATATAGCCGACGGAAAACATGACAAGGGGGCTTGCATAGCCAGTATGTACAAGAAAATAAGAAAAGCAGTGATAACAGCACATCAAAAAGAAAAAGCTTCCGAGGAGGAGGAAGAAGAACCTGAAGAACCAGAACGAGCTACAGATACTATAGCGTATGTAGGTAAGGGAACTTACCTTAGGAAGGGCATCCGTCCGGAAAACAAGAGAGTTTTTCTCTCTGCTTTAACAAATCCGAATTCTTCTGAACATCAGTTCCAGGAGACTGATAAAAGACTACGAGAAAGAATGGGGTACCATGTACTCAATTCGATGGATGAACAAGAACTAGCCCGGTCAGCCATATTATGGGCTGAAAATCCGGACATATATAATGATGACACTTTAGCACAGACGTTTCTGAACCTTTCCCCAGACGAACAGAAATTAGCAGGTGTATACATGATTCAGCACCTCCTCACGAAATACAGAAATAAACATTCCGATCCAGGTCCCTTACACGAAACATTAGAAGCACTACTCATGGATAGATGGAGAGGTTTCAGTACCAAGTTAATACAAATAATTCTAGAACAGCGACATAAATATAACACCTTCGTAAGTTCTGAATATGTTCCCGCGCCGCCTCCAGAAAGGAAAATGTACCACATGCAATGCGGAAGTGGCATTGAAAGTCAGAACCCCTTACGAGAAGTACACCCAGTTATGGGTGCGGACCATGCCTTGAAACGTGTATATGTACACACGCCACTGACTAAGTTAGAACTGTTAGAAATGAAGAAACTAGTTCCGTGTCATGATAAAGACCCTGCAGGTTTTCACAGAGAACTTAAAGACATGTTGTTAATGGGGGATTACACGTACGATGATATCATGAAAATGTTGAAGGTGCTGTTGCCCACTGGCATTTACGAGAAATTAAAGGAAAAAGAATGGGAGGTGGGGGACACAAAGATTGCATGGGCAGAAATAGAAGACGAGGAAAGCAAACGGGTCCCCGGAGTAGGCCTTGGGGACAAGACTAAAGCATTACCCGGATTAATAGTACAGGTCCTGCCAAGATTATTGACAACTAGAAAGGAAGATTGGGACGCAATCTCGTCCTGTAAACAGAAACATGATGAAGATACTAGTGACTTCTATTCAAGATTCGAGAAATGTTTCATTATAAATAGTGGCCTACAACCGAGCAGCGAATCATATCCACACCTTTTTGTATCAAAACTAGTCGAGAATTCTCTACCATTAGTTAAAAATAGAGTGTACAAAGTTGAAAGTACTTGGCAGGCAAATACGCCATCCCAGATGTTACAAATGTTACAATATCATCAGAACAGAATTAGAGAAGAACAAGATCAGGAACAGAAACGTATGAAAGACACCAAGATGAAAATGTTAGTAGCTCAGACGGTCCCAGCCGACGGCCAGAGGAAGGGTGGGACCCAGACAAGTCACACTACAGCTCCCGTTAAAGGGACATGCAATTACTGCAAGCAGCCAGGTCATTACGTACATGAATGCCCAGTCCTGAAACATAACATAGCGACAGGTAAAACTAAAGAAAGACCGCATCCGCCTAGACAAGATCAGGTCCAGCAACAGACCTCACAAAATGTACAGCCAATACAGAATACACAGCCTATGCATGCTCCATCTCATACAGCACAGACAGTAGCAGGACCACAGCCCATTGCCGTGACTCAGCAAGTTTCGCAACAGATGTACCAGTATGCCCAATCTGCATATCCAGATTACCCCCGATATACATGAAACAGCCTAGAGAGGGAAGGTGGTTTGCCTCTTATTGAAATTCCTGTAGATCAAGAAGGTCCTTATGTACACAGTCACGTATTGGGAAAAGACAGAAAGTTTTTAATTGACACAGGGGCAAGCCGCACCACAATCAGTCATAATGAAGTCCCAGGGGCACCCCTCTCAGGCTCACAAAATGTTTCCCTTGGTTTTTCAGGACAGCCTATTGTAAATGAAGTATCGGAACCAGTATCTTTGGCTGTGGGTCCATTAGCACGAGTTACAGATTTGTTACTTACGAACTCATGTCCAGAAAATTTGTTAGGAATTAAAACTCTGAAGGCTCTAGGAGCTATAATATGCTGTTCCCCGGAGGGAGTTAGACTCTTTCTACGGGATTTCAAGGGTCATTATGTTTTACGAGAATTTGATGTCAGATTGAAAGATGTACCAGATCACCTATGGGCAAAAGGCCCAGCTGACGTAGGTTGTATGCATATCACTCCATACCGTGTTACACTCAAGACAGGAGTTGTTCTACCCAGAATCAGACAATACAAGTTGCCACCCGATGCTGTAGTGGCTTTACTGAAAATCATTGAAGAGCTTATTGCCCAGGGAGTGGTCGTAGAGACCGACTCCAATATCTGTAATTCACCTATCATCCCAATTCTTAAACGTACTGACCCCAATGCACCGCCAGTATATCGGCTGGTGATTGATCTTCGAGAATTGAACAAATGCATTGTACCACAGTACCCTGTGGTCCCCGATATCTCTTCCCTATTGACTGCTATTGATTCAGAAGCAATGTTCTTTACTGTAATTGATCTCAAGAACGCTTTCTTCAGTGTACCTATTGACCCGGAGAGCCAATATCTCTTCGGATTCAGTTTAAATGGACGAAGTTTCAAATTTTCCCGCGCACCTCAAGGATTCACAGAAAGCCCCAGCATCTATAGTCAAGCACTGAAAAGACAATTAGATTGTATTCAAATGCCAGTTAACACAGCCTTACTGCAATACGTCGATGATCTACTGATCACCGCACGAAGTGACCCCGAATGTGAACAAGCATCACTGACAGTTTTACATTTTCTGGCAGACAAGGGACACAAGGTGTCTCCTTCGAAGCTACAATTCTGTGTTCAGCAAGTTGTGTACTTGGGTCACTTGCTGTCCAAAGTGGGGAGACAGCTCACTCCCGATCGCATTCAGTTAATTGTAAACATGCCACGACCCCAGACACAAAAGGAAGTGCGGGCCTTCATAGGCCTCACCTCGTACTGCAGACAATGGATTCCTCAATATGCATTTCTAGCTAAACCACTCATCCAGTTAACGACGCAGGAGGCAGCAACTTCGACTGTCCTCCCTTGGACTCAGGAACACACACAAGCCTTTGAGGAATTAAAGAAAGCATTATGCCAAGCACCAGTTTTAGCGACACCATGTTACAGCAAACCGTTTACGCTTTTTGTTACAGAACGTGATGGTACAGCATTGTCTGTCCTCACTCAAGATCAAGCAGGTTCACATAAGCCTTGCGCTTATTTTTCAAGTACATTGGATTCAGTAGCCCAGGCACTCCCTGCGTGCTTAAAGTCAGTAGCAGCAACAGCGTTAGCAATCAGACAGAGCGACTCAATTGTTCTAGGCCATCAGTTAACAGTACAAGTTCCACACTCTGTAGAGGTTCTTTTAAACAGAACTCAGACTCAACACTTGACTATAGCGCGACTGACAGGTTACGAATTGACACTATCCCAGCCACACATAGAAATCAGACGCTGCAGTATCCTGAACCCAGCAACACTGTTACCTACCATTATGACAGATCCAGCTCCGCATGATTGCATAGAGATCATTAATGCAGTAACAAAGCCCCGACGAGACTTAACAGATGTTCCATTGACAAATCCAGACCTGACACTTTATGTGGATGGTTCATGTATGAGAACAAGTACAGGAGAGTTAGTGGCCGCGTATGCAGTGACCACTGAAACCGAAGTTAAAGAAACACATCGTATTGATACACTGTCTGCTCAAGCGGCAGAGCTCATCGCTCTGACCCGAGCCTGTATTCTAGCCAAGAACAGAAATGTCAACATATACACTGATTCCCGTTATGCGTTCGGAGTTGTACACGACTTCGGCATGCTATGGCAAGAACGAGGTTTTCTGACCTCTCACGGTACCAAGATCCAACATGGTCCCCTCATTCAAGCACTGTTAGAAGCAATACATCTGCCTTCAGGAATATCCGTCATGAAGTGTAAAGCACATACTAAAGTCACAGATTCTGTTTCCCAGGGTAACGACCTGGCAGACCAGACAGCAAAACATACAGCACTGACTCACACTCAGACAACTGACATGACAAAGACAACCGGACTGACACATTGTATGACAGTCAGGGATCCCGCACTAGATGTTATTGATATTCAGACACACGCTACCACAGAAGAAATAAAGAAATGGATTGAACTAGGAGGGATCCAGACAGATCAAGGTTGGATGACGAAGGGAAAATCTATATGGTTTCTCCCTGACTCTATGGTTCAAGTCATGATTAATACAGCACATAGTCCAGCACATCTAGGAGAGAAAGCGATGTTAGACAGTTTACAAAATCTTTGGAATAATAAACACTTACGAGCAGCAGCGAAACAGAAAGTGCGTACTTGCATGATCTGTTGTCAGTTCAATCCAGGTAAAAGCGTCCCTGTAGAGCAAGGTGGATTTCATCCTCCCGATCACCCTTTTGAAGTCCTCCAGATGGATTATATCCAGATGGACCGTTGTCGAGGATTTAAATATGTTCTTGTAGTTGTTTGTGCTCTGTCCCGCTGGACCGAAGCATACCCAGTCCCAGATTACACTGCTCCGACCACTGCCAAGCAGCTGGTTCGTGAATTCTTCCCACGATACGGCTTGCCTCGTGTCGTGTATTCAGATAACGGTCAGCCATTCTCATCTGCATTAATGAAAGAAGTTTCTTTATTACTGGGATACCAGTGGAAATTCCATTGTGTCCGACATCCCGAAGCCGCAGGCCTTGTAGAGAGGCATAACCAGACACTAAAGATCCGCCTTGCCAAAATATGTCAGGAGAAAGGGGTCGACTGGATAGTCGCCCTGCCAGTGGCACTATTCTACATGAGAATGGTTGCCCATTCGAGATCAGGGCTATCCCCGTACGAGGTGGTCTTTGGCAGACCACCGAATATGTGGGGGACGCCCATTCCGAAAAAGATTACTGATGTTGATTGTAACATGTTGACAGACTACCTTGCCTCCTTGATGTCTGCACTCCAATCATGTCGTTCACAGGTTGCCGCAGCCTTCCCTGACAACACTGATGTAAAGCCGCATGACGTCCGTCCTGGGGACCTCGTCCTAGTGCGCAATTTTGATAGGAAGAGTCCGTTGGAGCCCCGCTGGAAATCACCGAAGACCGTCCTTCTCACCACGAGGACCGCTGTGAAGATCGAAGGGAGAAAGGGGTGGGTTCACACGAGTCATGTGAAAAAATTCTTTGGACTGAAACCTGATCGAGACTCGTCCACCCCCACCAAAGACTGTGTTGAGCCTAAAGACTTTACAGAATCTGAACGAGAAAAATCTCCCCAAGAAGAGTATCGCATGAAACTCCGATCTAGCAAGTCAGACAGTTTAATTGTTTAAGTCCTCCCCTAGGTGAATCGTTTAAATAGTTTCTGACATGTATCCCCTAGATCGAGATAGAGAGAGAGAATATAAGAAACGTACATACTGTAAATCACTCCGTAGTCACTGTATAGTGGCACTATTAATAATGTTTATTCTGAGTATTTTAATTATTGTTGCTAGCATCCTTTTACCTATCTACTACCCTATTTTCAAGCGTGAACAACCTGTTTACAATGTCTCTGCTGAACACACTTTTAGCAAGTTACCTCCACATGAACTCTCCTACAGACTTGCGCTGCGCAACAACACGTTCATCAGTATGCTACATCATTCCCATCAAACTAACAATGCTACAGACTGCTGGATATGTGGCCGACTCCCTCCCTTCCAGAATTACAAGGGAGCTCTGCCCCTCTTTCCGTATCCGTTCACTCACAATGGCTCCTGCGGTGCATGGTTCAAAATAATTAATTCCTTAGATCCTGACATTGCTGTTTTCGACGGGGGCTGGGTTTGGGGAAACCTGAACTTGGTCCTGCTCGACGTCTGTTACCCTGATAAGGAGGGACTTCCCACGAGAATAGGAACTGATCTAGAAAATGAAGTGTATGGATTAGGTAACTATACAATTAGCCTCATGATTCTTACTGTTGAATCCGAAGACGCACCTGTTATACCCACTATGTCAGTACTGCCAGTTACTGGCGAATTATGTATCAGGAAGAAAGGTTCAGTACACTTAGGTCGTAGTAAATGCGCTACTGTGGTCGAATTCAGCGATCATGGAAAATCGTCCTTTAAAGCTATTAGTCATTCCTACTTTGTTTGTGGTCATACCGCCTACATACGTCTACCTCCAGATTGGGATGGTACCTGTTACATTGCCTTCCTTCTGCCACCTGTTTTCCTAGCTCCCCCTGATTACCATAGAAATACCAATCTAGTAAAGAATAGACCCAGAAGAGATATCCAACTTGTCGACTACACAGAAACGGCATGGGAACAGTACACTGATTTTAATAAAGGATTCTTTTTCTTTTTAGGACCTGTTCAGAATAGTAAATTAATACGTAGATTAACTAGAACGCTTGAAGCAGTAGTGAATGAAACTGCCTCCGCCTTAGGTAACTTAACAGAAGAACAGTCCGCCATGCGGGTTGTTGTCCTTCAGAACCGTCTTGTTATTGACGTCATCTTGGCAGATAGAGGCGGAGCCTGTAAGGTCATCGGGTCAAGTTGCTGTGTTTTCATACCACAAAACGCACCATCTGTATATCAAGCTATTACACGTCTCCATAAAATTGCAAATCAGATACATCAGGATCCAGGCACCTGGACTTGGTCCGGTTGGTTCTGGACAACGTTAACCGCTTGGGGATGGAAGATCCTATCCTTCCTAGGCATTGGCCTAGTCCTAGTATTCAGTTGCTGCCTGTGCCTGCAGTGTGGGCCAGCGATTTGTGGACTATGCGCCACTTCTTGTATTGAACATTCCAGTTTTTTCTCAAAACGTAAAAGAAAGAAAGAAGAACAAATGATGTTACAAGAACAAACTGATCGATTCATGAGGATCGATATATCATGAAGGGTCCGTAGGGAACAAGGAGGGAATGAGGAAATATAAATTTTATGGTCAAGTTGTGTTCCCTAGCGCGTACCCCACCGACTCCATGTACCAGCTTAAAGTGCATGTAACTTCCCTCCTGTGCCAGCTATGAAGACGCAAATACATTTGCGTCCAACGTTAACTTGTCCTCTTTCAGACCCACCCTGAACGGGTTAAATAGTCCGTTCCTAAGTATGCTATGCCACCGTCTTTTTATAGTGTACTTTACATGTTTTTCCTGCTCTGGCGGAGTAGGCCCTGAATTTCTGCCATCGAGCCTCTTTTTCTGGCTTCTGACTATGATAGCCTCAGCCCAGGCTGCTTCTGTACCCGTGAACTCTGACTTACTTCCAGCGCGGCCCTCGCGCTCAGCTCAGCCTGCTTTCTGCCAAGACTGACTATAACCTTCGAGTTATCTGTTCCGCTCCTCGAAAATGCATTCCTGCCTACCAGCTTCAGTAAACATCCTCCCCAGCTGCAGAGCCAAGAGCCGACCCGTCTCAGTGCAAGTAATTCATAGGCCCTGTTACCATGCTTTCATGGAAGGCCCCGTGCCCCCTACGCTTCTCATGTAGACACTTAGGCGCTTATACACGCATCCACAGTTAGCATAGAATAGCTTCTGCCCTAGAGACCTTTTCGCCCAGATAATATGGTTCCTAAACATCAGATATCAGATATGATAGAAGTACAAGTTGATCTGACATGCCAGACTTCTGTCTCTTTCCGTCAGTGTAAATGTCAAGTCCCCTGCACCCCTCCAATCACACGTCATGCAGCTGCGCGCGCATCCAAGCTTCCGATTTCTGCTGACATTGCCACATTTCTGCTTGATGCCACCCACCCGCGTCACCTATCAGTGACGTTTTCTAGCACACACCTCCAGTTCACGCCTCTTGATTACGTACTAGTACCACGTGTATACTGTTATCTTGTCTTCTCTCAACTGTTACGCCTCCTGCACTGTTTCTTATGAAATGAATTAAGTATATAAGCTATGTATTGTCAATAAAATGTAGCGCTCTATCCCTTCTGACACCCCTGTGGTGGTCAGAATCCGATACCCTGGTCATGACCATTCCTTTTTGAGGAATAAAACCCTTAGAAACTCTAACACCACGGACTCTGGTTCTTTCCTTCCGATCTGAGTTATTATTGATTAAGTACTTACCTGCATAGAAATTAAGAGAGTAAATTAATTATTTACGTCAGTGTGCAGGTTCGAGTTAGGCGGCTCTGAACCCCCCTCATAGCGCTTCCGGGATCCTTCACTGGCAGCTGCTGTTAGATGGAAGAGTAAGTGAAGGGGTAGCGAGCCGTCCTCAGGCATAATCCGATAGAGTAGCTCTCTCCCTTGGAGGGGTGCCCGCAGCTGGTATGACGGGCATAGCTGCAAAACAGGCTGGCACTGCGCGCCCAATCACAGCGTGAATGGGCTGTGTGTGCGCTACGTGCCAGGCACTCGAGCTGTCGACGATCAGAGGGAGAGGCTGTCACAGGTCTTAATGAGGGGTGCCCGGACCCCGCGCCTCTGCCCAGGGCGGCATGGCCTGCGGCCATCAGCTTCTAGCTGCCTCTGTATGTTGTAATTTTCTTTAATAAAACTCATGCTTTGCATCCCCTTCCCGGGGATGCCGTGCAGTGTGTCACCTCAGGCGCTCTGTGCCCTCACTCCGACCCTACTACTTTAGCACTCTTTAGTCTATCTCTCCTCCTACCCTCTCGCCCTCTCTCTCTATTCCTCACATATCTCTGTGACGCTTTTCATCTCCCCTTCTCTCGCCTGCATCCGCTTCTTTCCTGAACCCGTCACGTTTCTCTGCCCTTTCTCTTGAAAATATGATTGTTTGTGCCGCGTCTAGCGCACAGACGCCCCTTATGCGGCCACGGCTGGCGCTGTGTCAGGAATAAGATAACATACATGTTTGTAGGTGGTCGCAGGGAGAGCAGCTGGAAGGTTCAAGGCCGGACTGGCCGTCCTGTGCCGGGCATCGGGCGTTCCCGGGGGGGCCTGGAAGGGTGGGGGGCGCGCTTGTTACTGGGGGGTGGTTTTGTAGCACTGCAGCAGGTTTTAAAGCGCCGCAGAGTTCCTCGTAGATTCAACAGTTTCCAGGCAACAAGAAAAGTGTCAAGATAACTCCATGATGAATGTTCCTGCTGGAGCGAGCAGAGTTTTGTCTCCTGGCAGCGTTGACTCCTCTAAGGTAGCACAGAGGGTTAATATCCATGCTGCTAAGAGCCTGTACAATACAGACCACAGAGCAGTATTTGATGTGCACAGCTCAGTGGGTCACTGCTGTTGTCACAGAGGTCCTTTTTTTACTGTGCAGTACTTGTGTTATAATCTTAATATTGGTTACAAAAGTTATTTTTTTCCCCCAGTGTTTTTATTATCCTAATTTTGATAAAAGGGTTTACTTGAGTAAAATGTATTCTTGTTAGTTTGTGTGTGAATGAATGCATGTATATACCTGGATTTGTATAGTGCTGCTAATCGGACTAGAGGGTATCCAGGCGCTGTCCATAGGCTTGAGGGGATTAAATGATTTACCCAGAATCACAGGAAGTTGCGCCAAAAAGCCGAGACTCGAACCTGGATCACCCGTCTCCGAAGTCTGCAGCTCTGGCCGCTAGCCGCACCCTCTCCTGGTAAAGGCCACCCTAACCGCTCTGTTTCATTCTGAATGCTGAGGTTGTGATTTCCCCAGAACAAGCAGCAATACCTGCCAGTCCCCTTTGTCTTATTAACCTTTTCGATGGACTGATTTACACACGTTTGCGTCATTGTCTCTGTTGTTTGTGATGTAAAGTGCCTCGACACCCTACGCTGTCATGAAAGGCGCTATAATACAAATGAAATTCATGTGAGAGGGCTTATGGAGTGATGAGGGGCACTGTTAGAGGGTGACAGGGAGGGAACATTGAAGAGTCCCAACAAGGATTGTTGTATCCTGGTGCACTGTAAAGTATTACTATGCTTTAAAATCAAATACAATTGAATATTTAATGAAGAATGTGTAGTAGAATGCATAGTTTTTGCCATTATTTGCCCCAGGGGGGAGGTGGGGGTGGCAGAGCACCCTAAAACCCTTTGTAGTGGTCCGACTCGCTCGCTATGCACCATTTAGAGGCTGGTCTAAAAAAAAATTGCCAGGGCTACTTTGGGTTCCCAGTCCGTACCCATGTCATCATGCTCGCCGGGGAGGGGGCGTGGGGGGCATGAAGAGGGGCATCACTGTCTGTCAGACTTTTATTTCGTGATGGGAGCTTTTTGGTTTCTTCGCAGCGCTATGAGATTTGTGGCTGTGGGTTCTCTGGTGTACAGAGGCTGCCAATGCATGTCTGGAAGGAGGTACATGTGTATTTTGGGGTTCCCTGTGCATGTCTTCCTTATTCGGGGGGAGGGGGGCATTGAAATGACAGGCCGTACACCCCGGATAAGGACCCATATTCTCATCCGTATCCGAGCTGTCTCCACCCTGCTAGGGTCCAGAAAGAGAAACTGATGACGCAACTCTTCCGCATACATTCTACCTCCCAGGTGGAGCCTTGCCCCCCCCCCTTCTCTGGGTGTCTCAATGTAGTGCCCACGAGTCCTGCCTCAAGGTGCGCGCTCCTGGTTCTGCGCTCCACTGCTCTCTAGCGCAGTCCGTGCTCTACAGATACGCTCCATCAACTAACAAATTCTGCGGCTTACACTACTTTTTATCACTTTTAGACTGACATGCAGTAAGGGCGTGGGCCCATGGGTCTATTTTACATTTAAAAAATAGCGAATTCTAAGAAATCGCTTTAGGAAATACAAAATGGAATGTACTAAAATTGCGATTTCCTAATAGTGATACCCACAGAGTCGCAATCACTGTTAGGAAATCGCTATTTTGGAAATTCAATCGGTGCAGTTAAGTACACCATTGCGGGAAACAGTCTTTACAACACTTTTTTTTACAACACAGGACATTTACCACGCATTTTTTTATCACAAATGTATTTGCAATGTATATACCTTTATCACGCATATAAGGTAAAGATAAATGTATGTGTGTGTGAAAATATATATTTATATCTCTCTCCAATTAAGGTTTAGAGAGGGGTAGGGGTCTTGTGTGGTACGGGTATTTCTAGGGTTAGGTAAGGGTAGGTTTAGGGGTGGGTACGTGTATTTGGCAGAGGTATAGAGAGGTAATGGTATTTTTAAGGGTCTTCGGTGGTGCAGGTATTTTTAGGGGTGGGTAAGGGTGTTGGGTAGAGGTGTAGGGAGATAATGGTATTTTTAGGGTTTAGAAGTGGGTAGGGGTATTGGGTGGTAAGGGAGTTTTTAGGGTTCAGTGGTGGGTGGGGGTCTTGGGTAGGAAAGGTGTTTTTTGAGGTTTAGGGGTTAGTAAGGGCATTGGATATTATGGGTAGGGGTATAGGGAGGTAATGGTATATTTAGGGTTGGATAGGGGTATTAGGCGGTATGGGAGTTTTCGGATTATGGGGTGGGTATGGGTATCAGGTTGTGAAAGGGCTGGGCTCTGTGTGTGTTGGGGCTCTGTGTGTGTTGGGTCTCTGTCTGTGTGGCTAGCTTTTTTTTAGGTGGCTGTGTGTGGGTGGCTCTGTGTGTGGGTGGCTCTGTGTGTGGGTGGCTATGTGTGGGTGGCTCTGTGTGTGTGTGTGTGTGTGTGTGTGTGGCTCTCTGTGTGTGTGGGTGCAAATGCAATAGGTCTCGCATTTTCGAGAGATTAAGCTATTGGCATTGTAAATGACAATGCCATTTATTTATCCGTTTTCAAAACCAACACATAAATACTAAATTTGTCATTTACAATGCCAATAGCTCTAACTTTTACAAAGGCAAAACCGTTGCATTGTAAATGCTTGTTTATATATAAATTACTTTTATTGTTAATGTCTTTTTTTGTTTTTAGCTTAAGTTTTTAATTTATGTTAATGTGCTTTGTTTCCCTGCTACATATCCTGTATCTAACGATTTTTTCAATTTTTCCCCTTCCTGATATAACCCTAACCTTATATTCCCTTTTATTGTTTCTATATGATGTATAATATTATCCCCAAACCGCAACCGTCACATTTTTGTTGTTTAATAATGTTGTTGAAAGTAATATTTTAGTTGTGTATTACTTAAATTGCAAATAATTCTTTTTAATTTGTATTTTAATTTTGTTAAAATATATTTTTTACTTGCATTATTTATCATTGTAATTGTTTTTAACTATTTTATATGCATTCATGCTAAGGGTATTTCAACTTATGTATTTTATGGGGAAACATCCAAAGTATCCTCTATTTTAAATATTTATTATAAATACATTCAGCTCGCATATTATACAATTAATTATATGTAATTGTAATGTAATTAAGGTATATCTTATGTTATTATCAGTTACATTTTTACTTACACTTTATTTTGAGGGGCCTCTTTTAATTCTGTTTTTTCAATCTACGAAATATATATTTTTACGTTAAATAAGTTTTTCCCTTCTCACTTAAAATTATTTTAATTAAACGTAGATAGGGATTTTTTCCACTTATGCTTATTTTTTATAATCTAACTCCTGACAGTGTATTGGTTACTTTGACGTAGTAGTGCCTTTGTAGTTGGGAGTATAATGTGATTCCTAAGTATTATTTTTTTCATTTCTACTAGATTTCTCACTCAGAAATTCTTTCCATCCATTTTATTGTAACCATTCTGAAGTGTTTTCCTGTTGAGTCCTCCCTCCATTTTCTGGTTTCGACCCCCCGATATGCGGAGCCTATCAGAGGTGTACAAAGTACAGCCTTAAGATCTGTTATGAGGGGCAGGTCATCCAAGATCTTGTATGCTTGGTCACTCACAGTGAGGGTGAGAGAGCGAATGGTCTATTGGACTATTGACCTTAACTAATGAAAGAAGACTCTGGCTTTGAAACCGAATTGGGATTTGGTGGGTCTGGATTCCTCTTCTGGGTTTAAGATGGTGGCACTGAGTGAGATGCAGAGGGTAGTTTGGTCGGACTAGTTTTAGAGGTTATAGAGTTGAAGTGATTAAGGGAAAGATATTTAAAAATCCCAAGTCCAGGCTGTGCTTTTTGTGGTGGATGAGAAGGTGGATCAGGTTGGAGGACATAGTGAGTGGCAATCCGTGTGAGGGATACAGGTATAAGTAAGTGTTTATTGATAATCAGTATGGGGAGGGAAAGGCTCTACATGGTCTTTATTTAAACAGCTCCTGTTACCAAGGATATTTGGAGTAACACTTCTGCCATGTTTAATTAAACCTGTGGCAAATATGTTCAAGTTAATTTACTAGCCTTTCAATCTCTTCTGGTTCCTTGATATTTTTCACACTCACTTGATGTACAGATATTTCAATGCAGGGTCTTGGTGAGTCAAGCACATTCCCTTGCACCTTGGATCAGTTTCAGTCACATTTGTATTTTTCAGTTTCATGTACATGTAATAGGACCGGAGAAGGCATTAAAGAAAGCATCAATGGTGGTCGGATAGGAGGCTCAGTGCCCCCTAGCTAGTCGGTGATTTCCAAGACAGGCATGTCTCGAGTTGTTTCCTGAAGATGCATCTTCAAGCCTAGACTGGCATATGATGCTGCATACCCTCTATCGAGAAATCTGAGAACTGTAGTATCGCAGTCATAGCTATGCATAACAAAAGCGACTCTCTAATCCTGCTTTTAGGCTTCCCTCTTGCTATAAGCTTCCAAGCTGTTCTGCAGCACAGCATCTATCATTTAAACGTGAAATGTATTTCATAATGGGGAAACCAGACCTCAATAGTGTAATATTAACCAGTCATAGAGAGCACCACACACTGAAATGTCTGTGTATTCCTAGATAATTGGTGTTATTTTCCAGCTTGGTAGTCTTCGACCTCAGAAGCATGAAATCCGGCGATGGCCTAGTAAAGGACGATAAAATGTTGAGGTGCTCTTTCAGCAATTTAAAAACTATTGCATACAAATAGCACGCTGATCTTGACAGCCAACACTCAACCTATCAATTTCTTTTACCATCATTAATGGTTTGTGAAGGAGTCTTCCCTCTCCCCCCTCCCTGGAAATAATTACTCACTTGTTTGCCCAGTATTTCTTGCCTGGCTGTGATTTAATGTTGTAGCTGTTACAGTTCCTTCTGGCCAGTGAAAGCTATTGAGGCAGTGAATCTGCTGATGTCAGCTTATAGTGTCCCTCGAGAGCTCTTATACCAGGGAGAGATATGGTGCACTCGCAGCAGAGACAATTGCTAAATCATGCAAGCAATGGAAGAGCAAAAAGAGAATGGCTCAGAGTTATGTAAATGCATTGAAAATGGTGGCTGTGGAGACTTAAAATACTAAACGCAGTCTGTAGTGTCCACTTGCCTGTAGTTTTTAGATGTAGCCTTTTCCTGTATACACATTAAACATAGCAGTGTCATTTGCAGGAGTTTGAGAGCTGCGGTCAAGAAATATTTTGGGGGCCCAGTTTGGAATAAAATATAATTTTATTACCCATTTTTCTTTTTGCTAATTCATGGTTAGTGATGCTGAAAAATAATTAATTTTATGTTAAGGGTTGAGATTCAGAAATATACAGAAGCGTGCTAGATAGAAAGTTCTCTCTCCTGGAGAACCCTTGGAAGGTGGGGTCCTGGGCAATTTCCCATTTTGCCCATAGCATTTGCAGTCTATAGATCATAATAATCAAGTCCTTCTTTTTGCTGCTTCAGTTCTCGTCCTCTCGAGGACTGACCCACAGATTGCAGGACCAGACGTCCAGTGCAGTAGCATCAACTCAACATTTTAAGGGGCAGCAGAACACATTTTTTGCGCCGTTTGACCATGGGATGATGAGATGATCATCCATCAGATGGTTGTAACTACATGCCTAACGCCCTTAACTGAAGCATATTATCAGCCCATACCTGTTTTTTCACCGACTAACTTCTGGCCGCCCTCCGCCCTTGATGTCGTCTGGTTCTCTCCGATCCGACAGCCGTTCTGGAGTGACCGGGAGACCCAGGCTTGGATCTGATGCTGAGCCCGACAGCCGTTCTGTAATGACCGGGAGATCGGCGCCTGAGGATTCTGTATCCCGTTGCGGCCCCAGTCCTCCCACAAGACAACAACACAGTGTGGTCCCTCCTCTGCAGCATCGGCGGAGCCCCGATCTATAGTCCTCTAGGAGGCACAGCCGTGCCTGTAGATTCCTCGCGCCCGCATTGTCAGCCCCTAGAGCGGGGCCTCTTATTCACTGGGAAATCCTCCACGATGCACAATCAGGCCATCGGATACCTCGGCCTCCGCAGCAACAGCCCTTAGAGTGGGGCTGTAAGACCATACATTGCAGGCTCCAGGACGATCAGGATTGATACAGCATCGGGACCGCTGGTAGTGGCTGCTCCCACGGAACTGTGGGGGAGCTTCCGGGGCCTCTTCGGATTCCCAGTTTTCTTTGAGCTCTTCGACCCCCTGCCTGCTGTAGTCTAGACGCGCCTGCCCTCTCTGCCCATTCGTCCCTCAGCGGCGGTGTCCGTTGGAGAGCGCTATACGTTTGAGTGGGACCCCCTATGGTAGCAGGGACATGGCGCCGGCCGACCCCCTCAAGTATGGAGCCTGACTTGCTGGACCTCCGGGAGAGCTCGAGGTGCAGCCTCGCCCCCCTAACCCCCTACCACCCTCCCCCCGCCTGAATAACGCACACACAACAATGACAAATGCACGTTTTACTTTAGGATCTAACATCAGATCCTCAGAGGCCAAACCTGCCTGTGTAGCGGCAGCTACTTCGCTGTACTTGAACCTATGGATTACAGAGCGATCAGCAATACAGAGTAAATCAATCCTCTCTGGATACTACTACAGCCACAACAACGCTACCAAGGTAACTTTTTCTTTGCTCACTTGACTTTCTCATCGTTACAAAGCCCTATATCTGCTGGTGTAGGTCAGTGGCTTTTGGGGTATAGCTTGTCCCAAAATGGCTGAATGGGTATCTGTTCCAAAATGGCTGTCTATCCTTATTAGGGCAAGTGGCCCCCTCACCCACCCACTGTTCACCTCCAAGGGGGCCTTTACAACTCTCCTTCATGGGCCTATTTTCATTTTCACTGCAACTGTAACAGTACTACAACTGAAATAGGACCACAGTGTTATAATCAGTGAAACAGGACTATTCTGCTCTCCCACTTCTCCCTATCTGTCCTCCTATGGACACAAACAAAGGACGGCTTAACCCTCTAGTAAGCTCTTGTCTAAAAAGTCGGCCATCTTAGACTGCTTCAACCACTTTCAGAACCATAATACATTAGCCCTGACTTAACCCTGACCCCAGCCAGCTATAACACTCTAGCCTATACTACAGAACACTATAGCACACACTTTCACACCCTACTCCCCTCACCTACACCCCAGCTCACAACATGGAACTCACAGGCACTCACACATACAATATCATTTATCCCCCCAAACTCTCAAAAAAAATCTGCCAAACGCTTCAAACATAATTTTTTTAAATCTCTCCCAGAAACTCCCGTTGCTGATATTTATTTTTCACTACACAACGGGATCACGACCACTGACATAATTTGCCACACCAAACTTAGAGCCCAATGGAGGAAAGCATTCCTAGCCTTACTGTCGATTTCTTCCACTAGGAAATCCGCTCATGGTCTTTTTATTTACATTGCACCATCACAACTCTTCCAAGCGACAGCAAACATTACCATTTACAATAACGGAACTATTCTCATTCAGTCCACGGACCGTAGTCTAAATCTACTAGATAACATCTTCCCCATTATTAAAGAGCATGTGTCTAATCCACTTACTACTACCCAATCGACCCCCACACTTAGCACCCAAGATACCACAGCTCCAACCCCTTATGTCACCCCCCCAACCCAACTCCCCAGCCATTGCGGATTTCAGATCCTTACGCCTCCCCCAACTTTTCTACCCCTTCCACCAACGCACGTCACCTCACTTCACCTAACCCTCACAGACATCTACCTTGCATGACTGTGACAACAAACGCACCCCCTACTCAATCTGAAAGCTACCCCGGAACGACCATAGCCCCCCCAGCCTCTATCCCCTCCCCCATCACCATCCCTCCCCCTACCTCCCCCCTGCCTCATTAGGACACTTTCTACCCCCATCCCAGTATTGAAACAACTCGCGTACTACTATAGAAGCTGTTCCCCCATCTGTTTCGTTCAGATGTCGCTCCCCCTCGAACAGTTCCCCACCTTAATTCTCTCCCCCTGCATCATCCCTATTCCACCTCTAACATTGATACCCCCCATATACCAGCCAACACCCCTGTGATCACCTGGTGGCTTATAAAAGGACTCCCCACCACCTATTACACCTCCCACACCCCTTCACCTACCAACCGCACCTGCTACTCAGATAGCTTCGGCAACAACTCTCCTAATCACACATGCAACACCCTCTCCTATGTTTCCCCCAAATCCTACACCAGAGCACACTCCACTCCCGGCAACATCTCCCACACCCCTTCATCCACCACCTACCACTCCGACTACCTATACATCCATGCCAACGACTCTCCCAACCCCATACGCAACACCCTCTCCTATTCTTCTCACACCTGCACCAGATTACACATCGAACCGGACCGAGACTCCTCAACTCATACCACAGACTCTGGACGAGATTATGTCCACACTTCTCCAAATCAAAGAGGAACTCCATACTTTTCAAGAGTTGATTTCGTATCAACCAAGGCGCTGTAGACCCTCCAGAACCTTTATAGGGCAAGCCCCCGACCCACCCTCCACTCTCCCCCAAACATAATATTCCCTACTGGATTTCAATTCCCTCTCGTAATTCTGCCACCCGCCCACTGCGAAGCATCAATCCACTTTCAGAGTACGACATACGGTCCCTTCTACAGTCTTACAAACCGCTCTCACGACCCACGTAGCCCCCACACACCTGCCCATCCTCACTATCCACCCCAACCCTTACAGGTCCTCCACACACAACGAGAGATGTCTCATTGACAATTATCTTAGAAAAGTCACACTCACTCGGGATCCCTCCTCTTCCCTCATCACTCCCCGGCATAAATGCACACTCCTGAACTGTAGATCGGCCTCTAGACATGGAGCAGACATAGCCGACCTCATTAACGCGCACGACCTGGACCTGACAATACTCAACGAAACCTGGTTAACAGAATCCTTATCGCCACTCATCAACATTCTACTACCCCTAACTACAACATCATCAGATTGCAAAGGAGTGGCAAGACAGGGGGTGGAATTGCATGTATGCACCGGAGCAACCTCTCCTTTAATAGAGCCATAGCCCCTGTATTCCCCTCCTTTGAACACATCTGCCTCGACATCAACAGCAACGGCAATCCAGTATGCTCTTTACATATTATCTACCATCCACCAGGGGACAACCTCCCCTTCACGGAACACCTCATGGACATGGTCACAACGAATTCTGGACAACAAAACACACAAATATTCCTTGGTGACTTCAACCTCCACTGGAACGATTACAACGACTCTGTGGTCAATAGTCTCAAAAACTTCCTCGGTACACTAGACCTCACCTAAATATGCAACAGGCCTGCACACAACAAAGGCTCTACCTTGGATCTAATAATCTCCAAAGGCGACTCCATTCAACTTGAATTGAACCAACCCTGTGATTGGTCAGACCACCATATTATCATCATCTTCATCAATGAATCCGTGAAACTTAACCCGTCTCAATCCACCAAACCAAAGATTTGGAAAATAGACCTGAAGAACCTCAATCCCAACTCATTACCATCTCCCAGTTACAATCCTCTTCGACCCCCTGCCAGCGCCTCCGACGTACAGGTTCTCACCAACCACTACCTCAAATCTAGGACCTCGATAATCAATGAGGTTGCTCCCCTTCAACTAAAGAGAATTTCCTCTAAAAACTCAAAACCATGGTACGACGGGCTGCTTAACGAAGATAGACTATCTTTGAGTTTGGCGGAACGCAATTGGAGATCAGTCCCATCTGCTATGCACCTCAAAACACTAAGGAAAAAAAGGAACGCATACTTTAGAAAGATCAAGCGCTAGAAAGCAGACTTCTTTAGCCACCAGCTAGACCAAGCAAGAAACCGGCCAAAAAAACTGTTTGAGTTAATCAAAACTCAATCCAAGGATGAACCTCAACGATTACAAAATACAACTAGTACATAACCGACCTGTGAATAATTCTCTACCTTCTTTAATCTAAAGACGGATAACATCAGGAAAGATCTCCTCATTGACCTAAGCTTACACTCTAGTCCCCACAGCAAAACAACCCTTTATCTAAAAAACAAGGCCTCATGGCCGTCCTTCGATACTTACACGGAAGAAACTAAAGGCAAGATTCTCAGTACTCTGAAGCCCTCCAATCACCTCACTGACCCTCTCCCCGCAAATGCTGTAAAGGACTTTACCCCATTGCTTCTCCCTCTCTGGACCAAAATCCATAATAGTTCACTTCAACAAGGATGCATCCCGTACTCCCTTAAAGTGGGACAAGTATTGCCCATACTAAAGAAACCCACAGCTGACCCCACCGACCTAAACAACTATCGCCCTATTTCCAATATTCCTACCTCGGCCAAACTGTTAGAAAAATGTGTACACCTCCAAATGACAATGCTCTCCCTCCAGAAACCAGACTTCTCATCCACGGCATCCTTCAAAAAAGAAGTAAAATCGATTCTCTTGGCAAAATTCACATGAATATAGGCTAGGGAAATCTCGAGATTCTATATTATTCCTTTTATGACAATGGTCAGCCAGACCACCTAGGCACTTCTGTTGCCTCTGCCTTGACTCTATGGGTACTCATTGGCTTACACCGTTTTGCTCATCTTTGCACAAAATGTTATGTTAAATGACTCTTGTTGTCTGTATAACCACTATGTGTTTAAAGCGCTCTGATATCCGTGAGGATCTTGTTCGCGCTCTATAAAACTTTCAAACTAAAATAAGATGTAATTTGCTTTTTGATTGTGATGACGTCCGAGCAAGTGACAAAATGGGACATTTAAAAGTATCAAGTGAGGGTTTCTTCTGTGGATAGGTATTTCTATGCTGATTTTTAAGATGACTTGTTGAGAGAATTAATTGGTAGTAATTTCTATTGGAGTACTTTGTTGAGTTATGACCACTTGTTTTATCTGCTGCATTAAATTTCAATCAAATGCAAACACAACAAGATGATGGATGGAGGCTGAATCTTTTCAACTACTCTCCCCCATTCAAGAGATCGGGGTTGAATCCATTGTTCTTTTGCTCACTATGCCACCCCAGTTTGGACCCAGCCATATGCAAATCAGTCTTGACTCTGCTCCCCTTGGATACAGTCCAGCCCGAACTGCTAAGCCAATCAATCAATCAAGGCATTCGTATAGCGCGCTACTCACCCGGAGGGTCTCAAGGCGCTTGGGGCTGGGCGGGGTCCGCTACTGCTCGAACAGCCAGGTCTTGAGTTGCTTCCTGAAGGAGAGGTGGTCTTGGGTCAGGCGGAGGTGGATGGGGAGGGAGTTCCACGTCCTGGCCGCCAGGTAGGAGAAGGATCTTCCTCCCGTTGTGGCTCTACGGGCGCGGGGAACGGCGGCGAGGGCGTGGCTGGTCGATCGTAGCTGGCGGGTTGGAGTGTAAAAGGTCAGGCGGTCGTTGAGGTATCTGGGGCCTTGGTTGTGGAGTGATTTGTGTGCCTGGGTAAGGAGTCGGAACGTGATTCTCTTGCCGACGGGGAGCCAGTGCAGGTCTCTCAGGTGTCCGGAGATGTGGCTGTGTCGGGGGATGTCCAGGATGAGTCGTGCTGAGGCGTTCTGAATGCGCTGGAGTCTTTTCTGAAGTTTGGCTGTGGTTCCGGCGTAGAGGGAGTTCCCGTAGTCCAGTCGGCTGGTGACGAGCGCCTGGGTGACCGTCTTCCTGGTTTCGGTGGTGATCCACCGGAAGATCTTCCGTAGCATGCGTAGGATGTTGAAGCAAGACGAGGAGACGGCGTTGACTTGTCTGGTCATCGAGAAGGAGGAGTCCAGTATGAAGCCCAGGTCCGTTGGTTTGGGTGCGCTGCCCAGGGCAGGGGGCCACCAGGAGTCGTACCAGGCGGAGGGTGATGATCCCAGGATGAGGACTTCCGTCTTATCTGAGTTCAGTTTCAGGTGGCTGTTCATCATCCACTCGGCTACGTCTTTCATCCCTTCGTGTAGGTTGGTTCTGGCGGTTGCTGGGTCGTTGGTGAGGGAAGAGGATCATCTGGGTGTCGTCGGCGTAGGAGATGATGTTGAGGTTGTGTTGGCGTGCGATGGTCGCGAGGGGGCTCATGTAGATGTTGAACACCGTGGGGGTGAGCGATGATCCTTGTTGTACGCCGCAGATGACTTCGGTGGCCTCTGATCTGAACGGGGGGAGGCGGACTCTCTGGGTTCTTCCGGCGAGGAAGGAGATGATCCACTCCAGTGCCTTCTCCGGGATTCCGATGTTGCTGAGGCGCTGCACTAGGGTGCGGTGGCAGACCGTGTCGAACGCCGCGGAGAGGTCCAGGAGGATGAGTGCCGCTGTTTCTCCGTTGTCGAGCAGGGCTCGGATGTCGTCTGTGGCTGCGATGATGGCGGTCTCGGTGCTGTGGTTGGCTCTGAAACCGGACTGCAAGTGGTCGAGGGATCCATTTGTCTCGAGGAAGGCGGCCAGCTGTCTGTTGACGGTCTTCTCGATGACTTTGGCAGGAAAAGGAAGGAGCGAGATGGGGCGGTAGTTTTTGAGGTCGGTGGGGTCCGCTGATGGTTTCTTCAGTAGGGAACTGAGTTTGGCGTGCTTCCAGCTCTCTGGGAAGGTGGCGGTGTCGAAGGAGGCGTTGATGTTGTCCCGGAGATGGGGTGTGATGATGGAGTCGGCCTTGTTGAAGACGTGGTGAGGGCAGGGGTCGGTTGGTGATCCGGCGTGGATGGAGTTCATTGTGCGGATGGTTTCTTCGGTGTTGATCGGAGTCCAGGCGCGGAGGGTGGTGGTGGGGGGCGTTGGTATGGTCGTAGGGTGCGTCGGCTGTGTGCTGAAACTGTTGTGTATATCTGTGATCTTGCTGTGGAAGAACGAGGCGAGCGAGTTGCAGAGGTCTTGCGATGGGGTGATGTTGTTTCCGGCGCTAGGGTTCGAGAGCTCTTTGACGATGTTGAAGAGTTCCTTGCTGTTGTGGGCGTTGTCTAGTCGTTCCTTGAATGTGTTTTTCTTGGTGGTGTGGATCAGCTGGTGGTGTTTTCGAGTGGCGAGCTTGAGGGTGGTCATGTTGTCTGGTGTCTGGTCTCTGCGCCAGGCTTTCTCGAGGGCTCGGCAGTTCTTCTTGGAGCTCTTGAGTTCGTCGGTGAACCAGGATGCTTTCTTGTTGCCGGGTCTGACGGGGGTTCTTCAGTGAAGCGAGGTCGTCTGCGCAGTTGCTGATCCACCTTGTTAGGTTGTTGGCGGCTGGGTTGGGGTTCGCTGAGCTGGCGGGAGGGTTCTGGCTCAGGGATGTGGTGAGCTGGTCGGCTGTGATCTTGTTCCAGCTTCTGCGGGGAACCTGTTGCGGGTGGTGGTGGAGCGTGGTCCTTCTGAAGCTGAAATGGACGCAGCTGTGGTCTGTCCAGTGGGGTCCGGTGGCGTGGCTGAAGGAGATGTCCTTGCTTGAGGAGAAGACGCGGTCAAGCGTGTGGCCGGCGTAGTGGGTGGGGGTGGTCACCAGTTGTTTGAGTCCGAGGTTGTCCAGCAAGGTGGTGGTATTGCGGTCGTTGTTGTTCTCCAGGTGGAAGTTGAGGTCCCCTAGGAGGATGTAGTCAGCGGAGGGGAGGGCGTGCGGGCTGATGAAGTCAGCGATGTCTTCGCTGAATTGTGTGTGTGGTCCCGGGGGTCTGTAGATGAGGGTGCCTCTGAGGGTGGTCTTGGGGTCGATGTGTATCTGTAAGTGCAGGTGTTCGGCGGCGGTGAAGGTGTCGTCGGAGCTGGTCGTGATACGGATGGTGTTCTTGTGGACGATGGCGATGCCTCCTCCTGTCTGGTTGACGCGGTCCCTCCGGGTGATCTTGTATCCGTCCGGGATGGCGATGGTGATGTCCGGCGCTGAGGAGGCGTTCATCCAGGTTTCCATGAGGAAGGCGACGTCTGGGGATGTGGAGTCGAGGAGGTTCCATAGTTAGACGGCGTGTCTGTGGACGGAGCAGGTGTTGAGCAGGATGCACTTCAGGTGGTTGCTGCTGGTGCTCGGCTTGGCGGGTGCAGTGCAGGTCCGGATGCAGGAGAACTTGCAGGATTGGCAGGTGAAGGTTCCGTGGGTGCGTCCTGGGGTGGCTCGGTGGCAGCCGGGGGTCCGGCCGGTGTTGAGTGCGTTGAGGTTGGCTGCGTCGTAGGTCCGGCATGTGGGCTGACATCTGCGGGGGACAGGGGTTCTGGCGCTGGGCGCGGTCCAGGCGCAGACGGGTGCAGACGGGCTTACCTTTGGCGCGCCTTCGGCGCACAATCAGCGCGCCCGCTGCGCGTAAGCATGCCCTCTGCCATAAATTGAGAGTGGGGGGGGCGGGGCAAGGGAGGAGCAGCTGGGAGGCGGGAGCGGGGTGGCGAGTGGGGGGGGGGAGCGTGCGGAGATGCTGGAGGGAGCGGGGGTGGGGCCACGGGGGAGCAGCGGCAGGGAGCGGGGTGGGGCAGGGAACAACGATGGACAATGAGACAAAAACTTACAGGGCAAATACGAGAAAAACGATAAAACGGCAGCAAAATAAAACAGCTTACAATGAGAAAAACAAGCAGGCACAGGGACAGTCAGGGACAGGGGCCAAACCAAGACAGGGGCAGTCTTGACTCGGCGGCGGCAGCGGGAGGAGATCGGGCACACTCTGGGTGGCCACGCGGCAGGAGGAGCGACCGGACTGACCAGGTCAGGTCAGGTCACAGCTAAGCCAGGAGACAAGTATCCTGTGACCCGTTTCGGGATATCACACCATCAGCCAAGCTAGTTTGACTCCAGTGGCGCAGCGAGCAAGGGGCCCACTTCTGGGTATACCCTTGGTTACTTATGGCGATTAGAGCCTAATTACCAAATAGTATAACCTCTGTCTTTCCAGAGTTCAGTTTTAAGCAGTTACTGTTCATCTACTTTCCAATGGCTGACAGGCAGTCATTTAATCTCGAACCTGCAGCACCATCGCCAATGGACATTAATGACACCACATTTTGAGTATGTTCTGCATATGATGTTAACTCAAACCCGGAGGGCCTAATCAAAGCTGCAAGAGGTGTCTCATAAACGTTAAATAACGTTGGACTGAGCGAGGACCCCACATGAAAGTGAAAAAGGGTCAGATACAAAGTGATTCAGATCTACTATTTGCTTTTGCTCCGACACAAAAGATTTCGGTACAGCAAAAGCAGTCCCCTCAATACCGTCCGCCTGTAGACTGTTAACCAGTATTTTATGATCGACCGTGTTGAAGTCTGCCGATAAAACGAGTAGGACTAGGGCCGCACAGCCACCCTAGTCCAAAATGCCTCTTTCTCTGTTGTTTTTATTAGGCACGTTTTGGTTCTATGACTGCTTCTGAACCCGAACCGGGTGGACTTTAGCGGCTGATTTTCCTGAATGAAGAGGGAAACCTGCTGATTCATAGCCTTTTCTATGATCTACGCTGGTAAAGGAAGGTGAGATATAACTGTTCGGGTCCTTCGGGTACAGATTAGGTTTTTTATGAGAGGAAGTAAAAACTCTTCCTTCCAGTGCTTAGGAAAATATCCAGATCTAAACATGGAGTTGAATATGCAGGTAAGGTGGATGGCAATATTGTGCTAATTTAGTCACTGATGGGGGGCATAGGTCCATAGGGTAACGTGACTTATCCGCTGCTATTTGGGCTATTATTACTTGATTAACGGAGATGGCTTAGAACTCCGAAAATGTAGGATGACGTAGGTTTGGATCAGATTGATTTTGCTCATTCCTTTTTGAAGGCATTACTTTGATCAAACTTATTATATACTTAGACCACTTTATCAAGAAAATAGTGAGCTATCATATTTCAGAAAGCCTGACTGCTATTAATCTGACTATTACTGGGAACAAAAGATAATTTAGAGACTACATGGAATACTTCTTTTGAAGAATTGTTGCCCTCTTCAATTTTTGGGGTGCAGAATACTGATTTTTCTTTGTACAAAAGAGATTTATAATTATAAAAGCATTTTTTGTATTTTTCTTCCACTTTATACTCCTTTCTCCATTTCCGTTCTTGTCTTCTACAGACTTGCTTTTGTGTTCTAAGACTCAATATTCCAAGGTGCAAAAGGCTTCCATCTGTGCGAAGTGGAGCAGTAACCGAGATAGCTGAGTTTACCCACTCAGAGTAATTTAGAGTTGCTAAATCTAAGTTTCTACCTGGCTAAGCTCCAGGTCAACTAAAGTCTGTTTAAGTAAACCTGCCTGTTTTCAAGCAGGAATTGTATGCGAACAGTGTGGGGCTTCATCACAACGGGCTCTGTAAGCTTATGCCAAACATAACTGCATGATGGTCTGTCCAACATCATGGTAATAAATCTATTACTTCCACCTGAGCATTGTTAGTGTCCTGCTGAATGAGTAGGGCCATCAATTTTTTGGGAGAGTCCAAAACCACCCATTGTCTCCATAAGAGCACTGGTCTCTAAATCAACGGAATCTTCTAGATGGATATTAAAATCACCTAGGACCGTGAGATTTTTGGAGAATAGTCTATCTACTAATAACACGCCTATTGTCTCTATAGCATTTCTGGAATGATATTCTGGAAAAGTTATGTACAACGTCAACTGTTGCTAAATCGCAAGCAAAGTAAAGTTAAACGTGTAAAACGCACACAGATGTGCTTAGCTTGAATGTAGTTATACATTCTATATCGGATAGACTTCTTAGATGCTTCAGATTCCTTACCTTACTATCCCCACTTGTCAGACTGGATCCGAAAATTTGTCGTGAGCAGTAACCCTGTGCGCCAGTGAGTGGCATTGTTTAGCTTCACAAGGCATCAACGTCGTCCTCTTCCCGAAGTGATGTGTGTGGTGCCTATATAGGCACTGCCTCAGCACACTGACATCAATGCTTTTCTTCCCACGCCAGTCAGCGCAGATCCACAGATAGCTACCCGGGTCACTTTTTTTCTAGCCTTTTTTCGACTTTTGTCAGTCTTTCTAGAAAGTCTTTTCTGGTTTGGTAGGAATGTCATCCAGGAAGGCTGAATGCGGTGCCAGTCACTAATAGATGCCGGTGACATAGCCGCACCTTGTTTGCCTCTGGTGACTCAAGGGCAACCATGATGTGGAGTCCTGAATCGACTGTGGACTTGAGAGAGTGGTCCTGCAAGCTACTGGCCAATCGACGTTCAACACCACAATGGTCTTGATTGTGATTCGAGAGGAAGGTCCCGGGATCAGTTGTGAAGCCCATGATCTTCCTACTCGAAGTCACACCGCAAGAAGAAGAGTAAGAAGTCGAATAGGTCTTCCACTCACCAGGGCCAGCTAACGAGACGAGTTAGCGTTGTAATTCGAGGCCTGGCACCGCGGTTAAGCTAGTGCCTGAGAAAGCTCCTCACCTCCCTGAGTTTCTGGGAGCAAGAGGAACCTCCGCACAACTCCAGGAGTTTTATGAGGCCATGCACTTCATATTTGAGTGGCCCATTCCGGTCGGTGCGCTTTTGGGCCTGTGTTTTCGGGAGAGGCCCCTACTGGTTCCACATCTGCTGCTCTGGCACCAGTTAATCCCTTTGGATCCATGGAAGGATCATGGCCGGCGCAGTCGACCTTCCCCGGTGCTGGTCAGATTCTTGGGCCTGGCTGCCACCTCTTGCCCTGTTCAGTCTGCCTTTCGCAGCCACAAAAGGGACGGCTTACCACATTCCACCTAGGGCCACAGGCCGACGCAAGCTACCCATCCTCTGCGGGACTGGGCACGTGGGACTCAGTGCCGTGGGCCTAGGAGTCAGCGGGCAGGCCAGTCCACCAGTGCCCCCTCTGCAACAGCTTCCAAACCTTCCAAGTCCGACCTTTCAGGGCCACCAGTTGCCAGTGGCTGGCAGGATCCACCATCACCTCCCCCACTGGGACAATATCACGTCAGAAAGGTGAGTTTTGCAGATAGTCCAACGGGACTACTCCCTTCCCTTGGGGACTACTCCCTCTTCCATGCCACCAACACTCCATCGCATGTCAGTGGATCACTTGGCCCTTCTCCGTCAGAAAGTTATGGCTCTCTTGGCCAAGGGAGCTATTGAGCGAGTCCCTGTCCCAGAAGTGGGTTGTGGTTTTTGTTCCCACTACTTCCTGGTACCCAAGAAGCACAAAGGCCTGCGTCCTATCTTGGATCTCAGGGATGTCAACCGCTTCCTCCGGAAGGAGAAGTTCAAAATGTTGACATTAGCTCTCAACCATGGAGACTGGATGGTAGCGTTGGACTTGCACGGCGATTACTTCCACATCCCCATCCTACCAGCCCACAGGTATTACCTACTGTTCACGGTAGGCCATGAGCAATCAGTTTACCGTGCTCCCCTTTGCCCTTACCAGCGCCCCTCGGGTGTTCACGATAGTGATGGCGGTGGTCGCAGCTCATCTGCGCAGATCAGGTGTTCGTCTTCCCCTATCTTGATGACGGGCTGTGGTAGGCGGGCTCCCACCTCCAGACTACGGCGGACCTCTTGCACACGCTGGGGTTCGCGATCAGCGGGCCGAAGTCGCATCTGACCCCCTCTCAGAAGCTCCTTTTCCTGGGAGCAGTTCTGGATACAGAACAGTTTCTGGCTTATCCTCCCGAACAGTGAGTCCAGGATATTCAGGCTATTATACCGATGTTTCAGCCTCTATCCCGGGTTTCAATTAAAATTACCTTGAGGTTGCAGGCCTCATGGCCTCCTGCATCCTGTTGGTTGACCATGCCAGGTGGCATATGCAGGCTCTGCAGTGGGGCCTGAATTTCCAGTGGGCACAGCATCAGGGGAATCTTTCCGATTGCCTCCAGATCTCGAGGCACTGCACACCAATTGAAGTGGTGGTTAACGAACCAGAATTGGGTCAACGGCAGATCCCTTTCCCCAACCAGAATTCACAGTTATGACATATGCGTCACTCCTGGGATGAGGCGGCCACATGGGAGAGGCAGAGATCAGAGACCTCTGGTCTCCGGCGGAGTCCGGGCTCCACATCAATCTTCTGGAGCTCTGGGCGATTTGTCTGGCACTGAAGGCATTCCTTCCTTCTGTCAAAGGAAGGGTAGTGCAGGTGCTCATGGACAACACCACGTCCATATGGTACTGAAACAAACAGGGCAGGGTGGGGTCGTGGACTCTTTGTCAAGAGGCTCTTCGCCTTTAAACGTGGCTGCAACATCAGGGCATGTCCCTGGTGGTTCAACACCTGGCAGGATCTCTGAACACCAGGGCAGACAAACTCAGCCACCGGTGCATGATGGATCATGAATGGCGTCTTCACTTGGAGGAGGTGCAAGGTATCTTTCAGCATTGGGGAGAGCTTTGGTTAAATCTGCGCAATGTCAGCAGTTCTGCACGTTGAAATTTCCAAGGCGGCACTCGCTTGGTGACGCTTTTTGGCATGAGTGGAGTTGCGGTCTTCTATACGCCTTTCTCCTATACCACTTCTACCTAGAGTGCTGAAGAAGCTCAAGCGCGACTGGGCCCAAGTCATTCTTGTGGCTCCCGACTGGGCATGACGAGTATGGTATTCTGAGCACGTGAACATGACTGTGGCCATGGCTCTATCTTCTAAACCTCCTTTCTTTGCTCTCCGTGCGGACAAGGTTGTACTTCGAATTAGATCTACATTTCTTCCCAAAGTGGTTACCTCTTTCCACATAGGACAGACCATGGCTTTGCCCACCTTCTTCCCGCCCATGCATTCTTCAAAGGAGGGTAGACTTTCAGTCTGGAACCAAAATGTGAGTTATTTGATCTGGATTGCACAAAACAATTCCGAATTGACTATCAACTCTCTGTTGGCTATGTGAGTTCCAAGAAAAATTGGACCGTGCAAAAATGGACCATCTATTGATTGGTCGTCCTTTGCATTAAAATCTGTTACTCCTTGGCGAAAAGGAGCCTTCGGTAGGACAGCATACCGATTTCACCCAGGGGACGGCAGCCACTACTGCTTTGGGACGTGGAGTCCCCCTTGGTGATATCTGCCAGGCATCCACGTGTGCATCACTGCACACTTTCACTAAACATTACTGTCTGGATAGCCACGTCTATAGAGACTGCTTCTTTGGCCGTTCAGTTCTCCAGGACTTTCTGGTGTGAACTTGGTTCGCAGACCCACCTCCATGGTTGGTATTGCTGGGGTATCTATTCTAAGGTAAGGAATCTATGACTAATAATCTCTTTTAGATGAACAAATTACTTACCTACGGTATTTATATATCTGTAAGAGCCATATATTAGTTATAGATTCCTTACTGCCCCACCCATTCTCTCCGTTCTGCGAACTGACTTCGAGAGTAAGGGACTCCCTTTCAGGACCCTAGTTTTGTGCACCAGTGGTCAGTGTCTTGCATGGCTCTGCGCTTCTGGCGTGAAATGCTGTGTTAAAGAACTGACGTCAGCAAGCACTTGTGGCATCTAAGTTGATACTGGGATGTCACCCCAGCGATCACGATGCCGGCGCCGAACGTGGAATTAACAAACTCCACCTACCCACGTGCAGGTGAACTGCTGAGAAAAAATTCTCTGGATCCAGTCTGACGCCTGGGGGTAATTCTAAGGTAAGGAATCTATAATTAATATGTCTCTTACAGATATATTGTTACCCAAGGTAAGTAACTTGTTCATCACCCCTTCTCCACTTGCGTGCCCATCCCTTGCTGCCCTGCTCATCTGCAAATGCCATGTTGCTTAGACACCTGTGATGGGAGGACATTGTGTGCCAGAGGGTGCTAACAGCTTTAGGGGTACCGCTCTGGGGCTCTGGAAGCATGTGCCTCTAGGCGAGCTCTTCTCAGCCTTCCCTTCTCCAAGTTACAATTCATAGCTGGCAGTGGCCAGGCACATCCAGTTACATCATTAATCTGCTCCAGAAGTGAAAACCTGAGTGTGAGTAAAGTGCATAGGATGTGATAGTTACTACTGCACGCGAGACATGCACAAAGGGACAGTGGATCAGGCAGCCATGTTGACCAGCTTTTGCAGTGCCGAATTAAACCCTGTGGAGGCCCCTAGGCAGTCGAAATTTCAGGGCCTTCCTCACAAATTATCTCCCAATACCGAATACACGTGATTGTTTTTCACAAAGTGACAGCTGCTAAAAGACCAACTTTAATGAGACAAACGTATGTGAATCTGATGTCTCTGGTTTATGCACTTTAAGTTGCTAATGTTACATTGCATTAATACAGTTTTGTCTCTATAGAGCTTTTAATGTAACGTTTTCGTTTTGTTGAGTTAATTCATTTTCTTCCATCTTTTGAAAACAATACTTAAGAAAACATGAGTGTCATTTTCTTTTAAGATCAAATCAATATTGTTTTGATGCGTTGTGGCGGGCCCCCTTAAAGGAGTGGGGCCCATAGGCCGCTGCTTACCATGCCTGTCGGGTAATCCGGAACTGAGCGTTTGTCACTCCTGCCAGGGATGTTCTCTTTTCGTCGTGTGCCCTTTGCAACAGGGGTGGCCATGTACGTCACACCTGTTTCTAGATTCATTGTCTGCAGATGTATCAATTATTCAAATCCTGTGGCATGAAGTGGTCATATAGGCCTTCACTGGGCTGTCCAGGTAGGCGCCTCTGTAATGTGTCAGATTGGGATGTGTTAACTGGTCAAGGGCCTGCCTGCTGCATTGCGACCTCAAAGAAGTTATCCGCACCAAGCCTCTTGTGGTCACAAATCTTTCTGTCGGTTTAACGTTTTCATTTAATTTACTGCCATTTTGTCTGGCCTGAAAATGAGTAAAATGCAGCCTGCCGGCGTTAGGGAAGACTCTTGAAAATATAACTGAAACTAAAGACTAAGACAACTGGTGCGTGGTCGTTTTAAGAGGAGGCATTGAACATATTGCTGAAATGCCATCCTGGCTGCCTTCTCGAGGTGGAAGTGTTCACAGCTGCTCTGTGGGAAGAACCTACTTGTATTTCTCGACTATTGCCAAGTGCACTGGGTGGGGGCCGCCAGGAATGTTCGTCTGATGTAACGCACATAACCTTTGGCGCCGAAGGGGCAGTAGAATATTCAGAATGACCCTTCCTGCAGAGGCAGGGGTTAGCTGGCATCACTTGTGGCAGGCCTAAATGTTGAAATGTATCCTTGTTTGTCAGACCCAGTGTGTCTCCCGCAAAACGTACACCAGGGACCTCCGCCCTTGTGGCAGAGGCCCGCAGGCTTGGAGGGGGCACCACTCGTGGTGGGGCCTCCACATTTGATAATTGCAGTACTGAGGTTCCCCCGCGAGTGCAGAGGCCCATTGTGAATCTGGCCCGCGGTTTTTTATTTCAATGGCGGCTGGTATGCAGCAAAAGTGGGGCGGGGTATGGAGGGGCGGGAGTACAGGGAATTTAGAGTTAAAATATTATTTAGAAAAAAACATACCTGTTGCTGCCCCGACTCAGACAGCTGCCTCTGTGCTTCACTATCTGCAGTCTCTGGGAAAGCACAGGCTCCCCACCGAATCCAGACTCTGCTCTCATGCTATGAGAGCAGCCCCAGGATTGGTCTGAGCGTCCTGGTCTGCCACTCACAGTGCCTGGGAGCTTGCAGCTTTCTCCAAACCCGCTGTGTAACACAGGTAGGTTGGAGGGATAGAAGTGCACACATTTGTTTGACCGGCCTTAGACAGCCGGCCAAACTGACATGGGCATTTCTAAGTGCCCACCACTCCTCTCGGTCTGGCAGTGCCCAGCCACACCCCACAGGCACGCACGCCTCAGCCAGAGGCAGTCACAGAAAAATACAATATTACTGTTTTAATATTTTATTTTTCTGTGACTGAATCTGACCAGTGGGGCGGTGCTCCTCCGCCGATATGGAGGAGCTGCCCCTAGTTTAACTCCTACATCCTTGGTCATCGCTACATCTGTGCGCAGCTTGCGGATCTGCTCTGTCTGCTTTAAAATTCTAAGATGTTAACCAATTTAAATTGTGTGCACATAAGGACAGCTCCAAATGTCATAGACCCCAATGAGTCTCCCAAAGTCACACAACGCAAAAACGCCTTCCGTCATCCAAAACAATGTAGTGCATAAAACTTGGAAAAGAGCAGCTTAGTATTGCCTTAAAAGCAAAAATATCCCAACAAGTCTTTAGGATTTCCCTAAAAGTAAAAATGGAATCAATGTACCTGTGCTGTCCAAAAAGGACATTCTACCGAACTGGGAAAGATGCGCGCCTTGTCTTTTTGTCTGTACACTTTTAGGATGGAGCAAGAGATGTTTGCCAGCCGATTGTAGGATACCCTAGAGTAGTAAGGTGTAGTAACTGCTTCAGATAAATTGGAGCTTTGACAAATAAAACTCACTCCCAGGGTGACTTGCAATTGGTGCACAGCAGTTTGAATGTAAACATGGCAAAGGAGGGAGCCAGACTGGATCCTTGTGGCTTCTAGCATTGTACTGGGAAGCATTTTGCAGCCTCGTGAACAACCATCACTCCATCCTTATGGTCTTTAAAAAAGAGCTTCATCCATGTTAATGATGTCCGCCAGCAACAGTCTAACAAGGTTTGGTCCTGAAGTCAAAGGTCGCGAGGAGGTCCAGCATCTTCAGGCACCTCACAATGTTTCATCTCCGCTTTGGAAGACACCAGGCTTCTGAGGCCATGTCCATCTAAGAAACCAAAGAAAACATCTCCCCTACAGCCTCCGGCAGCCGGTGGAGCACTGTATGCTGTTTGCAGGTCATGCATAGCAAAGGTCTTTTTAGGTCTCGACTGAGCCAGAGTGCATGCACTGCTTTGCAAGACATTTAGTAAGGGCTTTAAACTTTGGAACACACAATCGTACGTTTGTTTTCTTCAACCGCTATTGGCCTTTGCATGCGTCCTTCTAAGAAAGACAGCACGCAATTGGCCAGAGGCGGGTGCATGTCCCGCCTTCTCTCTGCCCTGGCCTAGGGTCCGCAGGAGCGAGCGCAGCTTTCCTCCGTTGTGGCTCACTAAGCACAGCGTGCACTTTCAGCTACAAACGCGGTCACTTTCTGTTTTTATTTATTTACTTATTTATGTATTTATTTATTTGTTTATTTACTAGACCGCCTTAATGCCTTTATGCACAGAACACCCCTCCCACCTCCCAAACATCAACCAGAGCGATGCCGTGGCTTGTTCCCTTCATCTCACCACCTACTTTTCTCTCCTCTCCCTGCCCTCGCTCTGTCTCATCTGACACTGTTTTTCGCTCCCTTTCTTTTCTCTACTCTCCGCATCTTCCCCGGTCATTGTTTCACTGTCCCTCTCAGAGGTCTTTATCCTATTGTATGTCTGCTCTTCTCCTGTCATGGATTACCTCCCGCTTCCTTTCTGTCCAGCATGGACCATTCTACCCTCGATGCCTCTGCTCTCCTCTGTCTTTTTCCCGCTATCCCGATTTTCCTCCCATCTCCTGGTCATTGCTTTCCTTCTCCTTTCCTCGGTTTCTGTCGCTCTTTTATTTTTCCCTCTCTCATGCCGTGCTTCTGTCCCTCGCATCCTCTCTCTACCTTTCCGCCTCTCTCCCCTCCCCTGGTCTTTGCTCAGGTGCTCATTTCATGTTACGCTTGTGTGAAAGAGGCGGAGCGCCACCATGCACGTTCTGTGGCTGCATAAAGCATTCCATTTATATCACACGATTAATCGACAGGCGAAATACCAATACAAGGCACTGCTTGCCATGGTAACCGGGTCTATATCCTGCTGGGCTGCCAGGGAGCACGAGCTGCAGCAATGCAGGAAATGGAGCGGCATTCCAGGGCTGCAGTCACCTGATAAGGCCGTGCAGATGGTGCACCAGAAGAGGCCAGTGACAGCCGCGGGGCTTGGTGAAAGGTCAACAAACCATTTGTAACACTGACTTTGTCTTGTCGTTGAACAGCCCAATGGATCTGCTGGAGAGGTCTGGGATCTGCTTAAGTGGGCGATGTTCTCCACGGTGACTAAAGGAGATGATTTCATGAAAGCAGAACTGGTTACAGCTTCCAGAGTCAGGAAGGTAGCCCTTGGGTGGAACGCTCGCTGCTGCTAGAGTTTTGCAGGCACACATGCTACAGGAGTGCAGTCATGCCCTGTCGTTAACATTGCCACCACGCTCATTAGGGAATAGGATACATTGTATCTGCACTAACCTTAGAGAAAATAGTGTACACCTGTGCTGGTAAAGGAATGTACCCTGCATGAGGTACAGTTGTGTCCACTGCTCTGTAAGCCCAAACTGCACACCTGCAATCCTGTTTTTTTAAAACATTTTTGGTCATGCCACATACTAGTATCCTGTGGGCTTGTGTTGACCTAGCCCTGATCTTTTGACAGTGGTAAGTTCTGGACCTAGTCCTGAACCAGGAGGGATGCACAAAACACACTCTCACAGTGACTCACGGGACTGATAACCCTAATGCGTGTTTCATGCGTGGAACGCGGTGGTGGCAGAGTATAATGGTTGGTGAATTATAGTGGTGGGCTGCTGCTGGCTCTCGCGTCTTTTGAGGCGGCCGGTGGGGCTTGGCAGCTCCCGCTCTCGCCACCGTGGTATCTGATGCCTCTGTGCGGAGCTGGGAACACCTCGCTAACCTTATGTAACACATCCCCTTATCTGGGTGTGCGTCACCCCTCCCTGCAATGCAACCATTAAACACGGAATACTCACACATATGCTGATATCTTTGCTGCCCAGAACTCCATTTTTAGGTCTCGGCTAAACGTGCGGAAGCGCGTCTCCGCCGAGATCTTTTGTTAGCGACTGTGCTTCCCAGGAGACCGTTTCGGCCACGCGCATCCTTCAAGCCGATTTGTAACTGGAACGCACGCTGTGGCCCGGCGCTGTCTCCTGGGAAGCTCAAGCACCACACACGCATGCGCATACACACACACAAGCGCCCATGCACGCACACACATACATACATACATACAGAGACACCCCCCCCTGACACATACGCACACACGCGCACACACACAAGTGCACCGAGGCCCTCCTTCCCTCCCCCGCCGTCACCGTCGCACACATACATACACACACGAGCATACACGCGCACACACACACACACAAGTGCACCAAACCCCCCACCCCCCCCAGCCTTTTGGAACTTACCTGGCCAATGTCGGGGACTCTGCTCTCAGCACGCGGCGCCCAACCTCCTGCTGGCGCGGCCCCGGGGCTCCACGCCGCTCACAGGAGCCCCGGGCGCGAGACGCATTTGACTCCGCCTGCCTCCTCTTCCGGTCTGGACGTGGCCCCGCCCCCGTCACAGGCGACCGTGCCTGACTTCCGGGGCGGCCGCGGCGGGATTCCACCCGACCATGCTACCCACTGCTTGTTTGGTGCTTGTTTTTTTATTATCACTGTCCGCCAACACCGCAGGGTGAGATCTGCTGCTCACGTGAAACCAACAACTGCCCGCATTCTCACGGACACGCTGGAAAGCTTCTCAGCGCTTTGAAGCATGGCCCCCACCGCTCAGAGGCCCGGAGAAAGTGGACAACTCACACTGCTGGGGAAGTGAATGCACATTTTTAATCCCAACTACATCTTTGTTTACTTTGCCGCGCGTGCTTGTTGTTGCTCTGCTGTGAACTTGTTGGTGCTCAGCTATCAGACCCGCTCTCGTTCTGCTTAGCGTACTCCCGCCAGAAGGATGTCTCTGTCAAGCCGTTATCGTCCTTCAATGGTACCTCAGTCATCCTATTGCGCCCCTGGCCCCATTCTGGTTTCCGTGGGCTGGTTTCCGTGGGCTCGGTCTATCTCTAGGTTTCCTGCTAACTACTGTTTACCTCGTAAAAACTGGTTGTGTGAATATAGGGACACTTGAGAGCTTTCTGGCGGTTGCTGCCACTCTGGAGCCGCAGGGGCTGGAGGCTGCAGGGTCTTTGATCTCATATTGGCTCCGTTCTGCTTTCAGTGGTCTTGATCTATCTCTAGGTTTCCTGCTGACTCCTGTTTATCGTGTAAAAACCGGAAATCACATTTTAAATTGCACAGTAAAAACATTGGCCCACATTACACACTTGTGCGTGAGTATAGGGACACTTGAGCGCTTTGTGGGGGTTGCTGCCACTCTGGAGCCGGAGGGGCTGTGGGCCACAGGTTCTCGACGCTCTAGTAGAATACTGGCGCCGGAGGAGAAAAGGTGACCAGGGGTATTGCTGGGGGATGAGCCGTCTTCAGCTGTCCATTGCTCTGGTGGCACACGCTGCTATGGTGCCAGAAGGGCTGGGGAGAAGAGGCAACCAGGGGTACTGCTGGGGGATGAGCCGTCTTCAGCTGTTCATAGCTCTGGCGGCTCACGCTGCTGTGGTGCTGGAAGGGTTGGAGAGGCAGCAGGTTCCCAAAGCTCTACAGTACCAGATGTGTTGGTACCGGGGCTGCGGATGTGCGCTGCCCTGCAGAGAGGACCCTCTGTGTTTGGTTAAGGGCGTCTTTTCACTCACTGAGTCCCACTGTTTTCCACCCTCACACAAATCCTGAACTTCTGCGCCAACAACTACCTGGGCCGCAGCAGCCACCCTGCGGTGGTGGAGAGCAGCCGGCGGGTGCTGCATAGCTTGGGTGCCAGCCTCGGTTCTTTGCGATTCATCTGCGGTACCCAGGTACAGGGGTCCACGCCCACTCCCCTCCGTCTCCCACGCCTCCTCTTTTCATTCCTCCTCTGCTTCTTACTTTCAGGCCCTCATTCATGCTTCTCTCATTCCTTTCCCCTCTTCCCTCATTCTCCCTTGGCATGCTTTTATCCAGCGCTCTCGACCCCGGCCCACCTCACCCCTCTTTCTTACTCTTCCTACTTCCATCCTACTCCTCCACCTGCCTCTCCATCACCTGTCTTGCACCTTTCTCTGCTACACGTACATCTAACTCCCTTTCTTCACTTACGTAATTTCTTCCTACCCTTTTATATACTTTCCTATTCTCTTATCTTTCGCTCTTATCTTTCACTTTTCTCACCCTTTTTGAACCCTTTTTATCCTTTCTTTCATCGTCTCTCACATTCCTTCCTCCATCGTACTTCTCACTCACTCGTCCTCCTTGCCCCCCTCTTTTCTCTCACTCACTCCCCCTTCTCTCACTCACCATTCTCTGTTCACGCCTGCCTGCAGTATATTCATGTGTGGTGTTGTTTTCTTTAGATATGCAGAGGGCTCTGCTGTGCGCATCATCTCTCCGCACTTCACTTCAGTGTGTATTTTACCTACGGAACCCCACTTCCCAAAATGTACAGTTCTCCCTTTGGAGGCCTTGCGCACCCAGGCCCAGTACTGGGAATCGTACTGTACACTTGAACTCGCTCATGCTTATACGGCTAAAACTTTTCCTGCTTATTTGAGTAGGGTGGAATCATTCGTCTAAACATATCAGTGATTTTATTGTTCTTATTGACATTGTAATTTAAACATGTATGATTAGTAGATTATTTATATTACTAGGAAAGTCTAGCCTGCTCCCAGGGGGTGTTCCAAGGGGCGTAGGGCATCAAACAAGAGAGGGAAATGGCCCCTAGCGTTTCCCGGCTGGTTGTACAGAAGCCAGTTTGGTTGGAGCGGGGCCCTTACACTACACGACCTTCCAGAACTAATACATCAATTTTAATGTCCCTCAAGGAAGTGACTTTGTGGGTTTGTGTGTGTGTGTGTAGGTGGGTCTGTGTGAGGGTGGCTCTGTGTGTAGGTGGGCCTGTGTGAGGGTGGCTGTGTGTGTGTAGGTGGGTCTGTGTGAGGGTGGCTGTGTGTGTGTGTGTAGGTGGGTCTGTGTGAGGGTGGCTGTGTGTGTGTGTAGGTGGCTCTGTGTGGGTTGCTCTGTATATGTGTGTGGGTGGCTTTGTGTGTGTGGGTGCAAATGCGGTAGGTCTCACATTTGCGAGAGATTAAGCTATTGGCATTGTAAATGACAATGCCATTTATTTATGTTTTAAAAACATAAATAAAAATGTCATGAGCAATGCCAATAGCTCTAACTTTAACAATGCTGAGACCATTGCATTGTAAATGCTTGTTTAGTTTGCGGTTGTTAGTGTACATCTCACTGAGCTGTCTGACTTTTGCTTGTATTAACAGACGGGTACTACGCAGAGATTCTGAATGTGCAGGCTCATGGGCCACAGGTACCATAGAGCAAGCACTGAACCCTCTATCGAACCGTTTATTGAGATTACAGCCTGTAATAACCAGGTCTGTCTCCCACCCTCATCCACACAAACACGCACTCTGCTGCAAGTCCGTTAATTTACAGAGCTGCTTTAGGATTGTGTCAGACCTGTGACAAACTGCTTTCATACAGTCCCTCGTAGCAGGTGCATTAGCCCTTTGAGCTGTCTTTGAGGCTATTTACTGGGCGCACCATGATAGATGCTCTACTCAATGCAACATAAATGTACATAATACCGCACAGTGCCACATAATTATATGCTACATAATTACACTGCACTTAATGCAACATACACTCCAAATACCACTCAGTGCCACATAATTACACTCTACTAAATACAACATACACTCCACACAATACCACTCAGTTCCACATAAACTTACACGCCACATAATTATTCTCTACTCAATGCAACATAAATACACTCCAAATAAATACACTCTATACCACATACCACCAATCAACATAAATACACTCCACACCATGACACAATTTCACTAAGCATAATTTCACTTTACACCACAGTTCCAGCCCACACAATTCAACTCCATACATTTCCAATACACACAGCGTAATTAAACACCAGACAACACATTTCAACTCCACAATCCACAACGTACCTCCAATGAATGACTCTTCCCTCCGCATACCATTATCCCGCATTCTGTCACAACGTGGTCGTAATAACGAACTTCTTGTGACAACGCATACCATTACCCCGCAAGCTGTTATAACGACTTACGGAGGGGGGCGGGGCTGGATGTTGGAATAGTAAAATTTACTATTCTAACTCCAGTCTGTGTGGACTGTAGGGAAGGTGATGGATTTTAAATCCACCACCTTCTCCCCCCTCAGCAAGTCGTTGTAACGACTTACGGAGTAATGGTACGCGTAGTGACAGCATGCGGGGTAACGGATGTGGGGTGAAGGTAGTTTACCACCTCCAATCCTCAGCATATAGTGTCACCACCTGAGTACCAAACATCATTCACCACCCCCATTTTGCATCAGCGCACCACCTAAGCATCATGTCAGTCTGCCCTTGGAATCTGTCATTTGTTGATTCTCCCTTAGTGACCGTCCGCTGCTCGTGTTCTAATTAAATTACTGTTTTCCAAACTCCATTCCACCGTTATTTATGTCCCCCTCCCCCATAACAAAAGAAATTATAACAAACAAGCATGAGAACAGGCAGGAAGAAGTTTCCAGCAGTGAAAGTACAAAAAAACTAGAAGACATTTTTTATGTTAAAACATTTTTTCAGTTGTATATAATGTTGTCTTTGTTTGTATAAAGGTAACAAAAATGCTTAACACTTTTTATTATTACTTTTCAACATAATGCACAGCAGCCACAATGCTCTACAACATAGCCAAAAGTTTTGTCTAAACACATAAGGTATCAAAGGCGAGACCTATTGGCTATGCCAATGCTTGTTTTAACAATAATCACCAGACTAATGCCAGGGAACAGAAGAACTTGATGGCCCTGGTTCATTATTTCTTTCCTCTTAATTGGTGATCTTAATAACGTTTCCTGCAGCACATCTTCGAGCAGGTTTAGAAGTAACAGGCCAAGGCCTCACTCACTCTTTCGCCTCTTTGCAGGTAACGTGAAAGCCTGTGCCTGCTGTAAAGGGCTCCTACCCTCTCTTTTGCTTCTTCTAAATTCCTGCTGGGTGAGCCCTAGCCAGCTCTTCCCCAGCTAGACTCTTGCCCAGCAGCCTGTGCCAATTGAGACTAGAACTGGTGGTAGCCCAGCGCCGCGGCAAACATGGCTGTCCAAGTAGCCCCTGCCACCCTTTGGTTCCGATTCTTCTCCCTCAGTGTTCACATATGTCCACTAAAGTATTTTTCCCCAGAAACATCCTTATGTCTTATTTACATATCGAGGTTTGGCCCCGCCGTCCTTCACTTCATCATATATGTGATTTTTAGACGTTTTGCCGGAGAATAACGTTTGAGGGAAAAGGACGAGATTTTTGGCCATGTTCAAGTAATGGTGTGTGAGTTGGAAGACACGTGCCCTGATTCTGTGCTGCTGACAGGGCAGCAGCCTGTCAAAAACGGAGCTGGAACAGCGCATATGTGGTTTCCCGTGTTTATCTGTCAACAGAGACTCTTCAAGATGTAATGTGAGTGTATGCGAGGCTTCTACCACTTACCCCTATGCGCTCTCCCCCCAGCTCCTTGCACAGGTTTTTGATCCGCAGAAGAGAAATGGATGCTCCTCCTCTGTGTGTTATGTTTGTAATCAACCACAGGCTTCTCACACTTTACTCCAGTAAGGCAGTATTTGTTTCTCACACTGCCATTAAACTAAACTGGGTTTGTCTCTTTTGGTTGCTAAATTAATTATAGTTGCCTGATAAAATTACAATGCAGAAATCATACAGATATATGGATGAATTGTGTGTCAGGCATTTACCCAAGAAGATTCCGAGTCATGAGACCGTATTAAAGCTGTCAGATAGTAGTCCCTTAAATACTAAATACTAAATTAAGACATTATTTCATTACTTGTGTAGTAGCGTCTCGAAGTTCTAATTAAAATCATAGACGAGGTTCAGACCCTAGAAGTGTCCTAATGTTTCCAGCTGTCGCAAGCATTGTCCAGATGTTCATATTCTGCCACAAGGACCGAGGTGAGAGGTCTCTAGGAAACATTTGTCTCTCTTGAAAGCCTTTCAAAATACCAAGGAGCTCAGAGGGAATACGGAGAGGGTCGCCCTCCACACACAAACTACAATTCAAATAAAGACCCAGTCCAATGGCGTGCCTATATATCAGTGACTCCGTTTTTTTTTCAAAAGTCCTATTCCCCACTACACTCTTCTACACATTATAAAGAGGTAATGCACTGTGCTCCGCCCACGTTAAAAGACCTGTTCTCTCTGGCAACACCACAGAAGCCCCCACTCAAAATGAGCCAACCCGGAAATGGTCACTCAAGTCCACAACAAGCATTGGACCTTCCACTTAATAGAGGAAAAAATGTGCGAGAAGCAAGTGACCCCTCACGGAAACACCACCATCGGGGTCACTGGTATGAAATTTCCAGACAGGCCCCTGTCTCATCATCGGTGGTCACCTGCTTCTCAAAGAAAAGTGAGAAGAAAGAAAAGACGTGTCCAAAACACACAACACATATAGTGACAAAACGTGAAGTGCAGAAAAATCTGCTTGTGACAGACAAACACAAATATAACACAAATATAACCGAGTGCTTAAAAACACACAGCTGTGTGTGTTTTTAAGCACTCGGTTATATTTGTGTTTTTAAGCACTCGGTTATATTTGTCTGTCACTAGCAGATTTTTCTGCACTTGAGTTGGCATACCCCTTCGGCACTTGCGGGGACAGCCTATAGGCTGTCCCCGCAAGTGTCCCCCTTCTATGGTTTCCACCGGTACTTCTGAAACCACCCTTCCTGCTCAGGGTTGGCACTTTAAGGCAGTAGCATCTTCACTTGCCTGGGAGCCTGTGGCCTGTTGAGGTGCATGGACAGCGTTGTCCACTTCATGTCGCCACTTCTGCACGTTGTACAATTTCCCATGCCTGCAGCGCCTACCACCTTACCTGTTGCCCTAACTATTGTTATAGATTAGTGGTGGTCTGGAACCTAACCTCTTGGACACATTATTTTCTCCATCCAAGATGTCCATTTGAGTCCATCTTTTGTCTTTTGTGAAACAAGCACTGGCATAGCCAATAAGTCTAACCTTTGAGACCTTATAAGTGTTTAGTTATCCAGCACAATATCCTTGGTGCAACAACATTAAGTGTTGCATGGCTAAAGATGTATAAGGTTCCAAAGGCAAGACCTATTGGCTATGCCAATGCTTGTTTAGGTTTTAGTTCAATGACATTGTGTAGCAACAGATTACGGCTAAGCGTCACATGGAGATACTGTATGTTCCGCATGTTTTTAAGAGAATATTAAGTACCTGCTGCTATGCAGAAAAAAAGCCTTCCCCTTCATAGCAAGGGCAAAAAGAGTCCCTCCACTGCCATTTGTAGCATCGGGGAAAAACAGGGGTCCCTTTCAATGGTTCCAAATGTATCAACTTGCCTGAAACCCCCATTTACCTTCTCTCCTGTCTGCCAACGGCACGTCTGCCGGGCCCTCTACGACTGGAAAAAAGCGCTACTGTTTTGCTTCGATACCTCCTCACCACCCACGACATTCTACTGTACCTATCCCCAGGACACCCTGAGACTACCTCGAATAAATACAGACCTTCGCATGTACCTCTGACCGCCCCCTCAAGGTCCTACCATTTACCACCCTTCCCAGACCTCAGGGGCAGTGGAATCTCGCCTGCACCACCAGGACAGTGCCATGTGAAAGAGACTCAAAGCAGGCATCTTGAAAGCAGCAGAAGAGAAGTTAAAGAAATTGCTCTGTGTGCACGCTCTTGTGTGTATATATTGTTTGTGAGTGTGTATATATTGGTGTCCGCTCGTTTGAGCTCACTGAAATGATTTCCATTACTCACCCCTAGTTAAATGCTAATCTTGACAAAATGGGGATATTTCTTGACAATTTGTGGCATGATGCCCACCATGGTAATAAGCCGGCCCTGGCACAATGATAGTAATTCACGGTAAACTGTGTGTTTCCATGACATGCCCCCCCTTGGTATCATGCAGGCCTTCAAGCAATATTTCTGGCCTACCTGAGAGCATCCAATTTAATGCTCTGGTAAAACACTGGCCCTTGCATAATGTTGGTGTTGTAATAAATAATCCAAAGTGTAGGCCGAGTGGTAGTTCCAAGGTAGTTCCTTTATTAGTTTCAGTTCAGTTGTAGAAGATGAAGGTAGGATGGTAAATAAGATAGAAGTAAAGATGTATAGGATGTACAGCCCCACCAGGAGCAGTCTCCCTCTGCTCAGCCTCTCATCCTCCAACTGACGCTCTCCACTAGTCCACACACCAACATTCCATGACATCATACATTAATCTACTGTCATGCAGGATGAACAGAGAGAGCATTGATGTGAAGAAAGAAGAGGGGAATTACCCACTACAACAGTTGGCATTTCGTCACAACTTGTGGGCATCTGTGGCATATTGCTCTCTCTGGTAAAATGCTATCCTTGCCATGGTGCTGGTAATTGTTGGCAAGTTATATGGGCACCCAGTCTGTATAGGATAATGGTGGTAATTCTAGGCTTATTGTGGGCACTCGTATTATGGTAGTCTCAGCGTCTGGCACTTGCAAGATGGTAGCAGTTGTCGCGGGCATCCATGGTGTAATGGTATCTCTGGCTGCTCCTGACAGAATGATGTTCATTCTTGATGGGGACAACAGATCCACCGTTGGCATACTGGTGGTCCTTTCAGTATGGCGGTAATTCTGGCATTCTGTGAGCATTGCATTGTGGTGCCCATCCCCAAAATAGTTTTGACACAGACACAATGGTAGCAATCCTGGCGCATCCTATTGTGGTTATCATGGACACAATGTTGCTTCTGGCAGTATGGTGGGAATTCTAGCAATACTGTGGGCATGCAGTGCACAGTGGTAGTATTGCTTTATATATTATGGCCATACTTGGCACAATGATGCTCAGAACTGCTATGGTGCTTGCCTAATCATTATGCTGCTTTTTCATGACATATTATGAGTGTGTGTGGAATGATGTGCCCACCCTGGCATTACGCTTGCCATAGTGGAATTTTAGTAACCTATGGCATATTGTGAGCAGCCGTGGTAATATGTGCTGAGGCACAAATGTAAATAATTTTGAATTAATTATAACTGAAGCAGGCTCAAAGAAGAGTGGCACCAGTGCAAGATAACATTTGTAAGGTGTACGCTAGTGTACATATCTCCAAAACCTAGGAACTGTCTTTGTCAGTGCCTGTAGTTTGAAAAGAGGGTCAGGAAATTTAAAACCTATTGCATTTGCAATAGATTATTTTTCAAGTTGATGCCTCAATTATTTCACAGAGCGGCCCCAAGTATTCCTGTAATCTCAATTCCCAAAATTTCAAAAATCAATTTCAAATACCCCGGTGATGACTGATCTTTTATCATGTTCATGCTCCACATTGAGGTATGTAGAAGATAATAGACAAAGTTGGCTCAGCCGCAGTAGGGGGGGGGGGGGGGGGGGGGGGGGGGAATGCGAGTGATTGGAACTGGGACTCCAAATACAGTTAGCCCTTGCGGCCGGAAGCCACCCACAGAGATTCCGCGCCAGGAGGCGCGTTTAACTGCGGTCATCCCCTGTGGATCGGGGGTCTCCCCCAAACTTTGCCAGCTTGTTTCTGCCACATACCTGCATCTTTGGGGGCATTGCTTGAAGCCCGCTTGTTGGCCCCTGAGCCCGACGCCCTACTCTCCTCCTGCCGCCGTAGCTCTTTCCCATCTGAGCTCAGCCGCAGTAGGGGGGGGGGGGTGGGGGGGGAACGCGGGTGATTGGAACTGGGACTCCAAATACCGGGAGCCCTTGCCGCCGGAAGCCGCCCACGGAGATTCCGCGCCAGGAGGCGCATGTAACTGCGGTCATCCCCCTGCGGAGCGGGGGTCTCACCGCGACTTTGCCAGCTTGTTTCCGCCTCATACCTGCATCGTTGGGGGCATTGCTTGAAGCCCGCTTGTTGGCCCCTGAGCCCGACGCACTACTCTGTTGCACACGGTCTCCTCCTGCCGCCGTAGCTCTTTCCCATCTGAGCTCGGTCGCAGTAGGTGGGGGGAGGGGTGGGGAATGCGGGTGATCGGAACTGGGACTCCAAATACCGGGAGCCCTTGCGGCCGGAAGCCGCCCACGGAGATTCCGCACCAGGAGGCGCATATAACTGCGGTCATCTCCCACGTCGCGGGATCGCGCACGGGCCGGGCTAAGCCCGGGACAAGGGCGGGACAGTCTGTGGCCGTCGAGGGCCCAGCGTGGCCAGGACGGGCACCCCCCTTGGTCCTGCTAATAGATAACTGAGACTTTGGAGTGTAATCGAACTATTGTGTGTACCAAGTTACATAAGGTGGTCTTTTTGTCATTGGGCTTCAAAATGAGTAACCAAAAATGTTTGTCTGGCACTTTAGATGGTTTCTTCTTCCGGGCGGAATCACTTATTGATCATGAGATTGCACGTGTGGAAAAAAGATTGTCACTGGACCCTACAGCGTTAGTTTCTCATGTAGTCTCTAGCCCCCCAGTCCCTTTAAAACCACCCCAACCTTTAGAAAAGCATACCCTACCCCTGATACCTACACCACAAAGGACTACTGTGGCTCAGATCCATATTACTGACAATACTCAATCAGGCCTAGAGGTATCCACTACACCGCTGAGGGTAACTAGGCAGAAGGGGGCACGAAAGGGGACCCAGGAAAAAACTAAAGCTAAACCTATGGTACTACGGAAAACGTCCCATAACAAAAAGGGTGGAGTTGGGGCTAACTCGAATCCAGTGACTAGGCCGTCTGACCCCATTGTTAGCAACAGTCCTATAAGTAGATCATTTGGCACGCAAACGGATATGGTATTCTCCACAAACATTACTAATGTCAATAATAGAGTAGAGGCATTAGAAACTCTAATTACAAGTATGTTTAAGTCATCATTACACCTCTTTGAGGGACAATTAAATGACCTCTTGGGTTCCAAAATGAAGGAACTAGACGATAAAATCAAAAGTATAAGCGAGGGGTTAAAGGTCCTGGAAGCAACATTCAAAATAGGGAAAGATATTATTGAGGAAAGCGTTAAAGTGCTGGTGGAAAAAAATTTAAGGGAAGCCGGTAATCATAACGAAGTGTCTACAAGTATGTATGTTCCGGCCCACCCCGTGACAGCTCTCAAGGCTGTAGTAGCCATTCCACGCGAGTGTATCCAGGTATTGAATGAGGTAGAAATAGACCCCAATGTGTTGGGTAGGATAAGGCGGGCCCAAGGTCCAGGGTGTTCGGCCACATTTAGTAAAAGGATATTGCCTATACAGACCCCAAAAGCCCTGTGACTCTAATATCAACCCCAATTGTGATAACCTTAGACTACCACCAGCAGCCTGCCCTTATGTGCTTGTTCTGGCAGGAGTGCCAGCATTAAAGAGAGATCAAATAGAAACTTGGCATACCCTTAGGAATAAGGCAGTGGACTGGTTGCAAAGGTTTAAAGGATTTAGCCCTCATAAAATGAATGAGATCATTATGGTACGTAGGGTAGGCTGGGTTGGTGAACAAGATAAAGATATTGATGGGGACTGTATAGTTATACATTTCAAACGACCCAACACAGTACACCACTTACTAAGAATTTGCGATGAACCCCTCTTGCCACATAATTTCTATCGACCAACTTTTAAGGGGATGGGTGAAAGGGTGGTTACACCTTTACCTATTCTCACCTCCAATACATTTGGGGAACTAAGCACTCTGGGGATGGTTGACTGACTAAGACCATCCATGTCCCGAACTCTCGACCCAGAAGTAATTTTGAACAGCAGTAGAAGTAAGGAATCGCTTGGACCCCAAAATAATATAGCAACTATAACAATGAATAAGGAGACATCTGGTATTAAGGAACAGGCGGCACTTACCCTGCCTACGATATTAGGAGCCAGAGATGATATTATTGGGGTAAATGCTGCTGTAGCGGACTTACCACATGATATAATCCTGGTTACACCTAGTGAGGGAGGGGTGGGTGGCTCTAGGTAAAATTTAAAACTGATCTCATGGAACATAGCAGGTCTAAGGAAAAATCTGTCTGATCCCGACTGGGGTAATTATATAGATTCCTGTGATATTTGTTTTCTACAGGAAACATGGGCCTTGGATATGCCATACAGAGTGGGTTATAAGACCTTTAATATCGCGGCTGTTCCCTCAATTAGAGGTAGGCCCTCAGGGGGACTTACCATTTGGGTTAAGTTATCTCTTGAGATTAATTTAATGGTGCTATCTATTGACTCAGCAGACATACTCGGCCTAAAAGTTATCACAAAAGATGGGAGGAGTATTCTCCTTTTTAAAGTCTATAATTGGCCCTGTAGTCTAGCAAAAGAGTCACAGATCCTGGCCAAACTCGAACATTTTATAAGTAGCCAAGAAGAACTACCAAGCATGCTAATATGTGGTGATCTGAAATGCAACTATGAGCCAATAACGGGCTTTGGAGATGTTTTTGCAGAAGAGGATAAGGCCAACAGCATCCCTCCCCTCTCAACAATCGGGGAAGTGCGGTGTACTACCCAAGCTGTTCAAATAGTAAGATTAGCAACGTTATATGGGTTGAGGGCCTGTAATGGACGTCTTGCTTCTGACTCCCCCAAGGCTGCAACATTTGTAAGAAATAGCTCCCAAAACTGCATAGACTATGTCCTAGCATCCTTTGATATCTGGCCTTATCTGATTGATCTTGAGATTACTCCCAGGTATGAAAGTGATCATCGTCCACTTCAATTGTCAATGGACCAATCTTTATTCCCCTGTAGTAGTCTTGTGACCGAGATCTGCGTCTCGGACAACACTCCTAACGATGCCCCATTGGCAAGCAATAATATACGAGCACTCAAATGGGCACAAATATTGGACCATGGAGAAGCGCTAGCGGGTATTTATTTACTTTTAGCTGACACATTCTCTGGGTATTTAACCCCTTCGATGCTTGTGACGGAACATTCCGTCATCAGTCACGGTTGAGCTATGCTGATGACGGAATGGTTCCGTCACAACCACACCCAGTTAAGGAATGTCCAGCACGGGAGGGAAATCGGGGCAGCATCCATGTGGTTAAGCCTAACGGAAAAGATAACGGTTTCATTGACCTTCATAATGGATTTTTCAAATCACTAATACCCTACGTTACTAAAATGCCTAAAAAAATGGTTCCATTAATAAAGGGTTAGTAGGCAGTCATCCATGGTATAACAAGGATTGTCGTGTAGGTAAGGCGTTACTCATAGAGGCCTTAAAAAGCAAAACTCCGGATATAAGGATGGCGAGAAAAGATTAAAAATTGACCCAGGCAAGAGCAAGATCTAACTGGGAGGAGGAATGCTGGGAGAATATGCTATTGGTAGCAAAGACAAAAGATAATGAGGGGTTCTGGCGATTGGTGGCAAATGGGAACCACGTAGGCAGGCCAGCCCAAGATGTGTTCTTAGATGAACAAACTTGGGTAGACCACTTCATTCATCTGTACGAAGTTCCTCCGCAACAGTACTCTAAGAAGCAGTTTTATCCATGGCACTCGTCTTGCACTAGCACTTTAGAGTTCACATTAGATGAAACTGAGCTAGCGATCAGTTTAGTAAAAAGTGGTAAGGCACCAGGTCTCGACAAAATCCCAGGTGATCTGTGCAAGCATGAAATCAATATCTGGGCACCTTACATTAATAGATTATTTAATATTTTAGCTAATGGTGAATCTTTTCCTGACAGTTGGAGGGGTGCGAAAATCATTTTAATTTTTAAAAAGGGCGATAGGAATGAGCCTTCAAACTATCGCCTAATTAGTTTAATGGATATTTTACAAAAGTTATACTCCAGGCATATTTTAACGCGTATGAATTCTTGGATGGACGAGAATGCCATACTTACAAAGTTCCAAGCTGGTTTCAGAAGTAGTGTAAGAACAATCGATCAAGTTTTCAGATTGTGTTGCCTGTGCTGGAAACATGTCCATCTAAGAATAGGTCATATATATGTGGCGTTTATTGACCTAAGGGCCGCTTTTGATTTAGTTTTGCGTGATCGTCTATGGGATTGTTTGTACTCTCTGGGGCTACCTGTTTCCCTTTTACACCAGATTATAAGGCTTCACGACAACAACTACGCAAGAGTGCGCTGGGGACGAAATGGAGAATTGACTAAACCGGTTCCTATAATGCGTGGAGTCCTTCAAGGGTGCGTGTTAGCTCATACGCTCTTTTCTCTGTTTGTAAACGACATTCCAGCCCACTTAGAGAAGTGCACCAACGATGCACCCAAGTTAAATGGTGAAAGGGTTCCTGCGCTCCTCTTTGCAGACGGCACTATCCTAATCTCCCAGACGCCCTAAGGTCTCCAAACCCTTTTAAACTCATTTCAATTATATTGTAATAAAAAAGGCCTAGAAATCAATGTAAAAAAAAACTAAATGTATGGCTTTAAATCGCACAAAACATTTACAGGGAACTTAATTTTAAACAATCAAAAACTAGACTTGCTATCTAATTTTACCTACTTGGGTGTCTCCCTGGATTCTAAGATCACGTGGAGAACCCAAGTAGAGAAGAGTAAAATGTTATTGACACAGAATTGTTCACTGATTATTAAAAAAAAAAACACGGGGCGAGTCTCAGCAAATCAATGTCACCAGCCTTGGAAGTGTTTAGGTTCAAAGCCCAGACTGCCACATTATATGGAGCAGAAATCTGGGGTCCAATAGCTGGGAATCTTTTTATGAAAGGTGAAAATGTGTTCTTCAGAAGTTTGCTAAAAATACCCAAACGGACCCCTCTTTTACCCTTAATGCTTGATTTATGTTTAAGGCGTACAGACCACTATGCAATTTTACGTCCACTTTCTTACTGGGTAAGACTATGATGCTCACCGGAACTCGGAGACTATAGGGATGGTCTCCTGGAAATAATGAGGTTGGATTCCAATAATGCCAATGTATGATTGAAGCATGTAAGAACATGGCTGTATAGAATTGGGCTGGCAGTTTGGGAAGACCCTTCCAGTTTGAGGCATATTTGTAAAAAAATGGTGAAAGTCAAATTTTGGGAGTACATTTTAGAAATGCTCCCAAATAACCATGCTGGGGGTTCTATTACTAGTAACTTCCTGGCCTTTAAAGATTATCCAAGCTATGAGAATTTCTTGGACGAGATTCAACTATCTTTGGCCAAAAGCCTCTACTTGAAGTTTAGGTACGGCATATTAAAAACCAATGTAACCTTAGCAAGGTGGTCTCAAACGGCTGGATCTACCTTAAGTGAAACATGTACGTGTTGTCAGTCTAGTGGAAAGGAAGATGATAATCACATCCTCATTTTCTGCACAGCTTATGTAATTGCCAGAAAGAGGTGGCTCAAGCCACTGTGTAAATACATAGGGCTGCGTTCATACAAAGAAGCTTGCAGAATAATTAAAACAGACACAAGACAAGTTATCGTCTTTTGTGTCAGCAGATTTTTTCTGGCTGTAAGCTATGTACGTATGAAACCGGGTTTGAAATTATAGTTGGTCAATCCTGTTTAAAAACTTTAACAGACTGTGTTTTTCTGTGATTCTTCTCAATACTGGTCGGTAATTGAATTTACTTGGAATCAACTATTGGAACTGTATGTACATATTTTTAAACCAGATATTTTTATCCTTGCCTTCTTAATTAAACTATGTGATTTTTTTGTATTTTCCAAACCCCTACCGACTGCTTGTAACTCCTTCCCACTAACCGCCATACCATAGTACCATGAATTGTTGTTTTAATGCGATATGTATTATGTATCTTTTATGGTAACATATTACCGAAATAAAGATTTATTGAATTTGAATATGTGATCATTAAAAAAAAAAAGTCATCAAAGACAGCTCTGTGTAATAGCGTTTGTAGTTTAAGTTGACTTAAGGTACATTGACTATATAAATTATCCCTGTGGAGCCATTTACTGATTCGTTATTAAGGTCTCGCCTTCACAGCGCGCAAGCGCTGCTTAGGGGAACCTTTTGCCATCGCCCAGGACTTTTGCCTAAACTCGTGCATGTTTTCCATTTCGTTTGTATTGCAACTTGTGCACATTTGGCGTTCCCCTTGCGGGATTGAGCAGCGGCGCCATCTGTTTTTAATTATCTTGATCGCGCTTTCAAAACAGATGGTGCCGCTGCTCGCTCCTGCAAGGGAAACTCCAAACGTGCACGAGTGGCAAAACAACCCAATGCAAAACATGCACGTGTGCGTGTCTGGTCACTGTTATCATGCAGAGACTGCTTGTTTCTAATATTCGGCCTCTTTCTGCTCTTTCATGTGCCCCCTTCGAGATCCTTTTCTCCTGCCAGCACCCTCCTACCCATTAGTCGTCCACCACCACCACGTCCACCACCGCATTCACCACCAACCACCACCACGACCACCACGCCCACCACCACCACGTCCACCACCACGTCCACCACCACGTCCACCACTACCACCACGTCAACCACTACCACCACGTACACCACCACCACGTCCACCACCACCACCACCACCACCACGTCCGCCACCACCCGTGACAGGGAAAGTGTCACTGGAGGGCAGGGGTAATAGGAGTGTCAACCCCAGCTGTATATGGGACATTTAAGGATGAATTGGGTGCGAGAAGACTGGAATAGGGGCTAGAAGTATTACACTAGACCCAAGATACATTTTGAAGAGGTGCAATGTCACAGGAGCTCCTGTAAAAGCACTCGCAGCATCTCTACCTCACAGTGGCATACCTGCCTGAGCCACTCACTCAAAACAAGCATTGTCATAGCCAATAGGTCTTGCCTTTGGGACCTCATAAGTGTTTAGCCATGCAACACTTGATGTTGTTGCACTAAGGATATTGTGCTGGATAACTAAAAACGTATAAGGTCCCAAAGGCGAGACCTATTGGCTATGCCAATGCTTGTTTTGTATTTGATGTTGCTAATGTTTTCCTATTGAGTGTCTTGGAGTAGGGAAGAGATTCATAAAGCATCGAATAACGAACAGACTAGGAGTTCAGTTACCCTTTACAGGGTGTATTGTTTCCAAGTCATTGGACGGCCGCAGCGGTCTGTCTAGAAGGCAGGTAGTATGATCCTGTTTGGAATTGATCTGCCTTGGCATCTAATATTGTCTGCTTCATTTGTAGAGTTTAAAGCTGGTGGGAGAATTCAAGGTCAAAGTTGACCAGGAGAAAGTGATGAAGTGTTTGGATTTATTGGCCTTCCTGATCAAAATGGTGAAATCACAGGTATGTCATGACTTTCTGGACACGTTGTTTCTGCGCTCCTTGTGTAATTTCTTGCCTTTTTTATGTGTTTTTCTCAGTGCCAACCAAGTCTTCCTATGCAGGTTTACGACACTTAGTATATGAATTGTCTGTTGTTGTTTTAGACCTATTGTGTTTTCATTGATTTGACAAACAAAGTGGGCCACCTAGACCTTGGTGGGTAGCTCTGGTAGATCCCAGAACATGTAATGATTTGTGCCACACAAGGAGGATCTCTACGCCTTCAGTGGAGTCTCAAGTATGGTTACTCCATTAAAGGGACTGAACTGTGGTGCACAGACCCATTGTTGTTGCTCTTGCTGGGCAAACTTTGTTTTGTTTTCAAAACAGTAGTTTCTTGAAGACAAAAAAATAATGTCTGTGATACACAAGGAGTTTTGTAGTCTTCTCTGTCTCCGCAGTCTCAGACAGGGAAAAGTAGTCATGGGCACTCTGCCCTATATTGGGCAGGGCGACCATCACTGTGACTTGATGACACATTGGCAGATGGGGCATCCGTTCAAATGTTCCCACTGGCGCACCAGCCACAAATCCACTGGTGCAGACACGGTGGCTCCCCACTGCTAAATCGGGCGGAGAATTGTTAATCTCCGATTGTTATCTTAGCATCAAAATTCTAAATGGGATCGTAAGATTTAGAAAACCTGAAATGTATGTATGGCATCATGGTTTTCTTAGAAAATGTACCATCTTGTCAAGTGTGAAATCAATCAAAAAGAGGCCAAACTTGGTTAGCCTGACTCTCTGAACATACATTAAAAAAACTTTGACAAAGTCAATAAATCTCACCTTATTAACCAATAGGCTTTGTCAATAGTTTTTGCCACTGCTCTGTAGCATTAGTAAAAACTAAAATTTTATTTATCAACGCTTCATAGCATTGAAAAAATAAGCAAAAAAGGGTGCGTCTTTCCCTAACTGTGCACGTGTGTGATGATGTGTGCCCATGGCTATGGTTGATGCAAGCACATTATTTACAGATCCAAGATGGTAGACTCCATTTAGATTGGTAAATAAAAACATGTAGCTCAAGTTACGTGAAAGCACATTTTGTACGTAGTAGTTGCTCAGCAGTAATGACAGCTGGCAGGCCTTCTAATGGAGGAATGGAGGCACGGTGGGTAGTGGAAGCAACGCATCAATGGAGGCATTTGAGGCTACACTGGAGGAGACTAAAAAAAATTAAAAGGCCAATGCGGGGTGGGGAAAGCACTGGAGTAGCAGGTGATGAGTAATCAACATGGAGTGTGCACGGGTAGATGGATGTTTGGTTGAGGCAAGCAGCAAATGAGGAAGAGGGCTTGAAAACGCATGTACTGTTGTGGAGGGCTGAAGGGAAAATAAAAAAATGAGTTCCCTAAATGTGAGTAGTAGCAGGATACACGTCAACCAATGAAAAGGATAGTAAAGGGGCTAAGGTCCAGGGGAGGGACATAAACAAGAAGAGGCAGGCAAGCCATCGAGTGAGAAGTGAGCAAGTAAGAGTGACCAAGCCAACAATGGTAAGCAAGGGGAGGGCTCTAGGCGCACTGTAAGATTTTTGTACAGCTGTCTTGTACGGGAGATCTAAAAATAGAACCCTTGTTGATTTGTTTGACTGAGGGCACCCTAACTTTTTTAAACACATGGGTACTCGAGTCTCTGCGGACCTGAAACAGGTGTGATTCTCCTTGCAGAGGTACTCTGGAACTTTTGAAATATTGTGCTGCATGGAAGTTTGAGATTTTGACTTCTTTACTCCTCTTAAAAGGTTAAAGAACAGTGTAACCTATATGTCAATTATTACAATTATGAAAACCTATGAAGGTAACATTAAGAGACGTACCTTTATGTCAACTATGGATTCCATTGGAAAAAAAGCCAATCCTACTTTTGGAAAGAGTGGGCCGTTTTAAAAATAGGAAGCAAATTAATTTCTTGGAATGTACCCACCCCACTTTTGTAGAGATGGTGTGGTAACTAGGCAGTTCATTTTGATTGTGATCCTGTTGTCGGACATCTTAGTTTCTCAAATGCAGTCTTTTTTTGATATCCTAATTTTGAGTTGTCAGCATTTTACAACAAACTCGCCAACAAGAATTTACTACTCAGACCAACTAGCAGCAGTTTGGCAGGCATAACATTGAGTGAAAGGGAAAATCTTCCAGCTATTGGGATTCATCCAAAACCATGCAGCTTGTGTTAAGGCACCCGTCTGTGAAGATCCCGCAGGCCAGACAACCGTAATGGCGTCCTCGTTGTGGCTGATCCGGCTTCCTCTACCTCCCCATGGAGAACAAAGATTAATCTGTCTGTATGGTTTTCTTATAATTCTTGGTGCAGTATACTCGAATGCTAGCTGTGGACCCAAGGTTTCATCACATTTGGGGACCCAAATTTCGCAACACATCCCAAAAAGCAGGATATTTGGTCTCATTATTTTTTCCTTGCTTTGAGCCAGGTGTGGAATACAAAGTAAAATCACTTTGCCCACCACATTTATTTTTTAAAGAATGGCCAATATTGTGTGTGTGTGTAATTTCTTATCTATGCTGTTTTTGGAGTGTTCATCTTCCCTCTCTTACCATCACTCAAAAAACTAATGCTAGGACATGAAGTGATGATGTATGCTTGGATGCTTCAACTTCCACGGTTGTACAGAGAAGGCAGGGCTTGCGCCTGCTTATCTATTACCTACTGAGAAGGGTAACAGTAATCCTAAACCAATATTTCCTGGCCCTAAGAGAGGATTAGACTTTAGTTGTGCCGTCCACTTCATGCTTCATCTAACACGTCAGAGTTGACAAAACTCTTGAATAGATTGTGCTTAATAATGACTGCTCTTTAGTCATAAAGAGATGTTGTGTTAAAGGTGTTATTGAACGAGTTTACTAAACATATTATCCTTAAAATAATATGGCTTTTTTTATTTAAAAAATTGCGCCTTCTGGCGAGAAGCCTAAGAGGAAGTTTGGAAGATTACACCTTGTGTTTTCCCGGCACCACTCAATCATCCGTCCCCATCGTCTTATCTCTCATGTCCCAGTTCTTCCATTCTACACTCTGCACTTATGGTGTGGGGACGTGCAGGGACAACTCTGTGTATTCACTCTTTCCATCTCTGCAGCCATCTTTGGATCCTTATTGAACACGCACTGTCCTTCCTCATAGTACGTGGTTGCTCATACACATGGAAGCCGCTTAGAGATTGGTCCCAAAATACAGTAGATCACAATAGTGCCGTTTCTCCAGTAGCCGTTGGTGTCGGGGAAATGTGGTGGTGCAACGTGGGAGTGGGGACTTTAAAAAAACAAACCATAGGAAAAAAACGCTTACCTGCTGGTGTACTGCTCTGCACTCTTTTGCTCCTCTGGGCGCAGACTGAAGCTCCCAGACTCCTCTATGGCCAATCGAGTTGCTGCTCTCATACCCATGAGTGCAGTGTCGGAATTGGGTGGAGTGGGCTAGTTTTAAGCTCCATCGGGAGCTAGGACCCTGTGCCTGCTGGTGTCTCCACCCAGCAATACATCTGCGTTGGACAGATGTTGGTGCGCATGACGGTTAAGACGGCCGGCCAACCCGTCATATACATGACAGCAGTACCCACCACTCGTTCTCCCCTTCTGCAGTGCTGGGCCCTGCCTCCCCCTCCAGTACCCCCTCCCCCGCAAGCCTCTGCTACACAACGAAAAGTAAAATTATCATTTTATTTTTGGTTTGCCTCTGTGGGCTGGGAAGCGACGCTCCTCTGCTGTAGAGGAGTCGCCGCTGCGTTTTTCTAGACTCCATATTCCTGAAACTACCTGTAGATATCTCGGAGTTACACATTTTTACGTACATTTTCAGATTTTTATATAACTTGCTTTTTTTTTTCCTTCAAGGCCTGACTTTACTAATTCAACATTACTTCATTCCCCCAATAACATCTGGGCGCTCCACTCTTGGTTCATATAAGCCAAGAAATGATAAGCATGTCTGAAAAAAATCTAAACAGATAGTTAATGAAGGGAACTAGGGAAAACCTCATTTAAACAAGGGCCTTGAGGGAGAAGCAAAGAACTTAACATTTAGAAGTAGAGAGAGAACAATGTATCTCTGTTTATGCTGATTTACTAAATGCAAGCCGGAAATCGCAAATAATCGAGCACCACAGTGAGTTAAATCATGTGTCCAATATACAGAAAGAACCCATAGTAATCATTTAGGGGTAGCCAAAGTGCATCTTGGGTACGCTCAGTCTAGTCTTTGCTACCCCTGCCCTCAAAGGTTCACAAAAGTAAATGTGACTGAAGGAGCAGTTCAAAGAGTGAGCGATATGAATCATTGTCCATGGAAAGAGTGTTATGATTGAATAAAGTGCTTTGAAAGAATGGATTAAACTGCCAAAATTCAAACATTTTTAACGCTTGACATGCAGACGCGTATTAGTGTTGTGTGGAATGAGCCTGAAGATGCCCTCCTGGCACTTTGGTTGAAGGGCTTTCTTTCTCATGTTCATGGTTAGAGTCCCTTGCAAATGAGGACATCCCCCCTGGATGTCACCTCAACAAAATGCTGGGGATAGAGGAAGTGACATCACGTCTCCATTGAAGGTCTGAGAGTGGAATTATAGAAAGTAAACTCGGCTTTGAGAGGTCTTTAGTTTGTTCCTGGCTCTTCCTTCAGACACTGTTGGCCAGGCACCAAAAATACTAGTCCGGGGTAGCTGCTGATACCCCCTGGTAACCCTAATCGATGCCCATGAAATCCTTTCTGCCCCACCCGGGATCCATTATGGAACATGACTGAGGGCTACAGCTGCCGAGGGGAGTGCAGAGTGTACTGTAGACCATCCGAGGGTGCGGATTGCGCATTTACACGGCGCTGTAAGTGATTGGGTGAGGTGGGAAGGGTCCCATGGGTATTTTGACCAGATGAGCACAGAGGCAGAGTGACTGCCCTCCCAATCAAAATGCGGTTGGACTTCACAGGTGAGGAGAGGGTCCAGCCTCCGCAGTGCGCCCGCAGTTCCTCAGAGCGTGGTGTGCCGGCACAGCAGAAGTGCTGCACGAGGTACCCCGGTTTGTTCTGCATATGGAGGAAGAAGGGTTTGCACCTGTACGCACCGCTCATAAGCTGTATGTCCTGGGTGCTCTTTGAGTAGCCAGGCCCCAGGAGCGTATTATAATTTTAGGTTCACAAAAGACACGTGCGGTCAGTTTACATGAGGTGGGTTTTTAAAAACTCCGCCTCAACAATAAAGAAGTATGATTAGCCACCTGCAGAGTCCCCGTTCACTGAGCACCTTGCGTTCGCCTTTTAGTTCTCAATCTAAAGCACATTTATATCGGAACTGTATCCTGTTTGCATGTTTTTATAGCCACTCTGCATAAAGCTGATGAAAGCAGTTCTGCCCAAGCCTCAGAGAGCATCCCCTGGAGGCTGGGTCTTATACTTGCCCCCACTTACTCGCTCTTCTTTGCACCTCAGGAACTGAACGTTACCTTGGGAGAGCTGCACCCCGTGCTGCAGGCGCTGAGCCAGCACGGAGGATTTGAGAAGTCCGTCCGCCTCGACGACACGTACTGGCACGTGATGAAACTGCTAGGGTTCACGTAAGTTACTTGCTGACTAGTTGATATATGCTAGACTTATTGCCTTTGTCATCATAGATCAGATGTTTGGATGTTACATAGCTTTTCTCTGTGAACCAATTTGGCTAATTACCTTTATCACAGAATATCGCAGTGCAAAACGTCTACACCTAGGTTCTGCCACAAGGTGCATCAAACACCAAAGCGCTTACATACAGATCTTAATACAGTGTAATAGCAAGCCACCTTTAAAGGCCTATTGTATAGCTTTTAATAATAAACAGATCAGGCCTCCGGCATCTCACATATATTTTCCTAATGAACCAATCAGGCCTCGTGCTTTAATCACTGGCCTATTGCCTTTATCACTGTCACCAAAAAAAACTCCAGCCTACTGCATCGAGCATAAGCTTTTCTACAAGAAATCCATCAGGCTTACAGTTATTAGATTATAAAATGCACAAAATTTGGCAAAACTGACTATTTAGTCCTAAGGGAGCCTAAGAAGGATTTTGAGAGTGCAGATTTTCTACCCCAGGATTTGCCAGGAGGGGTAGCCAACACCGAAACCCTTACCTACTGCAGTAGTCTGTGAGATTCCATTAAAATACCTGCCTACACGCTTTATAAAGTGTAGTCAAAAGCTATTCAAGAAGACCTATCGCCTTTCACATATGGTTTTTTATAATAAATAGGTCAGGCCTTCTGCGTTTTTTCATATTTCATAATAAAAAATCAGCCATCATCCTTGTCTTTTCATACAATTATAATTTGGAAACAAATTAATTGGCCTAAACAAAATTCAACTTTAACTAGGATTATCAGAGCATTAATCTTCTACCCACGTCGTTTGTCAAGTGGGTTAACTAGCACCCAAACCCTTGCCTAGGTGGACGTGGAACAAATGTACCCTAAGATCCCTTAACTTGGGGGCCAAGGTGCAAGAGCAGAAAGTGGGTGGAGCCAGAGGAGACCCGCCATGAAAAACAGCCGGACAGTCAACCTATACTTTTAGTGTAAGTGTAAATCTGTTGTGGCTTAGTTAGTTGGTCACAACATAGGATAGAGTTTACAATATCTTATAACCTGTACTACTGCAGCGATCACTTGTGGCCATCAATTTTCAAGGGAGAATAATAACGGTGAGATACCTCACCCTGGTGGTGAATGCACTTACTGGAGGGAGCTGTGTTTTGTGTATAGATAGTTTTGACTTAAAGTAGCATATAGGACTAATATGCATTCTGCAAAGCACAATATGTTGTGTACATATCACAGATTTATATTTTATGTAGATAGCCTAATGAGTTTCTGCTTTTGTCGCAGAGATATTTTTGTTAGTACAGACAACCTCAAACCGTGTGTTACGTTTTAAATCCTGATTTGGGATCTCTCCAGATCAAATGCTCTCTAACATATAATACCTTTCAAAATGGATGATATGTGACTCCTGTACCTTGTAGCCCTCGTTGTCTTATTAACTCTTGTTTGGTTTACTTTGATTGTAGGAGACCCAAGAAAGAGAAGAAAAAGCCACCACCCACTGATACCCCATCTGGTGAAGGTGCACCAAAGAAAAAGAAGGGGAATCTGCCCGAGTCCAAGAAACGGAAGAACCGGAAGAAGGTGGTTACAGAGGGACAGAATGGGGTGGTCACCAAACAGCCGAGCAAGGAAGGTGAACCGCAGGGGTCGAAGAAGAAAAAGAAGAACCGGAAAAGGAAAGCGAGTCAAAGCGTACAGGAGACTGTAGCAGACCAAAGCTCATCTTCAAAGAAAGAAAAACAGCAGTCTGAGAGGAACAACCATGCAGAAACGACAAAATCAAGCACATTAAAGAAGAAAAAGAAAGCAAAAACGGTTCAAGTGGCCAAATGAATATGGACACCCTGTACTTACTTGAACTTCCTATGCAACATTTTACCATGGTTTGTACAGCACCCTGTATGAAATGTGTACTTTTCTTACTGTGGAGTCCTTTACCATTTTCCGACAGTTTTAATAAACCCAAGAGGGTGTCCCCCATTAATCCAGTGGAACTCCTCAGCGTTGATGTGAGAAGGAAGGACGTGGTTACACCCAGCCGCACAGCTGGAGTCCAGCCAGTGAGCACTAAAGGCCTGGCTCTGTTTTTGCACATGGTAAAGGCCTCTGCCAAATATTGGACGTACACTAAAAAAAAATCCAAAACTTCACTTCTGCTTTGAAAACGAAATGCCCTTGTCAAATATTTGACAGCTCAAGGGCGACAGCAACATTAAGGAAAATTGGCATAACTGTTGACTTTTTCCTTTCCTATCAAGGATTGTTGTTTCAGCCAAGCCTCTACTTACTTGCAAATTTGTGATCATGTGAAACAGACAAATATAGTGTTCCTAAGTGTGTAATTACTTCCGGTTTCTAACAAGTATATATTTTCTTTGCCAAATTTTCTTTTTAGTAATGAAAATGAGTTAATTTTGTGGGTTTATATTTAGAAGTTCCTTGTACCAGAAAATGAACGTCAAGTTAATGTATCCTCGGTAAAAGACTGCTACCCTTTTAATCAGATCCACGAAATTCGGTGTATTTTTTTCCATGTGCGTAGAGAATGACAGCAACTGACGTCGGTCTAGAGTCCGATTGCATCATGCGGGCACCCAAGTGCTGAGAGGCGGGCACCCAAGTGCTGAGAGGCGGAGACCCAAATGCTGAGAGGCGGAGACCACGGCAGACATGCCAAAGAGGAAGTCTACAAGTGCGTCGGTTTAGACATACAACGTGCTTGGATTTAATAATTTTTGGGAAATTCCCCTGGATTATCCCTGAAATTCTACATTATTCATAGTTTATTCTGAATACTTCTCTAGCAGACGGTTTGTAGGAAAATGTACAGTTGAATACTTTTATCCCATTTTGTCACCATCTGCCGACCGTTTTTCCATGTGGAGGAAGCCCTTCGTTCTCTACCTGGAAATATGAGGGTGTTCAGGCAGTTCCTCACCTTAAATGCAAACTTAATTCAACCTTTTTGGGAGTAATGTTATACTGTGTAAGACTAACCTTTCTGAAATATTCTCAAAAGTGCCCCAGAAAACTGCTTTTGTAATAGCCCTCCTTATGATACTATGTTGCTGGTGAAGGGCAGACCTATGAGGTTAAGGGGGTTGCATCCTATTTATAAAAACATTTATTCCGATTTTAAGGAACTTCGTTAACCCCTGCTGCCATGAAGTATGGTGGATTACTTTCCCTACTCCAGTAATATAGCCTTTTTTTAGGTATTCAAAATTTGAGGGGGGGTGGCACTGGCGTTGCCCGTTAAAGATCCACTTTTATTCCCCAAACCTTATTACAGTAATTCAAAGTCCATAGTATCTTTCTTTATTTAATCATACTTTCTTTCAATTTGTATTACATCTTTAAAGGGGTTTTATACCTGTTATACCTACTGGTAAAATGAAATATAATGTTTTTTTTTTTTTAAAGTAAACTTATTTCAAGCCGTCAGGTGACATGCATTCTTTTTGTCTTTTTCTTTTTGTGGCATATACTTCCAATAAAAAATGAATCAAAATTGTGCTTGTTTCCCCAAGGAAGGCCAGCCTATTGTCTTTACCAGTGCTTGTTAGCTTGTGAGACTGGTAAAGACTGCATTTATTTATGTCTGAAGTAACTCTTAAAGTGGAGCTGATTTTCATTCTGCGAGGCAATGGATTTAGAGTGGCTTTACTGAAGAGCTAATGTGACCAGTTTCTTCATACTTTTCCCCTGTCGTCCCTGCAACTTGTTTGCCACTGGCAGCATAAATAGGGCTGGGCAATGATTCCGGTAACTCTCTGGCCTCCTGAAGGATTACCTTTTGAAGGCTGCCAGCAGTCCTCCAGCTGTAGGCTTCTTGTATCTAAAAAGGTGGGCATCTTGTTTATGGCAAAGGACCTCGCTCTCTAAGCCGGTCATTGATTGTTGATAGGACCCTCCTGCTTCCTCATGAATGCAAAGAGCATCTCTCTGCTGTGAGTGCAGAAAGGAATTGCACGTCAGCTCCGACTTGTCTGCTGTGGGCATGTGCTTATGCACTAGAGGATGTGAAGCTTGCCCTAGCTTCCTAATGGTTGTGTCTGTCTGTGATGGACGGGTAGATAGGACTTGTTCATGAAGTTGTGGTTCTAGGGGATTTAGCAAACCCAAGGAGATGATGGATGGAGCGCTGATACTTTTCAGACACTCACCCCGGTCACAGATATGGGTTGAATCCATCATCATTCTTTAGCTCACTTCGCCACCTCAGTTCCGACCCAGCTATATGCAAATCACTCTTGACCCTGTGCCTCATGGGAACAGTCCAACCCGCACTGCCAAGCCAGGTCTTCCCATAGGTAGACGTGAAAGAAAACAAAAAAAAGATCTTGGGGTGGGGTAAAGAAAGCTGGATCACTCAGGTAATCGAGTAAGGATGAAATAGTGCTAGCTGTTGGTGTGGTGGGTTATGTGACGGTGAAAAAGGAAAACGAGGTGAGTGCAGCATGAGCAATGCTGGCTGCTTCCCCATAGCACAGCGTGGCCATGTGAAGTACCCCACCTCGTCTGGTCACATTTCTTAGGCAAAATAATACATCAGGAAATGTCCTTCGATTAGTTTGTTAGTTTAGAAAGTAATGCTACGGAGATTAAAGTGAAATGCGAATAAAATGTTGGTTATATATATGTATTTTGTTTACTTTAGATCACGTAACTGTACCTTGTCTGATCCCATTTTATGCCTTCATAAAAGATCAGAAAATCTTGCTGTTCCTGCCTTGAGGCAAGCACCTCTTAAATATTATTCAGGATTCCATTTTTTCCTGACCGCCTTTAGCCATTGTGTAGCCTCTAACACTGCTAAAATGTCTGGACTCTTTTCATATGCTGTATCTAACTGACAGAGAATGTAACGTGGGAGGTCCCAATGCAGCCTCGCCAGCATGCAATATTTCACGCACCCATTCAACTCAGACAGAGTGAACATGTCAAGTTACAATTTGTTTGCAGGTACGTTCGACCAGAAAAGCTTGTTTTGTCAGTGTTCCCTTTTTTTTGTAAATTCATTATCCTCTGTGACAGTCATGACTAACCATGCCAATTAAGGATGGCGGATGCTTTGATGCCATGTGGGTGTTCTCCCCAGGCATTTCTAAAACCTCTGATCCTGGGTGATTGATCTCAGTGAAGTTTATCAGTGTGCCGGCTTCCTGTAATTTTCTCTTAGGCTCATTCAGTCTGATTCTTTTCTTCTTGCTCTAATCATCCTCTGCCTCAAAAAATAACTCTGTATATATATATATAGTTGACCCAATTAACAACTCATCTCAAAATAAATGACACGATGGTTGTGTTTTTAAGCAGTTAGTATATATAAATGTGTGTGTTTATTTAATATATATTACATATATATGTATATATTATATTTGCTGAAAAAAATTCTAGTCGGTGACAAACAAACCTTTTATTTTTTATTTTTAAACCCAAGAAATTCACACAAAAAACCAAAGGTTAAAGTAATGTTTGTCAGTGACAGCATTAACGTGTTGAATGAAAGAAACCACAGTAATTCACCAGTTGTAGTTATTGAAGCTAACTATAAATTGCACCCCAGCCAGGCACGGCTTATGACCTCACATGTGACTTCAATCTTGAAATGTATGATATCACGGATGACCTCATCCAAGCTTATTTTGTACATATTGCTCTTTAAACGTGTTTGCCGCTGCATTGGTGTTGGCCCTACAACTAACCCCCGACATCCAGCCAACCCCGTAAAGGCAGACAGTCCAGCCTGCGCAGGGGCCTTCGGACGTGCACGGGGGAGGCTTGAGACAGACCTTTGTCCAGGCCCTGTGACCAACCACCTCCAAAGCAGCCAACTCCACACTGCTCAAAGGCATCGGCCATACACAGCGGAGGGTTAGCTATATGGCCTAGCCCTAGGGACCCATCCCTTGGGGCCTCCTTTTTTTTCTGCAGAGTTTTATATAGCGCAAACTTGACCTGAATCAGGTATCAGAGCCCTTTACAAAGCACCAGTTACGTTACATGAGGACACACATTATTTTTGTTCGGCAGAGGGCGATTAGGTGATTTGCCCAGAATCACAGGATGTTCAGCGTCGTTGCCGAGACTAGAACCCAGTTCCCCAGATTTGAGGTTGACAGCCCTAGCCGTTAGGCCAACTACTCTCCTCTCTATTTAAATAAAGGGGAGGTGGGCTCAGCCTCCCTCTCCGAGCTTCTTTAGGCCCTGGGGATCCCATCACTCAGGGCCGTAGATACACGTTTAAAGGGGAGGGAGGTCACAGCGCACCTTTCCAGCATCTTGTAAGGCTGTGGCGAACCAATCTGTAAGAAAGTAGAATCTTTCTTGCATAGTTGCCCCACTTTTTTCCTGGTGTCCGTGTGTCTAGTCTGCGAACCAGGACTCCAGTTTTGGTGGTACTCCTAAATTTGGTTGATGAATACCTTTTACACACCAAAATCGTCATAATGGTGTGCCCCTGTAAGTCCCTGGTACGTCCCTGGTACATTTAACCCAGGGCACTTGTCCACCAGGGTTCTCCCAAGGGCTGCAGCATGTATCGTGCCACCCCTGGGAGCCCATACAAACTGTTATGCCACCCCTGGGAGCCCATGCAAACTGTGTCTGTGTGAAATGGTGCATGCACATTTCTCCACAGATATAAGGTTTACCTTCTATCCTGGTCACTGCACTTAAAACCTATAACGTCACCCCTTAGGGAGGCCCTTCGGTCCAAGGGCAGGGTGCATGGCTTTAAGTGTATGGGTACCCCTGCATGAGCAAACCCCACCTAGGACCAACTGATATATTAGTAGCGGAAATGCATAGCAATCCGGATGTTTCATGCTTAACTGGACCCATTAACTTAAACAAAGCCCTAACTCCCCATGGCCTTAACCAATCTAATATTTCTAAACAACTTAGCGCTATCTATTTCAATGCGTGCACTCAGTAGAGCTATGGAGCCTTTTAGATCTGGCAGCCCCGGACATCTGTTTTATCACTGAGACCTGGCTGCATGAACACGCATCCCCTGATTTGCACACCGCCTTTCCTCCTCAGTACAAGATAATCAGAATGGACAGGAGAGAGACAAGAGGAGGAGGTCTACCAATAGCCTTCATCGAGGACTTGAATATCACTACTTTTGAAAAGATGATCTCGGGCCACCTAGAATTATGTATCTTTAAGATAGATGGCCTATCCAGTGGTACCTGGAGAGGGGTCTTAATCTATTGACCCCCTGGACACAAAGGTGACTTCTCCAACAAATTATTAGAGACCATTGCGCCGCATGTATTGGCCTATGACAACTTTCTTTTAATTGGAGACTTCAACTATCATGCTGAGATTCTATCAAATTCAGACACTGACCAGCTGATCACAAACATGAATACTCTTGGACTCGTCCAGCTGGTCACTGGACCCACCCATAATGCAGGTCATACACTTGACCTTCTTTTTACTAATTTCCTAGGAATCACAGCCGAACCCCCAGTCCCACTACTATGGTCAGACCACTACCTACTAAAATTTGCTATCCCTAATAACATGACCAAAAACGACCATGAAAAACATTTTTGCCTAGACCATCCAGGCCAAGAAGTCAGTGTAAACCAAACTGCATATGACTTTGACAAAGCCATTTTGACTGCGCTGGACAAAATTGCCCCCCTTACCCAGGTTAAAATAAAGTCCAGGACCGCTCCCTGGTTTACAGACCAATTAAAGGCAACAAAGCTCTCGTGCCGAACCGTAGAGCAAAAATGGTGAAAAAGCAAAAACATTATAAAAAAAATCCTTCTCGGCTATATGACCCACATCAAATTGGCAAAAAAACAATTTCTTCTAAATCTGATAAATCGGGCAGAAAATTCCTGTAAGGGACTCTATCAAATCTTGAAAGAATTTACAATTCCCATCAATCAGCCATCGATCCCCAACCCTCAAGAATGGACTAACTCTCTTTCTTAATTCTTTGAAGATAAAATCACAGCTATCCATCACTCTTTCCCATCACAACACAATAACACCCACTCTGAAGATGTGCCTAGTATGTCTTCTGACCCCGTACATATTCTGGACGAATTTGTCACATGTGACATTAAGTCTGTCACTACTGTCATGCAGAAGATAAAATCAGGTTCTCCCACAGACCTAGTACCTCCAGAATTTCTCCCCACTATTGCATCATTATTGTTAGAAAGTTTAACAGGTCTATTTAATAAATCACTCAGACTGATTTTCCTAAAATGTGGAACGCAGCTAGGGTCAGACCCATCTTAAAAAAAAAAAACACAGCCAATCCAAAACTGCTCCTAAACTACCGTTCTATCTCTCTACTTCCCTACTTTGGGAAAATGTTGGAATCTCTTATAAACCAACAGCTCGTTGACCATCTCGAGAGCCATGGACTGCTCGATCCCTCACAGTCCGGTTTTAGGGCGGCACACAGCACAGAGAAAGCATTGGTCGAGGTAACAGACAAAATCAGGCTGGCCTTGGACAAACACCAGTCAGCCATGCTCGTCCTTCTCGACCTGTCCGCCGCCTTCAGCACCATCTCCCAGGGGATCTTAGAACATCGACTTTGGGAGATTGGTGTCGGAGGGAATGCTCAAGTGGTTCAAGAGATACCTAGCTGACCGAGTAACAACAGTCCAAATGGGTAATAACATCTCATGTGAGTTAGCGGTTGAGATGGGAGTGCCACAGGGCTCTATTTTGAGCCCGACCCTCTTTAACCTGTATTTGACGCTGGTGGCCAATATGATCATATCTTACGGTTTTGATGTCATATCTTACGCAGATGACACGCAGATTCTGATCACCAATGGCCCAGACCCCGCAGAAACAAAGCAGCATTTCAAAAAATGCATTTACCGTATCGACAGGTGGATGTGCTCCAATCAGCTCCAACTGAATTCAGGCAAGTCGGAGATCATGCTTTTTGGTAAGGCTCAAGAGCACTGGTCCCACGACTGGTGGCCACCTAACCATGGCCCTTGTCCAATATCCAAACCAACAGTACGAAATTAAGGTTTCTACATGGACAACCAATTGTCCATAAAAAGCCAGATTAACCACATCATCAGCACCTGTTTTGGAGTGATGCGCAGACTACGAAAGGTTTTCAAATGGATTTCTACTGAGGCCAGGAAACCATTAGTCCAGGGACTAATAATAAATCTAATTGACTATGGAAATGCTCTATTGTTCGCAACTAATGAAAACCTTTTGAACAGACTTCAAATCTTGCAGAACACTGCGGCTAGGCTGCTTCTTGACCTTCCGCCCAGATCTTCCTCAGCTCCTTGTCAAAATACCTACATTGGCTCCCGGTAAAAAAACGAATTCTCTTCAAGATCCTTTGTCTGACACACAAGCATATGTATGGAAAAGGCCTGAGATACTGGTCCAAAAAAGTATGTTGGTACCAGCCTTGTAGGGTGCTTAGATCCAGTAACAAATCATTGCTTACCCCTCTCAGAATTCGCACTGCCAGAAAAGGAGGCAGGTCTTTACCCTTTTTCGCCCCAACATCATGGAACAAAATTCCTTCACACCTACGTACTATCTCTGATCATAACTGCTTTTGTAAGAAGCTGAAGTCATGGCTATTTGACAATTAAGCTAGCATCACTATCCGAGCCATCTGCAAGCGCCATGCGACTTACGAGTGATGTGTGCGCTATACAAATGTCCCTGATTTGATTTGAGCAGAGGCATCCCTACTTACCCTGGACTCCATTCTCTGGGCTCTACGACCTTCTCACCGATGCAAAACCAGACATACTATTCATAACCGAATCATGGTTGGGAGAAGATATGGCTCCAGTCCTGCATGAAGCCATTTCTCTAGGCTATCAAATATTCACCCAAAATCGTATAGCCAAAAAAGGAGGTGGTCTAGCTGTTGTATTCAGGCAAACAATACATATCACTAAAATTGACAACATCTCCATAAAGAATTGTGAGGCTCTTCTAACAAGATGTAATCCTACACCGTCTTCCTCCTGTAACTTCCTGCTCCTTTACAGACCTCCACCTAGCAAGGCAACATTCCCAGACTCACTTCTAAACACAGTTTCAAACCTGATAACAATACACTCCAACCTATGCGTTCTGGGTGACCTTAACATTTGGTTTGTTAAACCCAATATGACCAATCCAAAAACTATAATCACCGGCCTAGACGCTTCGAACCTGCATCAGATTTGCCACAATCCGACACACACCGCTGGACATATCCTAGATGTAATTTTTGCTAATACTGAACGAGTTACCTTTCAAACTATAACTCCAGTCACATGGTCAGACCACCACTTGCTTGCCTTCCAACATAAAACAACGCTAAGCAACTCACCTAAAACTACCTTACATCCATCTACCTATCGGCCGTGGAACAAACTCAATATGGATCACTTGTAAACACAACTAACATCCAGGACAAATCTGGAAACCATAAATTCTGTACAAAATCTATATGAGTGGCTACAGGAAGCTTTTGACATCCTGATACCACTCAAAACCACACAACAGAACAAAAGAAAAAAAGCGCCTTGGAGAAACATAGCAATAAAAGACATAAAACAACGAATTAGGAAGCTGCAACATACCTGACACAAAACATACGCCAAACAAGACAAACTTCACCTACAGAAAATTAACAGATTATACAAGTCTGCTATCAAAAACGCTAAGAAAAGGTACTATCCAGACAGAATTCAAAATGCTAATTGTGCAAATAAAGAATTCTATAAAATACTCAATGAATTTCGCAAGCCAAGTTGCCTAGAAGGAACTCATCCTGTTACTCAAGATTTCACAGACAAAGTGGCAAATCATTACACGAACAAAGCAGACACGTTGGAATCGTACTTAAAACAGAAACAAAGCGCCAGCCCTAACCCTTGTACAAAACAACAATCCAAGAATGCTCTAATCAAGCCTCTCCGTTCCTTCCAACACATCTCACACAATGAATTTATGGACCTGGTCAAAGGAAGCAGGCCTGCCGGCAGACCTTCTGACCCCTGTCCGCCAGAAACTTTCAAGACAATTCTTTCATCAACCTCTGCTGCCACTCCAGTAAGAAGAATCACCAATGATTCCTTAACTACTGGAATATTTCCAGAAGAACTCAAAAAGTCATACATATGCCCATTACTGAAGAAAACAAACTTGGACCCACTGAACCCTGAAAACTACAGACCCATTGACCATTCCTGGGCAAACTGATAGAAAGAGCAGCGTTTGCCCAGATCTCACAATTCATTGAAGAGAATGAAATACTTTTAGACTTCCAAACAGGATTCCGTCTGGGAAGAGGCACAGAATCTGCCCTCCTTGCCATCTGGGATGACCTTAAAAAAAACAGTTGACCGCGAAGGGGTTGCTGCGCTACTCCTCTTGGACCTCTCAGCTACCTTTGACACGGTTGACCATGACACTCTGAAACAAATACTCTATGAAGCCGGCATAGAGGGAACTGCTCTAGACTGGATCGCGTCCTACCTTCGAAACAGAACCAATGTCATCCATACCCCACCTTTCTCGTCCAAACCGTACTCCACAAAAGCAGGGGTCCTTCAAGGTTCTATTATCTCGCCCATGCTTTTCAACACCTACATGAAGTCATTACCAGTACTGATCAATAGATTGCACCTTACGTGCTATAACTATGCTGATGACAAACACATACTCCTTCAACTGGAATGCCCCATAGACATTGGAAAATCACCAATTTTCAGCTGTCTCAGAGCCGTGGATTAGTGGATGACCTGGAGTCATCTCCAATAGAGTGCTTCAAAAACTGAAATACTCACGTGTGGCAATTGGAAACATTACAACCCGCTTGCCGCATGGCCTGATGAACTGGGATCACTGCCTAAAGTATCGAAGGAAGTAAGAAACCTCGGAATGACCATGGACTCCAAGCTGTCGATGAATATCCAAGTGGATAAACTAGCAAGATCAAGCTTTGCTACTTTAGAAACGCTCCGACGAATTTTCTCTCATTTGGGATTTCCACACAAGGTCCAAGCTACCATCTCCCTTGTTCTGTGTAAACTCGATTACGCCAATAGCCTCTACCACGGATCACCTTTTACGACCATGAAAAGACTACAACGGATTTAGAACTCTACTGCCAGTCTACTCTTGCATATCAAACCGCGAGACCACATCTCCCCTGCCTTGAAAGCCCTGCATTGGTTACCGGTTGCCAGAAGATCCACGTTCAAGCTGCTTTGTATCACCCACAAAGCAATACATGGAATGGGACCACTCTTCATCAGGAATAAAATCTCCAAACACATTCAACAAAGGAACCTCTGCTCTAAAGGAGCATCTTGTCTCAAAATCCCACTATACAAGAAAAAAAACATGGCTGGCACATCCTTCTCTGTTCAAGCAGCCAAACTATGGTACTCTTTACCTCCCAACATAAGGTCCACCGACAACCACCTTATCTTCAGAAAACTATAAAAGATTTGGCTCTTCCCCACATCAGCACCATTCGCAAACAAAATTTACAGCATATCCCTCTGTATACAAGCATTTTTCTCACTATAGATATGTACCTATCTTTGTGTATTACTTTGTATAAACATGAAAAATAATGCAAGCCAAAGCTGCTGCCGACCCCAGACACTGTTCTGCCCTCCTGCTGGTGAGCCTAACTCAGGTAGTGGAAGGCAGAACAAAGGATTTCCTGTAGAGGAGAGGTGTAACCACCTCTCCTTTAAAAATAGGTGTCTCTGTTCTAGGGAGGCAGTGCGTCCAAGCGTCTCCAGACTGCTACGAAGGGCACATTTGGTGCCCTCCTTGCATAAACCGATTTACTCGAATTCAGGAACCCTTTGCTCAGTGACGGCCACTACCTAACGGGTTTGGCAGGGTGGGGGGAGTAAATGAAGAAAAATGGCCACTGCCTCTTGGTCCTCTTCGGCGCTTCGGTCGACTCCAGGAGAAGGAACCAGGGAGCACTTGCTCCCAAACTCCTGTGGTAAATAAAAAACTAGTTATTTACGCCGGTCGGAATTTCTATAATTACCCAAGAGAATGGTAATGCATAAAATGAAGAGCAGAGTCCGTGGTCTTCGAGTTGAAAGGGTTTTATTCCAGAACTCGAGTTAAGGGAGAGCTCCTTCACCAAGCGGGTTCAGGAGTAGTCTACTTTGCTTGAAACATATCAGCACTTTTATACAATAAGAGTACAATCAGAAAGAAGGCGTTTCCCTTAGACTTGATTCAATCATTTCATGATGTAGTCATACAGAAGACATAGCATACTTGTTCTTGTTTAAAGAATAACCTGAATAGCATTTACACATGGACAAACATATTGCATCGAGGTGATTGAGGTAACAAGTTACAGAGTTGCTAGTATCTGAGGACAGAGAATCGAGGCATTGTCACAGGGTCATTTCTGTCAGAAAGGTAAAGAGGACGAGGCATTGTGCGTTCTTTACTTCGTACACAAGGGCGGTGATGTCTCACAATGGTATGTGTGTGCAGCGGGGAAAAGGAAGAATGGGCTGTAGTAAACTATTCTTCTTCGTGGCTGTCTCGTGTGCTTGATTAGGTTTTTCCTTGGTTGTTAACCCAACCCGTGGCTGTCCTCGCAAACTAGGAAATCATTGATGAGCGAGAGCTGCTCGTTCGGTGACAGAGTTAGGGGGGGGGGGGGTTCCGAGTCAACCATCCGACTGACTCCGTTCTTGTCTAAAGGAAAATATCGAACGGGACGGAAACCCGTAGGATACATGGTAGCTGGTCATTATTCTTTGCATGTGTCAGTTTTATGAGAAAGAGAGCAGGCAAGAGGGGGGTACAACGGGATTTGTGCTTGAAGTAGGAGAATTGGCTTGCCTGGTCGATGTCAGGGTGGATAGGGTGCATGATGGGACACCAGGCGAAAAAGGGAGTTTTTTTAGTCAAATTTCACATTCCCTTCTTGTCCCATAAAAACCCTATTACAGAAATTCTTAATCAATTTCTATATTCATCAGGTCGTATACTTGCTCCTGTAACATGATCATTTCATTTTTCTTTCCTCTATTTCGTGGACGAGGAGTACAGGAAGTAGCACACAGTCCACAAAGGGCGGGGCACACTGGACACAGAGGCAACAGGTGAGGATAGTGGCGAAAACGAGTCCCAGGACTGTTAGTGCCTTCCACCCCCAGGTGGACAGGAGATCCCATAACCAGCCGGTCAGGGACCATGTGCCGGTGTCCATATCAAATTTGTCGGATAGAATATGAAGGCGGGAGATAGCAGAATAAACTGATGGGGCGTTGTCTGGAATAAATACACAACAACTGGACCCTATTACCTTACACACACACCGCCACGGTCGGCTAACAGGACATCTAAAACTATACGGTGCTGCAGTGTCATGAGCCTGTCTGCAGCTACCTCAGCTGTAATGTTATTTAAGGCGCCAGTTGTTTTGTCTATGGCGGCCTGAACTACACGGGTTAGTTGCCGGATGTGGCGACTATTTGCCATAGGTCCCCAGAAAGGGAGAAAACCTTTAAAAAAGTCTCCTACTTCTTGTCCTGCAGTATATTCTGCATCTATGACCCCCCTTCGTTGTCTTCTAACTTGGGTCAGAGGGTCAATCAGGTGGTAATTGGCGGGGGCTGTGTAAGTCGTTGGTAATAGGAATGCGATGTAGCACTTTCCAGACCAGCCTTGGGGCAACCAGGTGCGCGCATGGGGTCCACAAATGAAATAGGTGTTTGGGGCAGTTACCATGGTCGGACAATCGGGAGCGGGCAGTGTGTATGTCCTGTCACACTCGCTGTTTCCCATTACTTCTCCTTTTCCCTTCCCCCTTATGCAAAACCGGCCGTTTTGCGGTACTACCCAACCCCCTTGATCTGTCCGTCTTTGATCGACGGAAAACATTTCCCTGAAGGAAGCAATGTCATGGAACTGAGAGTAACTGATATTTTCGTGATCTTCGGCCCTCCCCCAGGTAACAGTGAGATCCACCATTTTAGAAACAGCCTTCACTATTTTGGTCTTTACCTCGTTCCAATTACTCTCGTTTTTCAATTTGGTCGGGGGAATGTTTCTGACTGAGGCAGAGAATATCATGGCTAATAAAACGATGAGGAAGGTGCACAGCACTGGTAATACCAATCTTGTAAGTGAGTATTTACTCAGGATGGGTGCTCTCAGGGGCGGTGTTGCCGTCAAACACCATACGATAATAGATGAGAAAGTGTAAGCACACAGGTTGCGATTACATCCCCCGGAAGAGGCACTCCAGAATGTTCATAACAATGATTCAAAAAGTTAATTTGTAAAGGGTTTATTCAACATTGTACCCCTGTTTATAAGGCAAAGTGCGATGGTTCATATATTATCGCCATATCATTGAATGCAAACAAAAGGACACTCCAATGCATTTCGGGCTTCACGCCCTTTATCAAGGAGAGGCTGGAGAGAAAAGAAGAGAAAAGCCCGGGTCAGGGGGGAGTATATGGCGGATTGAGGCCATTAAAACAACAAGTGGGTGAGTATGGTGAAGCATGCCATAGGAGTGTGGGAAGGCTACTCCGTGTGACTTCATAGTAGTGCAGGTCGGATATTTATACACGAAAAGGTAGTGCAACGAAAACATGCTCAGAAGTAAATACAAAACAAGGTAAGATGCCGAGACAGTGCAACCAAATGAATAAGGAAGTGTAAAGAATTGAGTGTTTTAAACACGCGATGCCAAGCATTAAAGCGCTTCCTTAGATGTGAAGCGTGAACGTGCAGGAAACATGCCGTTTAAAAATGCAAATGCGTTACGCGGTAATATCGGGTCCAGGAGGTGGACTACCCAGTGCGTGACTATAATAGCACGAGTGAGCTAAACGAAAAATAGTACATTGTGAGGAACTTACTCAAAACGGCGCCGTGGCGGTCACAGACGGAAGGCTTGGCAATCAGTGAAACGGCCGGTGTGAGCCCGGAGATAACTAGTGTAACATAGACGGACTAGGAAAGAAAGTAAACCAGTGGGGGCCATGATGGGACAGGAAAGTATGATAGAAAACATAAAAGAGGGGTTGTGTTGATACAACAAGCAAGTGTGAAATAAACAGGAATATTAAAGGAAAATAAACAGTTTTTACACATGAAAAAACATATGATGGAGCATTAATGATTAGAATAGAAAAGGAGTAAAGAGCAATGCATAAGGCTAAAGGTAACAGCTATATTCTACTCGGTCGTTAAGTCCGTATGGCTTAAGTGTTTGTAAACGAAAGGTCCATTCTAGTTCTTTCTGCAAAAGTAATTTGCGATTGTCTACCCCTTCTCTACGGGTGACACATTCCAAAACAGTGAATTGCAGCTGTGCGATGGTATGATGAGATTCCTGGAAATGCATGGCAACGTTGGATTTTACCTGTTTGGTGCGGATATTAGATTTGTGTCCGTTAATGCGAACTTTAATCTTTCTTTCGATTTTTCCGACATAGAGTTTTCCGCATGGACACTTCAGTGCATAGATAAGGTTCATGCTGTCACAAGTGGCATTGACACAAAGTTTGATAGCGTTGCCTTTCATGGGGTGTGTTATTTGGTTGCCTCTGATAATGCAATTGCAATTGTTGCAATTTAAGCATGGTTGTGTTCCCTTATATTTTAGTGGGGTCAAAGCTTCTGTAGACAAGATTTCTTTAATGTTTTTCCCCCTTGTATGTGCGAATAAAGGAAGATCGTTAAAAATATTCCGAAAGTCTGGTTCAATTCGCAAAATAGACCAATGGTTCAATATAATTCTTTTGAACTGTTGGGTTGCCGAGGAAAATTTAGAAACAAGGACCATGCGTTGCGATGGTGGTTTAACGGTTTGAGTTAGGCTTTGTTGTCTGGTGATGTTAGTCAAGCGTGTTTCAGCAGTTTTGAGTACTTCAGTAGGATAACCTCTGTCTATGAAGCGTTGATGCATCTCTTTGATGCGGTAGTTGTAAGTGTCCTGTTCAGATACAATCCTTTTTATGCGCAGCATTTGTGAATAGGGTAAATGTTTTTTCAGGGACCCTTGGTGAAAACTTTGGAAATGCAACGTGTTGTTGCGATCCGTAGCTTTGCGATGTAAATCGGTGATGATCTTGTTGTCTTGAATTTTCACCTGCACATCGAGGAAAGATATTTCTGATTGGCTTGTCTGCCATGTAAGTTGGATGCGTGGATCCTTAGAGTTGAGATCCGTTAGGGCTGCAATCAGTTGGTCGTGTGTGTTGTTCCAGAGGAAAAAAAGGTCGTCTATGTACCTTACGTACATTTTGATGTTTTGGTAGAGTCCGGGATTGTCACAAATGTAGGTTTTTTCGAATTGTTCCATATATATATTGGCGTAGGAGGGAGCCGCACAATTGCCCATCGCCATTCCCGTAAGCTGAAGATACCATTTGTCATTTTCCTGAAAGTAGCTATGGTATAATGTATAAATCATAAGTTCCATGAGAAATGTCTGCATTTTGGGATCAATCTCACTTTGGAGTAACGCTTGCTCAACTGCTTCAATACCTCCTTATCTCCGGGCTCACACCGGCCGTTTCACTGATTGCCAAGCCTTCCGTCTGTGACCGCCACGGCGCCGTTTTGAGTAAGTTCCTCACAATGTACTATTTTTCGTTTAGCTCACTCGTGCTATTATAGTCACGCACTGGGTAGTCCACCTCCTGGACCCGATATTACCGCGTAACGCATTTGCATTTTTAAACGGCATGTTTCCTGCACGTTCAGGCTTCACATCTAAGGAAGCGCTTTAATGCTTGGCATCGCGTGTTTAAAACACTCAATTCTTTACACTTCCTTATTCATTTGGTTGCACTGTCTCGGCATCTTACCTTGTTTTGTATTTACTTCTGAGCATGTTTTCGTTGCACTACCTTTTCGTGTATAAATATCCGACCTGCACTACTATGAAGTCACACGGAGTAGCCTTCCCACACTCCTATGGCATGCTTCACCATACTCACCCACTTGTTGTTTTAATGGCCTCAATCCGCCATATACTCCCCCCTGACCCGGGCTTTTCTCTTCTTTTCTCTCCAGCCTCTCCTTGATAAAGGGCGTGAAGCCCGAAATGCATTGGAGTGTCCTTTTGTTTGCATTGGTACCTCCTTGGTATTGAAGCAGTTGAGCAAGCGTTACTCCAAAGTGAGATTGATCCCAAAATGCAGACATTTCTCATGGAACTTATGATTTATACATTATACCATAGCTACTTTCAGGAAAATGACAAATGGTATCTTCAGCTTACGGGAATGGCGATGGGCAATTGTGCGGCTCCCTCCTACGCCAAGATATATATATGGAACAATTCGAAAAAACCTACATTTATGACAATCCCGGACTCTACCAAAACATCAAAATGTACGTAAGGTACATAGACGACCTTTTTTTCCTCTGGAACAACACACACGACCAACTGATTGCAGCCCTAACGGATCTCAACTCTAAGGATCCACGCATCCAACTTACATGGCAGACAAGCCAATCAGAAATATCTTTCCTCGATGTGCAGGTGAAAATTCAAGACAACAAGATCATCACCGATTTACATCGCAAAGCTACGGATCGCAACAACACGTTGCATTTCCAAAGTTTTCACCAAGGGTCCCTGAAAAAACATTTACCCTATTCACAAATGCTGCGCATAAAAAGGATTGTATCTGAACAGGACACTTACAACTACCGCATCAAAGAGATGCATCAACGCTTCATAGACAGAGGTTATCCTACTGAAGTACTCAAAACTGCTGAAACACGCTTGACTAACATCACCAGACAACAAAGCCTAACTCAAACCGTTAAACCACCATCGCAACGCATGGTCCTTGTTTCTAAATTTTCCTCGGCAACCCAACAGTTCAAAAGAATTATATTGAACCATTGGTCTATTTTGCGAATTGAACCAGACTTTCGGAATATTTTTAACGATCTTCCTTTATTCGCACATACAAGGGGGAAAAACATTAAAGAAATCTTGTCTACAGAAGCTTTGACCCCACTAAAATATAAGGGAACACAACCATGCTTAAATTGCAACAATTGCAATTGCATTATCAGAGGCAACCAAATAACACACCCCATGAAAGGCAACGCTATCAAACTTTGTGTCAATGCCACTTGTGACAGCATGAACCTGATCTATGCACTGAAGTGTCCATGCGGAAAACTCTATGTCGGAAAAACCGAAAGAAAGATTAAAGTTCGCATTAACGAACACAAATCTAATATCCGCACCAAACAGGTAAAATCCAACGTTGCCATGCATTTCCTGGAATCTCATCATACCATCGCACAGCTGCAATTCACTGTTTTGGAATGTGTCACCCGTAGAGAAGGGGTAGACAATCGCAAATTACTTTTGCAGAAAGAACTAGAATGGACCTTTCGTTTACAAACACTTAAGCCATACGGACTTAACGACCGAGTAGAATATAGCTGTTACCTTTAGCCTTATGCATTGCTCTTTACTCCTTTTCTATTCTAATCATTAATGCTCCATCATATGTTTTTTCATGTGTAAAAACTGTTTATTTTCCTTTAATATTCCTGTTTATTTCACACTTGCTTGTTGTATCAACACAACCCCTCTTTTATGTTTTCTATCATACTTTCCTGTCCCATCATGGCCCCCACTGGTTTACTTTCTTTCCTAGTCCGTCTTCTATGTTACACTAGTTATCTCCGGGCTCACACCGGCCGTTTCACTGATTGCCAAGCCTTCCGTCTGTGACCGCCACGGCGCCGTTTTGAGTAAGTTCCTCACAATGTACTATTTTTCGTTTAGCTCACTCGTGCTATTATAGTCACGCACTGGGTAGTCCACCTCCTGGACCCGATATTACCGCGTAACGCATTTGCATTTTTAAACGGCATGTTTCCTGCACGTTCACGCTTCACATCTAAGGAAGCGCTTTAATGCTTGGCATCGCGTGTTTAAAACACTCAATTCTTTACACTTCCTTATTCATTTGGTTGCACTGTCTCGGCATCTTACCTTGTTTTGTATTTACTTCTGAGCATGTTTTCGTTGCACTACCTTTTCGTGTATAAATATCCGACCTGCACTACTATGAAGTCACACGGAGTAGCCTTCCCACACTCCTATGGCATGCTTCACCATACTCACCCACTTGTTGTTTTAATGGCCTCAATCCGCCATATACTCCCCCCTGACCCGGGCTTTTCTCTTCTTTTCTCTCCAGCCTCTCCTTGATAAAGGGCGTGAAGCCCGAAATGCATTGGAGTGTCCTTTTGTTTGCATTCAATGATATGGCGATAATATCATATGAACCATCGAACTTTGCCTTATAAACAGGGGTACAATGTTGAATAAACCCTTTACAAATTAACTTTTTGAATCATTGTTATGAACATTCTGGAGTGCCTCTTCCGGGGGATGTAATCGCAACCTGTGTGCTTACACTTTCTCATCTAATATCATGGCTAAGGCATAGGCGGATCCTGAATAACCAAACGGGAGGGAGAAAAAAGGCATTCCCTTATGTACGGAATGTGGCATCAAGCCACAAACCCAACAGTTTGTCTTGTTGACTATGAGCTGGTGTTTATGGAGGGTGGAAATGAATGTATTATTTATAAATTCCTTTCTTCTGTCCTCGAAGTGTGGGGGAAGATCAACATAGGAATGCATAGTAGTATTCTGTACAAACATGGAAGAATGTGGAGGGAAAACTGTACATAAGATCCATCCCAGGCAGGCTGCTACACAGCAAACAAGTAACATTGTAAACAGAAAGATCGAGAACCTGCTATACAGTAATTTTAAATAATTAGTCTTTTTCCATTGACGCACTGCGTCATTTCTCCTCATAATGTCTATGGATTTGATATCAAGATGTCTCTGGACACGAGATCAAAACGTCTCCCATCAGCCGCTTCACCAAGAGCTTGTTCCTGGGCTTAATTAGCCACTGGTGCGTTATGATCAGGTGCAATGTCTTTAGTCTGTTTTTGGTGAGATCGCAGCCGCGATCGGTATTCCTGTTGAGGACTGAGTTCTGGAATTGGTGAAATTATATCCGGGGCGTTTGTAGCTGTTGAACAAGGCGCAGTGTCTATGGGTGTAGGTCCAAAAAATTTCCGACAGTGGCTAGCGTGGAGCCATCCTTTGCGTCCTTCTACTTTAACAGCTGTCCTCGTGGTCAGGAGGACCAGCTTAGGAGCTGTCCATCTCTTCTCCAGGGGGCTGGTACGATTGAAATTCCGCACCAAAATCCAGTCGCCGGGCCTGATGGTGTGTTCTCCAGGCGTGGTGTGGTCTGGAAATGATGCTGTAACCTGTGAACGACAAGATTGGAGTGCAGACATCAAGGAAGCCAGGTAATCTGTCAACATATTAGAATCAATGTCAGTCAGTTTTCTAGGAGAAGGGACACCCCAGATGTTAGGAGGTCTCCCGAATGTTATTTCGAAAGGGGACAGTCCCGTCCGGGAATGTGCCACCATTCGCATATAAAAGAGAGCGACCGGGAGGGCAGTGACCCAGTCTATCCCTTTTTCTGCACATACTTTGGCTAGTTTTGTTTTCAAGGTCTGGTTGTGCCTTTCTACCAAGCCAGCTGCTTGAGGGTGTCGGACACGATGGAATCTCCAGGAATATCCCAATAAAAGAGAAACAGCCTCCATTAATTTGGAGGAGAAAGGCTGTCCATTGTCGGAATAAATGACCCTTGGTAACCCATATCTGGGGAAGAATTCTCTCACTAATTGCTTAGCGGTTGTCTGGGCACCATAGTCTGGGACGGGGTATGCTTCAGTCCATCGTGTCGGTGTACACACTACCACTAGCACATATTTGTACCCTCTGCATCTGTCCATCTGGATATAATCCATTTGGAGGACTTCGAAAGGATGATCAGGAGGCTGGAATCCACCTTGTTTTACTGGTACACCTTTACCAGGATTAAATTGGCAACATATCATGCAAGTTTTTACTTTTTGTTTGGCTGCAGCTCTCAGATGTTTGTTAAACCAGATATTCCGTAAACTATCCAGCATACCTTTCTCGCCTAGGTGGGCGGGGCTATGGACTGTGTCAATTATGACTTGTACCATGGAATCAGGGAGAAACCACACTGTTCGGTCTTTGGTCATCCAACCCTGATCAGTCTGGACCCCTCCTTGTTCAGTCCATTTCTTTATATCATCTGTGGTGGCATGTGTCTGTATGTCTAGCACATCTTCCAAGGGGTCTCTCACTATCATAGTGACAGTCTGTGTTGGTACCTGAGAGTCTGATGTGTTCGCTGGACTCTGGGCTTTCTGTTTAGCAGTCCGGTTCGCTAAGTCATTTCCTTTGGATATGGTGTCTGTAGCTTTGGTATGTGCTTTGCATTTCAGAATAGCTATGGCTGTAGGTAGGTGTATGGCATCTAGTAGGGCTTGAATCAGGGGACCATGTTGTATCTTGGCCCCATGTGAGGTAAGGAAACCTCTTTCCTGCCACAACACTCCAAAATTGTGAACTACACTGAATGCGTATTGGGAATCGGTATAGATGTTCACTTTCAATTGTTTTGCCCATATGCAGGCCTGTGTCAGAGCGATGAGCTCTGCTGCTTGGGCTGACAGAATGTCAATTCTTTGAGTCTCTTTAACTTTACAGTCCGTTGTTACTGCATAGGCTGCCACTAACTCTCCAGCACTTGTCCTCATGCACGACCCATCCACATAGAGTGTTACATCAGGATCTGGGAGTGCAACATCTGTTAGGTCTTGTCTTGGTTTTGTCACTACGTCGATCATTTCCACACAGTCATGTTGTGTCGTGTCATCTGAGCTTGAGGGCAAAAGGGTAGCAGGATTCAATACGTTGCATCGTCTGATCTCTGTGTGGCTGAAAGAGCGTTAGTTCGTATCCTGTCAGTCTTGCTACAGTCAGGTGTTGGGTCTGTGTTCTGTTCAGAAGGACTTCCACAGCGTGTGGTACTTGTACTATCAGGGGATGTCCTAACACTATTGAATCACTTTGTCTTATGGCCAGGGCTGTAGCCGCAACAGATTTCAGACATGCAGGCAAAGCTTGTGCTACGGGGTCCAATGTGCTAGAAAAATAAGCACAGGGTCTGTTTCTTCCTGCTTGGTCTTGTGTGAGGACGGATAGTGCTGTTCCGTCACGTTCTGTCACAAACAGGGTAAAAGGCTTGCTATAGTTCGGGGTGGCCAGAACTGGTGCTTGACACAGAGCTAGTTTCAGAGCTTCAAATGCTTGGGAGTGTTCCGATGTCCAAGGGAGAGTTGTATGAGTGGCTGCTTCCACTGTGGTTAACTGTATGAGTGGCTTGACTATGTGGGCATACTGAGGGATCCATTGTCTGCAATATGAAGTGAGACCAATGAATGCGCGAACTTCTTTCTGTGACTTTGGCTGTGAAATTGTCGAAATCAGTTGGATTTGTTCTTGTGTTAGTTGCCTACCCTCTTTCGACAGCAAATGTCCTAAGTAAGCTACTTGCTGTGCGCAGAACTGTAATTTTGAGGGAGACACCTTGTGACCTTTGTCTGTCAGGAAATGTAGGACTGTGAGAGATGCTTTTTCACATTCTGGTTCTGTCCTTGCTGTGATGAGGATGTCATCTACATACAGTATCAACGCTGTGTTGGCAGGCATATTGATACTGTCAAGTTGTCTTTTTAGTGCTTGGCTGTAGATGCTTGGACTTTCTGTATAGCCTTGGGGAGCTCTAGTGAACCTGAAGCTTCGTCCTTTTAAACTGAATCCGAAAAGATATTGACTGTCGGGATGTATAGGAATGCTGCAAAAACGCATTCTTCAAGTCGATGACTGTGAAAAATGCAGCTTCGGGATCTATGGCAGTCAATAGTGAAGAAATATCTGGGACCACCGGATATTGTGGGATCACACATTTGTTCAGTTCTCGGAGATCAACCACCAGTCGGTAGACTGGGGGTGCCTGAGGGTCAGTCCTTTTGAGGACCGGAAGAACTGGAGAATTGCAAACATTTGAATCAGTCTCGATCACCACACCATGCTCTATGAGTTCTTGGATTATTTTTAGTAAGGCTTGTTCAGCCTCGGGTGGAATCTTATATTGTCGTATACGGGGTAGGACTACACCCTCCTTGAGTGTGACTTGATGTGGGGTGATGTCCATGTAACCGACATCAGTCGAGCTTTTTGCCCACAAATGTTGTGGGATGTCTTTTAGTCTGGGGTCGAATTCTTTGACTGTGAAATGTCCTTTGAAATCTCGTAGGAACAATTTTACTCCTTCCGGTGAACAGCATATCACTGCTCCTAGTTCTTTGAGTGTCTTGATTCCTAGTAAATTCTCTGGGCACGTTTCTGTAAGGACCAGGTCAGTAGTGCGTGTCAGAGGACCCACTCCTAAAGAGACTTGTTCGGATACTTTGTTTATGATCGGTTTTCCTGAAAAGCCCTTAGATATATTATGTGAGCCAGAGAGAGGAACCTTTGGGACTTCCTTATGACTTATGGTAGTCCTACTTGCCCCCGTGTCGATGAGGAATTTTCTGTCTTGTCCCAGTAAGTGAGCTTGTACATATGGACCTTTCTGATCTACTGGAACTGGGATAAGGGGCAAGTCACTTTCTCTCTCAAGGCTGTCTCATACATATGGCTCAAAATCGGGGTAATCTGACTGTACGCTCTGGTACATCTGCGTGGCAGCAGCAGGCGTCTGAACCTGTGGCGGCGCAATGGTTTGGGGCTGCTGAGTGTTACCTGTTCTAGGGGTGTGTGGGCGTTCTTTCGTCTTTCCTGTCGCTATGTTATGTTTCAGAACTGGACATTCCCTCACAAAATGGCCCTGCTGCTTGCAGTAGTTGCAAGTACCTTTATTGGCCCCCACATTACCTTTGGGGCCCGTATTTACTGGTGCCATCTGTGCAACCAGTACTTTCATTTTTGTGTCTTTTACTCTTTTCTTTTCCTGTTCCTGTTCCTCCCTTATTCTGTTGTGGTGGTACTGTAACATTTGTGAAGGACTATTTGCTTGCCAGGTACTCTCAATTTTCAACACTCTATTTCTGATGGGGGGTAAGGCGTTGTCCACCAATTTGGACACAAAAAGATGAGGATATGCCTCGCTGCTATGTGCGAGTCCACTATTTATAGAGAAACATTTCTCCTGCGCCTAGACACCTCAGGGTAGTAGCTGCGCATTAAAAATTCCATAAATAAATAAATCTGATGTAGTAATCACCCGTATCCTCGTCTGGCTTTTGTTTACAGGCAGAAATGGCATCCCAATCTTCCTTTTTCGTTGTCAATAACAGAGGCAGGACCTGTATGAGGAGACTGGGCAGTTCTCTTTTTCACTCACCTAGACCTTCACCTGGTTTTCTGTCTGCCTCTTCTTGTTCTAGGGCAGTCCACGTGATCTTTTTACCACCCACCTCCCAATCCTTTTCTTTCAATTTTTAAAATATGCCTGTAGGTAGAATTACTTTAAGGAGTATTATTATATCTGGATATGTAAAACTACCCATTTGGAGGATATCTTTCAACTCTCTATGGAATCCTCCGGGATCTTTTTCGTGGGAGGGCACCATCTTTTTCATTTCCAATATCTCTAATTTGGTGAGGGGAGTATATACATGTATTCGTTGCAGTGTACCATCTGGCTGGGCTATGGGGTGGACTTCTCGTAAGGGATATTGGCCTATACTGTAAGGTTCATGATCTGATGAAGCTAAGATAAGTTGTAGGAAACGGAGGCGCAGGTCCAGAATGGTGTTGATCAATTCCGGTCCCCGAGACCTCCATCTATCTGTCACTACTTCCTGTAACAATTTGTATAGCTTGTCTGGTCGGTGGGAGTTATTCTCGTATAAGGTAGCCAGGTGTTGGACCATATAAATACCTGCTAGTCATTGTTCTGCTCGGGGACGAGCCAAAAACAATTGCGCTACTATATCTGGGCCATATACCCGGTGCTGTGATATCCAATTGGTGGCAGACCGGGCCAATTCTTTTTCTTGTTGGGTAAGGGGAGGCTCATTGTCCATCCATTCATCTAGGGCTCTTTCCGTGGACTGAAAAAGATCTTCCAAAGAAGGATCTAACCTTTTAATTTTCTGGGACACTCGCGGGGTTCGCCACTTGGGGCCAGGACAATGTCGCGCTACACCCAGGAAGTTCATTCTATCTAGTGTCGGACCCTCATCTTCCTCTGAGTCGTCCTCCTGTGTGACTTTCTCAGAGTGAATAGTGACAATTTTCTTAATCAGTCTTTTAGTTATTTTGTCGATCTGATGTCCCAGATCATGTGTTCCTCTGTGTATCTGATCACTAAGGTCTATTAACTCAGAGTCTACGCTTCCATTACCCGGGTCTAGTTCCCGGATCAGACAATTTATGATGAACCGCAGGAGCAGTCCTCTGATGGGAATTTTTCTGTTTTTCATGACCTGGACCAGAGTATCCGGACCTTCACCTGTCCGTATGAATTCGTAAACTCTATCCAAATGCTTCTTTATATCAGGGACCTTCTGGAGTTGACCCACGGCTAGTCTTAATCTCTCTGATATCGTGGTCATTGGGCCACTACCGGGTTCGGGGTCGTAAGGACACTCAAGAGGCGGGACATCGTCTTTATCCTCAGCCCCGTTCCCGGACACTCCTAAATCAAAGGTAGAACCACCGGCTACTAGTTCAGGAGCACGTGTAGACGGGCTTGTTCTAGGCATGTTTACATAAGCGGGGAGTGGTTCGGACAGATAGGCAGGGAGGAAATTTTCGGGAGCAGTGGGAATTACTTTCACTGGGGACTTGGGGTGTTTTTCTACAGTTTCTTCAGACAAAACGGGATAAATACCGGTAACAAGAGCGTTTCTCTCTCTCTCTCTCTCTCTCTCTCTCTCTCTCTCTACCTGTTCAGCTAAGACTTTCTCACCTTCTTCCTGTAATTGCTTTTCTTTAGCCTGTTCCGACATTCTCTTACTTTTCTCGACTTTCCCTAGTTCTTTCTGGGCCCTCCTATGAGCTTCCTTACGCCATAACTCAATGGCTTCTGTCTGTGAGGGTCTCGCCTTTCTTTTCCATAATTCTTCCTCCACTCTCATAATGCATTTTATATCCCATGTACCCGTGGCAGGCCACCTATACGCCATCTCTAATTTCTCGGTATAGTCTACCCAAAGGTCTAAAAATAATACGGCACTCAATCCATGTTTGTTGTACATGAAATATCCAGGAGTATCTCTAGGCGGAACTTTAACTGGTTTTTCTAACAGATTCTTTTTGGTGCCTATAGTACGTAATTTGGAAAACGGAGGCATTCTTAAACTCAACAAATTACGATTTAAAAGACTTGGAATATACAAAAACAAAACAAACACTTTATACACTAAAATATAGTGCAACCGTACCGGTCTCACGAATGAAACACGTCTTTACCGTTTTCCAAAAATGGAACCCGTCTTTATACTATCTCAGTGGTACTCACCAAGAAGCAAAACTCTAGGACCTGGTCATCGGACTCTTGACGCTTGCGCAGGAACTCGTGGCTCCAAAGACCTCTGACTTGGCACTCTCACTGGTCAGGCTCTGGGTTGGGACGCTCCGCTATCTTCTTCACCGCCTCGTGTGGATGATCAGTCGCAGTCTGCCTCCTCCTCGTCTCGAGGGAGTTAGCGGGAACACCCCGCTGTTGTGCACTTGAAGTCCGTCGAAAGTATGGAAGGGACAAGGACCCGACTTACATCGCCGGCGCGTAGGGAAGAGGGAGCGTTCCTGTTCAGGCGCCAATTAATGTGGTAAATAAAAAACTAGTTATTTACGCCGGTCGGAATTTCTATAATTACCCAAGAGAATGGTAATGCATAAAATGAGGAGCAGAGTCCGTGGTCTTCGAGTTGAAAGGGTTTTATTCCAGAACTCGAGTTAAGGGAGAGCTCCTTCACCAAGCGGGTTCAGGAGTAGTCTACTTTGCTTGAAACATATCAGCACTTTTATACAATACGAGTACAATCAGAAAGAAGGCGTTTCCCTTAGACTTGATTCAATCATTTCATGATGTAGTCATACAGAAGACATAGCATACTTGTTCTCGTTTAAAGAATAACCTGAATAGCATTTACATATGGACAAACATATTGCATCGCGGTGATTGAGGTAACAAGTTACAGAGTTGCTAGTATCTGAGGACAGAGAATCGAGGCATTGTCACAGGGTCATTTCTGTCAGAAAGGTAAAGAGGACGAGGCATTGTGCGTTCTTTACTTCGTACACAAGGGCGGTGATGTCTCACAATGGTATGTGTGTGCATCGGGGAAAAGGAAGAATGGGCTGTAGTAAACTATTCTTCGTGGCTGTCTTGTGTGCTTGATTAGGTTTTCCCTTGGTTGTTAACCCAACCCGTGGCTGTCCTCGCAAACTAGGAAATCATTGATGAGCGAGAGCTGCTCGTTCGGTGACAGAGTTAGGGAGGGGGGGTTTTCCGAGTCAACCATCCGACTGACTCCGTTCTTGTCTAAAGGAAAATATCGAACGGGACGGAAACCCGTAGGATACATGGTAGCTGGTCATTATTCTTTGCATGTGTCAGTTTTATGAGAAAGAGAGCAGGCAAGAGGGGTACAACAGGAATTGTGCTTGAAGTACGAGAATTGGCTTGCCTGGTCGATGTCAGGGTGGATAGGGTGCATGATGGGACACCAGGCGAAAAAGGGAGCTTTTTTTAGTCAAATTCCACACTCCCTTAGCCAATCACAATGCTGCATTACAGCACTGTTGTGATTAGTCTGAGCGCGGTGGTTCGGCGCTCTGAGTGGGAGTGAGAGGCTGTACATGTTCTCCACCTAGTCTGTGCAATAAAGCCGGTGGAGAACATGCAAAGTACGCATTACTTTGGCTAGCTCAAGTGCTCACCACTCCTCCCCCGGCCCCTGATCTGGCCAGCCCAACCCACTTCACCCCGCACCTAAGCAGAAACAGGAAAATAAAATAAAATTGCATTATTATAATTGTATTTTTCCTTTTTAAACTGCTCGCAGAGCAGTGGTCTGACACCCCTCTGCCTTAGTGGAGAAGCTGCTGCTGTCTTGGCACCCGCTCTAGTGCGAAACTACAGAAAGGACAGGGGATAGATTACCCCCATCCAGCTCCTGCCCGGAAGGGGCCCCGAGCTCTACCAGGTGGCCACTTGATTCCGCCATATTGAGACCATGATCAGCACAGGTGCCTGGGAGCATCTGACTGGTCAGTCCATCAGAGTAGCGTCCCTGCCCTCCGATAGGTGGGTCACTGCAGAAGACGTACAACACCATTCCTTAGTTACTTAAGGGCTCTCCTGGGGAGGGGGGGGGAAGGATTCTACTGCTAGATTTATCTTCAGAATCCTCCATAAGACTCTTCTGCTGCTGGACACTGGACTCTGCTGTTGGATTGGGCCAGACTCCAGACAAGACTGCTTCTGGTATAAAAACTCCTACTGCACCTTCATCTCCGTGTTTTACAACCATCCTCTGTGGCCGTGCAACCCCCAGAGTCACAAGGACTCTGTGTGCATTATGGATAGCTGGAAGGAATCTCTCTTGGAGTGAAGGAGTCACTCCCCTGCATCAGCAGGCACCTCTGACAATGAGCGGTCTGTGGATCCTGCTGTCCCAAGGACTCTTGAAGGTTCTGCAACGCAGGTGGCGGCTTGGGGGCTCTCTAGAGGCATGACCAGTATTCTCTGCAATTTGGAAGGCTGTAATCTCTCATAGAGCAACTCTCCTGCTTGTGGAGTGCCGGCCATGACCTACCTGTGGTGGGTGAGTCCCTCAGGCCTTGCTGGTCTGCAACTAAACATTTCTTTCTGTAACACGTCTATCTGAAAGAGACACGTTAGTGATAGATTCCTTACCTTAGAATATCCCCAGGCGTCAGACTGGATCCGGAAATTTTTGCGTAGCAATACCCCTGCGCGCTGGTAGGCGTCGTCTGCGGCTCCGCGTCCGTCGTCGGCGTCGTGAGCGCCGGGATGACGTCATCGGAGTATATAGACGGCGCCCATGCGCGCTGACGTCAGTTCTTCTTTTTTCCGCGCCAGCTAGCGCAGATCCGGAAGAAGCTCTACCCCCAGTCACTTTTTGACTGAAAACTTTTTTGATCTTTTTGATCCTCTAGTTAGTCGATTCTCGACTATCGGTGCCAGGGATGCCCGGGTTCAAGCCTTGCTCGAAGTGCGGCCGACTCATGTCGGTCACGGACCCCCATCGCCGGTGCCTGAAGTGCTTAGGCCTCGACCACGACGATCGAACCTGCTCCGACTGCCGGGCCCTGACGTCGAAGGCTAGGCGGGAGCGGTCCCGCAAGCGTCTCGAGCTGAGGCAGTCGGCCCCGCGCCGCTCCAGGTCCCGGTCCCGGTCCCACGGGAGGTCGAGGGACAGGTCGCGAGGTCGGAGTCATCGACGTTCCGGGAGTGGACACCGATCGTCTGGTTCCAAGTCCTCAGGTAAGAGGCATGAGAGGTCGGAGCGACACCATCGGTCCTCCGACCCGCCCCGTCGCTCGCTCGATGCGACCGGGGATTCGGGCGACACCGCCCACGCGGCTCCGCGGGAGTCGCAAGCGTCGCCGCCTGCCCCACACCTTCGGGTCCCTGGGCACGGCGCGTCGCAGGAGGAGGTCGAGAGGTACCTCATGGCCATGAGGGCCCTCCCTCCTCAGTCGGTTCCCGTGGCGCCTTCGGGCCGATCGGCTCCGTCTGGAGGTCCTTCCTGGTCGGGCGCTTCGGCCCCGACGACGTCGGGTGCTTCGGCCCCGGCGCCGCTGGCGACTTCGGTCCCGGCGCCACGCGACCTCGCTGGATCCGGCTCCGGATCCGGGACCTCGCCGGTCGACCTTACGACCTCGCCGGCGACGTCCCTTCAGGTGTCGTCCCCGGCAGCCGACGTGGTTGCCGACCCCAATGCTTCCTACGGCTCTGCTCAGGTGTCGGAGGGGCGCCGCTGGGCGCCGATTCCGTCGGCCTTCGGAGAGTTCTATCTCCACGAGGAGGCCCTGGCTGTTAATCCTGGTCTCCAGGAGCCGGGTGACGAGGAGCAATGGGAGGGGTCCGAGGACCCTCTGGCACGTGATTGTCAGTCTCATCAGGACTGGACATATGAGCTTGGGGAGGCCAGTGGTATTGACACCTCGCCAGACACTGGATTTACGTCGCACCCGACTGTGGCTTCGGAGGCGGGTTCTGCTTACAGTGTAGTGTTGACGAAGGCAGCTAAGGCCCTACACCTTGAGCTCCCCGTCGCGGCCGTGAGGACTAATCTCCTCACTGAGGTACTCAAACAGCAGTCCGGCTCCGCGGAGCCCCTTCTGCCGTTTAATGAGGCCTTGTGTGACGTTCTGCTGGGCACTTGGTCCAAGCCCGCCACAGGTCCCCCTGTGGATAGGAACGTGGCCAGACGCTACCGCCCGGCACCGGGCGACCCTTGCTTTTTGTCCACCCACCCCACCCCCGAGAGCCTGGTCATCCAGGCCTCCAACTCCCAGACCGCATTCCCGTCGGCCCCGCCCGACAGGGAATCCAAGAGATATGAGCAGTTCGGGAAGAAGGTCTTCTCGTCTGTGAGCCTAGGGCTCCGGTCAGTGAACACCAACTGTCTCTTGGGCCGCTACACCCACACTCTGTGGGACACGGTTGCGGAGGTGCTGCCACAATGCCCTGAGGAGGTCAGGGCTAAACTCAGCCAAACCCTTGCGGACGGCCGAGATGCGGCACGCTTTTCCATCCGGTGTGGGCTGGATACCACGGACTCACTGGGCAGGGCGATGGCAACGACGGTGGCGGTTCGACGCCACGCCTGGTTGAGGTCCGCCAATTTCTCGGCCGATGTCCAGGCCACCCTCCTGGACATGCCGTTTGATGGCCGTCGCCTCTTCGGCGACAAGGCAGACCATGCGCTGGAACGTTTCAAGGACTCCAGGGCCACGGCCAAGTCCTTGGGTCTTACGGCCCCACGCCAGCAATCGGGTGCCTTTCGCTCCTTTCGTGGCCACGGAAGGGGCGCCCCACCACGGACCGTCAGCCACGCGCCGCAGAATGTTCAGCAACGCGGTGGCGGCCGTGGGAACCGCCGTGGCGGTGGTCGGGGCCAGCGGCGAGGCCAGTCCACACCTCCCTCAGCAGCCCCCGCCTCAAAACCTTCCTAGTCCGAGCTTTCAGGCCCATGTGACGCCTGTGGGAGGCAGGGTTCGCCATCACCTCTCCCACTGGCATACAGTCACTTCGGACAGGTGGGTGCTGCAAATTGTCCGAAGGGGTTTCTCCCTCCCCTTCGAGTCTTCCCCTCCATCCATGCCACCTCAATACCACCGTGTGTCGGGGGATCACTTGCAACTTCTGCAAGAGGAGGTTTCGGCCCTCTTGGCCAAGAGGGCCATCGAGCGCGTTCCTGGGCCAGAAGTAGGACGTGGCTGTTATTCCCACTACTTTCTGGTACCCAAGAAGGGCAAAGGGGGCCTACGCCCTATCTTGGATCTACGGAACGTCAACGGCTTCCTCCGGACGGAGAAGTTCAAGATGCTCACTTTGGCTCAGGTCCTGGCTGCCCTGGACCCAGGAGACTGGATGGTAGCGTTGGACTTGCAGGACGCCTATTTCCACATCCCCGTCCTGCCGGCCCACCGGCGTTACCTGCGGTTCACGGTAGGCCAAGAGCACTTTCAGTTTACCGTGCTCCCCTTCGGCCTTACCAGCGCCCCACGGGTGTTCACGAAGGTGATGGCGGTGGTCGCAGCCCATCTGCGCAGGCAAGGGGTATCAGTCTTCCCCTACCTCGACGACTGGTTGTTGAAGGCGGGCTCGCCCCAGACAGTCGTCAGCCACCTCCAGACTACGGCCGACCTCCTGCACTTGCTGGGGTTCTCCATCAATGTGCCGAAGTCACACCTGTGTCCCTCTCAGAAGCTCCTCTTCATCGGAGCGGTTCTCGACTCGGCGCAGTTTCGGGTTTACCCACCCGAGCAGCGGGTTCGGGATATTCAGGCTCTGATTCCTATCTTCGGGCCGTTATCCCGGGTCTCGGTCAGGTTGACGCTGCGGCTTCTGGGACTGATGGCCTCCTGCATCCTTCTGGTGCGTCACGCCAGGTGGCGGATGCGGGCTCTGCAGTGGGACCTGAAGTTTCAGTGGGCCCAGCATCAGGGCAACCTGTCCGATCATGTCCTGATCTCGGAGGGCACTGCGAAGCAACTGCAGTGGTGGCTCACGGACCGCGACTGGGTCAGTGGCAGACCCCTCTCTCTACCCCAGCCGGAGCACGTAGTTGTGACGGACGCGTCCCTCCAGGGCTGGGGAGGCCACATGGGAGAGGCGGAGATCAGAGGCCTCTGGTCTCCGGCGGAGTCCCGGCTCCACATCAACCTTCTGGAGCTGCGGGCGATTCGTCTTGCACTGAAGGCATTCCTCCCCTCTGTCAGGGGGAGCGTGGTGCAAGTGTTCACCGACAACACCACCGCCATGTGGTACTGCAACAAACAGGGCGGTGTGGGGTCGTGGACCCTTTGCCAGGAGGCTCTGCGCCTCTGGCAGTGGCTGGAACATCAGGGCGTGACTCTGGTGGTTCAACACCTGGCAGGTTCTCTGAATGCCAGGGCGGACGAACTCAGCCGCCGGTGCATGATGGATCACGAATGGCGTCTGTACTCGGACGTGGCGCAAGGTCTCTTTCGACAGTGGGGAGAGCCTTGGTTAGATCTATTCGCCACAGAAGAGAACGCGCAATGTCAGCAGTTCTGCGCGTTGGAGTTTCCAAGGCGGCACTCGCTCGGAGACGCTTTTCGTCGCGAGTGGAGCTGCGGCCTGTTGTACGCCTTTCCGCCTATACCACTTCTGCCCAGAGTGCTGAAGAAGATCAGGCGCGACCGGGCCCAAGTTATCCTTGTGGCTCCGGACTGGGCTCGAAGATACTGGTATCCCGAGCTACTCAGCATGTCAGTCGATCCCCCGATTCGTCTGCCTCTTCGGGAGGACCTTCTGTCGCAGCAGCAGGGGACGGTCCTGCACCCGAACCTGTCCAGTCTCCACCTACAAGCTTGGAGATTGAGCGGCGGCAGTTGAGGCCATTTGACTTGCCTCCCGAAGTCTGTGACATCATTCTGGCAGCCAGGCGTCCCTCCACAAAGTCGGTATACGCCTGCCGGTGGAATAGATTTGTGGCATGGTGCGCAGCAAAGGCTGTGGATCCCCTCTCTGCACCCCTTTCGGAAGTGCTGCTCTTTCTTCTTTCCCTTGCCCAGCAGGGCTCTGCTCTGGGCACTCTTAAAGGGTACCTTTCTGCTCTTTCAGCCTTCTTGAGGCTTCCAGATCAGCCTTCTTTGTTCAAGTCCCCTATAGTGAGTAGATTTCTGAAGGGCATCACACACATGTTCCCTCCTGTTCCCTTCGTGATGCCCCAGTGGGACTTGAATCTTGTTCTCACCTATCTGATGTGTGCTCCCTTTGAGCCACTTCATAACTGTCCTCTTCGTCTCCTTACGCTGAAGACGGCCTTCCTGGTTGCCATCACCTCTGCCAGGAGGGTGAGTGAGCTCCAGGCTCTTTCTTCTTCTCCGCCTTTCCTGTCTGTTCATCCTGATAAGGTGGTGTTGCGTACACGACCTTCCTTTCTGCCCAAGGTTGTCACGGCCTTCCACATCGGGCAGTCCATCACCTTGCCCACCTTCTTTCCGCCTCCGCATCCCTCGAAAGAGGAGGAGAGGCTCCACCGTCTGGATCCAAAACGTGCGCTCTCCTACTACCTAGACCGCACTCGCCAATTCCGGGTGGATGACCAACTCTTCGTTGGTTACGTGGGCGCGAAGAAGGGAAAGGCTGTACACAAGAGGACCATCTCCAGGTGGATCATCTTGTGCATCCAAGCATGCTACTCCATGGCGAGGAAGGAGCCCCCGGCTGGATTGCGGGCTCACTCCACTCGGGCCACGGCAACGACAACTGCCCTGGGCCGCGGTGTCCCCCTGCAGGACATCTGTCAGGCAGCCACGTGGGCCTCGCTGCACACGTTCGCAAGACACTACTGCCTGGACAGTCAAGTCCGGAGGGATGGCTTCTTTGGCCGTTCCGTCCTCCAGGACTTTCTGGTGTGATATTGGTTCGCAGACCCACCACCGGGGTTGGTATTGCTGGGGTATCTATTCTAAGGTAAGGAATCTATCACTAACGTGTCTCTTTCAGATGCACAAGTTACTACTTGTGTAACGATATATCTGTAAGAGACATTAGTTAGTGATAGATTCCTTACCGCCCTCCCATCCTCCCCGTTCTGCGAACCGATATTTAGGGTTAAGGTCATCCCCTTTCAGGGCCCTAGTTTCAATGGCACCAGTGTTAGTTCTATCATGGCTCTGCGTATCTGGCGCGGAAAAGCTGTGTTATCAGAACTGACGTCAGCGCGCATGGGCGCCGTCTATATACTCCGATGACGTCATCCCGGCGCTCACGACGCCGACGACGGACGCGGAGCCGCAGACGACGCCTACCAGCGCGCAGGGGTATTGCTACGCAAAAATTTCCGGATCCAGTCTGACGCCTGGGGATATTCTAAGGTAAGGAATCTATCACTAACTAATGTCTCTTACAGATATATCGTTACACAAGTAGTAACTTGTGCGTTGCGTTTGCCATTTTTGTTGGTGGTACTGCTGGCCAATGATCCTCCTGGAAATCGTCGATCGTTGTGGGACAGCTCCTGCAACACCACCTGTAATACACAGCTGCATTTTCAAAATCCACATCCTACAATGAGCATTGTTCTGCGCCTCCAGGACACCTCCTGGTGTTTTGGGTGTCTCCTCTCTTCACAGGTACTCCTTGTCTGAAATCCAAGCCTGGGTTCCACCGACCTGGTCCACAGAGCACTGTAGCAGCTAGACAGCCGAGGTTCTCCATTGACCTCAACGGGCGGTTACGAGTCACGACACCACTTCACACCTATGCAGCCGGGCTTCCTGGTGTTGGTCTCCTGCTTTTCTGGGTATCCACGGGTTGGGATGCCCTCCAACCTTCCTTGTTCCCACGGGGTCCTCTGGGAAAGGTCCTGAATCCGCAAAACACCAACTGCCCCATATTATCCTATGAACACTGACTCCGGGCATCACCTCTGCATACGTTCACCTAGAGACTCCTAGTTACTTACCTGTGGTGGTTCCATGCTTCCCCTAGCCTCCAGATCCTCGGGTGTTAGTCTCATTTTGGTCCTCGCCTCACATTCCATTTATTTCGTATATGATGTCATCTCCCCCCCGCCCAAATAGGTGCCCATGTGTTCTATGTGCTTTACTTACCTGTTATGAATTGTTGTGTATTGATCTCTATGGATACGAGATATACCAAAGTAGTTTTAGTGTTCATATGTAATAAATGTAACAGTATTTTTCTAACACTAGTGTGGTTCTTTCTTGTGTAACCTTCATTGACTGACTGTGTGGTAAAGGCACCCACTTTACACCCTCCTGAATAAGCCTTAGCTGCTCTCCACAGCTACCACTTGAGAGCTTTGGTTATCAGGGACTACTTGCACTATCACTAACGGTTGCCTGGTCTCAGTACAAGGTGCTTCACCAATAGGTGTGCACCATAGACTGAGCCAGCCCCTTACATTGGTGGTGCAGCTGTGGTGATAAAGACTTCCATTGCTGTACCACTAGTCATAAGTGAAGTTTCCACAAGAAACCGCTACTACCTTAGTTATACACTATACTAGAATAGGTAAGGTTCCTTTCTAAACTTTTGGGATAAATTGTCAGGTCTAGCACAACCCCTTTCTCCAATCACTTAGAAGTTTAGAACACATGGGTAAGGTAGTTAAACTTACACTTCATTAGTACCATGTATTCTGTTGGGGAATCTAGTCAGACCAAGTCTGGGTACCGCACCCTCAAGTTTCAGGACCTTAGGGCCCTGTGTAAGGCTAGAAAACTGAAGATGTGTAGTAACCTTATTAAGTCGTATCTCTTAATGATACTCCTGCGAGATGACCCCCAGAATCCTGAGAGGCAGGAAGAGCAGGAGTCCTTGGTTTAGGGGATAACGCCACAGGACAGGAGAAAAATGTACCTGGTACTTTTGGCTGTCTCTGGATATGGCCATGAGGATTTAGAAGATAGCCCCATGAACAGCCCTGGGCCTGTAGAGGGAGGTACTGATAGTATAGAAGGGTGTCACAGGAGTAGACCCACTTTTTCTCCCCCATGAACTAGTAAGAAGGATCACCAGGAGTAACCGGTCCTCCTCCTCATCACTCTCCTCAGCATTGTCTCCTAGCTTCACCCACTCTAATATAGAGGAGGTAACTTTAGATAGAGGGTACAACTTGCTCAAACTTGAGAAGGCAAAGATCAAGTTGATGAGGGTGCAGCTGGCTCTTATAAGTGAAGCTCTAGAGATGATGAGAGAAAGGACAAATATGAAGTTAGATCCCCATGGTGGCAGCACTAGAGACTCCAGGGAGGAACCCTGTAGGGATCTTTGCAGGGTTGGCCCACCTTACAAGACTGGGGATGAAATCCACAAGTGGGTTACTGCGCTGGAGAGAGTATGTAAAGTCCAAAAGCTCACCTAGCAGGGGCGTAGCTAGAGCTTGTGGCGCCCGGGGCTATTCCTCAGATTGCCGCCCCTTGGGAGGGCGGGGGGGTGCTGGGGAAAAAGGACGGCGAGCACTTGAAATGGGTCCGAGAGACACGTAGTATGTTATGTTATGTTAAAGTGCATTTTTATAGCGCTCGGCTACTCTAAAAGAGTGTCCCGGCGCTTTCCACAGGCAACTACAGTGTATAATCAACATAACAAGAAAAACAGAACCCAAAAGAGAAAGAAAAAAGCCCACTTAAACAGAATGATTAAAAAGCCAAGTCTTCAAATTCTTCCTGAATTGAAGCAAGTTGGGAGTGCTACGGAGTACCAGTGGAAGCGAGTTCCACAGCTGGGAGGCCTTGAGGCTAAAAGAGCGCCCCCCAATGCGGGCCTTCCTCACGCGTGGAACCACAGCAGTGAAAAGGGATTCCGAACGCAGTGAGCGAGCAGGGCGATAGAAAGCTAATCTTTTCTTCAGATATCCTGCGCCTGAGGCAAACAGAGCCTTGTGCACCAGCGTCAGGGATTTGAAAACAATCCGCTTCCGGATCCGCAGCCAATGGAGCGTCCGCAGCAACCCAGAAGCCCGTGCTCGTCTATGCAGACCAAAGATTGCCCGGGCTGCAGAGTTCTGTGCCACCTGCAAACGCTGAACCAAGTAATCCGGAAGGCCTAAGAAAAGGGCATTGGCATAGTCTAGCCATAGTATCGCCGCTAATAGTTACCTAGTTACCTGCACATACATGACGCGGTCCAAGGCTACACAGTTGAATACACCGGTGACTGGCAGTACAAAAAAGATCACTGTTTGCAACTCCTAGGTACCTTGTGATGGAAGCCTACAGCCTCTTTAGTGTGAGTGAGTGAAAGTGTTTAGGATGTCTGTGTAGTTCATTAGCACATCATAGCAGCTACTATCCCTGCTGATCTCACACCGGTCCCCAGGCCTGAAACTAGAGCATGTCAATGGTTAATAATTTTTAAAAAACAACGCGGCAGGGCACAATGGGGCTTCGAGCCACTGTGAGACATTAGAATGAAAAACGCGAATTTTCCGGTTCACAATGGCCTAGGGTGGGCCAGGGCAATCCTTAGGTGGGCCTTGACCACCCTCTAGAACCGTGCCTGGTTGTAGATATGATGTTACTTGTTGTATCACTTATCTGGGTGCAATGACAGAAATAGCAAAATACACGTCAGGCGGCACACTATGCTAAATACAGATTTTTAGCTTAAGTGTTTTAAAGCGACGTTCTTAATTACACTAGTCACACCCCTTTGAGAGACCCCCAGTTTTTTCATCTCACTTAAAGCCCTGTTGGCAGCTATGCTGCCACTCTGCCACTCAATAAATATCGCCTCTGAAACCACTCCAGTCTTACCTCACTCGTCGTGACTCGCTCCAGGGTCTCTATGGCAGGTAGGGCTGGTTGTTTCAGCAGCCAGACCAGTCTCCAGAGCCAGCAAATCGCCCAGAGATCAGCACTGCCACTCAGTGCTTAATTTGTAATCACATGGTTTTTCATAGGATTCTCCTACCAGCTCTGCTGAATGCCAGAGGTGTCGAATTCAAAGACTTTCAAGTCTCCATGTTACTTCATGTGTCTTAGTTTCTTCCACTGCCCTACAGTTCCTCTACTGTTATCTCCTCTTGAATGCGACTTTTTTTGTCTCTAGTTTCTTCCATCCTTTACTTCATCCTTCTACTTTTGTCTCTAGTTTCCTCCATCCTTTACTTCATCCTTCTACTTTTGTCTCTAGTTTCCTCCATCCTTCATTACATCCTTCTACTTTTGTATCGTTTTCTTCTTCCTTCCTTTTGCTTTCCTCTTGTTCCGAAGCATGATTGCCCCAGGCCAGAATGAGCGCGAAAGCGCGTAGCGGTGACGTGTCACTTCTACGTTGTTCTCATCGCGAGGACAGGGCTGGCCAAATAAATAATTTTTTTAATGTCACCCAGCCCAGGGCCGTCATTGGTAGCGCGCGTTGATTGACGGCCCTGGAGGCTGGGACGGACACAAGCGCGGGTCGTCGTTGCTGCAGTTTTAATAAAAAGCAGCACGTCAATGCGGGCGGCACGCACTTTCAAACTGGGCCGCGTGCGGGGCACTGGCGGCCCGATGCGGCCGCGTCGGCCTTTTTAATTTTTTGGGGGGCAGACTGTTTCCTAAAATAAATTATAAAGGCCGCCCGACCCGCCAGTGCCGCGCGGCCGCCCCCCAAAATTGTGGCGCCTGGGGCGGACCGCACCCCCCTAGCTATGCGGCTGTCACCTAGTGGCAGTGGGCAGCTATTCTGTGGCTCTCCTTTGCAGACAAAGGCAGACACAAACGTTTGGCAATTAGAGAAGAGGATGCAGACAGCTATTGGGTCTTGAAAGAGGCACTGATTAAAGGGTCAGGCCTTACGACTGAGGGGTACAGGATTACGTTGAGAGAAACTCAGCAAGCCTCCTCAACAGACTGGGCTAATTTTGTAGACTGTGCAATTAAGAGCCTGGAAGGCTAGTTACCTGGTAGTAATGTACATGACTATGAAGGGCTGTACAATTTGATCATGAGAGAGCACGTTCTTAATAACTGTGTTTCTAAAAAACTGCACCAGTACCTGGTGGACTCTGAGCTGACCTCTCCTCTAGAATTGTGAAAGAAGGCAGGCAAATGGGTTCGCACCAGGATGAGCAAAAAGTATCATAGTGGGGGCAAGAAGAAAAATAATTATAAGTCCCAAGCGGAGGATGGTGAGAAACCTAAAGAGTAACAAGATATGTTGCAACTGAGAGTCTCGCAGTGGAAAGCATCTTATCGGGATAGCGTTGCAGCCGTTTGTTCCTGGCTGCAAAGGTGCAGGATATGTCTTGATAACAGACATCAGAAAAAACAGCTGAGTTGTGCCTGTGGTTGAGGTGACGCATTATGTTAGCGGTGTGTTTGGAAGTAAGGTGGTAGCTGAGAGAAATCATTGCCGTGAATGTCATGTTATTGACACATTTTAGTTGTGCCAGAGATTGGGGCAATGCGTTATATATAGATGGTGTAGTCGAGAAAGTGCGGTGTCTGAGAAAATGGCCGTGAGTGCCAACGACAATAAATGTAATCAGATTGGCGGTATAGGATACAAGGATGTGAGCGGTGAGCCTAAGGTCGTGTGGGAGTTTAGTCAAAAGTTTAAATAAAAGCAGAAACGAATGGTAAAAGTTAAATCACATCGTAGGAATGATGTGGGTGGCAAAGTGTGGTGGCCTAGTGTGTGAAAAGACGTAATAAGTAAAAGTATGTAGAGCGAGCAAATGCGCAGTAAAAGTTTGGAAAAAACAAAGGTAAGGACTTACAGTTCTGAATAGAGGCATTAGGGCGTCTTAGGAGAAGGACAGTCTCTGTGGTCAGTTTGAGTGAACCACCTGCTCCTACTGGTCTAAATGTAGACTGTCAAGGCAGGTGGACTGTCCGCGTCTATGGCCGGCAGGCAAAGCTGGGAGTGACAGCGGCTTGCCGTAAAAAGAATGGAATAGAATGCAAAGAGTAGCGTGTTGCCTGCAATCAAGGTGTGATATCATAAAGCAGGAAGAGGCCAGAGAAAGGGGAATGTGGGAAAAGTAATCCAGAATAAACACATGAAAGGAGTGATGAAAAAGAAACACCGTTTATTCAGGTAGGTGTTGCAGGTCAGTAAGCCAGTTGCAGATGAATCCACCAACGTAATCCACAACACAACCCGATATTCCAAACCATAACATTCCTATCCTCACTCCCCCCATGAGGCAAAACAAGTTTGAATAGAAACATGAGTGTGATAACCATCACGCTCATGCCCTCGAGAACAGAGTGAGCGTAAACAGTGCCCGCAAGCACAAACAGTGCTTGCGAGCATACAACACACCTTTCCCCCTTAAAAAAAAAATTTCATAAAACAATAATATAACTTATTTTTCCTTTTTTTTTTCTTCAAAGATATGATGACATAATCTTGAAATCTTACAGGAGGATGACAAGAGCGAGAGGACAGAACCTTGTTTTTTAATCGTTATATTTCATTTTATTTTTGTATTCCTCAACCTTACGCCGTACTTTTTCGTGGTCTACATTACAAAAACCACATAATTTGCTCTGTTTTTCTTTCAACCACCATGGAACAAGTTTGGTACTAGGTTTGCAATCTCTTAATAATTCAAATGGACTAATTAAAGTCACGGAATTAGGAGAAGTTCTGTATGCCAATAACATGGACTGTAACGAATTTCTCCAATTAAGTCCACTTTTAACAGAGAGTTGAATAGCTTCTTTTATTACTCTGTTAAACCTCTCAACCTAACCATTGGCTTCTGGTTGGAAAACAGCTATTCTTTTATGAGTGATACCACATTTCTTAAAGAAAGATTCCATATTATTACTGATGAACTGTGGCCCATTATCGGTTACAATTTCTTGTGGAATGCCTTTCCTACAAAAAATGTTGTCCCGAAACTCTATTATTTTCTCAGAAGTAATTTCTTTCACCATTTTGACTTCAGGCCATTTTGAGAAGTAAACAATTAATACAAATCCGAAAGCCTCTTGTTTAGGTAATACAGAAAAAGGGCCTATTATGTCCAAACCTAATTTACGCCAAGGACCTTCTGGAAAATGAACAGGATGTGGTTCAGGACGTAAGGGAACTGCAGACTTATCACTAGATAAACACTCTAAACAATTTTTGAGAGCATGTTCAATAGAAACATCAATCCCTGGCAACCAAAATGATTCTCTAATAAACATTCTTGTGCTTGATATTCCCAGATGTCCTTCATGGGCTAGGCTAATGATGTTCTTCCTTAAATTATGAGTAGGTACAATCTTATCGCCTCTTAAAACCATATCATTTTCAATAGGTAATTCCTCTTTAATTTTGAAATAACCAGTTAATTCACCGGATAGTTTTTTTTTCTTGGGGCCAACCATGTAAAATGTGATATTCGTCATTATCCATTTCCTCTAACCATAGTTTTTCTTTAATGATAGGATGTTCATTATTTATTGCATTAATGTCCTGTGTGGTAAAGGCTACCTCACAATCCTCATTCACAACTATCTCAGGATCATAAGAAAAAAGAGGAAACCTAGACATGCAATCGACATGAACATTGGACTTCCCTTGAATGCACTCCAGTTGGAACTGTAAACTTGGTAAATGGAAGCCAATCTACCTAATCTTGCAGACATTGTACGACCACCACCTGGTGCCATCATATAAATAAGTGGTTTATGATCCGTTTTAATTACAAATTTTGTTCCCCATATGAATGTTCTGAAGTGCTCCGCACCCCACACACAAGCTAATAATTCCCTTTCAATCACTGAATAGTGTTTCTCCGCCTCAAGTAAGGCCCTAGATGCATACGCAACAATCCATTCTTTGTAACCCATGGCTGCTGGCATTTACCATAATTATGCATTTCTTTCCACTTACAAAAGGTTGTAAACATGGTACATTGACAAAGCATGACTTTGAGGTATTAAAAGCAATTGACATGTCATTTGTCCCAAACTGTTGTAAACTCACAAAGACCTACTCGCTCTTGTCATCCTCCTGTAAGATTTCAAGATTGACATGTCTTAAAAAAATTTTTTTAAAAAGTTATATTATTAATGTTTTATGAAAAATGTTTTTTGGGGGGGGGGTTTTAAGTGGGAAAGGTGTTTTGTGTGCTCGCGGGCACTGTTTATGCTCACTCTGTTTTCGAGGGCATGAGTGTGATGGCAATCACGCTCATGTTTCTATTCAAACTTGTTTTGCCTCGTGGGGAGAGAAGGGATAGGAATGTTATTGTTTGGAATATCGGGTGTGGGGTTGTGTTGTGGATTACTTTGGTGGATTCATTCTGCAACTGGCTTACTGACCGGCAACACCTACCTGAATAAACAGTGTTTCTTTTTCATCATTCCTGGCATGTGTTTATTCTGGATTACTTTTCCCACACTATTGAAAATCATGGAAAATGACTGGGAGCAGTGTGTGGCCTGCCATCTAGGCCTGGTGTCAATAAACATCTAAGGCCAGAGTAGGGCAAAGGTACAATGAGATACTGTAAAAAGGAGAATATAAAATATCGAAATAAAAATTCGTAAGAAATCTAAGGTCAAGTCGTGATTGGCAGTGGCCAGAGGATGATATCTAGTGTGTATAAAGAGTATGCAAGTGGAAGAGAAGGGGGTTCGTCAGGGCTGAAATAATCGTACAAGAAATAGTCAACTCTGGTTTGTAAGTGGCCAGAAGGTGAGATCGAGTGCGTGTAAAGATTATGTTGGTTTGATGGATAGTACAAGTCGCAGTGCACATACTTAGTACTGGAGATGATAGAAGATCCAAGGTGTAAACATGAGGCGATGAAGCCTATTTTGTAATGAGAAGATAAACAAGGGTTGTTGTGGGGTGTGCCAAGGAACCAGAAGCCCGTTGTGTGAATTGCGATAGAAAGGTAGTGAGACATATGTTGCTATGGAGAGGTAATCATGGAGGTTCAGAGGCGAGTACAGATGAATATATGCTGAGAAATAACGGAGTTGCTGGCAGATAAATTGCATATATGCTTTGTTAGTGCAGAGGTGGATATCAGATCATTAGTACAACCAATAGTGTGTCTCTGCACCTCGCATCACGCTATCCATGCGTAGGATGAATTCACTCTCCTTTCGTCTCATGCGTAGTTTGCGGTTGACCCCTCTGGATTGCGGTTTAACATGTTCCAGTCCAAAGAACTTCAATGTTTTGTGATGGGGATGGTGTTCCTGAAAGTGTTCTGTTAGAGGCGGTCCTACTTCTAGTTTGTTGATGTTCCGGTAGTGTTCAAGTATTCTGGGTTTGAGAGGTCTGATGGTACTTCCTACATATAATTTGTTGCATGGACAAATTATGAAGTAGATCACATAGTTGGAGTTACAGTCCATCTAGTCTCTTAGTTTGATTGTCTGTTGTCTTGTAGGAGAAAATTGGGTATGTTTATTTATGCCAAGTTTGCAGGCATTGCAGTTATGGCTGGTGTAGAAGCCATGTGCTTTGGACAAGAAGGATGATTTTGCTTTCTTTCTGTCTTCAATATATTCAGATCTGCAAAGGGTTTGTCTGAGGTTCTTCGCTCTCCTAAAACCCATTTGAGGGAAATTTTGGATCTGGTCTTTAATTTAATAATAACATCTTTGAAATGTTAAAAATCCTCTTAGAACCGATTGAGGTTAGGCTACGATGTCTGGAAACAATACTGAATAATATCCACAAAGATATTAGTGCCCCTAGCTTTAATTTGATCAATAAAGTTCCACAAAAAAAACCGATTACGAATAGACCATCCATAGCTGCTAAAAACATCGCTACCACTAATCCACCTCCAAACCCCACCACTAATCCACCTCCAAACCCCACCACTAATCTACCTCCAAAACCCACCACTAATCTACCTCCAAAACCCATACCAACATCTAAAAACCCAACCACAACCAACAAAGTAGCGCCACTCACACAAACTCCCAAATTACAACAGGATAAAGATAACGCAGAAAAGAGGGAGTCGCGCAGAAACATACATTTACCTCCAGAAGCCTCACCATACGTTGTGGTCCTTACCGGAGTCCCTCAACCAGATACCAAATCAAATGAAAATAACGGGGGACTTGTAAATAAAACAATACATTGGCTTAATGATAACTACCCTCTCCCCCCAGCCTTCAAAAGTAATATTCTGATGGTTGAAAGGGCTCCTTGGGTGGGGTACAATAAAAAAAGGACACACGGTGATTGCGTGGTGATAACATTTGAGAACCCACGCACTGCTGATTTCATCACAACGAGGCCTCCAAGAAATTATGGTCTGTCCATTGTGGCTAGGGCATTATCCTATTTCTACCCTGAGGGTGAACACCCGGATAATAGGTGGAGCTGGACCAGGGATAATCGACACCATGGTGGTAATAATGGTCAGGCTTTTGATAATAACTACCATAATACACAGTGGAATGGGAGGCATGATGATGGCTGGAACATTGTGAAATACAAAGGGAGGCCTCCTTACTTTCGCCCACAAGGTTATGACCCAGGATGGGCAGGCAATCTGCAATTTCCACCGATTTTTCCATGTTACAACCGGTTTGATTGTTTGGAAGCGGTGGATTGACTCCCCAAGATCAAGGAAGATGCCCGGATGTCTAATAAACCTGTGGACTTGGGTCTTACAAGTTGTTTGGGGTCTGAAGAAACCCCAGAAACTCAAGTGGGGGATGAGATCATACAAGGGAGTGAGGTCGGACAACTAGATGACATTACAGACATTCTACCCGCAGCAAAAGATTATTGCAAGGTGGTCTTTTGGAACGTGGCAGGGTTAAAACAGAAGATTACCAATCCAACCTGGGACGAGGCCATTACCGACGTGGGAATTTTAGCCCTTCAAGAAACTTGGGCCACCACGCCTATACATCTTAATGGCTATAAAACTTACTTTACCCCTGCGGTGGGTGGAGTACATGGAAGACCTAAGGGAGGGTTGACTGTATACATATCCAATCTTCTAGTTTATGATACAATTTCCTTTTCCCCTGGATCCAGTTACTATCAAAAAATAGTGATAGACACAAGGAAAGGTCCAAAGATGGTTCTCTTTAATTTTTATAATAACGGTTCAGGTAGCATGATTAAGGACGTACTTGCTACACTAACTTTAGATATGCAATACGAACTTGATACGAGTAAAAGGGGCGAAGTTATGTTATTATGGGGGGGGTGATTTTAATTGCACTCTTTGCAAAAAGGGCCAAAAGGGTATCTGCGGTTTAATGCTGGAACAAGATGTCAACCTGACCCATTTTGAACATACCCTAGTAGGTGACTCATTAAACGAGATGATTTTTAATTTTAATTTTGGGTTTTCAAATGAATTAGCACATCATCCAACGACATTTGCTCCAACCTTTGTTGGGCGGGGGGCCTCATCTATTATTGATTTTAGTTTTTGTACACAAAGCTCTGCGAGTAGAATGATTAGTGCGAAAATCATGGATCTACCACTGAGTGACCACCTGCCACAGGTATTAAAAATGGAGAATTTATTTGTTGTAACCGATACTAGAGAATGTCCCAACCAAATGGTTGAGGACGTGAAGTTGGGCACCCAAAATGGTTATAACCTTAAATGGAGTAGAGTGGTTCCGGATGATTTTTTGCTTAAAATAATGAGTAAATGCATGAGTAGTTTTTCGATCTGTTTAGATGAATATGCAGAGAGCAGCGAAATAATAACCCATTTTAATATCATCTCTAGTACAATTAAGGAAGCACTGTGGGTTGCCAGGAAAAATTCCCTAAAGTCCAATAGGAAATGGTTTGATAGAGAGTGCACTAAAGCCTTAACAAAGCTTAGACACGCAATTCATAAAAGACCACGGGATGTAATCCTAATTAGAATTGCAAGGAGGGATTATAATGCAGCATTGAAGGACAGGAAGGCCTCGATAAAAAGGGAAGCTTGGGACAATTTATGTGCGGCTTCACAATCAAAGGATCCGGCTGCTTTTTGGAGGGTTATTAACACCCCCCTCCTACACGAACAAAAAGCACGCATGGAAATCGCCGTTTCAGAAGATGAGTGGGTGGCTCACTTTTCCTCCCTTTATAAGGTTGTGGAATTAACCCCTGAAATAGGCCAGGACACAGGGTCGCTAAATTTAGATACATCTAGAACCCTGGTTGTAACCCTTCCTGAGGTTATTGCAAGCCTGAAGGCGACTAAGGGGGGCAAGGCGGCTGGACCAGACGGCATACCAGCTGACCTCTATAAGGCTAACATCGAACTATGGGGGCCACTGCTAGTTCAGCTCTTCAATGCCGCTTTGGCAAATAGTCCAATTCCTACTTGGTTCACATCGGTAATTGTCCCAATTTTTAAAAAAGGGGATAGGCTAAGTTGTACTTGCTATAGGCCAATTTCCTTATTGGACTCCTCCATAAAAATTTTGGGGAGAGTGATTTTAGCTAAATTGCAAAGCTGGGCTGAGGATGATGGGGTGTTAAGCGATTTTCAATTTGGGTTCCAGAAGGGTTTAGGGACCATAGAGCAAGGTTTGAATCTTTTCACCTTGCAACAGAAGTATATAAAGGTCAAAAAACAACGTCTATACCTCACATTTGTTGATTTATCATCAGCTTTTGACTGTGTGTCACACACTAAATTATGGTCAATTATGGCCGAATTGGGGGTAGACAATGCCATCATATGCTTTTTGAGAGACTTATATTCCAGGGCCACCGCAAGTGTCAGATATGGGAATAATGGTGAATGCAGTAGACAATTCGAGATTGGTCGGGGTGTGCGCCAAGGGTGCGTTCTAGCCCCATTTTTATTTTTGTTATATATAAATGGAATGGAGAAGCACCTCGTGCATGAGGGCAGGGACATGCCTATGGTGGGAGGTAGGCCTGTCCCTGCTCTGATGTACGCTGATGATGCTGTCTTGATGGCACGCACCCCAATGGCTTTACAAACTTTGGTCACATCCTTTAATAGTTTTATGCTTGGTTTAGATCTGAAAATCAATTGTTCTAAAACTTTGTCTACGTACTGTGGGTGAGGAACAAGCAAGCATCTGAAGCCAATTTTTATAAACTCCAATTCCCTAGAAAGGACCCCCACCTTCCCATATCTGGGGATATTGTTTCATGAAAGCGGCTCATGGACTTCTGCAATCCATGCTAGATCTTTGTTATTTTCTAAGACTATTATGGCCCTAAAATGCTTTATGAAAAAACTAGGGAAAAAACCCATAAAGGAGATTTTAACTGTTTATAATGCGACTTGTATATCTGTAGTCACCTATGGTGCAGGATTATGGGGTTACTCAAATATTAGCTCAATTCAAACCATGGAAAATAAGTTTTTATGTCACATTCTGTCCGTGCCCGAAAGTACTGCAACAATGATATGCCATGCTGAATTGGGAACACCTTATGTTACTGACATTATTAAAATTCAGCCAATCCTACTTTGGCATAGGGTTTGGACAAATGATGAATGTGTTGTTAACCGGGCTATTTTAAAGGACATTTTAGCATTGGACAACATCAATGACTTTAAATGGATATGCTACGTCAGAAACTTTCTTGAAAAATTACGTTGCCCCCAATACTTTGAGGACCCACAATCACTGGAATACATATCTAGAAGAGACCTGAAAAATCTGTGTATGGTGTACCTCAGGGAAAAGAGACATATAGAGGAGGCGAGAAAAAAGACTGTTTCTGCCCACCAGGACATTTTATGTGGAGAGAAATTGCAGCCATATTTATCATTGTATATGTCCAATCATGAACGCTTCCTTTTGACCCGATTTAGATTTAATATTGTTTTTAGGACATTATCGTTCCCCGTGATGAATTGTTGGTCGAGGGATCTATGTCTTTGTCCATGTGATGACGTATCCCAACAATCCGATATACATATATTATTTTTTTGTAAATTTTATACTCTCTTCCGAAAGAAACTTATCATCCCTATCCTCAAAGACTTAAATGTATATAGATGTCGCCTAGCGTTTTTAGAGTGCCAGAAAATGGAAACTGTTTTTATGGTAGCCTCAATTGCTGAATTTTTAAAATCAGTTTTTAAGTGTCGCAAATCAATTCAAATCGATTAATTTTCCATATTGTACACATGAACTTTATTTTGTTGTCTTCTTTTTTCTGTGATTTTTAAAATGTTTACTTGACCCTTTGTAAATTGTACCTTTCGCGCTACTTTTATGGTTATTTTGCTTTTATAACCGAATAAAGTACTTTTGAATCTTGAATCTTTGACATGTTGCTGGACAGAAGGTACTAGTGTTGCTTAAGGATTTTTTGCATGCGGTGATGTCCATTATAGAAGTCTGTCAGGAATATGATTGTGTATGTATTCCTTGTGGTATTGGCTGGGTTATCTGAACGAAACAGTTAGTTATAGATTCCTTGCCTTAGAATTACCCCCAGGTGTCAGACTGGATCTGGAAAGTTTTTAGTCAGCAGTCCTCCTGCAAGTCGAAAGATGGCGTAGGTCGGCTCCGCGTTCGTTGTTGGAGTTGTGGTCGCCGGGATGACATTGCGGTAGCTACTTAAACACCGCCATCGCGCGCTGATGTCAGCCCTTTTACCGCGCCAGCCAGAGCAGATCCGGAGAGAGCGGTACTTCCAGTCACTTTTTGACAGATTTTTTTCTCAACTGTTGTCGACACAGTTTTGCAGAGTCTTCGACTCCGGTGCATGAGGGATGCCCGGTTTCAAAGGCTGCGGTACCTGTACTCGACTGAGGTCAGTGACGGATCCGCACAGCGCGTGCGTGTTTTACCTGGAGCGTAACCACAATCCCAAGTTGTGCTCCGACTGCCGGACCATGAATCCCAAGTCTTTGCAGGAGTGGTCCCGAAAGCTTCTCGAGACCCGGCAGTCTGCTCCGCGCCTTTCGAGGTCCAGGCCGCGTGGGAGGTCGAAGGACTGGTCGCGGGGCCACCCCCACCAGTCTTCTTCTAAGTCTTCGCACTCCTCATCAGCAAATGCGACGAGGGAAGCGGGTGGTGCCCCTCTCTCGGCTCCGTGTGCGGAGCCTGAGGAGTCCACCCGGACTCTCCCTCCCCGGGACCTGGAACGACCCCTGCCCAGGTTTGCCAATTTTACGAAGCGATGCATGCTATCAATGGGCAACCCGACTCTGCCAGCGCGCCTTCAGGCCCCGCGGACTCGGCTGGGGACCCTGGGCCTTCAATGCCGACGGCTTCAGCCCCTGTGCATTGGGATCCCCCTGGATCCGAATCCATGCCGGTCGACCTAAATACATCTCCCCCGGCACCGCTTCCACCGGCACCACGTCCGCAGCCGGCGCCAGTTGTGTCCCCAGCCAACGTCGACCCCAGCCTCCACCTTGTTGTAGACACGGAGCCGGACAGATGCCTGATCCGGCGCCAAAAGGTATTTTTGTGCTCTTGGTCTACCCTGGCTCTTTTAGACCACATTGGCAGCTAGAGGAAGGTGAGGAGGACTGGGAGGAGTCTGGAGACCATTTAACTGATCAATTGGGCTACGAACCAGACTGGAGAGAGGAACTTTGGGAAGCCAGTGGTCTGGATACCTCCCCAGACCTTGGCATGTTGTCTCCTCCTACCGTGGCTACGGAGGAGGGATCTTCATACGCCGTGGTGTTGCGTAGGGTGGCAGAGGCTCTCCACCTCGAGCTACCTACGGTGGCAGACAGGACTAACCTCCTGACAGAGGTGCTTCAACCGGCAGGGAGCTCTTCTGAGCCCCTGCTATTGTTTAATGAAGCACTCACTGACATAATTTTAGGCACCTGGTCCAGGCCCAACACGGGCTCATGTGGAGAGGATGATTGTCTGACGCCACCGCCTGGCCCCGGGCGATCCCACTTTCCTCATCCAACACCCCACCCCTGAGAGCTTGGTGGGCCAAGCCTCCACCTCCAAAGGCGCATTCCCTAATGCACCACATGATAGGAAATTCAAAAAGCTGGACCATCTTGGGAAGATGATGTTTTCTTCCTCCAGCTTGGGACTGCGGTCGGTAAACAATGCATGTCTTTTGGGCTGTTACACCCACTCTGTGTGGGATACGGTGGCGCAAGTGCTGCCCCAGTGCCTGGAGAAGGCCCAGGCCGTACTCTCCCGTGCAGTTGCTGAAGGGTGGGACGCAGCAAGTTTACCATCTGCTTTGGGCTGGATATCGCCGACTCACTAGGCAGGACGATCCCCAGCTCTTCGTTGCTACACCTGGTTGAGGTAGACTGGTTTTTCAGGGGATGGACATACCCTGTGATGGCCATCGCCTATTCGGCGACAAGGCAGACAACGCGCTCGAGCGCTTTAAGGACTCGCGAGCTATGGGCCAGGTCCTTGGACCTCTCCACCACCCTCCCTGCGCAGTCTGCTTTTTGTCCTTTTCGTGGCTACGGAAGGGGTGCCCCGCCACGACAAGCTGTTCAGCCCCTGTGTGTCCAGGGACGTAGGAACCACCGCCGTGGTTCTGGGGGCCAGCGGGTGGGCCAGTCCACTACAGCCCCCTCTGCCGCAGCCTCCAAACCCTCCTAGTCCGACCTTTCAGGGCCACCAATCACCAGTGGGTGGCAGGATTCGCCTTTACCTCCTCCACTGGCGTACCACACATCGGACAGGTGGGTTTTGCAAATAGCCTGAAGGGGCTACTACCTCCCCTTCGACAATACCCCTCCATCCATGCCACCTCAGTACCATGGCATGTCGGAGGATCATCTGGTCCTTCTCCAACAGGAAGTTTCGGCACTCTTGGCCAAGGGTATCATTGAGCGAGTTCCTGTCCCAGAAGTAGGCTGTGGTTGCTATTCCCACTACTCTCTGGTGCCCAAGAAGGACAAAGGCCTGCATCCTATCTTGTATCTCAGGAACGTCAACCGCTTCCTCCTGAAGGAGAAGTTTGGAATGTTGATGCTGTCTCCGGTCCTGTCTGCCCTCGACCCTGGAGACTTGATGGTAGCGTAGGACTTGCTGGACACTTATTTTCACATCCCTGTGCTGCCGGCCAACCTGCATTACCTACGGTGCACAGTAGGCCACAAGCACTTTCAGTTCACCGTGCTCCCCTTTGGCATTACCAGCGCCCCTCAGGTGTTCACGAGAGTGATGGTGGTGGTCGAAGCTCATCCGCGCAGATCAGGGGTTCTGGTCTTCCCCTATTTCGACGACTGGCTGATGAAGGCGGGCTCGCCCCAGGCTGTCGCCGCCCACCTCCAGACTACGGCCGACCTCCTGCATTCGCTGGGGTTCTCCATCAACGTGCCAAAGTCACTCCTGACTCCCTCTCAGAAGCTCCTCTTCATCAAAGCGGTTCTGGACACAACTCAGTTTCGGGTCTATCCTCCCAAATATCGTGTCTGAGATATTCGGGCTAGGATTCCGATCTTTTAGCCTCTTTCCCGGGTTTCGGTCAGGCTGACTGTCCGGCTACTAGGCCTAAAGACCTCCTGCATCCTGCTGGTGGACCATGCCAGATGGCATATGCGGGCTCTGAAGTTCCAGTGGGCACAACATTGGTGGCACCTGTCCGATTGAGTCCAGATCTCGGAGGGCACTGCACAACAATTGCAGTGGTGGCTAACGAACCAGGATGGGGTCGACAGCAGATCCCTTTCCCTTCCTCAACCAGAGTTCACAGTGGGGACATATGCATCACTTCTGGGATGGGACGGCCACATGGGTGAGGCAGAGATCAGAATCCTCTGGTCTCTGGCCGAGTCCGGACTCCACATCAACCTTCTGAAGCTTCGGATAATTTGTCTTGCACTCAAAGCATTCCTTCCCTCTGTCCGGGAAGAATAGTGCAGGTGTTCACGGACAACACCACCGTCATGTGGTACTGCCACTAACAAGGCTGGGTGGGGTCGTGGACCCTATGTCAAGAGGCCCTCCGCCTCTGGACATTGCTGGAACATCAGGGCATATCCCTGGTAGTTCAACACCTGGCAGGTTCACTGAACGCCAGGGCGGACAAACTCAGTCGCAGGTGCATGATGGATCCCGAATGGCGTCTTCACTCGTAGGTGGTGCAAGGTCTCTTTCAACAGTGGGGAGAGCTTTTATTTAGATCTATTCGCCACCGAAGAAAATGTGCAATGTCAGCAATTCTGCATGTTGGAATTTCCCAGGCGGCACTCGAGGGGAGGCACTTTTCATCACGAGTGGAGTTGCGGTCTTCTATACGCCTTCCTGCCTATACCACTTCTGCCAGAGTGCTGAAGAAGATCAAGCGCGACCGGGCCCAAGTCATTCTTGTGGCTCCAGATTTGGCACGAAGAGTCTGGTATCCCGAGCTGCTACACATGGCCATCGATCCTCTGATCAGGCTGCCTCTTTGAGAGGATTTTCTGTTGCCGCAGCAGGGGACGGTCCTCCACCTGAACCAGCCTCCACCTCCTTTCTTGGAGATTGAGCGGCGGCAGTTGACATAGTTTGACCTGCCTCCCAAAGTCTGTGATGTTATCTTGGCAGCCAGGTGTCACTCCACTAAGACGGTATACTCCTGTAGCTGGAACAAATGTGTGGCAGGGTGCACAGCAAAGGCGGTGGGTTCCCTTTCTGCCCCTCTTTCTGAGGTTCTCTTGTTCCGCCTTTCTTTGGCCCAGCAGGGCTCTGCTCTGGGCACTCTAAAGGGCTACCTCTCGGCCATTTCAGCCTTTCTTAGGCTTCCTGATCAGCTTTCTCTTTTCAAGTTCCCTGTTGTAAATCGCTTCCTTAAGGGCATTACTCATCTTTTTCCTCCTGTTCCCTTAATAATGCCTCAGTGGGACTTGAATTTGGTTCTTACATATCTTATGTGCGGTCCCTTTGAGTCGCTACATAACTGTCCTCTCAGGCTCCTGACTTTAAAAACTGCCTTTCTGGTGGCCACCACCTCTGCGCGCAGGGTGAGTGAGCTCCAAGCTCTCTCTTCTGATCCTCCTTTTCTGACCATCACTTTGTCCACCTTCTTTCCGCCTCTACATCCTTCCAAAGAGGTAGAGAGGCTCCACCGTCTGGATCCAAACCGTGTGCTTTCCTTTTACTTGGATCGCACAAACCAATTCCGGGTGGATGAACAGCTCTTTGTTGGCTACGTGGGCGCCAAAAAAGGTGGGCCTGTGCACAAACGGACCATTTTTAGATGAGTCGTTTTGTGCATCAAATTTTGTTAGGAGCCGCCAGTGGGGTTGCACGCCCATTCCACCACAGCGACGGCTGCTTCCACTGCTTTGAGACATGGAGTCCCCCTTAATGATATCTGTCAGGCAGCTACGTAGGCATCGCTGCACACGTTCACAAGACATTACTGCCTGGACAGCCAAGTCCAGAGAGACTTCTTTGGCTGTTCTGTTCTTTTTCTGGTGTGAACCTGGTTCGCAGACCCGCCTCCGGGGTTGGTATTGCTGGGGTATCTATTCTAAGATAAGTAATGGACCCCAAATACCTCAACAACCACCTCATCTTCTACACACCCACCCGCCAGCTCCGATCCGCCAGCCTCGCCGCCGTCCCACGGTTTCGCAGAACCACCACCGGAGGAATATCTTTCTCCTACCTGGCGGCCAAGACATGGAACTCCCTCCCGACCCATCTGCGACTGACCCAGGACCATCTCTCCTTCAGGAAGCAACTCAAGACCTGGCTCTTCGAGCAGTAGCAGCACCCCCCCCCCCCTTCACCTCCCCCCAGCGCCTTGAGACCCTCGCGGGTGAGTAGCGCGCTTTATAAATGCAATGATTGATTGATTGATTGATTGATAATCTATACCGAACTGTTTCTTTCAGATGAACAAGTTACTTACCTTCGGTAATGATATATCTGTAAGAAACATAGGTTAGTTATAGATTCCTTACCGGCCCACCCATCCTCCCGTTCTACGAACTGACTTCTAGGGTTAAGGATTTCCTTTCAGGGCCCTAGTTTTGTGCACCAGTGGTCAGTGTCTTGCATAGCTCTGTGCTTCTGGCGTGACAAGTCGTGTACAGAACTGACGTCAGCGCGCAAGGTCAGCGTCTAAGTAGCTACCACGACTTCATCCCGTGACCACGATGCCAACGACCAACGCGGAGACGTCCGACGCCACCTTTCGACGCGCAGGGGTACTGCTGACGAAAAACTTTCCGGATCCAATCTGACACCTAGGGGTAATTTTAAGGAAAGGAATCTATAACTAACCTATGTTTCTTACAGATACATTGTTACCGAAGGTAAGTAACTTGTTCTTTCGGTTGTAAAAGATCATGGCGTGGTATTTTCTCACAGTCATCAGCTGTTTTTTTCAGTTGTCTTGTAGGATAGCCCCATTGTTCAAGTCTTTTTGTTAAACATTTAGATTTTTGTGTTATAACTTCTTGTGTCGCTGCAGTTTCTTCACATTCCTTGGAATTCACCCTTGGGGATATTTTGTATTGTTTTCGGGGGGCAGCTGTCTGCCCTTAATATTGAGTTAGCAGATGTTAGTTTATGAAATGCCTTTCTGTGTAGTTTGCCATCGTGTGCATATATAGTGATGTCTAATAAATCTACCTCTGATGTGGAAAAGTGCAAGAAATGTTTGAGGGTGTCCTGTGGGGCCTGCCAGATGTACAGGATATCGTCAATGTACCTTCCCGAGTATACTATGTGGGATGTGTATTCTGAGAATGATCGTCCCACAGCCAATGAAAATGCATACATATGGGGGCACAAATTTTGCTCCCATCGCACTCCCTTGTAATTGCAGATAATACTCTGAGTATAAAGAGAACAGGTTGTTGGTGGAACAAAACAGTAGCAGTTCCAATATCATTGGGTTGTATTCAAAGAAGTGAGCTGGTTTTGTTGCTAGTGCTTTCCGTACAGCTTCTATAACATCTTCATATCGAATTGACCTGCACAGACTTACAACATCAATGGTTGTAAGCACACAATCTGGATCCCACTGGATATTGTCTAGTTTGAGCAACACATCTTTGGTGTCACGCATTTAAGAGGGTAAGTCTTTCATTAGGGGCTGTAGTTGGTAATCTATATATTCCCCAATCTTGGAGAAGAAGGAATTTATTCCTGCTATAATGGGTCTGCCAGGAGGTGGGTATCTCTTTTTATGTATTTTGGGAAGAAGATATAGGGTTGCCGTTGTATGGGTTTCTACGTAGAGGTTCTTCTGTTTAGTTATTTCTGTACCACTTATCAAAATTTGTTTTGGGGTCTAAAAGTATGATTTTTGTGGGATTGGTTGCCAGTTTTCTGTAGCAAGCTGTGTCGTTCAGTTGTTTATTGGCTTCTGCAATATAGTCATCAGAGTTCCAAAGATTCACATAGCCACCTTTGTCTGCTTCCTTGATTATGATTTTGGGATTGTGTTTGAGTTCTTTGAGGGCCGCTATTTCGTGATTCTCAAGGTTTCTAGGAAGGAATTGCTTCTATTTTTTTGGTATTCCTCATATTATTGTGTCAAATCTTCAGAGACTGCTGTATGAAATAGATCAATAGTATTGCCTGGTGGTAGTTGGGGACAAAAAATAGACTGCAACGTGTGACTGGTGTTAATGCCCAATTCCTGGTTAGGTGTTGATTATCTGGCTCCTCCGATAATGTTGTAATAAGATGTATGTTCTCCAACCCTTGAACGGATAATGGGCTAGTGATGTCTGGTCTTGTCTTGTGAAATGGGTGGCTTATTGTGGAAAAATGAAGTAAGTTTGAGCTTGCGAATGAGCTTGAAGCGGTCAAACATTGTCTTGGTGCGATCTCAAAAAGCTGTTGGAAAGAAAGATGAGCCCCTATTGATAATAATTTCCTGTTGCTGTGTGTTTTCGAATCCGGATATGGTAATCATTGTGTTCTTGGGGTCAGTTTTTTGCTTCCTCCTGGCTCGTGTTGTTACTCCTATTGTAGGATTTCGTGTTGAGATAGTTAGTGTGTTTTCTACTCCTGTTCTGGTATCCTGAGTGCTTTGATTTCGAAATCCAAGACGGTGTCTTAGGACATCTCTCAAAAATCTACACCATTTTTGATTGTAGAGGCTGCAATTTCAATGCCAAGGATTCTGCTTCTGAGCTGGTAACTGAGTCTTGTGGTCATCTAATTTGTTAGTCAGCTGCCCTTCTAGTAATATTGCCTTAGCGTTTTGCAGCGGTATATACTCTTCCTAAGTGATAGTCTAGATGGTCATGTCAGAATTTTCTGTTTTTGCATTGGATCAGATCTTCTTTATTCGTCGATCACTGTGTTCAATATCTCTTAATTCTTTGTAGTAATATCTCCCCAGTTGAAGTCCTCGATTTTCTTTGTCAGATCATCCACTTCTGTGTAATATTTGTTGTGTTCTTCTTTTGCAGTGTCTATCAATTGTCTTATCATATAATCGGAAGCTTCTCTTAGATTTTTTTTCCCATTCCGAAATTTGATTCGGGTTGGTGGTTTCCACTGGCGGAAAAATTAGAATACAGAGTCCTCTTGGTATTCTATCCTATCTGCTTCTTGATATTTTTTCATTCTAGCTGCTTCCCACCATTTGGTTGTTTCGTTTTTGAGTGCTTTCTGCAGTGCTTGGTAGGCTGATTTCGCAGATTGAGGATTCGGTTTGTTGTGTTTGGAAAGGCCTCCTGGGGTGGATAAGATTTCTTGTATGCGAAGATTACGATGCTCTCCCCAGTCCTTTCAATGTGCCATCGGTTTTGGGAATTAACGGTAATATTCAGATGGGTTTTGACAACTTTTTAGGGTCGTATTGGTCTGATAGGTACCCTGGGCAACTTGACGTATTTAACTAGTTCAGGGGGTGGGTGCTGCCTGGGTACACACACAATGGGGGCGGGAACCAATTCTTGATGTGGCACGTGCCTATCAGCTGGCCCCCGGATTAAAGCGGATTATTCCAAACATATGATAGGTTGGTGCCCGGTTTATGTTCGTGAATTCCTGGAGTACACAATCTCCAAATCCAATGTCTTTTTCAATATGGTATAATCTATTTATTAGTTACCAGAACTTAAATTAAACAAACAGCCGAGACGTGTTTTGCCCATATGGCCGGCAGGCCAAGGGCATTCTCAAGACTGGTTTTAGGCAAACAAATAAAGTATTGTACAGAACATATAGGACAAGGTGAGAACATATGCCAGAGATATAAGGTGGTAAGATGATAAGGGGAGGAAAATCGGTCAATATAGTGGGGTTGTGAAGCGTAAAAAAAGCGTAAAAAAAGTATGAGGGTAGGTTTAGGAATCCCTGACCTCTATACTGCCCTGGGGACCCCACCCTCCCCAGGGCTACTTGTTTAAATAAAGGTAAGGGGGACACAAGACTTCCTTCCCCAAGCCTTGTTTGGCCTGGGGACCCCATTGGTTGGGGCCCTGCGTAATGTTTTGGGTGAGGTGTGTAGGAAAAGTCCCCTTTTTGACATGATCACTCCCACTTTTTGCCCACTGGAACTGATGATCTTGACAGGGTGTGAACTAGGTCCTTGTTAAACAGGCCCCAGTGCAAGTGCAATTTCCCTGAAAAGTGTATGTGTTCAATTGTAACCCAATTAGCAAGGACTTAAGCACCCTTGTAAGTCACAGGGAAATGGTACCCAGGGCATGGGCACTAAAGAGGTGCCCTATGGGCTGCAGCATGTATTATGCCACCCAAAGGGCCCCCTTTAAAACCTGCATGCACACTGTCACTGCAGGATGCGTAAAAGTGTGCAAGCCCTTCTGAAAACATGACATTGCACACTTCCTGTGTGCAATGCCAAAATACAAAATTCACAATGTCTTATATGTAAGTCATCCCTACAGCTGACCTTAGAGCCCCACAGCTGGGTGCATTATAATACATGTGAGGGCATCTCGGCATGAGAAGGTATGCCCATGTGATGCCTAGTACCATTACTAGGGCATTGCAAGTGATCAGTCAGCCATATTAAAGGTATGTACTGGGCACTGGTCATCACGAGTTACCCAGCTATTTAATGGCTGCAGTGAAAATTATGGTGTTTGGTATCAGACAACATGTCTCCATCAATCTATATTGATGCCAGTATCCGATTTATTTTGACATGCACCCAGAGTGCCCCTTAGAGGTTCCCCCTGAAAACCTACTAGTCCTCTTGTGTGCTGGCTGACTGGCATCATCAAGCCTGCCACCACAGACAAGTGTCTGGCCCCCTGTAGGTGAGAGCCCATGCTCTCATAAACAATGCCTGCTCCGGAGGAAGGTGTTAACACCGCCATCAGGATGGCTAGTGATTTAGCATATCAAGGCCAGAGGCTTGAAAGACTCTACCTCCTTTGATATGCAACCCTGGCCCTCCGCCTCCTCAACATGGGGACACCACCACCTGTGCTGGGGCCCATTTGGCACCGGAGCAGGCGAGAAATTAGTCAGTTGACATGGTCACTTTCAGGCTAGGCATACCCCTAAGGTGAGGCACCTATAGTAGACAGCCAAGAAAGGGTTTCACTGGTTTGAATTTTGCTGAAACTAGGAGCTCTGGGTCAGGATAGGCCCATTTTCCACAGGAAGTTGTCATCTACGGGGTGTAGTCATCCCAGGGGTAAGGAGCCCATTGGCTACTACCCCACACTCCCCTAATTTCAGTATTAAGGTATCCCCCTGACACCAGGAACTTGGAGTTGTCAACATGGGAAGCAAAGAAGGACTAAGAAGAGCCAACATCTCAAGAACTGTGGACCTGCTCCGAAATGGCATCAAACCCTGCCTGTCTGCTGCTGTCCCGACAATTGCAAATACCTAACTCATCCAGAAGCTGTGCGTCCTCCTAAAGTCCTGGAGGACTGTCTGGCTCTTCAACAACATCACAGCATCTCCTTTGGGGCGGAGGAGCCACTCCACTGCAGCTACCGACTACACTTGTCCAGGACACCATTTTGCTGACAACCGTGTCCACAGAGGCAGTATCTAATCACAAGGCAGTCACAGTGGTTTTAGTAGGTCAGCCCCATCTCTCCAGCGAGTTTCGAGATGCTTGATCCTCCAGGACCCTCCCAGCACCAATACCCTGAGTACCGGAACATTTGTTGTAACCAAGGCTTGTTGTGTGTTGAGCCGGGACATCACTGATGCCAGAGTCCACCTGCTTACAAGGGACCTCAGGATTAACAAAGCCCGCACCGAGAGTAGCCCTGGTGTCCTGTTTCCTTCCCCTCGCCTCGTTACTTAAGTAAAGTGAGAGACTCAAACGCAAGCGACCTACCGGACAAACACCTTTGCACCCAAGCCCCACAGCCCAAGTTCACAGAAACCAACGATGTTCCCCTGCCCCAGAGACCCTCAAAAGCTACCCGCCCTCCCCTTAGTGTTCTGCCTGGCTTATCCCAAGCCCGCCCTGGCAACCTTTCTTTTACCCTTTCCAGTGACTTTAACGCATATCATTCAAGGGTACCAACATATCTGCACCCGTACTCACCAGGGCAGGTGAAACCGAACTGCTGGTGGTTTTTGGAAGTTTGTTTTTAGGGCCATTAATTCCCAAAAGCCCCCCCCCCGCCGAAACGTTGCAAGTATATGTATGCAATGTTAGTGTTATTCTCTCCCCTAGAGCTAGGAACGAAGGCTGACCATTGGGCCAAAACAAGGGTGTCTTGGCAGGGTTTACTGCTCTCCCCCCCCCCCCCCCCCCCCTACTCCTAGCCAACAGGGGAGAGATGAGGGACACAAAAGGGGAAAAAAGAGTCTATGAAAGACCCCAAAAACCTAGGGTGGGCCCAGAGACACTTTCCAATCAAAGGTTGGGTACCAGGGTAAGAACTGGGATCCCAAAACGTCTCTGTGCCATTTCTGTAAGCAGAATTGTCACCGAACTGGGGACCCTTCCTGCCCCAAAAACGTTTTCTCTAGTCAAACACCTTTAGTGGTTGTCTCCTGATAGGATCCTTTGAATGCCCTGACCAGTTCAGAAAGCACACTGAAGCTACTTTAATCACAGAGGGAGGGGTGGATATGGTTAGCCTGGCTGTCTGGGCCAGTAACCTGGAAAAATACAGACAAAAGCCACATATCAATGCGGTTGAAGTATAAGCACTGATGGATAGAGGTACAAGTGTCACCACAGTGACTGTAAAACTGATATTCTCAGAACAGTACTTGCACTGGACAGACATATCCAGTTATGCTGATAATATTGTCACGGTTCATCCTATGGCGGCCTTGGAATGGGGTCACTGGCCAAAATAAGTTGGTCATGTCCTCTGTAATTCCAGTAGAATGTTTGCTAAGTAATGATCTGGAGACCTCCGCATGGGCTGAGATAAAGATGAGAACCCATGCTGGTATTACTTGAATTGGTGTGTAAAAGCAAGAGCACAACGCAAAGCCCAGAGTGAAAAAGAGGCATTGGAGTCTGGAATAATGGCCCAATCCTTCAAGAGAAAAGGCAAGAAGTCTGGGAAACCAACTTCTGATGAGACATACGCTCAGGTCCCCTCACATCAGGGAGAAGAGCTGTCAGCCCTTGAGGGAACTGAGCTCCATGAACTTGGACCTTACACAGCAGAGCTCCTAGGCCCAGGGTCCTTCTAGGGAATATGTTTGCCAGGGACAAAGGGCCTGCCCTACTCTTGAGAGCCTGAGACAGCAAGCTGCTGACCAGGAAAACAGAGATATCAGTGGTTCCCACAGGACCTATTGAGAGGAGGCACGTCTGTATACTGAAGACACAGACCCCAAACCTGGTGCCCTAGGAGAGTGGTAGTGCCTAAGTCTTGCCGCATTTCCAACATCGCTTTTGCCCTGGTGGGACAGGAGTCCCAGGGCACCTTCACCTCCGTGCTATCAGCGCTACCAGGCTCCACTCCTGCGCTTCCAGACTACAGAAGGGGTGAAACATAGGGACAGGGGACTACCAGTACCAGCATCCCCTGCTTCCGCCACAGGTGCGGCGTGTGAGGGGGAGGCGCTGGTCAACGCGCCTATAGCGCTGCCTCTCCCCTCTCAGCGTGGGGAAACAGTCTTGCTGCATTTCCAACATTGCTTTTGCCCGGGTGTGACAGGACTCCCAGGGCACCTTCACCTCAGCGCTACCAGGCTCCACTCATGTGCTTCCAGCCTACAGAAGGCGTGAAACATCAGGACAGGGGACTACCAGTCCCAGCATCCCCTGTTTCCACCACAGGTGCTGCGTGTGAGGGGGAGGCGCTGGTCGACTCGCTTATAGTGCTGCCTCTCCCCCTGCGGTGCGGGCCGCACCCGGGCAAAGCCCGGGCCCGTCCTATGCCCGTCAGTGTCCGGAAGAGGCTGGGCTGGGCCACCCCTCTTGACTGCTTCATTGGGACACAGGCTACCTAGTCCTAGGCAACAGAACTGGTCCCGTAATCATCTGGAGGGCAAGGCGGTGAGACTTAACCCTCATTCCCCCATTTCTTGCTTCCCTAGCCACTTTCCCCTGGGTTCTGCAATTTCATTAACGCTGCCATTAACCCACACAGACTGTTTAATTAGTGGAGGCAACCTTTCACAGGGCAGCCCGAATGAAACTGTTAAATAAGGCTATGTGCTTTTAACCATTTATTTAGAGTTAATGACCAAGTATTGGATTGCATATTTTAATCTTTTTAGCTACTCAGTACTTCTCCGGATTTCATTTCTACTAGAACATTGGATTTTAAACTGGACATGAACCATTTTGACTCTAGCGTTGAATGTCCCCAGTGGTCGGGTTGCAGATAGAGCCTTTTACCGTAGACACTCCTATCTGGTAGCCCTGCTTACCCTACGTTGACTCACACTGGGGCTTGTTTCTGCCTGCAATCCCACACTTGCACCATTGATTTGTACATTTTTATGCCCATTGTCTGGCTTTCTGCATCTGCACTTTATGTCTGAGTACTCACGCACTTTGATTCTCGTGCTAGTTGTCTCTAAGTAGCTCTCCCCCACCCCGAGTTCCAAGTCAATTAGTAGTGAATAAATTAAACCATTTATAGTACAAAAGGTAATCACCACAACTAAAGTAGAATGGCCAAACGAGTGTGTATAGAAAAGAAACTAAAGGCCCCTCCCATGCCTAAATCTAAAACTAAACCGACCTCTATAGATAGGATGTTGGAAAAGGCTCTAGGAGCAGTGGCCACTGAAATCGAGCAGACAGAGACGATTAACCCTAACCTACAAATCCCTCTGGTAGATTCTGACACCTTGAAAACCTCCAGAGTCTTGATAAACCATACGCCCAGGGCCCAAACTCCAATAGCTGAAGTAATTAACTCTGATCAAACCAGGGTGGAGTCACCTATACAGCCCGCTACAAAAGGGAGACCTAAATTACAATCAAAAACAGCGGTAAGTAGGAAGAAAGCCATGGGGGAGAAGATAGATAATGGGAATACTGGGACGGGAGGACTAGTAAACAGTATTGAAACATCTAGCGAACAGCCACATCAAGAACTAAAACACAAATGTAAGCAACGGCTAACCAATCATAGGCACTTCCGGTACAACACTACAGGAGAGATCTTAACTACACGCAGAGTTGGATTGCTAGGATGGAGGCCTAAGGACAAAGAAGGAGACTGTATAGTGATACATTTTAGCAACCCCTGCATTGACCAAGAAATTTTAAACCGAGAGAATGGGATACAAACGGGAACTATCCAAGCCCTCCCACTGGGTTATTTTTATCCCCCAGAGAAGGTCCATCAAGGCATAAGGCATTATGGGTGGGGCCGGAGACACGAAAACCATAGCTATAATATAGCTGCTATTGATCACTACTGGCCCAGGAAACCAATCTTTAATATTTCCACAGCAAATAGATTTAGCAGCCTAGAAGGAGTGGATTGACTTGAGGCTCAGGCCATTGGCTCCGAAGTGCAGTTGGGCAACCTTTTGATGGTAACTGAGGCCCGTGAGAATGATACAGGGCACTGCACGGTGTTAGGAGGAGAAACCTGTGGGAGCATGAGCGGCTCCCCAGGAAACATCTATGAGAGCCTAAATATGACCCTGTTCTGCAACCAATCCCCTATATCGAATAGCGGGACTATCACGAAAGCTGATTCAGGACTCTGCGGGTCTCTTCCTCAATCCACCCTTCCAGTTGCTAATAAAACCAACTCTCCTGATCGCCCAAGGCTGCGTGTCTTATCCTGGAACCTTGCAGGTCTGAACAAAAGACAGATGACACCGAATGGGACCATTTCATTGACCAATGCAAAACAACAGTTGATGGACAGAATGCAGAACAATGTCATACATTCACCCCAGTACAGAGATCTGGGACTAAATCCATCTTTTTTTTGCACTCCACACCACCCCAGTTCAGACATGGCCATATGCAAATCAGCCGTGACCCTGTGCCTCATGGGAACAGTCCAGCCCGAACTGCCAAGCCTTGTCTTTCCTGGACTGGAATCAAGCATCCTAGGACCGGTTTCTGGCTATCAGCCGTCTTCAGCCAGGATAGCTTTACTACAGTGGTGTGGAGAGCATGGGACTCACGTCTGAGCATACCCATCCCACTCAGGGTGACAAATGCAAAACAACAGTTGATGGACATCATCCGTCCATCATCCCCTTTTGTATCGTTTTGTTCGCCCTAAGTTGGCAGGGTATGCTCAGACGTGAGTCCCTTGCTCACTTGGCCACTGGATTCAAGATAGCCTGGCTGATGAGGAGTATAAATCCGAAACCGGTCCCAGGATGCTTGTTTCTGGTCCAGGGAAGACATGGCTTGGCAGTTTGGGCTGGACTGTTCCCATGAGGCACAGGGTCAGACTGATTTGCATATGGCCATGTCTGAACTGGGGTGGCTGAGTGAGCTAAAGAATGGTGATGGATTAAACCCAGATCAGTTGACTGGGGGTGAATATTTGATTTGCTCAAACGCTCCGTCCATTATCCCCTTTTGTATTGCCATTTCATTGACCAACACAAGATTTGCAGGTTCCAGACGTGGACAGGAGGGGACGTCTCAAAATAGGGTTTTGCCACCTTCAATATTCCTGCAATATCTGGTGGAAAAGGGAGACCCTCAGGGGGTTAAGTGTATGGGTGGAGTCCACCTAGGTTGTTCAGCAAAACAGAATCATCTTCAAATAATATTCTGTGTGTCCTCCTGCACTTTTCGCCCAAGACCTCTATAGCCCTTCTAAATGTGTACTCAAGACCAGTTAGCCAGGGACAGGAGTGAAAAACACTTGAGGAACTAATGTCATTTTTAGCCACCATTGCAGATAATCATATGGTGATCATAGGTTGGGATTTCAATTGCCAGTTTGAGCCATTTGATGGCATGCTTAAGGACAGTCTCTGTGAAGAAGGTAAGTATTGGGCCATTCCGGAGACTACGTGTCCACCAGTTCAAATTTGGTCCCCTCTGGTGATCCAGATGAATTGCCTTGTTTTAAAATTCTCCTTAAGGGTATGCAACACAATCCCACACATCTAGTAATTACACCTTAACTAGAAATGGAAAAAGGTTCCTTACTGGATTATGTTTTAATCTACTCCAAATCCTGGCATAGGGTAATTGACTTTAAAGTCATGGTACGGCACGATAGTGACCATAATGCCCTTGTACTAGAACTAAACTAGTTTAATCCTGGGAGTGCCACAGGGGTAGACTCCCCCACTGATGACAGGTTGTCCCTCTCAAATTGTAGGAGGAGAGTGCGTTGAGCAGACATAAACCAGTCTCAATATAGACTAGGCTCTCTGTATGAAGCCATCATCCCAGTGCTCTCAACTGCAATTAGTTCTGTACCTACTAACGGCAACAGAATTGATCCTCAGATGATCACCCAGAACCATACTAGGCTAATGGCAATCACAGTAGATTTTTTTTTCCCTATAAAAGACATCAGACCAAATAGGAAACCCCCCAACCCTTATAACGAACAATGCGTAAAGCAAAAACAGCCCTGATCACATCTAACAAGGCCAATGACCGTCCCTTAATTAAAATATCTAGAGCCAGTCTCAGCGAGGCAAAAAAAAGGGTGGGAAAGTGATAAGTGGGATACCTTGAGAAGCTCCCTGGGTGCCCGTGACATGAGGACCTTTTGGAAAGTGTCAACACAGGCAGTTCTGAGGCTAAATCACCGATAGAGCCAAACCTAGAGGCAGATGTATGGAGGGACCATTTTGAGTCCCTCTATTCAAGGGTGGTGACACTGAATGACTCAGCCGCCAAGGGCTGTTTTGTGGGGATTGATCATCCGATTGCACCTATGTTCACCAACAGAACTTTGGATGACATTAATAAACCCTTAATGAGATAACTAGCGCCCTCTCCAAAATTGCCCCGGGTAAAGCTCCTGGATTAGATAAGATCCCAGGGGACCTATTTCGCAGCAAACCCACTGTTTGGACACCATATCTCTGGGTCCTATTCAATGCCATACTCCAAGGTATGACGATACCTGTTAGCTGGGTTGTAGCTGAAATAATCCCCACATATAAAAAGGGCTCACCGTTGTTACCAACAAATTATAGGCCGATAAGCCTTATAGATATTACACAAAAAATCTTTGCGCATGTGTTGCAGGTCCGTCTCCAGAGCTGGATGGAGGAACACAAGATACTTACTCCCTTACAGGCAGGGTTCTGTGAAAAAATGTCCACACTGGACCAAATCCTCAGGCTACAAATTTTACACTTGAAGATTGTGTGTTTAGAGGGTGGCAGCCTCTACCTAATATTTTTAGACCGGTGGTCTGGGCTCGACCTGGTCCCAAGGGAGAAGCTGTGGGCAGTTCTCCATGAGATGAGGGTTCCGCCTTACCTGTGCCAAGTCATGAAGCGGTTGCACGAGGGAAACTATGCCCAAATTGGATATGGCAAGGAAGGAAAACTTACGGCCCCCATTCCCGTAAATAGAGGCGTTCGCCAGGGATGCGTACTCGCCCGACCCTGTTTAGCCTTTATATAAATGGGCTAGTTGACTTTTTGCTCAGCAAAAAAGACCTGGACGTCCCTAAGTTGGCATCACGCAAAATCCCAGGTATGATGTTTGCAGACAATACTCTAGTAGTATCTAAATCGCCCATGGGGATACAAAGGGTACTAAATAGATTTGATGCGTTTTGCAGGGAAAGAGGGCTTGAAATGAACCTTCAAAAAACTGAATTCATGGCGTTTAACTCTGCCTTAAGCATTCGACCAAATCCATCCCAAAATGGAAAACCCTTAGAGAGAGTATCCTCTTTTAATTACCTCTGCATCAGCATCACAGAATCTATGGACTGGAAGGCCCAAATTAAAAAATCAACCCTGAAATTGGCACAATCCTCAGGGGGCTCAATGTAGGTTTTCCGAAAATCTAGCCATAAACTTGTGAGTCCTGCCATAGAAATATACATGTGGCAGGGTATGCTCAGACGTGAGTCCCTTGCTCACTTTGCCACTGGATTCAAGCAAGCTGGGCTGAAGACGGCTGGAATTCCAGAAATCGGTCCTCGGAAGCTTGTTTCCGGTCCAGGGAAGACATGGCTTGGCAGTTCGGACTGGACTGTTCCCGTGAGGCACAGGGTCAGACTGATTTGCATATAGCCATGTCTGAACTGGGGTGGCAAAGTGGGCTAAAGAACGGTGATGGATTAAACCCAGATCTTTTGACTGGGTGTGAGTGTTTGATTGATTCAGATGCTCCGTCCATCACCACCCCCTTTTGTACCGCTTTTGGCCGCCATAAGTGTGGCAGGGTATGTTCAGACGTGAGTCCCTTGCTCACTTTGCCACTGGATTCAAGCAAGCCGGGTTGAAGACGGCTGGAATGCCAGAAACCGGTCCTCAGAAGCTTGTTTCCGGTCCAGGGAAGACATGGCTTGGCAGTTCGGGCTGGACTGTTCCCATGAGGCACAGGGTCAGACTGATTTGCATATAGCCATGTCTGAACTGGGGTGGCAAAGTGGGCTAAAGAACGGTGATGGATTAAACCCAGATCTTTTGACTGGGTGTGAGTGTTTGATTGATTCAGATGCTCCGTCCATCACCACCCCCTTTTGTACCGCTTTTGGCCGCCATAAGTGTGGCAGGGTATGTTCAGACGTGAGTCCCTTGCTCACTTTGCCACTGGATTCAAGCAAGCCGGGTTGAAGACGGCTGGAATGCCAGAAACCGGTCCTCAGAAGCTTGTTTCCGGTCCAGGGAAGACATGGCTTGGCAGTTCGGGCTGGACTGTTCCCATGAGGCACAGGGTCAGACTGATTTGCATATAGCCATGTCTGAACTGGGGTGGCAGAGTGGGCTAAAGAACGGTGATGGATTAAACCCAGATCTTTTGACTGGGTGTGAGTGTTTGATTGATTCAGATGCTCCGTCCATCACCACCCCCTTTTGTACCGCTTTTGGCCGCCATAAGTGTGGCAGGGTATGCTCAGACGTGAGTCCCTTGCTCACTTTGCCACTGGATTCAAGCAAGCTGGGCTGAAGACTGCTGGAATGCCAGAAACCGGTCCTCGGAAGCTTGTTTCCGGTCCAGGGAAGACATGACTTGGCAGTTCGGGCTGGACTGTTCCCATGAGGCACAGGGTCAGACTGATTTGCATATAGCCATGTCTGAACTGGGGTGACAGAGTGGGCTAAAGAACGGTGATGGATTAAACCCAGATCTTTTGACTGGGGGTGAGTGTTTGATTGATTCAGTTCAGATGCTCCGTTCATCACCACCCCCTTTTGTACCGCTTTTGGCCGCCATAAGTGTGGCAGGGTATGCTCAGACGTGAATCCCTTGCTCACTTTGCCACTGGATTCAAGCAAGCCGGGCTGAAGACGGCTGGAATGCCAGAAACCGGTCCTCGGAAGCTTGTTTCCGGTCCAGGGAAGACATGGCTTGGCAGTTCGGACTTGGTTTGTTGGTCCCAAGATTCTGTATCTAGTGGCTAAGATCAAGTTTTGAATTCAAAAGTAAAGGAGGACCCCGCACAGGCTAATAGGGGACTGGGGGGATAGTGAATCTTAAAAGACAGGGATGTCCCCACGAGAGAACAGTCTTAGACTGAATTTCACACCTAGTTCTTAAGTTCTAGGGTGAACATTTCATTCTAAAAGAAAAATATTTATGAAGCATGCCATTAATATGGCGGGAGAGGTAAAGTTACAATGATTTATATACGACTTCTATCAGTGTATGGTAAGACCAATTACTTGCTTATGTCCCTACAGATGCCAAATTCATAAGGAGATGACTGTTATACACCCTTGTTCGAACTGCAGTTATTAAGTACTCCCCACTATGAACACAATATTTGGTTTTTAAACAGAGAGTATAAACAAGACACAATGTCAACAATGCAAAAGATAAAGTAAAAATTTAAAATAAAATTTTTTCACACCATGAGTTACTCTGTCAAACATTTATTGTATATATACATTGTTAAAATTTCATTTTTACATAGTATAAAAAAAAATTCAAAAAAACTTTTTCAAAAAAACATCATTAAATACATTTGAATAAACACAGTTAAAAACAAAGAATCACAGGTCGACGCGGCGTTTCGGTTTCTTGGATTAGTACCTTCTTCAGGACAGATTCTTAAAACCAGTGGAATAGATTCTCCACCGGACAGCGTTTTCTGTTCAAAAACTTGTTGCCGTCTTACTTATGGGCTTAATAACAGTTTCTGTTTGGTATTTCACCTTTCATTTGCACTTGATATGCTTTGTCTTTGACTACCAGGAGGAGCCACCGTATTTTTCGTATTTGGGTTTCTTCAATGACCCAAAGAAGTATTTCTGCTTGTTGCAGTTCCTTGAATGTTCTGATTTTCAGTCCCTTTTGTGGATATCAGAGTTCGTGGCATTTAATTAGTAATCGGCCTCCCTGCTCCTTCGTCCTGGCAGTCTATTCTGGCGTCTCTTCGTCGGTCTGCTCCGATCCGGTACCAAGAACTCAGGCCAGGACGAAGGAGCAGGGAGGCCGATTACTAATTAAAAGCCACGAACTCTGATATCCACAAAAGGGACTGAAAATCAGAACATTCAAGGAACTGCAACAAGCAGAAATACTTCTTTGGGTCACGTGTGGCAGATTATCTAAGCAGAGCTGCTACAATGGAATCCAGCGGCGAGAGCAAGGCAGGAACGGAGGAATGGGTGGCACTCACAGAGGACCAGGAGGCCTCCATCAGTCTCACAGAATGGGAACAGGCATATGATGAAGATGTGGCGTTGAAGGAGGTGAAGAAGTTCGTGATGCAAGGGTGGCCCGAAAAGAGAACACTCGGAGGGGAACTCGGACCCTACTATGAAGTCAGAGAAGAACTATCGATAGGTGACAAGAAAGTGTTTGTACACAGGGGCGAGAAAGTAATACCACCCGCGAACCTCATCGACCGACTGTTAAACACACTCCATGAGGGACACCTCGGGATCTGCAAATTGAGGCTGAGGGCCAGACAAGACTACTGGTTGCCTGGAATGGACTTGAAAGCGGAAAGACATGCCAGGAACTGCATCAGGTGTCAAGGAGCGGATAAGACCCTTAAACCTCTCCGCCCTGAGCTGGGCAAGTTCGAACTACCAAAGAACCCTTGGGAAGAACTGAGTGTGGACATCCTGGGCCCGATTCTGGACATGCGAGGAGTCCAAAAATACGTGTGTGTCATGGTGCACAGGTACTCGAAATGGCCTGAGATAATGATAGGAGAAACCATGGACGCAGATGCCATTATCAAGTTCCTGGCGGACACGTTCGTGAGGGAAGGCATCCCCAAGACAGTGCTTAGCGACAATGGGCCTCAATTTAAGTCAGAGAAGTGGAAAAAATTCATGAACAGAAATGGCATTGGAGCCAAGCACACGGCCATCTATCACCCCGCCGGAAACGGCTTAGTGGAACGGTTCAACAGGGTGGTGATGGGGTCAATCCAAGCTGCCATAGCTGATGATAAGGACTGGGAAGCGGAAATCTGGCATATGATCTGGGCCTACAGGATCACGCCCACAAGCACAGGATACAGCCCGTTTCAAATACTAAGAGGACGAGAACCATTTACACAGGACAACCGAGTGTGGAAGGAGAAAACGGTCACCAGTGAATGGTCGCCCGCTGTAGTGCGAGCCAACCTTGAGAGAGCCCAAGCAACCTACACCAAACATTATGATCGCAGACCGAATGTACGGAACACTGGACTAGAGGTAGGAGAGTGGGTGCGAGTGAGGTTGGCCAATGCGCAGAGAAAGGTAGAGAGCAAATACAGCAAGCCCATGCAAGTGAAGGAAGTACGGGGCAGGGCGGCCTTACTGAGTGATGGTAACGTGTGGTCGCAAGACCGCATGGCGAGGTGTAACAAAATCTTGAGCTGGGACCAGAGGACCACGGACTTGGATGAGGAAGAGACGGAGTTGGGGGAGCAGAAGTTTTCGGAGATAGCTTTTGAGGAGAATGGAGAAAGCTCACGAGAACTAGAGACAATGGTACGTGAGCAGGAGCGGATGGCACGAGGATGTTGGAGAGAAGGAGAAGAAGGCGCGGCTGCGCAGGAGTCCGAAGGAAGCAACGAATGTGAGAACCTCAACACCCCGGTAAGACTGACCCGTAGTGGCAGGGTGGTGGTTAAACCAGCAAAATTCAGAGACTATGAACTGTACAGTGGACAATGAGTAACTGTCTCCATGTTGGAAAAAAGGGGAGATATGTAGTAGCGCGCTCTAGTGTACGCACGTCACGTGGGCCACGTGACGTGCCGCGCCTGTGCAAGGCTACGCAGGCTGCGTAAATGTTTGGCGCGCATAACCATTAATCGGCAGTTGAGGCTCGGCGCTCTTCAGAGATAGACGTGTTTAATAAAACAAGGTTAAACACTACCAGGTTGCAGCGTCATCATTGCTGGGGTAATCGGTAACATTACAATTTCCTCTTTGGTTGTGCATGAGCGCCCGCTCCAGCGGCAGTTAGACTTGTCCTTAAGCTTCCATGAAGGCGTGCGCATTGTTCCTTGGCAACCAGCACTGGCTCCTGCGCACCATAGTCACTGATCACAGGTCCTTACGTTGTGACGTATGACGCATCGATGTGCCGGCGGCCATTTTAGTACAGGTTGTTTCCAACACTCCTTCCCCTGTACTCATCGTTGTTGGGCCCTCACATCCTGATCTTCAGTGCAAATCTGACCCGCACACATCATCAACTTGCCATCTCCTTAGTGATCTTCATTCCTCCGACGCTGCTCATCCGGTGATGTGCATACCTGTTCTGCTATCTGGCCAGCTGACTAATTTGTCCTCTTCCCCCACAACTTTGCTGTGCACTCGGTGATGCACACACCTTTCTTTCTTCATCTTGGTATGATTTTTATTTCTTCATTACTGCGCATTTGGTGATGCACACACCTGTGTTCCTTTGATTGAAAGTTGCATATTCTGTGTCCGGTGATGCACACACCATTGTTCGTCGTGCACTCAGTGATGTGCACACTTTAATGCCCGTCTGTGATACTTTATCGATTTCCTTCTACGCTATATGCTAACTTTTATTATCCAGTTCCATTGATTCTGCAGATTATAATACTGTTGTATTAGTTGTGGGCAGCAAATCACCCACGATCGGCCATGGACCGTGTTACGCCTCCTCCACCCTTCTTACAGTCTGAAGGTACACCACCCATCCTATGGGAACAGTAGAAAGACACTTTTGAGGCATATTTGGTAGCTATTGATGGTGAAACTTTTATTTCGAAAAAGAAGAAATCGCTTTTAGTTTATAACTTAGGCGCAGAAGGCAGGAACATTTTCAAAACCTTATGCCTTGCAGAAGTGAGTACCCTAGTGAGTGATGGTGACGGTGGTGATTCCCTGCAGGTTGATGACTATGCCACAGTCCTAAGAGGAAAGTAGTTCTAGAATGCCATACGTTTTTAAAACGTGCCCAAATTCCAGGTGAATCGATCGATGACTTTGTTGCTGCTCTCAGAATTTTAGCAATCAACTGTAACTATAGGGAATTTAGAGATGAGATTATTCGTGACCAGTTAATTGAAAGAACTTCTAATAAAAAGGTCCAAGAGAAACTATTTTCCACTGATGATCCCGATTTAGAAACAGCACTCACCTTAGCTAAGAGTGTTGAACATGCTCAGTTTTGCATGAAGGAAATGAGTAATGTTGGTTCCACTAGCGAAGTCAAACTTTTAAATACTAATCCTCAACCCAAAGGATTTCTTTCTACTTCTGCCACTACTACCTTCTCCTAGGACAGATCTGAACTGAGCACTGGTGCATCTTTCTCCAACGTCAAACCCAACGACATTATGTGCTTTTGGTGTGGCAGCAAATCACATCTTAGTAATGCCAAGTTTTGTTTCGCTCTTAATCAAACCTGTTACAAGTTAGGAAAAAAGGCCATTAACCCAAAATGTGTAAAGCTGTAATGGTTAAAAGGAATTCTTCACAAGTTGTAAAGGCCATTGGTGAGAATTTGTTAAATTCTGATTAGGAAAATTATGGACTACTGATGTTGTCTTCCTCATCGTCTCAGGCTGAAGGTGTCGAATTATCTTCACTGAGTGGTTCCCAGAAACGAAAATCCCCTTCATTCAACCTCAATGTCAATGATGTTCCTCTTACCTTTCTTGCTGACTCTGGTTCACCGTTTACACTCATTGATGTCCAAGATTTTGGAAAAATTGTCAACGTTCCATTAGAACAATCCAATGATCAAAATATTTGCATAATGGTGGCAAGAGAGTAGAAGTTCTAGGAAAGTTTTCTGCAAATTTAGTTTTCAATACTGATCAGGCTTTGGGAACTGTATTTGTAGTCAAAGATGGTGCAAACTTGCTGGGTTGGGATGAGCAGGGTGCTCTTAACATCATTCTCGACCCGAATCATCCTGATATGGTGGTGTCCCGCAGTACCCTCAGTCAATTTTACAATCTTGCAACTCCAGCTTCTTCCTCTGTGTGCAGTGTTTCTCAAATATCCAACAGCAAGCGGGCTCATATGTTTCCTGGTGTATTTAAAGCGGAACTGGGTAAACTCAAGGGCTTACAACATCGTATTGTACTGAAAGATGGTGCAAAAGCGGTTGCTCATAAGGTTTGTAAGGTACCATTGAGTCTTCGCAATGAACTAAAGTGTGAATTGGAATGTCTGTGCAATGCAGGTGTTATCGCGCTTATCGAAGGGTCAGAATAGTTGGCCCCCATAGTTTTGGCATGCATATCTGACAAGCTCCTCCGGATGTGTGTTGATTTGAGAAATCTCAACTCCAACATTTGGATTGATCGTCAACCCCTACCTAATATCAACGGAATGTTGTCCACTCTTCAGGGTTCCATGTTTTTTCCTCCCTGGATATCTCTTCAGCGTACCACCAAATTGCATTGTGCAAAGAATCTAGACATTTAACATCTTTTGTCACTCCGGAGGGTGCTTATCGCTACATCCGCATGCCCTTCGGCCTTGCTTCTGCTTCAGCTGTATTCCAAAGACTAATGTCCAACTTGTTTAAGGACATTCCTGGAATTTTATTTTTCCAGGATAATATCATTATATATGGAAAATCTGAATCAGAACATGATGAGAGAGTTAAACAGGTATTAAGTAATATTAGTTCCGGTAGTTTAACGTTGAGAGCAGACAAGTGCAAGTTTCTTCAAGAGGGTGTTGATTATCTTGGCTACCATATCTCAATCAATGGTATTGAACCCAAGCTGAAGATTATTGAAGCTTTTCAGAATGCACCCACACTTTTGAATAAAGACCAACTCCGCTCATACTTGGGGTTGGTAGAATATTATTCCAAGTTCGTCAGCAATTTTTCCTCCAAAACTGTCTCAATGCGGAACTTAAATAAAAGAGTGTCAAATACGTTTGGGAAGCTGATTGCAACAACAATTTTGAGTCTATCAAACAAGACATAGTTCATGCTCGTCCTCTCAAACTCTTTGATATTAATGATCTATGTATTGTTTCTACAGATGCTAGTAATGTTGGGTTGGGGGCAGTTCTTCTTCAAAGAAGGAGCGATGGTTGTGAAGAAACCATTGCTTTTGCATCAAGGACTTTGAAAGTTGCTGAAAGCACCCATTCTACTATTGAAAAAGAAGCTTTGGGTTTGTGGTGGGGTATTCAACATTTCAGGAATTTTTGGTGGGGAAATGAATTCATCCTCAGAACCGACCACAAACCTTTGATCGATCTGTTTATCACCAAAGGTGGTGGCAAGGCTATGCCACACATTTCTAAATGGCAATATAGATTTCAAGAATTTTGCTATTGACTACAGTATGTAGCCGGGGCCAAAATCCTCATGGCTAATTGCTTATCCAGGCTACCGCTCTCATGTAGTGATGATGATTTAGAAATTGTTTGTGCTATGTGTCCGTTACAGGATACCATTGGGAGTGCTCTTTCAGAACATGTGTGGTTGGATAGTGTGGCTGATGATGCTGATATGGGCAAAGTCGTTGATCTATTAGCCAGTGTGTGGCCTAATGACAAAGATTGTCCTACTCAGCTGGTGTCATTCAAGAGAGTCAAGGAGGAATTATCTGTGGTTGATGGTGTATTAAAGCGTGGTGGTTTGCTAGTTGTCCCTGCATCTCTAAGCAAGAAGATTATGATTTTGGCTCATGAGGGTCATCCAGGTATTTGTGCAATGAAACACAGGATTAGACAGTATTTTTGGTGGCCCGCCCTGGATAGGGATGGTGAACATTTTATGCGTGACGGCTGTGCATGCTTTACGAGTGATGAGTCCCAGGTTACCCATCCTTCTACAGTTGAACCTGTTGTGCTGAAGAACACACCTTGGACCAAATTAGCCCTCGACATTGCGGGCCCTTTTGGGCTCATTGGCAGTTCTCCCAAATATGCCCTTGTCTTAATTGATTACATGTCAAAATGTCCTGAAGTTAGGTCTGTGGACAATGCTAATTCCTCATCTGTCATCTACTTTTTGTAGGATGTCTTTCTCAGGGAGGGTTTTCCTCGGGAGTTGGTGTCAGATAATGGGACTCAATTAGTTTCAGGTGAGATGGTAACATTTCTCAAAGATGTTGGAATAAAACACACCCTTACATCTCTTTATCACCCCCACCGCAACGGCCTTGTTAAGCACTTTAATCGCATTATCAAGGAACATCTGAAGTTGGCATTAATTAATGGTTTACAATGGCAGCAGGCTCTTAGTGACATGCTGTGGGCTGTGAGGACCACATCCCATGACAGTACCAGCATTGCTCCGTTTATTTTACTGAGGTGAAGAATAGCTGGTTCCAAATTAAACAATGAATGGATGTCTAGGAGGCAGGTAGAAACAGAGAAATTGTCAGTCTTAACTGATGTTAGGGCTGCTGTTCAGTCTAAATATGATACTAGGCCTGGTGGCTGTCGTCCTTTGTCTGTCAAGGAGTTAAGAGACCTGGTTTCTTTCGCAAGGGTGAGTCTCGTTATTCTGCACCCAAAAGAGTGTCTGCTGTGAAGAATCATGTGGTTATGTTGGAGAACGGGAAGGTGTGGAGCAAGTGTGCTGTTTCCATTGTACCGGAGTCCATGCTTGATTATGTGAACAGTAAATTTGGTGTTCATAATTCCACTACTGTTGTTTCCTCCAATGTTCATGGCAGAGAACCTGTTCACCATAACTGTGTTCCTTCTAGAGGTGCATCCACCAGAATGAAATGTGTTCCTGCAAAGTTTAGTGACTACAAAATGTTGTAATGTGTTGTTTTTTTGCTTCATATGTTGCACATTTTGATTTTGTATTAGTTTTCCTTCTTTTCCTTTTTTCGCTTTTCTGGTAACTTGCTTTTCTTGGTGAAGGAAGGGGGGTGTGTTGGGATCTCGCTGTAGCCCTTTCATTGAACTCGTGTGAGAGCTTGTGGGGTTCCATTCTAGAGTGGTGTGCTTCAAGTGAGTTCAGTTGCTGCCGGGACCTGGAGGTTGTTAAATGTAATAAACTTCGCACCTACCTTCAACGCTGCGGTGTTCCTGTCTTCATTTCAGTATTGTTGCAGGAATTCTGCTCTGAAACAGAACTATGCTTGGAAGCATAGAACATCTGTATCTAGGGACTGAGTCCATGAGTGTGGATCCGACTAGCTGTAGTGCCTCACTTGCCCTCCTAACTTTACCAGAGAAACAAGTGAATGGCACCCCCAGAACACAAAACTCTCGATCCTTTCCGGGATTGTGGTTACAGAACACACCCTTTCGCTTCCTCACTCGTACACGATGAAATAACCAAGATTGTTGAGATGGTTATATGAAAGATCTCTGAGATTACCGGCAAACCCTGTACCGCCGCATACACAGATGTAAAGTTAGGCTAACATAGGGAAAAACTACAATGGGCCATGCAAGTAACACATGACAGTATGTCACTGAAAAAGAAGGAGTTTTGCACATCCTGCATTACCTGTCAAGCCAGTGGCAAGACGGGTAGCAAACAAAAAGGGCCCCTTAATTCCAATACCAGTGATTGGGATTCCCTTTGAAAGGGTATGGATTAACATTGTTGGTCCTCTTGACCCACAAACAGCAGCAGGAAACAGATTTATACTGGTGATAAGTGGATCATGCCACCAGGAATCCTGAAGCAATTCCTGTTAGGACTGTCACTGCTCCTGAATTTTCCAGGGACCAGACAGGGGTAGAAACCTAATGTCTGCTTATCTAAAAGCCATGTGGAATGAATGTGGTATGACTTACAAGTTCACTACCCCATATCACCCACACATTAATCATCTAGTTAAGAAATTAAACAAGACCATGAAAGGAATGATCATGGGACTCCCAGAAAATGCCATGCCTGCATTTTGCCAACAGAGAGGTACCATAGGAAGGAGTGGGCTTTAGTACCTTTGAGCTCCTGTTTGGCCATCTTGTTAAGGGACCACTGAGTCTAGGGGGTGAAGGCTGGCATAAGCCTCTCAGGGAGCCCAACCTTGACATTGTGGGTTTCGTGTTCGGCCTGCCTTCCAGGATGGCTGAGTACATTAAAAAGGCAAACAAAAACCTTAAGGAGCCAGGAGCTCCAGAAGCAATGGTTTGACCAAAAGGCTGCACTGACTGAGTTTCAGCAAGGACAGACGGTATGGGTGTTGGAGCCTGTGGCACCCAAGGTCCTCCAGGAAAAATGGAGTGGCCCCTACCCTATTTTAGAAAGAAAATGAGAAATCACCTACCTGGTAGAACTAGGCACTCGCCGGAGCCCCCACAAGGTTATCCATGTAAATACCATAAACCCTTTTCATGATAGGTCTGACATGACCATGTTGATAGTCACTGAAGAGGATCTGGAAGAAGAGAGCGAACTTCTCCCTGACTACCTCTCCAACAACTGTAAAGGTGGGTCTGTGGAGGGAGTTGTCTTGTCAGACAGCCACACTACCCAACAGCAAACTGACTGCAGGCAAGTCCTGAGGCAGTATGCTGAGCTCTTTTCTTTAGCCACTGGTCAGACACCCTGATGTACACATGGGGAAACCCTACCTGTCAAAGCAAAATTTACATGAAGTCTGATCAAGTTAAGAAAAATATCATAGCTGTAGTCAGAACGATGCTGGAGTTAGGGGTGATTGAACCCTCTGAGAGTCTGAGGAAATATAAATTCTATGGTCAAGTTGTGTTCCCTAGCGTGTACCCCACCGTCTCCATGTACCAGCTTAAAGTGCATGTAACTTCCCTCCTGTGCCAGCTATGAAGACGCAAATACATTTGCGTCCAACGTTAACATGTCCTCTTTCAGACCCACCCTGAATGGGTTAAATAGTCCGTTCCTAAGTATGCTATGCCAACGTCTTTTTGTAGTGTACCTTACACGTTTTTCAGCTGTGGCAAAGTAGGCCCTGAATTTCTGCCATCGAGCCATTTTTCTGGCTTCTGACTCTGAAAGCCTCAGCCCAGGCTGCCCCTGTACCCGTGAACTCTGACTTACTTCCAGCGCGGCCCACCGCGCTCAGCTCAGCCTGCTGCCTGCCAAGACTGACTACAACCTTCGAGTTATCTGTTCCGCTCCTCGAAAATACATTCCTGCCTACTAGTTCCAGTAAACATCCCCCTCAGCTGCAGAGCAAAGGGCCGACCTGTCTCCATGCAAGTAATTCATAGCCTCTGTTACCATGCTCCCCTGGAAGGCCCATGCCCCCACGCTCCTCATGCAGACACTCAGGCGCTTATACACGCACTCACAGTCAGTATAGAATAGCTTCTGCCCCAGAGACCTTTTCCGTCCAGATAATATGGTTCCCAAACATCAGATATCAGATATGATAGAAGTACAAGTTGATCTGACATGCCAGACTTCTGTCTCTTTCCGTCAGTGAAAATGTCAAGCCCCCTGCACCCTCCAGTTTCACGTCAATCACACGTCATGCAGCTGCGCGCGCATCCAAGCTTCCGATTTCTGCTGACATTGCAACTTTCTGTTTAGTGCCACCCCTTTTGTGACACCTACCTGTGACGTTTCTAGCACACACCTCTAGTTCACGCCTAGTCCACGCCTTCTGATTACGTACTAGTAACACGTGGATGCTGTTATCTTGTCTTCTCTCAGCTGTTACGCCTACTATATTGCTTTCTATGGTGTAAATTAAGTATATAAGCTATGTATTGTCAATAAAATATTGCTCTATCCCTTCTTCCACCCCTGTGGTGGGAAGAACATGATATCCAGGTCTTGACCATTCCTTTTTAAGGTATAAAACCCCTAAGAACTCTAACACCACGGACTCTGTTTCTTTCTTTCCGATTTGAGTTATTATTGATTAAGTACTTACCTGCATAGAAATTAAGACGGTAAATTATATATTTACATCAAGTCCCAGGGCCTGCCAAGTGTTTTTATTCCCCAAACCTCACTCCAAGTGAGGTAAGCCAGAGATGAGGTTTTGTGTGGACTACAGGGGACAAAGACTGATGCTCAACCTATTCCAAGAGCAGATGAACTAATTGGCACGTTGGGTGCAGCCAGGTTTCTCCGTGTTTTTAATTTAACATCAGGGTACTAGAAAATTGGACTCGCCCAGAAGCAAATGGGGCATCTGCATTCTCCACCCCAAATGAGCATTACCAGTTTACTGTATTGCTCTTTGGTTTAAAGAATGCTCCTACAACCTTCCAAAGGCTGTTGAAAAAAGTCCTGGCTGGGCTGGAGTCTTTAATGCAGCATATCTTGATGATCTTGCTGTGTATAGCTCCACTCAGCAGGATCACCTGATCCACCTGTGAAAGGTCCTTGAGGCCCTGCGGAAGGCAGGACTCACTATCAAGGCAAGCAAGTGCCAAATAGAGCAGGGCTCAGTTACATGCTTGGGCCGACTTGTTGATGAAAGCCAAGTTTAACCCTTACAGCCCAAGATCCAGACTAATCTGGACTGGGAGCCCAACAACCCAGACTCGAGTCAGGGCATTCCTTGGCTTGACTGCGTACTAAAGAAGGTTTATGAAGGGGTCTGGTACTATTGTGGCAACCCTTCAGAATGTACCTCCAAAAAGCACCCAAAGAAAGTAAACTGGACAGTGAGCTGTCAAGAGGCTTTTGACACTCTGAAGGAAGCAATGTCCTTATCACCCATTCGGAAAACTCCAGATTATACAAAGCAGTTCATTGTGCAGACAAATCCTTGGCTACTAACTTTTCCAATTTGTAATTGGTTGTAGCTTCGGTCTATATAAAAGGGGTCCTGCTTTCTGCTGGACAGAAGTATGAACCATTTCAGTCAAGTTCAATTCAATTCAAAATCTTTTATTCGATTAAACGTTTTGTTAATCATAAAAAGTACATCATAATTTTTAAAACATAATCACGTAAAAAACACATTATTATTATTACAATGTTACAGTACATTTAAAACATATAAAACATAAAATCACATCATCTACATAGTTGATACAAATTTTTCAAGGATTTAGGTCGTCACTTCTTATTGTTTTACGAATTGTTATACATGATTTCAGAAACATGGCTAAGTTTTTTGCCACGTATTGCGAGTCGAGCTGTTGCAATGCTAAAAATGCCGGTCGGCAGGTCCTCAGTCCCAACTGGCGCAACACTGGGAGTACCCAGCGTTTGCGCGTTGTAGCATAAAAATGGCAAAAAAAGACTACATGCATGGTTGTTTGGGACGAGACCTTGTCACATGGGCATTTCTCCAAGTCGTGGGACCAATTTAATGGGTTTGGAAAAGTCACCAAACGAAAAAACAAATTAAAACGTAACCTGGTTAGAAGATATTTTTCGTGATTAGATAAATGGTATGTGAGGTAGGGCTGTAGACCTTGTGACACTTGAACCATCAAAATGTGAGTGTTAGTTTGCTTGGGTACTTCGCCGCTCAAACGAAGTTCCCTAAGATGGTTAAGACAGTGACACTTGAGGGTTTTTCTGCTTATCTCACTAATTAGTGACGGCTCTATGACATATTGGTTGAGGTCCAGATCTTTCAAAAAGTTGACAACATATGCCAACCATGGAATATTTTTCCAGGATGTCAATCCAAAGCAATCTAGGATCAAGGCACGAGTGAGATGACATTCTGGCTTAGACCAGATACGGTGCCATAGGAGCATTGGTTGGCATTTGATGTAATCAGCCAGGTAGTCAATCCCAAGCTCTATATGGCATCCGTATGTGGGGGCGCTCTGTGGAAGGGCCAACAGATATTTCACAAAGCCATTTTGGATTTTTTGAAGTTCAGTCGTGTTTACATAGCCCCATACACCGGCTCCGTATGTAGCAATGCTCTGGCATTTTGCTTGGTGAATTTTAAGTAATACGGGGGGGGATGGTTTACCCATTTTTCTAGAAAATGATAGAAGGGCAGAGGTGGCACGTTGGTAGAGCAATTTTCTAGTTACCAGAGCCCTTTTCCACGTCAGCTGTTCGTCTATTAGAATACCCAAATAGGGGTATTCCCTGACACGTTCCAGTTTGGATTGCTCGATGCAGAGATGTTTTGAGCTTCTCACCTTGGGCCCTGTTTGCATAACAAAGGTCTTGGTCTTATTCACCTTTAACCCAAGTGAGAGCATGTAGTTGCAATACTTATCCAACTGTTTCTGGAGCTGTACTAGGGACCTAGCGAAGATTACAGAATCATCAGCATAGAGTAATGCTGGGATAGGGCGATGATTGATAGTAGGTAAATCCTGACTCCCTTCAAGCATGGCTACTTCTAAACCATTTGTGTATAGATTAAACAAGAAGGGAGCCAGGACACAGCCCTGTCTAACTCCGCGGGTTATTGGGAAAGGAGATGTTAGTTCGCCGCCCGTTCCAAATCTTACGCAAGCAGAGGCCTCAGAATAAAGCTCGCGCAGAAATTTGATGAGCGGTGGGTCAACTCCCAGCTCCTCCAAGATAGACCACAGCTTAGCGTGGATTACACAGTCAAACGCCGCGCTAAGGTCGACGTAGACCATGAATAGATTACCCCGTTTAACTCCCACATACTTTCCTATTAGTAGTGTCAAATTTAAAGCCTGTTCAACAGTACCCAGTCCCTCCTGGAATCCATACTGGAGGTCGGTAAAGATGTTCTTTTCTGCCGCCCAATCCTGTAAACGATCAAGAATTAGGCGGCCCGCGACTTTTCCCAGTGAATCCAGGAGGGAGATGGGCCTGTAGCAGGCGGGGTTATTTCTATCCCCTTTTTTAAAAATTGGGAGAAGTATGGAAGAGGACCAAGAGTCCAAAAGGCCAGTGCTTAACACTGCCCCCATTAGCTGGGTAATGATTGGGGACCATAAGTCGATGTTAGAGACAAAAATATCGAGTGGGACACCATCCGGGCCGGGGGCCTTTCCAGTTTTTGAGGACGATAGTGCACTTATAACCTCCCCCAAGGTGAATGATAAATCAATTGGATACACCTCTTTTCTTGGGCAGACAGTTACATGATTGTGTTGCGCCGCGCTAACCAGGGGGAGATCACTAAAGATCTTAGTAAAGTGACTCACCCACTCGTCCGCGGTCACTGCTACGTCTAAGTGTTGATGCGTGTTAGCCTCAAGCAAAAATGGGGATTTAACTACCTGCCAGAACTGGGAGCTGTCCTTTGTATGACAGCTCTCGTGTAGTTGGGCCCACAGTTTTTTCTTGTGCTCTTTTTTACATCTGGTTTGGGCCTGCTTGTATTCGGATCTTAATTCGGCTACTTTGTCCTTGTCTCTAGTTGGATTATGGAGTTCTTTCTTCAGGGCAGTTAGTGCTTTCCGACATGCCGTGTCGAACCATCTTGGGTCCGGGTAGGTCCTTGATTTTTGTGATCGAACTAACTCGTTCAGAATGGTTTTAAGGATTTCCCCAAAACTAGAAATAATTTGCTCCGGGGTAGAATCCTCTTTAAGGCAGGTGTTTATCCAAGGGAGTGCCTTAGTTATGATCTTTCTTGATGTTTCTACTGGATCTACCCGTGACCATTTCACTGAATAACCGTTGGTTCTGTCCATACTTAGTGTTTTTTGGGTCAGTAAACTCTTCCTTGGAAAAAGAGGAACATTCGTAGATAGCTTTAGTACTATGCTATTAGGGAAGTGATCTCCTGATACTTCTGATCCTGTAATAAACTGATGAAGTGAACCCTTTAAAGAATAAGAACACAAAATAAAATCTATAGTGCTAAAACAACCCCTACCGTGAAAAGTAGGTTTGAAATCCACGGGAGGGTCTACAAGTTCATTGGCATACAACATTTCAAGAGACATTAGACTATCATTAAGGGAGTCTCCTACCGGGGAGTGGGTGAAATGTGACATCGGGCAATCATTTTCATCTATAAGGCCACAATCAGTTTTCTTATAGTTGGGGCAAACTTGTACATTGAAATCACCTCCCCATATTACATTACACAATGTAGAAGAATGTTTAGCACGTTTTTCGCTTATAGACATGGTAATTGCTAACACAGTTTTCATGCATTCCACCTGGGATAGACTGTTGTAAAAATTAATGATGCTATATGATGTACCATTTTTAAAAGAAACCAAGAGAATTTGATAGTTTGAGGTAGTACATAATATGGAGATTTTTCTCACTGCAAGATTGTTTGAGATGTATATGGCAAGACCCCCCATTGATCTGCCATGTATTGATGGACAGGCCGGTGAGTGAAAAGTTAAATAGCCCGATATATGCAATGGGTCTATTGTCCAGGTCTCTTGCAAACAGATTATCTGATGTGTGGTAACAAAGTCCAGCCAGGGTGTCGACAGAATCTTAGTACGAAGACCTGCCACATTCCAAAACAGAATTGATACTAAATGGAACAAAGAAGCTTCATTAGTAGGTACAGATCTCCCTTTTTGTGCTGTAGTTTTTGTAGATGCACAGGGATCAGTATTAAGGGGAGAAGGCAGAGTTACACCTTGATGGAAGTTAATAGCAATAGGGCAGGGGAGGATGGGATCACATTGAAGGGAATCGTCAGCCTCTATATCAATTGTAACTACTGTAGGTGTTGGAGGTGTCATTTTGGCCAGTGGACTTGGGGGTTGAGAGAAATTTATTGGTATTGAAGATGTTAAGCCAGGTAGGGGTGAGATCTCCTTACCCAAACCTAGGACTGATGGTGGTCAGTCCACCATCTCTAGGCAGTCAAACCTGTTGTAGGTGGAAACACCCCTCCAATCTGGGAATAACGTAGTTTCTCTGCCTCCTTGTCCTGACCAAGTTGCCCAATTCATTTTACTGTTCCACTTGCCTACCTGGGTCCAGTTCCATTCAGGGCCTTGTGGAAGAGATTTAGCTGGGGGGTAGAAGAAGGCTAATCTTTTTGTGGAGATCCCTTCAGGGGAAGTTTGAGGCCCCCATGAGGAAATAAGTTCCACAGTTTGGGGATCTTCAAAGTTTATTATTATACAATCCCCTGGAATCAGTTTTGGCTCCTTCCCTACCCAGGGAACTCTGCGAACTGAGACAACTCTGTTGTTAGCATAAGGGGGGAGTGGCCGGTTCATTGACAACCAGTGTAGTACCTTGTTCTTTAGAGACCATCCAGGCTCATCAGAAGTAATGTGCAGCTCTGGGACCCCAGTCATTATAATAACGTATGGTGTTGCTTCTGGGGGGAGGTAAGCAGGGCGCGCTCCGTTGCGTCTTGTATTGTAGGCTGAGTTTTTTGGGGCTGGTGTCTTTTTAGGGGCTGAAGTCTTTTTTGGGACTGGTGACTTTGCTGTGGTTGGGATAGCTGATAGGTTGGTGGAATGGCCCGCTGATACAGACGGAACAGGGAGGGAAGGAGTAGCAGGCTTTTTTGTAGTAGTATTACCTGCTACAAGCTGCATAGTTATGGAAGATGTATTAGCTGGTTTTTGTTGGACCGCCACTGTGGTAGTCACCACTTTGGGAGCTGTAAGTGTTTGTGGAGGATTTGTTCCCCCTGGGTTTTTGTGTTTTGGGTTATGTGTTTGGGCCACAACAGATGGGAGCGTAAGGATCGAACTTTTCTTAGCCTTTAAATCGGATGTTAGTGTAGCTAAAGATTTTTCGATTTTTAATAGTGATACCTCTATAGGTTGGAGATGTTGTTTTATTAGAGCCTCTATGGAGGTCAGTATATGAGTATCATATATATTTGAATCCCGACTATTACGTCTATTACGTGTGTTGCCACTCGAAGTAGGATTATGCGTGCCAGATGAAAGATTTATTATTTCTGACATTGTAGTAGTGTTCGGCTGTTTGGCCGATTGAATTAAAGGTTGGGCTAAGGAGGGAGAGTTTTCATCAAGTTGTGAAGGGTGGTCCTGTCGGGTATTAGTATTGTCTTGTAGCAATTTCTTGTTTCCTTTTTTACCCTTCCTCTTTTTCGGGATTGCACCTTCTCTCTGGCCCCTCGTGGTGGGAGAGGAAAGATCCTCATCTGAGGGGTTTATGAAGAGAGTCAGGGTTCTCTCAATTGAGGGGGGAGGGTGAGATACTGAGGATTGGGATATTTGAGTAGTAGAGAGATCGATAGACACCGACAGATCTACAGTCCCTGGAACCATTTGGGTCTCTTGTTGCGTGCCGGGGACTGAGATGCGTTGGGGTGTTACAGCGGAGGCCAAGAGTCCCAAGGAGGAACGTCTGGCTGCGGCTAAATCCTGCGAAACCCTCCTTTCTAATAGGAGGACACCTTGATTGATAGCGTCATTCGCTTTGGCCATAAAATGATCTATTGGTCCTATAACCTGGGCAGTGTGAGTAAGTTTGCTGTTTCTGGTAATTCTGGGCGACATGATAACAATAGGAGGGAACTCAATACCAGAGAGCAAGACAGTAAAACCCGGATAATAATTATGATAGGAACACAAAGGAAGATGAATGTAATGTCAGAGGGGTGGCCCAGTCCAGTCTTACCCGGGCTTAAACGGGATTAAACCGGCCCGCCCTTGGCCCGGGCTTCGCCCGGCGTCCCGCGAGGCGGGGATGACGTTGATTTTATGCGCCTCCTGGCGCGCAAAGGTATCGGTATGCGCCACTAGCGCTGCTGGGATCTGTGGTCCTTGTGCCACGCCCACACTCCACACAGCGGCCGGACCTCCAAGGTGGCTGAAGGGGTCGGGTGGCTGGGGGCGGGCGGGCTGCAGGAGAGCAGGATGCAGTGAGTCAGGTCAGAGTGATGGCAGCGCCTGTGCTGCGTTACAGGTCGCAGTAATTTTGCTGGATTAAGGTTCACCCCCTCGGTCGGGGTGACGCTGATTTTATGCGCCTCCTGGCGCGCAAAGGTATCGGTATGCGCCGCTAGCGCTGCTGGGATCTGTGGTCCTTGTGCCACCCCCACACTCCACACAGCGGCCGGACCTCCAAGGTGGCTGAAGGGGTCGGGCGGCTGGGGGCGGGCGGGCTGCAGGAGAGCAGGATGCAGTGAGTCAGGTCAGAGTGATGGCAGCGCCTGTGCTGCGTTACGGGTCGCAGTAATTTTGCTGGATTAAGGTTCACCCCCTCGGTCGGGGTGACGCTGATTTTATGCGCCTCCTGGCGCGCAAAGGTATCGGTATGCGCCGCTAGCGCTGCTGGGATCTGTGGTCCTTGTGCCACGCCCACACTCCACACAGCGGCCGGACCTCCAAGGTGGCTGAAGGGGTCGGGCGGCTGGGGGCGGGCGGGCTGCAGTAGAGCAGGATGCAGTGAGTCAGGTCAGAGTGATGGCAGCGCCTGTGCTGCGTTACGGGTCGCAGTAATTTTGCTGGATTAAGGTTCACCCCCTCGGTCGGGGTGACGCTGATTTTATGCGCCTCCTGGCGCGCAAAGGTATCGGTATGCGCCGCTAGCGCTGCTGGGATCTGTGGTCCTTGTGCCACGCCCACACAGCGGCCGGACCTCCAAGGTGGCTGAAGGGGTCGGGCGGCTGGGGGCGGGCGGGCTGCAGGAGAGCAGGATGCAGTGAGTCAGGTCAGAGTGATGGCAGCGCCTGTGCTGCGTTACGGGTCGCAGTAATTTTGCTGGATTAAGGTTCAGTCAAGTTACTTTGGTGCTCTTACTTCATATATCTCAAAATATTCTTTCAATACATAATTACTCTTAGTTCAAAGGAGAGACAAGTCTGTCTGTGATTGTATCTTTGATGATTAAGAGACAAAGGGCCCGATGTAGGTAATCTCAATTTACCGATTCTTAAATACCGAATTTTACCGATTCTGTATTTAGGAATCGGTAAATATGATGTCGGTAAAAAATCGGTAAGATTTATCGATTCTGTAATATTCCTTATTACCGATTCGGTAATAAGGAATACCATCCCATTCATTCCTATGGGTCTGGAGGCCCACAGGAATGAATTTTTATTTGCAAAGTTTTATATAGCGCTGGCTAGACCCGGAGGTATCAGAGCGCTTTACATGAGGATCAGCAAGTTACAGGCAGGTTACATTGTTACAACCGTTTGAATCAAAGAATCACAGAGGGAGGGGGAGTGAAGGAGACACGAACGGGCAGCAGAGGAAAACAATGTCAGATGACCTGCTGGGTAGGTGACGGCCAAGGGGGCAGACTCCTCTATAGCTGCATAGGACAGCTCCACCGGGCATCGGCCAAGGTTGCTCAGTCTCCGCAGTAGGTACAAACAGATTTGGTATCCGCCCAGGGGGCGTCGTCATTGTTCCATCGAAGGGGGAGAGAAGGAGACACATAACGGGGAGACGTTTAAAAACAATGTCAGATGACTGGCTGGGTAGGTGACGGCCAAGGGGCCAGACTCCTCTAAAGCTGCATAGGACAGCTCCACCGGGCATCGGCCAAGGTTGCTGGGTCTCCGCGGTAGGTACAAACAGATTTGGTATCCGCCCAGGGGGCGTTGTCATTGTTCCATCGAAGGGGGAGAGAAGGAGACACATAACGGGGAGACGAGGAAAAACAATGTCAAATGACTGGCTGGGTGGGTGACGGCCAAGGGGCCAGACTCCTCTAAAGCTGCATAGGACAGCTCCACCGGGCATCGGCCAAGGTTGCTGGGTCTCCGCGGTAGGTACAAACAGATTTGGTATCCGCCCAGGGGGCGTTGTCATTGTTCCATCGAAGGGGGAGAGAAGGAGACACATAACGGAGAGACGAGGAAAAACAATGTCAGATGACTGGCTGGGTAGGTGATGGCCAAGGGGCCAGACACCTCTATAGCTGCATAGGACAGCTTCACTGGGAATCCACCAAGGTTGCTCATGCTCCGTGGTAGGTACAAACAGCTTTTGTAATTTAAATCAGTTGAATCAGCGAGTTCCGGGTTATATAGTTACATCAGTTTGAATCAAAGGATCAAAAGAGGGAGGAGGAGGGGGAGGGAAGGAGACACAGACGGAGAGACGAGGAAAAGATTGTCAGAAGACCAGATGTGTAGGTGATGGACAAATAGATGCTGAAGAATAGTTACATAAGTTACAAAAGCATAGCATAAACATTGGGAGGAGGGGGTAAGAAATACAACGGGGAGACAAGGAAAAACAGTGTCCGACGTCCGGCTGTGTAGGTGACGGCTGAGGAGTGAAACCAAACCAAACTCCTCTTTGGCTGCATAGGGCAGCTCCACCGGTCATCAGCCAAAGGTTGCTCAGGCACCGCAGTAGATACAGAAGGTTCTAGATTCTGCCTAGGGGGGCATCGTTAAAGAGTTCCATCATGGGCGCCGGTCACGGCGCGGCTCTTGCCTGAACTTGATAGGTGGTGCCTTACGTGCCACTCTCAGAGCTGGTGGAATCCCACAGTCAGAGAGGACCTGCTGCTTTGGTGGCATAGTGTCAGCGCGGTGTATGGAGTCGAGGCAGGCAGCGGCTCCCGCCGTAAAATGTTACCCGGAATCTGCTCCCCAGCTCTCAATCCCGGTAGGGTGTTTAAATATCGATTACAGTAATATCGATGTAAAAAATATCGTTGCAAAAACATCGTTTACATAAATATCGACACCCCATACCTAAACAGTTAAGTACATAAATATCGACTCAAAAATATCGATGTAATAAATATAGATGTTAAAAATATCGACTTTGTAAATTAATTATAATTACATTAAATAATTAAAAAATATAACTACTATTAACAAAATACTTTACATTACTTTGATATTTTAATTATTTTTAACTAATTAACTACACTTTTTCATTATAAACTTAATAATTGTGTACATATACATATATTTAACACATAAAATTATATAACAAAAATAATACATACATTTATTTAAAATATTATAAATATTATTAGTTAAAACATTTCATAACGAAGGGGCAAAAAATACTATTTCCACTCAAAAAGATGCAACAGTAGGGAAAGCACGTGATAGCGTAGGGGTAAAAATTACTATTCCCACTCCAGAGGGTGCAACAGTAGGGAAAGCGTTGGATAGCGTAGGGGTAATAATTACTATTCCCACTCCAGAGGGTGCAACAGTAGGGAAAGCGCTGGATAGCATAGGGGTAAAACTTACTATTCCCACTCCAGAGGATGCAACAGTAGGGAAAGCGTTGGATAGCGTAGGGGTAAAAATTACTATTCCCACTCCAAAGGGTGCTACAGTAGGGAAAGCGCTGGATAGCGTAGGGGTAAAAATTACTATTCCCACTCCAGAGCGTGCAACAGTAGGGAAAGCGTTGGATAGCGTAGGGGTAATAATTACTATTCCCACTCCAGAGGGTGCAACAGTAGGGAAAGCGCTGGATAGCGTAGGGGTAAAACTTACTATTCCCACTCCAGAGGGTGCAACAGTAGGGAAAGCGTTGGATAGCGTAGGGGTAATATTTACTATTCCCACTCCAGAGGGTGCAACAGTAGGGAAAGCGCTGGATAGCGTAGGGGTAAAACTTACTATTCCAACTCCAGAGGGTGCAACAGTAGGGAAAGCGTTGGATAGCGTAGGGGTAATAATTACTATTCCCACTCCAGAGGGTGCAACAGTAGGGAAAGCGTTGGATAGCGTAGGGGTAAAAATTACTATTCCCACTCCAAAGGGTGCAACAGTAGGGAAAGCGTTGGATAGCGTAGGGGTAAAAATTACTATTACCACTCCAGAGGGTGCAACAGTAGGGAAAACGCAAGAACTCAAATGCACCATCTGTCAAATTTAGTATTACATTTAATTTAGTTTATAAACTTATTTATTATATACATTTAAATATATTATTATTAACAAACACCTACACACCTAAAAATAATTATTCTTTTACTTTAATTTTTTTTAATTAATTATTGATTCTTATAGAATTTTCAAATTATTAAAAAAAATTATTATTTTTCTGATTTCACACTATATAAACTTATAAAAACCAATACACAAACTACAAATTATTTATTGGTTTTAAAATAAAAATGTATTTAATTATAATTAAATAATCATTAAATAATTAATTATTCAATTAAAATGTAATTAATTAACTACATTTTCTATTAAATATTGAAGTACACACACCTAAAAATAATTAAATAATTAACATAATTATTTACCATAATTAATTATCAATTAACCAATTAAAATTAATTAACTATTAATTATTAAAATATTTATATACATGTATAATTTTTATTAATCAATTAATTATTTATATTTAAATTACTTCCCACCCTATTCCCCTATAAACCCACAACCCGCTACGGAACTTTTAACACTAAATTCAACATAAAATACATTATTCTCTAAAAAAATGCTACTAAATATACTATTTTAATTAACAAAACACATTAAAAACACTAAATTACTTATATTTATTTAATTAACGATATTTTTGTAAACTATGTTTTTGTAAACGATATTTATTACTACTATGTTATTGTTATCGATATTTCTTACCTGTCTGTCGATATTGTTGTCAAACTATATTTTTGACATCGATATTTCTTCATGTCGATATTTCTGCGGCGATATTTATGTAAGGCGATATTTTCCCAGCGATATTCCTTCTCTGTACCCTCAATCCCTCATTCAAGAAGTTGGGCCTTTTGCAAGAAAGTACTCTCTGGCTGCCATCTCAAGGTCAGGGAGCTCGCGAGGTGAGTTGGCAGCAGATCCGTGACAGCTGGGTGATATCAGTCATCAGGTGGGGCAACAAAGGTGGCCAGTCCTCCTCGTCAACCCCCACTGCCCTTGCCGCTGTCTCCAGTGCTCCCTCACCTTACGGGTGCCATTTGGGAATCAGGTAGGCCTCCCCTTGTTGTTCTCCTCTGTCGTAGACTGCTCACTGCAGGCGAGAGAAGCACAGGGGCCCGATCCAAGTGGCGGTAGCTGCTCTCTCCCCAGCGCCACTGCTTCTAAATGCGAGTCTGCCCCCTGCATGCTCCCAGGATCATAGTCACAAGTCCCCGGAGCCGCAACACCATAGCACAGTACGCTGCGAGTCTGGATCCTTGAGTCGGTGCACGGCCGAGAGGTCGTACCTCAACAGCAGCGGCCGCTTGTAGTTGCGAGTGCCATTGCTAAGCTCGTCGCACCCTCCGCCGTCCTCCTGTCAGCACCAGGCACCGCCCATAAGCCCCGTCTCTTGGCTGAAGCGCAACCACGGGAACCCCTAGAGCATTGAATGATGGTCTGTTATCATTTTAGGAATCACCAAACTGTTGTAACCACATCATACCAATCCCATGATCACAGCCTGTGTTAGATGCCTGTTCATACAGGCGCTGGTTTGTCAGTGTTGTTGCCTTCATTTTCCAGAGTTCATTTCTTTGTCTTGTGGCGTGGAGGTGCACAATGCAGACTCTTACATTCACTGAATAGTCCTCACAGCTTCTTCCAGGATCTGTCCGTTTATGGTCAGGCTCCTCTGTCACCGACTGCACTTATGCTTTCCTGTATACTGGTCCTTCTTATTTCTGACAGTTGTTTTGCAGAGTTATTATTATCTTCATTATTCATAATAATTTTTGTGCATTCCAGACTTTGTGTCCTGAGCCGAGACCTGTGCAGACGTGTCCAGGCTCTCTCCTCCTGGGGCTGGGGGGGCCGGGCAGATCTGGGGTCTATTACCGATTCGGTATTACCGAATCGGTAATAGCGGGAGCATATACAAGTGTGGCAGGGTGTCACATTGACACCCTGTTGCACCCCTGAATCGTGCATGTGTGCAAATGTGGCGCACATACATGCAACTTGTAGTTGGTGGTAAATTACAGAACCTTAAAGCAAAAATGCACTCACTTAAGTGCTACCTACATAGGTTTTAAGGATTCAGTAATTTACCGATTCCTTAAAATAAGGAATTGGTATTTAACCGATTCCTTAATATAAGAAATCAGTAAAATACCGAATCCTTATTTACAGCCTCCTACATTAGGAATGGCTAAATACCGGTCGGTTACGGGAAATTCACTGATTTTCGGCCGTTACCGACCGGTATTTAGCTACCTACATCTGGCCCATAGTGAGGTGATGTTACATGTACTGCTCAACATGGCTGTAGTGGTGAAGCAGGGACAGTAATTAATGAAGCAATTTAAAGGACTTGTAACCATAACAAGCACTTATCTTTGCACTTAACTACATGGAAACTCTTCCTTCTTCTCTTGCAAATAAGTTTAAAATCCAATAACGTTTTAGGTAAATTCCTTAGACGTATTCCCCAAATTCCTTACGGTCACCTATTTAAGAGCCCAAATCATCCCCAATATCAAATAACAAAATGACAAATAACTTTAATACACAAAAAAGTTAAGGACAGCCCAGTGCGATTAGCATAACATCACATTAAAGGCCACTGAAGCCTGGTAGAACTCTAGGATGTCAAATATCCTATTCCAGAGAAACATTTTTATTGATAGAATATATTATTAAGAGTCAAAATTACTCTCATTGCAATGGATCCAACTGTTGTTTTTGTGTTAGGACAATATGTTTCTGACTAAAATACCCTGATATGGTCCATAGGTTTGGATCCTATTCTATACATTGCTCTATTTTAAAAACAACATCAATGCTTTTTTGACCGCACGTCCTTCATCTTGGGAAGTTTGGTTCCAGCACAGAAACAGCACTCGCACACATAGTGGATGACGTATTATCAATGTTGGATCAGAATGAAGCGTGCCTTCTTATCCTCCTTGACTTATCGTCAGCATTCGATACTGTGACACATGACTATCTGCTAAACCTACTTGAAAGAAAGATGGGGTTATCAGGGGCCGTCCTTCAATGGTTTACTTCATTCCTCCATAACAGAACCCAGAGTCAAGTTCAACCCTTCTCTGTCCAAGCCCCTCTGTGGTCACCCTGGGAGTCCCACAGGGATCTCTCTCCCATTCTCTTCAAATTATTCATGGAACCTGTAGTAGACTCGTTGTCATCCTCCAACATTCATTATCACATGTATGCAGACGACACACAATTGTACCTGAAAATCTCCTCCCTGATGATTTCACTACCCTCAAAGCTATTCTTCAAAGTACTCAGAACTGGCTTGCTTGCAACCATCTCAAACTTAACGCAATCAAAACGGAATTCCTCCTCATTACTCCACCCAAACACAATCTTAAGATCGACCTTTGGATGAAGCATCTAATTGCCCTCAATTATACACCTTAATTTGTGGACTCTGCGAGATCTCTGGGAATTATATTAGATAAACATCTGCAAAGGCAGAACCACATCAGTAACGCCACCAAAGGAGTGAACTACTAGATGAGCATCCTAAGGAAATTAAAACCCTTCCTCCCTAGGATGACCTTAAATCTGCGGTCCAAGCCCTAGTCATCCTGAGGCGTGATTACAAAAGTGCTATGCTCAGTGGCCCGCCTAGATACAAGCTGGCCCCTTTATGGGCTGCTCTTAATTCTGTGTCTGGACTCGTCACCTAAACTGGCTCCCTTATGAAGCACAAATTCAACTAAAAATTGATTGCATGACTTATAAAGCCCTACATTTCAATACTCCCGGATATTTGGCACAAAAGCTAGAATTATCTGGTGAATGTAGATCATCGCAGAGTACCAGTTCCCTTCTGCTGAAACCACAGATTTTCCGCAAAAAGAAAACATGCAACAGAGCTTTTCTGGGCATCAGACTGAAAATGTTGAATTCTTTACCGAAGGCAATCCGTCTGATTCCGTCTACTACGTCCTTCAAAATATAAGTGAAAACATTTCTGATTAACAATCATATTCATACCCTATATCGATTCATCATACCTGGTATATTCCTATTTGTTGATCATGACTACTACCCTTCTGATCTCCCAGGTAGGTTTCGTCCTTCAATTTATTCTTCTTCTATGGCTGTATTTATGTCGATCCGCGTTTTATTACAGTGTCTTTACTGTTTTTTCCACTCCTCCCCCCTGTAAAGTGCTCTGATACCCTCATGGATCATATTCGCGCTATATAAAACTTTCTAAATAAATAAAATTGTGGACACTTGGATTGAACAGGAAAGCAAAAAAGTGTGCGCATGCTTCTGTGAGCCTGTTCTTCTCTGTGGTTGCTCTTTTTCACTGAACTGCTTTTCCTGTTCAAGCCAAGTGTCTCCAGTGGACGTATTAGAAATGATGAGAATTTCCCCAAGAGGAAGGATGCGCAGTCCGAAATGCATCAGAGCTCTTTGTACACTTACAGAAATTGATAACATAAGTATTTCAGATATTAGATTGATGCTTAATGAAGAAAAATTGCACTGAAGTTATGCAACCAATCAAATCAATTATTGTAATAACGAAGAATCTTATGCCATATGATAATTGTAAATATTGAATGAATATTACATGCACACATTAGCAAAACGCAGCAGTGTGCACTAGGATTTATAGTGTCTAATAACACATAGCATATATACTTGTGATTACTAAGCTCTACGAACAAAGATAACCAGAGTCACACTCTTAAAATGGACAAAACGACGAATCGACGGGTTGCTTTAAAAAGAACACAGAGCGCCCAAGAGAACCATCATTTGCATTGTTCAAATGTAACCATTGCAAATGAAAGCTGGTTTTCTGAAAGTTGTGGGTCTTATTTGCCATTTCCAGTAAAAGGCAAATTCTACATGGCAGAGTTTCAGTGCAGTTTATATCTTTAAAACATCCAGAGATTATTCATGAAAAAACAAATATAACATGCGAAATTTCTTAATATTATTTAAGGTTGACGCCAAAAATGTCAGTGGTCATGGGCAAAGTGTGTAAATGACAACAGAAATCAGGCTGCCTCAACACATTCAGGTGCTATTAACTTCTCACATATTTTTAGTCGTCCCGTATCTTTAAGACATTCTTTAGTGTAATTGATCAACTTTGCAGTCCACCAACTGCCTCCCTCGGAGGTTCACACAGAATCTTTACAACAACCTGGCCAGCTCTTCCCATGCCAAAGATGACACCCGCTGGGAAGAGCCGAGGGCTGCTCGGCTGGCTGTTCCTGGCGACACCCCTGCTCATTTCACAGGGCCCATCACACAGCCGCCACTCACCAAATATGAACTTCTTTGGGACTTTTAATTTCAACAGCTGTTCATTAGCAGTAAACGATGGCTTACTTCATGACCTGGATATAGCAAAGATCGTCAATGGCCTTGGTCAGTGTCATCACACCAGCATGAAAACATCTTATCAATGCCGCCTTGCTCACTGAGCAGTTTCCCTTTCAACTGAACGCCGCTGGGATCAGACTCTTTGGCCTCCGTGGGTGGATCTAGCCAATTTCTGTCCCTAGCGCTGCTTCCCACTTCAGAACCTCTAGTAGGAGCCGTAAGTGCGAATTAGACATAATTATTCATACTGCCCCTTGCAGTCGGACTTTAAGCCCGAGATTAGTGCAAAGAGAGCTGAGCTCTTGGTGCTCAGCCACGAATGCAAGTCACCTTCACACATGTCCCAAAGAGTGTCTCCTGGTGCACAGCTTACCAAAGGGCCCCAGAGTGTCTCCTGGTGCACAGCTTACCAAAGGGCCCTGAGAGTGTCTCTAGGGGCACAGCTTACCAAAGGGCCCTGGAGTGTCTCCAGGTGCACAGCTTACCAAAGGGCCCCAGAGTGTCTCCTGGTGCACAGCTTACCAAAGGGCCCCAGAGTGTCTCCTGGTGCCCAGCTTACCAAAGGGCCCTGTCAGTGTCGCCTGGTGCCCAGCTTACCAAAGGGCCCCAGAGTGTCGCCTGGTGCACAGCTTACCAAAGGGCCCCAGAGTGTCTCCTGGTGCACAGCTTACCAAAGGGCCCCAGAGTGTCTCCTAGTGCACAGCTTAGCAAAGGGCCCTGAGAGTGTTGCCTGGTGCACAGCTTACCAAAGGGCCTGGAGTGTCTCCTGGTGCACAGCTTACCAAGGGCCCCAGAGTGTCTCCTGGTTCACAGCTTACCAAAGGGCCCCAGGGTGCCTCCTGGTACACAGCTTACCAAAGGGCCACAGAGTGTCTCCTGGTGCACCGCTTACCAAAGGGCCCCAGAGTGTCGCCTGGTGCACAGCTTACCAAAGGGCCCCAGAGTGTCGCCTGGTGCACAGCTTACCAAAGGGCCCCAGAGTGTCTCCTGGTGCACAGCTTACCAGAGGGCCCCAGAGTGTCGCCTGGTGCACCGCTTACCAAAGGCCCCCAGAGTGTCTATTGGTGCACAGCTTACCAAAGGGCCCCAGTGTGTCTCCTGGTGCACAGCTTACCAAAGGGCCCCAGAGTGTCGCCTGGTGCACAGCTTACCAAAGGGCCCCAGAGTGTCGCCTGGTGCACAGCTTACCAAAGGGCCCCAGAGTGTCGCCTGGTGCACAGCTTACCAAAGGGCCCCAGAGTGTCTTCTGGTGCACAGCTTACCAAAGGGCCCCAGAGTGTCTCCTAGTGCACAGCTTACCAAAGGGCCCTGAGTGTCTCCTGGTGCACAGCTTAGCAAAGGGCCCTGAAGTGTCTCCAGGTGCACAGCTTACCAAAGGGCCCTGGAGTGTCTCCAGGTGCATAGCTTACCAAAGGGCCCTGGAGTGTCTCCAGGTGCATAGCTTACCAAAGGGCCCTGAGCGTGTCTCCTGGTGCACAGCTTAGCAAAGGGCCCTGAAGTGTCTCCAGGTGCACAGCTTACCAAAGGGCCCTGGAGTGTCTCCAGGTGCATAGCTTACCAAAGGGCCCTGAGCGTGTCTCATGGTGCACAGCTTAGCAAAGGGCCCTGAAGTGTCTCCAGGTGCACAGCTTACCAAAGGGCCCTGGAGTGTCTCCAGGTGCATAGCTTACCAAAGGGCCCTGGAGTGTCTCCAGGTGCATAGCTTACCAAAGGGCCCTGAGCGTGTCTCCTGGTGCACAGCTTAGCAAAGGGCCCTGAAGTGTCTCCAGGTGCACAGCTTACCAAAGGGCCCTGGAGTGTCTCCAGGTGCATAGCTTACCAAAGGGCCCTGAGCGTGTCTCCTGGTGCACAGCTTAGCAAAGGGCCCTGAAGTGTCTCCAGGTGCACAGCTTACCAAAGGGCCCTGGAGTGTCTCCAGGTGCATAGCTTACCAAAGGGCCCTGAGCGTGTCTCCTGGTGCACAGCTTAGCAAAGGGCCCTGAAGTGTCTCCAGGTGCACAGCTTACCAAAGGGCCCTGGAGTGTCTTCAGGTGCACAGCTTACCAAAGGGCCCTGAGTGTCTCCTGGTGCACAGCTTAGCAAAGGGCCCTGAAGTGTCTCCAGGTGCACAGCTTACCAAAGGGCCCTGGAGTGTCTTCAGGTGCACAGCTTACCAAAGGGCCCTGGAGTGTCTCCAGGTGCATAGCTTACCAAAGGGCCCTGAGCGTGCCTCCTGGTGCACAGTTTAGCAAAGGGCCCTGAAGTGTCTCCAGGTGCACAGCTTACCAAAGGGCCCTGGAGTGTCTTCAGGTGCACAGCTTACCAAAGGGCCCTGGAGTGTCTCCTGGTGCACAGCTTAGCAAAGGGCCCTGAAGTGTCTCCAGGTGCACAGCTTACCAAAGGGCCCAGAGTGTCTCCTGGTGCACAGCTTACTAAAGAGCCCTGAGCGTGTCTCCTGGTGCACAGCTTAGCAAAGGGCCCTGAAGTGTCTCCAGGTGCACAGCTTACTAAAGGGCCCTGAGAGTGTCTCCTGATGCACAGCTTACCAAAGGGCCCTGAGTGTCTCCTGATGCACAGCTTACCAAAGGGCCCCGGAGTGTCTCCTGGTGCACAGCTTACCAAAGGGCCCTGGAGTGTCTCCAGGTGCACAGCTTTCCAAAGGGCCCTTGAGTGTCTCCTGGTGCACAGCTTACCAAAGGGCCCCGGAGTGTCTCCTGGTGCAGAGCTAAACAAAAGGCCCTGAGAGTGTCTCCTGGTGCACAGCTTACCAAAGGGCCCCGGAGTGTCTCCAGTTGGACAGCTTACCAAAGGGCCCCGGAGTGTCTCCAGGTGCACAGCTTACCAAAGGGCCCTGGGTTGTCTCCAGGTGCACAGCTTACCAAAGGGCCCTGAGCGTGTCTCCTGGTGCACAGCTTACCAAAGGGCCCCGGAGTGTCTCCAGGTGCACAGCTTACTAAAGAGCCCTGAGCGTGTCTCCTGGTGCACAGCTTACCAAAGGGCCCTGGAGTGTCTCCAGGTACACAGCTTACTAAAGAGCCCAGAGCATGTCTCCTGGTGCACAGCTTAGCAAAGGGCCCTGGAGTGTCTCCAGGTGCACAGCTTACTAAAGGGCCCTGAGAGTGTCTCCTGATGCACAGCTTACCAAAGGGCCCTGAGTGTCTCCAGGTGCACAGCTTACTAAAGGGCCCTGAGAGTGTCTCCTGATGCACAGCTTACCAAAGGGCCCTGGGTGTCTCCTGATGCACAGCTAACCAAAGGGACCTGAGTGTCTCCTGATGCACAGCTTACCAAAGGGCCCCCGAGTGTGTCCTGGTGCACAGCTTACCAAAGGGCCCTGGAGTGTCTCCTGGTGCACAGCTTACCAAAGGGCCCTGAGTGTCTCCAGGTGCACAGCTTACTAAAGGGCCCTGAGAGTGTCTCCTGATGCACAGCTTACCAAAGGGCCCTGAGTGTCTCCTGATGCACAGCTTACCAAAGGGCCCTGAGTGTCTCCTGATGCACAGCTTACGAAAGGGCCCTGAGTGTCTCCTGATGCACAGCTTACCAAAGGGCCCTGAGTGTCTCCTGGTGCAGAGCTTAACAAAGGGCCCTGAGAGTGTCTCCTGGTGCACAGCTTACCAAAGGGCCCCGGAGTGTCGCCTGGTGCACAGCTTACCAAAGGGCCACGGAGTGTCTCCTGGTGCACAGCTTACCAAAGGGCCCTGAGAGTGTCTCTAGGGGCACAGCTAACCAAAGGGCCCTGGAGTGTCTCCAGGTGTACAGCTTACTAAAGGGCCCTGAGAGTGTCTCCTGGTGCACAGCTTACCAAAGGGCCCGGAGTGTCTCCAGATGCACAGCTTACCAAAGGGCCCCGGAGTGTCTCCTGGTGCACAGCTTACCAAAGGACCCTGGAGTGTCTCCAGGTGCACAGCTTTCCAAAGGGCCCTGAGTGTCTCCTGGTGCAAGCTTACCAAAGGGCCCTGGAGTGTCTCCAGGGGCACAGCTTACCAAAGGGCCCTGAGTGTCTCCTGATGCACAGCTTACTAAAGGGCCCTGGAGTGTCTCCTGGTGCACAGCTTACTAAAGGGCCCAGAGAGTGTCTCCTGATGCACAGCTTACCAAAGGGCCCTGAGTGTCTCCTGATGCACAGCTTACCAAAGGGCCCCGGAGTGTCTCCTGGTGCACAGATTACCAAAGGCCCTGGAGTGTCCCCAGGTGCACAGCTTTCGAAAGGGCCCTTGAGTGTCTCCTGGTGCACAGCTTACCAAAGGGCCCCGGAGTGTCTCCTGGTGCACAGCTTACGAAAGGGCCCTGAGAGTGTCTCCTGGTGCACAGCTTACCAAAGGGCCCTGAGAGTGTCTCCTGGTGCACAGCTTACCAAAGGGCCCCGGAATGTCGCCTGGTGCACAGCTTACCAAAGGGCCCCGGAGTGTCTCCTGGTGCACAGCTTACCAAAGGGCCTGAGAGTGTCTCTAGGGGCACAGCTTACCAAAGGGCCCTGGAGTGTCTCCAGGTGCACAGCTTACTAAAGGGCCCTGAGAGTGTCTCCTGGTGCACAGCTTACCAAAGGGCCCGGAGTGTCTCCAGATGCACAGCTTACCAAAGGGCCCCGGAGTGTCTCCTGGTGCACAGCTTACCAAAGGGCCCTGGAGTGTCTCCAGGTGCACAGCTTTCCAAAAAGGGCCCTGAGTGTCTCCTGGTGCAAGCTTACCAAAGGGCCCTGGAGTGTCTCCAGGTGCACAGCTTACCAAAGGGCCTTGGAGTGTCTTCAGGTGCACAGCTTACTAAAGGGCCCTGAGAGTGTCTCCTGGTGCACAACTTACCAAAGGGTCCTGGAGTTTCTCCAGGTGCACAGCTTACTAAAGGGCCCTGAGAGTGTCTCCTGGTGCACAGCTTACCAAAGGGCCCTGAGAGTGTCTCCTGGTGCACAGCTTACAAAGGACACTGGGGTGTCTCCAGGTGCACAGCTTACCAAAGGGCCCTGTGAGTGTCACCTGGTGCCCAGCTTACCAAAAGACCCTGAGAGTGTCTCCTGGTGAACAGCTTACCAAATGGCCCTGAGAGTGTCACCTGGTGCACAGCTTACCAAAGGGCCCTGAGAGTGTCTCCTGGTGCACAGCTTACCAAAGGGCCCCAGCACAGCATACCAAAGGTCCCTGAGAGTGTCTGCCGGTGCACAGCTTACCAAAGGGCCCCAGAGTGTCTCCTGGTGCACAGCTTACCAAAGGGCCCCAGAGTGTCTCCTGGTGCACCGCTTAACAAAGGGCCCCGGAGTGTCTCCTGATGCACAGCTTACCAGAGAGCCCCGGAGTGTCTCCTGGTACACAGCTTACCAAAGGGCCCCAGAGTGTCTCCTGGTGCACCGCTTACCAAAGGGTCCCGGAGTGTCTCCTGATGCACAGCTTACCAAAGGGCCCCGGAATGTCTCCTGGTGCACAGCTTACCAAAGGGCCCTGTGAGTGTCGCCTGGTGCCCAGCTTACGAAAGGGCCCTGCAATATCCCCTGGTGAACAGCTTACCAAAGGGCCCCGGAGTGTCTCCTGGTACACAGCTTACCAAAGGGCCCCAGAGTGTCTCCAGGGGCACTGCTTACGAAAGGGCCCGGAGTGTCTCCTGATGCACAGCTTACCAAAGGGCCCCAGAGTGTCTCCTGGGGCACTGCTTACCAAATGGCCCCGAGAGTGTCTCCTGGTGCACGGCTTACCAAAGGGCCCTGAGTGTCTCCTGATGCACAGCTTACCAAAGGGCCCCAGAGTGTCTCCTGGTGCACTGCTTACCAAAGGGCCCGGAGTGTCTCCTGATGCACAGCTTACCAAAGGGCCCCAGAGTGTCTCCTGGGGCACTGCTTACCAAATGGCCCGAGAGTGTCTCCTGGTGCACAGTTTACCAAAGGGCCCCGGAGTGTCTCCTGGTACACAGCTTACCAAAGGGCTCCAGAGTGTCTCCTGGTGCACCGCTTACCAAAGGGCCCCGAGACTGTCTCATGGTGCACAGCTTACCAAAGGGCCCCGGAGTGTCTCCTGGTGCCCAGCTTACCAAAGGGCCCTGAGCATGTCTCCTGGTGCACAGCTTAGCAAAGGGCCCTGGAGTGTCTCCAGGTGCACAGCTTACTAAAGGGCCCTGAGAGTGTCTCCTGATGCACAGCTTACCAAAGGGCCCCGGAGTGTCGCCTGGTGCACAGCTTACCAAAGGGCCACGGAGTGTCTCCTGGTGCACAGCTTACCAAAGGGCCCTGAGAGTGTCTCTAGGGGCACAGCTAACCAAAGGGCCCTGGAGTGTCTCCGGGTGTACAGTTTACTAAAGGGCCCTGAGAGTGTCTCCTGGTGCACAGCTTACCAAAGGGCCCGGAGTGTCTCCAGATGCACAGTTTATCAAAGGGCCCTGGAGTGTCTCCAGGTGCACAGCTTTCCAAAGGGCCCTGAGTGTCTCCTGGTGCAAGCTTACCAAAGGGCCCTGGAGTGTCTCCAGGGGCACAGCTTACCAAAGGGCCCTGAGTGTCTCCTGATGCACAGCTTACTAAAGGGCCCTGGAGTGTCTCCTGGTGCACAGCTTACTAAAGGGCCCAGAGAGTGTCTCCTGATGCACAGCTTACCAAAGGGCCCTGAGTGTCTCCTGATGCACAGCTTACCAAAGGGCCCCGGAGTGTCTCCTGGTGCACAGATTACCAAAGGCCCTGGAGTGTCCCCAGGTGCACAGCTTTCCAAAGGGCCCTTGAGTGTCTCCTGGTGCACAGCTTACCAAAGGGCCCCGGAGTGTCTCCTGGTGCACAGCTTACGTAAGGGCCCTGAGAGTGTCTCCTGGTGCACAGCTTACCAAAGGGCCCTGAGAGTGTCTCCTGGTGCACAGCTTACCAAAGGGCCCCGGAATGTCGCCTGGTGCACAGCTTACCAAAGGGCCCCGGAGTGTCTCCTGGTGCACAGCTTACCAAAGGGCCCTGAGAGTGTCTCTAGGGGCACAGCTTACCAAAGGGCCCTGGAGTGTCTCCAGGTGCACAGCTTACTAAAGGGCCCTGAGAGTGTCTCCTGGTGCACAGCTTACCAAAGGGCCCGGAGTGTCTCCAGATGCACAGCTTACCAAAGGGCCCCGGAGTGTCTCCTGGTGCACAGCTTACCAAAGGGCCCTGGAGTGTCTCCAGGTGCACAGCTTTCCAAAGGGCCCTGAGTGTCTCCTGGTGCAAGCTTACCAAAGGGCCCTGGAGTGTCTCCAGGTGCACAAATTACCAAAGGGCCTTGGACTGTCTTCAGGTGCACAGCTTACTAAAGGGCCCTGAGAGTGTCTCCTGGTGCACAACTTACCAAAGGGTCCTGGAGTTTCTCCAGGTGCACAGCTTACTAAAGGGCCCTGAGAGTGTCTCCTGGTGCACAGCTTACCAAAGGGCCCTGAGAGTGTCTCCTGGTGCACATCTTACAAAGGACACTGGGGTGTCTCCAGGTGCACAGCTTACCAAAGGGCCCTGTGAGTGTCACCTGGTGCCCAGCTTACCAAAAGACCCTGAGAGTGTCTCCTGGTGAACAGCTTACCAAATGGCCCTGAGAGTGTCACCTGGTGCACAGCTTACCAAAGGGCCCTGAGAGTGTCTCCTGGTGCACAGCTTACCAAAGGGCCCCAGCACAGCATACCAAAGGTCCCTGAGAGTGTCTGTCGGTGCACAGCTTACCAAAGGGCCCCAGAGTGTCTCCTGGTGCACAGCTTACCAAAGGGCCCCAGAGTGTCTCCTGGTGCACCGCTTAACAAAGGGCCCCGGAGTGTCTCCTGATGCACAACTTACCAAAGAGCCCCGGAGTCTCTCCTGGTACACAGCTTACCAAAGGGCCCCAGAGTGTCTCCTGGTGCACCGCTTACCAAAGGGTCCCGGAGTGTCTCCTGATGCACAGCTTACCAAAGGGCCCCGGAATGTCTCCTGGTGCACAGCTTACCAAAGGGCCCTGTGAGTGTCGCCTGGTGCCCAGCTTACCAAAGGGCCCTGGAGTGTCTCTAGGTGCACATCTTACCAAAGGGCCCTGCAATATCCCCTGGTGAACAGCTTACCAAAGGGCCCCGGAGTGTCTCCTGGTACACAGCTTACCAAAGGGCCCCAGAGTGTCTCCTGGGGCACTGCTTACGAAAGGGCCCGGAGTGTCTCCTGATGCACAGCTTACCAAAGGGCCCCAGAGTGTCTCCTGGGGCACTGTTTACCAAATGGCCCCGAAAGTGTCTCCTGGTGCACGGCTTACCAAAGGGCCCTGAGTGTCTCCTGATGCACAGCTTACCAAAGGACCCCAGAGTGTCTCCTGGTGCACTGCTTACCAAAGGGCCCGGAGTGTCTCCTGATGCACAGCTTACCAAAAGGCCCCAGAGTGTCTCCTGGGGCACTGCTTACCAAATGGCCCGAGAGTGTCTCCTGGTGCACAGTTTACCAAAGGGCCCCGGAGTGTCTCCTGGTACACAGCTTACCAAAGGGCTCCAGAGTGTCTCCTGGTGCACCGCTTACCAAAGGGCCCCGAGACTGTCTCATGGTGCACAGCTTACCAAAGGGCCCCGGAGTGTCTCCTGGTGCCCAGCTTACCAAAGGGCCCTGTGAGTGTCGCCTGGTGCCCAGCTTACCAAAGGGCTCCAGAGTGTCTCCTGGTGCACAGCTTACAAAAGGCCCCGGAGTGTCTCCTGGTGCACTGCTTACCAAAGGGCCCCAAGAGTGTCTCCTGGTGCACAGCTTACCAAAGGGCCCCGGAGTGTCTCCTGGTGCCCAGCTTACCAAAGGGCCCTGTCAGTGTCGCCTGGTGCCCAGCTTACCAAAGGGCTCCCGACTGTCTCCTGGTGCACAGCTTACAAAAGGCCCTGGAGTGTCTCCTGGTGCACTGCTTACCAAAGGGCCCGTAGTGTCTCCTAATGCACAGCTTACCAAAGGGCCCCAGAGTGTCTCCTGGTGCACCGCTTACCAAAGGGCCCCGGTGTGTCTCCTGGTGCACAGCTTACCAAAGGGCCCTGAGAGTGTCTCCTGGTGCACCGCTTACCAAAGGGCCCCGGAGTGTCTCCTAATGCACAGCTTACCAAAAGGCCATGAGAGCATCTTCTGGTGCACAGCTTACCAAAAGCCCCTGAGAGCGTCTCCTGGTGCACAGCTTACTAACGTACCCTGAGAGCGAGCTCAGATATTTTGTCATTTTGATTACTCATATTTTTCTACCTTGTTTGTCTAATAGTATCACACAATTAGATCGTCTATATTTATTTATTTATTTATTTATTTATTCAGAGTTTTATATAGCGCGAACAAGATCTTTGCAGATATCAGAGCGCTTCACAGAGCAGGGGGTGAGGGCAACAGGAGGGTGACTAAACATAATATCGGGTACAGTATAATATTCAATAGCATGATCGGATAGCAGTCATGTGCTGTTAAAATAACAATAAACAGTCAAGTAAACGATAATATAAGAGCGGTGCAGAGTCTTTGGTCCAACTACAATAGAGATCAGGAGAGCTAGGCTATAAGGATGGCTTATAAAACTTTCTAAGAGTTACAGAGAGAGAAGGGGTAGGGACATCAAGTTTCAGCAAACTAATGTTAGCAATATAGTAATAGGTAGCGAGTGAGTAGTATAATAGGCTCGCAATCAAGTAAGATTATGATATCATTAGACATTAGACAGTGAGGTAGCCAGTGATACAAAAGCGGTGCAAAGTCTCTGATCCAACAACGATAAAGTTCAGGTGAATTTGGCCATAAGGATGGCTTTAACCTCTTTCTTGAAGAAGGCAGTGGAGGAGATAAGCCTGGTTTCAGGAGGGAGTGCGTTCCAAATCCTGGGTGCCATTCCTGAGAAGGAGCGTTTGTAAGTTTTTTCCTTCCGGAATCTGCGAGGTTTCAGGAGTAAATTTTTTGTACTTCTATTGGATCTCGACCCTCCTGATATAGTCAACTTTTGAGTGAGGTAGTTGGGTGCCTTGTGGTGTACGGCCGAGTGTGTCATAAGAGCAATTTTCAGCTGTATTCTGGCTTCAAAGGGCAGCCATTTCAGGGATTTCAAATCAGGGGATATATGAGAGTGTTTTCTTGAGCCAGTGATGAGTCTCGCGGCAGCGTTCAAGGAGGCTCTTAGGGGTGCAGTTGTTGCTAGAGGGAGTCCGCTGAGGGCCACAATTCCATAGTCTATGCGGGGGATGACTAGGGCTTGTACAGCAGTTTGGAAGTCTTTGACTGGGAGGAAGGGTTTAAGTTTCCTTAATGTATTGATTTGGAAATTAGCTCCTTTTGTTGCTTTGCTAATGTGCTGTTGCATGTTGAGCTTTGCGTCAAGTGTGATGCCTAAGGATTTCGCAGAATCCACGATGGTCGGTCAGACATTGAGTGCTGTTAGGTGATTGAGCCAGATTTGGGTGGTGGTAATTTTCGCAGGGGGTGATATCAGGAGGAACTCAGTTTTCAGAGCATTTAGTTTAAGGTGATTATCGGCCAACCATGATTGGGTGTTTCTCAGTCTGTAGTTCAGGAGTTTGATATCCTCCGGGGATTGTACCTTTAGGTAAAGTTGGGTGTCATCGGCATACATATGGAAGTGTACATTGGATGCTTGGAGCAAGGTGGCAAGTGATTCCATGATGAGGTTGAACAGTGTGGGTGAAAGGGAGGATCCTTGTGGACCGCCTAGGTCTACTGGCACAGGTGAGGACAGCACATTGTTGATCTTGAACTTCTGAGACCGGTTATGTAGGAAGGAGGTGAACCATTTGAGAACAGTCCTGGATAAACCCATTCTGGTGTTTAGCTGCTCCAGTAGGTTCTCATGTTTGACGTTGTCAAATGCTCATGAGAGGTCAAGAAGGATGAGGAGGCATGAGTCATTGCGATCAAGAATTTGGAGGGCGTCATCAATTATGTGCGTCATGGCCGTTTCCGTGCTGTGTTTCGCTCTGAAGCCTGATTGATGAGGGTTGAGGAGGTCGAACTTATCAATGTGTTTTGTTAGTTGGAGTTGTACACATTTTTCCAGCAGTTTGGCCAAGGTGGGGATATTGGTGATAGGGCGGTAATTGTTTAGGTCAGACGGGTCAGCTGTAGGTTTCTTGAGTATGGGCGTGACTTGCCCCACCTTGAGGGAGTCAGGAATGAGACCTTGTTGAAGGGAACTGTTAATGATTTTGGTCCAGAGTGGGAGGAGCATGGGCGTGAAGTCTTTTACAGCATTAGCCGGTAGGGTGTCTATGAGGTGATTAGAGGGCTTCAAGGTGCCGAGCAGTTTGTGTATTGCTTCTTCAGAGTAGGTGTCGAAGGACGTCCATGATGCGCTATTTTTAGGTTGAGTGTTAGGCATTCTGATGTGGCTAGGGTATCGGCTTACATCATTGAGGAGGTCAATTCTTATATTGTCGGTCTTTAGCTTAAAGAAAGCAGAAAAGTCTTCACTGTGTGGGATATCGCTTGTTGTGTTGTTTGATTGTAAGGGTTGCGTCTTGGTTTGAGTTTTGACTAGTTCGAACAATTTTCTTTCTTTTTTTTTTTTGGAAACCTTTATTGTGCATGACAAGCTTACAAATACGGGCCTACAACCCTTTGGGCCGGCCACCACACAATATAAGCGCACAAATCAGGAGAGGAGTCTCCGGCAGGTCTCCGACATACCAAGAGCAAACAATTAAGGCATAAAATCCCAAGTAGACCGCCGTGACTAGGATGGAGGAAGGTTAATTTTATAATATAATAGGGTGTATAGCAGGAATATTGCAATTATTGAGATCCAAAAGTCTGTGACAGGCCGTTGGCAAGCAGTAATACAAGACACAGCGAGGTATAGAAATAGTGGCTACAAAGAACTAAAGCAAGCTCAAGTCCCATAATTGCAAACAAATCCCACCGCTGCCAACCGCCCACCCGCTACCACGAAAGTACGCACCAGTACAGCTTAAGGAAGTCAGAGTCTTAACATAGAAGGCACCATCCGCTATATCAACCCAAAAAAAGGGGGGGGGGAAGGAGGACATCAAGGAAAAAAGATGATAAAACAGGGAAGAAAGAACGCGGCACCACGGCGTACCCCCCACATAGGACCCAGCACACAAAGAAGGAAACTCGCCCATGGACTCAAGGTAAACAGGATACAGAAATGTGCAGGCAATATCAATATCATTGAGACCATGAGTACTATACTGGTAAGAGCCCCAGGAGGCATACATGCAGTCGCGGCGTCCAGGAAGAAAGATACATAAGAGCCATAGAACCAATTAAAAGAAAAAACGAAAATACAGACCCTACCCCACCCACACCACCCTGCACCCCTGCAGAAGGCTACGGCCTACCCCCCCAGCAGCGTCCCTGTCGCCCTAATCGAACCCGAAATATAGAAGAGTCAATAAGTAAGAAGGAAACATATAGACAAAAAGAAGAAAGGGGAAGGGAAAAGAAAGAACTAATGGGAGAGGAGACATACAATCAAAAAGTTCTGCTCCCACCACCCACCTGAGCACAGTTAGAACCCACGAGAAGAGGAAGTCACTTCAAAGTCAGATACCAGGAACATGGAGAGGAAACGATCATACTTGTATAATCGAAAGCAAGCCATCTGTCCATATCACGAAGTAGTAGTCCGCCGATGCAAGTTATCTCAACCCTGTCCCCTTCTGTCCAGGGCCATGGACACGGAGTGTACAATGAACCAGAAGAGGACGAGCCAGTAGTGAAACGCCAAAACTCCAGGCCACGAGTCACAGCACAAGTCATGGCGGCCGCGGATCGGACCAGCAATAAAAGGCAACAACAACAGCAGGCAGCACAAGCACAGTCCCGCCGACCAAGAAGGGGAACTCGTCCCGATAGGACAAGCATCGGATCTCGGCTCAGCAGGGCAAGGCGAACAATCACCGGGAGTCACGGCAAGGCAGGCCCGGACGGACCCAGGCCAGAGTCCCTCCATCATCTCAACTCCAGAAAAGAACTCCCGACGAAGCAGAGCAATGGGCATCCAGACCTCCAAACGAGCGACGGCCGTAGTCTCTTCAACCTCCGAGAAGGTCCTTGCAGCACAGTTCAGCAGTTGGTCCGCACACGTAGGGGGTGGCTCAACGAACCCTTCAAGAAGATCGTCATCCGGCCCAGCGGCACTCAAAATCATAGATCTCACGCCAAGAACTCAAGACAGCGAGGACGTCGCCAATCGTAGGAACACCCCTACAGCATTCAGCAAACGTGCCGTGCGACGGGCCAATGTTCCCGTCTACGACGGGTCTGAGATACAGAGCGCTGGCCGCCATCTTGTCGGCACGGCGAGGCCGCTGCAGACTCCAGCCCCAATCCGGTTGCCAGCGGGGCTCAACGAACTCCAGCCGGGGACAGCCAACCTCACCACCGATTCAGGGAAGCGGGCCACCAAAACATTGGGGGCAGCCAGTGCCTCCGGCCTGAGGAAATATAAATTTTATGGTCAAGTTGTGTTCCCTAGCGCGTACCCCACCGTCTCCATGTACCAGCTTAAAGTGCATGTAACTTCCCTCCTGTGTCAGCTATGAAGACGCAAATACATTTGCGTCCAACGTTAACATGTCCTCTTTCAGATCCACCCTGAATGGATTAAATAGTCCGTCCCTAAGTATGCCATGCCAACGTCTTTTTATAGTGTACCCTACATATTTTCTGCTCTGGCAAGGTAGGCCCTGAATTTCTGCCATCGAGCCTCTTTTCTGGCTTCTGACTCTGAAAGCCTCAGCCCAGGCTGCCTCTGTACCCGTGAACTCTGACTTACTTCCAGCGCGGCCCACCGCGCTCAGCGCAGCCTGCTGCCTGCCAAGACTGACTATAACCTTCGAGTTATCTGTTCCGCTCCTCGAAAATGCATTCCTGCCCACTAGCTTCAGTAAACATCCCCCTCAGCTACAGGGCCAAAGGGCCGACCTGTCTCCGTGCAAGTAATTCACAGCCTCTGTTACCATGCTCCCATGTAAGGCCCCATGCCCCCACGCTTCTAATGCAGACACTTAGGCGCTTAAACATGCACTCACAGTCAGTATAGAATAGCTTCTGCCCCAGAGACCTTTCCGTCCAGATAATATGGTTCCCAAACATCAGATATCAGATATGATAGAAGTACAAGTTGATCTGACATGCCAGACTTCTGTCTCTTTCCGTCAGTGTAAATGTCAAGTCCCCTGCACCCTCCAGTTTCACGTCTATCACACGTCATGCAGCTGCGCGCGCATCCAAGCTTCCGATTTCTGCTGACATTGCAACATTTCTGTTTGGTGCCACCCCCTAGTGACACCTACCTGTGACGTTTCTAGCACACACCTCCAGTTCACGCCTAGTCCACGCCTTCTGATTACGTACTAGTAACACGTGTATACTGTTATCTTGTCTTCTCTCAGCTGTTACGCCTACTGTACTGTTTTCTATGACATGAAATAAGTATATAAGCTATGTACTGTCAATAAAATGTAGCGCTCTATCCCTTCTTCCACCCCTGCGGTGGGAAGAACATGATATTCTGGTCTTGACCATTCCTTTTTGAGGAATAAAACCCCTAAGAACTCTAACACCACGGACTCTGGTTTTTTCTTTCCGATTTGAGTTATTATTGATTAAGTACTTACCTGCATAGAAATTAAGACGGTAAATTATATATTTACATCATTTTGGCGCCCGAATAGGGACCCCTCCCCCACCTCACGCGCCGGTTGGTGCGTTGCAAGCTCTGTCCCCTGCCATCAGTTAGACGGAAACTACGCGTACCGGCAGGATTTCCTGCATCTCCCTCTGGCCCACGGAGGTGACGAAGACTGCGATCAGTACCCAGACGAGGCGGTGAGGAGTGCGGAGGATCCCGACCAGAGCCTAGCCGAAAGAAGCAAGGTCCGAGGTGTCAAGAGGCCCACCAGTTTTCCGAAGTTTTCCGAAGTTTTCCGAAGTCGAGCCGAGTCGAGTCGAGTCAAGTCGAGTTTTCCGAGGCCTTCTGTTTCCGTGCTTCCCGGTGAGTACCATTGCTGGGACGTATCTAGACGGGTTTGGGTACACAAGTCCGGTCTGCACTGTTTTTAGACAGTGTATCTGTACTGTTTAGCAGTACATCCAGTATAGGGGGTAGTCATATATGTTTCAAAAATGTCTTTTCGTATGATTAATGTCGTGGTATGAATGTGACCGTTCTTAAATGTGCATTATTGTGTTCTTGTATAGCTAGTTGTATTCAGTATTAAGTAGTAAGGATTGAGTATTCACTATTAAGTAAACAAGATGCCGTTTTTCGACAAATTAAAGCAGATAGGAACTAGGAAAGGGATACTAGAGGAAGCAATTCCTATCCCCCCTAGGGACACTCCAGGAAACTTCATGTACCACAAGCATGGCATAGATGCCATATTATTTCTAGAGTTATGGGCCGACTATACTAAGCACCTAGACGAAAGACACAGATGGCCTGTTAACGGAACATGGGATGCTGAGTGCATCATGAAGGTGGAGGAAGTACTATGGAAAAAGAAAGCCAGACAATCTCAGAAAGACGCCATAGAGTTTTGGCGTAAGGAATCGCATAGGCGTGCTGAAAAAGCACTACTTAGAGAAGACAGACTTAAAGAATCAGAAAAGGCCCAAGAAAACGAGTTAGTTACCGAGGGGATCCGAGTAAAAACAGAGCAAGTAGACCGCGCACGAAATAACCTCGTGAACGGTATGTATCTCGCGGCTGAGGGTTCGCCTGAGGCCATTTCTGAAATACCGAAAAATCTACCGCCACCATTAGTTCCAACTAAAGTAATGCATAAGACTACTAAAGACATATTCCTGAATTCCTATCTAGAGGATGTAGCACCCGCTTACACCAATCTGCCTGTCCGCGCCCTGCCTAACGACAGGGACGGGGGTGGTAACCCGCCCCAAGATCAAATTCCGCCAGTACCACAACAGAATCCTCCTGTTCCACCACCTCCACCACTTCCCGCACTTAAAGTTGATCTACCGAAACCACTTCTACCTGATCCTACTAAAAGACAAGTTCAAGTTCAGATACAGACTCCGCCGAGAGATGATGCCCAAGCTTCCGCCTCAGGGGGTGCGTCCGGGGGTCTACACACCCCGCCATTGACACGCAGGTTACAGCTCAGGGACTTGCGGAGCCCTTTTACGTTCAAGTCTCCCAGCCTTGATGTATTCAAGGAAAACCTTTCAGTTTGCAGATATGATCCAGTACCCGGTAAAGACAATGTAATGATGATGGCATCACTACGGTTAAGATCTGCTACTGATTTCCTGCTATGCTATGCAGGAATGAAGGAGCGCCTAGATAGAATATATGAGTTTGTTCAGACAGGGAAAGACCCTGACAGTATTCAGGAGGCCATGGAGAAACAGAAAGTTGACGTTCAAGCACAGATACTACGTTTTTTCATAAATTGCCTAATAAGAGAACGAGACAGGCCTGGGACAGATCAGAGTGAATTAGATGCACTAAACAAGTGGGGTCAAAATATATCTGAAGGAAAACACGATAGGGGAACTTGCATAGCCAGTATGTACAAGAAAATTAGAAAGGCAGTAATAGATATACACCAAAAAGAGAAAGAAAAGGCTTCCTCCGAAGAGGAAGAAGAACTTGAAGAACCAGAAAAGACTACAGATACTATAGCGTATGTAGGTAAGGGAACTTACCTTAGGAAAGGTATCCGTCCGGAAAGCAAGAGAGTTTTCCTCTCTGCCTTAATAAACCCGAATTCTTCTGAACATCAGTTCCAGGAGACTGATAAAAGACTCCGAGACCGAGTGGGGTACCACATACTCAATTCAATGGATGAACAAGAACTAACCCGGTCAGCCATATTATGGGCTGAAAATCCGGATATGTATAATGATGATACATTAGCGCAGACATTACTGAACCTCTCCCCAGATGAACAGAAACTAGCAGGTGTATACATGATTCAGCACCTCCTCACGAAATACAGAAACCAACATTCTGATCCAGGTCCCTTACACGAAACATTAGAAGCACTACTCATGGATAGATGGAGAGGTTTAAGTACCAAGTTAATACAAATAATTCTAGAACAGCGACATAGATATAACACTTTCATAAGCTCTGAATATGTTCCCGCTCCGCCCCCAGAAAGGAAAACGTATCACATGCAATGCCTGAGTGGCATTGAAAGTCAGAACCCCTTACGAGAAGTACACCCAGTTATGGGTGCGGACAATCTCTTGAAACGTGTATATGTACACACGCCACTGACCAAGTTAGAACTGTTAGAAATGAAGAAACTAGTCCCGAGCCATGATAAAGACCCTGCAGGTTTTCACAGAGAGCTTAAAGACATGTTACTGATGGGGGATTACACATATGATGATATCATGAAAATGTTAAAGGTACTGCTGCCCACGGGCATCTACGAGAAACTAAAGGAAAAGGAATGGGAGGTGGGAGAGAAAAAGATTGTATGGGCAGAAATAGAAGACGAAGAGAATAAACGTGTCCCAGGGGTAGGCCTTGGTGTGGAAAAAGGTAGGGCGAGGACCTTTCTCAGGATTTGCCCGGTGCTAACCGCCCTTGTACCATTCAAGTTTACCAAGCAATGAGGCAGGCGCCGGAGACCAGAAGGCAGGAAACAGAAGTTTATTCCGACGGAGCAGAACACATCAGATCAGACAACAAGGTATCGTCTCGAGGTGCTCTAACAGCCTCTCGGAGGCCTGGCCTCTTATACACTGGTTTATGGCATGTGACCTTCCTTTATTACAATCAGAACTTTGTAAAGCAAGGAAAAGACATCCCCGTAATCCTCGTGTCAATCCCACCCCCATATACCTTCACAATAGAGGTCCTCAACCTGCTGATAAGAGGAGGGGGTCATCACGCAGCTGAGTGTTCCGTCGAGTCTTAGGATGTGTGCGCCTGATCATATCACAGGGGGTGGGGAGGCCTGGATCAATAGAGGGTCCTTTGAAGGAGAGCGACCTCATACAATAAAGGGCAGTAAATGATATCTCCCGGCTTAGGCAATGGCCTCGGACCTGTGTGGACAGTCGGACACGGGGTGAGGGGCCATCAATGGAGTGGTATTCATGCTGCGTGGACAATCCAGCGCAGGAGGGAGGTTTATCAACAGAGGGGCATTCATGGGAGGAGAGGAGGTGTTGGTCAGGCGCTGGCGTGACTCCCAAGGACAGGGTCATGCAGAAGGGTCATGCTCATAAGGAGGAGGGAGGGGGAGCCAGGGTGCGCGGAGGATGCTTGCTGGGTCAGAGGGGCGCGCTGGCGATCGATCGTGGACAGGGAGACCATGATATCTAAAATGGCTGCCGTGCACGTAGTACATAGGTGACCTAGAATGGCTGCCGTGCACGTAGTACATAGGTGACCTAGAATGGCTGCCGTGCACGTAGTACATAGGTGACAAGCTGGCGCAGATGATGTTCAGATCGCAAATTAAAATTCCACAGTCCTCCCTTTTAACATGTCTCGCCAACTTGTCAGTTTGGATTTATCCCCATAAGGCCACGTATTTCTACTTCATAGAGGGGGCTCATGTGCTCATTTCGGAAGTCCAAAGTCTTTGGGCACATACAGTTAGAAACAAGGCCGCACAAAGGTGGCAGACATTGGATACCTAGGCAACACCCACATAATATTACAACAGGTATCAGCACGAAGGAAAACAACTTCCAACCCCAATTCTTCAAAGTGTCCCAAAACCAGCTCCCAAGCGACCATCCTTCCTGTTCTTGGTGAACCTCTGAGGACAGTCTGTGGAGGTGTTCAATGGCTTTGTAGACTGAAGGCGAGTTGTCTGGCACGTAGGTGCAGCAGCTGGATCCGATGATGCGGCATGCTCCTCCTCGGTCGGCTAGCACCACGTCTAGGACAAGACGATTTTGGAGGGTCACAAGGCGGACCGCCTGAAGTTCCGCCGTGTTGTTGGCGAGGATGCCAGCCGTGATGTTGATCGTTGTTTCCACTGCCTGGGTCAGGTGTCGGATAGCACGGCTGTTTGCCATTGGGCCCCACAGAGGAACAAGTCCCTTTGCTGCATCCAGGAACTGTGCTCCGGTGGAGTCGGCTTGTCCAAGGTCGTCTGCACGCCTCTGCCGGTGATGGTTGGCAGGGGCTACATATGTGGGTGGAAGAACGAAGGCAATGTAACAGATACCTTTCCAGCCTCTCGGGAGCCAGGTGTAAGCTTTGGTGCCACACACAAAGTACATGTTTGGAGAAGCAACAAAGGAAGGGGGGTCAGCTGAGTCCAATGTTCTGGTGATTCGGCAGGCGCTGTGACCCACCAGCTGCGTTCCATGGCCTTCGAGACACACGAGACCTGTGACATTGGTAACAGACAGGGCCACAGTTAGAGTGGCGGTAGTTTGTTTTTGCAGATGAGTGAAGGTGGTTCTGGCTGGATTGTGGAGCACCTGTACTTCGACTCGTTCTTTGGCTGGAATGTCTTTGATGAAGGTGGCGCCTGCGAGCGCAGGACACAGGGCAGCAGGGGTCTTTCCTGTTTTGTTCAGCCAGAACCCAGAGTAGAAGTGTGACACTGTCCGACTGGAGGTGGCGTTGTCCTTGTGGCTCTCTTGCATGAGGATCAACCAGGCGAGGCAAGAGCCGTGAACTGAGAAGGGTGAAGGGATGAAGGGGATGGAGTGTCCAGTGGCATGCGGGAGCAACCCGCAGATCCAACAGTTCGTAGCATTCGCAGCAAGGTTGTGTTGGTGCAACAGTTGCACGAAGGAATTGTTCCAGAATTCCCTGCGCCTTTCTCGGAGCTGAGGCGATAGAGAGATTAGGTGATGCTCTTTCAGGGGGGTCGGCTGTGCAGTAGGTAGCAATGCCTCATGAGCCGGTGTGCTTTCCTCCAGAATCCAGAAGGAGGTCATGAGGAGGAGGCAGAAGAGGAAGACAATGAAGAGTGCGATTGTCTTTGATTTGTGCAGGTTGTCAGTCTTTGGATTTCTATACGGGGTATTTCCTGTTGCTTCCATCATCTTCTTATCTGGCGCTTCCATCATCTTCCTATCTGGCGCTTCCATCACCTTCAAGGGGCTCGGTAGTGGGCAGAACCACAGACTTCGTTTAGCTTCTCTCCCGGCAATCCTTGATTGTGTTTAGGTCACCGTTCTGAGATTTAACTTAGTCCGTGGCCTACTTAGCCGAAACTCCCTCCTTTCGACACAGGAAATACCCTTCTCTGGATGGCACAGTGGGATCAGAGAATTTTGCAAGTTCGAGTGCCTCAGTATCGGGATAACAGTCCAATATCGGTCGGTCTTTGCTCAGGAGCTCTTCTTGGGTGCTGACGTTTTCTGTCGTGGCCAGGTTTGCAGAGACCTTCCGGCAATGATGCGCGTGCAGCCAGTGCTTCTTCCCCTCCACTCGGAGTGCCGTTCGGGTGGTGATCAGCACTTGCCAGGGGCCCGTCCACCGAGGTTCCAGACTCTTGGTTCGCTGGAAATTTCGTATCAATACGAAATCTCCCGGTTGGATGTCGTGGCCGGGGCCCCTGGAAGCATCGGGGATGGCCTGCTGCACCTGTTGATGAATGACAGACAACGTTTTAGTTAACTTGCACAAATAATCAGACAGTAGGACGTCCGGGACGTCATGAATGGAGGTCGGTTTGGGAGCAGTCCAGAGATTCATCGGTCGCCCAAACACGACCTCGTAGGGGGTCAAATGGTGCTTGGTGGGAGTGGAGCGCATCGATAACAAAGCCAGTGGGAGGGCATCCGGCCAGTTAAGTCCAGTGGTGGCCACTATTTTTGACAATTTCAGTTTTAGTGTGGCATTATGGCGTTCCACTAGACCGGCGGATTGGGGGTGGAAGACCGCATGAAACCGTTGCTTCACCCCCAACCCTTTTAGGATTAGTTGGATAACCTCAGCTATGAAGTGGGGGCCATTGTCGCTCCATAAAATTCGACAGAGGCCATAGCGAGGGAAGAATTCCTTCAGTAGTACTTTGGCAGTAGTCATGGCAGTGTTGTCACGGGTTGGATAGGCTTCTACCCATTTGCTGAAGGCACACACGATGACTAGTACATACTTCAGGCTTTGGCATCTCTCTAGTTGGATGTAGTCCATCTGAAGGACCTCGAAGGGGTGATTGGGGGTCCCAAACCCTCCCCGGGGTACTACAGTTCCCTTCCCGGGGTTGTGTTGCAGACAGATAAGGCACTGCTGAACTAGGCGTCTGGCTGAGTCAGGGATTTTGTCGTTATGCCAGACTTTGGAAATGAGTTCGATCATGGGTGCAGATCCTATGTGTGCGGGGGAGTGAGCCATTGTCAGTATGGGAATCAGATATGAGTCGGGCAGCAACCATTTGCTTGCATCCTTCGTTCGCCAACAGCCCTCCTCATCCTTCAAACCCACCCTCGCCCACTTAGTCAGCTCGTGAGGGGTGCTGGCCGACTGTATGTCTCTGATCATTATCCTTGTGTCACTCCATTTTTCTGCTTGTGACCTGGTCACATACATGCGTGTCACCGTCCTATTCTCAGCTGTGGTTCGTGCAGTGATGTCGGCCAATGCATTCCCTTGTCCGACCAAGTCTGTCACCCTTTTGTGTGCCTGACATTTTATCACCGCTAATCGTTTGGGGAGGAGAACTGCTTCAATCAGAGCGGAGACTAGATCTCCGTGGAGGATCGGGGTGCCGTGGGACGTCAGGAATCCCCTCTCCCTCCACAGGAGCCCAAAATGGTGGACCACTCCGAAGGCATACTGGCTGTCCGTATATACGTTCGCGGTGGTCCCTGCGGCTATGATGCATGCCCGGGTGAGGGCTATCAGCTCTGCTGCCTGGGCAGATCGTTGTGTGATGCAGGCTGTCTCAACTACTGTTCGGGCTGTTGTTACTGCATAGGCAGCTGAAGTGGTGCCATCTGGGAGTTTGATGCATGAGCCGTCTACCCATAGCTCTCCATCGGGGTCAGTAAAAGCGGTGTCTCGGAGGTCAACCCTACTCCTAGTTTGTTCGTCCGTGAGGGTCACACAGTCGTGGATGGGAGGAATGTCGGGGTCATTTTCAGGCAGGGGTAACAATGTGGCGGGATTCAAAGTCGTGCATCTCTTTAGTGTGATGTGGGGTGCAAGCAGAGTCAACTCGTACCCTGTCAGTCGTGCGCTAGTCAGGTGTTGGGTCTTTGTCTGGTTCAAGAGGGTGTCGACTGCATGGGGTACTAGCACTGTGAGGGAGTTGGAAAGTACAATTCCCTCGCTCTGACGGATAGAGACAGCAGCGGCGGCTACTGCTCGAAGGCAGGCAGGCAAAGCTCTGGCTACAGGATCAAGAGTGGCGGAGAAGTAGGCACAAGGGCGCTGCTTAGGACCAATTGATTGAGTTAGGACGGACAATGCGCATCCCTCCCTTTCGTGGGTGAAGAGGGAGAAGGGTTTGGAGTAATCCGGGGTTCCTAGGACAGGCGCTGAACAGAGTGCAGATTTCAAAAGAGAGGTTACCCACTTTCACCAGGGAACAGGGCACAAAGGACAAAAAGTCAAGAAGGGATCCCTGGGATGTATTTATTGGACCGTAATATCTATACCCATACAGTTATACCATGGTACCCGGGTTACAGGTTACCATAGATCACTGTTTAACAGGACGAAATTTGTATAATGATTCCCACAAAGAAAAAATATTTGTTAACAATCTAAATTTTTATTAAAATGAAAAGATCATTCACATTAAAAATACACACGTTTAAAATTTCAAAGGAACTTTCCCTGAAAAGTAAAAGTTAATCTCTACAGTAACAATAGACAATATGAAACAATAAAACATGTAAGTACATTATATATCACAGACTTCAAGATTGTATTTCCAAAAACAATACATAGCATAAAGCAAAAGGACCCCTATTAAAACGGTGGCACTCGGATATTATTACCACTATGGATTACTCGATCCACTGGCTACAGATGGCATGTACACAAATACACACATGTGACAAGAATATATGTACATCCAGTGTGTTTGAGCTTAAAGTGGATTCTCATATAGGAATGCGTCGACGCGTTTCGGTGCGAGACACTCGATAATGTGGCACCTTCTTCAGGACTTCTTAGCAGGGGTTTTCCATACTACAGGGGGCTTCACTCTCCCTGTGTGAGGGGTAAAATAAAATCATATCAGAATCTATTCACCCTGGGTGTGTATTCACATTCGCAATAATCACAATTTTTGTGTTTCAGCAAATTTCAGGGTGAAATAGTCCGTTAGGTCACTAAACGGTTGTTTCTGGTTGCCTGGGTATCTAATATTTATACACATTTAATGGATGGTGTCTGCAGTTAGTTCATGATTTGGGACCTACTCACTCAATTATTGCAGCAGACATGTACATTTTTATGTTTCAATTAATCATGCTCTCACATTCGAGATTTGGTATAGCACTATGTTTCCTTCAAACATCTTTCATATGTGGAAATCATTATTGGGGGGATGCTACCATCAGGGGTGTGGTAAGAATAATATAATGGGCAAAAACCCCGCAACCTCACCTAAATTGGGTAGTGTGCACCACTTGGATTCTTCCAGGTCAATTCTATGTAATCAATGGCTGTTTTGGCCTGAAGGTAAACAAATATATGGCAGATTCTTAAATAAAGGAGAGTATAGACAGATATTCTACCTATAGGTGATATGATCGTTTTATTACCTCTGTGTCTTTTTAAGACTCCTCTAATGGTGTTCTTTTGTCTTCCAATTTCTTTTTCTTAAAACACGGTATCTAGTTAAAAGAAATAATAGGTTTCTATTCCTTTCTATTACAGGGCACTTGGCACTTTGGTGTGATTAGTCTATTGCCGTTCTTACCTGTAATATTTTTAAAACTTGCTTCAAACGGGCATATGTTGGGGGCCTCGCCGGAACTGGATATGTTCTGGTGGGGTCAGAAAAGCATATGATTGGTGGAATGATCACATCTATGCTGTCATTTGTAAGACTAGACCGTTCAGGGTTCTATGCGGTATTTCTATCATTAACTCTGAGGGGATTCATACCCGTATCTATTCGAGTGGTCCTTGCTGTTACTTCTATGGATTTAGACTAAACAATTGTTCTAAGGCATCCTCGGGTTCTCCCTGGTAAACCCGCCCTTCTAGACACCGAAGGAAAGCTGTTATTTTTTACATTATTTTTTAGGGTTGTGTTTGCACCGCCGGTAAGCTATGCCCACACTTTCTGCATCGAGTTGTTATTTAATTTATTCATCGGGGATTCGTTCCTCTCTCTGTTACTACCATCCCCACTCTTGTTCCTACCGATTTCGGCTAGACACGCACATACGTATAACTATGACTGTGTTTGGCTATCCCCGGTTAGTTTTCCCTCCAAGAACACAAGGGGACCCGATAAATTACATTTTACAATTAATTTAACAAGTCGTGTTTGCACCTACAGTAGGCTGAGTGCACGCGCTCCGATATTGGCTATTCTGAAAGGACGGAGCGGTTGGGCCACCCAATACAGGGGTCCGTAAAGCGTAAATACCGCAATTACTCAGTACTCCCTCGGTATTCTAAGAGCAGCGGGCTCCCTAGCTCTTACCTCTTTTTCCGTGGCGCCTAGCTTCTGCCTCGTTCGATCTGCTCTCTACCGAGAATGCTTTGAGCTCGGCTATTTGTATTAGCCCGGGGTTCGTAAATTGCTCACAGCTGGTTTAGTGTGGTCCTGATAGGCGCGCGAACTGCGCGAGAGGTGACGCCATCTTGGAATGGTGTTTTACATCGCTCTGAGCCCAGTATATTGCAACTGTTTTTGTTATATTATTTTTCTTTTTTAGAGGTATTTTATTGCGCTTAGGTTTAAATCCTATTTTAGTATGTTTTAAGAATATTTTTACCTACAAATTAGTATTTTTACCGAGTCTGACTGTGAATGTTATATATTATATTTTATTGGTTTAATACTGCCACTTTATCGTATTAGGAGCATCCTGGATGTTATAAGTTTTTTGTTGTTTGCCTTAGCTCTTCATTCGTAAAGGGCATTATATTTTTTATTTACATACTGCTGCTCGGCATATTCGGAGCATTTCATTTACTATTATATGTCCACTACTAAGTTTTCTGTTGTTTGCCTTACTTTTGTTTGCAAGGGCGCTACATTTTCTTACTGCATTAGATAATTTGTAACCACCGGGTGAGCATTGTAAACTGCATTATATGCCGGTCTGTGGGGATACATATTTTTATGGATGATGTTATTGTGAGACATCATGTGGTAGTTAGTTATAGTATCCACCAGCGTTGCTGCCATAGCCTGGTACACATGCATAAATAACCGAGTTGTCTCCCTGGTGGAATTCTTTTTACCCTATATGTTGCCTTTCCTTGCTATTATGTTTCATTTTATTTCAAATGGGTCGTGTGTCATGGAATCCAGATAATTTCCCCATCCTACTTCAAATGAGGGCTTCCCATTCTTCCCTCGAGTTTAAGCCTTTTTTAATGGTGTTGAACTTGATCATATACCACTGTTCCTGCTGTTTCCTTCTAGTGGTACTATCCCCTAGCCTGGTTAACTCTTTTATCTGTTCTATGATGATCCACCTAAGATCTTTTTCATTGTGGCCTTTTTCTTTCCAGTGCGCTACTAAGGGGGCATTTTCCTTATTGTTTTTGATCGCTGATTTATGTTCGCTGATCCGTACTCTCACCTCACGACCTGTTTCTCCAATATAAGCTTGTTCACACGGACACAGGATCATGTATATTGCGTTTTTCGTTCTGCAGTTATTCAGTGTTGTGATATCGTGTGTTGCACCATTGTGTACCACTTGCTTAGTGACTACACAGAGATCACATATGCTGCAATTGCCGCATTTGTTATTTCCCACTGCTCTATTGCCAGTGAGTGTGGTCTGATTTTCTACTACATCATCCCTGTACGTGTGTACTAGGTTCGATCGTAGATTTTTGTTTTTTCTGTATGCAAACAGCGGACGTTCTAAAACACTGGTATCAGGTCCATTGTTGAGGATTTTCCAGTTGTGATTGATTATGTTTTTTACTTGGTTAGTTATAGAAGAGTGTTGGCTGACCATCACTATTTTATCCTGTACACTCTTCTTCTCTTTTTTCGTTAGTAAGCTTTCCCTATCATAGTAGCGGGCCCGCTTAAAAGAGTGCTCAATAAGTTTCTTGGGATATCCACGTTCCCTGAACTTCTTTTTCATCTCTCCAGCATGCTTGTGGAAGTCTGCCAGGTCTGTGCAGTTTCTTCGTAAGCGAAGAAATTCCCCGAACGGTATGGAATCTTTTTGGCTTTTTGGGTGGTAACTACGATAGTGTAGAATGGTGTTCCGATCAGATTCCTTTTTATAGAGCTCTACTTTAAGTTGCCTGTTCTCGGTTTTGATGCAGATATCCAAGAAGTTAACCCTCGTTTTACTGTAAGTGGCTGTAAATTTGAGATTTGGATCTCCCAAATTCAGCCATGACAGAAATTCTTCTAGTGACTCTGTGTTGCCCAGCCAGATAAAGAATATGTCGTCAATGAAGCGAGCCCAGTTTCGGATGTTCTCGAAAAAGGGACTCACTTCATTGTATATGTGTTTGTTTTCAAACAAGCTGACATATATGCAGGCCAGGCTCGGCGCGCAGGTTGCGCCCATACTGGTCCCTTTCTTCTGAATATATAAATCTTTCTTGAAGAGAAAAATATTGTTGAGGAGTACCATGGAAACACATTCAACGATAAATTGTTTGTTTCCTCCTATGATCTCCGTCTCTTCTAAAAGACTGCTGACTGCTGTGATGGTATCTTGTTGAGGAATATTAGTATAGAGTGACTCTACATCGAGAGTCACCATATATTCATTGTCCTCATCAAAGTGAGTTCCCTCGATCTTTGATATCATGTCCGCGGTGTCGCGGATATAGGATTTCTGTTTTTCCACTAAGGGTTTTAAGAATCTATCCGCGTACTGGCTCAGTGGTTCCAGTATTGAGTCTATTGAGGCTACTATTGGTCTAAGGGGCGGATCAGTGAGACTTTTGTGGACCTTTGGCAGTCCATACATCGCTGGAGTTTTGGGATTTGAATTATTTAAAAACTTCCACTCGTCTTCAGTAATGCCCCCATCTTCTAGAGTGGTCAGGAGCAGGGTTTCAACATCTTTTTTGAGTTTGTGTAACTTAGATTGATGGACTCTACTATAGTGTTCTTTGTTTGCTAAAAGGCACCCTACTCTGCGATCATAATCTATAGTGTCGAACACCACAACTCCTCCCCCCTTATCAGCCGGTTTTATGGTGATACTAGTGTCGGCCGACAAGGAGTTTATGGCTTCCCTTTGTTCTCTGTTGACATTTTGCTCCTGATAGTGTTTTTTTTCCAACAAGATACGTGAACAGAGTGCATCCCGTAATTCCTTAAAGGAGGCTTGACACTCAGCGGTCCAAGGAAGCGGGGAGGGGACATCTTTGGTCAGCAGGGCAAGTAATGGTTTCACAATGAGGCTGTAATTAGGCAACCACTGTCTGCAAAAAGAGGTTAGGCCAACCAAGGAGCGGACCTGCTTTTGTGTTTTTTGGATGGGGGTGTCTAGGATGGTTTGGATTCGGTCGGGTGTAAGTTTCCTCCCTTCTTTGGACAGAAGATGGCCTAGGTAAGTCACCTGTGGCTGACAGAACTGTAACTTCTTTTTGGAGACTTTATGGCCATTTTCTGCAAGAAAGTGTAGGAGTTGGACGGTGGCTGTCGTTGCAAGCGGGGTGGTGTCGGCCGCCAGAAGGATATCATCGACATATTGGATCAACACCACTCCCTCTGGTAGCTGGAAGGCATCCAGCTGTCTTTTGAGAGCCTGGCTGTAAATGCTGGGACTTTCAGTGTACCCCTGGGGAGCTCTACAAAATCGGTACGAGCGGGATTTTAAAGTGAAGCCGAAGAGATAACGGCTGTCTGGATGAATGGGGATAGAGAAAAACGCGTTTTTAAGGTCGATAACAGAGAAGGTGGTGGCAGTGGACGGGATGAGGGTCAGAATGGTGGTGATATCAGAGACCACAGGATATTGGGGTACAACCACTTTGTTGATCTCTCGTAAGTCGATGATGAAGCGGTACGCTTTCTCATCTCCTTCACCTTGCTTCTTAACAATAGGTAGGATTGGGCTGTTGCAGACGTTGCTAACCACCTCTTCAACCACTCCTGCATCTACCAGAGACTGAATGATCGCTACCAGTGCCTTCTCACCCTCTGGCGATATCCGATATTGCGGGAGTTTCGGGAGCATAGCGTCCTGTCGTACAGTTATGTGAATAGGGTCAATCATCATTCGCCCCACATCAGAGTCATTTTTGGCCCATAGGTACGGAGGCAGGGTGTCAAGCAGGGACAGGTCAGCGTCAGTTATGGAGCACATGTGTCGTGGGGGGCGGGATCTGGGCATGTCTGGGTTGTCGTACAGGATGACTCGTATTCCATCTGGGGAACACCTAATGGTAGCTCGAAAATGTTTCAGTAAGTCAATGCCCATAATGGCGTCAGGGGAGTTGGAGGAGAGTAGAAATGTCGCGTCAGTGGTGTTGTTTTCTAGGTCAAAGGTAATAGGTACGGACAGGGGGTTAGTGGAGGGCGTTCCATCGAAACCTATCGACGTTATGTGTGAGCCAGACAAGGGTGCCCTTGGAATCAGTCGTTTTGATAACACACTATGTGTCGCCCCAGTGTCTACCAAAAATGGAGACTCTGTACCCAGGACCTTAGCGGTGACATAAGGACCTTGCTGGTCAACACAGAGCTCGACTGGATCCCTCCCTTGCCCCTGGCAGTCCTATGCAAAGTCGGGGGCATTTTCACCTTCGGACAGCTGATATTGGTTCTGTCGGGGACGGTCAAATGTGTTCAGTCTTCCTGATCTGTCATTGTTGGTGTCGTTGGGGTTCCCTCGTCCCTGTACTCTATTCCTCGGGCCACCTGCCACATCCCTGGAATCCCTATTTCTATTCATCTCTAGCAGAACCGGACACTGGGTTTTCCAATGGCCGAACCCTTTGCAGAAGGCGCATTGGTCATTGCTAATGTCTCTCCGTCCAGTGTGGGATGTTGGGGTGTGATCTTTAGGAGGTAGATCTCTGGGGGTGGTTGATTGGTAGTTCCCCCTTTGGTGTTCCCGTCCTACCGCTATACCCTGTATCTGGGCTATCATTACCCTTTCCTTTAAATCTTTCTTCTTTTTCTCGGACGCCCTATCATTCTCATTCTTTTGGTGCTCGTAATACTGAGCCATCTGAAGGATAGCTGCGGGTTTGGAGGCCCCCCAACTACTCTCACTCGTCTGCAGTTTTTGAGAGACTTCTTGTGTTAGTCCCTTTACATAATTTTGCACAAACAGGTGCTGTCCGGTTGCGGTGGTCATGTCTTGGCCACTGTAGTCGGAGAACACTGTCTCGAATCGGGAGAAGTATTCTGACACATCTTCCTGGGGTTTCTGTCGACAGGCCGTGACTATCGACCAGTCTACTTTTCTTTCCGGGACCAGTGTTTTTAACTTCTGGACCAGTTTGTCTGGCAGTTCCAGTATGTCTTTCACTGGTTTACTCCCCGGCTCTCGCTGTCTATCTAGTTTACCGAGTTGGTCCCAGGTATGTCCAAACAGATCCGTGTGGTCAGCCTTCCGGATTTGCTTCCACACATCAGCTGGCAGGCATAACCCAAAGAACAAGTCAATGTCCCCTAAAGTCATTATTGTCGAACCCAAGGCTGTGCCTAATTCGGTATAAAATGCCGTCGGGTTCTTTCTTAAATCGGGCAGGGTTTGTTTGAAGGTTAGGATATCCTGTCGGTCCCATGGTTGGTAAACCCAATTGTACACAACCCTCCCTTTTGCATTTTCATTATTAATATCATCGCTCGTTCCCTGGCCCCGTGGCGGGATCCAGTAAGGAGCCGCTTCTCTGATAGGCATCATAGTATTGGCTACTTCTGCCGAGGTTGTTTCAGGGACCGTAACCTTGGCTTCTGGTTTCTGTTCCGCGAGGTGGCGGAAGACCTCAAGCATTTGCATGAAGAGCTCCGTCGCCTCACGTTCAGTCCCATCTCCAACATCAATCTTCCTATATAGTGTTGTTAGTTTAGCGGGACCCTTACTCTGATACCTATCTTCATACGCGTTCAGGGTGTGGTAGCTGAATCGCAAGATGAAATGCCGTCTGTGGCTGTCGGCATGTGAATTATATATGCTCATTGTGTATTCTTCGCTCTCCCTTCGTTCTACCAATGTCTTTGCTATTTTGTTGATCCCATCCCGCTCATCCTTGCTTAACCTACTTAGCCTGGCTGATGATTGTTGGCTAGCCTCGGGGTCGTCTGACGAAGTTGTTAATGTGGCTGGTGCGGAGGCCGTGAGGGCCGGTGCACTAGCACTAGGGTCACTTTCACTCACACTCGGGGCTTGCAGGTTTTGTTGGCTGGGAGCATATGGAGGGGGCATGTAGATGATTGGGGGACCTAGCAGTAACTCATCGTTTGCCCGTTGTTTGGAGGGCAGTTCAGGGTAGAGTGTAGAGGGGGTCCTAACAGGGCATTGACCTGTTGACCCTGATTCTTGGTTTTGTGTAGCTTCTTTTCTTTCTTTTATTTCCTCTTCTAGTTGCTTTGCGGCTAGATGGGCTGCCTTTCGTAATTCTTTCCCTATTTTTGCTTCTTCTCTTTTCTTTCGTTGTTCCGTTTCTTTGCGCCACATGCCGATACTGTCGAGCATAGTGGGCGTGGTCTTATTCTTCTGGAGCGCTATTTCTAATGTTCTTATTTTATTTTCATTAAAGGACCCTATCAGTGGCCACTGACTTTCAGGGTTCTTTTTCGTATATTTATGCCATAGTTTAGTGTAAGCTATAGCGACTAGTCCATACTTAGTGAACATGTCCTTATTAGGGGTGCCCTCCAGTGGAGCTGGATGGTTCATCTCTAATAAGCGGTCCGGGCTAAACAGGCTACCAACCAGTGGGGAGAAGATAGGCATGACGGATTACAACGGGGACAAAAGTCTGCACTACCTATCTTATCACGGCGGGCAAAGACTAGACAGAATATTTCTATTCTCCGTTGTTTGCCGGCGGTGAATACCTCAAACGAACCAATACCGAACAATCGGTCAATCAAAACAATTCAGTGGGGAGAATAAGTGGGCACGAAAAAGTTATCGTTACCTACTCTTTCTCTCCCTGCAAAGAGAGACCTTGTTCTTCCCTGTTTGCAGAAAAAGAATCTCCAGACAATAATCCACGAACGACAGTCCGGGAAACAGTGGGGGAGGAAGATAGGCACGACGGATTACAACGGGGACAAAAGTCTGCGTTACCTATCCTTCACTGTTTGCAAAGAGAGAGCCTGTTGTTTTTCTCCGTTTGCAGACAGCGAATCTCCAGAGGTTTCAACAAAGCGTAATACTAGTATTATCCAAACAAAACAATTTTTCTCAGTTCGTCGTGTTTACACGACCTTACCCGGACCGCATGGACGGTTTCCTGTCCTCTGGATCCAGCGCCCGATCGTCCTCCCTCCTTCGTGATGTTCGCGGCACTCCTGATGGTTCCCAGTCAGGACCGTAGATCACTCGAGAGAGGTCTGTTCAGAACTAGTGAAGGTCGGATGATCGGCTGTCAGCCGAGGGTCTATCGGACACGAGCTCTTCCCGATCGTTGCAGTCGTTCACTCTGTCATCGGGACCTCTCCCACTGGATCCACGTGTCGCTGATGGGCCCCACGCTTTGGGACGCCAATTGTGGAAAAAGGTAGGGCTAGGACCTTTCTCAGGATTTGCCCGGCGCTAACCGCCCTTGTACCATTCAAGTTTACCAAGCAATGAGGCAGGCGCCGGAGACCAGAAGGCACTGCGCCTGATCATATCACAGGGGGTGGGGAGGCCTGGATCAATAGAGGGTCCTTTGAAGGAGAGCGACCTCATACAATAAAGGGCAGTAAATGATATCTCCCGGCTTAGGCAATGGCCTCGGACCTGTGTGGACAGTCGGACACGGGGTGAGGGGCCATCAATGGAGTGGTATTCATGCTGCGTGGACAATCCAGCGCAGGAGGGAGGTTTATCAACAGAGGGGCATTCATGGGAGGAGAGGAGGTGTTGGTCAGGCGCTGGCGTGACTCCCAAGGACAGGGTCATGCAGAAGGGTCATGCTCATAAGGAGGAGGGAGGGGGAGCCAGGGTGCGCGGAGGATGCTTGCTGGGTCAGAGGGGCGCGCTGGCGATCGATCGTGGACAGGGAGACCATGATATCTAAAATGGCTGCCGTGCACGTAGTACATAGGTGACCTAGAATGGCTGCCGTGCACGCAGTACATAGGTGCCCTAGAATGGCTGCCGTGCACGTAGTACATAGGTGACAAGCTGGCGCAGATGATGTTCAGATCGCAAATTAAAATTCCACATTGGGGACAAAACTAAAGCATTACCAGGTTTAATAGTACAGGTTCTGCCAAGATTATTGGCAACTAGAAAAGAAGACTGGGATGCAATCTCAGCATGTAAACAGAAACCCGACGAAGATACTAGTGACTTTTATTCCAGATTTGAGAAATGCTTTATTATTAATAGTGGTCTTAAACCAAGTAGCGAATCATACCCGCATCTTTTTGTATCAAAGTTAGTTGAGAATTCCCTGTTAGCAGTCAAGAATCGTGTATACAAGGTTGAGAGTACATGGCAAGCAAATACGCCGTCCCAGATGTTACAAATGTTACAATACCATCAGAATAGAATTAGAGAAGAACAGGATCAAGAACAGAAACGTATGAAAGACACGAAAATGAAAATGTTAGTAGCCCAGTCGGTCCATACCGACGGAAACAGAAAGGGTACGAACCAGACAGGTCACGTCGCAGGTCCCGTTAAAGGGACATGCAACTATTGCAAGCAGCCAGGTCACTACGTACATGAATGTCCAGTTCTGAAACATAACATAGCGACAGGTAAAACTAAAGAGAGACCGCATCCACCTAGACAAGATCAGGTTCAGCAACAGACTTCACAGAATGTACAGCCCATGCAGAACACACAGCCTATGCATGCTTCATCGCATACAGCACAGACAGTAGCGGTACCGCAGCCCACTGCCACGACTCAACAAGTTTCTCAACAGATGTACCAGTATGCCCAATCTGCTTACCCTGAGTATCAACGATACACATGAAACAGCCTAGAGAGGGAATTTGGCTTGCCTCTTATTGAAATTCCTGTAGATCAAGAAGGTCCTTATGTACACAGTCAAGTATTGGGAAAAGACAGAAAGTTTTTAATTGACACAGGGGCAAGCCGCACCACAATCAGTCATAATGAAGTCCCAGGGGCACCCCTCTCAGGCTCACAGAATGTTTCCCTTGGTTTTTCAGGACAACCCATTGTAAATGAAGTATCAGAACCAGTACCCTTGGCTGTGGGTCCATTATCACGAGTTACAGACTTGTTACTTACGAAATCATGCCCAGAAAATCTGTTAGGAATTAAAACATTGAAGGCTCTAGGAGCTATAATCTGCTGTTCCCCGGAGGGAGTTAGACTCTTTCTACGGGATTTCAAGGGTCATTATGTGTTGCGAGAATTCGATGTCAGATTAAAAAATGTACCAGATCACCTGTGGGCAAAGGGCCCAACTGATGTAGGTTGTATGCATATCACACCATACCGTGTTACACTCAAGACAGGAGTTGTACTACCACGAATCAGACAATACAAGTTACCACCCGATGCTGTAGTGGCTTTACTGGAAATCATTGAAGAGCTCATAGCACAAGGAGTGGTCGTAGAAACCGACTCCAATATCTGCAATTCACCCATCATTCCAATTCTTAAACGTACTGACCCCAATGCACCGCCAGTATATCGGCTGGTGATTGATCTTCGAGAACTAAACAAATGTATTGTACCACAGTACCCTGTGGTCCCCGATATCTCTTCCCTATTGACTGCTATTGATTCAGAAGCAACGTTCTTTACTGTAATTGATCTCAAGAACGCTTTCTTCAGTGTACCTATTGATCCAGAGAGCCAATATCTCTTCGGATTCAGTTTAAATGGACGAAGCTTCAAATTTTCCCGCGCACCTCAAGGATTCACAGAAAGCCCCAGCATCTATAGTCAAGCACTGAAAAGACAACTAGATTGTATTCAAATGCCAGCTAACACCGCTTTACTGCAATACGTCGATGATCTGCTGATCACCGCACGAAGTGAGCCCGAATGTGAACAAGCATCACTGACAGTTCTACATTTTCTGGCAGACAAGGGACACAAGGTGTCTCCTTCGAAGCTACAATTCTGTGTTCAGCAAGTTGTGTACTTGGGTCACTTGCTGTCCAAAGTGGGGAGACAGCTCACTCCCGATCGCATTCAGTTAATTGTAAACATGCCACAACCCCAGACACAAAAGGAAGTGCGGGCCTTTATAGGCCTCACCTCGTACTGCAGACAATGGATTCCTCAATATGCATTTCTAGCTAAACCACTCATCCAGTTAACGACGCAGGAGGCAGCAACTTCGACTGCCCTCCCTTGGACTCAGGAACATACACAAGCCTTTGAGGAATTAAAGAAAGCATTATGTCAAGCACCAGTTTTAGCGACACCATGCTACAGCAAACCGTTTACACTATTCCAGCCACACATAGAGATCAGACCGTTTACACTATTCCAGCCACACATAGAGATCAGACGCTGCAGCATTCTGAACCCCGCAACACTGTTACCTACAATTATGACAGATCCAGTCCCGCATGATTGTATAGAAATCATTAATACAGTAACAAAGCCCCGACGAGACTTAACAGATGTTCCATTGACAAATCCAGACCTGACACTTTATGTGGATGGTTCATGTATGCGAACAAGTACAGGAGAATTAGTGGCCGCATATGCCGTGACCACTGAAACCGAAGTTAAAGAAACACATCGTATTGACACACTGTCCGCTCAAGCAGCAGAGCTTATTGCTCTGACCCGAGCCTGTATTCTAGCCAAGAACAGAAATGTCAACATATACACTGATTCCCGTTATGCGTTCGGAGTTGTACACGACTTCGGTATGTTATGGCAAGAACGAGGTTTTCTGACCTCTCATGGTGCCAAGATCCAACATGGTCCCCTCATTCAAGCACTGTTAGAAGCAATACATCTGCCTTCAGGAATATCCGTCATGAAGTGTAAAGCACATACTAAAGTCACAGATTCTGTTTCCCAGGGTAACGACCTGGCAGACCAGACAGCAAAACATACAGCATTGACTCACACTCAGACAACTGACATGACAAAGACAATAGGACCGACACATTGTATGACAGTCAGGGATCCCACACTAGATGTTATCGATATTCAGACACATGCTACCCCGGAAGAAATAAAGAAATGGATTGAACTAGGAGGGATCCAGACAGATCAAGGTTGGGTGACGAAGGGAAAATCTACATGGTTTCTCCCTGACTCTATGGTTCAAGTCATGATTAATACAGCACATAGTCCAGCACATCTAGGAGAAAAAGCGATGCTAGACAGTTTACAAAATCTTTGGAACAATAAACACTTACGAGCAGCAGCAAAACAGAAAGTGCGTACTTGCATGATCTGTTGTCAGTTCAATCCAGGTAAAAGCGTCCCTGTAGAGCAAGGTGGATTTCATCCTCCCGATCACCCTTTTGAAGTCCTCCAGATGGATTATATCCAGATGGACCGTTGTCGAGGATTTAAATATGTTCTCGTAATTGTTTGTGCTCTGTCCCGGTGGACCGAAGCATACCCAGTCCCAGATTACACTGCTCCGACCACTGCCAGGCAGTTGGTTCGTGAATTCTTCCCACGGTACGGCTTGCCTCGTGTCGTGTACTCAGATAACGGTCAGCCATTCTCATCCGAATTAATGAAAGAAGTTTCTTTATTGCTAGGATACCAGTGGAAATTCCATTGTGTCCGACATCCCGAAGCCGCAGGCCTTGTAGAGAGGCATAATCAGACATTAAAGACACGACTTGCTAAAATATGTAAAGAGAAAGGGGTCGACTGGATAGTCGCCCTGCCAGTGGCACTGTTCTATATGAGGATGGTTGCCCATTCGAGATCAGGACTATCCCCGTACGAAGTGGTCTTTGGTAGACCACCGAATATGTGGGGGACGCCCATTCCGAAGAAAATTACTGATGTTGATTGCAATATGTTGACAGATTACCTTGCCTCCTTGATGTCTGCACTCCAATCATGTCGTTCACAGGTTGCCGCAGCCTTCCCTGACAACACTGATGTAAAGCCACATGATGTCCGTCCAGGTGATCTGATCCTCATAAGGAACTTCGACCGGAAAAGTCCGTTGGAGCCCCGCTGGAAATCGCCGAAGACCGTTCTACTTACTACGAGGACAGCGGTGAAGGTTGAGGGCAGGAAGGGGTGGGTCCATATGAGCCATGTTAAGCTGTGTAATGAACTGAAATCCGACCCAGGCTCATCCACCCCTTCCAAAGACTGTATCGAGCCTAGTGACTTTAAAACTTCCGAACGAGAAAAAATTCCCCAAGAGGAGTACAGACTCAAGCTCCGATCTAGCAAGTCAGACAGTTTAATTGTTTAAGTCCTCCCCTAGGTGAATCGGTTAAATAGTTTCTGACATGTATCCCCTAGATCGAGATAGAGAGAGAGAGAGAGAATTCAAGAAACGTACATACTGTAAATCACTGCGTAGTCACTGTATAGTGACATTGTTAATAATGTTTTTTCTAAGTCTTCTGATAATAGTTGCAAGTATACTTCTCCCTATCTACTACCCTATTCTCAAGCGTGAACAATCTGCTTACAATGTCTCTGCTGAACACACTTTTAGCGAGTTACCTCCACATGAACTCTCCTACAGACTTGCGCTGCGCAACAACACATTCATTAGTATGCTGCACCATTCCCATCAAACTAACAATGCTACAGACTGCTGGATATGTGGCCGACTCCCTCCCTACCAGAATTACAAGGGAGCTCTGCCCCTCTTTCCGTACCCGTTCACTCACAATGGTTCCTGTGGTGCATGGTTTAAAATAATTAATTCCTTAGATCCTGATATTGCTGTTTTCGACGGGGGCTGGGTTTGGGGAAACTTGAACTTGGTTCTGCTCGACGTCTGTTACCCTGATAAGGAGGGACTCCCCACTAGGATAGGAACTGACCTAGAAAATGAAGTATATGGATTAGGTAATTACACAATTAGCCTTATGATTCTTACTGTTGAATCCGAAGCCGCACCAGTTCTACCCGTTATGTCAGTATTACCAGTCACGGGTGAATTATGTATCAGGAAGAAAGGTTCAGTACACTTAGGTCATAGTAAATGCGCTACTGTGGTCGAATTCAGTGATCATGGTAAATCGTCCTTCAAAGCTATTCGTCATTCCTATTTTGTTTGTGGTCATACCGCATACATACGCCTACCTCCAGATTGGGATGGTACCTGTTACATTGCATTCCTTCTGCCACCTGTTTTCCTAGCTCCTCCTGATTACCACAGAAATACAAATCTAGTAAAGAATAGACCCAGAAGAGATATCCCACTTGTCGACTACACAGAAACGGCATGGGAACAGTACACCGATTTTAATAAAGGATTCTTTTTCTTTTTAGGACCTGTTCAAAATAGTAAACTAATACGCAGATTAACTAGAACACTTGAAGCAGTAGTGAATGAAACTGCCTCCGCCCTAGGTAACTTAACAGAAGAGCAGTCCGCCATGCGGGTTGTTGTCCTTCAGAATCGTCTTGTTATTGACGTCATCTTGGCAGATAGAGGCGGAGCCTGTAAGGTCATCGGGTCAAGTTGCTGTGTTTTCATTCCACAAAACGCACCATCTGTATATCAAGCTATTACACGTCTCCATAAAATTGCAAATCAGATACATCAGAATCCAGGCACCTGGACTTGGTCCGGTTGGTTCTGGACAACGTTAACCGCTTGGGGATGGAAGATCCTATCCTTCATAGGCATTGGCCTAGTCCTAGTATTCAGTTGCTGCCTGTGCCTGCAGTGCGGGCCAGCGATTTGTGGACTGTGTGCCACATCTTGTATTGAACATTCCAGTTTTCTCTCAAGACGTAAAAGAAAGAAAGAAGAGCAAATGATGTTACAAGAACAAACTGATCGATTCATGAGGATCGATATATCATGAAGGGTCCGTAGGGAACAAGGAGGGAATGAGGAAATATAAATTTTATGGTCAAGTTGTGTTCCCTAGCGCGTACCCCACCGTCTCCATGTACCAGCTTAAAGTGCATGTAACTTCCCTCCTGTGTCAGCTATGAAGACGCAAATACATTTGCGTCCAACGTTAACATGTCCTCTTTCAGATCCACCCTGAATGGATTAAATAGTCCGTCCCTAAGTATGCCATGCCAACGTCTTTTTATAGTGTACCCTACATACTTTCTGCTCTGGCAAGGTAGGCCCTGAATTTCTGCCATCGAGCCTCTTTTCTGGCTTCTGACTCTGAAAGCCTCAGCCCAGGCTGCCTCTGTACCCGTGAACTCTGACTTACTTCCAGCGCGGCCCACCGCGCTCAGCGCAGCCTGCTGCCTGCCAAGACTGACTATAACCTTCGAGTTATCTGTTCCGCTCCTCGAAAATGCATTCCTGCCCACTAGCTTCAGTAAACATCCCCCTCAGCTACAGGGCCAAAGGGCCGACCTGTCTCCGTGCAAGTAATTCACAGCCTCTGTTACCATGCTCCCATGTAAGGCCCCATGCCCCCACGCTTCTCATGCAGACACTTAGGCGCTTAAACATGCACTCACAGTCAGTATAGAATAGCTTCTGCCCCAGAGACCTTTCCGTCCAGATAATATGGTTCCCAAACATCAGATATCAGATATGATAGAAGTACAAGTTGATCTGACATGCCAGACTTCTGTCTCTTTCCGTCAATGTTAATGTCAAGTCCCCTGCACCCTCCAGTTTCACGTCTATCACACGTCATGCAGCTGCGCGCGGATCCAAGCTTCCGATTTCTGCTGACATTGCAACATTTCTGTTTGGTGCCACCCCCTAGTGACACCTACCTGTGACGTTTCTAGCACACACCTCCAGTTCACGCCTAGTCCACGCCTTCTGATTACGTACTAGTAACACGTGTATACTGTTATCTTGTCTTCTCTCAGCTGTTACGCCTACTGTACTGTTTTCTATGACATGAAATAAGTATATAAGCTATGTACTGTCAATAAAATGTAGCGCTCTATCCCTTCTTCCACCCCTGCGGTGGGAAGAACATGATATTCTGGTCTTGACCATTCCTTTTTGAGGAATAAAACCCCTAAGAACTCTAACACCACGGACTCTGGTTTTTTCTTTCCGATTTGAGTTATTATTGATTAAGTACTTACCTGCATAGAAATTAAGACGGTAAATTATATATTTACATCAGGCCCATGGGCGCCGCCCGCCAATTCCGGATGGAGGGTTTCAAGATGGCCGGACAGGAGAACAAAGGGGAGACGAGTCTCCCATGCGGTCAACCCCCGTCCGTGGGATGCGGCGCCCCGCCACCAGGTCACACCAGGTCCCCGGACCGCCAGACCGGACGCGGTCAGTTGCCACCGGTCCAACCGCACATTGGCCTCTGCGGTCGACCCCTCTCCTCCACCAGGAGCCGGCGCAGGAACTTCGCTCCAGTCGGGAGCCGCAGGCAGGTCCAGGTCCGCCCGCCCCGCAGGCTCCGGAGCGAGCAAGGGCACAGCTCAGGATCCGCAGCACTCAGGAGCGTCCGGAGCAGATAGTAAGTAGCAGCGATCTGTCATGTTTCCATATTCCATCGAATACGTCTTCTCGGGGCAGGATAAGGCACAGGATTAATAGAACAGGCGAGAAGGTTGATGGAGCCGAGCTACAACGCGGCCATCACGGTCGCGAGCTTGGCTCCCCCCCCTCGAACAATTTTCTTGGTCGGTTTTTCGCTTGGTCAAGCTGGAGGCTAAAGAAGTCAGCTTTCGCATGCTTGATTTTCCTAAAGTAGGCATTTCTCTTATTCTTAAGCTTTTTGCGATGCAGTGATGAGGGGTCAGCTCTCCAAGTGCGCTCTGCCATTCGCATAACACGCCTGTCTTCATTGAGTCTGCCGTCATACCAAGGGTTCGAATTCTTGGTGGAGACTCTCTTTAGTTGCAGTGGGGCAGATTCGTTGATTATTGAGTTCATAGAGTCGAGGTAGTGGTCCGTCAGTGATTGAACATCAGAGGCGCCAGCAGGGGGAAGGAGGAGACTGTAGGTGTGGGGAGGTAGGGAGAAGGGGTTAAGATTCTTCATGTCCCTTTTCCAGATCTTGGATTAGGTGTGTTGAGCCGGGGTAGGTTTGACTTTTTCATTGATAAAGAAGGTGATAATGTGGTGGTCTGACCAATCACAAGGTTGGATTGCCCCCAGTCGGCTAGAGTCCTCTTTGGCGATGATCAGATCGAGTATCGAGCCTTTATCGTGTGTTGGACTGTTGCATATTTGGATGAGGTCAAGCGCATTAAGGAAAGTTTTGAGACTATTCACCACTGCGTCTTTCTGGTCGTTCCAATGGAGATTAAAGTCACCCAGGTAGATTTGAGTGATCTGCCGACCAGCATTGGATGTGATCGTGTCCATGAGTTGTTGGGTGAAGATGAGGTTGTCCCCAGGCGGGTGATAGATGAGATGTAAGGCACATACTGGTTTGCCCTCGCTGGAGATATCGAGGCTGAAGAGTTCACAGGAAGTGAGGGAGGGGGAGGTGACTTTGGTAACGGAGAGGTTGCTCCTGAAAATGCATGCGATTCCCCCGCCCGTCTTGCCGGTCCTGTCGAGTCTAATGATGTGGTAATTGGGGGGAACTAGTATGTCCATAAACGGCGTGGAAGCTTCAGTTAGCCACGTTTCAGTCAAAATGGTTAGGTCAAGATCCAATGATGTGACGAGATCTGCAATGTCGGAGGAATGTCTCTAGGCCGATCTGCAGCTGAGTAGGATGCATTTGAGTCTGGGGGTGAGAAGGGTGGTCGAGTGTTCTAGAGATAGGGGGACTTTTCTGAGGTTGTTGGGGACGGAGCTTCTGTTACTTAGAGTTGGGTGCCTAAGAGGATTTGTGAGAATTGTGGGTATGGGGAGGTGTGTGGAGGTTATGTGTTTAACTGGACCTGGGCCAAAAGAGCGAAGGAGGGTGCATAAGTGGTCCGACAGGGAGTTAAGGGCACGCCGGGGGCGGTGGGTGTTGTTGCGGGCGGGGATAGTGGGCCAACGCGGAGAGAGTTGAATGCGATGGCCTGTGGGGAGAGTGTGGCGTTTGTTGGATATTGAGGTGGTCGTTGCAGGTCGGGGTTGTCTGGGGAGTGTGTAAAGAAGTTCTTTGATGGTGTGGAGCTCGTCTTTGAATTGAAGGAGGGTGGATAAAATCAAGTCCAGAGATGGATTAGGGCTAGTGTTTGTGATGAGCGAGTGGTTGAGTAGGGAGCTGGGGAGCGAATTTGGGGCAGAGGGGTGGGATATGCTAGCGTTAGTGGAGGGCTCTGCGGTAGAAGTGGGTGGGGTGGTATTCGATGGGTGAGAGAGTTTATGGTCGAGGGGTGTGGGTGAGGTAGCGGGAGGGTGGGAGGTAAAGGTGGGGTCGTCATCGATGGGAGGCGGCGCCGGTGAGTTGAGGGGTGAGTGAAGGCTGAAGACAATAGGGGTGACAGGAAGGTAGTGGGGGCTGAGTATGGGGGGGGAGAGAGAAGGGGTGTTAATGTATGGGCGGGGCGTGTTCTGAGGGACTAACTGGGAGTGTGGGGGGGGGGGGGTGGGGAGTGAGAGTGGGGGGGAGATAGAGTGGGAAAAAGATCTGCCGCGGGGGGGGGATATGCTCCGGACGGAGGTGGGTTCAGCAAGTCTCATGGGAGGTGTGAGGTGGGTGGAAGGGTGGGTGGGGGTATGAGGGATGGATGAGGGGAATGATCTTCGTCAGTGAATGAGGAGTGTGGGGGGGTTACATCGGGTGTGTGACTATCTATAGCACCGGGGGGATGGGAGAGGTGTGTGTCATTCCGCTGATGCAATGGGCAAGGTAGGGTATATTGAGGATTGGAGTTGGGGGGAGTTGCGCAGCTTGATGTGTGCGGAGTGGAGGTCCGCCGTTTGGCGATGTGTTCTAAGAAGGTAGGGAATAGGTTGTCGAGTCGGTCAAGGTTCCTATCAGTGGCTTGGAGTAGAATGGTCCCATTGTTGTAGATGGTGATGGTGGCTCTGCCTGGGAAAACTTGGTATGGTGTGATAGAAAGCGTTAGGCTATGGGTGGATTTGCTGGTGGTGTGGATAGTCAGAATGGAGAGGAATGCTTTCCTCCATTGTGCTCTACGCAGGGTGTAGAAGATGATATCGTTGTTCGTGGCTCCGTTGATCAGTGAAAAATAGGTGTCCACACACGGGGTTTCAGGGTGTGCCTTCAGGAAGATGTGTTTGTAGCGTTTGGCTTTTTTTTGGAGAGCTCGGGTGGGTAGATGATTTTGTAGGTGTGCTCGCCCATGCGTTCCATGGTGGAAGAGGCGTAGGTAGAAGAGGGTGGGAGTACGTGGGAGAGTTTGTGCGGTTGCAGGGTTGTAAGCCTAAGTGGTCTTAGGTATGGGCAATAGGTGAGGATGACTAGTCTAAGATGGCCCCCACCGTGGAAGATTAGTCAAAGATGGCCACCAGGGAGACAGAAGTAGTAGTCCTTTCTCTATTGTTGATGTGCCTTAGAAGGAGAAGAAGTAGTCCTTTCTCTATTGTTGATGTGCCTTAGAAGATAGTTTCCCTTTCCGGGGCAGGTCGAGTTAGTCCATCCTCTGTGTTGTTAGGTGGGGAGGGGAGAGATTAGATTCTATGCTGCTTGGAGGCGAGGAGGGAGATTTATCTCTGTTTTGGTGACCTCTGACCACATTGGTATGCAGCTTCATGGTCATCTGGTGGGCAGTGGAGGCGATTTATGGCTCCGGTATATGGCCCCCGCCATTTTAGGTGAAGGAGAGTGAGACAAATGAAAGGATCGCATGCTGCGTGGATAGTTTGCAGGCAGATAACTTTGTATGAGTTAGGGCAGAGAATGCAGCGCCGGCTTGTTCAAGATAGAAATTAAAAATTAAAAAGTGTGCATGTAAATACCTTCAGGACTGTCAGGCTGCACTGAGGCTGTTCAAGTCAGCCGCCTAACTCGCAATTGTGATGAGGCAAATCCTGATTTCTGGTTGACTGTTCATTAAAAAGTGGGACGAACACCAATGCTGAATGATTGTTTTCTTTTATTTAGAGCGAATCCAGGGGGGGCGGGGCTAAAAGACGCCTTACTTCCATGTTCCGTCACAGCGCTGTCCTACCAAGGACCACAAAGCCGTGAGCTGGCCGACCCGCTGCCCTACTCCTCCATCGAGCCCCGAAGCCCCAGGTTGCTCCGCTGCCACACGTCCCCTCCAGCTCACTGCGTGCATGCAGTCCGGCGAGAGAGGGAGACCAGATGTACCTCCGCTGCAGGCCGCCCAGCCCCAGACCTCCAGCGCAGGGGACAGTCCTCTACGGACTCTGCAGCGCTCGCCGCCCTCAGCGCCGGGGGACTCTCGGATGGTCAGGGGCTCCCAGTCGCTCCGCTCTGCTACGCGGCGCCCACAGGCAGCAGCAGGCAGCGCCTCTCAATGCCTCCAGGCTGCACGGCCGTGACTGCAGCCCCGGTAGGCAGTCTCCAGGCGCCCTCCCCGCGACCGGCGTTCTCAGGCAATGGCGGGCAGCGCTTCTCACCTGTCCCCGACCTGCACGATAGCGGCTGCAGCCCCGGTAGGCAGTCTCCTGGCAATCCCCGGTAGGCAGTCTCCTGGCGATCGGTGCTCACAAGCAGACACTCATGTCGTGTAGTCACGCCAGCATCCGCAGCAGGCTCTCCCCCACCGTCCAGGGGTCCGCCGAAGCTCCGGAGAGAATTGCAGGGGTCTAATCGCCAGAAGTTGCAGGTACGTGTTAACATTCGATAATCCAGTTCCTTTTAAGATCCAGTTACTTGTTGTTCAACCAGTTACTTGTTATACTCCAGTTACTTGTTTTTCTTGATCGAGATGGGTGCTATCCGGGATAATTCCATGAAAGGGATCCCCAGCACTAGGAGCTCCGGATTAGAGCTCCTACCAGGCGGCCATCTTATTATATCACTTTTAGAAAGCAATCCTTTTTTCCCATATTTGTTTTCTTTATTCAGTGCATTTTATGCATTTCATTTGTAGAAGGCCTCCGTGCATTTTGTGAATGCCCTTCTCGACTCACCCTTCACCAAAGAGTTTGGTTGTAGAAGCCTGTGAGGGGATGAGGTGTATTATATGACGTTGTTGTGTGACCTCACCATGTAAACTACTATCCCTTTGAGTGCCAGTCACGTTTCACATATTTTTTTATGACTTTTTTTTACTGCTGCAATCAACACTTTACAGTATAGAACGAGTAAGGAAATAGCAAGGTATACTTCATCATTCCATCTCACATGCATGACAAATGTTGGGTACATACACTGCACAAGACAACTAGGATAGCGCACAGCTGAGATCTCCAACACACTTGCAGACATTCCCTCATCAGCCAGGTGTCCCTTTTCAGAGAGGATGAGATTTCTATTCATTCTGGCATCATGCCCTATGGTGCCCAGTCGACTCAGGCCAGGGTCTCCGTACCAACATGTGCCTGGTCCGAGCATGTTGTAACGAATACGCTAATGGGGATCCGTATGTTCCTGGGTGGGTTCTTGCTACCATGAGTTCCTAATAGTCTTCACGTTTTCTTGACAGGTTGATATACCAGCCAGCCGGCCAGTCCCTCACCCATGGGCAAGTGTGGCGACCCCGGTGCATGGCCACTCTTCTTTTGGCCAATATCATTATAATCAACGCCAGGCGGGGCGTATGCCAGCAGTAGTGTTCTTTATTTACCCGAGGAGTGAGATGAGTGGGGACCGCGACAACAGGCAGCCAAGCACCTGGGCAATGCAGTCCAACCCTCATTCCAGCAGTCTGCAATTGCTGTACATGTACAGGCAAGGTGTAGAAAATTCAACTCACGCCCGTGCATCTGCACTGAAGGCAAGGAAAGTCAATCCTAGAGTGGCCTACGGGAAGGTTTGTTTGCTAAAGGTAAGCTCAACCCTAGGTAGCTGTGGCTCTGAGCAGTCAGGCTTACACAAAGGAACAAGTGTATAGCATTTAAACAACTGAAGAGGAAATAAATTAAACACCAATCTATAAAAATAGATTATATTTTTATTTATCTATTGACACCAAAATTAAAAAAGATCCACCTGAGGCTTCAGGGGGTATGAAATTTGCAGCAAGAAACAATAAATCAAGACTTCTCACTTAACTGTGAACAAACAATGGCAAATTCAACTAATCTGACACTTGGAAACTTTTTCAAGAAAACGTTTGTCAGAATACAATGCAGTTACTTAGAGTTACTCTGGCTGATGACTCTGGCAGTGAGTCGTCAAGGGAACCAGCAAGGTCCAACAGAACCGTTACCTTCTTAGGAAAAGCAATTGCCTGACACAGTGGTTTCCTTCTTTTGGAGATCGCTCTCCTTCTGGATGACCAAGCTGCACTCTGACAACTCTCCCGCGTCCAGCAGGCTCGGGTGCAATTTTTGAGTGTTGTGTCTCGGTCTCGTCAGTTGCACGGCAGTGAGGGCAGAGATCTGGTGATCTGAGCTACCAACTTGCCCCAGCAGGCTTCTTCAGCTTTTGTGGCCCTGTGCTGCGAACAGGAAGTCAGCTAACGGACTCTTAAAGTCTCTGGACTTCCCAATGAGCCGGACGCAACAGGCATAGTCCTTACCTTCACTACCGCAAGGAGCAGCAAGTGCAGTCCATCTTTGGTGCTGCTGCTTCTTTGCTGGTCCCAAGGTCAGCAGTGTCATGCTTTTTCGGTCCTCTTCTTTCAATCAACTGATATCTAACTTCTGAGTGCCAGGGGTGCCCCTTTATATTTGCTCTGAAAGCGCCCTAAGGAGGGGGTCACAGTCACTAGCAAATGGGCAACTAGGTTCCCTCCTGCCGGATGACAATTTCCTGTGAAGTGTGGCATCAAGCTATCCCAAAAGGCTCCATTCTGCCCACTCCCAAGATGGCGGAACCCCTCTCTTGTCCTTAAGAGCACAGTAGCCTTCCCTAAAGGTGAGCCTGCCTGTGGGTTGCAACCCTGTGGGAACACTGGTTTAGCCAGTGTTTGCCCCACTCTGACCCAACGCCAAACTGTCAACTCATACAAAAGAGTAGCTCCTCTCCAAGGTTGTTACAATTTGCCCTTTAGAGGTGGCTTCCCCTTTGAAGCTCGCCTTTTGGGCTAACACCCTTGTGGCTTCCTTCCAAGAGGAGGACACCTCCTCCAATGGTAGGCTTCTGTTGTTACCTGTCTTGGAAGCCATTTACACGTCCCCTCCCAGAGGATAAGCAGAAAAGAGACGGAAGGTGCATTTTCGCTAAAGTAGTATTTGGTGGTGTCAGTCAGTCCCTTCCCAATCTCAGGGGCACTGAGGTATCCGGGGTATATGGGGAATATGCGACTCTGCACTGTGGAATACCAAGTGTATAGAGTGCTGATCAGAATTGCCCCTCGGTAAATGTGCTACAGTTAAAAAATGTCCAAGTTCGGCTGCTGGCGCCAATATGTAGTCTATTCTGGAGAGGCTATTGTGTGCGCCCGTGTGATATGTATATTGTTGCATCGGTGGAAAGCGGGGACGCCAAACGTCTTCCATGACCATGGCGTCTAGGAAGTCCGTAAGGATGTCCGGTGTTGCTGCCGAGGGGATGTGCGATCCAGAGCGTCATCTAGTGTGGCGTTGAAGTCGCCTCCTATTATTAAATAGCCTTGTGGGAGTCGAAGAAGGAATTTGCTGAGTGCCTGAAATGCTGAAGAGTGGAGCGTGGGCGGCATGTGACAGACACTATGTTCATCATGCGCCCTTCCTACTGACATGACAGCGCTGCAAAACGACCCTGGTCATCTGTGTATGTATGTTTGACGAAAATCTGGTACGGTTTCTTAACCCCTTGGCCACGGCGGTAATTCCGCTGCGGCGCTGGGGGGAGGGGGGCGGTGCGGCGCCGCAATGCTCGTGGTGGAACCACTCCGTCACGAGACATGGGCCCGCTGTACTTGTGACAGAGTGGTTCCGTCACGGCCCCGCCCGCTCAATAAAACCGCTGGGCAGGTGCGGAATCCCGGTAGCATGGGTGGGCGGGCGCACTGTGACGGAACCACTCCGTCACCAGCACAGCGCTTCCGTGGCTCGTGATGGTGTGGTTCCGTCACGAGTGCTCTAGGGGTTAAGGAGGATTCCCACTCCCCGCGAACCAGATGTGAACTCCGAGTGTACCGTGAGCTTAAAAACCCCACCTATCTAGGGTTTTACAATCTGTCCCGTTAAATGGGTCTCTTGTAATAGAATCACTGCTGGTGCCTTACGCTTTAAGTATTGTAGAACTAGTCCTCTTTTAAGCTTATCTTAAAGACCATTACCAATCCAGGAAATAATTGGTAGGTGCTGTGTGTGGGGAGTCATAGGCATGAGGGATGTGCAAAGCCTGCTCTATACAATCTATATCGTTTTGTAGTAACGCACAAACAGCCTAAATGAATCTATAGTGTGCCAAACAATATACACAAACTAACAAATTCAATAAATAAGAACTCCCCCCCAAAAAAACATACCACCCCCCTCCCTGCCTCCCTGCAAGACGGTTTCAAAACTTCCTGCCACCCCAACTTTGCAGAGTGCCTAATTCCCATTACCCGGTACCTTTGTGGGGGAGAAAGCTTGCGTATTGTCCCCTTGGGCCTTCTCGAGGACAGGGATACCTTCCCAGCTTTACTTAAATGAATTTAGTGAGATGTCGGGAACCCCTTGTCCACATAGAGTCTCTCAGAGGACCGCTAATCGATCGACTCTTGATAGGTTCCTGTCTCATTGGGTCAGTGGAGGGGCTGGGAGCCCCCTCCCGGTATGTGTTGGGCCATAGCGTCTTGCATCTTCGTTTGCAGTTGCCATCTGGATTACAGAACAGGTTCCTGTGTGCTAGTGTCTTATTCAGAGAGTGTTTAGTGTGTCTTATTCAGCCCTCCTTGGACCGAGTCCCATCTGGTCCAGGTGTTGTGATTTTGTTGTCACGAGCGGCGTTTTGTCCCAGGCTCTCCACGGTGTTGGACCTGGCGCCATCCCTCCAGCCAGTCTCGTGCTTCCACCAGTGTGGTGAAGAACCATGCCTTCCCATCCGCCTCCACTCTCAGTTTTGCGGGAAATAGCATAGAGTATTTGAGTTTGCGGTTCCTAAGTTCCTGATTCACTGCTATGAAAGTCCGCAGCTGTTTGGCCACAGCCGCGTTGTAGTCTGGGAAGAAAGATATCATGCTTTGTTGGTAGTGGATCTGGGAGACCGCTCTCACCGTCTGGAGGATGAGATCCCGGTCACGGAAATAAAAAATGCGTGCTAGATTAGGCCTCGGGGGTGCCCTCGGCAGGGCTCTGCCCCCGGGGACCCGGTGGGCCCGCTCTATCGAAAAGTAATTGGAGAGCCCCCTGGGCTGCAGGTGGTTCTTGATCAAGTCCTCCACAAAGAGGTCCATGGCAGGGCCTCCTGTTTCCTCCGGCACTCCCATGATGCGCATATTATTACGGCAGGAGCAACCTTCGTAGTTATCAAGCTTCGCTGCCTTGGTTCTGTTGTCTATTTCCAGCTGTTTCACTTGCTTCTTCAGGGAGGCTGTGTCCGTACTTAAGGTGGCCGTTGTTGATTCTATCTCCGTCACCCGGAATCTGAGATTCCTGAAGTCAGCACGAATAAGTGAGAGCTCAGTGGTCACAGTGTCCATATAGGACTCCAGAGAAGTGTGTACATTATTGAGGGTGGTCATGATGTCCTGTAGTGTTATCTCTTTTCCTGGTGCAGTCTCCTTAGTTGATGCCGCTTAGCCTCAGTACGGTCGTGAGTATCTTTGTCCATTTTGGAGAAAGCTTGCTTCTCCAGTTTATTTTGTTGGGTTGCTCGCTGGCTCTGGCCCCCCATCTTGCCCCACTCTGTGGTTACAAGCCGTGGTTGCTGGTCGCCTGAAGGAAGTACTCACTGCTGCCTGCCTGTGCAGCATCATGGCGCATGCGGCGTGTTGGGTTTCCGGCCGACCGGTGTTTTCCACTGGGGGATTTGTTATGGGGCTATAGCGTGGGGTTTAAATTGGGTCAGGCATGGAGAGTGGATAGCTGCGCCCCCGGGGTGAGCTATGGTCTCCAAACAGTGGAGCCTTGGAGCGGGTTTGTTCATGGGCCGCTATAGGCGAGGATGGGGTCACCCCGGCCTCAGGGTGGCCGGTTGTATGGGTCTCCGCAGAAGCGTGTCTCCAGTGCTGCCATGTGGTCCATTTCAGTAGGCCTAGTTGTGGTTCAAGGGCCCCGTTGTAACCTGTTGTAGAGCTGGCCCTCAGTGAGTCCTGGCAATCAGGAGGGAAACGCCACCACGCAGTGTTCAGTCGTGGCGGTGGCCTAGTGCATGAAGGGTGTTTCACAGTGTATTAGTATTACGGCATACAAGCCATCTAATCGTCGAGGTATTTATTGTGCCGGGTCTGCAGGAAGCCTGGTCGTCCGTACACCAGCGCCTGATCTTTAGCCCTCACTTCGGCATGGATGTTGATGCTGGCTGCTTCTCCCTGGTCGTTGGTGTATAGGGCCGGTGGGACACCCCGCTTGTACCTCCTCAGGGGTCCTGTCACTCAGCTGTAGTTGCTGCTGCGAGCCTGGGGCCTCAGAAGGCGGGTCGCTATATTGGGGAAGCAGCCCAGGGCGCACTCTGCCACTTAACCCCGTCGAGCTTGCACCGTCGGATGTCTTTGCCGGGCCCAGCCCCTACGCCAGTCTTCGGTCGCAGCGCGCCTCAAGGCCACGACTAGGATATCTCTGCCGATACGCGCAGAGCTGCGAGCGAGGCAAGCAGCTCGATAGGCGCCGGAGGAGTTCCAGCACTCCAACAGTCGATTTTTGCTGGGTGGGGTTGCGGATAAGCATGTCGGTTTAAGTTTATGCCCCCGTAGGTCCGGAGCTCTACGAGGCGGCGGCCATCTTCATCGGTTGCCGTCCACGCCCCCCAAACCAGACATATTTTGATCAGACTGGTTCCTGCTCGTATGGGAACAATCCAACCAGTAGTGTCAGGCCTGGCCCTATCTAGATGATATTAAAAGCATCCCCAGATTGGCTGCAGCCTTGTTTGGCCCCATCAGAAAAGTGTAGCTTGAGTCCCAGGGCATAGTGAGCACGGGACCCATGTCTGGTATCCCACGTAGAAAAACCAAAAGAGATGGATGAAGAATGTTAGAAATGGGTTTTCCGGTTGGCTAAGGTATATACCCAAGCCAGGCAGAACCCACCACTCTAGTCAGAGTAAGCTAGACACACACAGGAGAAAACCTGTGCTCACCCTCTGTCTGGTAGCTTGGCGCAGAGTAGGCAGGCTTCTCAAAAGAGGTGATGCGTAAAGCATTTGTGCAACACACACAAACACACACAGTAATACAATTTATACACCAGAAGAAGACCCCATTCAGGTTTAGAAACATAGCCTATTGTATTCTGAAACAAAACAGGACCAAAATGATAAAAATCTGATAAACTACTTTTCAAGTTAAGACATTAAATGCATAAAGGAAACACAGTGTTTAGAAATGTATTAGCTTCCCTTAGGCTCTTTACGGTAAGGTCCGTGAAAGGCAAGTGTGATTTCTCAGTGCGGGAACTAGGTAAGGGGGTTCACAAGTGGCACTTGTACAGGCACTAAATCCCCCACCTGCACCTTGGGACCTGTGCATGTGGGGGAGTCTAGCTGCCCATGGGTGTGCAAGTCGGCAGACGAGGCCTCACAGGTCCTGGCTTAGCAGAAGCATAGACCTCGTGACTGGAAGAGGTTGTGTCAAGGGGCTGAGTTGTCCTCAGTCCGTGGTTGCAGACTCTGCGGTCCTACAGGTCTTGTAAAATCAGGCAGCCAAACTGGTCTGCAACAAAGGCAAACGAGACTCAGCATCAGAATGCCTCAACAAACTTCATTGGCTACCGATGCGCCAAAGGGCTACCTTCAAACTGCTCTGCCATACGCACAGAGCTCTTCATAAAACTGGCCCCACAATCCTCCAAGGGAAGATTGACTTCTTTGTTCCCAATAGGAACCTAAGATCGAGCCAATCAGTTCTGGCCAAACCCAAGCGCATCCACAAAGTAAGAACAGGCGGACGCGCCTTCTCACACCTGGCAGCCAAAAGGTGGAATGATCTACCTGTTGATCTAAGACACACCACAAACTATCTTCAGTTTCGCCAAAAACTAAAAACTCACCTCTTCCCTAAAACCTAACCCCCCGCAATGCCCTCAGTAGTCTCTCTCGACTTTCAGCGCCGTGATATCCCATGGGATGAGTGTCCGCTTTACAAATACCGGAAATAAATAAATAAATAAATATGAAATAAAGCAGTGAAGTGCAGGTACAGGGATCTTGCGGCCCAGCCCCATGTACAGGGTGGTAGTGCATTGCTGATGTCGTCTAAGGATTCTGAGTTGCTGAGGCAACACTGCGGGTTAGCTTCTGAAGGGGGCTTCCCTAAGCACCACGGCACCCTCCACCCTCAGAGAGTTCAACCCTTGGGAAACAAGAGGTGCTCGGGATTTCACCTGACCCTCTGCGGGCATGCACTGAGCTGCAAACAACCAAGGATCGTTCGATCACGGCTCCCGGTCCAAGTGCAGCTGCCGGATTCATGATTGACAGAGTCCTACCGCAGGGGTGACGTTTTTGATGGCCCTGAGACTTTGGGGAACAGGGGGGAAAGCCAACAAGCCCTTTTGGAACACTAGTAGTCCGAACACAGCACAAGGTAGCAAGCAGCGGACCAGCACAGCAGAGCAGTTAGCAGAGTGGCAGTCTCTTCTGGCAGTACAGCAGTCCTTCTGGCAATATGCAGATGTAGAACTAGCAACGTCTGGTTCCAGGTCCAAAAAGTATCTGCCTAGGGGTCAGAGGCCCAATAATTATACCACAAAGTGCCATTTAAGTGATGTGACTTCAAAGGAAAGTGTTTGAAGTGCACAGGTCCCCTTTTAGCCAAGTCCTGTCTCTCAGGCTAACCACTGGGGGGGTTGACTTGTGCTTTATATGAGGACAGGACACTACCTATTGAAGTTTATGTGTCAGTCCCTCTTTTTCCCTCTGCCCAGGAAGACCTAACAGCATGCGAATGTAGCTGAGTTTCCTGTGTTTGTGGCTGTCTAGAGGGAATGCAGAACGTGTAGCTGTCACCGAAACCCAGACTTGTATTGGAGACAAGCTGGAAGGCACTCAAAGAGCTAAGAGCAGTGAAATCCCCACTTTCTAAAAGTGGCACTCCTAAACTAATAATGACAAATCCCATATTACCTGTAAAAAGGATTTGTCATTACCAATCCAAAGATATAAAACATAAAGCAGCTACTCCTCTGCAATTAGGATTAACAACTTTGAAGTATTTTAACCCCTTCCACACTCATGACGAGCTGGGCTCGTCATGGTGTAGCCTCCTCATACACTGATGACGAGCCCAGCTCGTCATAAAACAATATAAAAAAGCAAATCCCAGCACAGGAGGGGAATTGCCTTAGCAGCCATGGAGTTAAGGAATACCCATTGTTAATCTATGAGAGAAACCAGCCTCACAGTAGTAAAAAAACGAATGTGGGTGTTTGTCACTACCAGAACATGTAAAACACACAGGACATGTCCTATCTTTTACTTACATAGCACCCTGCCCTTCGTGTCACTTAAGGCCTTTCTTAGGGGTGACACACATAATAAAAGGGGAGTTTAAGGCTTTTCAAGTAGTTTTAAATGTCAAGTCGCTGTGGCAGTAAACTGCACAAACAGGTCATGCAATGTTAGGCCTGAGACAGGTTTGAAAGGCTACATGTGTGGGTGGCACACTCAGGGCTGAAGGTGCACTTGTAGTATTTGGAATACAGACCCTGGGCATATGGTTTACCACTGCACAAGGGACTTATTAGTAAACCAAATATGCTAATCAGGTATACATCAATGTCACCATGTTTAGGGGAGAAGCACACGCACTTTAGCCTTGGTTAGCAGTGGTAAAGTGCTCAGAGTCCTAAAACCAACAACAAGAATCAGCAGAATAGATGGTAAACGGCAAAAAGTGTGGGAAAGATCATCCTAAGAATGCCCGAGACCTTGAGTTAATCCTACATTTCTTGGGCTATATTGTAGTCCGTTGCTTGTTTTGCCCTCTACGCCACTCTGGACAGTGACCAGTCATATGCAAACCAAGCTTGCCCCTTCTCCAATGGGAACACTACACTTGAACTGCCCTGCTAGGTTTTCTTTAGCAGTAACTCAAGCAACCCCAGGTCCTTGGTCATGTTGGGCCTCATCGGTAAGGAGCTTGTGTAGTATATTAACAGGATCTTTGTTTCTCTTGGTGCATTTGAGTGAATTCACCTATTGTGTATTTGCACAAGGCCCTAGAACGAGGCTTTGTAGTGGATGTGTTTTCCAGTCCTATGGTAGTAATGTGTGGCGGTTTGTCCATTGCTGAACTATCATCACGAATTTTGGGACATTGTTAGAAAGCCTGTATTCCTAGCAATGCATTTGAAAGGCGCCCAGAACTTTACCAAAGCTGTTTTCTACACCCTGTGAAGTCTCTACTTGTAAAAAATCGGGGAAAACACCCCCAAGCCCCTTAAAGTGGACAGTACCCTGCCATACCTGCAAGTGAGGGATCATTAGTCAATTCCTTAATAAGGGGATGGGGAGGGGGGCACAGCTCGACTAACCTTGGTGTATAATTTAGATTCTTCTCTTTGCTCTCCCCTGGACCACTTCAGACTCTGGCAAAAGTTTTGCAATGTAGTATTCAAAAGATCTCAGTCCAGACCTGCCAACTCACACGGTACCACCGTGTGACACACAATATCGGCTCCCATCACACGGTCACCCGGTGAGGAGCCGATATCACGCGGTGGCAAGGAAACAAGCTGAAAACCACTGTCAATAGTGGTATTCCAGCTCGTTTTTCAAGGCTTTGAAGCGCCGAAATCCATTAAGGGGTGTGAAAACACCCCAGGACGTGGGCACCAGCCAGCTTTTTATTTTTTTTATTTTTTTGGGATGGAGGGAGTTTGGAGGCGGTGTAGGGTTCAAAGTGCCTTGTAGGCACTTCTGGCACGAGGTCCCACCCCTTTGAAGGCCCTGCCCTCTCCTCACACGGTGAGATTGTTCTTCAAGTTGGCAGGTATGCCAATCCATTCTGGATTTTTGCCAGCAGCTTCTAATGAATAAAAGGATCAAGTTCTAACGTGTTTATGCTGTCTGCATCTGGATATATGAGCCGTACATTGATGGGAAAGAAAGATATTGACACCACTTAAATTATGCATTCCTTGATGGAGCACCATTGACCCAGTAATGTCTAGTAACTGCTAACCATAGCAGAATGCCAAGGATGCGACAATCTCAGGAGACGGTGAAGGGTATTACAGAAAGTCTGTTAGTGTGAAAGGAATGTATGTCTAAACAAAAAAAATCCAAATAACATACTTTGATTTTCAAAAGAAAGCATGTCATTCCACAAGATGCCACACGTTTAACAGACACCATTGATGCGCATAACTTGTATCAAAAATGTAACTGGCCAAAGAACCTCTTAAATACTGGAAAGGTACCCACTTCCAGTCTTTAAACATATCAGTGGATTTATGTGTTGTTTATCTGCCATCTGTTGATTGTGCTTAGTTTGATGCAGATATACTGTACTCAATGATGGCAGGCTTACAACAGTGCTAAGATGTGCATCAAATTCTCCCATGTGTGTTTATGTGATGTTATTGAACATTACTAGCCGCGACATATATGAATGGGAGGTCTTTTTGGCTCGTTTTAGTGTATTCAATTTGTGTACCTTTACACCAGGCCCTAGAAGGAGGTCAGACAATTTCCAGTGGTATCTCGTGGACATATATAGATCCGCACTCAATACATTAACTCGAAAAGGTAAGACTGGTGCAATGTATCGGTCAAGCTACTACAGGATCCAGTCCTGCAATTACAGAATAAGCATTATCAACTTATCTAGGATCGTCTTGGCACGCACGAACTGAAACTATTACCCTGTACTGTTACATTGTTGCTATGCAATAACAGCTATACCTTCATCTTTATATTTTCTCCAATACACATATGGTTGAACTACTTTTATTCTCTAACATAAACACTGCATAGATGAAATAATCAAAACTGATTACCCTATTGCAATTTACGTATTAGAACGAATACATATATTGCCGTGAGAAAGTCCCACCTGGGATGAAACGGGTTAGCTGTGGCTGTCTAACTTCATTAAACAAGTAAGAAAAATAATATTTTGAAATTGAAAGCTTCAAGAAGTTTTGAAATAATCGTTTTGAAATTTCGAACATACACACATTAACAAGCACTGGATAAAAGGATCTATTGTGATATAAATTGACTGACTTTCGCTCAGTCCTCTTCCATTGATGGACACTTCTTCTAGCCTTCCCGCCTACCATGTTTAAGTTGCACACATGCATTCTCTTTTGTAATTTCTTTTTATTACTTTAGTCCTGTAGATAATTTTTGATCATTGTACTGGTGAAGTATTCTCTCCTTTGGAGAAATTGGCTTGATTGACACCTCTGTGGCTGGGGTGAGATAACATTGGTTTGGCTTGCTGGAAGAGCCAGATGGTGGTAATTGATGGTTGCTTGCTTCCTTGCACTGTATGATGGGGTGCATCAAAATCTGCCAACAATATCCCTCATAGGATTATCTCAGCATCACATCAGTGAGAGTCTGGGAACCCAAGTTAACTTGACTGTGGCTGGTGTTATATCTTTCATCTGTCAAATTTGTAATATTTTTTAATGGTGTTGCAAGAAAAAGTATTATTATTTAATATACCAATATTATTATTTAATATAGTCTTGTATATATTATAATATACTATATATAATATAATATAATATAATATAATATAATATATATAATATAATATAATTGTATATAATATAATAGTATTATTTAATGATATTATTATTTAATATAGTCTTGTCTAAGATTTGGTATTAAGAGAGTCTGAGCGTACTTTAAAAAAAAAGTTTTATCTAGCGTGAACTAGACCCGAGACATCTGGTATCAGAGCGCTTTACATGATCACTGGTTTTGTTAAATGAGGACACATTCATTTTTTGTTAGGCACGGGGAGATTAAGTGATTTGCCCAGAATCACAGGATGTTGAGCGTCGTTGCAGAGACTGGAACCTGGTTCCCCAGCTTCCTGTTCGACCGCTCTAGCGGTAAGGCTACATCCTCTAGGATGGGCTTTTTTATACTTTGGGCTTTTTTGGGTGAGTGAAAATGCTAGTTGTCAATTTTTTATTTGTGAAATGGTATAATATAACTTTGTCACATGTAAAAATGTCTCAAAGCACGCCTTGTTCCAGCGATTTAGTATTGTACTAGTTCTTTCTTTACATGCTTTTCTTATTTTAAGGGGCATTTTAGTGTTTGGATATGTTTTCTAATATTGCTCCGTACAAGTTTCATGCCCCCAATACTACAGCACCCAGAATTCCTAATGTTGGGATCCTTTAATTTACGGGGACACTGGGTTGAGGTAGGTTTAAATCCCTTGCTTTTCAGTCCTGTGTCATTATCATTATCCATAAATCCTTTAATACGGAGCCAATGATTGAAACCATTGGAATTCACAGTTAATCATGCATTGTACTCTTTCTTTTGGACCTGTTCTTTTGCCCCATCCTTATCTTGCTTTAGTTCTTGAAGCCCAATTCCCATACTTTATCAAATTTCTGATGGAAATGCTATCACTATATTTTATACACTATGTGATTCTAAAGACGTTGACAGGTCAAATCTAGGGATCAACTACCTCAGCAATAGCTTGACTCTGGTAAGTGCATCACAATGCCTTGTCAAGTACGCTTCTACCCACTTACTGAACAAACTAATGGTCACTAAGATGCATCTAGGACCATGCAAACTGGCATTAATGCAAAATCGACGTGTAGCCTTCTGACTTTCCCACATGACTCAGTCACTCGTGTTCTCTTCCCTACATTTACCTACATAAATGTTACTTAGATTTGAAACAGATTTTTAGCTGTGCTTCTAAAATGAGGATTAAACCAATATTTAAAAAAAAGAAGTCCTTATCATCCCATTTGCCCATACTTGTGTAGGTCCATGCATTTATCTTACCATCTACCGTTGCATTGAATGTGGCAGCACAATCTCCTATGATTTGATGTTCAAATATCATTCTTATCTTGTGTACACCCTACTTTTTCCTACCATTACTTTTCATCTTGTGAAGTCTCAACTTGAAGCTCTCTGAGTTCATCCAATGTTAGAATTGTACTATAAACGAAGGATGGCTTAGTGATAATTGCGCTGGGTTGTGATAGAATCTGAATTCACAATGTATAAAGCTCCAAGGATAAGGTGATGGCCATCCACCGTCAACCAAATGGATAATTCAAAGACAAAACCACATATAATTAAAAAAGCAAGATATATCCTGAGCTAATAGCAATAGTCAATAAAGTTTTTCAAATGAGTCACAAAAAAGAGATGATCTTCATGTCTTCATTTATTGTGTTGTTGTTCTTCTTAATACAATCTAGCCGCCAACACGTGTTTCGTCATTGGTGGTATAGACCATAGACTTCTTCAGGGCTATTGCTAGACCAACAATGCGCTACTTATAGGTAAGTGACAACGACGAGTAATAGAACGAATAATCAGGATTAATGGTCTGGAGACTCTCAATTCGGTATTCGTGATTCAAAAGTAAGCTTCAATTCTCAGAAGAGCCTCAATTGACCATCGGACGCGGTGTAATCCGACACTAACAACCAGGAACCGGCGTGTAGCGTGTTCCTGTAAAAATCCCAAACCTCTTTTTTTTCACAGTGTGCTTTACATCTGGAGGTAAACCCTGCGTTCAGAGAACTGGGAACAAATTAACCTTTGTCTCCTGTAATTTTATTTGAGTCCATGTCATCATCGTTTTTTTAATACCAACACCATCCTTTGTTCAGAAAATTACACAATTTAACTTTCACAAATGATCTTGGCCCAGCAGATTCATTGGACTTGTCTCACTAATTTGAACACTCACGTGCTGAGAGCTCCATTGAAGACATTGTAGTAGCTCTGGGCTTATGATGTTTTTCTTCATGTTTCTCCCTTATTGTGTGCCAGGTATGCACCAGACGTGGGTCCCAGATACACTGTGCCACTGAAACCGAGCTGTACCTGGCTGAAGAGTCGTAACGAGGGCAAAACCGGTCCGATGATGCTTGTTTCTGGTCCAGGGAAGACCTGGCTTGGTAGTTTGGGCTGGACTGTTCCCATGAGGAACAGGGTCAAGACTGATTTGCATATGGCTGGGTCTGAACTGAGATGGTGAAGTGAGCTAAAGAACGATTATGGATTCAACCCAGATCTGTGCCTCGGGGTGAGTGCCTGATAAGTTTCAGCGCTCCGTCCATCATCTCCCTGTGTTTGTATTGATTCTGCTTACCAGCACATTACGCTGTGCTGTATATGAGCACTGATCTCCGGATACAGTCCTGACACAAAAGCAGGTACAAACTATGACACGCCTTCTTTTACTAGATCATCAACTCGATTATTCAGCCTGTAAATCTGCTTCAATCTCTCTAAATGAGCACAGATTTATCTGCATTTTGCATCACTCTCATGATTTTCAACCAATTGACTTGTTTTTAAGGAACCTTTCCTTTCACGTGGTCGATAACATGTTTATACTTCTCCATGACATTCAGAGAAGGCTTATTACTTGTATCAACTCTCTGTGGTTCTTCCTCAGGCCACTGAACTATAGTCTTATACAACAAAGTCTACAAATCTTTAGGTACCGCAGTTGAAAACAACACATCTAGATCCTGCCAAAGCACCTTTAAAATAGTCACACTTCTCTCTTCCTCAGTTTACTGCTTTTCTGTCTCCTCTCCGAGTTGCGGGAAATTCTTTGTAAAATTCCACAAGTCACTCCTTGATCAAGGTACATGGACATACTCACTCACTCTATGGTCTGACTTGAGGTAATAGGGCTGGGATTACAAAGATACATTTATTAGAACCAATCACTTTTCAAAAACGCAAAATATATCAAATAATATACATCTAGCAAATACCAAGGGGCATATTATCACGAAAGGCGATAAAATTATCGCCGTATTAGCTGCAGAAAACTGCTGCTAAAACGGCGATAATGGGCTTGATAATATGCTCTATGGAATTCCAATTGAAGCCCATGTTAGATGTGAAGGACATCTAACATGGGCTTCAATTGGAATTCCATAGAGCATATTATCAAGCCCATTATTGCCGTTTTAGCGGCAGTTTTCTGCCGCTAAAACGGCGATAATTTTATCGCCTGTCTTGATAATATGCCCCCTACTTTGTTGAATTGTAATAAAGGAGGCGTGAATAGGAAATGAGAGTACATTTATGTAACTCAATAAATAATGCAGACTGCATGAGTGATAAGGGGAATCAAAAAGCTCCATTCAAGCCTAGGAAGAGGCCTCGAAAACTACGACATAGAACATTCTGGACATGGCTCCCTTGACAAGACACAACTGAATACAGTTTATAAATGGAAAGGCCACTGTTTGAGCTTCTATTTCGCTGTTTTTCTGAAATGGAAAAGCACGCGTGCACTTAAGAGAAGGCTCGTTCACATAAAATAAAAATGCACATTTCTTGCTGCGTACAGGAGCAGATGCCAATGCAAGCTGTTTGAGGCCTAGTAAGGCTGACTAAAGCACGCCTACGTTCAGCATTAGCTTCTAATTAATAAAAACACTCCCACATACGTAGGTGTTTCAAAGTGTAGGGTGGAGCTGTTTCTTATACTTTTTGACAACGCCTTTGATGCTAATTACGTGATAAAATAATTTGGCATACAAATATCCTGTCACATCACTATAATACCAGTGCCCCGTATTCATTCGCCTATTTAATTTGTTTGGGTGAATGCTTTCTTGCTCGAGGCAGGTTGTAAACCTGTATGCTAGTTTATACCCTGTACCTACCTCTCCATCGGTATAGCATCACTGGAATAAATGTGGGCGGTTCCGTTCCCTCACAGGCCTTGCGTGCCGCTGGAGGGTGTTCCCAAACAAAGATGTCTGCCAAGATGCCAAGCCCTTACAGGGCAAGTAGTCTGAGCACTGACAACTGCACTTAACGAAGTATTGAAGTAGATTACATTGACTGGCTTAAAGGCGGCTCCCTTTGTTGATTGGTGGTGTAATCTTGGCACGAGCTGTGACCGTTTTATGAGGTGATGAGTTTTCTTAAGATTGTTGCGTTTAAGATAAAATCTTCTTGGCAGAGCAGCATTTGTTTGTTGGGCAGAGACCACTTCTCATGGACAAATGACTGAAAACGCATACACAATCTGCGCAGACTACGGGTTCATGAAGTAGTATTTCCGGGCTCCGATTCACATAGCTGTTTTGAGTTCGTAAATTCTTTAGCTCCAATAAAATTCAAGTCAAGTCAAGTCAAAAATTTGTATAACGGGTTAATTTGTTTACAAAATAGTGGCGCAGTTTAAGAAATGCACAATGTATAGGGCAGCAAATGCAGAAGTATAGTAAAATCTCTTCATTTGCCTATGCAAAATATGAATTATAATGACAAATTCTCCTAAAATGTTTAGGGCATATTTACTAAATAAGTGACGGAGCGCTGCGTTTCCCTCCTTGACTAAACGCTGCGCTCCGCCACTTCTGAAACAGGGCTGCACCAGATTAAGAAGAATACGGCGCATCATTGCGTTTCTCCCTGTACTGGCGCTAAATTTAGCCGCCTAGAGCCAACACAGACACCCTTAAACCCTTAAACCATAGTGCAAGGGTGCCTTCGTTGAGGGGAAGGATTGTTTATGTGCGAAGGTACACCTTCCTGCACATAAACAATCTGAAGTGGTTTTTTGTTACTTCTATGTGTGCCGCTTTGCGCAGGATACATAGAAGCTGCAACTCGTAATTTTTTTAATATTTGTTTATTTTTTAGGAAGGGTCACCTTCCTGCACATAAACAATCAATGGTGTTTTGCTGTTTCTATGTGTCGGCTCAATGCAGCACACATAGAAACAGCAAAAACGAGGAGAAATAAAGCATTTCTTATCATTTCGCAAGGGTAAAACTAGGTTTTCCCTGATCTTAATTTTGGCACTGCCCCATATTTATGCCACCCTTGTAAACAACAGAAAACTGCAAGGGGGTGGCTCTAATCAGTATGGCTGAGCCAGTGTCTATAGCAACAAGAAGGGGATGCCAGTACTGATACAAGTAACCATTTAACAATTTAAGACACTTAACCTGAAGTAAAATTCAAGGCTTGGAGCTGATCAGTAGCTTTTATTATTTTGCTTAATGTTATTAAAGAACAATTGGTTCAAAATTAAACCGTATTACATGCTAAGTACAAAAATGTGGAAGGGAAAGGTCTATCATTCTATCAGGCATGTCACAGGCTTTCAACAAACAATCATACAAGGACAGTGGGGGACATAGAACCTCATATATTACAGTGGACAGTATTTACAGTGAACTGACAAACACAAAAATGGTAGAACAGGCCACAGTCTGCTAAATTTCTGAAAAGTTTGGTTATAAAATTATTTACATAAACAGTACATTCCTAATGCAAGTTTGAATAATCACAGTTTTTGATGCAGTCAACCAAGTGGATGAACAAGGTAATGTACAACTACGGGTGAAACAATGACAAGACAATTCAGCTCCGCTTGTCACCCAGGCAGACTTAAAGGTGGTAGAGGGCCTACGCGTTTCGAATCCTACAGGTGTGCGAGGATTCTCATCAGGGCCTTTGGTTCAAAACACGGTGTTAGAACATCCGCAAAAGTGGTTTTTTCAGCGTGTATGCTGGGGAGAATTTTTAATACCTGCTGGCTTGCTTATAGATGAAGTTTTTACAGGCGCGAAGTCACTTGGAAAGGCTGAAGGGGTCCTGATAATTTAAAATCTCTATTCTTATTTGTAATCACTGTCGCTGTATTGTAGGTCACTGTCGCTTTTTTAGAGAGACACTACCGCCTTAGGCGTGGAGTTCAGTCAAAAGCCGAAGCCTCAATCAGCAATACGAGTTAGCCAACTCGAAAGGTGAATGGACTGTGTTTTAGAATAAGGAGGGCGTAGTCCGCTAACTGAGTTTACAAACGTTCGAGCAAGTACACGATCCGTCTATGCTGCAACGCACGCTGCAGAAAGGTGATTTAATCTTTCAGAAGTTCAGGCTGGCGACCTTAGCGACGGCGAACGCGAACAGAGTGGAACCCTTCAGGCAAGGGCGCCCTTGCCTGAAGGGTTCCACTCTGTTCGCTAAGGTCGCCAGCCTGAACTTCTGAAAGATTAAATCACCTTTCTGCAGCGTGCGTTGCAGCATAGACGGATCGTGTACTTGCTCGAACGTTTGTAAACTCAGTTAGCGGACTACGCCCTCCTTATTCTAAAACACAGTCCATTCACCTTTCGAGTTGGCTAACTCGTATTGCTGATTGAGGCTTCGGCTTTTGACTGAACTCCACGCCTAAGGCGGTAGTGTCTCTCTAAAAAAGCGACAGTGACCTACAATACAGCGACAGTGATTACAAATAAGAATAGAGATTTTAAATTATCAGGACCCCTTCAGCCTTTCCAAGTGACTTCACGCCTGTAAAAACTTCATCTATAAGCAAGCCAGCAGGTATTAAAAATTCTCCCCAGCATACACGCTGAAAAAACCACTTTTGCGGATGTTCTAACACCGTGTTTTGAACCAAAGGCCCTGATGAGAATCCTCGCACACCTGTAGGATTCGAAACGCGTAGGCCCTCTACCACCTTTAAGTCTGCCTGGGTGACAAGCGGAGCTGAATTGTCTTGTCATTGTTTCACCCGTAGTTGTACATTACCTTGTTCATCCACTTGGTTGACTGCATCAAAAACTGTGATTATTCAAACTTGCATTAGGAATGTACTGTTTATGTAAATAATTTTATAACCAAACTTTTCAGAAATTTAGCAGACTGTGGCCTGTTCTACCATTTTTGTGTTTGTCAGTTCACTGTAAATACTGTCCACTGTAATATATGAGGTTCTATGTCCCCCACTGTCCTTGTATGATTGTTTGTTGAAAGCCTGTGACATGCCTGATAGAATGATAGACCTTTCCCTTCCACATTTTTGTACTTAGCATGTAATACGGTTTAATTTTGAACCAATTGTTCTTTAATAACATTAAGCAAAATAATAAAAGCTACTGATCAGCTCCAAGCCTTGAATTTTACTTCAGGTTAAGTGTCTTAAATTGTTAAATGGTTACTTGTATCAGTACTGGCATCCCCTTCTTGTTGCTATAGACCCTTGTAAACAAGGCAGTGTAAAGCCATGTTAAATGGCTTAGCACTGCCTTGTAGATAAGGCGAAGCCCATATCACCATAGGAACATCACTGAAAGTCACATTCCTGTGGCGATAGGAACTTGTAAATATGCCCCTTATTCTTTAAGAAAGAAGTAACAAATGAGCCCCAGCTTAAATTTATCTCTTTTTCAAATTGGCATAGACCTGCTATTTTCACAGAGGCAAAATGTGTCCACATTTTTCATCATATCTTACCTCGGACAGCTCAGCTGTTAGTTGACAACAGACCTTTGTACCCAATTAAGACTTAGAATAGGCTATGTGTCTGCCCCCTTGCTCATCATTCAGTGGCGGTACAAAAGGGGGTGGTGATGGACGGACCATCTGAACCAATCAAACACTCACACCCAGTCAACAGATCTGGGTTTAATACATTCACTGTTCTTTAGCCCACTCTGCCACCCCAGTTCAGACATGGCCATATGCAAATCAGTCTGACCCTGTGCCTCATGGAACAGTCCAGCCCGAACTGCCAAGTCATGCCTTCCCTGGACCGGATTCAAGCTTCCTAGGGCCGGTTTCTGGCATTACAGCCGTCTTCAGCCTGGCTTGCTTGAATCCAGTGGCAAAGTGAGCAAGGGACTCACGTCTGAGCATACCCTGCCAACTTATGGTGAACAAAGCGGTATAAAAGGGGGTGGTGATGGACGGAGCATCTGAACCAATCAAACACTCACACCCAGTCAACAGATCTGGGTTTAATCCATCACCGTTCTTTAGCCCACTCTGCCACCCCAGTTCAGACATGGCCATATGCAAATCAGTCTGACCCTGTGCCTCATAGGAACAGTCCAACCCGAACTGCCAAGCCTTGCCTTCCCTGGACCGGATTCCAGCTTCCTAGGACCGGTTTCTGGCATTACAGCAGTCTTCAGCCAGGCTTGCTTGAATCCAGTGGCAACGTGAGCAAGGGACTCACGTCTGAGCATACCCTGCCAACTTCAGGCGAACAAAGCGGTGCAAATGGGGGTGGTGATAGACAGAGCATCTGAACCAATCAAACACTCACACCCAGTCAACAGATCTGGGTTTAATCCATCACTGTTCTTTAGCCCACTCTGCCACCCCAGTTCAGACATGGCCATATGCAAATCAGTCTGACCCTGTGCCTCATGGGAAAAGTCCTGCCCGAACTGGCAAGCCATGCCTTCCCTGGACTGGACTCAAGCTTCCTAGGACCGGTTTCTGGCATTACATGAGTTCCCATGAGGCACAGGGTCATACTGATTTGCATATGGCCATGTCTGAACTGGGGTGGAAGACTGGGCTAAAGAACGGTGATGGTTTAAACCCAGATCTGTTGACTGGGTGTGAGTGTTTGATTGGTTCAGATGCTCCGTCCATCACCACCCCCTTTTGTATCGCATCATTCGGTGGCGGCTTCTTCATACACTTTTGCTGTTCCCTGAGTGGATGGCTGTCCTCCCATTTCTTGTTTGTCAATCGCGAACGCATTTCTGCCTCAGCTGGGTTGATTTGGATGACTTGCATCATTCCAGTGGTGACAAAAGGGAACTCATTTTTGCTTTGCAAGTGTTGGAACTGGGGTCACCAGTCCCCTAGGGTAGCATGGCACGAGCGGGTAGGCATCAGAAAGCTTATGTGTAAAGCAACCATGCAGCACACGCAACCACTGAGTCAGAAACCTGGGCACGCAATTAGTGACACCACTCCAGTGAGTTTGTGTAAAAACTCAAGTTAACTTTATTAAGATAGATAATCAGGTAGATGGAGCAGGATCAGGGTAGAAGAAATTCATTATAACATTAGCTTTTCAGTTTACCTTTACAAATACATATGTTTCATTTCTCTGTAATAAATACTAGATGAATGAATCTTGAATATGCAATAAATATTAAATATTAGATAAATAAATATTTGAAGAACACAGGCCTGACTACCGCCTTGCTTTGAGTCAGCACCTGAAAGAAATACATTAAAGAGACAACCAAATAGCATTGCGTCTCATTGGTTCTGTGGGCATTTTACCCACTCCTCACCAAACAAGGGTGAGCGTTTCACATCTATAAATATGCAGCAACTAACGGTAGGTTTTAAATCCATATAGCACTAAATAGGAATAAAACATTTCAGCAATCAGGAATATGCATTTCATGCAACAAGGATGGCATCCCCTTAAGTAAACACCTCATTATGTAGACATCCCATTAGTTCTAACTAAACATGGCATTAAGCAGGAATGTAGAACACTTCCTAACAGATCAAGCAACATCACATTAGGTAAATATAAACAGTTCCTTATTTAGGGCTTAACTTGCCATTAGGCCTTATTACATCAGAACATCCAGCCAAGGTGGAACATTCCATGGTTAATGAGCAAACATCTCACCACCCTCCCTGACCAAACAGGCCAGTAACACTCAAGCAGGAAGAACCATCCCCTAAGCGTAGGTAAAACACTTCCTTAGTCAGGAATAAACATTTCCAATTGGATAGACATTCCATCAGTGTAGCATCCCTCAAAAAGGCAACACCTCTCATTAGTGCTTGGATCCCAATTCACTCTGCAAGGGTACCCATTTCCTTTAGGTAACACTAACCAGTTCCTCAACTAGGAATCAACTTCTCATTAGGAGATTATTCCCATTCCAGTTCTCAGCCCACTGGCCTTTTTAATATACAGGGGCTCGGTAGGCAATACAGAAGGGTTACAAATAAACTCCTGGCCCAGTTCAAGGGCCCAGCAGGCCTGTAGGCACTTAAATTCCCCCCTCTTCCACCAAAGGGGGGGTTGTACACATTAAATGGGGCCCACGGGCCAAGTAACAGGGTTTTCCCGGGGAGGGGCGATCATAGGACCCTCTGCCCTCCTCCCCGGGGTTTACCTGTCTCTTCGGGCCTTCTCCGGGCCCCTTTCGGTGGTCTCAGGCGAAGGGGAGGGCTCCTACCCCACACTGGAGCCCTCCGGTCGTAGCTCCTCTTGTTTCCGGGCCTCGCTCTGCCTCCGGGGGCCCGGGGTTCATTCAGGGACAACTTCGGGGGGGGGGGGGGGCTCTTGCTCTTTACGAGCTCCGGCGCTGCAGTCTCCTTCAGTCTCAGGCTGCAATGACGGGGGCGTGGCCGGTGACACGGCGGCGTTCCCCCGTCACGTGACGCGGGATCTCCTCGGCCTCAGCGGCCTAGTGCGCCTGACTGAAACTCCGGCGGGGTTTCTTGCCTCAAGGCCTAACGCGGCCCTCACGGACTCCGGCGGCCCTCTCCTCACATCGGGGGCCGCCGCAACGAGGCAGTTAATAGCAGGAAGGCTCTCCAGTCGAACCGGGCCCGCGGCGGTGAATGCCCAGTCAGCACCTCAGCAGGGGCCCACGGGGATCACAGCGTTTCGCTAGGGGGCTACAGGTAGGTGCTTGGAGGGGGGCTTCGTAGCGCTTTAAGGGCAGCGCTTTACAGGCACTTCACAGCGCTCCGATGGGCCACAGCAGGCAATTACCACAGCGCTCATCAACTACTTTGTAGCGCTCAGATGGAGGCCCAGCAGGGGTGGTACAGCACATTCCTCCTCACAGCGCTTTGCTGATGTAGTACTGGTCACTGATGACAGCTAAAAGATGTACAGCGCCTCACAACTTCACAGCGCTTCGCAGGGGCATTCAAGATAGCGTTTAGAGGCACTAATGCAGCGCCTAATATAGGTAGACTATAGCGCTTTCAGGGGCACAGCAGATGACAGCCTTAGCAGAGTTAGCGCTTGGAGCCACATGTACAGCTCTCCTACAGTAACAGTCTTCAGGCAGTCCAGCGCCTGGGGGAGAAATACAGCACTTGCAAGGGTGCCACAGTGCTGGGGAGACCAGCGCTTGGGAGACATGTATAGCGCTTCTCAAGGGCAACAGTTCACAGCGCTTTACAAGCAGCTTGACAGGACAGGCAGTCTCTGATTCAGCGCTTCATCCATTGTGGATTTAAAGTAAAGGCAGCTCACAGGACAAGCCACACAGCAGTGGCAGGTTAGCGCAGGAACCCCAGGTGGCGTCAGGAGGGGCACAGGGAGCGACACAGCGCCAATACCTGGGAAGTTCCTCAACAGTCCTGTGGGGATTTAGTTCTCTTCTTGGCGTGATGTTTCTTGCGCCCTTAGTTTATTTGCTTGGTTTCTTGTTCCTTGATTTCTTCTTGGCGCAGCTGTTTCTTGCGCCCTTGTAAATAGCAGTTGGGTTCTTGTTTCCTTGAAGGGGGTTAAGTTGGTGGCTGGTGTTGGATCTCCTCAGCCAATCCCCTCAAGTGGTCCCTGGGGGTTCCCTGCCGCGGGGCTAGGTCAGTGGGGGGGGGAACAGGATACCTCAACACTTGTAAAGCAGCACACTAGGCCCTGTCATTCCAGCATCATAAGACCCTGCCCTGACCCCCACTGCCTATCCTCCTGCGTAGGTACTTCCCCAGGTCTTCCCCTCAGCTTCTCTCCTCAGGAAAGTTCCCTCCCTTTCCTTTTATAGTGCCAGTTGACAGTTGGTAGTGTCAGTTGGTGTCAGTTGGTGTCACCTCACCTGTTCCAGAAGGTTCCAGGAGGTGCTAGGTGGTTCCACCATTCTACCTATGGGCAGGCTGGCAGGCTAAGATGGATACATTGCCTGAGGGTTCCAGCCAGCCCCTGGCTACTAGAATGCGCCCTCTAAACCACGCTGCTGCAGCAGTGGTCTGTGGCGGCCATGTTAGGGGTAGGAAGTACCTGTACTTTAACACTAGTTTTAAACTACACAGGGCATTCTCCACCACCCAAAGCCTATACACTGTTGTTTCAATAGGGGCATTCTAAATTAACAGGGGATAAAAAGCGAAAAATTTTGGGGAAAGGGTCAAGTCTCACAGCAAGGTACTACAGAATAAATGCATTCCCTTTTTTCTTTTCCTGTGCATATTTACTTCTGGTGTCTCCTTCCTACACCTCTCCATTTACCGTGTGTGTTGGCTTTCTGCTCCCTGCCCTACACTGTGGTCATGTTTCCTGCCACCATGTTCTACTTCTGTTTACCACCAACCCTGCTTCCTTTCCCATCTGGTTTCTTCCCAGTTCTTAATTTGAGGTAGTGGTTGCTGGTGAAGGCCACCAGGCACACATTTTTAAACAGCAACAGGGGAGGCTCCTCCATTGGAGCGGAAGAGCGTTGTCCCACTTAAAATCACCCCAATCCCCTGAAAATTAAATGGTAAATTATTACCATTTTTTTTCCATCCCGAACAGAGCGTCACGACGCGGGCAGGGCTGCTGCTGACTGACAGCAGCATGTCACTCAACAGGGAGGAGGGTGGGCAGTTTGTATTGTTTAAAGTGCGCATGTCTGGGGGGGCGGAGCTAGCCAGCGTCGATGGCGGACGCGTGAGCTTTCGGCTCCTCGCCTTAGCCCCGGAAAAATCCTGTTAATTTATCCTTCGAAGTGTCCAATCTTCCGTATCTGGCTCTACTACACTCACTGACACCCCAAGGCAACGATGGGTGACTTTCAGACCCTGGCTGGCGAGTTCCTCCGAGTGGATTGAAGCGAGGTTCTTTTGCGATCTGGCGGCGGCGGACTGGGCCTGACGCCGCGGACTATCCTGGAAAGAAGGCCGAGCGGCGTCACCTGACGTGCGGCCCCGGAACCTGGCAAAGGCGGTGTGACTACCAGCCGGACCATCATCAGGCTTTTCCTTGATCGGAGCGTCCCCCCTTCTTGGCTGCCACCCCACCTCGAGACTATCTGCCTCCACACGTAGTGGGTCTTCGGTGGTGCGGACGCTGGGCACTTGATCTACGTGGTGGAGCCGCCGCAGCATTGGAGTGCCCGCGGGTGCAGGTTAACCCCGGTGTGTCCCGAAGTCCCAACGGCCCTCCACTACACCTGAATGGTCGATCCGGTGCTGAGACTTTTGTACTGACATCGCCCAGGGTCGAGTGTGGGCATCGCTAGAGTGATCGGAGACTGGTGGACCTACATCACGGGCGCCATCTTGGGTGCATCGCGCCCACGAAACAGGCCTTGTGTCTGGCGGCAGCAGGTCGCCGCCAGGTGAGACTCCTACACTTCCCTTGCCGACTGGAGGCAGCAAGGTGCCCATCGTCTCTGTGTTCCCCTGCTGCGAGAGATGAACATGGGGAAGAACGACGCCACGCAGGCAAAGCTCTTCTTCGACCGGCGTCGACCGAAGGGAACGGACGCAACGGCCCCGGAGGCATCCCCGAAGGGGGCCACAGCGACTGGCCCGGCGCCCACAGAGCTCCGGGACATGTTGGCCGCCATGAAAAAGGGCATACAGGACAGTATCGAGTCTGTGGGCTCAAAAATAGACGCACTGTCGTACCGCATGGACCGCATGGCGGAACGAGTAGACAAACATGCGGAGCGCCTTGATATGGCGGAACGTCGTCTCACGGAGGCTGAGGAGGCGCAGACCGAATGGGACAAGGACAGAAAACAATTCGGTAGACTCCTGCAGGTGATCCGTGATAAGACAGAGGATTTGGAGGCGGGCTCACGCAGGTCCAACATCCGCATAACGGGAGTTGCGGAGACAACTCAGACCGGCAAAATGGAACTCTACGTAGAGAAGCTGTTGAAACTTCTGCTCGGGGAGGAGGCCTTTTCCCCCATGTTTATCATGGAATGGGCACACCGCACGTTGGGCCCACAACCGCAGCCAGGCGCGCCTCCTCGTCCCATCATCGTGAAGCTCCTCAATTACCGCGACAGGGACACTGCTTTGCGCTTGGCGAGGGACAAGGGTAAGCTCCAACATGAGGGCATGGACATCTCCCTCTACCCGGATTTTACGGCCAAAGTACAGGAGGAGCGGAGACAGTTTGCGCCATACAAACAGCAACTACATACGCTGGGCCTGGACTACGCGATGCTGTAACCCGCCAAGCTTCGCATCAACACGGGGGGGCATTCCTACTTTTTCACGGATCCTAGAGATCTACAGAAGTCCCTGAAGGAATGGACCCGGGAGCGCAAGGAGGCTTGAAAGAACCAAGAAGACGACGCAGGTTCAGCCTCGAACATGGACGAGCAGGACTAGATGGGTTCTACCGAAATATTTAGCCCTCCCTAACGAGGAGGGGACACTATTCCTCAAAATGGAGGAGCTGCACCACCCCCCTGGGGGCGGTAAGTCTGGATTGCACTGTGACTGTCAGTACTGATTGAAGGTGCGGCGTACGCATTGACTGGACTTGCGCTATAATGGTTGCTGGAGGAGGGGAAGGTTAACGTGGCTGGGGGGTACCTTGGTCAGGGGGTTGGTGGGGTTGGGGGGCACATTGGTGTGATTTACTATGGACACTGGAAGAATAGCGGGGCTGGGATGGAGTGCCGTACTGACTAAATACAGTGCAGTTGGGGGTTCCTGCTTCGGTAAGTTGGGGGGGTTTGTGATTGCTTTGAGTGGTCTGATCTCTGGAACTGTACCTGAATGGCAATGCCGGCTGGCTACAACGGGGGAAAGTGTACTGCAGTGTTTTGTTCTCTACATCCCTGGTGCTATCATGGTTCACATGTCTTTGCTATGTCGAATACTGCAATGAATGTTCCCACACATGCCCCACACACACTGAAACTGATGACCTGGAACGTGCGAGGCCTGAACGATTACCGCAAGTTGAGGAAGGTCCTCAGCTACCTACACAGACACCATGTTGATTTGGCCCTACTGCAGGAAACCCATTTGCCTATTAACAGCAGGATGTTACAATCTCGTGGGTTGGCGGAACATATAGTAGCGGCTGGCTTCACAACACATTCTCGGGGGGTGTTAACCTGGGCCAACCCTTCCTCACAATTGAAATTGATCCCGGTAAAGGCAGATACGGAGGGTCGATATGTCCTGGCTAGGTGTGTGGGTAAGGGACTTGACCTGCTGATAGTTAACGTTTACGGCCCCAATTATGATAACCCTAAATTCTATGCTGCCCTGTCCGCCCATTGTAGGTCTCATGCACAGCCCGGGATGTTATGGGGGGGGGATTTTAATTTTGTCTTTGACCCTGAGAGGGACCGCTCCGCGGGCCCTGCACGGCGACCGGTGGCCTCCGCCGCCTACATGAGAGCCGAGCTGATCAAACTAGACCTGGTAGATGTCTGGAGGGACAAACACCCCACGAAGGGCGGCTTTACACACTATTCGGCCTACCACAACGTCCACACGAGAATAGATTACTGGTTGGCGTCTCCTCAGGTCCTGAGTAGTGTTGGCGCGTGCGAGGTTCTCCCGCGTACCCTCTCGGACCACTCCCCCATTATGTTGCACCTTTCCACTGCTAGGAAGGGTATACCGGCCTTTACCTGGAGGTTCCCCCCTTCGCTCTGCTTGATGATGTTTTTCGGGGTGAACTGGCGGAAGACATTGAAAAATATTTTGCTACTAATTTAGGCTCAGTTGATGACTTTTTCACGGTCTGGGAGGCTTTCAAGGTGTTTATTAGAGGCATGGCTATGTCAAAGCACTCCAGTGTGCTACGAAAAAAAAAAAAGTGCGCATGTCTTTTTGGCCAGCCGTCCTGCAATGGCCAGCCACAAATGCGCACTTTAACACCTTGGCTGCTAGAGGTATTCTCCCCCGGTGCTGCATTCCCACATGTTCATGACGAGCTCAGCTCGTCATCAGCACAGCTCAACCGTGCCTCATGACGAGCTCAGCTCGTCATGAGCATCAAAGGGGTTAAACAGCTAAAGACAGCTAGGTTAGAGCAAGTGCAGGCCTCCAGAGCACTGTGGGTGCTGAGTGAGCCCGCCTTCTCCAATCATGGCGCTGCTTTCATGCTGCATGAGAGCAGCGCCCTGATTGGTCAAGGGAGATACTGCTTCCTGTTCTGGGGTGTGAAAGGACCGGGAGGACGTCAAGTCGCGTTCAGGTAAAACATTTTCTTTTTTCTTTTATTTTGTCCGTTTCTTCCCTTTCTCCAAAGCAGCCCCAGGGCACCATAAGGACTTGCAGGGCCAGTACTCCAGTGTATACAGTGTGGCGCCTTATGAAATACAAGCATTTACAATGCAATAGGTCTCGCATTGTTAAAGTTTGAGCAATTGGCATTGTAAATGACAAGGCCTTTTATTCATTTGCATTGGTGCGTAAACTAGCACTTTGTACTTATAGTCCATGCTAATGAGAAGCAAGGCCGGCAGTCTCTTTCACTGCCAGCCTTGCTCATCGCTAGCAAGGGCTATACGTTCAAAGTGCGTGTTTATGCACCGTTTGCAGGTTTTAAAAACAAATGAATAAAAGGCATTGTCATTTACGATGCCAATAGCTCAAACTTTAATAATGCGAGACCTATTGCATTGTAAATGCTTGTTTTAATTTCCTGCCACCTATACCTTTACCTAATACACCTCTAATAAGAGCAGAGTCTAGGAATAACAGTAAAGTGATCTCAGTTTGTGGAACAAGGCTGCTTGTCCACAAAATATGCGTACTTCCATCAGACGCTATTCCAGATGAAACTATGTCATTTTTGCATCTGGGTCACCACTATTCTTAGCAAAACAGTTTGTTCTAAAACTGAAGCATATAATATTTGATGGTATTTTGTATAATGATTTGGTACAGCACCCAGGGAGGCTAATTTCCACTTTTAAGCGCTGGAAGAAGGAGGGTACAAAAGAAAGGGGGGTGGTGGTGGGTGATTGTCTGATAGAGTACTCTCTCCATGTCCGGCACCAGCTAAAGCAGGCCCTGGAATCTGTTGGTGCCACCACGGACAGTCTTCCACGACCCAGTGAGCAGAGGGTAAGTCTTGCTCAGAAAAGGAGGGTGGAAATGGGGAGCTCGGGTCAGCTGCGCGCGCTTTCCAGACCCTCGCCCTTTCGTCCCAACAATGACTGTCACGCACGTGACACTGTTGACCAACAGGTGATCTTGAAATGCGGCAAAGGGGCAAATCAACTGTGTGCGGCCATTGTCCCCGCCTGCCTGCCTGGCGGGACTGGGATAGGATCAGGTTGGTGCAGTCCACAGTGGGGGCTGCTGTATAAGGTGCAAGCAAGAGACGGATGTGAGCCCACCTCTGACATACACACAGTTGTGGTGTACTGTTCCAGCATTCTCTGTCACTGTATGCGTTATCAAGATTTTCCCCTTACATGTGACAATCTGCCGAGTCATGGTGTGTGTTGTCAGTGTTTAATGCTAGAGTGGCCGGTAGCTGGGTGGAGTGTGTCAGAGTGCAGTGTGAGGGCTGCAGTATGAGGGTACACATTGTGTACAGACTTCCTCATCCCAATGGATAATGCCAGGGTGCAGTGCATATGTCTAAGGAGGTACCAAAGGCAGACCCCTACATGGGCCTTCGGTGAAAGAGTCCTGGCACAGTTCTGTATATGGATATTTTGATGAGTGTGAGTCTGCTTATAGCATCTCGCCACATTGATGGTTTTTCCACATTTTCCTAAATTCTACCCACGGAGTGTTAGAAGTACATATGTGGCAGTGAAGAGCTGAAGCTAACAATTTAATTTGCTGCAGACATAGAGCCAAGAAAAGCGAAAACACTTCCAACAGTTGAGTAATGTGAACGAAAAGAAAAACTAGGCTGAGTAGTAATTCTTGTGTGAAGTCACGAGTCCTATAAAACTATTTTTAAAAAAACAAGAGTAAGCACAAATGCATGCATCGGCAGCCCAGCACCCATGCACATTAATTAAATTTAAAAAAAACATTAAACCAGGCGCCATGCTGCAAGCACATTAATTGACAAACTCACCGCCGCAGCCCGGCTTGGACAGGAAGCCAGGCAACCTGTGTTGGGACAGGGGCGGGGCCGCAAACAGACAAGAAGCAGACGGAAGCCTACCCCGCGCTCATGAGCCCGTGAAGCCAGCCGGACGTGAGCGTGTGAGCTAGCTGGGCTCCCGTGCTCCCGAGAGGGACAACCAGCGTGGTACGCTGATGCGGCGGAGTGACGGAGCCTGTAGCGGAAAGAGCCAGATGAGTGGGGGGAGGGGGTGTGTGCGCGCGTGTGTGTGCGCATGTGTCTGTGTGCACGTGTGTGTGTGCGTGCATGTGTCTGTGTGTGCGCGCATGTGTCTGTGTGTGCGCGCGCATGTGTCTGTGTGTGTGCACGCGTGTGTTTCCGGCATGCTGTCCGCGTGTGACCTGCTCTGATTCTGGATGCGCATGCCCATCTCCTGTCTCCTGGGAAGCAGGCGAGACAGCGCTTACGCGCTGTAATCGCCAGGTGCGAGACCTAAAAATGGTCTACTCCAGTGGTGTTAGTTTGTGGTGGGCTTTGCGTTCACTTGAAATTTTGTGCTATGCCTATTGAAGCTTTTGTGGCAGGCTTTTTTAATGCACCTCTCCCTTGTTAGCTGATGGGACTTTTGGTGAGACATGCACATTAGTCTCTCTCTCTCCAGTGTTTCTGTGTGTGCCTGACCCAAAGTAAATACATAAATAACAGAGAAAAGCGAAAATATGCACACAAAAAAGCCAACAATGCACTGAAAGTGTTTTAATTATACAAAGGCTGAGGTACAGGATTCACCCAGCTTCATCAACAACAAACAAACAATCACAGTGGTAACCCAAAAATCAGAAAGTTAAAGTAAGCTGCAATTAAGCTGATCAAAAGCAATGTCTTTCTCACAAAAGCAAATGTGCTCTCAGTGAACACAATCCAGTTAGCTGCACAGTCTTTTTTTTGTTTACCACAGATGGATTATAAAACATTGCAGAAGCAGCAATCAGGATGAGCTGATAAAAATGTAGACACAAAACCGATATTTATTAGTGTTCCTGATTTTTATTTCTTTATTTCTCGCGTGCATCAAGGCAGAGGCATAAACCCTAAAAAAAAATCCCGTGTACTAGCTAATGTTTGCATTTTAAAGTTTGATTTAGCGCCTCCACAAACTTCAGAGTAAAACTATGGGGCAGATTTACAATAACTGGCGCATCCCCAGGGATGCACCATTTATTGTGCGCCGCAGCTCCGCCACCCATGGTGCGCCGCATTTACAATGCGGATCATCATGGGGCAAAAACGGCACAGATGCGTGATGCATCTGTGCCGTAAAGGTGATGCATTGCTGGAGTTGCGTCGCAAGCGCGACGCAGCTCCAGCAAGGCTCGGGGGGGCCCTATCTGTCCAATGCTGCGTCAAGCCTTACGCCTGCTTCAAGCAGGCGCAGGGTTTTGACGCAACATTGACCTAAAAGTGACTGAGTGAAATCTTGTAGATTTCACTCAGCCACTTTTGCGAGGCGCACCTGCCCTGGAACGCCCACCCTTGGCTTTATTATGGTTGCTAGTTGCATCAGATAAATAAGCAGCAACTATGGCTTGTTAATTATATATAATATTGAGAAAACTTCCACTTAAAGCCCTGGTGACACCAGGACAATGTTGCTGCTCCTGAGTTTCAAAAAGAGAAGGGAAATCCAGAGAGAAAATGACTCTCTTTAAAGGATTTCTCTTCCTCTACAACGCTCACCACCCACACAAGGATGTGCCTGCTGTCACAGCTGTTCCGCGCTACCGACGGGGCGCCTTGCGTGTGGGTAGGTTTTCGAACCCAGGCTGCTCGCGCTACAGGTACCTTACCTTCTCGAGCAGCCCCACGGGAACAGACTGCGGGTCCCACTAGTGATACTCCTAGGGTCTCCCCGCTAGAGCAGGACCACTTGGTCTGCCCCCTGATTGACCCAGTGAGGTTGTATCTCTCTCCTTTTATTTTTGTTGTGTTTTTTCACTGTGTAGTACCAAGCACCCGAGATCCTGAAGAATTGCCAGTTGGGCAAGAAACATGTCGACCTATTTAGAGGGTTGAGTTAGTCCACTGTGCCCCTCACAGTCCCTATCTCCCCTCCCACCCCTTTTAACTAAGGGAGTCAGCCACGTGAATAAAGACCCTTTTGGACTGACCCACCTTCTTTTAATATCACCATTCCCTCACGACTACACTTTCACCAGACCCCTCTCACGCACTCAACCATTGGCTGGAACAAAAGAACTCCAACAAAGAGCGCCTATGGCGCCCGTCGGAGCAGCGCCAGTCTGACGAGGAGCAGGAGACCAATGATGAAGCATGACACCTAGTTAACTGAGTGTGTGAGGTCTTCTAGTTCCAATAAGGGAACATCCTGTTCCCTGCTTTTTCTCTACTCCCAAACACACATATACCTCTTGTTTTTCCCCGCGGGAACTTTGTACTCTTTTGCGATTTTGCTGTCACTGCAGTCTGGAAAAAAACAGACCGCCTGTGCGAGGGCACAAAACAGAGCCAGGTAGAGACCCGTTTCGAGGCCCCCTGAAAAAAAGTGCTGTTGCTCAGACCCGGTGAGACCCGTCCCCCTGATCCTGGGGTTTGGTTATCGAACCAATGGGACCAACACACAAAAAAATAATTATTTGAAAGCGACAGATGACGGGATATGTAAAATGAAATAAATAAATTAATAGAACCACTAACCTTTTGATGGCTGTTAGCGAAGCCCTCTGGTCTAATGTGCAATTGTGTGTTGTTCGTATGTGAATTATTTTTCAAATGACAATCAACTTGATTATCAAAAAAAACAACAACAAAAAAACTAACCTTGCACTCGGCGAGCGCAAGGTAAGTCTATTTTTTTTCATTTTACCTATCCCATTGTTTGTTGACTTCCCCACTCACTACGCCCGCCCCCACCCCACCCCACGCGGAGGCACTGGTTGAGTGGTGTTTTGAAGGCGGTGCGGTCTTCAGTCTTCTAGCTGGTGCACCACTTCCTCTCGAGTTGGCAGCAATTGCACTTGGTAGATTTGAGCTCCTTGGTGTACGAGTTGGTTCATTTGGTGGGTCCTTTGAATTTTGCTTGCTTGGTGGGGGTGATTCTGTTGGCACATTCTGTGATCCACTGGGAGAGGTTTTTTGCTGCCAGCTCTGGGTTGGCTGTTGAGTCTGGAGGATGGGAGCTGAGAGCGTTGTTCCACTGGTCTTTGGTTATCTCCTTCCAGTTTCTGCGTTTGGAGCTTGGGGTGCAGTGTCGGAGCTGGTGGAGTCTGGGATGGTAAAATGGATGCTGAAGTGGTCGGTCCAGGTGAGTTGTGTGATGACAAGTGTGTACTTGACTCTGTTGCTGGGGGTAAAGATGAGGTCAAGCGTGTGTCATGTGATGTGGGTGGGGTCGATGACTAGCTGCTCACGGCCAGCATTGCGCATGCTTTCCAGGAGATCAGTTGTGTTGGTGTTGCTTGGGTCGTGTTGGTGCAAGTTGAGTTCTCCTAGGAAGATGTAGTGCTCAGAGTCAATAGCGACCGAGGCGATGAGGTCTGGGACTGCATTTATAGAAGCTGGGGCGTGGTCCTGATGGTCTGTAGACGAGGGTGCCTCTGCTGGTGCTTTTCCCATCGTTCATATTTTGCGATTCCCAGTGGGTCGAAAATAGACCTACCTCATGTATATTAATGAGGTAGGTCTTGGTTTGCGACCTATTGGAAATTGCAAAAATCACAGGGGTCAGCAGACCACCATGTCTATGATTGCGTTTCAATTTTTAAAAACAATGCAGCCGGTTGTCCTTAAAGGAAAACGAGATACGTTTCACAAAGAAAAATGAAATGTTTTTGTTTCATTTTTTAAGATGTCCGTGTGACCACAGTCTCCTCTCAAAAATGTTTTACAAACATTCACAAAAGGGAAGGGGTCCCTAGGGGAACCCATCCTATTTGCTAATGGGTTACCACCATCTTGAAGTTGATGGTAAATTGCAAATGTTTTGCGACCACATTTTGGTCACAAAACAGTCATACTTGCCATTGAGGTTCGTTATTAGGAAGAGGTGCCCTAAACATGCCCTTTCCTAATACCGAACTTCAACCCAAATTGTGATTCAGTAACAGGTTACCGAATCACAATTAGGCATTTGTAAATTTAAAAATTACTTTTTGCGCTTGCAAACGGCACGAATGTGCAAATCGGGCCATTTGCGAACGTAAAAGCTTTGTACATCTGGCCCTTTGTTTCAGTCCTGACTCTATCTCCTATCTGTCCTTGTCGTCTTTAAAAGCTTGTATCCCACGTAGTTACAAGCCCCGTGTGCTGCGTCAGAATCCTACGCCTCCCCAGGGGAGGCATAAAGAGGCGCAACTAAGAGAAATACTTTAATTTCTCCTCGTTTTTTCATCTTTCTATGCGTGCTGCAAAATGCATTTAATGATTATTTTTGTGCAGGAAGGTTTCTCTTTCTGCACAAAAACAATCAACCCAGCAACGCAGGCACCCTGGCACCATGGTGCCCCAAGGGTCTTATTTAAAAGAAAATGGCGCAGAATGCAGCAAGCATAGAAAGAGGAAATAACAAAGAGAAATACAAGTATAAAAGTATTGCTTCTCGTTGAGCCTCGTAACGCCTCCCCTAGGAGGCGTAGGATTCTGATGCATTCCAAGGTTTACGAAAGGTTATATATCTGGGAATGTGGCAGAATGCATGGGAAAACCCACAGCAACACCCATGGCACGCCCTTTCACGCAGCGATGCGTGTAAAGGGGCCATATTTACAAGGCCATGAAAAGCCATGCAGGGTGGCTTTACGTGGTCTTGTAAATATGGTGCAGCACACTGCGTAGCCGGTGCATCAAAAAAAGTGACGCACTAGCAGTGCAAGGAACTTGTAAATATGCCCACAGGCTTAGATTCAAGAGAGCTAAAATGGGTGGCAAAGTGTTTTCAGTACTTACTGTGAGACACTCACTTCAATGCTCTTCCAATGGAAATTTACTTTATCACATATCACACCAACTTCTAAAAAAACTGAAGACTTGAGGGCATACTTACTAATATGTCACAAAATGCAGTGCAGGACAGCCCCATATTTACTAAGATATGGTGCTGCTCTTGTGGTGCATTTTCTTGCTGCCTAGCACCATGCACACACATTTGCACTACAATGCAAAGAAAGGTTAAAGTGCATGTACTGATCTCAGGAAAGCAAGCCATAGTTAACGCAATGATAATAGGCGCCTCCCTTGAGAAGTGCTCTCCTTTAGAAGTAGCCGCCTGCTGGCTCAGGCTTCCAAACTGCTCTAATCCCATTAATTGCTGTTGCAGCTCTTTGTCCTAGTTAGTCAATGCAATTGCCTTTTAAATGAGCTGTTTGTAATCATTGGCGGTGGCACTGACAGTGTCAACAAGATTATATAAAGTTCTGTGATTAAGATGGTTGTTGGCATTCTCCCAGTGAATGAAGGGCCTTAGGTAAGAGTGCACAATCACAATGAAAACTCTGATAGAGATATGACAAAGGGGGAGAAACAAAACAATAACAATGGGGCATATTATCAAGGGGGTTTATCTCCGCTTTTTGGCTTTAAAAGCCAAGAAAGCGGAGATAAAATTATCTCCCTATTACCTAGCTGTCGCTAACACCAGTTAGCGACAGCTAGTAGGAGATAGCGACCATCTTGGGCCCCGCTTTGCATGTCAGTGATATTTATCACTAATGACATGCAAAGTGGGCATGCCAAGATGCTAGCGACTGGAAACAGTCGCTAACATCGCTATCTCCTATTACCAACTTTTGGAGATATTCGCGCTAAGCGCGAATATCTCCAACAGCTAACACTTGCCCCTGAGCAGTTCTTAGCCATGTTATCCAATGGGAGGTGGATAACATGGCTAAGAGCATTAGCTCGGTAATGCATGAATATCGCTGACTTTTCAGCGATATTCATGCATTTCGGCCGATTTTTATCGCTTAGGAGATAAACCTTGATAATAGCAAGGCTCCTAAGCGATAAAAATCGCCGCAGCTCGGCGATAAAAATATCGCCGCTAAACCAACATAGCGGTAATTATCGCTAGTTGTTGGTAATATGCCCCAATATTCGGTGGCAGAGTTGTGGAATGTCTTACACCGGCCACTTGAGCTCTCCAAGGGGAGAATATGCATGTTTCGTTTGCCAAACAAGGTATGGAGAGTTGTAGCCATTGCTAAAATTGAATGGCAATATTTTGTGTAGTTCTGCCATCTGAGATGTGGAAGAACTATAATTTCCTTATTAATCATTTTAATGAACTGCTAACGGGGTGAGCTCATGCATCCGAGCTCTAGAGTGGTAGACGGGACATTGGGAAAATCAAGAGATGGGTAGCTCGTCGGCTTAGACGAGCGCTTCTGGGTCATGCCACTGGTATGTAGCGCTACATAAATGCTACAGTAGAGTCCAATTATACAAGTACTGCAGGTATTCCAAAGCTTTGCAGGATTATCTTTCTGTTGCTTTTGGCTATTGTATCAAATGGTATTGTAGTATTTATGCAGCAGAACTTCAGTATTAATTTGGCCAGTTGCCATGCATATAGTAACTCTGCCTCCTGGCAGGCTATAGTGTTGATTGTAACCCTGGGCGAAGTACTACGCTACGCTCGTGTAGTTTGTGAAGTGTGCGCTACTTCGCACTGCGCAAATTACACATCGTGCAGTGCAAACATGCGTAGCGCAGCAGTCATTTTTTGCTTGCTCACGGTCCTCTTCCCCCAAGCTATGGCCTGGACATACCCTTGCATGACTGTCTTGTATGCTTCCCAAAATACACATGCCTATTCCACAGTGCCGACATTATTTATTTATTTATTTGATTTATATAGCGCACTATAACCCAGAGGTCTCTAAGCGCTTTGTCTGGGTCCGCTAGGCGATACATAGGGATACATCTGGTTGCAGATTATAAACCACCCCACGCTTGCTGGAAGAGCACAGTTTTTAATTTCTTTCGGAAGGACATTAGCTTAGTTTCTTTCCGCAGTTGCAGTGGCAGTTTGTTCCACATAGCTGGAAGTGTGTGTGAGAAAGCACGTCCACCCACCGTAGCCAGTCTACAGCGTGGCTGAACAAGGTGGGTAGCTTCTGCAGATCTAAGCACCCTCCCCGGTTTGTAGAGAGTCAAACGTGATTTCATGTAGGTAGGTGCCTTACCATAAAGGGCTTTATGGACAATACATAGCCCCTTAAACATTAGCCTCTGCTTGACTGGTAGCCAGTGTAGTTCACGCAAGAGGGGCGATGCATGAGTGTTCCTCGGCTTTTTAAAAATAAGTCTGGTGGCGTCATTCATGACAATCTGCATTCTATTTAAAAGTCTTTGTGGTAGTCCTATGTACAACGAGTTGCCATAGTCCAGCCTGGCTAGAATCATAGCAGAGACCGCACTCCTCAGAGTGGAGAAGGAAAGCAACGAGGAAACTTTCCTGAGTTGTCGGAGGAGGCCGACACAGGTGCCCACCACAGCTGTAACTTGCTTTTTCATGGACAGTTTACTGTCCACATGGATGCCCAGGCTCTTCTTAACCACTGCCGCCGGTTCCGGGGGCATACCCAGGTCCCTAGGCCAAAATTGATCGCTCCAAGGGTTGCCAGTGATGGTAATTGGCAACACCTCGGTTTTGTCCGGATTGATTTTTAGGGAGTTCCCGGACATCCAGTTAGCTGTACTTCTCAGAATGTTTTGCAATCTAGCAAAGGCATCCTGGCTATCATCCAATTGGATGATAATTTGGGTGTCATCCACGTAGTTAGATACCTGGCAGTCCATTTGATTAAGCATTAGAATCAGAGGCTGTAGATGTATATTGAACAAAAGGGGTGACAGAGCAGACCCTATTAATCCGGTAATACTGTTACGTCCATTCCCTCATTTTGTCTCTGACCTGTCTGTCTCTAAAAAGCCACGAGTCCAGTCAGGACGGTAATATATTGTCTCTAGTAGGCCCCTGCAGGAGTACCTCCAATGGTGAGTGGTCCGATATCACCCACGCCTTATGGGACGCCCCCCTAAACCTATGTGCATCAGTATAATATGTCATCAGGTATTCCAGGTGGGAGCAAACCCTCATGTGGTGCCGAATAAAACGTATACTGTCTAGCCCCTGGGTTGTGTTCTCTCCATTGATCCACAAGTCCGAGAGCCTCCGTGAAGGCTCGCAGAGGTTCTGTCCCCTGTTTCTTATCTGAGTTCGACATCTGATCCCTTTCGGGGTACATTGTGGCATTCAAGTCCCCCCACCATGATCAATTTACCCGTCGGAAGGTCTAGAAACAGTGCCCCCAGCAGAGGCAGATTGGATGCCTTTAGCTTTAGCTGTACATACACAGAGCATACATTTAGGCCTTTTCCCTCCCATCTCCCCATTATGGCCACATATCTGCCCATCTGGTCATGCCAAATCTGCCCAGGCACAAAGGGGAGTACAGTCTGAACTAGTATATCTACTCTTCTGGACCCCCATGTGAACCCTGCGTGCGCATGGAGTGTATAGCCATATCTGGTATACAGTCAAAATATCGAGTCAAAAATATAGAATTGCAGTAATATCGAAGTCAAAATATAGAATGAACAAAATATCGAATGGACAGAATATTGCCAACAAAAATATCGAATTTGAGGTAAGTAAGTTAATATCGATTTACATAAATATAGGAAGTCAAAATATCGAAGTATATAATATAGGTATTAAATATATTGATTTTTTAATAATATCGAATTTTTAAAAGTATTTTTTATGTTAGTATATGTGTGAAAAGTGTATATTTATTTTATAATTTATTTAAAGTAATGAATTTTATGGTATTTCATTTTTGCGTAATTTCATTCTGTAGCGGGTTGTGGGTTTATAGGGGAATAGGGTGGGAAGTAATTTAATTATAATTAATTAAATATTTTAATTTATTTATTGGTATTTATTTTGAATTAATTGTTAATTAATTTTTAATTGGTAATTAATTAAATTATAATTGGTAATTTATTTTACATAATTTATTAATTGATAGTTATGTTAAATTTAATAATTTATTTTCTGTAGCGGGTTGCGGGTTTATAGAGGAACAGGGTGGGAAGTAATTTAATTATAATTAATTAAATGTTTACATTTATTTATTGGTATTTATCTTGAATGAATTGTTAATTAATTTTTAATTGGTAATTAATTCAATTATAATTGGTAATTATTTTTTATTATTTGGTTTCATTGATAATTATGTTAATTTTATTAATTTATTTTCTGTAGCGGGTTGTGGGTTTATAGGGGAATAGGGTGGGAAGTAATTTAATTTAAAAAAAGTATTTATTTATTGGTATTTATTTTGAATGAATTGTTAATTAGTTTTTCAATTGCTAATTAATAATTGGTAATTGGTAATTAATTTGTATTAATAGGTAATGATTTTTAATAATTAATTTGTATTTGTATTTTAATTGATTAATTATTATATTATATTAAATTGGTAATTACGTTTAATTAATTTGCCAATGGTATTAATATTTAATTTATTTTTAGTAATATATGAAGTATTTACTTTCCCTATTGTTGCACTCATTGGAGTGGGAATAGTACGTTTTTACCCCTACGCTATCCAACGCTTTCCCTACTGTTGCACTCTCTGGAGTGGGGATAGTAATTTTTACCCCTACGCTATCCAACGCTTTCCCTACTGTTGCACTGTCTGGAGTGGGAATAGTAATTTTTACCCCTACGCTATCCAACCCTTCCCCTACTGTTGCACTTACTGGAGTGGGAATAGTAATTTTTACCCCCAAGCTATCCAACGCTTTCCCTACTGTTGCACTCTCTGGAGTGGGAATAGTAATTTTTACCCCTATGCTATCCAACGCTTTCTTGCTTGTTGCACTCTCTGGAGTGGGAATAGTAATTTTTACCCCTACGCTATCCAACGCTTTCCTTACTGTTGCACTCACTGAAGTGGGAATAGTAATTTTTACCCCAACGCTATCCAACGCTTTCCCTACTGTTGCACTCACTGGAGTGGGAATAGTATTTTTTACCCCTACGCTATCCAACGCTTTCCCTACTGTTGCACTCACTGGAGTGAGAATAGTAATTTTTACCCCTACGATATCCAACGTTTTCCCTACTGTTGTACTCACTGGAGTGGGAATAGTAATTTTTACTCTCCCGCTATCCTACGGTAAAAATATTGTATCTTTTTTTATTAATCTTATGTTAATATATATATATATATACTAGCAGCCCGTCCCGACGTTGTCCGGGTATGAATTGCTGCCGGCCAGTAGTATATTGTTTTGTAGGATTTCGTTTTGATAGCATTTCTTATCTGTGACAGGCCTGTGAAACGCTCCGATTCACAGTGCACTGCTGATGCACGTAAGAGTGCGCGTTCAGTAGTGTGTGAACTCGAGTTTCCCTACTTTATTTTTCCTTGCAATATTATATAGCACGAACTCGACAACATGGCATGAGCACAATTTACATTACAGAAGAACACATTCATTTGTAGTAGGCACGGGGAGACAAAGCGATTTGCCTGGAATCACAGGATGTTGAGCTGATGCCGAGATTCGAACATAGCTCCCCATCTCTAAAGTTCGCAATTCCAGAACTTGTGGAGGGAGGTGTGTCTAAAAGTGTATGTCGGTGCTGGCCATCAATGAGAGAGACCTGTGCATTTTTCAAATCAGTGGTGAAAAAATATGAGTATGTTGCTGGAGATGTGGGCCGCCGTGCCTCCAATGTACTTACCGCCGTTACCGGGGGAGGTTAAACACCCATTATTCCGCAACTTTCTTTCCGCATACCATCACTCCGCATACTTTCATTACGAAAGTACCATGACTCCGCAATGCCATTATAACGCATGACATTACATTTTATTTGCTTTTACCACGCATACATTTACAACGAAATTCGTTGTAAATGCATGAATGGTAAAAGCATGTTTTTTTTAAATGTTTGGATAAGGTAAGTATGGGTATAGGGGTATATGTTTTGGGGTACTGAGGTATATGTTTTGGGGTGTTTGGGTATTTTAAGGGTTCAGATATTGTTTTGGGTTATGGGGTACAGGGGTAGTTTTATTGTTTTGGGATAGGTATGGGTTTTGGGGTACAGGAGTATTTTTAGGGTTCAGGGCTAGGTTTGGGTTTTAGAGTATAGGGGTATTTTAGGGTTCAGGGGAAGGTTTGGGTTTTGGGGTACAGGGGTATTTTAAGGGTACAGGGCTAGGTTTGGGTTTTGGGGTACAGGGGTATTTTTAGGGTTCAGGGCTAGGTTTGGGTTTTGGGGTACAGGGGTATTTTAGGGTTCAGGGATAGGTTTGGGTTTTGGGGTACTGGGTTATTGTCATGGCTCAGGGCTAGGTTTGAGTTTTGGGTACAAGGGTATTTTTAGGGTTCAGGGGTAGGTTTGGGTTTTGGAGTATAGGGGTATTTTAAGGGTTCAGGACTAGGTTTGGGTTTTGGGGTACAGGGGTATTTTAGGGTGCAGGGGTAGGTTTGGGTTTTGGGGTACAGGGGTATTTTTAGGGTCCAGGGCTAGGTTTGGGTTTTGGGGTACAGGGGTATTTTTAGGGTCCAGGGCTAGGTTTGGGTTTTGGGGTACAGGGGTATTTTTAGGGTTCAGGGGTAGGTTTGGGTTTTGAGGTACAGGGGTATTTATAGGGTTCAGGGCTAGGTTTGGGTTTTGGGGTACAGGGGTATTGTTAGGGTTTAGGGATAGGTTTGGGTTTTGGGGTACAGGGTATATTTATAGGGTTAAGATGGGTTAGTGTTTAAGGGTGTTGGGGTATTTTAAGGAGGAAGGGTGGGTTATGATTATGGGGTGCAGGGGTATTTAAAGAGAGCAGGGTGGACACCCGGAGCTGGAATGTACAGAAACTGGGAAGAAAAAACAATGAAATATTGGGCACAACGCTCGCTTTTTTTTCCGTAATCCTGCGCCCCGCACACACCCAAGCCCCCAGCACACGCCCACAGCACACGATATGAGACATGGCATGAAGGGCGGAACGTACCACACGCCCCCAGCGTTTGTCACGCCCACAGCACAATGCAGACACGCCCACAAGGGACTACTTTGCTGGCACGGTTCTTTTACCTTTTAAATGTATATGGTGGGCGTCTGCATAGCCTATGTCCTTCTGCTGCAACTGCCATTTCCAACGTTGTATTGGGTGTTGTGATTGGTGCTGTAGTTCCTGAGATTACCCGCCTCAAAGGTTTGGGCTCTCTCTTTATTATATTAGTATAGATATATATCTATACTACTATTATAAAGAGAGAACTGTGTCCTTTGAGCCAGGTAAACTCAAAAAGTACACCGCCAATCGCAACACCCAATACAGCGTTGGAAAGGGGAGGTCCGGGAGATGGACATAGGCTATATAAAAATTAAAATAAAACGTAATTAAAAAAATTTACCATAAAAATAAAGTAGTCCCTTGAAAGTAGCGCCGGCCGCGAGGTGCGTCATGACATCAGGAGGGAGGGGAGGAGCGGCGTACGCTGACCTCCGAGCATTGTTTGCAAAGAGCGGAGACTGGAGGACTGGTGAGACGTGATTGGAGCAACCGACGCTGACGTCCGAGCATTGATTGCAAAGAGCGGAGACTGGAGGACTGGTGAGACGTGATTGGAGCAACCGAGAGGCAAAGAAAGGGGGACCCGATAAACGAGAGACTGTGGCGAGTAGCAGAGAGGGTCAGGAAGGGGGTCACTCACTTGTGTGATAGTCACAAGGCAACAGCGCTAGGAAGGGGGTGGAGTGACGTGATGCTGAGGCGGCCAGGGAGCAGGTATTGAGGTACAAAGACCGAGCGCACGGGAAGGGGTGCTGTGACAAGGTGTAGTAGATGCCGCGTGGGAAGGGAACAGGTGACAAGGTGTAGTAGATGCCGCGTGGGAAGGGGTTCTGTGACAAGGTGTAGTAGATGCCGCGTGGGAAGGGAACAGGTATGATGTATACAGCCAGCTGGAGCGCAAGGGATATGGCAGAAGGCTTGAGAGGGCTGGTATGCGTAGAGAGAACCAAATAGCGGCTTTTGCAGTACGATCATCCTTCAGCACAGTCAGAAAGTCAGTGAGCAAACTAACAAGAGTAGATATGATGCAGATGTGTCTACAGAAGTCGAAAGAATGCTGCCCTAGCATCTAAACAGGTGACCAGGAGGTGGAAAAGTGGGCTCTTATGCAAACCCAAAACATGGTCTAAAAGAAAAGGTTTAAATACACCTGGAGCCTAACCGATCCCTTTTTCTACGTGCAGGCGGGGCTCTGAAGCCTAATTGCTCCCGGACAACGTCGGGACGGGTAGCTAGTATATATATATTTTGAGAAATAAAATTGTAATTTTTTTTATAACTTAAATTAATTATGTAATGATTTTAAGGTTATTTAAGAATTTTTAAGTATATTTTAGTTAATTATTTTTAATATTTAATTAATTTTAAATAATTTTTAACACTTAAAAATAAATGATATTTTGACTAACTATATTTTTTAAACGATATTTTTGATTCGATATTTTTGTACTTACCTGTTTGTAGATAGGAATTCGATATTTTTTTATTCAATATTTTATCCTTGATAGTTGTGTAATTCTATATTTTTGTTATCGATATTATGTTAGTGATCCGCCATATCTATTTAGTGCTTTGCAGGGGTTACCCTTGAGGTGTGTCTCCTGTAGTAAAACTATGTCTGGGGCATGTCTGGGGAGATAAAAGCACCAATGTACATTATATTTTGTGGCCTAGTCCATTAATGGTCCAAGTCATGATTCTTATTTCGGTGCCTGCATGTGTGCACTTCAGTGGCAGGTCAGGGGCGCTTATCCCACTAACTGAGTTGACGTGTTATATGCTCGCTCAGTGCCCATTTGTCTCCACAATGCTGGGTACATCCACCCCTCCAACCCCCGTCACCCCCCAGTGGTGCTTTCTAGTGACCTATCCTTGCCAAGCTAAACATTGTGCATAACCATAGAACCAAGCCATCTTCAAGGTGGCAACTTCACCCCCAGAAACATAACTTCCTCCACCCTGCTACCCTGACTATGGGCACAGAACCTCCCACCACCCCAATTTGCAGAGTGCCTGTCGCCCCATATCAACAACACTGTGTGCGGGTGGGCTTAGGCTGTGTAAAGGCCCACCAGTCGCTCCCCCTCAGCCCGCTGATGCAAATAACAGGCGCAGTCTCAACATGTAAACTAATGCAAATCCATAAGCAATAAAGTTAGATCTTAGATGTATAGGAGCCCCAGTCCGCAAACCCACCAGATCCTCCGTCTCCTGCATTGCAGCTTCTGTATCGTTGACTGGACGGTCCAGCGGCTACTTATTCATCCAATGGCATCTCAGCCTAACTGTTATTCACTCCTGGCTGTGGAATGCTCTGTAGCATACAGGAGTCCTTCTGCATGTACTGAGGCAGAACCCACCTTGTCTCTGTCCGATATTTCAGTGTTCCTATTCTTTTGTCGAGTTTTCCCGGCCGTCCTCCATCCATTGAGCCAGTCCCATGCCTCCTTAGGAGTGGAAAAACGCCAGACTTTGCCATCCGTTGATATACTGAGTGTTGCGGGAATGAGCATGGAATATGTTATATCCTTTATTCATAGGGCCTTCTTTACCTTCAGGAAGCTCAGAGGTTTCTGTTGTACCTTCATGGTAAACTTGGGGCAGAAGGTGATAAGGGCGTTCTCATATTTGAGTGGCGGTGCACTCCGGACCACCTTCAGAATTGCATCCCGGTCACAATAGTTATATATTATTACAATTATGGGGTGCGGTGGGGCTCCTGGCCTCGGTTGACTGCCTGGGACACGATGAGCTCGCTCCACTAAGAAATACTTAGATAGTACCCTAGGTTGGAGCATCATTGTTACAAGGTCCTCTACAAAGAGGTCCACCACCGGCCCCTTTGTTTTTCTGGCACCCCATTTATGTGTACAATATTGTAGTGGGAGCGCCCCTCCTGGTCTTCGCACTTGGCCTCCAATGTCCTATCTGCAATTGTTAGCTCACTGACCTGTTTCTACATTGTTTTCATGTCCTCCACCAGGTCAGTCATGATCCCTTCCATCTGCTTCACACGGGCTCCCATGTTCCGCTGGTCTGCCCTCTACAGGGAGACTTTCTTGGTCACTGGATCAATTCTCCCAGCGAGGTCTGTCCTAACCCCCTGGATAGCCGCCATGATGACTTGCAACGTGGGTTCAGTGACCACATAGGAGGCTGTGTCCCCAGGAGACACTCCACAGTGTCTGCGCCGGTCGATGTCTCCTTCGACCAGTTGTCAAGCTAAGTTTACTGGGATCCATGGGGGCCCATTCCCACTAGCATCTTAAAGGTCCCACTGTCTAGGGGTGGCCCCATGGTATGGCCGGCACCAATCACTGGGAGTGGTACTCCCCGTCGTTCCCCTAGATCAGTCAAGATTCGCCCGGGGCCACCAGCAGCTGCCCCCAATTCCACCCTACTGCTGAGGGGGGTTAGGTTGACTCCGCCCTCAGCACTAGGGGTGGGCGTTGTTCGCGAAGTAGCGCTACGCAAAGGTACGCGAAGTGCACTTCACACTACGCGAACTTCACGTAGCACTATGCGAGCTGCGTAGTAGCATGTTCACACTGTGCAAGATGCGTTTTCAATGATTGCACAGTGTAGACAAGCATCCGGCACTGTGAAATCATTGAAAACGGCATCTTGCACCGTGCGAGCTGTAGTTTTCTGCTGCTCGAGTAGATTATTACTCGAGCTGCAGGCTTCTCAACGCGAACTGGTAGTTTCTCATTGAGAGCGGTCGCGAGCATGCGCAACCACTCACAAAGAGAAACCTTACCTCCCCGCGTTGAGAATCTCGCCAGGATGTCATTTTGCTTGCTCGCGGTCGCGAACATGACGTTCAGGACCGCGAACAAGCAAAAAATGAGCGCTGCACTACGCTACGCTGCATTATCGTGTTCGCACTGTGCTACGTGCAGCTCGCGTAGTGCGAAGTTGCGCAAACTTCGCAAACTCCGCGAGCGTAGCGTAGTGCTTCGCCCAATCAATCAATCAAACAATCAAAAAATGTATAAAGCGCGCTACTCACCCGGAGGGTCTCAAGGCGCTTGGGGGAGTGGGGTCTGCTACTGCTCGAACAGCCAGGTCTTGAGTTGCTTCCTGAAGGAGAGGTGGTCTTGGGTCTGACGGAGGTGGATGGGGAGGGAGTTCCATGTCTTGGCTGCCAGGTAGGAGAAGGATCTTCCTCCCATGGTGGCTCTTCGGATGCGTGGAATGGCGGCGAGGGCGTGGTTGGTCGAACGAAGCTGGCGGGTGGGAGTGTAGAAGGTAAGGCGATTGTTGAGGTACCTGGGGCCCAGGTCGTGGAGGGCCTTGTGTGCGTGAGTGAGGAGACGGAACTTGATTCTCTTGTTGACGGGAAGCCAGTGCAGGTCTCTCAGGTGTCCGGAGATGTGGCTGTGGCGGGGGATGTCCAGGATGAGTCGTGCGGAGGCGTTCTGGATGCGTTGGAGTCTCTTCTGTAGTTTGGCTGTGGTTCCGGTGTAGAGGGTGTTTCCGTAGTCCAGTCGACTGGTGACGAGTGCCTGTGTGACCGTCTTCCTGGTTTCGGTGGGAATCCATCGGAAGATCTTCCGGAGCATGCGTAGGATGTTGAAGCACGAGGACGAGACGGCGTTGGCTTGTCTGGTCATCGAGAGGGAGGAGTCCAGGATGAAGCCCAGGTTGCGTGTGTGGTCCGTTGGTTTGGGTGCGCTGCCCAGGGCAGGGGCCACCAGGAGTCGTCCAAGGCGGAGGAGGATGGTCCCAGGATGAGGACTTCCGTCTTGTCTGAGTTGAGTTTCAAGCGGCTGTTCTTCATCCACTCGGCTACTTCTTTCATCCCTTCGTGTAGGTTGGTTCTGGCGGTGGCTGGGTCGTTGGTGAGGGAGAGGATCAGCTGAGTGTCGTCGGCGTAGAAGATGATGTTGAGGTTGTGTTGGCATGCGATGGCCGCGAGGGGGCTCATGTAGATGTTGAAGAGGGTGGGGCTGAGTGATGATCCTTGTGGTACGCCGCAGATGACTTCGGTGGCCTCGGATCTGAATGGGGGGAGGCGGATTCTCTGGGTTCTGCCGGCGAGGAACGAGATGATCCACTCCAGAGCCTTCTCTTATATTCCGATATTGCTGAGGCGTTGTACTAGGGTGCGGTGGCAGACAGTGTTGAACGCTGCGGAGAGGTCCAAGAGGATGAGGGCAGCTGTTTCCCCGTTGTCGAGCAGGGCTCGGATGTCGTCAGTGGCTGTGATGAGGGTGGTCTCGGTACTGTGGTTGGCTCGGAAGCCGGACTGCGAGGGGTCGAGGGATCCGTTCGACTCGAGGAAGGCGGCAAGCTGTCGGTTGACGGTCTTCTCGATGACTTTGGCAGGAAAAGGGAGGAGCGAGATGGGGCGGTAGTTCTTGAGGTCGGTGGGGTCTGCTGATGGTTTCTTCAGGAGGGCGCTGAGTTCGGCATGCTTCCAGCTATCAGGGAAGGTGCGGTGTTGAAGGAGCAGTTGATGACGTCTCGGAGTTGGGGTGCGATGATGGAGGCGGCCTTGTTGAAGATGTGGTGGGGGCATGGGTCGGTTGGTGATCCGGAGTGGATGGTGTTCATCGTGTGGATGGTGTCTTCAGTGCTGACCGGGATCCAGGCGTGGAGGGTGGTGGTGGGAGGCTTCAGTTTGGTGGTTGGGTGCGTGGGCTGTGAGCCGAAGCGGTTGTGTATGTCGGCGATCTTGCTGTGGAAGAACGAGGCGAGTGAGCCGCAGAGTTCTTGCGAGGGGGTGATGTTGTTGGTTCCGGCGTTGGGGTTTGAGAGCTCTTTGATGATGTTGAAGAGTTCTTTGCTGTTGTGTGCGTTGTTGTCCAGTCGTTGCTTGAATGCTGTCTTCTTGGTGGCGTGGATCAACTGGTGGTGTTTGCGGGTGGCGTGCTTGAGGGCGGTCATGTTGTCTGTAGTCGGGTCTTTGCGCCAGGCTTTCTCGAAGGTGCGGCAGTTCTTCTTGGAGTTCATGAGCTTGTTGTTGAACCAGGATGCCTTCTTGCTGCCCGGTCTACTGGGATGGTTTTTCAGGGGTGCGAGGTCATCCGCGCAGTTGGTGATCCACTATGTGAGGTTGTTGGCTGCCTGGTTGGGGTCCGTTGAGCTGGCGGGAGGATTCAGGTTCAGGGTTGTGGCGAGCTGGATGGGGGTGATCTTGTTCCAGCTCCTGCGGGGAACCTGTTGCGGGTGGTGGTGGGTCGTGGTCCTTTTGAAGCTGAAGTGGACGCAGCTGTGGTCTGTCCAGTGGAGTCCGGTGGAGTGGCTGAAGGAGACGTCCTTGCTGGAGGAGAAGACGGGGTCAAGCGTGTGTCAGGCGTAATGGGTGGGGGTGCTCAACAGTTGCTTGAGTCCGAGGTTGGCGAGGTTGTCCAGCAGGGTGGTGGTGTTGCAGTCCTTGTTGTTTTCCAGGTGGAAGTTGAGGTCCCCTAGGAGGATGTAGTCAGCGGAGGAGAGGGCGTGCGGGCTGATGAAGTCTGCGATGTCTTCGCTGAATTGTGTGCGGGGTCCCGGGGGTCTGTAGATGAGGGTGCTTCTGAGTGTGGTCTTGGGGTCGGTGTGTATCTGGAAGTGGAGATGTTCGGTGGCTGTGAGGGTGTCGTCGGAGTTGGTCGTGATGCGGATGGTGTTCTTGTGGACGATGGCGATGCCTCCTCCGGTCTGGTTGACGCGGTCCTTCCGGGTGATCTCTTGTATCCGTCCGGGATGGCGATGGCGATGTCGGGGGCTGAGGAGGCGTTCATCCATGTTTCCGTGAGGAAGGCGACGTCTGGAGATGTGGTGTCGAGCAGGTTCCAGAGCTCCACGGCGTGTCTGTGGACGGAGCGAGTGTTGAGCAGGATGCACTGCAGGTGGTTGCTGCTGGTGCTCGGCTTGGCGGGTGCGGTGCAGGTCCGGATGCAGGACAAATTGCAGGGTCGGCAGCAGAAGGGTCCGTGGGTGCGTCGCGGGGTGGCATCCGGGGGTCCGGCCGGTGTTGAGTGCGTTGAGGGAGGCGGCGTCGTAGGCCTGTCGTGTGGACAGGCGTCGTCGAGGGCCAGGGGTCCTGGCGCTGGGCGCGGTCCCGGCGCGGACGGGCGCAGACGGGCTTGCCTTTGGGGCGCCTTCGGCGCACAATCGGCGCGCCCGCTGCGCGTGGCCGCTGCGCGTGCGTGGAGGCTTCATAAGAAGGGAGCCGGGAGGGAGGGTCCGCTGGTTGGCGGGAGCGGGGGGACCAATCGGCTGGTGGGGGCGGGGCCGCAGGGATGCAGCGGCGGGAAAAGACGAGTGCGGGCGCTCAGCGGCAGCTGGGTCGCTTGCAGCGGCGGCAATCAGCAACAGGAAGCAGACGCAAAATCGGCAACAGGAGCAGGAGGAGCGTGGGGGCGACCCGGCCTAGGCAAGGCACAACGGTCGCTCCCGAAATGAGGATAGAAGTCCCCTTAAGAAGGGAGCCGGGAGGGAGGGTCCGCTGGGTAGCGGGAGCGGGGGGGACCAATCGGCTGGCGGGGGCGGGGCCGCAGGGAGGCAGCGGCGGGAAAAGACGAGTGCGGGCGGCTCAGCGGCAGCTGGGTCGCCTGCAGCGGCGGCAATCAGCAACAGGAAGTAGGCGGCAAAATCGGCAACAGGAGCAGGAGGAGCGTGGGGGCGACCCGGCCTAGGCAAGGCACAGTGGTCACTCCCGAAATGAGGATAGAAGTCCCCTTAAGAAGGGAGCCGGGAGGGAGGGTCCGCTGGGTGGCACGAGCGAGAGGAACAATCGGCTGGCGGGGGGCGGGCCGCAGGGAGGCAGCGGCGGGAAAAGACGAGTGCGGGCGGCCATTCCCTTGTCTCCCAATCCACCTTGAGCTGGCTACGGCAAGTCCTGTGGGTCCGGATCAGATGGAGAATACTCACAGGGGTAATGATTCGCCCGGGGAAAACAGGATGGAGCCAGACGATGGCAAGCCGGTCTGAGCTCGTGGGCAGTGCTGCTCCGACTGGCTGACCAAACCGGTCTAGATTGTTGTGCTACAGACTAGCACAACAATCTAGGTGCTCATCGAGCCCTGCCAGAAAGGCACGGACAGTACTTTGCCTAAGAGCACTGGTTCAAACAGGTTTTCTCTGGGTACTCTGGGAAAGATCCTGAAACTCTAAAACACCAACTACAACTTCCTCATGTTCTTCTATGAACACGGACTTGGGGTAACACCTCTGCACCCGGGGGCCTCCGATTGACACCGTCTCGGACTTAGGACCGACTGCCTGATTACGATGTGGCCAAATACTGTGCGGTCGTATACTCCCATTTCTCTGTGGCAGCTTGTGTAACGGACGTAAACCCGCCGTAATACAGGCTCCCATGAAGAAATGGTTGTGTGTGTAAAACCCTGTACCCTGTGGCAGGCTCCCCATGGTGCCTGCCACACAATGCAGGAATTTACAGGGTAACTTCCTAGGTACCCCATCGGCCACCAACCATTGGCAGCAGAGGAAAGGGGGCCCTGCCAGGGTCCCCCAAAGTCACTTTCCGACAGCCTTTCCATATTGGACAGGCCGGCACGGAAGGCTGTGGAAAACCAATATCGTAATCCTGATGGCTGAAACGCTGTTCATAGGGGGTTACGATGCGGTTCTGACCGGTCGGAACAATGCGTTAGCCAATCGGAACTGCGTCTGAATGACCGACCGGTTCACACAACATCGTAATTTAGCGGTTGGACCGCAAACCGACCGTGTCGGTTGGAAAGCCTTCATCCGCGGTTGGAAAGCTTCCGACTAGCAGTCTGAGCTTTTCCGACCAACATCGTAACCGTCCCCTTGGTGTGTATTGCCTTTCCTTGCTCTTGGGAATTGTATGTATTTGCTTCCCTTGCTCTAAAGAAATGATTGCCAGTGGTCCCCACCAGTAACCACTGGCTCGAATTAAGCACTGGGAACAGCTAAAGACTGAGGTGTTTCATTACAGTTCTGGTCCGTTTTCTATTGGTCTTGGAATAGCATTGGGCATACCGCAGATGTTTACATTAGTCATGAAGTGCAAGTAGGGATTGAACATCTCCACCTGGATTTGTTAGTCACATTCAGAATAAGATGCTCAGGGTATCATCTTCATTATTTCAGTTAATGCAAATATATCAAATGGAGACCTCCAAATTTCTCTTCTCTTCTGTGTTGTTCCCAATCATCTATTATGTTGTTCATGTATTTCAGTTTGTTGACAGAGCCATTATGAGTCCTCAGGGGTCTCTACACATACACCAGGGATACACCGCTGTATGTGAAAGTGTCACCAGTCACAGCAATTAGTGGGAAATCTGCGTCTCACATATCGAAACCTGGATGTCAGCTATCTACCTCAAACTTAGCCCAACCAAAGCAAGTATGTGCCTCAAAGCAGCAGTGAACTTCATCTTGAAGACCACCCCCAAGAAATCCCTTTTCCTCCACATTTTTTGACTCTTTCACTTATTGAACAACAAACAGGTGTTTATCTTGGTTCCATTTCAGCCCACCCTGCACAATTAAACCTTACCTGCTTAGCTCAAATTTTATACAATGCAAGCCTTAGTTAGACCTTTCACACTTCCATGGACACACCTTCACCCAGTGCCTCTGTGTCCCGTCTGTCTCTAGAGTCAAGGGGCATATTTACCAGATAATGACGCAGTGCAGCATTGTAAATCATCTTGCTGCGCCGAGCTGCGTCATTAGGTAAAGTGCAGGGATGCATTGTGTTTCCAACAATACAACGCATCCCTGTGCTTTCCTCTGGGCTGTCACACAATAGGCTGCCTGGGTCCTTGCACCATGGTGCAAGGGTGCCTGCATTGCAGGGATGATTGTTTTTGTGCAGGAAAACAATCATTGATGGCGTGTTTCTCCTTCTATGTGTGCTGCAGAATGAAGCACACATAGAAAGAGGAAAAAAAAGGAAAAAGGAAGGTATTTCTCCTTGTTGTGCCACTTTTGTTCCTCCCCTTGGGCGGCGTCAGACTCTGATGCATTTCCAGGTTTTTTAAACCGTGTACATCTGGGATTGCGTAAGAATCCATGGGTGTTGTCTGGGAACACCCACAGCAACACCGTAATGCTGTAATGCGCGAAAGGGGCCATATTGGCCATGCTGGGCGGCTTCCCGTGGCCTTGCAAATATGGGCCAGCACACTGTACCACTGCAGGGTTAAAAATGTGACACATCGATGGCGCAAGGGTATTGTAAATATGCCCTGGGTTTTCTCTCTCTCCCCCCACTCTTCCATGATTGTCTAGTGAATTTACAAGAATGTTTCTCTTCAACAAGCACAGATTATAGGTGGAAAAAAGGAAGACTGAAAAGATCTTCGAATCTATCAAGACCCGTTGATAAGTTGCAAGCTCCTTATTCCTTGGCATTTTCCCGTTAACACTTTTTGTCATATTACCAATTCACTTTGGTCACTACTTGTGCGTTGCAAGATGTATAGTACGCACCAAGATAGGAAGTAATACGGTTAATGTATTTGAGAGACAGGAACAGAAAAACTCAAGGTACAGAATAACTCAAGAGAGTGCACAAAAATAGGCGAGTGAGTGAAGGACAGATGGGTTGGTCCTGTAAGGGGTAGAAGGAGGTAGGAATTATTTTATCGTCAGACAGTGTCCTCTTCAGTAGTACTGCTTCATTTCCCCTTACTCCAAAATTAAAACAAGTCCACCAGGTCCCATTTAACCCCAATGTCAAGGTCCAGGATGGAGCTTACGTGAGGTGGTGGCGAATGATAAAGTTGGATGACACAGGAGAAAGGAGGAATGGAAACTTCAGGTTATTGTAAATTTTACCACCAACCCATAATTTTGAGCTGTTTTCATAGTGTTAATCAGACCTGCAGCAACTATATTAGTCAACCATTACACAGGATACAAGGCAGATTAAGTCAGATTCAGTTCTCTTTTATATTAAAATCCTTAATGAAGGCCTGCATATGTCTGTAAACATATTCCCTTTGTGAGGCACCCTGACTCCATAACACCGATCCTGTCATCCCAATATCAATTATTCAGACCAGATTGATCAAACTTTGCCGCAACGCAGCAATGCACCTTGCTGCTCTAAGCTGCATGAAAGGGAGAGGACAGGAATGCACCATATTTAACTCTATATTCCTGTTCCCTCCGTGCGCTGGCACACAATATGCCAATGCAGGCACCCTTGTGCCGTGGTGCAAGGGTCCCTGCGTTTGTAAGCAGGATTGTTTTTCTTTAGGATGAGACACCTTCCTGCACAAAATCAACCCTCTGATGCTTGTTCATCTTTGTACGTGTGCTGCATAATGCAGCATACAATCAAAGAGGAAAAAACAAGGAGAAATAAAAACACGTCTCCTCTTTTGACGCTCTCCCAGGTCTACCACTCACGGGAAATTTGGGATTGCGCCAAAATCCATAGGTGGGCGCATGGGAAGACCCATTCTCCACCCATGGAATGGCTCCCAGGTGCAGAGTAATGCAAAACAGCGACTTGTGCTGCCTTGCGTTACTCCAGGTTTCCCAAGCACTGTAGGGCTATGCAAGTTGGCCTTGCATTGCTTGGTGAATCTGACTTTAGTGTTGTGTCGCCCTTGTGTTACCTTGCCTTGCCGCAAAGGCAATGCAGCATTATGATAAATCTAGCTGCCAATCTTTATGCTCCACTTATGCTGGGTTCCTGGCTGACATCTGTGAATAGGAGGAATTTGTGAGATTCATGCATGATCATGGCTCTCTCGGCTGCTCTCCCGGTACTGCTGTCCAGCCAATGTTTGAGAATAAAATGGAGACCTTGGCCATAAACATTTTAATGACCCGTAGCAAGCATAGCCACTGTCCTGTTAGTTGTCGAGAAAGGTAAGGAAGCCTAAGCACCTTACTAACCTTTCATGTATGTGCATTCATGTACTACACTCCCACAAGGTGTACGGCGAGACACTAAACAAGCATTTGCAATGCAATAGGTCTTGCATTTACTCGAGTTTAAGCTATTTGCATTGTAAATGGCAATGCTTTTTATTTATGTTTTAAAAACGAAAACAAAAATAAAAGGCACTGTTATTTGCAATGACAATAGCTCAAACTTGCGTAAATGTGAGACCTATTGCATTGCAAATGCTTGTTTAACATGTGATGGGTGTTTACAAACTTCTCTCACTTTGCAGTTAGAGAGAGATAAGTAACGTTAATTATGTGGCAATCTAGTTGGGTTAGAGTGTGAACAGTAAGGCTGTAGGGTGTAATTTTTTGTAACACACTACAAAATCTAAAAAGCTGTAAATGAAATGAGAGGATGTGTCATAATAGCCAGAGCTGCCGACTTTAGTACTTGGAAACCAGGTTCAAAGCTGGCGAACACTCAATATCTTGTGTCTCTGAGTAAATCCCTACTCTCCTCCTCCCTAACAAAATTAATGTGCCTTTGCGTAGTGCATCTGGGGCTCATGTAAAGCACTACAGTACCTTTGGGTTGAGTTTGCGCTATATGAAAGTGCAAACATTTTAATAAACGGTACACATTAAGCAGGTAGGAAAGCAAAAATTAAACACGTTTTGTCAGTATTAAGTGTGATGGAACCAAAGATTTGAATAGGAACAAAACAAATCAAGACACTTCTCTTAGAGATGGACAAATGTGAATATTAACTTAATCCCGATTCCACACATGATCCCTTGTGTGCAGTATGGCTTCAACAGTAACACAGTATGTCTGTGCAAATTCAGTGGCCATTTCAATAGAAAATGCGTTGTCTAAAAAGGACAGTGCGCTCCGATGCAATTAAAAATCGCCACCTCTTGGCAATTAAACTAGGGTGAGTCGTGAAAGTTTGCATTCTAAAAAGGGGGTCGTGGTGCTAAAAGGTTTGGAAACCCTGCTGTGGAGCACATGCACAACCGCAGCTATTCCACATCCCCCACGGGTTCCCAGTCATCTTTTGAGAAAAAGAGAAACATTGAGAATGCAGCTGCAATAGCGTTGTTTACCTCCCAGATGGTGGTGTGGTGTCGAGTGACGGTAAAAAACAGACAGAATTCTAATAACTTCTACTCCAGCGCCGTGCTCGCGCACGCTTCACACCTATCAGCACTTTTACGGTCAGGAAGTTCTTCTAGCATTAGACGTATAGAGGAAGTCCTCTTTTGTTCTCTAGTCTGCTTCGAACCGGAAAAGGAAGAGTAGCCGCAAAAGATGCTGCACACTTCCGGGATTACCCTTTAGTAGCCGGCGAGGTTTAGGCTGGAAAAGGGACAGTGCTGATGACATTTCTACATGGTTTGTGTCCTGCCCTACCTTGAGTGCGGGGAGGCGTTTCACATTGGGAATGTGCCCGCAGGATATATCATAGGTGCGGGAGGGGTGGGGAAGGAGCTGTGAGTTGTGTCTATGGCGTTATGGAGCCCGCTGTAAGTTTGTGAGAGAAGATTTCTGGTAAATTGCTGAGTGTTGGTACTCCATGCTGGTTGGTAAGCGCAATGGGAGTAGGTCACTGTGCTCTGGAGTTTGGTTGGTAGTGGTTCCGGGACTGGGTATGTTGCAGGGGCTCTTTGAAATTGGTGAATGTTGCAATGGTAGAATTGGTAAAAATAACAAGCAGACCGGGTGAGTCGAGCGCAAAAGTGAAACTGTATGCTGGCTTGCCAGCGAAAGCGGGACAGGCGATGTGCGCATGGCTGGAATTGCGCGTCCCCAGACCACAATCCGCGCGTGTCCCGGTCTGTCTCCCTTGGGAGGCATCACGCTGACAGTAAGTCTCGCTGGCGGCAGCGCTTTCGCGCTGCAACACCAGGCGAGACCTAAAAAGGAGTCTGGCTGGGAAGATACTAATGCAAAAATAAAACCTGAAGAGTGTGAAGTAGATATAAAAATGCTACAGTCCCTCCTTGGGCCTGAGCTGATCCCAGAAGCAGTGATACTGACCTCTTAGGGTCATTATAGCTCATAGGTTATTCACAAAATGGGCTAAAGGAGGGATGAGAATGGGATATGAACACTTCTTAGAAATTCAGGTATATCCCTTCTTCATGCCTTTATACGTACCCCAAATTAAATTAGTTAAATAAAAAAATGATTCCTAGCATACACCAAATCCACAGAGCTCGCCAGTTTTACTCTTACTTTCCCTTTAATACACCTCTCCTTTCTGTTAGTCCTAGACATGTCTTACTCCCTTGTTCTTTTTTCCTTCATCACAACTGCTGGTAGACAGCTTGAACCCTCATCATCAGCACACACTGTTACTCCTGTTCAAGCACCTGCAAAGGCAGACATTGGAAACAAACGCAAAGGAAATTGCACACATCAGTTTTGTTTTAAATAGTTTATTTCTTAATTTACATAAAGATATATTTATATATATTTATATATTTGGCTTTCTCTCTTATACTCTGAGGTTCACAATCAATTGCTCTTAAAAATAAAATAGCCTTTTAATTCTGAAATAACACAGAAAACTATTTTACCAGTGCTCTTGTATGACAAGAAAAAATACACTTTCATAAATCACATTTTCAAAGTGATTGTTAAGTGCTGGTTTGCAAACAATGAAACAAAAAGAGTAAACCAAATAATTAGCATTCAGGAGGTTAAAAAAGATTTTGGTTGATACTTTGTCCAATACATGACCTTTCCAGTTTTCGTCTGCAGAGGTGACATTGTGTAGGCAGCCACTTGGTCCTCCTCCAATTCTTTAAAAGCATAATTGCAACAAGTAAAGGCTTCCAATGGAAAGAGATATGCAGGGATAGCTACAAAGCTCAAAGAGATGTTGGAGGACTAAGCTAGTAGTGCATTGTGAAGGGAATTCCTGCCTTAAATATAAATCACAGCCATGACAAGTTACTTTCCAACTCCTTGCAGAGTATTACATTGATTTAGGTGGGGAATAGCTAGTTCAACATATGGTACATTTACGGCCTCTAAAAATGCCAATGCAGCATGGCGCCTTGCAACTCCCGGCAACTGAGGGTCTCTTCGAAAATGTGTATTTGGAATAGATCTGGTGGTCCTCAAGTTTAGGAAGGCTATCAGAGGGTTGGAATCCTCAGGTGTTGGTTGGAGGGTGATCAGTTCATTAGAATAGAATCCAGGTACATTTTCTATAGGTCAATAGTGGATCTAGGGTTCGAAGGCAACTTTAAAAGGCATTAGCGTTACAATGAGCAACGAGTAAATGTGCCCAAGATGTGCATGTGCCTGTTTTTCAACACTCACTGATCATACTAATAATGTGTGAGAGGTGTTAATCCAGCACCGAATTAAGCCTTTTCTGTGCCGTTATAAATGTCACAGCAAGTCAGAAAATGCCTGCATCGATGGATGGTCCCAATGGACATCCTATTTTTTAACCTTAAATATTCTAGGAATTAATAACACCACTTTCACTGCGATTGAATATTTCCATGGATACAAGATCACTATAGGGTCTAGAAATGGACGGTCAGGTATAGGTTCGACTCCGCTGTGACAGAGACTGACTGAACTGATAGAACTTTACAATCAAGCTTGGTGGGCACCTGTCATGGTGTGGCTCAGGTGTACTTGACTTCATGATGGCTAATCATTTAAAGAGGACACATTTATAGGCAGTGCTTTACATTGGCTGTAGATACATGCACTTTTTTCATTTCAAGGAGAAAACACCGGCTCTTTAGTTTGATGTCCCACTCTTTAAAGGTCTCAGTATGTGCATCTCTCACAGTCTACTCAGAGACGAGGGAAGCAACTAGCAATAATTTTTTGGCTGCCAATTAGTCTCTTGTCATGTGGTCGCCAACCCTCTCTGTGTGCTGTAGGGCCAAGCTAAAAAGGGGAAGGTGAAACAACACGTTCCAGAATCCAAAGTGGTGTTGGTTAAAAAGCCACAGCTGTCTGAATGAGGTTGTTATTAGATGGACCACCTGTGTATTGTGAAGTGGATCCACCCTTGAAACCGATCTGTTTAAACATACCAAAGCCTAGAAAATGCCCACACTTCTTCTGTTTGAATTTTCGTAATTACTATAAAATAAGGGTGTTAGCTATAGCCATAGGTAATGTACACGAGTAATGAAGGATGCATTTTTAAACACAAACAGGTACCTCACATCTGATTTGGCAATGCATGGGATACAGAGATTTGTTTAGTGCACAAAGTACATGGTAAACTGCTGTTTGCCTATAAACATTTTACATCTATTCGTACAAAGATATATTGACTAAAGATGTCAGTCAATGCAAAGCATTAGGGGTCCTATATATTTGAGCGCTGCCAAAAGAAACAAATATTTGTTATAATGTGATCATAGTGTTATTGTACTCGGTTAGTGAACAGAATTTAAACAATTAAAATAGAATAGACCGGTTCAGCTAATTTTAAGTAACCCCGATTGAGCCCGAGTTGCCTGGTTACGAGAAACGAACATGTGCAGTCTTATGCACAGAGCCGAAAAGACCCAAAGGAGCTCATGAAGGCGACATCTGAACTAAGACAACGACAGCAGGTTACAATTACTGGATGTTGAGATGAGCTTAGAGGGAAAAAATCATCTGGTGCTTTTTGGGGGGATTTTTTTTACTATCTGTCTACATTTTACCAGAAGTGTATAAAAACAAATCTCTTTCGAGTACATCTATTTTATGTCCTGTGGGTAGCAGCAATGAAAAATAAATACATAGTCAAATAGTTTAGGTAGCATAAATCGACATCATCCACAAAGATAGCACTTTGCGTAGATGGTCTTACAGAATATATGAGTTAAAAAAATTAAATCCTGAGTGGTAGAGATAGCTTTACCAAGCAACTGTGAATCTATGTCTAATTGGAGGACAGGCTTTATGGGGCTTGCATCAGAGTGTGAATTTTGCAGCACTGCTCCTACATTTAATGCGTGACTATTCATGAATTCTGTATCATGAAGCCTTTTGCTTTCTTTAAAATCATACATGCCTTCTCCAAATAGTTGAGCACTTTTAAAAATAGCTGTGTGTAGGGTTTTTGGGGAAAAATCTGTCTCTCTAAATCCATTGATGTTAGATGTGTTGGTTCCATACGTTGCATGTGCACTGTTGATAATTTGTGCTATTTCACGGGGATGTTGCTATGTCATAGAAATATTACTCAAAAGCACTAAACTATGCAATTTTTCAACACTCGCTATATTTTAAAACCAAAGCCCAAAATGGGAGCTTCCAGCAGGATTCAAGATATTTGAGCTGTGATAGACTCCTGCCACGCTTTGACAAATCAAGAAAGTCTAATTCAAATGAGTGAAGTCCTCAACCTTATAGGTCGCGCACGCCCTGTAAGTGTATGGGTGTGCCAGGGCCACAGAACGAAAATGTAATCAGCCCCGAATGTATTTTATCGGAACTATTTATTTATTAACATCAGAAGATTCAAAGGACTACCAACTCTCTTTCTTTGAACCCTCATACATGTTTTTTGTATAAAATGACCAACTGAGATTTTAAATGACTTTTAAACCATTTTAGCCCACTGGGTAACTCCAGTAATTTGAGCTCTTGCGTCAAGTGTCAATACATGACATATTTGAACCTGGCGCAATAGACTGATATAACGAACACGGTTGGAGCTTGGATTAGCCTTCTTGCATGATGTGCATGGACACAAAATAAAAGACATTATGTACACTATGTCAATATTCATTTGAAAAGCTCATTTTTGATAAAGATGAGCAGAGACAAGATGGGATATTGTGACAAGTTTAGATAATGATCTAAAAGAATTGAATAAAGTATGCTTATGCTCAGTCCTGTTGATATCAGATCCAATTATTTATACCTGTTGTAAACCCCACCAAATAAATCTATTAGATTACACAAAAGGGATGCCTGGTCAAGACAGTGATGCCGTAATCCTTACAGGAGTGCAAGTGTGGCTGGGCTTAGACCTCAAATTGTCTTAGAAAGTGCTAGAGTAGAGCTAGAGAGAGTGGATGGACTAAACTGGATAATCTGCCAACATGAAAACATCCTTTTTCCATCAGAAGTACGTTAGCTGGTTGAAAGTCTACATGACTGGATATAGCTTTACCTACCTGTTCGCAATTTATAAGGAATTGTTCTAAGGATACATAACAAAACCACAAGGTAGAAAACACCATGATTTTTAGAGAGCGTAATGCCAATACACTTTTGCGAAACTCTTTTGATGGAAAAATTAATCGATCCGGAAGATTGGGAGAACCGAAAGAGTCTTCGACATGTGAGAATTGTTACAAAGGTTTCTATGAAAAAAAACTTCCTACCCTTTTTCTAACAAGCTGGTTAGCATAAATACTTGGTTTACCCCTTTCAAAATTAAAGTGATTGCTAAATGTCTTATAAGCACCATATTTCTCAAAGAATACTTCTATGTATAATAATATATGCATTTGTTTTAAATAGTGCACAGTATATACTAATGGTACAGTGATAGAAAAATATTTTCCTGGAAATTTGGAGGAGAAATCCAGAGAATTGCTTTGGAAAAGCAATATCAGCATGTTGTAAGACAGAATGCCAGTTCATGTCCAATGGTGCTATGTCAAAAAGTATGATTCACTTTCAGAACCAGGCAGTTTCCATATCACCAAAACAGCATTGTTTTGTCGTACAGAACACTTAGCCAGTGCCAAAAATGCAATTACAATACAATACAATACAACTTGACTCGATCTGTAGGACAGGAGATAGATAAAAGTGAAAATTTGCACTAACACTTGAGAGGCACCCAAACCAAAAGAAAGACATTCATATGAAAAACATAAAACACAGTTAGAAGTATCCCACAAAATGATGTTGTGTTCATTAACGGGTGTTGAGAAACTGCTCTTTTTTGTAGTTGAGTCTAGCACAAAATATTACCAAAGTACTGCAACAGAGCATACAATGAAAGGAACTCTAGGTGAGCCTGGAGTCTATCAGATTTGTGCTCTTGGAGTCTGAACTTAGACGGATAAATTTAGCCATAATTTTGTGGGGAGAAAATTATCTAGGAAACATCATTTGTTCCCAGAAATTTTTCTTAGGCGTGTGAAGTTATTATAGGCACGTGAAGTTATCGAATTGCTTGCAGGTATTACTAGGAATATTGGTCACGGTGCAACAATAGCACATTATTTTGTGATCTCAAGGCCCTTGTTGGAGTTTCTCTAGGTCTGAGTTGGTAGCACAGAATCTATATCTTGGTTCACAACATGAGATACACTTTAGGTGTATCCCCGCTTTCTTTTTTATTAATGTATTGCTGCGTCTTGTACTAGATATTGTTAATTGTGCTACCTTTTGAATTGAGCTGAACGTACACTTGCACAAAGAAATAGTGATTAGCCATACATCCAGTTTGCATAGTGAAACTTATAAGAAAACAAGATGGTGGGCTCCTCATCATATACAGTTTACAAATACCTTCTTAGCAGTGCAGTTCGATGCATGCCCCTATCTGCCTGTATCTTACATTCAGTAAAACACTTTACAAAGATGCCTGAATCCATCTTCAATCTAACTGAATCACGCAAATTGATGACGAGAAATGATATGTGAACAGTATGCTCGCTACCTGGAGATAGTATCATGCTTCTTACAGCAGCTGGTGATGATATGAATGCTAAAATCCAAGACTGATCTGTTTAGAAAATGTTCTCAGCTACTGGCTATCACCTTTTCTAATCACCCGGCATCCAGTATAAGTTATTTCTTATTCTTTTCAATACTATTACGTGCAATTTTTAAAAACCTTGAACTGTGGCAGCTCCGGGCTTCTAACTGTGCCTGACCCCATGTTTGAAATGGGAAGTTCTCGCGGGAGGACAAGTTGCACATATACGGTTTTGTTGACTGAGGCCTAATGTTGGATGCTCATTTTGTTGTAAGACTATTTGAGGATCAACCCACTCTCAACCATACATGCAACTACAGTAGTGCTCTTATTTAACTGTGAATCAACTCTCCTCTAAACGATAATCTTTAGGGAGGATAAAGGTGTGCCATTTGCCTTCGCCTATGAACGCAACCAGGCAACAGGTTTGTCTGTCTGCTACTTTTTCAGTATTGTAACAATCAAACTATGCAACAAGCAACATTTCTATTATGGTGTCAAACTACAGAACTAGTCGGTCCCCAACAGCCATTGTGATGAAGGTGAAATTAAGAAGGCCAGCAAAATACAATATCATACGCTCTCAGAGTAGCCATCCTATACACATTAGGTATTTCAGTAGGATAGAAAGACAATATTAAATTGATAAATGGTGCATACCTTTGCCCTGACATTTTGTCTAAAAAAAGTCTTTAGATGTAGATAAAAACTTCAAAGGCTGTCCAAAAAAATTGGAAACCTGTTCTTGAATTTACTAATGCTAATCATAACAGGATCATATAGAAAAAAACACAAGGAGTAGTACTGAAATGAACACAGGCTATGTGGTTCTTCCAGAATGATACTTGTTTGGTTTAAAAAAAATGTAAACCAAAGACTGGCTGAAAATTACATTATAAAATACAAAAGCAAAAAATAATTCCTATTTGTCTTTTCCTTTTTTTTGCAGTTGGCTCAATCTGGTCAACAAATTTTCTGAAGCCTAGAAATAAATGGTGTGTGTATGTCTGTTCACTCCAGTGGCTGCATAACTGATCAAGAAGACAGTGAATATTTCTTTGTTCTCCCCAAACTGCAACCTGGAAAAATGAGTTATAAAAAAAGATTGTCACACGTTAGTTCTCTGAGCGCTCCTTAAGGAGACTGTCGGAACTTGGTCTTTAGCACTGATTTTTTTAAATACCTGACGTTGAGGCAGAAACTGTCCCATAAAGATATGTCTGGTGAAATCTTTCAAAACCATTCTTCATTTTTGTAGGATTTTGGATTCCATGGAATGTCCAGAACTTAAATAGCATTATATATGTATCTACAACTATGTATATATAGCTATATACAAATAACTAGATATAGAAGCATATCCAGCGACTTCAGTCAAGCCACAACACTTGTGTGTACATATGAAAAGTCCTCTTTGAGTTGTCAGCACTCAAGATTGGGCTTCAATGAAAGCCAGATGATATGTTTCGGCAGGAATCTGCAGGATGCTTGTTGATGGCTGGAGATGACGGAACCAAACACTTTTTCTGGGCCGGATAGAACTTCTTCAGGTAGCATCATATTGGATATGTAATAAGAGATGGGTTTCGTAGGTGACTATTCATTGTCCATCAAAACAACTTGGAAATAGTTTAGTATTCTAGCGTCTTTAAAGCTGCTGTACTCTGGTCATCGCTCAAAGTCCATTCATGCTTGTGTTACATTTTGTATAGTAGTCTCTTTTGGAATGATTTTACTGATACCAAGTAAAATTCCAGGAACAAACAGAGCTAAAAGTTTCGCTCCCTCTTGTGTATTCCTGGATATTAACCAGCATTCTGCAGACTTCATTCGATGTCCTCATCAATAAGATTCCACCTACGGATAACAAGAAATAAGATCGTGTCATTTTGTTAAGTACGATGACTTGAAAAGGCATAAAAGATGCTTAGACTTAATTATTAGTTCACATTGTAATTGTAGCCACAGTGGTAACCCAAATGATAAAATACAAATTACAAAACAGTGCAATGGTTCTACTATTTAACCGTTTGCTCTTTAAATAATCAACTAGATATTTAAGTGTCTTTAGGGTGGCCATGAGGTGCATAGCTTTATCTGAAGATCATCCTTTGACTGTATGATATTTTAGTCGTGTTAGTTCGACTAATATGTGTGTGGCCCAACATAGTACCGCTGGACCCTCCTGGGACCAGGGGTTATTTTAGAAAGCTACACCCCTGAGGATTTTCTATTTAAATTTACAAAAAAACTCACAGCTAACTGCAAACAGATACCCTCTCGCCCAGCCTAAATCAGGCGTCATCTAAAATGATCCATGCATTAATATTGACAACACAGGCGAGGCCATTATGCTCACTCTGTTACTTTATTAACAAGATCCGCCCGCCCCGGCAGCATTCTACTTGTTGACTTTTTCTTTCATTATTGATATCCGGTATTAGGGCTGGGTGGACTCTGCACACGTGAAGAGGGAGCCCTGGTCTGCTGCTGCTGATAAGAACTGACCGGGGCTGCCCCCTGCTGGCCAGGAGCCAGTCTTTCCCATCAGAGACGCCATTTCAAACACTCTCAGGAAAGAGCAGCCGCTTAGCACCATTTCCTGTGCAGACAGTCGGGCCCCGCCACGTGCTGCAAACAGCGTTCTTGGAATTCCATTGCAATCAGGGAGGTGGCATTGAGCAGCCGACATGATAAGCGAACCCGGGTAACTATTGGAACAAACACTAGCAAAATCAATAACTTGCAAAAAAGCCTGCTTCAGTGAAAACACCTATGGCCTTATTTAACCAATTTGGTATAAAGGTACTTTTTCTTCCTCATCCTCCAGTGCACTAACATTAAGAACAATATACAGTGGCGGCTCCTCCACTAAGGCAGAGGAGCGTCGCCCCACTGCTCAGAAGGAAAAATAAAATGATAATAACGTAACATTATTATCACTTTATTTTTCTAATTACAGTCAGGGGTGGGATGGGTCTGGCCAGAGCAGAGGGAGGAGTGGTGTGCACTCCATAAGTGCGCATGATTGTTTGGCTCTCTTGGGCCAACCAAACAATTCATGCACACTTTGCATGTTCCCCACCAGGTTGCATTACACAGCCTGGTCAGGAACATACACAGGGTCCATGCCCAGTCTGGGCGCTCAATCACAACACTGCAATGCAGCTTTGTGATTGGCTCAGCCGAGCCTGTGTGCCTGGTGCTTCCTGCTGCCAGCCCGGACAGGAAGTGGGAAGATGAAGATGACGAGAATGGAGGAGAGCCGGTGGCTGTCCATCCGGCTGTTCCAAGCAAGTCCATTTTTTTTAATTCACTCACCCCCAACCACCTCCGCCGCCCCACTACTCCCATCTGGTAGCAGCCGCAACTGGTGCTTAATTTAGGCCGGTGGTTTCCGTTGCTCAGCACTGGTACTTAATTGCTTTACGGTGCTCAGCACCGGCACTTAATTGTGAACACTACACTTATGACAGTCTGCCACGTGGTGGCGCTGTGGTTGTATAAAGCAACCACAAATTCCCCAACTCTGCATGCCTAAATAACGTGGTCTGAATAATGACAGCCTCTTAACCATGCATTCCTTTAGCACGCATGCCTTTACCACAAATTTTTGTGGTAAAGGCATGTATGATAAAGGGGCATGCATGACTACGGTTGCCACCCCCCCCCGCCTGCTCTAACTCCCCACCGCCCCTATCCCGCCCTGAGGTGCAAATGCCCCTACCCCCTCCAACACCCCATGTTGTGCCCTCCCACTGCCCTGATGCCTAAATCCCTGTCCCTTAACCTTGTCCTTAACCCGAACCTGCCCAGCCCTAAAACTGCCCGCCCTCCCCTGAGCCCTAAAAACTACCTGGCTACCCATTGCCCTCCCCCTGCACAGAGGCCTAATACCTTAACCCCTAATTTAAAAACGACCCCAACACTCCCCCAGCCCTAAAAACTACTCTAAAGCCCCCCGCCTTGAAAACTACCTCCAACTCCCCAGCCCTGAAGACTAGCCTGAATCCCCCAGCCCAGAAAACGAACCCAAGCCACCCCCAGCCCAGAAAACTTCCCTGACCCAACCCCCAGCCCAGAAAAAATATCCCGACCCCCCAGCCTACAAAATTATCCGACCCACAAAACTACCCCAGACTCACCCCCAGCCTACAGCTACCCCAACCCACCCCCAGCCCACAAAACAACCACAACCCACCCCCACCCACAAAACATTCCCGACTCACCCCCAGCTCACAAAACAACCCGACCCAACCTCATCCCACAAAGGTACCCAACCCATTCCCCGAGCACCACTTACCTCACCTCTTCCTGCTTCTGTCCGTCCGCTGCGCAGCTAAACCCCGCATATGCCTTAACCACGCACATGCATGGATAAGGCTTATGCATGGTTACTGCATGTGTGGTAGGCCTTGCGGAGTCAGAACACTTGCAGTTTTGACTGCGGTGTTCCAAACATTTCCCTGGCGCTGCTCATCTAATTTAGAGATGAGCAGTATATACATAACAAATTACTACTACCTGCCTCCTCAGCCATTCCTTTAGCTTTGGGGACCTGGAATAATCTGAACTGTTGCATTGGCAGGAGAGAGAGATGGTTAGTAGCTATTTTGGTCGGGACTGGATTGCCCGGATCGGGCATCAGGTGTTTCCCGGGAGGCTGGAAGGTTGGGAGCCGGTTTTGTTACTGCGTTCAGGTTTTGCTGCAATATCAGCCCCAGTAACAAAAGGAGCAAGTAAGCATTTCCAGCCTCCCAGGGCCAGGCAGTGCTTCCCCAGAGGCTAGTTCGAGAAAATTGCCAGGGCTACTCTGGGTGCCCAGTCCGGCCCTGGTTTTGGTACCGTCATTGGCAGCGTTGACGTGGCAATGGGCGGTGCAAGCTGCAGTAGCCTCCTGGACAGAGCCCTGGCACTTACTATTTTACAAAGTGAGCACTGACAATATATGGCGAACTTTGTAATAAACATGGAAGATTATGCGCGTGTGTTCCACTGCCTTCGATAACACTTGCTTTAGGGGCGTAGGAAAGACAGGCCGGAGAAACTTCTAGATTGTAGCCCCAGAACTGTGAGCACAGTTACTTCAGAATGTCGAGGCCTGGCCTCTCACCCCGCAAGGGTTGTGCATTCATTCGTGTCAGGGCCACAGCCCCAAGCCGGCTTAAGCTAATATGCAAAATAAATTTAAATTAGATTTCCACGTTTTCATAGCTGTGCTGGTAGCCTTAGAGACTGCGTGTGAGGACAAAGACTAATGTAGGTGGCTCTACTCTCTGGAAGCAAATCACCTCAAATAGAGCACTGTTACTGAAGCTGGATACGGAGGTCTAATGAAACGTATGGCGTTCGTGATGGAACTTATCATGGCTCCTGAAATATAAAATACGAGGATTACTGTTTATATTGCTGGTGCTCGAATAGATTGGACTATACTCTTGGTGAATTGTGTACCAAGAGTTATTCAAAGTGACAAGCTTGTACTCTGACAACTATAGTGCTGATTACATTGGAAATTTGCCTTGAGGAAGCCCGCAAGAGCGAAACGCACGTCGGCTGTGAAGCACTTTGTTTTAAAATAAATAAAAATCACATTTTTCTACACAACGCGACTCCCTTGGATTGAAAAGGAGTGTCTGTGTAATTATACAAATTGAAGAATAGTGCTGATTGCACAAGGATAAAAGTGACTTTACGTGATGTGCGCTGGTGTATCTGTTCTTTGTTGATGTGACACTCTGCAACACTGTTGGTGGGCAGATGGTCCTTTTCTAATGCTTGAGGTGGATAAGCATTTAACACCAAGGTTGCACTCAATATTCAATATTTGAATTTCATACATAGGGAAATATTTTTTCTCAAAGGAAGGAGACATGCTTTGATGTGCAGATCCGGTAGAGCAAATCCGCCCTCTTGTGATGTTTACACCTAAAATAGAACGTTGAGTCCCTTGACAAATTGTTTGCTCTCCGGCGGATTGCTTTTTGTATCCGCTGATTTTCGTGTTAAGTTGTAGGTGAAGCGCCTAATAGACACATTTACCCACTTCAAAGGTTTATTGGTGCAATCAGCTATGACACTGTTAAAGATTAGACTGCAAAACGTCAACATTATCGGCGCCATCTTGCCCCCTTTCCAGGCTCATTCGTGCGCGTAAGCGGCAGCCATTTTGAGCACCATGGCCTCCCTGCCCCTCACTAATAGCCAGCGCGTCTCTCTCTCTCTTAACCTCGCAAGCATTCCCCCGCACGCTGACAACCCCCCCGCTCTCTCATGCCTTGGGTCATAAACCCCTCTCCAGCGCAGCTTCACCACGGAATCCCATCCTGTTCCCAGCGCGACACCTCCCTTCATTCCTTTCATGGCCTCAAACCCTTTTTATGCAAACCCCCTTTTCCTGTGTCCCCGTTTGTCTTCCTCGTTCCCAGGCTGCCACCTGACCCTGCGGATACTGTTTATTACCCCGTACAGTAGGAAGCTTCCCCTCCCCATCAAAAGACCCCCGAACCGATCAAAGCCCCCACCCCATGAGATCCGATCAACCCCATGCATTCCGTGAATCGGCGGAATGCCCTGCTGTGCGACCACCATCACCTGTTGTGACCGGGGTGGGGAATCCAACTGTAAATGTATGTGGGAACGGGTCTGGAGGGGAGATTCCGAGGATGTTCTTTCAAGTATTAAAATATTACGAGAATGTGTTATGTGCAATAAAGGTCGTAAACTCTAGTATAAGAGGCCCGGCCTCAGAGATGTGGTTAGAGCACCTCGTGACGATACTTGCTGTCTGAATTGATGTGTTCTCCTCCGGAGAGAATAAAATCCTCGTTTCCCGCCTTCCAGTCTCCAGCGCCTGCTTCTTCATTGATTAATATTGGTGGGTCATAGAGGCGATACCGCCGGGCAACATAAAAGGGTCTTTGGTTACCGGTTGTCTTTGGAACCCTTTTTAACAATTGGCGTCCCAAACGTGGGGCCCATCAGCGACTCGTGGATCCAGTGGGAGAGGTCCTGACGACAGAGTGAACGACTGCAACGATCGGAAGGTACCCTGTCCGATAGACCCTCGTCTGACAGCCGATCATCCGAACTTCACTGGTTCCGAACAGACCTCTCTCGAGTGATCTGCGGTCCTGACTGGGAACCATCAGGAGTGCCACGAGAAGTACGAAGAGAAGAGGACGATCGGGCGCTGGATTCGGAAGACGAGAAACTGTCCATGCGGTCCGGGTAAGGTCGTGTAAACACGACGAATTGCGAAAGTGATAGATAATTGAAAGAAATTGATAGTTGTTGTGAAAATACTAGTATTACTCTTTGTTAATTTATTGGAGATTCACTGTCTACAAACGGAGAAACAACAGGCTCTCCCTTTATAAACAGCGAAGGATAGGTACGCACCCGTCGGACCTATTTTTCTCCCCCACTGAACAATTGCCCCTTCGCCCCATTGATTAACTGTTATAGATTGTTTTCTGGAGATTCTCTGTCTGAAAACAGGGAAGATTAGGTCCCCTCTTTACAGATAGTGAAAGGGTAGGTGACGCGAACCTTTGCGAGCCTACTTAATCTCCCCATTGACCATATTGATTTTTTATTTTTGACCTAACGTTGATCGATTGCTCAGAATTGGTTCATGAGGTATTCACTACGTGCAAACAACGTAGAATAGAAATATTCTGTCTAGTCTTTGCGCGCAGTGATAAGATAGGTAGTGCTGATTATTATCCCATTGTGATCCGTCATGCCTGTCTTCTCCCCACTGGTCAGTAGCCTGTTTAACCCGGACCGCTTATTAGAGATGAACCATCCGGCTCCGCTGGAAGGCACCCCTAATAAGGACATGTTCACAAAGCATGGATTAGTCGCTATAGCCTATAGCCAACTGTGGCATAAATATACGAAAAAGGATCGAGAAAGTCAGTGGCCACTGATAGGATCCTTCGAAGACGATAGAATAATCACACTAGAAACAGCTCTTGGTAAAAACAAGACGACGTCCACTATGCTTGACAGCTTCGGCATGTGGCGAAAAGAAGCCGAACAACGCAAAAAGAGAACTGAGAGTAGGTTGGGAAAAGAGCTGCGGAAAGCAGCCCACCTAGCAGCCCAGAAATTAGAGAAAGAGATAAAAGAAAGAGAGGATACCAAACAGAAGCTAGAAATAGAAACATCAAGCCAGTGCCTGGTTAGAACTCCCTCCACGCTCTACCCTGATTTGCACTCGAAACAGCGAACCAACGATGATCTGCTGCTAGGTCCTCCGATCATCCACATGCCCCCTCCATATGCCCCTTCCCAACCCTTAGCCCAACACCCACTATCCCCAGGTACCAGCGAGAGCAGCCCCGCGGCTTCAGCCCCCATGGCCTCCGTGCCGGCTGAACTCCTCGTATTAGATGTTACGCAAACGACAACGCCGGGCGACCCAGAAGCCCGAAGGGTTGGTCCTGTTAGAGCATATAGACTAAGCAAACATGAACGAGCAGGGGTCGATAAGATAGCGAAGATACTGGTAGAGAAGAGGGAGGATGAAGAATCCGTCATGGATGTGTTTAATTCTTATACTGGGAGTCACAGACGACACTTTACTGTACAACTGTGTTACCACGTCTTAAACGCATACGAGGACCGATATCAAGAAAAAGGTCCACAGAGCCTAACGACTCTGTACCGGAAGGTTGATATCGGGGATGAGAGTGAGAGTGATGTGACGGACCTCCTTACGCGTACGCTTGAGGTTTTCCGCCACCTCACTGGACAAAAGCCAAAAACCGAATCCACTACCTCCGTAGCAATCAACCCACAAACTGAACGACCTAACACTATGATGCCGATACGAGAGGCTGCCCCTTACTGGGTTCCTCCACGAGGTGAAGGGACTCACGATGATGCAAACAGCAAAGACGCAAAGGGAAGGGTAGTGTACAATTGGGTCTACCAACCATGGGACCGGCAAGAGATTCTGACCTTCCGGAAATCTCTGCCAGACCTACGTAAAAACCCCACCGCCTTCTATACTGAGTTGGGTACGGCCCTAGGATCGACGATTATGACTCTAGCCGACATCGACTTGTTTTTCGGGTTATGTCTGCCAGCTGATGTGTGGAAGCAAATCCGGAAAGTCGACCACACTGAGCTGTTTGGACATAACTGGTCACAACTTGATGGCATAGATAGACAACGAGAACCCGGACAAAAGCCTTTAAAAGCCATTTTGGACCTCCCGGATAAAATTGTGCAGAAATTAAAAACCATGATCCCAGAAAAGAAAGTGGACTGGTCGATAGTAACGGCTTGTCGCCAGAAACCCCAGGAAGATGTATCGGAATACTTCTCCCGGTTTGAAACGGTGTTCTCCGATTACAGCGGCCAGGACCTGACCACTGCAACCGGACACCATCTGTTTGTCCAGAATTACGTTAAGGGCTTATCACCTGAGGTCTCGCAGAAACTGCAGGCCAGTGAAAGTAGTTGGGCAGCCTCCAAACCTACGGCTATCCTTCAGATGGCCCAATATTATGAACATCAGAAAAACGAAAACGACAGAACTACAGAGAGAAAGAAGAAAGAATTAAAGGAGAGGGTGATGATAGCACAACTGCAAGGGGTTACTCTGGGACGAGACCAATACCGGGGAAACCATCAGATGAACGTCCCTAAAACGGCACCTCCCAAAGACCGTGCTTCAACTCCCCACATTGGACGTACAGACATTAGGGAAGACCAGTGTGCCTTCTGTAAAGGATCGGGCCACTGGAAATCACAGTGCCCGGTTCTTTTGGAACTTACCAGAAATAGGGATCCTAGAGATTCAGCAAACGAACCAAGAAATAGGGGACCACAGCGAGGGCCCCCAAACAACGCAACTAATGATAGATCCAGTAGACCGAACACATTTGATCGACCCCGACAAAACCAATGCCAGCAATCTGACTACGATGACGTTCATGACTTTGCATAGGACTGCCTAGGGCAAGGGAGGGATCCAGTCGAGCTCCATGTTGACCAGCAAGGCCCTTATGTCACTGCTAAGGTCTTGGGTACAAAGTCACCATTCCTGGTAGACACTGGCGCAACACGTAGTGCATTATCTAAACGACTGATTCCAAGGGCACCCTTGTCTGGCTTACTAATAACATCGACAGGTTTCGATGGGACGCCCTCCACTAACCCTTTGTCCGCCCCAATCCTCTTTGACTTAGAAAACAACACCACTGACACCACGTTTTTACTCTCCTCCAATAGCCCTGACGCAATTATGGGACTCGACCTATTGAAACACTTCCGAGCAACGATTAGATGTTCTCAAGATGGAGTCCGAGTTTTTCTTTACGACAATCCTGTTCTGCTTAGACAGTGCCCCCCCAGACACATGTTTTCCATCACCGACGCCGACACTTCCCTGCTCGACACTCTGCCTCCGTATCTGTGGGCCAAAACGGATTCGGATGTAGGGCGCATGATGATCGACCCAGTACACATCACTGTTCGACCAGATGCAACACTCCCAAAACTTCCACAATATCGAATATCACCCGAGGGCGAGAAGGCATTGGTAGAAATCATCCAATCACTGATAGACGCAGGAGTGGTAGAGGAAGTAGTTAGCAACATTTGCAACAGCCCAATCTTGCCCATCATTAAGAAACAGGGAGAAGGAGATGAGAAAGCATACCGCTTCATCATTGACCTTCGAGAGATCAACAAAGTGATGGTACCCCAGTACCCTGTGGTCTCAGACATTACCACCATCCTGACTTTGATTCCCTCCACTGCCACCACCTTCACTGTCATTGACCTCAAAAATGCATTCTTTTCTATCCCCATCCACCCAGACAGCCGATATCTCTTCGGCTTCACCCTAAAAGCCCGCTCATATAGGTTCTGCCGAGCACCCCAGGGCTACACAGAAAGCCCTAGCATCTACAGCCAGGCCCTCAAGAGACAACTGGATCAAGTCCAGTTACCCGATGGAGTGGTATTAGTACAATATGTCGACGACATCCTCTTGGCAGCCGACACCACCCCACTAGCTGTCACAGCCACCATTCAACTCCTGCATTTCCTTGCAGGAAATGGCCACAAGGTCTCTAAGAAGAAGTTGCAATTCTGCCAACCCCAGGTCACTTACCTAGGCCACCTTTTGTCCAAAGACGGAAGGAAACTGACTCCTGACCGGATCCAAACCATTCTCGACACCCCCGTCCCTAAGACCCAGAAACAGGTCCGCTCCCTACTAGGCCTCACCTCCTTCTGCCGACAGTGGCTGCCCAACTTTAGCCTCGTAGTAAAACCACTGCTTTCATTGTTAGCAAAGGACGTCCCTCTCCCACTCCCTTGGACCCCTGAGTGTCAGGCTTCTTTCGTGCAACTACGAGATGCCCTCTGCTCAGCCCCTGTGTTGGGTACCCCCGATTACACAAAGCCCTTCTCCCTTTACACCCATGAGAGGGAGGGGTGCGCTTTATCTGTCCTGACCCAGTCCATTGGCCCAAAGCAACGACCATGCGCTTACTTCTCAGCCACTCTTGACCCCGTAGCCAGAGCCCTGCCTGCTTGCCTTCGAGCCGTAGCTGCTGCCGCGATCTCTATCCGACAGAGTGAGGGGATCGTGCTCTCGAATTCCCTCACAGTACTGGTACCCCATGCAGTTGACACCCTCCTAAACCAAACCAAAACGCAACACCTGACAAGTGCACGACTGACAGGGTACGAACTGACTCTGCTCGCACCCCACATCACACTGAAGAGATGCACCACACTGAACCCAGCAACCCTGCTGCCCTTACCAGAAAACGATCCCAATGCGCACCCTGTACACGACTGTGTGACCCTCACAGACGAACAGACCAGAAGTAGGGTTGACCTCAGAGACACGGCTTTCCCCGACCCCGACGGAGAGCTGTGGGTGGACGGTTCTTGCATCAAGCTCCCCGATGGCACCACTTCGGCCGCCTATGCAGTCACCACGGCTCGAACTGTAGTCGAGACAGCCCGCATAACGCAACGATCTGCCCAGGCAGCGGAACTGATTGCCCTGACGCGAGCCTGTATTCTAGCAGCAGGTACCACAGCAAACATTTACACCGACAGCCAGTATGCCTTCGGGGTGGTTCACCATTTCGGGCTCCTTTGGAGGGAGAGGGGATTCTTGACCTCACACGGCACCCCCATTTTGCACGGGGACCTAGTCTCCGCCTTGATCGAAGCCGTCCTTCTCCCCAAAAAGCTTGCAGTCATCAAATGCCAGGCACACAAAAAGGTGACAGACATTATTGGACAGGGAAATGCACTAGCCGACCTCACTGCCCGAGCGACAGCTGAAAATAGGACGACAACACGCATGTACGTGACCAGGTCACAAGCAGAAAAATGGACTGACGCTAGGGACACTATCAGAGACATTCAAATGGCTAGCACACAACACGAACTGACTGAATGGACACGGGTGGGATTGAAAGATGACGAAGGCTGCTGGCGGACAAAAGACACAGACAAATGGTTGCTACCTGACTCGTATCTGATTCCCATACTGACTATGGCGCACTCCCCTGCCCACATAGGATCAGCCCCCATGATTGAACTTGTCTCCAGAGTTTGGCACAATGATAAGATCACAGAGTCCGCCAAACGCTTGGTCCAACAGTGTTTGATATGCCTGCAACACAATCCCGGGAAAGGAACTGTAGTACCCCGGGGAGGGTTTGGGGTCCCAAATCACCCGTTTGAAGTCCTGCAGATGGACTACATCCAACTAGACAGATGTCAAGGCCTGAAATATGTACTTGTGGTGGTATGCGCATTTAGCAAATGGGTGGAAGCATATCCAACCCGTGACAACACTGCTATGGCCACAGCAAAGGTACTGTTAAAGGAGTTTTTCCCCCGTTACGGCCTTTGTCGAATTTTGTGGAGCGACAATGGCCCCCACTTCGTAGCCGAAGTTATCCAACTCATTTTGAAGGGGTTGGGTGTAAAACAAAAGTTCCACGCAGTCTTCCACCCCCAATCTGCTGGACTAGTTGAACGACATAACGCCACACTGAAACTAAAATTGGCCAAAATAGTAGCTACCACAGGACTGAAATGGCCAGACGCACTCCCCCTGGCATTGCTCTCAATGCGTTCCACCCCCACCAAACACCACTTGACACCATACGAGGTTGTGTTCGGCCGGCCTATGAATGTTTGGTCTGCGCCGAAACCAACTTCCATTCATGACGTCCCGGACGTCCTAATGTCTGATTACTTATGCCAGTTGACTAAAACACTGTCTGTTATCCATCAACAGGTGCTGCATGCCATCCCTGACGCTTCCAGGGGTCCCGGACACACCATCCAACCTGGGGACTTCGTCCTGATCCGGAACTTCCAGCGTGCCAAGAGTCTGGAACCCCGGTGGACGGGCCCCTGGCAAGTCCTCATCACCACCCGAACAGCACTCCGGGTGGAGGGAAAACGCAACTGGCTGCATGCACACCACTGCAAGAAGATCTCCTCGACCCTGACCTCGACCGAAACCATCAACAGTCAAGAAGAGCTCCTGAACAAGGACCGACCGTCACTATCCTGCTATCCCGATACCGAAACACTTGAACTTTCAAAATTCTCTGATCCCACAGTGCCATCAAGAGAAGGGTATTTCCTGCGTCGAAAGGAGGGAGTTACGGCTAAGTAGACCACGGACTGAGTTAAATCTCAGAACGGTGACCTAAACACTACCGAGGGTTACCCGGAGAGAAGCAAAGCAAAGTCTGTGGTTCTGCCCGCTACCGAGCCCCTTGAAGATGATGGAAGCGCCAGATAAGAAGATGATGGAAGCGCCAAATAAGAAGATGATGAAGGAAACAGGAAATACCCACCGCAGGAACCCAAAAGCAGACAGACTCCATAGCCCAAAGACTATTGCGCTCTTCATCACAATCCTCTTCTGCTTTCTCCTCATGACCACACTCTGGATTGTGGAAGAAAATGCACCTGCTCACGAAACATTCCTGACCACTGTCCAGCCTACCACCATGAAGGAACATTATCTGATCTCGCTCTCTCCCCAACTCAGAGAGAGGCGAAAGGAATTTTGGAATAACTCCTTCGTACAACTACTTCACCAGCACAACCTTGCCACCAATGCCACCAACTGTTGGATCTGTGGGTTGCTACCCCACGCCACTGGACACTCGATACCATTCATCCCTTCACCTTTCTCAGTTCACGGTTCCTGTCTTGCCTGGCTGATGCTTCTGCAAGAAAGCTTTAAGGACAATGCCACCTCCAGCAAAACGGTAACGCATTTCTACCACGGGGTCTGGCGGAACAGAACAAAGACACACTTCTGCCCGCAGACCAACAACAACACCATCCACTTGGACATCCCTGCTAAAGAACAAGTTGAAATGCAAGTGTTCAATAATCCAACCAGAACCACCTTCTCCTACCTGCGAAAACGAACGGCTGCCACTCTGACTGTGGCCCTGTCAGTCATCAACGTCACAGGCCACATGTGCATGGAAGGGCTTGGGACTCAGCTGGTAGGCCACAGTGCCTGCCAGTTTTCCAGAACTCTGGACTCCATCGACCCGCCTTCCTTTGTGGCATCTCCAAACACGTATTTCGTCTGCGGCACAAAGGCTTACACCTGGCTCCCCAAAGGCTGGGGGGGCACTTGTTTCATTTCCTTCATTCTTCCTCCGACATATGTGGCACCAGCAAATCATCACAGACAAAAACGAGCCAAGGACATCGAACAAGCCGATTCAACAGGAGCGCAATTCATCGATGCTATGAAAGGACTGGTCCCCCTCTGGGGCCCGATGGCAAACAGCCGTGCCATCCGACATCTGACTCAAGCAGTTGAGACAACAATGAACATCACGGCTGGTATCCTTGCTAACAACACCGCTGAACTTCAAGCGGTCCGCTTGGTGGCTCTCCAGAACCGCCTTGTCCTGGATGTGGTTCTTGCGGACCGTGGTGGAGCATGCCGCATCATTGGGTCCAGCTGCTGTACATACATACCGGACAACTCACCCTCAGTGTACAAAGCCATCGAACATCTCCACAGACTCTCTTCAGAAGTACACCAGGAACAAGAAGAATGGTCGCTTGGTGGTTGGTTCTGGAACACCGTTAAGAACTGGGGTTGGAGACTGTTCACCATTATCCTGATTCCTGTAGTTGTGATATGCGGTCTATGCTTAGGAATTCAATGTCTGCCACCTCTGTGTTCATTATGTGCAAATTGTATTTGCCCTAAGACTGTGGACTTTGAAAACGAACGCATGAGAGCAATATATGATGCCGAGGTTAGGAATTTGATGAAGATTGACATTGAGTAAGCAAGTTGGCTAAGATATGTTGAAAAGGGAGGACTGTTAAAGATTAGACTGCAAAACGTCAACATTATCGGCGCCATCTTGCCCCCTTTCCAGGCTCATTCGTGCGCGTAAGCGGCAGCCATTTTGAGCACCATGGCCTCCCTGCCCCTCACTAATAGCCAGCGCGTCTCTCTCTCTCTTAACCTCGCAAGCATTCCCCCGCACGCTGACAACCCCCCCGCTCTCTCATGCCTTGGGTCATAAACCCCTCTCCAGCGCAGCTTCACCACGGAATCCCATCCTGTTCCCAGCGCGACACCTCCCTTCATTCCTTTCATGGCCTCAAACCCTTTTTATGCAAACCCCCTTTTCCTGTGTCCCCGTTTGTCTTCCTCGTTCCCAGGCTGCCACCTGACCCTGCGGATACTGTTTATTACCCCGTACAGTAGGAAGCTTCCCCTCCCCATCAAAAGACCCCCGAACCGATCAAAGCCCCCACCCCATGAGATCCGATCAACCCCATGCATTCCGTGAATCGGCGGAATGCCCTGCTGTGCGACCACCATCACCTGTTGTGACCGGGGTGGGGAATCCAACTGTAAATGTATGTGGGAACGGGTCTGGAGGGGAGATTCCGAGGATGTTCTTTCAAGTATTAAAATATTACGAGAATGTGTTATGTGCAATAAAGGTCGTAAACTCTAGTATAAGAGGCCCGGCCTCAGAGATGTGGTTAGAGCACCTCGTGACGATACTTGCTGTCTGAATTGATGTGTTCTCCTCCGGAGAGAATAAAATCCTCGTTTCCCGCCTTCCAGTCTCCAGCGCCTGCTTCTTCATTGATTAATATTGGTGGGTCATAGAGGCGATACCGCCGGGCAACATAAAAGGGTCTTTGGTTACCGGTTGTCTTTGGAACCCTTTTTAACAACCTAGTGAGACGTCCCCCATCCATTCTGTCCCAAAAAAGATGATCTAATTGGCTAAACTGGTTGCAGAGCTTTTTCAGGGTTCGGTGCAAAGATTTGGAACTCTTTACCTCCAGTGGTTCGGGGAATCTCTTCCTTTACCACCTTTAAAAAAGAGGTAAAAATATTCCTAATGAACAAATTTACATCCTAAGATGATACGATCCTCGTATAACTGGTTACCTCGTGTGGATTGAAAGAGACATTATATGTTTGTTTATTTCCACAATACTGAACTAAGGCGCAATAACCGCCTAGATTGTAATGTGCTGTTGCCCTCTATGAACATCATATGTTGTCCACTGGTCACCTATGTTATCTTATACCTACGTTATCTCATACTTTTTACCTCTTTTGTGAGTAATGATGAATATCAAATGCATGTATACTACCTCATTTCTTATGTCTTTAACTATAAAATGTAAAGCGCTCTGATACCCTCGTTTGCGCTATATAAAACTTTATAAATAAATAAATAAATAATGCATGATTTGTTCAGCTGAAAAATAACCTAAATGGCTTACTGTCCTAGACTTAGGCGCTGGAAGTAGGGGTGCGGGGTGGTGCAGTAACCATGCTTTAGCTCAGAAGGTGAATGAGCAGTAAAGGTGCCTTTAAAATGTGCCTTTATCTTGTCACTGTGCTGCGTGTTCAAATACCGAGCTCAAATGTCAGACTGTCTTCTGTCAAACTGTTGCCTGTTTGGAAACTGGGTTTACTTTTATTTCTCTGCCTGCTAAGTGAGAGGATTTTTTAAAAGTCATTTATGTGACAATCTTGCAGGATGGAAAGGATAGGATAGGATGGTTGTTTTTCCTAACACATTTAAATACTTGCAAATGAGCTATACACATATTTCTAAATATAGCAGCAATTAGCAAAGCACAAATGAAGCACATTTTTTGTAATTGTGAAGTGTGATGGAAACAAAGAGTTTACTAGGATCAAAACAAATCAATACACTTTACTTGGTGATGCGTAAAGGATAAATGTTTGCTGAAACCCGATTTCTATACATTATCAATTGGGTGCTCTTTTTATTTTACCAGCAAAACGGCATGTGCCTGAAAATTTTTTGGGAATTTATTGGCCATTTCAACAGAAAATGTGCTGTCTGTAAATGACAATACACCACCGCGCCAGTGCTCCAAGATGCAGCACCGGCGCCATACCACACCCTGACCCCACTCCTGCTGAATGGTCATGGCAAATTTGCACATTTACTACACTTGTTCTAGGTGTGATTCTTGGATTTTCACAATCCATCTGAATTCAGTGGTGTAACACTGATAACAGCACCACCAAAAGACACTTCCTCTCGCCATGTGCACCCAGACTTAGAAAGACATTTCTGTAAAAGGATCACATTTGCAGTCTGTTGGAATCACCGATTCCATTTCTGAGCAATGACGGGGGACTCATTATCACAGTAATATTGTTTTTTATGCTCACTGATTGCTTACCTTATCAGGCTTTCACAGCAGCTGGTGGCATCATTAGTTGAGTCACCCTAAAAATGCAAATGTCTAATTAGAGACTTCAGGATGAAATGCATACAAAATATCCAAGTGCCAAAGAGCTGTCATTTCACAAAGCTTGAATAACTAAGCAAGTGCCTGTCCAACAGTACTTGTTGAGAAGGCGCTACACAACGACAGTACATCTCTCAACACCTGGAAGACTAGAAAGAGGTGCTAAGGGATCACTGGACTCCATAAAGTATGAGATCTCATTCACCAGTGGCTGTGAAAGGTGGCAAAAATGTAAAGGTCGGTGCTGCAGACAGAGGCAGCCATGGTGTCCCAGCACCTGGCAAAGGCTGTGCAAATGCAAGTTGTCTTCTGAGTGCATTCTCTACTTTAAAGCTGACACGTGAAAGAGATGTGGTCTATTATATTGTTTGTTAATTGTGGAACCAAGATACCTATGTTTTACCCTCCCCCCATTTGACCAATGTGTTTGATCCCGGGCAAAGCATTTTATTTTCCTCCGCTTTAAATTCTCTTGTGTTCCTTGGAAGAAAGGTAAAGACAAGAGGTAGATGCTGTAAACTAAAGGGAGGGTATTTGCATTTAGCAGGCATCAGACCGTGAATATAACCTTCTCCCAGGCCACCTTTTTCAATTTTTCCTCACCCTATAGTCCTACTTAAAGCCTAGAAGAAGGTTTTCCAACATGCATCGAAGAGGACCGGATTCATCCTGTATTTGTCAGGATAGCAAAAAAGCATACATTTACCTAGAATGAATCAGCATGGCAATACCAGACCTAGTCAAAGATCTTGAAACCCTGGCATGGATCCAGCACCCATCGGCCCACCCGGGACTTCCTTGTCTCGGAATGTCCTCTCCTTACAGATATGCTGTGTGTGTGTTCTTGCTCTCTTGTCTGAGGTCTGGCCAGAGAGCAGTATATAACTTCGTGTTTTGAATAATATTACGGTCACAGTACCTGGGATGTGCTCCCAACCTGGCCCTAAGTAAAGGGCTGCAGGACAAATGCCACTGCCCCACAAGTAATTGGCTCAACTTAGCCAACACTTTATTAAGGCTATTTGACCTCTAGACGGTGTAGGCTGGGAATATCGGATCTGAAATATCGACAGGTCACAATATTGTGACCACAATATGAGTGACAAAATATCAAAAAGAAAGTTTGAATGCATTTTCTCTATCTAACTCCACATAAAGGTACCTTGGTGAAACACATACATAAGTAAGTAAACTTGGGGTTAAGAATAGTAAATCTGTACCTCCTTCCTTGTACTTGGATTTTTTATATTTGTTCCTCAATATTGTCGTCATCATATTGTGGCGTGTCAATATTTCAGATTAGATATTCCCTACTACGATCCTTCTGACTTGTACAGTACACGTGATGTTTACTGATGAACTCGCAGCCAGACTGAGATGGTGTCGGCCATGTAAATGATGTGTAGTAGAACCTTACATTGTGAACTCAGGGTATGGCAGGCATGTTGACGCTAAACAGGTGACCACAAAACCCTCAGATTCACAACTCCAGGCCCCTGATTTTCTTGTGATTGAATGAGAACTTTGTACTAATGTGTTAAAAATGTGTAGACTCCAATGAGGTATTAGACAGGAGGGTCAGAATTAAAGCCACATTAGACTTTAATATATGTACAATGTGCACTAAGTAAAAGTCATCGGGTCTACCCGCAAACATGGTTGGAGAAATTCCTTCTCTGTTATAGAGTGAAACTGTGCCAATAACCACAGTACGTATAAAACAAGATTTTAACAGAACAACTGATTACAACAAAAAGTCCCTGCCTAGGAATGAGGCCATGTTAGAGCTTAATATATGTAATACAAGGTTTCGGATATACGCTGCAAACAGGGTAACTGAGCACTGCTTTCATTGCTTTTACTGGCACCCTTCTATCCTTAATAAAGGTGTACATTCACGATGCCACACCAAAAACGAAGCACCTTGAAAGTCCCTGCGGCTCTTTTAGGAGCCAGAGGACTGCTGTTAGTGAACTTAGGTGATTCACTCCAAATACCCCCGGGACATCTGCTTCAATATCACTCAGGGCACAGCTCTGAAATGGGTAATAACTATACACTTGGAGGCACCTACCTTATGTGTCATTGTCCCAAGGTCCTGAAGAAGCTGCCATTAATACGCAGATAGTGAAACGTGTCGACCCCTACATGCCCGATGGTTTTAATACACACTACCCATAAAAGCCTAGCTGTGTTCTTGAGACATGGTTTTAGATAAGGAACACCTTTTTGCACCTTTCAAGTTGAGGACGCACGTGTACACTGTCACAAAGCCACCCACGTCACACCAAGAAGTCATGTTGGCGAGAGTGGTAGCACAGAAGGTCTACCACTCATTGCAAAGCATGAGCATATTAGTGTGCAGAAAGTCACAGACCCCACCCTAATACAAGGCAGGCTCCTCCCAGAGAGGGATTGCATCAGTGAAAACACAGCAGCTGAGTATCTGTGCATCCCTTGCCTACTCCTCCGAGGGCCTCTTTCACCACCAGCCTTCCTGTTAGTAGTAGAAACAGGACTGTAGCATACTAACACAGTGATGTACCCTTGGCTGCTCCTCTAAGGTGCCTTCTTCAGCATCACACTTCCTCTTATGAGTAGAAACACAACTCTAGCATACACACATAGGGGTGTACCCGTGGTTGCTTCTCTGAAGCAACTACTTCACCAGCAGCCTTCCGCTTAGGAGTAGAAACACGACTCTAGCATACACACATAGTGGTGTGTCCCGGGTTCAGTAAACGATAGACCTTATAAACCGACAGCCTGGTAGCAACAATGTATTCACCCCATTGATGTCAGTCCCAGAGGCTAGCAATGCAGGCAACCATTGCTTTCTAGGGTTCCTAACATATTAGCAGGATTATTACTTAGCTCACACCCCAACATTAGATGCATTGTCAGCAACTAAAGCGATAAATTAAATATCAGCATGCATGCAGAGTATGTCTGTTCAAAGCACCACATTCACACTCACTATTTCAGCCTCAAACACGTGTCCGAAACCTGAGCATGTAACTTGTTATTTATTTTATGGCATAGCACACCAAGTGGACCTTGGTTACAGGGCACAGATGAAAATAAGGCACTTCACCTTGTCAGCGGGAGCCGCACACTGGGAGGAGCGTTCAGCTCTGGGATGGTCATTCTCTGGATTCAGGCGATGGATGTACTATATCTGATGTTTCTAAGAGAGTGCGGTTGAGGTCCCTCTTGAAGGTGGAGATTGATCTAATATTTATAGAAGAACATCCATAGAAAGAATGAGGCTAGAGGTCTTACTATATCTGGCTGTGTCCACCTTGAGCAGGGCCAGGCTTCTTGGCGTTTTGTTTCTGGCAGACATCCGATGTTTTGGAGACAGACGTCTGAGCCTAATGGGGCGCATCACCTTCTAGGCTGCACATGTCTTCTTGTACGCTGCGCGATGCTCCAGCGTAAGCCATCCTGTCGAGGCGGCTCCCAGCTTCCTTTACGCTGCGACAATGGATCGACTCCGTGGACAGAGTGCCCGAGTGGGCCTCTTTCCTGAAGCTGCAAAGTGCTTTACGTCTAACTGCGCCTTCGTTCCCCGGAGACACTGATGGCTTACTGCACCAGCCCCAACTAACGTCAGCAATTTTACAAGAAATCATTGATTTTCCATACCGGGCTCACTTAAGAGTTTTACCTCGTGATCGTGTACATTTAGCGAGAGGCAAAATGGAGGAATGTCTCTGAAGGTCATGTGTGCCCAATTACACAAAAAACAACAGCAAGGCGCATCCCAGCTCCACTGATTAGTCGTGACAAGCAGTGTCCAGGGCACCTCAAATAAGGACTATTAGCGGCGTAATATTCCCAAATCCAGCAGCCTGTCACTTTCTATTTGATGCGCGACTAACTAAAGGGTCTCTGCTTAATGTGCGGTGTCCCTGGGCGGCTTCGTGTCAGTGAGAGTGTGCCCTCCCCCGAGGGAGCGCAGGGGGAGATCTCACTCTCCAGCAGGGGTGGGGAGCTCTGTAAAGAGCTTTCAGAGCCCCAGGGGACCCCTGCAGTGTTTGCTGTCAACCTCAGTCATGTCAGGAGGTCTAGGGGCTACTTTTATTGTCCTAATATGATCAAAAGACGTGCACGCTGCGTGGAAACAGAGGCTCAGGCACACATGTAAGCTAGTGTGTGCAGAAAAAACAGCTAATATTTACAGCACCTGTTCTTCAATCCTGGAATCAGGCAACATTCCAATGTTAGGTTAAATGCCTGAGTCTTATTTAGTTTAATTAAAATGTTAATTGTATTTGTTCCTATTTAATTGTATCTATTGCATTTATTATTTTATCTAATTTCGTTTTTCCGGTTTTGCTCTAAGGTTTTGGAAGTCATTACACAAACGACCTTTCTCTCTTTTAGAAATGCTCTTACATCTCACCTTGGATGCCATAAAAATGGCTAACAATCCTTCCGCATAGATATTTTGCTTTACTCCCTCTTGGTTAATCTTTCCCATACATTAGTTTTGTTTGTAAGATGCTAGCCCTGTTACATGCAAAGCTACCTGATAGCCTGTGGTGCACTCTGCTCTTATAAAACCGTTAAAAATAAATAAATGCGAACAATGCATAATACATCGCCTCGTCTCCATGTAGCTTCAATGTGTGTTCAAACTACAGCTGGGAAATTGAGTCGCAGGGATTAGGGATTGGTGAAATATTTTTTCCCATCGCAGTAAGCGAATGCGTTACAGCGGGTAATAATGCTGTTTCTTCAAAAAAACGTTTCCCTCAGGGGAGCCTGAATGCGGTGTTTGTAACTATAGGAGTCTGCGATTATCACGTGGTAATTGGGGCACGCTTGGGTCACCACCGATGATCCAGCACTGAAGGTAGTCTCCTAGCCCAGACCACTGGGAAAATACCTGAGTGGCAGAATGACCAGTCCATTCCAGTCCAGCCCGCAGCTGCCTGCTAGAAACACCTCTGTACCCTTAACACAGATGTGCCCTCATTAAGACCCTCAAAAGTGAAACAGAAACAATGTCTAACACTTCGAAATCCAGAGCACAAGGCGCTTAAGACCTATAGGTCCTTTCTTGGCGTCGGTGATGTTCTAGACAGCAGTGTGGATGGGTTCAAATACCATTTAACACAGGTCAGGAAGACTGTTCACCCTTCTTTTGTGTTGTCAACGTGGACACTACACTGTTATGTTTATGTCATAGGGCCTCATTTATGAGAAATGATGCATCGCTGCGTGAAAGCAGCGATGCGTAACTTCTCAGTGCGCACTCCTTGCGACATTCCTGATGCGTCATATTTAATGTATGATGCATCATGTCGCAAGGAGTTACAGATACGTCAGTATTTCTGACGTATCTGTAAGCGCAAAAGTGACGCATTGCTGGAGTGTGCCACAAAAGTGACGCAACTCCAGCAATGCATCCTGCCTGCGTCAGTCTGACGCCTGCTGTGAGGCAGGCGCAAGATTTTGACGCAACGGTGTCCTAAAAGTTACGCAGTGAAATCTCATAGATTTCACTGCGTCACTTCTAAGACCCTTCCTTGCGTCAATACGCCCCCCTTGCATACATTATACCTGGCGCAGGTATAATGTGGCGCAGGGGTTTACAAAGTGATGCATCTACATAGATGCGTCACTTTGTAAATATGGCGCAACATGGCACATTTTTTAAGCCACTGGTGCGTCACAAAAAGTGACGCACCGGCGGCGTAAAAGTGACGCACGGCCTCATAAATGAGGCCCATAGTACATTGTTCAACATGGCTACAACAAGTGTTGACATGGCGTGTACGCAATTAAAATCCTGAGGTGGTAACTTGGACATGTCTGCATCCTAACCTGGTATGCTCATCCCTAGATCACATCTAGACCCTGGCAGCGCTGTGCGCATTCCCAAGGACAAAGCACCCTCACTGCGGTTGTATGACTTTACAATGCATTCCGTTGTAACGCATGCCTTTACCACGCATACGTTACAACGCGAATGCAATCACCACGCATATCCTTTACCACTAAAATTCCTTTTACGCGCATACTTTTACAGCGATTTTCGTTGTAAAAGTATGCATGTAAATGGCATTTTCATGTTAAAGGATTTTCACCCTAAAAATGTACCTTTTTAATTTACCTCTCCGCGACACCACCCACTCATTCCTCCTTACCTCCCCTCTCCTTGATTTTCTGTGGTGACGTTGTACGTCATTAAGATGAAGCGGAAGTGTTTTTCCGTTTCCTCTTATGACGCCAATTGCCTTCACATCTTTTTCTTTTTTTTTCAGAAACTGGTGCGTTTTTATCTTTTTAAATCCACGCTTTTTTTGTGGGGGTGGGGAGACCCCCACAAGCCCCCCCTTTTTTTTTTACTTTAGCACACCTGCCTTTACTACGTATTTCGTAGTAAATGTATGCGTGGTAAAGGCTTCTCGTTGTAACCACGTATGCGTTGTAATGCATGCGTGGTTATGGTGTGCGTGAAAACGGACGTGTTGTGGCCGTTTCCCCCTCACTGCAGCCATACCAGGCCATGCACCAGATTAAAAAAGGTTTGTGTGCGGGTGTGTGGCAGAGTGCCTTGCAGAACACCACGGAGGGATGGTGTTACTCCGTGCTCCGTGGTGGTGCTCAGATGGTCACTGCACTCTGATGGCACGTGAAGGCACCCACCCTCACACATGCCTTCACACACAACAATGAAAGATGAGACACAATTCCTGGTGTCCCCCTGACCTTGCCGAGTCAATCTGGAAGGTTGCCTCCTGTCATCCTTTTGGATTCTCGCGGGATATTCTTTCCTCGCCTACCACTGCGGCCATCTTGAAGCGGAGCTGACTGATCCTGAAAATTAATCCTTTTCCACTGTATAAATTGGATGGCCTCCTGTGGATTCTAGCTCTTTAAGAACAGTTTAAGATAATTACTTCTCTGCTTCCTCCTGAGCAGGTATCTGACTTGGTGTAGGCCTGTGACAGCTGGTAATGGACATGTTTCAGAAGCTTTGCTACCAGGCACTGGAACAGATGTCAGAGCTGGCGGCCATGTTAATTAGACCGCCGCTGAGGGACACGTCAGCTACAGGGGAGATATGGTGTTGGTAACTCCAAACACTGATGCAGAAATGACATAATGAACAAGACAGAATCTACATTCCTATTATAACTATACATGTCTGGTCCCAGTAACTGTGGCTACATAATGATACAGAACAGATACTGGCAGGTGAATGAACTTTGAGGTTATTGCTTTATGAGTTAGTTCATTTCTGTTGCTGGGTTAGGAGGCGGCATCTTTTAGTTGAAGAAGTGTTACACGTGAGTACCAAATAAAACTGTAAGTTAACTGGTGCTTAGCTGTGAGGCTCCAACCCAGCTCTCCTACTGACATCACCTGTGCCACGTTGCTTAAGGTCTTCAAGGGGATAGGTACAGAGGTTATAGGTCCCTCTCTGACTAATACCTACAGGGCAGGACTGCGGAACAGGGGAAGCAGCAGATTTCTCAGTGGACTGCTACAATCTCAGCTGCTGAGGAGGAATAAGGCTCCTAGGAGCTGTGACAGCCATCCAAGTCATAATTTGCCTCTCGAAGAAATTCCACTTCTAGAGCCCCAGAGGGTCAGTTTCACTCACAATGCTTGCTTGGTGTAATATGGGCTGGCATTGAAACGTTTTCCATATCACAGTCTTACTACTCTGCCAAGAGACACAGAGTGCTGCCATAAATAGCATATGAATGAAGGTTTTAAACTTCAAACCTTATTTATATTGGGCGGGTGGGACACTCCGTCGCAAACATGGCAGAATTTCCGCTCAATGTATTACAAGGTCATGATAACTAGGGCTCCTGGTTTAATGGTATTTTTTTTTACATTTCCATCTACATTTATCCATATTTATTTTTTTGACCATCTTATTGGTATTTATCCATATTTATTGTGTGTTATAAGAACACATCGAGTGATTAAATCCACAGTTATTTAACTGATGCAATAACACTTTGAAGGCTGTTGTGTTTTAGCAAATTGCACAGCCAATATAGCCAAACACTGCTCCAACAGGTACATATTAGCATTATATATGTTAAAATAGGCCTGCCTTTGAGGAAAATTCATCCTGTTTTTAACTCCCCATGCTGTCTTCGTTGGCCTGAAATTCATTATGGTACAAAAGTAGGCTAAAGAACAGTGATGGATTAAACCCAGATCTGCTGACTGGGTGTGAGTGTTTGATTGGTTCAGATACTCCGTCCATCACCACCCCCTTTAGTACCGCTTTGAAATTCATTATGGGCAGCATGAAATGTCACAATTTTCTGCATTTTTCTACTTTTAAAATAAAAACAGACAGGAAACACATTGTTTTGTGTCTGTATTTATCTGTAAGGATCAGTAAAAACTGAAAACAGGAAGCCCTAATTATAACCTACTGCGCTTATAAGATGGAGGACAGGATATCCGTTCCATTTCGACAGAGAATCCCGTCCGCCGTACGTAGGATGATTTTTCTCAGATACTGTAGTGTCTGACAATATGTGGTGATGTTGTATCCAGTACCATTGCAAATTGAACCTGCCAAACACTTCTGCACATGCGTAGACGCCAGATCAAGAACATATTGTGTCACCTTCCAAAGTCCATTTTTGAATTGGTCACTGACTGCTTGTAACAAATCCGCGGCCATGAGCTTAAACTCCCAGAATTCTAAGTGCCAGAGTCCTCCTGAACTCACAGACCATGAGTCACAGACTCACAGGTCAGAGTTCATCTGTTGGTTGTCCTGCTACTGAACCATCTTTAGCTAAGGCATGAAAGGGGAGGGTTCCTGATAATATTACATATGTTTGCCCTGCTCCATTGGCCTAATTCGTGGATTTCCATCACAGATGTTTGCTCTGCTTGGTTGCTGCTGGATCGCGACAAAGCACAGAACAGACATTAGGAGGCTAATCTGGCCCATATTAAAGAAGCGGGCGTTTGCCATACAAGTTACGCTCCTCCATTCCAAAAACAGAATTAGAGTGAACGTTCTGATCACAACAAAGCACAGAACAGACATTAGGAGGCTAACCTGGCCCCCTGTAAAGAAGCAGGCGCTTGCCTTACAAGTTACGCTCCCCCATCCTAAAAATAAAATTTGAGTGAGCGTTCCGACTTTCACGGACTGTGACGCCCGCCTTGTATATGTTCAGGCGCAACTTTCTCCGTTCTTTATCAGTTTTTAAAGCGCAAGCTGTCATTTGCATCACCTTTGACAGAATGCTCTCGACTTAAAGCCATCCGATTCACAGCACTGTATCGACATCGTTTTTTCACTGAGATTGCAGCTACAGACACTTGTCGACCACCTTTTCTATCATACTTACAGATACAAGCCAACACTTTAGATAAGCAGCTCGATGCTCCTAGAGATTTACTACTATTGATGATACTTTCCTGAAGAAGAAACGCCGGTGTCGAAACGCGTTGAAGAAAAACGTCAATTTTCTATATCAACCTGTATAACATGATATATATATATACCAAACAGTTTTGATCTTATGTACAGAGATATCTGTTCTTTAAGAAACACCAAGAATCATTTTATTCATTTTTTATCGAACTTATTAAATGTACTATTTTTGTAATTTAAAGTGTATATTTGTATTCCTTGTTTTGCTTACATTTCCTATTGACATATATTGCCTGGGCTTTATACTTGTCATAAATTGTTTTACCCTGACCCAGGAATTTGATCCACTATCAGGGGGTCCTTGTTAACTCATAAGTAAATGCTCTGCTTCAGTGGCCTGATTCGTGGATTTCGATCACAGATGTTTGCTCTCCTTCAGTGCCCTGATTCGTGGATTTCCATTACAGATGTTTGCCCTGCTTCAGTGGCCTGATTCGTGGATTTCCATCACAGATGTTTGCTCTGCTTCAGTGGCCTGATTCGTTGATTTCTATTACAGACGTTTGCCCTGCTTCAGTGGCCTGATTCGTGGGTTTCCATTACAGATGTTTGCTCTGCTTCAGTGGCCTGATTCATGGATTTCCATTACAGATGTTTGCTCTGCTTCAGTGGCCTGATTCGTGGGTTTCCATTACAAATGTGTGCCCTGATTCAGTGGCCTGATTCGTGGATTTCCATTACAGATGTGTGCCCTGCTTCAGTGGCCTGATTCATGGATTTCCATTACAGATGTTTGCTTTGCTTCGGTGGCCTGATTCATGGATTTCCATTACAGATGTTTGCTCTGCTTCGGTGGCCTGATTCATGGATTTCCATTACAGATGTTTGCTCTGCTACAGTGGCCTGATACATGGATTTCCATTACAGATGTTTGCTTTGCTTCGGTGGCCTGATTCATGGATTTCCATTACAGATGTTTGCTCTGCTTCAGTGGCCTGATTCATGGATTTCCATTACAGATGTTTGCTCTGCTTCAGTGGCCTGATTCATGGATTTCCATTACAGATCTTTGCTCTGCTTCAGCGGCCTGATTCATGGATTTCCATTACAGATGTTTGCTCTGCTTCAGTGGCCTGATACGTGAGTTTCCATGGTAGATGTTTGCCTTGGGTCAGTTTCATGCATTTCTACTCTAGATGTTTTTCCCACTTCAGTGCCCAGATAATACATTTTCATTCTAGATCTTTGCCCAACCTTCTCGCCCTCATTCATGCATTTCTATTCTAAATGTTTATCAACATTTAGTGCCTTGTTTGATGGATTTCCAGATGTTTGCCTTTCTTCAGTGCTCCAGTTCATGAATTTCCATTTTAGATGTGCACCCTGCTCCGGTGCTCCGATTCGTGAGTTCTCTTTGTAGGCAGTTGTTCTGCGTTGGGTCCTAATTCACAAATATATTTTCATTGGATCCTTCTTCTGTGCATTGATTCAAGGATTTCCATCCTAGATGTGTGCTCTGCTTCAGTGCTCTTAATCTTAAGTATTCTTTGTATGTGAGTGTTGTGCTTGAGTGCACGGATCCATAGATTGCTGTTCTATTTTGAGTCAGTGCACTCTATTCATGAATTTCCATTGTAGGTGTTTTCCCTTCTTCTGTGACCCGATTCACACATTTCCGTTCTATAAGTTGTTCCTGCATCAGTGCCTGAGTCATGCATTTGGCTCATCACTCCCAGTATTACACATGTGTCAGGTGTGCTTTTCGTTTCACTCATGCCCAAGGGGCACACAGGGCAGAATTAACACAACCCATCTGCACAGTGCCTGTAAGTACACAATATCTGGATAGTGCACGCGTGCAATCCAGGTAGCCGCCTTTTACAGTCACACTCAATAACAGGCGTAGTGCGCATGCCAGAGCTGCACAGCATTTCTTTTGTATGGGACTGTCAGAGTCCCTTTGAAAAGACCCCCCATACCAGCCGGGAGCCGGACAGAGCAGCAAAGACCAGTCCCCAAGCCATGACCCCAATCCTGATGGAGAGGGGGGTTCAGGCCTATTCAAAGCTGAAATGGGGCTTCAGATGGGCCCACCCCTACTTAATTCCATTCCTGTTATTCCATACTTCTCTGCTTTTCCTGCACCCTCTCAGCTCACAAGGGACGAGCGGTGAATCAATCCTGCAGCGGTTCTCCTGGTGCCCTCAACATGGGCAATGCAGGACACAGGTGAGCAGCTGATATGGTCTTTATTCTCTCGCCTGATCCGCAGGCAGGTTATGAAGTTCCTCTCTCCAGCTTCCAGTTTCAAATGCCCGTTTTGTTCTTCCCTCGAGCTCTGTCCATACGGCTTTGCTTGGAACATCATAAACGTACTCGAATATTTTGTGTCATTCATAGGCTAAGCTTTTTAAAACGTGATGGGAAAGTTGTGCTTTTTAAACCATATTTTTTGTTTTTTTTGTATGTTAGAAAACATTTCAGCCCACCCTTGAGAAAGTGGGACTCAGTTGTTTCACTCACTCACTCAGTTTAGGGCAGGTACGACGACTTACTACTTTCAAATATCACCAGCCGCCACTCTGACCATTTCGCCGCCTCTCATGGTTACTTTAGCTTCTCTCCTGTTGTTCCCCCTCAGCTCTTTGAGGTGGCCTTAGGGACTTTGATTATAAGCGGACAGCAGAGTTCTGCTCTTTAAACATAGGATCGATTTTTCGGGTAATTCATGTGGAGAAAATCAATGTCTTCAATAAACAGAGGGCGGGGTTCTCGTGAGGAACTGATAAGCGGTTTTATTTTGCCACACTGTGCCTTTCTATCGCATTTTATTCTCTGCTGCAGAATCGCTGTTTTCAGTTCAGTTCAATTATGCAGCTTCCATGTGATCAAACAAATATATCCCATTTCCACAGATTAGACTCCACAACGATCTTCACGTGCAGGCTTTGGGAAACAGGAAACGTAGCGCAGTCGGTTCATGCAGCCACTGCTGAGATCCTTCTGCTGCTGGTGATTCAGTTTAACAAGGCTGAGTGACACAGCCCTTTATCTTTCGTAGGTCGATGAACGGAGTGTTTTTTCACCCAGCAGAAAGACGTGTGACATGAGTACGAGCACTATATACGTCTACAAGGTGTATCTTAATATGCTTCTTCTGAATACGTCGGGGATATGAAACGCTAAACAAATGTTGCCACAGAATAATCTACAAAAAGAATACCCTTTTGGCCACTAGATGGCGCTGTGTCCGAGCGGCCTGCTTTGCCGCTTCCAACCTGAGAACATGGCACCGTGATTCTGAAGTGAGTGAGAGGATTTACAGCGCGTCGCCGTGCCAGGGCAGCGCCTCGGGCTCAGACACCGGCAGACAGGGCCCGGGACAACCCCAGGCCCCTCCTCGGCGCACCTGCCAGACGGCAGCGCTTCTTGTGACCCTGCGCCGCGGCTGATGATGGCGCCAACACCGCGACAGACGCAGGGTAATAACCAAAGGTGTGCGAGGATGTGAGCCCTGTCACAGCCTCTCGCCAGAGCGAACTGTTTGTAACGACTTCTCATACTGACGAAAGGAGCCCAGCCTCCTGGATGGGTCACCGATCCCGAGCTTCAGTGGGGAAAAATATTACTGCGCAATCAGGACATTCCGTGTCCATTCCCTAATTAAGGAGGAGGCGTGGCGAGGCTCACGGCTGACCTGCAATACTTCCTTCTAATCCTACACATGGCAGCTGGCCAAAAACCTGTGTCATGTCCCCCGTGCATCGGTGTGTAAACACGAGTAATGTGAAAGCCACCTGGAAGTATGCAGTCTGGTACCGACCAATTACAGCTTCCCATACCCCCTGCACCCTGGCTTCAGTAATCTGGTCTGGGTTACCATACAACACCGGGCCGTGTGCAGCAGCACCAGTGCTTGATTTGTAAGTGTCAAGGTCTGTGTTAGGAAGCCACTGCTCCTTACCAGCCCTGCCGGTGGCAGCACAAACACAACAACTAACCATCACATATCTACAAGTGTGACATTTTAGAATGTTCCAGGCCTCCAAAGCTTGAAGATTGGCTTTGGCGGCAGGTATTAGTCATTTTAACGTATATTGTACTAATAAACAACCTTTATTGTGCTGATCTCTAAAGTAGACAAATATTACCACCATGTGGCAGCCCATCATAAGTGCCAATGTTGACAATTAAGTTCTGGTGCCAGCACCAGAAACCACTGTCTCAAATTAAGCACTAAGCAGCTAACGTTTCAGACACCCATGCTACAATAACATTTACTGTGAATCGCCTCCAACCCACAACTATCACAAACCACAGACTCTACATCATCTCCTATGCTGCCGACACCCAGCTGATTCTCTCTCTCACAAACGAAACACACAGCCGCCAGAATCAACTTCCACAACGGGATGAAGGCCGTTGCCACAGGATGAATGATAGTTTCCTCAAACTCAACTCGGACAAGACTTAGTACTCATCCCGGGACCCACGCCCTCAGCTCAGGACGACTCTTAGTGGTCCGCTGCATTGGGGACCCCCTCCATAGACAATGCACGTAACCCCAGTATCATACTGGACTCCTCGCTCACAGTGCACCGCCAGATCAACGCTGTATCCTCATCATGCTTCCACATTCTCTGCCTGCTTCGAAAGACATTCAGATGGATCCCCACAGAATCCAGAAAGGCAGTCACCCACGCACCCAGCCCCAGCAGACTTGACTACCGCAACACACTGTTCACCAGCATCACCCATAAACTCCTCAGGTAACTACAGAACGTTCAAAACGCCACAACCAGACTGGTCCTCAACCTCCTGCGCCACTGTCACATCACCGAACACCTCCGAGATCTCCAATGGCTCCCAGCCAACTAAAGAATCACCTACAAGCTCCTCACACATGCCAACGAAGCTCTCCACCACCCTGGACCAGCAAATCTGAACCACCACCTATCATTCCACGTACCCGCCAGACACCTGCGCCCTGCCCAACTGGCCCTGGCTCCCGTCCCATGGATCCACAAGACCAGAGCCGGAGGAAGATACTTTTCCCACCTCGCCATCAAGACCTGGAACACCCTGCCTCTCGGCAATCCCCATCGCTAACCCAATTCTGGAAGGATTCCAAGACCCGGCTCTTTGACAGAACCCCGGTGCCCAGACGGATCATCAGCCCCTTCCCCCTCAGCGCCTTGAGACCCTTTTGGGTGAGTAGCTGCGCTATATAAACCCCTGATTGCTTGACTGACAAGAGGCCTTTACTCAGCCAAAATAACAAAAACATAAGGCAGCACGGTAGGATGCACCGCCAATGCTGGGTCCAGCTTGGGCTCTTCTCATTGAATATAAGTTTTAAGACCAGGCGCGTAGGTAGCTATCAACAGTGCAGCAGGTGCAGTGACTCCAGGGCCCAACATCTGATTAGGACTAGACTGGCCATTTATTCCACTGGGCACTGGGCCTGGAGCGGGTGCTTTAGGTGAGGGTGGGGAAAGAGGGAGGACAGATCAAAGGAGGGGGAGATGAGAGAGAAGAGTGGAGCTGGCTGGATTCGATGTTTTTCCAGGACTGCTTTGGGTTCCAGTCCTGCGCTGATGTAAGGGGGGTGCTGGGAGCACAAATATAACTCTTTTTTTTTTACTACCACATGAAGGTCCATTTTCTTTGCTTGCATTAGGGCCAATGGCACATTTGCTACGCTACTGTTTAAGACACAGCTGATCCGTCTGAATCATCATTGCGCTAAATGTGTGTCCACCAGATCCCCAAACCTGCACTTATTCTTGCACACTCTGGGTCTCATTTATGGGATTTTGGCATAGAGCAGGGCAGCAAGGCACCCTACTGAGCTGCGCCACACCAAAGTGAAAGGGCAGGAATGCACCGTATTTACACAAAACAATGCTTTCCTGTCCCTTTTTCCCTGTGCTGGCGCCGTTTCTGCAGACTAGCACAAAATCACAAACGCACCTTTGCAGCACGGTGCAATGGTGCCTGTGTTGCATGCAGAACTGTTTTTGTGCATTAAATGGCACCTTTCTGCACTAAAACAATCCTGAGAGGCATTTTTCTCTTTCTATGTGTGCTGTAGAAAACAAGGAGAAATAAAGATATTTCTCCTCATTACACCTCACCTCTGGAGGCGTACGGATCTGGTACTTCCACAGGTTTGCATGATTTTGTAAATCTGGGTCAGCGTCAAATTCCATGGGTTTTGTGTGGAACAACCCACCGCAACGCCCATGGAGCGCCTCCCGGGTGCAGCGTGAGGCGATGCATCGATTTGGGCTGCGTTGCATTACTCGTGATTTATGAGGCCACTCAGCCATGCAGGGTAGTTTTGCGAGGCTTCATGAATCTTACACAGAGCCCTGCGTCACACAGGTACCACTTTTGTGGGGCAAAAGTGGCTCAGGGCTTTCATACATAAGCCCCTCTGTTAGTGCCAAGTGGATCAACAAAGAAAGTTGTTGCCTTGCTTCCCCTCCCCCTAGATTCTTCTGTTGCATGAATTAAACCTCTCTCAATGGCCCCCTCCCGTGCCATTGTTTAATGCAGCTGGGGTAGCGGCTGCGCGGGAGGGCGGGGCTCATCGAGGGACCGGCCTTTGCTAGTCCAGTGGTGACTTCAGGGCCTTGCACCCATTCTTCCTGCTCCCTGACAGCTGCGCGCTCGTGCGCTGGTGGCGCGTGGCTCCATCGAACCCCGCTGAAGACGCGCGCAGCGAGCCCAGGCGATTGATTTCTTCGCTAATCGATTGAAGGGATGCGCGATGACCCCTGACCTCTGTCCCATGTGCCCCCACCTGAGATTCATGCGCCCGATCGCGGATCTGCCACGCGCGAGGCTTCGATTCATGCTACAGGGTTATTAATGGTGCCCGGTCCTCCGTGCCTGGAGGTCGTGACCTCTGACAGATGCCAGCAAGGCTCTCTCAGCACCCGCCTGCTTGTTAAAACTGCTTCCCACTTCGGGCGGCTTACCAACACTTTCCACAGGGACACTTTTCTTTAAATAGAGCCTCTCCAAATAAATGTTACACTTCCAGTAAAGCTACACAACGAAGTTCGGGGTGCAATACACCCCGTAGGGTTGTATTGCAAGGGTACCACCCTTGTAGGGTTGGTAAAAACACAAGGTTTGAATATTCCCCCAAAGTTTCTCTAAACGTGTTTCTTTATGTCATCACCAGGCGTGTACATAAACCACAGCTGCATGGAAACGTTCACTTTTTTTAATAAAGTAATAGCTCTGTTTTTTTATATAGCGCCTGGTGATATATGTTCTGCCACTTCATAGCGCTGCAAAACAGGTGCTATTCTTAACTAAATAGCTACATTTCATTTGCATCGACCTTGCAGAGATGAAAAGGTGAAAAAACGATGCCAGGCTTGTAATCTGTGCCATTTTCGCTGTCAAGATCTCTGCAGTGGATTTCATCGCCAAGTGATTTGTGCAGAGCTTTCCACTTGGCGATGGCACGTGCTCTTGATCGCCTCCGGAGGGTCACTAACCAAGCACATAGGTCAATTCTATTCCTAAGCGGAAGGCAAGAAGATGGCAGGAAAGCCTCCAAAATGGTGGAAAAGGAATTCTGACTCCAGGCCTAAGCCCTTTCAGCCTCAACCTTGATAGCAAAAAAATACAGACTTTGGGTGCAGTGTCGAATTAAACCCTGCAGAGGCAGTCTAAATTTCGTGGCCCCTCTCGGGGGGGTGTGGGGGGCTCTCTCAAATTCTCTCTTAATACTCAAGGCACCGCATTTTACTTTACAAACTGCCAGCTGCCAGAAGATAGCATACTGTTATGTGAATCTGTTGTCTCTGATTGTTGTACTTTAGGTTGTTTATAGGTACATTACATTAATAAAGTCTTTCCTCTACAGAATCTTTAATGTGAAGTTTTCTGATCTTTGAGTTGATTCATGTTCCTCTATCTTTTGGAAATAATATTTAAGAAAGCTTGAGTGTAATTTTCTTTCAAGATCAAATCAATATTATTTTGATCCGTTGTTGCGGCGGGCCCCTTAAAGGAGTAATGTAAGGTACATTTATATAGCACAGCAGTCACTCCAAGGGTATCCTGACGCTGGAGTGGGGTCCATAGGCCGCTACTTACCATGCCTATTAGGTTATCCGGAACTGTTTGGGTATAAGATGGGCCGCTCCTGATAAGGCTCAGTTGGCAACGGCAGCCATATTCCTGAACATGTAGCGCAAAGAAGTTAAAACAAGGATGCCAGTGAGAGCAGCAGCGTATCACAGGGCAGAAAGGTGGACCAAAGTCCTTCCGGGTTAACGTCATCACTTTCTCCTCTGGGAATTCACTAGAGTGTCATGGCTTTGACCCCAGCCCCTTCTCAGCTATTGCGACCTGCAGAAACCACTTACGAGAGCAATGTCTAAAACAGCACTCAAATAGCCTCACTTCCTGTTTGAAGAGGTCCCGCCTCCTATACGCCACACTGTCGCCGTCACGGGTGCGGATCGCTTCCCTATCACCCCTGGACTCCTATGTATAATGATCCACACATCTTCTGTCATAGTGCAGGTATGTGTAACCCGCTCTCCTATCTCCCAATACTGGGCTTCCTGTATCCACCCTGCTAAGTACGCGGGCATCATTGATGTAACCTACATACATTATTTCTGATTGCCGTGGTTACCAAGTGCTTGGAAAATCAATGTAAAGAAAATACCTTGGTGAGCCTCTCAAGTGGCCCTATACCTGCCCCTGTTCCTATCAGTGCGTCTCCACGCCTCCCTGTGTCTGTAGGGATATACCTGTGTTTGTTTATATGGGTGCACCCCAACATCCCAAGGTCAGCCCTGGACAGTGACAGTACAGACTCCATGGGCAGGAGATGCTTCAAACAAGGGCACTGTGGTTTCACAAACCGTGGGCACCCTGGACCAGTCACTGTCTGCACTCATGTAACCCACATGTGTCGTTGTGACTGCAGGCTGTTTTGTATTAGACAACCAAGAAAGACTACAAATAGATGCTATGACGAGCCCGGATGATCGCCCGAATAACATTGAAAAAGTCATTATCCATGCCTTGCACAGGGCCATGGCGAAAAGACCCTAGACAATTCACATAGCGTCATTTTTTTACATTTTAATGCACATTAATAGTCTGAGCAAAGAGTTCACCTTTTTAGTACCAGTTTAAAGCCTGGACTGACAGCAACCAATAAGTGAACAGGTGACATCTGCAAAGGATCACCTCTCTGCAGAAAATGCCAGAGTCACAGAACTACACCATCCAGTGCCCCTTCTCCTTACGAACAAGCGCCAAGAAGAGACCACTGTATGTTCAATGTGAGCTACACAACTGATCACCACTATTATTGTATTATTTTTACTGTTGTTGTTGCATTAGTTGTGTGATGGGGTTGTGCAGAGGAATGCACTACATATACATAATGCAGTCTAGGTTTCCAACACAGGAGTACATATGTTCTGTAAAGTAGTACATGGTTCCTACTTCCGGCTGGTGAGGCAGTGATAAGTCTGTGGCCGGCGCGACATCTATTTGTGCTTCAGGGACTTGGTCACAGCCGCTCTCAGCATCCCTGCAGTATTGATCTGTGTCAGAGCAGCAGTTCACGCAGCCTCAATACACACAAATATTCCAGTCACGTGACCAGACTATTCCTGGCCATCTTCCTGGACTTCAAGAGAGGTCAGCGCTGAGTCACTGCCCCAGAGGCACACGGCACGCGCTGGTGCCGACTGTCTCAGCTCGTTCCCATTGTATGTTCCACGACTACACACCAAAAGTGCACCCATGCTGTGAGTTTTATGTTTGCTGCGTTTGAGCATGCATATGTTCCCCTTCCGAGTGGATATGGTCTAAGCAAAGCCCATGAGAAAGTTCCTTTGTGGAGCCACCTAGTGGTAACTGGTAATTTGCCTTAAAACCCTATATGGGGAGCGCACCATTGGTGCAGTTCTATTTTACCCGAGCAGCTAAAAATTGCCCCGCTGTTCCAACAGCACGTCCATTGAATGGCTGGGCCAAACTCATTCACTCATGCGTTGTCCCTGCCTGTGATGGCGCAGACAAGCTAAACACGATGGAGCGGAATGTGCCTCACAGTGTCTCAGAATATTGCATTAGAGACATACTTCTGTTACGGACAGGAGTAAATCATTTCACAGTACGAGCACGAGCGGAAACATTCCAAACATGTTTGGAGCTGTAGGAGATGTGATTTCTGCACTGTGAAAACATAACTGGAGCAGCCTCGCCTCCAGGCCGGGTGGCAGCCCCGGGCCCCCGCCTCCATGGGAATATTTACGTTACTGTTTCGCTTCTGTAACTCGAATTTGCCATTTAAAAGGAAGCCGGTGATTTGTGGTCAGACTGTCTTTGTTTGCTGCTGTACACAGAAGTTTGGCCTAATTTGCCAGTTGCATGTTTTGCAATCTGAAACAAAGTCCTCTGCGGCTCAGCTCCAAAGCCTTGGCCGCTTCACAGCGCCTCGGGATGGGTAACTTTTAATTCCATGCTTGGAATGGGCCTAAAATACTTTCTTTTCAAATATTTTGAACACTGGAGTTTGCTACTTGTTGGAATCAATGCTTGCTCTGCGCCTCAGTCGTCATCGCCATCTCAGGTGATAGAATGAGGGGCTATTTATAGAACAAGAGGTGACACGGAAACCAGTGCACTGCACAGCAGCGCTTTTATTTCATCTTTCTTGTGTGTAATACACATATTATAGGTACATGTGGAGGTTATCAGAACACTATCGCATGCCAGTTCAGAAGAGCAGGCCCATTGAAAGCTCGGGAGTGCAGGATCCATGCCAGGTTTGCAGGGCAACCACTGTGTTAATAAGTTCCATAAGAGTTCTTTGTATGTCATTTTGCTTATTTGGGGATAATGAAACTCTGACATGGATCTTGACCCACCTTGGATACCCCAAGTAAAGTAAAACATATATTTACATCCTTTTCAGAGCCGAAAGCATGCCAGTGAACCAGCCCTCTAGGAGCCGCATTGGGTACCACTGGGCTTGGCACCTCCCTGCAAGGCCGCACTAGGACAAAACAAAAACCAGGCTTCCTGTTCTACTCTGACTGGTCCAGATGGCAAGGGCAAGACTTTAAATTCTGAGTAGTGACCCCAACAGAGATAATTCTCCAGTGCTTTATTTGACCTGGTGGTTGCTGGTGATCAGCACCCACACTTAATTGTCAACACTGGCACTTAGACAAACAGCGTCACCATGTGGCAAACTGCCCTAATTTAAAGATCAGCGCAACAGTTGTTTATTAATTCAATATACATTACAATGTCTAACCACCATGTGGCACAAGCCATTCTTATAGCTATGGGGGCCTAGAACAGTCTGAACTGTCACACTGCTATGTGTGTGCTGGTTGGTAGTTGTGTTGCTACTATTATCAGCAGTGCTGGGAGGCGCACTGGGTGGTACAAGCAGCAGTGATCTCCTGAGAGGGCCCTGACACTTATTCTTTTATAGATTAAGCACTGTAATTCTCACTTGAAAAGCATCTTCCAGTGCATAGATGTATGCATCATCAAGGCCCAGGGGATTCAGGGACATGTATCTGGTCTACAGCGTCCAGCCCTGAGTAGAGGTCTGCCATGATATAATAACCCAAGGCAGTGCTTCAAGAGAATAGAGTACCAGCACCTCTGTATTTCCATTTAAAACACTGACCCAAGGTGACAGATCGCACCTCTGAAACCCATCCACCACAGAAGCGCTGTTTCACCAATCTGCAAACCCTTGACGCCTCTGGGGAGTTAAGCTGCCTGTTCTGTTATTCTCTTTGCACACAGTCAATGTATTTAAAAGTTAGACTGGTTTTGTCAATGTAGAGGAATAAGTCCTCTAAAGGTTGCCCAGCACAGGTTTCACGCACAGAAATATATGCCCGCCGCCTTTCCTTTGCTCCTAACTCTCTGGACCCCTCATTCTCCGGGATAAATGCATCGAAGGTGCCTCTTTGCAGCTTGTTTGGTGCTATAAAGGCTTAGGTAAACACACTGGAAAGGGTTACACCTCAAGGGTTTTGCAGCCAACCTGTAGGACAAAACACTCCCAAAATGGTGGCCTTGTCGTGCCCTAAAGCCTCTCTCCTGCGGGGACAGGCCTAGGATGGTAGTTGTGGCACCTGCCAGGGAGGATTGTTTTCATCTGAAGTAACCCGAGGCACAGCCTGGCACGTGCCACTCCAGACCTGCTGAGATAATACACTTAATCCCCACTAAAGCAGCATGCCACGCTGCACACTGCCTGGCTGGCTTCTGGCCTGCAGAAGTATGCTACTCCGGGCTGCAGCTTGGCCGCAGCAGTCCTGCCGGGCACGGTGCCTGCCTCTGGAGAGACACTGCAGGAACAATGTCTGAAAATATCCTTTCCCACAATAAAACAGCTGCAGTGCTATTAATGTGACATGCACTGATGGAGGAGTAGCATTCACTTGGATCACAAAAGACACACGCAACACCCCATAATCCCTTTTAAATCGCCATGAATTTTACTGCTCAGAGGTGAGCAACATGCTTTTTTTATTGTAACCGGTAGAAACCCACCAATGCCTGTTGTGTTCTGGGGGCTGGCTAGGGGAGGAGGGGTAAGAGGAGGCAGAAACATTAGTGAGTGCAGATAAGGAGAAGGCCATTGATGGCCATGGTGAGATAGCCATTGGTGCAGACAGTTGGCCAGTGGTGCACACAGGGATTAGGGCATTGGTGCAGACAGTGAGCTGGGCATTAGTGCACATGACAAGTTACCCTAGATGAAGAGGGTGAGCTGGCTGTTGAATAACAAGGTTCCTTGGCCACTGGAAGACATGTAAAATTAGCCAATTTTGTTCATGCTGGATGGATCTACAAAACACATTGTGAATTGGCCATAAATATAAGAGGTGTTCATCTTGCTTGAAAACACAGAGGGGTAAATGTGGCTACTTACTGCTGCTCGGCTTTTGCACGGTCCTCCAGGAAGAAGAGGGCGGTGGCTAGGAAGAACATCCCGCCCAGCACGACGACGAATGGGCAAAGCATCAGGGCGTAGCCCAAACTGAGGAACTCCCAGAGCGGGGACTCGGTGGTGCTCTGTTGTATCAGGTCGGAGATCTAGAGAAAGCAAAAGGAATAGAGACAATCTAAGAGCCTGGGTGACACAGGGGAAAAAATACACTCTCACCAAGTCTTAAGACATTTCCTTACCACCCGCCTGGGGCAGCCGGTCATTACCCCCTGTCCGGAAGGCCTTGTTTGTTGACCGCTGGCGCCCATTGTTTTCCCAATCGATGGAACTCATTTCTCATTGCTGGGAGAGGCAAGATGGCAGGATGGGAAGGGAGGCCAGTGATTGTTTTTTCATGTCAGCTAGGAATTCCCGGCACATCCTCTGACCTGCCGCGGAGCTCCCAAAATTCACCCCTTCATGGACCTAAATGTACCAGATTGGACATACATAACTATTGTTTACAGAGCTATCTTTAGGTAACATCTGTGCTAGCTCTGATTGGCTAAGCACGTTTGCAAATACACAGTCATGATTAAGACAGACTGCAGACATTCCAAAGCAGAGCCATCAACATGGCGCCCAGTTTGACCCAGAAATCCTTTGAAGGGAGATGTGTGCATTGAAGTCTCTTTGGTTGGGAAGTATGGGCCGGATGGGAAGCTGTGAACGAGACATTTCTGTGCATCAGAGCTGTCTCTGGAGGGAACGGGATGTGCACATTCTAGGAGGTAAAATTTAATTATTTAAAGCCTACCCATAAGAGGCTGAGTTGTAATGGAAGGAGGTGCTTCACAAAAAGAGTGGTACATTCATGTGCTTATCCCCAGCAGAGGTGGCTGAGACAAAAGGAGGAAAGAATCCATATCACCCCGGACAGACACATGGAGTAATCTTAGTGCAAAAGTCAGAAATGGGCAACGCACAAATAGTGCATAATATGCTGTGGCAGGCGAGTCGGAGAAGTCTTACTTTAAGAAAGCATTCTACCTAAACTGTTTACTCGAAATTTTCAAAATAAATGGCAGTGACCGTTTAGCAGAAACCAATTCACAGTTTTTTTTAATTGCTTTTAAAATTCTTTTTTTTTTTAAGTATAAACGCTATTAATCTTAAAAAATGGTTCTGTCTGTTGATTTTTCTACAATGTGTTTATAATTACTTTTTTCCACGTCATTCACTGGGTGATATCTCACTTTATTAAAAATAATAAATTGCTGTGTCAGGAGTGACACCAAAAACCAGTTGCCCTCTTTTTAATGTTTTCTTCTTCCAACCCTCCTCCTTCCTCGACCTTCTCTTTCCTTTCTTCCATTATTTTGGGTCAGAGAAACCACTACACTCCTTTCATATACTTTTTTTTTAAAGCGATTTTATATTTTCCTTGCTGACTCCATCTCTTTCCACTTTTTTTTGTCGGTTTTTCTATTCCATACCTTCCTTCCTCCTCTTAACAACTTCCATACGGTACCTTCCTCTACCTTGGCCTCCATGGGTTTCTTAATTCTTTTTTTTAAAACAGCAAATTCATATTATTATTATTATTTTTTACTTTTCTTGGCTTTTTGTGTATTCTTTTGTGAAAACAGTGTTTTTTTACTTTGTTTGCCAGGAAATTGATTACCCATTGTTTGTATTCTCAGTAGTGCAATTCTATTATTTTGTTTTCCATACCTTTTCATACTGCAGACTAGAAGTGTCCAGCGATCTACACCAGCCACACAGGTCTAAGAATGTATTTATCTTGCCTTCTAACCTGGCCTTAACTGTGGAACACACACTTTTTTCAGTAAATCTCTTCTGTAACTACGCCAAGCCGCTTGCCATAACGTTTTATCAATCGTTGAACTGCATTCAGTGGTTATTTTTGCCGACAGGGAACCCACAGAACATTCAGTACTTTAAATAAAAGTATTTCACTGTGCCAGCTTCCGGCTCATAAACCCTGGTACTACCTATGGAAATAAAGAGGTGTCGGTACTCAAAGCCCGCCCATTAAAGACATGGGCGGGCCTGTGCTAGTAGCAGAAATGTGAAGTAAATAGGGGGGATATCCATGGAAGGCTTGTGTTGCGTTTGCGCCACACAATGTGGTAGAAGCGCAACACAAACCTACCTCCAAGTCAAAGGGTGGCCTCATACATCTAGAGTGGGGCAACGCAGCGAAAATCGCTGCGTTGTGCTACTCTGCTCTGGGTCGGCATTCCATGGGCGTTGTGGTCGGTGTTCCCACGCAACTCCCATGGATTTTGACGTAGTCCCAGATTTACAAGGACTTGTAACCTGGAAATGTGGCAAAATCTTATGCCTTCCCAGGAGAGAGTAATGAGGAGAAATATTTGTATTTCTCCTTGTTTTTCCCTCTTTCTGTGTGTGCTACGTTCTGCAGCACACATAGAAAGGAGAAAAAGCCTCTCAGGATTATTTTTGTGCAGGAAAGTGTCCCTTCCTGCAAAACAATCCTGCATGCAATGCAGGCACCCTTGGACCATGGTGCAAGGGTGCATACGTTGGTGCGAGGCAGCCCATTGTGCACCAGCGCAGGGGGAAATTCAGGAATGTGCTGTATGCCTTATATACGGTGCAATCCTGCCATTACGCAGTGACGCAGTGCAGCACAGTGACTGCAACAGACACCACCACCAAAAAGCTGGTGCTAACAAAGTGCAAATACATGTGGAAAACATGATATGATGTTGTTGTCAGAAGCTAGTACCCATCTATGAGCACAAAACTCTAAATCCAGAGGTCAAACCGTGTGGTAATGTTGTGACTACAGTGCGGTGTAACCCCTGAATTTACTGCAGACTTTTAAACGAGTCATGGTGGAAGTCACCTGGCACAACTGTGTGACTGATAATTCTAATATTATCCTTCAGGCCAATTTTAAAATAATTTTTCTTGCTGAACAGCACCTAAGTTGAGCTGTAGGCTTCAGAACAGAGGGTGCCAGTGGAAAGGCCTCAGCAGCTAAGTGTGATGGATGAACGTAAGTGTTTTTAAGGCTGAACTTGTTAGACACACTTTTTGAACAGATGGTGTGCTGCTGACAGCAGACGACATGGCGGAAGATACAGATGCTACTGTGTTACCTTAATAGCACATAAGTGTACATATTACCAAGTATCAGCACTAGCATTTGATCTGATGACTTTTAAGGTAACATTTTCTGATTTTTAGACTGCATACGACTACTACTGTAGCAGTGACTTGCATAGCAGGACCGTCTAAGGTCATACAAGACAGATTCACAACTCTTTGAAGTTAGGTTACATTAGATTATCAGCACCTGATAGTGCATTTATACCATTTTCACGACTGCGTAACGCTATTGGCGTCTTGGCGGCCACTGCGCATCTTTCTAAGAGTTTTCAATTTTGGGGGGAATAATGATGTCACGTATTGTTATGGAATTGAAGATCAGACACTTTATAGTTTCATGATAGTGAAACAAGTGCATCAGCGATCGTGCTCTTTTATTCTCACAGCCATGGAAGAGGTGTGCCGCAGCAACCAGAGCAAATGATGCCGGAACCCGGGGGTTCACGGTTCGATCCCCGGTGCTGGCGGCAGATCAGCCCAGCACCATGTGACTCTGGGCAACAACTAGCTTAATCTTCCCGACGGCCCCCAGCGCCTTGACACCTTCGGGTAATTATTTGCGCTTTACAAATACTGGACATTTACATTCACTATGGTGAACATTGGTCCATTGCCCGGCCGGAAGAGTTAGTCCTGTGGACAGGCATCGTTTGCCAGGTGCTCAGTGTTGTAGGCAAAGATATGGCACTGTTTAGGTGGCATCTTTGGTAGTGTGATGAGCATGGTATGCTTCTGGTGAGGCACCATCAATAGCCAACTGCATGCCTTTGGTGACACACTGTGCGTGTGTTGCTCTTGGGATGTTTGTCTACTGGGTTATGTTAGAGGTTTGTTGTGTGAGGACAATATCTACAGGCCAAACATGGTTGAGTGTTATAAGGAGGGTGGTGTTCTGTTGAAGCACCGTTTCTTGGCATAGCTTTGGCGAAACATGGTGCATTTGCTGCTCTTGGGATGTTTCTCTGATGCATCCTGGTGGATGTTCGTTCTCTGAGGACAAGATCAACAAGACCCGTCCTGTTGAGGCAGCATCGCTTGGCCAACTGCATAGCGTTGGTTGCCCAATTGTGAAAGGACCAGCATTCCTTTGGTGGTTGTACGCATTGGACTATATCTGTCTCTCCACTGCCTGCGATTCTGCAATAATTTCATTCATAAAAGACGATAAAGTGATTAAGAATTAAGGGAAAGTGTTGATTAAAGATAACCCATTTTCCAACAGTAGCCTAATTTGGTGACTGTCCGTTGACTGAGTCTGAAGATGAAACCCGCATTCTTTGGTTAAATAAAATCTCCCCATATAAGGGAGGCATCGCTATTATCTGCAATGATGTGTTGAAGACGGGAGAAGAAGAATTTGTAAATTGAAAACCATATGAAACAAGCACTGGTAAAGACAATTGTTCCGCCTCCAATGTGCTACATGCGCAGGGTTGGCGAGGGGATGCCAGCTGGAGCGTACAGGGCTACAGTTGTAAAGTCGTTTCTCCTGCAGTTCAATGCAAGCCCTTGAGTGGAGGCGGAAGGATGCATCCACACTGCCAGCAGTGTTAGGTGAGAGATGAATTATCCATTGGGCTGATCTAAGACATGACAGACAATGTTTGTAGCCAATCGCTAAAGGGGCTAGTTGAAGAAAGCCAAAAGGGCGGATCGAATGCTCATTCTATGCTTATTGTTAGCAAAAAGACTGTTTGGCAGCTGCACTGTTAAAACCTAGACCTAAAAATAAGGCCATGCACTGTGATGCAACATTGGCCACTCAGCCTGACTCTCAGGTAGAGCTGGAATGAATTGTAAAACCCATATTTGCGAATTGAAAATACCCGTCCACCCAGAGTTGGTGGAATACTGTGGATCTGAACAAATGGATGCTCTTGGGGCTTGTGCCGTGGCTGCCCTTGGCATGCCGACGTACCTAGTGAGACACTGGTCACAGGGGATCGGTAGCCTATGGGGCCTGAAGGCCACTGGGCCTCCGTTGAATGTGACCCGCAATTTCAAAAGTAATCTGTGCATATCATGGTGTTCTCTGAAAAATGTGACTGCAAAGCAATGAATAAATAAAACATTAGCATTTTATTTATTCAGTGGCTTGCAGCACAAAAGAAGAGCAATTTGTCTTGAGGATAGCTAACGGGCACTTGGGAGGAATGTGGTTGTCGGAACAGTGGCGGCTCCTCCGCTATGGTGGAGGTGCGTTGCCCCGCTCCTTTAAGCAATGTAAATAAAGGAAAAATACAATGATAATAACTCTATGTTATAATTGTTTTTTACCTGCTGCTGCAGCTTTGCAGGTGGGGTGTGGCTGTTCTGTCTGCTGACAGAGGAGCGGTAGGCACTCTGTAAGTGCACATGAATGTTTGGCCGCACTTTGCATGTTCTCCACCCCGGCTGCATCACAGCCTGGGTGGAGAACATGCCCAGGTTTCAAGTCCCCGTCTGAGCACCGAACCATGGTGCTCAGACCAATACAACGCTGCTTTGCAGTGTTGTGATTGGCTTAGGAGAGAAGAAGGTGCTAGAGGGACGACGCGGAGGGGCGAGGAGGTAAGTGGGATTTTCTTTTTCTTTACCCGATCCCCTCCTCCCCACAGTCCTGATCCGTACCAGCCACTAACAGACATCAACATAAGTGCAGAAGGTAATCTTGAAATAGAACATGGCCATTCTGGACCAAAAGCACATAACTACTAAACAGGGTGAAACATGGAAATTTGAAAAATGAAAGGATGATGATGGTGTCTTATACCCCATTTAAAAACATGACAATGGACAACAACAAAAACAAATTAGAGGTAAAAAGAAGTGAAAACATGGCTGCTTTTGCACGACCATGAAGATTTTCATGCAGAATCGTAGGTCGTGAAAGATGTAGGTTATGTGGGACATATCTGAGCCTCTGAGCTTCCGCTTTCTACATTAACCAGGCACATGGTGGCGGCTGCGATTCGAATGAAGGTCTAATACCCACCCACAAGACTGAAGCATTGCGATGGTTAAAGGACCGCCGAAGCATGTAGGCTGCGGGTACTAATACGAGGCCATTTAAAAAGGGAATTGCTACCAATTTTGATCAGTTGATATTTGTGGTAGCGGCATGATGCCCGGGTCACCGACTGGCACATTATTGGACTTGTTCTGCAGTTGCTGCATTTCATGGGTTCAAGGTGGTTGTAACCTGGCCTCCTTCCCGTGCGTCCCCTTGTTTGCCCTACAGCGCTGCTTGGTGGCCCCAAATTATAAGAATGTTTGCCCCAAACCTTTCTTGCCCTTACACTAACACCCCTGGGAACCGTGTGGGCTGCAAGATTGAGGTTCTTCATTACTTGTCTGAGAATTGGTTGCCACATGCTGTCTTCTACTCCTGCGCATGTCTATCCGTGGCCAGAATTCAGGCTGTGTCCACATCACTCTGCTGCTGTCAGGCATAAAGGTTTTTTTTCCCTTTAAATAAGACAAAAGGTGCTGTCACAGAGCCCCGAGGATGAAGAAAAAATCCATTCCTTGATGCTCAAGCACATTCTCCGGGGATGCCTATGAGCGTGGCTACCAAGGCACGAGCTTTTATTGATGCAATCGCCCTCCAGGCTTCTTATTAAGGAGTTCAAACAATAACTCGAAGCTCAGAGGGAATACGGAGAGGGTCGCCCTCCACTCAAAATCTACAATCCAAATAGAGACCCAATCCAATGGCGTACAAATATATCAGTGGCTCAAAGGGAAGGGGGTACAAATGTCCTGCTTCCCACTACTCTCTTATACACATTATAAGGAGGTAATGCACTGTACTCCGCCCATGTTAAAAAACCTGTTCTCCCGGACAACACCACAGAACACCAACAAATAGTGAACCAAAACGGATTTGGTCACACAATTCCAAACCAGATATTGGACTATACTCTTAGTAGAGGAAAAAGTGTGCGAGAAGGGGTCATTTGCTTATCTGGTTTGGACTTGTGTGACCAACTCCGTTTTGGTTCACTATTTGTTGGTGTTCTGTGGTGTTGTCCGGGAGAACAGGTTTTTTAACGTGGGCGGAGTACAGTGCATTACCTCCTTATAATGTGTATAAGAGAGTAGTGGGAAGAAGGACATTTGTACCCCCTTCCCTTTGAGCCACTGATATATTTGTACGCCATTGGATTGGGTCTCTATTTGTATTGTAGTTTCTTATTAAGGAGTACCTGGTCCAGCGGAACACTAAACAAACCCTTAAACAGGAGGGTATATGTGAAGCAGGACAGCTCGACAATAGGGTTCGCGAGCGCATCTTGCAGTGGTGCACCGACAGCACGCACCGCGTACTTTACAGAACGAAAATAGCTGAAAATGCAATGGCTTGATGCCAGGCACAAAATGTCTGCCGGGGCACTGAGGCTGTTAGCAGTTCTTAACAGATGGCAAAGGGAAACGATTCAGAACCCCCTACGGGGAACAGAACTGCTAAATTACTACCTCCGCGTCGGTAACACGTGCCAGGAGAACGAAGTGAAATCCAGACGAGTACCATAAACCGTGCAATTTCGCAGCATTAGAGGCAAAATGTGATCTGAACATGGATGCTGTTGGCCTATGAGAAGATACTTGAGAAAATCCCATGATCAGCCACCAAGAGGCACCAGGACGGGGACGAGCCTTGATGGATCAGAACCATCGAGTCCAGGCTTTGCCGAGAAGCTGGTAGAAGAATGGGAGGCCTGCGCTCAATAAGGGAGATCTGTCCCAGGTAAAACACCCAAGGTGAACAGAATACAGAGTGACTTAAGAACATTTTGCAAAGTTCTCAGACAGGTGGCAACTGACAGAACACCCTCTAGCAGTGGTCTTCAAACTAAGGGAGCATCAAAGGAGGTCCAGAAAGGTAGCAGTGAAACAAGTATACTGGACACTACTCATATTGATAGTATTACATATTCGCTTTATAGGATTGGGTGGGTTCGATAATCCATTTTGATGGAGAACAGCGATAAAGACCACTGGACAATAGGGAAATCCCATATTTGTACATTCGTTTGAATGACAGGTAGTTCTGGGACACAGTCAGTTGCTCGTCTGGTGGGACAGACCCTTCCCTTCCCACCTTTTAGAGGTAACGGCCTCTTGGATAATCTGTTTGTCTAAAAGCCTGGCCCCTTTATGCCTCGGTTAAGCTTCAGGGCTGCCACGTGCAAAGTCATGCACCAAGGTGTAGAAATAAAAGTGAGCATTGTATCAAATGAGAACAGGGGCACCAAAGGTCAGTGAACAGGAGAGCATCTGTAACTCATCTTGTTGAATGGCTTCAGAGGTGATAAGCAATGTGATGCTGCTATGGCAAGCAAGAGGTATGGTGTGGTACCCAGGGATGGGGATAACCAGCAGAAGAGACAACTTATGTTAACGACTGCACTCAAGAGTTGTGTCTAGTTTTGTGGGCCTCATCTGAAGTGTTGTGTCCAGTTTTTGGGGCCATATCTAGTGCATTGATTGTAGCTCTGCAGGAATCTTCTGGAGCTCTGTGCATCTTTGTGGGAACCATATTCTGTGCCATTCTGTCTAGTTATGGAGGCTTCATCCGGAAAATTGTGTCCAGCTTTTGGGGTCTCAATTTAATCCGTGTACATAGCACTCTACTCTGCAGGTAGCGACCGGGATGGGACGAACAGTTAGAGCCTTCCAGCAATGGGCACCTAGTCTTTGATAGAGCCATTTGAGCAAGTACCACAGCCTAGATTAAATACAAGCTTTAGCTAAAATCAAGACACAGCTGCCACCTTGGATGCTAAGGTTTCCATTAGTGATGAAGGAACTTTGTCTGTGTAGACTTACAAATCCAATCAGGTACGGGCTGCCGGCATCCCCCAACAAGTGCGAAGCAAAACTCTGCAGTGCCACCGCCGTCGCTCGTCGCGTAGGGATGACCACGTACTGCAAAAGAAAAAAAACAAGGACATGAGAGGCAGTGACGGACTGGCACCACTCGTTCATTGCAATGTGAGTTACACCTCTAACCAGGAACATTCCACGCAATACAGGTTTTTACGGCCTCTGCACCTGTGGAAAACAACATCTCTGCCTCAGTGGTGTGAAGGAATGGCCGTTTTCCCACTTACCACTGAATGTGTATTTCTGTTGTTAAGTACCTCAGTAAATACGACGTCCCTTTTCTGTTTCTATTTGACACACACATACACACACTGGGGCAGATTTACGTTTCCTGGCACATCCCTGCAAATCAGCAGGGATGCTCCAGGAAAGATGCGTGACGCAAGTTTACCCTTGCGCCACCACAGTTGCGCTGCATTTACAATGCGGGCATCATGGCGTAAGGATAAACAGATGCGTGTCACATCTGCAGGCGTAAGGTTGGCGCAGTGCTGGAATTGTGTCGCAGGCGTGACACAACTCTAGCACTGTTCCAACCTGGCCTATCCTCAACATGGTGCGTCACGCCTTATGCCTGCTTCAAGCAGGTGCAAGGTTTTGACACAGCGGCGTCAGAAAAGTGACTGAGTGAAATCTTGTAGATTTCACACAGGCACTTTTCTGAGGCGTTCCTGCGACCGAACACCCCCCCCCCTGCACCGGAACGCCCACATGAAACCTAACGCAGGTTTCATGTGGTGCACGGCTTTACAACGTGACTCATCTCCCTAGATGCGTCACGTTGTAAATAGGGCGCAATGTGGCGCATGGTTTATGCTTCAGCAGCGTCACAGAAGTGACGCAACAGCAGCTCAAATGTGGCGCTCAGGGCTCGTAAATCTGCCCCACTGTATTTTCCACTTACAGACTATAATTTCTTTTCACGTGGTGTTCCCGCATTCCTCACATTTGTCAAACATTCAATGTGCACACCAACAATCTGTTGTCTACTTCTGAGTGGATCTGGGATTTCTATTTTGAGGACATTTTAGCAGACATTTTTGCCATACCCTACCCTACTGTACCCCATCGTGCCATACCCTAACCCTACCTTATCACATCATACTGTACCGTACCGTACAATACCCTACCAAACTATACCATACCAAACTGTACCATACCCTGCCGTACTATACTGTTCGGTCTGTACCATAAAGGCAGATGACCCTGTAATGCGACTGATGCAGTGTGGAAGTGCAGGCATGGGTGTCTCCCATGCTTCCATGGGCTTGCAATTGTAGGCGCCTTGAGATAAAGTCTCTCCAACCAGGCACATGGAATATCTGTAGGCTGAACGCGCCCTGGTTATCGACTCCCTACTATAATCTGACACGCATTTGTCCATATTTGCTCTTGACCCATATCACAGCCCAAAGATTGGCTGTAGGTACTATTTAGCAGGAGGCCTCTACAAAGTATATATGCCAGACATTGGTGCATCCTGGAGATGTGTCGCGTCCTTATGCGAGATGCTAGAGGCCTTGAAAGATCGTCTCCTCTCCATTGCCTGTAAACAGCCGCCATGTTTACCAGGGCTGAACAGCGCTGAGAGTTCAGCGTGGGTTTTGCGTGAACAGTTGCGTCTTCTTGCCAGAAAAGGGCTTAATTCAAACCATGCGCGGTGGTTAGATGGTACTCCACACAGGGAGAGGGACAGCCTGGATTGGCAGCCACACCGCTGCATGTGGGCACGCGTGGGCCGCTCTTGGCAAGCTGCAAGCCCGCTGACGAGCTGGCCCATGGCTTATAGGATGTGTGGGGAGGGCGATGAGCCCGAGCTGGTGAACCTCATGTCTTGAAATAGAGTCGCAATGACGGTGGTTATATTAGTGAAATTCCAGGAAGTGCGCTTAAGGGAAGGGCGTGCCAGCCTGCCTCGGTTTGACCTTCAGCGAGTAGTGGCTGGGGAGTCGGCCAATGGCTGCCTACGTGAGGGGAGACAGTGAAAGGAATGCACCAGTATTTATCTGAACCACTGCAAAGAGAAATCCCATTGTTCCAAAAATGATGTTGCCTATTGCGTGTCAACTGCACCCAATGGGCCGCGCCGCCAGCCGGGCACTCCGCGCCACACGCAGGTCACTGGGAAACAATGTGGCACGGTTGGCCTTGGTGTCATGTCTGACTGGCCAGAATAAGAAGCATATTCTGCTTCTGGCATCCAGTGGAAAAACAAGGGGATACATTAAACAATGGAATGGAATGTTTTTATATAGATGCCAAGCAGGACAAAGACACCGGGGACGTAGGTAGTGCTAGGGCATAGTACTTAGCACATGTTTACATTTTGGATTTTATGCAAAAAGGTCTTCTGGGAACTTATAAAACTTTCCTACTACTTGAGGGCCCATACGGGGTTAATTGTACTCGGTCGCAGAGGGAAGTATTACTGTTTATAAATGTACACTGTGAAATGTCCCATTTCTAGAAGGGTGTATCTCATGGCCTCTCTGGGTATGATCCATGATCTGGCAGCTTTTAGAACACACAAACAAAAGTTTGTGTAACAGGGACCTCATTAATAGTATACGTTTTCTCTGGGGGTGCAGTGCATTTCTAGTGTATAAAATGTCAAGGTGCTACCTGTGGCTGTCCCCTTGGTTCCCGTGGCACCGCCCTGTACCCCTGGATTCTAGGATATTCAAGGCAGCAGATGGAAGAGTAAATAAACCGAGATCAAAGAGTCTACAGTCCCCACTCATTGTCCTCAGAAGTGACCGGATTTTGAAAATCGGGGCATCACACAAACATAGAAGTAGGACTTGAATCGACAGGGGCACTCGCCAATGCAGAAAAAAACAAACACAGAAGCAATTTAGGGAAATAAATGCAGCTTTTAAACACATTATCATCGGTGTTAATTAAATTGCTTTCTGATAAAGGCTGCCGACTGCTCCTGCACCGGAATACATAGAGCTGCCGCGTTCTTTGTTCACTTTACCTTCTCTTAAAACAGAGGCGTGAGCTAAATGTACTGACATTTGCTGTGGAGAAAAGTAGGCCTGTCCCAGCCAATCCCGGGAGGCCTAACCATCCTGGAGAAGGGACCAGCCTTGTGATGCTGTTCGAGGTCACAGGGTACATGATGTCTATGTGAATTGCCATAGGCATGGTAGTGTGGTTTCCTGTGGTTGCAGGCTCTGTGCTGCACACTAAAGAGGTTTTGTGGACCCACTCCTATTGCTCTCCTCCCTGGAATGTTTCTTAAACCAGATACAGGCTGTAAATAGTTAAATCACTGCAGGGATCCGAGTCCCCTGGAGCTCTCATGATGCTCACAGTTAGGACTAGAGCTTCTCCCTGCAGTCTCACACTGGGACAGTCGCTGAGTGACAGGCTCCCTGCTGAAGGCGGCCATGCACCAAAGGAGCCAGAGCATCCGTGACCTTCGAGGACCACAGGGGCTTCCGAGTCTAGACCGTGACTCTGCCAGGATGCCAAGCTGAGCCTTTTTGTAAAAATGTAAAATGTAAATTGACACTTGTATAGCGCACTACTCACCCGCAAGGGTCTCAAGGCGCTTGTACGAATACCGCTGTGGAACCCATCCTGGCTTTCCCTGTGAGGCGTCCACTCCTGGGCACCCCCAAGGTGGAGGCCAGGCATCCTTAGCGTTGTGGGGGCCGTTGTGGAGATTAAGCAAGCTATTGCCCAGAGTTGCAGAGTGGGACTCCATGATTGGAATAGACACCGAGGCAAGAATTATCAGGTCCGTGGAATTTTGAGCCCAAGACCCGCCGAGGCGGGAAGTGAACCCTGGTCCCGGGCTAGACCTCTGCATCAGGGTCTGCCGCTCTAATCATTGAGCCAGACGATACTGAAGTCACTATCAACTGAAACCTCTACCACTATGTAAGGATGGTAACTATCACTCGCCACGTAGAAAGCGCCATATGTCTCGTAAGATGTGTTGAAATGACTTTATAAATGTCAATACAATATAATGTGCATGATTAATGTGGTACCTTTGTATCAACTACAGGTTCAACCCTGCAAATCCCAAAGAAAAAAAGTAGAAATTCTTCATACATTAGTGTTCACTGGTGAATAGTCTCACCAAAACGTGTTTCTTACGCAAAAAGGTGTTTTGTGCTAACCAAATACAAAGGAACTATGGATTATTAAAGTGTTTTATTAGATGATCCTGAGTTAGGGAAAGCCACTACTGTATTTATTGGATTTAATTTTCAATTCTTGTACTTTATTAAGTTTCTCTTGGCGTTATAGCAGGCAGAAATGTGTAGAAAAGGGACCTATGCAAAACTGTGGTTCACATTGGGGAAATGTGTGCTCACGTGAAATGTTATCAGTGAATAACCTAAATTACAGGACAATAACCATAGGACGCCTTTAGCACGGCATATTGTCTGAGTTCTTCCTGTGCTCCACAAAGAACCATTATTTGGTGTTTGGGAATCTGACTCAGATGTGTGCACACCAGAACCCTTTTAATTCTAGAACAATCTGTATATTTTTATGACTTCAAATAATCGACTTTTGTACTAGATATACAGCCTGCCTTCTTGTCGACACTTTTCGGTCCTCCGTTGTGTCTCAGCAGGCCTTCACCAGGACTGAGAGGGACCCTTGTGGCTGGGAGGATAACCTGTGAATGATGCTGACCCTCAATATTGTGAGACTCTTTTTGTAACTGATAGCAACCTTTTGGTTTTAATATGCACTTAGTTGCTTCTTTATGGCTAAAATACAGGGATTAACAGTCTATCATTGGGGTGAATGGTATCTAGTGAGCTCAATATTAACCATGTAAATAGCTGTGACGTAATCACGTTTTTTAGTATCTTCTTGCTAAACAACAATTTAGAATTCCTCTATGCCAGTGGAGTTTGCTGAATTTTTCCCACTCCGCACAGAGCACGGAGTTCCACAAAACTCCCTGAAGTGATGCAGAGCTGAGATTTTTCTTTTGCGCAGCTCACCATCATTAAGTTGGCGAGCGCTCAAGGGAAAATCTCCGCCCGGCAATATTTCTCAACGCAGGCGGTCGCTCGCATTCAGAAATCTGCCACTCGCGTTGAGGAAGCTGCCGCTCGAGTAGAATGTCTACTCGAGCGGCAGAAAGCAGCAGCGCCCTCTGACCCGACGCAGAGTGACAAACTCCCTGCACTTAAAATCATTGCGATCAGCGTAACTCAATAGACTCTGCTGCCTGCGAACTCCTCAGAGCCCGGCAGAGTTTTTGCAGCACTTTGCGGAGTTTCACGGAGTAGAACTCAAAGAACTTTGCCAAGGCCTACAATTTAGGTTAAGATGACTGTCCCCATCAGGCCCTCCTCTGTCACTCAGAGAAGCTGCATACATGATCGGGAATGTTTCCTCTGGAGCGCTAAAACTCAGAGGGCCTACACCATTCACAGGATGTAATTCCATCCACCATAGACCCTGCTGAAACACAAAGGAGAGACACAACAGGTCAACACAAAGGTGGGACCACACATCTACACATTGGAAGGAATAAGACTGAACAAATGAACCTAAAATTAAGAGCTTTGTAGTGCGTACAACCTCCTCTATATACGAGTCAGAGTCCCAGACATAAAGGTAGCTATCCATGAATCAGATTTGCAAAAAAGGTCACCGTTTTCCTTTAACCCCTTTGCTGCGGGGGTTAATCCCCCGGTGTGCTGGGGGAGAGGGGGGCGCGCACAGCCCCCGCATGCTCATGACGAGCTGAGCTCGTCATGAGCTACGGCGCTCCTGTGCTCCTGACGAGCTCAGCTCGTCACAGGTGTATTGCCACCCGTGGAACGCTCAGCACAGCGGGGGAATTCTCCCCGCACCTGAGCGTTCCACGGGCCATGACGATCTGAGCTCGTCATGAGCACCGGAGCGCCGTGGCTCATGACGAGCTCAGCTCGTCATGAGCATCCAAGAGGTTAACTTAAATGATACAGCTATAGTTTTATACAGTCGTTTATTGTGCAGTAAATCCGTTATTCTCTTACGAGATTTCTTTAAAGCACTAGTTGCACCTAGTGTGAGTCACACTTGGCGCAAGCCACTTTTCCGCATACATCTACGACCAGCGAAATGGACATCTGGAAAGCTATCAGTAGAGGTCCCTACTAGTGTATCTCTGAGCTAGAGCGTCTCATCCTGTTGCAGACACTTCAGAACTAGGCATGTCTCAGAAAGAGAAAATATATTCCTGTTGTGGGGACACTCAAGGGCTGGCATAGGACCACTCTTGTGCATCTCTAGCTAGAGAGCGTCGCTTCCTTTTGATAAAGTTTGTCGAAAGCTACTCAAACAGTTTGAGAGAATCTCTCAGAAATAAGAATTTCTTGGTGTCAGCCGAAAGCCTCAGAACCTAGGAAGTGAGCCCTCTCTGAGAGCATCTCTCAGCGAGAGAGTGACTCTTCCTGTCAATGGAGTCTTTTGGAACCTCGGAAGTGAGCCTATATGAGAGCACCGCCCAATAAAGGTATCTCTTTCTATTGGTGGTGATGCTCTAGAACTAGCTAGTAAGCCCCTCCCACTTGACATGTATGGGTAAATAGGATTAGTGACAGGGAGAGGGAATTAGTACTGGCTTCCATGCTTTGTAGCATCTGCTCATGTTCTAACACAGGGTTCTCAAAAGTTGGTCCTGGAGGGCCATATCCATGCCAGATTTTTAGCAAAGCCCCATTTAGATATATATCGTTTTCTTAAAAAACTGCCATGGATCCAGCTCTCCAGAACTGACTCTTTACAGAGCTGCTCTACCAGCTAATTAGGAAGATGCAATGTAGGACAGTGCGTTCATCCAAGCCACACACAAGCCTTTTCGTGATGGCCGACCTGCTGGTCACAGGGATCAGACGTCAATGCAGACGTGCCTTCTGCTGCAGCCTTGATATATGCTTGGGTGGGTTCCAGGGCCGGACTGGGAACCAAAACCGGCCCTGGCAAATTGCTCAGGCGGTCCCTGGGGTTTGGGGATGCGGCCGAGCTGGGGGCCTGTTTCGACAGATTTTGTTACAGGGGCCGATATTGCTGCTATTCTGCAAAAACGGCCCTCTAACAAAAACGGCCCCAAAGGGGCTCAAAACTGGGCCCCACCCTGGCGGCCCACCGGGAAAATGCCTGGTGGCTGCTACGGCCAGTCTGGCCCTGGTGGGTTCCCAGATTGCCCATAGCACCAATAGGCTACACCTGTGACATAACTACACAAATACACATAGCATGGCATAAAATGCTAAGATTTATGTGGATGGTGTTTTGGCATGTTCCCTAAGGTGTCGCATGTTCCTCTGTCTTTACGATGCGTGAAGCTTGAGCTATTTTAAGATGCCTTTGATGAGAAAGTCATTTGATGTTCGTGCAAAGCGAAGAGTTTCATTGCTAAGTGTCATCATAAAACCTGGATTTAAGACTCTGTTACACAAGATAGACTTTTACGGCTCCATTGGGGACTTCCGGTGTGCACATGTGACTCACCGCTGTCATTGGTAAGTTAACAACCATTTTGATTCGCATCAGGTTAATTTGAGGATTCCTATATTTAAAAATCGAGACGGAATCCACAATTATCAAGGTGAAGTTCGGATTAGAAATTATTTTGAAAGTTACAATACAATCCACAGGTGAAGCCGACGTCAAATCAATGGTTAATGGTTAGGTTAGTTTGAAGGTCTGGTTAACAGTCAAGACATGCTAGCTTTAAATTCTGGTCCACATTCAGGTTAGCTTGAGGTTCTGGTCAACAGTAAGCCAGGTCAGCCTGTAGGTTTGATTAACAATCAATGTAAGTTACCTCAAAGCTCTGGTTAACAGTAAGACAGGTCAGGCTGAAGTTCTAGTTAACGTTCAATCAATCAATCAGAGTACTTGTAAAGCGCGCTACTTACCTGTGAGGGTCCCAAGGCGCTGAGGAGGGGAGGGGGGGCTGCTACTGCTCGAAGAGCCAGGTCTTGAGGAGTCTTCTGAAGGCGAGTAGGTCTTGGGTCTGCCGTATGTGGGTAGGGAGGGTGTTCCAGGTCTTGGCGGCGGGGTAGGAGAAGGATCTGCCGCTGGAGGTCGTTCGTTGGATGCGGGGGACAGCGGAGAGGGCGAGGCGGGTGGAGCGGAGCTGGCGGGTGGGGGTGTAGAAGCTGAGTCTGCTGTTCAGGTAGGCTGGTCCGGCATTGTGGAGTGCTTTGTGTGCGTGAGTGAGGAGCTTGAAGGTGATCCTCTTTTCGACGGGGAGCCAGTGTAGGTCTGTCAGGTGGGGGGTGATGTGGCTGCAGCGGGGGACGTTGACGATCAGTCGGACGGAGGCGTTTTGGATGCATTGTAGTCGTCGTAGGTGTTTGGCTGGGATTCCTGCGTAGAGCGCGTTGACGTAGTCCAGTCTGCTGCTGACGAGGGCCTGTGTCACCGTTCTCCTTGTTTCGGTCGGGATCCACTTGTAGATCCCGCGGAGCATGCGCAGGGTGGTGTAGCAGGAGGAGGAGACATCGTTGACCTGCTTAGACATGGAGAGGGAGGAGTCGAGAATGAATCCTAGATTGTGTGCATGGTCGGTGGGTGTTGGTGCTGTTCCCAGTGTGGTCGGCGACCAGGAGTCGTCCCAGGCTGAGGGGGTGGGTCCGAGGATGAGGACCTCTGTCTTGTCTGAGTTCAGCTTCAGACGGCTGCTCCTCATCCAGTCTCTGTAACTCTGAAGTCCTCGCAGCTTGAGTGGTATTCAGGACTAGGGCTAGAGTAGAAATGTGTTCTATGTTTAGGGTGGAAACCAGGACTGTGGTTAGACTGGAAACCATTTCTTAGGTCAGAGTGGAAATGTCTGCTAGTGCTAGGTTTAAAGGAAGGAAAGAGATATATGTGGAACGCTGGGGTTATGGTCGGAACTAAGAGGGGAAGCTAAAGACGACGTAGCGGTGGAAGATAGATTTGGAGGTGGGGTGGAAAATATTAATGGAACCAAGGTGGGTGGTAGGACATGAGTTGGATTCTAGGATAGAACAGGAATTAGGGTGGAGACAACGGCAGGAGGTGGTCATTCAGTGAACTAATTCTTCCATTGGAGGAATCTATGTTTTTCCTCATGGTCGCAGGATCAATTCCTGGTGGGTCAACTTTGCCTTTCATCCTTCTGAGGTTGATAAAATGTGTAATACTGAATTGGGTATTCAGCTCTATGATACCTTTTGGTTGTGAGCTTGCACTTTACAAATACACACGTTATGCTACATTAGGTGCATAACAAGGACCGGGGACAGGGTGACGCATGGACTGGAAGTAGAATAGTCCAAGAACTCAATCTGGGGGAAAGCTAGTAATGGAAATATGTGGGAACTAGACTTCTGTTAGGGTGGAGGCTCGGTTGAAGGAAAGGTAGAGTCTTTGGGTGGGAATATTGTGGAAAATAGGCCAGGAAGTAGGAGAAAAGCTAGTTGTGAGATATGACAGATGATAGACCGCGAGACAAGGGATAAACTAGTGGGAGGGCAGGTTCTTTGAATGGTAGCAGGAGTAAACTTACAGCTCAAGGTAGGACGGAAGTTTGCACTGTAGGCCGAGCAAAGCTAGATCTGGAGATTAAATTAAAGCAACGTCTTATGGTAGAGTGGAAACCTGGACAGGAGGCCCCTGGAGGAGCAGCGGAAGAAGGGTGGAATACGGGTGGAAGTAAGGGTGGAAGCTTGCACTGCACATGGGGTGTATGCAATTTCTACTTTCGCACTCACAGGGGATATTCTATAAGGGTCACTCATCCAGCCTTCACCATTGCGCAAGGTATTGTGCGTAAACAACTCTTACCTTCGTAGTTCCAGAACACTGTACTGGACTCACCCATTCTACTTCTCTATTACACAAGATGTTGTATGGAACACTCTGATCATACTTTGGGGTATTCTATGAGAATGACCCATCAGTGCTGTGTGCCATCAGAGACCAAAGGCTCCCCTCTTTCCCCTAGACCCAGCTTGGGACGGCAGGTGAAGGAATCTCTTCTGATGTATCTCACAGAGGCCTCTGTTACCTACGAGCCTGTGCAGTCGCTGACATCTTACACCATGGTAATTCAATGCTGTCTTGCCTCACCAGGATACAGAATGCAGTTCCAGACGTTGCTGTGCAGATGAGGTGGGGCTATATCGCAATATCTCCTTCAATTCCCCTCCGTGATGGGTCTCATCGCTGATGCACCGGCTGTAGGATCTCCAGCGAAACCGCTGATGTCTACCCAACGACTGATGAAGACGGGCATCGTGTGGAGAGACAAGAGGTGCTCTTTGCCCAGCCCGGCATCACCAACAATCAACCACTGACATTCGAGAATGTTTTTTATGATGTCTGCTTGGGGTTTAAGATGCATTGTGACATCACCCACCGCTTGGCCCCTTTAAAGTCTAATTCCAGAGCTCGCACAGGCCGAGGTGAGGTTGGCACCACCTTGCACTTTGCTGTTAGTGAACAGCTCCAATGCATTGCTCATACCTGCCTTTAGTCGGATTTATTAAAGGTCCTAGTGTGCTATGACGCAACGATGAGCGTCATGAATTCCGCCATGATAGTTCTGAGAACCATGCTTTCCATTCAAGAACCCGGGAATTGCCAGCCCTCCTTAAATAGGTGAGATGGCTCAGCGAGTTAAAGCACACCATGATATCTGCTATGATACGTGTTTGAATCATGGTCAGGTCAGTAAACTGAGTGCTATTAAACTCAACAACAACTGTTAAGTACAAAAGAGCAAAGGTGCACCACATAAATCCAGAAATCTGATATCAATAGTCACAGACGTGCAAGCAACCGTGTTTTGATTGTACACCTCTCCTGTTTTTTGGAATAAAGAAAACCACAACCATAAGAAACTCACTTCTGTGACTATTGATATCAGATTTCTGGATTTATGTGGTGCACCTTTGCTCTTTTGTACTTATTTACTAAGTTCTTGACTGAACCTTCACTGTGACAGTGGGTGTTAACCAGTGTGCACACATCTTGCCCGTACAAACTATCTAGGTTTTACTCTTGTTTTCAAAAATATTTTTGGAGGAATTTGAGTTAGTTGCTGTAATTAGGAAGTTTCCACTGTCTTTCCAGCTGTTTAAAAATTGTCAGTAACAACTGTTATTTGCAGCGCTTAGAAACTGCAGAAAAGCACTATGATGCACTACATAAAATATTACTTGCAGCTCCTAGGAGATCGAATCCGGAAAGATTCTGTAGCTGCGGGGGTCTATTCGAAAGCAAGGAGTTCTATTAAAAGGTAATGATAGTACCTGACCAGGTGAACCCGCCAACCACATGGCGTGCAGATGCAGACACACGTACCGCAGTCTCGCGCGGACACAGTGATGTGGTATTTTCTGTCCAAGCAAAGGAGCAAACAGGAGCCGTGTCCACCACGGCGTGGTCAGACCTCCCTGCCCGGAGACCACAGTACATAGTGGCCAGCCTTTGAAGGGACGGCTGTCCTGTTTGAGGTGGGGTGGGGTGTGGTGGGTCGGTGGTCGGGGCCTCCCTTGTAGGGCCGGGGCTCCTGACAGACACCTCTGTGCTACCTGAAGCATCGCTTCATCCCTCTGTGACTCACGTGGCAGCGGTGGAAACGGCGCGGTGACCGCATAACTTGCATCCAACTACTGAGTGCCTTTATTAATAGCACGTGTGGTAAACCGCACAGGAGCAGGGGGGCCTTGAAATACCTGCTTCATGGCGCGCTCCTGTAACACCCTCCTAAAATACCCCTCTCTGCGGCTACCCTAGGTGTAACGGACCGCGCTGCTGTAAATACCCAATGACACAACCCGCCGTGCTGTCCAAAGCAAGCAAAGCAGCGGATGCCAGGGGAGGTGCCAGTGCGGCGTCTTCACTTCCCGCAGGAAGATGGCGCCAGCCTGGGGAGAAATTGGCATGAACCTCGGGGGGAGCTCTGCGCACTGCCTCGCCCTCCCCTCACTGATGAAGCTGCAGTGTGACGCGGCAGACGAGGATGCCCTGAGCCCTGGTGCAATCAAGAGAAATGTCCAATTTGACTACTGCTGGGGGAGTAGTCACATACGTCAATTATCAGGGTTCAATTGGCCCCTCAGGGCTGTGGACCCCGGTGGCACTGCACCTGCTGCATCAACAGTAGGTCTTCTCTGGAACCTCAGCTGAACTAATATGCTTCTGGCACACACTAACTCAGGCTTTGGATATTAGACGAGGGACTACACTCCAGGCACGGAAGGATACTGTACTGCTGCACATGTTGGGGCGACGTGCTCCAGCCTCAGTGGTTAGGGCTTTGCTTTATGTTGAAGGACATGAGACCGATGCTACAGCAAGGCAACGCTAGGCTTGAGCCTAGGGTGTGAGGCAGCGGGGTCTGACCTCCTGCCTCAAAGACACGCAATGTGTAGGGCCAGGGCCGGCGCCTAGGGTGGTGCCTAGGGTGTGAGGCAACGGGGTCTGACCCCCTGCCTCCAGGACACGCGATGTGTAGGGCCAGGACCGGCGCCTAGGGTGGTGTCTCGGATGTGAGGCAACGGCTTCCGACCTCCTGCCTCAGCAGCTAAAGCTCTGCATTACTTCGGGAAGGCTGTGAGATGTGCAGGCCTGGGACCGGTGCTGGGTAGTACCTAGAAAGCCACTAACACCGGGCATCAGTGTCTCTTCTAAGCAGCAAATATGTTTCATCTCCAGGGGACAGGGCTGTAGGATTCCCTCTGCCTGGGGTGTAAAGTCTCGTTTCCCTTATCCTGTCTGATATTGTTTCTAAGTCTCTGCAACAGCTCTTTGGGAGCGGAAGCAAATCTAAGCAAAGAACCTGGCAGCGTTGGGCTGAGTAAAGTTCGAGACTTTCATTAGGACTAAGGGGCCGATTAGGATTGCGGTGATTCCGCATCCTCCGGGCCGGCGGAAGCCACCGCCGGCCCGGAGGATGCGGAATCACCGCTGCGGCCCTTCAAAACACCCACCGCCATTAGGATGGCGGTGGGATCAGCAGCGGACGGCAGATCCGTCCGCCGCTGATCCACGGGGTGTTGGCCGCAATTTGGTGGCGGTGTCTGCAAGACACCGCCAGCCAAATTACAATGTGTGTATACACATGCTTTTCCGCGGCGGATTTACTGCAGTGGAAAAGCATGTGGAAAATAGCTTCTGGGGGGCCCTTGCGGGCCCCCAGGGTGTCGGGGGTGCACATGGGGGGTACCTATGGTACCCCCCAGCATTTGCAGGTACAAGGCGGCCTGCACCGCGCGGTGCCTGCCGTTTTGTGCATGCAAATGGAAAGCATGCATATTTAACCTTGCGGCGGGTGCTGCAGCACCCGCCGCAATGTTAAATATACAGGATGTGACCGCCAGGGTTGCGGTCATATCCTAATTCGCACGGAGGGACCGCCGCTGCCCCTGCGGACGGTCCCTCCACCTCCGGGGTGGCGGATGGACGCAGGTCCGTCCACCATCCTAATGAGGCCCTAAGTAGGGATCCTGCCCCCCGCTGCTTCTCATCCAGAGGGATCTTACAATGGCCTGAGGAAGCACACAATACTCTCCGGGATAAAATGTCCCTCTGGAGTCCACACACTTTTCTAGATGGCGTATTGGCCGGCACAATCTTCTTAACTGAAGACATTAAAGACATGTGGCTAGACGCAGGCAAACCATGGAGTCACCAAGACTTCTGCAGAGCCAGAGGACCGGCTGAGCACCGGATGCACTGGAGATGCAGACATAAGAACCACAGGGACAGGACCAAGGCTATCACTGGGCCACCATTGACTGAGGATGATGATGTGCGATGGTCACTACTGACCAAGCCATGAGCCTGGCAGAGGACTGAGTCAAGCCCCTGGTGAACTCCAAGGCTAGTACGGTCCGGCTGGGCTCATGGACACCCGGTGATGCTGAACGGTGGCCTGCAGTCCATCAGGCTAAGGGTCCAAACATGATCCTTGCTATCTGCGCCTCAAGAAATGGGCTTGAGGCCTCGGTCCTTCAAGCACCGACCGGAAAAAAAGACCATCACCTGGAACGGAACCGTGTTCTTGAATGTCCGGGGACAAGGATCCTGGGAACAGCTGAAATATAAAGGGGAAGGGGCGAAGAGGCACTTCCAGATGAAGACCAATAAATGGAAGTAATCCACTCGTAAGGAGTGTGGGATCTCGAAAAGGCGGTCTGTCATTACCAGGAACCTCCTGGCTGAAATCAGCATCCAACGCCCATGTCCTACTGTAGGGTTACGGTTGGGTCACCTTGGGGGGATGAGCTTTGGTGAACGCCCACTTCATGTGCTCTGCTGAAAAATCTACCTTTAGGATTGAGTGGAGCAGTCCAAACTTAAATGATTCTTTTCAATGACCGACAGAAGGACGCTAGCGTTACACCACGGGACTCAGGGCTGCGAACCACCAGCCCTACCTACCCATCGCCTGCTTGTCCCTGGGGTGGGAGGGCGGCTGGACTGTCTACCTCCTTTGGACTTCAGAGACATGGCTGTGGGTATGTATAGGGTGCCCTTGTGAGACTGGGTTTTAACTTTCTGCCAAAGGCGCCATGCTCTCCAAAGAGCCAGAATATTAATAGGTAAACCAGAAATGAGGAGAAATTCAAAGAAACTTTCTTGTTGAGGCTCTGGCCACGAGAGGAGAGAGTCTGTGCAGAAATTATCCACACTCGGGTGAGTCTTCGAATAAGATAGAAAAATACATTAATGGGGATTAATTTACCCAGGGAAGGTGGAAGCACCAATTTAAAATGACCTTGAAAGCTTATTTAAATTCCCTGCTTCTGTCTGGGCTGTTTACCGAGCGGAGATCTGCGGAGATCGACATTTATATGATGCTATATATAGAATCCATAGGGGAAGATCAACAGGGACGTAGCAAGGGCGTCCGGGGCCCTAATGCAGGGGAGGAAAATTGGAGTATTGTGCTCATTTTCCACATGTGTAACTTATAGTTTTTCTCCGGTAAAGTCCAACCTTTTATTCCATTAGGCTTTTTCTGGAAACACCCAGCTCATAACCTTTCCAAATTTACTCAGCTGGTATTTGGTGTGCTAATTTTGTCATCTTCTGTGTTTTTTGATTCAGTAGGCTAAACATATGGCCGCTACTTACGATGAGAAGCTTCTGGTTTACAAGTTTTATTAAGTTCTGCTTGTACATACTGCAAGCACTGTAAATGACACATGTGCAACAGTCTAGCTGACAAGCCTCTGCCACTAAAATATGCTTCATTTATTTATTTTGAGCTCTTAATTCTAGAAAATGATACCCGTATGTATGTGAATTCTTACTTTATTGAGAGCATCATTAAATTGGATAATAGTAAGACCTGCTTTACGGGGTTACTCAGTGAAGTGCTGTTATCACTCGGTGAGCACAAGATGAACTGAAAACTAGTGCAGAGTATGTTTCCAGCTCACGGGCGGTGAGTCTGCAAACATAAAGCCTACTAAGGATGTTGAAAACACCCCGGACAGAAGAGGCTCAGAAGCCCTTTGACTGTGGTTTTGGGAGGGTTGGGAATAGCACCCTCCCCCTTACTAGTTCCCACCCCTTCGATGTCCCTCAATGCTTTTGAGCATCTCAGCACCTGCCTATACTCTAGGCCCTCCCCCTCGAAAAGCCGCCTCCTCACTCACACAATGAGAATGTTTTGGAAGTTGGTAGGTCTGGTGCTGTAGGATTTTATTTTTGGGTCAGATGGCTTTTTTCTGTTCAGAACCAATTTCAACAACTGCATGTCCATGGTAGCAGACTGGATGAGAACCCATTGCTAGAAGCTCAACTCTGAAAGTGCTGGTCTCCGGAAACAAGATCTCCCCATGGTGTGCCACCTGGTGGGCGACAGAACTAGGACCAACACTAACACCAACCAACCACATCAGAAATCTGAGGGCCTTCCTGGATGACAAGCTCAACATGACAGCACAAGTCAACACAGTGAGCACTGCCTGCTTCCACATACTAAGAAAGATCTTCAAGTGGCTGCCGCAGAACACCAGACGAACCGTCACACAAGCACTCATCATAAGCAGACTCGACTACGGCAATGCATTGTACGTCAGAATCTCCAAAGAGCTCCTTCAAGGACTTCAGAGCATCCAGAACACTGCTGCAAGGCTCATACTCAAACTGCCACACCGCTCCCGCCTCCCACCTCACCTAAGACCATCCAGAACACTGCTGCAAGGCTCGTACTCAAACTGCCACATCGCTCAAGACCTTTCAAAAGTACCAGACCGGTTGGAAATCAAACCTCCCACCTTCTCTGTGGCCCATTCAGTTTCCCATCAGTTAAGCCTGTTAGGATGCATTACTGTGCAAGCAACATCTGCATTCATCTCTCCAGTTGTGTGCACACGATCCTCTGTGCATGCTGGGACATTCCATAACATATGCTGAACCGACCAGCTGCATTACCCTCTTTGATACCTCATTTACAACATTCATGGCGAGGCCGCCCTTGTGCACCCGCAGCTCTGCTTGCTGCATTACTCAAGAGATACTGGTATTTGTAAAACAAATCGACATGGTCAGCTGTGGCTTTTTTCCTAATTTCTTTCCATTACTTAACATTTCTCTTCAGAATAATTACAGCTCACACTTTATGAGTCTTGCGTCAGCGCCGGAGGCCACGGGAAGGAAATAAATATCAAACCACAAGATAGCATGCAAATGATGAAGAACTCAGGCTTGAGGCGGAGAGTGATGGTGAATGTGAGAGCAGGGGCAGTCTTATCAGAAGTGACCTGGAGGCACAACGGACCTGTGCCCCTGCTTTTTGGTTTTACAGAAGGGGCCGCGAGAGCTTGAGGGCCCTTTCTCCACCGCAGATCGCGCCAGCACACTTGCTGCCCCCGCACAATCTTAGGGGTGCGGGTTCCCTCATTTGCACCGGTCTGCACTTGCCGAGGCAATGGAGTTGTCAGAAGGGTGCCCTGACTGTGCATGATAGTTAGGTGGTGCACATGCAGTCAGTGTGCCTCTCAACGCGTCCCCTGGACAGATGACAGCGGTCCTACGGACCCATCACCCAACCCCCCCTACACAGGGGGATCTTTGCCCCCCCCCTTTAAATGCAGGCCAAGTTCCGCGTGCACAGTGCAGCAGCTTCAAACAGCCAGTCCGCCTTTTGATTGTGCATTCACTGCATTGACTAGGCGCTTGACTAGTCTGGACGTCGTGAACCCAATAATGGGTACCCCATGGTGTAATCCAGGTCAGTGCACCCTATCTGACATTTCCCCTGCTTCCCACATATTGTGGTGAAGCAGCAACCATGTGGAGCCCCTTAGAGGGTTCTGGAGGTCAGGGGAGGGATCAGGTTACAGGTGAGTGCCGCACACCTACAAACACACACACGTGCAAACACCAAGCATGCAAGCACAGAAACACACATGCAGACACCAAGCATGCAAACACATGCAGACACCAAGCATGCAAACAGACGCACACACACACATACAGACACCAAGCATGCAAACATACGCACACACACGCACCCTCGCATACACCAAGCATGCAAACACACACACACATGCAGACACCAAACATGCAAACACACACACATGCAGACACCAAGCATGCAGACACCAAGCATGCAAACACATGCACACATGCAGACATCAAGCATGCAAAAACACATGTACACACACACATACAGAAACCAAGCATGCAAACATACACACACACACACACCCATACATACACCAAGAATGCAAACACATGCACACATGCAGACATCAAGCATGCAAACACACATGCACACACACTCATACAGACACCAAGCATGCAAACATATGCACACACACAAAGCACCCATGCATACACCAAGCATGCAAACATACACATGCAGACATCAAGCATGCAAACACACATGTACACACACATACAGACACCAAGCATGCACACATACACACACACACGCACCCATGCAGACACCAAGTATGCAAACACATGCACACATGCAGACATCAAGCATGCAAACACACATGCACACACACATACAGACACCAAGCATGCAAACATATGCACACACACACACACACACCCATGCATACACCAAGCAAGCAAACACACACAAGCAGACACCAAGCATGCAAACACACACATGCAGACACCAAGCATGCAGACACCAAGCATGCAAACACATGCAGACACCAAGCATGCAAACATACACACACACACACACATGCAGACTCCAAGAATGCAAACATACGCACACACACACACACGCACCCATGCATACACCAAGCATGCAAACACACACACACATGCAGAAACCAAGCATGCAGACACCAAGCATACAAACACACACATATGCAGACACCAAGCATGCAGACACCAAGCATGCAAACACATGCAGACACAAAGCATGCAAACATACGCACACACACACATGCAGACACCAAGAATGCAAACATACGCACACACACACACATGCAGACACCAAGCATGCAAACACACACATCAGTTAATTCGTATATGGAATGGGGATGTTCAACATATCAACTCCTATTTCCCCTCTGTATCAAACATCCGATACACAGGGATAACGATATACAACACCGCCCCATAAACAATCTAACACAAGACTCACAACTGATTTAAAAACTACCTCCATGTGAGACTATGTACAGCAACATTCTCCAGGCTGCAGGACTCACAGGAAAAGTCACCCAGGTTGAAGCCCTCAAAAATGAACACAAGTGACATTAGTCGCTCAACCACCGAGGGACACACATGACATCTCAACAGCAACCCACATTGGCTCATAGTAGCCATACTGTGTCAGGGGGCTCAGTCCCTGAGAGCCACAAAGGGCCAACATAAGAACTGCAAACACACAGAGGACATGGCAGCCGCGCCCTGACAACGCAGGTCCTATGGTTGCAAGACACAAGAGAAAAGGAAGTGTATCACAATGAGTTACAGCGCACCCGCTCTGCTGGCTTCTTTTGAGCAGCCACTACAGAGTTACAGCTCCAGGTGTATGAGACTGTGGGGGGCCACACTGCTCCCCTATATCAGACTGTATTCGTCCCGCTCAATCTGCAGCTGGAGGTATTCGCCTTCTAGGCGCTACCGGAGTCATACTTCGTGGGTAGCCCTCATGGTACACAGCAAAAAGGGTACAAGCCTTATCCCCCTTTATGGAAGCCGAGGCTCAGAGCTGAATCCATCTTACAAACCCCGCTGCTCACACAAGGGCACGAAGGCCTTATGCATTCACCACATCCAGATGCATCTCTGGGAACTGCTATTAGCAAACTGAAGCTGGAATTAATTTGGCGCGTAATAGAAGTTCACCCTTGTCTGCTCCAATATGTCCTCTTGACAAAGAGACGCTTAAATACATGGCCAGCCAAATGGATTGAGCCAGACAACCACCACCCAATCACAGCTATCACCACCCAGACTTTAGTGCGCACCAAACTTTACCAGGTGCAATCGCTGCCTCGTCACCTCTGGATCTCACCTTACCATTGAGCTGATCACAGCTAACCTACTAACAACCCACCATGATAGACACTCACCCCCAGCACAAGGCCTGTGCACCACACATCCACATTACACGAAACCTCTCCCATGTGCCCGGTAACAGAGTACCACACACAGCATACAGTGGACACGGGCAACCTCCCGTGACACCCGTCTGTCTCTCTATGCCCCATGTATGGCGACACTGCTCTCTTTTTTTTTTTTACAGAGTTTTATATAGCACGAACTTGACCCGAAGGTATCGGGTATCAGAGCGCTTTACATAGCACCAGTTGCGTTACATGAGGACACATTCATTATTGTTATGCACGGGGAGATTAAGGGATGTGCCTAGAATCACGGGATGTTCGGTGCCATTGCCGAGACTCGAACCCAGAATTGAGGTCGACCGCCCTAGCCGTTAGGCCAACTCCTCTCCCTCAGTGAAGTGAAGCCTCAAAGCAGCGCAGAGACTCAGTTTACGGGTAGAAGGTACTCACCATCAACATGTCCGCTGTTATGGCCCAGTTTGAAAACAGAAGTGTTTCACCAACAAATATGCAGATCTGCAATGAAAGATATGAAATAATACTGTGAGTGACACATTGCGGCTGCCGTTACACAGTCACACGTCAATTTCTGGTGAACTCCTCACATTTCTGCAGAGATTTTTAAGTACTTCTACAGTGATCTGATTGCAATGATATCGTGAATTTCAAGCAGTCCTTTGCCCTGGACGTTGGATAGCTGTCTGTGCCTAATGACATTTGTGTGAATTCATCCTAGATGATGTATTTTTTATATTAATCAAATTACTTTATAATATACTTGTTTAGAGACCCTTTCAGCCAGCCTTCTCTATCCATTGGTCTGTTGTTGTGCCATTCACATTCTTCGTCTGCCGATGACAGCATACAGCATGGGTGGTGTGTAAACCCGCTCCAGCCATTGGCTAGTTTCTGTTTGATTGACGGCACTCTGCTCTTTCACAACAACACATTCGCACAATAAGTAGTTCCTTTCAGTGCCAGCGACTATTATAGAAATGTGTGCCTTTCTAGACTCTAAAATAGTTTTCCTTTTAGCCAAGATTTTTTTTTATATTGATGACCAATAGCTCCTCCTACAATAAAGATTTACATAAAACATTACAAAACAAAACAAGCGTTGACAAAGCCAAAAGGCTGGCAGCCAATGCCAGAACCGATGTTTTCGCCAATGCTTGTTCGTATTCTTTTACTACTGTGCTGCTGTCTTTTATATTTTCAATAAAAATATATTTTTTTAAAAGAGTGTGTAAGAAACACTTCAGAAGTACTACTTTATGTACTCCAAAATACCTTTTCACATTGGCCCCCATGTTTTTTTGCAAAGAAAAATTTAACCAGAGCTGAAGGGGCGCTGACTCCAGAGTTTGAGGGCGACGGCTGAAAAGAAACCTCCACCCCGTGCCACTAACTAACCAATAATCAGAAGATGATGGTCCTGGAACTGGGGGTGCCGAGTGGGCAGCTCGTGCCCTTTGTATAACGTTGAGTAGGAGGAACCTCAGGGAACCCTCACCATAGTTTGCAGGACGGACCCATTATTCTGAGGGATGCCATGCCGCCTCCTGCAATAAGTCCGTACAACGGGCGGCGTCATTCATCCTTAGAAGTCATATTTAACTACGAAGCCCTGCATCAAAACACGCATGGTCCTTTGCTTTACATCTTGCAGACAACCAGTGGCGGCTCCTCCGCTAAGGCGGAGGAGTGCTGCCCCACTGCTCTCAGAGCAGGAAAAATAACATCATAATAATGTTGTAATTATCATTTTATTTTTCAGAGCTATAAGGCTGGGGTCACAGAGGGAGGAATGGTTCATGCACACTCTAAGTGAGTATGACAGATTGGCTGGTGGTCTTGGGCCGGCCAAATACTCATACACACTTTGCATTTTCCCTACCAGGCTGAAATGCACAGCCTGATGGGAACATGCACAGGTTCCCCGTCTGGGCACGATGCTCAGACCAAGACCAATCACAATGCTGCATTGCCGCGTTGTGATTGGCTATTGGGAGCCTGTGTGCTTCCTGCTTCCTGCTTCCGGGACTCGCCAGGAAGCGAAGCAGAGGAGAGATTGTGGGCATGAGAAGGTAAGTGTTTTTTTATTTATATTTTGTTCCCCCGCCTCACCACCCCTGTTCCCTGCTAGCCGCCACTGCAGACAAAGTATCCTACTGACCGCCCATCTGCCTACCACTCTGCCTGCTAGTTGTCCTTCATCCTCCAGACTTCTGATGTGCAGCTCCGACAGAAGCATTGTTTCCAGACCGCACACTCATTTGGAGTTCGGTCGCCTTATTTTGGGAATGGAACTTTCCAGTTTTCGTGCTCCCTCAGTGGAAGTCACTTCTAGGAGCCCTTTGAAGTACATCCGCTGTGTTGTCTTACTCACTGCTGGTTTTGGTGATATGTGCCTTGGGAACTTCAGTGGCTACAAGGAGGCGGCTTAAACCCAGGCTGCTTCCCTTTTCCAACAAGCTCCTTTTTCGCCAGTGTTGGCATTCCTTGCCATTTTTCCCTTATGTTTGCTCTATTTGTGAGCACTCTGTCTTTCGAGCACACACTTTTTTCTGACCACTGACAGCGGCTCCAAGTGTCTCCCACTTCTCTGAGGCTTTGCCTGACAGCGCGGGGTTGATCATTGTGGCTGACAGGATAGGCTAGAGGTAGATCAGTTGTGTCCACTGGAGGCCCATTAAGGCCGGATCCATTACGACATTTTCAGGATATGAACGTAAGAAAGATTTACATACAATGCACCAAAATGCACCTCATTTACATAGTCAGTGGTTGTTCTGAAAATCTGGCTTGGTTCTGGTGTTCATGGGCCTCTGCTGAACACCAGTGCCTATGGGTTACAGAACATGACACCTGCCTTAGAGGGGTCACTCATCAGCATAGTTTTGAGAAAACAAACTGGGCCCACAGGTTGATGCCCAGAATGAGGGAGGTTTGTGGGGCTTTTATACAGGACACAGACTAGGCGTGTCTTGACTATCATTAGCGCAACAGTGAAGCCTCTGGCACTCCTCACATCAACACAGACAAAAGAAATGTCATATGGTTTACTTCTCCTCATAAAGAGGGGAGGAGGAAGTTAGAAAGGCAAGAGGTCTACTTGCAAAACCTCCTTCATGCTCCCCTAAAGCATCTGCTCGAAGGGGCAAGCTGCAGATTTAGCACAGATGAGTGTATTGATCCCCCTGTGCACATCATTCTGTCCATCAACTGTTGTTTTTGCATCATTTGAGCTTGGCATGTAGCTAGCGTGTGACTGTATTGTAGGCATGGTGCGCCAATCAGAGAGTCTTAAAAGCCACCAGCGGCCTTTCTGGAAGCAGCTGAAGGCTTGTTAGGACTGAAGACTTGCACTGCCAGGGTTTGCTTTCTGACATCAGCCTCACTCAGTGCTTAATGTGACCCGTTGGCGGCACTCACTCTTGTGGACTAGCACATATTTTTCCTCAAAAGATTTAGATCCAGAGCAAAAGAGAAGAGAAAGACAGAAAAACAGTGAAAGAACCTGCAAGAGTGAGATAAAGGGGCAGGGAGTGATTGGTGGTGTATTACGGAGGCCTGAGGTGGTATCAAGACTACGCAGCCTTGGGATTGAGCGCTCCGGCCTTCGATTGCATCGGCCACGGGCTTCTGAGCAATACTTGGTCCACGGCATTTATTCTTTTACATCACTCATGGTTAAAAAATTCTCTGCCAAGTAATACCCTTGTGTTTGGACAGCCTCTGGTTATAAGAATTAGGATTGGACAGGTGGAAAATAAAAATAACAAGCCAATGGAGATTAAAGGTTTTTCTGGTCTGAGTTTTCACAATATACATAGAGTGGTCTTTAGGTCCACCCCTTTTAACCACTGGCTTTCTTCCAGTAGCTTCTTTCAGCTATTGACTTGAGACTTTGTCAATCACAGCTTGGCTCAGCCCAGTGGAGTATCCATCTAACACCTTATACTATTGGCTGTTTTGTTGTATCCTTCCACGTCTACTTGAGTGCTTGCTTTGAACTGCATGAGGGACTACTTTACAACTATAGCTGTCTCTGTGGGATTTCGGTGCGCCCTGCTCAAATGTGCTAACACTGCTTGCATTAGCACGTTAAACACAGGCCCATTGGCTTTGCTAATGTTTGTTTAATTCAGTGTCTAATCGGGATTAGAGGTGATTCACTCCAGCCATGTCCAGGACTGATGCACCATATGCGAGGTTTGTGTAGAGGTTTGTGCGGATCACAAAAAACAGAATATTGATAAACTCCTTATATCATAGTGACGTCAGTTACAGTGTCTGCGCCAATTGTGTGGTGACCTTTTCATGCTAAAATTTAAGAGTATCACAGCTCACCAAAGTGCTCTCAGTCTGTGTATCCAGCTGTTGCACAAACATGAATTTTACTGCACATCTTCCAAAAATATGAATGTGAGATGGGAATAGCTTGTTAAGAGCATGCACCTTTTTTATTTTATCACGGCAAATTGTTTCATCTAATGTTGAAAACACATTTTGGTGCTGCTGTCTGTAATTCTCTAATAGATGAATGCATCTTCAGACATATGTCACACCTCACCACCCGCAGGTAACAATCTGCATGCAAATCTCATTTATGTTAATGAGTGTCAGTCCCGCGAAGCTGAGCCAGGCAGTATAGGAGGGAATCTTTGGTTCCCACTGGGCCTTTTTCACGTATAGAATATTACATATGCTGACAGATTACAAGGGTGCCCTTGATTATTGCAATGGCCTTCTTCTAAATGCACAAAAAAGAGTCACTAAAATACTACAGACTGTACAAAACGCGGCTGCTCGCCTGTTATCCAAAAAACCCAAATTCACTCCCATCTCAGATACCCTGAGAACCTATCACTGGCTGTCCATCCAAAATAGGATAAAGTTTAAAGCCATGTGTATAGTGTACAAAGTGATGCAGGACCAGGGGCCTCGCTTCCTTAAAGATCAATTAAAACTCTACAATCCAGTCAGAACACTCCGCTCCTCTACACTCAATCAACTAATCACTCCACGCAGCAGAACAGCTACTTGGGGCGACCGTCGTTTTCCGGCCGCAGCCTCTAAGATCTGGAATTCCCTACCTCATTACGTCAAATCCAGCTCATCACTCCTACAGTTTAGGAAACAATTAAAAACTTGGTTATTTGACCAGTAACTCACATCCTCAGCTCACCGTACCTACTTCTTAGGATAGACATTACTGCAGTCTAGCGCCGAGACACCCACGGGTATTTGGTTGCGCTTTAAAAATGCCAGTAAATAAATAAATAAATAAATAAATAAATATATAATATTGTCTATGTATTTATGGGATTAGACAAACGTAGCCTATTACTTACCTGCGCTGCCAGATTACAATTTTGCCCATGTGAGATTATTCCTGTGTGCATAATATTTTACAAATATTGGCTATTACGTATGCTGCAAGATTACAATTTTCCCATGTATAATATATCATGTGTATGCATGATATTTTACAAACATAGCCGATTACCTACCTATGGTACCAGATTACAAGGTTGCCCAGGGAGGATATTTCTTATGCATGCACAATATTTTACAAAGATAAGATGTTATTTACTTATACTGCCAGTTTACAATTTTGACCGTGCATAGTATTTCCTATGTACGCATTTTTTTTTACAAACCTAGGCTATGACGTATGATGCCAGATTACAATTTTGCCCGTACAATATGTCCTATGTATTCGATATATTTTAAAAACATGATCTACTACTTACGTATGCTGCCACATTACTGCTCTTAGCAGCCACGAAGATGAGGCAGATAAAGATGGCGGAGCCCAGCATGCCCACAGCACAGACCAGAGGGTCCGCCCGCTGGGTTTTTATCCGGCACCATTTTGTGGCTCCGGCTCCTGTGATCACACCCAGAAATCCAGTGAAGCACGTGATCGCCCCAAATATCAAACTGTTAAAAGCAAAAGTTTAAGACACTTGATTTTTAAGAAATAAAAAATGCATCAAATTAAATATTGTAACTTGTAACATTCATTAGAATAAACATATTTATCATACCAGGTGGTATTTCACCAACAGACTAACATATTTTCTTGTCAGCTGTACAGCTGGTGCATGTTATGGAAGAAGACACACAAAAAAGGTAAGAATGCATGAAATTGGTCATTTTTTCCTCAGCAAATACAGTGAAGATTGCTTTCAAACTCTGCGAGCTTGACACCCTTTGCAAAGAGAAAGAATTTGACATTGACAAAAAAAATGACACAATATGGAAAATGAGGTTTTGAGAAAGATTTTTAGTTAAAAAATCACTTTGAAAAGTGACATTTTTGCAACTCTTTTTCCAGCAAAGTTTTGAAATGATTACAGAACTGCGAATAGCACAGTTGAAATTGTAAAGATTCGAAATTTAAATGTTGCCAGTCCCTAATTAAAAATAATAGTGAAACGTATTACTTCGTCTAGAAGTTAAAATTACTGTTAATGCGAACCTGACGCAACTCCACCGAAAGGGTTAATGTAGTGTAATAATGTAGTGTAATACCGTTGAATGCACTCGGTGCTTAACATCTCCACTGTAAATCCCACTTTTAAGATAGTGAAGACATTTCAAGAATAAATGTACAGGGCTTTCTCATGCAGCACATTGCTGAAGTGCTTTGCATTTCAGACTCAACTCCTGAAGGTTCAGGGTTGACCTCTGCCCAGTCCAACCAATAAATTAAATGTTTCTGTTGACAGAACTGCTGAAAGTCAAATCATGTGCGAAATACACTTTATCAAAGGAAGACAAAGCGGAGACAACAACCCTTTTCCAGTCTATCTATTTCTGCCTTTAAGTGTTGGGTTAGATGGGGAAATACTCTATATTTGAGCTTGTTTGTGGTTAGGACTGACAGTGACAAAGTGCTGATGAGACATGTCACTCACCGGAAGTGGATGGCTTACAGCTGGTTGGCTGAGCCAAGACTTGGAACCATAAGCCTTCAATTCGGCTCGTTTTGAGCAGCCCAAATTATTCTGGGCTCTCCGAATGTTCTCTCAGAAACTTTGGGGCATATTACCAAGCAATAGCGATAATCATCGCTATTGCTAGGTTAGAGACAAAAATTTACCGCTGAGCTGCGGCGATTTTTACCGCAAATAAACCTTGGTATTACCAAGGTTTATCGCAAATGCGATAAAAATCGCCGCAATGCATGAATATCGCTGAAAAGTCAGCGATATTCATGCATTACCGAGCTAATGCTCTTAGCCATGTTATCCACCTCCCATTGGATAACATGGCTAAGAACTGCTCAGGGCAGGTGTTAGCTTTTGGAGATATTCGCGCTTAGCTTAGCGCGAATATCTCCAAAAGTTGGTAATAGGAGATAGCGATGTTAGCGACTGTTTTCAGTCGCTAACATCTTGGCACGCCCACTTTGCATGTCATTAGTGATAAATATCACTGACATGCAAAGTGGGGCCCAAGATGGTCGCTATCTCCTACTAGCTGTCGCTAACTGGTGTTAGCGACAGCTAGGTAATAGGGAGATAATTTTATCTCCGCTTTCTTGGCTTTTAAAGCCAAAAAAGCGGAGATAAACCCCCTTGATAATATGCCCCTTTGACACTGGGAGATATTCCCACCCACCTTCATGTGCTGAGCTGTGAGGCTTTTTCTACGGTAGGCGCCGCTGAATTAACAGAGTCTTAGCCACAGGCTGAAGGGTGCAAAAAAAACAACAGTTGATGGACAGAATGCAGAACAATGTCTTACATTCACCCCAGTACAGAGATCTGGGCCTAAATCCATCGTTTTTTTGCACTCCACACCATCCCAGTTGAGACATGGCCATATGCAAATCAGCCTTGACCCTGTGCCTCATGGCCCGAACTGCCAAGCCATGTCTTTCCTGGACCGGAATCAAGCATCCTAGGACCTGTTTCTGGCTATCAGCCGTCTTCAGCCAGGATATTTTTGCACAGGCTGAAGGGGCAGCGACACTCACCCATGTGCCAGCTATGCCATCCCCAGGCCCACTGGCATGCTCTGGAAACCCATTACAAAATTATGCGACAAGGAAAGACAAATGATGTGGCTTATTGTAGCACTTTCTGAGCCAGAATGTTTTCCCGGTTTAGTCACTGTGCATGCGACGTGAGCAGTTTCCACTGTGTCAGTACCTGCTAAAGTCTTGAATGCAGCAGTCAGCAACTAAAAAGTGGCCAGCTGACCTTTGCGAAGGGCCTGAAGAACTTTTGATAAGTTTGCACTAGAGATATTTTTGTAGTTGTTGAAAACTGTAAATTATGCAGTGGATTGTGAAATATGTGGCAAGTAAATGCACAATGAATATGAAAACTCTCTTTTTGCAGAACTGGGTATATTGTGAAGAAATACGGTGGCCACTTGCATGGTAGTGAACAGACTAAACATGTCCTTTATTAATACTTTTTGTAAAGTTATAGATTCCCAGAAGGCCCTCGAGTCGCCGACCTCCACAGGAGGAAACGTTGAGCCGGCCCGGTCAAACTAGAATCACCAGCCACCAACAAATGAAAGGCCACGTCGGTCTGGTTGAGGCGAGAACCTTTTTCCCTGTTCAAGGCTAGAAGCTTTTACCTTGAGCCCTCATGTCACCAGCCGCCCAAGGATGGATGCCAAGTGGGCCCCGTCGACGCTAGACCCCCGCCCTGAGACGATGGTATAGCCCTGGCTCTGAGGCCTGAAGTGAAGGCACTCGATAGCTCCTCACCTGTCCTTGGTGCTGCAGGGCCCATGGTGGCATGGCTCGATGGTCTTCTGCACGACCTGTGCCCGGTACAGGTAAAGTGGCATCCACATGCCCAGGGCCCCGGTGGCGAAGGAGACCGTCGACGTGGCGAGGGAAGAGAAGACGTAACTGCGGCTGGGGGGGAGGGGAAGGAAGAGAGAGAGAAGATATCAGCATAAGTGCCTCAGCTCACTGTGGATGAGAAAGCAATGGTGAAGCAATGGTGGCGCCGAGCTCACTAGTGATGCACCAGCCGCGAACGGACAGTAAAAAACATAAAAAACGGACAGCTCACAAACAGGCTTGACTAAAACGCACAACCAACACACCACACTCCAGGCCGGCTCTACACCAGATTTTCAGAATAGCTATGAGCTACGTAAATCACTGTATTTAAACCTACGGTACCCTCAACATCTGGCATGGATGCGTCCCGCCCTCCTCGGCCTGCGTTGGACACCCTTGCTTCAGTAGTCATGTGCCATTGTCTATGTTTCAGTTTCACTGTCCCTACTGCCCCACTACTACACAGCCTTCTCCACGTCAGCTCTTCTTTTCAAGGGTCTCACTCAGGCGCGCCCACGGACCCATCTAAATACATGTTTGACAAGGGGTGTCCAGCTTAGGTCCTGAAGGGCCGGATTCATGCCAGATTTGCACGATATCCACATCAGACAAGTAAGATACAATAAACCTAAGAGTAACTTATTTGCATTTTCAGAGGTTATCGTGATAAATAAATGTGCCATGGGCCTGCCCTCCTGTGGCTCCACTGGACACCCAGAGTTGTAGCTGTCATTTTCCTATCAAGGCGCTGTGGACTTCAGGACACCGTCTGGTTTGGGTTTAATCCGCGCTGGTGCCCTCGAAGCGCGCGACTCCCACAAGTCATGGATGGCCAATGTGGGTGCAAGGGTCAGCATCCATGACAGGTGTGTCATCATGACAAGCACAAAGCATGCAGGAGACTTCCTCTTAGAACCCCAAGCTTCACGTCATAAAACAGACTCCCTATCCACATAACAAGACACAAACATTTCAGTGAAGAAAGCCTTTTGCAAAAAAGGGCTTCTCTCTGGAATTCTGTCTTGGAAACAACTTCTTTAATTCAGGAAAGACCTGAAAACACATCTGTTTTAGAAGGCCCGGATCACACCAGAGGGTAGGACCCGTGTGGATGTAGCCCAAAGTGCTTTAAAGCAGGTATTGGTCAATGCCAGCACTCGATAAGAAAAGTAAAATATATATTTTTAAAATATTTTGTATGTTTATTACGTGGATTCCTGAGAATCTGGCGTGAATCTGAGGATCCTAGACTTGCGATGGACACCCCTGCTTTACCTACATGAAAGACCTCCCGCCTCAAGCAAGCACCGGAGCTATTGATTTAGAAAATAAAAGTGCTGAGTCTCATTCCGGCTCGTGTAAGCAGACAGCCTCTCTCACAATATGGAGCCGAAAAGCCCAAGCACACCCGCTGCTGTGAGCGGTAGGGCGGCGCAAGCTTACTTTCTGATGAGCGCCTTCATGTCGCGGATCCATGACGTCCTGGCCTTCAGTTGGTCCGCATGGCCTCTCTTCGCCGTGGGCACCAGTATTAAGATGAGGGTGCCTGTGATCATGCCGAGCACAGGGGAGACCTGCAGAGAGGGGACAGTAGACATTGAAGCAGGGCTCAGCCACGGGTGCTCTGCTCAGACACTGACGAGTATTCATTACCTCCTCGTACGTCTTCCTCGCCACCAGAGTAACAAAGTGAGCTTTAGCTCCACACTAGAACCCTCCAATGCAATTAACATCCCATGCATGCCATCCCTCCCCAACATGGCCGACCTCCGTCACCCTTGACCCAGAGGGAAAGGTCGACCCATCCCATTTCCTGTAGAGCTACCAATTCCCAAGAACCACATGAAGCGGACAGCCAAACAGGAGGGAGAGATGGGAATTCATGTGGCGAGGAAGACAATACTCGGAGTAATGAAGATTACCGGTAAGTAACCAGGGCATTCATTCTGTATTACTCCAGCGGGCTCTCTGGTGCCAAGACAGCATCAAGAGGCGTCTCTGTCACCCGCCCCATGAAGGTCTCTCTCTTTGTCTCCAGTTACTCCCTTTGCTCAATCTCCACGCCCCTGGCTCTCGCCCCACCTGCTACTGTCCTTCCAATATATCTCTCTCTCTGACAGACTCACTCTCTGCCTGTCCTCCACCTGGCATCCTCTCACCCACCCTCTCTTTCCACCTTCCTTCATTCATCTCTCCCACCCGGTCAGGTCGCCACCTCTTTCGTTCACCCTCTTCCTTTCTGTAGCACCCTTGCTTCTTTTTCTCTATTCCCTCCCATGTATATTTCTGTTTTCTTTTTCTCCCTCCTCCATTCGCTCCCCCTTCTTTGACCCTTCTCTTGCACTAGCCTGACCCACAATTGCTGCGGCTTCCGGCTTGCAGAAGTGCAACCTCATGTAATTGTTGAATTAAATACTTTGGTGCTAATCTTGTAACATGGCAAATTGTATTAGTTTTATCATAATTTGGGTGCAGACTTTTCTGTGCGTGACAGAGATGGATCTAGGTATCAGTGCTTGATATATAAAAAAAATCAAGTGGAAAGCCACTGCAGCCTGCACCACCCAGTGCCACAGCAGCTTGCGCCGCCCATTACCCCTGTTAACGCTGCCAGTGACAGTACCAACATAAGTATAAGACCCAACCACCACACTCCTACAAGTGTGACAATTCAGACTATTTCAGGTCACACAGAGATCTAATGGTGTGAGAGGCTGTCGTTATTCATTGTCAATGCGAATTGTCTTAATAAACATGGTTGTTGTGCTCCTTTCAAAATTAAAAAGACTGCGCCATCCTGTGGTGGTCTGCTACTAGTGTTGGTATTGACAATTAAGTGCTGGTGCCCAGCACTGGAAACCACAAGGTCAAATTAAGCACTGACCGAGATGTAATGGCTGCGGAAGGGTGGTGGGCCGTTGTAGCTCTGGTGTTACCTCGGGGGTGTTAAGGCGCAGGCTGGTGAGCACTGGAGCCTCAAATGAATTGTGCATCGAGGGAGCAGGTAGTACTAGGCAGCGAGGGGGCAGCTCCTCGCCCATGCTGACGCGTCAGCCATCTTGAGCCCAGTCATTCGCAACAGAGTCAGGCAATGCATCCCCATTGACATGTCAGTGTTGACAATCAGGTGGTAAGTTCCCAACCGTAGGTAAATATAAGTACAGAGGACACCTTGGTGTGATCATCTCATCTGTAACCCTTAACATCTGCCCTCGTTATTTTTCCCTTCCCCATATACCGTGCTCAGATACCCTCAATTCACACCCCATTCCATGCCACACACACACACCAATTTCCCGAAGACACCTTAGCCCGTTCCTATGATATCACCTCTTTACCCCGAGGCCTTCTTGGTACTTTCCCGCTCCCCCCAGTGTGGTCATAGATTTGGCACTCGTGGTGCAAGTGCAGACTTCCAATCCTCTGCACGTTCTACACTCTATCGCCCACACATACTTCCCGACTTCCGGCCCCACATTCCCTAATTCTCGGTATGCTATCTACAGTGTGAGAGCCCCTGGGTCCTCTGGCTGCCAACGCTCATTCACAGCAGCCATTTTCTTGTCTCTCCCCTACACCCGCTGTTATATGGCACAGGTGTTGCACTTCCTGATTTTGAGTACCTCATAAGTGCTCTAGATGGTTTTTCAATCCAACCTCATGAGCTCCGTGACATCTGTCCATTCCCCCTGCATTTCCTTCTGGTTTGTGCTGTCCCTTTTGCACTCGGCCTGTGCTGACCGTCCCTGCACATGCCTCAATATCATGCTATGGTACATGCATAGCGCTGCCAAGGCTTCGGTTCGTTCATGAGTGACATTTCTGTGTTTTCAGCGGGCACGTGTGACATTTCAACAGCTTATGTGTGACACTTTGCGTGACACTTTATTGTGAACAGGAAACAAGTTGTTACGTTCACAGAAAGAGAGACGTTTTTAGAAATGGCCCTTTTGTTTACTGTAATGGTCTAGAATGGCTTTAAGCACCCTCCCTCCCCCTGAAGGCCCCTAACCTACCCTCACTCACTCTAGCACCAGAGTGCGCGCCCATGGCTAGGACAGGAAGTGAGCGTAAGGACAGGGCACTGCACTAACAGCAGACGGCCCCCAGCTCGCCTAGAGGGCTCGCTGCTTACATCTTTCACTTCACTGCACACTGACAAGTGATACACACTGGCCTCCTTGTTAACAAGGATGCAGACAGGGTTTAAAGGTCACGCAGTGGCCAAACCTGCCCCGCCAAAGGAATCGATTAACCCTCATCATGTGTGATTGGTCAGCCACAACTAAAAATGTGTAGGCAAAGGCGTAAGCTTGGTAAAGGTGTGTTCCACATCCCAAGCTACATATATATGTTTGTAAACTTTACTTTAAGGCTGGCGCGGAGGTGTCGGTGCGTGGCATCTCATAAACTTTAGCTGCCGTGTTCTTCTCACCAACAATATATGTAAAATGCGATTGGCCAGCTCTTGCTGCAGAATGACGACGTCATCATGCAGAATGAATTCTGCTCTGTGGGCCTATGTGATATGTTGATCCGTTGTAGCCAATAACAATAAAACTCTGTTTTGTGTCGCCCCCTCCTTCTGCTATTCCCTCGATGCACCCCGCAATAGTCGCTCTTCACCGCTGCACAGTTATTACGGCCCTGCTGAGCCAAGGTGTGTTTTCACTCCTGCACTCGCTTCTTTCCTGAATCCTGCTTCACCTGCAGCATGTCTGCCCGCCCCCTAGCGGGGTCACTTGACCCACGCATCAGTCGCCCGATAGATTCCTGACCAGTCCAGGTACGCTGCTCAGCCCAGACCTCCGGCTCTAATGGCGGCTTAGGTGGCAATGTGAGCACCGGGGTCAAACCCCACTCCAGGCACTCGACTGAAAATCGTATAATTATGGACACATCACCGAATATTCCCGTTCCTAAAATCGGAAATATGTGAATTGGATATGCTTAATTCAAAGATGCAATTCGTCACTTGAATAAAATACAACAGACTCTGAGAACAGCAGGCTACCCAGCATTCACAGCATCCTCAAAATGATACAGGCAGGAGGTCAACACAAATTGCTTCCTGTGTCAAGTGTGTGCTTTTCTGATAGGGGCCTGCCAAAGTGCCAGCACCACACCCACGTTTATCACCTCCTGAGTGTCAGCGTCGGGTATAATTTAACTTTTGCTGATGGGTTCTTTCCGACAGACCTGGAACCCCACTGAACCGTTTCCTTTACAAGGACACGGAAATGCCTGTGTCAAGCAAGTTATCAGTAATCTCTGCTGTACATCCAGCTACATCCAAAGCGTGTCTCTACTGCCCCCACCCACCCGCGGGAGGGGGCGACGGGGGGCTTCCACTCACTACTTTCAGCAGCCTAGACGCACTGTCTGTCTGGCAGTCCTTGAAGTAAAGAAAGTGGTTCACAGCACATGTTTTGGGGCCTGGAAAGTCGCAACACCATCTTGTCTGAAGTATCGTAGCCCTACTGAGAAGTGCTAGCAATGATACATTTGAGAAGTGCCAGTGCTGTCTCATTAAACTATGGCAGTCTTGCAGTGAAATGACAGTATTGGCTCATTAAACTATATTACTCCTGCGGTGAAGTGCCAGCACTGTCTCGTTAAACTCTAGCAGGCCTGCGGTGAAGTGCCAGCACTGTCTCGTTAACCTCTAGCAGGCCTACGGTGAAGTGCCAGCACTGTCTCGTTATCCTCTAGCAGGCCTGCGGTGAAGTGCCAGCACTGTCTCGTTAACCTCTAGCAGGCCTGCGGTGAAGTGCCAGCACTGTCTCGTTAAACTCTAGCAGGCCTGCCACGAGCAAGTACTGTCTCATTATTCTATAGCAGTCCTGCAGTGAACTGCCAATACTGTATTAGTAAACCATATAATTCCTGCAGTGAACTGCCAATACTGTATTAGTAAACCATATAATTCCTGCAGTGAAGTGCCAGCGTTGTCTAATTAAACCATAGCAGGCCTGCAGTGAAGTCTCAGTACTGTCTCATTAAACTATAGCATTTATGCAGTGAAGTGCCATCATTGTCTCATTAAACTACAGCAGTCCTGCAGTGGAGTGCCAGCACTATCTCATGAAACCATAGCAGTCCTGCAGTAAAGTGCCAGTGTGTCTCATTAAACTACAGCAGTCCTGCAGTGAAGTGCCAGTGGTGTCTCATTACTCTATAGCAGTCCTGCAGTGAAGTGCCAGTGCCGTCTCTTTAAACTTCAGCAGTCCTGCAGTGAAGTGCCAGTGCCGTCTCGTTAAACTTCAGCAGTCCTGCAGTGAAGTGCCAGTGTGTCTCATTAAACTACAGCAGTACTGCAGTGAAGTACCAGTGGTGTCTCATTAAACTACAGCAGCACTGTAGTGAAGTGCCTGTGCTATCTCATTAAACTACGGTACAAAAGGGGGTGGTGATGGACGGAGCATCTGAATCAATCAAACGCTCACACCCAGTCAAAAGATCTGGGTTTAATCCATCACTGTTCTTTACCCCACTCTGCCACCCCAGTTCAGACATGGCTATATGCAAATCAGTCTGACCCTGTGCCTCATGGGAACAGTCCAGCCCGAACTGCCAAGCCATGTCTTCCCTGGACCGGAAACAAGCTTCCGAGGACCGGTTTCTGGCATTCCAGCCGTCTTCAGCCCGGCTTGCTTGAATCCAGTGGCAAAGTGAGCAAGGGACTCACGTCTGAGCATACCCTGCCACACTTATGGCGGCCAAAAGCGGTACAAAAGGGGGTGGTGATGGACGGAGCATCTGAATCAATCAAACGCTCACACCCAGTCAAAGATCTGGGTTTAATCCATCACCGTTCTTTAGCCCACTCTGCCACCCCAGTTCAGACATGGCTATATGCAAATCAGTCTGACCCTGTGCCTCATGGGAACAGTCCAGCCCGAACTGCCAAGCCATGCCTTCCCTGGACCGGAAACAAGCTTCCGAGGGCCGGTTTCTGGCATTCCAGCCGTCTTCAGCCCGGCTTGCTTGAATCCAGTGGCAAAGTGAGCAAGGGACTCACGTCTGAGCATACCCTGCCACACTTATGGCGGCCAAAAGCGGTACAAAAGGGGGTGGTGATGGACGGAGCATCTGACTCAATCAAACGCTCACACCCAGTCAAAAGATCTGGGTTTAATCCATCACCGTTCTTTAGCCCACTCTGCCACCCCAGTTCAGACATGGCTATATGCAAATCAGTCTGACCCTGTACCTCATGGGAACAGTCCAGCCCGAACTGCCAAGCCATGCCTTCCCTGGACCGGAAACAAGCTTCCGAGGACCGGTTTCTGGCATTCCAGCCGTCTTCAGCCTGGCTTGCTTGAATCCAGTGGCAAAGTGAGCAAGAGACTCACGTCTGAGCATACCCTGCCACACTTATGGCGGCCAAAAGCGGTACAAAAGGGGGTGGTGATGGACGGAGAATCTGACTCAATCAAACGCTCACACCCAGTCTAAAGATCTGGGTTTAATCCATCACCGTTCTTTAGCCCACTCTGCCACCCCAGTTCAGACATGGCCATATGCAAATCAGTCTGACCCTGTGCCTCATGGGAACAGTCCAGCCCGAACTGCCAAGCCATGCCTTCCCTGGACCGGAAACAAGCTTCCGAGGACCGGTTTCTGGCATTCCAGCCGTCTTCAGCCCGGCTTGCTTGAATCCAGTGGCAAAGTGAGCAAGGGATTCACGTCTGAGCATATCCTGCCACACTTATAGCGGCCAAAAGCGGTACAAAAGGGGGTGGTGATTAAACTATAGCAGTCCTGCAGTGAACTGCCAGCGGTGTCTCATTAAACTATAGCAGTACTCAAGTGTAGTGCACATACAGAGTTAGCCTGCTTAGAAGCATTAATCCACCCAAAGCATTGAAGTCTTAGTGAAACGTTGGTTCTGTCCTATTAAAGTGATTTGTCCAATCCTATTATTGAGGAACAGTTAGGACAGCACCTTAAGACCTGTTCTGGTTTCTGGAAATACCAATACTGAAACCATCATGTAAATGTAAATGTAAATGTGTTTCGATTTATATAGCGTGCTTTAACCCAGGGGCCTCAAGGCGCTTGCTTAGGGAACCCGTCCTGGTATTCCCCTGTGAGATACCCCGGCCGGGTATCCACAAGGTGAAAGCCAGGCATCCCGCCGCGAGGGGCCGTAGTGGAGATTAAGCAAGCTATTGCCCAGAGTCGCAGAGTGTGACCCCGTGAGTCGAGTAGGCACCAGAGCGAGAATTGTCGACTCCGTGGAATTTTTGAGCCCGAGACCCGCCGAGGCGGGGAATCGAACCCTCGTCCACGGCCGATCTCAGCTTCTGGGTCTGCCGCCTCTAACCACTGAGCCACGCTTCTCCACCGTAATTCCGATAACGAACGAGACTCCTCCATGCTAACTAGTTACGCGACCCCCAGCATTCAGTCTCTTAAATTTTCCTAGTCTTGTGTACCAATTTAAGCATTCATTGCTAAATTTGTTTTATGAAATGTTATATAGCCGACCACTTTTTTGTAATTACACTTTGACCCAGGTCAGTGAGTATCAAGGGTTTACCCCGTTATTACCTACCACTTCCATTATTTTATGGGCAGTTTTTTTTATAGCACAAAACATAACCAGAAAACACGCTTTACATGAGCACCACTTATATTACACAAGGACACATTCCTTGTTTTTTTTTTGCCCTTGCTGAGAATCGAACCTCGTTACCCAGTTCCCAAGTCGGCAGCTCTGACCGTTATCCCACATCCTCTCCCCTCTTTGCCAATGCTTGTTTTACCCAGCAGTACGTCAGATAAAACCAGGACTCGAGTCAGGGGTACACGCAGGTACACCGCGTCTCCCCACTCTTTTCACAGGGTGGACGCCGTCCCCCTGCCAAGAAGCTGGGCCCCACAGAAATATGCTGAACCTGTCCCGGTGTAATTTTCAGACACCGGGACACGTTCAGCACGTGACGTCATGAGGTCATTTGCATATTGTCAGCCCCCCCACTTCTTTTTATAGGACTTGTGCCCTGGATAAAACTGTCTCAATGTACCTTTACTGGCTTTGCCACGGCTCGCCTCTGGCAAATCCCAGGTCCTTTAAAGCTCCTGTTCCAGTCAGAGTGTTGAAATATCTGTGTGCGTTCACTGAGCACTAATGGCCGCCAGGCCCCGCCCCCACCGGGCCTGGCTGCACTGGGCTTTACTTGGTCACACTCCAGCAGAGGTCGTAGGTCCGGCTCAATCTGTTTGCGTCGTTTCCCTTCGGCAGTTTTGGGAGATTTATTTCCTTTTTTCTTCATTCTCTGCCGCAGAGTAATTACTGAAAGAGAAGGAAACTGCCGTCTCGGGCCCAATAAATGGGCGGAAGCGGGAAGAGGGTGTTTCCCTCAAACAGGAAGTGCGCCATGCAAGATTTCTCGATAGGCACGCGCCAGGGTGCCAGTTAGGACCGGGCTTGGGGTTTCCAACCTGCTTTTTAAATAAATCTATTTAGCGCTATTAGAGATTTCATTATTGATTGTGAGATGTATTGTCTAGCTGATTTTTTAAAAGTATTTTAAGAGTAATTGAAGCCTAAAATAACACCCCTCCCGCGCCATTAAAAATAGCCACGTCATGATAAGTTGGAGATTGCCACAAATATAAATTCATATGATTAAAACAAATAATCAAAATACTGCAGACTTCAAGCTATGGATGTCTTAAATACTCATAACATTTATTTTTTACAATTTCTTTTTCCAAATTGCCAAACAAATTTTGAAAATAAGGTATTAATAAAGAAATATCTCTGAATAGGAAGAACGATTTTTTAATAATTCGCCTCAGTACAAGTTACAGAAAAAGAGAAGCCAGCTGAGCCCAGAGGAAGCCTCTGCTGAGGGGAAATTGCGAGGCCAGTGTCTCTGAAGTGACCAGTAGAAGAGGGGCAGTGTCAGTCACTTTGCCACGAATGGAAGCCACAGGACCCATCCCCTCTACATTTACCCCTCCTTTCTCCTTTCCTGAACACTGTTCTCCATACCTCTTGCTCCTCACTCTGACCTTTGAAATTACCTGTAAGTAGGGTGGCCAGGTGTCCTGGATTTGCCGGGACAGTCCTGTTTTCCATCAGCTGTCCCAGCCGAATTTGGGAAATTTAGCTCGTGTCCCGGTTTTGAAAGAGTTCGACTGAAAACAGTGGCAGGTGCCTTTTTATGTTTTCCAAATCAAGGCTAGTTATCAGCTTTTATAAGGAAGCAATTTAATTAACAGCCATGCTCTTGGGTTTACACAATTGCATTTTTTGTTTATGTTCTTACTGCTTTTTATGTATTTTCTGGTGAGGAGCGCTGTCATTCAGTGCGCTGGGTTGAAGTAAAATTGGAGTCCTTCTATTTTTGTGAAATGTCCACGTTTTTGGCTTTACAATTCTGGTCACCCTACCTCTAGGTGGCATAAAGCTGCACACAAAAGGCCAACTAAACATGGCATACTATGGACGCAAGGCCAGTGCTGGAGACTTCTTGGTATCCAGGGGGTGGCACAGGCCTGTAGGCCTGTAACGGGCATCACTATGCTTGCGCAGTACATCACTCTCCAAGTTTCTGCAGACAGAAGGCTCCATCTTCAAGCTTTGGGCCATATGTATCATTGAAATTCGCATTCGCAAAGGCCGAAATTCGCAGAATTTCGGCCTTTGCGAATGAGAATTCGCAAAATGATATGTATGAAGGAAAATCCAATGCAAAATAAGGAATTGCAAAATTTGCGATTCCTTAAATGCAATGTAAGAAGGCAAAAAAAATTGCTAAATGGCCTTAAGGAATCGCAAATTACCACCAACTTCTAGTTGGTAGTAAGTTGCAAATTCCTTGAAAAATGCACATTTTTGCATTTTTCAAAGTGCCATGTGACACACATACATGTCTTTAGGGCATGTATGTGCACAGCATGTATACCTATGCTTATTTCAGGGGTCCAACAGGGTGTCCTTTGGACACCCCTGCACCCTTGAAATTATTCTCAATTTGTGATTAGCAAATTGCGAATTCGCAAATTGAGAAAAAATTCTCATTCCTTCTTATGGGCCTCCTGGCCCATAGAAATGAATGGGAAAGTATTCCTTAACTGCGAATTCGCAATTTGCGAATTCGCAATTAAGGAATATCAAGAAATCGCTAAAAAATGCGTTTTTCTTGATACATACCATTTTGCGATTCTGAAATAGCGATTTCTTAAAAATCGCTATTACAGAATCGCAAATTGGTTCCTTGATACATATGGCCCTTTGTGAGCTGAAACAGTAGCATAAGACATGAGTACCTTCTGAGGGCCCTCGACGACCCAACTAAATGGAGTTTTCAGTTTATGCAATTTACTCCATCATTGAAGTGCCTGATATGTAAATGTATTTTATGTAGATTGCGTAAATCCGGAAACTACTGTATTTGGGGACGATCAACTAGCAGTACGATGATGTTTCTTGACGTTTCGTATCTTTTCCTTACTCCTTGATGCCCCTTGGTGTGATTTTGATTCTGGGTGTATCTGCTTCTTGCTGGTGCTCCCATAATCAGGGCTCCCGGTTTTACGGAATTAATTTTTTAAACATTTTCATTCGTATTTATCAATATCTATTTTTTGGCCATTTTATTGGCATTATCCATATTATTTTATGTTTTGAGAATAAAATGGTATATTTCCACATTTATTTAACTGATAAACACACGCACTCATACTATGATGCCTGTCGCGTTTTTGATTAGCAAATTAAGAAGCCAAATATAACAAAACACTACAACGGCAGGTAAATATTAGCATTACATACAAATATATGTTAACATATGCTTGTATTTTAGGGAGTCTGATCCTGTTTTAATTCTCGATGGGATCTATCTGCTTAGCAGTTGGTCTGGAATTCATGACAGACAAGGAGAGTCACTTACAAGAAGCACAATTTTTAGTATTTTTCCACTTGTAAAAATAAATGCAGACAGGAAATAGATTGTCTTCTCTCCTTATTTATCTGTAAAAATCAGTAAAAACGGAAAACAGGAAGCCTTACTTATAATGCAATAATCCTCTCCACCCTATGAACCTTCCTCATTTCTTGAGCGTCTCTTTTTTAAATCCCTTCTTGCCCTCGCTTCTCTCTTGTTAAGTGCTCTTTCTTTGTCCATATAGCTCTTCCTCATTCCCACCATAGTACGGAAAATCTTCTTACCCACCGACCATAAGTCGGCTTTATTTCGAATACTACACCACGCAAGCAGCCACAACTAATCATCAGAGCAAGTAGGAACTGGGTAAATTGTTTTATATGCAGGTGAAATCTCACGGAATTTGCATATTTTACACTATGATAAATGTGCACTTTCTTTTGACATTATTTGGTTGTGCAATTTCAAGTAATTTTCACCCGCTGGAGCCTGATTGAAGCAGCGAATATCTTTCGTAAACATTGAAACCGAGGCCATTGTCTACATCAACTAGTCTCCTCTTGGTATCTCATGTGACTTTTGTATGTGAGGTATGCCCCAGCTGAGAACATTTTGTGCAATATGTATACTTTTACATCATTTTAATTAAAGTGATGCTCCCCGCACCAATACAACACCTTTCTCCTACCCCTCCTAGCTGTCTAGTGACCGGTAACACAACTAGTTTGCTGGTTGAGAAGCAGCACACATGCCGCACAGTCGCTTACCCGTAGCGCCCACTGCCAGTCGCCGGCCACCTGTTTCACCGTGGATCCAGTGATGTACCCCAAGCCGCTGCAAGAAGCACAAAGAATGAGTGACTCCCCCCACAGGACACTGCTGAAACCCTGCTATGATATAATGGGGGTTAAATACATCATTGTATTGTTTCAATGGGCTTTACATCGAACTTACTCCACGCAACAGTCTTCAGAACTGAAACTGGTGGCTCCATCGCCTTGTCGATTGGATTTCTAAATTGGCTTCACGTCCCAACCTCGCTTTAGGGAGCACCGGAGTGCCTCCTCATTTCAAGCGCAATTCTCAAAGCATTTGGCAAACCGGGAGGTGCATAAAAAGATTTGCAGGGGTAAGCCCCCACTCATTATTCCCAGAATCAGAATTGATGGTATTTCAAAGCAAATTGCAAATATGAAAATGTTGTCAGTAGGGTTCAGGCAAACAAACTTAGGGAGGGTCTTTGAGCACTGCTGGCTGGGTCTACCTGCAAAAGTAGGTGAGCACTTACCTAGGAAATGCACAGACATTTAGATCTACCAATGGTAACTAGCGGTGTATATTCCTGTATGCTGCACTGAGGGAATCTCCTCATATTTAATGGGGATGTTGATTAATGAACAGTCAACCCACCAACATGCCTTGTGCTCAGTGAGGTCAACTGTAGTGAAAGGCGGGCACACAAACCATCTGCATCAAAGTCAGCTGTGTATGCTGTCTCCTTGGTTGATAGGGCACTGGGATATTGACACGGGTACAGTATGTTGCATGCATGTTTGCAACAATTTCATGAGCGGATCATGGTTGGGGCTTGGAATACGCTGAGGTGAGGAACCTGGTGTTGCAGCTATATTACTGAAAAAGACAAATATATTATTTTTTTTAATAAAAAGTTGAGTGCCCAAGCTGGTAAAATTCTGTTTAGCCCTAAGGGTGGAAATCCTTGCACCATTTCTGGAGCCAGTGGTCTGAGTGGCGTGTCTTCATGTGGGGGTGGGGGATAGCTGTGTTTTATTATTAAGAGGTACTGAAACTGGAGTGGTCCAAGTTTGCGCCCAAGCCTCATGATGCCACCCGTGCCCTTTGTACCTGTTGGCCCTGACGAAGGTGCCTAGAGGTTCACAGCGATGGCGCATAAGGGACCTAACATGAAGTCGTGCAGCCGACACACATCAGTTGTTTCTTTCCACTTGATTGAATAAACTCGTTTCCAGTAATTGCAGGAGGAAACAAGTCACAGGCTGGGAATAGACATGCAGTGCATTGTGTTTGGGAGTGGAGCTGACTCCTGCCTTCCAGGCATCCATCGTCCCCGGCGCACAGCCTAGGAAGGGCGAGTCCGGCATGGCCAGGAATGGGACATTGTGCAGTCCTTCAGCTATTCTTAGAACCCCTTCTCTCAGTGTATCACTGCCACTAAATTGTCTATTTTGAAAAATATTAGAGGGCCTTTGGGTCGGCCCCTACAACCCCTGCTTGAAAGAAATGTCGGGCACATTTTGGATCAGCAGAAAGACTCCCCGTTAACTATTGGCTATCAGGTGTGTTCGTCCGCCTGTCTACAGACTGTTTACCATTGAAGTGCAACTTTGGTGAAGTGAAGCATCTATATTTGGCAATGGGGGTGCATTTGTGCTCCTAATAGTGTGTGCACACTTGCGCTCACATTTCACCAAAGGTGATTTTGCGCCTCAGTGGGATTGTAAGCTTAAATGTGAGTCTCTGCACCTGAATGGGATTTATGGGCCAAAAGTTCTTTTCAAGAGTGATTTTTACACAGTAGTGTGAATTTACTTCTAAATGTGATAAATCCCCTAAACGAAATGTTGTGCCTCAAGATTTTTCTTCCTAAAAGTGTTTCACATTACTGTTCGTGTTGGATGAACGGTGATTTTGCACCTTTTTTTTCTTTTTTACCTAAATGTAATTTGGTCTTAATTTGATCTTTCCGGTTGACTTTGCACCATAGGTGATTTCGCACCTAATTATGCTTGTACACTTATATGTGATTTTTAGCTAAATGTATTTTTGCTCCTAAAAGTGTTCTTGTAACAGTACCAGTGGCAGAAATAACAACACGCTGATAGAAAAACATGAAATCGTCAGCTCAGCATACTACGAATATGAAGACATTTCGTCATGATGCAACTAACCCGATTGGCTAATGGCCAATCTTTTGAACAACCTGGGATTTGATCCAACAAACTAGAAAGCAATACACCTGAGCCAGAACTGGTTGGACCTGTGGGTGCTGTTTCGGATCATATCAGAGCAAGTCTTACTCAGGATCTCATCATGGCACAAAGTCAAGATAAATTTGGAGGTAACCACATCACACCTGCCTCCTATTTGACGTGGGTTCCCTACCTGATAAAACTGACTGGTCATTGCTAAATGATTGCGTAGATCTTGAGGCAGAAGGGAGGGAGAGAAGAGATGACGCATATCAGATCTAGAATCATGATAGCTCAAGTTGCACTACTACGCTTGGAAAGGTGGACTGAATGTTGACCATGTCAACTTGACTCAAATTCTGGTTAAGAACTGGGGGCCTCATTTATGAAAAGTGACGCTTCGCTGCGTGAAAACAGCGATGCGTCACTTTTCATTGTGCCCTCCTTGCGACACCAATGATGCGTCATATTTACAGTATGACGCATCATGTCGCAAGGAGTTACAGGTACGTCAGTATTTCTGACGTATCTGTAGGCGCAAAAGTGACGCAATGCTGGAGAGTGTCACAAAAGCGACGCAACTCCAGCAATGTGTCCTTTCACATGGGGCAAGCCCCATGTGAAAGGGCCTGCGTCAGCCTTACGCCTGCTATGAGGCAGGCGTAAAATGTTGACCCATTTGAGTCCTAGAAGCGGCGCAGTGAAATCTCATAGATTTCACTGCGTCACTTCCATGACCCTTTCTTACGTCAATACGCCCCCCTTGCATACAATATACCTGGCGCAGGTATAATGTGGCACAGGGGTTTACAAAGTGACGTATCTAGGTAGATGGATCACTTTGTAAATATTGCGCAACAAGGTGCATTTTTTATGCCACTGGTGCGTCACAAAAAGTGACGCACCGGTGCCGTAAAAGTGATGCACAGCCTCATAAATGAGGCCTTGGATCTCTGCTGACCCAGAGAGGGGGCGTCTTCCAGACCTGGATCATTGTGTGTTGTATCCTGACTAGAGGCTGGTGTCATCTCACTCAGGGACACAAATGGGGGATGGCTCACCCAGGCCAGGGTAGAAGGCCTCCATGTGTTAATAGTTGTCATGGCTACTAGATGATGAATGAGACTATAGACTATACCCGATGGAAGAAAATCATTGTTTCTCAAAATACTTTTCTGTGTTTTCCTGCTTGCTTGGCCATCACATCTGTTCATGGGTAGAATGCATTGTCAGCATCCAGCTGACAGTGTAAAGGTATCTTCTTGGCAACAGGTGTTGTGGTTAATATTACAAGAACGTTGTGCTTAATAATGCATGTTTAGAGCTGTGTGATATTCAAATATTTATCATCCCTGGGTCACTCAAACTTTGAGAAACAGGTGCAGCATTAGTAATCTCTAATGAAAACAGCAGACACTCCTTGTACCAGAACAATACTTTTTTGTGTTATCTGACGCCCATCGTTATATGATCCCTACGGTTAATATGTGCTTATTTCATGTGCCACTGAGTTTCATTGAAGATATACCAGGCACTGTATCTCTAGATACCCCTCTCTAGCACAGTAGCTGCTCTCAGGCATTATAGGCCTTTCCCTCTGTAAGCAAAAAATTACAAACACATGAGGTCTACAGAGTGCCGTAATTTCTTAAAAAATGCAAATTAGAGCCCAGTTCGCTCATGCCTTTGATATCTCTTCTTGGCCACTAATCCTGACTCGCGTTCGCCTGCGTTTAAAGTGCCATTAATATTTTAAGGGGCTCAGTATAGTTTGCACTAAATCCAATTTCCTTCTACATTTTGTTTGACTTCCATGAATAAATCCTTCAGATCTCGGCTCAACTTCAGCCTGTCGGGAGTGCTGATATGAAAGATCTTCTAATTGACACTCGTCAACGTATAGCGTACTAAGCGGTAGGCTTCGTGGTGGCGGCCTCTGGTGGGTGGCCTCTCCGGTTCACAAAGATGGAGCAGAAGGGAGGCGTGGAGTAAATTAGGACATCAGAGAGCAGGATCCCCTCCTCAGAATTAATTAAAGTATCTTTAAAGTGTCCCAGCCTTCCCTTCCCCTAGGGATATTGCACCATAATTGATGGCTCCGCCCACCTCTGGCAGATTCTACAAAGTTATCCGCTTATGGAATCTAAGACAGATGGTGTCTTCACTCTAGAGGCGCGTGTCAATAAAATCAGGGCTAAAGCTTGGCGTGTCAGGTTGGGTGTGGTTTCTGACTTTTCTCACTTTCAACTAGTGTTGTTTCCTTTGATCTGTCTCTAGTCTTTTAAAATGGTGGTACTATTTGGTACACTTGTTTGCAAGCATTTATCTACATCTCGGTGCAATCTCTTGTTTTGTTGCAATAGACTATACTCAAGCCTTCATGGGCAACATGTAGAGTTCAGAGGGAACTAAAATGCCTCAATTTCCATTAAGAAACTCTAACTATGGACTAGAATCCACCAGCTGCATTTCTTGCTCTGATAGGGTTATTATTGTGGAGGAAATTCAGCTGCTGAATTCTACTCCATATTTAGTTTTCCCTCCAGAAAATCGGTGATTTTCAATTCCCTCCAAACTCTACAGAAGGCTCTATGCTTTCAAATAATAGTAACATTTTTCAGAAAATGTGTACATGATGTTTTTACTTGAATCTGACAATACAGTCTTCAAATTCAGGTATAGACAGGCCTGCAACTCCTGAAGCATTGAATTGTTGGTAATAGGAGTCAACCCTGGATAAGCGCACATGACACACAGGTGGAGATTTAGTGGGAAAGACTTGTGTATGGACAAAAGGACTCTACGTTCTTACAATATGTGGACACAGTACCTTCCAAGCGGGATTGCGAAGTAGAAGACAGACAGCATGAGGGTTCTTGTGTTCTTAGTGAACAGGTCTCCGATGATGGTGGGAGCGATGGTGGAGTAACTTGCTTCGCCGATGCCGACCAGGCCGCGCGAGAGGACGAGGAGCCAGAAATACTGTAGGAGGGAGCAAGAAAAACACCGGTAACAAAAGGGTCTTGGCTTTATAAAACATGGGATTTTCATCAACACTTACAATTCCTTCAAAAGATGATCACAACCAAGAAAGAAAACTACATTGTACTAAAACGTTTCCAAATTAAAAAGTGCATAAGAGTGTACTTGATGTAGGGAATTAAATCATATCCATGGCAGTAAGCAATCTATCAGGTTGTAAAACTCCACAGTGCAGTCAGGAATGAAGGGGAAGGGGATTATGTTTGTCCTGTTACTGTACACTCTAGAGTAGAAATAATGAATCTTATTTTGAATAGCCAGAGGTGCCTTACTCAGAATCCCCCACCAAACTCTCAGCCAAGAGAACGTTCTCGGATTGCTACGCATTTATTTGATTTCAATGATTTGGTGTAAAATGGTCAACCCACATTACTGAAATGGAATGGTGGTGCATTGTGTGACAGAAAATGGCGAAAGAGCCCAATTCGGCTGTAATTTTGCAGCCTCACTATTGCGGTAACATATTTACGGGGGATTGCTCCGGGCCTTCAAGAGCTGGATAAAGGGAGGTCTAGGATGACCACTTCATTCTACACTACTGTGAACGCTTTCTACAATTCTAAACTGTTGCCAATAAATCATTGTTTACAGATGTGTCAGTCTAAGTCGTTGAATGAATGATACTTTTGGCTCTAGCTAGTGCTATATAAAACTCAAAATAATAATGTCAAATTTTAATGAAAAACAGGACTACAACACCCATAATGCATCAGGTTATGACACAAAAGACCAGACTTGGAAACAGCGTCCGTAATGATCTGGAGGGAGGTGATCACTCTAGGAAGGATTCATCATAAATGGTCCCAGCAACGCAAGTGGCCCTGTAACCAGAGCAGGCAGGCAGACAGGTAGGGGTGTGTGGTTTAACAATACTTAACTGCCTTTCACCCTAACCGTCACCTTGGGCATCTTTCAAGGGATCTTATTTGAAGCCCAAAAATGTACCTCATCGAAATTCTCATGCAGCAAGGTATGCAATATATAAAACATCGAAAACAGATCACGGTTTAGGAATACATTTAAGAATGGTATTAGTAATTTAGTTCGAATAATTTCGGGTGATTTACAATAAGGTGCTTTTTATTCTGTGCTTTCAATTGGGTGAAATGTTCAGAACCTTCTATTCTTTTTTTTTTAAGTTTGAAAAGCTTTATTGAGTTGAAGAAAACAATGTAAAACATCAGTACAACAGCACAAATAAAGAGCAATAGGAATTAAAATAATTGTGGAGAATAATGTGCCAATAAACAAGAAAGGCCCCAAAAGGGGAAAACGATATACAAAGAAAAAATGCTTTTATAACTTTTCATTTAGAACCTTCTATTCTAAGAAAGGCGCGCGAGGATAATTTATCATCTTACCTGGAAAATATTCTCTTTCACTCATTTCAGGCTCCCTCTCCCGCCTCCTAATTCAAGTGAACCAATCGGTTTCCATTCGTAGAGGACACATGAAAATGCATCATAACCCTCGTTTCTTGTCATAAATATATAGTCACACACACACAGAGACTACTAACATTATTGATATTCTAACTACAAAAAATGTGTGAATTCAAAGGCTCTTTGAACCAGAGCAAATGCAAGCTGTTAAGCTGGTCAACCCAGCAAGCTCTCTTGTTTTAATTTGAGGGTCACTTCCCCTTTGGCTCGCTTATGATCTACAACAAGCCACGCATCCATCGCGCCACTGTTTCAAAAATAACTTGAACCAGATGATTTCATACCTTTAGAGGTGTTGTACTTGTGTGTCCCCCCTACCGTAAAGTATTCTCATGACTGATACTCCTGTAACGGGCACCCGTGACCAGAGGATAAATGAATGAGCTCATGCATCCTGCTCTGCCCCAGGCTATGTCTCCTTTCTCCCCTAATGCTTCTCAGCTTCTCCCAGTTCTGGTGGTGAAACCCACACTGGAAGCCGAGCCCACAGAGAGACAGACCTCATTGTCAGGGTTTCGAACCAAGGCCAAGGCCTTTGTCCTCATGCAGCTTCTATGAGAAACGGAGATCAACGAAGGTTTCCCGGTGAGCGGATCCCTTTGTTGGGCGCGTTTTCTGCATCCGATGAATAATATCCACGTATAATGGTGTCTTCAGGGCATGGGAGTTTCGCACACTACACCCAATACTTTCATTGATAGTCATGATGGGAAATTGATTTATGTCTCTTCTTAGATCACCGCAAGGTGATTCCATTTTCCTTTTCCCTATCCCTGTCCACGTTTGACTTTAGACTCTCATAGTGTTGGGACAGTCGAAGACTAGATCGGTGTAAACCTGCTTCGATGTAAGAAGCCCCGGTGCTAATTGTGGAATGCGAAACCATAGTCTCTTATCACTTTCACCCTGGGGTGTACAGAAGCCGGATTATCACTCTGAGATGTCCCCGGATGGCTTAGTTCTGCTTCTCTTTTCCTTGAAGAAACGAACATCTGTCATCCCTCGGGAGGTCGGATTTGGTTAGGAATTTTCAAGCACAGAATTTCTGCTAAATTTAGTCGCAGACAGTAATTGGGCAGAAGTGATAGCTGCTGTCAGGCTCCTGCTGGGTTTGCTTCTTTTCATGTAGGGTTCCCGGAGGCTCTGGCTATTACATAAAGCCCTCACCACGGGAAGCCACGAGCAACACATTCTGCTTCTGCCATGACCACGTGACTCCCGAAGACCATTCCGTTTCTTGATCATGTGATGCCCCAGAACCTCACACTGCCCGCTCTCACCATAACCACGTTAGTGCCAAAACGACACTTTATTCTCACAGTAACCACATCATCCACACGACCACACTGCCATCTTCCAACAAGACCACATGATACCTCAAATGTCCAACCTGCCCGCTCCCAAAAAAGCACATAATACCCCATAGTCACCCAGTGTAACCTTACAATTCCTCCTTACACTTTACCACAAGAGCACACTTTTGTCTTCCACCGTGACTGTGATAACCCAAACCCTCACCCGCACCTTCTCTATCATAGTTAAGTGCTCCCAAGATCACACATCGGACACAACCAAGACCACGCTTCTCTCTTCCGTACACCATATGAGGTCTGCGAGAACCCTTTCTCTATTCACTGAGCACTCGATCCCCTAGACCACGCTTCCCTCACCAACCAGGACCATGTGGCACTTCAAGACAGCACTTTCTCCTACCATTAAAGCCACATGGTACCAAAGAGCACCTTCTCTTCCTCCACTGCCACCACATGATCCCGAAGAGCACATGCTTCTCTTCGACTGCAAGACTGATCACAATTGCATTGCTTTCCGTCTCAAAGCACTATAATAATTTAATGCCTAAAATCTGAGTTTCTCCATCCACCAAGCCACGATGCCCAAGATCACGTTTTCCTCTTGCACCAAACCACATATCCTCAGGAACAGGACTGCATGTTGTCTCTCTTTGTAAACCAACCAACTGATCCCAAAAAGCACACTCTTCTCCCTTGTAGCCAAGTGATGCTCAAGACCTGACCTCCTACACCCAGGCCACTCTGCTTGCGCCATGGCCACGTGATGTCATAAGCACCCAGCATGACTCATATAACATAGTTTACGTTTGTGCTCCTTAAGCATTTGCTGCAGGCAATGTTTCTTAGAGAAGCGGTCATTGATGGAAGCACCTACAAGGCTACAACAGGCTGGAGGCGCGTGAGGGGTGTAGGCCATGGGTTGTAGTTTGTAGGCGGTGCATTGACTTGTTACTGTGTCACATGCCTGTCCTCAAAGTTCTGGTATTGTTGCTCTTGCTGTCCCCCTCACCAACATTTGGGTTAACCTTGAGGGGATGCAAGAGGGGGCAGGGCCTTTCTTTAAGGTGGCATGGATGTACCGGGCGCGAGGGACGGGCACATTCAATTTTGAAAGGTCACACAAATCAATGTACCCTGTTTACTCTTTCACCTCAAAAGCCAGCGAGTTTCAATCTTTTAAAACACATAATTGGTTAATGCTTACATAGTTCATCAGGTTAATGCTCCTGCTGCAGAGAACTCTCAAAACGAATACTCGCTGATTTCAATCCCGAAGGGCCTATTCAACCTTTCATCGAGTGGAATGTGTGATAAATAACAGCTGATGACCCACCCAGTCCCTGCACGTCCTGCTTACTGCAATATGCAGGGCTTAGGGTTATTCTCTTACTTCACCCTGGCACTGAGTCAAGTCTGTATTTTTAAAGTTATTCAGACACTGCAGTCTAGTTTTTCCTTCTCCAAACCTCTATGATCAGGAACTTTAGTCCAGTTCGTGCAGTTCATCTCGTCCACAGCTGGGGCTCACAGGGTCCCCTGGTGCTGAAAGAATGCCCAGGCCAGTGTCTCCCTGGTCACATGACGTCATCTAATACCTTTCATTCGATTGGCCTGTTCCAGGTCCACTCAGTATTTTACCGTCGACGCCATGTTGGCAGTGGCTGGCGTGGGGTAGTGGGCGCTGCGACCCCCTAAAGCCTGGTGTCTGCCAGTCTGACGCACATTGAACCCTGGCTGGCCCGGGGCCCCAGCAGGCCCCCGGCTGCGCTATGGCAGGTCCCGGCGCACATGGCGCCTTGATCTGAGACAAGCCAAACACCTCGCCCAGGCCTGCGCCTCTCACGCCGGGGCTGCCGTCTCTCACGGGCTGCCAGACGGGGAAATTAAGAGGGGAAATGAGAAGCCCGGCTCGCCAAGGTCCCAGGCCGGGGAAACAGCTAGATAAACAGGGCGGCCAGGGCAGGAGCTCTCCAGCTCCGCGGCCCTCTCTGCGCTCTCAAGGCGTTTTCGCTCAGGTGTGGTTTCGTGCCAGGAAATTGCTCTGATCTACCCTCGAAAATTATTATTTACATTGCACCGCTTCCCCCAAGTGACCTCCGAGTGCACGCGGAGAAAAGGGCGCCTTTGTCTGCTACGTCTGAGAGTTGTACAATTATAGATTTTTAGAATAACATTGTAGTAAACCCCCCATTGCAATAACACTGACGGCTGCTGCTGTGTGCCCGGGGCAGTAAATTCGGAGGCAGGGTTTGTGAATTCAAGGGCTCACGCAACACCTGCCGGCTTTGGGAACCCACGCCCGCCCCTCTGGCCCCTTAAATACACGAGTAAAAGAGGTTTGCGTGCAGGCCAGGCTGGCGTGACGCCGAGTACACTGCAAACTGTAGTTGTGTATCTCAGTGGGTAAAGCACTTGCATAGAGATATGTGTAACCCTAGGTCAAACCTTTGAAATCTAGCAGGGCCACCTCAGCATTTCATCATTCTGAGGATGCAAAAACGAGCACCTTTGAGGGGCGTAGTAGAAACTCTTATTAAAGCAGTAATTCAGTGTTTGAAGTGTGCTACGGATTTTGTCAGTGATTTTATGAGTGAGCTACTACACACAGGGCCGGCGCCGGTGACGCCCAAACTACTCCTCGGAATTAAGCGTGGGCGGAAAATCCGTTCCGCTCGCGGATTTTGCGGATTTTCGGGAAATCCGCAATCCGCGAGATTTGCGGATTTCCCGCAAAATCCGCAAATTCGCACGCAGCGGATTTTTTTGGCGGCGCGCGGCGTTGGTGATACAATTTTTGCGGCGCGCGGCGTTTATCATCGTTTGCCGAGTTGTTTTTTTCGATAGTTTGCGAGTGCTGCGCCATTTTGGATCTTGCTGTGTGATCCCGCGGGAATTGGCGAGCGCGATTACGTCATCGCGGCTTGCCAGCGATAGTTTGTCAACGCGAGTACGACGAGATCACGTCTCGCGGTACTTCGCAATTGCGAGATTTGAGATGCGGCGCGCGAAAATATAAATTTGCAATTCTGCACAAGAAATCCACCAGCAAGCAGCATAAACCTTCTAGAAATGATGATTTTTATGTGAATAACTCCTTAGTTTGACATTTGCCTGCACTTTTTTAGCGAGGAGTCCATTTTGGGGAGGGGGGCAGGGGGGTGGGAGGAAGGAAGTGCCCCATAGTCTTCAACTTCCTGTTCCTGTTCAGCAGGCTCCTCCCAGTGCTTTGTCCATCTCCTGGTCACTTTTCATTCGGATGTGGACCTGGAAGGATTACCTTTTGTGGATGCTGCTGGATCTTTGGATTTGAGGCCTTTTTGACTTTCTTTGGATCACTGTTGGATTAGAAATTTTACAAGTAAGTTTGTTTGGGGCATTACAGTTGCTGCAACTAAAATTTTGGGATTTTCGATTTTTGGGCTGTTTTGGGGCCTTTTCCCAGGGGTACTCAGTGGTGGGTGGACTGATTCTTTCTGTGGGTTGTCTTGAATTTAAACATCATGGAGGCCATAGATGAATTGGGATTGTGCTGATTTTTCTGTGTTTTTCGATTTTTTTTTTTTGTAAAATTTTGTGTTTTTCGATTTTTGACCTGTTGTTGGGGCCTTGACCAGGGGTAGTGTGAGTGGTGCATGGGCCTAGTCTTTCTGTGGGCTGTCTTGAATTTAAACATCATGGAGGCCATGGATGGAATGGGATTGTGCTGATTTTGCAGTGTTTTTCGATTTTTGGGGGTGTTCATGGGGAGGGACATGCCATGTGGCTGGTGGCCATTTTGAGTGCAGCTACAGGCACTGGCCATGTGCTGGCAGGCAAGTGGCCATTTTGAATGCAGGCTTTGTTGTTAGGCCTCCAACCATTTTGCCTACTTTTCAACCTTTATTTATGCCAGGGGTAGTGAGTCTTGCATGGGCCTAGTATTTCTGTGGGTTGTCTTGAATTTAAACATCATGGAGGCCATGGATGGAATGGGATTGTGCTGATTTTGCAGTGTTTTTCGATTTTTGGGGGTGTTCATGGGGAGGGACATGCCATGTGGCTGGTGGCCATTTTGAGTGCAGCTACAGGCACTGGCCATGTGCTGGCAGGCAAGTGGCCATTTTGAATGCAGGCTTTGTTGTTAGGCCTCCAACCATTTTGCCTACTTTTCAACCTTTATTTATGCCAGGGGTAGTGAGTCTTGCATGGGCCTAGTATTTCTGTGGGTTGTCTTGAATTTAAACATCATGGAGGCCATAGATGAATTGGGATTGTGCTGATTTTTCTGTGTTTTTCGATTTTTTTTTTTTGTAAAATTTTGTGTTTTTCGATTTTTGACCTGTTGTTGGGGCCTTTTCACCAGGGGTATTTGAGTCTAGCATGGGCCTAGTCTTTCTGTGGGCTGTCTTGAATTTAAACATCATGGAGGCCATGGATGGAATAGGATTGTGCTGATTTTGCAGTGTTTTTCGATTTTTGGGCCTGTACTTGTGGCCTTTTCACCAGGGGTATTTGAGTCTAGCATGGGCCTAGTCTTTCTGTGGGCTGTCTTGAATTTAAACATCATGGAGGCCATGGATGGAATAGGATTGTGCTGATTTTGCAGTGTTTTTCGATTTTTGGGCCTGTACTTGTGGCCTTTTCACCAGGGGTATTTGAGTCTAGCATGGGCCTAGTCTTTCTGTGGGCTGTCTTGAATTTAAACATCATGGAGGCCATGGATGGAATAGGATTGTGCTGATTTTGCAGTGTTTTTCGATTTTTGGGCCTGTACTTGTGGCCTTTTCACCAGGGGTATTTGAGTCTAGCATGGGCCTAGTCTTTCTGTGGGTTGTCTTGAATTTAAACATCATGGAGGCCATGGATTGAATGGGATTGTGCTGATTTTGCAGTGTTTTTCGATTTTTGGGGGTGTTCATGGGGAGGGACATGCCATGTGGCTGGTGGCCATTTTGAGTGCAGCTACAGGCACTGGCCATGTGCTGGCAGGCAAGTGGCCATTTTGAATGCAGGCTTTGTTGTTAGGCCTCCAACCATTTTGCCTACTTTTCAACCTTTATTTATGCCCAGGGGTAGTGAGTCTTGCATGGGCCTAGTATTTCTGTGTGTTGTCTTGAATTTAAACATCATGGAGGCCATGGATTGAATGGGATTGTGCTGATTTTGCAGTGTTTTTCGATTTTTGGGCCTGTACTTGTGGCCTTTTCACCAGGGGTATTTGAGTCTAGCATGGGCCTAGTCTTTCTGTGGGCTGTCTTGAATTTAAACATCATGAAGGCCATGGATGGAATAGGATTGTGCTGATTTTGCAGTGTTTTTCGATTTTTGGGCCTGTACTTGTGGCCTTTTCACCAGGGGTATTTGAGTCTAGCATGGGCCTAGTCTTTCTGTGGGCTGTCTTGAATTTAAACATCATGGAGGCCATGGATGGAATAGGATTGTGCTGATTTTGCAGTGTTTTTCGATTTTTGGGCCTGTACTTGTGGCCTTTTCACCAGGGGTATTTGAGTCTAGCATGGGCCTAGTATTTCTGTGGGTTGTCTTGAATTTAAACATCATGGAGGCCATGGATTGAATGGGATTGTGCTGATTTTGCAGTGTTTTTCGATTTTTGGGTGTGTTCATGGGGAGGGACATGCCATGTGGCTGGTGGCCATTTTGAGTGCAGCTACAGGCACTGGCCATGTGCTTGGCAGGCAAGTGGCCATTTTGAATGCAGGCTTTGTTGTTAGGCCTCCAACCATTTTGCCTACTTTTCAACCTTTATTTATGCCCAGGGGTAGTGAGTCTTGCATGGGCCTAGTCTTTCTGTGGGTTGTCTTGAATTTAAACATTATGGAGGGCATGGATGGATTGGGATTGTGCTGATTTTGCAGTGTTTTTCGATTTTTTTGTGCTCTATAACTGAACTGATGTTCCTCTGTCTTCCATTTTTTTTAGGTGCACAAGACTCAAGAGAACCACCAGTGCCAGGAAGAAGTCCTGCAGCGGTGTGTGTGTGCAGCATAACGTCACGCGACGTCACGTCTGGCCTCAGACAACTCTACAATTCGTGCAACTGCGGCCTGCTGTCTGACCTGCTCTGAAGAAGATGGCCCCAAAGAAAGTTCTCCGTAGCTCCTCTAGCAAGAAAGTTGCTAGTAAGGAGCAGAAGAAGCAAGTTACCAAGGAGGCTGGTGTGCCACCCGCCACTTTTTTTGGGAGCAAAAAAAAAAGTACGCCTGCAGCAGCAGGATCTGCTGGGGACCAACCTGAGAGCAGCACCCCTGCTCCATTGGGTTCAGTGCCTCCACCACCACGCCAACTTAAGTCAAAGCCCTTGAGTGCTTCAGAGGCAGTCAGTGTACTTCTCCAATCACCATCGACCAGTGATGTTGGCTCATCGCAAGAAAGTACCAGCAATGTCCCTGAATCAACACAGGTTGTTGTAACTCATCTGACAAGTGTTGAACAACCACAGCCGCAACAACAACACCATGTGCAAGTACACGCCCAAGTACATGTGGAAGGAGAGGCAGCAAAAGGAGATGCGCAAGCAAAGGTGCATGGACGTTCACAAGTGCCCACAATAGTTGTTCCTCCCGAAGTAGGGGCACATTTGGAAATCGACAATGAAGCTGAGGTATCATTGGAAGCCACTCCTCCTGATGATCATTCATTGTCTTCCACATCCCTAGCAAGGAAAAGATCAAGGGGGGTGTCTACATCTTCTTCAAGCCCACCTCGTTCTGGTGCAAGTGATCTGTCTTGGGAACCACCACAACTGCGGTCTGACAGTGAGGCAGAGGCACACCATGATCTGCCACCGGTACCTAAGCGTAAAAGGAAGGTCGTCCAAAAACTCAAACCTATGGAGTGTGATGAGGCTCAACAAGAAGTGACAGATACTGCTGGTGATGAAGCCTCTCACGATGACGACGAGCCAGTCATCACAAAGGTCACTGCAGCCCCACCGGGCATGCAGCAAAGAGACATTTTGACCCTATCCCGAGAAGCTGCTGAGCGTGATGATGATGTCGGCGAGGAGGCAATGGAAATGGAATCATTAGATTTGGAGTTAAGTAGTACACCAAAACCTACCGCTTCCATATTTCTTCGCAAGAAGGTACCCACCTCGTCCTCGACCTCAATTCGTGGTGGTGAAAGTGCAAAACGTACTGAAGTTCGGCAATCCACATCCTCCACTTCATCTGTCATTAGCAGCAGGACCACCACCACCAGTATCGCCGCCTCCTCCGGCCCCCGAAGACATTTCAAGTCTCCAGTTTGGGACTTCTTTAGTGTTTGCCCAAAAAAGGAAAACGTAGCCATTTGTAGCCTTTGTAAGCTTCGATTTAGTCGTGGTAAGCTTGGTTCTAACTATGGTACCGGAGGCCAGAGAGGTCATCTTGAGAGAAGGCACCCTGTCGAATGGTTTCCGCACCTAGAGGCGGTCAAGAAAGCCGGAATTGCACGTAATGAAAACGTTGATTTGTCATCTGCTGATGACGAGGAGGTAGAAGACGATTCAAACACTTCACTTACACCCAGTTCCCATGTCAGCAGCACACCCCATGGGAGCCACACTAAGAGTGTGGGAGAGAGTGAGACATCAATGCGGAAAACTTCATCAGCGAGCGTAACTGGGTCGAAGAGATCATCATCATCCCGTAAATCATTGGTCCAGGGCAACATTAAAAAGATGTTGTTTACAGAAGCGCAATATGAACGCAACCACCCAATGACCCGTCTGTATAACACTAAGCTGGCTAAAATGCTAGCTCTGGACCTTCTCCCTTTTTCTTTTGTAGAAGGGGTTGGTTTTCTAGAATTAGTGACAGCGCTCTGCCCTAAATGGAAGGTTCCTAGCCGGTTCTATTTTGCCCGAGTTGCGGTTCCAGCACTACATGAAGATGTTCTGAAGGTGATTGGGGCAGCTTTGCAGAAGAGTGCTGTTCACACTATACATCTGACAACAGACATGTGGACCAGTGGCGCAGGCGCTGATTACATGTGCATCACTGCACACTGGGTCTCTTTTTCAGGGGCTAAAGCAAAGCTAAACTCAGGTGTTGACACTAACATTGTTTTTAAAGGTGCTCGGAAACATGCAACACTAGCCATGTTTGGTTTGGAGAAACGTCACACAGCAGAAAACATTTTGGATGTCTTTAACACAAAGGTCCTTAACTGTCTGTCCCCACTAAAACGCAAGGTTGGTTATGTTTCCACAGACAATGGCTCCAATATAGTTAAGGCCATGAGGGACGGTTACTATTTCAGAGTGCCGTGTTTGGCGCACTGTATAAACCTGGTTGTCCAAAAATTCTTGGGTAATAAACGCAGTGCAGCGTACAGTGTATTGGAGAACTGCCGAAAAATTTGCAAGCATTTCAGGCATTCTTTTAAGGCCCGCAAGCAGCTGAGGAGCATGCTATATCAAAGTCAAATGCCAGTGAAAGCACTCATCCAGGAGGTGGTAACACGTTGGAACTCAACCTTCTACATGCTTGAGCGTCTGTATGAGCAGTATACGCAACTCGATCAATATTTCTTGAAAGAGGGTATAGAGGAGCTGAGGATGGGTGGGCCGCAATGGAACATAGTTGAAAGCCTAACACGCATGCTTCGTCCTTTTGAGGTCTTCACACGTGCAGTCAGCAAGGAGGACTCTAATTTGGGAAAAGCTATCCCATTGTTGTACATGCTGGAGGACCAACTGAAGGAGGTGTGTTCTGTGTTTCGAAAAGATGACAAAAAGAAAGACTCTTTGCTTCTGGCTGAGAAATTATTAGAGCTCCTACAAGGTGATGAACGTCTTCAAAAGATCCACTCAGAACAGCATTACATTTGTGCTACTATTCTGGATCCACGCTACAAAAAGGCGCTGGCAGGCAGAGCATTCTTTCCTTTTGCTGATGAAGATGTTACAAAGTACAAACGTTGGCTAGCCTTGTCAGCCAAGAAGTTTGAAACAGAACGGCTGGAAATTGAAGGAAATGGCAGTACATCAGCAGGCCATCCCCAGTCAAAACAATCCACTTCTGCACCTGTGGCTGTGGCACAAGTGACCTCTCAGCCGTTAAAGACACCGGCAACCGCATCATCTGCACGAAAGACAGCAGAAACATTGGAGGCTGAAGAGGATTGGCTAGCTCTGCGTGGGTTTGGTTCTCAAAAGGTCAAAGGCACAGCAAGAGCTACGCAAAGTGGAGGAACCTTGGAGGAGGACCTTGAGTCGATGGTGAAGGACTATCTGAATGACTCCACAGAGGTCTATGTTAATTCTGACCCATTGGCGTATTGGCATGGGAAAAAAGAATTGTGGCCACAGCTCACCAACCTGGCTTTAAACTACTTGTCTTGCCCACTCGCAAGTGTGTCTTCTGAACGGGTTTTCAGTGCGGCTGGTGGGATTGTAACTCCCAAACGGAGCCGCCTCTCGCCCAAAAATGTGGAGAGGTTAACAATGATCAAGATGAATCAGCACCTCATACCACCAGATATAAGAGTACGAGAGAGCGTGCCGGATGAAGAGGAGGTGGCCAGCACCATAGATGAGGGAATTTCTACTCTGTCAGGTGGCACTGACCTCACCCGGGCTGAATTCGCAGAGTATGATGACGAAGCCTTATTCTTATTCCTGGACCGTGATTCCGACTTCGAGCCCTGAAAATGAGACAACGAATCAATAACTTTCTTTTTCATCCTTATTCACTTTTATTCCTGTGTGTCTGTCTTTCTTTGTTGTGCACAGTTAATATAATTCAAACTTTAATCAGATAATCACAAAGACAAGCCCATCAGCAGAACTGTCTTCACTTGTTTGCTAATTTATTTGAAGGTGCCGCAGTCTGCATTCCTCAGGTTCACAAGTTCAGAAGAACATGCTCCTCTATCCTCCTCCTCCAGACTCCTATTTCCATCAAAGCAGAGGGCTGGTTTACGCCCAATGAAGAAAGACTCAGCACTTGTGGGGGTGTTGTTCTACCTCTTTGCAGGTGAGTTGACGGGTCTGGGGCCATTGCTGGGAAGCACTAAAAGTGGTTTGTGCCAAATCCGAGGCGGAAATTTTTTTGTGTTTTTGATGACTTGCTTGCCTTTGAGGTGCTCTTAGGGGGGGTTCCGTCTGTTTGTGGGTGAGTTTCATGGTCTGAGAGCATTGCTGGGACACTCTAATCTTGATTGCATTTGCTTTTCAGGAAATCCGTCGTGCCAACCCCGACTTATGGCCTAGCTACGCAGCGCGTTTGGACCGAAGGCCCAGAAATATTGCAAGTATGAGATTTTGCTTTTGGCCTGTTTGGGGGTGTTATGCTTCTTGGCGGGTGGGTTGCCGGGTCTTGGGGCATTCCTGGGAAGGTCTAATACCGGGTAGAAGTGGTTGGGACTAAATCCAGGCCGATTTTTTTTTGGGCTATTTCTGACATTTTGCTCTATGTAGCGTTTTCGGGGGCCTGTTTGGGGGGCTTCCTGGTGTTTCTGGGTGAGTTTCGTGGTCTGGGAGCACTGCTGGCTATATCTACTTTACTTTGCAAGAGGTTTGAAGCAAATCCATGGTGGCAGAGGGGACTTAGGGCCTAGCTGCAGAGCGCGCGCGGAGTGATTTGGGAAATTTGTGAAAAATTGACTAAGTCCCCATTTTTGTACTTTTGCTCTTTGGCTGTTTGGGGGTCTTCTACTCGTTTTCTCCTGGGTTGACGGCTCTGGGGCCATTGCTGGGAAGCTCTAATACCGGATAAAAGTGTTTTGGACCAAATCCCAGGCGGAAAATTTTTTGTGTTTTTGATGACTTGCTTGCCTTTGAGGTGCTCTTAGGGGGGGTTCCGTCTGTTTGTGGGTGAGTTTCGTGGTCTGGGAGCATTGCTGGGACACTCTAATCTTGATTGCATTTGCTTTTCAGGAAATCCGTCGTGCCAACCCCGACTTATGGCCCAGCTACGCAGCGCGTTTGGACCGAAGGCCCAGAAATATTGCAAGTATGAGAGTTTGCTTTTGGCCTGTTTGGGGGTGTTATACTTCTTGGCGGGTGGGTTGCCGGGTCTTGGGGCATTCCTGGGAAGGTCTAATACCGGGTAGAAGTGGTTGGGACTAAATCCAGGCCGATTTTTTTTTGGGCTATTTCTGACATTTTGCTCTATGTAGCGTTTTCGGGGGCCTGTTTGGGGGGCTTCCTGGTGTTTCTGGGTGAGTTTCGTGGTCTGGGAGCACTGCTGGGACACTCTAATCTTGATTGCATTTGCTTTTCAGGAAATCCGTCGTGCCAACCCCGACTTATGGCCCAGCTACGCAGCGCGTTTGGACCGAAGGCCCAGAAATATTGCAAGTATGAGAGTTTGCTTTTGGCCTGTTTGGGGGTGTTATACTTCTTGGCGGGTGGGTTGCCGGGTCTTGGGGCATTCCTGGGAAGGTCTAATACCGGGTAGAAGTGGTTGGGACTAAATCCAGGCCGATTTTTTTTTGGGCTATTTCTGACATTTTGCTCTATGTAGCGTTTTCGGGGGCCTGTTTGGGGGGCTTCCTGGTGTTTCTGGGTGAGTTTCGTGGTCTGGGAGCACTGCTGGGACACTCTAATCTTGATTGCATTTGCTTTTCAGGAAATCCGTCGTGCCAACCCCGACTTATGGCCCAGCTACGCAGCGCGTTTGGACCGAAGGCCCAGAAATATTGCAAGTATGAGAGTTTGCTTTTGGCCTGTTTGGGGGTGTTATACTTCTTGGCGGGTGGGTTGCCGGGTCTTGGGGCATTCCTGGGAAGGTCTAATACCGGGTAGAAGTGGTTGGGACTAAATCCAGGCCGATTTTTTTTTGGGCTATTTCTGACATTTTGCTCTATGTAGCGTTTTCGGGGGCCTGTTTGGGGGGCTTCCTGGTGTTTCTGGGTGAGTTTCGTGGTCTGGGAGCACTGCTGGGACACTCTAATCTTGATTGCATTTGCTTTTCAGGAAATCCGTCGTGCCAACCCCGACTTATGGCCCAGCTACGCAGCGCGTTTGGACCGAAGGCCCAGAAATATTGCAAGTATGAGAGTTTGCTTTTGGCCTGTTTGGGGGTGTTATACTTCTTGGCGGGTGGGTTGCCGGGTCTTGGGGCATTCCTGGGAAGGTCTAATACCGGGTAGAAGTGGTTGGGACTAAATCCAGGCCGATTTTTTTTTGGGCTATTTCTGACATTTTGCTCTATGTAGCGTTTTCGGGGGCCTGTTTGGGGGGCTTCCTGGTGTTTCTGGGTGAGTTTCGTGGTCTGGGAGCACTGCTGGGACACTCTAATCTTGATTGCATTTGCTTTTCAGGAAATCCGTCGTGCCAACCCCGACTTATGGCCTAGCTACGCAGCGCGTTTGGACCGAAGGCCCAGAAATATTGCAAGTATGAGATTTTGCTTTTGGCCTGTTTGGGGGTGTTATGCTTCTTGGCGGGTGGGTTGCCGGGTCTTGGGGCATTCCTGGGAAGGTCTAATACCGGGTAGAAGTGGTTGGGACAAAATCCGCGCGGAAAAGCCTTTAGTTTTGGCACTTTTTGTAACTTAGGGTTCGTTAGGGTTAGCCCTAGCAGCAGGATTGCATGTGTATCGGGGTGTTCTAGATTTTTCAAACTGAGTTCTGGGGTCTTAGAGCACTCGTGAGAATGTGTAATTTTGGTTGCAAGTCATTTGAAGAAAATCCATGGTGGGAAAGGGGGGATTTGGCATAGTTAAAGAAAGCCTTTGCCACTATTCTTAACTTAGGGTTCGTTAGGGTTAGCAGTATTTCTATTGCATGTGTTTGAGTGGGGGGGATTTCGAGTCTTGGAGCGATGCTGGCTATGGCTACTTTTGCTTGGTTGCTTGCAAGTGGTTTGAATGCAATCCACGGGGGGTAATGGGTAATTAGGGTACTTCGGCCTACTTTTACTTTCAAAGTAAGTTTTGTCTCCAGTTTTCTGCTAGGCCTCGTTTTTTGGGTGGGAGCACTGCTAGGAAGATCTATTTTTGTTCTAAAACACAGTTTACAGTACACCTAGCTTGAGGGGCAAGATCCGCTACATTAATTTGCCCATACTTATTTATCCTTCAAAAGGTGACTCAGAGTACGCACTTTCAAAAACATTGTACTGTCTGTCTACTAGGAAAAACAAATTGTGACTTTTTGCACTCCACAGCCTACATACCTTATATTTATTTATCAGTGGTGTTGTAATATTATATCACTTCCTGTTTTTCGTTGAATAATTACAGGCCGGGTTTCAGTCTCTGCAATGGGGAAAAAAGGATGGAGTCAGGCTTCACAGTAGCGAGCCACAATTCAGCATCAGGCAGGCAGTGGACAGGGTGTCTTCTGGTGACCAACATCGGTGGACGAAGCGTCGGCTGCAATGGAGGAGTGCCGCTAATAGGAGGATTTTTTTTCTGCGGGCAACTTACTTACCACTTCCAACAGGACCACTACAACCACATAGATACAGTATCCCTTGCCTTTTTCTCTGACTGTGACTGCATTTCTTTGCTCTCTCTCGGCTTCTACATTGATCCCTTAACACATCACTTAGTCCACTCCACTATCTGCACCACACATAGTCATTTGTAAGTGCTCCTACGTAATTCGCAAGTCGCAGCACGCCCCAGGCCGTAGAGGACTGGGATGGCCCCAATGATGAAGCATGTCACCAAGGGGCAACCCTGGTGAGTGAGGGGACACCTAGAAAAAAAGCAATTTCTCCTTTTCTATCTACTATACCTTCTGTCAGGTTACGCAGCCCCTAAGCGCCTACCGTACTATGAAACTACATTTCCCATGAGTAGGCGGGAGACTTGCAGACTATTTAGTGAGACTATATGAGAGTACCCTTGTATGTTAGGACATCACTTCACTGATGCCTGTCTTGTCTTCTCTTACAGGTATCCTTTCCCTGCTGACCCTACCTTTACCCATCCCACATTTTTTATTTTAGTTTGTTATTTTTCTCCCTCGCCTAATGCCTCGAACACCCTGTGTTTACACTTCTGGGTGTTGGTGACATTTGGAGGTGGAACCATATTTGCATCGACTGGATCACGGGGAGTAAACGTGACACCTTCCAGACCAACCCCATTGAGTGTTGTTGTGAATGGATTTATAGTGACCAGCAAGGCTCTCGGGTATCTGGCTACAGAGACCTTATGTTGAATATAGTTATCAATAATTCCACACAGGCCCTGTACTGTCGCATTCTTTCTTTCCACAGTTGTCGATGATATATTCTTACTCTGCTTGACAAAGAACCATTGCTAATGTGAAAGAACTTCAACCGAATTAGTAGTTATACTTTACCATTTGTTAGGCTACAATGTGGCACTGCTCTACTGTACTTCTGTCACCTGCTATATTCTCAGTTGTACCGTTGAATTGCTCAGGAGGACAAACCAGATTTCATTTTCTTTTTTTTCATAGGCATGCAACTGCCACTGTGTCACACCACTAGTACCACCGCTATGAGGAAATTTTATCCGACCAAGATTGCCAACGTTATTCGGTGTTTCCCGTGGAGCCAGCCCTGGGCCTAGCCCTACTTTCAAACACAAATTACAGGTAAGATAAGCGTTTGGTGGTTTGGGGGTATAATGGAGTATTAGTACGAGAGACGAGAGACTGAAGGTAGTACTACTAAAGTCCTAGGACTCTTGGATTCACTTCACTTAGTCTGTGAGAGGCACTTAGTGTTGAAAACATTTGGGCATTTACACTTAAAGGAAGAAAATGGAACTAAACTTTCAGGAAAACAGTCAACGTTAAACCCCCACCCACCAGGCAAGCAGTAAAAAACAGGTATGCTCAGATAAAGTTTGAAAAAGTATATTTATATCCCTAACAAAATAATCTCCCGCAAGACCCTCCCTAACCCCAACGATTGTCCTTCAAAAGTCCCCAAAAACCCAACTCCCAATTCCCACCCCCCAAAAGTCTCTAAAAAAGGGGCAAGGGACACTATGGGTGGATGCTGTTAACTTTTTGGGCCAGGGCATCATGCTCCTCGCGGAGCAAGGCGAGCTCCTGCTGAAGGCGGGACACCATCAGGGTAGTGCGGCGCAGGCGTGCCTTCACTGCCTTGCAGGTGCAAGGCCTGTGAGAAGCAGCTGTTGGCCTTGCTGCTCGACGGTGGCGTTTGCCTTTGGCAGCCCGGCTCAGTCTCGGTGGACCACTGTGCTGGGTGGCAGCCGGTGGGGCCACGGAGGCCGATGCAGACGACGTTGTCGTTGTTGTCGACCGCACACTTTCCTCGTCCTCCAGGGCCACCAGCCGCCGATATTCCGCAACAGTGGCCTCGATTCTCCGTTGCCGGGCCGCTCTAGCCAGCTCCTTCCTCCTTGTTCGTTTGGAAGGAGAACCTATATGAAGAAAGAAAGACATAGTCTGTAACCAATGCTCTTTAAGATTAACTCAATCATTCAGCAGAAATGTGTGCTGCAGTACAACTAGCAACTTGCAAGCGCATTACATAACTATTGAGGCCAGTATCTATCTAACCTCACACTTCTTCATCCTTGCTCTAACATTAGTGGGAGTTTAAGGAACAAATTCTATGAGCACTGTGGACTTCCATTGGAGTCGACTATGAAAGTACACCAGTCTTATTCTTCTTCTTGTCTCTTGTTTTGGAAAATTGGTACGTTATTTTCTGCAAGCCGGCATAATGCCAGCGCGGTAAACTTGCACCCGAGAAAAAGAGACGCACGCCATGAGGAGTGACCTAGACTTGCGTTGCCGTTGCGTTACTGTACCCGTCCAGTACATGCAGGTGGTGAATCTCTTACTTTTCTATTACGGGTGGCACTGAGAATACTCTGTTACAACTCAAGGGCTACTGCTTAATTAATTTAACTTTCACCCTACAGTGGAAATGAGTACTAGAAATGGAAAATTGAAGAAGATAAATAATCTGATTATCTATCACTTCACATGGGATGTTTTTGCTTATATATGGGATGACTTTAGGTGCTTTGCTTTTTATTGAGTGACAGGCAGTGATACATCCACACATGAATGACTGAGTACTACTAAACTTATTAAGAGAGGTAGGGAGTGGCCACCATAATAACCGGATCTATGCAGTGCTTGCAATACAAACTACTGCTACTATTTATGGTAGTATTTGGACAAAATTAAAAGTTCTTTTCCTTGCCTTTCCTACACTGGAACGGACGTGCGGGTGCAGTGTTACATGCTCTTCAAAGTTACACTTAGTTCATCCACTGACCATCTACTCTCTCTAGATCATGGGTACTCACAAACTTTCTCTCAGGGGCTACATTTACAGTGTAGTTTGGGGCCGAGGGCCGCACTGGTGGGGGCGGAGTCAGAGGGGGCGGGGCTAAAGCAAAACGATAACTTGTGACCATGAGGTTGCACACAGGTCCCTGCAGCAGATGCCCTCATCCACTGAGCCACCAGACCCAGCATTTACATACATCTCTCTCCCTCCTGCTGTCCCTCCTGCCCTCCCTCCATCTCTCTCTCCCTCCTGCCCTCCCTCTCCCTCTGTCATCTCACTGTGTGTGTGTCTATCTGTGTCAGCCTTCAGCCCGGGTTGAGACCGCTTCCTCAACGCGCACACACAGACAACAACACCAAAGTACTTAACAGGTCTTTAAAAGACCATTAACATATTATTGAGGCTTTGTTTGTTTTAGCGCCCCTGCTTCTCCACCCTGACAATCACTGCTTGCCCGGCCCCACAGAGCAGAGGCTTTGTTCTATTTCACCTCTTTGTGGCCTTGCATCTCCACTCTGCTCTGTGGGGGCCGGGGGAGCAGTGATTGTCAGAGTGGAGATGCAGGGGCGCTAACAGGTGAAATACAAAAAGCCTCTGCTCTGTGGGGGCCGGGGGAGCAGTGATTGTCTGCAAGGTCTGCGCACCGCCAAGGAAGGCTTGCCGGGCCACCACCGGCCCGCGGGCCGTACTATGAGTACCCCTGCTCTAGATACACATATGCTATCTAAGAGTCAGATAGTAGCATGATCCAGGTATATGGACACATACAGTTTCTGTGTCACCCACCCAGGCTGTTGTCCTTCCACCCATCATTGCTTCATCATTCACCCAGCCATGCATCTCATATTCTTGCCTTCCCAGCTAGTCTTCAATCTCAATAAGTAAGGAATATATAAGAGCTTACCTCTGGCCGCCACCACCGTCTCAACTCTCACAGCCGCCGCCGCCGCCTCCTCCCCTGATAAACTGCCCTCCGCCTCCGTGTCGAGCACCACCACCACACTGGCCCCGCCACCAGATGTTCCACCTACAAAGTACATTTAAGAATCTTAGAATAAAGCACTCACTAGTCACTAGTATTTGGTCTAGGAATGAAGACATGTGAAAACAATGTAATTTGTGACTGTCTACGTTAAAGTTAAAAAAAATGTCCCTTTTTCCAGGGAAGGTTGTCTTGCTGCACTTTTGGCACAACTGATGAAGGCTGATTTTTTAACACGCACCATTTTTCTCCACACAGACAGAAGGTGGACTTCTAACAACAAGATCAAGTTGAAACCAGGTGAGAGCTCGGCTCGACCACAAGAAATGTCTTCAATTAATCGTCAGCACTAACCACTTTTCCATTATCAGTTAAACGTTTAGTTTTATTATGACTTCATTTTAATAAATGTGTTTACTTTTAATAAAGCTTTTAAATTTAAATACAATCTGTGTTTTTTGGTCCTCCAGACTAGAGTGACTGAGCGAAAGGTTTTGCAATTTTTGCAAGCATGAGTCCAGATAGAACACTTCAAAAGACATTATGGACAATCCCAGAGGACTGCACTAAGTTGATAGAGCTATTGCTGACTAGAATCATGGGAGTTTCGCCAACCGTGCAATCTTAGTTAGCTACACAGACAGACTAATAAGAATAATCTAGTAATACCACAGGGAGTCATAGTAGAGGCAGGATAAGAATTTAGATACAGTCTACAAGAAGAGCAAAGACAATTTTGAAAAAATTCAAATGAGGAACGCTAGGAAAAATAGGTACTAGTCTAAAATGAAAACTTACTGGGGCCAGCAGAGGAGCCCTCGCCTGCCCGATCCTGGCCCTGTTGAACAGCATCCGCCGCCTGCTGCTCCTGTGTCCTCCTCTCGCCCCTGGGGGGAGCTGACGTACAACATGAAAGAAAGAACAGAAAACATGGATGATTGTTGCTTGTCAATGTCAACCAAATCAAACATTTCAAAAGAACAATAACAAAATATTTCCGCGAAATTATATTGATTATGGTTACTTTTTATTTATTTGCGGACCTGTGACTTCGAAAGTCACGTAACTCACTAAACAAAGTACTGAAACGTTCACCTAGGACTGGCAGGCAGCAGTCCGCAGGCAAGACGCAAAGTGACAGACAAACTCCATTGTGATTTCAGTCAGATCAGTGACAACACTAACAGTTGCCTGCTACATTACCAGTCATTTAAATAGTCAAACTATCAATCCACCGCCACTATTTTTCTTATTGTCAGGGTTACAAAGGAAGGGGCAGATTTAAGCCCTTGCGGCTCTTTTGCGCCGTTCTTGCGTGACTTTTGTGACGCAGCAGCTAAACAAAAAAGGGCGCCATGGTGCGGCGTATAATATTATAACAACGTGACGCATTTGGGAGATGCATCCCGTTATAAAGCCCTGCGCCATCAGGGGGCGTTCCGGCGCAAGGGAGGGCATTCCTGCGCTGGAACACATCCTAATAGTGGCTGAGGGAAATCTACAAAATATCAATCAGTCACCTTTAGGACAATGATGCGTCACACAAACCCTGCACCTGCTTGAAGCAGACGTACGGCTTGACCCAGCATTGGGGAGATAGGGTACCCCAGAGCATTGATGGAGCTGTGCCATCGTTGCGACGCAACTCCAGCAGTAAAGCTTCGGTGACGTTTTGGGCCCATGGGGCGCCGCATTGCAAATACGGCGCACCATGTTTGGTGGTGGTAGCGGGCCGCACAATTAATGGCGCATCCCTGCTACTTTGCAGGGATGCGACGGTAATTGCAATTCTGCCCCTTAGGGGCATACTTACTTACGCGTTCTGGCGCATCTCCAGAGATGCGCCAGATCAAATGCGTCACGCAAAACTACCCTTGAGACACGGCAGATGTGCCTCATTTACAATGCGGCGCGCCCTGGCGCAAGGGTAGGCACTTGCGTGACGCATCTCGTCACGTAAGAGCGGCGCATCGCTGGAGTCACGTCGCCAACGCAATGCAACTCCAGTAATGCTCAGGGCCACCCAATACTTTACATGCTGTGTCAGTCCTTTCGCCTGCTTCGAGCAGACATAAGGAATTGAATTGACGTAGCAGCGTCGCAGAAGTGCCTGCGTTAAATCTTGTAGATTTCACGCAGGCAATTTTGCGAGGCGCACAGCCGCTGGACCGCCCACCCTGCGTACTAGGAACGCACCCATTGTGGTGCAGGCCCATGGCTTTATAACGTGACGCATCTCCCTAGATGCGTCATGCTGTAAATGACTTGCAGGGATGCGGCACGTTTACGCCGCTGTTGCGTCACGCAAGGCAACGTAAACGTGGCGCAAGGGGCTTGTAAATGTAATCTGCCCCCTAGTGTCTAGCATTACGCAGTTCTGTTAAGTACACTCATACATAATAGTTACTCAGGCCAATGAGACCACGAAATAGAAAACAAATAAGCATAGTAGCAACCCCACTGAGAAGGAGAGCAGTGCACCTGAAATGCACAGAAGATTTTGAAATATAATTTAACTACAATGTAATCGTCATCAGCGGCATTATTGGCTTGCTCCATGTAAAAAACAAATATTTGCAATACAACAACACAGAGCAGGAGAAAACATCATAGTAGTGAGTGATTAAATGCCAATGGCTACTACTACTCACCAAGCCCGGGGATCTCCAAGCCGAGCTGGTCCAGCAGGTCGCGCTCGCGGTCCAGGAGGTCCGTCCAGCGATGGGTGACCTGGCTGTAGGTGCGCTGGACCCCGTAGAGGTGGGATATGGCCCAGCACACCTTCTCCCACCGCTTCCGGCGCTCCCGCATGTTGTAGCCGCCGGCCGCGATCCTGCCGCCTCCCGCGATGGTCCTGGGCAGGCGGCGCTGGACGAAGTAGACCAGCGCGCCCACTTCCTCCGGGCTGAATATCTCCCGGCGCGTCACCTGCTCCCCCCTCGATCTCACGCCTGCTGTCCTGCCACTGGGTCCAGCACTACTCCCCGCCGCCGCTGCGGCCCTCAAGTGCCTGGGCAGCTTCACGGCGCCTGGCTTGACCATGGTCTGGGCAGGTAAGGTAGGAAGAAGTAGAAAATTAAGAAAGAATAGGATAGGGAAGAAGAAAAGAAAAGAGTTTACAAAAGTAGTTTAAAAGTAAAGAAAAATAGCAGAAAAGACAAAAATATACAGCTAGGAAAAGAGAGGGATAGATAAGAAGCAAAATCGTAAAAAAAAAACTGAAAACAAGCAAAGGATGGGAAAGATATCAAGAGGATTAAACACCATGCCCAGACACAGGAAATGAATGAAAAACAAGATGGCCGGCGCCCGTTTCCGAGCGCGAAAGTCAGTTCGCGCGAGATTTTCCTCGCGATCTCGTGCGAACCTCTAGATTTCCCGCGCGATCTCGTGCGAACCTCTACTCGCAATGCGCTTACTGCGCGAGATTATACATAGCGGGCGGAAACGGAAATACGTCACGCAAACAAAATGGCCGCGCCCGTACTCGACCTTGGGGTAAATTCGCGTGTTGCGCTGCAAGCGGCTCGCGAATACTGCAAAAAAACTCGCGAAACAACAAGCCGCAAAAAAATAAAATGCTCATTCGCACGAATTGGCGGCTTCCGCGGTCGGTTTCGCACGACGCCGCGCCCCGCGAATAGCGCGAAAAAAACCGCAAAACGATTTCAGCAAAAGCAAAAGCAATGAGCAGGTGCAAAAGGTCAACCTCATGATTTGTAACGATTCTTTGTATTGCTTCCTGAGGGGGCCCTCCAGAATTCGGTTGCCTGCTTGCAACTATTGTGTGACCCTGCTCTGACCTTAACTGTATGCCACAAAGGTCCTGATTTACAGCTAAAGGAGCAGACAAGCAGGTGCCAGGCTGGAACTTTAAATTCTTTCAGTGACACATTAATTAGCCCCTAATTCATTATTGTCAGTTGGGGCAGGGCAGGTGTTGTAACTAATTTTGCAACAATGAAAGCACTTAGCAAGTGCAAAAGATCACTAATCAGGGCGCACTAAGGAAGCAGGTGCCAGCTAAAAAAATATTCTGTGACACATTAATCAGCCCCAAATTAATTCAGGTCACTTGAGGCAGGGAAGGTGTGCTTTGCTTTGCCGAAAATAATGTACACTGGACAACCAGAGGGTGTGGTGATGAAACAGAGGGTGGCATGGGTGGGCCAGAGGGTGGCATGAGTAGTCAGAGAGTGGCAGTGGTGACAGAGAGTGGCAGTGATGAAGAAGAGTGTCCCAAACAGGCTGGACATGTAGAAACAACAAGTTCGCAAAACTTGCGACCCGACAGGTAAGTTCGCAAATTGCGAAATTGTAAAAACCCTCGCGAACTGGCAGAAACACGGGCGAACACAAAAAAAAAAAAAAATCCGCAAATTCGCGGGAATTCGCGGATTTTGCGGATTGCGAATCCGCAAATCCGCAAAATTCGCGAACGCGAGATCCGCAAAATTCGCCCATGCTTACTCGGAATCCGACTACCACTGGGCAAAGGTGCCCCATTATCTCTCCATGGCCCCTCTCTCACATACATTTAATTAGTTTTAAAGCGCTGGTGAAGGCTGGCTTTACTAATAAGAATGTATATCTACCCAAAGAAACCCTTTTTTTAGCAACATTAGGAATCGATATTGAAAGACTGAAAGGGGGTGGGGGGCCAGAACGTTTTAACTATTTTATGCAGTTTGCACCCAACTCTGATGACAGTTTGGAAGAGTCACTGTTCTATAGTAGGGGTGTATCTTGATGTATTGCAATACCAAAAGGATCTCTGTGACAAACGCAGTATACCACTCAGCTAGCCGTGCAAAATACAGCTTTATGTTCTGCACAGTATGTGTTTGCAGCAGGCATATGAACCCTCTGCGCTACTTTATGCCACTAGACAAAACACCAATCTCTCTCTAACAGGAACATTACCCGCAAGCGTTATCTTGACATTTCTATTGCTGCCTGAAAGCTGGATGCACAAGGAACTCCGCAGAAGGTGTTTTGAAATTGTAAGTTATTGCTAAGCACAGCGCCCCCTCCCCAGGTCCGCGCCCAGTGTGGCCGCACCAGTCGCACCGCCCTAAACCTGGCCCTGACTACACATCATAGCTCACTGTTAGAGAAGTTGCTGTTTCTGTGTGCTATACTGCTTAAACTAGGACAGGTAATGTGGAGCACACACAGACCCTTTCACCAGGGATATACATGTTGTGTTAGGCTGTGCAGGTGAATTGTTTGTTCTCTTGGGTTACAAGCATGCTCTGAGCAAGAAAACGGATTTAGGGCCAACGAATGCCCCGGTTACTTACCGGTAATCTTCATTACTCCGAGTATAGTCTTCCTCGCCACATGAGTTACATAGTGAGCTTTAGCTCCACAACAGAACGCTCCAAAGCAAAAAGAAACCACCTCCCACCCCCTCCCAACATGGCCGACCAGTCCCACCTGACCTCTATAAGAGGCGGGCCGGCCCAACCAATCAGCCTGATCTACCAAGCAAACAATGAAGCCGATAGCCAGACAGGGAGGGGGGGAGGGAACTCATGTGGCGAGGAAGACTATACTCGGAGTAATGAAGATTACCGGTAAGTAACCGGGGCATTACCTCCTCGTTAGTCTTCCTCGCCCCCTGAGTTACATAGTGAGCAAATACCCAAGCCAACAAGGCTTCATTGACCACCATAACCACAACACCACACGGTGATGCAGAGAAACCAACCCAAGGTTGATGAAAAACAACTGAACAGAAAACAGGGACCACAGGAAACCTGAAATCAAGACCTCCAGGAAAAAGGAGGCCAACCAGGAGTCGCAGCTCCAGCACTTAGAACGGCCCCAGCGAAGTCCCCCCGGGACTGCTAGAGACCCACGTACCAGGCGGGCGATGACCACGCCGAAGTCAGCCCAAACCCCACAGAGGAGACCCCACTAAGGAGGCCCAGGGAACAGAGCCACACCTCGCGGACCGACCCTGGGCCCCCGCCGGATCCACCGAACCCAGCGAAGCGTAGGGAAGGATGCCAGCCTGTGTAAGCCCGCGAACCAAAGAGGAACGAGGGCTAGCGGCCCGAACGAACCGGGCCCAAAAGGCACAACACAGGTCATCCCACCGGGAAAGGAAAAAAAACGTGCGGCTAAGAGAAGCCCAAAACAGCACGCCGAACAACCAGCCCGGACCAGGGAGGAACCACGTTGGCCGGAAAAAGCGGTATAGATACCACCTGAGTCCGAGGCCCCAGGGAAGGGACCCCGGGGAGGACCCGGGGGACATGCCGGAGGAGCAACCCGTCCGGCAAAGCCCGCAAGAAGGGCGGGGAGCGGAGGAACGACCCCCGCACGCCCATCCGCCCAGCAGACACCCTCGCCACCAGGGAAACCCCCTGAAAGGCGAGGAACCGCAAAGCCACCGAGGGCCGGGGCCCAAAAGGGCGGACCCCGAAGAGGTCGTAGAACGGGAGAGAAAACACCCGTGGAACGCCTCACCAATATTAGGAGAAGTGCCGCCGAAGCGAGCACCCAAGGGGGAGACCGGCAGAGCGCCCGTGGGCGAAGGAGAATATCCTCGGAGCCAAGCGAGCCATCAAGGAAACCAGGCCGACGGACACCGGACTGTGGAAGGCCCGCAAGGCCCCCACCGGTCCCACAGGAAAGAAGTGGCCACGATCCAGGAACCCCCTCAGACCGGAAAACCAAGACCCGCAAGGGGACCACGGAGGCGGGGACAGCACCAAGCCGACCGCGCCAACGCGAGAAGGGCGCCCAGCGCCGGGCCCAGGCAGATCATGTGGTAGACCTGCGGGAACCCCGTAGCAAGCCACAACCCCGAGCATCCGCACAAGAACCGGGCCTGCCGAAAGAGGCAGGCCAGCCGACAAGAGCCGGCACAACACCGATGCCGCGAGCGGGGGATCCAACCAAGGTATGGGAAGATCTGGGATCGGCCAGGAGGCTCGAACCGTCAGCTCGCCACAGGAGAGGGTACCCGGGGCGGCGGACCCCGCCGGGAACCCAAAAAAACAGGAACGCACCACGACCTGCGTGGCAACCGTGCGCGGGTGCCAGGCACCACACCACAGCCCGTTCCAAAACAAGGCCATGTACCGCTGAGCCGAGCGCCCATGAGCACCCCGGCCCTGCCCAAGCGCCTCCTGCCGAGGACCCGCGATCTCAGAGGGCACGGGGGTGACGCGTACAGCAGACCGAAAGGCCACGCGAAAGACAGGTAAACGCGCGGAAAGGGCCTGGAGGAAGCAGTACCTAGATTCTGAGAAAATTGCATTTAGGTCCGCTATGCATAAATATAAAGCCCAAATTAAGATAGCGAAAGCGACCTTTCTTGAATTCACTCTGAATCAGGCACCAAACAAGGCTCAGGCTCTCTTTAAAATTGTTAAGGACCTGGCCCACCCGACGTGTGTGGCTAGCGCTGTTCCCTCGTCGCAAGTTCTCTGTGACTCTCTGGCGGATGCCTTTGAGGAAAAAATCCGTAAAATCCTAGCAGGTCTGCAGGACCCACAGAATTCCATCACTGAGGAGGGAGCTCCGGAGGAGACGGCCAGTCGACACCTGCAGAGGGCTACTAATCTCTGTCAGGAAGCTCCGGTCACGCCCTCCAGTCGACCCCGACCTGAAGAGCAGCCCCCCAGCTTGGGAGCTCCGGCGGCGGAAGCCAGTCGACCCCAGCTGAGTAGCCCTCCTTTTCTTCTTTTGGATCAGGCCCTCAGTCTGGGAGCTCCGGCAACTGCGGCCAGTCGACCCCAGCTGAACTGTTCTTCCTTCGCAGTCCCTGATTCGGCTCCCTGCTTGGGAGCTCCGGCAACTGTAGCCAGTCGACCTCAGCAGGGCAGCCTCCACCTTTTTCCTGTGGAACCAGCTCTCAGCCTGGGAGCTCCGGCGAGCGAGGCCAGTCGACCCCAGCTGAGTGGCCCCTCTGTCCCCACTTCGGATCTGGCTTTCTGCTTGGGAGCTCCGGAGACCGCAGCCAGTCGACCCCGGCAGAGGAGTCCCTTTCCTCCTTCCTTGGAGCCGGCCCTCAGTTTGGGAGCTCCGGCGAGCGAGGCCAGTCGACCCCAGCTGAGTAGCTTCCCCCTTCCATCTCTGAAGGAGTTCGGCGACTTAGCCCTGACGATTTCTTCCGGTTCGCCTTTGGATCCTCTCCCTCCAAGACTATGGAAGGTGTTTCAACAGGACCTTTTCCAGCCCCTGCACGCCATTTGCTGTCAGTCATTCGAGACAGCTACTGTTCCAAGCAGCTGGAAGAAGGCAGTGGTATCTCCGCTCTTGAAAAAACCTACGCTCGACCCTGCCTGCCTTTCTAACTACCGGCCAATTTCCCTGCTCCCTTTTCCGGTTAAAATAATGGAAAAGCTGGTCACCCGTGCTCTGTCCAGTTTCCTAGAAGGGAACAGCTGGTTGGATGAGACGCAATTCGGCTTTCGCCCAGCGCATGGGACGGAATCCGCGTTGGTGACCGTGTTAGACAACCTACGGGCGCGAGTCGACAGTGGCCGGGCAGCATTTTTGGTGCTGCTCGACATGTCGGCCGCGTTCGACACGGTCAGCCATCCCACCCTGATTTCTAGGCTGGAGGAATGCGGGGTCAGTGACAAGGCCAGGGATTGGTTAATCTCCTACTTGGACTGCCGTCAGCAACGGGTTTCGTTACCCCCCTTCAGTTCAGAGGAGCGGAGAGTGGGACAAGGAGTACCTCAGGGCTCGGCCATCAGCCCTATACTCTTTAATGTCTACCTCCGCCCCCTAGTCCAGCTCATTAAAACCTTCGGTATCTCCGCATTTAATTATGCGGATGATACTCAGCTGGTCTTTTCGCTGGAGGGTCCGGATGCAGTCACACTGGAGACCTTTCATCTGTGCATGCAGGCGACAGCGGAATGGCTCCGGTTGAACTCGCTACAGTTCAACGGAACAAAGACGGAGGTCCTACACTGCTCCACTGATCGAGTCCCTCGTGACCTCCCAGTGGACTTCTGGCCTCCGTCCTTTTCAGAGACGGTGTCCGCGGCACAATCAGCGCGCAATTTAGGCGTCACTTTTGGGCCTAACCTGCAGTTGGATCTACATGTGAATAAGATCTCTTCAACATGTATGATGCTGATTCGTATGCTGCGTAAGGTCCTTCCTCTCCTCCCTGCGCAAGCTAGACCAGAAGTAGTGCGTTGTACCATCCTAAGTCGACTTGACTATTGTAACGCACTACTTCTGGAGGCCCCGGTAACACTCTTGGGCAAGTTGCAAAGGGTGCAAAATATCGCTGCTAAACTCGCCCTTTCTCGCCCTTACCACAGTTCTTCTACGGCAGCACTGCGAGAACTTCATTGGCTGCCAGTTCATCTACGGGTGCGCTATAAAGCAGCTTGTATTGTGTTTAGAGCTATTCATGACCTGGGCCCCATTCCTTTGCGGCGAATGTTTGCCTGGTACTGTCCATCTAGAGCTTTACGCTCTTCGTCATCCAGGCTTCTGGTAGTTCCACGATTCCAGAGAGTGAGGATGGGAGGCCGCTCTTTTAGAGTAGCGGCAGCCAAACTCTGGAACTCTCTACCTATATCCTTGAGAAGCCTTGGAGATCTTTTATCTTTTAGAAAGGCTCTAAAAACTCATCTTTTTCCCAGGATAGGCTGAGCTACTGTTTCATTGAGTACGGGTCAAAGCGCCAGGATGCCCTTGGTGGTGACAGGTTGCGCTATATAAGTATGCCACAATACAATACAAAGGACCCGGATGGAGGATCAGAACCCGGGCCGGAGGGCCGAGCCCCCCCCCCGTGAACCGAGACCTCGGAGGCAGACCGCGCCGAGGCCCCAGGCGTCGAAACACCACCGGGGCAGGGCGAGACCATGCCCCGAAGGCCAGACCCGACTCCGTCGGACCCCGGGGGAGACGGCCCGAAGGGCCAGGACCGGTGACACCCCCATCAGGGCGCAAAAGTGCTGCCGGAGCGAGCACAGCCAAAAAGACCAGGTCTCCAGGCATCCCCCTGCAACCCCCGAGGCACGAGGTGCTGAGCGGCCGTCGGAGAACCCAACGACCTCCAACGACCCGGCGCCAAAGGACGCCCCCCCACCTGAAGGAACCAGAGGGAAGTACCGGGACCAGGCACACGCCCCCCCGAAGGAGGACAAGCCCGAGACGAGGACCGAAGGGACCACCGTACATAGGCCCGGAAGCCGACGGCTGAGAGACACCGCCCGCTGTGAAGCCTCATACCCATGGGGGGGGGGGGGGCGTGAGGAAGCCCACGGCCCGACAGGGGACCCCAGGACCCACACCCGGCGAAGAAGCTCCACCAGGCGGGCCAGGAGCACCGACCCCACCCACGGCTCAGAAAAAAAATCCCCAGGCGAGACAAGGGAAGGAGAAGGTACCCTAACCTTCCGAGAAGGCGGATCCCGCGGGCAACCGCAAGACTGGACACCGGCCAGTAAACCCAAAGAGCCCAAGAACCCTGACCGCAACGTCCCAAGAAGGGACGCAACGGATGCGACATGCTCCCCCCCCCCCGGGAATCCCAGGGAGGGAGACGGCCGAAAGCCAGGATCAAGGGGCGAACCTAACCGGAGCGGCCGCACCGGCACGAGACCGGGAAAAGCCAATCTAAGCAATCGTGCTGCCGAAGCGAGCACTCGAAACCCCGGGCCCGGAAGCCCAGAACACCCCACATGAAGGCTGACACCCCGAAAACCGGGGGAAAGACGAAGGGCCCCCTCCCAAGAGAAGGCGAGCCCTCACCCCTAGGGACGCAAAATACCGGTGAGTCGTCAGCCCCTGGGCACCCACAAGGAGGAGCCCATGCCTCCTTAGCGATGTGGGGGTCCACCCGGAGGTCATGCAAGCCATTGCCCCGAGTAGCCGAGCGGGACTCTCTGGTAGGAATAGGCACCGAGGCGAGGACAATCAGGTCAGCGGAATCATACGAGCCCCAGACCCGACGAGACGGGGAATTGAACACTGGACCCGGGCTAGTCCGCATCAGGGACTGTTGCTCCAACCAGTGAGCCACCCTTCTCCACAAGCTGGCGCGTGACCACCCAGCCCAGGGGCCACGCCAAAACTACCGTCGCGTAAGCGACCCAAGAAAAGCGCACAACACCCCCTAAGGGTCACAAGGCGCCGGAATGAATGCCTAAAGCCACCGCACCCGGTATGCCCAGGCCGACTCCCTCCAGGGACCATCCAGGCCCCACCCTGCTCCTCTACTGAGAGCGTACGAGTACAGTCAGGTGGAGGCAAGGCCACCTAAGCCCCGTGGGAGTCGCGCCTGCGATAAACACACGCCTATGCTTAGAGAAGCAGAATGGGAGGCCACGTGTGGGAGAGGCACCGAGGCGAGGAAAAAGACCGGGTCGAAGACCCGCCGCGGCAGGGCACCGACTCCGGCACCCTGGCCAAACCATGGGATAGTGCTGCAGCCATGGCAGGAGTCGAATCCTGGCCTGTGAGGGCTGATCGCACCGAAGGGCCAAGACCCACCTGTGATCCATAGCACCACAGTACCCTATCCCCTGGAGTAAAAAACTGCCGCTGCAGCGAGCCCCTCCGGTAATGGGAGGCTCCGTCGATGGTGCCGGAAGAGGGGCCAGGGCTTCCTGAGGCCGATAATGGCACCCTGTAGTGGACGCAACAGTCTATTGAGCCCACAATCTGGCTCCACGCCCCAGACCGTCCTCGGGGGAAACACGGGCCCCCCGGATGACCACCGGAACAGCCGTGACTCCTGAACGCGCCCCCGGGCGCCGGGGACAATTCTACCAGCAGAGCCGGCCGAGGACGGCAGAAACTATCGGAGTGGGTGGGACCGGTAACAAACCAAACCTCACCGCCCCTACAGGAACGGAACCATGTGGGGGCAGACCCCCCAACGGCTGAAGCCTCACCTGTGAGCTCCCGTGCCTCGGTCCGCTCCGCGTGCTGCCGCGTCCGCCGCCAGCAAGCGACCCACAGCCCTGGCCGTTACAGAGGTCGCACCAGGCCGAGCGACGCCCCGCCCCCAAGAGGCGGGACCAACCCCCGCGCTGCAACCAGCCGCGGGACCCAGAAATTGCACAACCAAAACCCCGTCAGGAGGCAGAGCGACCAGCGCCGTGACCCGAGGCAGTCGACCAAACACCCGGACCTGACCAGCAGAGCCCCCGAGGACCCGCCGACCGACGAGGTAGGTGCAGACCGCAGCAGGGCTTCGTTGCAATATTCAGGCAAAAATTACACATTTTCGCCCCACGCGGGGCTCGAACCCACGACCCTTAAAGTAAGAGTCTCACACTCCTGCAAGTGCCGACGCGAGTTCGTGCGAGGCCCGAAACACGCCGGCAGGCCAAACAACACGGGGGCATGGCCAGGGGCCACATGCGACGCGCATATGCCCTAGACTGGAGACGCCGGGGAATGAACCCGGCGTCTCCCACATGCAAAGTATCACCTTGAAAATCACTGTTTGAAAATTTCCCACCTTGGGATACTTCTACAGCACTGGCAGGATTCGAACTCTGGTCTGTGAGGGCTGTCCCCACCAAAGGTACAAGCCTTACCTTAGAGCCATAGCTCCTTGGTGCCAAATGCGTAGTGGAGTCACACAGAGTGACTCTATCATTGGAATATCCGTTGTCATCGTTCTCAACGGTATATACAAGTCTGGGAGCTATTGCACGTCTAATGCAGGATGAATCTCCCTATTATGAGAGTCAATGCCAGACAGCGCGAGCCCCCAAGGACCCACGCCGGGTGTTTCAAAGGCAACCGGGGCCCCAACATATATACAGGAGAACCCCCAGCGCCGGACCCAAAGCCCACTTAGTGGCCAGGGCCCACTAGTAACGACCTGGGGATACCAGGGGATGACCAAACACCCCACATCCCCGTGCCGCCCCCCCCCCTGTAAACCCCTGGCACGCTAGAGCAGCACCTAACCGGCCCCATAGGACCGGGGGAAGGAAGAGGGGGGGGGATTTTTAGGCATAAGGCACTCGAGACCGCTAGAGCAGGTCCTCCACCCTAAACCCCAAGGGCCAGCTCACGCCGGCCCATCTTACCTGTACCGTGCTCTGGAGAGAATCGTGCAGAACAAAAAAAACAGGCTGATTGGTTGGGCCGGCCCGCCTCTTATAGAGGTCAGGTGGGACTGGTCGGCCATGTTGGGAGGGGGTGGGAGGTGGTTTCTTTTTGCTTTGGAGGGTTCTGTTGTGGAGCTAAAGCTCACTATGTAACTCAGGGGGCGAGGAAGACTAACGAGGAGGTAATGAATATTCAGACATCATAATTGCAGACGTGTTTGTTATGCAATCTGTTGGCAGGGACCATGCTATGCATGTATTTATGCAACACAGAGAGAGGAACAGTGAAAGGGCGTTAAGTGTGGGAGGCAAAATAGCATTCGCCCCTGCAGCGCTCCCCATTCACTAGGAAGAAGGCCCTTATTGCATTGGCTAGTACTTAGCCCCGCCTACAACTAGGGGCTCGAGCCCTTATCTCTAATTATGGAAGCAGTGGCCTTGTGGAGAGGTCCGCACACCTCCCCCGGCCTCACCAGCAGCCTGACCAGCAATCCTTCCGCGGGCTTGGCTTCATCTTGCACCAGCCGTCAGCCATGAGCACAACATCCTGGAGTTCGGATCATGGTAGAAAGTGGAAACGAGAAATCCTCGTATCTGCGGCACTGTCATTACCCGTCAGAAAACATGTCACAGCTGACCGGGCCAGTTACAGCCTGTCACCTGGCACTTCAAGCGCTTAGAAACAAGGACGGTGCTTCTGAACGCTCTGTAAAGCACATTATATTTAGTATTATTACTATTGCTGTAATGAATAGATAAGTATACATAGTTTACAGTCACATATGCATTGTATCACGTCCGTGGGGGGAGGGGGGTTGCTGCCAGCTGAAGGCTGATGACGAGGCGTTCTTGCGAGTCGTTATGGTTCAGGTGAAGGACATTCCTAAACACTTGAAATAATTGATGTCTTGTGTTTTTCATACATGATTTCTACAAACTCACAATGACAAATATGTGCTCGTAGATCGCATGTTGGCAATCTAACGGGCTTTGGTCTATCGACATTAGAAGGATGAAAGGCGAGGTTGACCCTGCCAGGATTCGAACTCCCGACTTGCAGGGCGTTGTTGGAGTTCACCACCCCAAATGTTCGTAGGGTCATTTTCGCGCCGATGAACGTGTCCCGAATCCCTGGCGCTTCTCTGTATCGTTTTCATTACACTAAGTCCCAAATCTCTGGGGTTCTGTACAGCAGGGTTTATCTACGCCCTATGAAAGCCATATATTAAATGCATTGAATCCTCCGCCGAGGATGGCGCTTGTCGTTATCTTTACCCTACTGCACCATCCTTGGATAATAAAAGGAGGCTGTTTTTGTCTTCCTCAGCCGAGGACGAGTGTCCGTGGAGACGCTCTTTCTCATCAGCATCATTAGCGCTCGTCTGCGCGCTGGCACCGAGCTCGGGCTAGCTGATGGCAGCGTGCGCACACGGGTGCTCGAACATACGCTGCTGTCAGTGTGCGCATGCGCGGCACCCAGGGCTGTGTCTGCAGCAGCGGCGCTCTCCCTCCATCCTCCCTCCCATCATCCTCCCAGAGCACCACCAGCAGCTGCAAAACACGTAGTCCCCTGCTGTTTACTTCACCTTGCGCCTCCTTTTCTGATAGCCCCAAACCTTCCTGATGAGCTAAAACATGTCTGCGTATTATATGAATATCTGCCATCTGTATGTAAAAACAATCACTCCTCTGCTCCCGTTTCACTAGCCGGGGCTACAGAGATATACCTTGTCGGTGTCACAGGCTCACAACGTACACACGTCCAACTTGGCGCAGATGTGCCACGTCCCTGGCACCAAGGGTCCCACTGTAGCACGCTCCACCTGAGCACACCACTGACCATCAACCAACAGAACCTCCCCAGACAGGATTCCTGACAAAAATACAACACTGCCCAATTGTGCCCACTCAACAGCACTTGGTACCACAAAGCCAGTGCTTAATTTATAAAGAAAAAAGGTAAATGCAGGGGTCCAAATGTATTCTTAGAAGCCTGCTACAGGCACTGATGCATGCCAGGGGGGGACAATACCAAGAGGGGCAGTGCCCATGCCACCTCTTGCCACTTTCTGCCACCAACCCTACACTTCCTGTCTCTTTATCTCACTCTCGAGGGCTCTTTTTCAGCCATGTTTTCTCCATGTGTCACTGCCTTCCCATCTTTCTCTTTATTTTGCCTTTTTCTCTTGCGCTAGGTCAAAGTCTGATGACAAAAAAAGTAAGGAATGCTGGTGACCAGCGCCTACAACCACGGTCGCAGATTAAACACGGTCACCAAGGAGCATATTACCAACAACTAGCGATAATTATCGCTATGTTGGCTTAGCGGCAATATTATTATCGCCGAGCTCCGCCGATTTTTATCGCAGATAAACCTTGCTATTATCAAGGTTTATCTTAAAAGCGATAAAAATCGGAAAAAATGCATGAATATCGCTGCAGCGCCTAGAAAATTGTGCTGTAAAGGTCTCTTTTAGTTTAACCCCTCCTGACAACTCAAAATGGGTGTATTTGCCCTCCTCTCCCTTCTTCCTGTTTTTTATATCTGTAAATGCTTCCTGATGAGGTTTAATTCCTTGGACAGGTGCCTCGTTGCCTACTTGTAACTAATCTCTGACCCTGCTTCAAGGGTCAGAGCAGGGTCAGAGAATAGTTGCAAGTAGGCAATGAGGCCCCAGGAAGCAATTAGCAGCAGGTGTCCAGGTTGAAGTTAATTTGTTTGTAACCCTTTTGTAAAAGGTTACAAAGAAATTAGGTTCAACTTTTGCACCTGCTGCTGTAACCCTTGCTTAGCTGAAAATTCGTCCCCCCCGCTGATTCGCGGATTTTACCGCGATTTCGCGAGATTCGCGGATCACGAAATCGCAGAAAATCCGCAAATTCGCCCGCGAAACGGATTTTACGCCCACCCTTAGTCTATCCAGCATATGCCACAGGACTGATGCTTCTCCAGCCCCTGCACATCATCAGGTGGTCGTCCAAGCTGACTGCACCCACCGTGTGCCTCATTGCCCCCCCATCTCCCTGCCCTTCACTGTAGCCCTCCTTTGACTCATTGTATTGTCACCGCTAAAGCGCCTTGCTGCAGCGCCTAGAAACAGTAAAATACAAACACGTTGAACCTCTTGGAAACTAAATGTGTCCATGTCCGAGAAGCAACGACAAAGCAGCCTAAAGAGCATGAAGCTATCAAAGTATGAACATTATGGAGAGATCTCACCATCTCTCTATACCCCTCTCAGCACCTGGAGGAAGAATACATCACTACACGAATGTGCAGCATATCACTTAAGAGATGTTACATTTGAAAATATGTTTTGCTTGTGTTTAGGATTTCAGATAAAAGGAATACTTAGAAAAATCTATTTATGCTACTACAACTCAAACAAAATGAGCAGCAACAGACATGCACAAGTCGGTCCCTTTCTGAAGAGGGCATTACAAATATTTCACGAGTCCATTGTAATTTCACAGAAGAAATCTTTGGAGAATTTTCAAAAAGGGTCGCCATCTTGAAAAAACTGTGAAACTCTCTAAATTGTTTTGTACTGATTTGAGTACATGTCGCTTTTTGGTTGCCAAAGCACTCCTTCCCCGTTGTAAAGATCTCTGTCAGTAGCCAACAAACACTGTCAAACCATGTGTCTTGTATCCCTGCGAGGTTTGACCAGTATGCTTAAAAGGCACAACTTATCGCTCTGTTTTTGTATTGGCTCCAATGAAAGCTCCTCCCCCTTGTTTGAAGTGTTAGCCCCGCCTCCACTGGTTGACCTATCAGCCACACCGAAGTTCGGGTTCAGTTGCGCCTCTGCTTATCACTGACACTTATATCATGTTTGAGTTTCTGCAGCCTGTGTTTATTAATTGAGCATTCTTGACCTCATCAAGCTGTTAATAGTAGCCAAGGTCATCTGCAAAGGGCACTAACCACACTTAATGTCCCACCTCACAATTAGTGGGGTGAGTTGAAAGCAAGAGCCCAAAATGAGAGGAAGGGCGATTAGCAACTGTTAATGCTCGACAGCATGTAAACAATCTGGCTCTTATAAATCTCACGACTTACATATCGCGTCATACAACACAGAGACATTTCACTAGTCATGACGTCCAACAAGATATCCTAAGAGCTAGTGGTGCACCCAGACATTCACCGTCTGTATGGTTCACATTACACGCTACAAACAAATCACCTAATAAGTGCACGTCCGATAACAGTGAATGGAATAATTGCTGGCTGGGCAGAAGGCAGGTTAGATCCATACACATGCTGGGGCTGGGAGGAATCATGGGTCTGCCAGCCGCCCCATTAATGATGACGGTCTGGAATAGCTATGGGTCCGCGTTCGTGGTGCTCAGACCTATAAACCGCGGTAAGTCATTTTGTTCAGCGCCTTCAGATCCTCATGAGATGGATGAGGGACCTGCGGCAAGGAAGGTGACCTCCCTCACACCTCACACACGTTTGAAAAGAGCAAACAAAACAAGACATTTTCATTTCAGCACGCTCTGCAGGCTAATGAGGACGGATTATTGCTTTCTCCAGGTGCTCTGCAATATTTCAATGCATATTACATGGTGATAAATATCAAATGTGCATCTGACACAGCGTTGAATATAAAACCATGGGTCCGTGGAATGTTCCAGACTGGAATTCTGGGTTATCTTTGAAAGTCTGGTGCACTCTCTGGCTCTAGAAAGATAAGCACTCATCTGCTTTCCATCTTCCACCAGCAAACTCTAGAACAGCCTTCAGCACAACAGTCAATGCCTGTTTTGAAGTTAGAGTATTTCAGTCTAAAAGGGCAGTCGCCAGCCTTCAACAGGACAGAACCGAGAATAACCAAACCTGGCACATCCCGGGTAGTTTGGGCAGTGACCCTCCCTCGAGGTCCTAGAGAGCATCTCCTGCAGACCAAGGGTTGTGTATTCGTTCATGCCCAGAACCCTGAATTATTGACAAGAAATCACGGCCTATCTTCAGCACAGATTGAAGTGGTCCTGGAGCTGGATACTGGTGAGAAAGGCTAAGTAAGTAGGATGCAAGAACGATAACTAAAGTTCTGGTGTTCCTCCTAGGAAAGCATGTTACTCTGGAAACTCCGAGTCTCAAGCCACAGACACCACAAAATAGGCCTGGCCCATACCCCCACTTTCAAAAATTGAGCCTGCCTACAAGTGAACACATCAATTAACACCAACCCTACCCTTCTTTGCTTCTTTGACTGGAAGTCAATGTTCGTCGAAGCAAGCTACTTAGTTTATTCAATAAAGTACAACAGTGATGTCGCAGAAACACCCAAAAGAAAGGCATGACCGCATCTATTAAGGGTCATTCTTAAAAAAGCCCCCCAAAAACCAAGCATCCTGGAACCCTGGACAATCTTGATTGCTTTCCTCACCATCGACTGTTTGAATCCAATGTCGCATTAGCGACTGTAATAAGTCATCACTCAGACACTTGCGGACATTTTGTAGCTTTCAACAGTCTCAAGTTAAATTCATTACAATATAGCGTTATTCTGCAGGTATTTTATAAGCGCTTTATTATTTTGTGATCCTGATTGGCATTCAGACGGCGAGTACCGCAACATTGCCCTTCAAGGTCCAAGGCTAGAGCCTGTGATTGTTTGGAGCTCCATGTCTGCGATAAAGCATCCGTCGAGTGTTTTGGTAATTACCCGCTCATGCTCCTAAATGTTGATTGTGCATTTTGCTAATGAAATGGCCTCGGTGGAGCCAGGCTCTCAGTCCACTGCTCTCCGCACGCCAGACAAAGGGGCAATTTGGGAAAGATGTACACAGCAAAGCGCGGCACCACAACGGCCACTCACTCACTCACTGACCTCATTTGTCTGTAACAACATTCATTTAGGGAGATGAAACCTTCCATCTCTGCAGCAGACTTAGGACTGTCTCACCTTGATGGTGAAATGATATTGTATCTGCCCTTCCTATCCAAGCCACTGCCCTCTCAAAGCCATTCCGCATTCCGGTGACACAGCCACCAAGAAATCTCATCATTAGGCCTAGTCTAGTAGACACCAAAACAGTTCTGATCGCTAGAAACAATTCTTTGCAGGCGCACATCTCCGTCAATCAAAAACCTGCCAGTGTCAGTGTTTTCCAATAATTGTTCGCTGCTTCTAGAGGGGTAGAGCGGACACCAAACACTGCAATAATAGAATTTTCTACAAATAAAGCAAAACCCATGAGCGCCTTAAAAGTAGGTAGGTATATAGCAAGCCACAAACATGTGGTCCTATGGATAACCTATGACAGTCAATTGGAGTGAGAAGAGAAGTTACAACTCTGCTCAGCATCCTTTCTGTTTACTGTGAGTGAAACATGGTTACTCTAGGTCTAGGACATAATTTTGAGTAAAATGGCTTGAAGCAGTATTGGACTGATGGTCGATTTATTTTCTTTTGCCCTGAGGAAGTCTGTAAAAGACAAAACACGTGTTGGCTACAGTGAAAACCAAGGATTAAAAAGTACCAATGTCAACGTTTTGCTTTGAACTATTATTCCAAGACTTTCAAGGTTTTTGCTTCAATTGTGTAAACATTTTTTTCTGAAAGATCTCCACCGGCTTCAGTTAGAAGCTTACGTCCACTTGGAAATGACCTGCATCATACAGCAAACATTGGCAAAGCCAACAGGCCTCGTCTTTGAGACCAATTTGCTGCTGTGTGGAGAGCTGCAAAGTGAGCATGTCAGGCTGGCCGTCGCAAGACAGCCGACCAAACTGACCAGCGCTCCAACCCTCTATGCTGCTAATCAGCAGCTGAGGACACGCCCCTTTCCTGGCATGAGGCACTGCACCAGTATGCACACTGGAAAACTAAAATAGGAATTAAATCATTCATATAATTGCCATTTGATCTTTTCATGGGTGGCTTTCAGCAGGGGGGAGGGAGAGCAACCCCCACTGTGTGCTTGCTTAGCAAAGCCCTTCTCGCTTGCCCTTGGGCAATACTGCAAATAAGTCTTCGTATGCCACTGGGGATCTTTGGTTGGATTTTAACAACACTCTTCAGTTCTTTTTAGTACTATTTCCATTTAGGTCAGTGGATGATATGGCCCTGTCTATACGGAGTTACGCACTTTTCGTCTGTTTTCAGCGTAACCAACATGGGACGTGGGTGTTGAATATCGAGTAGAGGATGGCGTTTTACTGTAATATGTTATGTTAGTGCATATTTATAAAGCGCACGGCTACTCCCTGGAGTGTCCCGGCGCTAAGAGCTGAGCATACGTCACCTAACATAGAGCACACCGACCACGATCGAACGGCTTATTGCTGAAAAACCCACGTTTTAAGACTTTTCCTGAAAGTCAGAAGGTCTGAGCTCTGTCTAATGGGGAGGGGGAGGCTGTTCCACAGCCGTGAAGCAACCACATGAAAAGATCTCCCACCTGTCCGAGACAATCTCACCCTAGGAGTGACAATTAGAAGTTGTGATGAGGATCTCAGGTTGCGCTTCAGGAAATAGGGCTGAAATCTGTCCCCCAGATAGGGTGCTCCAATCTTATGAAAGGCTTTAAAAACCAGGACTAGGACTTTAAACTGAATTCTTTTCCGTACAGGAAGCCAGTGTAGTGACGACAGGAGCAGGGTGGTATGCGTTCTAGAGCCTACCAAAAAAATCGCTCTAGCTGCTGCATTCTGAATCACTTGTAGCCGGCCCAAAAGATATTCAGGCAGGCCGAGATACAAGGAATTCACATAATCTAGTCTAGATATTATTAAGGCCTGAACCACTGTCTTCCTGTAAGGGATGGACAGCAAAGGGAGAAAGTTTCGCAACATTCTCAACAGCCCGAAGCATACCCCTCATAGCCATACTATCAAGGACAAAAATATTGACAGACAAGTGTCTACAGAGTTTCTAAACCTAACTCCACGTTTTTGTACCATGGCGATATTTATATCTTGAAGGTACCTAGACGTGGCAATAAGAATAATACATCTCTCCTTCTCTATATGCACTTACTTTTTATTATTTTGTCCTTGATCCATTTTTTGGGGCGGCAATATTAAGGTATAACGATATTCCCTACTTGATATTCCAGACTACAACCCTGATGGTGTTCAGAAATCAGATTACCATTAGAAGCCATATTTATTTTTAAAGACCTGCTAGTTTCTAAAAGTTTATGTTCCTTTTCCATGTCTGGCTTTATGTACAACTTTCTAGACCCTTGGTGCATATGTTCCCTGTTTGTTAATTAGAAGCAGCCTCTGCGATTGCTCGGGAAACGTTCTGCTGCTGTTTGAATTAGTCACTAGATACTTTCAGTTTTCATTTTATTTTAATTAGGTTTTATTGTCTCTTTCAGTGTTTGTTTTTGTGGTACATTGTTTATAACGTTCTGCTGTGTTTGGGGTTGGCTGCAGCTGTGTTTGGAGTTTTCTTATTCCCAATTGCCTGTATGCTCCTGTGCGTTTTCATACTGCCAGTTGCCAGTACACTCCTGTGTGTATTTGTATTCACAGTTGCACGTATGTTCCTGTGTGTATTCTTATTTGCAGTATATATATCACACACAATAGGGTCAGAAGAAGAACTATGCTATATAACTTCCATGATCATGATACCCACACAATATATAGGGTAGCACTATTGATAAAGGTATTGAAACGAGAAAAGAAAAGGAAAAGAAAAAGATGAACAAAGGGCCCAACCGGGTTGTGGACGAAAACCCTCACTCACCTGAGGGTGACCTGCTTCATCATAGGGTTCCTCCAACACACACCGCAAGGTGCCCCGTGTGGGCTACGACTTTACCCAAGAGGGAAGCAGCAGGAGTGCAAAGCACGTGTTGGTTCTACCAACTCAGTATGCTAAGGAGGGGCAGAGTGCAAATTAATAAGTGAAAAAGTGTATTAAAAACTACCTACATAGGGGCAACAACTTTATTCTTCCTTCCTATGTGGTAGTAAATTGAAACGCAAGTGAATGTAGGGTTATAGATGTGTACCCCATCTAGTGATCAACATGTTTCTGCCGTAGCGACAATCCAGTTCAGGGCATTCATCAGGATCAAAAACAGTCACTCTGCTGTATCAAGTGCATAAATCATAAAGTGGTACTTAGGCCTCAATTTTTGACCATCACGCTCTTATGTCGATCCATATAGAGTCCGTATGGATTAGCGTGGAGTTGTTGAAGAAGAACCCACATGGTGTGAGTCTCTGTAGAAGGTTGAGTTAGCATACACATACTACGTTTTAGAGCCTTCTAACCTATCATATTGATAGACATACACGTGTGATGGTCAAGATTTGAGGCCTAAGTACCACTTTATGATTTATGCACTTGATACAGTAGGGTGACTGTTTTTCATCCTGTCTGCGGATGGTTCCTTCACAAGGTCTTGTCTTTAGGCCTGAAGGGGGTGTGGACTCTTGCCTTTAAAGTTGTCCTTATGTAGACCCTGGTGGAGGCTCTGCCATCCCAGGCCATGCCCTCTGCCACCCTAGCAGAGGACGTCTATCGTATTTAGAGATCTCCGCTTGCCTTGCAGGGGTCTGTGAAGCGAAGCCACCTCCACGAAGGCTCCCTTTACAGGAGTGAAGTATGCTAAGAGGGCGCAATGTTTAAAGTATTCACTCAACAAACTTTTTTGTGCCAGAAAAACCAAGCTCCCCATGAGATAATTTGTTTCTGCAGAACAAAAAGTAAATATCCCGATGCACAGGGAGCTTCTTCTCTGCCTGTAAGTGCCACTTAACATTTCCTCTGCCCATCGTCAACATGAGCTGCAGAATCCAGATTTCCTGTGGTCTAGCAGTCCTGCGATCCAGCAGTCCTGTGGGCCAGCAAGCATGCGGTCCAGCAGTTCTGTTATTCAGCAGTCCTGTGGTCCAGTAGCCCTATGATCCAGCAGTCCTGCAGTCCAGCAGTCCTGTGGGCCAGCAGTCCTGTGATCGAGCAGTCCTGTGGTCCAGCAGTCCTGTGGTCCAGCAGCCATGCGTTCCAGCAGTGCTGTGGTCCAGCAGTCGCAGTCCTGTGGTCCAGCAGTCGCAGTCCTGTGGTCCAGCAGTCGCAGTCCTGTTGTCCAGCAGTCCTGTGATCGAGCAGTCCTGTGGTCCAGCAGCCCTGCAGTCCAGCAGCCATGCGTTCCAGCAGTGCTGTGGTCCATCAGTCCTGTGGTCCATCAGTCCCGCAGTCCAGCAGTCCTGCGTTCTAGCAGTCCTGCGGTCCATCAGTCCTGTGATCCAGCAGTACTGTTGTCCAGCAGTCCTGTGGTGGACAGACCGCTGGGTCAGGGATTACCATCAGTGGAGGCTCGGCCGCCAGAAGCCCAATTTCTTCTGTCATTTTAAAGAGAGCAAGAGAATCAGGGGTTTGGCAGGGTAGGAGGAGCGTCGGTCCACGGTCTGCTCAACCAAATTATGAGTAAGGCTCTAAATAACTTCCTTCCTTTACTGATCTTCCCTTTTCACCGACCCACTGACTCTCCAACTAATGAACTAGAATGTTTACTTCTGGGCGTAGAGAATTTCTCCTCTCACCTTCTTTTATTTTCAGGCTTGCTCCACCCCCACCCTCTTGGCACTATAGCGCCCACTAGCAGCTTATAGTACCTTACAAACCACTACTAAATAAATATGCTGCCAACAGTAATATAAAAATCGGCTTTATCAGTATGGAATGCCTCTACATGGGTAATATATAACAGCCATAGTGTCAATACCTCTGACGCTCACCCATGTTTCTACAAACATCAGCTTAAGAGTTCAGAAAAGATGACACCTTTCAGTTTTGAATACATATATTATTTCAACCAAGGAAAAGCTTCTAAGTTAGTAGGCCGAGCCGCACACGGGAGAGCTGCTTACATATAGATGGAGAGCTACCAGTAGCTCGCGAGCTACTCCTTGAAGAAGGCTGTCACATATATTCATGAACTTTATCAAAGATGCATTTACATTCATATATAGATTTTGGAATTTTCATCAAACAAACTTAACAAGTGAGGAACGTAATAAACAGGGCAAACTAATCGATAGTGCAATAATTATATTATACTATAGCATTTGTATAGCATTTACAATCCCTTACGTCGGGTGCTGAAGTGGTTAATGGGGGGCACACTACACCGAGTGGGTGTGCGGTTGGAAGTGTGTTGTCCTTTCTTTGAGCCTATGTGGGAACTGCTTCCATGCTGTGTGTGATGTCATCTTTGGTGGGTTATTGTGTTATGAAACAAGGGATTGGCGGAGTAATGGGTGTGGAAATGTAAGAGGCATTATTTTTATATTTTATAATTGTATAATTTGTCTTATGCTGGAAGCTCTGATTAACTATGCAGATTCCTCTAATGTGATTGGTACTTTGTCTTTTATGCTCTCCATCCAATTTCCGGTGTTGGCTTCGGCAGAACGATGTGCGGATTGTGACCTTACGGATCCTGGAGAGGTTCATTTCCCACACTCTTGCTTGATTCAATCGTGAACTAGTAGTGTGGCTCAGTGGGTTCCTGAATCTGCTGCAGGGGTCTCTTCAACCCCCCTCACCTCCCCCCGTGCCATGTAAGAATGCAGGTGGGGTTGCCTCATCATCCTCAGGGGCTTCTGGGTAATAGTTGCGTTCTTTGTCAAGCACCTAGCCTAGAGGAATTACAGTGCGCTTTATAATTTATACGCATAGCTGTTGTTCGTGACCTTGTGATGACAAACTAGTCCTCTATGTCCCCAAGGACTCCTCTTGGTGGGTTCATATAGGGAAGTCCATTACCCCATTGTGTGACTGACACAAAGAACCAGTCTCGACCATAGACCGCCGCGCGAGACCAGATGAACGAAGATGGGGTTTTAATAAAGTGGAACTCCAGAAGGTAAAGCGCCTGCTCTGATTTCCACAACTGCTTCGAAGAGACAGGAGAAGACTCGCCTCGTGCAGCGTGCGGATATTGTAAATGACACTGCCAGCAAAAAATTGGAAGATTGCTTCAATCTTCTCCAAATCCAGCTCTATCAGTCTAAATCCGCAGGACTGCGCGGGCTCCTGGGCGGCTGTAATGAGATTTCCATGTCGCTACCCTCTGGCTGTGGATACAACAGTGGCGGCCCAGCTGCGAGAAAGCTAATCATGGTGCTTCAATTCTCACAGCATTGGCTGTAGATAGAACTGTGGCAGCCTAGCTGCGAGAAGGCTGATCGTGGTGCTTCAATTCTTACAGCATTGGCTGTAGATACAACTGTGGCGGCCTAGCTGTGAGAAGGCTAATCGTGGTGCTTCAATTCCAACAGCATTGGCTATAGATACAACTGTGACGGCCTAGCTGCGAGAAGGCTAATCGTGGTGCTTGAATTCCAACAGCATTGGCTATAGATACAACTGTGACGGCCCTGCGGCGAGAAGGCTAATCGTGGTGCTTCAATTCCAACAGCATTGGCTGTAGATACAACTGTGGCGGCCTTGCTGCGGGAAGGCTAATCGTGGTGCTTCAATTCCTACAGCATTGGCTGTAGATACAACTGTGGCGGCCTAGCTGTGAGAAGGCTAATCGTGGTGCTTCAATTCCAACAGCATTGGCTGTAGATAGAACTGTGGCGGCCCTGCTGCGAGAAGGCTAATCGTGGTGCTTCAATTCCAACAGCATTGGCTATAGATACAACTGTGACGGCCCTGCGGCGAGAAGGCTAATCGTGGTGCTTGAATTCCAACAGCATTGGCTATTGATACAACTGTGGCGGCCTAGCTGTGAGAAGGCTAATTGTGGTGCTTCAATTCTTACCGCATTGGCTGTAGATAGAACAGTGGCGGCCTGGCTGCGAGAAGGCTAATCGTGGTGCTTCAATTCCAACAGCATTGGCTGTAGATACAACTGTGGCGGCCCTGCTGCGAGAAGGCCAATCGTGGTGCTTCAATTCCTACAGCATTGGCTGTAGATAGAACTGTGGCGGCCTAGCTGTGAGAAGGCTAATTGTGGTGCTTCAATTCTTACCGCATTGGCTGTAGATAGAACTGTGGCGGCCTAGCTGTGAGAAGGCTAATCGTGGTGCTTCAATTCCAACAGCATTGGCTATAGATACAACTGTGACGGGCCTGCGGCGAGAAGGCTAATCGTGGTGCTTCAATTCCAACAGCATTGGCTGTAGATAGAACTGTGGCGGCCTAGCTGCGAGAAGGCTAATCGTGGTGCTTGAATTCCAACAGCATTGGCTATAGATACAACTGTGACGGCCCTGCGGCGAGAAGGCTAATTGTGGTGCTTCAATTCCAACAGCATTGGCTGTAGATAGAACAGTGGCGGCTTGGCTGCGAGAAGGCCAATCGTGGTGCTTCAATTCCTACAGCATTGGCTGTAGATACAACTGTGACGGCCCTGCGGCGAGAAGGCTAATCGTGGTGCTTCAATTCCAACAGCATTGGCTGTAGATAGAACTGTGGCGGCCCTGCTGCGAGAAGGCTAATCGTGGTGCTTCAATTCCAACAGCATTGGCTATAGATACAACTGTGACGGCCCTGCGGCGAGAAGGCTAATCGTGGTGCTTGAATTCCAACAGCATTGGCTATAGATACAACTGTGGCGGCCTAGCTGTGAGAAGGCTAATTGTGGTGCTTCAATTCTTACCGCATTGGCTGTAGATAGAACAGTGGCGGCCTGGCTGCGAGAAGGCTAATCGTGGTGCTTCAATTCCAACAGCATTGGCTGTAGATACAACTGTGGCGGCCCTGCTGCGAGAAGGCCAATCGTGGTGCTTCAATTCCTACAGCATTGGCTGTAGATAGAACTGTGGCGGCCTAGCTGTGAGAAGGCTAATTGTGGTGCTTCAATTCTTACCGCATTGGCTGTAGATAGAACTGTGGCGGCCTAGCTGTGAGAAGGCTAATCGTGGTGCTTCAATTCCAACAGCATTGGCTATAGATACAACTGTGACGGCCCTGCGGCGAGAAGGCTAATCGTGGTGCTTCAATTCCAACAGCATTGGCTGTAGATAGAACTGTGGCGGCCTAGCTGTGAGAAGGCTAATTGTGGTGCTTCCATTCTTACAGCATTGGCTGTAGATAGAACTGTGGCGGCCTAGCTGTGAGAAGGCTAATTGTGGTGCTTCAATTCTTACCGCATTGGCTGTAGATAGAACTGTGGCGGCCTTGCTGCGGGAAGGCTAATCGTGGTGCTTCAATTCCAACAGCATTGGCTGGAGATACATCTGTGGCGGCCTAGCTGTGAGAAGGCTAATTGTGGTGCTTCAATTCTTACCGCATTGGCTGTAGATAGAACTGTGGCGGCCTAGCTGTGAGAAGGCTAATCGTGGTGCTTCAATTCCAACAGCATTGGCTGTAGATAGAACTGTGACGGCCCTGCGGCGAGAAGGCTAATCGTGGTGCTTCAATTCCAACAGCATTGGCTGTAGATAGAACTGTTGCGGCCTAGCTGTGAGAAGGCTAATTGTGGTGCTTCAATTCTTACCGCATTGGCTGTAGATAGAACTGTGGCGGCCTGGCTGCGAGAAGGCTAATCGTGGTGCTTCAATTCCTACAGCATGGCAGCTAGATGCAAAATCCATTCAAATATCTTTCTTTGCATCTTCATGGGTTGCCTGGGTTTTGTGGATTTTTCAACAGGGAACTGTGTGTGTGGCACAGAGAGTCTTTAGACCTAGCACATCACCTGTGATTGTGCAACGTAGTGCCCTCTAGTAAAGGGGTTAGCCAAGGACCCCCCTCAATTCATTTCATTATGTTTGATTAGCGCTAATCCAGGGTAGCTTGCCCATACCCCTGTAATTATCTTTGCCTGCGACAATACAGACACTACTTGTTTCTTTCTGGCTTTGCTAATATTCGACCACAACTGCTATGTGTTCCGCTTATATTTCTGGATGTTGTACAAAGTATAAGGGACATTGGACAGACATCAGAATCTAGTGAGACAAAAAATCCCTCTTTGTCTCATCCTAGAACTGCTTCCCCGAAGTTACCAGATAAACCAGAAGAAGTCAAAAAGGTAAGCTCGCTGGAGCATGGCTTACACAGTGGTGGAGTCTACAGCTCGCAGGAACAGGACTTACAGGGTGGTGGAATCTACAGCTCCTAGGAGCAGGACTTACAGGGTGGTGGAGTCCGTGCGTCTACAGCTCGCAGGAGCAGGACTTACAGGGTCATGGAGTCCATGCGTCGACAGCTCGCAGGAGCAGGGCTTACAGGGTCATGGAGTCCATGCTTCTACAGCTCGCAGGAACAGGGCTTACAGGGTAATGGAGCCCATGCATCTACAGCGCGCAGGAGGAGGGCTTACAGGGTCATGGAGTCCATACGTCTACAGCTCGCAGGACTTACAGGGCGGTGGAGTCCATACCTCTACACTTCACAGCAGGATTAATTATAAGGTAATGGTAGCCATGTCTCTACAGCTCGCAGGAGCGGGACCTACAGGGTGATGGAGTCCATGCGTCTTCAGCTCGCAAGAGCTGGATTTACAGGGTAATGGAGCCCATGTGTCTACAGCTCAAAGGGCTTACAGAGTCATGGAGTCCATGTTTCTACAGCTCGCAGGAGCGGGATTTACAGGGTAATGGAGCCCATGCGTCTACAACTCGCAGGGCTTACAGAGTCATGGAGTCCATGCTTCTACAGCTCGCAGGGCTTACAGAGTCATGGAGTCCATGTTTCTACAGCTCGCAGGAGCGGGATTTACAGGGTAATGGAGCCCATGCGTCTACAGCTCGCAGGGCTTACAGAGTCATGGAGTCCATTCTTCTACAGCTCGCAGGGCTTACAGAGTCATGGAGCCCATGCGTCTACAGCTCGCAGGGCTTACAGAGTCATGGAGTCCATGCTTCTACAGCTCGCAGGGCTTACAGAGTCATGGAGTCCATGTTTCTACAGCTCGCAGGAGCGGGATTTACAGGGTAATGGAGCCAATGCGTCTACAGCTCGCAAGGCTTACAGAGTCATGGAGTCCATGCTTCTACAGCTCGCAGGGCTTACAGAGTCATGGAGTCCATGCTTCTACAGCTCGCACAAGCAGAAAATACAGAGTGATTGAATCCGCGCCGCTAAAGCTCCCAGGTGCAGGAGATAGGGTGAGGGTTTATCTTCTGCTTCAATGAAGTGGATTTCAGCTCCAAAGCACTCGTCTATCACTTTGCACTGAGATTTTATTGTATTATAGCAACTTTCAATAAGTATAACTGACTGTGGGGGAAAGCACAATTAGCTCCTTCTGAGACTGAGTCTCACAAAACGGACGGTCTACCTCATTGTTTTATTCCACTATATCCGTGCCACTTCTAACAAGTATAAATGAACTGCGTAACCATTGCACTGCTCAAAATCAAAATCTTCAACATGCACATTAAAAAAAAAAAAATACACAATTAATTTTACGAGTACATTGTTGTGGTTTTAATGAACTAAGACAATAAAGAATATTTTTTATTTGATTTGAAAAGCTCGCAGATGCAAGGAACCCCTGCACTGAATTTAAGCAGAACTATGAATACACTGTCATTTAGATCAATTACGAAAATCAAGAATGCAGGAATACTTTTTATGTATGCTTCAATCCGGAGATTTATTCTATTGAATACGCTCTACTCTGCAGGTCAATGTAATGCGCTTGCAGACACTCATTGTGGCACCTGGGTGCCAGTCTGTGAAAATGACAATAGTATACATTTCAAGAAATTCACCCCTTTTCTTACATATCACCAAATTCCCTTACACTCCCAAAAAGTGCTTCCTTTACAATGCATGACTGGTGTAGCATGTATTGACTGCACTAGAGAATGCATTGATCCATTTTAGGACAATAACTTCCGCCATCTTGCAATGGTATGTGGACCATGGCTACCAGTGGGAATATGGAGTTACTGTGGCCGGAAGCGAGGCTGTGGGTGGTGCTGGCATCAGACATGTTGGCTGCAACTTGCTGACACTCCATTTTCAGTGCTACCCCTTAGCGCTTCCTGCATGTCCAATGTCTCCCTTGCATTCTACCTGGACCCGTTGCCACACACACAGTCCAGAGTTTGCATCCATCAAATGACACTCAGATCTTGGGACGTCCCACTGAATGAAGGCACCGCCATCTTGATCTCTCAGAGCATTTAATCACCCCAGGCTCTTCTGAAGGTCCTTTGTAGGCCAACCCCTCAGATCTTCCCTACAAATAACCAGTGTGTGAGGGAAGGAGGCTGGGGTTTCTTACTGTGAGTGGAAATGTGTTGGATGCAATCTGAAACTGAAAGCAATCTTAGTTTAAGGCCTCTGTGCTGACAAGCCCTTTGGCACACTGAATCTTGCCCCCTTGTTTCTAGTGTGAGAAGGGCGCTATACACAATTCAAATTATCAAAGCTGCGGATTTCCTTGAATAATGACCACACGACCATGAAGTTTGAAGGGGGGCCGCAGTCATTCAACAGCATCCGTTCATACCTCAAAGAGTCATTGCATGACAAGTTCTTCATATGATGCCAACCTAATTTTAGTTATTTGAGCCCTGCGTGTATGTCAAACAGCGAGAAACTGAAAGACTGGGTCCATTGATGCACGAGGCATTTCACAATGCGGACGCGTCCTCTGAAGCTGCGTCTCATTAATGTCCGCCTTTTCTATTGCTTTCCCTCAAACCTTCAGGACTCACCCCTCCACCGTTCCCTCTCTCTTTGTTGTACGGATGCAGATGGACCCGGGGGTAAACAAAGTACCTGCCCCCTTGATGACGTCATAGAGCCCTATGGAGGTTAGAAAGAAAGGCAATGTTGGTTCGATTCAACGCCCTGGTCCCTCTCATTGCCAACATCATCATATCCTCGCCATGAATTGAGATGTCACTCAAAACTCAAGGTGCAATCAACACTGCTCCAGAAGAAAAGAAACGCTGGTCTCAACTACCGTCCAATTACTGCCCTTCTGTGCCCCGCACACACTGGAAACCATGGTTACCACTTAACTATCCTCTCACTTGGAGAGCAACCACCTGCTGTGCTCCTTTCAGTCGTCTTTCCAACCTCATCAAGTAATTGAAACTATGATTGAGGCCCATCATGTACACTAATCGTGCTGGACCACTCATAAATCACAGCATTCTGAGAGAGCTCCTCTGGGTATGCTCAGGCGTGGGCTCCACGCTCATTGAGCCACTGGGACCGAGCTGCATCCAACAGATGAGCTCGATCCCGGCGAAGCGGGCTTGGGTTGCTTGTGTTGGGGTTCCGAGAGGACGTGACTTGGCAGTCTGAGCTGGAGGTTCCTACTGCAGCAGGTTCAGCGCTGAGTTGCATATAGCTGGGTCTAATCTGAGGTGACGTGGGGTGCAAAATAACCATGGTCTAGGACGCGGCCTCGGTGATCGCTGCGATTAATTCAGTCATTCCACCCATAGCTGTTTCACTTACTTCTATACATGTACCGCAACATACATCCGTGTTGTAGCCCACGGCTTGGTCACTCTATGACTATCATGCAGGTGTTTTTGGGAGATTACGTGTGGAATAGTGTCTATTAGGAGAACAGGTGCTGAACCGCGTCTATTTCTGAATTGGGGCCAAAATGCAGCAAATTTGACAATTTGTAAAGTTCTGTACTGGGGAAGAAGGGTAATGGTGGAGGGTGTTGGTTTTAATGCACGTAGCTGCTATAACACTTTCCATCTGGGTCATAATTCTGTGTACTTTCCATCAATCTCTTTGACAAACCTGCCTTTGAAAAGGGTGGTGGACGCCTCCTGTTGAGACTGTGGGCCATCCTGGCACCCTTTATTTCCAGGTTCTCCCTCATATGTTTAGTTATGTGACGTTTAGGGTTGGACTGTGAACGCAAACCTGCCCTGGCAAAATTCCGGATCGGCCTCCCAGGGGGTGGGGGGGGGGGGGGGGGGGGGGGAGGGTAGGGGAGATAAGGGAACACAGGTGCTGCGCTTTTTTGCCCCACTGCTCCAAAACCGGCTCCCTTCCCACAGGGAAAACTCCTGGTGCCCGCTACGGCTAGTCCGGCCCTGATGACGTTCTTGCTGTATGTAAGAAAAGACAATCCCTAGAAACTATTCTTACCATTGTTACTGGCGCTTGATTAACTTTACTAGAACTGTACCCACTAACGACAATCAGTCTTTCAGCCATAAGAGAGTGTACTTGTGAGATTGTACACATGATCACAGTAACATGTGCACGTTCAGTGTATTCTGGTGCACTACAGGTCCAGAGTAGAAGCAGTGAATTTATACCAAGCAGATATTTTAAAGAAATATCAGCATTCTATTGGTAACGCCATCACAGGTCACATGCTGGTCTTAATTCTGTACGTTACCCCATTCTTATACTCACACTAGTACTATTAATAATAAGAACAACCTCATTATATGTAATTATTACATGTTTCTAGTTGGCATGCTATTATATGAAAATTCTGTTGAGTGTGTTCTATCCATAATAAGGAGGCGCAGGTGTGTGAATCACTAAGATGCTGCATAGAAAACACGTTGCCTGAGGTGTAACACCAGTGACGTGGGTAGGAAGGCTGGCCCTGGGGCTTGGCACAAGGCCCAGAGGCCTTCACCATGGGTCACAGTGGGCCAGGCCTGTGGTCATCGCTTAAGCCAGCTCAGCCTGCTTGGAGGGGGTGGTCTGTGGAAGATGACTCAGAGGTGACCATCACTTGGATGAGGTGTTGCGTCACTGAGGATCACCGGCAGACGTGGTGTGGTTTTCTGTTCAGCCACAAAGTCCCTAAAAGTTTGGATTTTCTAAAAGGCACCCCTAAAGAGTATCTTTGTATTGTCTTATTGGGCCAGCCCCAAAGCCCATTATGGGCAATGCACCCCCGATTCCCCAGCTTGACAAAGGACACTTTTATATCATCATATGACCTCTCAGTTCTTCTGCTTCCTGGTTTATAGTCCACCACGGTCTGAGATGGGGCCACACGTGTATCTTATATGTATGTGGTATTTGTATAGAGCCAAACTAGCCAAAAGGTAGCGGAGCGCTGCACAGGGTCGAAGGCAAATATACAGTCGCTGAGCGGCTGGAGCGGCAGCTGGGTCTAGGGAGAGCCGTGCTGTGCATGAACTGCACAGCTGCCCCTGGAATGCAGGTGTTTATTATACCTGCTGGTTTTAGTAAACACAAGGTATGTGTACCCTATTCATGCTGTGTGTACCTGGTGGGCGCGCTTTTATGCATCACTGCACATACAAGCACTGCGGCCCCTGACCTTTAGCATGTGCCATTGATAAGCCTCACACGTGTTTGGATTGCAGGAAAGCAAGGGGCGAGTTATGGGTTGTATACCCACTCATATATGTGTGTTTTTGGGAGGGTGTATATATGTCTAGGACTGTTGTGTTTCTGTATATGTCTTCACTATGGCAACCGGGTCACCACGGCCTGTGGAATGTGGTCTGGCCAACCGTGATCACAGGGCGGCCACGGTGGAGGTGGGTGGAGGTGGGTAGGGGGGGCGCGCCCCCCGCCGTGGGACCTGAAGTAGTGCCCAGGAATGCCGCCGGTGACAATGGCCGCTTTCTGCAGCCCGGGCTCCGAAGGTAATTCTCAGAAATACGTTTGTCATCTTTACTTTACGACTTGTTGACGTGTAGCAATAACAGGCTTCGCAGGGTGTGTGTGGCGCGTCGGGTGCTGTGATGGCGCCGTCAGTCCATCCCATGTGTATCTACCGCCGCATCTAGAGCCGGGCGCGGAAGCTTCCGAAAGCCTCGTTTCCAAGAAGAGATCAGTCCGCGAGGGCGGGGCCGGATTAGGGCTGTCTGTCCTGCAGACACACCCTACTCTTACTGTATGTCCAGGGGCTACTGTACACACACTGTACCTTTGTTACCTGAGCTAAGACTCGGGCGCCGAGAAGGGGCCCCTATGGTGCGTGTGTTGAAAGCACCGACCTGCTCATCAGGGCACTGAACTCCAATCAGTAGCCTCATTGTTACCTCCGAAAAATACATCCGCTTCCTGGTCTATTTTTCCTTTTGTGTATTTATTTTACACATTGTTTGGATAAAGTATATTCACGTTTTGTGACCAAGGTAACAGCACAACCCGTGGAATGGTTTCACCCGTAGATTCACCCATCCGGCCTGACTTTGGTCTGAGGGTTGTCACTCTCGCACCACCCATGTGTGGTGAAAGTGGGGCACCTCTGTGTCCTGGAGGGCCAGCTCGGGAAAGTGACTTCACAGTGATGGCTTCAGGCAAAGTGACAGGAGTTCTGTTTGCGCTCTTTAGTCTCATCCTTGTGGGCTTTAGACCCAAGCGACAACAGCTTCTCTGCTCTTTTTGTGACATCCTTGCTGACTGAGATCAGGTGGCAGCAGTTCCTGTAGAGTTCACTAGTGACATCACTACTGACCGGAACACCACACTGTGAAGTCACTGCTGCCTTGAGGTCTGGTGGCAGCAGCTCCTGTAGAGTTCACTAGTGACATCACTACTGACCGGAACACCACACTGTGAAGTCACTGCTGCCTTGAGGTCTGGTGGCAGCAGCTCCTGTAGAGTTCACTAGTGACATCACTACTGACCGGAACACCACACTGTGAAGTCACTGCTGACTGAGATCAGGTGGCAGCAGTTCCTGTAGAGTTCACTAGTGACATCACTACTGACCGGAACACCACACTGTGAAGTCACTGCTGCCTTGAGGTCTGGTGGCAGCAGCTCCTGTAGAGTTCACTAGTGACATCACTACTGACCGGAACACCACACTGTGAAGTCGCTGCTGCCTTGAGGTCTGGTGGCAGCAGCTCCTGTAGAGTTCACTAGTGACATCACTACTGACCGGAACACCACACTGTGAAGTCACTGCTGCCTTGAGGTCTGGTGGCAGCAGTTCCTGTAGAGTTCACTAGTGACATCACTACTGACTGGAAAACCACATTGTGAAGTCACTGCTGCCTTGAGATCAGGTGGCAGCAGTTCCTGTAGAGTTCACTAGTGACATCACTACTGACCGGAACACCACACTGTGAAGTCACTGCTGCCTTGAGGTCTGGTGGCAGCAGCTCCTGTAGAGTTCACTAGTGACATCACTACTGACCGGAACACCACACTGTGAAGTCACTGCTGCCTTGAGGTCTGGTGGCAGCAGTTTGTTCACTAGTGACATCACTACTGACCGGAACACCACACTGTGAAGTCACTGCTGCCTTAAGGTCTGGTGGCAGCAGCTCCTGTAGAGTTCACTAGTGACATCACTACTGACCGGAACACCACACTGTGAAGTCACTGCTGCCTTGAGGTCTGGTGGCAGCAGCTCCTGTAGAGTTCACTAGTGACATCACTACTGACCGGAACACCACACTGTGAAGTCACTGCTGCCTTGAGGTCTGGTGGCAGCAGTTCCTGTAGTGTTCACTAGTGACATCACTACTGACTGGAAAACCACATTGTGAAGTCACTGCTGACTTGAGGTCTGGTGGCAGCAGCTCCTGTAGAGTTCACTAGTGACATCACTACTGACCGGAGCACCACACTGTGAAGTCACTGCTGCCTTGAGGTCTGGTGGCAGCAGTTCCTGTAGTGTTCACTAGTGACATCACTACTGACTGGAAAACCACATTGTGAAGTCACTGCTGACTTGAGGTCTGGTGGCAGCAGTTCCTGTAGTGTTCACTAGTGACATCACTACTGACTGGAACACCACATTGTGAAGTCACTGCTGACTGAGATCAGGTGGCAGCAGTTCCTGTAGTGTTCACAAGTGACATCACTACTGACCGGAACACCACACTGTGAAGTCACTGCTGCCTTGAGGTCTGGTGGCAGCAGCTCCTGTAGTGTTCACTAGTGACGTCACTACTGACTGGAAAACCACACTGTGAAGTCACTGCTGCCTTGAGGTCTGGTGGCAGCAGCTCCTGTAGAGTTCACTAGTGACATCACTACTGACCGGAACACCACACTGTGAAGTCACTGCTGCCTTGAGATCAGCAAAACACACAAGATGATGGACGGAATGTTGCACAATGGCAAAACATTCACCCCCAGTCACAGATCTGGGTTTAATCCATCATTATTTTGCTCACCAAGCCACCCCAGTTCAGACATGGCCATATGCAAATCAGTCTTGGCCCTGTGCCTCATGGGAACAGTCCAGCCCGAACTGCCAAGCCATGTCTTCCCTGGACCGGAATCAAGCATCCTAGGACCGGTTTCTGGCTATCAGCCGTCTTCAGCCAGGATAGCTTGACTCCAGTGGCTTAGTGAGCACGATCACCCACGTCTGGGCATACCCTTCCCACATATGGTGAACAGCAAAACACACATGATGATGGACGGAATGTTGCACAATGGCAAAACATTCACCCCCAGTCACAGATCTGGGTTTAATCAATCGGTATTTTGCTCACAAGCCACCCCAGCTCAGACATGCCATATGCAACTCAGTCTTGGCCTTGTGCTTCATGGGAACAGTCCAGCCCGAACTGCCAAGCCATGTCTTCCCTTGACCGGAATCAAGCATCCTAGGACCGGTTTCTGGCTATCAGCCGTCTTCAGCCAGGATAGCTAGACTCCAGTGGCTTAGTGAGCACGGGACCCACGTCTGGGCATACCCTTCCCACATAGGATGAACAGAAGGCTTAGCGAGCACGGGACCCACGTCTGGGCATACCCTTCCCACATAGGGTGAAAACCCCGAGTGGGATGGGTATGCTCAGACGTGAGTCCCATTCTCTCCACACCACTGGAGTCAACCTATCCTGGCTGAAGACGGCTGATAGCCAGAAACCGGTCCTAGGATGCTTGATTCCGGTCCAGGAAAGACATGGCTTGGCAGTTCGGGCTGGACTGTTCCCATGAGGCACCGGGTCAAGGCTGATTTGCATATGGCCATGTCTGAACTGGGGTTGTGTGGAGTACAAAAAAACAACGGATTTAGGCCCAGATCGCTGTACTGGGCTGAATGTATGACATTGTTTTGCATTCTGTCCATCAACTGTTGTTTTTGCATTCATCACCCGAGTGGAATTGGTATGCTCAGACGTGAGTCCCATGCTCTCCACACCACTGGAGTCAAGCTATCCTGGCTGAAGACGGCTGATAGCCAGAAACCGGTCCTAGGATGCTTGATTCCGGTCCAGGAAAGACATGGCTTGGCAGTTCGGGCAGGACTGTTCCCATGAGGCAAAGGGTCAAGGCTGATTTGCTATGGCCATGTCTGAACTGGGGTGGTGTGGAGTGCAAAAAAACAATGGATTTAGGCCCAGATCTCTGTACTGGGGTGAATGTATGACATTGTTCTGCATTCTGTCCATAAACTGTTACTTTTTCAATTGTCACCCTGAGTGGGATGGGTATGCTCAGACGTGAGTCCCATGCTCTCCACACCACTGGAGTCAAGCAATCCTGGCTGAAGACGGCTGATGAAACCGGTCCTAGGATGCTTGATTCCGGTCCAGGAAAGACATGACTTGGCAGTTCGGGCTGGACTGTTCCCATGAGGCACAGGGTCAAGGCTGATTTGCATATGGCCATGTCTGAACTGGGGTGGTGTGGAGTGCAAAAAAACGATGGATTTAGGCCCAGATCTCTGTACTGGGGTGAATATATGACATTGTTCTGCATTCTGTCCATAAACTGTTATTTTTGCATTTGTCACCACGAGTGGGATGGGTAAGCTCAGATGTGAGTCCCATGCTCTCCACACCACTGGAGTCAAGCTATCCTAGCTGAAGACGGCTGATGAAACAGGTCCTAGGATGCTTGATTCTGGTCCAGGAAAGACATGGCTTGGCAGTTCGGGCTGGACTGTTCCCATGAGGTACAGGGTCAAGGCTGATTTGCATATGGCCATGTCTGAACTGGGGTGGTGTGGAGTGCAAAACAACTGTGGATTTAGGCCCAGATCTCTGTACTGGGGTGAATGTATGACATTGTTCTGCATTCTGTCCATAAACTGTTATTTTTGCATTTGTCAGCCCGAGTGGTGAGTCCCATGCTCTCCACACCACTGGAGTCAAGCTATCCTAGCTGAAGACGGCTGATGAAACAGGTCCCAGGATGCTTGATTCCGGTCCAGGAAAGACATGGCTTGGCACTTCGGGCTGGACTGTTCCCATGAGGCAGAGGGTCAAGGCTGATTTGCATATGGCCATGTCTGAATTGGGGTGGTGTGGAGTGCAAAAAAACGATGGATTTAGGCCCAGATCTCTGTACTGGGGTGAATGTATGACATTGTTCTGCATTCTGTCCATAAACTGTTGTTTTTGCAGAGATCAGGTGGCAGCAGTTCCTGTAGTATTCACTAGTGACATTACTACTGACTGGAAAACCACATTGTGAAGTCACTGCTGCCTTGAGGTCTGGTGGCAGCAGTTCCAGTAGAGTTCACTAGTGACTTCACTACTGACCGGAACACCACACTGTGAAGTCACTGCTGCCTTGTGGTCTCGTGGCAGCAGTTCCAGTAGAGTTCACTAGTGACATCACTATTGACTGGAACACCACACAGTAAAGTCACTGCTGCCTTGAGGTCTAGTGGCAGTAGTTTCTGTAGTGTTCACTAGTGACATCACTACTGACTGGAACAACACACTGTGAAGTCACTGCTGCCTTGAGGTCTGGTGGCAGCAATTCCTGTAGTGTTCACTAGTGACATCACTACTGACTGGAAAACCACACTGTGAAGTCACTGCTGCCTTGAGGTCTGGTGGTAGCAGTTCCTGTAGAGTTCACTAGTGACATCACTACTGACTGGAACACCACACTGTGAAGTCACTGCTGCCTTGAGGTCAGGACGCAGCAGTTCCTGTAGAGTTCACTAGTGACATCACTACTGACCGGAACACCACACTGTGAAGTCACTGCTGCCTTGAGGTCTGGTGGCAGCAGTTCCTGTAGTGTTCACTAGTGACATCACTACTGACCGGAAACACCACACTGTGAAGTCACTGCTGCCTTGAGGTCTGGAGGCAGCAGTTCCTGTAGTGTTCACTAGTGACATCACTACTGACCGGAACACCACACTGTGAAGTCACTGCTGCCTTGAGGTCGGGTAACAGCAGTTCCTGTAGTATTCACTAGTGACATCACTACTGACCGGAACACCACACTGTGAAGTCACTGCTGCCTTGAGGTCTGGTGGCAGCAGTTCCAGTAGAGTTCACTAGTGACATCACTACTGACTGGAACACCACACTGTGAAGTCACTGCTGCCTTGAGGTCTGGTGGCAGCAGCTCCTGTAGAGTTCACTAGTGACATCACTACTGACCGGAACACCACACTGTGAAGTCACTGCTGCCTTGAGGTCTGGTGGCAGCAGTTCCAGTAGAGTTCACTAGTGACATCACTACTGACTGGAACAACACACTGTGAAGTCACTGCTGCCTTGAGGTCTGGTGGCAGCAGTTCCTGTAGTGTTCACTAGTGACATCACTACTGACTGGAACAACACACTGTGAAGTCACTGCTGCCTTGAGGTCTGGTGGCAGCCGTGCCGCTGGTTTGCCACTGTGTAGCCACTATTCACTTGAAACCAGATCCTAGCAGTTCCACTAATGTTCTTTTGGGAAGTCACTGTGCACTAGGGAGCAGTTGCAAGCTGGTCCACTGGCGATCCATCGAGATGTCCGTGATCGCTCGGGATCGGGTGGTAGCGGTTCCACTGATGATCCATCGATATGTCCGTGATCGCTCGGGATCAGGTGGCACTACTGACTGGAACACCACACTGTGAAGTCACTGCTGCCTTGAGGTCAGGACGCAGCAGTTCCTGTAGAGTTCACTAGTGACATCACTACTGACCGGAACACCACACTGTGAAGTCACTGCTGCCTTGAGGTCTGGTGGCAGCAGTTCCTGTAGTGTTCACTAGTGACATCACTACTGACCGGAACACCACACTGTGAAGTCACTGCTGCCTTGAGGTCTGGTGGCAGCAGTTCCTGTAGTGTTCACTAGTGACATCACTACTGACCGGAACACCACACTGTGAAGTCACTGCTGCCTTGAGGTCGGGTAACAGCAGTTCCTGTAGTATTCACTAGTGACATCACTACTGACCGGAACACCACACTGTGAAGTCACTGCTGCCTTGAGGTCTGGTGGCAGCAGTTCCAGTAGAGTTCACTAGTGACATCACTACTGACTGGAACACCACACTGTGAAGTCACTGCTGCCTTGAGGTCTGGTGGCAGCAGCTCCTGTAGTGTTCACTAGTGACATCACTAATGACCGGAACACCACACTGTGAAGTCACTGCTGCCTTGAGGTCTGGTGGCAGCAGTTCCAGTAGAGTTCACTAGTGACATCACTACTGACTGGAACAACACACTGTGAAGTCACTGCTGCCTTGAGGTCTGGTGGCAGCAGCTCCTGTAGTGTTCACTAGTGGCATCACTAATGACCGGAACACCACACTGTGAAGTCACTGCTGCCTTGAGGTCTGGTGGCAGCAGTTCCAGTAGAGTTCACTAGTGACATCACTACTGACTGGAACAACACACTGTGAAGTCACTGCTGCCTTGAGGTCTGGTGGCAGCAGTTCCTGTAGTGTTCACTAGTGACATCACTACTGACTGGAACAACACACTGTGAAGTCACTGCTGCCTTGAGGTCTGGTGGCAGCCGTGCCGCTGGTTTGCCACTGTGTAGCCACTATTCACTTGAAACCAGGTCCCAGCAGTTCCACTAATGTTCTTTTGGGAAGTCACTGTGCACTAGGGAGCAGTTGCAAGCTGGTCCACTGGCGATCCATCGTGATGTCCGTGATCGCTCGGGATCGGGTGGTAGCGGTTCCACTGATGATCCATCGATATGTCCGTGATCGCTCGGGATCAGGTGGCAGCATTTCCAATGCACTGTTCTATTGTGAGTCACTGCTCACTTCCACTCAGGCGCGCAACACCCATTGAACTCACCGGGCTTCAGCCCCCCCCCATCCCCCCTCGTCGTGTGTGGCAGCCTGGGATGAGACAGATCCTGGGCACACACAGAGCCGCACCCGAACGTTTCACAGGTCTTTAAAAGAGCATTTGAATGTTAATTAGGCCTTGCAGTTGTTTCACCCCTTCTAAGAGCCCCTGCAGCTCCACTCTGCCTACTGATTAAAGGTTCAGCCCCCCCTCCCCCCGAATTTTTTTCTCACCCCCCCCCCCACCCAAATTTGGCTCTAGTTGCGCCTCTGCTTCCACTAGTGTTCATTTGTGAGGTCACAGCTGCTGTCACTGCTGCTGTGTGCTGCTGTGTGCTGGTGACTTCAGCAGCTGGTGATATATTTCTTAGATGTTTGGGTGCTGTTCGCATGTGTTATGTTATGCGTACCTGAATCGCACGACTCACCCGCAAGGGTATCAAGGCGCCACTGACGTCACACCTGTCGTAGGAGAACTGTTGATGTTCCTGGGTGACATTGATTATTTGAGACACAAGTGGCGCAGTTATACGGGTCTCCTTAGTGACGTTAGGGCTGACTTGGAAACCACAGCAGTGGTGCTGGTGGTCCTCCTCCGTGACGTAGGTGTCTTGTATGATGAAGGTCACCCCCGAGGCTTCTTCCACAGACCCCGCCCCCCTCGCACACTGAGCTGGCTGACCACTGCCCTGGTCCACCCGTGCCCAGCGCGAAGGCCTCTGGGCCTCCTTCCAAACCACAGAGCCGGCTTTCCTACCCACGTCACTGCTGCTGCACCTCAGACCGTGTGCTTTCCATGTGACATCCTAGTGATTCACACACCTGACGTGTGCAGGTCTTAAAATAATAATCCGTTTTTTATAGATATGTTTCACGCATTCCGGATCCTGTTTAGGCGCCTTGTTTTTTGGGCGAGGAAAAAGTGGCTCGTACAGAAGTTGGAAAACATGTCAAATAATTTAGAAATTATAGTCATTGCCGTTGGTTCACACGATCCGGCGCCCTTCCGCGTCCCTTGATTTTCCGTGTTTATGTGTTCCACATAACCTAATATTAATTTTTATATTCCTTCACGGCTCCATGTCCCATTGTGTCTTTGGGATTTTAGCTATCTCGGTCACGGTGCTCCCCGCCACAAAGAGGGCTCTCCGGTGGCCAAAATAAACTTTAGAGGCAAAAGGACGTCTTTGAGCCTGCTTACCTTGGGGTTGAGCGCCCTTTGATATCGTAGTTTTAGCAGGTAAGTAATAGGTGCCATTATTACTGAGTAGTGATTGAATCGACATTGTAAGGATGAATGTTTGAGCCAACCGGCCGAAGCCTACACATGACAGCAGGTGCACTCACCCACAGAGACGTCATACCTAATTCACAAGGAGGGCAGCTGAGCTCAAAAGAACATATTGATGATACCCCACCCAGCCAAAATTGAATTTCAACTTTCAATTTTGAAAAGAGGAGAGACGATGCTCTTTTAAGTCAGATCTGGGCCTTTTGATGAGATGTTCAGTTTCTGGGCGCTATGTAGTGCAAGATCCAGCACAGAAAGTGACAAGTGATGGAAGCCGGCGTGAAGATATTGGCGAACCTTTGAAATTCTAGGTCATTTATCCGGAACTGAAGATATTTATCATTCTGTTGAATATTATTATTATGCCTATACTTGTCAGCCTGAGCCTTAAATCGAAAGGACCTTCATAACGTACGCAAGGGACTTACATTATAAGATAGTTTACGGACACTACATACTTCTTTAAACAATATAGGAATACCAGGTAGTGCAGACATTTCCATTATTTATTCAGGTGAAAGCAGGGTTTTGTCTAATTTTGTAGTAAAAATCTGAAACCTATTATTGTGGCCACCAGTATCCAGTGACCAAATGTTGTCGGGTTGGCGCTTCCCCTCCTTAGCCTGGTGCAGAATTTGATGCACTTGCGGGTGACGGCAGGGACTTTTGTTGGTAGCACCTGGCATTACTTGGACATACCTGCCTTCGGACAGCCGGGCACCCATCACCCAAGGAGAGGGCGGTCCAAGACTCTTCCACGTGAAGAGCTGGAATGAGGGCATGTGCTACTGTCTACATGTTTGTAATCTTACATATACGGTTTTAAACAGAGCCTGATTTGGTGCCATCTGTTTCCAAGTACAGACAACTCCAAAGTATTGAGATGAAGAGGTCTACTCAATTATATCCAACAGGGGAAATTGGAATTAGAGAACAGAGCGTCTATTTCCACCACTGATACCTTAACGATGAGACCAAATCTTCACTAGAATACCTCTCTATCGCACCACACGTCGGCTACGGTGCATCGCAGTGTTGCAGCAAAGGTGATATGGGTCTGAGTGCAGGCAAGTTAAACTGGCCCGACCGCTGGTTGAATAGTAAAATACAGCAATAGAAGGGTTCAGTGGGTCCAGTGTAACTGCAACGCTCCTGAGGCACTATTTATAGCAACACTCCTGTACTATGAGGTTTTTCAGCCCCATGTCCATGATGGTATACATCCGTTCAATGTGGCTGTCCTGCCCTCTATGCCATTGTTGATATACTTCCATTCAATTAGCTTGTCCAGACGTCCATGTCCTCGATGATCTACATCCATTTTATATAGCTGTCCAGATGTTCACATCTGTGATGACATATCGCCATTGCATTTACTTGTCCAGATGTCCACGTCCTTCATGATATACCTCCAATCTATGTAGCTGTGCTGCAGTCAGTTTCTTAGAAGATCTCCCTCCGTACTAAGTGGCTGTCCAGCCGTCTATTTCCTTGATAATAAACCTCCGCGTCTTTAATGATATACCACCATTCTATGTGGTTCTCCAGAGATCCATACATCTGATGAGCTAATTCAAGTCCATGTGGCTGTCCAGCCCTCTACGTCCTTGATGATATTCTACCATTCAATTAGCTGGTCCAGCTGTTCATTTACTCGATGATCTATCCACATTCTACATGATTGCCCAGCTGTCCGTGTCCTTGATGATATATACCTTCATTCGATGTAGCTGTCAGTCCGTCCATGTCTTTGATGACCCACCTCCATTCTATGTGGTGTCCAGCCCTCTGCATCATTGACAATATACTTCCATTCAACGTGATTGTCAAGCTGGTCGTGTCCATGGTGATTTACCTCCATTTTATATCGGTGTCCAGATGTCCACGTCTTTGATGATATATCTTCATTCTATGTGGTTGTCCAGCTGTGCATGCCATGGATGATATACCATTCTATGTGGCTATCCAGCCATCCACGTCAATGAGGATCTATCTCCATTCTAATTGAATATCCACTATGCTCATCCTTGATGGCATGTGCCATTCTATGCCACTAGGTAACCATCCATTGCCATGATGTTAAACCCTATCTGTAAGCACTTGGGTCTGAAGGTATTTTGCAAACATATGTATATGCCGTGTGTGCAATGATGCTTGAAATTGAAGGCCAGGCCGGTCTAATAGAACGACAACTGATTTGTGTCACTACGGGTTCGAGTTTTGTTCTGGGGTGAAGAGTTGGCTGTTGTGGAGAAAAGCAGCAAAGTTTGGGTGACCAAGGACATTTCATCAGAAAAAATTATAGTTTGTCCGATAATGAAGAAATAAAAGGGTAGCAAGCAGGTACTTACAATACTGTGTCAATAATTTAAACCATGCAGTGCTTAGTAAAAAATCAAAATATATGATAAACCCAGAATCCAAAGAACAAACCAGTGTTTACTAATCTCCATCATAAATTAGGCAGTGCTAAAAGAAGGGATTTTTTCAGTTAAAAAACAGAGAGACGATAAAAATAGCCTCATACATCTATCACCATCTTCTCTTTCCTGCAATTTGCTGGCTTTTCAAGTGTACATTTGACCACCAACTTGCTCTCTACGTCCCAAAAACAACTTTGAATCACCCTACAGTAGAATCCACTTGAGGGTATCACTCATTTGTATCCCTAGAAAAGGTCACATGAAAAAAGCTTTTCCTAGAATTGTCAAAGCAATTGAACTTAAAGGACTTCAATATCCAACTTACACAGTTCTCCACATGCCCCATTTTCAATCCTTCTTTGGTCTGGACCAATCATATCTCTCCGCCCTTTCTTGCCCCGTATCACTGTCTGAGCACACACGTAAGCATGTTTAGCTTTTCTCCTATGGGGGAGGAGGATTAGCCCAAACAGCACAAGGAAAAGAGTGCAGGACACAATGACATTTTGTAGCCCAGGTCTGTCATCCAGACATCCCGGCACAGTGGAAGCAGCCTTGGGATGCTGAGATGTCAAGATGTGATGTGTTGTTCTTGGCCCATCCCTGTGACACTATTGCTAATAGCCGTCTGCATACTGGGAGCAGATGGCTGCAGAAAAACCAAGCAGCACAGAGGACTTCTTACAGACTGGGTGGGAGTAGACTTGGTGTCATCTGTGTGGAAATGAACATTGCTATTTCTGAATGTTTTTTGACCAGATGTGAGATCTCTGGTGGAAACTCCAATTGACTAGTTACAGATGGCTTCTGCCATATTCAGTAGGTAAAATTTGGGGTTTAGACATGCACTGAACTAGTATGACGGAAGTCACCGTTGTTTCCAGCTATTCTTTGGAAATAATCATGTAAGTATGAGTATAGGTGGGGCTCTTGGTTCTTAATGACAAGTGTATGTAACCAGCGCATCTTCCTTGCTTCCTCGACTATACATTTACAGTCCAATGTTGAAAAATGTACATGGGTCAACTGGAACCAGAAGAGACACCATTTATACCTGGTGAACTAGAATTTCCACGTGGTATACCATGTGGCACTATGTTTTAAGAAAGCCGTTACATAATACAATATTGGTCTTTAATCCCCACTAATATCTTCTATGTGTCATCAAAACATAACCAAAGGCCAAGTTGGCCTAATCAAACTGAGGCCTTTTTCACAATGTGAAGACCCATAGAGGATGCCAAGAAAGATGGCCGAGTGGCAACAAAGTGGCAATGGAAAGCCATGGCGTAACAGCCAACAACAACCGCTGATTATGAGGGACTAATATTATATCAATATAGGAGGCAACAAAGGTCAAAGCAATGGAAAATATTGAGCAAAACTTTATTTGGTTTAATCGACGTTAAAATATAATTAAAACAACATTTTTTTAGAGGGATACAAGTTTTTAAAACTTAACCACTGAGCGTGTAAACAATTACCATTAAAATAAGTAGTGTAAAAATGTATCTTCTGTGGATATGCTAAGAATCCGCTATGGATCGGGCCCGTCTTACCGCTCCTGCAGCAAAACCATGAGTCCTTTTTGTTGCATTCCAAACTGATCAGACATTTGCTCAGTAACTTAGGCACTAACATCTCTCGGTGGGGCTGTGGGGACATTCCACTTGTGCATTCAGGAGCTCTTACCTGCTTGGTGATGAAGGAGCTGGAGAAGGTGACCGCGGACCAGAAGAAGATGCCGCAGCTGAGGATGATCTTCCTGTTGAAACGGTCTCCGAGGTAACCGAAGATGGGGGCAGCCACCATGAAACTACAGATGAAAACTGGAGAGGAGAAAAGAGAAGAACATCAAACATTAGTTGAGAATGGAAGTAGAATGTTCTCGACAGCCAGGTCCTCTGGAGACGCGGGCTGCTGACTTATCATTCAGATAATGTGCAGTGCATTTAACAACAACAAGGATAATTTCCTTAAGAAAGGAAGGGATTCACTTTCAAGGGGATTTCATCCTAGTAGGCGTGGTCCACAGGTACATTTTTGGATGTATAAAATGCCTTAATTGGAGCTGCAGACCTTCATGCATTGTAGTCAGGTGTTTATTGTCCCTTGCAGCCAGGAAGGGGGCAGTTATTTCAAGTGTTTCTATCAAAACAATTTTCATTTGGAGTGCTTCCTGGCACAGTCTTGCGATTTGGCGCCACCTGGTGTTGGTTAAGGCAGCTGCCTTACTTTGCCTTATGTTTGTGCTTGTTGCAGTCATATCACACAGTCCTGGTTAGTTGCTGTACTATGTGTACTCGAGTTAGTGTCTTAGACTCACTGATAGATCACGAGTTACAAGAGTGAAGGCATGGAAAATAACTGATTACCTCGCACACTGCAGGGAGTGAACACCAAACAAGTGGGGAGGAGTGAGACTCCAAGTGCATGGAGTGATGTGAGAAGGAGGCACTGAAGTGGATTCGGGCAGTGAACTGGAAGTGGGTGAGACTCTATTGAAGTGTAAGGGGCTGGCATATGGGAATGAGTGAGTGAACTATTGATGAACACAAGGACAGTGATATGCAAACGAGTGAGACTGCATTGAGTGTATGAGGTCAGAGATGTGAATATAAGTGAGGGTTGTGGACCAGGGTCAACGGACTCGATAATTCTCGCCTTGGTGCGTACTCTAACCAGGGATCACACTCGGCAACTCTGGGCATTAAGCTTGCCTCATCTCTACAACGGCCCCCTCAGACGCAGGGGATGCCTGGTTTCAACTTGGAGATACCCAGAAGGGACCATCTCACAGGGAAAGCCAGGACGGGTTCCCCAGCGGTCTTCAGCGCCAGGACACCCCGAGATGGGGTAACAGTGCGCTTTACAAGTATCATCATCATTAAATTACTTCATTGAAGTGTTTGAGAGTGGCAAGGCAGCAATAACTGAAACAGTTGAAGAGTAAGAGGGCAGGGATGTGACAGTGGGTGAGACTCCACTGATGCACTAGGACAGTTAAATGTGAAAGGGTGTATGAGGGCAGGGTTGTGAAAATAAGTGAGACTATTGAAGTGTAAAGGGCAGGGATGTGACATTGAGTGATACTCCATGGGACAGTTATATGTGAATGAGTGAGGCTGCATGAAGTGTATGAGGGCGGGGATGTGAGACTAAGTGAGACTTCATCGAAGTGTTTGAGGGTGGTAATGTGGCAATGAGTGAGATTCCATTAAAGTAAGTGAGGCAGAGATGTGAGAATAAGTGACACACTGGTAGTGTATAAGGCCACAGATGGGAATTTTAATGAGACCATTAAAGTGTATGAGTTCAGGAAAGTGAGGATGAGAGACATTCAAATTCCTATTTTTAGATCTCATCTACCAGACAGCTGTCTTGCTGCAAAATAACCTATTGTGGGCTTACCGAAAACTTAGATCCCGCCCATTGCTTACTATGTGTCATCTTTATATTCACTCTCCTTTGCTGGTTTCTTATTCCATGGCTTGCCTTCCTCTTCTTGTGTTTGTCCCTCCCCTGGAGCATGGCCTCGTTACAATCCCTTACATCGTTTGATTGGCTAACTTGTATCCTTCTTCTGCTCATGTTTAGGGAACTGCTTTTTTCTTTTTGTTTAAGCACTCTTTGAGTTTATAGCTGGTTTCAAGCTCCTCCCCTATGTGCATCTCCCCTGCCAAATACCCACACCCCCATGCCCTGTGTAGCTCACTCCCTCCTGTGCTGCTGTCTCCTACCCTAAGTGCATCTCCCCTGCCAAATACCCACACCCCATGCTCTGTGTAGCTCACTCCCTCCTGTGCTGCTGTCTCATTCCCTTGTGTGCTTCCCCCCACAAAATACCCATCCCCACATACTATGTTGCTCTCTCCCTCATGTGCTGCTGTCTCCTCTCCTAAGAGCATCTCCCCTGCCAAATACCTACACCCCATGCTCTGTGTAACTCACTCCCTCCTGTGCTGCTGTCTCCTTCCCTTGTGTGCTTCCCCCCACCAAATACCCATCCCCACATACTATGTTGCTCTCTCCCTCCTGTGCTGCTGTCTCCTTCCCTTGTGTGCTTCCCCCCACCAAATACCCATCCCCACATACTATGTTGCTCTCTCCCTCCTGTGCTGCTGTCTCCTTCCCTTGTGTGCTTCCCCCCACCAAATACCCATCCCCACATACTATGTTGCTCTCTCCCTCATGTGCTGCTGTCTCCTTCCCTTGTGTGCTTCTCTCCACCAAATACCAATCCCCACATACTGTTGCTCTCTCCCTCATGTGCTGCTGTCTCCTTCCCTTGTGTGCTTCCCCCCACCAAATACCCATCCCCACATACTATGTTGCTCTCTCCCTCCTGTGCTGCTGTCTCCTTCCCTTGTGTGCTTCCCCCCACCAAATACCCATCCCCACATACTATGTTGCTCTCTCCCTCCTGTGCTGCTGTCTCCTTCCCTTGTGTGCTTCCCCCCACCAAATACCCATCCCCACATACTATGTTGCTCTCTCCCTCATGTGCTGCTTTCTCTCCCTCGTGTGCTGCTCGCTCCAACTAGCTCCCGCCACGCTCCATGTTGCTCTTTCCCTTGCGGACCACTTTTCCCCTCTTCCACACCGGCCTTTATTTTTACTTAATTTCCCCACCCAATGTCCATTGCTGTTCCTCACATGCTTCTCAATTGCACTCTGAGCATTTTTTTAAATTATAATTATTATATATATTTTTTAAGAGCCACTGGCTGCCATTTGCGTGCCAGGCTGCTGTGCCATACAGGAAACACTTTTGTGTTAACATTTCTAATGTGTTTATTTCCCGATCCACTTGTCATCAGAGATCTTGGATCAATAAATAAAACAAAAACAGAATTAATGGCACCTGCACCATCAATCATACTGGTGTGCGTATGTATAATGACACATGCGTACACATACATCATCATGAATGTGTGTGCCAGTAGAATGACATGGCTGCCTCATCGTGGCTTTTTGTTGTTGCTAATCCTGTACAGCATAAAAAAGGCATGTTGCTTTTAACTGATGCGGCATAACATCTGAAAAAAGAATTGGCAGAGCCAATAGGTCAACTGGGAAAGACCTACCGAGTTTGCCAATGCTTTTTTATTTCGTTCCTCTTAATTTAAGCGCCCCAGAGCTGCACAGAGAACTGTCTTGAGTGGGTGGTGCGCTGGGATGAAGCCTGATTACAGAAACGAGGCTGCTATGAGATGAGAGGAAAGTGGGGGCACGCACCTGGCACAGCTCTGCAGAGCACAGCGAACAAGCCTTGAGTTAAATTTTTTTTTTACATTGCATTTGTTTACAATGGGAGGCGCAGAGAGAGAACGGGATGTGTTCAGACTCACACGAGTTGTGCTGGGGTTTGATTCCTGGTCTCCAGAATGCAAGACATACAACTGCACCCCTGCACCAGCCCCTTCGAAAGGCCGACAAGGAAGCACAAGCACTTCAGACCCCCTGCCTCCTCCCCTCCCCCCCTCTCTCCACCCAGTCATTCTCCGTCTCTCAGTCAGAATGCCGAAGCCTGTGAGGGCAGGGGCGCCTGAGAGTGTTGGTGTGGAAATGAGTGAGACCACCGAACCTACAACCTGTGAGCTTTATCATGTCCGTGATGTCAGAACAAGTGCAGTTATTGGCGTGTATGAGGGCAGTGATGTCAATAAGTGGGGTTATGACTTATTGGCGTGTATGAGGGCAGTGCTGTCAGAATGAGTGGGGTTATGACTTATTGGCGTGTATGAGGGCAGTGATGTCAATAAGTGGGGTTATGACTTATTGGCGTGTATGAGGGCAGTGCTGTCAGAATGAGTGGGGTTATGACTTATTGGCGTGAATGAGGGCAGTGTTGTCAGAATGAGTGGGGTTATGACTTATTGGAGAGTATGAGGGCAGTGCTGTCAGAATGAGTGGGGTTATGACTTATTGGCGTGTATGAGGGCAGTGTTGTCAGAATGAGTGGGGTTATGACTTATTGGAGAGTATGAGGGCAGTGTCGTCAGAATGAGTGGGGTTATGACTTATTGGCGTGTATGAGGGCAGTGTTGTCAGAATGAGTGGGGTTATGACTTATTGGAGAGTATGAGGGCAGTGCTGTCAGAATGAGTGGGGTTATGACTTATTGGCGTGTATGAGGGCAGTGCTGTCAGAATGAGGGGGGTTATGACTTATTGGCGTGTATGAGGGCAGTGTTGTCAGAATGAGTGGGGTTATGACTTATTGGAGAGTATGAGGGCAGTGTCGTCAGAATGAGTGGGGTTATGACTTATTGGCGTGTATGAGGGCAGTGCTGTCAGAATGAGTGGGGTTATGACTTATTGGAGAGTATGAGGGCAGTGTCGTCAGAATGAGTGGGGTTATGACTTATTGGAGAGTATGAGGGCAGTGCTGTCAGAATGAGGGGGGTTATGACTTATTGGCGTGTATGAGGGCAGTGTTGTCAGAATGAGTGGGGTTATGACTTATTGGCGTGTATGAGGGCAGTGTTGTCAGAATGAGTGGGGTTATGACTTATTGGAGAGTATGAGGGCAGTGCCGTCAGAATGAGTGGGGTTATGACTTATTGGCGTGTATGAGGGCAGTGTTGTCAGAATGAGTGGGGTTATGACTTATTGGAGAGTATGAAGGCAGTGTCGTCAGAATGAGTGGGGTTATGACTTATTGGCGTGTATGAGGGCAGTGCTGTCAGAATGAGTGGGGTTATGACTTATTGGCGTGTATGAGGGCAGTGTTGTCAGAATGAGTGGGGTTATGACTTATTGGAGAGTATGAGGGCAGTGCTGTCAGAATGAGTGGGGTTATGACTTATTGGCGTGTATGAGGGCAGTGTTGTCAGAATGAGTGGGGTTATGACTTATTGGAGAGTATGAGGGCAGTGCTGTCAGAATGAGTGGGGTTATGACTTATTGGCGTGTATGAGGGCAGTGTTGTCAGAATGAGTGGGGTTATGACTTATTGGAGAGTATGAGGGCAGTGTCGTCAGAATGAGTGGGGTTATGACTTATTGGAGAGTATGAGGGCAGTGCTGTCAGAATGAGTGGGGTTATGACTTATTGGCGTGTATGAGGGCAGTGTTGTCAGAATGAGTGGGGTTATGACTTATTGGCGTGTATGAGGGCAGTGTTGTCAGAATGAGTGGGGTTATGACTTATTGGAGAGTATGAGGGCAGTGTCGTCAGAATGAGTGGGGTTATGACTTATTGGCGTGTATGAGGGCAGTGCTGTCAGAATGAGTGGGGTTATGACTTATTGGAGAGTATGAGGGCAGTGTCGTCAGAATGAGTGGGGTTATGACTTATTGGAGAGTATGAGGGCAGTGCTGTCAGAATGAGGGGGGTTATGACTTATTGGCGTGTATGAGGGCAGTGTTGTCAGAATGAGTGGGGTTATGACTTATTGGCGTGTATGAGGGCAGTGTTGTCAGAATGAGTGGGGTTATGACTTATTGGAGAGTATGAGGGCAGTGTCGTCAGAATGAGTGGGGTTATGACTTATTGGCGTGTATGAGGGCAGTGTTGTCAGAATGAGTGGGGTTATGACTTATTGGAGAGTATGAAGGCAGTGTCGTCAGAATGAGTGGGGTTATGACTTATTGGCGTGTATGAGGGCAGTGTTGTCAGAATGAGTGGGGTTATGACTTATTGGCGTGTATGAGGGCAGTGTTGTCAGAATGAGTGGGGTTATGACTTATTGGAGAGTATGAGGGCAGTGCTGTCAGAATGAGTGGGGTTATGACTTATTGGCGTGTATGAGGGCAGTGTTGTCAGAATGAGTGGGGTTATGACTTATTGGAGAGTATGAGGGCAGTGCTGTCAGAATGAGTGGGGTTATGACTTATTGGCGTGTATGAGGGCAGTGTCGTCAGAATGAGTGGGGTTATGACTTATTGGAGAGTATGAGGGCAGTGTCGTCAGAATGAGTGGGGTTATGACTTATTGGCGTGTATGAGGGCAGTGTTGTCAGAATGAGTGGGGTTATGACTTATTGGAGAGTATGAGGGCAGTGTCGTCAGAATGAGTGGGGTTATGACTTATTGGCGTGTATGAGGGCAGTGTTGTCAGAATGAGTGGGGTTATGACTTATTGGAGAGTATGAGGGCAGTGTCGTCAGAATGAGTGGGGTTATGACTTATTGGCGTGTATGAGGGCAGTGTTGTCAGAATGAGTGAGGTTATGACTTATTGGCGTGTATGAGGGGAGTGTTGTCAGAATGAGTGGGGTTATGACTTATTGGAGAGTATGAGGGCAGTGTCGTCAGAATGAGTGGGGTTATGACTTATTGGCGTGTATGAGGGCAGTGTTGTCAGAATGAGTGAGGTTATGACTTATTGGCGTGTATCAGGGCAGTGTTGTCAGAATGAGTGGGATTATGACTTATTGGAGAGTATGAGGGCAGTGTCATCAGAATGAGTGGGGTTATGCCTTATTGGAGAGTATGAGGGCAGTGTTGTCAGAATGAGTGGGGTTATGACTTATTGGAGAGTATGAGGGCAGTGGCGTCAGAATGAGTGGGGTTATGACTTATTGGCGTGTATGAGGGCAGTGTTGTCAGAATGAGTGGGGTTATGACTTATTGGCGTGTATGAGGGCAGTGTTGTCAGAATGAGTGGGGTTATGACTTATTGGCGTGTATGAGGGCAGTGCTGTCAGAATGAGTGGGGTTATGACTTATTGGAGAGTATGAGGGCAGTGTTGTCAGAATGAGTGCGGTTAATCGAGACTATTAGGGCAATATGTCAGAATGGGTGGCGTTATTGGCGCATATGAGGACAGTGATGTCACTCAGAATGTGTGGGGCTATTGATACGAATGAGGGCATTGATGTCACAATGCCAATTGTCATGGAAGATATTTACATTTAGGAACATCATGATGTCTTAATCAATATTGGAAGTGAATCTCAGTTACTCATTCTGTTTGTACAGCCACGTAGTGAAATATTCTTGAGCCCGAGTCTTTTTTTTATCTGAGAGAAGACGTCACCTTATAACTTGCCTATATAAATAAGGTTTCTCCAACCAGGCCCATATCAGAGCTATAACACTATCAGCTGCCCTGACTCTAGTCTGCCCCCTCCTGGCCAAAGGCAGCGGCGCAAGTCTCCTTGGGGTCGCTTTACCTGGGCAGAGGCAGCAGGGCGCTTCGGCGACAGCGGCATTAGTCGGCCTGCTGTTGGACGGGGTGCACGCGTCAGTTCTGTTGATTGTGCATGCTACTCACGTGCCTGCTCTACATCAGGGCAGTAGACCTTGGCTGCTCCAAAGCACCCAAGACTCAATTACCGCCACAATCAGTGGAGTAACTCAAGCTTAATGTTCTTGTTGTGACGCGGGTCCTGATGACATGGGTTTGTTTACTGGTGTCTAGAACATTGCTCCAGGGCATGTCTCCTGGACTGGTGCCCCCAAAACAATCATGTGGAATGCAGCGGGCAGCTGCGAACGGCCAAAAATGTCCCTCATTCACCTCCACCTGCAGACAAGATCTGTCAAAGATGGGCCGCCATCCCACCTTATAAAGGCATTGGCCCACCAGGAGACTTCCTTTCACCCTTATAAGACAATCAGCTTCAGGTGTGTGGGACAGAGGGTCAACCACCTGGAACCGCCTCTTGTCACTCTACTAAAGCAGTGCCTTGTCACCCAGGGGGCTAGAGCAGCATCCCAGGACACCTACAAGCAGTAATGACTGAGGGCAAAATGATAGATAGCAATAACAAAATGCCAGCAGTGAAACAAGACCCTGACCACAGCCATATTAAAGACAATACATATCCACAATCCAAGTCAGACTCTGGGCTGTGATGGAAAAGCCAAAATCAATTAGCAAGTTACCAGCAGACTATCTGGAACGGTCACTGACAAAGCCAGTAGGTCTCACATTTATAATGCGAATGCTAGCTATTGACTTTTGACAGTACTTAAAAACTAAAATAAAAATGCTGAAGGAAAGTAAATACAAATCTTGCGGTATGTATTTCAAATTTTACATAAGAAACCCTGAACAATTTTTTTTTAAAGCCTGTTACATGTTATCCAGCTTAAAAATAACACAGAGAACTAGAGCAGATTTATGGTCCTTCGGGAAAAGAGACATTTTTTCAGCCACTCCAAGTATCCCTTCAGCCTCATACACAGGTCTAGTGCAACAGCCTGCCTTTCTCCCAGAGCCATAAATATTGCCTTTGTGTGCCATGTCCTGAGCTTGCATGCAGCAAGTGTAACACAAGAGATAAAAGAAAACCAGCTCAATGTGTCTTCTCTTTAGTTATGCCTGTCAAAAACATAACGTTTGATGTGATTTTACAGATGAGCTGCGGAGGGGAGGAGGGGCTGGGGGAGGGCGGGGCGGGGATGTGAGCGGAGAAGAAGTATGTAAGGTAGAGAGCAAGAAAACATGTGAACTCACGTGGAGTTCCCTAAGAGAAAGAAAAAAGTAGATCCCAGATGTGAGGTATGTAAGGCTGTCATCCAATCAAAAGGATGATAAAGAAGATATGCTCTAGGGAAAGCACAAACACAAGAGGAGGCAGGAAAAGCACTTAATAAGAGGCATGCAAAAGAGGAGCAAGAAAGCCAACAAATGATAACCATTGGTATGGCTCAGAGCCCCCTCCAAGCAGTGGTATCGTACACAACTAGTCTTTGACACCAGAGAGATAGGTGAGGCCCGATGCCAGATTCCGCGCTAAACAAGAAATCAATAAGATGACAAAACAAATGAGAAATGCATTTTTGACCAGGGCCATAAACACTTCAACTGTACTCAAAACCCATTTTGATATAGTGATGGTTGAGTGATGAGATTGTATCTTTCTGTACAAGTGTAACCCTTTCAGTTCCAGTTCTGCTGGTCGGTACCCATCCCGTATGGGGAAGCAATATACAGGCAAACGTATCCGAGCATATATAATAATGCCAAGAGCAGAGCCGGATGGATCGGTCCCTTAAGGGAAGGATACCCTATGTAGACCAGAGGAGAGGCCCATCCCTTGAGGAGAGGGCTTGGGTTCTGACATGGCTCGTTCTACTTCTCTCACAAGGACAGGATGCTCCAGATCGCTTCACTGAGATGCAAGTCCAGACCCTGCTCTGGCTTCCATCCAGTCCTGCCCTTGGGCGCGTAGTTTCAACTCTCACAGTAGAAATTGGCACTGATGCTGTTCTTACCTTTTCATCTAAACCTATGTCTGGTTCTTATGCAAATGACCTGAAGCCAGCCTGGGTTGGGATGATTAAGATACCATCAGAATCTGTCTGGCTGAGTCACGACACAAACATATGACGCTGCCCACAGCCGGCACCCGGCAACATGAGGTGTGCATGACGAGCACCTTCACCTGGAGCCCTGGGGTTAGAGCCAGGCTGACCATTAACTCATGCACTGACCATTAACTTACTCTGGCTGGTGGAGGATCGGTCAGCTGGATTAAAGGCTTTGCAGGAGTGTGACATTAGCCCCTGCGGGGAGGGGCCGAGCTCCAGGGGCCCCATCAGCACAGCCGCCACTGTGCATGAGCAGTGGGCCCCTGGCCTGATAGCTCCTGACTGTGTCCTGTCAGGGGGACCCATGTACTTTGCAAGGGGGGCCCTCAAGTTTCGTTACGCCACTGAGCCTATGGGGTCGGTACGATGCTGGTTTAGGGCAGCTGATGCTCTGCTTTACAGCGGCTTCACTACAGCTGCTCGGAGTCCTCTTCAATAGCACTCCCAAGGGTACAGCTGTGCAGGGCACCTTCTGTGCCAAAGCTCTGGCCTCCCACTCACCATGTAAACAAATGCTGGACCCTCACAGGCCCTATGCACAGTTCACCTTCACAGTATCCAGAGCTGTTTGAGGGACATTTCACTGCCAGTGCTTAATTTGTGAAAGAATGAGTCTGGTACCCAAAGCTCTACTCTGGCGGCTCTATTAAAAATCAACATGCCGAAGGCCAAGGCTTCGTAGTCTTGAGTTCACCTCAAGCCTCTTTAATCCACTGCCAAACACTGCACCCCTTTATCTCACTCTAGCTGGTCCTTGCTTTCTCCATTTGTGGCACTTATTTCATTTTTCTCTTTATTACTCAGTATCTGATGAGGATATATAAGTGCCGGTCTGCATAAATGAGCGCAAGTGGCCTCCACCAGCAACCACCGTCTCAAATTAAGCACTAAGCGGCCCTGTCATGGGACCTCATCTACAGTCATATTTCCCTGCACCATTAACCTTGTGGACTTCGTGGCAACGTTGAAAATCCACTCCTTTCAGCCTGCCACCATCAAATGCAGAGGCATCAGGGCGCGGTAAAGCTGAAAGGATTATCACCGGTGGCCAGACAACCAGGATCAAGTAAATGACTTCATGGCCTGGACTGCAGCTCTACTGCACGAACACACCCATCGAAACTCAAAGGCCATGCAAGACACCAGAGAGCCCCTTACACACTACTGACCTAATGTATATGTGGGCACGCAAAGGCCATGCATGGTGCCACAAATCACTCCACACTACTGACCTAAAATATATGTGGGCACTCAAAGGCCATGCAGGGTGCTGCAGATCACCTCCACACTACTGACCTAACACGTATGCAGGCACTCAAAGGCCATGCAGGGTGCCACAAATCACTCCACACTACTGACCTAACACGTATGCAGGCACTCAAAGACCATGCAAGGTGCCACAAATCACTCCACACTACTGACCTAACTCGTATGTGTGCACACAAAGGCCATGCAGGGTGCTGCAGATCACTCCACACTACTGACCTAACACATATGTGGGCATTCAAAGGCCATGCAGGATTCCATAGTTCACCTCCACACTACTGACCTAACACGTATGCAGGCACTCAAAGACCATGCATGGTGCCACAAATCACTCCACACTACTGACCTAACTCGTATGTGGGCACACAAAGGCCATGCAGGGTGCTGCAGATCACCTCCACACTACTGACCTAACACATATGTGGGCATTCAAAGGCCATGCAGGATTCCATAGTTCACCTCCACACTACTGACCTAACACGTATGCAGGCACTCAAAGACCATGCATGGTGCCACAAATCACTCCACACTACTGACCTAACTCGTATGTGGGCACACAAAGGCCATGCAGGGTGCTGCAGATCACCTCCACACTACTGACCTAACACATATGTGGGCATTCAAAGGCCATGCAGGATTCCATAGTTCACTTCCACACTACTGACCTAACACGTATGCAGGCACTCAAAGACCATGCATGGTGCCACAAATCACTCCACACTACTGACCTAACTCGTATGTGGGCACACAAAGGCCATGCAGGGTGCTGCAGATCACCTCCACACTACTGACCTAACACATATGTGGGCATTCAAAGGCCATGCAGGATTCCATAGATCACCTCCACTCTACTGACCTAACACGTATGCAGGCACTCAAAGACCATGCAAGGTGCCACAAATCACTCCACACTACTGACCTAACACATATGTGGGCACGCAAAGGCTATGCAGGGTGTCACAAATCACTCCACACTACTGACCTAACACATATGTGGGCATTCAAAGGCCATGCAGGATTCCATAGTTCACCTCCACACTACTGACCTAACACGTATGCAGGCACTCAAAGACCATGCATGGTGCCACAAATCACTCCACACTACTGACCTAACTCGTATGTGGGCACACAAAGGCCATGCAGGGTGCTGCAGATCACCTCCACACTACTGACCTAACACATATGTGGGCATTCAAAGGCCATGCAGGATTCCATAGTTCACCTCCACACTACTGACCTAACACGTATGCAGGCACTCAAAGACCATGCATGGTGCCACAAATCACCCCACACTACTGACCTAACTCGTATGTGGGCACACAAAGGCCATGCAGGGTGCTGCAGATCACCTCCACACTACTGACCTAACACATATGTGGGCATTCAAAGGCCATGCAGGATTCCATAGTTCACCTCCACACTACTGACCTAACACGTATGCAGGCACTCAAAGACCATGCATGGTGCCACAAATCACTCCACACTACTGACCTAACTCGTATGTGGGCACACAAAGGCCATGCAGGGTGCTGCAGATCACCTCCACACTACTGACCTAACACATATGTGGGCATTCAAAGGCCATGCAGGATTCCATAGTTCACCTCCACACTACTGACCTAACACGTATGCAGGCACTCAAAGACCATGCATGGTGCCACAAATCACTCCACACTACTGACCTAACTCGTATGTGGGCACACAAAGGCCATGCAGGGTGCTGCAGATCACCTCCACACTACTGACCTAACACATATGTGGGCATTCAAAGGCCATGCAGGATTCCATAGTTCACCTCCACACTACTGACCTAACACGTATGCAGGCACTCAAAGACCATGCATGGTGCCACAAATCACTCCACACTACTGACCTAACTCGTATGTGTGCACACAAAGGCCATGCAGGGTGCTGCAGATCACCTCCACACTACTGACCTAACACATATGTGGGCATTCAAAGGCCATGCAGGATTCCATAGATCACCTCCACTCTACTGACCTAACACGTATGCAGGCACTCAAAGACCATGCAAGGTGCCACAAATGACTCCACACTACTGACTTAACACGTATGTGGGCACGCAAAGACCATGCAGGGTGTCACGAATCACTCCACACTACTGACCTAACACATATGTGGGCATTCAAAGGCCATGCAGGATTCCATAGTTCACCTCAACACTACTGACCTAACACGTATGCAGGCACTCAAAGACCATGCATGGTGCCACAAATCACTCCATACTACTGACCTTACACATATGTGGGCACTCTAATGCCACGCAAGACACCAGAGAGCGCCTTACACACTATTGACATTATACATATGTGGGCGCTCAAAGGCCATGCAGGATGCCAGAGATCACCTCCACACTACTGACCTGACATGTATGTGGGCATTTAAAGGTCATGCGGGGAGCCACAGATCACCTCCATACTACAGACCTGATAGATATATGGGCACTCAAAGGCTACGTAGGGTGCCACAGATCCTCCGAGCATGTGTAGTCAGTAACGCATGCAACAACGCAGTTATCTGTCACATAATGTCATGCGACAGTGCAAGGTATGGTTCATGTGACAGCACAAACCTGCAAACGTCAACTGCAAGCATGTATAAGTTGTTGCAGAACAGTCCATGCTGCAGATCTTCCCTAACAGCAGCTAGAAGCGACTGAGTTACACAGAATGTGCTTTACCACCAGCATAATTCAATATAAACGTGATAGCATTCTGTGGATAACAAAGTACAAAGGATTATGGTAGCCATTACAGGCAGTGTGTGCCCAACAGGCCACTTCAAGTAACCCAGCGAAATTAAACGTGCCAGGGTCATGACCCCTTAAAAACAAGGCCACTCTTTATCCCTTCAAAGGCCAAGTCTCCTTCAACAGCTAGAAAGCTGAATAGTGGACTCACACACATTCAGAAAATGGTCAGAGTGGTACAAACAACTCTGCCAGAAGCATCTAAGGGCAGGTTTCCTCACGAGGCAGTTGGCACGTCTGTGTGTACACATTTGGATGATGAAATGCCACAAAACCAACTTCCCAAAACAGGAAACCTCAGTTTAGCTCCTTCTGCCTCCAGATCCCTGCTCCACCCTGACAGAGGGTGGACAGAAAGTCCTTCCAAGCCGAGGACTTACTTGCAAACCCTTCATGTGGTGGCCATGATGCCCTGGGCTGGGGCCGGAGAGCGGCTCCAGCGGGCACCGATGCCATCGAGTGTTCATTCAGCACTCTGGGCGAGAATGCCTCATTCATTCGGAGCTCACCCTCGCCTGCCAGGGAATGTGTGACTGGTGCTGAGAGAACAAGGGCGCACTAATGCCCGGAACCCACGGGCTCTCTCGGCTACATATAAACAGGAGCCCATATCTTCCCCAAGCGTGGAAGGAAAGTCATTTTTGGTTGTGACTGAACCACTGCATATCCGCGGCTCACCGTCAGGCCCTACCTCACCTGTTGCTGCTGCCAACTCTGGGTTATATCTCTATTTATACACACGAGGAGGGGAGCGCTCGTTTATTTTTGTCCCTTCGGTGCTATCGTACTTCCCACCTCAAGGAAGCGCATGTTTGATTCCTGTCATTAAGCGGACTTAGAAAATGTTGTTTTATAATTAGGCTGCATGTTACCTGGAATAGCTTTGCCTTTTGAAAAGCCTAATTTTTTTACCGCCCTACTTTTTTCCATTTGAAAATGTTCATGTGAGCAAGAAAGGAACATGAGAGTGCGCCGCACCCAATCAAAAATAGGTCTCTCTCGCACAGTGCCACCATCTTCTTTACTTTGGAGACACCATGTATGCAGATTTTTATCTAGCTAGGAAGAGGGTTCTGTTCAGGAGTTTTTATCTTCAGTATTCCTCAAACTGGTAAATACAGTTTTCTTAAGATGGCGAAAAAGGCACTGTAACCAGAAACAAATCTGAGACTCTGGGTGGTCTTAACACAGTGCCCTACGGCGCAGGGGGGTTTCCAAATCTTTTGGGGGACCCCAAAAACTTCCAGGGGTTTACAATTGCGGCCAAAGCCTATGAATGTTTGTGAGATATTGACCTTACAACTGGGTCCCTTATCATATTCTTGAGGGGGAGCCCCATCAATTTGTGTTCTGCCACTGCTGAGACCTGAAATCTCACTTCATGTAGTACCGTGAAGTCGGCATTTGATCCAAACATGGCAGCAATTCACTGTCAACCACCAGGATCTCACCTCCAGTCTAATTTTTTTGGTAAAATAATGTATGGACTTTTCCGTCTGTATTTATATGTAAAAATCCATTTAAACGGAAAACCGGGAGCCCTAATTATATTGTACTGTATTATATTGTATTGCAATATATTGTACTGTATTGCATTGTATCGTATTATATTGTACTGTACTGCATTGCATTGTATCGCACTTATATGTTCTGTAATATATTATATTACATTATATTGTATTGAACTGTATTGTATTGCATTATATTGCATTGCATTATATTGTACTGTATTGTATTTTATTGTATTGTATTGCAATTCGGTAAATTAGTGTATTGCATTGCATTATATTGCATTTTATTGTATTGCATTATATTGTAGTATATATTGTATTGCATTATTTTATACTGTATGTATTGCATTTTTTTCCTGTATTGTAATTCAATATATTGAATGACATTGCATTGCAATATATTGTATTGTATTGTATTGTATTGTATTGTATTGCAATTCGGTAAAAGAGTGTATTGTATTGTATTGCATTATATTGTACTGCATTGTATTGTATTTCAGTTCGGTAAAAGAGTGTATTGTAATTCATTATATTGTGCTGTATTTTATGGTATTGTTTTGCATTAGAATGTACTGTATTAAATTGTATTCTATTGCATTGCATTGTATTGCATTTATTTGTTCTGTAATATATTATATTACATTATATTGTATTGTACTGTATTGTATTGTACTGTATTGCATTATATTGTACTGTATTGTATTTTATTGTATTGTATTGCAATTCACTAAAATAATGTATTGCATTGCATTATATTGCATTTATTGTATTGCATTATATTGTAGTATATATTGTACTGCATTATATTGTACTGTATTATATTGCATTGTATTGTATTGCATTTTTGTCCTGTATTGTATTGTATTTCAATATATTGTATTGCATTGTTCTGTATTGTATTGTATTCTATTGCATTGCATTATATTGTACTGTATTGTATTGTATTCTATTGCATTGCATTATATTGTACTGCATTGTGTTTTATTGTATTGTATTGCAATTCGGTAAAAGAGTGTATTGTATTGTATTGCATTATATTGTACTGTATTGTATTTCAGTTAGGTAAAAGAGTGTATTGAATTGCATTATATTGTATTTTATTTTATGGTATTGCTTTGCATTAGAATGTACTGTATTAAATTGTATTCTATTGCATTGTATTTTATTGTATTATATAGTAGTGTATTGTATTTTATTGTAATGTATTGCATTGTATTTTATTGCATTACATTGCTTTGAATTGTATTGTATAGTACTGCATTCTGTTATATTGCATTATAGCAAATATAACGAGCCTCATACACCGCTGCAGGATGCACCATTGATTCCCGGCCCACAGTGAAATGGAAACTGGGGATCTTGGTGATCTGGGTACCAGCCGGGCTGCAGAAGTTGCAACCATTAGGCCCAGACTCAAGTAAAGGCAGCACAACAGCATCAGGTGTTGATGCTGTGTAATGGCTTCAACTGTATTACCTGAGGGTGAAGGGTATCGAACATCATTAAACAATGCTTTCCCAATTTGGAAGCTGGTCAGGAGGTTTCACCCCTTTTATGTCTGCCTACAGCTGATCTCACATACAGTGACAAATCCCATCATTTTTGCACAGCATTCTCACTTAGTTTTCATGCTCAGAGAGAAGTTTTGCTTGGTGACCACCAGGTTACCCAGTCCTATTGATGATGTAAAGTAACTAAAACTTTACATCAAACCATATTGTAACTGGGCATTTAGACTCCATATCTACTCACCTAAGCCATATATTGGTAGCCGTTATATAAGTGCAGATCGATATAAAACTTCGATAACGTGGTAGAACACCACCAGCACCACAACATCACCTAACATAACCTGCATGCTCTGGTGCTTTCTGGAAACCTCTTTGATTACTTTCACATTGATAGAATCATATTAAGGGCTCTAGTCAGTCCTTTAAGTTGGATGAGAAAGACAGGGGATGTAAAAAGGGGGTAACCTAAGAATAGTTTCAAAAACGCCTCTACTAGAGGAGTGTGTGGCCTGTGTAACTAAGGGAGTTGCCTGAAGGGTAATCCAGTGCTTGAAAATACCATACATCGAGTTTCACTGGACAAAGAATTACCGAATGAGCAGTCAACAAGATATTTATTTAGAAGTTTACAGCATATCCTGAAATTCTAGCATATTTACAGCCCTCCAGGACCACAACATCTTATTCGTAGACAGTATAGTATACTGAAGGGACGAGGTTGTGACATCTGTCTAAAGCGGGCACCATATGCGTGGAATAGATGAACCACGAGAAGCTTAATCACAGACCAAAAGCAAAAAACACTTGACGAAGTAAATATAAAAATACGCAGCGATAACTTGGTTATTCAGTTTGAAGGAAATAGCATCTTAGGGCGTGGGGGACACATAATAAATGACAGCATTCACTGCGTTGTTTTGCCCCCACGTCACAAATTGAACTTCTGGTGACACTGCGTTGCAGCTCCAGGATCTAACAGATAGGCAAGTACTTTTTTCAGATAGCGAAGGAAAGAAATAGATGCCCCATAGGTCCATGGCTCAATACTAGTATTTTTGCTTAGCCAGATTTACCTCTAGGAGACCCACGACCACTTGGTGTATTCATCACATTCCAGAAGATGAGCTTTGTCCACCTTCCATTTACAAATGCTATGAGGCACACTTGGTGCTTCTTGCCTTGGTGATCTTACCAGGGACATCTATAAACGTTGTACCTGCAAATGCAAGTAAACTACAAGAGTACATTAGGATTAATGACCTTTCGAAGAGCACTCCAATGAAGGCAGTTCTTCTGGCATACCCAAAACCATGTCTGGGTCATAGTGAGTACTCCTACCGTAGAGAGTGGTGATCGGCGGTGTGGTTGTTTTATTATAACCTGCCACTCAGGTGTGTGGTCTCAGAGTGTCATCTTACCCTTTTTCTTTGGTCAAAGGCTTAACATCTGTAATCAGTCAGAATATGTTCAAGATGCGAATGCAAAACAAATTATCACAATTTGGACTAACAACCGACCGCGAGACCTTCTCGACATAAAGGAGTCGCCACTCAAATCTAAAAAGTGTTTTGGAGCTGCCGCCATAGTCTAGGCTTTAGTTCACTAGAAAGTGGAGTGTTTGTCTCCCTGTGCCTGGCAGCGAGAGCCCAGAGTCGCTAGGGGATTGCAGCAGCAGAACAGAGACTGCGACTGTACACAAGAGCGTATTCATTACGGAACTTGAATTACTGTTATAACTGAATGAAGCCTCTTACATTGTTGTTGTTGTTGCATGAGCTGTGTATTTGGCAATTTCACATACACCAAGAGAATTCAGTCTAGGCGTCAATGAATTAATCCTTTACTTTTTGTATTTCAAAGTATTTTATTGTTATTTGGGGATACGAGGGAGGAAAAAGTGCGGGGCATCAGATAGTCATAATGAGAAAGATACTTGTAGAACAACAGAGTTTTCAAGGATAATTAATGCTTTACTATCGTTTCTCAACTGCATCCTGGCCCAAAAGGGACAGTCCATGAAGTAGCACCAAGTGAATGACTAGTTCTTTTGACCATCATGCTAGTCGGATTGGCTGTCTTTGCTTAGGTGGATGAAGCCAATAACATTATTATTCCAACATCCAAGCCAATTGGGGCATAAAATAAGTGACTGTTTGGCTATTTTGTAACACGGGATGACATAATAAAAATAATATTCTTGTAGCTAAATGAATTTGTCTGGATAATGTTGAACAGAAATTGCCGGGATTTCACTGGAGTCGAAACAATGGCGGATAATGCTGCATGTGGTAGTGGGAAAAAAGGCTCATCCAGGTGATAGAGCCGATAAAGACCTAAAATGGGAAAATTCAAGAAGGATGGATCAGCTGGAAACAGCCTGCAGCCTAACATTGGTCCTGTCAGCCAGACCCATGGACAAGAGGGGACAAGAAAGGTCCAAGTTGGCCGGATCCCTGGCAGATGTACAGGACCATCACAATGTAAATGAACTCCATGTAGATTCATCATATGTAAATGTATCTTTTGCGCATATCTTGAAATTCTAGCATATTTCCAGCCCACCAGGACCGCAACATCCTATTCGTTGACGCTGCAGTATACTGAAGGGAGGAGGTTGTGATGTCAGCATAAAGCGGTGTACCATCTGCGTGGAGTAGATGAACCATGGGACGCTTACCCATGAGAAATAAAATCTCAGGCACAAACGATAAGTAAGAAAGGATGGGGTGTGTGTAGATGGACAGGTAACTCAGACAAACACTGCCCCTATGTCCTTTTTCCACATTTCCTGTTCTGTTTTTGATTTTCGGTTGAGCTTGTTTTTCCTCTGTGTGGTTTAGTGTGGCATTCTCATATTTCGCTGTGATGTTTTGTTTGCTTTTTTAAGCCCTCGGCTTTCTTAGCCGCTTCTCTGCCATCACTGCAGGCAAAGCAGCTCTGGGTGAAATTCTGCTTCATGTTGCTGCTCTCTTTGCTTTCCTGTGACAACAAACCAGGAGCTGCCTTCCTGCAGTGAGTGTACAAGAGCTATTAATAGACCTGCACGGTGCAGTCAAACACACAGGGATTCAACTAATCAGAGCTGCTCTAACTGGCAAACAAACAACTACAAATAAAGCACAATAACACTCTGAAACATGACATAGCATGTTTACAAACATAAATACTAAGCACCCACCTAATGTAAATATGTTCCTGTTGTAGCTCACCAGAAATGAACATATTTCTGCGAGAGAGAGGGACCTTGAAAGCTGCAAAGGCGGGTGGTGTCTCTATGGAATTATACATCCGTCATGGGGTACCCTGGAGCCCACTCCTGCAGACTTGGGGTCTTCAAGTGACCCCCTAAAAGTGCAGTAACAAGCTCCAAACATTCCTCATTGACAACAGCTATGACTATCCTCTCTACCTTTCGACTCTCCAGTGCAGCCCATGTTACCGACCGGCTTAGGATCGCGTGCTCTGGTGGGTGATAGCTAAAACCCGACCCGTGAGATTGGGACTTGCTACCAATGACCAGTCAAAACACAGTCAACTAAAAGACAATGTCTTGAGAAAATAGTTCTGTTCAAGCGAAGTCCAATTGGGCAAGCGGACGCACGAGCAGCCCAATAGGACTTTCAGCAGCCAGCGTGTTCGGCTTAGTCCAGTGGCACAGAGGAGCAATGTCTTCTGGTCACAAGCGTAAACTTGGGGCTCACAGAAGAGAGCTGCTTGCAGGGAGAGATGCTTGTTGCAGTAGGAGGCTGGGATGCTGCAGATCCCAGGGTGATGCAAAGTCAGGTTTCTTGCTTTAGGAAAGGTTGTAACGAGCCGCTGGGTGCTAGAAGAGAACCATGTAGGTGGCTGGTTACTGCGGGGTCCGGTTGCTGTGACAGAGCCAGGCCTTTGGTGATGAGGGACAGTTTTCACTGGGTCGGCTGTAGAGAAAGCCATAAGCAAGACCTCAACTCTGAAGATAGACGACTACTTATAAAAAATATAAAAAGGATTACTTGAGTGAGTGTTGTATCCTGGATTAGAGGTGTATATTATTAATTTATAATTTATTATAGATTCCCTCTCTCACAAATTATTTTCCTACTTCTCTACCCGTGCAGTCTATGCGAGGTCCTGCCCCACAACGCCTTGCTCCTTGCCACACTTCATGTTCTGTCCCTGGGGCAGGAAGTGGAATCCATTGTGCTGGCTGTGGACCTTGGAGCACTGCAGGGTCCTAGTGCCCGCCCAGACATGACAAAGAACAATCAACAGTGGTGGAAAAACTGATTAAACGTCTTTGGGTGTAAAAAATCTGACCAGGTTTGGCCAGAAGACTTTGAGGTGTAAGCTCATTAACTTTGGCAACCTGTGGAGTGCCCTCAAAGAAGGGTTTACCTGATATCACTTTGATTTGCCCTAGTGAGAAGTTGGGTCCTTGTACTGAGGGCGGCCAAGAAGACGGGCAGGAAAACAAAAAAGCGATATCGCAGGAGGACTGCACAGCTTTCACAATAAAACCAACAAATTCAAGATTATTTGTATTATCGATGCATTTCTAAACAGCTTCATTATACTGAGCATCTTTAGATAAACGTGTTTATCCCTGTAAAGCGCTCTGATACCCTAACGGGTCATGTTCCCGCTATATAAAACCTCAAATAAAGACCCGTCCACGAGGTGAGTGAGAGAGATTCTCGACTACAGGAACATGCTGCGTGGCATATGGCCGGGACAGTTGATCCGCAGACACCTGCACATCAGTCTCTCATCCACTTCATGTTATGCAATGCCTAATTTTGAAGACTGTTTTGAGATACCCTGATCTGTCAACCATATGCGGAAGAACCCATAGAGAAGGGAAGTTGTGATCAAAGCATTTAAAGTAATCAATACGCAATCACTGTGCGAGTTTCTCGCTGATACACGACAGTAATTAAATGGCGCAGTCTACTATCACATCAATATTAAACACATTTAGAAAGCGCATGACCATCTGGCTTTCAGTGAGATCTTCTTAAAAATGTTTGGTCTTTATAGCACGTCTGAGTCTCATATGAAGCAGACAGATATCCAAGCCCCTGTCCCCCCAGCCAGGGGTCCACAGGATGAACGGTGAGACCACCCAAGAACACTTCTCTCTTGACCCTTGACCATTCAGCGTGACATGACCGTGCCACTACATCACATTACTACAATGCCACAATTAATGTTATTAGGTGGGCCTCTGGGGCTGATTTAGAGTTTCATGGACAGGGTACTTCATTGCACCAGTGACAGAGTACAGTGTTTGCCAAACTTAGGGTCCACCCACCTGACTTTAATTCAGGCAGAGTAAAGTTTAGTTCAGTGGTGTAAAACTTCCCTTGATGGCTGCCGTAGTAGGGGCCGTTGGAGGTACACCATCTGACCGCCTGACCTATTCAGAGTGGATGATCAGATGGCTTTTTTTAAAACTGTCTGTTATGTCCGGGCAGTGTGGGACAGTAAAAAAACAAGGAAAAATGACCTTGGCACCCGTGGTGTCAGGGGTAATTATATTTTACATTTTACTAAAACGAACTCATGTTTGATGCAACCCTCTGTCCATCTTTTTCTGCATTGAGAGTCACCTATATCAGGTCTGTCACTAAATGCTTTCTGTGAAGAAATGGTTTACAAGTATTCCTTAGTATGCTTTTTGTGGGTCTTCCTACGTGAGATGGGTATGCCCAGAAGTGGGTCCCGTGCACACTGACACTTGAACTAAGCTATAATTGTTGTCGCCTAGTGCTTTCGTGATAACCAATTTAGGGAGTACCCCAAAATTCTTCTTTAAAAAAAATGAACGTCTTAACCTACATTTTACTTCACATGACTCACAACCTGCGCTCCGCCAACAATAGTTCCCCAAGCTCTTTCAGGAAAATCCACTCTTTCTAGCTGATAACCGAATAACCGAATGACGCCTGCTCACATGCGGAAGGTGAATTTCATTAGAACTACAGGTATTGCGCTTTGGACTACTTTGCTGCTGCACTATGAGACCAATCAGAGAAAATATTGTTTGTAATAAAGATCTCCTAAGAAATAATGCTGGTTATTCGACAAAATGAGCAAATGTTGTCTCTGGAGCAAAAGCTTAGAAATGATAACAGTTTTCAACACAGAAGAATGAGGACAAAGCCCTTTGGTTCATTCCACTGCCCTTAGGTGGGACCTAAAGAGATCTTCATACAATGGAACCAGAAACAAGAGGAAACTAACAACTGATTACATGGAATTAATTCTGGGGGAAAAAACGGTTAGTAGGGCGGATCCAAGGATCCCACGAATTTAGAGAACTAGGGATTGGATGAATACATTGAGGGCAGCCAGGTGCAGGCCAATGAAAGATAGAAGAACTGGAGAAAGAACAGCAAGCAAAGCAGACTCCAGGCCATCGTTTTGCCATGTGCTAATTCTATTTATAGCCCAATTGGGGAACAATGGATTTGGACATGAACCCACATTGATGTGAAACTGGAAGGCAGTGTAGGTACCGCTGGAGTACGCTTGAAATGAATGCTGAGTCAGAATATTTCAGCAGCCACACTCTCCACCATCTGTAGAGTTTCCTCTTTGATGCTGGCGGGGGCGTTGGTTGCTCATCTTGGATGGGCGAGAAAGTGTCAGCTGCTTGATGGTTGCCACCTGGCTCTATGTCTGCAGTTCATCATGCTTCCAGTGCTTGCCTGTCTTTATATAAAACTTTGTCTGTTGCGTTAGTGGAAGCCAATCTTATGTAAAGTCCCAGAAGAGATTTGGGTGTGAAATAAATAGGGAATTAAATCTAGGGACTGCGGGGGCTGGAGCTAGGTGATAATGTCAACTGGCTGAGACTTCATCAACCAGCTAAGAGCAGCATTCTCGTCCCTCCCTGCCCATCTGCAGAGAGTCTGTGACCTGTCTGATCTTTAATCAGAAGATCACACCTGATCTCCTCGCCCAGCCGCAGAGAATTGTCCATCTGCACTCGTACAGGCCGAAACGACGCAATGATTACCTGTTGTTATCAAGTATCACCTCCACCCTCACCGACTGGCCTTCGTAGTCACCTACTGCTATGTCCTCATTTATAGCCTCCTGCCCTTATTCTGGGTCCGGTACAAAAGGGGGCGGTGATGGACGGAGCATCTGAATCAATCAAACACTCACACCCAGTCAAAAGATCTGGGTTTAATCCATCACCGTTCTTTAGCCCACTCTGCCACCCCAGTTCAGACATGGTTGTATGCAAATCAGTCTGACCCTGTGCCTCATGGGAACAGTCCAGCCCAAACTGCCAAGCCATGTCTTCCCTGGACCGGAAACAAGCTTCCGAGGACCGGTTTCTGGCATTCCAGCCGTCTTCAGTCATTCTGGGTCCGGCATTTTTACAAGACTTGTTTAATAACTTAATAGAGTAATAGAGGTAGGAGAAAAAGTTCAGCCTAGAAGCCACTCAATAAGCCACATGTGTGTAAGAAACTTGTGCTACCTTGTCAAGATGGACAGAACGAGGATTCAAATGGCCCAAGGCAAAAACACAAATTTCTGTCCACAGCTCCCCAACTTTCCTGTAAAGCTTTTCCCCACACCCTTTTCCCTCTCTGTTGTAGACCACTGGCCCTGATGGTGCATCAACTCCTCTCTGGTCCCACTTTCGGATCTCCTGCACTATAGATGGTACAGCGCCTTTGATTTGTAGCTAAAAAAAAATACACTATCCCACAGCAGAACATTTTAAGACATAAGTTCAAGTTCAAGTTCTGGCATTTGTATAGCGCACTACTCACCCAGAGGGTCTCAAGGCGCTAGGGGAAGGGGTTCATTATTTGTCGAATAGCTAGGTTTTAAGTTCTTTTCTGAAGGAGATGTGGTTCTGAGTAAGGCGGAGGTGGGTGGGGAGTGAGTTCCAGGTCTTGGCAGCCAGGAAGGAGAAGGATCTGCCACCCATGGTGGATTTCCGGATGCGCGGGACTGCGGCGAGGGCTTGATTGGACGATCTTAGTTGGCGGGTGGGTTTGTAGAAGGACAGTCGAGTGTTGAGGCATTCGGGTCCTAGATTGTAGAGGGCCTTGTGTGCGTGGGTGAGAAGGCGGAAAGTAATTATTTTGTTGACCGGAAGCCAGTGGAGGTCTTTTAGATGTCCGGTGATGTGATCTTGGCGCGGGATGTCTAATATGAGTCTCGCTGACGCGTTTTGGAAGCGCTGGAGTTTTTTCTGTAATTTTGTTGTAATTCCGGCGTAAAGTGTGTTACCATAATCCAGTCGGCTCGTGACCAGTGCGTGGGTGACAGTCTTTCCTGTCTCGAGGGGGATCCAGCGGAAGATCTTTTTGAGAATACGAAGTACGTTGAAGCAGGAGGACGAGACGGCGTTGACTTGTCTGGACATCGAGAGAGAGGAGTCTAGGATGAAGCCAAGGTTACGTGCATGGTCTGTGGGTGTGGGTGCTGTGCCCAGAGCGGAGGGCCACCAAGAGTCGTCCCAAGCTGAGGGGGAAGATCCTAGGATGAGCACCTCCGTTTTGTCTGAGTTGAGTTTTAGGCGGCTTTGTTTCATCCATTCGGCTACTTCTTTCATGCCTTCGTGAAGATTGGATTTGGCGGTGTTGGGGTCTTTGGTGAGGGAAAGGATTAGCTGGGTGTCGTCGGCGTAAGAGATGATGTTGAGGTTGTGTTGACGCGCAATGGAGGCGAGAGGACTCATGTAGACGTTGAAGAGGGTGGGACTGTGTGAGGATCCTTGAGGTACGCCGCAAATGACTTCGGTGGCCTCTGAGTAGAAGGGGGGAAGTCGGACTCTTTGAGTTCTCCTAGCGAGGAATGAGATGATCCAGTCCAAGGCTTTTCCTTGTATGCCAATGTTGCTGAGGCGTTGTATAAGGGTGCTGTGGCAGACTGTGTCGAAAGTGGCGGAAAGGTCGAGTAGGATGAGGGCCACTGTTTCTCCGTTGTCCAGGAGTGCTCGGATGTCGTCGGTCGCTGCAATGAGGGCGGTTTCGGTGCTGTGTTTGGCTCGAAACCTGGATTGAGATGGATCAAGGGAGTTGTTGGATTCAAGGAAGGCGGTGAGCTGGCTGTTGACGGCTTTCTCAATGACTTTAGCCGGGAAAGGGAGGAGGGATATGGGTCGGTAGTTTTTCAGTTCTGAGGGGTCTGCTGTGGGTTTCTTCAGAAGGGCGCTGAGTTCGGCGTGTTTCCAGCTTTCTGGAAAGGTGGCAGAGTTGAAAGAGCAGTTGATGACATCGCGGAGTTGGGGTGCGATGATGGAGTCAGCTTTGTTGAAGATGTGGTGGGGACAGGGGTCAGAAGGCGAGCCAGAGTGGATTGAGTTCATGAGGCGAATGGTGTCTTCAGTGGTGATTGGGTTCCAGGCGCTGAGGTAGTTAGTTGGAGGAGTAGGATCTGAAGGAGGTGGGGCGGGTTGATCGCTGGGAGAATTCTCGAAGCTGTTGTGGATGTCGGCGACTTTGTTGTAGAAAAAGGAGGATAGCGCATCGCAGAGGTCTTGGGAGGGAGTGATGTCGTTAGATGCTGCGGTGGGATTGGTGAATTCTTTGACGATATTGAAGAGTTCCTTGCTGTTATGAGTGTTGTTGACAACCCTATGGTCCTACCCCTCAAATACTATCCTTCAAATGTCCCTCACAATTAGAGCAGTCTCCCAGGAGAATTGAGACACTGCTCTTGGTATATCTTGTAACTGTACAGTTCTTCCCAAGACTACCAAAATGATATACTAATGGCAGATTGTGTGCTTTACAAAAACCAATAACATAACATTTAGATGTCACCTACAAACCTAGCCACTTCCTGCACTCTAATGCTTCAGCCACCTCCTAACAGCAGCATCAGTCGTGCACCCACGGCACCAGACTGGAGCTAGTTCCATAGATTTAACACCAAATCGCTACACGAGGCGCTTTCGTGAGTTTATAAAACACATGCCCAGCACATGTGTGTTGCCTCAAAGCTGAGACTGAGGAAAGGACACCAGCTATTTGGGAGAATCCAAATTCAGTTTCAGTTGTTCCTGGGTTATATGTTGACTCACGTTGAACACATGTGTAATAAATGTTCACATTGGTCATACGTGGTATATGTGGTCATTCACAGAGAGCACATGCGAGATAAGTGCTAACTTACGTTGACAGCATGTAGGATACATTTATATTGGTTTGGTAGATGCTGACCACACCTGGTTTATCTCTTCACTCACCTTCACCGCGTGTGGAATATATGTTAGCTAACATTGGCCACACTTTGGATATGTGTTGGCTCATATTGGCCCCTATTGTCATATGTGTTGGCACACATTGACTACACATGGTACATGTTTTCACTCACACTGACCACACGTGGGATATGTCAGCATACGCTCACAATGCGTGGATATGCCTACACATTGGCACACATTGCTCAACACACAGCATATGTGGTCACTCACATTAACAACATACAGGAAGGTGATGGCATCATAGAGCACAGAGAACAAATCACTGCAGCTGCAGAGACCTCTGGTCAAATATTACACCAGACCAAGATGCAGCACCACATCAAATAAAGATAGGCGGGCGAGTCCCACCGCCCGACATACCGGTGCGCTGTGTTACATCCTGTGGTTGGGTGTGTTTGTCCCAGTGGCTCACCACCCCAAGGTTGCTCCACCACACATTCACTACACCTCCTCTCAAAAAACACCCACTGTACTATGGATAAGCACTGATTTCTATTCATTACTTATACACTTGGTGCCTGATTCAGAGGCTGCTCACTATGCACTACTTCGTGAACATCCTCCCACTTCACGCAGCCACAGCTTCGCTAATCGCAGAGAGACTACCTCCACAATATTAGTGGGGAGAAACCGTGAGTGCGCATCCACCCAGCAGTAATTCAGTGACAATGGTCTGCCAGATCAGTAGTCGCAATGCCACAAAAGTGGCGCATCGTGAAAGCGACCTCAGTGCCCAACAGACAGCGGCCCAATGATCTGCTATCTAGCCCATGATACCAGCATTTCAGCCGGTCAGTGTGGGCGCTGTCAGGAATGGGCAAAGTCGTCTACAAGTGGTTACCACATGCCTTCAGCAGTTGGTAACGGTACAAAGCTTCATGACTGCAAGAATAGCCACAAAACTCTGATGTACTACCTTGTGAGTCCCTAGTAAACATCAATAGACCTTTGCCAGCCCAACTCCTGCAAGAGTTCTTCATGTGTGCACTGAGCCTTGAAACCTCAGTTGTGAATGCAAGGCACCTCTGTTCGCCCGCTAGTGGGACAAACACGGCTAGTGTAGGAAGGCATAGCTAATTATTGAGGGAACAGGACACTCACACACAGTAGTTCATCCATCATCCAGATTAGTTTCCAGAGGGGAGTAGGCATGGTAATTGACAGGCTGCTCCCTCTATGACGCAGGCCCTCCCTTCAAAAGAGCTGTTTATTTCCTGCCTTCTGCTCCCTGTTCTAAAATGGCGGCCGGTTGGACTGCACCATTCCCCTTAGGAATGAGCATTGTACAGACAGATCCCCCCTCCTACTTGGTAGTTGTCTACGCTCCGAGGACCCCTCACATCACCCCCTGCCCGCAGTCCTCTACCTGCCAGCCTGGTCATAACGCCACCTGTCATCACCTCAATGTAATTCGCTGAAACCGGAAGCAGTATTTTGCATTTTAATGTATCATTTGAATTCGATAGATCCTCCCTCCTCTCCCCGGGCACATCTCATCTGAATTTCTGATGTCCCTTAACAGTGCTCGGTGTGAGGGTGTGTCAGCTGGTACGGAGGTGGCATGCTAATGAGCTGGGGTGTTTCAGAGCTTTGAAGTTTAACGGATATTAAAATAATTATGGAAAGTACAAATGCAAGGTGAACTCAAGTCAACAGATAAAACCTTTGAAGTAATCCGCACAGGTGATCTGCCCTCTTACTTAACTAAACAATTTAACAATAGACCTGCCACTCAGGCAAACGTGTGACTGACTGTGTGATCGCACCGGAACTGGGTCGCACCATCAACACCTCCCTCACACCTGGCATTTGCCCAGACTAATGGAAAAGGGCTGACGTAAAACCCTTCCTCAAGAAACCTACGGCAGACCCCATATACCTGAAAAACAACCGCCCCATTTCTCTCCTCCCCTTCGCGGCCAAAGTCACTGAGAGACTCGTAAACACCCAGCTGACCACCTTTGTCAAAGATAACTCCATCCTGGACGCCTCCCAATCGGGATTCTGCAGAAACCAGAGCACCGAGACCGCCCTCCTAGCCGCCACTGATGACATTTGCATACTACTGGACCAGGGACAAACGGCGGCACTCATCCTGCTGGACCTCTCTGCGCTTTCAACTCTGTTTCACACCGCACTCTCAAAGCCAGACTTCACGACGCAGGGATACAAGGAGCCGCCCTCGACTGGATCCAATCCTTCCTCGCCAGTCAAGCGCAGAGGGTCAGTCTCCCTCCCTTCCTCTCAGAACCCACCAACATCAACTACGAGTCCCATAGGGATCATCTCTCAGGCCTACACTCTTCAACATCTACATGCCCCCTTTGCGCCATTATCAGACAACATGAACTCAGCATCGTATCCTACGCCGACGACACTCAGCTCATCCATTCCCTCATGAAGAATCCAGAAGACACCAGACTCTGATTCCAGGAAGGAATGCAGAATGTGGCAGCCTGGAATAGGGACATCTGTCTGAAGCTCAACTCAGAACCTGCTCCACCGCCTGGGAAACACCTGGTGGCCGACCACCCTCGGGACCCCACCCACCCCCACCGACCACGCACGGAACCTTGGCATCATCCTCGACTCCTCCATCTGCATGAACCGCCAGGTCAAAGCCTTTGCCTCCACTAGTTTCAACTGCCTTCAAATCCTCCGTAAGACCTTCAAATGGATCCCCTCCGACTGCAGAAGGACCGTCACCCATTCACTGATAACCAGCAGACTTGACTATGGCAATGCCCTCTATGCTGGAATCAACAAAACCATCCTACACAGACTCCAAACCATCCAGGATGCCATGGCCAGACTCGTACTCGGAATTCCATGGCACAAGCATATGACCCAACACCTGCGCGGCCTTCACTGGCTCTCCGTCGAGAAAAGAGTCACTTTCAAACTCCTCACCCACGCCTACATGCCCTCAACAACATCGGACCCAAATACCTCAACGAGAGAGTCTCCTTCCACGCACCCAAGAGAAACCTTCGCTCCGCCGACCTCGCCCTGGCAGAGGTCCCCGCATCCGCAGAAACCAGACCGGAGGAAGAGCTTTGAGGGGTGATATAGCAACTGTTTAGCATTGACGGCTCCTTCCCAACTCAGCCTGTCACATACGGAGATTGTGGTTTGTTCTAGAGTCATTTTTAGGTCGAGCCTGGGCAGCGAATGAGCTGCTCTGCAAGACATACTATATTCGGTATATGAGCTATCAGGGACTTTGGACACACACACTGCTTTTGGTTGGTTAGATTGGCTGCGTTTCAAAATTCCTTTTCTCTGCTTTGTTAATATTCTGCATCCGTCCCGCCTTTTGGTACTTGGTTCCCGCCCAGCAGACATCACCAATTGATTCTTTTGTTTGGCCTGCTTTGGCCATCTCTTGACTTCTCGCTCGTCCATATTCACACCCCCTTCCAATCATGGGCAAAGGCAGCGTCCATCCATGCCGTAATCTGGAGGGGGGAACATTTAGGCCCTTTTCTACAGGCCATTGGCCTGCTGAAGAGGGTCATGGGATCCCGGAGGTAAGATTAAGAATAAACATGCATGTGCAATGCAATAGGTCTCGCATTACTGAAAGTTTTACCTATTGGCATTGCAAATAATTATGTAACACCAATAGCTCAAACTTTCATTAATACGAGACCTATTGCATTGCATAATGTTTGTTCAGACTTGTAAACAGACACTTTGGGCCCAATTCACAAAATTTATGTCTACAAGTTGTGTACATTTCAGAATTTTCTGAATCTCTCAGAGAATTCTAGAAGTACTTCCAGGACTCTACGATTGTCAAAGGTTCTCAGGAATACTCAAAAGCGTACACATTTATGTGTGTAAAATATAAGAAGTATACATAACTCGCTGCGTTAATCCTACACTTTGCACTTCTTTTTTTAGTTGTTTTTCCCTTAGAAGGAACCTCTTCGCCTACACGCTCTTCAATTTGCTCTTTCCTCCCATTTTCCACATATCTTCGACCATATCAAGGGGTGTGCCTGCCAAACCTTTGTACATCCGCACATACTCACAAGTTTACGTGTGTCCACCTACATTAGTAGGTGCAAGCACAACCACACATTTGCTCGTATGCTGCAATAATAGTGAAATTTAAAGTGTGCATAAAAAATACGTTTTTGGAATCACTGTCATGAATTTGCACTTGTTAATGAAGGTATTTACACACATGTCACAATACCTCGGTGAGTAGGGCCTACAGATGCCACAGACAGATCACTTGACTATGGTAAATACTATTGGCACTATGGGGAGTTCTATTCTGAACACTGGCTGCCCTCCAGACTCCCGCCTAGGCAGCCCACCTCTGCTGCGTGGACTTTACGAGGACCAGCCGCACAATGCGGCCTGTTTGCACTACATAAACCGAGCCCATAAAGAAAGAAAGGGCCCTTTTCAACGGTAGCCGGAGAGGCTAGTGCTGGGAAGCTGTGATGCCAGATTCTTTTTGATGGACATTTGTGGTATCCCAGTAAACCTGCCACAATGGAGCATTTCCTGGTTTCAGCAAATGCAAGCTCATTATTTTTATTACAGTTAACTGTCGGCCCCTCCTGATGTCAATACCTCATTTAATTATTATTTACCTAAGGGCTGTGTTCAGTTCCCACTCACTTGCACAGTTCTGACTTGCGTTACTTATCTCAGCGCTACATAAAGGCTGTGAATGGATGAAACTGCTACTGGATCCAACTAAAAAGAAGGGTCTTTGTTAATCCAAGCCAAAAAGAATAACCTTTGTTAATCCAAGCCAAAAAGAATAACCTTTGTTAATCCCAGCCAAGAAGAAGAACCTTTGTTAATCCCAGCCAAGAAGAAGAACCTTTGTTAATCCCAGCCAAGAAGAAGAACCTTTGTTAATCCCAGCCAAGAAGAAGAACCTTTGTTAATCCCAGCCAAGAAGAAGAACCTTTGTTAATCCCAGCCAAGAAGAAGAACCTTTGTTAATCCCAGCCAATACTGCCAATAAAAGGCAAATGTCAGTGATCAATATTTACTATGTACCAGCTTCATGGCAGGACTGCAGCAGATGGCGACACCCTGCCAGATGGTCACAATTAGCCATGTCTTGATTTTGTTATGGAAAAACAAGCCAGTATTGATTAGGGTGAGTGTGAGAAGCTGCGCTCTTAAGCAGACCGCAGATGACAGCACTTCTGGGACTCATTCATAAACAATTGTCCATCCTAAGTGCTTCCTGCAGTTTCAATATTCGCTGACCAGTGGGGTTAGGGCCAAGATGATAAGTGCCAAGTCAGCACTGCCCGCTCCAATCATTACATACATGAGACCCAGTCGTAACTAGTCATTGGCTGCTACAAAGCCCCACCCCTTTTGAAAGGTAGCCACGGAGGCCATTTTGGATCGGTATCACTCTGCCCTTCATGTAAAATGGTTTAAAGTCTCTAGGGCATGGGTACTCACAAACATTTTCCCAGGGGCCCAAAGTTCCATCTGAGAAATTACCGAGGGCTGTGATGATGCCAGCTGGGTGCGGTCAGGCGAGGGGGTATGACGGCGATTGGCCGTAAGGTGGGTGTAGGGTAAGTGAAGCATATACATCTAAAAGCTGAAGTGAATAATGTGAAACCAGCAAACATGGGATTAATCCTGGCTTTCCCACTTTGCTAAATTGTGTGATCCTAGGCAATTGTTTATTTCATTTTTCTTCCTTTTTCTTATCACATATAATCTTGAAATACATGACTTCAGGAACCCAGGCCACTCAAAGAGTGCGCATAACAACTGACAGAAGTTCTCTCGCCTACCTGGCCGCTGAGGCCTGGAACTCTCTCCCCTTTAACCTACGCAGCCTGTAGGATCCCATCCAATTTTGAAAGAAATCAAAAACATCCCTTTTCAACTGACATGTTCACCTCTGTTTTTTGCCTTCCCTTCTCTCTGCTTTGCTCTTGGGCTCGCGCCGGGACACTCCTTTGAGTAGCTGTGCATGTTATAATCTCTGTTAACATAACATAACATGTTACTATAGCCTTATAGCCCGCCGTAGTGGGCTATACTGGTTATTAAAGGTCCGCTGCAGCGTTAAAGGCCCGAGCCGTAGGCGAGGGACATTAACAAGGCAGCGGGGCTTTAATAGCCGTATAGCCCTGCTACGAAGGGCTATAAGGCTATTAGAACATTCTGCCACTAGAGGGAAGAATGTTCTAACAAATTAAATGAAGCCTCAGGGAGCGTGAGTGGATAGGAATCCCCTCAGGCTCCCTGAAGCCTTTGTTCACAGCCAGAGCTGTGAACAAAGAAACATTGGAATGTTGGAGCTCCGCGCTTATACCAGCCATTATAAGCCCGGAGCACTACATTATTTTCAAAGGAGCTCCCAACATTCCAATGTTCTAATTTATGTTATGTGGTGTGGCATCTGTCCAGGACTGCACTTTCTCCATAAGGAAAGCGGATACATAAAGTGCAGCAGATACATATAGACTCAAGTTAGAATATACCCCAGTGCCATGAGACCTTTGTGGTGAGTAGTGCGCTCCACAAATCCCTGATTGATTGATTGAGGATTAGTTAACCGACCAGTTGGAGTGCATCTTGGGGCATTGCCAAGAGACACTGTTACATTGTAGAACAGAGCAAGATGAGCTATTCTTACCTCGTATAGCCTTTTTCTACCTGAATACTCAAGCTGTTAATTGAAGGTACAGATGTTGACACCATAGCACTAAAAACAGACTTCGACGACTCAAAGTGTTCTGTAGAGCTGTACAAGCGTTTACACCGGCGGCCTAACATGACCTGACATTGAGGTTATTCCTGGTTATTCTTAGGGATGGTTCTAATGCAAGGCAATGCCAGACATTCACCGAGGGGTGAATATTCTAAACTGAATAGTTGGACCAGAACGCACACACCAGTCATTATTGTCTCGCTCATTTCATCATCTTCAGTACAGCATCCAGCATTCCAGTATTCTAATTCGACTTGAATCCATTGTCCGCAGATATTAGTCTGAGTCTATAATATTTACTTGAACATTGGAATGTTGGAAATTCCATTGAAAACAATGGAGTAGCTTCGGGCTTTTTAACATCTGGTATAAGGCGGAAGTTCCAACATTCCAATGTTTGTCGTCATAGTTCTTCCTTTTGTATTTAGAACATTATACTTATAGTGGTTGGAATGTTTTCCAGGCTGTGGCTCGGGCCTATAACTCGGGTGTAGGGCCTTTAACAACCAATAAAGCTCTTTTCAGTGGGCTTTAATGCTATACTCGAACATTTGAATGTTGGAAGCTCCATTGAAGACAATCAACTGGCTCATGGCTAGTAATAGCTGGTATAAGCCTTTTGCTCCAACATTCCATGTTTGTCATCATGTTTATTCATTTTTAAATGAGAACGTTCTTCCTTTAGTGGGCGAAATATTCTAATTGCCTTATAGCCCTTCGGCCTCGGGCTATACCAGTACTTAAAGGCCCTCTCTCTTTTTATCTGGCTGTATGAAGCTATAACAGACAGAGTGATACGTTATGGTAAGATTCAGTGCCAGCATAAAGTGGTCACTAAATGGTGCAAATATTTAAAAAAAAGAAGAGAAGGCATTAACTAGGTTATTCCTAAAGTTTGCAACCAAAAAATTAGACCAATGGAATGTGGTATGAAAGTAGGAACACACACAGTGACAGAATATGAGCTAAAAAATATTTAATAGAGAAAACGACATCACTAAATTAGGCAAGGTGTGAAGGACATTCAATCTTTCATGTTAATTAGAGCAAACCTCTTGTGACTGAAATTGAGGCATAATGGCTGGTAAAAACATAATGAGGGTTTGGGAAAGTCATATCCATGGGAATAAAAACCACGTCTGCTTCAGAGTCGTGGTCTACTATCTACTGTCTAATGCGTTAGCTATTGTTCCTTGCCCTCTTCCTGCGTTTCAACGAGGAGAGGGGCCATAAGGTGTGGCCCTCAGCAGAAGGGTTATATTGCAATTAGAACATTCCACACATCAAGAGGAGACTGCCCTAAATTAAACAGGGAGACACAATGTACAAAAATAGGAATAATGGAGCAGAGGGCCGGCATTCACGCCACTGCCTTCAATGGAGCTCCCGGCATTCCAATTCTCTAATTTAATAGCATTAGAGCCTGCTGCCAAGGGCTATACTGGTCATTATACGCCCTTTCCCCAAGTTATGGACCGATTTCCAAATAATAATAATAATAATAAAGAAGCTTATAAAGCGCATAGCTATGCCAATAGGAGTGTCCCAGCGATTAAGGTCACGCTCTTAATCGAGATCCGAGATGGACAAGAACAGATGCCACATGACATAAAAGACAGCTTTTAACAAATTTTCGGAACAGTAGTTCTCTCTTAGATTGCCTTAGCTGCAGAGGGAGAGAGTTCCAGAGCTTGGGCGCGAGGTAGCTAAATGAGCCCCCACCAATCCGAACTCACTTTACCCGCGAGACCTTAGCTAGTAAGGGTTTGCAACGAGGGGAAGGGCATACAGAGGTTTGTATGGCCCACGGCTGAAGCCCAATTGCACCATTAGACCATTTGGCTAATTTACCTCCGGGTTTCCTACTGGAAGGCCAAAGAGAAGGCTCATTGTAATGCTGGAGCAGATACAAGCACAACATCCTTTCTAAAGTTTGTCGTTCAGGCTTACGGATCCGGCTATGGTAAGTGGACATCTGAGAGGGTGGGCCTTGGGGACAAATCCTTTAGAGAGAAACACAAAAGAAGCCCAAGCAGCGAGGAACATAATGCCTCGCACTTGCTGGTAACGCTTTTAAAGTGCAATTGAAAATACCACTGTAAAACATGAGACAATCCAATCAGAATAAAAAAGCAAACGAGGAGGACTGACCGAGTGGTGGGTTTTTGTTAAAAGGTAGAATGAGGGGAAACCAGTGCTTAATTTGGGCCGGTGGATTCTGGTGCTCGGCACTAGCACTTAATCGTCATCACCGGCATTTATAGCACAAATTCGACCAAAGGTATTGGAGCGCTTTTCATGAGCACCAGTGAAGGACACATTCATTTTTGGTATTCATGGAGAGATTACGTGATTTGCCCAGAATCACAGGATTGTGAGGCTAGCCGAGATTAAATCCTGGTTACCCAGCGCCATAGTCAACAGCTCTGGCCATTACACCACACCCTGTCACAAGTTTTAGGATTTCATGGTTAGTAGATGGTTCTGTTATAGGCGGCGGTAATAGGACAACGGACTGGTGCTAGCTGCACCCTGACGAGAGCTCAGGCACTTATTTTTTCACAACCTAACCACTGGGGGAGACCTTTGATCAACACAGTGGCGCAATATAAGTTGTAGATTCAATCATTCGTGTTGCATGTGACAATATCAGTAGCAAAAAGTCTGTTATAAAAACATTATAGAAAGATTATTGAAAACAAAAATATGGTGAAAGTAAGTATACATTCAACTCCATGTGTATGTAACTTGATGATATATTCATTGTCAAGGTACACAGCTGTGGAGTTAAGTAGAGAAAATCTATACTTACCTATATAGGCTCACCTTCACAATAATTTTGATGTTCGTATTTTTGCTCCGCTATTTTTGCAGCATGATATTCCAAACTTTATATTCTGGTATTGGTAGCATACCAGACTTTGACACAAGTGATCAAAACATCTGAGCTCCAGGGGCGGGGCAGGTCTCGGGATTGGGTGACCAGCTCTGCAGCTGGGGTTCGCTTGAAGGTGAGAGGCTCATATATTTCATGCAGCATTTGTTTTTTTATATAGAAATGAAATTCAATTTGACTACAGATGTGGGGGGAAACAATTGTCATGAAGGGTGTGACTGGGAGGATGCCCGGGATAAGGTGGAAATGGCACGAGGGTGGTGAGAGAGGAAGAGAGCACATAGGATAGGATGAGTTTGTAGGTATGTGCTCCTCAGACAGGGTGGATTTCACGATTAGGTGATAACTAATACCGGGCTCAAAGAAAGAATGGCAAAAAAATACAAAATATTGCTTGCACTGGATAGCCAGTGTGTGCTTTCACTTGGCAGATTCTAGTTCTAGTTTCTGCCACAAGCCTGGTGATGTCACAGACTTTTCTAGGCATGGGATAGTTTTCTCTAGGCCTGAGGGCACATCTGCCGGCTGCACGCCAATCCAGACTTTCTGGTTCGGTCCCCTATGTGCTATGTTCAGCTCGCCTCCTGAGTCGTCGAGGCAGGTCCCCTAGCACCAGGACCCACATGTCGGCTGTCGGTGAAGGTGCAGGCTCCCCTCGCGGAAACAGTGATCTTTGTGTCCCAGGACCCCGCCGCACAATGGCATCCTTCACCGGACCGCCACTGTTGCCCCCATGGCCTGCCTGCAGCCCCTATGACTATATGACCGCTCTGCTGGTATTGCGGATGTTGGCCAAGCGGTACAACACGCCTTCCTTGAGGGGACAGTGTCGTGCAGCTTCACTGCGAGTGCCTGGTGCCGCGTCCACCACAGGCGTCCACATGGACACCATCTCAACAAGGAGAGTCCTCTCGCATTGGAGACTCTCTGTCTCCAGCAGTCCCAGACCAACTGCCATATTAACTTTCAGACTCACAGGTCTTGTCACTTCTCAGTATCTACAACTGGTGCCGGATCTTAGCAGAACGTACCCTCATCCCCCTGGAGCGGCAGTACAAATAGCGGGTCCTGGTACGGTGCCCAATGTACAGGGGGATCCCCTTTACCCATCATAGTTTACTGCACCATATACAATTGCGCCTACTGGATGGTGCGGTGTGAACTGGGACAGAGGCACAGGCTCACCCTCTGCAGTCCGAATGTGTGTGGAGTTTTCCCTGCCGTGTGGGGGGGGCCCAAGTACACCCACGAGGTTGGCGGCACTTGGGGCACCACCCCTGGGTGGTCCCTCAGGCCTCCTCAAAGGACGGCTACAGAGTTCTCTGCCTGCAGCAGTGCTTGGCTCAGCCAGACTTTTCCAGGAGTGCCTGGCTCTACCAGGCCTTCAACATGGAGCAGGGCTGCTGTGGAGGTGCAGGCCATGAGAGCACCCCCCGGGTTGTACTGCGGGAGCCTGGGAAACCCCTTGTCCCACATCACATCACGTGTGGATGGGGACTTTTAAATGTAAAATACCAGCTGAGTGGTTCCCTGTTGTCCTCCTTCTTCAGCATGTTCCATGGTGGGGGCCATGCACTGTGCCAGGGGGGGTCTGTGTAGATATGATCCTGGTCTGCTCCTTGCAGATCAGGGAAAACATATCAGAACTTCAAACTCACTTCTGTTCCAGCACCCAATGAGTTGGAATTCCATAAAGACCCGTCTGTACTAAAGCTCGATTTGTAAATTTCACTGGACTCAAAAGGAGAAACTTCAGTGGAATTCCCAAGTACCCAGCCTGAAAAGCCTTCTTGAAACACCAGGCCCCATTGGTTGCTCTCTGAGCACATATACTTGCAGAAGAAGGCATTAAAACAGACACACTCACTCACAGTCACAGACACACACACAAACACATGTAAGGCACTTCTTCGCTCAAGTACACGTGTTGTACCATCCCCAGCAGTGGTTCGTAGACAGACACCTCATTTACTTGTTCTGAAAGTTGTAATCTGCTTTCATAGCTGGTCTGAAACCCTTCATGAAATGCCCAGGGCTCCAGTACAAAGGTTTGACCTGATTAAATATAGAGTAATAACCTTTTTCAACACAACAGGAGTGCTGAGGTTGGTACATAAGTAAACTGATGCTCAGCATTTACCCTTTAATCGACTCCTGGTGGGAACGCGGGTTGGACGAGGAACATGCGGTGCCAGCTTCTCATGGAGAGTCATTTTGTGGCAGAGTGTGGGCAAGCAGTAAGCCGGGCACGGGCACTGGACGGTACTGGTGTGCGGCAAAATATTATCTTTATGAAAAACGATGTACAGATGTATCTGAATGGATGTACCATGTTACAACGCATACCGTTACAACTACCTACTGTTACAACGCGACCATTACAACGCATTCCATTACAACGCATAGCGCTTTGAGGTGCTGGATAGTGGTAAGTATAATTTACTATTCTAACTCCAGTCCCCGTGGACCCTAGGGAAGGTGTTGGATAGTAAATTATACTTATTCCCTATCCTAGAGCGCCCCCCAGCGCAATGCGTTGTAATGGTATGCGTTGTAAAAGTCGCGTTGTAATGGTAGTGCGGAGTAACAAATGCGTTGTAACAGGTGTATACCATCTGAATACTTCCCTTCGTGGGTTTAGTGTGCTTTATACCCATAAGTTTCATGAACTCCTCAAACTGTTACGAAGTGAACTGACACCCATTGTCCGAAATCACTTCCTCTGGAACTCCTTCCCTGGCAAACAACAATTCAAGAAATTCTATGACAGAAACGGTGGTAGGCATTTTCACAAATTAACCTCTGGCCAGCGACTGTGGTACTATTTTTCTATATCCATGATTAAATGATGCTTTATTAACACAATCAATAACTCCTGTTCATTATGTCTAGCATTAGCCAATGCTTTTTCTAAATATATAAAGATAATATTCTTGCTCAGAATGGCTTTCAGTCAACCCTCTTCCTTCATTGGTCGGCAGTAGTGTCATTCTCAAAGAGCTTATATGCCCCCTGGCCTTGGCCCACTCGGTGCCCTCTCACCCAGTGTTGTCCCTCCCGTGCTCTTTGCCACCCTGTGCCATGTCACCCACCTTCTACTTTGTGTTGGTGGCCTTAGTCCCTCTTTTCTGTCTGCAGATGTGCTGAGGTGACACAGACCTGTGGCCACTTCCTTCCTGCTTCCTGTGGTGGCCAGAGCTCTGGGTTTAATGTGCCATCACAACGTAATTAATTATTATTATTATTACAACCTCTTTTCCTGCAAATGCCCTTAACTAACTAATGCCGGAGACCACCCTAGCCGTGGGTGCACAGAGTGGCTAGTGCGTTCAACGCCATCTAGACAGTGTGGTCAGTAGGCACACAATGCAATCAAAAAACACAACAGGTGGACAATGTGTATTGAGTAAGTGACCTGAGCTGGACATGGTAGGGTGGCAGTGCAGTGAAATGAAAGACGGTGCCTGCAGCCTGCAGCCAGCTTCAGAAGCTTCAGAAGAAAACGATGACCTGCCAGGGCGGGCGCCATATGGGTTCAGCTGTGTCAAGGCTCACTTTATTATAGATCTGTAATTTGAGTTCTCCTGACGTTCTTTATAATAATCTGCAAACGTGTCTGTGTCCCCGCCGGGAATGGACAATGTGTTAAAGCCCGTTTCTGTGGTCTCCGGGTGGGTCCCCAGGGAGCTGCCATTACAAGCCCTGCTTTTTTTACTGGCTGAAGGCATGTTACTATGGAGCCTATAATTGGAGTCCTTCTTCTAGGTCTATGAACTCTGTGCATGTCCCCAGACTTACAACGAATATCTTGGCTGAATGCCTCAAACTAGGGATCCCGCCATAAATACGTTCTTCTTAGTCTGTCTACAAGATCGGGCCCAGTCCAGCCTGCTGGTCTAGTCCTTCTTCCATGTCTATGGGTTGCAGGCTGACTTCTGTGGCAGAGGCTGACCTTCGCCCAGTCGTCCTGTGTGATTGGTTCAGGCCTCCCTGAAGAGTGATATTTATCTAGGTCCATCACAGACCAGCTGTGGAAGGGGGGACCACCCTGATAATGCTATCTACTTAGTTCCAGCACAGAGCCCTCTTCAGAGGGCGTAGTTTCAAATGTGAATGGAAACGCTGCCTGGACAGGCACACCCCTGGCCACTAAAGAGATGTATTTATCTGGACAGCACAAGTTGACCCCTAAGAGAGGAAGTGACCATCTTAGTGAGAGGTACATGTCTGAACAGCAAGTCAGATAGAGCCACAGAGGCATAATCCAATTATAGTGAGAGATAGGGAGGTTGACAGGCATAGTCCAGCCCTCTGGAGGTACAGAGACTGTCCTAGTGAGAGCTACGGATCTGGACAGACTGCGCACTGCCCTTAGAGGGACAGTGACCATTTGAAAAAGTGAACTACATTCCTACAGGCACGCTCCTCTGCGACTTCCGCTGAGCCTCTCAAATATTCACGTCCACAAAAGTCATGGACAGATTGCGTTGTGATGAATTATGCGATGTAATGACATGCGTTGTAATGGATTTTGCGTTGTAAAACATTTGTTGTAATGACACGCGTTGTAACGCGTGCGTTGTAAACAATGTTTCCCCCTGCAGAAACAGAAGCTTGCTTCGGTATCAGGATTATGAGTATGGCGATAATTACCACAGCTGCCACAATTTCCCTCTGATAAATTTCGCCAGGGAGTCAAAGCAAGCACAATTTTGTGTGATAAATGCGGCATCCACCTATTTTGCCTGCTTTTCAGGCCTTTAACTGGAATATAAGATATTTCCGCTCTCGTTAAATAACACACTCGGTGCGCTGGTGTTAGTAGTTACTGGACGCATAAAACCCCCCAGTCTGGCCCACCTGCACTCAGGGCATCTGTCATGAATGGGAGTCCTTTGAAACATGGGACTGGTAAGTAGTTTGAACTGGAAAAACAAATAGACAGTTTACTATTACCCTTAGCGTATCTCCCATTCCCTTTGGGCAGAGAAAGAGACCGGCCTTTATAGGAATTTGAAAAACCGGGCAGGCAGCTGCAGTGCAGGGATTTTCGGAGTTTCAGGCAAAATTAAATTTTGCTGTTTGGGTCTTTACCTACCCACATTTGTAGGAATCTGGCACCCTTAGTCTGGGGCACCCTAAAACTGCTCCACTCCGTTGCCTTAGTCTAGCGCCTGGCAGCAGCCCGTTGCTTCTCTAAGGCACTAATATTCGGCAGAGGCAGGCCTGTGCTTGCTTTATCAGAGGCCTCTTCAATGTCCCTACCCTCTTCTGCCCACCCCCTTCCCCACTGCAATCACAACCCCCCTCGGATCACTGTACTTTCACACCCCTCCCACGCAGCGGGATTATCCTACAATAATCAACCCCATTGTACATAGAGCACGAAATATGATTAGGCTACTTTGAGGCCTGTGCTCAGAGGATAAAGCAATCCGAGCAAAAAGGAGCTTTGCAACTATTTGATCCTGTGAGCCACACAGTCTTCTGTCAAGAACAATGTTTTAAGAGGTCTTGTAAATATCTTGCTCACAATCTTAACAGTAAGTCGCTTTCATTGACCTAATTCTCGTTTGTTGAAATAAATCTATGCGGACAACAGAGTTGGCATAGTTGCTGCCCACTGGCCCCTACCCTGTGAGAGCCTTTTTACCAGTCCTGCGTTTTTCAGCCAACAGCCCCTGGGACTTGTAGTTTGACCTTTTCCTACTGTTGGTTTGAGCCAGCAAGCCTCGGCTCCTTCAGTGCTGGGGCACCAGGCCTCACTGAATGTTAACCTCAGGGCAGGGAGCCCGGCTGGCAGCTATCCTTTAGCTATTTTGATGCTCAGATAGCTCAGAGGGTTGAACACCCACTGCTGAGATCAATTTGTAAACTCCAGGTCATAAATTTGACTCCAAGCAGGGATGATCAAGCATTTCATACTTCTGAGATGGATAGAAGGACTACTGTTGAGTAGGATACGGAATCACAAGGTCTGCAGCGTGAAGTGCTATAAGTTGATTAGGTCTCGCCTGACACAGCGTATGTCCTGCCACACGTGAGATATTTTGTTATCTTACAGTGGGCTTACAGCCATTCGTTGGCTTCATCATCACTCTCATTTCCTTGATTCTCTTTAGTCAGTGCTTGCTGTCTCCCTTCTTCGTGTGTTTGTTCCTCCTCTGGAGCATGGACCAAGTACTAGCTTTCTTCCGCTACTCGCACTTTTACAGCTACTTTTATCTTTTAGTTGAAACACTGTATACTTGCGCATGTGTTTGGTGGCTGTCTTCCTCGTGTGCTTCTACCTCCCAATCCTCACCATGTTAGTTTTTCCCTCTCCTGTTGCTTGCCCTCTACATCCCCACTCCATCTTCTTGATATTCCCTTCCACCCTCCTCTCCTGCTCCATGTTGTTGCTTGCCCCTTCCCTTTTTTTTTTTTGAAATATATTTTTATTGCAGGAATTAGCAAAATGTTACATATACGACCAGCATTATAAATCCAATAAAATCAATGAACTGCATCCCCCCTACCCCCCGCAGCATGTTTTCATATACAATCATTCAGCCCACAGCCCAAAGGTCAGGCGACAAAATCCAGTGGGGGCTCAGCAGGAAAGCAAAGCTGGTCCGGATAATCCACTGTCCGTCATCTGCTTTTCTAAACAAGCCCATAAAACCCAAAAGAAAATCCCTCCCACAAAACACTAAATTCCAAAGTAATCCCTCCCCAACCCAACCCCGCCATCAGTGTATGGTAGCAGCCGCAGTAGGATTCGTGAGAGGACCCAAGAGGAGAGTATCAGAAACAGAAATCGCAATCGCCTATCGGGACTCGGGGCGCGCCGCACTCTCGCTATCAGAGTCGCTGGGGGCGCAATAGTCCCTGAGGGCCTGCACTAGTGTCTCCCATTCTAGCGCTGCCTCCTGTGCCTTTTCGTTATGTTGTCTCCCAGCTAGTTGGTATCTCAGCGTGCTTTCTCCCGCCGCCCACTTCAAGAGTTCGCTGTGCCACCTGCTCCCAGTCGGACCAGCTCGTGCCTTCCAGTTCCTGGTCACCTCTCGTTTAGCCAGGAGAAGCCCCAAATCAATGAATTTACTGGAAATTTTGTTTTTGGGGGTATGTGGAAACCAATGCAAGAGTCCCACCGCCGCATCGACCGATAAGGGTCTCCCCGTCACCTCCGTCAGGGTCTTCCCCACTTCCACCCAGTAGGAGGACAATCCCGGGCAGGCCCACAACATATGGAGGAGGTCTGCCTCCGGCGCCGGGCATCTGGGGCAGGTCGCCGAGCCCGTGGCGAAGTACTGTTGGATTTTCGCCGGGGTCAGGTATGCCCGATGGAGTATATAATAGTGGACCAACTGAAAACGGGCGTGGCGCGTCCCCTTCCAAGCCCGCCGCACGAGTTGAGACCAGGTCGTCTCCGGGATCTCCTTGCCTATGTCTGCCTCCCAACGGGCTCTCAAGGTCGTAAGGGGGGTCAGCCCTTCATTGATCAGTCTACCGTAGAGGCAAGTGACCGCCTTCACCGTGCCCGCAGACATCATGACGTATTGGCACACCGGAGACGTAGGAGGTTCCTCCTGTCCGCCTTTCCAGTGCGCCTGGATCGCTCGGACCAGGGCCGAGTGCAATAGGAAGTCTCCGCGGGGAATCTCGAAGCGGTCAATGAGCTCCCGAAAGGGCAAGAGCACCCCAGCCTCATAAAGATCCCCCACCAACTGCAGCCCCGCGTCCTCCCAGTCCGCCAACCGTGACCAATCACCGCCATGGGGCAAGGCCGTCAACATCCCTAAAGGTATTTCAGGCGCATACGGTATTCGCAATTGGCCCCGGGCGTGGGCCCGGTTCCAACACAGGCGAATAGTCTTCTCCTCCAGCGTCAGGTCTTGCAAGGCCAAACGTTGGCGTAGAGCTATGAAGGAGAGAACATGCCTGGCCATCCCCATACCTCTCCTGTCCTCCGGGCCCCGGAATTCCCTGGCAATCTCCTGGGTGAGGGTCTGGAGCTGCGCCGCCAGATAGTATTTCTCAAAGTCCGGCACCGCGAGCCCACCCTCGGCTTTCGGCCTGATCAGGGTTTTAAGGGCCACTCGTCGGCGGCCCGAGCCCCAGAGGAATCCGACTATCATTGACCGTAGGAGCCTAAATGTGGCCGGCGGGATCCAAATCGGTAGCGTCCGGAAATAATACAGCAACCGGGGAAGAGCTACCATTTTGAGAAGAGCGACCCGCCCTGCCATCGAAAGCGGTAGCGTAGCCCAGAAGTCCATATTACCCCGTAGCGCTCGACTGCATCTGGTAATGTTTCCGTCCAGGAGGTCAGATGGTTCATGATAGATATACACTCCCAGGTACCTGAAGCAGTCAGGTTCCCATCTAATCTCTCTATTGAGGACTGGGCTAGGGGTGCCTCTGCGAACCGGGAAAAGGCATGTCTTAGCCCAATTCACCCGGAGGCCCGAGACCTCCCCAAACGCCGTGAGCGCCGTCGCAGCTCCATGTAGGGCTACAACTGGGTCCTCAAGGAAGAGCAACAGGTCGTCGGCATATAACGAAATGTAGTGCGGGCCCGAAGGTGTCCAGAAGCCATTGTAATGAGCCCCCGATCGGAGTAGCAGTGCGAGAGGCTCCACCGCCAGCGCGAAGAGAAGTGGGGATAACGAGCAGCCCTGTCTCGTGCCTCTTTCCACCGGGTACTGTGAGAAAATTAACGGACCCGCCCGAACCCTGGCCGATACGGAGGTATACAAGACTGCGGTCCATCTGATGAAACCCTCGCCGAGGCCGAACCGCCGCAACACAGTGTGCAGGTAGTCCCATTCCAGGCTATCAAATGCCTTCTCTAAATCTACCGATAGGACCACCGGGCACGGAGCGTCCACGAGCGGTTCACCCAGCAAGCGGAACAACCTACGGATGTTCATGGTCGTGTTGCGCTTGGGGATGAACCCAGCCTGGTCTTCATGTACCAGGGAGCTCATGTGGCCCAGCAGTCTCGAGGCCAAGATGCTGCTCAGAATCTTATAATCGACCGTCAGCATCGATAAGGGACGGTAGGACGCCGGATCGGCCGAGTCCCGTCCCGGCTTGAGGAGGGGAACCACCAGGGCCTCGCGCATCGAGCCGGGGAGTCGGCCAACCCTCTTCGCCTCTCTATATACGATCACCAGTCTCGGAGCTAGGAGGTCGGCATAGGCCGCGTAAAATTCCACAGGAAGACCGTCTAGACCCGGGGTCTTATTCCGCGCCATCTTTTTAATGGCGCTGCGGATCTCCCCCAGTTCAATATCGGACCCCAGGGCTTTCGCCACGTCAGGCTCCACCGCTGGGAGCTCCAGGGGCCGCAGATAGTCCTCGAGAAGGTCAGGGTCTTTGGCAGCACGACTGCGATATAGCTGATCGTAGTAGTGCCGGTAGCAGCTTAGAATCTCCGGTTGAGTGTGCACCATGGTCCCGTCCGCCACGCGCATGGACGTCGTCAGTGAGGTCTGGCGCGTAGGGTTAGCCAGCCATGCCAGCAATGCGCTCGATCTATCCCCTTCTGCGAGGGACCGAACCGTATAGGCCTTGTAGTCGAAGCAGCGCAGCCGCTCGACCTCTGCCGCCACCGCCTCCTTCGCCTCTGCCGTGCGTCCCTGAAGTTCAGGGTGCCCGGGGCGGCGGAGTTCCAACTCACGAAGCCTCCGATCAGCCACGTCTAAGTCATCGAGGATAACCCGCCTCATACCTACCTTCTTGGTGATGCAATAACCCCTCACCACCACCTTAAAAGCGTCCCATTCCAGCGCTCTCGAACTCGCAGTGCCCCTGTTGGACGCGAAATACTCCTCGATCTTATCTCCTAAGTCCGCTTTGAATACAGTGTCCTCGAGGATCTCAGGACGTAACTTCCAGGTGGGCACCGCCGGCGCCCCCGGAAACCAGCGAAGGGCCAGCAGGAGGGGGTTATGGTCCGAGATGGTCCTAGTCAAATATTCGGAACGGATCGCCGCTGAAACCAGTTCAGTCGAGCCAAGAAACCCGTCCAACCTAACGTGCAACTCGTGTAGGCCCGAAAAGTAGGAGTAGTCTCTAGCGTCGGGGTGTTGCGCTCTCCAAATATCCGTCAGACCCCAACGTATCTGCCAGTCCCTACGACCTTTAGCCACACGGCGGACCGGAGAGTCAGGGAGGGGCGGATGCGAGCGATCGGTCTCCACATCCACTACCGAATTGAAATCCCCACCGAGCAGGAGGGGGCCCGTGAAAAAGTGGGCCAACGAGCCCGATAACCTAGAAAGGAAGGCAATCTGGTCCATGTTAGGTGCGTATACACAGCAAACGTTCAGGTCCCTCCCCCTCAGAGTGCCCGAGATGGCCACGTAGCGCCCCTCTGGATCTACCACTGAGTTTGTGACCTGGAAGGGAGCCCCAGCTCTAATCCAAATTAGCGCCCCCCTGGCATACGCGGAGTACGACGTGTAGAAGACCTGCCCCCTCCACCTACGCTGTAGCGCCGCCCCTTCCGCCTTGTTCAGATGGGTCTCCTGCAGCAGCGCCATTTGTATTCCCCTACGCACTAAATAAGCATGGACTTTTTTGCCGCCTAGACATGGTATGAAGCCCCCGCACGTTCCAAGTAATACATTTCACATTAGCAACGTCAGCCATTGTCCCATACTGTTTGTGCAAAGTCTCCCCATCTGGGTCCCAACAAAGAGCGAACAACAATCAACCCAGCACTGATGGCGGCCATTTCCCCCAACCAAAACTCAACAACTCTTATTCTAACCAAACCCCTGCCCACCCTCCCCAGAACAGGACCCAAATAGCTCCATCTAGTTCCCATCCAAACCATGCCCTCAGAAAACCCTTCGTCCCCAACTAATCCTACGGTCGCCACCGTAGGAAGGCCTTAAGGGCCAGGTGCGGGCTGGGTGGTGGCAGTGGGCCCTCGATGCCCTGGCTACCAGGACTAAAGCAAGCCCAAAACAGTATCGGAAACCCTCGGGGCAAAAGCAAGGCACCCCACCCCCCGCTTCTCCGGAGATCATGCTGAACCATCGGCTCCCGCCACCCCCGCTACGGGCCCCCACCCAAAAGGATGCAGCTCACCCCGTCAACCCTGTCCATCCAGAAGGTCCTCAACCGATTTCGGCGTGATCACCGGTGTGTTGATGCTATCTGTCACCGAGTCCTCCGAGTCCGTCGATGCCCCCTCGTCACCAGGGTTCTCTTCTTCTGCAATGGTATCATCTCGTGAACCAGACAGTGCAGACAACACCTCTAGTACTCCCTTCCGCTCCGTCGATGTCTCCGCAGTTGAAGGGCCGCCCGACCGGCCCCGGCGACTCCGTATCCTCTTAGATCGCCGTCGCTGTCCCGGCTCCACCGCTGGCTGAGATGCGGAGGCGAAACCATCTTTCCCAGCTCTATAGAGGTCAAGCCAGTTACAGACATCCTCCCCGGGGTATCAAAAAATTGAGTCTTGTCATCGACAATGATGCGGAGCTTTGCAGGAAATAGGAGCGAGTATTGGATGCCCTCGCTCCGGAGCTCGCGCTTGACCGCCAAGAATGAAAACCGCCTGCGTTGGGTTTCATAGGTGTAATCCGGGAAGATGTTCACCTGGCTGTTCTCCACCTTGAAGGGGCCATTATGTCTAGCGGCATTGAGGATGAGGTCCCTGTCGCGAAAATGCAGTAGGCGCGCCACCACCGGACGCGGTGCACGGCCCTGTTGCGGTGGCCTTGCTGGGACTCTATGAGCTCGTTCAAGGGTGTAGAAAGAGGATAAGCCCTCCGGGGCCACCGTGTCTCGGAGCCAGGCTTCCAAGTAGGCCACCATGTCGCCATCTTCGATCTTCTCCGGCAGGCCTACCACTCGGATGTTGTTGCGCCTGTTACGGCCTTCCGCATCCTCCGCTCGCTGCTCCAGGGCAGAAATCCGGGATAGGGCATCTTTCATTGTCGCGGCCAAGGATCGCTGCGCCGGCTCCAAGGTTTTCACCGAGCCTTCCACTTCTTTGACCCTGTCCGACAGCTTGCCGTGATCCGCCCTAAGGAGGCCCAGGCTCGTCGCCACCTGGGCAATGTCCTGCTGAAGGGCCGAGCGTGTGGTCGCAATCGCCTCCAGGACGCGGTCAAACTGTTGCTGCAACGGCGCACCACCAGCACTTCCCGGGTCTCCATGGCCTTCCTTGTCCGGGGTCTCCGAGTCAGAGGCGGCCGGGGTAGTCCCCTTGGCTCCTCTCGGCTTCCCCATGTCGCGGGAAGCGCACAGTGTGGACTCAGGTAAAGGCGCCACCGAGTGCGGGCGTCGGCTATAACTCTCCCGATTGCTGGCCCTCAGGTTGAGGGCTGGTGATCCTCTTCTCCAGGGCCAGGTGGACCTCCACAGTTTCGGCTCGCGCCACCACCGCGTCGTCGGAGAGCACTGAGGAGGAGGCGGAGACACTCGGCGCCAGGCTGGGCAGGCCCGTCCGGTTAACGAGGACCCAGAGCGAGGGCCACCCACACCACCAGAGACTTTGTGGCGCCAGGGGGTTGTGCTTCCCATGGGATCGGGTCGATCGGGGGGATGCAGCCAAGTGCTGCGTCGGGGGTCGGCACCACCGTCAGGACCTCCAGGCGTCCGTGTGCCGGGGTTCACTATGGTAGGGGCATCCGACCATCCAGGCGCAATCACCAATGCCAGAGTCTCATCAGGTCAAAGTCCAATTCCTCACTTTCCAGGAAGACAAAAGAGCGGAGGGCACGCTGTAACCAGCGACGTTCCTCCAGTCTAATGGTCCCGTCCGAGGGGACAATGGGGTCCGGGCGCCATGTTGGGTCGCTCTCCTCGGGACCACAAACTTCGAGTTTCGGGCGGATCACCACCCGTCCAGGCTGCGCCAGGTGCCTCAGTAGGGTCCAGTCGGGCCGAACAACGATTTGCGGGGGCTAGGGTGCCCCGCGGCCTCCGATTAACAGGATAATCCCGGGCTCAGTCCCGGAGCCGAGCTCTCAGGCGACCATCGCCATCGGCGCCCAAGCCACGCCCCCTCTTGCTTGCCCCTTCCCTTTTCTCTCCCTGTTGTTGTTTGCCCCTGCCACCCTCCTGACCCTGACCTGCTGTTGCTTGCTCCACCTCACCCTTCTGCACCTCTCTGTGTTGTGGTTTCCCACAGCCCTCCTCCCTCCCATTGCTTGCTCTCCCACCCCATTCCAGGCTTTGCCTTGTCTCTTAATCCTGCTTTGCAGTTTTCACCCTCCTGCCATGTCCCAGGTTGTTGCTTGCTGTCAACAATGCTCTCTCCCCATCTGCCTTTATGTTTACCCCATAATGCCCTGCGTTGGCCAGCACGGACCTCGTCATAGAGCTTTATTAAAAAAAAAAATTCAGGTGTGCAGCAGAGACATGGCTAAAAACATCAACAAAGCCAATAGCTCGCATATGATTTGCAAATGCTTGCTTTTATGTAGCAACTGCCTGTTTCCCTGACCTTGCAACGTGGAAATTAATGTAAAACTGAGTCACATTTCCAGGAACGTGGCTTCCTAGCAGAGCAACTCTGGCCTATTCGTTATTGTAAGGTTAGCAACAGACAGTGCACAGAATTTCACTACCGAGGTCCGCAAAACAGAAGAAAGACTGCGCCATGTTGAGCGTGAAACTAGTTTGTGCCCCAGTCTAAACGGTTCAAGCGTGACGTATTTAAAAAAAAATAATAATTAGAGTTTTATATAACGCGTACTAGACCCGAGACATGGGGTATCAGAGCGCTTTACATACCACCAGTTTCATCACAGGACACATTCATTTGTGTTAGACACAGGCAGAATCACAGTATTTGCCGAGATTCGAACCGGGTTCCCCAGGCTTCAGGGGCGACAACTCTAGCCGTAAAGCTACATTCTCTCCCTACTGTAGTTTGGCACATTAATCATGCTGTTTTGTCACTCAACCTTTCTGAGTGGGGGCTGCCTGTAACACTGTAAAGTGCCCTCCATGACAAATGCCAGTTTGCATAACTCATATTGATCCTACGTCCCAGCCACTTTCAAACCCACTGCTGATCACCAATAAGCCAACCTCCTGCCCCCCCCTCCCCATCCCTCCCGGATATTGCGATTTCACAATAAGCAAAACATGTAAAATCAGCACTTTTGTAAAAATCCCGCCATTTTTACAAAAGTGCCTGCAAAAATTGCCATTCTGTCATATTTTGTTAACTCTGGTCTGTGCTGAGCCATTAAAAGGAGGCTGAGATCCAGGTTAGCAGGCGGCCCAGGTGTTAAGGTCCTCTGTGGGCTGCCTTTAAAAAGCACCGGGCGCTCCCCTGCCCTTTGATTCCAGAGTCCTGCTGCCCCATGAATATATTATTTTGAGTTGATTTATATAGTGCAAACTCGACGTATTGGAAAACTTTGCATGACCTTCAATTATATAAGCACGTTTTTTTAGGCACTGATGGGATTAATGCATTTGCTATGAATTGATCTGCCTAGAATCACAGGGTGTTGAGCCGACGCTGGGATTCAAACCTGGTATCCCAGGCCCAAAATCGGCAGATCTGTCCGTGACTCCACATCCTCGCTTCTGCGCTGTCACCCTCTGCTGTCGCTCCCCTCCCCCCTGGGAAACACCTCTCCCTCAACAACCCTAGGACACACACAGCTCCCTCCTCACCCCCATCGCCCGCTCACTCCCAAGTCTCCAGTGCACCTGCCACTCCACGTGCCCCTGCTGCCCTGCGCACCTTAGAGGCTTTAAGATGCTGCTACAGCTGAGTTTTCAAATGTAGATAGGCACTCTCTGGCATGAGACACCCTCCTGTTCCAGGACGCAGTGCTGCTGGGCACTAGACTTATTAGAGTCTCCAGTGGTGGCCGAGCGGTATTTTTGTTATGAGCATATGTTCTGCCTGCTGCAAAAATACTGCAAATGTTGGAGTTTGGTATCACAAATTCAGCTTTTTTTGGTGGCAAAATTCTGGGGGTTCTGTTCATCTCTCCACTGAGCCGGCCTTCGCTTCAATTTAAGGTCCTCGCGGCCCTCTTCCAAGAAGACCCAGTGTGCATTACCAAGTGCCTCCACGTCTGCAGTTCTGCCATTTTACTAAGCCAAAAGAACACTGCATTCTGGGTCTTGAAGTTTTGTTTTCTTCCCTATTGAAAGCATGAACATACATTTCTTAGCATGGGCAGCATTGATCCAGGATGAGATATTTGAAAGAGATATTTAAAATACCCAGGGGGATGTTGCAATGGAATTGAGAAGGGGATATAACACTTGTCAGGGAATCTTGAGGACAGCTTGAAGAAGTTCTTCAAAGATAATATGGGTCTTCTAATGGGTTGTGCTCATAACAACATTCAAAAAGGCTGCAGACAGAAATCGACAGGGATTATATACTGTGCAAGCGAAGGCAGACAGAGACTGTGCCGGGTCTAGGGTGCTGGAATAGGCAGGACAATAGCAGTGAAGAAAGACCCAGAAGCTCCTATGCTGAGTCTGGTGGCTTAGTGGACTAATGCACACGCCGTAGAGGCCTGTGTTTGACCTGTTCTCAGATTCAAATCCAGGCAGGTCCACTCAGCCTTTCATCCTTCTGAGGTCGATAGATCTGTTATTGAGCGCCATGATATCCTTCTTGGTGAACGTGCACCTTACAAACACACGTTATGTGAGGTCACGCCCTTGCACCTAAATAGGTTACAATGCGACAGCGTACAAGGGATGGCCATCTGTCTGCTCTGCTGATGTGCTAGCTCACTGACATCATATCTTGATTTAATCCCCATTGGGAGAGAGCTTTAGGTCATATTACACAGCAGAGTGATGCAAACACCAGCACTGACAGCGAGCAATCAACGACTCTGCAAACCAATGCGATTCGATGAATGGTTTCTCTCCAGAGACGCATTCTGGGGAGCAGCTGCCTGGAGCTGTCAGCACCAAGAAGCCGTGTTTTCCACATACAGAGCTACACGTAAGAATATATATATAAGACGCGGAATCGAGAACCCTGACCCTATCTCCCCTGTCTCCTGTGTCTCACGTTGGTTCCCCATGAATGTCCACCAGAGGTTCAGTGTCAGGCGCACTATTCACAAAGAAAATCACGTACACAGATCACACACTTGTGCACACAGTAACAATCATGTCACCTGGAGCTATGCAACAGGACTTTACACAAGTGCCAACAAAACAAGCATTGGCCAAGCCAGTCGCTCGCACCTTTGAGACCTATTGGCTTTGCCAAGGCCTTTTGCCATTGCTGTAAAGCATCAGTAAGATGCAGTGCAGCATGGGCAAAAGCAAATAAAAAAGAGGCTGGACGATGTGGCCACAACACCCACGTCATTATGTGGGTGTGCACGTGCGCTGACGTGACAAAAAGAAGCAGCACAAAGGGTGCCTTTTTTAAGGCATCGTGCCCAGCAGCAATTTCCTGTCTGGGCCACCAAAAACACAACGAAAAATACATAAATAAAGAATACATTTGAAAAAGGATGGCGAGAACGGAGGAGCGTGTGGGGGAAGGAAGCCAAGACTGACACGGGCCAAGGGAGAAGCACACGAGGCAGAGCTTCCAACTCGACGGAGCACTGCTTAATTTATAAAACAAAAAAGAAGGGACAGATTCACAAGGACTGGCGCATCCCTGCATATCAGCAGGGATGCGCCAGGTAGGATGCGTCACGCAAGTTTACCCTTGCGCCACCACAGATGCGCCGCATTTATAATGCAGCGCATCGTGGTGCAAGGATAAACAGATGCGGGAGGCATCTGATGGCTGAGGGCGGCGCATTGCTGGAGTCGTGTCTTAAGCGCGACGCAACTCCAGCAAGGCTCAGGGGCTGCCCGTACCTAACATGCTGCGTCACGCCTTACTTCTGCTTCAAGCAGGCGCATGGTTTTGACACAGGGGCGTCGAAAAAGTGACTCTGTGAAATCTTTGTAGATATCACTGTATCACTTTTCCGACGGAAAGCCCACCCTGCATACATTAAACCTGACGCAGGCTTAATGTGGCGCAGGTCTTTACAACGTGACGCATCTCCCTAGATGTATCACGTTGAAAATAAGGCGCGACATGGCGCATGGTTTACGCCGCCGCTGCTTCACAGAAGTGATGCAACGGCGGCATAAATGAGTCGCAAGGGGCTTGTAAATCTGCCCCATAAGTGCCACATTGCCCCTACCAGCGCTGCCAAGGATCGGAACACAACTACTAACTATCACACTCCCACAAGTGTGACATTTTGTACAATTTCCCACGCTCATCCATGCGCCTGTTGCGGGTGCTCGAGATCACAGTCGCGCTTGCTGGGTGAGGGACCAGTACATTAAATGGGACATTTTTAGCTTCTGTACTCAAGGGCTCATCACACTCACGGGAACTGCCTGCAGCATGGTTTTATTTACGCAGTTATGTTTTCGTTTTTTTTACTTTTCAAAGATGATATTTGAAATTGTAAGTAAATACAGCATTTTTAATTTAATGTACTTTGTTGACCAGCATATTATGGGTTACATTCTCCTGTGTGCTAATAAACTTAGATACCACCATGCTACTTTTGTGGCATATGTAAAACAGAATGAAATAAACACTTTTGTACCAGTCAATGTTACAGAACGGCTCTTAAGCTTTGAGAAAATGGATTTTGATACCTTTGCTGAACGTAAATACAATATATTTTTGTTAAAAAAATAGTTTTTAACTGTGTGATAGAAGTTACATAAGAGTGCCAAGTAGTGAAGAATTTCATTGCCCAACATGTACATTGGTGAGCCAGAGTTACCGTTCCCAGAATGCATTGTGTGTTTAAGGGAACGTTCAGGGCTGGAACATGGCGTCCCTGATGACGTAACCTTCCGTGCCAGTGTCTGGGTATTGTTAGGGCCTTGGCGGACACTGGCCCTTCCACTATCTTTTAAGAAATGCCCCTTAGTGACGCAGAGGTACCTTCCTGGTGCTCTCAGCTGGATCACACACACACCCACAGCTGTTTACACACTGAATTTGAAACCACACCCTGCTTGCACAGGTGGTGACATTTGGCTGCTCCACTAACCTGTTTACACTTCAAACTCTCCTGCTCTTGGGAGTATTTAACTCTTTTGTTATTTCTGAAACAATTATTAACTTTTTAAGTAGCACACAACACAAAAACAAATTGTCTCTGCGCACTATAGTACTTACTAGGCGTTGTCCTCACTCCCCTCAATTTACTCAGTTTGTCACTGATTGAGCCGGCTCTGACAAGATTCAAATTTAGGAGCTGCAGGATTATGCGAAGCTCTGCCACAGGTGCATTGACCTGCCATAGCACAGGGATGCCTGCTGGCCTAGGCGGGAAACCTTGCATGGCGAGAAGTAAGATTGCGCTCGGGAGGGCGTGCTGCTGCTTTCATTTTTACATCAGATCCCACACACAGGTTTTTTTAGGTTTTGCATTAGTCAAGATTGTTTGATGTTAATATAATTATGAATATAATCTGCTTATAGGGGGGTTCCAGCCAGGTCTCTTCCTCCATTGGTCTGCTGTTGTGTCATTCAAAAGGTTTTCCCAATTTCGCCCGCGACTGCATGCGCCAATGGGTCAGCCCACTTCAGTCATTGGCTAACTTCAATGTGAGTGACGGCGTTCAGCCAGGAGCACACCCACACACAAAGTAGTTTCCTTCAGTGCTGTAGACTATTATGGCAAGGTGTGCTTTTCGAGACCAAAAAATATTTTTGCGTATAACCACTTTTATTTATATATGTGAGGGCTTGGCACCTCGTACAAAATAAAGTTGTACAAAATCCATGACAAAGCAAAAAGAAGCATTGACAAACTTAAAAGGCTTACATTCCCAATGCTTGTTAAAGTGTGATTTTTTTAAAAGTCCATTTGACGCATTAATTGATGCTAAGACCTTTTAGAAAAGTAAGAATCAGAAGTGGCTGGGGTGCAGTATGTGTTATTGCCTACTTTTCGATTGGTTGAACAACAGACATATGCAGGAGTCATTTTCAGTGCTTGTCTCTTTTTTATAACACAACTGGCAACTGCTGTTTCCATTGGTAGATGTGGTAGGAAGAATTGCTACCCTAACACACACCATTGAAGTCCAGCCTTATCTGGAACCGTCGGTGTGCTTTTCACTCTCAGTATTAATACACAGAGTGTGCAATGAGTTTCAATGTGTTCTGCAGCGCTTTCTTACTGGTCAATTGAGATGATGTATTCATTACATGAGACCCGACTTAAATTCTACTGCAAAATGTGGACACTAAATAAAGTTTCAAAGCAGAAAAGAGTAAAGTTTCAGACTCTCAGCGTATGTTTCTGGTTGCCACACAAACAACATGAAGTAATTGTAATTGCACATATATAGCGCTTTCTACCCCTGAGGAGGCGGTTATGTGCTTAACAGCGAGTAGCACGCTACTCCATGACCCTAGGTTAGTGATTAATCCAATTATTTTGGTTAATTTAGGTTACATAAACTGTTCAACTTTGTAAGTTGCAAATGTTTAGTGTACAAAATTAAACCAGGCACAGCAACGCCTGCAGACTGCCCTGGGTCTCTGCGGTAACCAGAGCTCTCCAAATACACTAAAATACTCTCTTTCCAGTTCTCGATTTCCGTTTACCAAATCCGTGCATTCATTGGGACCTGTACTGCTTCCCTTGTCCCACTTGAACTGACACACTTGTATCTAAGAAGAATACTTGAGGAACAGGAACCTTGCTGGAGAGCAACAGAGACATTAAAACTGAAGGGAACCCTGGGGCACAATGCATTAGCATTTACAATGAGGTAGAGTGTCAACCAGTACAGACTTGGTAACAAAGATTTGTAAAATGTAATCCAAGGCTGTGAACTTGTTATTTGCTGTACACGTGGAGAAGTGTGGCTCACTGGTTAGAGCGGCAGACTCTGAAGCAGAGATCAGGCCTGGGACCAGGGTTCAATTCCCGACGCAGCAGGGTCTTGGGCTTAATGTCTGCGGACTCGATAATTCTCACCTCAGCGCCTACTCTAATCATGGGTCCCACGCTGCAACTCTGGACAATAGCTTGCTTAATCCCCACAACGGCCCCTACAACACTAGGATGCCTGGCTTCACCTTTGGGGTGTCCAGGAGGGGCATCTCACAGGGAGAGCCAGGAAGGGTTCCACAGCGCCGGGACGCCCCGTTGGGGCAGCTGCGTGCTTTACAAAATACACTACATTACATTACGGGGTGAACTGACAACTCAACCGTAACGTGCTACTCGTAGATGCAAACACTGAATCGGAGTGTTACAGTTGAATTATGTAGAAATATACATATGATACAGGGAGGCCAGCGATGGAATGAGCATGCAGATTTCGCTGCATTAGCGCTTATATATGATCATTTCAAAGAGGGCAAGGCTTGGATGGGCTTGGTGACTGAAGTCTCCCTTTAGAAAGTAGAAGTGATTACCAGAAAGCAAGGCCAATCACTGAATGGGCATTGACACTCCACTACTAAATATTAACAGGACACATTGCCTAAACCTACCCAATAATTAAGCATTGATATCGTCATGACTGGTTGAATGTCGTGGCTCGCAGAAGGGAACCAATGTTTCCACTTAGAATATTCCTTTTCCCAGCCATTAGAAAATGTCAGTTTAGCTCCACTGTTTGCCAGTTTATCTTATCTAAAAATCCTAAAAAGCTGGAATGGATCCGATCCTCCTTGACCGAGTCAGAAACCTCTTACACCTAAGATGGCTGAAAGCAGAGGCAACGTTTTTGCAAGGTGTTTGGAAACTGTCATGGGATTACATGGCTGTGTTTACCTGGTGGCTCCATGCTACTTCCGGTTTAGTTGAGATCATCGAAGTACCACACCTGGTACTGCAAATGGAGAACAACGTGGGGTCACCTGGTAACCCTACCCACGGCTTCCATTGCCAGTGAAGGAGCGAGGGTTCTGCACTATGAGCTTATTAAGCCTCACCAGTCACTTGCATGACGAGTCACCTAAGCAAGCTCTTTCCTCAACACTTCAAGTTTAGCACTGCTCAATTCAGCTTCCTAATTCCACTCTCTTGTTCTACTGTTTCTCTAATTATATTATATTCAGTAGATTTATGGTAAATGTGCCCTATGTGGCTCAACCCGCATATAAATGCATATCTTGAATAAAAAAAAAACAATTACAAAATGACAGAAACAGAAGGATTAAGGAAAAAAGGGAATTCAAATAAAACACAAACAGAAATGGTGAAGGAAAAAAGAGTCCTTTAGAAGCAACAACTAAAAATGACGAAAAAACATAGTAGACTTTTAAACAAAATTAAGTGAAAAATGAATCAAAAACAGTTGGTAAATGATTAATTTAAAGCAAGGATGTGAACACAATTAAAAGTATTTGGACTAAAGCTGTCCTGGAGTTTTTGGGTCGAGCCTGGGCAACGCATGCGCTGCTCTGCTGCTCTGCTGGCTTCTGATTCGTTAATAGGCTTGTTAGTCCCTCCTTAGTACCGCCTTGTCTTCATTTGTAACCTAACAAGACCTAGACCAACCAGGCATAGAGATATCAATATGTTAATGGTTTACCCTCAACAGCAAAAACTTTTTGCACAATACTCCTCTATTTTGATTATTGAGGTAGGAGGTACAACCAAAATATGCCAATCAATAAGAACACATTGCCCAGACCCTTGAAGAAACGAAAGACAGTTGTGAGACAACCAATAACACACACCAATGTGTCAAAATAGGACAATGAAAAGAATTAGAAATTCCTGGTTGGTCTAGGTCTTGTTTTGTATTTATATAACTGAGTGGAGGGTGACCTATGACCAATTCCTTTCCCTCTAAGCTCCTCTTTGTTTACTTCATTTGTAACCTCCCATGACGACTTGCCCTTTTACTTTGGCTATTACACGGTACATCTTTTTTAGTATGTAAGGACTATTTTCTTTAATGAGTTTCTCCTACTGCAGGCACCACATGCTTTCCTGTCACATTCAGGGCGCCATGCGGGTTTTAACTTTCCAAGCAGCCCAGGACAGTGGTGGCCGCTTCTCTGCATAGGTCTCGCATTTACAAGAGTTTGAGCTATTGGCATTGTAAATGGCAATGCCTTTTATTTATGTTTTAATTAGCAAAGCAGATAAATAATAGGCATTGTCATTTACAATGCCAATAGCTTAAACTCTCGTAAATACGAGACCTATTGCATTGCAAATGCTTGTTTTGTTTGTTGTTGTGGGGTTGGGCTGGCAATCACGTCACAGCGTTATATATTAATCTGAAGTAACTATAAAAAAAAACTATATCAAACTGAGCAGCTTCCCGCCTCCGATGTGCCGAACGCTCACGTGCGAGCGATTCCATTTGGAAACAAACTTGAGGCGTTCAGTCCTCGCACCTTGCTGTACACTGCGCGCCTGCAAAGAAATCCTTACCGCTGCAGAGAGCCGAGGGCAGGGAAATCTAATAGAGAGCGCCAGACCGGGGCCGCAGAGCATCACGGGAAGCCACATTTTACCTTCTCTTTATTAAAAGGTGTCAGCGACGCTAAGGCGGGTGAGCTCCCACTGGGGGCTAGGGGGGCTGCAGGTGGCCTATTTAGAAACAGAGGCCTAGTGAAGCTGTGAGGGGTTATCTGTAACCTGTGGTCTCCCTCAGGGTCGGACTGGGAACCAAAACCGGCCTTGGCAAAATGCTCGGCCGGCCCCCCCTCCCCACTGGGGGGGGGGGGTTGGAGGTGCCGCCGAGCTCTTTGCTGGGGCCGGTTTTTGGCCGATTTTGTTACAGGGCCGATTTTGCAGCTATGCTGAAAAAACGGCCCCCAGGGGCCCAAAACCGGCGGGAGGATTGCCCGGTGCCCGCCATGGCCACTCCAGGCCTGATCTCCCTGGCCGTTTACATACACACATCAATAAACCGAAGTATCTTTTGCCCTTTAACCTGTTCCGTGCTGCGTCGGCCGTTGGCCGACGGGAGCACTACCTCCCTAGTGCTGCCGTCGGCCAACGGCCGATGCAGCCCCGCCCACCCTTTAGAATGCCCGCACCGCAGCAAAAAAAACGCCGCGGTTAAGGTGTTAAACAGCGAGTGTTATTACCCCAGCCTTACCCATGTTACCCACTTTGACAGATGAAAGGCTGAGTCTGCCCTGCAATAATTGTAATTTGTGACTTGTAGTCTGTGTCACATATGCAATATACTCTCAGCTGAAAAGTATGATCGAGGCACCCGGGTATTGACTTTCTCCTAAGAAGTGCTACACTCGGCCCCAGCAGCTTGACAGCATGCACACGCCCTTCATGGGCAGGTCAGAGAATTGGTCACTCTACTCCCATTCAGAAACTTGGCATCTCTGCTGATATTTTCCATGTCCTACGGCTACCAAGCCCATTCCCCCATGTCATGTTTCGTCCAATCTGGACTTTTTAGCCAATTTAATATTGAATTTTGAGAAATGTGTGTGTGTGCGTTTTTTTTTTAAAGAAAACAGTTATGAGCAACGCAGCATGCAAAGTGCTGCTGGCTGTAGCAAAGACAGAGTGAAAGTGCCTCTCAAAAGACGGGGCTTCTTGGCAGCGACGCTGCTGCTTGTGCAGGGGGCTGTGACCGCCAAAACTCTTGTTCTCTGCCAAATCAAACCGCAGGCAAAGGGTAAGTTTGCCTAGCCAGTGCGAGGCAGCTAGCCCTCCAGCCTGTTTCACCCTCGCTACAGGCTGCCCTGACTCTGGGATTGTATCTCACTGCACATATTTAACATATTCTGGACACGGTTGGCTACTCCATGTCCCCCGCGGGCCATTAAGAGGCAGGAATGCGTAGGAATCTGTAAAAACTCCTCTCACTGCAGGGGGAGACACAGAGAACGGAAAAGGTGTGAGGGTGAAAGTGCGGAGGTTATAGACAGTGACAGCAAAACAGGAGAAAGGAGCGATGCTGTTAAATGCAAGAAAAGGAGAAAGGAGGGAGAAAGATGAGAAAACTAAAGCGTGACGGTGCATGAAAGTGTCAGGGAAGAGAGGAAATGGATGGCACGGTGGTGAAAACAGAAACTCGGAAGGAAGACAGCCAGTGGAGGGAAACCCTGAAGAGTGAAGGAGAAATTGATGGGTGAAATCAGGGGCGGCTCTAGGCTCATGGGCAGGCCCTGGGCAGGGAGCGTAGGTAGGGGCCCCCGGAAGAGCGGGTCCAGGCGGGACAGAGCGCCGAGGCCAGTGAAGAGGGGGGTTCAGGGTGTTTGGAAGTGGAACAGAGCTGGAGGCCGCCAAATCCCTGCCAGGGCCGCCAGGCAAATATGTATTCATCCTCAGAGGATTATTATATTAAGGATATATATTGGAGTGGTGGCCCCTGGGGTTTGGTGGCCCTGTGCAGGTGCACAGCTTGCACATGCCTAAGGCCGCCCCTGGTGAAATACAGACATAGAAGCAGGACTATGGGTGCGTCCCAGCCATCTTTAAAGGTTAACAATGTTTATCAAAGTGTGTACGGGCTGTTGGGGAGGAGGGGCGCCTCACTTCTTGATATTGAGACGAGAAGGGCTCCATGAAGGGGTGCTGATAATATGGATGGATAAAATGACCTCTCCTTACAGCTGCCTGAGGTGAGAGAGAGACGTGACCTCGGCGCGCTGACGTCTTGATTCCATGAAGATGCGCCTGTGCGTGGCAGCGGCCAGGCCTTTCAACGCCGTGGGGGAGGGGCAGGCGTGCACGGTCCAGTGAGTGGAGGCTATGCCAGGGAGTTCGGAATCTGGGCCTCAGATCACTCTCCCACCCCGCCGCGTCGCGTGAGCTTGGCCCAGCTGATTACAACCCCGACAATGGATGCTTAAAACAGCGTTAAACATAAACAGGATTTCAAAACCCCAACTATTGGGCACGGGAGTGGGTCCAGATTGATTGACTAACGTTTTGAGCGGGCACTGGTGTCGCACTAAGCGCACTGTAAAGACCCACAAATAGCACTAACAATCAACGTGCACGTGCAAAATAATTTTGCCCAAAAAACTGACATGAGCACAGCTGCCAAAACCTTTTGCCTAGCTGAACGCCAACGCACTATACTATATGGGAAAATGGGGTACTTGGGCACGAATAGCACAAACACCCCTAAGTTTCCACACAAAAAAGACGGCTCCTGAAGAAGTGTGACCAAGGAATCCTCACGCCAAATGAAGCCACGCACAGACAATGGCAAAGCAACTATTGCATGATATTCTCATGATTGACATGTCATTTCGGCAAAATTACACATTTTATGTGGCATGGGCTTGGCAGCTTGTCATTGCATAGAAATTTCTACGGAAGCGTGTACCTTCGTTCAGTACGTCACAAGCTTGCACCCGTGCCCTGGAGCTACGCTTAGCATCTCACTATAACAGAACTTCTGCAAAGAACCGGCCAGCCTGGATTGCAGTGGCTTTGCAATAATAGTACAGTGAAGCGACTAACCCGTAATGAAGGCCACTGTGCAAAACCTTTAGTGCCAGGGTTTTGTCCAGGGCCAGGAGTGCTCCACTACGAGGCAAGGTGACTTTTAGAGAGTCATGGTGTGACCACAAGACATATTCATTCAGTGCACCGTAGTGTCTGGTCTGTGGTGCATGGTGCCTTTCAGGGTGTCGGGCACGGGCTGCTCATTCCCACGCCCTTCCGAACCAGGCAATGAATGGGTAATATATACTATGCACTGAATTTACTAATGATGATTGCACCAACTTGTCGATCAACTTCCTTGGTATATAGTACGCTTGAGTGTTTACATAACATGTGCAGTTTATATGGTGTGACATGATTTGCATGCATAATACTTCATAGTATTTAATGTGCTGCTGAAGTAGGTTCACACAGGTGTTCTTGGTGGGTTTGCAGGGATGTATTTCGAACCCACATTGGAGGGAGGTGCACAACAGCTTGCTCAATTGTTTCGACAAAGTCAAATGGGTATTACAGGTACTGGAAAGGGTTATAGTATCTCCGTGCACTCACAAATTTTTTTTTTTTAATTCAGATGGTTTAAGCGCGTTTCCTTGTCGCACTCTGCCGGGAAGTGCCTTTAATTAAGTAAACAAAATGTGATGTAGAAATCACTGCCAGGCGCGCATTTTAACATGAAACTGTGAGGTTTCTTCCAAGGCTTCAAATCAAACTTCCAAAACAAACTTATTTGGATGCTTCATCATGAATTTATTTCATTCCAATCGAAAAAAAAATTTCAGTTAATTATTCATAAGTTGTGGTTCACATAAATCCTCGCATTACTTGATGCTTGCCCAATGCATTTCGGGTTAACGAGTGGTAACCCTTCATCAGGGGCCGCAACAAACGCGAGTAGTCGTCTCGATGTTCCGAGCGCGGAACATCGAGACGACTACTCGCGTTTGTTGCGGCCCCTGATGAAGGGTTACCACTCGTTAACCCGAAATGCATTGGGCAAGCATCAAGTAATGCGAGGATTTATGTGAACCACAACTTATGAATAATTAACTGAAATTTTTTTTTCGATTGGAATGAAATAAATTCATGATGAAGCATCCAAATAAGTTTGTTTTGGAAGTTTGATTTGAAGCCTTGGAAGAAACCTCACAGTTTCATATTACAGGTACTGGGAAATGCTTCAATGTCACTGCGTGACGGTCGCTCGTAAAGGGGGGTCAACCAGCACTGGGGCTGCTTTTCGCGACAACGCAGATATCTGCCACCTCTTGAAAGTTAGTGTCCCCATAAAAACTGTTAAAAGCCACATTCCTGTACAGTACCATTTAAAAGGTGTTTCTTTCAAAAGGTTTACATCCTTAGACTGCATGCTATAGAAAACTCTTCCTGCTATACTCCTAAAATCCTGCACGAGAAAATTACCTTGACAAACTTTCAACTTTGTCCTCTATATTTTTATTTTGAATGCCCCTCTCCTCTCCTATATATAAAGAATTCTACATATTGCACGTCTACCTTAATCCCTGCAGCCGTGCAACCTAACAATATTTATTCATTCCATCTTCCATTTGCTTCTCGCATAACTCGCTCTAATGGCCACACCTAAGTCATTAATGTACAGCATAGAAACTGGAGTGAATGCACGGAATAGTTCCTTTGAGCGCACAGGACAAATTCCAATAACCAGTGGATTGACCACTAACTTTGAACTAGTAAATAGCGTGCTACTCGCTGCAAGGTGCTTCAATGCCTTATCAGGGGTAATAAGTACCTGCGCTTAATTTGAACTGGTGGTTTACAGTGCTCGGCACCAGCCCTTAATTGTCAGCACCGCGGCCTGTCACAGTCTGCCACAAGGTGCACTGTTTGGCTAATTTAGAGATGGCCACAACAACAGTTAATTATTAACTCAATATTCATCACAAATTAATATTACCTGCCACCCAATCCATTCTTATAGCTTTGGGGACCTGAAATAGTCTGAACTTTCACACTTGTGTGATTGTTAGTACTTGTGTTGTTACTATCAATGCTGGCGCTGGCAGGAGCAATGTGTGATACAAGGTGCAGTTGCCGCCTGACGAAAGCCCTGGCACTTATTTTTTTGCAAATTAAGCACTGGTGAGTATTATATTAATGTATAATCAATGACATTCAATACAATTGTGGCAGTGCCACATTTACCTCATATTCTACCCTCTGCTGCCTAATTTGCAGATTTCAACAAAACGAATTTCTAGGTCAAACAGATCAAAAGTGACTTTAAAAAAGTGGCACTTGTGACGCAGCATATGGAAAGACATTTTGCAAAGCTTAACCAGTCTCCTTTCAGCTGTTGATTGCTGTATTCGGGTATTACATGGGCACTAATGAGGTGAACCTTTTACCCAACAGTATTAGTATGCTATACTATACCTGAACACCTGGGAATGGCGTTCGTTTGCAGAATGAAAAAATTCAGTCATATTGAAATGTATTTCTGACGGAGAAAATAATCATTGCATTTTTGTCATGAAAATGTTTTACTTCGTTATTCTTGCAAATTACACTGAAGACTAGCGCCACATACGGTGTCACTCTTTACAGGAAACACACAATACTGTATCTTTTTTTGCACCAAGAACCCCATACTATATCCCTCTTTACTGGAAGCCCCCGATACTCTTAGTTCTCTCTCTCTTTCTTCCTCCTCCCCCTCACTTCCCCTCCCAGGAACCTCAAGATTTGGGAGTATTCCCAATTTGCCACAAATCCACAGGTTTCCCCACCTAGCCCCAGTGGATACTATGTGCTGGTTGGCACCACAGGCCTTTCTTTGCCACCTCCTGGTCCCATCTGAACACCAGAATAGTCCATCCTTCATTTCCAATTTCCAATGAGCACAGAATTAGAAGGACATACAGTGCTTAATTTGTGCCATTGTTCGCTGGTACTGATCACCGGCACCTATTTATAAACACTAGCACTTAATTATGACTGTCCACCACATGGTGTGCTGTCTGTCTTTTTTTTTAAATTCTAGCACACTGTTTCACACTTCCATACACTTAAAAAACACAATGAATTAGTGCTAATAGTGCATTGTTAGCACTCAAGGGTGGCCTGGAATAGTTCAAATTGTCCCACTTATGCATGTTGGGCCCCGGCACCAACCTGCATATAAATTAACCACCGAAGGACAGCCAGAGAACATTTATAATTTCAATATTTTGCAGCCCTTCTTCTATTTCCATGGATTAGAACAGAAAGGAAACCAGGACTACGGTTCTATCCCCAGGCCTGTGTGTAGGATGCGCCACCACCAGGCTAACGGTAAAGCTGGCAGCTGGGATATTGGCAGAGACGGTGGGGTCTCCTGGTGGGGTTGCCACCGCGGCCGGATTTTGCCAGCCATGGCCAGTGTTTTTCTATTGAGGCCAGCATAAGAAGGTATCACGTGACTCCCAATTTTGGAGGCACGCATTTATTGCTTTACAAATTAAGCACTGTAAATTACCCCTGAACACTCTACCCTTGCGTAACCCGAGTTCATCTCAGGCAAGTGACTTCTGCTTCAGAGCAAGGCCCTCTAAACCCTGATGCTGTGGGTTCGGCAGACCACGGGGGTCCTGTGTGCTCCCCGGGGCGACCAGCCATGCTGCCCGGAAGGCATGCTCTGATAATGTGAGTTTAGCAGACTTTTACAAGAAACAAGGAAGGAAACGGCTCCCCAAAAAAGAACCACATTTCACAGTCACCCCACTCGTCTTCAGCATGTCAGCAGACTCAGCAGGTGGCCCCGCCCTCCCCCCCCCCCCCCCCCCCCCCCCCGGAGTGCGAGGGGCGTGGTCACGGAGGCGCAGCGTGGCCCCTCGAGGCGGCTCTCTGCTTTCTGTTTGGGTTTCGCCACCGAGGAAGAATGTCTGCCGGGCTCGAGGCTCGCCTTACAAGAGCCCCGGGGACCTGAGCAAATGTGCCGCGTCATTAGGAGGGGACGTACGCGCCTCAAAACTTGGCTCCTGTGCAGCTCTTGTTGTAGTTCAAAAACCCTGCTGGAGACGCTGTATCAGACAGACTCCGATGGCAGTCTGTCTGTCCATCCTTTTGGAAGTGAAGTGTGTGCCTATTGCAGGGCAAGCTGGACTGCAGCCCTTCTCTGCCCAGGAACTGCCCTGCAGCACTCAGAAAGCAGCACATTTACTCCTTTCCTGACTGATCAAAATGACGTCATCATCAAACTCTCTTTCTACAAATTATACAATCCAGTTGGCCCTTATTAGACTGTCGACGCTGGAAGGGCGCATATCTTTATTTTTTTATATTAAATGCCTTGAAATCTCATGACCTTTACTCCAGAGATTTACTCCAGTACTTCCATGTAATCTCCCAGGGGACGAGTGATCTCGTGATACTTTATAATGAATCAACTCAAATTAGGACGCTCTCTGTCCTGTTAACCCGCTGCCCTATATAAGTCTCGCCCACCTATGTATGGTGCTGGGACACTGCTAGCGGCCTGGTTTGTACTCCATAAAACAAGAAATATGAATACATAAACTGCAACAAAGGCAGCTGATATATTCCATGTTCTTCCTTCCTCTGCAGCCCTTGATGCATAAAGAGCCAGGGTTCGAATCAGATGTCTGTCCCTGAAACTGCTCTTCTTGCAGCATGGAGACCCGGCTCTAATCCTGGCTTTGGTGCTAACACGTGCCTGTGATCCAATTGTGGTATTGCCTGATAACACAGTAATGTTTGGGCAGCAACGAGCCAGTGTTCCTCGGACCCACCCCCTCTGCCTGGGACGACTCCTGGTGGTCGACCGCACTAGGAGCAGCTCCAACACCCACGGACCACGCACGCAACCTGGGATTCATACATGACTCCTCCCTCTCCATGTCAAAACAGGTCAACGCCGTCTCCTCCTCCTGCTACAACACCCTCCGCATGCCTCGCAGGATCTACAAGTGGATCCCGACCGAAACAAGAAAAACAGTGACCCAAGCCCTCGTCAGCAGTAGGCTGGACTACGGCAACGCACTCTACGCAAGAATCCCGGCCAAACACCTGCGACGACTACAACGCATCCAGAACGCCTCAGCCCGGCTGATCCTCAACGTCCCCCACCGCAGCCACATCTCCTCCCACCTGAGAGACCTGCACTGGCTCCCTGTCAACAAGAGGATCACCTTCAAACTCCTCACCAACTCACACAAAGCACTCCACAACACCAGACCAGCAGTACCTGAACAACAGACTCAACTTCTACGCCCCCGCCCGCCAGCTCCACTCCACCAGCCTCGCCCTTGCTGCCGTCCCGCGCATCCAACGAACGACCTCCGACGGCAGATCCTTCTCCTTCCACGCCGCCAAGACCTGGAACACCCTCCCCACCCATCTACGTCAGACCCAAGACCCGCTCGCCTTCAGAAGGCTCCTCAAGACCTGGCTCTTCGAGCAGTAGCAGCCCCACTTCCCTCCTCAGCGCCTTGAGACCCTCGCGGATAAGTAGCGCGCTTCACAAATTCACTGATTGATTGATTGATTGAATCTAGAAACAATGAACTCAAATAAAACTAATTTACATGTTATGTTATGTTAAAAGCATTTATTAAGTGCGCTTACACCAAACGGTTTCATGGCGCTGTGAGCGGTGCGGTGATACAAACAGTATTTAGTCATAGGTTTTATGAAACAAGAGGGTTTTCCGGAGTGACCTGAAGCGAGCGTAGGAGTTGGTGACTCTCAGCTCCAGGGGAAGAGCGTTCCAGTGGGATGGAGCAAGGAACGAGAATCTGAGGCCACCATGTTTTTGCGCTTGAAGGTAGGGATGGTGAGCAGGGCCAAGTGGTAGGAACGAAGATTACGTGACGGGAGATAGTGATGAAGGAGAGAGGAGATGAACACCGAGCCTTGGCCTGCCAATGCCTTAAAGGTAATGCAGCCTAATTTAAATTCGCAGCGCTTGGCCAGTGAAGCCAGTGGAGAGCTTTAAGCAGGGGGCGGACATGATGGTGCCTATGTTGATAGTTCATCCTGAACAAAGTACATGGGTCACCGCTGTGAACCTTCATTGGGCAACCGTGGTGTAAAGCATTCACCAGACCAGGCCCCGAAGTCTCAGCTGATATCACACGCCTATGCACATTCGGTCAGCTACATGGGAGCTGGTGTATGTTCAAGAACAGTGAGTGGCCTGTGGGCTAAGTGCCCTTCAGCTTAGAACATCTAGTGTTAAATTTGTGATGCCCTCTTGAACACCTGTGAGGTCCGCCCAGCCTTCCCCACCATATGCCAATGCTGGACAGGCAATGCCCTCACAGGAAGCACAACTCACGTTGGGCGCTGTTTGCCACCCTCTGGTGATCTGGAAAAGAAAGAATAGTAGACAAGGCCAATGTGACCTTAACCAGAAGCGAGCATCGCATGGGGGGGGGGGGGGGGGAATGTGAGGCACATATTGGACAGTCGGAGGTGGTTACCTGTCTGCAGCAATCCGGCCCCGCTGTCCTTCACCCCGAAATGTTGCTGGATGTCTAGCAGCACCCCTGTGGAGACAACAAGACCAGCGTTAGCTGCACTGTTTGAAAAGCAACATGGTTAAAGAAACATAACTTTAAGTCAGTATGTAGAGTCCTGTACATAATAGACGGTTTTAAGTATTGCATTCACATTTTGTACACAGTGCATATATGTCTGTCTGTCTGTCTGTCTGTCTGTCTGTCTGTCCTTCCTTAACCTGAAGGTGCATATGAAAGGCTGGTAGGGTGGGCAGAGTAGGTGCATGCCATGTTAATCTATGGCTGTTCATATTGGTGTTCATCTGGCTGGTAGAGCAGGGGCAGAGTCAGCACATGTCCACATCATATGTTGACAAATAGATAGATTCACCTACAGCAGGTAGGTTTGGGGTGGAGTCATTACATGTCAGGTGGGCCTCCAAGTGGAGGCCACTGATACATCATATAGCCCTCAGTTCGTTTTAGTACACCGAGGGATAGCATTACCCACCCCCTTCAATAAGAACACACCCTCAAACCCCTGACAAAGCAAACAGTGGAAACTAAAGAAGGGAAACAGATACAGAACTCCACAAAGGCAATGGGAAGAATACAGAAAGCACGGAGATTAAGTACAGAGCCAAACCGGCACACAAGGGAGGCAGCAGAGACAGAAAGCGGGAAGATGGCCAAAGTAGGCCATGATGAATGCGCGCCTCCCCAGGGCAACATCCGATAGCTTTGGGGATGACTTCACGGCCCTCTTATCTTGGACGCCGCCCTGTAGACAATGCCACACCTGGCCCCCCAGGGCCCTATGGAGCCCCTGCTTCCGCCAGGGTGGCTCTCCCATATCCAGTTGTGCCCCCTGGTCTTTTTCAGCTGCAGGCTGGGAGCACTGGGTGGAGACATAGACCGATGAGTGTGAAACCATTAGATCACCCAAAATCCATCTGTATCCAGCCTGGAGACAAAGCTCTTCCAGGTCAACGCATGATTTAACCTGTATCCTTCCCCTGTGGCCTCTTCCGGGTTCATGCAGAGGATCCGAAGACATTTATGTAACAGGAGAGTCAGAAGAACCAGCCCCAGGAGGTACCTGAGTGCATGAACTGTGTGCGGCAGAGCTGAGAGCTGAACTCTCGACTGAGCCCTGCTTATGAAACACAAAACAAGCCCTCTGCACACAGCATATTCTGTGAGTTACTGAAAGCACACACGATGAATCCAATCCTGCATTAATGTAGTGACCTGGTGTCTTTTCAATGGAGAAAGAACGTAATATAATCTCCATTAAAATACAATTTGTGAAATCTGAGCTTATAATATCGTAACTGATATCACTGCTGCAAATTTATGAGCATCCCTCCGGCTGCATTCCAGTCCATCATTTTTTACCACACCGCGCTAGACAAAGGCCACCCTTAAGCAGATCAGCACTGACTCTGCTGCTCATGAGAACAGTTCATCCATAAGGGACCACAAGCAATCCCAGACACTTTCTGGTCTATTTGCGCCTCATCAGTAAGGCGTAGCTTGAGTCGTATGACACAGTGACTACAGGACCAATGTATGGGCCCACCGGTCACACACAGGGCACCAACAGCAACAAACCACACGGTGACGGGCGCAGTGCTTGAAAAGCCTCCGTTCACTTTCTACTTCAGATGCAATGTGCTCTTAGGGACCTCAACTTGAGAACCAGCAATGCTGTCCACGGGGAGTAAGGCCACGAGTGTCCTTGTATGGTGCCACAACGAGAGCAGCGTCAACGAGAGCACCAACATTGCAGGACTAGTGATAAGAAAATGTAAAAAAGAAATGGCAAGATGCCAAGCCTTCTCCTGCCACTCAGCTATTACTTCTTCTCAACACAGATCTACCGATTTTCATTCATTCTTCGAACTAAAGACCCTTCTCTTCAAGCAGCACCCCCCTCTTGGGCAGCGCTCTCCCTTGATGACTGTCCCCCACATAAGAGACCTCCTCTATCGTTTTCAGTTTTCATCACCCCACTGTTCCGTATCTTCATTCGATCCTCCTGGGTACACACCTTCGTGCTTATAGATAGAATAGTACTTTATAAATATACAGATACACATATATAGAGCCCTGTAAAATGATCACCTCTTTAGCATGTGTTTTAATTAAACACGTAAAGAACATTTAAAAGATCAAATCCAGGGCACAGGAGTTTTATCGCAGTAAACCATCAGTTATTTTTCCTTATCATCTGGCACTATTGAAGGTAGTCTCACCCAGTATCTGTACCAAAGTTGAACCAATGAAACACTGCTCTACAGTCTGCTCTGTTGACAAGCCAGGAGTGGCCCCACGGCTGACTTATTTGTGGCTGATGAGCTGGCGGGAGGGAAATGAGTCCAAACTACACAAAGTAGACACATCATTGGAGACCAAGTAACTTTTTCTTCCTATTTCTGCCCCCGTGACTTTTGAGATAGGTGGTACCATGGGCCAAGAGTAGTACCAGAACATATAGTTTTAAATTTCGACCTATACACTTCCCATCAACGCATATCGCCTTTATATAAGATACGTAGCTGTGGAGTTACACATGGTAAATCTATGGTTGCCTAATTAATCAATCAATCAATCAATCTATTTGTAGAGCCGGGCTGAGGAGTTCTGGATGCGTTGTAGTCGTCGCAGGTGTTTGGTCGGGATTCTGGCGTAGAGTGCGTTGTCATAGTCCAGCCTGCTGCTGACGAGGGCCTGTGTCACCGTTCTTCTGGTTTCGGTCGGGATCCACTTGTAGATCCCGCGGAGCATGCGGAGGGTGTTGTAGCAGGAGGAGGAGACAGCATTGACCTGTTTGGACATGGAGAGGGAGGAGTCGCGGATGAATCCAATATTGCATGCGTGGTAGGTGGGTGTCGGTGCTGTCCCTAGAGTGGTTGGCCAGCAGGAATCGTCCCAGAAATCGTCCCAGGCTGAGACGTTGGGTCCGAGGATGAGGACCTCCATCTTGTCCGAGTTCAGTTTCAGATGGCTGCTCCTCATCCAGTCGGGGATGGCCTTCATTCCGTCGTGGATGTTGGTTTTGGCGGTGCCTGGGTCCTTGGTGAGGGAGAGGATGAGCTGAGTGTCGTCAGCGTAGGAGATGTTGTTGAGGTTGTGGTGGCGGGCCACTTGTGCGAGGGGGGCCATATAGATGTTGAACAGAGTCGGGCTGAGGGAGGAGCCCTGGGGGACGCCGCAGATGATGTCGGTGGCTTCGGATCGGAAAGGTGGGAGGCGGACGCTCTGGGATCTGTCAGAGAGGAAGGATGTGGTCCAGTCAAGGGCCTACACCTACTTGCCTTCACAATATTGCAATATTGTGGAAGTCGACATTCTGGATACAGTATTTTTGTAGGACAATATTTTGGTTGTCGATGTCCTGAAATACAGAAGGGGCAGTTCGCAGGTAGCAGCTCCGATTTGTTCGCTCTAATGGTTGTCCACGAAATGGCTATCATTATTTGAGATATTTGATCTGCTTGCAGCACCTTATCAGATGCTCCCAGAGATACATCCATAAATAAATATATGGATATGTGCATGCTTTCATGCATGCAAGTGAACATAGCTACAAATGGGTACTCAAACGTATGCCTGGATGGATATATACATCAATGCATATGCACCTCATACAAAATTAATGTGAATATACATATGTATGCCTACATGAATACATTCATCGATGTATATTGACACGCACAGGCCTATCACCGCACACAGTGCCGCAGTGTAACACACAGTTTCACACATTTTCACATGGTGACGAGGTGAAGAGTCACTATCACAGTGTCAGCTGGAACACCTTCAATGGAGTAGGTTTCCAGCTCAGAAGCATCACCATCACACAGTCAGCTGGAACCTCTTCCATGGAGTAGGTTTCCAGCTCAGAAGGGTCACCATCACACGGCCAGCTGGAACCCCTTCCTTGGAGTGGGTTTCCAGCTCAGAAGCATCAGGGGTGGCTTTGGGCTCATGGCGGCCCTGGGCAGGGAGCGTAGATAGGGGGCCCCGCAAGAGGGGGTCCAGGCGTGGAGGCCAGTGAAGAGGGGGGGGGGTCAACGTGTTTGGAAGTGGAACAGAGCAGGAGGCCGCCAAATCCCTGCCAGGGGCTGCCACGCAAATATGTATCCATCCTCATTGGTGTGGTGGCCCCTGTGGTTTGGTGGCCCTGTGCAGGTGCACAGCTTGCACATGCCTAAGGCCGCCCCTGGAAGCATCACCATCACACAGTCAGCTGGAACCTCTTCCGTGGAGTAGGTTTCCAGCTCAGAAGAGTCACCATCACATGGTCAGTCGGAAACCTTTCCATGGAGTGGGTTTCCAGCTTAGAAGAGCCACCATCACACGGTCAGCCGGAACCCCTTCCATGGAGTAGGTTTCCTGCTCAGAAGAGTCACCATCACACGGTCAGCCGGAACCCCTTCCATGGAGTAGGTTTCCTGCTCAGAAGAGTCACCTTCACACAGTCAGCCGGAACCCCTTCCATAGAGTAGGTTTCCAGCTCAGAAGAGTCACCCTCACAGGGTCAGCCGGAACACTTTCCATGAAGTGGGTTTCCAGTTTAGAAGAGTCACCATCACACGGTCAATCAGAAACCTTTCCATGGAGTGGGTTTCCAGCTTAGAAGAGCCACCATCACACAGCCAGCCGGAACCCCTTCCATGGAGGGGGTTTCCAGCTCAGTAGAGTCACCTTCACAGGGTCAGCCGGAACCCCTTCCATGGAGTCGGTTCCAGTTTAGAAGAGTCGCCATCACACGGTCAGCCGGAACCCTTTCCATGGAGTAGGTTTCCAGCTCAGAAGAGTCACCCTCACAGGGTCAGCTGGAACCCCTTCCATTGAGTAGGCTTTCTGTTCAGGGACCAATGCTTAGCCCCTCAGGGCTTCAGCTAATACCTCCCCAGGACATGGGAGATGGCTCCAGATGAGTACATTCTTGCTATGGGGGATGTTTAGGCGGGGCTGGGTATCCTCAGCTCCCACTCCCTTACCATATCCCCTCCCGTTGCCAAGACCCCTACCTCTTCTTCGTATGATCACACAGTAACATTACCTCGAGGTTGGCAGGTCCGGACGCAGGCATGCATGCAAACACACAATTTGGATGGCGTCCTTGGCATTTCAGAGGAAGGTCACATGTGGCTGAAGAAGATTTGAGGTTTTAAAGTTTTAATTGGCCGCCGCTCTCTGCTCTGCCTCAGCCCGGTTTCAGGTCCCCGCGGCCCACGGGCCTTTTGATATTGGAGTGCACGCCTCGCAGCGCGCGCCGCGGCCCGCGCTGATGTCATGCGCCCTCCACATGGCGGGAAGTGAGAGTTTCCTGTGATCTACCTTTCCCTCTCTGCCTCTCACAGTTCAGCGCAAACGTGTTGTAACCGAACTATCCCCTGGGCGCAAGTAAAGCTATACGTTTAATTACATTCATACAATAATAGTTTTTTTTATACTTGAGAATGCGCTTTTTCTGTTCAAATGGTATTTTATTTAGGTTATAACAGGTTACAGCATTTTTCATATTCATTGTTTTTGGCACAGTTCGATTTCCCTTTGTATGTCAGCATCTGGAGTGTGGTACGGATGCATGTTCTAGCCTCCTGGATTTTGGCAAGCGCCTTGTATTTGAACCATGTGTGCTACAGATACTTGATGCAGCACACTTTTTAACTCTCCTACTCAGATTAAAGTGGTCCTGCTTTTTTATCACCCTTCCTCTCCGAGTTCACATCATGAATAAATGCCAAATGACTTATTCCAATGGCTCCCATGTGCTCCACACAGTGGAAATGGAAAACGGACTAGGGCACCCTACCCTTGTGCTCGCTGAACTTATTTTTGGGAGCCATCTTGATTCTAGTGTTTTCTACTTTACAGAAACAGACAGCCAACCACAATGAAAACACACAAACTTTTTTTGCGGTAAGCAAATCTGGCATGTTTCATCTATCTAACACAAATCTTTATTGTATGTTCTAAATGTTTTAAGTCATGTTTGAGTTCTCTTGCTGATTTATCAGAAAGATTGTGGTTTGAGGTTTTTTGGCAGAGTGCCCACTGCAGTGATTTCACTGGAAAAATTAAAGTCACTTGCAGGGCGTCAAGAATAAAATGTTGAAATCATCCTTCGTAGAGGGAGCATCAGCAGTTTCTGGACTGGTTTGGAGGTGGCTTCCATCTTGCGCTACATTGGAGGTGCTTACACTGGCGGTCTGTTTTGGGTACAATACTTTATTTAGGGGTACAGATTTAATTTAAGGGAGTTTGGCAAAATGGCACCACCAGCCCCTGAATTTTCAATTTCTCAGAGTGGCGACCAGCCGCGGCCGCTGTAAGTGGCTGCAGATGGTGCCAACTGCATCACCCTGGTCCAGTGCTGAAACTAGAGCAGAACTCAACAGGCTTCATCCCTCAGGCTTCCACTCTCTGGTAGTATTGTATTTAATGATTTCCTATTCATGGAAAGAACTACATAGAAACAGCTACAACACGCTCTCCAAAGGCCTCATATTAACAACATGCTTCAAGAGTGTGCAAAACTGAAACGTTACCCAGAAGGGAATTTTTTTCAGACAAGCAAAAAATACATTTTCTATTCAATAGAGACATAAAATGGAACTATGCAGGCACAAACATATTCGTTGAGTCTTTAGAATGGCCAAGCATGAACCCCCATTTACTTTTTTTGGGCACCAAGGTCTCTATGGCAATATAAGACACTTTATGGCTATAGGATCCATTTTTATAAGGAACATCTGTATGCCAGCTTAAGACTTTTTGGTGTTATCGGATATACAAGTATCAAGGCTGACATGTCTGCTTTTCTGGAGATGACCATTTGTGTTGAATGCACCTAACAGCACAGCGCTGGGGCTCCTTCTCTGATTAAACTGAATCCTGGAACTAAATGTGATGTATCAATCCAGGGTCTAGCTTATCAAAAAGCACTGTGGCGCTCTGCTCGGTATGGTTGTTTTCTCCAGGAGGTACCACATGCTGTTATCTTAGCGGACCCCTTGTGGTAGGGTCACCTGCTCAGGTGCATACGCACCAACAATGCTGACTCAGGAAGCAGTCTCCCGATTTTTAAAGCAAAAAAATGGCTTTCATTTAGCTTTCTCCCACCTGGAATTATCCCCACTTTAATACAAATCAATGGGGAAAATAAATTCTCCTGATCACTTTTAAAAAATATCCCTCTTTCTTTGCCTCAATTGTCGCCATGTATGTCACAGGTACCCGGTACCTACTGGAATAATATTAGCAGGTATCCGCGAGTATTTGGGTGGTATTGCTTAACGTGAGAAATCACTATATCGGGTGCCTGCTTATATGTAACTCCCTCTAGGCGGACACCCCCAAAGCCAATTCGTAAGTCGTGAGGCTGTTGCTCTGATACCTGCAACACTTTCACTCACAGTGGTTTATGCGTATGTGCGTGGCTGGAATTACAGATTTTAAAATTGTTTTAAAACTACAGGGTACTTTGGGGAATCTTAATATTATCCCCTTATTTTTAATATTGTTTCGGCTACTCACCGCCATTACCTCTTGCTGCTCTTTGTATTTGCTGAGGGCCTAGCCTGCTCGACCCTGGCGGAAACCTGATGCTAAACGAGGCCGCACTGCACCTGGGTTGATGCGCTAGTTCTTTTCCAGGAAGCATAAATAGCGCGATGGGGCAACCGCGCAGCTGGTACGTCGTGGGGCTGTTGCTCTGATACCTGCAACACTTTCACTCACAGTGGTTTATGCGTATTTGCGTGGCTAGAATTACAGATTTTAAAATTGTTTTAAAACTACAGGGTACTTTGGGGAATCTTAATAATATCCGCTTATTTTTAATATTGTTTCGGCTACTCACCGCCATTACCTCTTGCTGCTCTTTGTATTTGCTGAGGGCCTAGCCTGCTCGACCCTGGCGGAACCCGGATGCTAAACGGGCCGCACTGCACCTGGGTTGACGCTCTAGTTCTTTTCCAGGAAGCATAAATAGCGCAATGGGGCGACCGCGCAGCGGGCGCACTGATGGCGAGCCTTCGGCGCACCAAAGGAAAGCCCGTCTGCGCCCATCAGCGCCCGAAACACGCCCAGCGCCAGGACCCCTGGTTTGTTTTCTGGTAATTACCTATAGCAAACAGCAGCTACTGGACTTTAATAAATGTGCGTGCAGGCCTTTTTGTATCTCGCCCCTAGAAAAAAGACACGAGAAAGTCAGTTTGTACTAGATGCACATGTGGATTCAATCCTGGATCTGTAGATAGAGCCTACAGATCTGACCAAGCCCGTAAACAGGGAGATTTTTCGGCGGGAGGATTGCCTGCCGCTCGGAAAAGACGTGATGGCAAAATCACGCCATTTAACACTTCAATCCCCGAGACACACGGGAAACATATGCAAGTTATAACACAGCATATTCAGTGTGTGTTAATGAATGTATGATCAGTAGGGAAACACAAATATCAGATCGAAGATCTGATTCAAAATACCACGCCCGACATTCTCTTTTTAACTGAGACCTGGACAGATCATGCCTCTGGCCCTGACTGGAACATTGCATTACCACAGGGATATGCTGTGAGGTTCCAGGACAGAGAGGTCAATAAAGGAGGGGGGCTAGCAATTGTGTATCATGACTATCTAAAACTGTATATTGAAGCTGTGACAGACTTACCAGCAGAGGCGTTGCATTTTTCTATAAAAGTACATCATTTCTGGAAGCTCCAGGGACTTCTTATTTATCACCCACCTGGGCCCAGAGCTTCTTTTTCACAAGCTCTGATGACACATCTAGAATCTTGCATTGACTCTGACTCCATGATCATTCTTGGTGATTTCAACTATCATCTTGAAATAGCCAATAATACTGATAATGGCAGACTACTAGATAACATGGCAGCTTTTGGTTTTGACCAACTGGTTATGGAACCCACCCATCAGGCGGGCCACACACTGGATGGCATATTCTATAATAATGTAGATATAAATGTGACCAAGGTGAATGTCCTCCCGTGGTCAGATCACAGGGCAGTCTATTTCAAGTTCAATACCTCTCTGCCTGGGCGTCATACGCAAAATGTTGCAGTGAAATCAAAAATCAGATGTTGGAATAAGGTCCAAACAAATGATTTAGAAGCTGCGTTGGGTCAGCCACCGAGTTGGGCAGGTGAGACCAATGATAGGGCAGTAGCAGCTTTTAATCAGTGGCTTCTGTCAGCAGCAGATATTGTGGCCCCTGAGAAATTGGTGATGGCTAAGAGGCTTAAGCCCTTAGCACCATGGTATACCCCAGAGCTGAAAGGCTTAAAAGTCAGTTTTAGGAGAGCTGAACGACTCTGGAGGCAAAGCTATAATAAGGACAGTAAACTGATATATAACCAGGCCCTTACACAGTATAAAGAGGCAATTATCAGGGCCAAAAAGCTGTTTTATACACAGAAGATTGAGAAAGCTGGTAATTCTGCCAAAGAATTGTTTAAGACGATTACACTTTTATCTACACCCCCGCAAGCTGATAGGTTTCAGCTGAACAAAGATATGTGTAACAACCTGGCCACATTTTTTCAAAATAAAGTTCACCTTATCTATGATGACCTCTTGAAGAGTCATATAGATGTGGATAACGAATTACAAACTGAGGCAGAACCAGTCCATTCCAGCCTAATTAGCTTTCGTGCACTAACAAAGAGATGTTTTACATATTAGTTTCGATAAAATCAGGTCCCCCCACTGACCCTTGTCCCCCTACAATCATGCATTTAGGGGCTAGCCAAATCGGAGGTCAACTAACACCTCTGATTAATCAGGTGCTAGAGTCGGGGAAGTACCCCACTGCTTGGAAGAAAGCGATAATTAGACCTATTCTGAAGAAATCCACTTTGGACCCTTCAGAACTTAAAATCTATTGCCCAATATTGGGCCTTCCCATAGCAGCTAATGTTCTGGAGAAAGCATTGAAAAAGACTCTAACAGAGTATCTTGACACTAATAATCTGCTGGACCCGACCCAACACGATTTCAGATCTCATCATTCTCCAGAAACTGCCCTCATGGTAGCAACTGAGGAGATCCGGAAGACTGTCGACAGAGGGGGCAAGGCGATCCTCGTCTTGTTAGATCTGTCGGCAGCTTTCGACACCGTAAATCATTCGGTGCTAGTCCAACGGTTGCAGGACATTGGCATTGGGGGTTCAGCCTTGGCTCTCCTTGCATCATTCCTGGAAGGAAGAGAACAAAGACTGCATTGGGAGGGATTGCAATCAGATGGTTTTGGTCTCCCTTGTGGCGTTCCGCAGGGATCAGTGCTTTCGCCGACGCTTTTTAATATCTAAGTCACCCCCTTGGCTAGACTTGTCAGGAAGCACGGTTTCGTAATGGTATCCTATGCAGACGATTCTCAGTTAATCATCTCGCTGGCTAAACAACCTGGGGATACCACCGCCAGGTTCCATGGGTGCCTTCTGGAGATCCTGACCTGGATGAACCAGGGCTACCTAAAAATCAATACAGATAAGACGGAAGTCCTGGAATTTGGGCAAGGACAATCCCTGTGGAACTCCTCGTGGTGGCCAACAAGTGTAGTGGAATGCCCTAAGCCGGGCCCAAAGTCAGAAATCTGGGGGTGATTTTTGACAGTCAGCTCAATTTTTCAGCTCATGTAAACAGCCTTACCTCCTCCTGCTTCTTCCTTATAAAAAAGCGGAGAAAAAGCTTCCCTTTCATTGGCCAGGCTTTGCAAAAGAAAGTGGTAGTGGACCTTTTGCTTTATAAACTGGACTACTGTTATGCGCTACTTATGGGAATTGACAAAGCCCAGAGTAACAAATTACAGTCCTTGCAAAATGCAGCTGCTAGGCTGCTGTTAAACATTCCCAAAGGCAGTTCAATGTCGAAGGGAATTAGAGCTCTCCACTGGCTCCCCGTACAGCAAAGGGTGGAGTTCAAGGCCCTATGTACTGTCCAAAAAGTGTATTATGGGGGAGGGGCCAAGGATATGCAGAGACTATTTAAACCGTATATCCCAGCCAGGACATTACGCTCTAGCAATGCCTGCCTCATGCAAGTTGACAAAATTAGGAGAGTGAGATGGGGTGGAAGAACATTTTCCCATTGTGCAGTTAAGCTGTGGAATAAACTGCCACCTGCCATGCGACTGCAGCCTAACCATCTATCTTTCAGGAAGGATCTAAAAACGTTGCTGTTCCCACCAATATAGCAGGTTAAACACGTGACATTTCCCCCACTTACACTAGTGCCAAGACGCTGTCGCATTTGCGCGCTTTATAAATGTATATCCTATCCTATCCTATCCAATGGAGTCGTCTCTGTACATGCAACGGCACATGCAGAATCGTGTCAACGGGTGCCCCCTGGTACGATGCACACTCAGAATCTTATCCACTGCTGACCCTTCATATGAGGTGTGGTCTGTGCCCGTCGTATAACTACCACCTTCCTCTTGCCTCTTGTTGCCACTGTGACTCAGTTGGCACGGCAGTGATGGTGTCATAGCCGAAACAGGAACAGGCATAGTTGATACTGGAGAGCTGCCCTGGTGGAGCTGACGACCACTTTATCTGTCTGGTCAAGTAAAGGGAATCACATTCACCCTTCCAAACTCTGAGATATATATGCTTACAGTGCTTAATTTGAGCTGGTGGTTTCTGGTGCTCGGCACCGGCACTTAATTGTCAGCACTGGCAGCTATGACAGTCTGCCACCTGGTGGCGCTGTTTGTGTAATTTAGAGATGAGGAGAATAACATTTGTTTCTTAACTCAATATACATTACGAAAAGCTCACACCTGCCGCCCCAGCCATTCTTATAGCATAGGGGGCCTAATATAATCTGAATTGTCACACTTGTAGGAGTGCGATGGTTAGTAGTGTGCTAGTATTCTCATTAGCAGCGCTGGAAAAGGGAATGGGTGGTGCAGGCTTCAGCGGCCTCCTGCCGCGGGCCCTAGCGCTTATTTGTGTTCAAATTAAGCACTGTACGTTTATCCACAATAGGACTAGGAGGAACGAATAAACAACACTACTAACGAAGGTCCTAGACAATTAAAGTCAATTTTCCAAGCGTTTATGATGATTAGCCCTAATTTTTATTAAAGACACAGAGGCGAGTGTTATGCTTTACTTCAGGGGTTTATTGCTCTTCTGCCCCACTGTTTCTATGGCAACAATCTAATTTTCAATGCATCGCTCTGCGTTGCACCTGTCGCGCCTATCGACCTACAATATACCTCCACTTGCAGGTTCTCGCTCTCGGCCAGCCCACCTCCTCCCATCTCCCCGTCTCTTCATCTGTGCGCCTTTAGACCACTCTCACTTCATTTAAACCCATTCACCTGCTGTGCCTGCCTCTCTGTTTATACCATGTACAGCCTGGTTGCCAGGGCAACGGCTGCTGAAGTAAATCAAGATGCACTACAGTGAAGTAACATATTCCATCTCAGAAAGCGAGTGCTCTCTGAGGGATATGACCCCTTTCACTCCCTGCAGGCTCAAAGCAACACCCGCACAAGCCCTTCCTTTAACGGTACATATTTATCCAGCTTGGAAGGCCTGCCTGGCTGCCTTTCTTTGTATTGATGGTTCATATGGTATAGATAAAATGTTGTAGGCCCGAGAAGAAAAATGGTCTGAAAAGAACTTAAATATCAGAGAGGCAACCTGTCTTCAAACTACCTTAGCCCCGAGGCCTGGGGAGAGGTGCTGGGTCTGCCAGGTCGTTTGGCCCCCAGCTCAAATGGATTCCTTTCTGGCTCACGGACTGCATTCTGGCGCGCACATGTGCATTTCATCAAAACTGTCGGACAAGAAGGGCGTTTTCGACTGCTTGAAACCCTGGGTGGACGGCTTGGTGGAGTCCCCCCTGGACGTTAACAAACAGCAAATGCCTGGCTGCGGGCCAGCGGCGTGACTCTCAAAAACAGGCAGGACAGAAATAAAATGAATGGTATACATCTTGTTGGTCACCCAGTAAACAGTGGTTACAAACAGTGGTGGCGCCCTCCCTATGCGTCCTCTTGGAGTAAATGTTACATGTCGTTTTCTGGTCAATCAAAGCCAAGGGTACTGTTATTTATGTCAACTTTACAGGCTTTTGAAAACGTCAGATTGGTGCCATCCAGTTGATGGCGAACATCAGGAGCGGGGGTTCGGTGGGGTTGTAGCAAGGGTGGGGATGGTTGGCTGTGGCAGGTGGAGGTGCCTGGACTGTGAGAAACAACTAGCTTGAATCATCCCCTAATCTTTGACTGCATTCCTTCTTGCACGCTAGCCAGACACTGAACACGCCTGCCCAGAAGAAACCCGCTCTTAAGATGCTCGAGGCAAAATCTGTACACAAACCTGCACACGAAGATAGGTAAGCACACTTGATAGCCTGCACGGTAGTTCAGTGGGTTAAAGCCCTGCCATTAAGATGATTTAGTTGGTTACTGTTAGAAATCAAGGCGGACCAACATCGCCTTTCATCCTTCCAGGGTATACAGTCCTGGGTATTATATGGTTTACAACAGAAAGACTACCTTTAGCACTGAAAAACGACTGGCCTCTGCCAGCAATCACACTGCAGGAATAAAGTAGTTATCACTGTCAGTCTGGTGAGAACGCTTTGAAGTAGCTGCTAAGCTGCACAGCGCTTTATAAAAGTACTATAGGAAAAATAATCGTATACATGGTGGAGATTTAGCAGGGAGCAGAGGCCAAATACCCGAAAATGACTTGGAGACCTGAAAAGGAATGTACTATCATTGAGGGGGGGTCCCCGTAGTTTACACAGATACATCACTCTTTCACACAGGGTGAACCTATTCATTAAATAACTGGCTTACCAGTGAGATCTCCACCGCTCACCCTCAGGCTCACCTGCATTTTCATTTCAGTGCCGCCCTCAGCCTTTTACAGGTTATATTTGGCGCCGCTGCACAGGGCGGGAAAAGGGAACTCATCATTCCAGGCCTAAAAATACAGCCTCTCGCATTAGGAGGACAAAGGCGGCAGCAGCAGGGCCTGTAATTATGGCTCAGACACACGAAGGGCTCAGTGCTGAACCAGGGTGCATCAGGTGCGCGTGCTACTGCGCTCACGCGCAGACGCGGGGTGGCACCCCAAGTCTGTTGTGACACACCAGGGGCTGCAGGGAGGCTCCTTCCATGGTGCCTTTCGGGTAATTCTAAAACAGTAATTTCTGACTTTAGGCCCAGCCCACTAAAGCGATGTGCCTGGCTGGTACCCAGGAGGCGGGTCCACCTGTGCAGTGTGAGGCTGTACCACTCTCCTCTCTACGAGTAAATAGAAAGGAATGCACATTTCCTTCTCAAATGCCAACTTTGATTTGTCCAGGTACCTAATAACTGAAATATGATCCTGAAGAAGTTTAAGTGTATAAAATAAACACCCTGTGTCCTCTGAAAACCACCATCACACTTTCCACTGCTCTGCGCCTATGTTCTGGGATAGTTACAGCAGAGAGGCCCAGGGTTGAATGGGCACACAGTCATTACTCTAACAGCACCACCATCACACTTTCCACTGCTCTGCACCTATGTTCTGGGATAGCTTCATCAGAGAGGCCCAGGGTTGAATGGGCACACAGTCATTACTCTAACAGCGTGGTTGCAGCTGCTGTTAAGTACAAACGTTCATTGCTGTTGAACATATTTCAAGTCTTTGTAGTTCTTGGCTAGTGCAGCATCTGTAATTGTCAAAAACAATCTAGGGAAATTACACGTAGTTCACAAAGTCTCCACTGCCCAGTCAGTTGCGAGAAAAATGTAGGCAATGCATGTACTTGCGTACAAAACTCTCATGAATGACCCAAGTAGACCCGCAGGTTTCAGAGTTCTTGCGAGACAATGCTCATAAAAGACTCCGATTTACGGTTAGGAAACGTGCACAATTTCAAATCCACTTGAGATTAGTTTCATTTCAAAATATGTTCCCTAACATGTCCGGGCTCACTTCCCCCTCATCCGCCCACCCCGTGTTAAGTAGGGGGATTGGTGCGCCTTCTCACACATTTAGTGCGCATAAGTGTGAACATTGCACCTCAATTGTTTGTAAATCCCAAAAAGGTTACACCTGGATGGTTTTACACCCAGTTTGTTTAGGATTTCACTGGCACTTCCGGGACACTGTTCCTGGGTTGCCCACGTGTGAAACTTGCTTCATAAATTATACGAACCCCAACATTACACACTCTTAATTCACAAATTTACTACAGTTTTTGTAAGTAATTTGTACCTTTTGAAGACACTCCTGCTCCACATCACCCCCTGGGAGAAGGGAGATGGGGCGAGGGGCATGGCCCTGAACGCCATCCGGGCAAAAAGTCCACCAGTGCCTGCCTGTATCGTGTATCCAGTTTAAGTATAAAAAGATGCCTTTAATAAAGAGTGACGGAGCGAAGATAACACTATCCTCCACGGGCTGTGAGTCACTCCTGCTTCGTCCCCATCCCCGGGGGACCCGCCAGCCCCAGGCCTCGAGGCGACACTGGTCAGGAAGTCGGGTGGCCACAAATGAGAGAGCGCAGGCACGCACACCCTTCCCACCGCTATGATTTTGGGTGACCTTGTCTATTTGGAGCTGCAGTAACCATGGCAACCTCCCTACATCTGCATTGCTTTCCGCTAATCATCAGCAGGGAGGACCTTTCCCTTGCAGCTTGCGGGCAGTGCCCGTGAGCAGCAGTGCTCGGCTAGCGCCAGGAGGCCGGCGCTTGCCTCTGGGGAGCTGGTCTCTTTGAGGTCCCAAACAGGTCCCTCCCATTATGGATTCTGGAGCTCCCCAAAATAGGATGATTCGAATCTGACATGATGGTTTTCCTTTTTGTAGAAATGCTGGGGGCCATAAAAGTTATATGTCTTTAGACCTTGTAGAGTTCTTAAGTAGCAGAGATTCTGCACAGGTAAGGGGAGACGGCTCAGGGCAATCAGAGTTCAGGTGGAGGACACAGAAGGAAAAGGGCGACAGGATACAGGCTTGAGGGAATAAGGGTTCAGGGAAAGGATGTAGGGTGGAATTATTGTCAAGATAAAGGTGGAAGGGGACATATTGTTCATCATCAAGATAAAGATAAATACAAGGGTTCATGGTAAAGAAATAACCGGGATACAACTCACTCAAGAAGAGAGATTTTTCAGTAGAGGGAAAAATGAAAAGTAAAGACGAAGACTTAAGAAGTTAGGGTGCAGAACAAGACATAGGAGGCATAAGGGCTTATGATAACACGTTAGTGAAACGTGTTCTGCGGTCAAACATAGAATCTTCACACATGGAACAGATATACGGTAGGTAACTCGAGTGTCTGTAAAATATACGTTCTTGAACAAGTACATAAGTCGAAACACATTGAAAGGATTCCTTCAGTAGAACCTCTATGCTCAATCATAAAGGAGGGACTTATACCGGAGCTATTTTCTGATCCCGCAGGGAAAGGGGGCACAGGAACATCTAATTGTGGTCTGCCAGCTCCTTTCATCCACCTCTGTGCCACCACAGAAGGCACGCGCGGATCGTAACGCAGACCCACCACACACCCCCTGATCAATTCACCCTGTTGGTTCGAAAAATAAACTGTTATGAAAGTCAGCCCATAGTCCATTGAGTGTGGATGTGTACAGGAGGCAGCCACGCCACAATATTTATCTATAAAATTGTTTCAAATCAACCTCACTTGGTCTTCACAAAATGTGTGTTTTTATAAATTTAGATACATCATAAAATGTATAAAAGCTGTGCTTGATTTCTCTGAGCTGATAGACCCCTTTCACTAACCCCCGGAGCAAAGACATATTTTTTTAGTATGAAGATATTGAATGGAAAGATATTTTCCAAAACGTATCAGATACATTTGTAACTACCCTGGAAATGATTTTTAAGAAGATAGAAGGCAAGAATTTAAATGCTAATGATCTGGAATAAGCCTCTGAGTTGATGTTTGTTGCATCCATGCTAGATTATGCAAACCAGCAAGCATGTCCCAAACCTTATCCTCTCAGTAGGATGCTGCGAGAAAATCAGCAACTTCTTTACCGACAGAATCTGTGAGATTAACTCTTCATTTAGAAATCAACCCCCTTCAGCTGAGTCCGAGTGGGAAACCTTGGGTCCTGACTCTGACTTTCGATCTCACCTCAGCAGTTTTACCCCCTTCACAGAGGAACAGGTTGCAAAAGCAATGGCCGAAGTTAAATCGGGGGTCCCCACTTGACCCATGCCCTCATTTCATCTTTTCCCCGGATCATATCGACTCTATGCCCTCACGTAACTCGCCTATTCAACAAATCCCTGGACACTGCTGCATTCCCAGAGACCTGGAAAAAGGCCATTCTAGTCCCACTACTAAAAAATAGAAGGCATGGACGTCCACAATCCAGCAAACTACCGACCAATTTCCCAGCTCCCAAATCTATCTATAGTAATGGAGAAGTTGGTTAACAAACAACTGTCCAACTATCTTGAAAACAACGAACTCCTGGACCCATCTCAAACTGGCTTCAGAGCCACCAACAGCACCGAAGCCACCCTCCTGGCAGTCCTAGATAACATCAGATCCCTAACCGCAAAGCCGCATCCCTGATCCTATTGGACTTGTCAGCTGCTTTCGACACGGTCTTGCATGGCCTATTACTGAGCACCCTACATGAAAAGGGTATACAATCCAAAGCCCTTCAGTGGTTCAGTTCCTTTTTAAGCAACAGAACACAAACAGTAGAAAGGGGCCCTTTCGCCTCCAACCCAAAAACTATGGCGTCCCGCAGGGAGCCTCCTTGAGCCCCACCCACTTTAATGCCTATGTATCTTCTCTGGCTAAAATCAGCAGGAAATGTGGATTCAGTAGCTGCTCCTATATGGACGACACACAACTGCTGATAGCCCTTGAAGAAAGGCACGAGGACACCAGGATTAAATTGAATAACTGTCTCTCAGAAACATTGGTTGTTTAAGCCCTCCGCAGTTCTAGATTTAAAGGATCCAGTGAGAGCTGAAGAACAACACAAGATTTCAAGGTATTGAACTTCTCTCTCTTTAGTTTCACTTCCATCTTTTAGACCTCATTTGTATGGATCTGCTACTGAAGATTGCTTATTAAGTTTGATAATACAAGGCATTTCAGAGTTTAAAATGTGTGGCCCAGTTCAATAGTGCGCCGCGTTGAGAGGCCATTCGTTGGCGCTATAAACTTCACAAAAATAACTAAGTCGTATCTGAGGACGTAAGACATTTTTTAATGATCTCTCCAAATACTCAGAAAGCCCGTTGCCTGAGACCTCAGCTGCAAAGACAAGTACTGGGAGCAGAGCCAAAGTCCTTGTCTAGACACAGACATCCATCGTCCGGTCGCCTCCTTGAAGGCACATCTGCTAGAGGTGCCGGTCAAAATCACAGATGATGCATAGAAGCTCTACCTTTCAAATACTCTTTCCCCAGACCACTCTGTCACAGGGAACTTGGCCACGGCGGTATCAGGAGGCGCCGGAGTTCAGTCAAGTGAAAATACTCCCATATGTGCACCCAAGAGTGAGTAAAGTTGGAACCGACTAAGTGATTGTCTATTACTTAGTATATAAGGAACATGGATCCATGGGAAGCTGTGATTCCGGACTCTCAACTTATCGCAAGGATCCTTGTTGCCTGTACTTCTCTGTGCAACGTTCACATTCCATTCCACCACCCCTGTAACTGTGACAGACTCTACAACTTGCACGTCTACGCCCTTTGGTGATGTTATGGCACGCACTGACATTTATCAGATGACTGAAGAAAAACATCCTAGGCATGGTAGGATCAGCATCCACTTCACTTTCAAAGAGTATGTTTTGTTTTCTGGGTAGATTATGGGGGCAGGTTGTTGTTCCAGCCTAATTATCATTTATTTTGCACTACAGATGCAGTGGCGCCGGCACACTCCTGCAGGCATAGACTGTGCGGGCCCACGCCAAACCCAACAGGTAAGAGTGCCAGCCATAACAGAATAACCTCACGCCTCCGTTCAGTGGGACCAACATAAACACGCCCTGCAGGCACGGATTGCCAGGTATGAAGTGTCAAACTAACTAAGGCCCTGATTTAGATCTTGACAGAGGAGTTACTCCGTCACAACAGTGACGGATATCCTGTCCCCTGAAATATAAATCCTGTTATATCCTACGGGATTTATATTTTGGCAGACAGGATATCAGTCACAGTTGTGACAAATTAACCTGTCTGCCGACATATATATCGGCCCTGATTTAGATGTCAATGGAAGGGTTAGTCCTTCATAACGGTGACGGATATCCCGTCCACTGAAATTTAAATTCTGGTATATCCTATGGGATTTATATTTCAGTGCCGGGCTATCTGTCACTGTTGTGACAGAATAACTCACCTGCCGAAATATAAATCGGCTCAGATTTAGATGTCGATGGATGGGTTGCACCTTCACAAGGATGACGGATATCCTGTCCACCGAAATATAAATCCTGTGATATCCTATGGGATTTATATTTTGGCAGACAGGATATTAGTCACAGTTGTGACAAATTAACCCGTCTGCCGACATATAAATCGGCCCTGATTTAGATGTCAATGGAAGGGTTAGTCCTTCACAATGGTGACGGATATCCCGTCCACTGAAATTTAAATTCTGGTATATCCTATCGGATTTATATTTCGGTGGCGGGCTATAGGTCACCGTTGTGATAGAGTAACCCATCTGCCAAGATCTAAATTTGGCCCAGAGGCTTGATCCGACCTCCTTCTGTGCATGATACAAGTTTTTAGTGCCAAGGATTTGCATATTGGTTGGTCATTCCGAAATCCGCTTGGATTTTACTGCAAAGTGGGCCGGTGAGCCCAGGCCAAGCGTTTACAACAAAGATCGCACCATCCAGTTATCTCAAAGACTTGATATTCTGTGATCAGAGGTCATGCACTACAGTGACGTCAAGTGAAAACATACATGATTTTAATTTCTATTTCCTCTAATAGTGCGTAAAACATGAATTCAGGCTGTGAATGTGGAATACTTCTTCAGATTTTAGGAAATGTAGGTCGCTTGGAAGCACACCCTGATCTCAACATTGCTGGAGATGGTCTGCCCTAATCTTTCCTTCTAGCCATGAAAGCTGGCGATTCTATTGAAATGTGTGTTCATTGAGAGAAGAAAGTGCAAAAATCATAAATAAGAGGATTTCTCCATCTATGCTTTCAAGATCTGGAACCACAATCCCATATCCACCAGGACTGCCCCACTCCTGTTCCAGTTTAGGAAAGAGGTGAAGACACACCTCTTTGAAAGAACACAAAACTAGCCTACATCCTCTTTCAGAACCCAGCTACTGATCCAACCACTCATTGACCCTACCTTTGTTTTTCACTCTGTACAGCACTGCTTTTTCGCTAAGTTTGTGCAACACAAATATCACATGCAGAGATACATGCACTTTGCTCTACCTTGGAGGCAGCACTTTCAAATCCTCTGACTACTATACACAGAAAATGATTTTAACAAAGTTAAACATGTTTTCTCTAAAAGTGTGTGTTCTTAACTAAATACCTTCCCCTCCGTTTCGCTACAGGCAATCAAACAGTATAGTTGAGTATGGCAGTTACTGTTTTTAGTAAACATTTTTCTATTTGAAGAAAAAACATTGTTTTTATGATAAATTCTAAAAACAAAATTAATTCAACAGGAAAATACATAATTGGTAACAGGAATGTATTCATATAACTGTGATATTTACAAACCCATTCAATCTTCGCCTCTTGGTTTATAATGTCACAAGAACCCTTACGAGGCAATATAGGACAATGTTACACAGTTTTCTGTTATGTATCTTCTAAATACGTACGAATATTTAAGGTTACAGTCAACAACAAAACCTTTAAATGTGTATATTCTAAAACTCTAAAGGTAGTTACATTTAAGAATGAAGGAGCCTAGTGTATCCACGTACCACTTGCTAAACATGGGATTTAACTGTGTGAAATAATGATTCTATCCCTCCTCGGAAACCTCTGGGAACAATACCTTCATGTTTCTTTGCTGTGCCGCTATGATAGAGGAGTAACAGTATGAAAATAAACTCTGGTCTGAGCTCGAATTGAACAGTGGAGCCCAAACTGTATGACCACATCCTTCCTGTATGGGATGAAGAGAAACTCCAGACACATTCCTGGCAGGGTAAAGTTTGAGCCCACAGACAAAGGGAGTGTGCCTTTCTCAGGGATTTACGGGAATGTTGTGTGTTAGAAGCAGGAAACTTCCGTTAACCCCTGAACAAGGGACACCTTTGGTGGTTTGGTGGCTCAAAGTACGCCATGATGGTAAGCAGGGTAAAGGAATTATTCAAAGTAGAACGTAAATGTGATATATTTATATACACAGTCATACAGACATATTTACATACATATAAAGACATATATACATATATAAATATATATGTATATATAAAGACATATGCAGACATATATACATATATAGGTATATATGTATATATGTCTCTATGTATATGTGTGTGTGTGTGTGTGTGTGTATAGATATATATATATATATATACACACACGTACACACTGTTTATGAATACACTTCATAGGAACTCCAAAGGGTTTCCAAAGTGCCTGTTAAATCACCCTGTAGTAGCAAACAAACACAGGCATTTCACCTAACAACCCTTGGTTTTGGCCACTGTGTTTCTGTGATGTCTCCTTTGCCCATAAGGGCAAATTAGCCTCAACCATTAAAAAACAAGAAAGGCCCAGAAAAGCAGGCGAAATAGACTCATGCATCTCGGCCGTCCTCATCTTGGCCTAGTCAAAGAGCTCTGTGCATTCAATGGAGTACACGTTTCATTTACTGCCATCAATATCATAAAAGTGTGCCAACACAGTAATAATGAAATTATAAGAAAACAATAAATATCACAATGAAACCTATTATTCAAATAAATTAACTTTGAATTCATTGGTTGTTATCTCGAAGATCCCATACCATCATTTGACGAATAATAAAACCCCAGAAACAAAATACATTATTTTGCCTTTTGCTCAAACCTATTTAACAGAACAGAAAAATAGAAAGGTGTTAAGGCTCACCCACAGATACACTATGAACAGACCCCAAATCATTTCTAATCGGATTTCGTATATGTGCCCACCTGGTTGTCTATCATCCTCTACAAAGTCGGTCACTGCTACATATCAAGCCCTGATGGGCAAACGTTGGCGATCTTGACCTGCATGGTTCCCTGCCTTTCCTGGTGGTGCCGCCAACCTTCCTAGAATTGGTAAGGCACACCCACTACCCCAAATGCACTGCCAGCTCGTCATCAATGTTCATCCCATGGGAAATGTTGGTCTGCAAGGTAAACATTAATTTCAATTCAAGTCTTCGTAGCGCCGAAGCCCGGTTACCACCTCGTTGGGAACTACTCTACACAGTAGAAAACCTCAAAATATTCCAACTACTTGTGTGAGCTGTGAGGTGCCTGAAAGCGCCTAACCACTGCGTATGAAGAATCCCCCTTGCTTATGGCTCACACATGTTCTAGAATACTCGTCTAGGTTGGGTGTATGTGGTGCTTCCAATGTATTGTTTACTGCAGGGACACTCAAGACAATACATGGTTGGATCTGAATTGCAATTAAAAAAATGTGTTGGTCCTAACTTGCTTTGTTCTGCCTGGTACCTTAAACATAGAGACCGTACTGCGTAGAATTGGGAAATATATGCACGTATAAATAAATGGTCCAGGTCCCCCCTCGATTTCAAGTAAAATCGATAGTTGTGTCATGAAATTGAGAGGTGCGGGATGTAGTGTTCTGGTTCAGTCTATGAGCTCGGGCAGTTATTTACATATATTTTACTATTACATATCTTTAAGAACAGTTTTTGTTGGTTTCTGTGTTGGTTATTTTGCACTAAACCTACGAACTAATGCTGGTGACCCGCAGGGTTTAGCTGTCCCTTTCAGTCTTTGAATTGCTTTGTGCTTGCTTTTGCTTGCTTGATCACGTTCCTCCGCAATTGAATACCTGAATAAAGGTGGGGTGCTCATCTCTGTTCAGCGGAGAGCCCTTCTTTCTTTACTGTCAGTACTCTCGGACATACACTCATAGAGACAGTATTTATTTTGCCCTTTAACACTTGTCTTGATTTTTCCAGGAATAAGGGAGAATTTTCAAACAAAATATGCATTATACAAATGTTGCTCTCATGCAATAGCAGGCGTTTAGCTTTTGTTTTTAAATTGAGCGAAATTGATAAAGTTTTTTTTTTTAGAATGCTTAGTTGTGAAGTCCGATTTCACAGAACCCTAGGATGGGAAGAGGGCAAGTAAGTAAGACTCATGAAAAAAAACGAAGGGAGAATCATTTTGCTCAACCTTTTTGGTAACTTTTTGAGCCATGTAAGAATTTCCCTCCTTATAGATGGCGGTGACGTCATCGCTGTGGTTCCATACTCGCTGGTTTTGCTGGAAGTTCATCCGTTTGATGTGCCTGCCAAGCCATGTTGCAAGCACTCGCTGGGCTTGCCGTGTTATGCCCGGCGCGCCCTGTCTCAAGATGTGTGCCTCCATGATTATGTAGAGAAAGCTGATTTTTTTTAGATGCTTGCCTATATATTGCAATCCAGGGTTTAAGATGCATACGTATGCATGGAAATTTAAATAACTCAAACCTGGCTACAAGGCAAAGGAGTGACGAACAGAGAAGGGGTGTTACGTGAGGGTAGAGTTAGAGTTGTGGGGTGGAGGGGAAATGGTAAAACCTTCTAACCCTTTAAATCCGTTCAGCTGACAAGTAGTCCCATGTCATGTTTGACGGCGCCAATCAGCACCACCTATTTAAACTATACTGTGCTGCATTATGGGACTCGTAGTTCCACTTTTGACATTTACAGTCTGTGCTCAAACTCCCAAGCCTGCAAAGTGTTCTTTAATAAAAAAAATTAAAAAAGGACGGGACAGTTTGGAAGCTAAGAATCTGTGTTCCTGGCTGTGCAAATGTGACCGTCAGTCGTTGCTGTTAAGGCCGGTCCAGTGCAATGGTGGCCGCCAATCCTGGCGTGAAGACACTGAATACCACTGGTAGTCCAATGTTCCCACAGAAGCATTAATACAACATGGCGCACTTGTTCTAAACAAATATGTCGAGAGAGGAGCGCTTCCTTGCCCTAGCCCTGTCGGCGTGTGTTCAGCAGCAGACGCTGGTTAGCGCCGCGGGGGTGACCTCTCTCACTAGTGACCCCCGTGACACAGCAGGATTGACCTCTTGTTGCAGCCTCAGCCTTTACAAGTCTCCTATGTGCTGCCGCGAGGAAGAATAGCTGTCCAGCAAGGGTCAAGGAATGCCCGATCCGTGCCAGATTTTCATGATAACCGGTGATTCTGTAAATGCCTTCCATTTATCGCGGGTGTAGGGTGAATGCGCGTGAGTTCACCTCGGCCCCTCCATAGCGCCCCTTCCCAGCAGGTATCGACCCGGCGCGATGCTGCAGCGCCGGCCCTGATGTATAATGTATGTGGTGTCCACAGCGCCCCTGCCCCACCCCTGGAAGCCGGGTCTGCTGCCTTGAGGCCGCGGAGCCTGCCGCCGGGGCACCCCCAGGGCTCCTTCTGCGACGGTCTATTTAAAGGCACCGATCTAGGGTGACCAGAATTTTAAAGCCTAAAACCGCGACATTCCCCCAACATAGAAGACGGACTATAATTTTACTTCCACCCAGCCAACAGAATGACAGTGCTCCCTAGCAGAGAATTACTGAAGAGACAGTGAGAACATACATAAAATCCGGGACGCCTGGTCACCCAACACTGAACCCCAACACTGCTCTCTGCTGTCCTGCAGCCCTCGGCGGGGGGAACGGCGTTCCTATGACTCCTGCTCGCGCTGCCCCGAGACCGCCTCACTGCGGAGCATCATAGGAGGCAGTGCGGGGCAGGTGTATGGCTGGTAGGAGAGTATGGGTATGCCTGTTAGGCAGGACTCGAGTCCCCCCACTTATTTTACCGGGAGCTCAATAACTGCAACAAATGGAGCAACACATTCACTCTTTGGCCTCTCTGGGGCGAGATCAGAGCTCATTCAGAACGCTGCTCACGCTCTGGTTTCTCTGATGCAATCGCATCTAAGGGGTGAGCGAGGGGAGGCAATGAGTCCGATGGAGCAAGACACCTTTCGTGATGTCACTTTCTGTTGTGACGTCAGCGTCCCCCCCACTTCTTTTTTTAGGACTTGTGCCCTGCTGTTAGGGCTTCATAGTTATTGCAGGCTGGGTGTATGGTAATTGTGACTGTGGAGTAGGTTTCTGGCAGGTAGGGGTGGGGTGTAGAGCCATTTCAGATCAGATGAATTATCCCTACGGCTCCCTGTTTTATGGGCTTTACTATTTAGACATTTTGCCTGTATTTATCCATATATTTTCTTTCCTTTTTATTGTATTTATTTTCTGTTTTGTGAAAAAATGAACATGGAACTAATACATTCCACGTTTATGTAAGCAGTAAGGGTACCCTTCCAATTGGATGCCTCATGGGTACTAAAAGAAGCCTTATAAATGCATTGTCATGTGCAATACATTCATATAATATTAGCATATTCAACCACGTGTACATTTGCAGAGGTGTAAAGCTCCAAGAAAACACTTGTCCCCTTTTTAGGTCAAGCCTAGGCAGCGCTTGTGCTGTTTTCGAGACATGCTGTATTCAGGATATGTGCATAAAGCTCCGCCTACTTTCCGCCCATATTTTTTAATTGGATCCTGTCCCTGTCCTTTGTAAATGGTGGCTTTTCATTGGTCATTAGGCTTAGTTGTCCCGCCTTAGTACCGCCTTGTCTCTTCTTGTAACTTCCCATGAGGACATCCCCTGATACATGTGTTGTTATGCCCTAGATTTTAATTAGCACTATTTTCTTAAAAGCCTTCAGACAGGCCACTCACTTTATTAGGTAGGCAGTGGTTACTTTACTTGCTAGCAAATCTTACATTTATATTAGACCTTCTATGAATTTCCCTTCATCAGCTCACCATAGAGTACAACCTAATCTGGAATTAATATAAAAATTCTTCTGTCACATTTCAAAGTCACTAATTGTATATATGGACATAGCTATTCGAATGTACTCGTGGTACTGTCTTGCATGCAATGCATTATGGGTAGGGTGGGTTTACCATACCTTCTGCAGAGTGCAGTACCATATGTGATCTAAAGTTTATGATGTTCACTAGGGGCCTCTGGGTGCAGCTTGCGGTACTGCAACTAGACAAGCAGTGCTGGTGCCTTTCGCACTAGGGACCTCTAGGAGTAGCTTGCGGTTCTGCAACTAGACAAGCAGTGCTGGTGCCTTTCTCACTAGGGACCTCTAGGAGCAGCTTGCGGTTCTGCAACTAGACAAGCAGTGCTGGTGCCTTTCTCACTAGGGACCTCTAGGAGCAGCTTGCGGTTCTGCAACTAGACAAGCAGTGCTGGTGCCTTTCTCACTAGGGACCTCTAGGAGCAGCTTGCGGTTCTGCAACTAGACAAGCAGTGCTGGTGCCTTTCTCACTAGGGACCTCTAGGAGCAGCTTGCGGTTCTGCAACTAGACAAGCAGCGATGGTGCCTTCCTATCTAGAACCTCTAGGAGCAGCTTGCGGTTCTGCAACTAGACATGCAGTGCTGGTGCCTTTCTCACTAGGAACCTCTAGGAGCAGCTTGTGGTACTGCACTGAGACATATAATGCTGGTTTCTGGCTCACTACACCAGGATTTGCAAAGCACTAGTTCTTGCATTACTGAAAGTATGAGCTATTGGCCTTGCATTATTATTTGCAAAGCAAATACCTCAAACTGTCAGACCTATTGCATTGCAAATGCTTCTTTTAATTTCCCTGAAGGTCAGTCCAGTCTGTACAGCCTTTGGTCTAGCAGTCATGATGCACAGCCCCAAAGATCACTCAAAAGAAGACCCAATGTGCGTTTTGTCCTTATCTAAAGATATGTGCAGACAGAGACCTAGATAAGTTTCTGTCTCGATTTATCTATAAAAACCAGTAAAAAAAGACTAGTGGGAGTCTTTATTATAAGTGTCCAGTAAAGGTGCACTGCCACTGCTTGAAAGTTGTTTGTTCATGGCAGGTTGGACTTTATGTCCTGGTAGGTAGGACAGCATGTCTGTTGCATGTAGTGGTGTATACCACTGGCAGGTAAGGCTGTGGGTAATAGTGGGAAGAAGGCCTCGGATCATGGCTGCTGAGAGTTTTTCATGACAGGTGGGTGGTTTGGTCATGACAGGTGAGTGGTTTGGTTATTGCAGGTGGGTGGTTTGGTCATGACAGGTGGGTGGTATGGTTATGGCAGGTGGGTGGTTTGGTCATGACAGGTGGGTGGTTTGGTCATGACAGGTGGGTGGTATGGTTATGACAGGTGGGTGGTATGGTTATGGCAGGTGGGTGGTTTGGTCATGACAGGTGGGTGGTTTGGTCATGACAGGTGGGTGGTATGGTTATGACAGGTGGGTGGTATGGTTATGGCAGGTGGGTGGTTTGGTCATGACAGGTCGTTGGTTTGGTTATGGCAGGTAGTTGGTTTGGTTATGACAGGTGGGTGGTATGGTCATGACAGGTGGGTGGTATGGTTATGGCAGGTGAGTGGTTTGGTTATGGCAGGTGGGTGGTTTGGTTATTACAGGTGGGTGGTTTGGTTATGACAGGTGGGTGGTTTGGTTATGACAGGTGGGTGGTATGGTTATGGCAGGTGGGTGGTTTGGTCATGACAGGTCGGTGGTTTTGGTTATGACAGGTGGGTGGTATGGTTATGGCAGGTGGGTGGTTTGGTCATGACAGGTCGGTGGTTTGGTTATGGCAGGTCAGTGGTATGTTATGACAGGTGGGTGGTATGGTTATGGCAGGTGGGTGGTATGGTTATGGCAGGTGAGTGATATGGTTATGGCAGGTGGGTGGTTTGGTCATGACAGGTCGGTGGTTTGGTTATGGCAGGTCAGTGGTATGGTTATGACAGGCCGGTGGTTTGGTTATGGCAGGTCAGTGGTATGGTTATGACAGGTGGGTAGTTTTGTTATGGCAGGTGGGTGGTTTGGTTATGACAGGTGGTATTTTCTCATGGATATTTTGTACTTCTCAAAGAAGACAAAGATTTATTTACGACTTTTCTTTCCATTTAAACAATTATTTATTCACACAAATAGCGCACAAAGTGTGTCCAGTTTTCCACATACATGATAAAGTAAGCTTGGAGTCGAAACAGTTTGCACAACCCTGCACGATGAAGGCAGTTGCGTCAAAGAGAGGATCACAGTTGTTTTGCCTTTCCTAGCCTTTTGTCAGTCCCTCATGCCTGGGATTGTGCACTTTAGAGCAGCCTCTAGCATAGGACGCCTGTTACTCAGGCAGATAAGGGCGGTACGCGGTACCTAGCCTACTACTGGTTCTGTGGCACATCATACGAGGGATTAAGCCAAAGGAAAATCCCTGGACTGTGTACTAATTGCTCTCTATCTTCTATCTTCATACATATACATCAGTCAGACCGTACCATTATCATACAGTATCAAACCAACACGAAAATAGGAATAGGGTCCAGGGGATAGATTGTTGGTAGAGTAAAACCCGAGCAGGGGGTCTAACACCAAAAAACCGGCGCAAACGCCACATCCTTGTTAGATGGCTGGTGTTACATAGAATGTCTAGACAATGACGTTAGTCTCCAAGGAGGGAGTAGATACAAATGTCTATTTTGGTAAACTGCTTAAACACCTCTTTGTGAAATACAATGGGTCTCACTATTCTATCACACAATATATATGAAAGGAAGCCGTAGTAATAAGGGTGACACTTTGAGGTCTCTAATAGGGAGATCAACAATACACAATATGATGTTGCAGTATGTAGTAAATCAATCTGAATACACATACATACACCTTTGGGAATCCCTAGAGACCTAAGAATAATGCACATATCACTCATAATGGAAATTACTAGCGATTTAAAAATAATGATAATACCACTTATCGCCTTCGGTTTTCAAAAGAATGATAAATATGATTAAGTTAGGGAAACATAGAAGGGGAATCAGAATAATGGAGGACATTATTGTCATTCCTCCACAGAACATATCCGGTTCATTGGCACGTAGAAAGAAAAACGACATACCTCGATGCTACGAGTTTTAACATAACCAAGGTAGGAGCCACTCTATGAGAAAATGTCATGAAAGTGAAAACGAGAGAGGGATAGTGTAACAACAAACGTTATCTATCGTTTACAGAAACAATTTTATCCAGATCAAGATAGCGCAGGAAACAAACCCAAATAAGAAAATCTACCTAACACAAGAAAAGGTAAATAAATGCCCATAACGCGTGTGCAGACAATAAAATAGAATTACAACAAAAGTATAAGGTATGATACAATTTCTTTTTTCATCCCTGTCCTTGAACACCTTTAGCACCAATAGATGATAAGCATACAACTGTTTGAGAGAAATGCAAAACCGGACTCTCACCTTTGTTCTGAAAAGATAATACGTGACGTCCTGAAGAATTAAAATAAGGTAATAACTGAAACCAATAAGTAGTGTAAAGCCAGGGACCTAGAAATCTACTTACTAAAGAAAGTATACTTTGATCCCTTAGGTAGCTCCACCTGTCATATCATTACGGGGGATACCGACCAAAATAATAATAATAATAATAATAATAATAATAATACTGGGTTTTATACAGCGCGAACAGCTACCTCACGAGGAGGTGTCCCGGCGCTAGTAGACCACAAGTAGCCTGAGGCAAGAAGTAGGGGAGTTAACGTGGCTGGGTTTCCTGGAAGTAAGTTAAAAACTGTTCTACTCTTCCTTGTAAAGCGAGGAATGAAAGTGTGTGAATAAATGTGAGGGAATGGATGTGCATAGGTCCGAATGAATAAGAATCCAACACCCAAATATAACGGAGGGATATCTGGGAGCTTTGCTCTAACTGTAATGTCAGGTATTGTTGCATTTAAGCGGTCTTTCTGAATACAACGTTACCAAATGATGTTAGAAAAGTGTCTTTTTAAAGAGGTAATGAGCTAATGGGTGACATATATGTTTGAAGACAAGAAGAAGTGGCCAATTAGAGTATTTTAGGACCAGAGTAGTCAGTGTAATGGGCCTTAGGTCCAAAAATGAAAAATGTAGCAAATAAATTTAGACTTCTTCTAGCTGCATATTATTGTTTTACACACAGAAAAAGATATACAAAATTGATGAACCCCACATATACAGCAGTCCTGATGAAGGTGTAAACATATCAGTTGTGAACACCGAAACGCGTCGACGCATTATAAAATAGAACCCAGCCAGATCCCAAACAGAGAACAGATATACCTGGATTGTGGTTACTGTGATCTCTACTACCATTTGTATACTTGTGTATTATATCTACAAGAGGATACTGGGTCATGCCTAAACAAGAATAGGGAAAAAGTTCTACCTATGGTGGGAAAGGGGTTGTTCTGTGTAACTTAGTAGCATATAATTGGTGTAACTCTTATGACCGTTTTTTGCCTTTTCTTCTTATATCAATGTACTTTTTCATTTTTTAATTTGCACATGTACATATTCACAAAAGTGTATAACAAATTGATTTTATGTACCACAGACATAGGTCTGTTTTTTAACCTTGGATACAAAGATTTTAATAAAAGTATAAAGATTGTAAACGTCATATTTTCGTGTTGGTTTGATACTGTATGATAATGGTACGGTCTGACTGATGTATATGTATGAAGATAGAAGATAGAGAGCAATTAGTACACAGTCCAGGGATTTTCCTTTGGCTTAATTTGTCGATAGTACCCTGTTCCCTGGAACTCTGTAGGGTCTTCTCTTTTTTGTGAAATCACATCATACGAGGGAACAGTGAGGATCCCCCCTTGACAAGAGGTGAGGCCAGGCAATCATCTCCTTGCATGGATTCCTCAACTCTTCTGTGGCCACTGGGTCCCATGAGGCAGCCATTACAGCTCAAGTAGAGGACGTCACGTAACTCGGTACCAACAACGAGAGAAAGGAAGCTGTGAAGCGAGAGCTTCAAAGGACCCATTGTCCGCAGGTGATATGGAAACTGATCTCACGGGCAGGGCTGCCCGCAGTGTCATCGATACGACAAAGCCCATGTCCCGGCTTTATCTGGACAATGATGGGTGGGACCCGCCATGTCCGGGCACAGGCTCACCTACTCTCACAGCTATCTTTTTCTACTTTATTTGCCTTGAGGGTGATAACCCTACGCTTCCGCTGATCCGGAACTCCATGTCCTTTTCACAAAAGGGCCTGAAATGATAGCGTGCTTGCGGTACAATGTTTGTGCCAAAATATGAACTCCCTGATCCAGACCTCACCACCCCATTGCTGACATCACTGCTGTGTGTTTCAAATGCATCGCTGTGCTATCAGCGGTTTCAACGCTGTATTCAAATTTCGGTACTTCCACAACTTTAATAGATGAAAGTCAACCTGAACATGTAGTTAACCAAAAAAATTTACAAAGAGTATAAAAATGTGTGTGTGTAAGGACCGTAACCCTCTCCACAGTCATCTTTCCCTTTTGGGGGTGTGAAAGACAGCGAATGTGCACGGTCGGAGCACATGCTGATCACACTGAAAAGCAGATGCACTAATATTTGCACAGCTGAAAGTCTGAAGGTGATTGGATGATTTTCGAGCCCCTCCGAGCATCTTCAATTCATGCATTAGCAAATTCTAGCAAATTCCGTTTGCACATGTGTACATCGATGGTGCCACCGGCATCTTCAGGTATTGATTTTTTCTGTTGTATTTGAGGAAAATGCTTCTTTATTCCCTTTCATGAGACATGGATGGTGGAATATTGATCATCCTGGTAGACTGCGAGTTTAACACAAGGCCACAGCTGTTTTATCTTCTGTAGGCGTTTGTCTTTTAAGGAACACTCTATGCCAAATATCCTTCTATGTATTTATATTTCTTTATTAACTGCCAAACAAAGTGATCTATCAGCTATGGAAACTTGCCCATAAGTGCTATTTGTTGACCTTATTTAGGTATTGGGATGAGTGACACTCATAAATTACTTGGATAAGCCCAAAACAGTACACAAAACCAGAATCTATTGAAGATGTTTTGAAAATGCTCTGGTCGCTTGGTCTCATTGCAGGGGTGGGCGAAGTTGTGGACCCTGAGGTGCCGCGAGGGGCAACGGGGGACTAGTGCCTGAGCTTCAGTCTGCTGAACAAAGGTTCCAGCTGGTCTAGTCTGGCTCCAACCACCACAGGAATGTGGCTGTCCACCCTGCCTGCACCCCTGACAGCTCCAGCAACCCCTGTGGTGTCCTCTTCTCAGGGGCATGCGTATCATTGGTGCTGCAGTCCCAGTGGCATGAGGGCCACGGAGCCCCAGTTATGGGTGTTTTTCATCCAGGGAAAAAGGGGCACATTTCCTTCCTTGCAGTAGGGCCCAGGACACTCTTGCTATACCACTGGTCTCACTCCTGCCTTCCCTGATGGCCGATGATTGCAGAAGGGTGATGCGTACTTATCCAACATGTTCTGCTCGAGGATGTCCCTGACCCTGACTATGAAAAAAAAGTGGGGAGGCGTGAAAGTAGGGTCGGCTACCCTTGGAATAGTCGGGTTATATTGGAAACCTTCGTCCTACTTCAAGAAGTTTAAATTATCCCATTTTGCCTGGTTACACATGGGTGTAATAAGAAACAAGCATTAGAAATGCAATAGGTCTCGCAGCATTAGAGTTAGTGCATTTAGAATTGTTTATGGTTTTTTTTTGTAAATCTTTAGCATTTTTGTTCCCTGTAGCCAATGCTAAAGAAAAAAGCCATAAACAATTCTAAAAGCTCTAACTCAAATGCTCTGAGACCTATTGCACTGTGTGAGGGTGAGGAGTTGAGGGTGAGTGAGGGTGAGGGTGTGTGAGGGTGAATGAGGGTGAGTGAGGGTGAGTGAGGGGTTGAGGGTGAGTGAGGGGTTGAGGCTGAGTGAGAGTGAGGGTGAGTGAGTGTGAGTGAGGGTGAAGGTGAGTGAGGCTGAGTGAGGCTGAGTGTGAGTTAGGGTGAGGGTTTGCGGGTGGGTGAGGGTGAGGCTTTGAGGGTGAGTGAGGATGAGTGAGGGTGAGTGAGGTGTTGAGGGTGAGTGAGGGTGAGTGAGGGTGAGTGAGGGTGAGTGAGGGTGAGTAAGAGTGACGGTGAGTGAGGGGTTGAGGGTGAGGGGTTGAGGGTGAGTGAGTGAGGGTGAGGGGTTGAGGGTGACGGATTGCGGGTGAGGGGTTGAGGGTGAGGTGTTGAGGGTGAGGGGTTGAGGATGAGGTGTTGAGGGTGAGTGAGGTTGAGGGTGGTTGAGTGAGGATGAGTGAGAGTGAGGGTGAGTGAGGTGTTGAGGGTGAGGTGTTGAGGGTGAGTGAGTGAGGGTGAGGTGTTGAGGTTGAGTGAGGGTGAGTGAGTGTGACGTGTTGAGGGTGAGTGAGGATGAGTGAGAGTGAGGGTGAGTGAGGTGTTGAGGGTGAGGCGTTGAGGGTGAGGCGTTGAGGGTGATTGAGGGTGAGGGTGAGTGAGGGTGAGGGTGAGTGAGGGTGAGTGAGAGTGAGGGTGAGTGAGGGGTTGAGGGTGAGTGAGGGTGAGTGAGGGTGAGTGAGGGTGAGTGAGGGTGAGTGAGAGTGAGTGAGGGTGAGTGAGGGTGAGTGAGAGTGAGGGTGAGTGAGGGGTTGAGGGTGAGGGGTTGAGGGTGAGTGAGTGAGGTTGAGGGTGAGGGATTGAGGGTGAGGTGTTGAGGGTGAGGTGTTGAGGGTGAGGTGTTGAGGATGAGGTGTTGAGGATGAGGTGTTGAGGGTGAGTGAGGTTGAGGGTGGTTGAGTGAGGATGAGTGAGAGTGAGGGTGAGTGAGGTGTTGAGGGTGAGGTGTTGAGGGTGAGTGAGTGAGGGTGAGGTGTTGAGGGTGAGTGAGGGTGAGTGAGTGTGAGGTGTTGAGGGTGAGTGAGGATGAGTGAGAGTGAGGGTGAGTGAGGGGTTGAGGGTGAGGCGTTGAGGGTGAGGCGTTGAGGGTGATTGAGGGTGAGGGTGAGTGAGGGTGAGTGAGGGTGAGGTGTTGAGGGTGAGTGAGGATGAGTGAGAGTGAGGGTGAGTGAGGGGTTGAGGGTGAGTGAGGGGTTGAGGGTGAGTGAGGGTGAGGGGTTGAGGGTGGGTGAGGGGTTGAGGGTGGGTGAGGGTGAGGGGTTGAGGGTGAGTGAGGGTGAGGGTGAGTGAGGGGTTGAGGGTGAGGGTGAGTGAGGGTGAGTGAGGGTGAGTGAGGGTGAGTGAGGGTGAGTGAGTGTGAGTGAGGGTGAGTGTGAGTGAGTGTGGGTGAGGGATTGAGGGTGAGGGGTTGAGGGTGAGGGGTTGAGGGAGAGCAGGGGGCATGAACACTACCAGGGTGGTGAAGTAAGAGCCTGGACATAAGGTTGTGTGTCAATTCTGGGGCATCTGGGTGAGTAGGCAATTGGTAGGGGAGCAAGGGCGGCCAGGTGGGGGGAAGGGGTGAAACACAGAGTGGCGAAGAAGCTCACGGTGGCTGTGCAGTAAGCGGGAAGAACAGAATGAAGAGAGTAGCCTCAACGTCTGCAATCACGTCATGGTAATGGGCTAGGAAGCCGGCAGGTAGGTGAGTCTAGAAGAACATACCGAGGCGGAATAGCGAGAGGCAAAGGACCCGAACTCGCGATGTGCAATTAAGTCAGACTAAGGGTGACAACGAACAGTTTCAAGGTGGGGGCCAGGAATGGGAAGTACAAAAGCCGTGGGTTAGTAAGGTCAAAGTGCAGGAGGAGGGATGTCGAAATCCTGGGGCTGATTCACTCGCGTAAGGCATAGTATCAGTGTGGCGGCATCTGGAAGTAAGCGCTCAAACCTGGTCGCAAAATTGCAAATTGTACAGAATTGTGCAGCAAGACTGCTCACGGCGACCCTCAATAGCTGTTCAGCAAGGCCCGCGTTTAGCTCCCTCCAGAGGAGGCAAGATCGCGACTGAAGCAGTGGCCGTGTGAGGTGGTGTGCACACAGCTCCCAATGGGAAACCCTGGTTCTAGCAGTTCGTAGGTGCAATAGCGCTGAAAAGAGCCTCTTCCGACTGTGATTTGGAGATTGTGGAAGTTAATCCATCTTGTGTGGCATCTGCAGTCGGATACTACCTACGCCCCCACGCCGGGCAGGTTGCGAGCCTCGCCGATTGGAGACGCCGGCGCTGGCCGCGCTGGGTGTGACGCTCACGGAGCAAGAGCTGCAGGAGAGTGACTATCGCAGTGGTTGCTGCTCGAGAGACTGAGACCCGTAAATTGGAGACTGTAGTGCTGCCGGTCTAAACGACGGCTCATAGCGGGTCCACAACGAGGAGCAGCAGGTGTGCGAGGTACTTTTGGGGGTAGCGAGCTAGTGCACTGTTAGTTGTTAACTGTTAACTGCAGCAAACTCAGCGCGGTGATCAGCGCAATTACAGCAATGGCGCAAAAAGTCAGAGGAGGCGCAAGGAACCGTGGAGGGGCATCGGTATCGGCCAATACATCTGTAGGCGTAGTGCTGGAGGGTGGCGCTACGGCTCTGGGGAACAGTGGCGACACGGAAAATGCTGCGCACTCTCATAGCGAAGATACTAGTGCTTGTAAAGGCACCAAAGCTATGGATAATAGCGGTAACAGCGGCAACATCGATAGTAATCCTGCCGCGATAATGCAAGGCACAGCTGGCATACAGAATACAGGCAGTGGTAATAAATCACAACAGGAGCCATCGACAGCCTCTAAAACACAGGGCGTGCAGGGGAATTATGATACTCCAGCAAAGCAGCGGATTGTCCCAGCAATTTTCAATAACAAGTAGTGAGGGGGCGGAGCTGGGGGAGGGTGCGAGAGAGAGTAGGCAAGGCTAGCGGCAGGCAGGCAGGGGAGGAGAGGAGGAGGGGGGAGGAGAGTAGGGGAGGCACGGCCTAGCGGCCATGCAATCAAGTAGTGAGGGGGCGGAGCTGGGGGAGGCTGTGGAAGAGAGTAGGCAAGGCGACACGGCGGGAGGGGGCGGAGCGGGTAAACAAAGACGGACATGCACGCGCCCGTGACTTTTAAGGTCAATGCGCATGCGCATAAGCTTAATGCGCATGCGCATTGACCTTAAAAGTCACGGGCACTGCAAGGAATCGCCACGATTCCTTGCAAGTTAGATAAAGAGTCGATGAGCCCCTATAGTCTCGCTTGCTCGATGCGCATGCGCATCGACAGGCGAGACCTAAAAAACGCATCCACCCCAGTCTTCTGTCTCAATTGTAAATTGCCATATACTTGTTGTGTCGGGTGATCTACGCTCAAGGGGCATCTAACCCTGACTAGGCCTAGCACGTGGCCCTAGAATAAACTCAGCCAGACACTGGGAAATAAAGTTGCTTGATCGGTCGGCGCGTGTCTCTGAACGCCCTCTCACGTGCTCGACCTCTTTTTATTATAGGGCGGTCACATGACCAACTTGTCCGTCCCTCCGGACCTCAGGGGCGGACCCTCGGGAACACAACATTCCTCCTAAAACAAGAAAAACCAACAAAACCAAAAACATACTGCAACATTGCAAACATGGTCTGATCGAGCCCATTGTCTCACTAGCATCGGGACCAATACCTTCAGCGTCTTTCACAAATGCTAGCGCATTAAGTTCAAACATTGTGGGCCCATGTAAAAATGAGAACAGTCTTACGTAAAGTAGTCCCTCAGCCAGCTGGAGGGGGTGGGGTTGGCACGTAGCTGGCGCTGGGACCCTCGCTGAGTCATCGGCTCTGTTCCAGCTTCCACCTCTTGGCTTGGCGCCTCGTTGTCGGCCCCCTCCGGATCTGGGGCCTCATCCAGGGCCTCCGGGTCTCCGCCCACATCCTCACTAGAAACCGGCTGCTCGACACGTGGCCTGACCTCGGGCTGAGATGTTGATTCCCCAGGCGGCAACGTAGTTGCACTTTCGGTTTCTCTGTCGCCTTGCTGGCGCCTTGGCTCGCTGCTCGACGGGTGGTAGAGTTTGAAGTGAGACACATTGCGAGTCACCTTGTCTCGTCCTCGAGTAGCTGTGATGCGGGTGCCCTTCACACCACTGACTCGCCATGGTCGTCTTTCATAACTGAGTTTGAATTTGCCCCCAGTGGCCCGATTTTTTATGAGCACGAGGTCACCTCTTTTGAAGTGGGGGGCCACAGCCCTACGTTTCTTGCTGATCTGGTCATAGGCAGCCCGTCTCTTCATTTCTACAGTCTGCTCCTTTATCAGTTCAGGGGCCCACTGGGGGTGATGAGGAATGGAGTCCGTGATTACCCGCCCTAGGAGAAGGTGTGCAGGAGCTACCCCCGTTGTAGAGTGAGGGGTCTGGCGGTAGCTACGGAGAAAAGTGAAAATGGCCATCTCCACGGACTGTCCTTTATCATGTGCAATGCGGATTACCTTGTTTAAGGTTCTCATGAACCGCTCGGCCTCCCCATTGGCCTGGGGCCACCTTGGGGTGATGCGCCGGTGACGGGTTCCTAGGGACGAGAGATAATCTGCAAAGTCTTGACCCTGGAAGGGCGGTCCATTGTCCGTTCTGAGTTCTTTCATGGCTCCATGCGTGGCAATGATTTTCTCTATCTTGGGAATCACACAGTCAGCGCTGGTGCTGGTGATGATTTCGACTTCCGGGTACTTGGAGTGATCGTCGATCATCACTAGCGTGTGCCGTCCATCCGGAAGGCTGCCAAAGTCCATGCTGACCCTTTCCCAAGGGCCTCGGGGCCTGGGTTCCACGATGATGGGGGCTTCGCGGGGGCTGTCGCCTGTAGTTTGGCAGGCCGTGCATGTGCGCACAGCGGTTTCCACCATGTCGTCCATGAGCGGGAACCACACCTTTGTCCGCAGCCGGGCCTTTGTCTTAACCATTCCCTGGTGCCCTACATGCGCGAGCTGCACCACTCGGCTCGTCAAGGCCGTCGGGATCACCAGACGATGCCCTCGCAGGAGGCACCCCGCCGCGTCTTCGTTCAGTTCAGCCCTCACGTGGTACAGACCGTCCATGATTTTCTGGGCCTCGGGTGTGAGTACCTTCCAGCTCTCCCTGGCCTTCTGCCAGTTGGCGGTCCGGAGCAGATCTTTGGCCCGCTGTATGCAGGCGTCCTGAGCCGTGGCGCTCACCACCTCTTCCAGGGATATGGGGCGCGGACATGATCTGGCCACGACCCATCGCACGTAGGCCTCTGTCTCTTCAGCTTCCTCCATTTCCTCCGGGGTGGCCGCCCGGGGGTGTCGTGACAGATAATCCGCCGGATTCTTTGCCCCTGGCTGGTACTCTATGGCACAGTTGTACTCCTGTAATTGCAAAATCCACTTTTCAATTCTGGGGGGTGGTTTCGATGAGGTACCTGAGAACAGGGACAGCAGTGGCTTGTGGTCCGTTACTACTGTGAAGGGTTTGCCATATACATACAAGTGGAAGTGCCGGCATCCCCAATGAATCGCGATGGCTTCTTTTTCAATTTGGGAGTACCTTTGTTCTGTGTCCGTGAGGGACCGGCTGGCAAAGGCTACGGGGGCCCAGTCTATCTCATCTCGGGCTCTCTGCATCAGGACAGCCCCCAATCCCGCCGGTCCAGCGTCCACTGCGATAAGAGTGAAATGTCTGGGGTCAAAAAACGCCAGCGTGGTGTTGCTGGACAGCGCACTCTTGATGTCCTGGAATGCCCTTTCCTGCTCCGGTCCCCAGTTCCATGGCGTGGAGTCTTTGGTTAGCTCACGTAGAGGGAGGGTCAGGTTGGCCAGGTCTCTTATGAAGCGACCACAGTAGTTCACCATCCCGAGGAAGCTTCGGACTTCCGTGACAGTCGTGGGCGGAGGTGCATCTTTGATGTCCTTGACCTTGTCCGGATCAGGGTTAACACCATCGGCCGAGAACACGTAGCCGAAGAACCCCAGCTTGGTTTGAAGAAACTCACACTTGTCTCGGTGCAGAGTGAGCCCAGCGCTGCGGAGCCTGCGGAACACCTGTGCCAAGCGTTGGTTGTGCTCGGGAATTGTCCTTGCGTGCACCATGATGTCATCACTGACATTGATCACCCCCGGTATGCCAGTGATGAGCTCCTGGATGACGTTTTGGAACACCTCGGCAGCACTGGATATTCCGAAACTCAGTCTGGTGTACCTGCGCAGTCCGATGTGAGTGGAGAACGTCGTGATGTTCCGGGACTCTTTGTCTAACACGAGCTGATGGTACCCCGCCCTGAGGTCCAACTTGGAAAACCACCGGGCCCCGGCCATCTCTCCGATCAGGTCATCGATCGTGGGGGTGATGTGTCGTTCCCTCTTGATGGCCGCATTGGGGAGGCGCATGTCCACGCATATCCGGACCGCTCCCGGCTGCTTGGGTTTCCGAGTAACTACGATGGGCGATACCCAGGGGGTGGGTCCGGACACCTTTTCAATGATGCCCGCTGCTTCCAACTTCTGTAGCTCTTCTTCGACCAGTGGCCTCAAATGAAACGCGACCCTTCTGTGTCGCAGGGCCACCGGTTGGACAGTGGGGTCCACGTGCAGGTGTATTTCCCGACCCTTGAATCGGCCGATCCCTTCGAACAGGCCCGAAAAGTCTGTGATCAGTTGTTGCACTGACTCCTCGTGCACCCCAAACGCAAAAGAGACCACTCCCAGGTCTTCTGCCGTCCGGCAGCTCAGGAGCATACCTTGGCCTTCCTCCGACACGAATATGTTGGCACGCGTGATCTTGTCTCCGTGCCGGACTGCTGCTTTGAACTTTCCTCGAATGCGGAGGGGCACGTCCTGGCCATAGGCAAAAACGGTGATCGGAGTGGAGCGGAGGCTGGGTGGACTAGCCATGTCTCCGTAGAGGGACGCACTCATCAGGTTTATTGAGGCGCCCGTGTCCACCGTTGCCATGATGTCCTGATCAGCTACTTGTATTGCGCACTGTGGTAGTGTCCTTGTGCGTTGGGTGGCTGTGCCGATCATGTGCACCTTGTGTGTGGACCGTTCCTCCTCGTCGTCGTCCATATCACTGTTACTGGGTCCTCCTTCTGCGCCTTCAGGCTCCGCCACCGCGTGTACTGTCTGGCGGGGCTTGCTGAACTTTCTGGATCGACACACCTTTTCAAAATGGTTCATTTTTCCGCACCCGGAGCATATCTTGCCCCGTGCTGGACATTCTGGCGCCGGGTGTCTCGGGCCTCCACAGTAACCGCATGACTGCGCCGAGGCTCCGCCCTGCGGAGTTGTTGTTCGCTTCACCCATTTGGGCTGTGGGCGGACCTGCAGTTTGTTCACCGGTTCCACTTTCATGTTGGCCTGCAGAGCTGCTTCCATGTGGGCTGCCCTGGCCTTGGACAGCTCCTTCGTGCGGCCCAGCGTGAGAATGTCTGGGAGGGGTTTCCCCGACTCCTCTAGAATTCTCTCGCGCAGTTTAGCAGAGGCGCAGCCCTGAATGATCTGGCCTCTGATTTCCTCCGTGACATCCTGAAATCCACACGTTAGTGCCAGTTTCTTCAACCGAGAGTGATAGGCGTCCAGCGATTCCTCTGGCAGTTGCCGTGCTTGTCTGAAAATGAACCGCTCATAGTCTTGGTTGGCCATGGGTTCAAAGTGCGCATTGAGTGCGTTTATAAGCGTGTGGTGGGTTTTGGGAGTTGCTTCCGTAAGGGTGCGGGCGATGGAATGAATGTCCTTGCCACCAAGATGGAGGATCATGGCACGCTTCTGCTCCTTGTGGACCTTGGTGGCCTCAAAGAATATGAATAGTCTGTCCACCCATTCTTTCCACTTCGGTGCGAGAGTGGACGGCGCACCTTCCACCACAAACGGCTCAATGGGCGGAATATTGGCCATCGCTATGGACGCCCGGGAGAATGTCCGTGGGCAGCCGGGATGTGATCCAGCGGCCGCCGGAGCGCCGGACGCACCTCGCGCGACCAGTCACACTCCTGCGCGCTGCAGATGGGTGCAGGCCAGCGCTGCTCACCTGAAGAGAGCCAGGGATCAGAGTATTTCCTCCAGGCAGGCAGAGCGGGGGTGTGTGGTGGCACGGCACGAGCACCGCGGACACGTGGAAGTGCCCGCAGCCGCCTCACCCCAACAGGGACACACACACACACGCACCCCGAGCGGGGGATCGATCACCACCCTCGTCGCCAATTGTTGTGTCGGGTGATCTACGCTCAAGGGGCATCTAACCCTGACTAGGCCTAGCACGTGGCCCTAGAATAAACTCAGCCAGACACTGGGAAATAAAGTTGCTTGATCGGTCGGCGCGTGTCTCTGAACGCCCTCTCACGTGCTCGACCTCTTTTTATTATAGGGCGGTCACATGACCAACTTGTCCGTCCCTCCGGACCTCAGGGGCGGACCCTCGGGAACACAACAATACTGACTAGCTATAGTAGTAGCTAGCGCTATATTTGTAATCAAATACAATGCGGTGCATGCATTCCAAATACTCCTGCTATCCTTCGCATAAAATATTTTTTGGGGATATGAGTAAAAATCTGCCAGTTTCTGCTCGAATCGGAATTTCCCTCCATCACCAATCCCCGCGCACGCCTCCGCGTGCTTGCCGTCCTCTTTGTGACACTGAAATACGGTGACACTGTGCACACCTGTGGTCAAGGGGTGGGAGGATTCAGTCACAGGAAAGAGTAGAATTAGAGCGATAAATAAATAGGCAATGAATGGTTCAAAAAATGTAGTCAAGCTTTCTCCTGTCAGTGAGTTCACCTTCCGCCATTTTGTGCGAATCCAGGACGCCACTCAGCCCTAACCTGGATACATACATATAGGGAAGCCCAGGCGGGATCTCCCTGGTCTGATAATGAAGCCAGGAATATTCACGAAAAGGGGAATTCTCGTCACGAGGAAGAGCCTGGTACTTCAGCCTGCCCTCCAGGACTCCGGGTTCTGTCTGCTGAGGAAGACAATGGGCAAGTCAGGAGTGAGGAGAGAGAGACAGAGAGAGAGAAAGAGAGGGAGAGACAGAGAGAAGAGAGGGAGAAAGAGAGAGAAGAGAAAGAGACGGAGAGAGAGAGAAGAGAGGGAGAAAGAGAGAGAGAGAAAGAGACGGTGAGAGAGAGAAGAGAGAGAGGGAGAGAAGGAGGGAGAAAGCGAGAGAGAGAGAAAGGGAGGGAGAGAGAGAGAGAAAGAGAGGGAGAGAGAGAGAGAAGGAGAGGGAGAAAGAGACGGAGAGAGAGAGAAGAGAGAGAGGGGGAGAAAGAGACCGGGAGAGAGAGAGAGAGAGAGAAGAGAGAGAGAGGGAGGGAGAAAGCGAGAGAGAGAGAGAGAGAGAAGGAGATGGAGAGAGAGAGAAGAGAGAGAGGGAGAGAAGGAGGGAGAAAGCGAGAGAGAGAGAGAGAAAGAGACGGGGAGAGAGAGAGAGAGAGAGAGAGAGAGAGGGAGAGAGAGAGAGAGAAGAGAGAAGGAGATGGAGAGAGAGAGAAGAGAGAGAGGGAGAGAAGGAGGGAGAAAGCAAGAGAGAGAGAGAGAGAAAGAGACGGGGAGAGAGAGAGAGAGAGAGAGAGGGAGAGAGAGAGAGAGAAGAGAGAAGGAGATGGAGAGAGAGAGAAGAGAGAGAGGGAGAGAAGGAGGGAGAAAGCGAGAGAGAGAGAGAGAGAGAGAGAGAGAGAAAGAGACGGGGAGAGAGAGAGAGAGAGAGAGAGAGAGGGAGAGAGAGAGCGAGAAGAGAGAAGGAGATGGAGAGAGAGAAGAGAGAGAGGGAGAGAAGGAGGGAGAAAGCGAGAGAGAGAGAGAGAGAGAGAGAAAGAGACGGGAGAGAGAGAGAGAGAGAGAGAGGGAGAGAGAGAGAGAGAGAGAGAGAAGGAGATGGAGAGAGAGAGAGAAGAGAGAGAGGGAGAAGGAGGGAGAAAGCGAGAGAGAGAGAGAGAGAAAGAGACGGGGAGAGAGAGAGAGAGAGAGAGGGAGAGAAAGAGACGGGGAGAGAGAGAGAGAGAGAGAGAGAGAGGGAGAGAGAGAAGAGAGAGAGAGAGAGAGAGAGAGAAAGAGACGGGGGGAGGGAGAGAGAGAGAGAGAGAGAGAGAGAAAGAGACGGGGAGAGAGAGAGAGAGAGAGAGAGAGGGAGAGAGAGAGAGAGAGAAGAGAGATAGAGAGAGAAGAGAGAGAGAGGTGTGAAGGCTTTAGCTGCTGCCTAAACTCAGTAATGCCGACCCCTCTCTATGAATGATTGTTGCAGCAGGGTAAGCCGGCTCTCTGGCTGTAAAACAGATGCTTTTGATTATGGAAAAGTTCATTTATCTGTGAGTGGTATGTCTAGAATGCTCATCTAATACTCTGATTAATGAGTGTTTTCAGGTGCCTATGTGAGACGGATCGCTCAATTTCATCTCACAAAACGTGGCTCTGTAAAGTGCTTGGTTGCCAGGGGCCTCTTGGCTAAGTAGTAACCTGACACAGGTATATGCTATCACCCGATATTTGAGCAAACAACCAGCTTTTATGGGTGACCCCCCCTGCCCCCCCCCCCCCCACCCCCCCCGGAAACCAAGATGATTTTCTGTTAGTCGCAAGCCATTCAACAATAAAGAGGCCAGTACAGAGGATGGACGGCCACCCGCGCTGGGCGGCTACATTAGGTGGTCTAGGCTAGAGGTACGCGGTGGGGGAGGGCACAGAAAAACATGGAAGGCAAAGACACAGCTTGAATATACGGGAACAGAGGCCATGCAATGTATCCACAGGTTCCTCTAGCCAATCATTTCAGAGATTTGGGATCCACGTGAGGGTGCAGTGACTACCTTCTAAGTTGCCACGTGCTCCTTGCTCCCAGTCTGGCAGACATCTTGAATTCACGGCGAGAACACAAGAGCCATGTGCCCGGCAATGGCCCCCTCCTGGCCCAGGTGGATTGGCAGGAGCGGCTGAGTTCCCAGGGTGGCGATGGCATGCAGTGACGACAGCATTGCCACCGAGCGCCTGGTTATGACTCTGTTGTGGGTGATTTCATCATTCATACACCCGACGAAGAGTCACTGCAGAGCACTGGGGCTCTTTCTGCTGCTCTTTGCTTCAGGAGAACCAGCAGCAGTTTATTAATTGGCAAATTCTTTCCCACCAGTCCTTGTACCAAGGTAATAACAAATAAGTTCTAAACCATTGTCCCCAAAACACAGGCTATATCGAAGTTCACTTGCAAAACCACCTAACTAGTAAATATCTCACCATGTTATATTACTTTTATAGCAGGTTTGCCCAATTATCTGGATCGCTTCATCTAAAAATGAGAAGAAGGACTTTGATATATTCAGATGTCTGAAGTTGATGCAAGAGGCGATCATGACCGCACATTTAAAGTGTGGCATTGCGAGATAGCCCTAAAACACTTTTTCAGAGGGGTTCGAACTGACTGCTGCTGTCATCGCTACAAGGGCGAGATGCTGGCATGCCTCACACGCCATCCTCATGGAATCAGTTTCAGATGCTTTGAGTCCAGGCTTCATCTTCCTTGATAGAAATCCTGGAATATGAGGTGAGACAGTCATTGCTTGATCAGTGTGGGGCATTCATGTCCATATTCCAGAGGGATCTCTTTTTGCAGCCGTAGTTGCTGCACTAGTGATTGTACTCAGAATCAATCAAGCAGGTTTCTTGTAAAGAGAGACTACTCACCTTTTAGGGTCTCAAGGTGCTGAACCCAGGCATATGGATATCCATTGCACAACTAATTAATTTATTGTCTGTTTCTGGGAAGTTAAAGAAGTCTAAGGAGACAGAGCAGTGTCCGGAATAATGTAGAGGACTTAATACAGATTTGAGATCAGACCACTGCAGTGACAAACCTCATTGTATTGAAGTCCCTGGAGAGATATCTGATCTTAGGGTAGAAATTGATGGAATTCACATTTAGATTCAGAGTCTGACGAGTTACTGGTAGAGACGATTATGTCCCACACAGGGTAGAGCTGATCCTACTCACCACCATATGGATTCAACACAAGAAGAATGAAAACTGAAGGCAGGCAGCAAGACCTTCTTAAGGAACTGACATTTTGGGAGATCGCTGCACAAAAAAGAAGGATGTTCCAGGGTCTGCGGGTAAGTATCAATATTATTGGGCACAGACTTATAGATGATTGAGGGGCACCAAGAGCTACGCACAGTTTAATGGACGAGAAGGCTGTGGCAGGGCAAATGCATATTGTCTTAGCAGGTCTGGGTGGTGACCACATGGAGGAGACAACCTACCCGACACCCTAACGATGAGATGGGTGGATAAGAAGCGAACAGACACCTGCCATGCCAGTTTCCTTCTACAAACAAAACTCTTCTGAAAGGTTTTTCAAAACAAGCTCCTGTCTTTCCTGGTTCACACCTACTTAGTGTCCCCCTATAGCAGTATTTCTAAATTGATAAGGGTGGCCTGTAACTCTACAAATGACAGGAAAATAAATCAGGGAATCATATACCAAGTCTGGATTTTTTGTTTGCACTTCTAAAGGCAGTCTTGTGTTTTGGGGCTTCGTATCCCCCAATGGTTTTATTAGCCATAAATAGAAGTTCTACAGCAGCTCTCTGCAGCTCTGCTTCAGTTTGCGGTATTTAAGGGTTCATCTGCGAGCACATTTGCTCAGCTCTTGGTTCTTTGCCCGTAAGATTACCCATTTGTGGGCTCTAAGGAGGCGGTGTCTCGAGCAATAGTGTATCCTGCATGGTCTGACACGATGCTAATTTTTAATGTTTGTGTACTCTTTGTAATACAGCCATCCTTTTGGGACAATGTGGGTTCTTCTGAGTTCTGGTGAAGCGCAAAGATGAAGAGAAAGTACCTTGGTGTATCAGATATGCGAGGTGTGTTGAAAATGGTCAACGGGAAGAAGTTTCCTTAGCCACTGACTGGTGGATATGTATCTGGCTGACTAATTTTTTCACTAATACCAAAAAAAAGGTCAGGAAGTCCTCTTCTAACTGCTTTTCAAATCACAAACTACGATTTCTCAGACCTTCAGCTATTTTTATTCTTAACATATTCACTTTTTCCTGGCTTATGTTCCCATCCTAAGTCCTACTCACAGATCCACAAACCTGATCTGTTCCTCATCCTGACATGCACAGGTGATACGTCAATATATTGTGTAAATCATGGGGCGGTCCCCATTCTCAATCCCACCAGTCCTTAATTGATGGTCGTTTGCTAACACCATGGCTGTTCCATCTATTTCAAGCTTCCTTTATATTCTCCATAGGTGTTTGCATTGCTATCACCAACTTAACAAATTGAAAATGTGCAGTGCAAACACAACGAGCAGCCGGAAGGAGAGGAGACGGTGTCCCAGATGGCAAGGAGTTAAATATCTAGTAAACTCCTGCTAGACGTGGGAAACAGAAGTATACAAAAAAGTGATAGATGAATACTTGAATTAATCTCAGCTACTGGTAATTACCCGGGCTGCATCCAAATCCATTTTTTTGCACACCATGCCACCTCAGAACAGACCCAGCTGTATGCAAATTAGTCTTCAGCCGTCTCCAATCAGAACAGTCCAGCCCCAACTGCTGAGCCAGGTGCTCCCTGAACTGGAACACAAGCAACCCAGTACAGGTTTCGCCCACGTTATGACTATAGCAATGGATCGGGATGAGGCTAGAGCGATTGCCAGTGGCTGAGATTAAGTTAAGCAGTCCTTCCGTCACCTTGTTGTTTTTGCATAAGTGTGCCGGCTATGCCTAGACGTGGGTCTCCGGCTCACTGTGCCACTGGAACCAAGCTGTACCCGACTGAAGAGCCCATAACAGAAACCAGTCCTAGATTGCTTGTGTTCTGGTTCAGGTCTTGGCCTGTCAACTCAGGCTGGACTGCTCCCATGAGGAACAGGGTTAAGATCAATTGCATATCGTTAGGTCCAAACTGAGGTGGCGTGGTGGGCGTAAAACGATAGATTGGGATGCAGCCAGAGCGATTGCCATTGGCTGACATTAATTCGAGCATTCCATCACCTTGTTGTTTTTGCAAAAATGGGAGGAAAGCCTCATTATTGTGCATGTCCCTGTGGGTCTGTAGAATAATCTCATTTAATATTGTGGAACTCGAGTAGGATCTGGCCTTTGATGCCACAGAATATTCCCGTAGATTGAAGCTGCGGGAAGCCAGTCAAGGTACGACAGTCATGGTCGGACACAAGGATTCCATCCATGGTACCAGTGAGTGAGTAACTCTCAAGCTGTGAACTTTAAGAGGTATGAAAGCTTTTAGTATCGCCCAACTTTGTGTTTTGAGCAACATACTTTCCTCGACTCATTTCGCGGTCTCTTGGATGCTTCTTATCGCACCATTTTATGCTCTGTGGTTTGTAGGAGTCACCAGACCCACTGTTGTGGTCAGGTGTGCTCTGAATCCATGGGCATCAAGCTACTGTTTGTGCCTCCATTGGCTCCTGTTGGAAATGATGCCAATCTACACTTATTGCAGTACATTTTTTCAGTCAAAGTTTGGTTTGCCCGGTAAAGCCTTCACTGAGCTTTGGCTAATGAGGGCACTTGTTTTTGGAAGGCTGTGTAACATTAGCAAGCAGTGAATGCTCCACAGAAATGGTGATGGGTCCACATAAATGCTGATGAATCCACATAAATGCTGATGGTCCACATAAACGCTGAGGAGTCCACATAAATGCTGATGAGTCCACATAAATGCTGATGAGTCCTGATAAATGCTGATGAGTCCACATAAATGCTGACAAATCCACATAAATGCTGACGAATCCACATAAATGCTGATGAGTCCACATAAATGCTGATGAGTCCACATAAATGCTGATGAAATGCTGATGAGTCCACATAAATGCTGATGAATCCACATAAATGCTGATGAATCCACATAAATGCTGATGAGTCCACATAAATGCTGATGAGTCCACATAAATGCTGATGAAATGCTGATGAGTCCACATAAAGGCTGATGAATCCACATAAATGCTGATGAGTCCACATAAATGCTGATGAATCCACATAAACGCTGATGGTCTACATAAACGCTGATGAGTCCACATAAACGCTGCCCACATACATGAGGATGGTCAAATGCTCCCCTTAAAATATACAGTTTTCTAACAGCATGACAGGGTCCTGGAACACAATGCAATATTTCTACAACATTTGATGTAAAAAAGAGCTGAATTTCCCTCGCTTTGATGCACTATGCATTTCCCAGAATGATATTGAATTGTTGTTTCCATTTTAAGATAATGTTGCGCCCAGGGCCGAAGTCGGCCCAGGACACACTGTCCTCATCACAGCTGCAGATCACAGCGCGCGCAAAAAATCAGGATAACAACAACAATGGTAAGGACAGCAAGCGGGGCGCGAGGACCATCGAAAGGACGGGCCAATTAATAGAATCCTCAGGAAGATGTGACACTCGGACAGACGCAGGGGGTACCACAGTCCTTGGAAATGATGGAAAACTGTGCTTTGAGGACACAGTCGCATTTCTGGGGCTCGCGCCAAGCTGTCAGCGTTCTATCTTCAGGCAACACAACGCCTCAGGTAACAGGCATGGTTAGGTGGAAGGGCGACTTGTAACTTAGTCCCATGGAAGAGTGCAATCCGGTCAGAAGCTGAAGATATGCACAATTAATGTGTGGATGGAAATGGTGGGTTATGAATTTCAGTCAAGACTACTTCGTCGTTCTAAAGATGTGTCTAGATCTTCCTCTTCATGGATTGACGTGCCCAGAAGCCTTCCAGTAACGGTGTTTGGAGAGAGAAACAGAGGTTCTAGGTGAAGTAAATACAGAAGTCCAGGGCCTTCATGGAATAATTAATGACAGGATATGGACTTGCAGACATGAGACCTCAAAAGTGAGCAACCTGTTCGAGTCTTGGAAGGGACGCTCAACATCCTGTGATTCTGAACAAATCATGAAATCCCTTTGTGTAACAAAATGAATGTGTCCGTCTGCAACGTAACTGGTGCTCATGTAAAGCGCTCTGATACCTTTGGGTCGAGTTCGCACTATATAAACTGTAAATAAAATTAATAATAATGCCTGTAAACACAAATCATATAACAAGCACAGACAACTGTACATGCAAGGCAAATGGAATGAGCAAGTAACATGCTCACTGCACCCCTGGACACAAGACAGGACATACTCACTGAACCCCAAGACAACAGATGCCTTGCTCTCTGCACCCCTTAGTCACAGGGCAAGTGACTTGCTCACTACACGGTTAGACACAAGGCAAAGGACATGCTTGTTTCACCTCTGGACACAATAAGCCTATAGACGCAAGTTAACTGGCATGTTTGCGGCGCTGTTTAACACGAGGAAGGTGACATGCTAAATGACTCACGAGCTCCAGATACAAGGCCAATGACATGCTCGCTGCCCTACTAGACAACACGCAGGTGACACGCTAACTGACCCACGAGCTCTAGACACAAGGCCAATGACATGCTTGCTGCCCTACTAGACAACACGCAGGAGACACGCTAACTGACCCACGAGCTCTAGACACAAGGCCAATGACATGCTCGCTGCCCTACTAGACAACACGCAGGTGACACGCTAACTGACCCACGAGCTCTAGACACAAGGCCAATGACATGCTCGCTGCCCTACTAGACAACACGCAGGAGACACGCTAACTGACCCACGAGCTCTAGACACAAGGCCAATGACATGCTGGCTGCCCTACTAGACAACACGCAGGTGACACGCTAACTGACTCACGAGCTCCAGATACAAGGCCAATGACATGCTCGCTGCCCTACTAGACAACACGCAGGAGACACGCTAACTGACCCACGAGCTCTAGACACAAGGCCAATGACATGCTGGATGCCCTACTAGACAACACGCAGGTGACACGCTAACTGACTCATGAGCTCCCGATACAAGACCAATGACATGCTCGCTGCCCTACTAGACAACACGCAGGTGACACGCTAACTGCCTCACAAGCTCTACATGAAAAGCCAATGTCATGATCACTGCATTACAGGTGACAGGCTAACTGAGTCTATACCGACAAAGCAGGTAATATGCTCACATGCTCAAGAAACATAGCAGATTACATGTTCACTGAACTGCTAGACACAAGGCAGGTGGCATGCTCACTGACCCCTAAGATACAACGCAGGTAACATGCTCTGTACTCTTCGGGACCCAGAGCAAGTTACATGCTCACTCTAGGGCTAAATACACCGTCAGCGTATTTAATGCACCCCTACACACAGGGCCAGTGCCATGCATGCTGCCCTCTGGACACACAGCAGGTGGCATGCTCACCACAGCTCTAAAAGTGAAACTGTGGCATGCTGCTGTGGTCTCCAGAAGCAAAGCACTGCAGATGCTGCGTGTGCCGGTCAGCACAAGGCAAGTGACCCTCTATTGGCCTACAGGCGCGAGGCGCATGACCTCATCAACAAGCATCTGAAGGCTCAAGGCACACAGAGTCTTTTGAAGTGTGACACAGGGCTCAGGAGCCTTGCAGCGAGGCGTAAATTGAACTTCATCCTAGATTAGTTGTGGCAGACTTTCCACACCCTGGTCCATTCAGTGGCCTACGACCGATCCGCATCAGTAATGTCTCCACACCCGCTACTGGGCAAGTGTCCACTACAATAGAAGCCAAACTCTGAATGGTCATGAGTTGGCATTCTTGGGGGCGGTGTAAAGTGTGAAGGCGCGTGCATGAAGATGACAGTACGTTCACTCCCACCAGCAGTGCTGCAGTGCAGCTTTGCTGCAGTTGCTGCGTCTGTGGAGGGCGTTGGTGGGCACTCCCAGAGCCAGTGATAAAGCTGCCATTGGTGGGAGGCAGCCTCCCTTCTTATCCTGCTTGCCTCGCTTCCCTCCTCCCCACAAGTGCTTTACATCCCTGATAGCTGCCACGTGGCCGTCTTTCATGTTGACACCCTCAGCCACTGCTGGTTTATAGTCTATAGCACTTTGCATGCTGGGGATTTTTGAGTCTTAACCAAGGCAGCAGAAATTATGCGGCAAGGAGAACAAAATGATGTGTCTGGTTTGACTAACTCATGTGTCTAGAAGAGCAAATCATAAAGCAGCACAAGTCTTATCAGTATTATTTCCCTAGTATATAATTTGAACACACATTATTACAGTCTGGGTACTAGTAACATGAGTTGTCCACAAAGGACGCAAAGCAGGTAAACTTGAAAGTTGTAAGATTATTCCTAGTGCAAGAAACACAACCCATCGAACAGCAGCACAACCGCCACCGGCAGCGATGCATCCTCACATTCCAACCGCCCATACATTCCACCCACGACATTCCACCCCTACAAAGACTAGACCCAACTTCACAGTTTAAAACCTGAGTACAGTAAACAGAAACTAAAAGGTGACAAGTTAACCTTTCAAAGGTTCTGCCACTGTGCTTCACCATGTGGGGCTTTTTTTTAAAGTAACTTTTGATCCACTTGAGCTTGAAACATTTTTGTCAAACTCTGCAAATTAAGCAGCAGGTGTTGGATTATGTCATGTGGCAAGTAAGGTACAGCCATAATGGCACAGCAAATGCAGTGGCAGCAGAAGCGTCTAACACAAAGTGGCCCTGATCGATATCCACAATATTAAAAGTGAAACTTGAACTGCCAGGATGCTAAATGCAGTTAGCTAAAATGTCAAGACGAGCTCAAGGTGTCACACATGCCAAGGCACCCCTTGGTAGCGTTACCTCCTTACTTGCTCCCTCCTTCGCCTCCCTACCACCTGACTCACTGGCATTTCACAACCATCCGCTCCCTCGTCCTCCTCGATGGAACTAAAGCAGCCTCATGCCAGGCATTTGTTGGGCAACTCTGTTGCCTCCTGTGCTTAAATTGGGTGGTGGTTTCTGGTGCTCAGCACAGGCACTTAATCTTCAAAGCCGGCACTTTTCATGAGCACCAGTTTAGAAAACATTCACATTCATTCATGGTAGGCATGGGGAGATTAAGTGATTTGCCCAGAATCACAGGATGTTGAGCCGATGCCGAGACTCAAACCTGGTTCACCAGCTCTGAGCAGATTACACCACATCCTCACCCCAATTTTATAGTGCGTTTTTTCTTTTTCAGACGGCACTAACAGGAATAATGGACTGGTGCAAGTTGCCTCCTGACAAGAGTCTGGCACTTATTTTTTTACAAATTAACCACTGCCTGTGACGCAGAAAGCACAACAGCACACTGACCAACTCTCGTCCCCCAGTTTCTTTAGAGGGCAAATGCCTCGTCTTTTTTCATGTGACATCATCACGGCCGGACTGGGAACCGAAACCGGCTCTGGCAAACAGTTCGGCCGGCCCCCGGGGGGGGAAAGGGGCAGCGCAGCTGATCTGTTTGCCAGGGCCGGTCTTGGCCGTTTTTGTTACAGTGGGCCGATATTACTGGCTCCCGGTAACAAAAAACAGTTCCCACCCTGGCGGCCCACCAGGGAAATGCCTGGTGCCCGCTACGGCTAGTTTTGTCAAGGACTTCATCCCACATGATGCCTAGAAAATACTTTGAACAAACATTTTTCAGACCGAAAGAACAGACTGCCCCTTCCCCTTGCAGTTTGTTTCGAACTCATTTCAGTGCACAAGTGAAAGAGCTATTTTTTTTTTGTCCCAATGAATCATCCCATTCCACAGACACCGTATAATTATTTTGTTTATTATATTATCATGCTGTATTTATCTTTGCAGTTTGATTGAACCCAGGCCAGGGCATTGTCGAGTGCCTGGCCTCTATCTACCGCATCATCACAAACAATTCACTTTAAGTCAAGTATCGAAGTACTCTCCGATTTCTGTGTTTGCCCTAGTTAATTAAAAAAAAGACTGGACGTGAATTGTGCAAGAGCAGCAACATGCTGTTGGATTGGAAACGGCCCGTGCAGCAGGGGCGGTTCTAGGCTCATGGTGGCCCTGGGCAGGGAGGGGGCCCCGGAAGAGGTGGTCCGGGCGGGGCGGAGCGCGGAGGCCAGTGAAGAGGGGGAGTCAGGGTGTTTGGAAGTGGAACAGAGCTGGAGGCCGCCAAATCTTTGCCAGGGGCTGCCACGCAAATATGTATCCATATTCAGAAGATTATTATATTAAGGATATATATTGGCGTGGTGGCCCCTGGGGTTTGGTGGCCCTGTGCAGGTGCACAGCTTGCACATGCCTAAAGCCTCCCCTGCATGCAGGTAAGAGCGGTGGAGTGGTGGGGCGGGTTGGATTTGACAGACGACACTGAGAAAAAATTAAATAATTAATTTTACCTCGTTGTCTGTCGAATCCTTCCCCCAATCCCCGCCACACTGCCCTACCACTCTTACCTGCACAGGCCGCTCTTCTGTATGTTAGATAAAATTTGAACAGGGAGGTTTTCAGCATTTTATTTCCAGTTTTTTATATAGTGCAAACCCGACCCGAAGGTATTGGAGCGCAGTAGATGAGCACCTGCTACATTACACAAGGACACATTCATTTTTGGTAGGTACGGTGAGATTAAGTGATTTACACAGAATCACAGGATGTACTTAGCGACCAAAACCTGGAACTCTCTCCCCACCCACCTCCACCATACACAGAACCACCTCGCCTTCAGAAAGCAACTTAAAACTTGGTTATTCGATAAGTAAAGCACCTCCCTCCCTCAAGCGCCTTGAGACCCTCTGGGTGAGTAGTGCGCTATACAAATTTTGGAACTTGAACTTGTTAACTGACGCTGAGACTCGAACCTGGTTTCCCAGGTCCAAATTCGGCAGCTCTGGTCGTTACGCCACATCTTCCTCGAAGCTGGGTAGCCAGGCGCTCTCAGAGTAGAATCGATTCTCGCACGTGCCGGGGATTCCCGCTTCTACCTGAGCTCCGTCTGTAGCCTCGCGCTGCTCCCGCCCCCCGGCAGCCGCGTGCTGATTGATGCATTGTGACAGACGGTGACGCCTTGGTCGCGCGCGCGCTCCTCGGTGCCATTAGTCGCCTCGCGCACAGACGCTGCGCCTCGTAGGCATGTCATGGAAGACCCTCACAATCTGATTCACGGTGACATCAGTTCCAGGCATTAGCAGGCTGGGACAACCGTGTGATTCACATAGCGATAACGTAATTGACTTGTTTGTTTGTGGACAGATGGCGTCCTGGTTCTGTGTTATAAATTACGTCGCGCTGCTCACGCAGTTGTATAGCGCAGGTTTGCCATTTACTTGTCCTCGTACCGCTTTAGAGCCCAGGTGTAGCTCTGTCCACGGGGTCTTTCCTGGATGAATGTCCTCGGACAAGCAGAGCTGGGTGAGCGCGGTGTGGGGTGCAGGGCGTCCCCTACGTTGTCTATGCGCCAAGGCTTCCATATACTATAATGCTCGAAATAAGCCACGGTTATTGTAATGCCCGAGGCCTATAACCTCTCCATGCACACGCGCGTCTGTTGCTGTTCTACGCCTGCTAAGGGCCTCGGTCTGAGCTGGGGTTCTGTGGCTGCAGTGTATGTTGCAACAGCCATTCATCCGCCATGCAAGATTCTGCAGTACAACACAACCCCCCCTTCCCAACACCGAAAGCTCCGGTGCTTCCCTCGCGGACAACATGTTCATGGCCTGCTGTTAGACGGACCGGGAGGGTCGGCCGAGATTACGGGGAGAGGTCTCCAGGGAGAGCCGTCTCCAACGACTGTACAGATAAGTAACTTCCCCCCCCCACAGACGGACACCACACAAGATTGAAGGTTAACGAGACTTTATATGCAATTCTCAGGTTACGGTGATATAATACAAGGAGGTCTGGACTCAGGGGTCCCCTCGGTTCTGATCTCTGGTTGAGGAAAAGGGTAGCGGGACAGTCTTAGTTACCAATGAGTTAAATAGCTCTCAATCCTCGAGCTCGGTGTGTTTGCTGATCGGGCCGTGGAGGAGCCAAGCCGGTCCCGAGATGGACGAAGGATGATCGACGGGCCGTGGAGAAGCCAAGCAGGTCCCGGGATGGATGACGGATGGTCGACGGGCCGTGGAGAAGCCAAGCAGGTCCCGATGCAGATGACGGTTACAACGGTCCGCGGCCTCGCCAGCAGATCCGGACGACGATGAAGGATGAAGGTTACGACGGCTGTGGCAGCGCCAACAGGCAGGACGATGGTGCACAGGACAGAGCTACGGCAGCGCCAGTAGTCCGTCCAGGGTGAGTTCCTCTTTACGTCTCTCGACTCCAAGATACAACTCCCTTCCTGCTCTGGAGCTGCCCCAGTTATAGGGCTGGCGGGCTTTGATGTCCGGACCCTCGCACTTGGAGGTCGGGAGGTCCGGGATGAGGGAGTCCAGACACCCAGCGGGGGGGTGGAGCCAGCGCCCGGGGAGGCGATGGGCGAGCGGCACTGGCCGGGGGAGAGCCATCGACACCTCTTTCTCCCATTGACCTGCCAAGTAGCTCGCTCACCTCCTGGGTGGAGGGTGGTGCCGGAATGTCTGAGGCCGGGCTAGGCCCAGGGTTGAGGTCGATCGGGGGCCAGGCGGCCTCGTGATGAAGTGTCCAAGATGGCGGCCCAGGCTGAGCGCATGGGTCGGCAGTGGATCGGGCCCATGAGGTGATCATGTTCGAGGGCAGGTGTCCCTGAGGGGACGTAGGACGTACAATGGTGGTGTGTGGTGCTTGTATGACTGGGCTCGGGCCTGGTCGAGCCGGGGGAGAGCGGCCCGTCATGTGGCCTGTCCAACATGCGTCCCCCCCAGCTGAAGGCGGGGAGAGTTACCCATCCTCTTGGGGACTCTCTTCGTCGAGGCGGAAAAACCGGGACAGGCCATCCGCGTTGGCGTGGTCGGACCCAGGCCGGTGTTCAACCGTGAAGTCCATACCTTGCAAGGAGATGGACCAGCGTAGCAGTTTTGGGTTTTCCCCCCGCATATGCATCAACCACTGCAGGGGTCGGTGGTCAGTCTGTACCCGAAAGTGGGTGCCAAAAAGGTAGGGCCGGAGCTTCTTGAGGGCCCATACCACAGCGAAGGCTTCCCTTTCTATGGTGCTCCAGCGTTGTTCCCGGGGTAGGAGTCTCCGGCTGATGAAGGCCACCGGTTGATCAAGGCCTTCGGTGTTCACTTGGGACAGGACTGCCCCAATGCCCTGGTCGGAGGCGTCCGTCTGGACGATGAACTCCCGGCTGTAGTCTGGGGCCTGGAGCACAGGAGCGGAACACATGGCGGCCTTTAACTGTTCGAATGCCGCTTGACACTCTGGGGTCCAATTCACTTTCTTGGGCTGATTTTTTGATGTGAGTTCGGTGAGAGGCCCCACGATGGTACCATAGTCTTTCACGAACCTTCGGTAGTAGCCCGTGAGGCCCAGGAAGGCTCGCACCTCAGTTTGAGTGATAGGGGGTTGCCAGTTCTGGATGGCGGCAATCTTCAGCTGTAGAGGGGCCACTAGGCCGCTTCCCACCTGGTGTCCGAGGTAGGTCACCGACCCTTGTCCAATTTGACATTTGCTGGCCTTGATCGTGAGGCCAGCTCGCTGAAGGGCTTGTAGTACTGCTTGGAGGTGGTGGAGGTGCTCGGTCCAATGGTGGCTGTACACAGCGATGTCGTCCAGGTAGGCGGCGCTGAACTCTTCGAGCCCCGCCAGGACCTGGTTGACGAGCCGTTGGAAAGTCGCTGGGGCATTTTTCATGCCGAAGGGCATGACCTTAAAATGATAGTGGCCATCGGGGGTGGAGAAGGCAGAACGTTCTTGTGCTCGGGATGTGAGGCCGATCTGCCAATAACCTGCCGTCAGGTCGAAGATGCTGAGGTAGCGGGCAGCGCCCATTCGGTCGACCAGTTCATCTGCCCGGGGGATGGGGTGTGCGTCCGTTCTGGTGACGTCATTCAGGCCCCGGTAGTCGACACAGAACCGGAGTTCTGGTGTGGTTCCGGGGGCGGCCGCTTTGGGGACCAGTACGACCGGGCTGGCCCATGGACTGTCTGAGGGCTCGATGACCCCGAGCGTGAGCATCTTAGCTACTTCCGCCTGGATGCAGGCCCGTACCCGATCAGGTACGCGGTAGGCCCGGTGGCGGATAGGAGGGTTGTCTCCGGTGTCCACATCGTGCACACACCAGGAAGTGACACCTGGGGTGAGGGAGAACAGACTGGCAAATCGTGATAGGAGGGCTTGGCACTCGTGGCGTTGTTCTCTGGTGAGGGACTCCGAGAGTCGGACCCCATCCACGGAGCCGTCTTGCTCCTGGGTCCGCAAGAGGTCAGGGAGAGGTTCGGAGTCGTCTTCAACCCCATTGTCTGTGGCCATCAAGAGACTGAGTTCTGTTCGCGCAAAGTGGGGTTTCAGTCTGTTGGTGTGGAGGACTCGGAGCGGATTCCGGGCGGACTCCATATCGATCAGATAGGTGGCAGGACCCTTGCGCTCGATTACCTTGAAGGGTCCCGTCCATTTGTCTTGGAGAGCGCACGGTTCTGTGGGGGACATTACCCAGACCTGTTGCCCCGGCTCGAATTCAATAGATGAGGCGTTCTGGTCATACCATTTCTTCATGTCCTCTTGACTTGTCTCTAGGTTGGCTTTTGCTAGGTCTCTGAACCTTCGGGACTGGTTGCGGAGGGTGAGGAGGTACCGGAAGACATCGGGCGGACTCTTGGCCGGAGGCATCTCCCAGCCTTCTTTGATCAGGCTGAGTGGCCCCCGTACTGGGTGCCCATAGAGCAGCTCGAATGGGCTGAAGCCTAGGGACTTCTGTGGGACCTCCCGGTAGGCGAAGAGGAGGCACGGCAGCAGCACATCCCACTGGCGACGGAGGGGCTCTTCCAATCCCCCGATCATCCCTTTTAGCGTGTGATTGAACCGCTCAACAAGTCCGTTTCCTTGGGGGTGATAGGGGGTCGTGAAGCGGTAGGTGACCCCACACTGTTGCCAGAGGGACTTCATATATTTGGAAATAAAGTTTGTGCCTCTGTCACTGACGACTTCTCGGGGGAACCCCACACGGGAGAAGATCCCCATCAGGGCCCGGCCGACCACTGGGGCTGTCACGGTCCGGAGAGGAATAGCCTCAGGGTAGCGGGTGGCGTGGTCCACTAGTACCAGGATGAAGCGATGGCCTTGTCTTGTACGCGGGTCTAGGGGTCCCACAATGTCTATTCCGACCCTCTCAAATGGGGTCGTGACTACTGGAAAGGGTTGCAGGGGGGCCTTTAATTTGCGGCCGCTCTTCCCACTGGCTTGGCACGTGGGGCAAGATCGGCAATGCTGGTGCACATCGTTTCTCATTTTTGGCCAGAAGAAGTGGGTCACTAGGCGGCTGTAGGTTTTATCTTGTCCCAGGTGCCCTGCCAGGGGGACATCGTGGGCCAGATTTAGCAGGAAGTCTCTAAAGCGGAGGGGCACCACTAGTACTCGGTTGGCCCCTAGCTCGGCGATTCGTTGCTCGCTGTACAATAGGTCATTGTCCCAGTAGACCCAATGAGTTCCGGAGGTATCCCCTGCGCTTTGGGCGAGCGCTTGTTGTCGGAGTCCCTCAAGGGAGGGACAAGTCTCCTGCTCCTGACGAAATTGTTCTTGTGTGGGTCCCCCTTCTTGAGCCCACTGGTCAAGATTAGCAAGGTCGGAAGGTTGGGCAAGTTCGAGGGGGATACCATGGTCGGGGGTCTCGGCGGGGGCGACCGGGGGCGGTGGCGCCGGCCATTCTGGTTCTTCGGGGTGAGGGTTGGCACGGGCGGCCATGGACCGGGTGGTGACGCACGCCCAGTCTGGGACGCCCAACATCCCCAAGTGTTCTTTTCGCTCCACGGCTGCCCACGGGGAGCTTTCCAGGTCATTTCCGAGGAGGCAGTCCACGGGGGCGTCGTCTCGGACCGTTACCTTCAGCATGCCGGAGACCCCTCCCCACTCAAAGGGGACGCAGGCCATCCGACACAGACTCTCTGAGTTGTCGGCGGATCGTACAGGGCAGAGAATGTTCGGTAGATATTGTTCTGGGGTCACCAGATGACAGCGGACGGCTGTCACACTGGCCCCGGTGTCTCGAAGGGCTTCGGCCCGTTGTCCATTGATGCTCACCCATTGGCTGTACTTCTGGGTGTTAGCGGGTAGGGGGACCCGCGGGACCATGTCTCTTCCCCCTAAGCACGCGAGAGTCATGGCTGCTGGCTCCCACTCTTGACACTCTTGCTCGTCTGTTTCTTGTTCCTCGGAGATCTGTTCTTCCCCTAGTGCCGCGGCGGCCACCTGGCGGGGTCTTGGACTCTGATACTGCGGGCAGCTTGGGTCGTTTGCATAGTGGCCGACTCGTTGGCATCGGTGACATGTAACATTGGCTCTGTATCCCGGTCGCGCCGGGGTGCTGCCCCGGTTGGCCGGGGGGGTGGTGCTGGTAGTGGGGGCGGCCGGAGTGTTGTCTCTTCCTCGTCCTTGGCCCCCTCCTCCTCCTCTGGGTCGGGGGTGACCATTGTTGTTCCTGTTCTGCTCGTAGGACCCATTCCGGCCCACTCTGGTGATCTCCCACCGGTCAGCTTCGGCTGCGAGCTGCCGGGGATCGGTTAACTTGCTGTCGAGGAGGTGTTGGCGTAGTTCAATGAAGCAATTGTTGGACAGATGCTCCCATACCATCAGATTGAACAGCTGCTCGTAGGTCGTGACGTTGTTCCCTCTGATCCAGCCTTCGAAGGCTCTGCTAAAGTACGTTACATAGTCCACCCAAGTTGTACCTGGAATGCGTGTGCAGTCTCGGAACCGCTGACGGTACATCTCGGGCGTGAGGCCATAGCGGGTGAGGAGGGCCGCTTTCATATGGTCGTAGGAGGTCATCTGGTGGTCTGGGAGCTGTAACAGAGTATCGCGGCCCTCATTAAGGAATTTGCCCCATAGGCCGGCTCCCCAGTCGGCTCTATCGATCCGGTGCGCAGTCATCGCGATTTCATAGGCCTTAAACCATTGCTGGATGTCGTCTTCTCGAAAATATTCTCGGACCACATCCTTGGGGATGTGCACTTTTTTCTCCGTGGTCCCTGGGGTGGACGGTCGGTCAGGCACCCCTAACTCTTTATTCTGTTTGCGCAGGTTGATCTCGGCTAGGTTCCGCTCGTGCTCGTACGTTAGTCTTTTTTCCTCGAGCTCCCTTTGCCTCTGTTTCTCCTCTCTTTCTTCTCGGAGGCGAAGGTGCTCTAAGTTTATTTTTTGCTCGGCCAATTTGAGTTCTATGTCCATCTTGAGTCGGGCCATTTCGAGTTCGTGTAGTCGGGCTTTTTCTCTTTCTTGGATCTCGTCTTGCGAGAGACTGGTTCTTTGCCCCTCAGGGCCCGTGCTGGTATTTTTCGCGGTGCTTTGCTCAGGGGCTTCGACATCCCCGGTCTCTGCCCAAGATTCTAGGGCATGCTTGAAATCGTCCTTGGTACTTAGTCCGGTGGTAGCGATACCTAGTTCGATGCAGAACTGCTTTAGTTCACGATGGCTGTATTCCTCGAGTTTTTCCATTTGGAACTTCTCAGTTGATCCGCTCTCTTTAGTTGACATTGTTGTTCGTTGTGGGGTGAGCTACTCTCTGTACGTTATGCGGTGATTCGGATCGCGCCGCTGGCCACCAATGTTAGACGGACCGGGAGGGTCGGCCGAGATTACGGGGAGAGGTCTCCAGGGAGAGCCGTCTCCAACGACTGTACAGATAAGTAACTTCCCCCCCCCCACAGACGGACACCACACAAGATTGAAGGTTAACGAGACTTTATATGCAATTCTCAGGTTACGGTGATATAATACAAGGAGGTCTGGACTCAGGGGTCCCCTCGGTTCTGATCTCTGGTTGAGGAAAAGGGTAGCGGGACAGTCTTAGTTACCAATGAGTTAAATAGCTCTCAATCCTCGAGCTCGGTGTGTTTGCTGATCGGGCCGTGGAGGAGCCAAGCCGGTCCCGAGATGGACGAAGGATGATCGACGGGCCGTGGAGAAGCCAAGCAGGTCCCGGGATGGATGACGGATGGTCGACGGGCCGTGGAGAAGCCAAGCAGGTCCCGATGCAGATGACGGTTACAACGGTCCGCGGCCTCGCCAGCAGATCCGGACGACGATGAAGGATGAAGGTTACGACGGCTGTGGCAGCGCCAACAGGCAGGACGATGGTGCACAGGACAGAGCTACGGCAGCGCCAGTAGTCCGTCCAGGGTGAGTTCCTCTTTACGTCTCTCGACTCCAAGATACAACTCCCTTCCTGCTCTGGAGCTGCCCCAGTTATAGGGCTGGCGGGCTTTGATGTCCGGACCCTCGCACTTGGAGGTCGGGAGGTCCGGGATGAGGGAGTCCAGACACCCAGCGGGGGGGTGGAGCCAGCGCCCGGGGAGGCGATGGGCGAGCGGCACTGGCCGGGGGAGAGCCATCGACACCTCTTTCTCCCATTGACCTGCCAAGTAGCTCGCTCACCTCCTGGGTGGAGGGTGGTGCCGGAATGTCTGAGGCCGGGCTAGGCCCAGGGTTGAGGTCGATCGGGGGCCAGGCGGCCTCGTGATGAAGTGTCCAAGATGGCGGCCCAGGCTGAGCGCATGGGTCGGCAGTGGATCGGGCCCATGAGGTGATCATGTTCGAGGGCAGGTGTCCCTGAGGGGACGTAGGACGTACAATGGTGGTGTGTGGTGCTTGTATGACTGGGCTCGGGCCTGGTCGAGCCGGGGGAGAGCGGCCCGTCATGTGGCCTGTCCAACACCTGCCTTGTCAGCAGAACCTGCCGTTCCCATTCTGCCAGCCACCCCTTCCAGCTCGGCGAACACCAGTCTCAGACGTGTGAGCTGTGCTCTCTTTCCAGCTACCAGAAAAGGGATTTTTTAAAATGATTTTTTTATTTCATTTGAGAGTTTTTGACGTCCCCCATCTAGCGCCCACGAGTCAAGGAGCTTTAAAACGAAGGGTAATACAATAAGAAATTGCATAACATCTGGCAGTGTCACAGGAATGACTTAATGAATACACAAGCGAGGCACGAGAGAGCGACATACATTTGTGGTTGACATCACTATAACCCCGGGCATTTCAAAGATACATACATTTGTAGTTGTCAGTGACTAACAGTATATAAAGGGGAGCGTACCATAGTAAGGTGTGTGTGATGTAAACCTTTGTAACAAGCACCAAGTGTGGGGAAGAGGACAGAGTGGGGTGTGGTAAGCAGACAAAACAGACACGCAGCTGCCTGGAACGTCTGTGTGGTGACAAGAGCTTGACCCAATCTGTCTAGTAGTGGTGTACCTGAGGTCAGCACAGGTACAAGGGCAGTACAGCAGCAGAAAGGATATCATCCGCAGGGTATGTTGATTGGCGCGAAGAAAGCGAGCGGTGCCGCCTCTCATTTAGGCATGGGCGGAAAATCCGTTCCGCTCGCGGATTTTGCGGATTTTCGGGAAATCCGCAATCCGCGAGATTTGCGAATTTCCTGCAAAATCCGCAAATCCGCGAGCAGCGGATTTTGCTCGCACTGCTCGCACTGTTCGCGTGAGTTCGCGCCCCGCGAATAAGTGCGAAATTGCAGAAATACGATCTAAGCAAAACTGAAAGTAACTACTTACCAGGTTCAAAAGTTCAGGCACATCATTAGTAGCCATTTCCTGTAGTGCTTCCTGAGGGGCCCCTCCAGAGTTCAGTTGCCAGTTGAAACTATTATGTGACCCTGCTCTGAACCTCAGAATAGTTACACATATGCCACAAAGGTCATGAATTACAGCTAAGGGAGACAAGCAGGAGCCAGGCTGGAAGTTAAAATCCATTAATCAGCCCCTAATTCATTATTGTCAGTTGGGGCAGGGCAGGTGTTGTAACTAATTTTGCAACAATGAAAGCACTTAGCAAGTGCAAAAGATCACTAATCAGGGCGCACTAAGGAAGCAGGTGCCAGCTAAAAAAATATTCTGTGACACATTAATCAGCCCCAAATTAATTCAGGTCACTTGAGGCAGGGAAGGTGTGCTTTGCCGAAAATAATGTACACTGGACAACCAGAGGGTGTGGTGATGAAACAGAGGGTGGCATGGGTGGGCCAGAGGGTGGCATGAGTAGTCAGAGAGTGGCAGTGGTGACAGAGAGTGGCAGTGATGAAGAAGAGTGTCCCAAACAGGTTGGACACGTAGAAACAACAAGTTCGCAAAACTTGCGACCCGACAGGTAAGTTCGCAAATTGCGAAATTGTAAAAACCCTCGCGAACTGGCAGAAACACGGGCGAACACAAAAAAAAAAAAAATCCGCAAATTCGCGGGAATTCGCGGATTTTGCGGATTGCGAATCCGCAAATCCGCAAAATTCGCGAACGCGAGATCCGCAAAATTCGCTCATCTCTACTCTCATTGTCCCTCTATTGCACCCCTACCAGGAGGGCAACTATTTGCATGAATTAAACTCAACCAGGAACTTCTTTCACTCACAGAAAACTGAGGATGTTGTTGAGTAAATTCCCTGTCATGGAACTGGGACAGCCTCCCCCTTTGCCCGCCATGGATGTCCCATCAGGTGACTCAACCTCCCTCCCTGGCTCTGCAGTCACAGCTGATCAAGCGCCTTGATGCGGACTCTTCGCCGTCTGCGCTGCGCCCCTTCCTCTCAGGCCAGATGGTGCTCATTCTGCAGCACAGCTGTATATTATGCTGCTTTCTAAGTATGTATATAGCGCTAAACCATGCTGGAGCCACCAAGCACTTTCTGAGTGCAGGCTTCTAGCCTCTTTTTAGATGTTTGGTTGCTGTGGATTTCGGAGATTATTGGCCGCAGAGAAAGATGGTGCACTGTGACACTATTGTATTATAATGTGTGTTGAAATGGCGCATCAGTACCTTTTCTGCATATTTTGTGTACTTCACTTTGAATAAATTGCTTTAGTTTGACAAAGAAAAAAACACGTAAAAGTGCACTTTGCTAAGAAGTTCTGGCCAGTCACTGATTGTAAGACAAAGGGTGGCTCTTTAACAATTGAAAACTACAAATATTGAAGTTCAGAAGTATACTGTTGAAGGTTTTTTAAGAAGCAACTGAGGAGTAAAGGAAAGAGTCCTGGGATGGGAAAGCTGCAGACACAGTTGTTGTGACAGGGAGTCCAGGGAATAGGGAGCTGGGACAGAGTGAGTGAGAAGGCGAGAGTCCAGGAAACTGGGGAACCAATGGTTGATAAGGTGGAGGGTCTGGAGAGCAGAGGAGACAAAGGAGAGTGGAGAGATCATGGAGAGAGGGACGAAATGGAAGACACATGGAGAGAGCTTTGAGACCAGAGACCTGCAGAAACGATGGATGAGACCGAGGGAGCGTCCAGGGATCAGGGTCACCGTGAAACAAGGGAAGAGTCTTAGGATCAAGGAGTCTCATATCAAAACAAAAACAGACTAAAGGAGAGTCTAGAGATCGAGCAAATAGAGAAACAATGGAAGAGACAAAGGGGAACTTTGAGATCAGGGGCCTGTGGAAACAATGGAAGAGACAATGAGCATTCTTTTTCAGGAGCTTCAGAAACAATGACCAAGACAAAGGCGGAGTCTAGAGATCAGGGGCCTGTAGAAACAAAGGAAGAGACAAAGGGGAGTTTTGAGATCAGGGGCCTGTAGAAACAATGGAAGAGACAATGAGCATTCTTTTTCAGGAGCTTCAGAAACAATGGAAGAGACAAAGGGGAGTTTTGAGATCAGGGGTCTGTAGAAACAATGGAAGAGACAAAGGGGAGTTTTGAGATCAGGGGCCTGTAGAAACAATGGAAGAGACAATGAGCATTCTTTTTCAGGAGCTTCAGAAACAATGACCAAGACAAAGGCGGAGTCTAGAGATCAGGGGCCTGTAGAAACAATGGAAGGGACAAAGGGGAGTTTTGAGATCAGGGGCCTGTAGAAACAATGGAAGAGACAATGAGCATTCTTTTTCAGGAGCTTCAGAAACAATGGAAGAGACAAAGGGGAGTTTTGAGATCAGGGGTCTGTAGAAACAATGGAAGAGACAAAGGGGAGTTTTGAGATCAGGGGCCTGTAGAAACAATGGAAGAGACAATGAGTATTCTTTTTCAGGAGCTTCAGAAACAATGGAAGAGACAAAGGGGAGTTTTGAGATCAGGGGCCTGTAGAAACAATGGAAGAGACAATGAGCATTCTTTTTCAGGAGCTTCAGAAACAATGGAAGAGACAAAGGGGAGTTTTGAGATCAGGGGTCTGTAGAAACAATGGAAGAGACAAAGGGGAGTTTTGAGATCAGGGGCCTGTAGAAACAATGGAAGAGACAAAGGGGAGTTTTGAGATCAGGGGCCTGTAGAAACAATGGAAGAGACAATGAGCATTCTTTTTCAGGAGCTTCCGAAACAATGACCAAGACAAAGGCAGAGTCTAGAGATCAGGGGCCTGTAGAAACAATGGAAGAGACAAAGGGAGCGTTTGGAGATCAGATAGACAGGGAAACAATGGAAGTGACAGGGAGAGTCTTGAAATCAGGGACCCTCAGACACAATGTACGAGTGAAAAAGGTGAGTCTAGGATCAGGGACCGGCAGGAACAATGGATGTGACAAAGGGGGCATCTGGGGATCAGAGAGATAGAAAGGCAATGGCAGAAACAATGCAAGAGTCTTGAGAACAGGGAGCTGCAGAAAAATGGATGGCACAAGGGAAGGGTCGGGAGATTAGAGAACTAAAGAAACAACGAAAGAGAAGCGGGGACAAAGATCAAGGAACTGTGGAAGCAATGGAGATAAAGGAAGAGTTTATAGATCATAATATTGGGAAACTGGAAAAGACAGGCTAAATGCCCAGGGAAACCATGCCTGAGGGAGGGCAGGTGCTAGAGATCAGGGAGCCGAGGAAACTATGGAGAACAATGGGGAGAGTTTCGCGATCAGCTCGATATGGTGATAATAGAAGAGACAGTGCAAAGGTTAAAGATCAATGAGTTAGGGAAACTATGGGTGAGACAGGGCGATGCGAGAGAGCAGGAATCTGGATGAGACAGGAGCAGTCTAGAGATCAAGGAATCAAGGGGTGACACATTTTCAAAGGGAATGACTTATACTGCAGAAAGGGTTCACTGTCAGCCTAATGGCTAAATCTCCTAAATAAACACAGAAGGAGCGGTCTGATTGAAGTCATCGTTACCCGGGTTTCTCACAAATAGAAATTTCGTTAATAAAAAAACACATCGAAAATTGGCAAAAAATGTTGATGTTTTCTTGCACTCGCAAGGCGCTTCCGCCCTAAAAGGGAGGTTGTTATCATCTTATTTTTCATTTCTTGATAATCTTCAGTCTTCTCACATGTCTTGATTCTCTCCAAATGGCCTGTGCTTGCTGAAGGAGCCCCGTCACCTAGCTTTGAACCCCAGCTACCCTCACTGTGAGCACCTTGTGGAAACGCGAGCTGGCGTTGGCTGGTGGCTGGTGGTGGGGATGCTATTCGTACTCTGCCTCCACATGAGACCAGACCAGTGCGGCTCACCTCAGTGACAGGGCTCTGAAAGGTTCCTTTAAGATACCAGCCAGCTCCGCAAATGTAAATGTATGGTTACGGTGGTGACTTTAGGATACACATCGGTAAAGACAATCATAGGCATGACTTATTCAAAGCAAAACTGTCACGGAATAAATAAATCTGTTTGACTTTTTCCGTGAATGTTTGTGTAAGGGTGGTTTGTGCCTGGAAAAAACATATAAACCGCCTCATCAGACTCCCCTCCCAAGAAACCTTCCTGTCTCCTAGTCAAGACGCCCTGAGCGGATTCCCAGTTTTTGGTTCCTCAAATCTGAAATAACCAACTCTATGTAGAGCAGAAGTGAATTCAGACTAATGCAGGTCAGGCATGTACTGTCAAAGGCAATACATGTTTGGGCAGTGGCAGGCTGCGAGGATGGTGGTGGTGGTGGTGACTCAGGCAATGGCTTGGCACAATCAGGTGTGTATATTTGTCGCAAAGAATGAAAATTGTCTCGCTGATCAAAGTAAAGTGGCAGTAGTGGTACAAACAGGATGCCCGGCCGATCCTGGAGCATCTTCAAGAGCTATCAGATCAAATCGTTAGCTGTCTTGAATCTCTTCACCGGGGCAAATCTGGCGTTGCCTGGGTCATCCAGAAGAAGCACTCGAGCAAACCAGGTGGTGTCTGAGGCATCTTTAGGAGGAACTAGAGCAAATGTGGAGTGGCCTGTGTCATCCTCAAGGAGCGTGGAGCAAATCTAGAAATGCTTGCGGCATAACTAAGAGTAAAGGGCAAATCTGGAGAGTAACTTCAAGAAAAAGTAGAGAAAATCTGGCGATGACTGTGGCCTCCTCATGGGGCAGATCAGGGGATACTGAGACTATCTTCAAGAAGCACTGGAGGGAAGCCGCAATGCCCTGAGACTCCTCAGGACCAAACCTGAAGGTGCCTTGTCGTCTTTAGGAAACACTAGGGCAAATCTGGCAGCGTCTATTGCCTCCTCAAGAGGAAAGGGTTAGACCAAGAGAGGCCACAGATGATCTTTAAGAAGCACTAGAGGAAAGCTGGCGAGGGTCAGAGACTCCTCAAGACCAAAACTGGAGATGCCTGGATATCTTTCAAAATTCCATTTGAATTAACTTCGGAGGCACATTTCAGGGGTCTCCAGTCTTACTTTCATGCAAATGTTTATAAATATGGCATAAGCTGATGGGTGTAAATCAGAGTTTCCACCGGACTACTTCCAATTGTGTTGTAGGAAATCTTTGTGAATTGCGAACGCAGAGGCAAGAGCGCCTTCCCATCCCGTCGTTGCTCATGGTAAAGCACCACAGAAGGACGGCAATCATTTATTCACAACCGCTGGACATGTATGGCATAGTGAATTAACTTAATATACAATGCTCTGGTTCTCATTATTTCAAAAGAAACATTCATGATAGGTTTAATTTTCCATTATTACTCAGTTAAACATGGCCCTCTTTGAAAAGACCTTCAGAGGGGCAGTGAAGCCCTAAACTGGATCAGTCTCTGTCCCGTGAACACAGTTTGTAGTAATGGCTTTAGCTAATATATAGGTATTTAGGACACAAAAGTTTAGAAATATTCCTTTCAGCATTCTTCCTTAGTAGGAATTCAAGAACAGAAACAATTTAAAGTAAGGGTGGAGTTGGCCTCAAAGAATAGGTTGCAGCACTGCAGTGGGGTGGGGGGAGGAGAAATCCAGCGCGTTGTTCCCCGCAGACCATGTCCACCCTGAACGTGTCAGTACTGATCTGTGTAGACTAAAGCAGGGGGTGTGGGTTCAGCCAAAGTCCCAGACTGTTCTTCCTGTGACACTGGACGCTGTATCTCTCCAGCTGATCACAGCACAGATGCTCTGAGCTGGTATCCAACCAGTCATTGAGAACTTGTGGATTCTGGACCAGAGATCTGCAACAATTCAACCACAGGCGCATTAGCCAACCGCACCTTCACTGCTACCTCTTCGTAGAGGCTGGAGGCCTCTGAATGTCTGTGCTGTAAGAAGCAGCCGTAAATCAAGATTTCTGATGAGAAATGGTACAGCGGCATCATGCTTCAATAGGATCTGCAATGACGGGAGGTGATTGAGAAACTGAAATGGCTTGGTCTACACTGCAAAGCAACAGAACATACAAGCGACTTACAGGTCCTGCTTCAGTCTAGTCCAATCGGTCATCAGTTGACCAGAAGCCTTCTGGCTAGTCATGCTTCTCAATGCTAGTTATGTCAAAGTGGTAGCGGTGGTAGAATCCAGTGCAGATGCAGGATGCAGTGTCTCAGTAACGCAGCGCTCACTTGTCGCAGCTGAGCACACATGCCATGGAGAGTAAGAGGTGGGCAGGGCAGGCTTGAGTCAAACAGGCCGAGCAGGTAAAATCTTTGCATTCCTTCTGTGGAATGTACACATATCCGCCTTGTCAGATGGTGCGCAGCAGGTGCTTAGGCTTTCTAAGGCATTCATTCCTTATGCTTTCGGTCTAAGAAGCGTCTGTGTCCCACTGAGGGAGGCTAGTGCCTGCGCAAATCAGGACTTTCGATCATCTCTAACCTGGAAGCAATGTGCACCAGATAGATTTGAGTGAACAGTGCACCAGGAAGGGTGGTGGGCAGCAATCCAACCACCAAAACATTTGATTACCTCTGATTTGGCCACAATGTGCAAAGTTGACTCTGTGCACAAGCAGCGGTGGTGGGTACAAATCCAATGAGGAGGGCATTTTATTACCTCTGAACTGGAAGTGATGAACACCTGATGAAATACAGTAGACTGATCACATGGAAAGGTGGTGGATATCTGTGCAATGGATAGGTCTTTTGATCACCTCTGAATTGGAAGCAATCTGCACCAGTAACACTATACAACAGCGAGCGACACCATTGAGCTATTCGTCCCCGCCATGAACCTCCTTAGTGGTCTTTTAAGACTTCACTGATGGGCTCATTTATTCCCAGATCTAAATATCAATTTTTAGTTGTATTAAGGTTGGCTCGGATCTGCTGAATAGCAACATGTCTGCAAAACTTAGCAACTTGGGCAGGGACATCCTTATGAAGATGACCCTTCAGAACCTGCGTATGCATTAGCTCTATGCCAACATCCTCATTGAAGCAAGTGCATAACATACCAACAAACAAACTTAGAAATCCAACATCATCTTAGACTGTTTGACCCCCGGCATCCGTTAAGATCTTCATCATGCTCATAGTTAGTGGCTTTGATGACACAGAGCGAACCAACTACTTATCTGTAGCTGAAAACTTTGAATGTCAAGTAAACAGCAGCATAGCTTTTATAGGAGACACACATGGTCCAGGGGCTCTGAGGGGGGCTCTGCGCCCCAATTTTTTATTTGTCTTTTTTCAAGTGGGGATTAGAGGTGGGGGCATGTTCCCTTTCTTATTCTCACACTTGCATGCCATTCCATGTAAAATGTCAATTTGGTCCGTCTTGATTCCACCTCTTGCCTCTTCGTTCCACCAAGCGGAACAAAAGGGGGTGGTGATGGACGGAGCATCTAAACCAATCAAACACTCACATCCAGTCAACAGATCTGGGTTTAATCCATCACCGTTCTTTAGCCCAAACTGCCACCCCAGTTTAGACGTGGCCATATGCAAATCAGTCTGACCCTGTGCCTCATGGGAACAGTCCAGTCCCAACTGCCAAGCCATGCCTTCCCTGAACTGGAAACAAGCTTCCTAGGACCGGTTTCTGGCATTACAGCCGTCTTCAGCCAGGCTTGCTTGAATCCAGTGGCAAAGTGAGCAAGGGACTCACGTCTGAGCATACCCTGCCAACTTATGGCGAACAAAGCGGTACAAAAGGGGGTGGTGATGGACTTCTGCATTCTGTCCATCAACTGTTATTTTTGCATTTGTCAACCCGAGTGGGATGGGTATGCTCAGACGTGAGTCCCATGCTCTCCACACCACTAGAGTCAAGCTATCCTGACTGAAGACGGCTGATAGCCAGAAACCGGTCCTAGGATGCTTGATTCCGGTCCAGGAAAGACATGGCTTGGCAGTTCGGGCTGGACTGTTCCCATGAGGCACAGGGTCAAAGCTGATTTGCATGTGGCCATGTCTGAACTAGGGTGGTGTGGAGTGCAAAAAAACGATGAATTTAGGCCCAGATCTCTGTACTGGGGTGAATGTATGACATTGTTCTGCATTCTGTCCCTCAACTGTTATTTTTGCATTTGTCACCCCGAGTTGGATGGGTATGCTCAGGCGTGAGTCCCATGCTCTCCACAACACTAGAGTCAAGCTATCCTGGCTGGAGACGGCTGATAGCCAGAAACTGGTCCTAGGATGCTTAATTCCGTCCAGGAAAGACATGGCTTGGTAGTTTGGGCTGGACTGTTCCCATAAGGCACAGGATCAAGGCTGATTTGCATATGGCCATGTCTGAACTGGGGTGGTGTGGAGTGCAAAAAAACGATGGATTTAGGCCCAGATCTCTGTACTGGGGTGAATGTATGACATTGTTCTGCATTCTGTCCATCAACTGTTATTTTTGCATTTGTCACCTCGAGTGGGATGGGTATGCTCAGACGTGAGTCCCATGCTCTCCACACCACTGGAGTCAAGCTATCCTGGCTGGAGACGGCTGATAGCCAGAAACCGGTCCTAGGATGCTTAATTCCGGTCCAGGAAAGACATGGCTTGGTAGTTCGGACTGGACTGTTCCCATGAGGCACAGGATCAAGGCTGATTTGCATATGGCCATGTCTGAACTGGGATGGTGTGGAGTGCAAAAAAAACATGGATTTAGGCCCAGATCTCTGTACTGGGGTGAATGTATGACATTGTTCTGCATTCAGTTCATCAACTGTTATTTTTGTCTTCGTTCCACCTGGCTACACTTCTTGTCTATTTATCTCACTTCTGCAGGTCCTTTGTCTTCCGTGCTTTCTCCTTCCATGTTTTCCCATCTTTAGCTCTCTCTGCCCTTTTTCATAGGCGTGTTGGAGTCAAAAAGCCTTGAAGTCGAGCCCTGTGCCACCAGAGGAATGAACAAGCAGCCTTGGGGCCCAGGCAGTGAACAGATGTCTGCCACTCTAGGCCCACCTTGATAATTGGCATTAAGTGGCAGGTACCCGGTCTCCCTAGTAATGATGGGAGGGGTGGTTGTGAATCGACAGTAACCCATGCCTTGCCCCAGAGAGCCCCCGTCAGCTGCAAACGTGTGCTCACTAGTTTACTTTTGCAGATTGATATAGCGCGAACTCGACACAAAGGTATTGGAGCGCTTTACATGAGCACCAGTTACATTACACAAGGGCATATTCTTTTTCTGAGCAGTGTGACGCACCCCTCCTGCGCGCGCTTCCGAATGCACCACAAAATGTCCACCCTCCATCCCGTCAGCGGCTGCTAATCCGCCGGTAATCCAGAGCGCCTTCAAACAATACACAAGGCGCTCAGGGACATGAGAATCCTCGGCTGAGAAGGAGGGTCTTGTGACTGCCAAGCAGGCTAGTTAAGCCGCCGGGACAAGAGTGCCACTGATGCGGCCTAGTTAGCCTCCGAGCACTGCCAGGCCTAAGCCGCAAGGAAGGTCGGCAGACGGTAATGCCCGACACTGTCAGCGCTAATCGGCCTAACGCCAGCGGGATCCGTCCGATAAGGCCCCTCGGCCCCCGGGACGCATTGCCCTTGTGCACAGGCCCCTTGTTCACGTCTCGGCCTCTCCCGTCTCCCCGCGTCCTTGGGCCTCGGATGCCGCTCCGAGGCAGCCCAGGAGGAGCCATGCTGGCAGCACAGGGCGGCCTTTGTTTGTCTTGGCCTGCTGGGCCTAGCTGTGAACGGAGGGCTTAGTTTGACAAATCTACTCTAATCCCCTAACAGCTTTCTCTCACCCAGGGCTAGAGACCACAGGCCCACTTCACCTCACTCCAGTCTGAAATAACCAATCAGGCCTTTTGCATCCCGGACAGTGACACAATCCGTTTGATTGGCTGCTGGCGGGCTTGACACCTGCCCAAGTCGATTTGGTTGGACACGTTCATTAATGTACTCGTTGTATTTACTTTATCAATTGGAATGTGTCAACCACGTCCATACCCCTTTCCTCCGGCGTACACAGGGTTACAATCCTGACCCTCTAACCGCAGGGCTCAAATTTTAACCTATGCACCACGTTTGTTTTTCGAAAGAATTCAGAGAAAGACAGTGTAAATGTAGGGTCATTTTAAATCAGACTTTCTCATCCAAAGCACTACATCTCTCAGAGTTGTTCGACAATATCTATATGAGGCTCATCCCAGACTGACAAAATGAGTGGAGAATGCTAAAATGACTGCTTCCGAGTTTAGTAACAGCTGAACCTGTACTGAACAGAGCTCAGAGAACGATAACATTAGTACCATTGAGTTAAGTAATATCAGTACCTGTACTGCACGGGGCTCTGAGAATGATGAAATGAGTACCACCGAGTTAAGTATTATCAGTACCTGTACTGCACGGGGCTCTGAGAATGATGAAATGAGTATCACCGATGTTAAGTATTATCAGTACCTGTATTGCACGGGGCTCTGAGAATGATGAAATGAGTACCACAGAGTTAAGTAATAGCAGTACCTGTACAGTGTGTAGCTCTAAGATTGATAAAATGAGTACCACTGAGTTACGTAATAACAGTACCTGTACAGTGCGTAGCTCTAAGATTGATAAAATGAGTACCACTGAGTTACGTAATGGCAGCATCTGTACTGTGTGGAGCTCAGGTAATGATAAAATGAGTATGAATGAGTTAATTAATTTACAGAGCAACCCAATCACAAAAGTAGCAGTTAGCTGTATATACAAGCACAATGCTTGTCTTGAATTTAAATAGACTGCCATCTTAATGAGCAGTGGCGTCCGGTGTGACAGTTTCTTGGCGCCCTCCCACCCCCCATTTACATCCTACTCAGATTCCCTAACTACCCCCTGGCAAAAGTGCCCCTCATCTCTCCATAGCCCCTCTCTCACATACATTTCATTTGTTTTAAAGCGTAGGTAAAGGCTGCCTTTACTAATCCACTCGGCTATCCACATAAAATGCAGATATGTTTTTTGCAGTAGGCACATTAACACTCAGTGCTACTTTACAGCAAGTCAAAACTGCCACTAGACAAACCTCTGATCTCTCTGTAGCAAAAACATTGATCACAAGAGTTATCTTGAGGTTTTTTTTATCTGTTGCCTGAAAGCTGGACGCACAAAGAACTCTGCAACAGGTGCTTTTAAATGTAAGTTATGCTAAACACAGCCCTCCCCTGAGGTCTGTGCCCCCACTCCAGGTCAGCGTCCAGTGAGGCCGCACTGGTCGCAATGCCCAATTAATGAGGTTACGTCAACACTGCAGGCAAAACTACATAGCACTAGCCACACATACAAATTGTTTCAAAGCAAATACTACATTTGCCTTCCAAAATGGTTGCTGTGTGTTCTGGCTCAGGAAGAGGAGATCCCACATATGCAAATGCCCATGAAATTTAGGTAGAGCGTCATACTGGTGGTTAGGTATGTTTTTAAGGGCTCTCCCTTTTAATGGTTAGTAATACCGGGGCACTGGGAGACAATGTGATTTGTCCAGGATCACACACCATGGTTGCTTGAGGAAGCCAGCTATCAGTGGTACATTGGACTATGTCAGTAACCAAAGAATGACTCCTAAGTGACTAGGGTGCGTTACTCATGCTCACCTTGTGGAGGTGGGGACTTGAGGGGGAGCAAGGCCCCATTTTGTGCAATGTTAGATTCTGTACAGCACACACTACAAGGAGACAATATATTTTCTTAAGAAAACAGTTTTCTAAATCCTTTAAAAGTTTTCTTTTCTCCATTTTCCATATCCATGAGTTGAGCGGAACACGATGTTCCTACTAGAAGTGGTGCACTGTTTGTTTTACCCTCAAGAAGATTTTTTTTTTCTCATTTGAAATGTGTGAAGATAGGAACAGCACAGTAGTGCCTTCTATAAATCAGATTTTGTTATTAGCCTGAGCTTTTGTTCTGACCCTCAAAAGTTAAAAATGTAGCGCTACCTTGCGGGAGCTTGCGTCCCCACATCATTGGTATGCACTGGTTCAAGAGGTTGCATGGATGCTGTGTACAATTAGAATTAATATCTTGTTTCCCACAGGCTACCAGGGGTGTGTTCTACACTGAAACTTGAAATTTCTGAGAGAAACCCTGTCTCTAATTTTCATACTCCAACTTCATCACTCACCTAGAATAAGAAAAAAATACTTGAATCCTCTACTGTAAAACTTTATTATGTTGTGGCATTTCAGCACCTCAACCAGATTTTATGAAATACATGTATGTTATAATCAGGGGTTCCAAAATGTCCATGACATTTTTACACAAATTGATGTTCATTCACAATGTTTCTTTTTCATATTGGCATATTTTATTACGTAAACATTGAAATGATGTGTACTTATGAGGTTGACAAGTACATTAGTAAAATGCTCCTGGTTTTGAGAGACATTCTTAAATAGGCATAGAAGTCCTAGCCGGGCCCCACAGTTTGAGGACCACCGAATTAGAGGAAAGGATGCTTTTCAGTTCTTCTTTTGCCAAAAATTCAGTCAACAATTGGTAAAGAGATTTTCTTAATTGTATGTTCATTTACTGCAATGCAGAACTTCACTTTAGAAGACCAGGAATCTATCTGCATGTTTGGACATTCTAGCCCCCACGTCTAGAGGCTGGAAAACACTTTCAGAAGCAAAAGTCTAAGGTTTTAATAGTTTGTTGGGGAAAGTGATACTGCAACCATGCATTATAGGAAATAAAATACTGCCACCGCTTGTTAAAAGGGTATTGCATTTCACCTCTGCGACCATATAAATGTGCTCAGTCTTTGGTCTCGTTCTCCTACACGGCACTTGAATACCTTGAAGCTTAAATATTTCAAAAATGGATCTGAGGATTAATTTTGCACTAAATAAATAGCACTAAATGCAACAGAACACGAATAACCGCAGACGGAAGTCGATCATGCTCGCTAATTTGTTGTTCCTGTGCTCTTGCAAGTGGATTTTTGTCCCAAATTACTCTTAATTGCGTGAAAGGAGGTTATTGCGTAATTTATGTGCCTCAAGAGTAACACAGAATTACCGAAATTACTCCAATTATTCTGGTGTCATTAAAATATTACCCAGGCCTCCAGAGTACCTATCCGGTGGCTTCCAGGTGTGGCCGGTGCAGGTAAGAATGGTGGAGTGGGGCAGGGTGGGAAGTCAACAGGCGACGAAATATGGAAAATAAAATAAACACACCCTGCGCTCGCCACATCGCCGACTCTGCGAGCGCAAGGTAAGTGGTTTTAATTATTTTATTTTTCCTAATCTGTCGTCTGTTGACTTTGCTCCCGCCTCACCTTACCACTCTTACCAGCACCGGCCGCGCCTGGTGGCCTCATGTGGTGGTAGGGCTGTACTGATCCCCTGTTAATCCAGACATCCTCTGAATACACTGATGGCCCACATCTTAAGTGTGATCTTGCATAGATATGTCTGTCTGGCTAGACTCTGGTCTCTTTGCTTTATCTCTCGTAATAACAGATTATTCAAAAACTTTTGGTGCCTTATTTTTCCAACTAAATTCTTTAATTGTTTTCAAGTTTCTACCAAGAGGACTTTTTTGATTCTCTTTAATTACGATGGATTATTGTCAATCGATGTTTGTATTTCTTACAGGCATTTTCTTTATGTGTGGGAGTTGTCTCCATCCTCAATGACTTTATTTAAAATGTAAGTATCACTGGCGTCCAGCACTAAGATTAAGAAAAAAGTACCCCTCTCTGTGTGAATGTGCCGTCTGCAGAGGACTGTGTGCAATTTGCAGGGCCGTGGTGCAAATGCAATCCCAGATGTTGCTGACTCTGCCTTTCATCTTTCAGTGTTGATAAAATGAAGTTGCGTAAAAGTAACTTCTATCGCTGCATGGAGTCTGGGAAGCTAGGCCTGGGGCAGCGAGTGATTAGTTATGTTTGTTGCTGCAGTACACGATGTGGGTTCAAGTATTGTGAGTGGAATCTTGGATAGTTCATATCTGGTGCTCACGACCCGCGTGCCACTCAAGGAGATCACGTGTAATCTATTTTCGCGCGCAAACCCATCTAACAGGCCTCTGAGGACCACGGAGGACTTGATGACAGGGTTGGTGAGCACCAGCGCCTGACGTGTTTTGGCGTTGCCATGGTACACAAGAGAAGTGCCTCCTTCCCGCATCCCAGGCTTAGCCCATCACAGGGCCAATCCCATCCTGTGTGAGAGGATCCGGAAACCCATGGAGGAAGGTTGTATCCTGACCCCGTGGGCGGAGGGTATGCCGCTAGGCCGGGCTTGCAGCCGCTAGGCAGGGCTTCATTTCCAGTAGGCCCTTTTGGGTGTTTCTCCGTGGTCATTAGTTACAAAAATAAAAATGCTCGTACTAAATTAATAAATGCAAATGGATACATTTCCTGCAATCAATGATTCTGGGTTTTAACAAGAGCTTTATTAATTTAAAGGACAACTCAAAATTAAATAAGTTAAACAAATGTTGGCAAAGTCGATAGATTTGGATGTAAAGTGCCAGATTTGTAAATGCAGGTGAAAAAGTAGGAAGAAGTATTACTGTATAGAATACCTATTCCAAATAAAGAATTATATGTGGGAAATCGTGTGAGGATTCAGCGCTTGTTTCAGATATAACTAGCCCATCGTGCATTGCAATGGGAGCATTTCTTAGAATAATACACCATACAGCCAATAGGAGTGGTGTAATGCACAGACCCCCCCCCCTCTCCCACAGAAAGTTGGAGCTGCAAGGGCCTGTGTTATGCCTCTACCAATGTCATGTGGCGAGAGAGTAATACTCCTCTGGGAGGACCCAAAATGTACTCTATGTATAATTTGAAAGCTTTGTGTCACAATAGGTCAAACAGACAATTGCACTGACGTAAAAAATGTCTCATCACACGTTCTAGGAGAACTTTAAAAAAAAAAAATTCTCAGGTTCCAGGGAAGAGATGACCCCCCCAGATTTGGTAAGTGATTTAAACTCTCAGTGACCATGTACTCTGCCTCTGACCAGCGATGGGGCGGCGAAGGGACCCGCTCACCCCACTGAACCCAAAGAGTTGACAACTGCATACAAAGAGATGTTATGATTTTTGTTATTGTTGTTATAATACCTGGAAGTTAAAGTCCCCAAAGAAGCATGCTTGTAATGTGTGCCTCACATAGTTCGCAGCTTCTGACCTGCTCAGACATATTCGCTCCTTTATTTTGTTCTTATTTCTGGTTGAGGCTCAACTCCCTGATTGGCTGGTTAATTATTCTATGACACGGTGGGATGTTAGGAGCTCTCTGAGTGGACAAGTGTTGGCTAGGGCTGGTGTGAAACAAAATTGTATTTTTGATTGTCGCTCTGGTGATCTTGTTGGTAGGGTTGGAAGGACTTTCATTGGTTAGTTTGGTGAGCGGCACTAATTCCTTCGAGATACTGTGGTGCATTTTTTTAAAGCCACCTTTAACTCTTCTTTTAGCCAGAGAAGTTGGTTGCTTTAGACGGGGAATGTGCTTGAATCTGAGGAGCATTCTGATTGAGTTGTGGCCACCTATTGACCTGCATTTGAGAGGCCGGTGGGCCAGGGGAAGAGTCATCCACAATTGGGTGTTTGATTGTTCAATATTGACAGGAGTTCTGCAACTGAGCAGTGCCTTCTGGGACTTGTAGTCTTTATTTCAGCTCACGCTGTTGGGCCCTCAGGCCCTCTGATAAGGGGTTGTCATAGGAAACAGTGCGGGCAGGAAACCGGTGCCACAGAGAAACTCGAAGATCATTTGCAGATTGTGAGACAAACCCTGACACGTAACTGACTTTCCCCAACTTACCCGGCCTTTCTGGAAATACCCCGGGTTTCCTTTAGGACATCTTAGTGTGTGTGTACAGTAACAGCAATAATCAGCCGGAGAAACCCTTTTTTGTGCCAAGGAAACAAACACGAACACGCCTGTGCACTCGAGCAACGCCAATCTCTCAGCTCGGCCCCCCTCGCACGTTCCCCTGTGGTGACAAGTCACTGAGAAGCAGTGTGAAGAAAGACACAGAGCGAAGGGATGTGTAGCTGCCTGCAGGAAAGAAGACCTGGACAGTGAGACAAGGGCATGCCTCGTGCCCTGGCACACTGTGGTGTTAGGGCACCCTAGGCCAGGGCCTCTCTCCACTCTGAGGGTCACAAGATCACACGGTGGGTCTCAGTGGAGCGCTGACTCTGGAATAAACACACCCTGCACCGCAGATCGAGGCACCGTCCTCTCCGGCCACACCTCCTGCATAGTGGGACGTTCTAATGGACAATTGTGTAGAAGGCACCGCCCACCCAATCTTCCCTATCCACTGAATACAAATGTTAGTGTTACGCAACTCAATGGTACTTTATTAGTTCTGCTCACAGGATGAAAGGATGAGCCCCCCCCCCCCAAACCCCCCACCCGGATTCAAAACTCTAACAGACATCTCTGCAGTAGAGCACTGATTGACTGAGCTATTTTACCGGCTACAAGATTAGATTAAAGGGTCATGAAAAAAGATGTATCAAGTGGCCTCAGAGAGAAAGGAAACTCTGGAAGACATAGACAACAGACCGTTCATAAACCCACTGAGCTATCCTGCCATCTACAACCAAGGTAGACCCAGGTGACCATAAAATAAGACATTTCTTATTTTATAGGGGGACGACTTAGAAGCAACATAAACAGCTTATGTTCACCAAATAGGTGCTACGTGTATGAATACACGCCCCTGCAGCAGCCATGGTGCTAAACCAAGAAAACAAAAAGAAAAAAGGTTTAAAAGGTTACAGCAAAGGGAAAGCTATGGACCATGAGGAGTGGATAACAATGCAACAGGAAGGGAAATGGAGTAACTGTTTGGGGGCAGGCACTTCTTGCCTCCCCCCTGGTAATCATTATTTATTCATGGCCCTTAGTTCAATGGCACGGATTATCCGATTCGGGTACAAAGGTGAGTTTGCACCTCACTCAGGATTACAACGAGCAAAACGTATTTCACACTTTGCACCCGCTTGGATAATGCTAGGAACAAATTGGGCAGAATTTGATTATACAAGCATCTAATTTTCTGAATTTTGCAGCTCAGAATGAAGGAAGAAGTTATTGCCCATTCTGATGCCTGGCACTCTGTCTGGGCGCCCTCCAGCCGGTACGTAGGGCACCTGGCGGTATGGGCAGTTACAGGGTGCAGGTTTACTATCCTAAGTACCAGGCTGCTCAATAGGACGGTCTTCTATGTTCACCCACTTCAGCCTCCACTTTAAAATCGAAAAGGTGAGCCGCAAATCCTGCAGAATTTACTCTGAAATTGTGTATCTGCCCCTTCCCATGAGATCTGGGCCGAGCCTAGTTTAGGGAAACATGGAGGGGAGGGTTTAGGTATGTGGAGTTGTAGAAGCAGGGCCCTGGCGTGATGAACCCCCAAGAGGTGAGTTGCCAATTCGATCTACGTGTTAGGGGGCAGTCGGTGCTGTTAGTGAGAGTACCTGGTAGCTAACCTGGCACCAGGGACCGGCCTCCAACACAGGCAAGAGATGGGCTGGGGTCTAAGGTGCCCTCTGTGGAACCAGGAATACTGAGCTCTGATCCTAGCTACCTCATGACCAAACAGTGTGGCCTTGAGCACATCATTTTGTCTCCATGAGTTCACACCCATGTCAGTCTTGGGAGTGGCATTACGCATTGTCTAAAGTTTTAGATGCCCGTGAGCACCAGAAACTTTCTAGTCGGTTGCAGCAGTCACATGTGCGCATGCGTACCCATCCCTTACAAGCTTCCCTACCCTGAGCAGTGGCTGGCAGGCTGCCACTCTACAGTGTGTACCCGTTATGTGGGCATCTCTAAGGCACCCTTTATTAGAACACACAGAGGGCACTGGGACAGCCTATGTCCAAACTCCCTAGGTTCTGTGCATCTTTCATGGAGAAATGATGACGAGCAGGCAGGGTTGGGAGCAGCTGTTGAATTTCTCGCTGCTGACTGCACCATCGTCCAAGGGTTCTCCCCAGGAATGGTGAAAGCCCACCTCATGGAGGGCGTGGACAGGACAAGGTACAGGGTCAGAAGGGAATGTGGTCCCTGGCGCGTCACCTTTCGTACTTGGGCCTAGCGCCGCGAGGGGATCTCACGATGATTGGGGCGGCGTGGGCGTGGCCTCTGCCACCATCTTCAAGGGGTGTGGCGAGGCAGGGATTGGACTCTTTGCACCTGCCCTCCCCACCACAACTGTTGCCTACAGCCACCGGAAGCCCCTCTTTTTCGTCCACTTCTCACCACATCCAGTTTAGATTACAATTTACAAGTCAAGCGCCTCGAGGCCAGGCTTCCCTCCTCTGCTTGCTAACACCCTTCACAGTCTGCTACACTATTGGTTAAATCTTTGCTGATGCAATGCTGCTCTTAAGTTGCAGCCAGTGCCAGTTTAATTGTTCCCTTGGTTAACCATTTACATAGTTACACCCATGTTTATGCCATGGCATTGAAAATAAATGTAGCCCATTAACACATAACATGTTATTTAGATTAACCGTGCTAATAAGCGCACATTCACACGTTATTACTTCGGTGCAAAGATCAAATTAGATTTTATTATCACAATTCAGCAAAACAAGCAGAAGAAAAACACCTTTGTTGCTTCACAGATTGCATTCAACTATTACTCTACACAGGGAAACAACTCCCCTAATAGTCACAGATATCCCATCAGTGTGGCTGTACAGTGCTGAACAAATTGCAATAGCCTCTGCATACTGATTTCGGTGAAATATGTTTACGAAAATAAATAAAGAAAAGAAACACAAGAAAATTCTACGGCACAAACCATATATGCAGGTGCACAATATATAACATGAGATTTAGTACCACAGTTGAGTTTAGGGAGGGGGGTCATGGCCTGTTTTACAATGGATATAAAAGACATATTATATACCTGCGTGTTTATTATATATATGTGTGTGTTTACATACACACACAACTCCCGCCCGCGAAGAATAATTTATGTATTTCCTTCATTCATTGATTTCCTTCATTGATTTCCTTCATTTCATTAATTTCCTTTTTCCTGGTCACAAGCTGATTACTCGAGTTGACAGAAAATATCCGAATACAACGAACACATCCAAACATGATACCCGGATTCACCACTAGTATTGATGCAATCAGCCTCCCCTGCAAGAAATGTACACAAAACGGGGACATTTCCATTGAAACCACGGACCACTGCAAGCAGAACACTGCAGGAAGCAGCGAGGCAACCCTTCACTTCTGCATACAAATGTGCTCATTGTGCAATGTGTGCGTTCATAAAATCCCCCTCTTCTCAGTAGCACACTCGAACATGCCCTATTCTTGCACCACAGACAACGGACAGCCAAACAGCAGGTGCAGTATTTACATTTCTGTTTTCAAAAACATGATCCGTTTTTAAAAAGGGGCCAAGTAGTCCATACCTAGTGTGGCAAAGCAATCATGAAATATAAAAAAAATACATAATGGGACACAAGTGTATTATGGTCTAAGGTAGGGAAGGGACATCTTGTGAGTAAGGGGAGAGCATAGTACATCCCCGCTTCCTTTCCCCCACCTTCCTTCTCTCCCTAAGCTCTCACGAGCTCTCGAGAAGAGAGAGACACTCGGGAGAGCACCCACCGTGTCACATTCACGCGCACAGACTGTGCTGTCACAGGTACCCTATGACGCAGACGAGACTGCAGCAGACACTTCCACGTGCCGAGCTGCGCGAGGCCCGCGGTGCCCAGTGTAACATGGCGCTTCCAGTGCCAGGCGCCAGAGCCACGCCCTCACACCAGACTTGTAATTAAATATGTGTCAGCCTCCTGTCACCGGAAGTTTCTTGGCACCAGCAAGGGAGGTTAATCGCCTTTTTAGGGCAGTGGCTAGATTGCTACTAGTTAAATTATGAAACCCCATTGTTAATCCTCCTGGCTGCCCCAATTGGCCAGACAGACTGTGTGATCCTCGGACGCTAGCTTTAGCCAAGCGTGCCTCAGTTCTATTCGCAGGATACATGTATTCATAAAAGACACCGAAGAGTGAACCTTTACAGGTCGCCGGATTCGGAAACCATGTGCGCATATTGCTACAGTGCACTACATTAAATATGTGTTATAACCCTATACACCCATTAGGCATGTCTGCCGAGGCACTGTCTGCGCACTGTGACTAATGTCCCGTGTGAGCACTATTGTTGGTGCCGGGTGGCATTGCAGTTCAGGTAATGATTATTTTCCACCAAACATCTTCACCGAAAGGGCGAGTTAAAAATCAGCTGCACCTTAGATCCGAGGCTGCTTCCAATTTTGAATTCCCCATTTGTATTCGTAGCCCATCTAGTCTCGTGCATTTCAAAACATGTCAACTGCATCACACTGATATGTGGCAACGAAGGCAGGCCGAGTCTTTGCTTGCTGGAGCGCACTGAGAGATGTTTGGATCCGTGATTGTGACTTCTGTTGGGCTGGTGCTAAGCAGCTCATAGCCGCGGCTGGGGCTGGTGCTGGGAGTGACAGAGACAGGGGCAGGTTGGTGGGTGATGGAGTAGAGGGGGAGGGGGGGGGGGGCAGGTTCTGTGCATATGTTGTGTCTCAGTCTACACTGTGTGCACTGCAGTTTCGGTTCAGTTCATCGGTGCCATTCGTACCCAGTGGCCGCTAAAGAGCAGTCTGTGCAGGGAAGCCAAGGGCAGAACATGGGGAGTGCCCGGCAGCGCTTAACTTGTGAGCCGGTGCCACTGGGTCTTCTCAGAAGCCCGCGGTCGGTGCAGTAAAATGTCAGCGCACTGAATACTAAAGCTACAGAGTGCTAAATACACCGCACGCCCCTTTATCTGACTGCTAGACACTCCCTGCCCCTGTCTCTCACTCCTGCAAGTTACTGCTATCTTTCTTTGTGACGGTTTCTGTATTTCTCCTCTGTCCCATTTCCGTTTCGTCTGTTTTTCTTTCTCTTTCTATTGTAAATGACTGATGCTTTAAGACAAGTACCGGTTCCCAAAAATGGGGGCCGGTGGCCCCGGACAGCAATCACAAGCTCAAATTAAGCTCTGCCGGACGGTTGTGTCACTCAGTTAGTATCTGCACCACCCACAGCAGGCATTGCAGGTTGGGAACTCACCAGCCTGCAGGCCGCCATGCCTTCTGCACCTGTGGTGCCCCCCAAGGCATGCACCCTCTACCGTCAGCCGCACCGCCCTCCCAGGGCTGGCTTTAGCGCTGGTGGCGCCCTGTGCGGCAATGTCTGTTAGACCCCCCTCTCCCCCCCCCATGGCCACCTCTGCCACGGATTCCCTCACTTGCACCCCTTAACAGTGCCTCTCAAGTCTCCATAACCACTGTCTCTCAGATTCATTTAGTTTTATAGCACCACTCACACCAGTGTAAGGTGTTAGAGCACTTTACACCACACACACACTGCATAGAGACGGTCATATGTGTGTAAATCAGTGTATAGGAAACGTAACATCAGACAGGACTACAAGGTGTAGTGTACAAGTGACATATCATCGATACTGGTAGGCAATATAGTTTGAGTCCTTATTCTGGAAAAGCACAAATTCAGAATGTAAAACTTAACATTATTCCTCTTTCATAATAAGAATTGTTTTCTATCTAAATGAACCCTTTTCACAAGATTAGAACAATGAAAGACTGGGCAAAAAAACATATAGCTCTAACATATACCTTGCAGTTTGCATGCGGCTCTAGGATGACAGTTAATAGCTCAATTTTCAATATTAGGATTTTGATTTATAAACGACGAGTATCAAAAGGAGCTCTCTTACAGAAGCAGTAAATCACTGACCTATTTACATTGTATGCAAATCGTTATCTGCTTGGTACACTTTCTTAGCAGCAAGCATCTTAACCCTCTGCACTACCTTATGATGATTCAAAACTTGCACTAGGGAAACCTCTGATCTCTTTCCAGGAAGACGATTAATCACCTGAGTTCTCTTGACATTTTAATTGATGCCTGAAAGTTGCTCGAGACCAGGAACAGGCAGAAGGTTCTTTTAAAATGATAATATGCGTTTTCAAAAAATACGCCCCCACCCCAAGTCAACGACCAGCGCTGTTGCACCTATCGCACCGCCCTAGAGCCGGCCCTGGCGATTCCTCCCTGTGGGGCTGCACACACTGCAGCTGCCCACCTGCCCTCCAACCAAGGCAAACTCCATGCCCCCAGCCCAAACACACTGCAGCAGCCCTCCAGAGCATGCACTCTCCGCCCGTCAGCTCATACACACTGCACACTGCAGCAGCCCTCCAGAGCATGCACTCCCTGACCTCAGGCCAAATATACTGCAGCCTCCCTCCAAGGCATGCACTCTCTGACCTCAGCCCATACGCAATGCACACTGCAGGAGCTCTCCAGCGCATGCAGACTCTGCCGTCAGTCCATACACACTGCACACTGCAGCAGCCCTCAGCGCATGCACTCTCTGCTGTCAACCCTCCAGCGCATGCACTCTCAAATGTCAGTCCATACACACTGCACACTGCAGCAGCCATCCAGAGCATGCAGTCTCTGCCATCAGCCACACACACTGCAGCAGTCCTCCAAAGCATGCACCCTCTGCCATAAACCTGTACACACTGCAGCAGCTCCCAGCCCAAGCTCTCTCTGCCGTCAGTCCATACACACTGCACACTGCAGCACAACTCCAGCGCATGCACTATGCCGTCAGCCCATACATACTGCACACTGCAGCCGCCCTCAGCGCATGCACTCTCTGCCGTACGCTGCACACTGCAGCAGCCCTCCAGCGCATGCACACTTTGCTGTCAGCACATACACGCTGCACACAGAAGTAGCCCTCCAGCGCATTCATTCTTTGATGTCAGCCCATACACGCTGCACACTGCAGCCTCCCTCCAGCGCATGCACTCTCGGACCTCAGCCCATACACACTGCACACTGCAGCACCCCTCCAGCGCATGCATTCTTTGATGTCAGCCCATACACACTGCACACTGCAGCAGCCCTCCAGCGCATGCACTCTCTGCCGTCGCCCATACACACTGCACACTGCAGCAGCCCTCAGCGCATGCACTCTCTGCCGTCAGCCCATACACACTGCACACTGCAGCATCCCTCAGCGCATGCACTCTCTGACCTCAGCCCATACACACTGCACACTGCAGCACCCCTCCAGCGCATGCATTCTTTGCTGTCAGCACATACACGCTGCACACAGAAGTAGCCCTCCAGCGCATGCATTCTTTGATGTCAGCCCATACACGCTGCACACGGCAGCAGCCCTCCAGCACATACACTCACTGACCTCAACCCATACACACTGCAGCAGCCCTCCAGCGCATGCATTCTTTGCTGTCAGCCCATACACACTGCAGCAGCCCTCCAGTGCATGCATTCTTTGCTGTCAGCCCATACACACTGCACACTGCAGCAGCCCTCAGCGCATGCACTCTCTGCCGTCAGCCCATACACACTGCACACTGCAGCAGCTCTCAGTGCATGCACTCTCTGCCGTCAGCCCATACACACTGCACACTGCAGAAGCCCTCAGTGCATGCACTCTCTGCCTTCAGCCCATACACACTGCAGCAGCCCTCCAGCACATGCACTCTCTGCCATCAGTCCATACACACTGTACACTGCAGCAGCCCTCAGCGCATGCACTCTCTGCCGTCAGCCCATACACACTACACACTGCAGCAGTCCTCAGCTTATGCACTCTCTGCCGTCAGTCCATACACGCTGCACACTGCAGCAGCCCTCCAGAGCATGCACACTTTGCTGTCAGCACATACACGCTGCACACAGAAGTAGCCCTCCAGCGCATGCATTCTTTGATGTCAGCCCATACACACTGCACACAGCAGCAGCCCTCCAGCACATGCACTCTGTGACCTCAACCCATACACACTGCACATTGCAGCAGCCCTCCAGCGCATGCATTATTTGCTGTCAGCCCATACACACTGCAGCAGCCCTCCAGCGCATGCACTCTCTGCTGTCAGCCCATACACACTGCACACTGCAGCAGCCCTCAACGCATGCACTCTGCCGTCAGTCCATACACACTGCACACTGCAGCAGCCCTCCAGTGCATGCATTCTTTGCTGTCAGCCCATACACACTGCAGCAGCCCTCCAGCGCACGCACTCTCTGCCGTCAGCCCATACACTCTGCAGCCTCCTTCCAAGGCATGCATTCCCTGACCTCAGCCCATACACACTGCACACTGCAGCCGCCCTCAACGCATGCACTCTCTGCCGTACGCTGCACACTGCAGCAGCCCTCCAGCGCATGCACACTTTGCTGTCAGCACATACACGCTGCACACAGAAGTAGCCCTCCAGCGCATGCATTCTTTGATGTCAGCCCATACACGCTGCCCACGGCAGCAGCCCTCCAGCACATACACTCACTGACCTCAACCCATACACACTGCGCACTGCAGCAGCCCTCCAGCGCATGCATTATTTGCTGTCAGCCCATACACACTGCAGCAGCCCTCCAGCGCATGCACTCTCTGCTGTCAGCCCATACACACTGCACACTGCAGCAGCCCTCAGCGCATGCACTCTCTGACCTCAGCCCAAACACACTGCAGCAGCCCTCCAGCACATGCACTCTCTGACGTCAGCCTATATACACGGAACATTGCAGCAGCCCTCCAGCACATGCACTCTCTGCCCGTCAGCTCATACACACTGCACACTGCAGCAGCCCTCCAGAGCATGCTCTCTCTGCCGCCAGCGCATTCATTTGCTGTCAGCCCATAAACACTGCACACTGCAGCAGTCCTCCAGCGCATGCAGTCTCTGCCGTCAGCCCATACACTCTGCAGCTGTCCTCCAGAGCACGCACTCTCTGCTGTCAGCCCATACACTCTGCAGCCTCCTTCCAAGGCATGCATTCCCTGACCTCAGCCCAAACACACTGCAGCAGCCCTCCAGCACATGCACTCTCTGACGTCAGCCTATATACACGGAACATTGCAGCAGCCCTCCAGCACATGCACTCTTTGCCTGTCAGCTCATACACACTGCACACTGCAGCAGCCCTCCAGAGCATGCTCTCTCTGCCGCCAGCGCATACACACTGCACACTCAACCACCCTCCAAGGCATACACTCTCTGCCATCAGCCCATTCATACTGCACACTGCAGCAGCCCTCCAGTGCATGCGCTCTCTGACCTCAGCCCATACACACTGCAACCTCCCTCCAAGGCATGCACTCTCGGCCGTCAGCCCATTCACACTGCACACTGCAGCAGCCCTCCAGTGCATGCGCTCTCTGACCTCAGCCCATACACACTGCAGCCTCCCTCCAAGGCATGCACTCTCTGCCGTCAACCTATCCACACTGCACACTGCAGCATCCCTCCAAGGCATGCACTCTCTGCCGTCAGCCCATACACACTGCACACTGCAGCAGTCCTCCAAAGCATGCAGTCCCTGCCATCAGCCCAAACACACTGCACACTGCACACTGCAGCAGCCCTCCAGCACATGCACTCCCTGACCTCAGCCCATACACACTGCACATTGGAGCAGCCCTCCAGCACATGCACTCTCTGACCTCAGCTCATACACACTGCACACTGCAGCAGCCCTCCAGCACATGCACTCTCTGACCTCAGCCCATACACACTGCACATTGGAGCAGCCCTCCAGCACATGCACTCTCTGACCTCAGCCCATATACACTGCACACTGCAGCAGCCCTCCAGCACATGCACTCTCTGACCTGAGCCCAAACACACTGCACACTGCAGCCTCCCTCCAAGGCATGCACTCTAAGCAGTCAGCCCATTCACACTGGACACTGCAGCAGTCCTCCAAAGCATGCACTCTCTGCCATCAGCCCATCCACACTGCACACTGCAGCCTCCCTCCAACACATACACTCTCTGACCTCAGCCCATACACGCGGCACACTGCAGCAGTCCTCCAAAGTATGCACTCTCTGCCATCAGCCCAAACACACTGCAGCAGCCCTCCAGCACATACACTCTCTGACCTGAGCCCAAACACACAGCACACTGCAGCAGCCCTCCAAAACATGCACTCTCTGCCGTCAGCCCATACACACTGCACACTCCAGCCACCCTCCAAGGCATGCACTCTCTGCCGTCAGCCCATTCACACTGCACACTGCAGCAGTCCTCCAAAGCATGCACTCTCTGCCATCAGCCCAAACACACTGCACACTGCAGCCTCCCTCCAGCACATGCACTCTCTGACCTCAGCCCAAACACACTGCACACTGCAGCAGCCCTCAGCGCATGCACTCTCTGACCTCAGCCCATACACGCTGCACACTGCAGCAGCCCTCCAGCACATGCACTCTCTGACCTCAGCCCATACACGCTGCACACTGCAGCAGTCCTCCAAAGCATGCATACACTCTAAGCAGTCAGCCGCACCACCCTTCCTTCCTGTTGTCCATGCATGCTGCACAATGCGAGTGCCCCAACCAGGGCTAGCCTTGGCACTAACCCTCCAAGGCATGCGCCCTCTGTCATCATGAGTGTCGGACTGGGACAGAAAATAGACCTGGGCACCAAAATAAAAGTGGTTCTCGTTGGTGCATCAGATAGGTTACAGTGGTGGCATTATCAGGGAAATCAGCAGTAAAACCCAACTGAACAGGCCTAAATTCAGCCCAAAAACCGGCCCGCACACTGACCAGTCAGAGCAGCCAATCAGGCACTGCCTGATTGCATTACAGCCTGTTCAACACTGGCCGTCAGCCGCACCGCCCTCCCCGTGGAGCCATACACACTGCAGCAGTGCTCCAAGGCAGGCACCCACTGCACTGCCGTCAGCCCATACACACTGCACACCGCAGCAGCCCTCCAGCGCATGCACTCTGCCGTCAGTCCATACATACTGCATATTGCAGCAGCCCTCCAGCACATTCACCCTCTGCCGTCAGCCCATACACACTGCACACTGCAGCAGCCCTCCAGCGCATGCACCCTGCCGTCAGCCCATACAGACTGCACACTGCAGCAGCCCTCCAGCGCATGCACCCTGCCGTCAGCCCAGACACACTGCACACTGCAGCACCCCTCCAGCGCATGCATTCTTTGCTGTCAGCCCATACACGCTGCAGCAGCCCTCCAGCACATGCACTCTCTGCCGTCAGTCCATACACACTGCACACTGCAGCACCCCTCCAGCGCATGCACTCTGCAGTCAGTCCATACACACTGCACACTGCAGCAGCCCTCCAGCGCATGCACTCTCTGCCGTCAGCCCATACATACTGCAGCAGCCCTCCAGCGCATGCACTCCGCCATCAGTCCATACACACTGCACACTGCAGCAGCCCTCCAGCGCATGCACTCTGCAGTCAATCAATACACACTGCACACTGCAGCAGCCCTCCAGCACATGCACCCTCTGCCGTCAACCCATACATACTGCAGCAGCCCTCCAGCGCATGCACTCCGCCATCAGTCCATACACACTGCACACTGCAGCAGCCCTCCAGCGCATGCACTCTGCAGTCAATCAATACACACTGCACACTGCAGCAGCCCTCCAGCACATGCACCCTCTGCCGTCAACCCATACATACTGCAGCAGCGCTCCAAGGCATGCACTCTGCCGTCAGTCCATACATTGTACACTGCAGCAGCGCTTTCACACTGCAGCAACCCACACCATGCACCGTCCGTCGACACCCGCAGCGCGCGCCCTCCCCGTCCTGGACCCACGGGACCGCCCCACATGGCCGCGGCGCCCTCCTCTGCTAGGAATGATGCGATTGCCGCACGCGCACTGGACCATACCCTCGGCCCCCTGCTGGGTGACACCGCAGCCTCACCCCTCTCCTCCCCACCCCCGCTGGCAGGGCCGGTGAACATTATTATCCATGTGTAATGCGCGACTTCTGTTGAAAAGCGCTCTAGCACCTTCGGGTAGTGTCGGCGCTACATAAATACGTAAATGGCAAACAGTCCCTAAATGGCCACTCCACCCCTAACCCCCCCCCCCCCTCTCTTGGTGGGCGCTGGGTCCATGTCCAGGAACTGACACCTCTCGCCCAGGCCCAGACTCTCTGACCTTGGTAATTCTGGCTTCTCCCGGGCCTGAATCCCCCACTCGCCTTCAGTGGGAGGGCTCACGTGGGGAAGCAAGGGTTGTGTGCATCACTAAAATATCTGGGTTGAAATACTTGACTCTTACTGCTCAGTCCTCGCCCTTCATTTCAAATCTGCAGGGGTGCTGCTTGCACTGATCGAAGATTAAACATTGAACCTGGCTGTCTCCACTGAGCGCGTGTGTTGTGCATCGGTGTTGCTATAACTGAGTGTGGGTGTCTTTGACTAGCTTCATGTCGTTATAGGAGGGTTCATATTCTCAGCAGTGGGTGTCTGTTTCCTCCACTACGTGTCTGACCCAGTGAGGGCTGGGTTCACTTCCATGCATTGGTTGCCTTGAGCATTGGGCTTGTTCCCACACATCTGATTCTGCCCCCCTGCTTGCTCATTTTCTAGCGTGAGGGGGTTAGAGTTGCCATGAGGGGGTTAGAGTTGCCATGAGTGGGTTGGGGGTCGCATTTGGTGGTTCTATGACAAGGGTGGTGTTTGCTTGGTGTGTTGATGTTCCTTGGAGGTTGGCGTGTAAGGTTCTTCGTGTTCCCCTGGGCCTGGTTCCCCCCTTATTGTGTGTGAGTATTTGCGTGTAAATGTCCCCAAGTTTGGGTTGCTGTTCCCATGGGTGTGTTTGTGTTCCTTCCTGTGAGTGTCTGTTTCAGTGGTGTGCGCTGCTGCCATGAGTGGTGTTGCCTATCTGTGAGTGGCTGTGTGACCCACAAGCTCTCTTGAAGGGGAGTATTTGCATGATTGTTAAAATACACGGGTGTCTGTTCCCATGAGGGGTTCCTTTGGGTGATATTTTGTTCCCATGATTATCTTTGGTGTCCCGTCATTGGCTGTATTTTCCCATCAGTGCCTGTCTGCATTGATAAGTGGCTGTCAGTTCTTATGAATGAGCACTCGTTACAATGGATGGTTCACTGTCCACGTGCGTGGTGGGTGTCTGGTCCCTCGAGTGGGAGTTGTGAAAACCGGCGGGTGTCTATTCGAATTAATGAGGGTCTGCTCCAATGAGTTGGTTGGTGATTTTTCTCACCAGTTGGTGTCTGTTCCAATGATAGGTTTCAGTTCCCATAAGCGAGTGTCTGTTCTAATGAGTGGATGTCTGTTCTAATTGGTGGGTATGTTTTGCCATGAGTGAGTGCATATTCCAGTCTGTGAGTACATTTTCTCCTGCTGTGTCTCTCTTCCCATATATGAGCGGATGTCTTTTGTGAACGTGAGTAGCAGTTCCCATTAACAGGTCTCTGTTTTCAAGTGTGCATGCCTGAGCTAATGAATGAATGCCTGATACTTGAGTGTCTGTTTCCATGACTATCTTTTCTCATAAGTGAGCGTCTAATCCAATCAGCGGGAGTCTATTTCAACTCGCAGATGTCTGTTTGAATGGGCGGGTGTCTGTTTCTATGAGAGGCAGTCTGTTTCGAAGAGAGGGTGTCTGTTTCATTGAGCGGGTATCTTTCCTCATAACTATCTGTTCCTATGGGAGTTTGTTTCCATGAGTGTGTGCCCGCCCTATGAATGAGTGTCTTTGTCCATGAGTTGGTGTCCGTTATCACGAGCAGGTGTCTCTTCTCGCGAGCAGGTGTATGCTATCACGAGTGGAGTCGGCTCCCCCGGGTGGATCTCTGTTCCCAAGAGTGGGCGCCTTTCCCCATGAGCCAGTATCTGCTCCAATGGGAGGGCGTGTATTCTCGTGAGTGGATGGCTGTTCCCGTGGGTTGATGTCTGTTCCCATGGACAGTTGCCTGTTCCCTGGCATTGGTGCCTGGTTCTGTCAATGAGTGTCTGCTCCCAAGGGTATATTCACGTGAGTAGGTGTCAGTTTTATCGAGTAGGGGCTGCTCCGTTGTAATGGTCCCTGGTTCTGTCCCCATGGACAGGTGTCTGTTTCCAACAGTGAGTTTCTGTTCCCAATGGCAGGTGTCTGTTTCAAACACAGGTGTCTGCTCCCATGAGTGTGTGAGTGTTTCAATCCGTGGGGGGTCGGCTGATGCCGTGAATGTCTCTGTCCGTAAGTGTCTGTTTCTATCAGCGGGTCTCTCCCCATGAGTGCGTGTCTGTTCCCAAGGTGGTGTCTGTTTCAAACAGCAGGTGTGCGCTCCAACGCGTGTGTGTGTGTTTCAATGAGTAGGGATCTGCTGGTGCCGTGAATGGTTCTGTGAGTGAGTGTCTGGTCCTATCAGTGGGTGTCCCTCCAGGCGGTGGTGTCTGTTTCAAACAGCAGGTGTCTGCTCCCGTGAGTGTGTGAGTGTTTCAGTCAGTGGAGGGTGGGCTGGTGCCGGGAATGGTTCTGTCAGTGACTGCCTGTTCCTATCATCGTGTCTCTCCGCATTAGTGCGCGTCTGTTCCTAAGGTGATGTCTGTTTCAAACAGCAGGTGTGTGCGCCCATGAGTGTGTGAGTGTTTCGGGGAGAGGGGGTCTGCTGGTGCCGTGAATGGTTCTGTGAGTGAGTGTCTGCTCCTATCAGCGGGTCTCTCCCCATGAGTGGGTGTCTCCCCAGGAGTGGTTGTCTGTTTCAAACAGCAGGTGTCTGCTCCCTGAGCAGCTGTCCCCTCCCCTGCGAGGCTCGGGCATAGGAGGGAGAAGGGCTTACCTGCCACCGTGTACCTGTCCAGGTAGTTCAGCACGTTGCCCACGCTCAGGATGCCGGCGGCCGCCACGCTGGCCCGGCCCAGGGTCCGCGGCTTGTGCGGCGCGTCCAGCGATGGCCCCAGCTCCGGGTCCGAGTCCTTCATCCTGCCCGAGAGGGTCTGCACCTCCTCGTCGTCGCCGGCCCCCGTGCAGCCGCTGCAGTCCGGGCTGCTGCCCGAGCTCTTGCTCTCCAGGCACATCATGGGTCCGTGGGCAGGGAGCCCCCGGGGCCCCAGGGCACGGCGAGCCGGGTGCCAGGGGGAGCCACGGCCGCCACCGTGGGGGCGCAGGGACCGGGCACTGCTGGCGGGAGGGCAATGAACGGAGGGGTGCGTCCAGAGCGGGGCTCAGACCGGGCCCCCGACGGCCACCCGCCGAGGAGAGGGCAGCGCCGCAGGGGCCGGGCGGGCGGTGGCCCTCACTGGGGAGGGTGGCACTTGGAAACAAGGAGCCCGGGGCCACTGCGCGGGTCAGCTCTCGTTTCTGTATGTCTGTCCTTTCTCCGGTTCTGAACTACTGCCTCTGACTCGTAGCTGGTTCTGATAACTCTGGGCTGACTGCTACTGGTCCCGCTGCATCAGACCCTCCCTGGTTCTGATATATGTGCAGTTCCTCGTTCTGGTACCACTGCCTCACACCCTCTCTGGTTCTGATATGTGCTTATCCTGGTTCTGGTACCACTGCTCACACCCCTCCCTGGTTCTGATGTATGCGCCGCTCCTGGCTCTGATATCTCGGTTCGGGTGGCCTGGGTATGTTTGTATCCGGAGGCCTCGGTGCTGTCCTTGGTTCTGCCTGGTCTCGGGCTCTGGTCTCTCGGGCTCTGGTCTCCCGGGCTCTGCTGTCACTGGCTGCGGTATCTCATCCTCGGTTCCAGCCTCCCTAGTGCCTCTGGAAGTCCTGGTTCTGGCCTCGATGCCCTGTGCCCGGTGGGTGCAGGTGGCACGGCGGAGCTCCTGGTATGTCTGGCCCCGCTGCAGCGCCGCTGCCCTGTATTTATGCGCCTGCTCTGTATGGCGCCGCTCCGCAGGGTCCTGGTGGCGCTCCCGTGTCCCTGGTCTGGCGCCGCTCCGCTGTTCCTGGTTCTGAAGCGCTGTCCTGTATCCCGGCGCTGGTGCTCTGCACGCCCTAGCCTCCGCCGCTGCACGCCCGCTCCCGGCTCCTTTCTCTCAGGCCCGTGCTCTAAAGCTGACAGATGCCGCAGACGCCCCTTTCCTTGGCCCGCCTCTCGCTTCTTCCACCCCCTCCTTCACTCCCCTCTCTCCTCCCACCGCCTCCTCCTCCGCAGAGCCGCGGTACCTTCCACCCATCCTTTGCTCCATGAGAGGCCCGAGTAGCGCGCGCTGTGGGTGCCGGCAGCCGGGCGGCTCCTCGTAGTGTGTCAGGGGTAGGGTGGAGGCCCGTAGCATGTGGGACCCACACAGCCTGTGCTATCGCAATGCCTGCTGCACGACAAAGCGCCGAGTAGCGCTCGGGCACTGAGTATATTATGGTACTGTCCACAGTCCTTTAAATGGGAAGGTACTGAGTACCTGCACTTTTACAATTTGAAAGTGAGAGTACCAGCACTTCACAGCACTGGTGCAATATTATTAATGGGGGTGTACAGTACTTCTCAGCACTGATGCAAAAATAATGGGAGCGTACAGCACTTCTCAGCACGGGTGCATTGATAATGGGAGCGTACAGCACTTCTCAGCACGGGTGCATTGATAATGGGAGCGTACAGCACTTCTCAGCACTGGTGCAATATTAACGGGAGCGTACAGCACTTCTCAGCAGTGGTTCAATACTTTTAATGGGAGTGTACCGGCACTTCTCAATACTGGTGCAAAAAGCATGCCAGCACTCCTCAGCACAAGTGCATTAATACTAGGAGCGCCCAGCACTTCTCAGCCCTGGTGCAACACATTTAATGGGAGCGATCAGCACTTCTCAGCACTGGTGCAATATGAATGGGAGCGTACTGCACTTCTCAGTACGGGTGCAATACTTTTAATGGGAGCTACCAGTACTTCTCAGCACTGATGCAATATTAAAGGGAGCATACCCACACTTCTCAGCAGTGGTGCAGTACTTTAAATGGGAATGTACCGGCACTTCTCAGTACTGGTGCAATACTTTTAATTGGAGATACCAGTACTTCTCAGTACTAGTGCAATATTAAATAACAATAATAATAATAACCTTGAATTTGTAAAGCGCACAGCTACCTCTGAAGTGGTTTCCCAGCGCTGGGGGCCCTCGGGAAGATTAAGCAAGCTATTGCCCAGAGTCACGTGGTGCTGGGCTGACCTGCGCCAGAGCCAGGGATCGAACCGTGAACACCGTGGTCCGGAGTCAGGCACCCTGGCCGCTGCGCCACACCTCTTCCACAAAAAAAACATGGAAAAAAGGAGCATGCCAGCACTTCCCGCACTGGTGCAATGCTTTTCATGTGAGTGTACCAGCACTTCTCAGTACTGGTGCAATTCTTTTAATAGGAGTGTACCGAAATCTCTTCTTTAAAACACATGCTTAAAGTAGAGAAGGAAGAATCCACCTCGCTTATTACTCTGACCAATCTAAACAACAAGTGAACCATTTCCTGTAATCAGTTGACCGAGAAAGGTTCACTGATTTTTTCCAGTATCTCAGAGATACTGGAAAAAATTAGACTTTTGGGGGATCGCACCATTAGGTCTTTTTATGCCTGTTTGGTTAAAGGGAAAACTGATGATTTAGGAAAAGTGGGTAATAAATGGGCGGAAAAACTTAACGTGGAAGCAGGGTGGCTCAAGAAATCACTGGACCTAGGTCGTACCATATTGTGCTCATCCTCCATGCAGTCACAACATTATAAAAATCTGTATTCATTATATCATACCCCCGCTAAGATAGCTAAATGGGGCGGGACCATGGGCACAAACTGTCCCCGATGCAACGCTAGCGAAGCTGATATTATTCACATATTTGCTACCTGCCCTCAACTACATACGCTAGTTAGAGACATCAAGGGATTTCTAGACAGATCATTGGGTTTTCAAATCAAACTTAGCCCAGCTCGGATAATCTTAGGTCTGGGTATGGAAGGAGCCTATACACAGCAGGAATTCCTGTTCGTGGCAATGTCAGTATACAGATTGACCTTAGCAAGGGCATGGCTTGACAAAAATCCACCGACACTACAAACCTGGCTGGCTAATCTGTTGAATGCATATAATATGGAGAAGAATATTTATGCACGAAAAGGGAAAAGGGGAAGGACACTAGGTTTAAGAATATGGCAACCCATAAGTAGGTGGAAAGAAGGATTTGGGCCGCATGTAGACCCAAGAAGGGCTTAACGTTTATTAGTGGTAAAGTAAGAAATATAAATAATGTTTGTGGAAAGGTGTAATGAAATGTTTGTATATCTATGAAGCATGAAGTATTAATGCTGAACAATGTATAATGTATAAAGTGTGTGCAACATTGAAAATAATAAATATAATTAAAAAAAAGAGACAAAGGTTCACTGATAGCTCTCACAGCATCATGTGTTTCTTCCTGATTAGAATCAGTGGCAGAAACCAAAGTTCATTATTATCTGAGGTCTGTGGACCATTGTGTCATTGCAGTGCCACATATCTATGTTTTATGGGGAAAACAAGACATCTTACGTTGTCAATAGATTATCTACAATAGAGTCTGGAACCTAGAACTTGACATGATCCTAACATTTGTCTCCCACAATGGATGACAATCTTTCCCTTAAGCATGATATTATTCTGTCTGCAATTCCTAAACTTACCGCCTCAGCACAATCTTCAAACCCTTCATCTGCAACTAAAAGATTAAAGCTAGACCGACCCTCATCAGGCACATCCACCTTTTCCATCTCAATGGAAATATTGCAGGAGGAAATATGTGCTTTTCACCCCAATGAAGAGGAAGCAAACAAAAGACTGCAAATGCTGGAAGAAAAAAATGTGGTATTTTATTTTTAGAAAAAAGAATGTCTGATGCTGAACAGCAAAAGTGACATTCAAGACTCAACTTCCAAAATTGACTCAATGCAGAAAGAAAAACCAACTCTGAAGTGTTTTAGAGAGGATTTAGAGAACAGAAATAGATGGAACTATTTACAGATTCATGACCTGCCAGAAGAAATTGAAGTAAGTGACCCAATTTCATTCTTTACCTCCTTTCTCGACAAGTTGCTAGATCTATCAAAGTCTGTAAAGTTTAACATTTAAAGAACCCACAGACTGGGCCAGAAGAAGCATCCCTTGGTTTCTCCTTAACCAAAGGGTGTTGTTCTCTGGAATTCACTGACCTTCACAAGGTTCTTAATATGGCTAACATTAAAAAGCAGCTTTTTTGGTTAGTTCATAAGGTGTTTCCTACTCAGAATGTTGCTAAAGAAACAGCATCTCGATTCAAGGAATTATTTGATCTTCTTCCTGCTCAGATCAATGAGTGCTTGTTATCAATTGATTCATCCAAGTCATTTCAGAGTGATTTATAAAGATAAAACAACAATTTATGAGGACCCAGCTAATCTCTAGAAATTGATCCATGATCATTGGGATGAAAAAATGGATATTTCGAATATTTCCTCTTCTTAAACTGTTATTAAGAAAATGCATATTAATCACTCCTATTTTATGTTTACACAAAACTTAAATGTTTATTTTTTTATGTCAGATACAGTCACCTTTGTGTTGTCTACTGCCCTTGTGTATAATCTTTTCTTTTATCACCAAATTCATGGCTCTGTTGACGTGCCATCTTTGTATTGCGCTAGCTCCGCCCCCTTTATAGGTATGTCTGTCATTCACCTTGTTATTGGTGTGTACTGTCTATTTGTTTGTACTGTCATTTCTAGTTAGCTTTGCTTTCTTCTCTCTTCCTCATGCACCGATAGAGTCTCAAAAATGAAACCTGCAAAAACCAACACAGCTTCTAAGCAAGCCAGTTGGTACACCCCAAAGCTCTGAACCATCAATACACCGATAGAGTTGCACCTATGAAACCTGCAAAAACCAACAAAGCCTCTAAGCAAGCCAGTTGGCACACCCCAAAGCTCAGTACCATCAAGTGCAACTGCTACCAAACTGAGAAATAATGGCGCAGCACGAAAAACCCCTCTGACAGAGCTGCTCACAAAGCAGCCCTCAGCAATTAGCACATGTGCATCAAGGAAGCCAGGAGAGGGGACTTCACAGCCTGCATTGATGCAGCGTCCAACCACACTAAAGAACTCTTCATTATAGTCAAGGAATTCTCCAACCCAGCAGCCACGGAAAACACCATCCACTCCTCCCAGGAACTCTGCGACACTCTCTCTGACTACTATCACAGCAAGATTGCCACCATCTACAACAACTTTCACCCTCAACATCAACCAACCACTGCATACTAGCCGAACGATCATCACCTTGTCTATGCTCACCACGCAGTCCACCATAGCCATCATGTCTTCCATCCACTACGGGGCACACACCGACCCTGCCCCCACTGTCTCTTAAACTTCGGAATCAATCCAATCAGCATGGAACTCACCAGCATCATCAATACATCCACCTCCATCTCCACAGTGGTCTTTCCAGACAGATGGAAACACGCAGAGATCAGACCCCTCCTAATGAAACACTCCTCTGCCCCAGCGAGCTAAAAAAATATTGACCAATCCCCCTGCTCCCTTACCCGGTGAAGGTACTCCAGAAGGCCATCAACCAACAGCTCATCGAATACCTGGAACAAAACCATCTACTCAATCAGGTTTCCGCACCAACCACAGCACAGAGACCGCTCCGATCGCCGCCACAGATGACATCACAACCCTTCTCGACCATAGAGAGACTGTGACCCTGATCCTCCTTGACCTCTCTGCTGTGTTTAACACCGTTCCCCACCACACCCTCATCGACAGACTCTACAACATCGGCATGCAACAAAACACCCTTTAAAGGATTACCTCCTTCCTTATAGTATGCACTCAAAGGTCCCGGCTGGCTCCCTTAACCTCCGAACCAAAAAACATCATTTGCGGCGTACCCAAGGATCATCCCTCACCCCACCTTGTTCAACACTTACATGACCCCTCATGTAGACAGCACCAGATCCCAGGGCCTCAACATAATCTCATACACAGACGACACTCAGCTCATCCTCTCGCTCACCAAAGACTCCCTCCACCACCAAACCAATTCCTACAATGCCATGAACAAAGTAGCTAACTGGATGAGAGCCAACTGTCTTAAACTAATCTCCAACAAGACAGAAGTACTCATTTTTGGAAAGGACGCTTCCGCATAGGACCACAGCTAGTGGAAAGTAGAACATGGACCTACACCCACGCAAACTGACCATGCACGCAACCTGGGTTCATCGTCAGCAGCAAACTAACCATGAAACGACAAGTCCTGTGCTTAATTTGACCCGGTGTTTTCATGTGTTCTGCACCATCACTTAATTACCAGCACCGGCACTTATGACAGTCTACCACATGGTGGTGCTGTCTGCCTTATTTAAGTATGAGCACAACAACAGCTGTTTATTGATTGAATTGACATTTATAACAACTAATACCTGCCTCCCAAGCCATTCTTATAGCTTTGAAGGGCTGGTCGATACTATGAATTATCACACTTGTAAGAGTGTGATGGGTGGTTGTTTTGTTGGAACTGCCAGGGACAACGGTTTGTGCAAGTTGTAGTGTCCTCCAGACATGGGCCCTGGTTCAATTTTCCTTTTTTTACAAATTAAGTACTAGACAAGTCAACACAGTCGCCTCCTCCTGCTTCCACAACCTTCGCATGCTTTGCAAAATCTTCAGATGGTTCCCAGTCAACACCAGGAGAACTGTCACTCAGGTCCTCATCACCAGCTGCCTCGACTCCGGCGATACTCTCTACGCCAGCATCGCTACCCAGCTCCTCCAAAGACTCCAGGTCATAGAGAATGCAGCATCCAGACTCATCCTGTACCTCTCCTCACGAACCACATCACCCCCATCTCAGAAAACTCCACTAGCTCCCCATTCAGAAGAAATGCCAGTTCAAGATCCTCATGCATGCCTACAAAGCTTTACAAAATGAAGGACCAACCTATATCAACCATTGACTCAACTTCCACCTGCCCGCAAGGCGCCTGCGATTCGCCTTACTATATGCACCCCCCCTACGCCACAGCCGCAGCAGGGGCCATTCCTTCTCCTACATTGCCGCCAACTTCTGGAACAATCTGCCCCTCCATCTTTGAATAGCACCCCCCCCCTGGCAGACTTCAGAAAGCAGCTCAAGATACCTGGCTCTCAGACTGAGACGTGGCACCCAGATACCCCTCAGAGTGAGACACTGCTGTGCTTTACAAACGCAGATTGATTGATTGAGGTTTTCAGGGGGCCCCTCTAAGGTGCCCTCTGGGTGCATGCACTAATAAATCCATTACAAGAATCAGTGTGGGCTTATTAATACGAAATGTTTGATAACAAACATCTTTAGTTTCAGTGAAGCCATCATGTAGCTGGGAAACTCGTAATGAGCAGTGCCCAGTACTTCCCTGTTCACTGGCAATGTCCAAGAACTGACATGGACAGTACAGGGGCATATCTGCTCATATGCAGATATGTTCTCACATGCAATATAATGTACCCTGCCATAGGGCTGTAAGGCCTACTGTAGGGGTGACTTATTTATATTACATGCAGTGTCTGCAGGCACCGCACACAGGAGGTGTGCCATGTTGTGTCTTCACTTTTCTCTGCACCATTTCATGCAGCCTGCAATGGCAGGTTGCATGAGTGTGGTGAGGGATCCTTTAGAGTGGCACAATACATGCGTCAGCCCTGCCCCAGTTACCAGAGCTACCATTTACTAGGGACTTACAGATGGTGCTAAAGAAATTGCCAATTTGGGAAACAATTGTACAGTTTTACGGAAAGAGATCTGGCACTGGGGACCCAGATAACAGGAATCCAGTCCATTTCTGTCAAAATTGCATCAGGCACTAGGCAAAGAAGTGAAGGTGACTATGTCAAAAAGGGGCACTTTCTTACAATATTTTCCCCTCATCTCCTAACACCCTGTTAGGGGTCCCACATGGCTCACTCATTTCTCCACTCCTGTTTAAACTTTATTTACCCTCTTACAGGGTCTCATCAAACATTTCACCCACGCATGTTACAATTATACCAATGACACACAGATTATCCGAAAACTGGAAATCCCTAAAGACAGAAGTAGCTACGGCTCGATTAGAAGTTCTAACAAATCGACAAATGGATGATGACCAGCCATTTTTATTTCCTCACCAGAAAACTGGATGTCCAACCACCAACACCAACTGAGTAAGAAACCTCGGAGTGGGGGGAGCAAGACACAATTTACATCATCTGGGATGTCACTTACAGTACTCTCACCCTGGTACTATCATGGGTAGAGTACGTAAATGGCTTTGTATCTAGGACCTCACTGTTTCCTGCTACAAAAACAATAAAGAATCCATACATTTTAGCAAAATGACATTACGACCATACCCAAGGGAACATATGGAAAGCTGCTACAAACCTTACCTGCTAAATACGCAGCATAAAAGACACTGTATCACCCATGAAGCCATTCCAATGATAAGCCTGCAGTAACTACTTGTAAAATGTTGTTGATCGTGCCAGAACTGGACACTACGTGCAAGGCTAGCACATCGACTACTTGTTCCTTTCGCGAAGAAAAACGCCATTGGCAGAAAGCATTCTCAGTACAGCCTGTAAAACTATAGAATGCCTTGCCAGCCAAGACATGGAACATCAATGGCCATTTCAAGTCAAGGCAGGTAGTAACATCCTGTTTTGTCCTCAGAAAATTGTGGAGAACAATCAGGCCTCCCTGGCATGAAAAGAAACAACATTTGAGATCAGAATAGAACACAGGACCCATACATGTGGTTACAACCAAGACCCACTGTAATCAATGCAGGCATCCACATGTCATAGGAAACACCACAACTCAACTAAACTGAGGTCAACTGTAATCCAGCAAAGGAGTATGCTACATTACCAAAAAGCCACAGTCAATCCACCCAAACAAGTCACTCAGTACCAAATAGGGCATGCACACAATATACCTGCCACATATCGCGGGGTTTCTGAAGGTCTTTAATGCATTCCATCCCTTCAGATGCTGCCCCCACCCCTAAAGATCTACAAATGTCTTGATGACAATAACAGTCTTCATAAGTGATAGCTGTAGTGCAGACCACCTAGGGGCTTACTGTTGACTCCATAGGAATGGGTATTTGAAGACAGTTACTCTTGGGTATTTGCATGCACAGCTCTACACAGAACAGTAGCCCTACCCCTGTTTGTCCCCAAGATATCCCTCAACGTCCACTTGAGACTGATGGAGCACACGTACTAAGAATCCTCTATAATTAAGGGAGAGTCAGCATCATGCCAGTGTCCCTGTCTGTCTCTTTCTGTGTCTCCTATCTGAATGGCCAGCATTTTATTCCCCAAGCTTGCCATACTGCTGTTTTCTATTTACTAACACACAGTGGTGGTGTAATGCATCAGAAAAAACTTGGGGAATAAAAAATAGATTACAGACTGTGTTTGCATGCATTAGCTTAGCACCTTAAAGCTAGGAATATTTTAATTGATTGTGAGAGTGAACGTGAACCAAAGGTATCAGAGCGTTGTGCAGAAAAAAACCTGCTACACAGTACAATATATGAAATATATAAATCAAGACATCATCTGCACTGTACAAAGGAAAAGATGTTACCCCTTTGGTCGTATGGAACATGTAAATACATTTACATCAACCACATAGACAATAATAAGATGCAAGTTGTGACACCTAAGATGATTTGTCCATGCCCGTTCCAGGTGGCTTGTCAATGCTAGCTACAGCATGGTGAGCGGTAACCAGGTTAGGCTGGTGGTCTAGGTGTCGACCCTGGACATGGTCATCATAGGAAGGATCTGTTAAATGAAATCCTTTTGACGTCCTTTTAGAAAGGGATGGTTGATGGGTTTAGCCGCATCTCAGGTAAGAGAGCGTTCCATATTCTGGGGCTGAACTGAAGAAAGTTCGGGCCTAGGAATTCGTTTTTCTACATCTCAATGGTTCCAACAGGAGGAAGCTCACTCACCGCCTCCTTAGATAGTGAGGTTGTGTGCTTGGCATTCAGGTGTGTCATAGTTCAGCAATTTATGAGTCAGGAAGGCTATCCTAAGTATCCCTGGGTGAAGTACAACGCTACGCTCGCGTAGTTTGAAAAGTTTGCGCTACTTCGCACTAAGCGAATTGCACGTAGCACAGTGCAAACACGCGTAGCATAGCGTAGCGTAGTGCAGCGGTCATTTTTTGCTTGCTCGAGGTCCTCAACGTCAAGTTGGCAACCGCGAGTGAGCAAAATGACATCCCGGCAAGACATTTTCCTCGATCGCAATCAGCAAAATCAAGTTGCCGATCGCGAGCGTGGAAAAGAAACCTCCCGGTGAGATTCTCAACGCGGGGAGGTCAGGTTTCTCATTGCGAGTGCTTGTGTATGCTTATGAGCGCTCGCGATGAGAAACTACCAGTCCGCGTTAAGAAAGCTGCAGCTCAAGTAGAAATATACTCGAGCGGAAGAAAGCGACTACCTGCACTGTGCAAGATGTGGTTTGCACTGATTGCACAGTGCGGACAAGCATCCAGCACTGTGCAATCAGTGCGAACAGCATTTTGCACAGTGCACTACGCAGTTCGCGTAGCTCGCGTAGTGTGAAGTGCACTTCGCGTAGCTACGTATAGCGCTACTACGCGAACTACGTCCAGGGTTAATCTTAAGAAGGATCCGACTCCAAAAGGGAGCTGTGGAGAGACTTGATGGAGGGTGTGATGTGGCAGAACCATCTCCTTCCAGCTATCAGTCTTGCTGCTGCATTGAGTGTTACCTTCAGCGGTGTCAGTTGTGAATTTGGTAGTCCAGTTAAGGTCACACTTCCATAGTCTAGTCTGGACACAACTGAGGTTTGCACTGTTATCTTGACGTCTGTTGGCTGGATGAGTGGTTCACCTTCTTTAGGAGGCTGAGTTGGAGAGAAGTACTGCGTGTGATGAACTAATGTGGGCTTGCATGTTGAGGGTTTTTTGAACAAGGGCTATCCTAGTGGATATTGTTGATTCGATGATGATGGATTCGCCAATGCTTGTTTAATAGAGAGGCGGTGATTTTGGAGGTTGCCACTAATATCAGGTGATGCCTTGATTAGGTTGGTGATATTTTAGATTAGGGCAGTGACTCAAGTTGACAAATTTCACACGGCAGAGGGAGTTAAGGTATCACACCATAGTGAAATATCAGTTAATATGAGCAAAGCAAAGTTGCAAAGTTAGATGTTTCATAATTTTACAAATGTTTATTTTTAAATCTACAAAGTTTGAGAAGTGTAAATTAAAAAAAAATTGTTTTACAAAAAAGAGAGGGAGGCAGTGTTAGCCCCTCTTTGCAGCACGTGGAAACGTTATTACTGCCTTGAGGTTGTTGCAAGAGGCAGCAGATGGACCCTTGTTGCTCAGCAACTCCCATTCCATGCTCCTTGTCTCCACCCTCGGCTAAGTACTAAGCCATGCCTCACCCACCTACCCACTGCCCCATCCAAGCTCCAACCCTGTCCCGTGCCCAGCAGCCTCTCGCTCCTCGACCTCCAGTGGTTCATTTGTAAAAAAAATAAGTGCCTGGGCTCTCATCAGGAGGCAGCTTGCACCAGCCCATTTCTCCTGTTAGCTCCGCATAAAACAGAACCAACTACTAACCATGAAAGTGAGGAAAGGCTGTGGCTAATGGCCAGAGTTGCTGACTTCAGAGCTGGGGAATCAGGTCCAAGTACCGACATTGACTCAACATTCTGTGGTTCTCAGCAAATCACTAAATCTCCCCGTAAATGAATGTGTCTTTAACTGGTGCTCATGAGAAGCGCCGGTGTTGATAATTAAGTGCCGGTGCTGAGCACCGGAAACCACCGCTCAAATTAAGCAATGCCAACCTCCCATACTATCTGCTGCCCCTTCGCTTCTCCTCGTACTTGTCTGGGAAGGTTTCCAGCAAACACTACACAATTGACAGCCATAGATGTCCCCCCTATAGGCTATAGTGGACGAGAATTCTAAATATAATAATACTGTGCTTTATGCAAAATAAATGAGAAGCAATCAATTATTTGCCATGTGATCTATCATGGTGAAATGCTTAACTTAGCCTGAATGGGCCTAGTCATGTTTCCATTTTCATTAAGAAGCAGCACTGCCAAAGTTTAAAATGTCATGTTTTCCTCTTCCCTGCACAGAGAGCCTCAGATCTGACCTTCAGTTATGTATTCAATTTATGAAACTGAGTCAGCTCAATGGCCTTGTTTGCTCTGCAAAATGTATAAATTGTATTAATTTTCTGTTCCTGTTGTTCCTGCGGATGACGGATTGACAAATGTATACAATTGAAGGCCACTTTCTTCAGCCAAAGGGAGGTGCTGTGCATATTTTGAATGTCCTTTTGTTTTCTGTGTAAGGCATAGTGCAGCACATTCACTGGACATAAAACAAAAGTTATTGTACAATGTGAAGTTTTTTCTGCTGTACTATCGGGCTCAGAACCCTAACCTATTTATTTATTTATTTTTGTGTTTTATAGAGCGCGAACTTGACCGGTTAGGGTATCAGAGCGCTTTACATAGTCAAGGAGTTGTACAAAAGGCAGGGAATCACGGGAGTACAAGGGGATGCGAGAAACACAAGGTACAGTCAGCATTGCAGTAGCAGAGGACCCAGGAGGGAAGTAAGGATACAAAGTATGGTTAACATTATAGTTGCTGAAGATAGGCCTGTTTATCAGGCAACACTCAGACTTGGTTCCGAGTCCTCTGCTCCTTATGACATCTGGCTCTTATGTCTCTTTGTGCAAGACCGGAGAGGGCTTTGACTATTGGGTAGAATAAGGTTCAATTTCCTAGCCACATCTTTGCATTTTGCATTATTTTGATTGGATTGACTACTACCTTTTGCATTCTGTATTGATTCTTCATTTTTAATAAACCTTGAAGGTTTGTGTGTTTGAATTCTGCCTCCTGTGAATTTTCCTTTGTCTCTGGGTAAATTCTAAGATTGCGTCCAGGCAGAGCTGTAGTCTCTTAAGGACACTCACACCGCGCACCGCTCATCAAGCGGCCCTTCTGATCCATAAAGCGACGACACTTCATGCCGCAGGAAATCGTCACCTGAGAGGCCGCGAGTTAAGCTTCGCCTCGGGCGCAGTGACGCAACTACGCTCACCTTCGCCAGGGGCGAAGTTTCTCAATTTCGCTTGCGAAGGAAAAGTCTTTGAACACCCATAACCGTAACACACCTACCTCTCGCCTATCATCTAAGCATATTATTTGAAAGCGTGATATACCGACATGCCCTCCTCCGATCCCTACCCCGACAAACATCTCACTCATCCCGAGGGCAGAATTGTGCATTTCCTTTTTGTGAAAATTATTTTGTCCTTTAATGAGTGCATGGCTTTGGGACGTTCAAAGGAAATAACATTATTACGCGCACACCTTCCAGGACATCGGAATATCTAAATGCTGCGGCTGGGGTGAATCACGGCGAGAGGCCGCAGCTCTGCAGCCGCGGCCCTCACAGAGGAAGGAAGACACCGCCTCTGGGAAGGTGGAGTAGGGTCACGGGGCATCTGCATGCAGGCCCGCACAGGGCGTGCAAAGCTGCTCTGGGCCGGTAGGCGGCATACGGGGAGCTGAGGGGCAGCCCTCGACCGTGGAACACCGAGAACTCTATGGAGAGGGAAGGGAGCTCTCTATTCCAAATACTGCAGGACCGGTGTCCCTTTGCGCCACCGCGCCGCCTAAAGGTCGCTTGAGGTACAGCATGTTGCTGACTGAGTCTGTTATTGTGAGGGAATATAGCCAGGAGGGCTGCTGGAATTATGCTTCAAGAGAGGCACAAATTATGCGGCAGGGTTGAGTAAATTATGCGGCAAGAAAATGCAAATTATGCAGCAAAATGCGGCACACACAGGTAATAGTATGCCTTAATTATTTTATCATTTTTAAACTTAATAACACAATCTGGGCATTTGCTGCACCTCACACCCAAATATAGAAAAAAACAACAGAAAGGTGACCAGTCCAAAGGGCCTTCCGGTGGTGCGCGGTAACACACGTTGCTGCATTTTTAGTAATATTTGAACCGTCTGAGGGAGAAGCAACACTTTTTGTTTATTAAAATCTGCAGATTATGCGTCAGAAGATAGATTATGTGGCAAATGCGGCAAATCGATAATTGTGCAAAAATTGCAGCAGCCGGACAATCGCATAATTACAGTGGCCCTGAATATAGAGCAATTGTTCCATCTATGAGAATTGCACCAGCGGCAATGGCATATGGAGAAAGTGGGGGAACCAGGAACAGATCTCAAGAGTCAAATTTCCAAATTCCAGCATTTATCACAAGACAATATCAGGTTGTGACTAAAACAAACCAGCAACAAATGTCACTGGTGTTGCAAGAGAGCCACAACCCCTCATGCAAGCAAGAGACATGCCTCTCCCTTCCACGGTATAGTACTAAACAAACAACTATAATTAGGGCGTGGTGGTCCATCATACATTCGGACCCCGGTGCCACTGCACCTGCTGCACCATTGATAGCACCACCACTGACAAATGCTTCACAGAAATTGAGAAGACCCCGTCGGTGGAGCCCAGTCTTGGCTACTTCAGCAAAAAGTGTTAGTCAGGGACCAAGGTCCATCTTTTGTCATCCCTCCAAAAATACAGGTCAGACAACATAGCCCAGGTAGATAGTGACTGAGGCCGCATATCACACATGGTGCTAAGTGGGAGAGCTGGGATTAATGCAAGAGCTTCCTGGCCCCAAAAGTGACTTCAAGATTAGCCAATTACACAGGATCATTTCCCTCTTCAGAGGCTAAAAGATCAGTACTACTGCTGGTAAAATTCTCTCAGTTTCCTAAAACAATTAGCAAACATACTCGCCCAAAACATGTTCACACCTCGGCTGGACCCTGCATTATCTTCAGAGGTAGCTCCCAGTCTATTGATATATTAGAAAGTATCAATTTGTTTAATTTCTGTTGGGACAAAGGACATCCATGTCTTGGAAAAGCTGTGTCTCCCTACCCTGTTCTTTTGTTTCAGACTTGCCTTATGCTTTTCCTTCACAAAAACCGGTCTCGCGCAAGAGCACTGGAGGTGCTCCATATTTTCACTCCTTTGTTCGCTCTAATGAAAGGGGGCACCCTAAGAGTGACCCCTTCCATCTCCCCTCACCTCAGACTGTGCTGCCAGGCAGCAGCAGCAGGGATGACTGTCCAGGGGTATAGGCCTTTTTACTTGTACCTCTGTGAAGCGGTCTGTCTACTGTTTCTCTTCAGTGAAAACTCCTCCCAGTTCTCATATCAGGGAATAACAATTCTCCTAATTAAATGCCAAGAGAATCTGGATTTATTTAAAGACATGGATGCTAACATTATGCATTATTCCTTTAATGCAAACTCCACACAGCCATTTTGAAGTATTATATCACAAACAAAATTGTTCCCGAACAGAATACAGCGAGACCCTAATAGGCATGCCTACAGTAAAATCTGCCTCTTTGAAATGTGGTCCAACATTCTCCATCATGTATTAAGAAAAGTCCAAAAATAATATGGCACAACAGGAAATGAAGAAACTCCTCAAGCAACGCCTGCATTGCATTGTAGAACCAAGGAAAGAAGGCACTCAGTTTGTAGAGGTGTCCAAGTGAGGGAGACACGTAGACACGAAGTACTGGAAATTATCTGAAATTGAAGAGGAATATTAAAAGATCCTCTATAGGTGTAAGACATTCTAAATAAATAGCACATAAACAAATACAAGGTATATAACAATCTTGAATTAGTACAATTTTACATTTTATTAACCTCCTTTAGGTGTGTATTGTTCTTTTTTGTATTATTATTTATGACATTATCCAAACCCTCCAACCAATTCCAGGGATGGGAGGGAGGGATAATGTTAGCCTCCCTGTCTTTAATAAAATCAAGATTCTCTTGATAATTATTAAGGAGAATCCCCATTTCATTACAAGACCGGAGGGTACCATTATTCATGTAAGTAGTCCTGTAAAAGTGCATCCGACATGTGCTCGAATGGTTTACAGTAATGTTCTGCACAGGTATTAGACAGTGGCTCAAGGTAAATAGTTTTATTTATTTAATTACTCACCTTCCTCCTGTCTGTCGTATGTACGAGCCCACTACCCCCTACCTTGCCCCTCCCCCGCCTCCAACCCCACCCCGCAGCACTCCCTCAGCGAGCCGCCACTGGTATTAGAGTTTAACCAATCAGCAGCCCTAAGGATGTCTTCTAGTCTTCCACCTTTCCAGAAGTATTGGCTAGCCATAACTCCTCTCATAATAGGTGCTTGAAACTTCTTAAGGTCAACACCTGCCAAATTCATAGTCCATTTAACTCACCTTGCTATTGAAGCAGACGTTATAGCCTTGAAAGGTTTTATAAATGAGATGAGTAGTTGTTCAACACCATCAGAATGATGCTTACTCATTCTGGAATCATATTCTCTCATGCAATCTACTACGCACAACTTTTTGCAAGAGTCAAACGTAGGATAACAAATTGTGTCTGACATAGTGTTAATTCTTCTAATAATTTCAAATCTGACTCCAAAGGCGTCGTAAACCCTGTTACTTATCTCTAAAGCTTTAACATTTGATACACAATGGCTGGAAATTAAACAGAGAAGAGAAGCTATCTTAAAAAGTCTCTTCCGATCTAAATATCTGTTACTAGATCCAGGACTAGTTTAACTTCCCAAAAGGTCTCATATCTAGGTCTGGGGGGGTCTCCTTAACCTAATGCTCTTCAGAATTCTATGGCATTTTCCCCAATGCTTCTACTGTTTGCTAACGCATGTCCTGCTGAGATTTCAGATCTGTAACAATTAAGTGACCTATAAATAAGGCCCCTATCAAACTGTTCTACTAAGAAATGAACCACATCAACTACAGGAGCCTCCACTGGACCCATATCCCTCTCGGAGCACCAGTGTACCCATGTTTCCCATATTCCATTGTATCTATAGTGGGTACGTGGAGCCCAGGATTCCTCAAGGAGCTCCTTAGCTCTTCCCGAAAGACCTGACATCTCACTGTAACTCCTGACACTTTCCAGGTAAGAAGGTTCAAACCAAATCTGAACCAGAGGGTGTTCTCTTCCATCTATGTCCCTTAAAAAGGCCTTCCTCTGCTGCTAGAACCAAGGGAATATCTCAGGACAATTCCAAGGTTGTTTGGCACCAAGAATCAGACGGCCATAAGGAAGTTTCTTGTACCAGGGAACATTGCTTCTCTCGTACCTTCTGGAGAACCCTCTGGATCATTGCAGAGGGGGAAAGGCGTAAGCTCGAGCTCCCTTCCAGGGTTGCAGGACCGCATTGACTGCCTGAGCTCCTGGGTCTGGCATCCAGCTGAAGTGATTCCGTTGAAATGTCAACCTGCTTGCAAAGGGATCCACCTCCAAAGGACCCCATAAGTGACAGAGACTTCTGAAGCAGCTCTCGTTGAGCTTATAGATGCTGTAGTCTTTCAAGAAATTAGAGTTCCAATCTGCTGAGATATTGTTTTTCCCCAGTAAGTACTCTGTTCTCAAGCTGATCTTGTTTTCTAGACAGAACATCCAATTTCTTTTGGCCACATCTGACAAGACTGGGAAATTTGTATACCCTAACCCTAAAAAATGTATGTATGCCATTGCAGACACAAAGTCCCTTTTTAACATGGCAGTTCTGCAGTGCAGAGAGTGTTTGAAGCTCATTAGAGCGTAGAGACCTGCTGTCAACTCCAGATAATTTATGTGGTGGGACCTCTCCATATAAGACCATAGACCTCCTGTCTTCTGGCTGCCCAGACGTGCACCCCAGCCATGAAAGCTTGCATTCAATTCTACTATATATTTTGGGGAAACTCGCAAAGATGGCCTAGCCATTCCAGGCATCCATGTTCTCTGACCATCAGTCAAATTCTAATCTGGCATCTTCATCTAGGATCACTCTGTCCCCGTACCATGATCCTTCTCTTAGAGCTCTCGCTTTCACCCTCTGTAGAGCTCGATAATGTAATTGCCCTGTGAGTATGGCTTGAATAGAAGAGGAAAGGAGACCTAGGAGCCTGGCTAGTTCTCTCAAGGTTAGAGAGCCCTGTCTCAACACAAATCTTATCTCCTTTCGAATATTGGTAACTTTCTTCTCTGGCAACAGAAGAAGGGTCTTTATTGTATCTATCGTAAAACCCAAAATTCTAGGGTCCTGGATTGATTCAGAATTGTCTTCTCCTTGTTTATTATGAATCCCAAACTCTCTAGAAGATTTTCCACCAATTCCAGATTCTTTAATATCTGAGAATGATATTGGGATATTATGAGGAAATCATCTAGATAAATAATTAACCATATCCCCTCTCTCTCTCTCAGAAAGGATGTAGCCACTCTTATTACCTTGGTGAAACACAAAGGAGCCGAGGATAGGCCGAAGGTAAGTGCCTGAAAGTGAAAAAGACGGTGATTCCAAATGAACACGGAGGCAACCTTGAGACTTCTTAACCATGGGATTAGTGAAATAGGTATCCTTCAGGTCCAACTTCATGAGCCAGTCTTTTTCTAGTAGAATATCTCTCAAGAGATGCATTCCCTCCATCTTGAAATGTCTGTAGACTAAAAGTCTGTTAATGTTAATGTCCCTGAGATTTATAAGTGGTCTCCATCCTTTATCTTTTTTTGTCTACAAGGAAGAGTGTACTTACAAAAACTTGGTATTCCCAAGGAACTTCTACGATTGTACCTTTTTGTGTCATAGCGAACACCTCTTCTTCCACCACCTTCTGTTGCTCTAAGGCAGTTTCAATACTCTAGGGAGAAAGAATTGGACCAGGACCTCTGTGTAATCTTTTTTGAAGCCCTGAATGGGTTCCAGGACCCAAGGTTATTGTGTAAATGATTTCCAAGCGTGGGAAAAGAACTCGAGTCGACCCCCCCACTTTTACAGGAAAAAAATAAATATGTGAAGTGTTTGTACTCACTCTGAAAATTCGATCCTTGTCCACTGGATCTGAAGCCTCTGGTATGAGGGGATCGTCCCTGATGGGGGTAGACGGACTGTGAGATACCTAGCAGGTAACCTCTACCGAAACCTCTTTGTCTGAAGTTAGGCCTTTGAAAACTTTGGCCGGTAGAAAAACACTAGGGTTAAAAACCCTTCTCATATTTGTCTGTACTTTTTCCAAGGCTGTGAACGTAGCCAGATATTTTCCTATTGTTTTAATCATATCCTCTCTGAAAAGGAGACCATTGAGGTTTTTGGTTCTTTATCCGTCATGTCTCCTAATTTTTGGTTGATCTTGCTTAGGACAACACAACGCCGTTCGGCCTACAGCCCTGCATTGGCGTTTCCTAGGAGGATTAAAGCTCTCTGGCTCCAGCCCCCAAGTGGATTAATATCTACTGGGGTCCCATTAATATGGACATCCTCTGCCACACTGATTATTCTAGCTAGGGGTCCTAGGATGTAGAGAAGACCTTAAGGGATCTTTCCATGCCTTTTCCGGGGTGTCTCCCCAGGTTGAATAAAAAGGTGATGAGTTCAGGAACCTGGTTTGGTGTTATGTAAACTTTCTCTTGGATCTCAGTTCTAGTACACTCAGCTCTCAAGATGTTACATGCCTCTTTTTTTTTAGGGGATTTCTTATCCACTTTCCAATACATTTTCCCACATGATCTTGAGGCCACCATGCAGCACTTCTTGGAAGCCTGATGTTATGTGTGGAAAACATCTCCTGACCAAGGGGATCGATTATTATCTCATTAGAGAATGACGGACACTCCAAAGAGCCCTTTGATGTCTATATCATCCTGATCCAGGTCAAGGATGTATTCATTGAGTAATTCTTCACTCTGATGCCCTCGATCATCCATGGCAGAATCTTCTGCTGCACTCTGAGCACTCAAGGTATGTGTGCCGCTTCGGACACCTTTATGAGTTGTGTCATATAGGACAGCCAAGAGTTTCGAGGTGCTTTGACCTCCTGAACTGCTGGAGGTGCTTAGACCTCCATTATGCGTTGAGGTGCTTAGACCTCCAGTATGAATTGAGGGGCTTGGACCTCCCAATATACACACGGAAGCAGCCCTTTCAATATCATGAACTTTTTAAAATCTTTTGTCCCCTTTCTTACCGCAATCAGACTGTCCTCCTGAGGCGGTTTCTAAGTCACAATCCTCATCATAGACTAGGGACCTCTTTTTAGACATGACTTGCTACAAGGTTTCGCTCATTTCCTGTTGTATACTTTTTAAAAGTAATTCTTCATTAATATTTGGAGGAGGGGCATCAGGACCATCAGTTTTAGCATCAGACATAATATACCGGTTCTTTTACGCTAAACAGTAGCATATATATACATATTTTCTTTTGTGAAAGCACTTAACCAGACCAGAAAAAACAGTTTGAAGGATTAATAGGCCCCTCAACAAGGGTAAGAACCGTGTACGCTTTGCCCAATATTAAAAAAAGCTAGCACTAAGCTTTTACAATTAATAATAGGAAATCTATGGCTATGAATAAGGGAGAGGGTTTCTGTAAATGTGTTGTGGTGTATTTCACTTGTCTTGAGTGAATTAAGGTATGCATTTGGTAGCTGTGTTCATGCTAGTGAAGGTGAAGGTCTGCATGACATTTTGTCCTTTGCTGGCAGGAAACATAACCTACCCTTCATGTGACTTTCTCCAATATATTCACATCAACACGTTCATTAGTGAGTTGTCTTCTATAACTACTCTGGACATGCATTCAATAGGAGTGAGCACTATTCCACTTGTCTTACCACCAAACACCCACCTCGCTGCAGCCAACATGTGTCAACTCACCCACACAGCCTCGTCATACAGGCCGAATGGGGACACTGCAGCAGCACAGGAGAGCACAAGATGGTGGCCATTGTGGGGGATCGCTGTCCACACAGCACAGGGGTCCAAGAAACAAAAATACTGTTCATCGAGATGAAAGGCGCTGACATGGAGGCCCTACCTTTATAGCAAAAGTTACTCTGATGGGGTCGTCCTCCTTCGAAAACACCCTGTCAGGATACAGGAAATGGCCTTTTTTAGCAGTGGTGTCTCTAGAAGTTCACTTTAGAGGACTGCATATTTGACCTCAGATAAAGCTGGTGGGACCACCTACAAAGAGTATATATTTATATACGTGTGTATGCGTACATATATATGTACATTTGCTTAAAATGCTATGGCTTTGTATTTCTCCATATCTATCTATGTATTGTTAGAAATAGATATATACACACAAACTCAGATTTAAACATTTTAAGTAATCAACACTGCATTGCAAAGAAATGTAGTTGGACAAATTAAAATGCGGCAAAGAACAATATCTGTTTGTTTTTTCTGCTTCGCCTCCTGGCAGATTCAGCTGCTGTGGTGGTAGGGCCCAAGAGGGGTCCTCCAGACTAATAGAGCAGTGGGACAGGCCCCACTTGCCCCCTCTAGCTACTGCTTATAAGTAGGTGTAGCAACAGAAGACAAGTGTCTCAGCAACGACCTCGTAGAGAGATGACCTGCTAAGGTTATTCCTGTCAGACCAGCCTGGCTCCTGCTTTTCTGTATTGACTGTTTGGGATTTAGACTTTGAACTGATCTCCACCAGCACCCTATCACTCTCCAGCGAGAGTTACTGCTGGGAATTCTGATTATTAATAGCAGTGCATTCTGGATCATGTAGTTCACTTGGAAAGTTTAGCTGTTGGAGGAGGGGGTGGATTACTAAGGACATGCACTCACACTGAACTATAAGAATATTTTACTCATTCTTCCTGTTGACTCGTTTTAGGTCTTTTGATATCCCTGCTGTCTCTCTACTTCTGAGTTGCACCCCTTGCTCTCCAATATCACTTACCGGCGAGCAGCAGTACTTTAAGTGGACATGGACTCACCTCTGTGGCTCCACCTCTGAGGATAGATCCCTCTCCAACTGCCAGAACCAGATAGCATTGTAGTTCAAAGAAAAGTCTGTGCTTCCTGGCCCTGGGGCCGATCTATGGAGCATGCTTCACATGGGCACCTTCAATGAGAACAACGCACAGCTGTATTCTTCATGCACCTGCTCCTACACCCAAACCCACCTTGAGATAACTCAGTTCACAGAACTGTGCTGTACAAATCTATTCATTCATGCATACATCTATTCACCAATCAACCAGCATGAACTAAGAAGCCTCAGTTTGTAGCGGTCTCAGACCCTGCCGCTGCGAGCATTGCTTAATTTGAGCCAGTGGTTTCCGGTGCTCCGCACCAGCACTTAATTGTCAACACTGGTGCTTGTGACAGTGTGCCACCTTTGGCACTGTCTGGCTCATCTAGAGATGACCACAACAACACTTTATTGTTTATTCAATATAAATTAACAGTGACTATTACCTGCTGCCCAAGCCATTCTTTTAGCTTAGGTGGTTTGGAATAGTCCAAATTGCCTCACTTGTAGGAGTCTGTTGGTAGGAGCTGTGTTGTGACTATCATGGTCAGCATAGCTGGGGCAATGTGTGGTGCAAGCTGCAGTGGCCTCCTGAGAAGAGTCCTGGCACTTATTATTTTACAAATGAGACCCTGTCTGCGAGTGCCTTGGAAAGAAGGTGTTCACTGCTGTGCTTATACTGGATATTGACAACTAAACTTTTGAATCAGTTTGAGAGCTGGATACCTTTCATTTGTTTAGAAGGGTTAAAATGACAATCTCATTTTGTGCTTCCCCAGACTGTATGTATTTAGTGAGTTTTAACTTGCAATATGAGTGCTTTTATGGTGAGTCATTGATGAGACAATTCATTATTTTCTCCAGAAATGAAAAATCAAAATCCTATTATGCTTTTGCATTTGCAGTGTAAAAGTGGACTTTATTATTAGTAAAACAAAAAAAATACTGGTTATGTTTAAATTACGAGTGATTATTCAATGTTGATATTTTTGAGAATGCACCGTGGCGTGATGGAAGGCTGTTCAGAGGAGTGCTTTCTGTAATCCTTCAAAGGTTTCACATGTTCCAAATGAGGTTAGCCTTTCAGTTTTGAAGAATTTTATTGGGTTTGCTTCATTCAGACAATAAACTTTCTAATAGGGGTGCAGTAAATTCCTTTAATTTGTCTTAGCAAAATCACTCAAAATTTAGGGGCAAGCATGCTTAATTATGTGTAATGGGAATCTGTCATTTTGCTATATATTTTAGAGCAAAAATCCAGTCTTTCATCAATTTTTTTGACTCGACAACACATTTTCCGCAAAAACTAGCGCAAAAACAACAGGACTGTAAGCAACAGCCACTCGTGTTCTGTTGTTCGAGTGCATTCATAGTTAAATATTTACTGCAAGTAGCACATGAAGTGCTGTCAATGTAGGATTATCACCCAAGGGTGAAGCAAAATGTATGCCAGCACAATTTAATTTTTGCACAAACCGAATTTAAAACCAATTCTGTCTGCTGTAGCATCTCTTCACACTGTGGCACGCAGGAAGATTTCAATTGAACAAATCTTCAATCAAATCAATAGAACCTGATCAGTAAACCTTTGGAAACTGATCTACAAATCACTGGAGCCTGATTCATAAATCACTGGAGCCAGATCTATAAATCACTAGAGCCCGATCTACTAATCACTGGATCCTGATCTACAAATCACTGAAGCCAGATCTATAAATCACTAGAGCCCGATCTATTAATCACTGGAGCCAGATCTACAAATCACTAGAGACTGATCTACAAATCACTGGAGCCAGATCTACAAATCACTGGGTCCTGATCTACAAATCACTGGATACTGATCTACAAATCACTAGAGACTGATCTACAAATCACTGGAGCCAGATCTACAAATCACTGGGTCCTGATCTACAAATCACTGGATCCTGATCTATAAACCACTGGAGCCAGGTCTATAAATCACCGGATCCTGATCTACAAATCACTGGAGCCTGATCTACAAATGACTGGATCCTGATCTACAAATCACTGGAGCCAGATCTACTAATCACTGGATCCTGATTTACAAATCACTAGAGACTGATCTATAAATCACTGGAGCCAGATTTACTAATCACAGGATCCTGGTCTACAAATCACCTGAGCCAGGTCTATAAATCACTGGATCCTGATCTACAAATCACTGGAGCTATATCTACTTATCACTGGATCCTGATCTACAAATCACTAGAGACAGATCTACAAATCACAGCTTGATTTACAAATCACTGGAGCCATATCTACAAATCACTGGAGATAGATCTAAAAATAATTGGAACCTGATCTGCAAATCACTGGAACCAGATCTACAAATCCCAGCCTCTTCTACAAATCACTGGAGGCAGATTTACACATCACAGCCTGATCTACCAATCACTGGAGCCTGATCTACAAATCACAGCCTGCTCTACAAATCACTGGAGTCTGTTCTACAAATCACTGGAGTCAAATCTACAAATCACTTGAGCTAGATCTACAAATCACTTGAGCCATATCTACAAATCACTGGAGTCAGATCTACAAACCACAGGAGCCTGATCCACAAATCACAGCCTGATCTACAAATCACTGGAGCCTGATCTACAAATCACAGCCTGATCTACAAGTCACTGGAGACTGATCTATAAATCACTGGAGCCTGATCTACAAATCACAGCCTGATCTACAAGTCACTGGAGCCTGATCTATAAATCACTGGAGCCAAATCTACGCATAGCAGGATCCTGATCTACAAATACTAGAGACTGATCTACAAATCACTGGAGCCAGATCTACAAATGACTGGATCCTGATCTACAAATCACTGGAGCCAGATCTATAAATCACTGGATCCTAATCTACAAATGACTAGAGCCTAATCTAGAAAATGACTGGATCCTGATATACAAATCACTGGAGCCACATCTACTAATCACTGGTTCCTTAACTACAAATCACTAGGGACTGATCTATAAATCACTGGATCCTGATCTACAAATCACTAGAGACTGATCTATAAATCACTGGAGCCAGATCTATTAATCACAGGATCCTGATGTACAAATCACCTGAGCCAGAGCTATAAATCATTGGATCCTTATCTACAAATCACTGGAGTCAGATCTACTAATCACTGGATCATGATCTATAAATCACTAGAGACAGATCTACAAATCAAAACATGATTTACAAATCACTGGAGCCATATCTACAAATCACTGGAGACAGATCTACAAATCACTGGAGGTTGATCTGCAAATCACTGGAACCAGATCTACAAATCACAGCCTGATCTACAAATCACTGGAATCACAGGAGCCAGATCTGTAAATCACTGGAGCCTAATCTACAAATCACTGGAGCCTGAACTACAAATCACTGGAACCAGATTTGCAAACCTCTGGAGCCTAATCTACAAATTACAGCCTGATCTTCAAATCACTGGAGCCAGATCTACAAATCACTGGATCCTGATCTATAAACCACTGGAGCCAGGTCTATAAATCACCGGATCCTGATCTACAAATCACTGGAGCCTGATCTACAAATGACTGGATCCTGATCTACAAATCACTGGAGCCAGATCTACTAATCACTGGATCCTGATTTACAAATCACTAGAGACTGATCTATAAATCACTGGAGCCAGATTTACTAATCACAGGATCCTGGTCTACAAATCACCTGAGCCAGGTCTATAAATCACTGGATCCTGATCTACAAATCACTGGAGCTATATCTACTAATCACTGGATCCTGATCTACAAATCACTAGAGACAGATCTACAAATCACAGCTTGATTTACAAATCACTGGAGCCATATCTACAAATCACTGGAGATAGATCTAAAAATAATTGGAACCTGATCTGCAAATCACTGGAACCAGATCTACAAATCCCAGCCTCTTCTACAAATCACTGGAGGCAGATTTACACATCACAGCCTGATCTACCAATCACTGGAGGCCGATCTACAAATCACAGCCTGCTCTACAAATCACTGGAGTCTGTTCTACAAATCACTGGAGTCAAATCTACAAATCACTTGAGCTAGATCTACAAATCACTTGAGCCGTATCTACAAATCAGTGGAGTCAGATCTACAAACCACAGGAGCCTGATCCACAAATCACAGCCTGATCTACAAATCACTGGAGCCTGATCTACAAATCACAGCCTGATCTACAAGTCACTGGAGCCTGATCTATAAATCACTGGAGCCAAATCTACACATAGCAGGATCCTGATCTACAAATACTAGAGACTGATCTACAAATGACTGGAGCCAGATCTACAAATGACTGGATCCTGATCTACAAATCACTGGAGCCAGATCTATAAATCACTGGATCCTAATCTACAAATGACTAGAGCCTAATCTAGAAAATGACTGGATCCTGATATACAAATCACTGGAGCCACATCTACTAATCACTGGTTCCTTAACTACAAATCACTAGGGACTGATCTATAAATCACTGGATCCTGATCTACAAATCACTAGAGACTGATCTATAAATCACTGGAGCCAGATCTATTAATCACAGGATCCTGATGTACAAATCACCTGAGCCAGAGCTATAAATCAGTGGATCCTTATCAACAAATCACTGGAGTCAGATCTACTAATCACTGGATCATGATCTATAAATCACTAGAGACAGATCTACAAATCAAAACATGATTTACAAATCACTGGAGCCATATCTACAAATCACTGGAGACAGATCTACAAATCACTGGAGGTTGATCTGCAAATCACTGGAACCAGATCTACAAATCACAGCCTGATCTACAAATCACTGGAATCACAGGAGCCAGATCTGTAAATCACTGGAGCCTAATCTACAAATCACTGGAGCCTGAACTACAAATCACTGGAACCAGATTTGCAAACCTCTGGAGCCTAATCTACAAATTACAGCCTGATCTTCAAATCACTGGAGCCAGATCTATAAATCACTGGAGCCTGATCTAAAAATCACAGGAGCGGGGGCGTGGCTAGCAGCCGATCATGGCGGCAGCATAAGGGACGAGCTCCGCAGCTGAAGCGGCCTCTTCGTCTATCCGACACATAATCCGGCACAATTTTCAAGCCCTATAGGAGGGTACCAGAGCCCAGGACCGGGTGGTGTAAGCAGCGACAAGCGGCGATACAATCCGACGTCTGGAGACCGAGATACGTCGTGGCTGCGGTTTGGCCTACTCCGACCTCCTGAGCCGGGATCTCCCCTGATAGAGTGGCCCAGCAGGAAGTGCAGGCGGACCTGGGAATCTGGACCGGAAGTGCCCGCAGACCGCGCATGACGGCAGAACGATTGCCGCCCGGACAGTCAGACGTGGCGAAGCATGCGGGCCACAGGAGTGTGGCGGACAATAGCGTTATCGCCGGTGCCCCGGCCATCCCTGATGTCGACTAGGCGGCTCTAAGTGTGAAGGATCCTGTGACGACGAGGGGCATCCGCCATTTTCTAGAACGAGGAAGGTGCTGCGCACTTGGGGAATACCGGCACTCTTCGCCCTACGGAACACCCTACCGAAGTTTGAGCACAATATATTTGGTTTGGGTGGTGCGACTACACCGCTCCGGAAACCCTGGAGCGTAGAGGCACGAGGAGCACGAAATCCGATGGTATGGCGGGGAAAGGTCCCAAGGGCGGCGCCACACAGACCTGCATCGAACGGTACACCTCCGATAAGCCAACTACCTCCCCGGTAACGGGGAAAGATCCGGGAGGCAAGACGACTGACACCCCGGGAGGTAAGAAGGCGACACTGGACGACGTAATGCATGCTCTGGCTCAATTACAGACGACAGTGGGTGCGATTTCCACGGATGTCACCTTGCTCAGAGCAGACCTCCACAAAATGTCGGAGAAGGTCAAGAATATGGAGGTGGTTACGAAATCCCTAGTGGAGGACGTCTCCGAACTTCAACGAGAAATGGGGAAAATGGCGCAAGACAATAAATTGCTCCGGGAGAAACTTGATGAACAGGAAGGGCATTCGAGGCGGAACAACATCCGTATTATTGGGGTACCGGAGTCGGAAGGAATTAAAGCCATGGACCTATTTGTGGTGAGCCTGATCACGGGCGAACTTAAGCCGAAAGGCTTGTCAACTTTTTTCTCCATTGAAAGGGCCCATCGAGTACCAGGAGGCCAACCAAAGCCGGGGGCAACTCCGCGGCCCATAGTAGCCCGTTCATTTAACTTCCGCGACCGGGACGCCATTTTGCAGGCGGCCAGGACTTCTCCTCCTATTAAGATACAGAATGCTACCGTCGCCATTTTCCCCGACTACACGGCGGAGGTCGCACGTCGGCGACGAACCTTCTTTGATGTCAAAAAGGAACTGAGGTCAAGAGAACTACCATACTCCATGCTCTTTCCTGCAAGACTTAGAGTGGTAGCTGAGAACAAAACGTGGTTCTTTGATAACCCGGAGACGGTACAAGAATGGCTGGAGGGATGGCCGGGACAGAATACACGACGGACAAATCGACCCAAGAAGGATCGAAATGCAGGTCAACGCCAGGACTCCCAGGCTTCGGGAGGTGGACCAGAGAGTAGCGACTCCTTGGGGGCAGAAGGCGGCCAAGAAGAGGATGGGGAACAGTGATCTTCAGACTTTACTACCTTTATAGCCATTTAATGCTGCACAAGCGCTTCCCGCCATTGGACACTGGGTGAAGGGCCTCCGAGGGTGTGAATGAGAGACTGCCGGCAGCGGAGAGTCCCTCACCCCAACGCGCAAGTACTCTGTTTTGGGGATGGGGTATGCACTCTGCTCAGTTGGGGGGACGGGCAGTTTTGAGTCCGTGCAGCAGGGGGGCAGGGAGGGGGGGCTAGGGGTTCGGGAAGGTTTGCAATACAGGGCCTTTTGGTCCTGCGAGTTTTTGTTCTATGCACACATATGCTTATTGGTATGTTTCAATTTTCTGGTAACATCTTGTCTATTTGGGACAGTGAGGAATTGGAATGCTGGAAGGAGTTACATCTACCCTACACCTGTCTCCGTACGCCACCTCGCTTCCAGCGAGGGGGCCTCAGGGTTATTCACCACCTTTCTCATGACCGGAACAGATAACCATACCACACCGAACCCATTGCACGTCATGTCATGGAACGTCAGGGGTCTAGGAGACAAGATCAAGAGGGGTCTGGTGCTACAGGGAATTAGAAGGCAGGGACCTGCTCTAGTTCTCTTACAGGAGACACACCTGACGGGGGCGGCCACGAAGGCTCTAGATAGGCGAGGTTATCATATGATAGTGCATGCGGAATTTACTTCAGGTTCCCGTGGTACGGGTATTTTGCAGAAGAAATCCTCCCAATTTATAGTGAAATCAACAGCAGTCGATGCTCAAGGCCGCTTTGCGGCAGTCCATGGTCAGTGGGAGGGGAAATTGTTAAATGTTGTTTCCGTGTATATACCGCCGGCACTACACTCGGTAGCCCTGCCGGACCCTGGCAGGTTTTTGCTGGACCTCCCTGATGGGGACTTGCTCGTTGGTGGGGACTTTAATATGACACTCATGGACACCCTCGACCGATTCCCCTCCCGAACGCACACAGACGGTCCCAGCAGGCTACAAACTTTTCTAGACGCACAGGGATTGGTGGACATATGGCGTACACTACACCCGGGCCAGCACCAATATTCATATTATTCGGCCACCCACAATAGTCTTTCAAGGATCGACTACTTTTTCGCGTTGGGCAACGGGCATCTTACCGTGGCCGAAGCAGGCATACTACCGAGGGGCGTCTCGGACCACTCACAGCTCACTCTGACAGTCACCACCACAGGCACTAAACGTCAACGGATATTCCCGATCTTCCCGGGATATCTTAAAGTCCCACAGATAAGTAAGGACCTGAAGAAAGCTACCCGGCTTTACTTTGAGGAGAACCGGTCCTCGGTAGACTCCCCCTCCACTTCATGGGAAGCGTATAAGACCGTGTTTAGGGGCCAAGCCATCGCCACTATTGCAAACCACAAGAAGACACATAGGAAGGAAGCATTAGATTTAGAGTTGGGCCTTGAAAGGGCCAACACCGCCCATATGGCAAACCCATCGGAGGACACACTTCACAATTTACAGGTTCACCAGCGTCGCCTCACAGACCACTTGCGAAGAGTCACTTTGGCGGACATTGCCGCGACTCAACACAGGGTCTACGATATTGGGGACAAAGCTAGCAAACTCCTGGCGTGGCTGGATAAGAAGCAGGGGGGAGGGAGGAATATTCTACAGCTCACTGACTCATGTGGTGTTATCCACACCCACCCAGGTGAAATAGTGGAGGTCCTGGCAGATCATTTTAGTGAGGTGTACACTCCTGCGACAGTGGTGGCGGAAGATGAGGCTCGGGATGCCCTCGAATGTGTGCCTCTGTCGAAATTGACGGACGAGGCATCGAAGGATATCGACGCACCTTTGACTGCTGACGAAATCCAACTGGCCATAGGCTCCCTTCATTCGGGTAAAGCTCTGGGCCCCAATGGAGTACCCATTGAGTGGTTTAAAACTATGTCAGAGTCCCTGGGCACGCCCCTTCTTCAGATGTACGAAGAGTGTAGGTCGAAGGGAATGTTACAGCCGGACCAACGGATGGCGACTATTGTAGCCATCCCGAAACCGGGTAAACCCCCCAGTAAGTGCTCGTCATATAGACCTATCTCCCTTCTGAACCCAGAGGCCAAAATAATAGCTAAAGTACTGGCGAACAGACTCTTGCCGTGCTTAACTCAATTGATTCACCCAGACCAATCCGGCTTCATGCCGCATCGGAGTATGGCCCTAAACCTTCGCAGGGTACATGGGGTTGTGGCGAGAATCTCAATGCTGCGGAAGCCGGCCACGATCCTATCATTAGACGCCAAGATGGCGTTCGACATGGTAGAGTGGAATTACCTCTTTGCAGTGCTCGCACGTATGGGCTTTGGTCCGGTGTTTATCTCCTGGATACGTATGCTCTATAAAGACCCCATAGCCAGAGTGGTAGCTAATGGCCATATTTCTCGAACCATACATCTAGGACGTGGCACACGGCAGGGATCTCCGCTATCGCCCCTCCTTTTTGCTCTGGTTCTAGAACCGCTGGCGGTTACTATTCGTACCACGCAGCTCCTGAAGGGGATCCAGTGGGATCCGCAATGGGAGGATAGAGTGTCCCTCTACGCGGACAACATGTTGATATACCTCACTGACCTGGAGAACAGCCTTCCCAACCTCCTGGCTCTATGTAATTCACATGGGCGAGTTTCGGGTTACACCATCAACTGGGCAAAGTCGACAATCTTTGAGCTCAAAGGGCCACTTCCGCCACTCCCGGACTCCTGTCCGCTGGAGATAGCACCCTCTTCTTTTAAATATTTGGGTATCCATATTACCCGCGACGAGGCGGAGTTTGCACGGCTTAATCTACAGCCCCCCTTGCTCCGACTCCGTGACGACGTGCTGCATTGGAAGGAACTCCCACTAACATTGCTGGGAAGGGCGGCGCTCTTTAAAATGATGGCCTTGCCGCGCTTTCTGTATATTCTTGAAAACGCCCCACGGTTGATTCCGGACAGCTTCCTCCAAAAGATAACGGCACAGATCACGGGCCTGCTCTGGGGAAACCGGCCGGCCCGGATCTCACACATAAAGTTGAATAGGAGTTGGTACGATGGGGGCATCGCATTGCCCAATATACGGCTGTATTATTGGGCGGTCCAGCTTAAGATCCTTAATCAATGGATACATGCCCCGCAAGAGGATCCAGCGTTCAAGGCAGATAGGGCACAACTGGGCACGAACAGTCTGTTGGCCCCACTGTATCACCGCGGTATTGCAGCGAAACTCATGGGACCCACGAAACACACTGTTCACCTATGGTACAAGGTGCAAGCAAAACTGAAATGGGAGGGGACCATCACAAAACTTACACCTTTATGGGACACAAAGGCGCTGGGACATCTGCGACACACTAAGGGCTTTACCCAATGGGATAACATCGGGATCTCAACTGTGGGGGACCTGTGGACGAGAGAGGGGGTGGTTTCTTTTGCAACTCTTCAGGAACAGTATGAGCTGGGGGATAACGAACAATACAGATATGTACAGATTAGACACGCCCTACAAGCGGTAATTCCACCAGACACATCCCCACCAGAAGCACTTGCCAACTTAATCCTACGTTCTTCTAACTTCACTTTACTGGGAGATATAAATATACACTTGGACAATCCCAACGACCCCAATACAATATTCTTTAAAGATATCTTAAACATACTGGGCCTGAAAATTCTCACTGAGGAACCAACTCACAACGCTGGGCATATATTAGATTGTATTTGCTCCAATACTAATACATTAACGACAGAACCCCCTTTGCCCCAGACATGGTCAGACCATAAACCTTTAAGTTTCAATATAAAAACAGACAACAAAAAAGTAATAAACCCCAGTGCTCACAATATTAGTTCAACCCCCTGCTGGAAAAAAATCATAGAGCACCCAGATCTAATGAATTGGGTTCAGACAGAGAAACCACTACCAGTGGGAAACCTGAGTACTGATTATGATCACTATAAGAGCTGGATGAAATCAATCGGTGACAGATTGACAACAGATGGAACCAAACCTAACAAGACTCAAAGGAAAAAATCCGCTCCTTGGTACACCAAACCCTTAAAAATTACACTAGGAGAAGTAAAATTACTTGAAAGAAAATGGCGACGTCATTATAAGAAGGAAGATAGGGAAAACTACAAAAATGCCAGGAGGAATTATCATACCTCTATTAAATTAGCGAAAACCAACTACTACACCAACCTGATAGAATCATCTAACAACAACCAAAAAGATATATTCCAAATAGTCAACAGCTTCCGAAAACCAAAAATTTTGACACAGGAAATTCCACCGTCCCAAGCCCTCTGCAATAAAATAGCGGAATATTTCGAACAGAAAATCACTAATTTTACCAAAGCTTTTCCACAAATCAGTCAGCTACCTTCTAATACTGTTGATCCCATCATACTAACTGAGACTCCTTGTACCTCTACATGGGATAATTTTACCACGATCAACCCAATTGAATCTTCTCAAGCCATCTTAAAACTGAATTCAGGCTCCCCTCTCGACCCCTGTCCTCCTCTACTTATCAAGACCATAAAAGATGAGGTTAACCCATTAATCAACTCTATTCTTAACTCCTCCTTGCAAACAGGAGATATTCCCACAGGTTGGAAAATCGCGGTAGTCAAACCTCTCCAAAAGAAACCAATCCAAGACCCGACGACATTATCAAATCTTCGACCTATCTCACTTCTCCCAGCACTCTGTAAACTTACAGAATCATGTGTAAACAAACAGCTCACTGCATACTTAGAGAACAACAACCTTCTCCACCCTAACCAAGCGGGTTTTCGCTCGCATCACTCCACCGAGTCTGCCCTTATCTTTTCAATGGAAACAATCAGGTCTGCACTAGATCTGGGAAAAAGAGCTGTCCTGATCCTATTGGATTTATCGGCCGCGTTCGACACGGTGTCCCACGATATTCTACTTCTCCGCCTGAGTAATGCAGGCATAGGGGGCACCGTGTTGAAATGGTTTACCAACTTCCTCAGACAAAGAAAACAAACCATCTTCTTAGGGCCATACCACTCTGAGGCAAGGGAAGTACAATCTGGGGTACCTCAGGGCTCCAGCTTAAGCCCCATATTGTTCAACCTGTATATGGTCCCCTTAATGAAACTTATCTCTTCCTTTGCCATTAGCTCAATAGCCTACGCCGATGACACTCAACTAGTGTTAATCCTAGATGAAGATGTGGCATCGGCTGAACGTTCCCTTAGGGACTGTTTGGAAGCAACTTTTGGGTGGATGAACTTTAACCATCTTAAATGTAATACTGCAAAGACCGAAATTCTACCCTTCGGGAAAAATAATTTGTTCTCCCCTCAAGCCTGCTGGCCACCCAAGGCCGAAGCCCCGCCGAGCACTATAAAGAGTGCCCGAAACTTGGGAATCAAATTTGACGAGGCACTATCATTTAAGCAACAGACCAGTGAAGTGGCTGGCTCATGTTTTAATGTCATTAAGAGCCTTCGAATTTTTTTTGACTTCCTCCCTCTATCAGCCAGGAAAACTGTAGCGGTGGCAATAATCACATCTAGGTTGGATTATTGCAATGGTCTATATGTAGGTGCCAATAAAGCCCTCCTACACAAACTGCAAATAGTGCAAAACACCGCAGCAAGACTGGTGCTAAAATTACCAAGAAGGACATCAGCATCTGCAGCACTAGACACCCTCCACTGGCTTCCCATCCAAAAGAGGATTCTATTCAAATTGCTGATTATTTCCTTCAGGGCATTCCACAAAACAGGCCCCACTTACTTGTCTAGTAAATTCAATCGCTACCATCCTGGACGTCATCTGAGATCTGCAACGGCCAACCTCATGACCATCCCCAAGTTCCGATTGACCACCAGAGGTGGCAAATCTCTGGTGGTAAGAGGCTCTAGAGCCTGGAACAAACTTCCCCCTCATATCCGAGAAATCTCATGTGAGAGCAAATTCAGGAAAGCCATTAAAACCTGGATATACAACCAAACAGCCACCTTCTGCAAAACCCTGGTCTAAATTTCCTGAATCATCTTTAGGGGCTACTTCACCTTCTGCCCCTCCGTTTTTTTTTTCAGGCTTACACAATTCACATCCAGCGCCAAGATACTCCTCGGAGTGATAGAGCGCTATACAAAAACCAAATCAAATCAAATCAAATCAAATCCTCTCCGCTAGAGGACCGTCTGCTCACGGACTTCTTACAGGAGGGTGCTACCTCGCTGACCTACCGCAAACTGATTAATAACCTGCCTGACCCTCTAGAGAAGCTGAAAGACAGGTGGATGACTGATGTCGGAGACTTAGACGAATCAGACTGGAATGCAGCCATGGCGTCTCCTCGTGAGGCAGGTATATACTCCAAATTCCGTTTAGTGCAATTAAAGATTCTACATAGGATTTACTACACTCGCACGACACTACATAAATTGCAGAGGGCAGAACATCCCTATTGTCTCAGAGGCTGCGGGGCAGAGGGCACATTTATACACACGCTGTGGGACTGCCCGCTTATTGTTAGCTATTGGCAGCGGGTTCTACGCACCATCGCACAGACACTTCACACCTCACTCACACTGGACCCGCGAATGTGTTTACTGAATGTGTGGGGGCCTACTGACCTTACCTTTTACGCAAGAGCGTGGACCACGATAGGGCTGGTCACGGCCAAACGTGACATAGCACAGAAATGGGGGTCGGCTGACCTCCCCACATTGGCACAATGGATCCGAAATATGGACATGCTCATGCTGACTGAAAGAGCAGTATACAAACTACGGGACAATCCTCGTAAATGGAACGGGGTCTGGCAGCCTTGGAACTCATTTAGGGGGGACATATGTGAGCCACTGGATGAGGAGGATCTTGAGGGTTCTGATGATGAAGAAGAACACTGAATGGGGATTGGGGCTGGATGATGAGCAACAAGTATGGAGGAATGGGATGGTTATGTGCTGGGGGTCTGTGGCAGGGGGATGGGGTAGGGTTTAGGGTATGGAAAATGTACGACTGGTCCCTCACATGACAACTATGATGCTAGATGCTATATCATGTCTACCTTAATGACATGATGATTCATGTGTGCAATTTCTTTTAGTTTATGTTCAATGTTACACAAAAACACAAAACGCAAATTGTAATTTTCACGGTACATTTATGAGCTCCGTTCATCTGATCACTTTGATAAATGACGCTGCTACACGATCAGAAAAGGGCCGGGAACATACATACTGTTTGATATCTACCTTGTGTCATGAGCTGGCCTCAGGGATGTAAGCATTTATGTGATTGATGATGATGATACTATTTGATTTTTGCAACAAAAAAAAAAATTAAAAAAAATAAAAATAACAGGAGCCAGATCTATAAATTGCCAGAGCTTGATTCACAAATAACTAGAGCCAGATATACAAATCACTGGAGCCAGATCTACAGATCACTGGAACCAGATCCACAAATCACTGGAGCCTGATCCACAAACCGCAAGCTGCAGAGGGGTCCTGCTCATGCATTGGCACCATCTCACACAAAACCAAGCACTCTGCCTTCAGGATTGGTAAGGCCTGCCATAGGAGTGACTGATCAGTTTATATGTGTCAGTGATTAAAGGTAGATATAAGTAACATATCTTAGTAAGGTGTGCATGCACCACCTTACCCAGACTGCAGTAGCAGTCCTGTGGTGCCATTTTAGATGGCTTCCCAGGGGTGGCATAATACATTCTCCGGCCCCTGGTAGGCCTCTGGGGTACCTATGCCCTTAGTACCTAAGGTACCATATACTAGGAACTCACAAGGGTAACCTGGTAACCAATCCGGAGTGTACCTAATGTACATGCAATCAATTTAGAGCAGAAGCAGCTCGGCTGGGGTCCTGGTTGGCAGGGCCCCAGCCAGACTGAAGTTGAAAAGCAGTGAAACACCATCAAAACGTGGGGGTACCCATAGTAAGCAGATCCTACTCTCCTACACTATTCAATGGGAAAAATAAATTTCCCCAGTTTTTTTAACACGCTCCCTCTTTTCTTTTTCAAAATGTTGCCATGTGTGGCCCTTTCCTATCGCATTTGTTTCAAAATTCATCATGTGAAACTCCTTCCTATTGGAATTGAGCCTGCCTTCCCAGCGTTACAACATGCAAAGCCCCTTCCAACTGTATTACACACGGGATCTGCATTAACAATGTCATCGGTTCGGAATGATCAGTTATGAGCAATAGAACTACGTCATAAATGGGCTAACACAACTGCTACCCAATCAAATGATTCTTTAAAACTGTCAACAAAAATGTGGCGCCAAACCCCTCTCCGTATTCTGCTTTTTAATTTTTTGGTTAACTACATGTGGTTAGGCAGAGAGCTAAAGCTGTCCATGCCAGACCTAAAAAATGATATAAGCAAAGGCCAATTCAGACCTGTCAGGCTTCAAACCTGGGGACTGCATGTAACACTTATCTCTGCGGTTGGTAATGAAGCCTGTGATTTGCTGGTGACACTAAATTCTCTAAAGTAGTCGAATTAGTGAACAGTCGAGTTTCAGAACCCCTAACACGTCTTGTCTTTTGGCCTTCAAAGAAGCATTGGCAGAAAAGTGTTTCTGGCTTGCAATCAGCAAGTTTTGGCAAACTGATGTAAGTGGTTTGGCTTTGAAATACTCCAGTGTCGGTGCTTCCTATAATATGCATGCCAATAGACACGATTCGGATGGGAGATTTTTGAAGCCAAAAATTGCTTTATTTTAGCTGTCATCTGTCTGAAATTGCCTCTGCTTCAATATAAGTTAAATGCAATCCCACATTGGTTTTCAAAATCTCCGACTCCCCAGATTGAAAATGCTGGTATGTGCGGATACAGTAAGAACTATGGTGCTCCTCCAATCTGCCCCCACAGACTCAGGGCACTCACTCACTCATTCAATACAATTCTTTCTTAAAACAAGTTTGACACTTTGAGCTTAAAATACACAGCCTAGAAAAAAGAACAAATAATAACCATGTTTTTTTCTAAAACAAACCTCTGTTCATCTCACCCAATATGGCACTGTTGGTTAGTAAATAGATGATAGAACTGGATAGGTCACGCCCTCCGCAAGCCCGCATCAAACACCACCAGGCATACCTGACATGGAACCCTCAAGGGAAAAGAGAAATAGGAAAGCAAAAAACACCAGGCTCCGTTGCCTTGAAGTGGACTGAAAGGAGATGGACTATACCCAATCAGATTGAAAGAAAAGTCCAAGACAGAGATGGCTGGAGAGTCCTGGGTGATGTAAATCTAAATTTAATTTGTACTTGTAAAGCGCACTAATAACCCAACTGGGGTGTCCTGGCGCTGTAACACATACCACTGTGGAACCCTTCCTGGCTTTTCCCTGTGAAATGTCCACTTCTGGGCACCCCCAAGATGAAGCCAGGCATCCCAGCGCTGTTGGGGCGATTAAGCAAGCTATTGCCCAGAGTTGCAGAGTGGGACTCATGCTTAGAATAGGCACCAAGGCGAGAATTATCAGGTCCGAGGAAATTGAGCCCAAGACCCGCTGAGGCAGGGATTGAACCCTGGTCCCGGGCTAGACCTCTGCATCAGGGTATGCCACTCTAACCATTGAGCCACACTTCTCCACTATGTCCTATACCCCAGAAGGGGTAGTAGACATAGGTAAGTAAGTAAGCTGAGCATCAAAGTGCAAAAGGGGCACCAAATACCGGGATGCAAATTCGAGAGATGTTGTTATAAAAATGTGGCAGTATTTTCCAATACTAATGCCCATTAGTATCTAATGCTGCCATGCTTTACTTGTTTCTCACAGCTTTTATTCATTCCCTCTCTTCTCTCATTCCCACTTACGTCTCGTCTTCAGTTCCACAAGACAACTTTTAACCAACAACAGACTTTAAATGTCAAAGTACACTCCTCGTAGGTGCTTTTCTACTCTATGTTAATTGCAGTGGTCTGTCCACAGCCCTCAATACTACGTTTAGTTAACTTCATCTTGGATTCTATGAATTTAAAGATACCTAGATAGAGCGGCTATAACCCACGGGACCATAATCCGGTTTCAATAGGAGATGTATTTGTTTCCAATCGATTAGACTTTTTATGTCAAGATCAGTGACCAATGCTGAGTTGCAAGGCCAACCTAGAGGATCAGGTTTGGTTTGTCAGTAAACATTTACCTATCGCAGTATTTACCTTCATCGTTGTTAATTTAATAAAGATATTTACATTAGAAAAGGATGCCCTGGTATGCGGGAGGTGATTACATATGCCCTTTCCTTGTAATTACCTCAAACGTTCCGCTGCCCATCACAAATGTCCTTTTTATACTTAAAATTACCCTGTGTTAATCCAGAAACGGTAGATTTGACTTCAGCCTCTGTTCCCTTTCCCTCCATTGAATTGAGGGAACCCAACGAGTACACTGACCAGTAATGCATTAGTCCTTCAAGCAACAAATACAATAAAATACATCAAGTACATGAAAAAACCAAGCCATCAAAAGGGGGGAGAAAGACAGAGAGGACACTCGGAGCCAGCCCACGCCCTCCTTAGGTCCCTCTCTCCTGCAGTAAAAAGTAATTACAGGCGTATAATTTGAGCATACCTGACGTCATTATTAATAATGAGCATCTTACAAGGCCATGGTACTACACTATGCTAGATGCTTTAGCTTCTAAGATTTCTCTTTCCCCGAAGGAATTCTTTTTTAGGTCGAGGACCGAAGGCTGCGCTTGTGCAGTCTCAGGGAGGCGATTTAATGATTTGGAGTATGGGGCTTGAACCCGCCTCTATCCTCCTCTCTCCTCCATTGGCTGGCTTCCTAAACGGAGGCCAGCCATTGGAGGAGACAGGCGTTACTCCAATAAAGCCCCCGTATCTTTCGGATTCGGGGGCGTCTTTTTTTGCGTTCTTTCGACTGTGACGTCACCCGTCACTCAGAACGCCAAAACACGCCCCCGAATCCGAAATTTCCAGACGTTTGCGGCCGCCATTTCTATCTGCTCTCTTGCAGCGTGCTCCTCTTTCTGCAGGAATAGCTGGTGGCAAGAGCACTTTATCAAGTGTGGATCGACCTAAAAAACGTAGCCGACTCCTTTCCTAAAGTCCGGCGATATCACAGATTAAAGACATCATAATGTACCACGAAACCACTTCACAATATAATGGCATGTAAGGTTAACAATGAGCATTATGGAGCACGCACTGCTTCCCAGAGCCACTCTTATCACCCGGGAGAGGATGGGCGACTAAACTGGTCCTTCCTCGAGTCCATCCTAACGTCATTAGGCACCGAGGGTGCGCGTGGAGGCAGCGGAGGTGCTGCTCGCACAAAGTCACTTCAGTGCTGCTCGCCACACCTCAATCCGCTCTCATATTGTGCTCTCTAAGCGTTTTACCCGGTGAGGGCTCCTCTTTCAGCATCTGTGACGGGTGCGCCTGGAGATACCTCACGTCCCTTATCGCTGCCATCTCCAGCCCCGCGCATTTCGCAGGCAGTTTATCAGCCTGGCCAGGGCCCGGGGTGCTGATGTGTTGCGCAGATTGCCATTGCGGGCCCTACGAGAGGCGCACGGATCCACTGTCCGGCAGTATCCCCTCGCAGGACAGCTGGGGCGATGCTATCGCGGCCTCCATTTGCAGCAATCGATTTCAGAGTCTGGGATATCCTTTCTGATGACAGGCGCAGGCCTCCCAGGCCTTCTGCTGCGCGGGCGCCCGCCCGCAGCCAAAGGCAGCCACGCAGCGCCCCCTAGGCGTGGATGTGCGTGTGTGTTCGGACCCCTTGGTGTGTGTTTAAGCCCATAACATTCCCTAGCATTGGCAACATGTATGACTGAAGCGCATGAAACAGGGAATGTCTATGTCGCGATACTCTTGCAGGTGGGTGCCCTGTCATGGCCGCTGTATGATGAATGCATGTCGTGACTTGTCGGGAAGTAATACTTGAGTGCTTTAACCTTTGACTGGAATTCCATTCCCAATTCTTTGTTGTTGTTCGCCTTTCGGATTGTGGCATCCTCTGTGAACTGGGTGCAACAAGTACCTTACAGTTGGAGTGGGTTTGATGTTATCTTCACAAGTGTTCTGTGGAGAAGCGTAATTGCGTAATTATAATAACTGAAATGGCGACGTTCGTATTACCCCAGAGTTAGCATGCCCCTGGTTGTCTGCGTTCGTGTCCCACCCCCCTTCCTATGTCATCTTGTTGTGTTTTATTTCACATTGTGTTCGGGAGTCTGTCATTGTTGCTATGGGGGGTGGCTGAGTCTGGAGCACAAGTAGGCGCGTAGCTGCCATTGGTGCAGCTGGTGCAGTAGCACCGGGCCCCAAAGGCTCCCCTGAAACGTGATAATATATGTATATTATCATTGAAACAGCAGCCAGGGAGTCCATTTCCCTCCTTGCACCAGGGCCGACACTGGCTACGCCAATGGGCCCGTGTGGGAAATATCTCAAAAGACCCACTTTCAATGCAATTCACTCTCCCGCAACAATCTGGTGCGAAGAGGACTCCTCAGTGGAGGCAGGAAGAGGGCAGCCTTGCTGAGGAGGGTGGACGTTCACTTGTGTTCGCCAATCTCCGTCCTTTCCATGCCCTCACTGCATTTTTCAGGTTTTCACCTATGTATCTATGATAAATTAAACACGTACTGTGAGTGCCGATTGCCACGAGGTTAGCCACCATGCCCTTGCCAATTAGCAATAAGTGTTAGGGGTTTTAGAATCACTTGTTCTATAGTAGAAGGGGAGAGAGGGATTTTTCTTGCCTCTGCTCCCCTGATTGTGCCATTTTTCTTGACTCTGCTCCCCTGATTATGCCATTTTTCTTGCCTCTGCTCCCCTAATTGTGCTAGTTTTCTTGCCTTCTGCCCCCTGATTGCACTCATTTTTCTTGCCTTCTGCCCCCTGATTGCACTCGTTTTTCTTGCCTCTGCTCCCCTGATTATGCCATTTTTCCTGCCTCTGCCCCCAGATTGTCCCATTTTCTTGCCTCTGCTCCCCTGATTGTGCTTGTTTTCTTGCCTTCTGCCCCCTGATTGCACTCGCTTTTCTTGCCTTCTGCCCCCGATTGCACTCGCTTTTCTTGCCTTCTGACCCCTGATTGCACTCAATTTTCTTGCCTCTGCTCCCCTGATTGTGCCATTTTTCTTGCCTCTGCTCCCCTGATTGTGCCATTTTTCTTGCCTCTGCCCCCCTGATTGTGCCATTTTTCTTGCCTCTCCCCCCCGGATTGTGCCATTGTTCTTGCCTCTGCCCCCCGGATTGTGCCATCCCTACACCATGACATGCAAGTATTGAATAGTTAAGTGTGTTGGGGACTCTCTTGACATGTCACCCCAATGTTAGTTCAATGCTGATATTATAGTGTGGTGTATGAGGAATGTCCTGGCTGAAGTCCATTACTCTCTGCTAGGGAGGCAAACAACATAAGACGGCCTTCATGGTATAAATCACCTGTGTCATGAATCCCGTGCTCCTTCAAGTGTCTCAGTTCATGGTTCGTGATAGTCGTGGGTCCTCTGGATATACCCAGCAATGTTAGTGCAGGGGCATATGGTTTTGTATCTCGTGTAATCAACACGCTTCTGCTATAGCATCTGCATGCTACAATAGGCCTTCGATGCTCATGACGAGCTCAGCTCGTCTTGAGGCACAGTGGAGCTGTGCTTATGACGAGCTGAGCTCGTCATGAACAATGGTAAATCTGCAAGTGCAGCACCGGGGGGGGGGGAAACCTCTAGCAGCCAAGGTGTTAAGCAGTAATTGCGCTGGAGCTCTCTGCCTGGTACATGGGTGGAATAATGTGATAAGAGCTTGATGAGATGAGGGTGTTGAGTATGTTGCCGTGTCCAATAGGTGGCGCTCGGAGAATCACAGAGCCACCCATTGCAGTTGTGCTGTGTGGGTGGCTTTGTGTGTGTGGCTCTGTGTGGGTGTAAATGCAATAGGTCATGCATTTGCGAGCGATTAAGCTATTGGCATTGTAAATGACAATGCCATTTATTTAACGATTAAGCTATTGGCAATGTAAATGACAATGCCATTTATTTATGATTTAAAAAAAAAATGTCATGAGCAATGCCAATAGCTCTACCTTTAATAATGCCGAGACCATTGCATTGTAAATGCTTGTTTAATACTTTAGATTAGCAAAAACGGAGTAGCTTCCAGTGGGCCCACCATCCGCTTCTGACCCAGGCCCTGCAGAAACATAGGACAGATATGAAAAACAGAGAGCTTGAAAGGAACCACAGGGGAAAGAAATATCAAAGAAAAAGGTTAAAGTCTTCCCAAAGAGTACTGCGATAACTAATGGGATGTGGATACCATAACACAACACATCATAAACAATTCAGAGGAAAATATATTCAGGTATAATAAGTAACCTCTGGGAGTTCAAAATTAACAAAAAAGAGAGTGAATATGGCTCTTAAAGAGAACCATATCCTGTATAGGGGTTAACACCAGAATCAGGTGCTTTACAGTGACTGGGAACGCAAATTTACTATTGTAATATCTTTCTCTAGAATAGTTAGGGGAAAGTTAAACATTTCTCAAGCATTTTACATCAGGTATGAAATGTTGCAATATGGCATTTCAGCACAATCCCAATACCTTCTGATGCAAGAGGGAAGGATAGGTAAAGATAGAATTCCTCCTCTTCCTCCTGAGTAAGTCTTGCTATATGACTGCAGGTGAAATTGATATGGAGTAGAAACAGGTCCATCAATAGGTTTTTAGCACAAAGAACTTTGCTTTCAATACACTGGTTTGCAATAGGACTATCCAAAACGCAACCAAAAACAATGCTGTAATAATCCACCCAGAGTATTGGCATGCCATACGCTCTTCAGATATTGGCGCCACAGCACCTCAAGCCCGGCTTTGTTCTTCAGCTATTCAAGGGCATTGGCTTGGATGGCCTTCCATGACTCCATACTTAAGGTTTTGGACATGTTGGATGTTATCCATGTTCTAATATGGACCCTTAGATTGTCACCTGCTAGCATTGTCATATAAGTTTTAATTTACACAGGATTTCAGGAATGCTTACCTCACTTTGCATAGATTGCTGAGCTATCACATTAAGTGGCTTCAGGGCTACCTTACTTATTTTGGCACCTCACTATAAAGGAAGTAAAATTGCAGAGAGGGGTATAATACTAATATTTTCATTTGGGAGAAGGAATAGATGGATATAAAAGTTTTCCTCCATTGAAATTATTAGTGGAAGTGATTCAGATCACTTGATGGTCCTTGTGCTTTCAGTGTTAGTTGCTGTATGAAAATTGTCTGGGTTGTGTGATTAATCGTCTCTTATCTAGAGCTAGACTTGAGCCCCTCATCGTATCTCCACTGTCTTTCTTCCTGTAGTTCCTTCTTCTGAGTCTCCAACCAGTTCTTCAGAAGACTCCAGACAATACAGAATGCTGCAGCCAGACTCATCCTGGACCTTCCCAAATGAACCCACTTCACCCCCCACCTGAGAAACCTCCACTGGCTCCCCATCCAGAAAAGATGCCAGTTGAAGATCCTCATGCCCGCCTAGAAAGCCCTCCATGATCTAGGACCTGCCTGCCTCAACTATCAATTGAACTTCCACCAGCCCGCTAGACATCTATGCTCCTCTTCACTCACCCTCACATCGCTCCCCACATCTGCCTCCTGTTCCTTCTCCTACATTGCAGCCAAGACCTGGAACGACCACCACCTTCAGCTCTGTACGGCCCCTCACTGGCAGACTTCAGAAAGAGACTCAGGACCTGGCTCTTCGATGGAGACACAGCACCAAAGGGAACCCCTAGGGGTGACAGAGTTGAGCTTTCACAAATGCTGATTGATTGACACTCTTTTAACTCACAGCATCCTTGAAATGTACCTAGATTCTTCATTTACTTCATCCAACATGTGCCCTATAGGGAGCTGTACACAGTAATTGAACCCCTCTCTACTATTTGTCCACCCCACCTGACATAAAATCTACCCTTCCTTAGTATGAGTTAAGTATTTTTCACACTCTTTATTTCCCACATTTAGTTCCTCATTTCCACCATGAGTATAGCATTCAAACTTTCTCTAATGGGGTTAACTTTCCACTAATTAATTAATTAATTTTTGAGCTTGTAAAGCACACTGCTACCCGTAGGTTTCCTGGCGCTGTATAACGCTGGGGAACCCGTCCTGGCTTTCCCTGTGAGATGGTCCCTATTGGGCACCCCCAAGGTGAAACCAGGCATCCCGGCGTTGATGGGGCCGTTTATGGAGATTAAGCAAGCTATTGCCCAGAGTTGCAGCGTGGGACCCATGGTTAGAGTGGCACCCAAGGTGAGATTTATCGAGCCCGCTGACATTGGCCCAACACCCTGCCACGTCGGGAATTGAACCCTGGTCCCAGGCCGACCTCTGCTTCTGTGTCTGCCTCCTCTAACCAGTGAGCCACACTACCCCACATCTTATGTGTTTGCAGCTCTGGGGAATCAGGTCACTCATGCACTAGCTTGGGGAATGATCCCTCTGTAAGAATAACACACCTGTGGGAACTCTGCTGAGAACTGCCGCTTTGAAGGGGCTACTCGGCGGGCCTGGAGCTTTCAGACACAGACGACGTAACCCATCCGTAGTGTTATCACATGATCTCCACAATTGTATAATGTAAGGGAGTTGCATCTCACTTGGAGGAATAGTCTCTTTCTTTAGTTCCACAAGTGGCATAAAAGATGCCGAGGCTCATGGTCTGAGTTAAAGGTTTGATTCAAAAACACTGAATTTGATTGCTGGAGCGCTTGGTTGTTCCTCTCTTTTCCCATACTACTACTTTCCTTTGATGCTTGTGCTGGAACTGGAGTTTTAACACTGAGATGCTTTGCTTTAAGTCTTCCACATCCAACATCTTACGCATCGCATGAAGATTTCTCAACTGATGGGTCATGCCAATCCCCCCAATGGACAACCTGGATTATGTGCTTTTGATTGTACGTCCTTTGACATTTACAATGCCTGGCGTATTTCTTTGTGTGACTAATGACTGAAATGCACCCCTGAAGGTTGCAACATTTCAGATTCTAAATCAAAATATTGATGAAACGAATATTGTTGGCCAAAGTGTCCTGCTAAATATCAAGAACCAAAATATTGTGAAGGTACATATATGTAGGAAAGTATAGATTTATTATCCTTAACCCCACATATAAACGCCATGACGACAAATGTATCATCAAATACTTACCTGTTGATATTCACCTTGTCGATAATTTGGTCCCATGATACTTTTTTTGTACCTTTTCTGGTGGCAAACCACATGAACCGCTTGGCTCCTGTAACTTTGTCCAAAGCTTTGAACAAATGTATGTATTCCAATATCTTTCTCCATGTCTGTTCTACATGGGAAAATCAAGTCTTTGTAGTCTAGTGTTAGCCCACGACAGGAGTAGCAGATATTGACTTCGGAAGGGTTCTATTCGTCTTATACATCGGCGTATTGATTTTCTTGTTTTTCTAGATACCAACATGATCTTGTATTTATTTTCAATTATGACCAATCTATTTTCCTTTCAGAAATGGTCTGTGCAAGAAAATATTGTTGCACTGCTAGGATCGTGGTAACAAATGCTGAATTGTTTGCTTATAATGAGATCAGTATTCTGGCTCATTTCATTCTTTCAGCAGCCTTCGTTGCATATATTAGGATCTAATAGTTGTACTTTGTGTTCTGATCTCATGGGGCTTCAGCCAAAAGGCAGGCCTTATTCACTCTCTTATTACAGGCTTCGAACCCAGTTCTCCTCTGCAGTGTTATGTTTGTGTACAGTTTGTGTACAGTCTTCGGAGGATATTCGTCTCTGCTTGTTTCTTGGGTCCTGTCATGATCGCGGGGTTCGCGAACTACATTTCCCGGCATGCTCCGGGATAGAACTACCGTTCCCGAGATCCTTCGCGACGCGCTGCATTCTCGCGAGGAACTTCTTAAAGAGAATGGCGGCCGGGGATCGGTGTCGGGAATTCCTGTCCTGTTGCAAGTTTCTGCTGTAGATTATTTCGGTCCTGGTGCGGTAAGGGTGCTTGCACCGCTATTCATCGCAGCAGATCGCTGTGTGCTGTCTTTAGTTCCTGTTTGGCTTAGGAAGTTCGGTGGTAACGTTTTGCTCGTGTTACCGGAACAATTGCTTTGGGTGTTTCTTGGATTTGTCTCGGTTGGCATTTTCGGCCAACGGTGGTGGTTCTTTTAGGTGCTATCAGACATTGGATAGCATCTCTTGCTGTACTGGTTCCTTTGCTTTGTTTTGGATGAAGACCTTAGACCCAGCTAAGAAGCATTAGTTGGTGTTGTGAACTTCAGGAGTTCCAGAGGAGCTTTGTGGGTGCCATATAACTGTGTGGAAAGGCTATATGCTTAACCTTGTTTTAGGTGTTAACTGTGTATTTGAATCTTCTATTAACAGGGGTACTGGAGGCGTGGGCTACACTCTTCCCCTGTGAGGTTTAGTGGAGTCAATACTTAGGTATGTTACACTGTCATGTATAGTGAGTTTGGTATATGAACGCTAGATCTTCTTTTCCAAGTATTTCACATGTGTCTTGTATTTTGTACATTACTTTAGTGACACCATATCAACCCCTACGTTGCCTTTACACATCCACAAGGCTTTATTCTTCTTTTACAGGTATAGCCCTTTATAGTATTTTTCGGAGCATTGTGATGTTTACAGTATAGGAATCTAGTCTTATGCGTATGTTTTGTTTATGTCTTTCAGATCTCCCTCCCTGCTGTCCCCTTCCTTTCCTTCCCTGGTCTTCTTTATTATCCCCTCACTTAATCCTGTCAACGCTCTGTGCCATTACGGCTATTCAGGTATTGGCTCGATTTAGAGGTGGGCTTACCAAACAACAAACCGATCCTGAGAACTAAAACGTAACAGGTTCAATCTATGAGATGGTTTCATCAATGCTTTGGATAGCATTGCCATAGTAAAAGAAGGCGAGCTAGAGGGACATATGTTCCTGTCTACTGCATTTCTCAGAGCAAAAAACTACAACAATGGTCGATAATACATTAATAATACATTAATAAGCCTCCTGGTTTTCTCTCCAATCTTGCACAGCATGAAACAATGTATTGGAAGCATTGTCTGGTCTTCATCTACGAGTCTTAATGATCAATGTAAATAGTGGTTAATCGTCTTTCCTTTCTTATAGATTCCTATTAGGACTTACCTCCACCAATATTCAGGTGGGTTCTGTTCACTGGCTGAGCAACTAAAACACTCACTAACTCATTTTAGTCCAAGGAATAGGGATTAATTACAAAGACCCGGGATTACTCGGTCCTTTCCGTATGGTATCTCAGAGTATGGGACGTTTCTGCAACAAACTTCTCACAACAAGTGGTAAACAGGAGAGAGGAAGCCAGTGCAGGTTGCCAGGTAGTATTCAGGGGATGATCACATAAGGGTGGGTAGGTCAGCTGCTCGGGGGAGCTTTGCCTGCTCCCCAGCTCTGTGGCAAGGGGGAGCAGGCAAAGGGACTCTGCTCTGCTAGGGTCTTGAGCCCCAATGGATTGACCATATCTGCACCCAGTAATATTTGGTCTGGTATCCCTTATCCAGTAATATTAGGGGCCGGACGTCTGGGCCACTCTGCCTAATATTAGCCCCCTCAGCCCTTACGGTGTGGGGGCCCGAGCTCGTGGGGAAGCCCCTCCGGCACTGTGCACAGACGGTGGGCCCCTGACCGGAGAGCTCTTGACTAGGTCTGGCGGCTCTCCATGTACTTTGCAGGGGGGCCCCTTCTAGTTTCATTACACCACTGGCCACTCAGAATTGGCTGGGGTAACCTAGGAGCGACTGCTCAGGACAACTCGTGATGAGCGTCTGACTGTTCTATTAAGGGTACCCAGGGCACCGCCAATGTCGCCCATTTTAAACCATTTCAGCACTCTTGGTGGCTCTGGGAATCTCCATGGTGCTGGGACTCGTAGGATAACATTGGCCAGTGTTTACTGTGAAAGATTCTCAAACTGACCCCAAACCATAGTCCAGCCGTGGCCGCTGCAGGTAAGAGTGGTGGGCCAGGTGAGGGGGATTTCTAGAGACAGCCACGAGGGAAAATTAAATAAATAATGAATTGCCCCTCGTAGTTGTCTCTCGAAATCCCCCTTCACTTGGCTCCACTGCCCCACGGCTCTTACCTGCAGTGGCAGTGGCTGCCATAGTCCGCACCCCAAACTAGTTTCTGAAGCAACAAGAACCCGAACAAAACAATTTGGGGTCCTATCATTCTAATGTTTAATGTCATAATTGTTAGACTTTCCTCACTCATTTATATTTTTACAACTGAGACTTTTAGCACGTTATTAAAGAGCTGTTTTTAATTTCGAAATAAAAAAAATGGACTGGCTTTCCCTCATTACTGCGTTTGTAATGCACGTGCAATTCGAAGCTCAGTTGCAAGGATTTTGGGAGGCCTAAGCAAAATATAAATAAAAATCCACAGGTTGGTGAAATGAGTACCACCAGAGCGGTAGCAGTGTGAGCAGCACCAATAATAACCTGTTAAAATTCATTACCAGCAGCTTCTCCCCCGGACTCGCCCCAGGCTCAGGAGTCACCCTGAGATGGGGAGTCCACTTGGACCTTTCTTCTAGACTGAGAACCTTCTGAAGACTGAAGCTGGGAGTGGGTGGTGGCAGAATCCTCATTCCACCGTCGAGGTTGTTCAAGGTTGACATCTCTGCAACTTTGGGACGTTTCATGAGATGTATCTGCCAACATTATTTTTGCGTGTGGATTAATCTGCAAAAAGTAGATTTTGTGGAATATTATATTATCTTCCACTTTGTTTTATATAAAAGCTTAAACAACTTCATGAAGGTCTACAATTAAAGTTATAAAAAAAGTTGTCTAAAACTTGGCAGACAAATAGTTCACTAGCTTTGCATATCCTTTGAAAAGCCTACTCCTCCAGTACCAACCTACTGCTGCTCATAGTTACTTCTACATAACATGACGTAACATAACTTGGAGCCTGATTACGAGTTTCATGGTCTGTGAGCGGCCTGCCACGCCAGCGCCCCGCTCCAGGACCGCCATACTCTACAGCCGCCTGCCTGCCAGATTACAAGTAATAGTGTGGTCTGGCGGGGCAGTTCTTTGGTGTTCCCATGGCAGTGCCTATTTAAAAGGCACTGCAATGGGAAAGCCAAAGCCCGCTCCTGCACGGCATGGACTATAAAGTCTATGCCATGCAGGAAAGGCGGTGGGTGACTGCACACATGGGAGCACAACATGTAGGGCCCCCATTGTTTCCTCACTGCCACCGTTTTCATGATGGCCTCACTGCAATAACAACTTTGGGGGTGAGGAAACTCATAATATGCTTGGCGGTGCCGCATCGGCACCAACAACTATATTGCAGCTTCATGATCGCTGCACCAATGCCAAGGATCACAGATCCCTGCGGTTGCGACGGTCCCATGGAGGTCTCACCGCTTTACTCATAATGCAGTGGTTGGACCACTGGTGCGGCGGTCCCCGACTGCCCCTGCACCTCCACGGGGGGTTGGCGGTCTATTGGAACACCAAACTCATAATGAGGCCATTGATCATTTGTATTTGCAAAGTGAACATTTACCCTTAAATGGGCCTTAGTCCAGAAAAACACTGTTTATTGTTAGCCAAAAAATAATTTTTACTAAATGTATCGACCACGCAGGGATGATAGTCTGAATGGACCCACCAGGATTCTAACCTATAACTAAGAGATCAAACACAAATTCCTGAGGTGAATGCATTATTTCATTGCAGAACAGTACATGGACCCACTCACTCCTCTCCAATAGCAGCTGCTATGATTCATCGCCAGTACATTGAAAGTTATTTTTAACAGCGCTTCAGCAAGGTATCACAAAACAAAACTCCACTTCAACCACTAAGTTCATGTCAAAATATAGTCACTAATGGTTGCATCTGAGTCAGGACGTCCTCTTCCTCTTATTTAATAAAGAAAACGGGGAAGAAGTCTACACTAATGGTTCTTAACCTTTTTGCTTCTGTGGCCCCCATTTAATTATTACTGGAACCTGGGGACCCTCACTGAATAATTATTGGAATCCAGGGACCCCTACTGAGTCATTAGGGGAAGCCGGGAATCCCGGCCTATGCAATTTCGATGATTTGAACCACAAAACATTACACAAATGATTACGGGCCAGATGTAGGTCGCCAATTACCGGTCGGTAACGGCCGATTCTGGCCGTTACCGACCGGTAATTGGTTTTTGAGATGTAGGGGCCATTATTTTACAGAATCGGTAAATTTACCGAATCAGTAAATTTACCGATTCTGTAAAATACCGAATCGGTAATTTCACCGATTCGGGAAATCCCAGATGTAGGTGGCACTGTTTACAGTGCTATAGGCCTTCTGAATTCTGTATTTTACCACCCAATACAATTGGGTGGTAAAATACCGAATTCAGGTGTACATGCACATCTGTGCATGTACACCTGTGCCATGTAACACACAGACATGCCCTTAGGGCATGTATGTGTGCCACATGGCACACAAGCCTGGAATTGGGGTGCTAGAGAGTGTCAAAGTGACACCCCCTGCACCCTTGCAGGATTCGGTATTTACCGATTCGGTAAATACCGAATGGGTATTTCCCATTGATTCCTATGGGCTTTAAGGCCCATAGGAATCATTAGGAAATACCGATTCGGTATTTACCGAATCGGTAAATACCGAATCATTCAGATTCGGTAATTCTAAAATAAGAATTGCCTACATCTGCCCCCTTCCTATTTACCTACTCTTAAATACCGAATCGGTATGATCTGGCCCTAAATATTTTATTTAATTCACAAATACAAAATATTATTCATAATTTTATTTTTAATAGTAAGGTTGGACCTTTTCTAAATTAAGGTAACTCATCGTCTACACTACATTCCATTTGTTGATCCCAACTTAATATTTAGCCTCACATTTCTACACATTCACACGTTTTAAAATAATTTTAAGTTACTTCTTTATTTATATACACTTTAGTAATCTGTTAGCCTTATTTAATTTTCTAAACAGAAGTGGATCTCCTGAATAGGCTTCGTGGACTTCCAGAGGTTCCCAGACTGCAGGCTAAGAACCACTGGTGTAGGGTACTAGCTGAATTTGCATGTATTTTGCTGTGGTCTGGCTTGGTTGGATGTGTGCAAAGTGTCCTGCTCAAGAGTTCGATTTTAGATTCGAACACTTGAAGGGATGAGCAAGAGTTGGCAGCGGACGTTGGTGGTGAGCCCCTAAAATCTACATCTGTGTAATGAATGCAACTCATCAGTTAATGCTGATTGTGGAGATTAGGTTATGGGCCCACAGTAAACTATGCGGTATTAAGCTACCATGTACTTGCTTCCATTGTGCATCTATGAACCTTCTATGTACTTGGATCTGTGTGTTTGTTACTTTTCTACTGAAAAAGCATAGTCAATGCACTACCCTATTTCTCATCCTGTACCTATATCAATATCTTTAATCTACATATACTTACTTCCTTTATGCATCTATATACTTTCGATGTACTTAGCGATCTATATTTTTATCACTTTCTTCTAATTTAGCATTTCCAATGCACTACCCTAATACTCAGCCTATACTTCTCTCAATATATCTTCTAGCCCAACTTTCTGACTCATCTCATACTTCTTTCTACTACTCTTTCCAATGCACTATCCTATTTCTCACACTATACGTCTATCAATATATCCTCTACACCCACTCTCATTTATCCCAACCCCCATACCACTACTATGATCCTCAAAATAACCCTTGCTAGACTCTCTCCTCTACTCGATCCCTCCATGCATCGTCTGACACCTCTTTTTACTTTACCGATCCCCCAAAACAAACCTTTCTAAACTTTTCCCTCTGACCCTTCCCCTCCAAAACCCCTTTTTACTCATCCAACAGTCTCCTCCTACTGCTATGACCTCCAAAGAAAGATATCCAAATCCTTCACTCTTCTATCCCTCCACTATCCCTTTCAATCAAAATAACAAACTAACATGTTTACTTCTCAATTCGATATTCCACTATACTAATTCACCACTAATAAAGCGTTTCAACACCCCATCAGGGTTACAAGCCCTATATAAATGCAAACATTTTTCCCTTTTCTACTTCTTCGCAATCCAAATAATTGACTAACCTATCCACCGATCAAATTAATTTCATGTTTCACCATACTAATTCAACACTAATCCTTGTGGGTTCCAGAGTAGCGCCAAAAGTGCTGCAAAACCCCATCAGGGGTAGCAAGAGCTATATAAATACAAACCTCTTTCCCTCTTCTATCCTCCCGCCTACCCTTCTCTATCCAAATAACTGAATAACATATCCATCGCTCAATTTACTTCATATTTCACTATAGTAATTTTCAACACTAATCCACCCATCAGGAGAAACAGGTGCTATATGAATGCAAACTTTTCTTCCCCTTCTATCCCTCCGCTCTCCTTCTCACTCCAAATAACTGACTAATACTGACTGACACTCAAATTACTTTCATATTTCACCATACTAATTCACCACTAATCCTTCATGGGTTTCCGGAGTAGCGTGCTACGCGCCAAAAAAAAGGCCTTTAAACAGCCCATCAGGGGTAACAAGCGCTATATAAATACAAACCCTTTTCCTCTTCTATCCTTCTGCTATCCTTCCAAATCCAAATAAGTGACTAATCTATCCACCACTTAAAATTACTTTCATATTTCATTATACTAATTCAACATTAATCATGTATGGGTCCCAGAGTAGTGTGCTACTTGCCGAAAAAGCGTTTTGACGCCTCGTTAGGGGTAGTAAGTGCTATATAAATTCAATTACAATACAATACAATGTAGCCTGTTGGTGATGGTATCATAAATGCTGTAATAAATCTTAGGGAATAATTTACTTCCTGGGAATCTTTATTCTATGTCAGGACAGGAGGCTCCGATTATGCTTTCTCGTTTCTTTAATGAAATGCTCAGCAGCCAATAAAAACAACCAAAAAACTACATTCCCCATGAACACCAGGGAATGACCATAGAGAGTAACGTATAAAAGGTCCCAACATTAGTCCTTCTTCCTCTTTCTTTGCTGCTCCGCAGCCAGTTAAGTGCATTATATCTTTCTGCTTAGGATTGCTTACTGTTTTTGCTGTGTTGGCTTGTTTGTATATCGCGTCTTGCAGTAGTAGCGCGTTGTATTCCGCATCTTTGGAGCTCTCGGTCTCCGTCTCTTCGCGCGTGTTTTTGCTTTGCTGTCGGCGCGCAGCTTGCATTGTTCTCGGAGCGTGTGTCTCACCTCCGTTGTTGGTCCGGGCGCTTCCTAGCTGCTCGCGGACTTTTTGTGGAGCGGGAGCAGGGGTTTCCGTCTTGTTGGGAGAGCGCGAGCGCTCTTGAGTCGGTCTTTGGCTGACAGGCGGCGGTCGCGCATGCGCGCTGCCTTCTTTCCGGTTTCTGGGGTTTCCTCAGCGCTGGTTGAGTGATGACGGTCGTTTAGGCGTCCCTGCCCACAGCCTGTCTCCAAATTATTAACCCCGTATGACACTGGAGTCTGGTGAAGGCTTCGGTTGCAACATTGTCGCATAGGCTCTGCCTAGAGTGTTCTGAGCTGCGCAGGCTTTGGCTCCCTCCACGCTTGAACTCTTTTGAAGTCAGGTTTGTTCCTGCTTCTTCTCAAAGCCTGCTTTGGGGTTCTAACACTCCCCCTTGACTTGTGTTTTGACACTCAATATTGCTGTAGTCGTCTTGTGGGCATTAGTTTCCTACCCTTGTGTAGAATGGCTGATTACTACGACGCAGATGACGACTACTACTATGAAGATGAGGAGGAAGGCTCCTTGGAGCATAATTTGGTGGAACAATTAGACAAAGGTGTTCAACAGTCGGTTAACAAAGCACTGGTACGTGCAATTAACCCTCTAAAGCGTCATTTGAATATGTATGCACAGCAGCAGGGTTGGCTGCCTGCTTCTAAGAAAACTGCGAAGTCTCCTGTTAATCCCCATAAGACAGACTTCCAGCGACTGGCTAAAACCTTGGCGGCTGCGCCTTCCACTACTTCTGCACTGCATGATACCGAGTCAGACAACGCTCAGTCTTCCGCTTCTTCGGACCATGCTTCTCCTCCGCCGAAAAAGCGTGTCTGTAAGGAGCATTTTGTGGACGCCCCAGAACGTCCTCCTGTACTCAATTTTGAACCAGCGGATATTGTGCATCCGAATTCATCATCATGGCTGCCTTCGCCTGCTGTGGCCGCCTATATTCAGGCGCACATTCGACAACCTTTTGAGGCCTCGGTTCGTGCTAGGTTGCGTTCAGAGTGCCCGAGACCTGTTCTGTCGGACCATTTGGCCGAGACTCCTGAGGTTGACCCCATGATGGTCAGGTATTTGAAAAAATATGCAAAGGACCCGAAGAAGGGCCTTGACAGATCTTGGCGGTCCTGTCAAGACAAGTTGCTGGACCTCCTTGGACCTCTCACCAAGATTCTAGATCTGGGCTTTAAGGCGAAGGAGGCTTCAGCCCTTGTGAACCCAAATGAGTTAATTGAGTGGGCCCAACGGGCGATCTGCCAATTGGGGAACGCCAATTGCGCTATGTCTGCTGAACATCGCAGGTCAATCCTTTTGAAACTGGATCCCAAACTGTCCGAATTGGCAACTTCGGAGTCTGGGCCCAAGGCGCAAGGTCTTTTATTTGGTCAGCCTTTTCTAAAAGAACTCACAAGGTTTGTCTCCACCTTCAGTGGTATTGACAAGGCACAGGCCTCCTTGCGCCGTGCTATGCGTCCGGTTTTTGCAAAGGCCGGACGAAGTCGGGGACGTTTGTTCGGCCGTGGTTCCGCTCACCAGTCCCAGAGAGGCAACACCTCTCAGCGAGGAGGAACATACGACGCCGGATATTCCACCAGGGCCAACTTTTATCCCTCACGAAAAGGAAAGGGCCAGTATGGCAAAGGCCGTTCCGGTGGACAGCAAGGACACTTCCAGGATTCCAACTCTGCAGGTGAGCCTGATTTGTGCATGCGATGTGATGTTGGGGGGTCGCATTCAATTTTTTCTCAAAAATTGGCGCATGATCTCCAGCGATGCATGGGTGCTAGAAACAGTTCAAGGGTTCAGGATAGAGTTTTATCACCCTATGCATCAGACCCGTCCTCCCCCTTGTTTGCATTTTTCCCTTCAGGATCAAGCTTGTCTCTCCGGAGAAATAGACGCCCTTCTCAAGAAGGGGGCGATTCTTCAAACCGTCCGTCATCCGACGGGGTTTGCCAGCTCAGTCTTTCTGGTCGAGAAGAAAGGAGGCGGGTCCCGCCTGGTTCTCAACCGGAAAGACTTCAACGGAGGGGTAGTCTATCGGCATTTCAAGATGGAGGGTATCCATCTCTTCAGGGATCTCCTGCGCGAAGGGGACTGGATGGTCCGCCTAGATCTCAAGGATGCGTACCTGTCGATTCCAATCTACAGACCTCATCGTCGTTTTCTCCAGTTTCAGTGGCAGGGAGTTTGGTACGAATATCAGGTTCTCCCGTTCGGCCTCTCGTCGGCACCATGGTGCTTCACGAAACTGTTGAGACCGGTTGTGGAACATCTGCGGTCTCGGGGGGTCAGGTTGATTATTTATCTGGACGATATTCTCCTTATGGCGGATTGTCCTCTCAAACTTCTGCAACATCTGGAGTGGTCCATCGATCTTTTACAGTCTCTCGGTTTTCTGATCAACGTTCAGAAATCGGTTTTGGTTCCGACCCAATCTATAGATTTCCTGGGTTTCCAGATCGGTGCATCGCCGGAACTGGTGATAGAATCCGATGCCAGTCGGTGGGGTTGGGGAGCCCGTTGCGGGTCTGTCTCGACGGGGGGTCGTTGGTCCCCTCAGGAGTTGTCTCTCCACATAAACTGCTTCGAACTCCTAGCGGGTTCGTTTGCGATCAAGTGTTTCTCTCCCCTTCAACCAAGTTGCTGCATTCTTCTCCGGATGGCCAACGTGTCCGCAGTCCGCTATGTCAACAAGCTGGGCGGGACTCGGTCCAAGGTGTTGGCGGAGATAGCCAAGGATTTTTGGCACTTTTGTCTACAGCGGAAGATCACTGTTATTGCGGAGTATCTTCTGGGTTGCAACAATCAGATTGCGGATTGGCACTCCAGACATCTTCGGGATTTCAGCGACTGGAGGCTTCATCCTCGAGTATTCCGTGCCATCCTTCGGCGGTGGGGCCAGTGTCATTTAGATCTGTTTGCCTCTCGCCTCAACGCGCTTTTACAGTTGGAGACCGGACGCTCTAGCTCTGGCCACGGATGCTTTTCTTCAGCAGTGGCCATCGACTCTGTGCTATGCCTTTCCACCATTCCTGATGATCCCTAGAGTTCTGGCTTACGCCAAACGATTTTGAGCGGATTTGATTCTGATTGCTCCTCTCTGGAGGGCTCAAGCGTGGTTCCCGGTTCTCCTGGAGATGTGTTGCGCTCCGCCGCTCATTCTTCCCCAGCAATGGAATCTTTTGCTGGATCCTCTCGGAGATCCGCATCCCCTGATTCTCTACGGCTCTCTTCAGCTGCTAGCGTGGCGGATCTCGGGGATCGCTGGACGATCCCAGGCATTTCTAGCGACGCTTCCAAATTCCTTAGTGAGGCATGGTCTCCCAATACTCACAAACGATATAAAGGGGCTTGGAAGCGTTGGTGTGATTGGTGTGCTCAACGGAAAGTTGATCTCGTTTCAGCGGATATCAGTCTGATCATTAATTTCTTGCCGCGTCCTTGGCCACCTCGGGTCTGGCTTATAGGACGGTCAATAGTTTTCGTTCTGCGATTTCAGCTGGCTACATCCAGATCGATGGCAAACCTGCGGGTGAGCATCCCTTTATTTCCAGATTACTTAAAGGAATTCGTTTTGCGAAACCTCCCACACCAAAATATGTCTCTTTATGGGATGTTTCTGTTGTTCTACGGTTCTTGGAGGCTTGGCCTTCGAATCTCTTGTTATCCCGTAAGCAGTAATCTGCTAAATTGACAATGTTATTATGCCTTGTTTCTTGCAAGCGTGTGTCGGATGTCCGCGCTTTGGATCTTGCGGGTCGCAGCTTCACTCCTGAGGGTGTTACTTTTCGTCTTTCTAGGCGTACTAAATCTAATACGGCTTCCATTACGTATCCCTCTTTTCCCGCTCGTCCCAACCTTTGTGTTGTACAATGCCTTAAGGATTATGAGGTGAGTACTGCTCCTTTCCGTTCAGACATGCAGGGTCAACTGTTGATTGCCTTACAGAAACCTTTTCGCCCTGTCACTCCAGCTACTCTGGCGCGCTGGGTGCGGTGGCTTATGTCTGAGGCAGGCATTGATGTGTCTGTGTTTGGTGCGTATTCTACACGAGGGGCAATGGCCTCTAAAGCTTTTTCCATGGGTGTTACTCTGTTTGACATTATGAAGGCTTCAGACTGGTCTTCTGATTCTGTTTTCAAGACGTTTTATTATAAACCTATTGATAGTGTTGCTTCTGTGGTGGTGGATCAGCTTTAAAAAAGCATAATTGGAGCCTCCTGTCCTGACATAGAATTCAAAATTTGCAAACATTCGTGACAAGAATTTTCAATTCTATTAAGGACTAGGAGGCGAGGATTATCCCACCCTTTGTTATTATTTGCATGATACTGTATTGTAATCTGTTTACATTACATTGCAAATATGTTACTCCTTGTTTTCCCCCCCTGGATTGCTTTTGACTCTCTTGCAATATTTGGATGTTACGGCTCTGTATCTTTTTCAGGTTCAGATCCGAAGTGATGTTACTCGTCCTCCTCCGGAGTGTCGTTCTCCTCCTGGCTTCTGGACCCACAGTTCTTCTGTTGCCTACTTCAGGATTCTTTGGATTTCTGCAGCGTGTTTGGAGTTGTTATTATTGATTTACATGGGATTTTATTTTGAACTGGACCTGTTTCCACAAAGAAAGAGGAAGAAGGACTAATGTTGGGACCTTTTATACGTTACTCTCTATGGTCATTCCCTGGTGTTCATGGGAAATGTAGTTTTTTGGTTGTTTTTATTGGCTGCTGAGCATTTCATTAAAGAAATGAGAAAGCATAATCCTCGCCTCCTAGTCCTTAATAGAATTGAAAATTCTTGTCACAAATGTTTGCAAATTTTGAATTCTTCTAAGACGCACCATGTGGCAACGAGGATCTGGCACAGGAGCAAAAGATTCAATCACCACCCCAGAAAGTTTGCGATGAGTGGATTCAACTGCTTCTGCTGTGACTGAGAATCAGTATGACAGCGGAAGGAGGTACGAATCAAATTAGATGACCTGCTCCATTTAGAAGAAGTATTTAGTAACTATTTCTTTTCATTTTTATTGTCAGCCAAGTGGAATGTTGAGGCAGTAAAAGTACTGTTTGTTTGCAAGACGAGCACAAGCAGTGAACCTGCACGAGTGAGCTTCTCGAGTGCACAGCCACAGTGTAATGCGCATGAAAGAAGCACCTACGTTGGCTACCAAGCCTACATTTTATTTTGCATGAGAGAAGCCTCTCTATTGGCTACGGCGTTACATCATCATGTGACCCAACAAGCATTATGGGCCACCATTTTGATCAGGAACCAGTCGCTTCACTGAGAAGTGTACTAGACTGAGCTTACTTGTGATGATGAATACTGTGGCAGGACTTCAACTGCTGTAATGTGAAGTCTACAGATTTCTGATTTCTACCTGCAAAGTGACAAAGGAGGTGGAAGGTCATTTGAGGGAGTAGTAACACATAACCACAGGGTACAATTATTATTATTAATTTTTGTTTTGTTCGCCATTTGTATTTGTTTCTTTAGTTAATGGTGTTATTTTGTTTTCTGTCAGATGCAGGTGAGGCGCTTTTAACATGGAAGAGATATAAAGAACGATTTGATTCCTATCTGGTTGCAAATGGGAAAAAGTTTCCGTCCCCTTGCAAGAAAGGAATTCTACGTCACAATTTACAAAATGAGGGCAGGAATATCTGTGACAGCCACAAAGAATTTCCAGTTGGTCAATGGGATGGTGAGCCAACTTATATTTATATAATATCAGCGAAGATGCTAGACATGTACTTAGGCGCTCAGATAAATGAGGTGATGGAGAGGCATACATTTTATTCAAGACACCAAGGGAAAATAGAACATAAAACCAACTATGTAGCCTCTTTAAAGAGCCTATTAAGAGCATGTGAATTTAGCGAACTCACTGACTTGCTCATTAGAGACCAATTAGCATAAGAAAGCAGCAATTTGAAAGTTCAATGAAAACCTTTAGTAAACAACCTGAGCTTAAAGGAGGTCATCCCTATAATTTAAAGTACTGAACACACCTCAAGGTGGATCAAGGAAATATGAAATGATGAACCAGCTATTGCCGAGATAGCCAGGGTGAATGAAAAATCTTGTGATGATGGAATTAAAAGGAAGGAAACAAAATTTGGAAACACAGAAACAATTACCTGGCAAGTTCAGATGTTATCGTTGTGGCAATGCAAATCACACTTCAAACAGTCCTAGTTGTTATGCAAAGCTACCCACTTGTCGAAGGTGTGGCAAGAAAGGCCATTATGCAAGAGTTTGTACAGTACAGACACTATTAAACAGGTCCAAGAATAGCAGGAGGGTTGAATATAGTAATTTTCAAAGTGATGCATGTTTCTAGCACAGTTCTGGATTGTGATACAAAAGTAATAAAGATTCCTGAATGTAAGGTTGTCATTGGTGGGAAGGAAGTTGGAGTACTAGCTGACTCCGGTTATCCTTTCACCTTGAGAGGTGATAAAAACTGGGGTTGCACAAACCTGATATAATTCCATTGGGATGTGGATGTGTAGATCTGTTAGGTTATGTTCATATGACAATAGTGTTTAAAGGCACGGAAACTGTTGAGAAAGTTTACGATGCAAAGAGAGGGGACAACGTTTCAGGCAGGAGACATCAACGCGATTTAGGAATTACTTTCAATCTAAAATTCACCTGATCAGGTTATGATGATTGCACATTTCAGTGATGACAATGACATAGTCAGCAAATTTCTTTCGATGTTCACAGATGAATTAGGGCTGCTACAGGGATTTCAACTCAGGATCATACTTGAAAAGGGAGTAAGAGCTGTAGTTCACAAGGTCAGGAAGGTCCCACATTTGATGATGCAACCTTTACGGGCTGAACTAGAGAGTTTGAAGGGGTTAAGAGTAATAGGGAAGATCATGTCCTAGGAATGGTTGGTACCTGTAGTTTTAGCACCCAAGGATGGTGAGAAGAATGTCCTCATATGTGCTGCCCTTCCGGATTTGAAAGAAAGCATCTGGGTAGACAGGCAGACACTACCACATATTGCAGAGGAGTTGTCATGGTTAAAGAAGCACAACTATTTAGCGTTTTAGATTTATCTTTAACATACCATCAGATATTGTTGAGTGAAGATTCGAGGAATCTATTGTCATTGGCTACTCTTCTAGGGGCTTTCCATTTTATCCAGATGCTATTTGGCCTAGCCTCAGTGCACGCTTGATCCCAACATGTAATTTGGAAGGTACTAGACGGGGGTCAGTCAGATTTTATTTTTTCAGGATGACATCTTATTTAAGGCAAGTGCTTTATGGTAGAATCAGTGAATTTGTAGCTAGAGGGTGGCTAGATTTGCTAAGCCTTGGTGAGGAAGAGAAATGGCATGGAACTGTATAGGAAGAGTTGTACTTAGAGGGGCATCATCTGAGCAGTTATGGGAGAAGAATTGCACCTGAGGGTGTGAGGGAGAAACTGGTCCAGGTGGAGAGAATTTTACTGGTGGCCAGGTATGGACAGGCTGGTCGAGGAAGTGGTCAGGTATTATAATATGTGTATTCAGGTGGACAAAGGGAAGGTTGTGCGACAAGTACCCTTTTCACCTGTGGAAGTTCCAAGTGAACCATGGGCAAAGTTGGGAGTAGATATTGTGGGGCCTTTTCACTCACTGAAACCTTCGAACAGGTTTATAGCATTGTTAGTCGAATATGCTACTAAGTGAGTGACGACTAAATGCCTTAGCTCTGTTATTTCTAGGATGGTCATTGAATTTTTGAAAGAGGAATTTTCTGAGGACGGGATTCCTAAGTGTGTTGTAACAGACAATGGCGTGCAGTTTGTGTGGCAGGAAATTAGTGATTTTTTTTTGCTTTAGGTATTGAGCATCAGTGCACCGCGCTTTATCTTTCCTAGGGCAATCGTCTTGCAGATGTCATGACTAAAATTGTGAAGGGGAGTGTACAGAGGTCACTGCAGAATGGGACGTAATTGGCTTATACGCTTAGGGAAACTTTGTGGACACATAGGAAATGCCAAATAGAGTGACTGGGATGTCTCTGTTCGAAGGCTGAAGGGAAGTTTGACAAAAACTAAGCTTTCTTCAACTTTGTGGTTCTCTGATAGTGATTGAGCTCAGTGTGCAAGCAAGAAGAGGGTTATAGAACATCAACGAATATACAAGGAATGTTATGACGCGATGCATGGGGTGAAAGGTAGCAGACGGAACACTGATCGCGTGATTTACAACAAGAAGGCTAGATTTGTGAAAAAAGAAGTAACAGATTTCATGTGACCTAATAAAATCAATGGAGTTAAAAGGAATGTTGTCATTCTGGAATGTGGTGATGTATGGCGCATGTCACGATTGGTGAAAGCAAAAGACATTAGTCACAATGATACCTCCAATGATGGGAGGAGTGGAAGAACTGGTGAAAATGGTTGTCTAAAAACACAGTGAGAGACATCGGGTTGGTTAAAGGACTTTGTTATATGTTGAAAAGAAATGGGAGCCAATATATTTTAAGGGGTTTGAGGTGTTGAGGAACAACAAAGGGACCAGCTCAGAGGAAGGATAGAGTTTTAATTTTTATATTATTATGGTTATTATGATTATTGAACTTGTTATCTGTACCTTCTTCTCTATATGTCACATTGCAATGTTTTTTTGCTTGTGCTTGTTATGTTCTCTCACTTTGATTAGTATGACCATTGAATTTGGAGAAGTGTGGCTCACTGGTTAGAGCAGGCAGACCCTGAAGCAGAGGTCGGACCCGAGACCAGGGTTCAATTCCCGACGCGGCAGGGTCTTGAGCTCAAATGTCCATGGACTCGATAATTCTCGCTTCGGTGCCTGACCTAATCATGGGTTCACACTCTGCAACTCTGGGCATTAAGCTTGCTTAATCTCCACAACGGCCCCCCTGCGGCGGGATGCCTGGCTTTCACCTTGGGGATGCCCTGTAGGGGCTATCTCACAGGGAAAAGCCAGGACGGGTTCCCAAGGCAAGCGCGGAGATACCCCTTTGGCGGTCGATTCTGGCGCTATATAAGAAACATAATAATAATAATAATTTTGTTCTCTGTACTCGGTTATATTCTATATGTTATACTGCCATTCCTTGTGCGTGTCATGTTCTCTCACAGCTGATTATTTTTATTTTGTTGGTTGTGAAGAGGGCGTGGTTGGATCTGTATTCTGCTGTACAATGGAACTCTTGAGGGCATAAGCGAGAGTTGGCAGTGGAGTTTGGTGGTGAGCCGACGCAGTCTGTTGTTGATGGTATCATAATTGTTGGAATAAAAGTTAGGAAATAAATAATTTACATCCTGCGAGGGGGCAAACAGCTTTCTTGCCTATTCTACGCCGAAGACCTGGTGCTGATCAGTCAGACACAGATTGGGCTACAAAGGCTCCTCGACATTACTGCGGAATGCTCCAAAGCCAACAAACTCTGTATTAATTACAGTAAAACGAAAATCATGCCCCTTAATTATCGCAAGAAAAAAATCACCATTTAGATGGCACTTGGACTCGAACAAACTGGAGACCACAAACAAATATTGCTACCTGGGAGTGATTATAGACAAAAGGGGTAGCTTTAAACCACAACTGGAGGAGATCAAGAGGAGAGGCCTAATGATAGCAGCATCACTTAGGAACCTCAAAAATAAAATCGTTGGCCTAAACCTCGCTCCCCTCCTACAAGTGATCCAAGCCAAGCTGATTCCATCTATCACATATGGAAGTGAAGCAATGAGAGGGAGGGACACGGGAACTCTGAACAGAGTAGTCTCAAAAGCAATGCGGATCATGTTCGGTCTTCCGAAATACATCTCACCGGCGCAGATCCGCCTAGAATTTGGGATGGCCAAAGAAGAACTTGCACGAAAGGGAACCTACCTTAAGACCTGGTACAAAATAAGCAGAGGAGAGGAAAACACCCTTAACGCACTCCTCTGGAAAGATCTACAAAGTAAAAGTGACAGTCCAGCAAGACATTTCCTGGAGGATGCCATCAATCATCTTGGGGCAAGGCAGCTATGGGACCTCCAAGGGAGCCCGTCAGGCTTCAAAAAAATCATAAACAAAATCGTCAAGAAAGAATCCCTCCTGCAAGACAAAGCTTCATTAGCAAAGAGAGCACACGGCTGGCTGACCGTGCAAACTTACAACAAACTTACTCCACAGGCGTACCCGGTGAACAGTTTCTCCAAAACAACAAAAGAATCGTTTCTAAAACTACGACTTGGAGTGCTACCAGCAGCGGGCCACATGTCCCCATGGCTGCGGCCATCAAAACCAGCAAAATGCCGCCTGTGCGGAATGTATGAGGAAAACATCACACACCTCATAACCATCTGCAAAGAGCTGCAGCAAGACCGGAAGAACTTACTTACTGAGACCCTTATTCTTAAACAAAGGAATCAGGTCCTGCAGAGAAGCAATTTTGAGTTGCTTTAGAGGAGACGACGTGCAAATGGCCTGCCGACTGGTAAAATATCTCGGAGTGGCAGAATCCAGGCTCAAAACGACGAGAGCACAAGTGGACACCGATATCACCTACACAACATCATCTGCCTCCAGTCCTCAGACCGGGCAAGAGACCCATACTGACCAAGAACATTAAATTATTTTTCACAAGAGGCACGAACACTCTGGGAGATAGCCGGTCCGTCCCCGGTGGGGAAAGAACAACCCACTTGCCGGAAGCAAGCGCTCGGACAGAAGCACAAATTTTTACCTAAAACAGAAACTTATTTGTACTTAATGCTGGATGAACATTGTCCAACTTTTTACAGTTTTAGACCGACCTTTTTAACTGTTTCTTTCTTTTTTTTAACTGACTATTTTCTTTTATTGCTAAAAGCTATTTGTAATGGTTTTTATTAACTGTACAATAAAGCATTTACTTACCTACATCCTGCGAGTCTTCATTCTTCTAAGACACACTATATTCCTATTGCTTTATTCTACTACGTTTTACTTGATGTCACAAAGTGCTAAGAGGCTGCTTTGGGTGGTATTAAAGTGTTACATATGTAAATACACACTTAACACCTTCACTGCTAAGGCATTATTAGTGATGCCATATAATTTCCATTGAAATCAATGGAAAGTCCATGACGAGTTACCCTTGTCATTAGCAGCCAAGAGGTTAAATAAAAATGTAACTTGCACAATCTAAACTGTCAAATGTAACAAAATGTTCGCTGAAGGCAGAGATCCTCCTCTCAGTTTTTGAGCGATAGCAGTCTCTATGGAAGAAAAGTCCCAAATAGTACCGTATTTTCCGGCGTATAAGACGACCCGGCGTATAAGACGACCCCCTACTTTGCCTGAAAAATTTTAGGTTTTGTGCTATACTCGCCGTATAAGACGACCCCCACTTCCAGCGCAGTCCAACGCAGTCCTGCATAGCCATTCCGAGAATGTACCGGTATTTTGAACTTACCGTATTAGTCTAGTCCTCCTCCCTGTGGGTGAGCAGTAAGGCTTTATCAGTGGACAGTGTTACCTACGGTAAGCGTTTATTTTACAAACTCAAAGACTGAACTCAAACAAATTGGTTGTATAAACAATCTTGCTTTACTCGCAATATTTTTATTTAGAAAAACTGTCACTTCTGAATATACCGGTACGGTACGGTAAACATAAATTAGTGCATGAAACAGTGCAAGTGGATTAAACTTCCCATAACTTTCCATATTTCTACAGGATTTACAACGTTCCCTTTAAAAGCCTTCAAAATCCTCCTCTTCGTCATCTGATCTCATAAGTAAGTCAATGAGATCTTGTGGTACATCTGTAAGGCAGTCATCGTATGGATCTGGTACCAATTCCGTATCAGATGATGTGGTCTCTTCTTCGGCATCCTCTTCACCTTCCCACAAATAGTCGTCCTCCATACCATCTAATGAATTTGATATGCCACACTTCTTGAAAGACTTTATTACAGTTTCTACATCAATGTCGTTCCAGGCCTTTATAACAAAGGTGCACAAAACATCCAACTGTGGAGCACGCATGTTTCCTCCTTTTGTGAATGTTTTTTCACCGCTAACCATCCACTCATTCCACTGTTCTCGGATGCGATCTTTAAATGGCTTGTTTAGGCACACATCCAGTGACTGCACCAACGATGTCAATCCTCCAGGTATAACTGCAGCATCTGTTTTTATTCTTGCCAGCCTTTGCTTGGTGCTTGGAGTTAAATGAGCCCTGAACATATCCCACACCAGTAGACTACGTCTTTGTAGAAGTCCACCTGGTCGCCTGCTCCATACATTATCAAGCCATAGCTTTACCCCTTCTTCATCCATCCATCCTTTCTCATTCACATGCACAAAACAACCAACAGGGAACTTGAGTTTCGGCATTGTTTTTCTTTTGAAAATAACCATTGGTGTCAGCTTTGCGCCATCAGCTGTGCATGCTAGTACCACTGTGAAACTGGACTTCTCATGGACTTCTCATGTCCTGTTGTTTTTATTAAAATTGTCTTTTCGCCTTTTTGATGGACAGTTTTGTTGGCAATCATATCGAAATTCATTGGAGTTTCATCCATATTTCCGATGCTACTTAGCGCATAGCCATGTTCATTCAAGGCACTTCTATGGTGCCACAGGATCATTCATCATAGAGCCCCCTCCTATTTGACTGACCTAGCCTCACCCTATGAACCCTTTAGATCCCTACGCTCTAAGGGAACAGGTTTGCTTAAAACCACGCGCCCAAAAAAAGCCAGACTTGGAGGCAGATCTTTCCGCACTCTCGCAGCCAAGGAATGGAACACCCTCCCTATGAACATCAGACAGGAAAAAAGTGAAACATCCTTTAGGAAACATCTAAAAACATATCTTTTTACTATCTATCTGTCTGATGCCTCTTTCCATCCAAGCAATACTCTCTCCTTAGCGCGGGGACACGCCGAGAGGCGTCACCAGGCGCTTTATAAACTCCTATAATAATAATAATAATAATAATAATAATAATTGCGCAGCCTAATAACTTAGCGATGGAAGCTATGCATTTTGGCATCAAGATCCGCAGGTAATTTCTGGGCAATTTTTGTCTTTTGCCGCAATACCAGATTATGCCTTCCCATGAATCTGGTACACCAGGATACAGTGGCCTTAAATCTGTGGCTGAGATCTGGATTAGATTTGGCCCACTGAAGAGCAACCAATCGGATTTTATTTCGGGTCACGACATAACCGCTTTGCCGATGCTCGGCCACCATCTCTGCTACATGCTTTTCGAGTTCTGGCCAATGTGGGGTGCCTCTTCTTAATGCACACTTGCCCCTTGGCATACTCCGTAATGCTTTCTCATTTGCTCTCCAGGCCCGAACCATCTTTTCTGTCACTCCATATTGTCTTGCAGCAGCACAGTTATTATGTTCCGTGGCAAAATCCACAACTTTAAGTTTGTAACTGGCTTCATATTTCCTTCTTCTTGCCACTCCTGGAGCCTTGCTGGGTTCTTGACTGCCAGCCATTTGCACTGGATGCGCTGCTGGAGCCTTGCCGGGTTCTTGACTGTCAGCCATTTGCACTGGATGTACTGGTGCTGTACAGTATGAACAGGTGCAGAGACTGTCTTCAACACCACACGTACGGTACGGCAAATATGGTATCTGCTCACCAGACTGCCTTTCCTCTTCGCAACAACCAGCCAATCACGGCAAGTGCTCTACTGCCTTCGGTAACATTCGGGAACATTCTACAGTCCCCTTTCTATGCCCACGCCCATGTCAAGGAGAGAGGGGCGCGTGCCAAAACGTGCCAAACGTGCCAAACGTGTCAACACACCGGGCGCTGCCATCTTCGGCGCTGGCTGCCCGTTACCATATACCGTATTTCGGACGTCCTGCTGCCTCGTCCTGCTGCCTCGTCTGCCTGGGGATGTGCAAGCGGTTGGAGGTGCATGTACAGCGGCAGCGGCAGTCGAGGTAAGACTCATGGCGCCATTTGCTCGCTTGTGAAGCGGTTTCACACCTTCGAGTGAAGTCCTTGCTATGAAAAAAACGCTCGCTTTCGATACTTCATGGCGCGGGGCCTGGGTGTGGACGTTGCCAGGGCCGGTGGCTGTATTTTTTAACATAAGGTGTGTTGTTTCTTGTTACATACGGTATTTCCTATTGTGAAGCGGTCTGACACCTTCGAGTGAAGTCCTCGCTATGAAAAAAAAACGCTCGCTTTCGATACTTGCACAATTCATGGCGCGGGGGCTGGGTGTGGACGTTGCCAGTGCCGGTGGCTGTATTTTTTAACATAAGGTGTGTTGTTTCTTGTTATTTCCTATTGTGAAGCGGTCTGACACCTTCGAGTGAAGTCCTCGCTATGAAAAAGCGCATGAAAACATACCATAACATTTTGTACCCGGCGTATAAGACGACCCCCGACTTTCCAGAAAATTTTAAGGGGTTAAAAAGTCGTCTTATACGCCGGAAAATACGGTATTTCTACAAAAGAGGAAACCCCAACATCTGCACCTGTGAACGATCACCATATGTAAGATGGGAGGCGGCAAAAGCCTTGATCAGGGATGTCAAATAATGTCTCAGTGTCCACTATGGGTAAGCAGGCAGCATAATTGGCCAGCATGGTATTTTTACATCAACAGTGAAAATAAGGCTGTAGCAGGAGCCTCATCCTCTTACAACATAGAGTGACAGGTTATTTTTAAGACTTTGTAGTGTGACATTTGGAGGTTCACTTGATCCATCTTCATTGCTGGTGCACCACAGATGCAGATTGCTACATTCTATGCTTTTATTGTCCAAACTGGATGAGCTCCCCTGCCTCCATAGCCAGAAGTTGTCAACCTTAGCTGCAAATCCACCTGATCCTCATTTCATTTATTCTACTGGGGACATTTGTGCCCCACTAGCCCATGAGGGCAGTGGAACGCTGTGCATAACAGTAGGGTGCTGATCCAACATGTGATAGACATAAAAGTATTTTAGCAATGTGAGTTGAGGTCAATGTAACAAAAAAAATGCAGAAGAAAACAAAATATTTCTGAGGGAAGAAAGTAAGAGAGATGACGTCTAGGATAGTAGGAAGATACTAAAGATATCAGTTTTAAGATATTTTGGGAAATCCATCAAAGAGGGAGAAAGTCTGATGTGCAGCAGGAGTTAATTTGAGTATCAACACCGGAACGAGGCTCCGCCCCCTTTTCACCGGGGCATTTCAAAACTGCTCACTTCTCCCGCTCCTCGGGAGACGCTTCGCCTGAGAAGCAAGGCGCAACGCTGGGGGGGAGAAAAACTTACTTTGCTGGTGCACTGAGGCCCAGGAGACGCAGGGCCAACACCGGAACGAGGCTCCGCCCCCTTTTCACCGGGGCATTTCAAAACTGCTCACTTCTCCCGCTCCTCGGGAGACGCTTCGCCTGAGAAGCAAGGCGCAACGCTGGGGGGGAGAAAAACGTACTTTGCTGGTGCACTGAGGCCCAGGAGACGCAGGGCCAACACCGGAACGAGGCTCCGCCCCCTTTTCACCGGGGCATTTCAAAACTGCTCACTTCTCCCGCTCCTCAGGAGACGCTTCGCCTGAGAAGCAAGGCGCAACGCTGGGGGGGGAGAAAAACTTACTTTGCTGGTGCACTGAGGCCCAGGAGACGCAGGGCCAACACCGGAACGAGGCTCCGGCCCCTTTTCACCGGGGCATTTCAAAACTGCTCACTTCTCCCGCTCCTCGGGAGACGCTTCGCCTGAGAAGCAAGGCGCAACGCTGGGGGGGAGAAAAACTTACTTTGCTGGTGCACTGAGGCCCAGGAGACGCAGGGCCAACACCGGAACGAGGCTCCGCCCCCTCATCGTCACTTCCTCATAGATAACAATATCCTCCCGCATCGCGGGACGCGCACGGGCTAAGCCCGGGCAAAGGGCGGGCCCTCTGTGGCCCTCAGAGGACCTGAGGAGGACGGGACGGGCCACTCCACTTGGCCCCTTCATGCATGAGGTATAGTGATACTTCACTTATTTCGTTTCCATTGCGCTGTGATTTGTTTTTTGATACCCTGGTGACTATTCAGTAATTCAACTACCATGTCTGTCTGGGATGAACTAAACGCCTTGTGTGGCACAAATTATGCCCCTGATATTTCTACTTCCCCTACAGTGGACAGAGATACGGATCTTACAATCTGCACCCCCCAGGCCTCTGAAATAATCCTGTCTAAATCTGATACACCGCCTCGGGATCAACTCAGCAAAAGGAATAATGAGGTTACCCCACCAAATATCACCCGAATGTGTTATAGTCCTTCTCTTTCCTCCGTCAACCCAAGCGCATCAATGCCACGTAAGACGGTGATCACATCAAATGACTCTGCTTCCCCCTTCCACTCGACCTTACTGGCCCATATTGAACGTCTGTTGAATGTGGCTTTATCACCTCTGCTCTCAAAAATTAAGGACCTGGGAAATAGGTTGTCTGATGTTGAAAAAATAGTACAAAGGATTGCACCATCACCATCACCTGTAAATACTGTCATTCCCTCTTCTCCTACGCGCCCGACTAACCTTGTGAACCCCAAGTCCATTGAACTCAGGAAAGATCGAACAACTGATCCTTCTCTCAGCATACCCATCCTAAGCAGCAGCAAAGCCACCTCTAAGCCCACTCGCCTCCCTTTTAAAGCCCCTAGGCTTCCTCAACAAAGAACATTCCGAATGAACTTACCCCCTGAAGCCGCCCCCTACGTGGCCGTTCTCTCCGGGGTTCCTGAACTTACTAAGGTCAAACATGAAACAAGCCAGGAACTGCTGAATAAAGCCATCTTTTGGCTCAATAACAACAGACCGATGCCACCGGACTTAGATGGCGGAATCCTGAGTGTCAGGAGGGTGGGATGGCTAGGGACGTTGCCCAAAGACATTCCGGGAGACCTGATACTAATCAAGTTCAAACACAGGAACATTGTCCCATTTTTAAGATTTTCCCAGCCCAAAATTGGAGACGGCCCTATTTCTATCCGGGACTTGTTTGATTTTTACCCTGGCCCCAGAACATTGTACTATAACACTTGGTGAAAGGGGACTCAGTTTTAGATTTATCTTTAACATACCATCAGATATTGTTGAGTGAAGATTCGAGGAATCTATTGTCATTGGCTACTCTTCTAGGGGCTTTCCATTTTATCCAGATGCTATTTGGCCTAGCCTCAGTGCACGCTTGATCCCAACATGTAATTTGGAAGGTACTAGACGGGGGTCAGTCAGATTTTATTTTTTCAGGATGACATCTTATTTAAGGCAAGTGCTTTATGGTAGAATCAGTGAATTTGTAGCTAGAGGGTGGCTAGATTTGCTAAGCCTTGGTGAGGAAGAGAAATGGCATGGAACTGTATAGGAAGAGTTGTACTTAGAGGGGCATCATCTGAGCAGTTATGGGAGAAGAATTGCACCTGAGGGTGTGAGGGAGAAACTGGTCCAGGTGGAGAGAATTTTACTGGTGGCCAGGTATGGACAGGCTGGTCGAGGAAGTGGTCAGGTATTATAATATGTGTATTCAGGTGGACAAAGGGAAGGTTGTGTGACAAGTACCCTTTTCACCTGTGGAAGTTCCAAGTGAACCATGGGCAAAGTTGGGAGTAGATATTGTGGGGCCTTTTCACTCACTGAAACCTTCGAACAGGTTTATAGCATTGTTAGTCGAATATGCTACTAAGTGAGTGACGACTAAATGCCTTAGCTCTGTTATTTCTAGGATGGTCATTGAATTTTTGAAAGAGGAATTTTCTGAGGACGGGATTCCTAAGTGTGTTGTAACAGACAATGGCGTGCAGTTTGTGTGGCAGGAAATTAGTGATTTTTTTTTGCTTTAGGTATTGAGCATCAGTGCACCGCGCTTTATCTTTCCTAGGGCAATCGTCTTGCAGATGTCATGACTAAAATTGTGAAGGGGAGTGTACAGAGGTCACTGCAGAATGGGACGTAATTGGCTTATACGCTTAGGGAAACTTTGTGGACACATAGGAAATGCCAAATAGAGTGACTGGGATGTCTCTGTTCGAAGGCTGAAGGGAAGTTTGACAAAAACTAAGCTTTCTTCAACTTTGTGGTTCTCTGATAGTGATTGAGCTCAGTGTGCAAGCAAGAAGAGGGTTATAGAACATCAACGAAGATACAAGGAATGTTATGACGCGATGCATGGGGTGAAAGGTAGCAGACGGAACACTGATCGCGTGATTTACAACAAGAAGGCTAGATTTGTGAAAAAAGAAGTAACAGATTTCATGTGACCTAATAAAATCAATGGAGTTAAAAGGAATGTTGTCATTCTGGAATGTGGTGATGTATGGCGCATGTCACGATTGGTGAAAGCAAAAGACATTAGTCACAATGATACCTCCAATGATGGGAGGAGTGGAAGAACTGGTGAAAATGGTTGTCTAAAAACACAGTGAGAGACATCGGGTTGGTTAAAGGACTTTGTTATATGTTGAAAAGAAATGGGAGCCAATATATTTTAAGGGGTTTGAGGTGTTGAGGAACAACAAAGGGACCAGCTCAGAGGAAGGATAGAGTTTTAATTTTTATATTATTATGGTTATTATGATTATTGAACTTGTTATCTGTACCTTCTTCTCTATATGTCACATTGCAATGTTTTTTTGCTTGTGCTTGTTATGTTCTCTCACTTTGATTAGTATGACCATTGAATTTGGAGAAGTGTGGCTCACTGGTTAGAGCAGGCAGACCCTGAAGCAGAGGTCGGACCCGAGACCAGGGTTCAATTCCCGACGCGGCAGGGTCTTGAGCTCAAATGTCCATGGACTCGATAATTCTCGCTTCGGTGCCTGACCTAATCATGGGTTCACACTCTGCAACTCTGGGCATTAAGCTTGCTTAATCTCCACAACGGCCCCCCTGCGGCGGGATGCCTGGCTTTCACCTTGGGGATGCCCTGTAGGGGCTATCTCACAGGGAAAAGCCAGGACGGGTTCCCAAGGCAAGCGCGGAGATACCCCTTTGGCGGTCGATTCTGGCGCTATATAAGAAACATAATAATAATAATAATAATAATTTTGTTCTCTGTACTCGGTTATATTCTATATGTTATACTGCCATTCCTTGTGCGTGTCATGTTCTCTCACAGCTGATTATTTTTATTTTGTTGGTTGTGAAGAGGGCGTGGTTGGATCTGTATTCTGCTGTACAATGGAACTCTTGAGGGCATAAGCGAGAGTTGGCAGTGGAGTTTGGTGGTGAGCCGACGCAGTCTGTTGTTGATGGTATCATAATTGTTGGAATAAAAGTTAGGAAATAAATAATTTACATCCTGCGAGGGGGCAAACAGCTTTCTTGCCTATTCTACGCCGAAGACCTGGTGCTGATCAGTCAGACACAGATTGGGCTACAAAGGCTCCTCGACATTACTGCGGAATGCTCCAAAGCCAACAAACTCTGTATTAATTACAGTAAAACGAAAATCATGCCCCTTAATTATCGCAAGAAAAAAATCACCATTTAGATGGCACTTGGACTCGAACAAACTGGAGACCACAAACAAATATTGTTACCTGGGAGTGATTATAGACAAAAGGGGTAGCTTTAAACCACAACTGGAGGAGATCAAGAGGAGAGGCCTAATGATAGCAGCATCACTTAGGAACCTCAAAAATAAAATCGTTGGCCTAAACCTCGCTCCCCTCCTACAAGTGATCCAAGCCAAGCTGATTCCATCTATCACATATGGAAGTGAAGCAATGAGAGGGAGGGACACGGGAACTCTGAACAGAGTAGTCTCAAAAGCAATGCGGATCATGTTCGGTCTTCCGAAATACATCTCACCGGCGCAGATCCGCCTAGAATTTGGGATGGCCAAAGAAGAACTTGCACGAAAGGGAACCTACCTTAAGACCTGGTACAAAATAAGCAGAGGAGAGGAAAACACCCTTAACGCACTCCTCTGGAAAGATCTACAAAGTAAAAGTGACAGTCCAGCAAGACATTTCCTGGAGGATGCCATCAATCATCTTGGGGCAAGGCAGCTATGGGACCTCCAAGGGAGCCCGTCAGGCTTCAAAAAAATCATAAACAAAATCGTCAAGAAAGAATCCCTCCTGCAAGACAAAGCTTCATTAGCAAAGAGAGCACACGGCTGGCTGACCGTGCAAACTTACAACAAACTTACTCCACAGGCGTACCCGGTGAACAGTTTCTCCAAAACAACAAAAGAATCGTTTCTAAAACTACGACTTGGAGTGCTACCAGCAGCGGGCCACATGTCCCCATGGCTGCGGCCATCAAAACCAGCAAAATGCCGCCTGTGCGGAATGTATGAGGAAAACATCACACACCTCATAACCATCTGCAAAGAGCTGCAGCAAGACCGGAAGAACTTACTTACTGAGACCCTTATTCTTAAACAAAGGAATCAGGTCCTGCAGAGAAGCAATTTTGAGTTGCTTTAGAGGAGACGACGTGCAAATGGCCTGCCGACTGGTAAAATATCTCGGAGTGGCAGAATCCAGGCTCAAAACGACGAGAGCACAAGTGGACACCGATATCACCTACACAACATCATCTGCCTCCAGTCCTCAGACCGGGCAAGAGACCCATACTGACCAAGAACATTAAATTATTTTTCACAAGAGGCACGAACACTCTGGGAGATAGCCGGTCCGTCCCCGGTGGGGAAAGAACAACCCACTTGCCGGAAGCAAGCGCTCGGACAGAAGCACAAATTTTTACCTAAAACAGAAACTTATTTGTACTTAATGCTGGATGAACATTGTCCAACTTTTTACAGTTTTAGACCGACCTTTTTAACTGTTTCTTTCTTTTTTTTAACTGACTATTTTCTTTTATTGCTAAAAGCTATTTGTAATGGTTTTTATTAACTGTACAATAAAGCATTTACTTACCTACATCCTGCGAGTCTTCATTCTTCTAAGACACACTATATTCCTATTGCTTTATTCTACTACGTTTTACTTGATGTCACAAAGTGCTAAGAGGCTGCTTTGGGTGGTATTAAAGTGTTACATATGTAAATACACACTTAACACCTTCACTGCTAAGGCATTATTAGTGATGCCATATAATTTCCATTGAAATCAATGGAAAGTCCATGACGAGTTACCCTTGTCATTAGCAGCCAAGAGGTTAAATAAAAATGTAACTTGCACAATCTAAACTGTCAAATGTAACAAAATGTTCGCTGAAGGCAGAGATCCTCCTCTCAGTTTTTGAGCGATAGCAGTCTCTATGGAAGAAAAGTCCCAAATAGTACCGTATTTTCCGGCGTATAAGACGACCCGGCGTATAAGACGACCCCCTACTTTGCCTGAAAAATTTTAGGTTTTGTGCTATACTCGCCGTATAAGACGACCCCCACTTCCAGCGCAGTCCAACGCAGTCCTGCATAGCCATTCCGAGAATGTACCGGTATTTTGAACTTACCGTATTAGTCTAGTCCTCCTCCCTGTGGGTGAGCAGTAAGGCTTTATCAGTGGACAGTGTTACCTACGGTAAGCGTTTATTTTACAAACTCAAAGACTGAACTCAAACAAATTGGTTGTATAAACAATCTTGCTTTACTCGCAATATTTTTATTTAGAAAAACTGTCACTTCTGAATATACCGGTACGGTACGGTAAACATAAATTAGTGCATGAAACAGTGCAAGTGGATTAAACTTCCCATAACTTTCCATATTTCTACAGGATTTACAACGTTCCCTTTAAAAGCCTTCAAAATCCTCCTCTTCGTCATCTGATCTCATAAGTAAGTCAATGAGATCTTGTGGTACATCTGTAAGGCAGTCATCGTATGGATCTGGTACCAATTCCGTATCAGATGATGTGGTCTCTTCTTCGGCATCCTCTTCACCTTCCCACAAATAGTCGTCCTCCATACCATCTAATGAATTTGATATGCCACACTTCTTGAAAGACTTTATTACAGTTTCTACATCAATGTCGTTCCAGGCCTTTATAACAAAGGTGCACAAAACATCCAACTGTGGAGCACGCATGTTTCCTCCTTTTGTGAATGTTTTTTCACCGCTAACCATCCACTCATTCCACTGTTCTCGGATGCGATCTTTAAATGGCTTGTTTAGGCACACATCCAGTGGCTGCACCAACGATGTCAATCCTCCAGGTATAACTGCAGCATCTGTTTTTATTCTTGCCAGCCTTTGCTTGGTGCTTGGAGTTAAATGAGCCCTGAACATATCCCACACCAGTAGACTACGTCTTTGTAGAAGTCCACCTGGTCGCCTGCTCCATACATTATCAAGCCATAGCTTTACCCCTTCTTCATCCATCCATCCTTTCTCATTCACATGCACAAAACAACCAACAGGGAACTTGAGTTTCGGCATTGTTTTTCTTTTGAAAATAACCATTGGTGTCAGCTTTGCGCCATCAGCTGTGCATGCTAGTACCACTGTGAAACTGGACTTCTCATGGACTTCTCATGTCCTGTTGTTTTTATTAAAATTGTCTTTTCGCCTTTTTGATGGACAGTTTTGTTGGCAATCATATCGAAATTCATTGGAGTTTCATCCATATTTCCGATGCTACTTAGCGCATAGCCATGTTCATTCAAGGCACTTCTATGGTGCCACAGGATCATTCATCATAGAGCTCCCTCCTATTTGACTGACCTAGCCTCACCCTATGAACCCTTTAGATCCCTACGCTCTAAGGGAACAGGTTTGCTTAAAACCACGCGCCCAAAAAAAGCCAGACTTGGAGGCAGATCTTTCCGCACTCTCGCAGCCAAGGAATGGAACACCCTCCCTATGAACATCAGACAGGAAAAAAGTGAAACATCCTTTAGGAAACATCTAAAAACATATCTTTTTACTATCTAACTGTCTGATGCCTCTTTCCATCCAAGCAATACTCTCTCCTTAGCGCGGGGACACGCCGAGAGGCGTCACCAGGCGCTTTATAAACTCCTATAATAATAATAATAATAATAATAATAATAATTGCGCAGCCTAATAACTTAGCGATGGAAGCTATGCATTTTGGCATCAAGATCCGCAGGTAATTTCTGGGCAATTTTTGTCTTTTGCCGCAATACCAGATTATGCCTTCCCATGAATCTGGTACACCAGGATACAGTGGCCTTAAATCTGTGGCTGAGATCTGGATTAGATTTGGCCCACTGAAGAGCAATCAATCGGATTTTATTTCGGGTCACGACATAACCGCTTTGCCGATGCTCGGCCACCATCTCTGCTACATGCTTTTCGAGTTCTGGCCAATGTGGGGTGCCTCTTCTTAATGCACACTTGCCCCTTGGCATACTCCGTAATGCTTTCTCATTTGCTCTCCAGGCCCGAACCATCTTTTCTGTCACTCCATATTGTCTTGCAGCAGCACAGTTATTATGTTCCGTGGCAAAATCCACAACTTTAAGTTTGTAACTGGCTTCATATTTCCTTCTTCTTGCCACTCCTGGAGCCTTGCTGGGTTCTTGACTGCCAGCCATTTGCACTGGATGCGCTGCTGGAGCCTTGCCGGGTTCTTGACTGTCAGCCATTTGCACTGGATGTACTGGTGCTGTACAGTATGAACAGGTGCAGAGACTGTCTTCAACACCACACGTACGGTACGGCAAATATGGTATCTGCTCACCAGACTGCCTTTCCTCTTCGCAACAACCAGCCAATCACGGCAAGTGCTCTACTGCCTTCGGTAACATTCGGGAACATTCTACAGTCCCCTTTCTATGCCCACGCCCATGTCAAGGAGAGAGGGGCGCGTGCCAAAACGTGCCAAACGTGCCAAACGTGTCAACACACCGGGCGCTGCCATCTTCGGCGCTGGCTGCCCGTTACCATATACCGTATTTCGGACGTCCTGCTGCCTCGTCCTGCTGCCTCGTCTGCCTGGGGATGTGCAAGCGGTTGGAGGTGCATGTACAGCGGCAGCGGCAGTCGAGGTAAGACTCATGGCGCCATTTGCTCGCTTGTGAAGCGGTTTCACACCTTCGAGTGAAGTCCTTGCTATGAAAAAAACGCTCGCTTTCGATACTTCATGGCGCGGGGCCTGGGTGTGGACGTTGCCAGGGCCGGTGGCTGTATTTTTTAACATAAGGTGTGTTGTTTCTTGTTACATACGGTATTTCCTATTGTGAAGCGGTCTGACACCTTCGAGTGAAGTCCTCGCTATGAAAAAAAAACGCTCGCTTTCGATACTTGCACAATTCATGGCGCGGGGGCTGGGTGTGGACGTTGCCAGTGCCGGTGGCTGTATTTTTTAACATAAGGTGTGTTGTTTCTTGTTATTTCCTATTGTGAAGCGGTCTGACACCTTCGAGTGAAGTCCTCGCTATGAAAAAGCGCATGAAAACATACCATAACATTTTGTACCCGGCGTATAAGACGACCCCCGACTTTCCAGAAAATTTTAAGGGGTTAAAAAGTCGTCTTATACGCCGGAAAATACGGTATTTCTACAAAAGAGGAAACCCCAACATCTGCACCTGTGAACGATCACCATATGTAAGATGGGAGGCGGCAAAAGCCTTGATCAGGGATGTCAAATAATGTCTCAGTGTCCACTATGGGTAAGCAGGCAGCATAATTGGCCAGCATGGTATTTTTACATCAACAGTGAAAATAAGGCTGTAGCAGGAGCCTCATCCTCTTACAACATAGAGTGACAGGTTATTTTTAAGACTTTGTAGTGTGACATTTGGAGGTTCACTTGATCCATCTTCATTGCTGGTGCACCACAGATGCAGATTGCTACATTCTATGCTTTTATTGTCCAAACTGGATGAGCTCCCCTGCCTCCATAGCCAGAAGTTGTCAACCTTAGCTGCAAATCCACCTGATCCTCATTTCATTTATTCTACTGGGGACATTTGTGCCCCACTAGCCCATGAGGGCAGTGGAACGCTGTGCATAACAGTAGGGTGCTGATCCAACATGTGATAGACATAAAAGTATTTTAGCAATGTGAGTTGAGGTCAATGTAACAAAAAAAATGCAGAAGAAAACAAAATATTTCTGAGGGAAGAAAGTAAGAGAGATGACGTCTAGGATAGTAGGAAGATACTAAAGATATCAGTTTTAAGATATTTTGGGAAATCCATCAAAGAGGGAGAAAGTCTGATGTGCAGCAGGAGTTAATTTGAGTATCAACACCGGAACGAGGCTCCGCCCCCTTTTCACCGGGGCATTTCAAAACTGCTCACTTCTCCCGCTCCTCGGGAGACGCTTCGCCTGAGAAGCAAGGCGCAACGCTGGGGGGGAGAAAAACTTACTTTGCTGGTGCACTGAGGCCCAGGAGACGCAGGGCCAACACCGGAACGAGGCTCCGCCCCCTTTTCACCGGGGCATTTCAAAACTGCTCACTTCTCCCGCTCCTCGGGAGACGCTTCGCCTGAGAAGCAAGGCGCAACGCTGGGGGGGAGAAAAACGTACTTTGCTGGTGCACTGAGGCCCAGGAGACGCAGGGCCAACACCGGAACGAGGCTCCGCCCCCTTTTCACCGGGGCATTTCAAAACTGCTCACTTCTCCCGCTCCTCGGGAGACGCTTCGCCTGAGAAGCAAGGCGCAACGCTGGGGGGGGAGAAAAACTTACTTTGCTGGTGCACTGAGGCCCAGGAGACGCAGGGCCAACACCGGAACGAGGCTCCGGCCCCTTTTCACGGGGGCATTTCAAAACTGCTCACTTCTCCCGCTCCTCGGGAGACGCTTCGCCTGAGAAGCAAGGCGCAACGCTGGGGGGGAGAAAAACTTACTTTGCTGGTGCACTGAGGCCCAGGAGACGCAGGGCCAACACCGGAACGAGGCTCCGCCCCCTCATCGTCACTTCCTCATAGATAACAATATCCTCCCGCATCGCGGGACGCGCACGGGCTAAGCCCGGGCAAAGGGCGGGCCCTCTGTGGCCCTCAGAGGACCTGAGGAGGACGGGACGGGCCACTCCACTTGGCCCCTTCATGCATGAGGTATAGTGATACTTCACTTATTTCGTTTCCATTGCGCTGTGATTTGTTTTTTGATACCCTGGTGACTATTCAGTAGTCAACTACCATGTCTGTCTGGGATGAACTAAACGCCTTGTGTGGCACAAATTATGCCCCTGATATTTCTACTTCCCCTACAGTGGACAGAGACACGGATCTTACAATCTGCACCCCCCAGGCCTCTGAAATAATCCTGTCTAAATCTGATACACCGCCTCGGGATCAACTCAGCAAAAGGAATAATGAGGTTACCCCACCAAATATCACCCGAATGTGTTATAGTCCTTCTCTTTCCTCCGTCAACCCAAGCGCATCAATGCCACGTAAGACGGTGATCACATCAAATGACTCTGCTTCCCCCTTCCACTCGACCTTACTGGCCCATATTGAACGTCTGTTGAATGTGGCTTTATCACCTCTGCTCTCAAAAATTAAGGACCTGGGAAATAGGTTGTCTGATGTTGAAAAAATAGTACAAAGGATTGCACCATCACCATCACCTGTAAATACTGTCATTCCCTCTTCTCCTACGCGCCCGACTAACCTTGTGAACCCCAAGTCCATTGAACTCAGGAAAGATCGAACAACTGATCCTTCTCTCAGCATACCCATCCTAAGCAGCAGCAAAGCCACCTCTAAGCCCACTCGCCTCCCTTTTAAAGCCCCTAGGCTTCCTCAACAAAGAACATTCCGAATGAACTTACCCCCTGAAGCCGCCCCCTACGTGGCCGTTCTCTCCGGGGTTCCTGAACTTACTAAGGTCAAACATGAAACAAGCCAGGAACTGCTGAATAAAGCCATCTTTTGGCTCAATAACAACAGACCGATGCCACCGGACTTAGATGGCGGAATCCTGAGTGTCAGGAGGGTGGGATGGCTAGGGACGTTGCCCAAAGACATTCCGGGAGACCTGATACTAATCAAGTTCAAACACAGGAACATTGTCCCATTTTTAAGATTTTCCCAGCCCAAAATTGGAGACGGCCCTATTTCTATCCGGGACTTGTTTGATTTTTACCCTGGCCCCAGAACATTGTACTATAACACTTGGTGAAAGGGGACTCAGTTTTAGATTTATCTTTAACATACCATCAGATATTGTTGAGTGAAGATTCGAGGAATCTATTGTCATTGGCTACTCTTCTAGGGGCTTTCCATTTTATCCAGATGCTATTTGGCCTAGCCTCAGTGCACGCTTGATCCCAACATGTAATTTGGAAGGTACTAGACGGGGGTCAGTCAGATTTTATTTTTTCAGGATGACATCTTATTTAAGGCAAGTGCTTTATGGTAGAATCAGTGAATTTGTAGCTAGAGGGTGGCTAGATTTGCTAAGCCTTGGTGAGGAAGAGAAATGGCATGGAACTGTATAGGAAGAGTTGTACTTAGAGGGGCATCATCTGAGCAGTTATGGGAGAAGAATTGCACCTGAGGGTGTGAGGGAGAAACTGGTCCAGGTGGAGAGAATTTTACTGGTGGCCAGGTATGGACAGGCTGGTCGAGGAAGTGGTCAGGTATTATAATATGTGTATTCAGGTGGACAAAGGGAAGGTTGTGTGACAAGTACCCTTTTCACCTGTGGAAGTTCCAAGTGAACCATGGGCAAAGTTGGGAGTAGATATTGTGGGGCCTTTTCACTCACTGAAACCTTCGAACAGGTTTATAGCATTGTTAGTCGAATATGCTACTAAGTGAGTGACGACTAAATGCCTTAGCTCTGTTATTTCTAGGATGGTCATTGAATTTTTGAAAGAGGAATTTTCTGAGGACGGGATTCCTAAGTGTGTTGTAACAGACAATGGCGTGCAGTTTGTGTGGCAGGAAATTAGTGATTTTTTTTTGCTTTAGGTATTGAGCATCAGTGCACCGCGCTTTATCTTTCCTAGGGCAATCGTCTTGCAGATGTCATGACTAAAATTGTGAAGGGGAGTGTACAGAGGTCACTGCAGAATGGGACGTAATTGGCTTATACGCTTAGGGAAACTTTGTGGACACATAGGAAATGCCAAATAGAGTGACTGGGATGTCTCTGTTCGAAGGCTGAAGGGAAGTTTGACAAAAACTAAGCTTTCTTCAACTTTGTGGTTCTCTGATAGTGATTGAGCTCAGTGTGCAAGCAAGAAGAGGGTTATAGAACATCAACGAAGATACAAGGAATGTTATGACGCGATGCATGGGGTGAAAGGTAGCAGACGGAACACTGATCGCGTGATTTACAACAAGAAGGCTAGATTTGTGAAAAAAGAAGTAACAGATTTCATGTGACCTAATAAAATCAATGGAGTTAAAAGGAATGTTGTCATTCTGGAATGTGGTGATGTATGGCGCATGTCACGATTGGTGAAAGCAAAAGACATTAGTCACAATGATACCTCCAATGATGGGAGGAGTGGAAGAACTGGTGAAAATGGTTGTCTAAAAACACAGTGAGAGACATCGGGTTGGTTAAAGGACTTTGTTATATGTTGAAAAGAAATGGGAGCCAATATATTTTAAGGGGTTTGAGGTGTTGAGGAACAACAAAGGGACCAGCTCAGAGGAAGGATAGAGTTTTAATTTTTATATTATTATGGTTATTATGATTATTGAACTTGTTATCTGTACCTTCTTCTCTATATGTCACATTGCAATGTTTTTTTGCTTGTGCTTGTTATGTTCTCTCACTTTGATTAGTATGACCATTGAATTTGGAGAAGTGTGGCTCACTGGTTAGAGCAGGCAGACCCTGAAGCAGAGGTCGGACCCGAGACCAGGTTCAATTCCCGACGCGGCAGGGTCTTGAGCTCAAATGTCCATGGACTCGATAATTCTCGCTTCGGTGCCTGACCTAATCATGGGTTCACACTCTGCAACTCTGGGCATTAAGCTTGCTTAATCTCCACAACGGCCCCCCTGCGGCGGGATGCCTGGCTTTCACCTTGGGGATGCCCTGTAGGGGCTATCTCACAGGGAAAAGCCAGGACGGGTTCCCAAGGCAAGCGCGGAGATACCCCTTTGGCGGTCGATTCTGGCGCTATATAAGAAACATAATAATAATAATAATAATAATTTTGTTCTCTGTACTCGGTTATATTCTATATGTTATACTGCCATTCCTTGTGCGTGTCATGTTCTCTCACAGCTGATTATTTTTATTTTGTTGGTTGTGAAGAGGGCGTGGTTGGATCTGTATTCTGCTGTACAATGGAACTCTTGAGGGCATAAGCGAGAGTTGGCAGTGGAGTTTGGTGGTGAGCCGACGCAGTCTGTTGTTGATGGTATCATAATTGTTGGAATAAAAGTTAGGAAATAAATAATTTACATCCTGCGAGGGGGCAAACAGCTTTCTTGCCTATTCTACGCCGAAGACCTGGTGCTGATCAGTCAGACACAGATTGGGCTACAAAGGCTCCTCGACATTACTGCGGAATGCTCCAAAGCCAACAAACTCTGTATTAATTACAGTAAAACGAAAATCATGCCCCTTAATTATCGCAAGAAAAAAATCACCATTTAGATGGCACTTGGACTCGAACAAACTGGAGACCACAAACAAATATTGTTACCTGGGAGTGATTATAGACAAAAGGGGTAGCTTTAAACCACAACTGGAGGAGATCAAGAGGAGAGGCCTAATGATAGCAGCATCACTTAGGAACCTCAAAAATAAAATCGTTGGCCTAAACCTCGCTCCCCTCCTACAAGTGATCCAAGCCAAGCTGATTCCATCTATCACATATGGAAGTGAAGCAATGAGAGGGAGGGACACGGGAACTCTGAACAGAGTAGTCTCAAAGCAATGCGGATCATGTTCGGTCTTCCGAAATACATCTCACCGGCGCAGATCCGCCTAGAATTTGGGATGGCCAAAGAAGAACTTGCACGAAAGGGAACCTACCTTAAGACCTGGTACAAAATAAGCAGAGGAGAGGAAAACACCCTTAACGCACTCCTCTGGAAAGATCTACAAAGTAAAAGTGACAGTCCAGCAAGACATTTCCTGGAGGATGCCATCAATCATCTTGGGGCAAGGCAGCTATGGGACCTCCAAGGGAGCCCGTCAGGCTTCAAAAAAATCATAAACAAAATCGTCAAGAAAGAATCCCTCCTGCAAGACAAAGCTTCATTAGCAAAGAGAGCACACGGCTGGCTGACCGTGCAAACTTACAACAAACTTACTCCACAGGCGTACCCGGTGAACAGTTTCTCCAAAACAACAAAAGAATCGTTTCTAAAACTACGACTTGGAGTGCTACCAGCAGCGGGCCACATGTCCCCATGGCTGCGGCCATCAAACCAGCAAAATGCCGCCTGTGCGGAATGTATGAGGAAAACATCACACACCTCATAACCATCTGCAAAGAGCTGCAGCAAGACCGGAAGAACTTACTTACTGAGACCCCTTATTCTTAAACAAAGGAATCAGGTCCTGCAGAGAAGCAATTTTGAGTTGCTTTAGAGGAGACGACGTGCAAATGGCCTGCCGACTGGTAAAATATCTCGGAGTGGCAGAATCCAGGCTCAAAACGACGAGAGCACAAGTGGACACCGATATCACCTACACAACATCATCTGCCTCCAGTCCTCAGACCGGGCAAGAGACCCATACTGACCAAGAACATTAAATTATTTTTCACAAGAGGCACGAACACTCTGGGAGATAGCCGTCCGTCCCCGGTGGGGAAAGAACAACCCACTTGCCGGAAGCAAGCGCTCGGACAGAAGCACAAATTTTTACCTAAAACAGAAACTTATTTGTACTTAATGCTGATGAACATTGTCCAACTTTTTACAGTTTTAGACCGACCTTTTTAACTGTTTCTTTCTTTTTTTAACTGACTATTTTCTTTTATTGCTAAAAGCTATTTGTAATGGTTTTTATTACTGTACAATAAAGCATTTACTTACCTACATCCTGCGAGTCTTCATTCTTCTAAGACACACTATATTCCTATTGCTTTATTCTACTACGTTTTACTTGATGTCACAAAGTGCTAAGAGGCTGCTTTGGGTGGTATTAAAGTGTTACATATGTAAATACACACTTAACACCTTCACTGCTAAGGCATTATTAGTGATGCCATATAATTTCCATTGAAATCAATGGAAAGTCCATGACGAGTTACCCTTGTCATTAGCAGCCAAGAGGTTAAATAAAAATGTAACTTGCACAATCTAAACTGTCAAATGTAACAAAATGTTCGCTGAAGGCAGAGATCCTCCTCTCAGTTTTTGAGCGATAGCAGTCTCTATGGAAGAAAAGTCCCAAATAGTACCGTATTTTCCGGCGTATAAGACGACCCGGCGTATAAGACGACCCCCTACTTTGCCTGAAAAATTTTAGGTTTTGTGCTATACTCGCCGTATAAGACGACCCCCACTTCCAGCGCAGTCCAACGCAGTCCTGCATAGCCATTCCGAGAATGTACCGGTATTTTGAACTTACCGTATTAGTCTAGTCCTCCTCCCTGTGGCTGAGCAGTAAGGCTTTATCAGTGGACAGTGTTACCTACGGTAAGCGTTTATTTTACAAACTCAAAGACTGAACTCAAACAAATTGGTTGTATAAACAATCTTGCTTTACTCGCAATATTTTTATTTAGAAAAACTGTCACTTCTGAATATACCGGTACGGTACGGTAAACATAAATTAGTGCATGAAACAGTGCAAGTGGATTAAACTTCCCATAACTTTCCATATTTCTACAGGATTTACAACGTTCCCTTTAAAAGCCTTCAAAATCCTCCTCTTCGTCATCTGATCTCATAAGTAAGTCAATGAGATCTTGTGGTACATCTGTAAGGCAGTCATCGTATGGATCTGGTACCAATTCCGTATCAGATGATGTGGTCTCTTCTTCGGCATCCTCTTCACCTTCCCACAAATAGTCGTCCTCCATACCATCTAATGAATTTGATATGCCACACTTCTTGAAAGACTTTATTACAGTTTCTACATCAATGTCGTTCCAGGCCTTTATAACAAAGGTGCACAAAACATCCAACTGTGGAGCACGCATGTTTCCTCCTTTTGTGAATGTTTTTTCACCGCTAACCATCCACTCATTCCACTGTTCTCGGATGCGATCTTTAAATGGCTTGTTTAGGCACACATCCAGTGGCTGCACCAACGATGTCAATCCTCCAGGTATAACTGCAGCATCTGTTTTTATTCTTGCCAGCCTTTGCTTGGTGCTTGGAGTTAAATGAGCCCTGAACATATCCCACACCAGTAGACTACGTCTTTGTAGAAGTCCACCTGGTCGCCTGCTCCATACATTATCAAGCCATAGCTTTACCCCTTCTTCATCCATCCATCCTTTCTCATTCACATGCACAAAACAACCAACAGGGAACTTGAGTTTCGGCATTGTTTTTCTTTTGAAAATAACCATTGGTGTCAGCTTTGCGCCATCAGCTGTGCATGCTAGTACCACTGTGAAACTGGACTTCTCATGGACTTCTCATGTCCTGTTGTTTTTATTAAAATTGTCTTTTCGCCTTTTTGATGGACAGTTTTGTTGGCAATCATATCGAAATTCATTGGAGTTTCATCCATATTTCCGATGCTACTTAGCGCATAGCCATGTTCATTCAAGGCACTTCTATGGTGCCACAGGATCATTCATCATAGAGCTCCCTCCTATTTGACTGACCTAGCCTCACCCTATGAACCCTTTAGATCCCTACGCTCTAAGGGAACAGGTTTGCTTAAAACCACGCGCCCAAAAAAAGCCAGACTTGGAGGCAGATCTTTCCGCACTCTCGCAGCCAAGGAATGGAACACCCTCCCTATGAACATCAGACAGGAAAAAAGTGAAACATCCTTTAGGAAACATCTAAAAACATATCTTTTTACTATCTAACTGTCTGATGCCTCTTTCCATCCAAGCAATACTCTCTCCTTAGCGCGGGGACACGCCGAGAGGCGTCACCAGGCGCTTTATAAACTCCTATAATAATAATAATAATAATAATAATAATAATTGCGCAGCCTAATAACTTAGCGATGGAAGCTATGCATTTTGGCATCAAGATCCGCAGGTAATTTCTGGGCAATTTTTGTCTTTTGCCGCAATACCAGATTATGCCTTCCCATGAATCTGGTACACCAGGATACAGTGGCCTTAAATCTGTGGCTGAGATCTGGATTAGATTTGGCCCACTGAAGAGCAATCAATCGGATTTTATTTCGGGTCACGACATAACCGCTTTGCCGATGCTCGGCCACCATCTCTGCTACATGCTTTTCGAGTTCTGGCCAATGTGGGGTGCCTCTTCTTAATGCACACTTGCCCCTTGGCATACTCCGTAATGCTTTCTCATTTGCTCTCCAGGCCCGAACCATCTTTTCTGTCACTCCATATTGTCTTGCAGCAGCACAGTTATTATGTTCCGTGGCAAAATCCACAACTTTAAGTTTGTAACTGGCTTCATATTTCCTTCTTCTTGCCACTCCTGGAGCCTTGCTGGGTTCTTGACTGCCAGCCATTTGCACTGGATGCGCTGCTGGAGCCTTGCCGGGTTCTTGACTGTCAGCCATTTGCACTGGATGTACTGGTGCTGTACAGTATGAACAGGTGCAGAGACTGTCTTCAACACCACACGTACGGTACGGCAAATATGGTATCTGCTCACCAGACTGCCTTTCCTCTTCGCAACAACCAGCCAATCACGGCAAGTGCTCTACTGCCTTCGGTAACATTCGGGAACATTCTACAGTCCCCTTTCTATGCCCACGCCCATGTCAAGGAGAGAGGGGCGCGTGCCAAAACGTGCCAAACGTGCCAAACGTGTCAACACACCGGGCGCTGCCATCTTCGGCGCTGGCTGCCCGTTACCATATACCGTATTTCGGACGTCCTGCTGCCTCGTCCTGCTGCCTCGTCTGCCTGGGGATGTGCAAGCGGTTGGAGGTGCATGTACAGCGGCAGCGGCAGTCGAGGTAAGACTCATGGCGCCATTTGCTCGCTTGTGAAGCGGTTTCACACCTTCGAGTGAAGTCCTTGCTATGAAAAAAACGCTCGCTTTCGATACTTCATGGCGCGGGGCCTGGGTGTGGACGTTGCCAGGGCCGGTGGCTGTATTTTTTAACATAAGGTGTGTTGTTTCTTGTTACATACGGTATTTCCTATTGTGAAGCGGTCTGACACCTTCGAGTGAAGTCCTCGCTATGAAAAAAAAACGCTCGCTTTCGATACTTGCACAATTCATGGCGCGGGGGCTGGGTGTGGACGTTGCCAGTGCCGGTGGCTGTATTTTTTAACATAAGGTGTGTTGTTTCTTGTTATTTCCTATTGTGAAGCGGTCTGACACCTTCGAGTGAAGTCCTCGCTATGAAAAAGCGCATGAAAACATACCATAACATTTTGTACCCGGCGTATAAGACGACCCCCGACTTTCCAGAAAATTTTAAGGGGTTAAAAAGTCGTCTTATACGCCGGAAAATACGGTATTTCTACAAAAGAGGAAACCCCAACATCTGCACCTGTGAACGATCACCATATGTAAGATGGGAGGCGGCAAAAGCCTTGATCAGGGATGTCAAATAATGTCTCAGTGTCCACTATGGGTAAGCAGGCAGCATAATTGGCCAGCATGGTATTTTTACATCAACAGTGAAAATAAGGCTGTAGCAGGAGCCTCATCCTCTTACAACATAGAGTGACAGGTTATTTTTAAGACTTTGTAGTGTGACATTTGGAGGTTCACTTGATCCATCTTCATTGCTGGTGCACCACAGATGCAGATTGCTACATTCTATGCTTTTATTGTCCAAACTGGATGAGCTCCCCTGCCTCCATAGCCAGAAGTTGTCAACCTTAGCTGCAAATCCACCTGATCCTCATTTCATTTATTCTACTGGGGACATTTGTGCCCCACTAGCCCATGAGGGCAGTGGAACGCTGTGCATAACAGTAGGGTGCTGATCCAACATGTGATAGACATAAAAGTATTTTAGCAATGTGAGTTGAGGTCAATGTAACAAAAAAAATGCAGAAGAAAACAAAATATTTCTGAGGGAAGAAAGTAAGAGAGATGACGTCTAGGATAGTAGGAAGATACTAAAGATATCAGTTTTAAGATATTTTGGGAAATCCATCAAAGAGGGAGAAAGTCTGATGTGCAGCAGGAGTTAATTTGAGTATCAACACCGGAACGAGGCTCCGCCCCCTTTTCACCGGGGCATTTCAAAACTGCTCACTTCTCCCGCTCCTCGGGAGACGCTTCGCCTGAGAAGCAAGGCGCAACGCTGGGGGGGAGAAAAACTTACTTTGCTGGTGCACTGAGGCCCAGGAGACGCAGGGCCAACACCGGAACGAGGCTCCGCCCCCTTTTCACCGGGGCATTTCAAAACTGCTCACTTCTCCCGCTCCTCGGGAGACGCTTCGCCTGAGAAGCAAGGCGCAACGCTGGGGGGGAGAAAAACGTACTTTGCTGGTGCACTGAGGCCCAGGAGACGCAGGGCCAACACCGGAACGAGGCTCCGCCCCCTTTTCACCGGGGCATTTCAAAACTGCTCACTTCTCCCGCTCCTCGGGAGACGCTTCGCCTGAGAAGCAAGGCGCAACGCTGGGGGGGGAGAAAAACTTACTTTGCTGGTGCACTGAGGCCCAGGAGACGCAGGGCCAACACCGGAACGAGGCTCCGGCCCCTTTTCACGGGGGCATTTCAAAACTGCTCACTTCTCCCGCTCCTCGGGAGACGCTTCGCCTGAGAAGCAAGGCGCAACGCTGGGGGGGAGAAAAACTTACTTTGCTGGTGCACTGAGGCCCAGGAGACGCAGGGCCAACACCGGAACGAGGCTCCGCCCCCTCATCGTCACTTCCTCATAGATAACAATATCCTCCCGCATCGCGGGACGCGCACGGGCTAAGCCCGGGCAAAGGGCGGGCCCTCTGTGGCCCTCAGAGGACCTGAGGAGGACGGGACGGGCCACTCCACTTGGCCCCTTCATGCATGAGGTATAGTGATACTTCACTTATTTCGTTTCCATTGCGCTGTGATTTGTTTTTTGATACCCTGGTGACTATTCAGTAGTCAACTACCATGTCTGTCTGGGATGAACTAAACGCCTTGTGTGGCACAAATTATGCCCCTGATATTTCTACTTCCCCTACAGTGGACAGAGACACGGATCTTACAATCTGCACCCCCCAGGCCTCTGAAATAATCCTGTCTAAATCTGATACACCGCCTCGGGATCAACTCAGCAAAAGGAATAATGAGGTTACCCCACCAAATATCACCCGAATGTGTTATAGTCCTTCTCTTTCCTCCGTCAACCCAAGCGCATCAATGCCACGTAAGACGGTGATCACATCAAATGACTCTGCTTCCCCCTTCCACTCGACCTTACTGGCCCATATTGAACGTCTGTTGAATGTGGCTTTATCACCTCTGCTCTCAAAAATTAAGGACCTGGGAAATAGGTTGTCTGATGTTGAAAAAATAGTACAAAGGATTGCACCATCACCATCACCTGTAAATACTGTCATTCCCTCTTCTCCTACGCGCCCGACTAACCTTGTGAACCCCAAGTCCATTGAACTCAGGAAAGATCGAACAACTGATCCTTCTCTCAGCATACCCATCCTAAGCAGCAGCAAAGCCACCTCTAAGCCCACTCGCCTCCCTTTTAAAGCCCCTAGGCTTCCTCAACAAAGAACATTCCGAATGAACTTACCCCCTGAAGCCGCCCCCTACGTGGCCGTTCTCTCCGGGGTTCCTGAACTTACTAAGGTCAAACATGAAACAAGCCAGGAACTGCTGAATAAAGCCATCTTTTGGCTCAATAACAACAGACCGATGCCACCGGACTTAGATGGCGGAATCCTGAGTGTCAGGAGGGTGGGATGGCTAGGGACGTTGCCCAAAGACATTCCGGGAGACCTGATACTAATCAAGTTCAAACACAGGAACATTGTCCCATTTTTAAGATTTTCCCAGCCCAAAATTGGAGACGGCCCTATTTCTATCCGGGACTTGTTTGATTTTTACCCTCGCCCCAGAACATTGTACTATAACACTTGGTGAAAGGGGACTCAGTTTACCATGTGTTTTTATCTCTTTTTTTCTTCAGATTGGTTCCAGTTTATTTTAAATATCCGGTTTTTGTTTTCAACATTGTAACGAACTGTTGATTTTTATATACATGTTTGTATTTCTCTTTGCTGCTTTTATGGTTTTAAACTCAAACACCGAAATAAAGCTTATATTTTTTTTTTTTAATTTGAGTATCTTGTTCCTTATGCTGAAACGGTCTGTTGGCATGTGAATTCTTTGAGCAGGCTTTTTGATTTCCCTCATGAAATGAGAGGGGATCCTAATGGCGCATATGCCTCCACATGCACTGCATTTAGAGACCTGGTATTCAGGTATTCCTTGGTAATCAAGGGATGGAAAGCCAATGTAGATGCTTGAATGTAGGAGAATTATTCTGGCACTTTCTTTGGCTGGTAATCAAGTATGCTACTGCCTAAAATTGCTTTAATTGACAAGATTTCTGGGAGAGCGGTGAGTAGAGTATTATCTCTGTTAATGTGAAACTAAATGAGGAACCTAGACAGTGGACTAGAAATTCATAGCTGGAAAAAAGGGTTTACAATTGAGCAGGTTATGTAACGTTTACCTTGCAGTCTTTACCCCACATGGTCTTTATCCCCCAGTCTTTACCATGCAGGTAACTACTGATTAAGTAAGTGACTTTAATGGTTTTTCCTTTACCTCACATCCTTTACCATGCCATACTTTATTCCACTGGTATATTCCATTCAAGCTAAACTCACCTTCAAGATGCTAACCCACGCTCACAAGGCCCTCCACAACACCGGACCAGCATACCTGAACAGCCGACTCAAATTCCACGCACCCCAAAGGACCCTATGATCAGCCCAGCTCTCCGATGCCGTGGTCCCCCGCACCAGAAAGACCAGATCAGGAGGCCGCTCCTGCTCCTTCCGCTCTGCCAGTGCCTGGAACGACCTTCCGCTCCACCTCAGACAGATAACATCGCTCCCCATCTTTGCAAGAAACCTCAATACCTGGCTCTTCGACAGACCCCCTTCTAGATGGACTGGAACCTGTGAACCACCCCCACACCCCCAGCGCCTTGAGACCCTTACGGGTGAGTAGCCGCGTTCAAAAAACACCTGATTTGATTTGATTTGGTTCAGGTGGTTGTGAGACTGCTATGTCCCTGTGGCTCTGAACAGCAGGACAATAGACTAGTCATTGGAGTCATTCTGGGAGTCCTGGGTGCAGGTCCAAATCCCTCAGGCTCAGGCAGGAGGGCAGCAGGGTAGGAATCCAGCAAGGCAGCAGTCCAGCAAGGCAGTAGCCCAGCAGGACAACAGTCCAGCAGAGTGGCAGTCATTTCAGCAGTATAGTAGTCCTTCTACCTGGCAGACTCTCCACTTGTACAAAAGTGTACTAAAGAGTTGGTATCTGAGGTCAAATATTTATACCAGGTGGCTCCTTTGAAGTGGGAAAAGATTCTAGAAGTTTCCCTTTGAAGTGCACAAGGTTCCTGCCTTCCCTGCCCTGTCTCCAGACTAACTACTGGGGTATGTAGACCTTTGTATGGAAGCAGGACACCACCTATTCAAGTGTAAGTAGGGCTGTGTGTAGCTCCGCCCTTCCATTCTGCCAGTGATGGCCCATCCAGGCACACCTAAGTTGTCTATTGTGTATTGCTGTTTAGGAGGACTACACAAAGCCCAACTTTCTGCTACATCGTGTCCTTGACCCAGAGACAGGCTGCAGGCATTAAATGGCTAAGGCAGGAAAAGGCCAACTTTCTAAAAGTGATGTTTTCAAAACTGTAATTTAAAATCAGACTTTACCATAAGAGAGGGTTTTTCATTTCAATTCCAAATACACTAAACATGAACTGGTTACCTGCTCCCATTTGGTAAATTACAGCTTATTAAATGTAATAAATGTAACTCCAATGCTATCCTGTGGGAGAGGTAGGCTTTGCTGTAGTGAAAAGCAAATTTAAGAGTTTTTCACTATCAGGATATGTAAAACTTAAAAGTCCATACCCAACGTTATGAATACACTGCACCCTGCCCTCTGGGTTGTCCAGGTCCTACCCTAGGAGCAACATATGTATCAAAAAGAAAGGTTTGGGTCTTGCAAACGATTTATTTTGTCCCTTAACAGTACACCAATCAGTGGACCCTATGAGTTTCTGCATGCAACCTAAATATTTAGAAATTCAAAACAATATAACAACAAATTATCTACTTCTCTTTACATTTAATAGAAGACCAATTACAAATGTTTACAAAGCTTCACTATGACATTATCTTTGTACTAATGTAAATATACAGTTAACAATGTTACTTCACAGTGTGTATGCAAAAATCGTTATACCTTGAATTAAACAAATCTTCTGAACATATCTCAATGCATTTCAGGTTATTCACCCTTCTTCAGGCGAGCTGTAAATGTAAACAAAGTAATAATGTTACCATTGTACTGAAACAGCACTCATTTTAGATACAAAAAATTGTACCATAAATCTGTGTCACAGAAATGACAGCGTCATCATCTGGAATCATAATAAAACTGTCAAAATCATGATTGTAAACTGAACGAAAAATTCAAAAGAAAACGCAGGCCTACAAAGCAGTGAAAGGTGTGGAAAGCTGAAATTCCTGTTAGCGAAAACCGTGAATCGGTGCCATAATTGCAAAACTTTGAAAGAATTGTCTCTCCCTGTTCCAAAACCACCCTTAACCCTGAATGTAAATTGTGTCGGACTACTACTCCCAGCATACACCACAGTCCTTACTTTATGTTAGATCTAGTATTCAGTATTGCATTAGCAGATGCAGTAGTAGCTGAATTCAGAGAGACTGAAACAATATATATATATATTATAAACCTTAATTATTATATATTCATACACATGCCAACAGGCTACACTTGTTGCTTTATGCATTCATTTTATTGAACACCTGTCGTTGTGCATAGGCGTCAGCCCATGTGTAGACCTCTTCCACCTTGTAGTATATGATATATTATTTGAACTTACGAAGCTTATGTTCGTGTATCTCTCTTGCATGATTATCCAATTTCTCATTGATCTCATAGAGAGTTTTGGATCATGTCTAACTTTCCAACCTTGTTTCCAGCTCGGATTTTAGATCATAGATTTCTGCTGCTAAATCTTTCAACATTTGTGAGGGTTCTTCAATTATTAAAAGAACAAGATCCAAAGAACATGTATTAAGTATTGCGTACCACCTTGACATGAATTCTTATTGAATTTAAAAAGCATCGGTTTCAGAGAAATCCTTAGTCCACGAGGAATCCGTTTCACTTTGGGTGTTGAATTAGTGTTGTAGATATGAAGTCTCTGATTCACTTCTTTGTGCATGGTATATTCTAGTTATTTCAAGAGTTGAGGTACTGTTCCAGGTGGGAAGCGATATTGGTTGGGACCGACAACGCCCCGCATCTGCAGCATCCTTAGGGAGCAGAGGGGAAATGGTGCCCGAGTCGCGTGGATAAACTGGCATGTAATTTAGCACATAGAACATATCTAAGGAATTGTAATATAGCCAGGAGATCGCATCTGGGTATGTGAATTGCTGAAGCAAATAACTCCTCTAAAGAGCTTTTTAAGATTATCAAGGAATTCACTAATCCCAGAGCCACCAACTCCTCCTTTCCTCCCACGCACGGGCTATGTGACGATCTAGCCAAATATTTTAAACAGAAGATCGATAAAATTTATAACGCGTTTGAACTAGAAGAGCCGGCCCAGGTTCTAACATCTCCCCGGAAGATCTTTTCTCCCCCAGTTTAGAGATCTTCTCAGCTATCATCACCTCTAAGCAACTGCCTGCTTTGCTGGTGCACACTAAGGCAGGCTCGCCGCTTGATGTGGCTCCCCCTCACATTTTCTCAGACCTTGCACCGGCCTTGTCGAACCCAATTATGGAAGTCTGTAATTTATCATTAGACACGGCCTCATTTCCCTCAAAATTGAATAAGGCTTACATTAAGCCACTGCTTAAGAAAGCATTAGCGGACCCTGCAGACCTACAAAACTATGGCCTATTTCTCTTCTCCCATGTTGTTCCAAAATCATGGAAACCCTGATCAATCAGCAACTTTCGGGTTATTTAGAACAAAATAACCTGCTTGATCCCTCGCAGTCGGCTTTCCGTGCTGGTCACAGCACGGAGTCTGCTTTCATGGAGATAACAGACTCAATAAGGATGTTGTTGGATGAGGGAAGTCCCACGATGTTAGTTCTCATGGATCTGTCGGCAGCCTTTGACACCATCTCTCACAGTATCCTTTTGGGTAAGCTGCGAGAGATTGGTATGATAAGGGATCAGCATTAAAATGGATGCATAGCTTTTTGACCGACAGAACACAATGTGTACAACTGGACACATTTGTGTCACAGACTACAACAGTGGATAAGGGGGTACCACATCGTTCCATACTAAGCCCCACCTTATTCAATATTTATGTGTTCTTTCTGGCCCCTATCAATAGATCGTGTGGGTTTCAAATGATCTCCTATGCGGACGACACCCAGGTGATAATCCCCATAGGAAATGACCCCACACTGACCAGAGAAAAATTTAAGAGCTGCATGTTAAAAACAGCGATATAGATGAGCGAGAACTTCTTACAGCTGAACTCTAATAAAACAGAGATTCTGCTGTTAGGGAAAGCTGAGGAGTTATGGTCCACGAGTGGTGACCGATGGAATTGGGGGAATCTCCCATTCCTAAAAAATGTGTGAAGAACCTGGGCATCGTGATAAATGACAGACTCTCTATGGAGGATCATGTAAAAATCATCTCAGGTACGTGCTTTGGCATGATGCGCATGCTGAGAAAAGCCTTCCCAGGGATTCCCCTTTATACCAAAAAAGTCCTCATCCAGGCTCTTCTAGTCAGTAGACTAGATTATGAGAACTCTCTACTGGTAGGGATCAGGGAAGATCTGTTATCAAGGCTGCAAGTTGTCCAGAATACAGCAGCTCACCTTGCCCTAAACAAGCCTGCAAGAACTTTATCACTACCTTCATTTCAACTCCTATATTGGCTTCCTGTCAGAAAAAGATTCGTTTTTAAACTCCTATGTTTGGTATTCAAATCTTTACAAGGTCAGGGACCAGCATATCTAATTAAAAAACTTTAATGGTACATTCCAGGGCTCCACCTGAGACTGAGCAGTCAAAGGCTGCTTCGCACGTGCAGAATTAGGAAAACCAGGAAGGGTGTGTATTCTCTCATCTAGCCCCGCCAACTGGACTAGTCTGCCAGAGGATCTGCGAGCATTAACAGCCAAGTTTTGAGAAGCTTAAGAAGCTTCTCAAAACTTGGCTGTTTTGATTGAGCATTTTCTATATATGTTGTCTGCCTCCCAGGCGCCAAGAGATCCCTTTGGGGTTGATTCGCTGTGCCATATAAATATTAAATATAAATATATAAAGGAAAGAAGCTGCCGGTCTCGTCCCCTATCTGCTGCAGGTGAGAACTTGAAAAGGGCCAAGGCGGAGGGAGTGTGGCCCTGTCATTCAGCACTCCTCCTCACCCAAGACGAGAACCTGGGGGGGTGGATGAGTGGGTGCCTTGTGGGCCCTGCCGGAGTCCAGGCAGCATACATAAGGCCTGATTTATCGGTGAAGTCACGCCGGAGGCTAGGCCCACCCTTTGGAATCACCTTGTTTAGCGTGCTGGGGCCAGCAGGAAAGGACTAGTGAATTCTAATTTGAGATCGGGAGTGAGGCACTATACCCACCAGGAGATGGCATGGGGGCATAGTGTGTCACCTTGCCACTATTGCAGCAGTCTAGGGTACTGAGGAACGGCCCCTGATTCACCAGCAAGGTTGTGCTGGGTGGGTCCTTTGCTCGGGCCAGGGTGAAGGCCCCTCTCCCTTAATGGCTCTGTACTTTGGAGTGGGGGCTCTCCGGGGGGGGCGGGGGGGCCTGCCCCATGAGAGTACTGTCTGAGGACCATTGGACTATAAACCATCTGCCTGGGCTGGATTTCACTAAACAGGACAGGTGGCCCTCCCCCCTATTTCATGCCAGATTGATAATGAGGGGTAGGGTTTTGCTGTATGGGCTGCAGTGACGTGGGAGATATGTGAGTGAGAGGGTGGCCCTCCCCTAACCTGAAATGCAGCATTGATGAGCCCTCCAGCCCCTATGAGACTCCATCTGGGACACCTCCCGCCATGTGCAGGCCTAACTGAACCGGGGCATATGTGACAGTGCTCTGGTGTCAAGAGCATGGTCCCTAACAAATAATCTAAGGCCCCCCATCAGAGGCTAAACCAAGGTAGTAACGCCTCCGAAGGTTGACGCTCCACCTGCAGTGCCTGATAATGCTCCTAGCTATACAGTCTTTCTGGGAATCTTTAGAGGGCAGAGTGGGTGAGCTGTCAGACTCTCTGCAAGGTAGTGGAGACGGTCACCTCAGTAGAAACCAGGATCTCTGAGTTGGAGGACACAGTCCAGGGTCTCTGTAATGACATCGCAGAGGCCAAGCGACTACCAAGGATGAGGTGTTAAGACTGGAGGATGCCGAAAACCATGCACAACGAAACAATCTCATATTTATGGGGTTCCGAAAGGGGGTTGAGGGCCTGTATATGGCACAGTTCCTGGCTGGGTGGCTGTGACGTATCATGCCTCAGGACAAACTCTCCTCTTGTTTTTATATTGAGCGGGTGCACCGACCACTGGGTTGCAGACTGCCGCCGGGGCCCCCCGAGGCTGGTGATATGAGGTTCCGTGAATCTGAACCTGTTCAATAAAGGTCATCGTATCTAGACGGTTTTGGTATCAGCGGACCGCAAATGACGAATGCGGTATGTACGAGTGTTTTTGTCATAATCGATCAATGGGAACACTACGTATTCAGGGATTTCGTTCAAACCTACGGGTTCCATTTTGTGTATGGCAGCCATTTTGCGGTTGCCCTCACATAGGCCGATGACTGCGGCAGAACGAGTCTTTGGGACACGTACATCTTTAGCTGACTTTTGTGTGACCTGAACGAACTGACTCCCTTGCCCAAAGCTGACCTTGTTGAGCCAGTTCCTTGTTAGACAGCTGGTCAGATAGAGATCAAAGAGCAGGACATTGCTGAAGTTTATGGTACATGCACACACCCTTCTATCTTGCTTATCATCTGTTTCTGTTCCTTCCTTTTTATGGCTTAATTGTGGTTTGGGTTGAGGTCCTTTTAGTATGGGTTCGTCCGGCCTGTCCGAGCAAGAATGTTGGATTTTGCCTAGTCATTTCTGGTGGGCTGGACAACCAAAAGTGGGTTTGTCGTTATGCGATACGTTTGAAATGTCACTGTTCGATTGGTCCGTTTGTTAATAATTGAAGCTATTCAGGAATGTGATTTTTGGCATAAAAGACGATGTCTCGCTCTATGAAATTGTGCAGCCGTGTTGTGCTTCTGTTGTGTTCTATCTAGGACCCCGATCAATATTGTGACCTTATGCCCCTATACGGCTATAATCAATACATATTCCTATAATGGCATAAATGATCAGAGCCATATTTCAGTAATTCGTCTCTGCAGCTCATTACAGTACATGACACAGGAGAAGCCACTTCCTTAGATTCCTAGATAACACACCGAGTTCTTTCGTCAGCTCAAGCTCCCAGCAACCTGGGAAAGCCCCGCTTGCTTTGTTTTGATTAGTAATAGAACTCATGCGAGCACTGTAAGAACGACCAGTTCTTAGTGACATCTTTATTGACGTCTTATGTCCAAAAACGTACGTCAAACTTGGCACCTTTCAGGTATAAATAATACCAACGTTGCCCTAAGCAAATGCGATGGTGGTGGTGAATACTGGAGCAGAACAGCTGTCCCTTGCAGAGCCCAGCAGATGCGAGAAGCCCACGGATGCTGCCCCTCCTCCTCCTTGACGCCCGGGCGACTTCAGCGGTACCGGTCCAAGCCTGAAGATCGTGAGGAGCTTCGTGTGAAAATTCTGGAGGAAGGCCTGCCACTTCATCGACCCCTGTATGTCGTCGTGGTCCGAAAGTCTTTGCTGCGAGGTTCCCCGCTTTCCGACGGCTACGAAGGACTGCTGCCCTGACTGTCGCCCTGTCTTGGAGCCATTAGACGATTTGTAGTGCGAGACAATAGACGGGTCTTCTGGCGACGCCATCGACATTTCAGTTAAGTATGAGTGGAGCGTCTCCCAGTCCTTAGTTTTGTTTTGGGTATCCCCTTGGGATCTTTGATTTGGGACTTGCAAGCCCCAAAGCCGAGGGACTCGTGTATTCGCGAGGCTATCGTCTTTGATATTCCCTTGAAGTTTGAAGCTAGACTAGTGAGCGAAGATGCCTAGTCTTAGCAGACTTGGAAAGATATTTTGTTGTGGTTGTAATAGGGATTCCCATTTGGATGACTCGTGTCCGGTTCCTCCGATTGGAACTCTGACTTATGGGCTCTATTTAAAACACGTTGTGGGCCCTATCACGTATAATGAAGTATGGATTAGATATACCAGGAAAGATGGTGTTCTACAGTGGCCCCGATATGGTAGCTTTGAGACTGAGATTTTAGACAATCTAGAAGTCAAACTGTTCAAGAAGAAAGTCCGTCCGGCGATGTTTGACTCTTTCCGCCATTGGCGAAAGGAAGCCAAACAGAAAGAAATTAAGTTAGCAAAGAGAAATAAGAGAGAACAAGGTATGTCAATGGTGCAAGCTGCTATACAGTTTAGGGATAACGAAGAAGAACAAGAGAGCGAACAGTTGCTTAGGCAACGTAAACTGGCGATAGATAAGTGCTATCCAGCTTTGCCACCTCAGCAGCAAGATGAAAAGAAAGACCTTGAGAAAGATCCTTTGATGGCACATTTGTTGAGTTCGCCACCCCCTTATGTGCAGAGTGCTACAGCACCTCTGCCACCTTTAGTTGCGCAACCTCCGATTACTTTGCCTCCTGTGGTTCTACAACAGCCAGCTCCTCTTCAGTTGGCTCCAATTCCTTTGGCCCAGCCTTCTCAAGGGCCGTCGACTTTGCTACCTCCTTCGACTGCTACTCCTACGCCTGTATTGTCTACTCCTTCTGATACTGCTCCTGTGCATGCTTCTGCTCATCCTGTCTTTCCTCCTGTCCTTTTGTCAACTTCTCCTTCTGTTCGATAGAGAATGACTGACACTGTTGCTGGTTTCTTTTCTCCTCTTCTTGGGTCGTTAGGTATGACCCCTGTTGCAGAGCATAAACAATTGCGTAGTCAATTGCCTGGTCCTGATGAACGTTCAGTATTGGATCATTTAGCGCGTAAATGGGTTACTTACCCTTTGCACTATACTTTTGAGTGTGTCATGGATGTTTTCCGTCAATGGGAAGCACCGACGCAGAGATATGTTTTTGGGAGAATGTGTGCTTTCCTTCGTAAGAAATGGGAAGATGGTGAATTAGGACGAGCTACGCCTGAGTTGTTCCGTATACAGTCTGAGTTTGCAAAGGGAACTATAGTGGGTATTGATGTTGAGAAAGCAGTTGCGACATTGTTGTCGTTTAGGAGTGAGTCTCCTTCTAGGTCGTTGTTTGAGCCTGATTCTTCAGTTTGGAGAAAGGCGCGACAATATCCGATGAGAGAGGTTCCCCTAGTTTGGAGACCGGGTGATCCGAATGCTAATCCAGTTGTTCTGCCTCACTTTTAGCGTGTTTGGGTACATGTTCCATGGAAGAAAGTTGAAGTTTTGGCCCTTAACCAGTCTTTGCCTGATCCACGTAAAAATCCTGCAGGGTACTATTAGGAATTATCACAGACTGCGGATTCATGTATTAGGAATCTAGCCGACATAGACATGTTGTTTGGGAATGTTGTTCCACAGCCTATATGGGGAATGATTGGTCATACGGATCATGCGCAAGAGTTAGGTGATACATGGAATAATATTAGGGCCGCAGATGCTAGACAAGTAGGTGGTGCTAAACCAGAGGATTTAGTTGCAGAACTCCCTGGTAGGATTGTTAATTACATGAAGACTTTAATGCCCGCCGTGAGTGTTAATTGGGACAAGTTGTCTGCATGTAAGCAGAAGAAAGATGAAAGTGTGTCCGACTTTTTCACCAGGTTCGAAGAGACGTTTGTCAACCATAGTGGTCAGGACATGAGTACGGAAGGTGGTCAACGGTTGTGCATAATTTGCTTCCCGAATTGTTCAATAAGTTGAAGGATTCTGAGAGTGCTTGGGCTGTTTCTTCATCAGCACAGATTCTGGCTACTGCCCAGTACTATGAGAATAGGGATAAGAATGAGAAAGAGAAAGCGGATAGAAAGACTAAAGAATTAAAGACTAAGGTTCTTTTACAGCAAGCGTATCCGCCTCGTAATAATCCGCTCGATTATCAGCAACCTCAGCAATATCAGAGAAACTCGCAAAGGTTCGAGTCTTCTCAACAGCGTTTTCCTGTAGGCCCTAATCAGTGTGCGTATTGTAAAGAAGAGGGTCATTTCAAGAATAGTTGTCCGGTTCTGTTACAGCGCACGAATGGTGCTTCTGGTGTGAGAGGTCGAGGTATTCAGCAAGCTCCTAGAGGTAGAGGACATGGTGTGTTTCCTCAGAATGCGCGTTCCTTGCCTCCACAGAATTCTATGAATAGCTTTGATCAGCAGAATGGTGAGTCTGGTAGGACGGCTCAGTACTATGCGGACGATTACTACGTCGAAGGTGAGAATATGGACGGTAATGATTGCTAGGACAGCCATAGACAAAGAGAGGGAGTTGTTTCAGTTCCAGGAGATCAGAATGGACCTTATGTTGAAGTGATTGCATCAGGTGTGTCAGAGCCTTTTCTGTTGGATACTGGTGCTGCGAAGAGTTCTATCATGCACTCTAAACTTCCTGGCGCACCTTTGTCTGGCTTAACAAATGTTTCAGTAGGTTTTTCTGGCGCCCCGGTTACGAATCCGATCTCTAGTCCGTTGTCTATTTCTGTTGGACCTTGTGAATTCGAAGCACCCCTTATTCTGACGACAGGTTGTGGTGAGAACTTGTTGGGATTAGACTTGTTGAAAAGATTGTATGCAATGCTACATTGTTCTCCTTCAGGAGTACAGCTTACATTGGGTAAGAGAGTGATCTCTCCGATGTATTTATCCAAAGATAAACTTCCAGCTGAATTGTCTTCTTTCCCTGATTCTCTTTGGGCTACTGGTCCGAACGATGTGGGTCTTTTGGAGATTCCACCATATGTTGTGACGTTGAAAGTGAATGCTAGATTGCCACGTATTCCCCAATTTCGGATTTCTAGTGATGGTGAAAGAGCACTTTTAGCGATCATCTATGATCTGATTGAGAAAGGTGTGATTGAGGAAACGAGATGTAATGTGTGTAATAGTCCTGTTTTGCCTGTTCTGAAACGTGCTCATTCTTCACAGCCTCCTGTATATAGGTTTGTGATCGATCTCCGCGAGGTGAATAAGATTGTAGTTCCGCAATTTCCTGTTGTACCTGATATCACCGCTTTATTGACTTTGATTCCGGCTTCAGCCACGTGGTTTTCGGTGATTGACTTGAAGAATGCTTTTTTCAGCATCCCGATTGCCGTGGAGAGTAGAGATATTTTTGGCTTCTCTTTAGGAGGCCGAAGTTTCCGGTTTAAGTGCGCTCCTCAAGGCTATTGTGAGAGTCCATCGATCTATAGTCAGGCTTTGAAAACACAACTTGATTCGATTGTTTTACCTGATGGTGCTGCCCTTATTCAGTATGTTGACGATCTGTTAGTTGCGGATGACAGTGAAGAGATCTTTAATGAGGCTGCTTTGTCGTTGTTACGTCATTTGTCTGATTTCCATCATAAGGTGTCTCTTTCGAAGTTGCAATATTGTCGACAAGAAGTTACCTACTTAGGTCACCTCTTATCGAAGGAGGGAAGAAGATTGACCCCAGAAAGAATTCAAGCGATTGCGAAAATGAGTGTGCCTACGACACAGAGAGAAGTGCGTGCTTTTCTGGGTATTACATCATACTGTAGACAGTGGATCCCTAATTTTTTGTTGCTTGCGAAGCCTTTGATAGCTCTTACTGTTAAGGATACTCCAAATCCTATTCCTTGGACTGACGAATGTCAGTAGAGCTTTTCAGAATTACGCGATGCATTGTGTTCGGCTCCTGTGTTGGGTACTCCCGACTACAGTAAGCCTTTTACATTGTATGTTCATGAGAGAGAGGGATGTGCATTGTCAGTTTTGACTCAGCAGTTCGGCGATAAGCAACGTCCATGTGCTTATTTTTCGTCGACTTTGGATCCGGTAGCTAGAGCGTTGCCGAGTTGTTTGAGAGCTACAGCAGCAGCGGCTGTCTCGATTCGACAGTCTGCTGGTTTGGTGATGGATAATACATTGGTTGTGATGGTTCCACATGCAGTGGATACCTTGTTGAATCGCACCAAGACACGGCACTTAACTAGTGCTCGGTTGTCAGGTTACGAATTGACACTCTTAGCGAGTCATGTGCATATAAAGAGATGCAACACGTTGAATCCAGCTACGTTGTTACCGATTTCAGTTGAGACAGATGTTACTGAACAGCATGATTGCTTCCTTGGGACAGAGGAAGAAACGAAAGGGAGGATAGACCTTAGGGATACTCCTCTTTCAGAGTGTGATGGTACCTTATGGGTTGATGGTTCATGTTTCAAGTTTCCGAATGGTGATACGACTGCGGCATATGCTGTTACGACTTTGCATATGATTGTTGAAGCTGCACGTATCCCACATAATTCAGCACAAGCAGCAGAGTTGATTCCATTGACAAGAGCGTGTGTGTTGTCGAAAGGAAAACGAGTGACTGTGTATACCGATAGCCAGTACCCGTTTGGTGTGGCTCATAGTTTTGGACGTTTGTGGAAAATGTGTGGGTTCCTGACTTCGCATGGAACTAAGATTCAGCATGGTCAGTTGGTGAATGACCTTCTTGAATCTCTTACTTTGCCGTTGCAAGTTGCTATTGTGAAATGCAGTGCGCATAAGAAAGTTACTGATGATGTTGGTCGTGGTAATGCGTTTGCAGATGAAGTTGCGAAAGAAACTGCGAGAGATGTGATGAGTTGAATGTATGTTGCGGGTCCGGCTAGATGGGTTCCGGATAGAAGTATGTGTGAAGATACGATTGAGAGTGTGAAGTCCATTCAAGCTGAAGCTACAGAGAAAGAGTTGAATGAATGGAGAGAAAGTAAGGGTAAATTGGATTCGAATGGTTGTTGGATTGAGTTGTCAGAGCATCAACGTTGGTTGTTACCCGATGCGTATATACTTCCAGTGGTTACGATGGCTCATGGAATGGCTCATATCAGTGTGAAAGGGATTTGCAAGTTGTTAGCTCCAGTATGGCACAATGCTGGAATTCCGAAGTGTGCAGAGAATTTGGTCAAGAATTGCATGGTGTGTTTGATGTACAATCCTGGTAAGGGAACTCCAACTCCAGCTGGTCATTTTGCTCCTCCAACTTATCCGTTCGAGGCTTTGCAGCTAGATTTCATCCACATGGAGAGGTGCAACAACCTGAAGTATGTGTTAGTGGTTGTTTGCTCTTTTTCAAGGCGGGTGGAAGCATACCCTTTGAAAGATAACACTGCCTTGTCCACAGCGAAAGCCCTTATTAAGGAATTTTTCCCTAGGTATGGTCTCCCAAGAATGGTCTGGAGTGACAATGGGAGTGAATTTGTGGGTCAAGTGATGAAGAGAGTGTGTGATGGGTTAGGAATCCAGCAGAAATTCCACGCTGCAAATCACCCCCAATCAGCTGGTCTGGTAGAATGCTATAACAGCACCCTTAAGCTAAAACTGGCCAAAATTCGAGCGAGCTCTGGTCTTCAATGGCCTGCTGCCTTGCCGATAGCGCTCCTGTCCACTAGAATTATTGTGCATTCACGAATGGAACTTAGTCCTTATGAGGTCGTGTTTGGTCGCCCGGCAAATATTTGGGGAGTGCCGCGGCCGACAAAATTCAGTGAGATAGAGCACCCTGTGTTGCTTGATTACCTTTATGAATTGACGGCTAAATTGCGTGTTTTGCATTAACAGGTTCATGATACCTTGCCACAAGCATTTGAAGATCCAGGACATGCTATCGAACCTGGATCCTGGGTCCTGATAAAGAATTTCCAGCGGACCAAGAATGAGCAGCCCAGCTGGATTGGCCCCTACTTGGTTCTTTTATCTACACGGTCAGCAGTGCGAGTGCACGGTAAAAAGAACTGGATCCACGGCGTACATTGTAAGAGGGCCCCTTTGCCTCTGCCGTACGACCGGTGGGTCCAGAAAGGACTTACTGATTCTGAGACTGAAACCGTGCCTCGTTTTTTGCCTTTTAGCGATGCCCGTTTGATTGGAACGAACTCTGAACGAGAAAGCGACGATCTTCTTCAAGAAGCTGTGCCTCCGTCGAATCGTTTGAACACTTCTGAACCTGAGCTTTTGTTTCGAGAACAGACATTGCCTGGCAAAGAGCGTTATAATTTGCGACCGAGAGTCGCTGGACAAATAAAATAATAAATTCTTTCTTTGCTGATTTTTCAGGGTTTAGCTCTCCTCCGAGGAACTGTTTTGATTTTTGTTTTTCGAACCACCATCCGGGTTCATCTGTAGGGTCGCGGTGTCAAGTCTTTGGAGTGCAAGCCGAAGACGTTAGGTCGACGTTCTGGTTGGTCTAAGGACGTTCCCTGGACTGACAGACGCATTCCCTAGCGCGGAACACCCTACCGCCGTGAACAGCACGATTAGAGGATGGAGTTTTTCGAGATGGAGAGGCCTGTTGAAAGAATGAGTTTTAAGAGCAAAATCTGTAAAGTAATGAGCAGAAAACGTTTTTTAATATTGTGTTTGTTTATGTTGTTTAGCTTAATGATGTTTTTAATTGGATATGTGACATTCTCTTTCAAGTGACGTTCATGCCCACTACACAACCTATGTCTCCTCCTACTGTTTCTTCACAGTCTTTTCACCCTCTGTCCGAACATGAATCTGTTAGGAGAATGGAATTTGCTAATAATTCCTTTGTTCAGCTTCTGCACCAACACCAGCTAGTAGTGAACACGACTAATTGTTGGGTGTGTGGCCTAATGCCCCATACTACCGATAAAGGTATTCCTTACCTGGTTTTGCCTTTTAGTTATAATGGTTCCGTATGGGCATACAGAACAATGTTCATCTATGCTCGTGAAGTCTATCCCCTACGTTCCGTGAAAGATAGTCTGAAGACAAGTGCTCTAGTCAAGGGTATAGTCGATATGATTAGAGGAATTAGTTCCTATGAGACAATCCCGAGAGATGAGACACAAGCATTCATTGGATGGAACGTGACTGGATATGGAGTTAGTCTGAGTGTTAACCAGCGAGCGAAAAGATCCCTTCCGATTTGGATAGTGCCCCATCAGGGTCATTATTGTCTGCAAGGTAATGGCAAGAATCCGAGAGCTCAGTTAGGGAAGAGTGTCTGCACTGAGACGTATGTTTTTGCGTCCCAGTCTTCTCCAGCGTTTCTAGCAGCTAAGGGTACCGATTTCATCTGTTACGATAGAGCGTATACATGGTTGCCCCCTGATTTCTCGGGCACAAGTTTTGTCTCATTCCTGTTGCCTCCCACGTATACAGCTGCGGCAGATTACCATAAGACGAGAGTTGTTAGAGGTGTTTTCAGTAAGGAAGTTACCGCAAGACAAGAATTGGGAGATTTTCTGAAGGGTTTTCTGCCGTTTTGGGGACCTATGGCTAACAGCAGGAACATTCGACAGTTGACGAGAGTGGTTGAGTCCACCATAGTCGAAACTGCCGGTGCCCTGAGTAACTTGACTGCTGAGCTCCAGTGGGATCGCCTTATGACTCTTCAGAACAGATTTGCGTTAGATGTCATACTTGCAGATATAGGAGGGGTATGTAAATTGATTCAATCGAGCAGTTGCGTTTTCATTCTAGACAACACTCCGACAGTTTTCCAAGCCATTACGAAGCTACATACGATCTCCGAGTCCGTACATGTGGACGAAGGAGATTGGTCGTTAATTGGATGGTTTTGGGGATTGGTATCCACGTGGGGATGGAATATTCTGATGGTCATTGGGATGATCTTAGCTATCCTTTTCCTGTTCTGTCTCTGTGTGCAGTGTGCTCCTGCGATTTGTTGGCTTTGCGTTACTTCGTGCGCGAGGAGACCTGTCCAGAGAGAGTTGCTAAGTACTAGGATGATGCTACAGCAATATCTTGATGATTTGATGAATATAGACCGGGATTCAGACTGACATGGGTTTGGGTTTGTTGCCTATCTAAGGGCAAAAGGAGGGTCTGAGGTTCCGTGAATCTGAACCCGTTCAATAAAGGTCATCGTATCTAGACGATTTTGGTATCAGCGGACCGCAAATGACGAGTGCGGTATGTACGAGTGCTTTCGTCATAATCGATCAATGGGAACACTACGTATTCAGGGATTTAGTTCGAACCTACGGGTTCCATTTTGTGTACGGCGGCCATTTTGTGGTTGCCCTCACATAGGCCAATGACTGCGGCCGAACGAGTCTTTTGTGTGACCTGAACGAACTGACTCCCTTGCCCAAAGCTGACCTTGTTGAGCCAGTTCCTTGTTATACAGCTGGTCAGATAGAGATCAAAGAGCAGGAAATTGCTGAAGTTTATGGTACATGCACACACCCTTCTATCTTGCTTCTCATCTGTTTCTGTTCCTTCCTTTTTATGGCTTAATTGTGGTTTGGGTTGAGGTCCTTTTAGTATGGGTTCGTCCGGCCTGTCCGAGCAAGAATGTTGGATTTTGCCTAGTCATTTCTGGTGGGCTGGACAACCAAAAGTGGGTTTGTCGTTATGCGATACGTTTGAAATGTCACTGTTCGATTGGTCCGTTTGTAAATAATTGATGCTATTCAGGAATGTGATTTTTGGCATAAAAGATGATGTCTCGCTCTATGAAATTGTGCAGTCTCTAGCGAACCACCCGTGTTGTGCTTCGTAGACCTCTGTTCCTGGTTGCAGCCAATTATTTTGGTCTTTGACATCACCGAGAAGTGTCCTGTGTCTCTGTTTGCCAAGGCAGGGGAACTCGAAGACATCAGGCGTTTTCCCTGGCGCCGCTGGGTTCTAAAACCCGGTTCTTAAGATAGCATGCTACCTGATCTTCCAGGACAGGGACATGATCCTCACTGAAGTACACAATATGGGGGAGGTGTGCCAAGAGAACTTAAAAATCCTGTTTTTGCCAGATTACACCTGGGAGTTTCAGCGGCAGAGGCACACATTTGACTCAGTGAAGGCCAATCTGCAGTAAATTTTGAGTTTTTTTTAATGTAAAATAACACATTATTACAATTCCTACCTATACTAACTATAACGAGGCGGTAACTCTACCTTGCCTTCCTCAATGTTTTAAAAGAAAAAAACATTTTTCTAGGACAGGCAACTGCGTCCCACAGTCCTGAGAAGACTACTGCCACATCGTTGATAATGTTGTGGTAGCCAATGAGATCTATAGCTCTTTCAGCGCTGAGGATCCTCCAGGTTTTCAAATATCTATATTTTTTAACCTTCATTTCTCAAAAATACTACACGGATGTACAACAAATCACAAGGCGCATACTTTCTAGACTATGATCTAGCGTTCTGCCAAATGTGGTGTATTTCTGTTCAGCCATTTTGGCTGTAGCCGTCTCTAATTTAAAATGATCGCTGAAAACACGTTTTGGAACCCCGTTTTTATTGACCCCCGCTGGACAGATCACCATGACAATTTCCAGGAAAGAACTGAAGTGGATGAACTTTATACATGTTTTTAATTAAACATTGTATTGTAATAGTTGACAGTTACACAGCACGGCACTGTAAGCTAAGTCCAGCCTAACAGAGTGCATTTAGTTCACTCACTAAATTATTGTACACAGCCATTTAGCCAACATCCCAGGGTGGGCAGGCCGCAGGAAACAACAAATCACGAAAAACATTACAGCGTGAATGACGATTACCAGCATTCAGGTTTGTGAAAGTAGTATGGCCCTCTAGGTCGTATTTCTTAGGCATACCCATTATTAACCAGTCCGAATAGGTTTCTTTCCTCGTATTCCCCACTGCAATAGTCTCCACAGTAGCCCATACTCTGCTAAAAGCACGCTCCTAGTGATCATCTTGCGTTACCAAGTGAATAGACCAATTCAGCCACGCCTCAGACAATTCCAGCAGGTTCATTCACACTATGATCACTCCCAGCACTTGCCTCAGCTGCCTCTCCCCCTACATTGCTTTCAGCATTCTGCATACATGAAATATATAAAACCCAGAAGTTTTTTGGTCTGCTTCTGGGTGGGAGCAAATCACTATAATTTTCGGATTGTGTAGAACAGTACATCATGTCCTGTGATCATTGTTGCAGCATCGGGGCTGGCCCCTCAGCCAGCACAAAGCCACTAGTCTTCTGTCCATAAGCAGCCCCATGTCAACCAGTCTGCGCACTGCCTTAGGTAGCGCCTTTGTGCACCCTAGTAGAGCCATCAATGGATCTGGTGTAATGTTAGTCTCAACCACTCTACCCACTCCACAAATACACTTTCCCAAAAGGAATAAACACCCGGAAACAGCCATGCCAGATGTAGAAATTCGGCAACAGACGAGCGAGATCTCTCACACCTAGCGTCATCACGCAGGCCATATCTGCATAGTCGTTCAGGGTATAGTATATTCTATTGAGGTATTTGAAATGGACCAACCTATGCCTACCGTGTAGTGACACTTTCCTAGTATTCGTGCAGCAATAGACCCACTTATCATCCTCCAGTTGTACATTCAAATCACGATTCCATGCAAGCCCGGCCCCAGTGCACTTATGTGCCCTGTGCGATATTGCTATCTTGTAAATAGCTGTAATCATTTTGCGGGGAGAAGCACTTTTGATAACATGCGTTAACTCCAAAACCCCTGGTGGTTCCTCCATACTATCGCCCAATTGTGCCCTGAGGGCCCTCCTCACCCTGTAGAATTGAAATTTGGTCAGGACTGAGACATCTTCCAGTGTACCCGTCACTTGCTCCAGAGTGCAAACCGTCCCATCATGAAATAGGTCCCCTGCAACCCCCAGATTCAGTTCACGCAATGCCAGAATAACGCCTCGTTCAGTACAAGGTCCCAGCCATCTCATCCACTCTATGGGCATAGCAGGTGAATACAATAATGCACCCGCCTGATTCTGCAGAAGCCAATTCCACGCATGTCTAGTAGCGTTCAAAGAGTCTTCAATACTTGTCCTGCGGTCAACAGGTTCCATAATTATCGCTGGCAAAGAAATAGGCTCAGCAAAAAGTCTCTCCATCCTTAGAAATGGGACGGCAGCCCCACCGTGGATCCAGGCAAGCAGTTGGGTGCCTTGGGCCGCCCTACAATATAGTTCGAAGTCCGGTGCACCCAGACCCCCTAGATGATACGGTAGTGTGAGCACTCCCCATTGGACCCTAGCTTGCCTACCTCACCAAGCCAGTTTTAACATTATCTGCCTCAGTCTGGGGAAGAAAAATGCGTGGAAAGCACCAAGGGAATATTTGTAAAAACGAATAGGAGTCTAGGCAGGACTATCATTTTCATAATGGAGATACGCCCCATCAAGAACAGTGGTAGGCGACACCACAGGTCAACATCAGTTTTCTCTAAAAACAATGCCAGCGTCTGTGTGTAGTCTAATGCCTAAATACCGTACAGAGTCATTGGTCCACTGCAACGGATATTCTATATCGAATTCGGAAGTTGCTGGTGTAAGCGGGAACACAAGAGATTTTTCCCAGTTAACCCTAAGTCTAGACAGCGCTCCAAAGCGGACCACCTCCCTAATGATTGGAGCCAAGTTGTTCTAAGGATCTCTCACATACAGGAGCGTGTCATCCGCATAAGTTGATAGTACTATTCTATACGTCAGACATCCGATACCTTCATTCACATGATACTCCCTCAGAGCACAAGCCAAAGGCTGCGCTACCAGGGCATACATCAACGGGGACAGCGGGCAGCCCTGCCTGGTGCCTCTAGTAATATTAAAGGAAGCCGTAACCAGGTCACCGATTTGCACACAAGCCGTTGCCTTTTAATATTAAGTCCCCAGCAACTGTAAAAATACTGCCCCAAGCCCCATTCTAGTCAGCACTTGCTTTAAAAACGACCATTCCACAGAATCAAATGCTTTTTCCATATCAAGGAAAACAGCCACCGCTTTGTTTTCCTGGCGGACATGCTGCATCGTGCCAAAAACCGTGAGGATATTATAAGTTAAGTTCCTGGATGGGATGAATCCCGCCTGCTACGGAGCCACTAAAATATGAGACATCAGAGCAAGCCTGGTAGCTAATATTTTCGCGAATGTTTTTATGCCCACGTTAAGGAGGGACAGAGGGCAAAACGAACTGCATTCATCCAGTGTTTAACCCGGCTTAGGGATGACTACCAGTATGGCCTCCCTCATAGATGGAGGTGCAGTTCCCGTTGTACACATATCATCAAACAGGGCTGTGAGGTGTGGGCGCAATTGTTCTAAAAACGTTTTATAGAATGCAACTATCAAGCCATCAGTCTCCGCAGCACTACCAGTTCTCATGCCACCTAAAGCCTCAATTATCTTATCCCTCTGAATCGGGTGCATTAGGAGTTCCCTGTGCGAATTTGGGAGAAAGGAAAGTCGTATATGCTCCAGATACTCAACTATCTGGTCGTCCGACCCTGCCGTCCGGGACCTGTATGGCTCTGCGTAATACTGTTGGAAGCGTTCTGCCACCTCCGCCTCCTCCGTCAAAAGCACACCTTTCTCTGCTTTAATTTTGGTAACCTGAGTCCTACCACGCTGCGCTTTCATTAACCGGGCCAGTACAGACCCTAGCCTCTCTCCCTCTCCATACACGCACGCAGTAGCGTACTTGCCCAAATGGTTCACTTCACTATCAGCAGCAGCATGAAATTCCTCTAGCACTGACTTAATTTCTCAATCTAGAGTCTCATCTCCCCCAGCAAGCCGCGCTGCTCTAGGAGTTTTAATTTCCCTTTCAGGTCAACCAGCGTCTTGCGAAGAGCCTTAAGCACTCCTGAGTGCTTAGTCATCGCAACACCCCTAATAAACACCTTGAACGCCTCCCAAATGGTTTGGAAACTATCTACTGAACCAATATTGGTGTCAAAGAAGGTAGCAATGGCAGCAGCCATCTCCTCCTTAAACACCGGATCTAATAAGGAATAAGGAGGAAACCTCCACGTAAATGGTGGCAGACGCTTACACGGGAGCTCCAATACCAACAATAGAGGAGAGTGGTCCGAGAGCGTGCGTGTTAGTGCCGAACAGTGTTGTACCCGATCAATCAATGCGATGGAGACCAACCAATAATTAATACGTGTGTGTATGTTGTGGTATGTCGAGTAGTGTGTATAACCCCCTCTTTCTCCATTTCTCGTTCGCCACACGTCACACACATCCAAACATCCAGTTTTCTTGCAGCCGCCCCAGGGCTCCTGGCGGGGCCCGCTGATCTATCCATGTCCGGATCCCTAACGAAGTAAAAGTCCCCCCCGTAGGATCTTGGAGTCCCCATATTGGGCAACAATCCTAGCTATGTCACCGAAAAACTCAAGGCAGTCAAAGTTGGGGCCGTATACATTAACTAAGAGTAGGTCCAGGCCTCGACCCGTGCACTTAGACACGACATATTTGCCATCGGGATCTTCTCTACGCAATATAAGTTTGAGAGATGACCTGGGATTAACCCAGTTCAGTACCCCCATGGCATGTGTGGTGAAGCCCGCCGAGTTAATGTTACCCGCCAGCCCCCTATACCTCAACATGGGGCTCGTTTGTGGCAGATGTGTCTCCTGCAGGAGAGCCAGGTCAACTTCTGACTATTGAGGTAGCACAGAACTTTTCTGAGGTTACGGTAATCGTTGAGTCCTGTAATATTCCATGACAGTGCTCGTATCTCCCTCCCCTGCTCCCGCGACTCTGCAACATCTACTTAATAAACACCCAACATCTGAAACAACCCCCCTCATTGAGAATCCCTCTCCTCCTCGCTACCCCCCTCCCACAGCAGACCTCCCCCAACATGGCCGCTTGTAATTCAAACCCCTGTCCCCACCCCCCACAGCCCCCTACCCTAAACTCCTTCCAGTGAGAAAGCAACAACAGTGTAAGGCACACGTGAGAGGAGGGAGCCCCTTGTGCCCAACTTCAGTAATTATCAACACTATTAAGACTGGCCCTAGCCCCAGTGCGTCATCACAATCACATTTTCAGCATAGGCCATTAAGTGTCACACCCCCACAGGCAAGTAAACAGGCCCCCTTGGTGTACTTCGATATACTAATCACATCCTACTCTCCTAGAGGCTTCCCCAAGACAACAGACTCATTTTTGCTGCATGAATTCTGTTGGTTTGAGGCAATCCCAGTCAATGCCCAGCAACCAATTCCCGTATTTGCAGCCACCCTAACCAGCCAACATGCGGATCAGCAGTGCACCCTCCACAAACAGGCGTCACATTAATGTGCACCCCAATTCCTCATACCTGAAAACGTTGACCACCCTCGCTATGCAGCCTCTAGTACCTCACATCGCCCTAACAGCGTCCACTTCAGTTATCAATCCTGATCATCCAGCACAGCCTCCCCCAACACTTCCTGCTGCAATCGCTTCGGGCTAGTCTTCTGTTCTTTTGTCCAGCTCTTGATGGCTTGCTGCAAAACCTTAGGGTCCGTGAAAATATGCGATCTTCCATGTCTGTTTACCTGCAGCTTCGCAGGATACAACATGGCGTAATCCACACCCATCTCCCGAAGCTGCCTCTTGAGTGGCACGAAGTGTGTGCGAGCCTCCTGCACTCTAGCAGTAAAGTCAGGGTACAGTGAGAGTTCCGACCCCTCATACCTCAAAATGTTCTTCTCCCTAGGAACACGAAGGGCCACATCCCGGTCTCGGCAGTTAAGTAGCTTTTCTATTATCGGGCGCGGCGCAGTACCCGGCGGCAGTCGAGGCCCCAAAGCCCTGTGCGCTCTCTCCACAACAAACTTTGCCGAAAAGACATCATCTCCCAGCAGTGTAACAAGCAATTTCTCGATGAACTGTTCCATATTGCCTGTGGCCGTTGATTCGGGAAGCCCAACAAGTCGCAGATTACAGCGCCGGGAGCGCTGTAATCTGCGACTGTAACAACTGTAACTACGAGTAGGTCCAGACCCCGACCCGAGCACTTAGACACGACATATCTGCCATCGGGATCTTCTCTAAGCAATGTAAGTTTGAAAGATGACCTGGGATTACCCAGTTCAGTACCCCCCTGGCATGTGTGGTGAAGCCCGCCGAGTTAATGTTACCCTCCAGCCCCCTATTCCTCAACATGGGGCTCATTTGTGGCATGTGTGTCTCCTGCAGGAGAGCCAGGTCAACATTCTGACTATTGAGGTAGCAGAGAACCTTCCTGAGTTTACGGTAATCGTTGAGTCCTCTAATATTCCATGACAGTGCTCGTATCTCTCTCCCCTGCTCCCGCGACTCTTGTGGGTGATGTACCATTAACTACGCAGACAGTACATATTGTGAAGTGAGCAAATTTGTGCATTGACGTGCCGTGCAACATCCACTTAATAAACACCCAACATCTGAAACAACCACCCTCATTGAGCCTCCCTCTCCTCCCCGCTACCCCCCTCCCACAGCAGACCTACAACAATACATGGCCGCATGTAATTCAAACCCCTGTCCCCGCCCCCCACACCTCCCCTACCCTGAACTCCTTCCAGTGAGAAAGCAACAACAGTGCAAGGCACATGTGAGCGGAGGCAGCCCCTCATGCCCAACTTCAGTTATTACCAACAACTATTAAGACTGGCCCTAGCCCCAGTGCGTCATCACAATTACATTTTCAGCATAGGCCATTAAGTGTCATACCCCCACAAGCAAGTAGACAGGCCCCCGTGGTGTACTTCAATATACTAATCACATCTTACTCTCCTAGAGGCTTCCCCAAGACAACAGACTCATTTTTTATTTCTTTTTATTTAAAAAGACCTTTATTGATAGCAAAGCCATTGACATCACCAAATGTAACACACGAGCACAGTGTACCTCCGCATACATTACAATAATCACGTGAGCAGCAAAGCATTAGTTCGTACACAGCCTTTTAGCCGGCATCCCGGAGGCCCGGCGGCGTGGTAATGCATCAATTGTGTAACTGTGCCATTAAAAGTGTCATGTCGCCAGCTACTTGTTGGTGCGGTGTGTCAACTGGCAATCTACTTCTGCAATCGCGGTCAACAGATCTAGTATCGAGACAAGTTCAAGAAAAACAACCCCCACTAAACTCCCACCCCACCCTCTAGAGTGTGTCCGTGTGTCTGCCAACCCTGCCCCAACTATCTTGTCCCCATGTGTACCTACTCTGTGTCCAGTGCCCATCCCCCCGTAGTGAACGGTCCTCCCCCTGCAACTCTCCCTCTATCTCAACCCTGAGTCCTCACAGCAGCCCCCACTTAACTCTGAGCACTCCCAGACCTTCCCTCTCCTATATCGCGGTGGACACAGTCAGAACCTTACCCCTCAATCCTATCCTGTAGTTCCACCGCCTCGGATGTGTCAGAGCTGTCCTCCTCCCCTGTCTGTAAGTGCTCTTTATAAAGATCCCAGAAATTCTTGGGCCTACTCCTGGGCGGTAGCAGGTCGCTGTATAGTTCTGTCTGGGTGCAGCAGTACTGTAGGTCTCGCATCCATCTTGTTTTGGTGGGAAGGGGCCCTCGCACCAGCAAGCCGCCACCACCCTCCTCGCCAACAGCAGCGCCATGTCCACCAGACGACGCAGACCTGGGGCCAGTGGCTTAGAATAACCAATAAGCGCGAGCGCCGGAGTGCGGGGCAGAGGCTCCCCCAGAATCTGGTCTAGTTAGGCAAATACCTCCCCCCAGAATGCCTGCACCCCAGGACATAACCACGCCAAATGGAAAAAGTCCGCTACCATAGTCCGGCAGCGTTCGCATTCAGCTGTGGGACGGAGGCCATAGCGGTGCAAACGCTCAGGTGTATAGTACACCCGCTGTAGATATTTGAAATGCACCAGGCGGTGCCTGCCGTTCAAGGAAATCTTACGCGTGCTGGAGCAGCAGTATCGCCACATCACATCATCTATGGGGGACTGAAAATCAACCTGCCAAGCCTCCCTGGCCTTAGAAGGCCGCAGGCGCTGCTGCACTACACCCAACTTGTTAACCTGCGAAATGAGCTTCGCCGACGAGGAGGATTTAAGTACATAGGTCAGTTCCAGGACCTCCTCCGGTTCCTCCAGGTCTGGGCCCAATATCTCACGGAACGCAGAGCGGAGTCTGTGATATTGGAACTTTTGTAGCAGGGTGTGGCCTGACTCGGTGGTGGTCAACTGGCCCCAGGTTTTAAGTATGCCATCCGTGAATAGGTCTTCCATTCTTACTATGCCAAGAGTCCGCAGGGCTTTAATCACTCCTTTTTCCCCCAACGGGTCAAGCCAAAGGGCCCACTCAACAGGCAACAGTGGGGAGTATAGTAATGTACAGCCACGAGAACTCACCAAGTAGTTCCAGGCATGGTTGGTCGCTTTAAGTGAGTCCATCTGGCCAACCGTGCGGTCCGTGGGCAGGCAAACAGTGGCGGGCAGTGGAAGCGGGTCCGCAAACAAGCGCTCCAATATGAGGTGCGGGGTCCGAGCATCACCATGTATCCACGAGTGTAGATGCGATGCTTGTGCAACCCTATAGTAGCGTTCTAGGTCCGGTGCCCCCAATCTCGCAGGGGAGAATCAGGGTCGTCCATCGGACTCTAGGCTGCTTGCCACCCCAAGCCAGCCGCACCATTACTTTGGTGAGTTGCCTAAAGAAGACCTTCGACAATACCACGGGCAAATTCAGGAATAGAAACAGGAATCGGGGAAGCACCACCATTTTCATTAAAGCGATTCTGCCCGAAAGGGAGAGCGGGAGCCTGATCCAGTTATTAACGTTGTCAACCAATTTGCTATAAGCCACCCCGTAATTGTCCCGAATGAGGATCTCAGGATCTGTATGAAGGCGAATGCCCAGGTAGCGAACCGAGTCGGAGGACCACTGCAGCGGGTACTCCATAGCGAACGGTCGTGTCACCGGGGTGAGCGGGAAAGCAATCGACTTATCCCAGTTCACTTTCAGGCCCGACAGTGAGCCGAAGCGGACCACCTCGCGAAGCACCGCGGCCAAGTTGGCCTCCGGGTCTCTAACATACAATAACGTATCATCTGCATAAGTCGATATCCCTATTTTATAGGTGGGGAAGCTAATACCCTCCAGGCTGTGGTACTCCCGTATGGCACACGCCAGGGGTTCCGCCACCAGTGCATAGAGCAACGGCGACAGGAGGCACCCCTGTCGCGTGCCCCTTCCAATGTATATCGGCTCCGTCACCCTATCGCCCAGACGTAGCCTGGCAGAGGGTCGATGGTACAGCGCCCCAATCTGCTGCAGGAACGGCTCACCCAGACTCAACTTTCGCAGTACACGTACCATGAAGGGCCACTCAACCGAGTCGAACGCCTTTTCCATGTCAAGGAAGATTGCCAGGGCGCTGTTCTCCTTCTTGACATGCTGCATTGTGCCTAGCACCGTGCGTATGTTGTAAGTTAAATTTCTGCACGGGATAAATCCGGATTGCTCCGGAGCGACCAGTTCAGGGACCAGTAAGGCCAGTCGAGTGGCTATGACCTTTGCATAAATCTTAGCATCGACATTTAGCAGGCTGAGTGGTCTGTACGAGCCGCAAAGTTCAGGCGGTTTTCCCGGTTTGGGTATAGTGATGAGCAGCGCTTCACGCATAGTAGTCGGCATTTCGCCATTCTCACAAATGGCATCAAAGAGGGCAACCAAGTGTGGCAGCAGTAAGTCCTTAAAGGCTTTATAAAAACTAACCGTGAGGCCATCCGAGCCCGGCGCACTTCCCGATCTCATACTCGCTAGAGCCTCCAGAATTTCGTCCTGGTGGAAGGGGGCCATCAAGAATTCTCTATCCGAGTTCTTGAGGAACGGCATAGCAATATGATCTAAATAGTCCTCCATTTCGTCCTCTACTCCCTGCGTCTTGGACTGATATAACTCTGCGTAGTATCTCCTGAAGGTCTCTAGAATCTGCTCCTCATCTGTTACTGTGTCTCCCTCCGGGGTCCTCAGCTCCTCAACGACAAGTGGGCGTCTGGTGCTTCGGACCATGCGCGCTAGTAGCGCGCCAGGCCTTTCCCCCTCCCCGTACTGTCTGGCTGTGGCATATTTGCCCATATAGAGGACCTCCCTGTCCGCCAGAGCCTGAAATTCGGACAGAAGTTGGGTGATCGCCGGTCCCTCAGTATCGCCGCCCGACTGCAGCCGCCTAGCCTCCAGCTCCTCTATCCTATTCTCCAGAGTGGTGAGGTCCCGTCTAATGGCGCGTAGCACACTCGAGTGCTTTGACATTGCCACCCCCCTGATGTAGATCTTAAAAGCTTCCCAGACCGTAAAGAAGTCGTCTACTGTGCCTATGTTTGTCGCAAAGTATTGTTCTATGTCTTCTGCGAGCTCCCCCCTGAATGCGTCATCCAACAGCGCAAAAGGGGGGAACCTCCAAGTGAAGGCCGGGATCCCCTTCCTGGCTGTTTAAAGGTGTAGGAGAATAGGGGAGTGGTCCGAGAGTGTGCGTGGAAGGACCTCGCATGTGCTAACGTTACCAAGTACCAGGGGGGACGCCAACCAGTAATCTATCCTAGTGTGGACATCGTGGAATGCCGAGTAATGTGTAAAACAACCCTTAGTTGGGTGCCTCTCCCTCCAAACATCCACCAAGTCAGATTTGGTCATTTCAGCCGCCATATATGAGGCCGAAGCCACAGGGCGCCTAACAGTGCCCGCAGAACGGTCCATAGTTGGATCGAGCACAAAGTTAAAGTCCCCGCCCCATAACGTCCAAGGCTGTGCATATGATCTGGCAAGAGCGGACAGAGTCGCGTAGAATTCAGGGTGGCCATAATTGGGGCCATAAACATTCACCACCAATAGTTCCAGACCCTTACCCACACATCTTGCCAGGACGTACCTGCCTTCCGGGTCAGAGTGCACAGGAATGAGCCTCAGCTGTGACGAGGGATTGGCCCAGATTAACACCCCACGGGCATGTGTCGTGAAGCCCGCGGCGACTATGTTCCCAGCCAGACCCCTGGATTTTAGCATTCTACTGGAGTGTGGTAAGTGTGTTTCCTGTAGCAGGGCGAGGTCTACATGATGTCTACTAAGATAGCTAAGGACCTTCCCTAATTTACGGAAGTCGTTCAGGCCCCGCACATTCCATGTCATCAGTTTCAGCTTATCCGGGGCACGTGTAGGCAAATTCGATGCAACATTAGACATTACCAGGATTCACTTGTGCATAATTATCGAGGATAAGCAAATCAGGACACAGCAGTTCACATAATGTCAAAATCGCCAGCCGGCGTTTCCGAACAGGTACAGCGCCACACTGCAGTTCACACTCCACGCAATCAAACCCCACAAACAACCCCAGGCAACAACTCTCCCCAACAAACCAAATCCCAGTCCCCACCCCTAGAGCTCCAACCCACCCACAGCCGACCTCCCCCAACCTGGTCAGACAGGCTCCAAGAACCCCCCCCATCAACCCTCAATAAGTGTAGTGTTCAATAGTCCAACACTAACCCCTCAGAGAGTAACACAACCAAAGGCACCAGGGCAGAGCACGCCAAAATAGGGCACCACTAACTGTTCCGAAGGAATGACTGATCAGCGCCTCAGTCAGGCCCCACTTGAATGTCAGTGCCCCTCGTATATCAGGAGTTATAGCCCTCTCCCACCCATACTGGCCCCCCCAAGTCTGCCGCATTTGTCCAGGTAACTCTCCCCCGTTTCAACTACTACCTTACCAGCAGTGCGCGAGGCCAGTGTCCGATCAGTGTCTCCAACCCCAACAAATAAGCCCTAGTGAAGCGAATGGAGGCCTCCTGCGCCTCTGCAAATTTGGAGTCCTCGTGGTGCCAGGGTCAGGTGACTACCTTCGGTGAAGAGTTGCAGACCACGCCATAGTAGCCTCTAGTCCTGGTCTTCCAGGTTTGATGTCGAGCCGGCCTCGTCTTCTTGGCCTCGCCGGGCCTCTTTCCGCTCCCGCGTCCAAGTCTTCAGGGACTTATGAAGTTCCTTAGGGTCTGTGAAATAATACGACCTCCCACCGGTATTTATACGTAGCTTGGCGGGATACAACATCGCGTAGTCCAGGCCCAGAGTTCGGAGTTGTTTCTTATATGGCGCAAACTGTCGCCTTTCTTCCTGCACCCTGGCTGTGAAGTCCGGGAAGATGGAGATATCCATACCCTCATGTTGTAGTTTGCCCTTCTCCCTCGCCACTCGCAAAGCTGTGTCTCTGTCGCGATAGTTAAGTAGCTTCGCAATAATGGGGCGAGGAGGCGCGCCGGGCTGAGGTTGTGGGCCCAACGTGCGGTGCGCGCGTTCCACAATGAACATGGGGGAAAACACCTCCTCACCCAGTAGCAGTTTCAGCAGTTTCTCTACGTATAACTCCATCTTCCCCGTTTGTGTGGTTTCCGCTACTCCTGTGATACGGAGGTTGGATCTGCGGGAGCGTGCCTCCAAATCCTCTGTCTTGTCTCTGATAACATGGAGGAGTCTATCGAACTGCTTTCTTTCTTTGTCCCACTCCGTTTGAGCCTCCTCAGCTTCGGTGAGGCGGCGCTCCGCCATGTCTAGGCGCTCCGCATGCTTGTCCACGCGCTCCGCCATGCGATCCATGCGGTAGGACAGAGCGTCTATCTTGGTGCCCACAGATGCAATGCTATCCTGAATGCCCTTCTCCATAGCGGCTAACATGTCTCGGAGCTCCGTGGTTGCCGGGGCCGTCGCCGCGGCTCCCCTCGGCGATGCGTCCGGCGCCGCCACCTCCGACCCTTTCGGCCGGCGCCGTTCAAAGGAGATCTTCCCCTTGGCCTTGTCGTTCTTCCCCATCGCAGTCTCCAACGTGTAATAGTTCAGAACAAGGCAGCAGACCGCACATGCAACTCCAGGGTCTCCGCAGGTAATCGAAGTACTGCCACCAGATTCCGAGTGTCCGACGCGCCCAAGATGGCGTCTGCAATGGCGGGCAGAGCCCTTCCTTTCACTTCAGCAAGTCTCGCAACCTCCTAGCCCAGGAAGCAGTCAGGTCCACGGTTCCAGCCCCGGTCAACCTCGCCCCTTCTTGGTCGGTATAGCAGTACGCCGCTGCGGGGAATCGGATAGGCTATGGCACCAAGCTAACGGGCACTTCACCTCGTGACGCAGGAATTCAGTGTTGTTCGCTTCTCCACGCCGCAGAGCCTCCAGGCCCGTCTCTCATGGGGCAGTCGCCGACTAGTAAGGAGAGGACGCCTCGGTCAGTGACAGATCCCAACTGCGAGTCGGTCCACGCTCAGCCCGACCACTTCCAGTCCTGAGGCCGCACGTCTGATGACGTCGCCCGGCCTCCTCTCCAGGATAGTGCGCGGCTGCAGGCCTAGTTCTCCACTGCCGTGCCGCCAGGGACAACACCCTCGGATGGTTGGGAAGGCTCGCCCGCAATCGGCCCAAAAGTTCCTCAAAGGCAGCTGGGGGTGCCAGCAGATGTTCGAGAGCCCGCTATGGCATGTTCGGTACAATTAAGGATAATTTAACAGGATTATTCCGGGGCTATGCGAGGAGCCGAAAGCTCACGCGTCCGCCATCGACGCCGGCTAGCTCCGCCACAACAGACTCATTTTTGCTGCATGAATTCTGTTGGTTTGAGGCAATCCCAGTCAATGCCCAGCAACCAATTCCCGTATTCGCAGCCACCCTAATCAACCAGCATGCGGATTAGCAGTGCACCCTCCACAAACAGGCGTCACATTAATGTGCACCCCAGTTCCTCATACCTGAAAACGACCACCCTCGCTATGCAGCCTCTAGTACCTCACATCGCCCCAACAGCGTCCACTTCATTTATCAATCCTGATCATCCAGCACAGCCTCCCCCGACACTTCCTGCTGCAATCGCTCCGGGCTAGTCTTCCGTTCTTTTGTCCAGCTCTTTTTTTGATGGCTTGCTGCAAAACCTTAGGGTCTGAGAAAATATGCGATCTCCCATTACTGTTTACCCGCAGCTTCACAGGATACAACATGGCGTAATCCACACTGATCTCCCGAAGCTGCCTCTTGAGTGGCACGAAGTGTGTGCGAGCATCCTGCACTCTAGCAGTAAAGTCAGGGTACAGTGAGAGTTCCGACCCCTCATACCTCAAAATGTTCTTCTCCCTAGCAACACGAAGGGCCGAATCCCGGTCTCGATAGTTAAGTAGCTTTGCTATTATCGGGCGCGGCGAAGCACCCAGCGGCAGCCAGGGCCCCAAAGCCCTGTGCGCTCTCTCCACAACAAACATTTCCGAAAAGACATCGTCTCCAAGCAGTGCAACAAGCAATTTCTCGATGAACTGTTCCATATTGCCTGTGGCCGTCGACTCTGGAAGACCAACAAGTTGCAGATTACAGCGCCGGGAGCGCCCTTCTATGTCCTCTGTCTTCTCCTGCAAGACGCGTATGACCTTTCCCAGTTGTTTATGGTCAGCGTCCAGGGTGGTGTGTGCCTCTTCAACCTCCGTAAGGCGCCTTTCAGACTCATCCAGCTGTTCAGCATGCTTATCTAGGCGTTCCACCATTCTATCCATCCTGAATGTTAAAGCGGCCATTTTAGTGCCCAAGGATGTGATGCCACTCTAAAGAGACTGCTCCATGGAAATTAGCATAGTACGTATATCCTCTTCGGCATCGTCTTGCACTGGCGCCGACACCCCAGCACCTCTACCCGGGGCAGGTTCTTGAGATTTGGATCGATTTTGGTCAAAGGCCAACTTAGGGGGTCATTATGATTGCGGTTTTTCCGCATCCTCGGGGCCGGCGGAAGGCACCGCCGGCCCAGAGGATGCGGAAAAACCGCAGCGGACTGATCAAAGACCCACCGCCACATTAGGATGGCTGGTGGGTCCTGGTTTCCGCCCGCAGCTTTTCCGCCGCGGTCGGCTTACAACTGCGGCGGAAAAGCTCTAATATGGTGACGGTGTCTTCCAGACACCGTCCACCATATTAGGATGTCCGGTAAATTATGCTTTTCCGCGGTGGGTTTTCTGACGTGGAAAAGCATACGGAACTTCACTGCGGGGGCCCGTTGCGGGCCCCCTAGGTTAAGGGGGGGTGGGGGGTGCACATGGGGGGTACCTATGGTACCCCCCTGCATCTGTATGCAGAAAGCGGCAGGAACCGCGCGGTGCCTGCCTCTTACTGCATGCAAATGCAATGCGTGCATTTTTAACATTGCGGCGGGTGCAGCTTGAAGCTCCACCCGCCGCAATGTTAAAAATAGAGGATGTGACCGCAACCCTTGCGGTCACATCCTAATTACACAGGAGGGAGCTCCGCATGCCATGCGGAGGTTCCCTCCTGCTCTGGGGTCGCGGACGGACGCAAGTACGTCCGCGATCCTAATGACCCCTTTAGTCTGGGTCTTGTCTCCCTTTCCCATGTTCGCTGTGGGCACCCACTCTTGACAGAAAGCTTACAGTCACACACGTTCCCCAGTCCGGTTGTAGATTAAGGGCCGCCCCAGAACAGACAAGGCTTGCCCATTGTTATAGCCTCTCACGGCTCGCAGCCACCATCAGCTTGGAGTACTCCTCGCAACCCCCACTGAATCCCTTGCCAACACCAGCGCCCGGCAAATCTTGAGACCCACTGTCTTCAAGCAGCAACCAGGTTGGAAATCCAGACCAGCAGATAAAATTCACTGTACGAATGCAGCAAGGCTGTAGTCCGCCACGCCCGGCCACCGCCGGCACCCCACAGGCCCCGAAGACAGAGGCACTGACCAGTGTAACCGTTTACAGTTCTTCTCCAGCGCAATCCAGCCACACAACAGACTCCTCCTTAAAGCGCAGCTCAAACGATATCCAAGCAGTGACCATCCCCGGGAAGGTGGGGGGGGGGGGGTGGGTGAGGCAGCAGGGGCGTCCCAGTGCAGCTTCCAACACTGTGCTTTCCATAGGCTGCGATTGTCCCCAATGACACCTGGGTCTCACTAATTCAAAATGGGGGCGTACAGAATAGGCCCCAGCCTCCCAGCGCACACACGAAAAGACTCTCAGGGGGGGCACGAGCATCCGACTCGCCCGCCCGTCTTCCACACCACAAGGCCGCACACAGCTGATTCCGCCCGGCGCCGCACCACTCTGCAGGGGCCTCTCTGCACCCTACTGCTTCAATCGCTCCTCCAGTCTTCTGCCAGCGGACCCCCCGCTGGCACCGTTGACTTCCTGTGCTCTATCTCCTGCTGCGATTTCAGGCGAGGCTCCCGCAGGCAACGACCCGACCGAGCCCCGCCCCCCCGCAGCACCGAGTGCTCAGTCTAGCCGCACGTCCTGCGACGCAGCCTGGCCTCGAAGGGCACTGTGTGTCGGGATCAGCGGCCTAGTCACTGGGAGATGTCCCGCCTCGTTGTCTCGCTCCGCAGGCCAGTATTCAGGAGTCCGGACCTCTCCTCCGCCTCCAGACCTCTTCAGACTCTGTAGGGGCAGTTTTGGAGACAGGAACACTGCCTTAGCTGCAGGATAAATGCCAGATTTTTAGATGCCTTCACGGAGCTCCAGGCTCAGGCAGCCATCACGCTCCTGAGCTAGCTCCGCCCCCGAAGTGGATGAACTTTTATTTGGGAAGTTTGAATTTGAATTTGAATTTAAAAACATTTATTCAGCGCTCTTTTACCAAGCGGTTTCATGGCGCTATGTGTGATGCAGTGGACGGCAGCAGCTGGGAGAGGCTAGGCAGTGTAAGCTCGCACAAATAGGAAGGTTTTGAGATCCTTCCGGAACTGTAGATAAGAAGGCGATGTGCGGAGGGCAGCAGGAAGGGAGTTTCAGAAGGCTGGAGCAAGAACAGCGAATTTCGCTCCACCAGCCTTCTGTTTTTTAAAACGGGGGGTAGCTAAAAGAGCCCTATGAGTGGAGCGAAGTTCTCTACCCGGAAGGTAGGGCTTGATAGCTGAGCATATGAACTCGGGGGCAGTGCCCGACCTAGCCTGAAAAGTGAGGCAGCCAAGTTTAAAAAGGGCGCGCTCTCTCACCGGAAGCCAGTGTAGTGCTTTGAGCAGTGGAGTGGCCCGATGGTATTTAGGTAGGCCATGAATCAGGCGGGCAGCCTGGTTCTGTACCAGCTGCAGGCGGTGGATCGCATAGGCAGGAGCCCCATTATAGATTATGTTGCCATAATCAATGCGTGAGAGTACCATAGCCAGCACGATGATTTTTAAAGCCGAGGGGGAAAAGAAACGGGAAACTTTCCTAATTATTCTAAGGGAACAAAAACAAGAAGAGACCACTGAACCGACTTGTGAGTGAACAGAAAGTTGTGAGTTCAGGAGGATCCCAAGGGTTTTAACTTTAGGTACAGGGAGTGGAGGGACACCAAGTGACGGGGGCCAAAAGGAGGGGGACCACCGACTGCAACCACCTCCGGTCAAGACTAGCTCGGTCTTGTCCGGGTTGAGTTTGAGGTGGTTGCAGTTCATCCAGTCCTGAATGAACGTCATGACTGTCTGGACATTCTGGGCGGATGAAGGTGAGTGGGAGAGGTTGAAGATTAGCTGGAGGTCATCGGCGTAATTAAACACCGTGACCTCCAGCTGCTGTAACATAAAAATAAGAGGGTAAATGTATAAATTCAACAAAAGAGGGGAGAGTGATGAGCCCTGAGGGACCCCGCACTCCATCTTACGGGAGGCCGCGGTGAAGCCAGCCAGATGGACCGCTTGAGCTCTCCCGGCTAGGAAGGACTCGAGCCATGAGAAGGCCAAGCCCTCTATGCCCGCCGCCCTGACACGGTTGAGAAGTATGGAGTGGTCCACCGTGTCAAAAGCGGCGGACAGGTCCAGGAGGATCAGGGCTTGCGGAAGGTTGGTGTCAATACCTTCATGCAGCTCGTCCATCACTGAAATCACCACCTTCTCCGTGGAGTGCAGGGGGCGGAAGCCGGCTTGGCAGGAGGAGAGGCAATGATTTGCCTCTACGTGAGTGCTCAGGGTAGTCGTGACATGGGTTTCGAGAACTTTTGCTAAATAGGGCAGATGGGAGATAGGGCGGTAGTTGGAGGGAGAGGATGGGTCGGCGTCAGGTTTTTTTATGATTGGAATGACAACCGCTGATTTATGTGGACTGGGGACAATGCCGTTTCTGAGCGAATCGTTAAGAAAAGTCAGGGGCGGGGTAGGGCAAGCTAGATAGATTTCCCTAAGGATGTGGGCTGGGGCAAAATCCAGGGGGGAACCCGATTTAACCCGATGAAGCAGCGGGGGAAGTGTGTCATCGGTTAACAGTGGAATAGTGGTCAATTTAAGGGCCGTAGAGGGTGGGGAGGGATTAACAAATGTAGGGGAGGGCGGGGGGATGTTGATTTTGATTTTGGCAACTTTGTCAATGAAAAACTCGTTAAGCGAGTTGCAGAGGGACTGGGAAGGGGGGATAGTGGCCGTAGCTCTGCTGGATGATGCCAGTTCCTGGACAGTAGCGAAGATTTCCTTCAAGTGGGACTCTGCTGCCATTATCCTGCTCGTATAGAACTCTGTTTTGGCCTCAAGAATGCCCTTTTTATAGATTAGGAGGGAGTGGGTTGGGGAGGACGGTAAATTAGAACAAAGGTAAGGGGGTACCTGGTGGGAGGTCGAACGGGCTACTAGGTAGTCTACGTCAGGGATAGGAGGGGAGGGGAGAATCTGAAAACTGAGATCAGTACGGGCTATTAGGGCCACTCCTCCGCCCGCTTGCCCTCTGGGCGGTCCGCCGAATGGCGGAATATGAAGGGGGCAATGCGGCTAGCACATTGGGCAGGGAGTCAGCCTTGAACCAGGTCTCTGTTAGGAATAAGAGATCTGGTTCATGAGTGTCGATGTAATCGAATAGCTCGTACTTGTGGTTGACCGCAGACCTGGTGTTTAGGAGTGTGGCCGAGGTGTTAAATACCGGAACAAGGGGGACAAATGGTGACAGGGGAGTGAGGAGAGGCGTAATAGGCAACGAGGCTAGATGTGACACGATCCCGGGGGGGAGGTTGGAAGGGGGGGTGAACAGGCCAAGATACATCAAGTGAGTAGTTACTGAGGGGTCAATGGTACCTGGGGCCAGATACGAGCAAAGCTGAGATGGCGAGTACGTGATTAGACGGGCAGCATCTCGTGCCCCTAGCCCCGGCCAGCCGCGGACGGGCGCAGACGGGCTTAACTCAGGCGCAACTCCGGCGCGCCTTCGTCGCGCCCGCTGCGCTCGTCTGCTGCGCTGACACATACTGCCCGTTTAAATAGGGGCGGAGCGGCGGGGGAGTGGCAGGGCTGGGATAGGGAAGTCAGCCCAACCGAAGATGGCGCCGGCTGCGGCTGGGAGCCCGCAAGCACGATCAGCCCCAGCCGGCAGCTCACCTCTAGGAATAGAAATCAAGTTAAAACCTGCATAACTTTGAAATAGTTAGTAACAGTTTAAAAACACAGTGCGCGGCGTAGTAGCGCCCCCGCTCGCATTCAGCGGGGCGAGATGCAGGGAAGTGGTGGCAAAGCTCTCCTAGCATTCACCGGTCAGCCCACTGCCACCGGGCCACTGGCAAACACGAAGGGAGAAAGGATCGCGCTCCTAAATAGGGGCGGAGCGGCGGGGGAGTGGCAGGGCTGGGATAGGGAGTGTGATGCAGTGGACGGCAGCAGCTGGGAGAGGCTAGGCAGTGTAAGCTCGCACAAATAGGAAGGTTTTGAGATCCTTCCGGAACTGTAGATAAGAAGGCGATGTGCGGAGGGCAGCAGGAAGGGAGTTTCAGAAGGCTGGAGCAAGAACAGCGAATTTCGCTCCACCAGCCTTCTGTTTTTTAAAACGGGGGGTAGCTAAAAGAGCCCTATGAGTGGAGCGAAGTTCTCTACCCGGAAGGTAGGGCTTGATAGCTGAGCATATGAACTCGGGGGCAGTGCCCGACCTAGCCTGAAAAGTGAGGCAGCCAAGTTTAAAAAGGGCGCGCTCTCTCACCGGAAGCCAGTGTAGTGCTTTGAGCAGTGGAGTGGCCCGATGGTATTTAGGTAGGCCATGAATCAGGCGGGCAGCCTGGTTCTGTACCAGCTGCAGGCGGTGGATCGCATAGGCAGGAGCCCCATTATAGATTATGTTGCCATAATCAATGCGTGAGAGTACCATAGCCAGCACGATGATTTTTAAAGCCGAGGGGGAAAAGAAACGGGAAACTTTCCTAATTATTCTAAGGGAACAAAAACAAGAAGAGACCACTGAACCGACTTGTGAGTGAACAGAAAGTTGTGAGTTCAGGAGGATCCCAAGGGTTTTAACTTTAGGTACAGGGAGTGGAGGGACACCAAGTGACGGGCGCCAAAAGGAGGGGGACCACCGACTGCAACCACCTCCGGTCAAGACTAGCTCGGTCTTGTCCGGGTTGAGTTTGAGGTGGTTGCAGTTCATCCAGTCCTGAATGAACGTCATGACTGTCTGGACATTCTGGGCGGATGAAGGTGAGTGGGAGAGGTTGAAGATTAGCTGGAGGTCATCAGCGTAATTAAACACCGTGACCTCCAGCTGCTGTAACATAAAAATAAGAGGGTAAATGTATAAATTCAACAAAAGAGGGGAGAGTGATGAGCCCTGAGGGACCCCGCACTCCATCTTACGGGAGGCCGCGGTGAAGCCAGCCAGATGGACCGCCTGAGCTCTCCCGGCTAGGAAGGACTCGAGCCATGAGAAGGCCAAGCCCTCTATGCCCGCCGCCCTGACACGGTTGAGAAGGATGGAGTGGTCCACCGTGTCAAAAGCGGCGGACAGGTCCAGGAGGATCAGGGCTTGCGGAAGGTTGGTGTCAATACCTTCACGCAGCTCGTCCATCACTGAAATCACCACCTTCTCCGTGGAGTGCAGGGGGCGGAAGCCGGCTTGGCAGGAGGAGAGGCAATGATTTGCCTCTACGTGAGTGCTCAGGGTAGTCGTGACATGGGTTTCGAGAACTTTTGCTAAATAGGGCAGATGGGAGATAGGGCGGTAGTTGGAGGGAGAGGATGGGTCGGCGTCAGGTTTTTTTATGATTGGAATGACAACCGCTGATTTATGTGGACTGGGGACAATGCCGTTTCTGAGCGAATCGTTAAGAAAAGTCAGGGGCGGGGTAGGGCAAGCTAGATAGATTTCCCTAAGGATGTGGGCTGGGGCAAAATCCAGGGGGGAACCCGATTTAACCCGATGAAGCAGCGGGGGAAGTGTGTCATCGGTTAACAGCGGAATAGTAGTCAATTTAAGGGCCGTAGAGGGTGGGGAGGGATTAACAAATGTAGGGGAGGGCGGGGGGATGTTGATTTTGATTTTGGCAACTTTGTCAATGAAAAACTCGTTAAGCGAGTTGCAGAGGGACTGGGAAGGGGGGATAGTGGCCGTAGCTCTGCTGGATGATGCCAGTTCATGGACAGTAGCGAAGATTTCCTTCGAGTGGGACTCTGCTGCCATTATCCTGCTCGTATAGAACTCTGTTTTGGCCTCAAGAATGCCCTGTTTATAGATTTGTAGAACAGACAAGTAGATTGTCTTTTGCGCGGGGCAATAGGTTCTTCTCCAAGCTCGCTCGGCTCTCCTTGCAGCTAATTTCTTTTCTTTTAGGTCTGGAGTAAACCACCGATTGGCTGCGTGGGCCCGTTTGACTGTGGGCCGCCTCAGGGGAGCGAACTCGTCACCCGCCAGGGTCAGCCAGTTGTTAATAGCGGCCAGCTGGGTAGTAGCTGCAAGGCCTGAAAGGTCAGGGCTGGTTTTGGCCAGGGTCGAGCAAAGGGAAGGCATGCCATTTTTGCCCCATTTCCTGACCCAGGTGTTCTTGGGGAGCTGGGGTTTGGCCATAGGGGCTAGAGCAAGGGAAAAGGTAATAATGGAATGATCTGACCAGGGGCAAGGGGATATTATAGGGGATGTGGACGGGACATTCAGTGCCCAGATCTGGTCTAGCGTGTGGCTGTGTATGTGGGTGGAACTGTGGATGAGCGATAAAAAGTTCAGACTGATCATGAGGTCGGTGAACTCTTTGGATTGAGAACTCTCAGCAGGGTCATTAGGCCAAAAGTTGAGGTCCCCTAGGACTAGTACTGATGAGTTGTTGATCACCAGGGTAGCCAGGAGGGCCTGAAAGCTTGAGAGAAAGGAGGGAGTGGGTTGGGGAGGACGGTAAATTAGAACAAAGGTAAGGGGGTACCTGGTGGGAGGTCGAACGGGCTACTAGGTAGTCTACGTCAGGGATAGGAGGGGAGGGGAGAATCTGAAAACTGAGATCAGTACGGGCTATTAGGGCCACTCCTCCGCCCCGCTTGCCCTCTGGGCGGTCCGCCGAATGGCGGAATATGAAGGGGGCAATGCGGCTAGCACATTGGGCAGGGAGTCAGCCTTGAACCAGGTCTCTGTTAGGAATAAGAGATCTGGTTCATGAGTGTCGATGTAATCGAATAGCTCGTACTTGTGGTTGACCGCAGACCTGGTGTTTAGGAGTGTGGCCGAGGTGTTAAATACCGGAACAAGGGGGACAAATGGTGACAGGGGAGTGAGGAGAGGCGTAATAGGCAACGAGGCTAGATGTGACACGATCCCGGGGGGGAGGTTGGAAGGGGGGGTGAACAGGCCAAGATACATCAAGTGAGTAGTTACTGAGGGGTCAATGGTACCTGGGGCCAGATACGAGCAAAGCTGAGATGGCGAGTACGTGATTAGACGGGCAGCATCTCGTGCCCCTAGCCCCGGCCAGCCGCGGACGGGCGCAGACGGGCTTAACTCAGGCGCAACTCCGGCGCGCCTTCGTCGCGCCCGCTGCGCTCGTCTGCTGCGCTGACACATACTGCCCGTTTAAATAGGGGCGGAGCGGCGGGGGAGTGGCAGGGCTGGGATAGGGAAGTCAGCCCAACCGAAGATGGCGCCGGCTGCGGCTGGGAGCCCACAAGCACGATCAGCCCCAGCCGGCAGCTCACCTCTAGGAATAGAAATCAAGTTAAAACCTGCATAACTTTGAAATAGTTAGTAACAGTTTAAAAACACAGTGCGCGGCGTAGTAGCGCCCCCGCTCGCATTCAGCGGGGCGAGATGCAGGGAAGTGGTGGCAAAGCTCTCCTAGCATTCACCGGTCAGCCCACTGCCACCGGGCCACTGGCAAACACGAAGGGAGAAAGGATCGCGCTCCTAAATAGGGGCGGAGCGGCGGGGGAGTGGCAGGGCTGGGATAGGGAAGTCATCCCAACCGAAGATGGCGCCCGCTGCCGCTGGGAGCCCGCAAGCACGATCAGCCCCAGCCGGCAGCTCACCTCTAGGAATAGAAATCAAGTTAAAACCTGCAGGGAGGAGCTTCGCCGGCGACCAAGATGGCCGCGTGAGCTCGGAGCTCCGAAGACCTCCCGATCCTCCGCAATAATCCTGCTACCCATCCTGTCCCACGACTGTGGGAATCGATTGCTGAGCCGGTCCTGAGGCGGCACCCGCTTTCGGAATGAAAATCCGACATTCCTGGACTTAGTTAGCCCGACGGACCCCGGAGGCTCCGCCCGTGTCATTGACGAACGCTGAGGGGTACAGCGGTGTCCTCATATGGTGCCTCCCTGCCTGTGCTTCGTTTCCCTGGTGAAGCCTTTGGTGTCTGAACACTAATGCTACGCGGCCTCAGTGACGGATCTTGGAGTCTCCACTACGCATACTGCGCGCACGCCACAATGCTTCTTCGCCCCCTTTGACCACCAAGCCCGAGCGTGCCAACATGGCGGGCAGAGGAGATTTGGATAAAGGCAAGTCTCAGCGAGTCAGCAGAAAACCGACCCAGTCCCAATCCACCATTCCGGAGCGATTCTCCCAGTCTAAGGGATCACCGGGACTGGCGGGCCGCACTAAAGACCCGAGAAGGGATGAATCCCCGGACGACTCCGAAATAACGCTTCGAGATGTTTTGGGTGCGGTAACGGGGGTGAAGACGGAGATGCACGCTCTCCGCGAGGAACTGTCCAGCAAGGTTGACTCTCTGAAGATCGAGTTAAACCTCATCAGGACCGACCTCGGGAAAACTAATGACCGGGTGAAATCGCTGGATCTCAAGACCTCGAGCCTGGTCACTGATGTGTCCGACATCCAGACGGAGGTGCGCAACCTGAAGATGGCGAATGGGCTGCTGGCTCGCCGACTGGACGAGTTTGAAGGTCGTGCGCGGCGCCAAAACGTCCGCATCACCGGGGTACCGGAGAAGGCCGAGGAGGACTCAGCTGAACTCTTTGTCGAGGACCTGGTGGTTAAGAACTTGGCGCCGGGGGGCCTGAGTAAGTTCTTCTCGGTGGAAAGGGCCCACAGGGTACCGGGAGGGCCGCCGAAGTCGGGCGCTTCCCCTCGCCCTATCATCGCAAGACTTTTCAACTATAGGGACAGAGACGCTATCCTGCAGGCGTCGAGGACCGCGGGCCCGCTGCGCTTCCAGAATTCGGATGTGAACTTCTTCCCGGACTTCACTCAGGCAGTACAGAAAAGACGCCAGAGCTTTGCTGGAGTGAAAAGGAGATTAAGAGACTTGGGCCTGCGTTACTCTATGCTTTACCCGGCCAAACTTCGCATCGAACATAACCACCGGACTTTGTTCTTCGACTTTCCGGACGAGGCAGGGCACTGGCTTGATACCCTGCCCCAAGAACGACATGAACCGACTGACCAGACGGAGGAGACCACCGGAGGCGCGGAAGCACAGGAATGATTGTTCAGTCAACTGACTCTCTGAAAGCTGAGTTGCCGCAAAGGGCATCGACTTAAGACATTGCTGCCATCGGTTTGAATCTTTTGTCAGTAATATGGAGGGTGACGGGGGGGGGGATAGGATGCCTCCTTTCTCCTCTGTGGGCTTCTTGTAGATTAGTTAAGGGGCGACAGGCACACTGCTAGTTGGGGTGGCTTATAGTCTAATGCAGGGGTGCAGGGTGGTGGGCAGTTGGGGTGTGTTTTTTCTATTTCTTTACTTGTTTCATTCTCTGTTTTGGCTGAGGATTCATTGGAATGCTATGATACCATTGTGGGCGCCATTGCGGGCGGGGGGGAGGGGGCGGAACGCCCTTGACGATGGGGGGTAAATCTCTTAACTTATTGAGCTGGAACGTGAACGGGTTAGGGGACCGCATTAAAAGGGGGATTGTGTTGCAACTGCTCAAACGGTGTTCGCCAGATGTAGTTTTCCTGCAGGAGACCCATCTAGTGGGACAAGTGTGTAAAGCTTTGAACAGATGTGGGTACAAAATGGTGGCACATTCGGGGTTCTCCTCGGGATCCAGGGGGGTGGGCATCATGGTGCGCATGTCCCTTCCGTTGGAGGTGGAGTCTATGCTTGTTGATGAGAGGGGCAGATATGTGGCGGTGGTGAGTAAATGGGAGGGCCGCACGTTAGTTTTGGTTTCGGTTTACATTCCCCCGGGGCTGCAGGAGACTACTTTCAGGGATCTGGGTGGCGCCATCTTAGGTCTCCCCGAGGGATTGTTAATCGTGGGTGGTGACTTCAATTCCGTCGTTTCAGGGGACTTGGACCGCTTCCCATCCAGAGACCTGCGTACTTCTCAGTCCTGGCTCCCAGATTTCCTGAGCTCCATGGGGATGATTGATTGCTGGCGTTTGATGCACCCCGCCCAGCGGCAGTACACCTTCCTCTCGGGTGCCCACGGCAGCCTTTCTCGAATAGACTACGTTCTCACCCCGGCGGCCCAGGCACAGTCTGTTTCCACCGCTCGTATCTTAGCCAGGGGCATTTCGGATCATTCCCCGGTTTGGGTTTCCTTCGACTTTCAGATACCCGCGACCTCGCGGGTGGCTCCCATAAATCCATGGTACTTTCGTGACCCGAAGACCAGGGCACTCCTGGCTAAAGCTATAGAACGGTACTTTGCCGAGAATACTGGCTCTGTTGACTCTGCCGTTTCCCTTTGGGAGGCCTTTAAAACCGTGCTTCGCGGCGAGGCCTTCTCTCTGATCGCTGAGGCCCGCCGACGGCGGGACGAGGACGTGGTGCGGCTGGAGTCCGACCTCGCCTAGCACTGGGTCCGTCTCCCGAATTACTGCACGCCCTCTCCCTTAAACAGTCTGAACTCCGGGCAACTGCCACTGACGCTGCAAAGGCCTTGAGCAGGGAGCAACAGGGCAGGATATACGACTCTGGAGACAAAGCTGGCAAGCTTTTGGCATGGCTGGACAGACGGGAGCTCGCGTCCCGGGTAGTCCCGGAGATAATGAGTGAGGACGGTCTGTCTCTAACAGACCCGGCAGCCATAGTTGGGTCCTTTGCGGAATACTTTGAGGAGGTCTACACCTCCGCCAATCCTCTACCGGAGTCTGCTTCGGCTTCCCTTCTGGAAGACATCGCACTTCCCTGCCTCTCAGATATCGAGCGGGATGACATGGATCGGGACTTGACCGTCGACGAGGTGGCATTGGCGATCCGATCGTTGCGCTCCGGCAAGGCACCGGGGCCCAATGGCATTCCGGTGGAGCTTTATAAACTCAAGGCTGACACGCTTACCGCACCCTTGCTGAATATGTTCCTTGAGGCCCGCGAGGCCGGAGAGCTCCCTCTCGACCAACGACTCGCCACCATTGTGGTGATACATAAGGAGGGGAAACCACGTGATCTTTGCCGGTCGTACCGACCCATCTCACTTTTGAACGCCGAACCCAAGATTCTGGCAAAATTGTTGGCCAACCGGCTGGTGGGAGTGATCTCGGACTTGGTTCACCCGGACCAGTCTGGCTTCATACCGCACCGCAATACGGCGCTCAACTTGAGACGGCTTCACGCGGTCATGGCACGGGCTCACCTTCTTAGTGAACCCACAGTTCTCGCCTCGCTTGACGCCACTATGGCCTTCGATTCGTTGGAGTGGAATTACCTATGGGCTGTCCTGGCCAAGTTGGGGTTTGGACCCGCTTACATCGGCTGGGTCCAGCTCCTGTACTCTGCCCCGCTGGCTAACGTGGCTGTTAATGGTCGGTTATCGGCCTCCTTTGCGTTACACAGAGGCACTAGACAGGGATGCCCACTTTCGTCGCTCCTGTTCGCCCTGGCACTTGAGCCTCTGGCGGCTTGGGTCAGGACGCACCCTGATATCACCGGGATAACGTGGTCTCCAGGATTCGAGGACCGCGTGTCGCTCTATGCGGACGATATCCTTCTGTACCTTACCTCCCCCTGTCGCTCGCTCATAGTAGTCTTTGACCTGTTGAGAACCTTCGGTACCCACTCGGGCCTGGTAATCAACTGGTCCAAGTCCTCATTGTACACGCTGTGTGGAGACACTCCGCGCCGTCCCCGTGGGTGCTCAATACAGATTGCCCAGCTGGGCTTTCGGTACTTGGGCATTTACGTGTCGCGGGACTCCCGAGCCCGATATTCACATAACTTGCTTCCGCCTCTGGCGCGGTTGCGCCGAGACGTTGAGGGCTGGAAAAAGCTACCGATCTCCCTGATGGGCAGGGCCGCGCTGTTCAAAATGATGGCGTTGCCACGCTTCCTTTATGCTCTACAGAATACCCAGGACCCTGTACCAGCTAAATACTTTGGGGAGATCGAATCCTTGCAGCGAGCGTTGTTGTGGGATGGTAGACCACGGATCTCGCTGGTCAAGCTGACCATACCGTGCTATGATGGGGGTATCGCCTTGCCTGATATACGGTGCTACTATTAGGCGTCTCAACTCGCGGCGATCAACCACGGACTCTATGGCCCGGCGATCAGCCCGGGCTATGCCATGGATCGGTGGCTCATGGGTGACGGGAATGACTATATTGCGCTCTATTCCAGGTCTCTGGATCGGAAGCTGACGGGTCCCACTAAGACGGTGGTACACTTATGGCGGGCAGTCACTAAAACTTTGGGCTGGCAAGATAAGGTTACCATGGCCACTCCACTGTATGACTCAGACATATTGGGGAAACTGTGGCATACCAAGGGCTTCGACAGATGGGACACTATTGGTATATCTAAGGTTGGGGACATGGTGGCCGGGGGAAGGATCAAGTCTTTTGAGGCATTACAGTCTGAGTTCCAACTGGGGGCGACGGAATACTTCCGACATGCCCAGCTTAGACATGCCCTCTCTTCCCACATTTCGGAGGGGGAGACGGTACCTGAGTCATCGCCCCTGGAAGATCGGGTACTGGACGGTCACATGCCGGACAGCGCTATCTCCCTAACATACAAGAAGCTCATTAATGTGCGTGCTGATTTGCTGGTGCGATTGAGGGAGCTCTGGGTGAATGATGGCATAGAGGTGGACAATGAGGAGTGGCAGTCGGCGGTCTCCTCCCCCCGGGAGGTGGCCATATCGGCGCGGCTCCGCCTAGTCCAGCTGAAGATACTGCACAGAGTGTATGTCACGGGCCCCAAACTTATACATATGGGGCTCTCATTGGATGGTATGTGCCGGAGAGGATGTGGTATGATTGCGACCTTCATGCACATTATATGGGAATGTCCTGGGGTCACTCGTTACTGGGCACGTGTGCATGACGTGATGAGGGAGGTGACTGGAGTGGCCCTACCAGCGGAGGCCCGGCGATGCCTCCTCAACATCTGGGGCCCAAATGACTACAGTGTTGCCCAGACCCGTTGGGTCACCCTGGGCAACATGGTGGCCAAGAGAGACATCGCTCAGAAGTGGGGTGCGCCGGCTCCTCCCTCGCTTAGCTTATGGGAAACCAACATGGACTGGTGCATGCTGCGGGAGAAGACGGTGTATGCGGCCAGGGACAAACCTAGAATGTGGAGGTCTGTGTGGGGAGCTTGGAACTCGTATCGAGGTGATATTTGCGCATCCCCTGTGGAGATTGACTCTGATGCCCAGCTGTCCCCGTAGTGCCCCTTACCCGTGGTTCCGAACTGGTTATCCTGTTGTGACACTCCCCACACGACCCACTGTTGCTGTTAGTATTGTGAGCTGCCTAGGGTGTGTAGCCCTCGACCTCTCCCCGCGACACAAGTCCACTGTCTCTGAACCGTCCTCAGCCTACTCTCTTCCTCTTTTCTTTCCCTTTCTTGTTTTAGACACATTTCTTTTTTTAGCCTTTGAGGCTTTCTTATTCCTTGGTTTATTTATTTCTAAGTTTTGCACTATTTGAAAATTAAACCTGATCGCTTCTGCATACAGTTTTGTACACGAATTTACCTGCTGCCTCAATGCTGCCTGGCCTCCGGGATGTATGGCTGAACAGCGGTGTACTTTTTCTACAAATAAAGGTTTTCCAAAAAAAAAAAAAAAAAAAAAACCTGCATAACTTTGAAATAGTTAATAACAGTTTAAAATCACAGTGCGCGGCGTAGTAGCGCCTCCGCTCACATTCAGCGGGGCGAGATGCAGGGAAGTGGTGGCAAAGCTCTCCTAGCGTTCACCGGTCAGCCCACTGCCACCGGGCCACTGGCAAACATGAAGAATCATCAAACAGTGCCAAAGTTATCCCAAAAAAAGTGGCTTTTCCTATAGAAACATGATCCTAACTATAACTACCTACACACATATATATATATATACGACTTTAAAAAATGAGGTAAAGGCATACGTTGTAAAGCCCTGTATGATATTACAACGCATTATAACGGTCAACTGGTTGTAATACCCGCGGGGTAAGGGCATGTGGGTAAAGACCTGCAGTATAACATCTGATATTCATGTGTAGTAATGATAATTGGAACCAATGTGTATGTGCCTTTTTGTTGGAGTGATTCTTGAAGATTAAAGAGGAGTCCAAGATATGTTCCAAAAATTTAGAGAAGAATTTAAAATGGGAGAATCCAGTGAAATCCATAATATTCAGCCACTTCTGTAGGAGGGCAATGGTTGTTCCTTCAGCTACACTAACAAACACAGTCCGAATTGGGTTGTGTTATAGAAACACTGTGTACACCCTGATTTGAATGACGTCTAGAAGGATCTGAGTTTAAACTTGTCTTTAGCTGATAATTCTGAATGTATAGTAAAGTTTCATCATCTTCTTGATAAAGGAGAAGTTCCAAAGTTCCATGTAAAGTTGAATTATTCTCGGAATCTTTCACCACATTGGTTGTTTAACAGTCAGCGTCCTCTGCACGAACTGGGTCCCCGAATAAGACTGGCTTTTTCTCTGCTGTAAACCTCTCTTCAGCCCCAGACAAACAGTTTAAAATGCAGTTAGCACAGCTTGGAATACCTGTTCATATAATATCACACACACTATTTTACTATGTGTGGCAAACATAAAATATACGTTATGCATCCTACCCTAAATCAACTTTTCCACACACTCCATGTCAATTTGCCAGGCCAGTCCTCCATCTGAACATCCGTTCATCGATCCGTTGCTGTCCATGCAAAAGTTTAAAAAACAGAAGGTTAAAACAAGCATTGGTAAATGTATTAGGTGTCACCTATGTGATTAATGATAGGCTGCTTTTGTTGTAAGTTGTAGCTTGCTGAGTAGTTGTACAATATACATTACAGAAAGTCTGTTAAAGTGTTTATGTAAAAAAAGGCAATATATTGTGCTGTTACTAGTGGTATAGTACGGTAAGTAATAGCAAATATTTTAAAAATAAAATGAAAGAGGGAAATATTAGAATTAATTGATGTAATAGCAGTATTATGTTTTTAGAGGAGTTTTAACAACCTTTGAGCCCGGTGCCACTGCACCCATTGCACCATTCATATCATGCCCCTAGTGCCTGCAAGATAAAAAGCATTTTGTGACTTCCTGTTTAGTAGAGAAATATAGCAATATTTGGTGTTTAGAGGAGTGCTGACAACTTTTGTCCCGGTGCCACTGCACCTGCTGCACCATTGAAATCATGGCCCTAGTGCCTGCTAGATAACTGCACGTGTGACTGTCTGTTTAGTAGTAAAATGTAGCAATATTCTGCGTTTAGTGGAGTCCCTAGAGCTTTTGGCTCTGGTGCTACTGCCCTTGCTGCAGCAATCAAATCAAACCCTTTTTAACTGCAAGATAACTACAATTGTGTCTACCTGTATAGTAGTAAAATATAGCAATATTATGTGTTTAGAAGAGTTCGGACAACCCTGACGCCGGGTGCTACTGCACCTGCTGCACCATTCAAATCATGACCCTGTTGTCTTCAAGGTAACTGCTCTTGTGGTTGCCTGTTTAGGAATAAAATATAGCAATGTTAAGTGTTTGGTGGGGTGCCTGGAGTTTTTGGTCCCGGAGCCACTGCACCTGCAGAGCTATTGAAATTATGACCTTAGTGCTCGCTAGATAACTGCACTTATGAATGCCTGTTAGTTGTAAAATGTAGCAATAATAGGTGTTTGGAGCAGCTCCAACAACTTTTAGGTCCGGTGCCACAGCACCTGCTGCACCATTCAAATAATGACCCTGTTGCTTGCAAGATAACTGCACTTGTTACTGCCTGTTTACTGGTAAAATATAGTAATATTAGGTGTTTTGTAGGGTGCCTGGAGCTATTGGGCTTGGTACTATCGCACCTGCTCCACCATTCAAATCATAACCCTATTGCCTACTAGATAAATGCCCTTGTGACTGTCCTGTTAGTAGTAACATTTAGCAATATTCTGGGTTTAATGGGGCCCTAGAGCTTTTGGACCCAGTGCCACTCACAGCACCTCCTGCACCCTTCAAACTGCAAGGTAACTGCAATTGTGACTGCCTGTTTAGTAGTCAAATATAGCAATATTATGTGTTTAGTTCTGACAAATCATGGCCCTGTTGTCTGCAAGGTAACTGCACTTGTGACTGCCTGTTTAGTAGTAAAATATAGCAATATTTGGTAATTTGGGGAGTTATGACAACGTCTGGCCCGGTGCACTGCACCTGCTGCACTATTCAAATCATAACCATGTTGACTGCAAGGTAACTGCACTTATGACTACCTGTTTAGTAGTAAAATATAACAACTTTAGGTGTTTAGTGAGGTGCCTAGAGTTTGTGTTGCCAGTGCAACTGCACCTGCTGCACTATTGAAATCATGACCCTAGCTCTTGCTAGATAACTGCACTTGTGACTGCATGTTTAGTTGTAAAATATAGCATTATTAGGCATTTAGAGGAGTTCTGATTTTTTTAGCACAATGTCACTGCACCGGCTGCATCATTCAAATATTGACAATGTTGGCTGCAAGATAACTGCACTTGAGACTGCCTCTTTAGTAGTAAAATATAGCAGTATTTAGTGTTTAATGGAGTGATGACAACTTTTGGGCCTGGTGTCACTGCACCTCCTGTACCATTGAAATCAAGCTCCTTTTAACTGCAAGGTAACTGCAATTGTGACTGACTGTATAGTAGTAATATATAGTAATATTAGGTGTTTAGAGGAGTTCTGACAACTTTTGGCCCTGTGCCACTGCACCTGTTGCGCCATTCAAATCTGCAATCTGTTGTCTGCAAGGTAACTGCACTTGTGACTGCCAGATTAGTTGTAAAATATATATTTATTTATTTAGTGTTCTCCATAGAGCAAACATGACCAACGTAGGGTATCAGAGCGCTTTACAGGAGCGTTTCTACAAACCAAGACATTAAAGGAAATAGGTCATTACTGTTTTACGACATTACACTTCAGGAGAGCATATAAACATATATACAGTCAATAGTTAAATTACCATAACACAGCTTAAAAACATAGCTAGACTTATGTACACTCCCCAAGGTTAGCGGAACCATGAACACAAATGAAAAGTTTATAGACAGAGGTTCTGCTATAAGGCCTTATGGGAGAAATGTACTCATATAATACGATTTTGCTTCCTTTTTGAATGCTGCGATGGATGTCATTTTTCTAATGTTTGGGGGGAGTGCGTTCCAAATTCTCGGTTCTGCCCCTGAAAATGCCCGGTCATAAGTTCTTTTCTTGCAGAAGCGAGCCGGTTTCAGTAGTAAGTTTGTTTTGCTCCTGGAGGATTGGTTACCTCCCGAAAGCGTAAGTTTCGATCCAAGGTAAATTGGGGATTTGTGGTGTATTGCTTTATGAGTAATGCATGCCAACTTGAATTGAATTCTTGCTTCGAAGGGCATCCAGTTTAGTATTTTCAGGTGAGGGGAGATATGGTCGACTTTTTTGGATCCCGCTATAAATCTTGTGGCTGCATTAGGACAGGCTTTCAATGGGGCCTGAACTGCTGTTTTAAGATCTATTTTATTTAGGAATGGTTTAAGTTTTCGCAAGTAGCTTAAATGGAACCAGGCGTTTTTTGCCATTGTATTGATATGTGCTAACATGTTCAGGTTTTTATCTAGAGTAATTCCCAGTGATTTGGTTGAGTCGATAATCTTTGGAGTACAATTTAGAGCAGTGATAAGGTTGGACCATTCTGCTATCTTTAGTTTGCTTTTCTGGGGTGTAATCAGTAGTGTTAGACCTGTCAGCCCTTTGGGTGGTCCCTCCTGTCATTATTTATTTTGTCCCCTTTTTGCCCCTCATAACCTTCATTTTTTTATGTCCACTGGGAATTTTTCAAGTGTTGACCAAGGGGGTTAGGTGCTCCTTGACCTCATGGTTCCTCTCAGACCCAGAAATCCCTCCTTTTCTGAGGTACAGCCTAGATACCTAAAATGGTGGACAGTAACTGCCATAACGGTCTCCTCAGGAGAAAGACCCATAGGCTACAATAGGGACCTTCCAGAACCTTCTGGACCCTGCTGGACCTCTGTAGGGGAGCCTATATAAGGCGGTCTGTTAGGCAGCCATTTTAGAATTGACCAGTGAGAGCACAGAGTGGACCTGGCAAGGAGAGAGGCGCCTCTGAGTAGGAGGACAGCGCTTTACAAGGAGTGGGATCGACCTGTGGGCCGGCTGATCTCCTGTTCTGACCTGACCCCACTTGGGCTGACCAAACCCTGCCAGGGTAGACCACACCTAAATTTCTCAAAAGACCCTCGTGATATTCCAAATGCCCTGGGGACCCCGTATAGAGTCGCTACTGAGGAGCTGAGGAAATTTAACTCTGAGGGGTCATCCCTAGAGACTGGGGAACTCAACTTGCCTCTCGTATTGCCTGCGGGGAGTTATCTGGCCCATTCATCAAGGACTCACCGTGCGTGGGTCTTGCGAGGCCAGCTGTCATTCCTGTGGGGCAGAGGCACCCTATCCGGCGCGGACTCCTTCTGTTGTTGACGGAAGTCTGAGCGGCATCGGAAGAGGCGGACCAGCGTCGGAAGAGGCGGACCAGCGTCGGAAGAGGCGGACCAGCATCGGAAGAAGGGGGCGGGAAATTGACAAAGGCCCGCCTGCATCGCCTCCTCCCCGTCTGACGAGTAAGGCGCGGGGCGGAATACGACGTCTTGAGAAACGCCGGGAGAGACGCAGCACAACCCCGGTCCCGTCAGCTGCTTGGAAGCCGGCAGCATGGGGGCCGGAGACACCACAGAGCTGGGGTGCGTGGCCGAGTGAACAGACTGGGACAAGTTAGCAGAAACCCAGTAAGGCCGTGAGTGAAGCGCGAGGCCCCAGGGGTGAACGGGCCCTGCTACAGCTTACTAAGTGGTGGCAGGAGGGGAGAGACTAGCTTACCCGAGTTGTCACCTTGGTACCGAGTAACTATGCATTAAGTGGGAAGTACCACTGTTTAAGTCAACAATCTCTGAGGAAAGGAGCTAACTGACTGTAATTCCGCTCTGCATATAATAGCTGAGGTATTAGGGCTGCACGGATGTTAAGGGGGAACCGGATGAGAAGGGTGTTCCAATTGCACAAAAATACCTAAAGCCTAAGGATGAGTCTGTAAGAAACGAATATTCCATTGTAGGTTAAGAGCAATTTAAATGGTGATATGAAAAAGTAACATACATTGCCTGTCGTTATCCAGATTTCCAGCTGCTTGCGCCATGATAATAGGGGCCTGTTAGTGGACTGTTGCTGAAAACCTGTACCCCCTGCCTGTAGTAGCGCTGAAACATCGAGGGTAATGTACAAAGTTGGCAAGTTGTAGGGCAATCTGATAACCTCTGTGTACCGCAATTGAAGTTGTGGAATGTACATTTCTTGCATGAGTTTCAGGAATTAAACCTGGGAACTTGCCTTGAGGAAAAGTGAAAAGTATTAATGCTGCTTTGTGAAATTGTGCTTAGACCATAAATTGACAATAGAGATATGTACTGTACTGAAGGGAGACTGTGCTAAAAGTTAAAAGAAACTGCTTAAGATTATTTTATAAAAGAACAGCCCGTATTTTCCTAAATCTGGTGTAGTGTCCTTATTTTTGAGTGGATGGACGTTATGTTACTGAAGGGTGTGACGCAAACTTAACGCATGTGCCTTTGAATTAAGCCTTCCTACTTAGTGCCAAGCTATCCTTTGTGACTTGGAGATCCCAGGTCCAACAAGTAGGAATTCGGTTTTCTGAGGGTTTAGCTTAAGGTGATTCTTGGTTAGCCATTGGAGGGTTCTTGATAGTGCATGGTTCATGGTCTTTATCTCTTCTGTTGATGCGACCTTGATGTACAGCTGAGTGTCATCCGCATACATGTGGAAAGCGGTTTGCTTTTTGTAATATTTCCTTAACTGGTTCAACGTATAAATTGAATAGCGCCGGCGAAAGTGTTGACCTTTGCGGAACTCCGATTGTATTACTGGATGGGCCTGAAAGGGTTTAGTTGACAATGAGTTTTTGTGATCTGTTCTCAAGAAAGGAGCTGAACCAATTAAGGACTGTACCTTCTAGTCCCATTCTGTTTTTCAACCGATCTAATATTTTGGCATTGTTTTATTTATTTATTTATTTATTTATGCAATTTTATATAGCGCAGACTTTACCCGAAGGTGTCAGAGCGCTTCACAGAGGACCAATAATGATATACAGGAACAAAATACAAATGCAAACAATAAGTTACATGGATCAAAAGTGACATTAGTGAGCAATCAAAATACACGCGGTAGCAATTGGTGCATTACAGGAGATAAAAGTGAGATGGGTGCAGGTTACAAAAATTTACAAAATACAAGTCGAAGTATAATACTGCAATAAAAGGCAGACACTCCATCACAAGAACAAACATTACGTAGGCAATGGAGGCACTTGTGCAAGTATCTAAAACAAACAAAATGTGTGAGGTAGCAAACAGTGTGTTACAAAACAAAAGTGACGTGTGCAAGTTCCAAAAGGGTACCATACACAGGTATTGGGATATTACTAAACATTTAAACTACCAGAACACACTGGGGAGGAAGACCATAATCCTGGCCAAAAGACTTTCCAGTAATGGGAGGTCTTCCTTCAAATGAAGGCAAGGGTGTGAGTTATACTTGGAGGTGTCTTTGGAGGAGGAGAACTTTAAGGTCCCGTTTGAAGGCCTGAGAGGAGGAGGTAGTCCGGAGCTGAGGCGGGAGTGAGTTCCAGATTCTCACTGCGTTGCCTGAAAAGGATTGGGCCATTGATCTTTCCTTCTTGAAAGTGGGGGGTTCAAGCAGAAGATTTTCCGCATTCCGAGATGGTCTAGAGCCTCCAGAGAGTTTCAGTTTATTCGACAGGTAGCGAGGAGAGGAGGAGTGCAAGGCTTTGTGGGTGATACAGGCAGTCTTGTAGATAGCTGTAGCCTCGATGGGAAGCCAACGCAGGGAGGATAGCAGCGGTGTGATGTGGTTGCTTCTTTTAGCCCCATAGATGAAACGGGCTGCTGAGTGTAGGACCGATTTCAGGGGGGATAGGTGGGATTTGGGGAGGCCAGTAAGAAGAGAATTGCAGTAGTCCACTCTGGAGAGGACCAGCGATTGCACCAGTGTTTTAAGGTCATGCTCAGGAAAAAAGCGACGAATTCCCCAAAGAAGTCGCAGTTGGTATCGTGCAGACTTTGCAATGGAATTGATGTGAGAGATTAGTTTGAGATTCTTGTCGAGTAAGACACCAAGGGATTTTGCGCTTTCAACAATGATATGCTTATTGTTGAGTAGATTCATCTGATCCATCCAAGATTGAACCGGGGGAGGGGCAAGTGAGGAGGAGAGGAGGAGGAATTCAGTTTTGGAGGGATTCAGAATCAGTTGATGAGTTGACATCCAGTTTTGAATGGAGTCAAGAGTTGAGCTAAGGATAGTGAGATCGTGGGTGGAGGCAACTTTGAGGTAGATTTGAGTGTCATCTGCGTAGAGGTGATAGTTGATCCCAGATTTACTTAGGAGTTTTCCCAGGGGTTCTAGGTAGAGGTTGAACAAAGTAGGTGTAAGTATAGAGCCTTGAGGAACCCCTTGACCTACCGCCAGAGGAGATGAAAGGCTGTTCGCTATTTTGATCATTTGGGATCTATCTGAGAGGAAGGAAGCAAACCATTTAAGCACATTACCCTCCATGCCCATTCTCTGTTGCAGAGTGTTGAGGAGAGTGTCGTGGTTGACAGTGTCAAAGGCTGCAGAGAGGTCAAGGAGAATAAGGAGACAGGGCCCCCCTGAGTCGAGTATCCTCAGCGCGTCATCAATCACTTGCAATAGGGCTGTTTCAGTGCTGCAGTTTTGGATGAAGCCGGACTGACATTTGTCAAGAAGATCATTGTCCCTGATATAACGAGAGTTGTTTCGCTACACATCTTTCTGTGATCTTCGCAAGAAAGGGAAGGTTAGTGATGGGGCGGTAGTTATTGAGGTCATTCGCATCAGCAGAGGGTTTTTTAAGCAGAGGGGTGACCTGCCCTGTTTTGAAGGAGACAGGAAGGGAGCCTTGGCAGAGGGAGAGGTTGACCAGAGTGGTCCAATAGGACAGTGAATGGGAATAGAAGTCGATAGCAATGGCACTAGGGATGGGGTCAAGAGAGTGGTTGGAGGGCTTTGTTTCGAGGATGCATTTGAGGAGGGCATCTTCAGAGATGAGGTCAAAGTTCTGCCAAACAGCTAAGGATTTGCGCTCCTCACGAGGGGTAGGGTGAGCTACCTGAGCCACGAGGGATTTCACTTTTTCTTCAAAGAATAGAGCAAAGTCGTTGCTTTCTTGGTCGAGTCCTCCAGCTTGGAGGTTGGGGGAGAGTGGTTAGGAATCTTGATGAGATCGAATAGTTTTTTGGGTCTATTTTTGGCAGAGTCAAGGAGGGTTCTGAAGTGCGACGCTTTCCCAAGGAAGATGTTCTTATGGTATTTGGATCTTGCACAACAAAGCGTGGCGAAGTTATCGGTGGAGGGCGCTTGCCTCCATTGTTTCTCCAGGTATCTTAGCTGCTTCCTTTCTTCATAGAGGGATTTGTTGTACCAAGGTGCTGAAGGAGTGGGCCTAACCTTTTTGCTTTGGAGAGAGGCGACCTTATTGATTTCGACTGCAAGGACTGTGAGGCATTGGGAGGTGAGTACGTCAACATCTAGGTTTCGGGTCTAGCTTTGGAAGTGATAACAAGGATGATTCACAGAAGGAACCAATGTCAATATTTTTAACATCACGGAACCAAGAGGTAGCCCTCTTAGGTTGGCCAAGAGTTATAGAGTGTGAAAGGTGAAGAGAGAATGGGATGAGGAGGTGGTCAGACTAGTCAACAGACCAGGAGGTGGTCAGACCAGTCAACATGAATAGGGGTAGTGATAGAAAGCCTGTCTGCTTTGGAGATAACAAGGTCCAGGATTGAGCCCTTAGAGTGTGTTGACTGTGTGCAGTGTTGTATAAGATTGTTTGCAGAGAGGAAGGTGGCAAGCGAGCTCGCAGAGGAGCCACTTTCCGAGTATTGGTCGCTGATGAAGTCAGCGAGTTCTTCCAAAAAAGAAGGGTGCTACCCGGTGGACGGGAAATGACATGGAATCTGAGGGGTGAGCGATGGTGCAATTGGAGCTCAAGAGAAAGGCCTTCGAAAGTGCGGAAAGAGCTGAAAGGAAGAGCCTTCAGTTGAAGGGAGTTTCTAAAGATGACTGCAACACCACCCCCAACGCCGTCGGTTCTGTCTTTCTTGAGTATAGAATAGCCTGTGGGTAGTAGGAGATCAAAGATAGCGTGTGAGGTGTCGTTGAACCAGGTCTCTGTGAGGAAGAGCATGTCAACCTTGTGAAGGGTGATGGTATCGGAGATTTGAAGTTTATGTCTTACTGCTGATCTGCAATTGTGGAGCAGACAGCGCAGCTCTGTCAAAACTGTTTTGGTGATGGGGGTACTTGGGTTCTGCAGGGTGATTGGGATGTTGTACTTATACAGGGGTGCTCGGGAGGGTTTAGGTGGAAACTTTGTTCTGAGAGAGGAGATGGTGGGAATAGAGTAGACAATACGGTAATCGGGAGGTGCAGGTTGAATAAGGGTGGCATTCGAAGGCTTGTGTGAGATAACCAAGTTTGCCGATGAGGGGTTGGGCTTAGTTATAGTGGGGTGAGGGGGCGAGGTGCAACTCGTGGGATGGTGCGGGTTATCCACAGGAATGGGGGTAAATGGAAAGGAGGGAAACTTGGAGCTTAAAAGCGAGATGGAACTTACAAGCTGGGAAATCAAGGTGATCAGGGAGTCTAGCTTATTTTCCAAGGAGAATAGGGTAAAGCACGGGTTGTTGGGTGGTTGTAGGGAGGCAGGAGGGGGTGGCATTGGAGGGAGAGGGCAGGGAGGGGTTGCGGTGGAGGAGGGGAGTAGGGGTGTAGGGTTCAAAAGTGGGGAAAGGTGGAGGTTGAGAGTTGGAGTAGGGTTCAACAGTGGGGAAAGGTGGAGGTTGAGAGTAGGAGTAGGTGCGTCAGAGGCGGAGGGGGAGTTGTCTATGTTGGAGTTGCAGGAAGGAAAGGAATTAAGGACAGATTTAGGAGAAGATCGGTACGGATCCGGGCGGTGTGGTAGAAGGAGAGGGGAGGATTGAGTGGAGTTATGGGAATGTGGGAGGTTAGGGAGGAAAAGAGGGGAGGTGGTCAAAGGGGTCCTGTCATCGATAGGAGGTGGCTGTAGGGGAACGGGCATCTGGCCTAGAGAGGGGGGTTGAGAGAAAGGGAAATTGAGGAAGGGGAGGTGAGGAGATTGGGGAATCGTGAAAGTGTAGCTTGGGCAAGGAGCGTATTAGTTAAAGGTAAGGCTGAAGTGAAGAATGAGGGGGCAAACTGTGAAGGGGGAGGATTAGGAGGGGGGGTGGAGGGAAGGGGGCCTGCCTGTGATTCTCGAGGGTGCATCCTAATGGTGTGTAGGGGAGTCAGGGGAGGAGAGAGTGAGTAGTGGGTGTAGCTAGGTGAGGAGTTGGGAGAAAACCCAGTCACAGAGGAGGGGAGTAGGGAGGGGTAGAGGTGGTCAAAGAGCGAGAGACAGGAGTCTTTGCCTTGTATCATGATAGTACCGTTGTTATAGAGTGAGATAGTGAGGTGGCCATCGAAACGCGCAGAGGGGGAAATTTTTAGTTGTTTGCCATGAGGGATGGAGGAGGTGGAGGTGACGTTAAGGGAATGATAGAAGCTTGTGAACCAAGAGGGGGTGTCGCGAGTGAAGAAGATGAAGTCGTTATTGAGCCTCTCAAGATGACCATTGTAAAATTGATCAACAAATAGGGAATCAGGGAAACGTTCAATAGTGTTGTTTCAATCGTTTTGCTGAGGCGTTAGTCTGGCCGGGAGGATAAATGATTTTATAGCAGTTAATTCCAGCCTTAACTCGAGTGGTGGCCATGTTGGGAAAATGGGCTGGAGGAGGGTGGGGGGGAAATGAGACAGGTATTACTAGGAAGGCTGAGGAGATGATAGGTAAGAGGGCAAGAAGGAGGGCACATAATCCAGATGTTGGATGAAGAATCAGAAGAAGAAGTCAGAACTAATGTGTCGTCCGGAAGTGGGGTGGGTGTTTGCTGGGCCCTGCATTAAAGTATGGCCTAGCGTCCTAAATGCCTCGGAGACTCCCAGGCCACCTCAGCAGGGGGGCACAGATGACCTGAATGCATAGTCCATAATGTCCAGGTTGCTGGCAACGTAGCGTGAGTCATAACGCAATCAAACAAAACTGTCTACACTGATAAAATTGACCTAAGAGAAGCAGGTGGCACTACTTGCTGCACAGCAGTTAAGGCTTAAGTGGAGCAGCTGGCACTTACTTGCTGCGCAGCTGTAAAAAGGCCTAAACGGAGCAGCTGGAACTAATTGCTGCGCAGTTGTACAAGGCCTAAACGGTGCAGCTGGCACTACTCGCTGCACAGCTGAAGGAGAGGCACCAGCATCCTCCTGATGGTCATGCGGCTTCCTTCACGGCCATCCTGACAGTTCGCGCAGTGCGTCAAGGTTGGATAGATGAACCCAGTTATACAGGGTTGCTTGAGCCAGAGACTACGCAAAGCAGCCACACACTTTACTCTGCCACTAGCCCAATGGATTGCAGCTATTTGATACAGCGTTCAGGCCCCGGTCATAGCCACCACTCACCACTCACAGGCTATTCGCTTAAATCAGTGCCCAGGATCATTGAGCAATGCTGTAACTGGGCATTGGAGCTGATTTGCATTGGCACAGAGCCTCATTGGCATAGGTCTCCAATGTTGATCACTGTGGGGCCTGGGTTACAGTCCCAAGCATGACCGAGCATGATGGTTTGTATTACAGTGTCCCAAATTACGCCATCTTGAGGTCAGGTGGCATGAGATGGTCGTTTTTGTTCAGGCAGGCTGCAGGTAACATTTTATCAGGCCGCATAAGAGAGTGTAAATGAGGGTGGGCTTAGAGAGTGGTAAGATTGCTGCCCTGGAGCGCAGAGGGCAGGATCGGAACAAATGGGGCTGTGCTTTTTCGCCGCAACGCCATTTTGGGGTCAGGCGCCTTGAGATCAGGACATCACTCTCAACACATAAAAGGTCAGGGAATCAAAGGTAGGCGCCGCTTGTCCATGTGATGCAATGGGCTATGTGGGAGCTCAGTGGGAGCCAACGGGCCTCACAGGCCTCGCGCTCTGCACATGAATAGGGACTCTGGACATGATTGGGGTTACCACTGACCCTGAAGTTCATGGGCGCCGCTATATATTGTTCACCGTGTCGAAAGCTGACGACAGGTCCAGCAGGAGTAAGAGGCAAGTTTCATTGTGGTTAAGAGCCAGTAATGCGTCATCTACAATGTGCATAATTGCAGTTTCTGTACTATGGTTTGGTCGGAAGCCAGATTGGCAATTATTTAGCAGGTTGAAATTAGAAATGTGTAGACTCAGTTGTTGTTGGACACATTTTTCCAAAACTTTGGCTAACATGGAAATGTTAGTTACAGGTCTGAAATTGTTTGGATCAGAGGGGTTCTCGTTGGGTTTTTTAAAGAGGAATGACTTGTCGTGTTTTAAGGCAGGCCCTTGTGATAATGAGGCATTTATGACCTTAGTCCAAAACGAGATTAACAGGTGGTTTGTGGAGGACCAGCACTTTGCCGGTAGGGGATCGTTATAGTGGTTGTTAGGTTTAGAGGTCGACATGATCTATGAAATTTCTAATTCACTGACTGGTTTAAATCCTGACCATCTGGCATTGTTTTTACGTTTGGTTAGTCCTTGTTGATCCAGTTCTTCATCCCCTGAACCTTTCGCACTTTCAATGTCTTCCGCTACTTTTTTGAGTTCCCCCTCCAATGAGTTAGAAAAAAAGAAGACCGAGAAATCTTCACTATTTAGGCTAGTTTTGGTGATGACAGGTGCTAATTTAGCAGATTTATTAGATTGTTCTTTAAGTAGATCGAATAGTTTCCTGGGTCTATTTACTTCATTATCCAATTCTTTCCCGAAAAGTATTTTTTAGATTTAATAATGCTTTTATTATAAGCTTTCCTGGATTGTCTCAGTAGGGTTAGGTGGGGCGAGGAAGGGTGTTGTCGCCATTTGCGTTCTGATAGTCTCAGTGATCTTCTTTCTTTGTTGTGGGCATCATTAAACCACAGATTTTTGTCTTTAGAGAACCTTTTCCATTTTAAAGGGGCTATTGCCTTGATAATTCGTGACATTGTCTTGTTATAGTGCAACTTGAGGTCACTGACCTCAACCATGCTCTTGGGTGGTTGCAAATCTAATTCACAGCGTGCAGCTATGTGTCAAGGTCTGTCACTCTTCTCCTCGGGGCTGTGTTGAAAGTTCCAAACACGCGCTCACGCAACCCACCCGTGACCCGGTAGATTTCACAGACCACTAGGAGGGTTCCGCAACCGCGGGAAAGGAAGGGGACAGCGGGGAGGGAGATCTGAAATGATAAAGAACAAGGGATTTAGTTTCACACCCTTCCCTAACTAATCTATGATACACCAACAACACGCAATAGATCAACCGTCCCCTATTCTCCCACAGCTTGTGAAGCCTACCTGTAAAGGAAAATTCTAAGGCTTTAAATGCAGGAGGGAGATGGAAGGTCCTATCAGTGGCTATGATCCATGTTTGACCATAGATTGTCTTGTTCCACTGTAGCGCTAGGTACCCCCCCTGTTCTCCTCTCCTGTAGTTCAAAAGAAAGCACAAACAAGTTGTCGGAAATAAACATGAAAACTCAACCAAAAAATGAGATGAAGGTTAAATGACACCTTTCAGAGAAAATACTTCAGTTCAGCTCACACACCAGTGTTACGTTATTGCATGCACAGTAACACGCTAATCCTTTTCTTTCTTGCGTGTATCACAGTCTAATGTCTCACTGTGAGACTAAGAGTTTCAGTTAGTTCCGGATCTTTAAGATATTGAAAGGACTTCCTCTTATCCAAAACAAACGAGGTGTATCCAGAAACAGAGAAACGCCGCCGCGTTTCTCTATACCAAATGGAGGACCAAACTCCTTTCCTCCAACACAGACTATCACGGAAGGAAACTGACGTACACAGCCGTGTCCGTCACTCCCGGAAAAAACCCTCCAGAACAAAACAGCGGATCCTCCGCTTCTTCGTCGTTGAATGTTCCAGCCGGAAACATCCAAATCTCATTACTCACGATTTCTTAGTCCAGTACCACAGGCACAATCCTCCAGCTCACTAGAATTATCGGCACAGTTTGCGCTTTCCGGTTTGTTTATATTTCCGGCTTACTTTTCCGTCTCGCGCTACTTCACCCATTGCCTCATTGGGATGGTAGTTCCGTGTAGCAGGTTGCCGGATCCCACGCATTGCGCGGACAGCGTCCCGAAAACGGGTTGATTCTGACACTATGTTTCCTATAATAATTCCTCTAGTGTCCCTGGTCCAGTTTTGGGTTGTGAAGAAGATTTGATTTTTTTTAACGGAATTTCAAATGTGATTACGTGGTGAGGGGACCAATTGCAGGGTGTGATTACAATATTCTCTATTGCTTTCTCTTTAGCTATGATCCAATCTAAGGTGTAGCCTTTGGAGTGGGTGGGGAGATAACATCCTTGGACTAACGATTGCTCTACCAAGAAGGTTTTAAGGATGGTGAATTGACTGTCAACCTGATCCTCCCAATGAATATTAAAGTCTCCTAAGAAGATATCAGACTGAGGGTTAGAGTTGGTGGTAATGATTTCTATCATCTGGTCTACGAACTTGGTCTTTGCACCAGGGGGGTGGTAGAGTGCATGGAGTTTACAGTATTAGTTATCAGCTGATCTAAAGGACATGCCCATATATTCACAAGACTCTAATGGGTTAGCATGTATTTTTGTGATGGAAATGTCTGATCTGTGAATACAAGTGGTGCCTTCACCCCTTCTGTCATTTCTGTCCTGTCTCATAATCTGAGAGTTCGGGGGGAGTAACCGGTCTAAGCATAGCGAAGACGAGTCAGAAAGCCATGTTTCAGTTAAGATGATAACATCTATTTTATGGCTTAGTATGAGGTCGGCTATGTCAGCCGCGTGTTTATTTGTTGAATGAAAGTTAAGTAGTATATACCACATTCGTTCCTGATCATTGATCCTAGGCGAAACAGACTCTTCAGGCACGAATGGCACATTCTTTAGGTTGTTTAGAAGTTCTGTCAGCATTTGTTATGATTGTTTGGATGTTATTTTTTCCTGTCTTATTATGAGAAGTAGGAGTAGGTTCTTATGAAGACAGAATGGATAATAACTCACTATTTGTCAGATATTTGAGTTGAGAACGTGGATGGTAAATTCTGTTTGATGCCGCCATAGGGTTAAACAAGTGTTTAACTTGTGTTTCCAGCGAGGGAAACTAAAGGACCTCCATTTTAGCAAGCTATTTCTCTGATAGATACAGCAGGTTTTTCATATGTCTAATAGCGGATAGCATAGTTTTGTAAGTCTTGCTAGATTGCGAGCTGAGATTTATCAAATCCCCATTTGTTAGTGGGGTTCTGTTTTTTCCCGATTCAGATCTGTGAAGTATACTAGTGGGTTGTTGTGCAGGTGCTCCTATTGGAAGGAAAGTTTTGACTATCTCTGCAGTATCTGTGCGTGTTTTTTTTATGCCTAGAACCGGATCTGCAACTCCCTGTGATGTACACATGCGTGTCCGTACTGACTGTTCCCATTAGAGGGTCAAGATCAGAGTTATGGGGTAGGATGAGAGCTAGAGTCGAAGGGTGAATCGGAGGGTGAGGAGACTACTGAACGTTTTGTGTTGATGCCCCTACCTTTTGACTTGCTGGATTCCTGATACAATTGTTGGGGCTCATCGTTGGATGAAGTGCCTTTTAATGACAAGGTAGGATCCGTCTGTTATGGTTCTATAGTTCTGGTGGTTCCAGTTTCACTATCACTCGAAGAATTGACTTCCTGGTGTAATATTTGGGGCTTGACATTGGGGTTTATGCCAGCTAGCTTACTAGCGCTACCAATTGCAATAGTCTGTGAAATACTGGTTTCCTGATACAATGGTTGGGGTTCTTCATTGGTATTAGTGCAACCTATCGATATAACTTGAATAGACTGTTGTGAGACACTCTCCCAGCCTATTTCAACCATAGTTGGTAGGCTCCCATGTGGGACTATGGCTTGAGGGTTAGTATCTGGATTATGTATTCTTGAGGTGGAACTTCTGATGACCTGATTTCTTTACATTGAGAAGAATTCTTCAAAGCGTTCCAGATCTTTGTTGGCAGCTTGAATGAGAAACATGCCATTTTTATAAAACGTAATATTTAATGTTGCTCTCAGATTTCTAGACGGAGTAATGAGCAGCTTAGTTCCATAGGGAATATTTTTTGATTCCTGAATTTTCAGTGAGTTACTTAGTGTGTTTCTCCATCTGGCCATTCTAGTAGTAAAGAAAATAAAGTCATTAATAATCGCACCTTTTTCAAGTTGAAAGATGAATCAAGAGTTAATGTTTCTGGGTCAGTTCTGAGAATGTTTTGTTTAAACGATTTGGAGGAATATTTTGTCATATTGGCAGGGTAAATTATTGAGTATGAGTTAAAACCTTCTAGTTTTAGATGGTGCCCTGCCATGTTTTAGATTAGAGAGTTCAGACCTTATTTTTACTGATTTGCTTCTGTAGGTAAAAACACTTTCCCTAGATTCTTTGGAGGAAATCCGAGCCAGTGACTGTCTGTAATGTCATCATTTAAGACACGTGCTAGTGATCTCAAGCATTTGCCTTACCGAGGCCTTCCGCCTAAATAATGTTGTGAAAGATAGCAATGTTTTACACGTATTCTCGACTGCGCTATAAAGTAAAAGACCAAGATTCAATTCTAAACAGTGGTCTGCCCCTACCAAAATGCCTGCCAAGGTAGCATCAGGCTGGACTGGAGTGAAGTCCTATGTCTCGGTTAGTGGATCAGCTTCCCTGAAAATAGTAGTCCTTTGTTAATTTCTACTCTACTAAAATAGTAGTCCTTTGTTAATTTCTACTCATCCCTCACCAAGCTGTAGTCCTCTGTTAACTTCTATTCAAGAGACCCACTTGTTGCAGTCCTCAGATGCTTACTTAAATCATAAGTCCTATCTTAGTTTTCCTTCTACGCCATTTTGCACAGAGCCTGACTACTTTGCATCAGATCAAACAGATAGCTTCCCAAAATGGTGGCTGCACCACTTATATTCTAGATACAACACAAATATGGTCCAGCCTGTTTTGCAAATAGCCCAGTGGTGTGATAATGTTACTCACAATCCGGGGACGAGGTTTCACACATCCTGCATTCATTACCCATTAACCAAGCCTCTCCTGTGTTGAGAGGTCCCTTTGTGCCTCCCTACATCACAGCCCGTCCCAGACCCTCTGTGCTTCCCCAGATCACAGCCCAATCCCAATCCCCAGTCCCCAGACTCAAATCACCTGAATAGCCCCTCTTCTCTTCAAACTCAAATTGTTTCTATCATGCACCCCTCCTAGAGAGACAGACAGACCAAAGCTCCTCACCACACTGTCCTTCATGCGTTTCCCTGCCCTCGCTAGCGTAGGGATGAGGGGCGAACCATCCACACAACGTGCTCCTGACCCATGCGATATTACGTCCGAGACTCTCAGCGCCGCTGAATTGCCCGCCGCCATTTCCAAGCTCCTCAGTGAAGCGGAGTATGATCTGATTCCTGTAGGCAGCATGTGACGGACGGTCCTTTCTCCTGCCACTCCTCAACTCAGCAGCAACGGTCGATTTCTTGAGAGGCTGGGGGCTCACGCCAATGCCCCGCCTCACACCACAGCAACGGACACCTTCATGTGAGGCTGGGGGCCCTCGGCAGTGCCCTCCGCCTCGCACCGCAGCTGCGATCGATTTCCTTAGAGGCTGGGGGCTTTGGTCAATGCCCCGCCTCACACCGCAGCAACGGACGTCTTCATGTGAGGCTGGGGGCCCTCGGCAGTGCCCTCCGCCTCGCACCGCAGCTGCGATCGATTTCCTTAGAGGCTGGGGGCTTTGGTCAATGCCCCGCCTCACACTGCAACAACGGACGCCTTCATGAGAGGCTGGGGGCCCTCGTAGCTGTTCTCCGCCTCACGCTGCGCAGCCCGCCGCCATTCACAATCTCTTCAGTGAGGCTTAGCATGAGTGGTTTCCCACAAGCATTTTCACAGAGGCAGTGGCGACGGATGGCTTTTTCACGCGCCGCTCCTCACTGTAGCAGTATGGATGACTTCCTGAGAGGCTGGGTGCTCACGGCCATGCCCTCCGCCTCGCTCCACAAAGCTCTCCTCCACTGCCGACGATCGGCACCAAGCAGGGAATGCGCAGATTTCAGGGAGGCAGTGGATGAGCGACGCTCCCCTTTTGAAGCACCCTCCTGCACCCGTACTCCACACAATGAGCAGGGAACTTGCCTCCGGATTCCTTCAATCTTTCCCCGCTCCTCCGCCGCTATCGGGAAGATCTGATCAGTTTTCCCGTTATCTCCTCCTCGGACTTCCAAAGCGTAAATTAGTTAATTCCAGTTACTTTTATTTTCCAGTTAAGTTACTAGAGTTTTCCAGTTTCTTTTCAATAGTTTCCTTCCGGCATATTGAGGCTGAATTGGGATACAATCAACATTTAGATCCTAAGCCTGCGGAGCTCAGCCTGTCGGAAACCAACATCGTAATACCTACTGCAGACACACAGGAATTTCGGGTCGGTCCCTGACTGGAATTCAGCCGAAATGACGGGCCGGTTTGAATTCTGACCGCCGTATTCATAATATGTCAGTCGGTTTTCAAACCTCCGACCGCATTCCAGCATACTGTTAGAAGCTGTCTGTCTTTTCCGTGGAAACAGAACTTATCTTGACAGTAAATGGGTGCTTAAAAAGTATGAACAACATTAGTAGAAGTATTGTAAATTAATGCAGCCATGGGGAAGTTAACTAACAAATGAGTTCCACACAAAAGCGAATGAACACAGTAATTCGGCCCCAGGAACTGACAAGAGCCACCTTTTAAGATATATTAAATACAAGAGATGTCACAAGCACAGATCAAGCGCTATGCAGGCGAAACCTACAAATTACTTGTAGACATAAGGAAGAAGGGCTTTTCAGATTTACAGAATTGTGAATAAGGTTGATGCAGAAAGTGTTTTGCAACAGTTGTAAAAGAAGGGGACGATAACACTGGGAGGGGGAAGGTTTATGGAGAAGAACAGGACCACAGCATGGACTTTTTTCTCATTCCTTTTTAGTTCCTCATACTCTGTATTTCTGACTTACTAATGCTTGGGCCTTCAGGTGTAGTTGTAGGTCTACATTCCTGTGGTTGTCTCTTACATTCCTCCAATTAAGTTATTTTCTGTTTGCTGTTTCTCACATTCTCGCCATATTAGGCAGAATGAGAAAATCCTCCCTTAGTCACTTTTATATTTCAGAGGATGCAGGTACATTTGTTACTCTCTGGAACCTGTCACACAGAAAGAAGGTGTTGCTTCTCTCTGTGATCTTATTTTCACTTCCCTCATGGATACTAGGGGTTTGTTCAGTTTTAGCAACCCTTGCAAAGCTCTATGGAAAACCTTTCAATATCACTAAGACAATGAACATTTTCTCTTTGCTACCTCTGCATAAAACAATTGTGGGCCCTCATTTATGAGGTTTTGGCGCAAGGCAGCGCCGCAAGAAATTTTGCTGCACTGCCCTGCGGCAAAACAAAAGGGCAGGAATGGGCTGTATTTATGCGACACATCACATTCCTGTCCTATTCCCCTGCACCAGTGCACAATGGGGTGCCATGCACTAACACAGGCAACCTTGCACCATGGTGCAAGGGTGCCTGCATTGCGGGCGGATTGATTGTTTGCAGGAAGGTGTCCCTTCCTGCACAAAATCAATCATTTCCTCTTTCTGTGTGTGCTACAGAATGCAGCACACATAGAAAAAAAAAAAACTAGGAGAAATGAAATAATTTCTCCTCGTTGCGCATCCCTAGCGCCACACCTGGGGTAGCATTAGATATTGACACATTTCCAGGTTTACGATTGCTTGTAAATCTGGGAATGCTTCAGATTCCATGGGTGTTGCATGGGAACACCCATAGCAACCCTGATGGAACACCCTTTTCATGCAGCGTTCTGTGTGAAAGGGGCAGATATTTACATGCCCATGAAAAGCCACATTATGTGGCTTTTTGTGGCCTTGTAATTATGCCGGGGCCCATTGCGCCATCGGAACATTAAAAAAAAAAATTCTGACTGCAAAATGAGGCCCTGTGACTTTTGTTACAATTTGTTGCAAATCGTTTCTTAATTCTATATACTTTGCATAAAACAATTAGGTCCTCATTACGAGAGGCTGGAAAATAGGCTGGATTTGACCCAACTGTGAATTTACTAATACCAAGTGAAGGAGCCTACACAAAAAGTTTGAAAAAGAGATGTGGTTGCACTCAGATAAAGCAGCTGCAGCATTTAATGCACCGCGGATCCCCTGAGGATACTGACACAGCAGGGAGAAAAGGGTGCATCTCTGCATCCAGCACAAGGTTTAAAGCACCTAATGCAAGGTATTGTCTAACTCTAGATGAAGATGTCTCTGGCTGGAATGGACTTGGGGCAGACATGCAGTGAGGACCAGCGCAGAAAGCGCTTTAGCTACTTTAGGTGTTATACATGTGTGATTACGACTAGGAGTGGCAAACTGGCAAGGAACTATCTTCTTTTTGGCCAAGGGCACTGTGTTATTGGTTATGAGCTACATATTTTTGCATAACGTCCATTTAATCTATGTGTTAGAGTATGAAAATCAAAAGTACTCAGTTTTTTTTAAAGGGCAGGTTCAGTCAAGTACTCAGTACCTTTTCTTCTTAAATTTGAATGGGAGAGTGTCAGCACCACTCAGCAGGGGCGCCAGTGCTTTTAATGAAAGAGTACAGGCACATGTCAGTAGCAAACAGATATTTTGGGATAGTGAGTACTTTCACTTCTGTATTTCCATTTCAAGCACTGGCATTACTTGAGAGTTGCGAGAAGCAAGATACCAAGGGGCGGATTTACAAGCCTCTTGCGCCACTTTTCCGTCACTTTTCCCATGTTAAAAGTGATACCAAAGTGGTGCAAGGGGCTAGTAAATCTGCCCCCAAATGTTCAAAAATCTGAAACGCAACACAGGCCCCAACCAGTATAGCAGTGGATAGAAAGCAGGATCTATGGATGCTGCAACAGGTCGAGCAAATAACTGGGCTGACGGACCTAAGTCAAGGGAGCTCAGCGTAGATCGGGGAGGGTCAGACCGATACGGGATTTTCTAAATACCCTCTTGAAATTAATTTGCATAAAATGACCCTAAATGTGATGTATTCAGAAAACTGAGGCTATCTAGAAAATCTGCAATGGATCTACCCTCCTGGGACTTGGTTGCACACCCATGGCCAACAGGTAAGGTTGTCACCTGGCCGGTTTTCTACTGGAACCAGCTGTATTTTAGCTTCCCGGTTGGTAAAATGATAAGCAAAATCACCTTCAGCAGGTATTTTTAGCCCTTATGTGTACATACTTTAAACAGCAAATATACATAGAAAATAATCTTAAATGTGCTCTAGAGATGTGTTAGTGTTTGCTGACTATTAATTAACATAAACAAAGGCAGAAAAATCATGTTACAAGGAAATTAATATGATTTTTTTAACAGTCCTATTTAGTATGACGTCCAGGGCCTTTGCAGACTCCTAAAACTTCAACAAATGGCCGGAATTTTTCTCTTGGAAAGGTGGAAACCCTACTAACCAACAGGCTTAGTTATGATTACGATTTACACGCTTCTATTCTGCATTCCTGCACTAGCTTTGTGTTTCAGCATACCTGCGTCATCTTACCCCACTTACAAAAAGCCAAAAAAGGCGAAGAGTAGGTGCGACACAAGTCTCTCAATGATAAAAGCATACTCTATCCCTGTGGCACGCACTCCCGTACAGCACCTCGTCCTCGTGACCTGCGCATTGCGTGGCCTCGGGGTACTTCCGTCGCGCGCTGTCAGTCTCAGAACGAGGCCTTCCTTAAGCTACACAAAGAGCGAATCTATAAATAGGGCGCGTATTTGCCGCTCCATTGTATATAATTTGCGGTGGACATTCCATACATTTTCAGCATGAGATGTGGCATATTTCTGAAGAAGAGGGCCTCTTAACTTTCAGATTTGCAGTCGAAGCTCTAATTACGCACATGGCAGAGCGAAGAGTTTTTGCTGTCACTCATAAACGGCCCGCGCTCTGATCCCAAAGTCCCAGCACCACCTGCGCCAGCAGCGCCATCACCTATTTACAGCGCAGTCCTGGGGTTGATTGGGCAGTGCACCATGCCCTGCAGAGAAACACAAGTCAACAATAGAGATATGCATACATGCCAATAGATCCGATTCAAGCGGGAGAATCCCGTGTTTAAAGCAACAACAAAAAATTCTTAATAATGTGGCTGTCCCCCACCTGAGATTGACTCTCCTTCAACAGAAGTCAATGAAGGAAATACATTCTCCAGGTTATTATTTTTTATTTAATTTCCCACTTTCCCCTTCTAAAATGTTGCCATGTATGGATTAGGATATGGTACCAAACATGCACGGAGATGCAGTCATGTTCAAGTGTTTTTGTAATTTCCAAAGGTTGCCTGACCTTTATTCTTTGCAGAGGGCCTGTTGAGCTCCAGATCATTTGTATGTGCTTGAGTAACGTAGTTGCTACGGTTACTGCTCATTGACATGGGGCAGGAGTGGTTGAAGTGTCCACCGTGGGACTTGAGACCGTCACAGAGCGGTGGATTCCACATGACGTTTGGCACCAAGAACAGACTTGGACTACAAGAGGCAGCTCCTAATTCAGACCCTTTGTCAGTGTCATCTTAAGGATTTTTTGGACCCCTTTTTGCACCTACCTTGAATTTTCTGCTAATTCAAGTACACACAGTGGAAAGCTATATTGAATCATGCATTACCTTTGCTGAAAAAGGGTTACAAAAAATAGCTAAAATATGTCTTAGGTGGGGCCAAAATCCTTCTGATAACTGGGTGGAAAGAGACAGAGTCTTGGGTAAAGGTAGGCTGAGGGAGGGAGACAAGATACACAATAGAAATAAATCTTACAATGGATTTTTTTTTACTTTTCTCAGAGAGCATATTGAAAGATAGGGTCCTTGGGCCATTGCCCACTTTGCCCTTGTCTTAAAATGCCTCTATCGGTGATAAGACACTTCCCAGTCTCTCTCCCGCTGCTGAAGTTGGTAATAAAGGTGTTGTTTAATGTCACTGTGATGGCCGCTTTATGTGAAGTGAACAGTAGCCAATTGGGAACTGGACAGAGGCTAGCCACTTATTACACATTGGCCACAAACAAGCCGCCAGATGATAATGATAAATTGTCACCATCACTCTGAGTTATATTTATTCAAATTATAGGTAGGAAAATAGAGGGATACTCTGCCAAATGTCTGGTTTGGCTTTTACTGTGTAGGAATAGCCAAAGCTGTGACAGGGATGCTTCTGCCCTTGTTTGGCTGCTTGGCCACCTGCACGGTTTGCATTTTTTAAGTGGTTTAATCCTGCGTTTAATTTGGGAGCAGTCACTGCCTCAGCTCATGCTAAGGAGATTGAGCCAAACCTCTAACTTATAATTTTCTGGTTTGCTTACCTCTACTGAGAACCAAAAATAAGATGGCCTTTACTGATCCCGCACTTACTAAACAATGTTTTTACTATGCCCTTGTCTACCGCGTTGCACAATTTATTAGCTTGTCTATGACATCACAGACTAGACCCAACCTCATGGAAATTCTTCTACCCCCCCTCCAGTATGGCCTACATGGATAAGTTACTTACCTGTAATCCTAGTTCTCTTCCAGGGGTATCCTCATCAAAGTCATAAGCACTGAATATTCCCGCCCATGTGCGGGACCCCGGAAACAATATAAAAATATATATGTATAAAACACATATATCTCTCTCCACATATATGTATGTACATATATCATTTTTCTCACATCAATGCAGCCCCAAAACTGAGGCTAAACAATGCAAACACATATACATGAACTGCAATTAGTAAGGAATCAAAAAACACATTAGGTCAAAAAAAACCTTGACCTTTGTGTTTTAATGAGTCAAACCACTCATAAATCCTGAAAATTGCTTATAAATAGGCATTGTTAGCCCTCAGGCCGCATTGCAAAACAATATCATTGAAAATGAAACCATTTTTACAATAACCGGCACCGTGCCTTTAAGGCAGCCATGACCTCAGGCTTCCCATCATGCCTCAGGGGTGACAGTTAGGTCAGTTGTTCTTTGCATAAACCTGAAGACAGGGCTCAACCATAAGATTGAAAAACAGTACCAAATCTCATTTACATGGGGAGGCGGGTGGGTTGCTTATGACTTTGATGAGGATACCCCTGGAAGAGAACTAGGATTACAGGTAAGTAACTTATCCTTCTCTTCCAGGGGATCCTCATCAATAGTAATAAGCACTGAATAGAATAGCAAGCCCATCAACCACCTGCAGGTAAATGAGAAGTATATGAACCAACCAAATCATAACAGCCCAAAAAAAACTCTAGCTGTTAAACAGATTCCTCAGGGAGGCCTGGCCCACCTGGGTATCTGCTCTCGTGTCAGAATCTAGACAGTAATGTCTGGTAAATGTATGGACAGACCTCCAGGTCGCCGCTTTACAAATCTCAGACATGGGCACATCCTGCAGGTAAGCCGCCGTGGCTGCTCTACCTCTAGTAGAATGCGCCTTAGGGGAACCCCCTAAAGTCTTCTGTGCCAATTGGTAAGCAAGCTTGATACACGAAACGATCCACCTGGAGATAGAACGTTTCGAGGCTGCATGACCAGTTCTGATCGATCCGTAGTTAACAAACAATTGATCAGAATGTCGAATAGACTTGGACCTGTCCAGATAGAACTTTAAAACCCTTTTCAGGTCCAAAGAGTGTAACGCCCTCTCAGCTGGAGTAGAGGGATTAGGAAAGAAAGTGGGTAAAGAGATAGACTGATTGACATGAAAATCTGATACCACTTTAGGCAGGAAAGAAGGATGCGTTCTAAGCACCACTCTGTTCAGATGAAAAACTGTATACGGTTCTTTAGTACATAGGGCCTGAATTTCGCTCACCCTACGGGCTGACGTAATCGCTATCAAAAAAGCCGCTTTCCAGGAAATATGCTGTAAAGAAGCTTTATGAATAGGCTCAAAAGGCGAACCCATCAATTTTGATAGGACTAGGTTCTGCTCCCAAGGCGGAGCAGGAGGCCGTACAGGAGGGTACACCTTCTTTAGACCCTGCAGGAAATCTTTTACTGCAGGAAGCTGAAAAAAAGAAGTTTGTGAAGGTGATCGCCTATAAGCTGTAATAGCGGCTAAATGCACCTTAATGGAGTTAAACTTCAAACCTGCTTTAGTCAGGTACAACAAGTATGGTAGAACTGCTTCTTCCTGACTTTTTACCGGATTGTGACCATTCTGCATGCACCACATATAGAATCTCTTCCACTTGCATGCATAAGAATGTCTAGTGGAAGGGCGTCGTGCTTCTTTCAGAATGGACATGCAGTCCTGTGGCAGCCCTAGATGGCCGTACTGTATGACCTCAGGAGCCATGCTGCCAAGTTCAGTGACGGAAGGTTGGGATGGTGAATCCTCCCGTTCATCTTCGACAACAGGTCCTGCCTGCATGGAAGCCTCTTGTGAGGAGACACTGATAGGTGAAGTAGGTCTGTGTACCACCATTGTCTCGGCCAGTCGGGGGCAATCAGGATCATCGTTGTGCACGAGTGGTTCAGCTTGCTCACCACCTTCGGGATCAGCGGAAGGGGTGGAAAGGCGTACACAAACTGCCCTGACCAGTCCATTAACAGAGCATTCCCTCTCGTTCCTGGTCGATAGAACCTGGAGGCGAAGCTTGGGCATTTGGTGTTTTCGTCGTCTGCGAAGAGATCTATTGAAGGACGACCCCAAGACTGGAAAATGTCGTCTAGCACTTCGTCGTTGAGAACCCAGTCTTCTCTGTCTTCGAAGTGCCGACTTAGTGCGTCCGCCCTCACGTTCTGCTCTCCTGGGAGGTGGACTGCCTGAACAGACAACTTGCGAGCTAGAAGCCAATGCCAGATGCGCTGAGCTTCCAGTGACAGAGTCCTTGAGCGTGTTCCTCCCTGCTTGTTCAAATAGTACATCGTGGTGGTGTTGTCCGTCTGTACTAGAATCATTTTCTTTTGAAGCGAGGGAAGGAACGCTTTGAGAGCCAGGTGAACCGCTCTCAATTCCAGCAAATTGATATGATAAGTGCTTTCCTTGGGAGACCACAGACCCTGCACTTGTAGGGGTCCCATGTGGGCTCCCCATCCTTGTAATGATGCATCTGTGATGATCGTTTGTGTTGGAGGAGGTTGATGGAAGAGAACTCCCACCTGCATGTTCTGTCTCTTTGTCCACCACTGGAGGGAAGATTGAGCTACCTCCGACAAAGTGATCCGATCGTCCCATCGATCTGAGTGTTGGTCCCATTTGTCCTCCAGATCCTGCTGAAGAGGACGCATCCGAAGTCTGGTGTTCGGTACTAGGAAGATGCAGGAAGCCATCGACCCCAAGAGTGAGGCTATCTTCCGCACCTTCTGGGACCTGTGGAGAAGAACTTGCTGGCACTTGAGGGCTATCGAAAACTGTCTCTCCTCCGAAGGAAACACTTTTCCTACTTCGGAGTCTAGCAGAGCTCCTAGGAAGTGGATCTTCTGAGTGGGTTGTGAGACAGACTTGTTGTAGTTGACATGTAGACCTAGACGCTGACAAAGTTCTATGCATGTCTGGAATTGATTCCTTACATTGCCTGGAGTTGGACCTTTCAACAGCCAATCGTCTAAGTATGGGTATACGAAGACTCCCCTGCGGCGTAGAGCTGCCGCCACCACTGCGACACACTTGGTGAACACTCTGGGAGCCGACTTCAACCCAAACGGAAGGACTTTGAACTGGTAGTGAGAGGTCCCCACCCGGAATCGAAGGAATCTCCTGTGATCTTGCCGTATTGGTATATGGAAGTAAGCATCTTGAAGGTCCATCGAACACATCCAATCCCCCTGCCTGAGATGTGGATATATCTGATGAAGCGCCAACATGCGAAACTTTTCTTTTCGGACATGCAGATTGAGTGTTCTCAAGTCCAGAATGGGCCTGTATTCTTCCTTTTGGCCCTTTTTTCTGACCAGAAAATACCTCGAGTACACTTCTTTCCCCCTTTGGGACACCGGAACTCTCTCGATGGCTTCTTTCTTGAGGAGTGTAGCTACTTCTGCCTTTAAACTTTGTAGCTGGTGGCTTGATGTTGACATCGGGGAAACGTGTGGAGGTAGACGATGGAAACGAAGACAGTACCCATTCTGCAGCGTAGACAACACCCATTGATCTTTTGTGATGTTCTGCCACTCTGTCCTGTGATGCGCAATGCTTCCCCCCACTGGAGTGGGTAACGGTGCTGGGGGAAGTGAAGACTCATTGCTTCTGCTGAGCTTTATTGAAGTTGTTGCCTTGGCGCTGATTTCCATTTCCCTTGGAATTGCCCTTGCCTTTGTACTGTGCCTTTTGCTGGCCCTGCTGGTTCTGGCCTTTCTGCCATTGAGGGGTTTGAACCCTCTGCTTCGAATAACCTTTGTTGTTCGAACGGAATTTCTTCTTGAATTCCTTTTTCTTCTCGAGTCCCACCGCTTTGAGCGTGTCCAACTCGGTCTTCATCCGCTGCATTTCCTCATCCGCACTTGCTCCAAAAAGAGATGTGCCTGAAAAAGGAAGATTTAGGATTCTTGCTTGAGCCTCTGGTTTTAATGCTGTGAGGCGTAACCAAGATGTTCTCCTTGCTGTAACTCCGTGCACATAGCCATGCGCAGCCAGCGTTGCCCCATCTGCTGCCGATCCTATAATCTGATTGGAGACTTGACTGCCCTCCATCAGAACCTCCTCAAAGTCCTTTCTATCTTCCTCAGGAAGTTTTGCGGTAAATCTCTGAAGTGAATCCCACAAAGACCTGTCATACCTGCCGAGCAGGTCTTCCGCGTTGGAGACCTTGAGGAAAGAGGCTGAGGTGTTACACACCCTTCTCCCCCATGAGTCCTGCACCTTGCTATCCTTATCCGGGGGTACCGTGGATGAGGAAGCCACCGCATTGGATTTTCTTGCCACCGTAATGATCACTGAATCTGGCGGGGGATCAGCTTTGAGGAACAGAGGATCCTCTTCCGGAGGACGATACTTTTTGAGAATCCTCGCTGGAACGGACTTCACCGTTGCCGGAGTGAGGAAGACTTCATTCACATGTTCCTTTATACCCGGAACCAACGGCAACAACGGTTTGGGTGCTGATCTATGTTGCAGGGTTTCGAATATGACAGTCGTCTTGACTTGTGGAGCTGTCATCGGTACTCCCAGTTTCAGGGCTCCCCTGCCCAAGATATCTTGGAACGAGAAAATATCCTCAGTTGGAGACACTCTTGAGCGTGGACTGTTTGTAAGAGTCGGGGAGTACTCCCTGTGAGATCGCGTTCTCGACGAACTTGAAGAAGGATTAGTTACTTACCTGTAATCCTAGTTCTCTTCCAGGGGTATCCTCATCAAAGTCATAAGCATTAGAATATTCCCGCCCATGCGCGGGACCCCGGAAACAATATATTATATGTGCCCCACATATACATATACATATATATATAAATATATATATATAAAAATAAGCAATTGCAGCCAAATAAAACAGTAGAGCTGGAATATGCTGTGAAGAATTTCCACCATACATGTGTATTAGCATTAGAAACATGATAAACAACACCAATGCTTGTTTAGAAACTGTTTTAATGCTTAGAAAACAGCAGAAATTCTTATAAGACACTGTAAGCATATACAGCTCCCAGGCTGCATTGCAAATACCCAGTCTAAAAAGACTGAAAAGCTAACCCTGTGGCTGCATGTACCAAAACTGACGCTGTGCCTTTAAGGCACCTCTGCCCCTAGCTTCCCATCATGCCTCAGGGGTTACAGTTAGGTCAGTTGTTCTTTTCGGAGACTGAAAACAAAACCATGGTAATAACAGGTTAAAACATCTCCTACTTAATAAACAAAGTCCTTTGCCCGGGGAGGCGGGAGGGTTGCTTATGACTTTGATGAGGATACCCCTGGAAGAGAACTAGGATTACAGGTAAGTAACTAATCCTTCTCTTCCAGGGGATCCTCATCAATAGTCATAAGCATTAGAATAGAGTAGCGAGCCTCACCTCATCCCTGCGGGCAAAGGAATCAACAGGTAACATTCACATTCGTAGGCCCAAAAATAGGCCTTATTCTACCCAAATAGGTTTCTCAAGGAGGCTTGCCCTACTTGAGAATCCGCTCTGGAATCAGACTCTAGGCAATAATGCCTTGTAAAGGTATGGACTGATTTCCATGTCGCAGCCTTGCAAATTTCTGACATGGGAATGTCATGTAAAAATGCTGTTGTGGCTGCCTTCCCTCTAGTGGAATGAGCTTTGGGTGATTGTAACAAAGGTTTGCCAGCCAGCTGGTATGCTAGTTTGTTACATGAGACAATCCATCTGGAGATGGACCTCTTGGCTGCTGCAAACCCGGTCCTCATTGACCCATAATTGACAAAGAGTTGGTCTGTCTTTCTGGTGCCCTTTGTTCTTTCTAGGTAAAACTTTAGCACCCGTTTAAGATCTAACGAGTGCAACGACCTCTCAGCTGGGGTCGATGGGTTAGGAAAGAACGAAGGAAGGGTAATCGTTTGGTTTATATGAAAATCCGATACCACTTTTGGAAGGAAAGAAGGGTGAGCCCTCATTACCACTCTGTTGTGGTGAAACACCGTGTAGGGTTCCTTGGTGCAGAGTGCTTGAATCTCGCTAACCCTGCGAGCAGAGGTTATTGCCACCAAGAAGGCCGCCTTCCAAGTGAGATGCTGCAAGGAGGCCTTGTGTATAGGTTCAAACGGTGCAGACATCAGCCTGGAGAGAACCAGGTTCAACTCCCAGGGAGGAGAAGGATTTCTCACAGGGGGATAGACCTTCTTCAATCCCTGAAGGAAATCCTTAACCACTGGGACCTGAAAAAACGATGTTTGTGTAGGTGATTTTCTGTACGCTACTATGGCAGATAGGTGAACCCTGATAGAAGCGTATTTCAACCCTGATGTCGCTAAGTAAAGGAGGTAAGGGAGGACTACCTCTTCTTGTCCTGTGGTGGGATCAAAGCCATGGTCCCTACACCAAATGAAAAATCTCTTCCACTTGAATGCATAAGACGCCCTAGTGGAAGGCCTCTTTGCCTCTTTTAAAATATTCATACATTCTGGAGGCAGATTTAAGTGTCCGTATTGCAAGACCTCAGGAGCCATGCAGTCAGGTTCAGTGACGGGAGGTTGGGATGCAGGATCCTCCCGTTCATTTTGCTCAACAGGTCTGGTCTGCATGGCAGACGTCTGTGTGGACACAGCGACAGATGTAATAGGTCTGGATACCACCATTGTCGCGGCCAATCCGGAGCAACTAGGATCATGTCCATGCTCGATCTGATGAGCTTGGCCACCACCTTCGGAATCAGAGCCAGAGGAGGAAACGCATAGGCGAACATTCCTGTCCACTCCAGCAGGAGAGCGTTCCCTTGCGTCCCTGGTCGGTGGAACCTGGACGCGAAGGCGTGGCATTTGGCGTTTTCGTCGTCCGCGAATAAATCTATGTCTGGACGGCCCCAGCAACGGAAGAGATCTTCGACTACTTCGTCGTTTAGCACCCAGTCTGGCTGATCTTCGAAGTGCCTGCTGAGTGCGTCCGCCTTTGTGTTTAGCTCGCCTGGAAGGTGTACTGCCACCACCGACAGTCCCCGAGCCAGAAGCCAGTGCCATATGGCTTGGGCCTCCTGAGACAGAGGGCGAGACCGTGTTCCTCCCTGCTTGTTCAGATAGAACATTGTTGTAGTGTTGTCCGTCTGAACCAAGATCTTGTCCGTTGTGATTGCTGGAAGGAACGCTTTGAGCGCCAGATGAACTGCTCGAAGTTCCAGCATGTTGATATGGTATGTCTGAAGGTTGGTCGACCAGCGACCCTGAATCTGAAGACGACCCATGTGAGCACCCCAACCTTCCAGAGATGCGTCCGTTACCACAGACATCGAAGGAAGAGGCTGCTGAAAAGGGACTCCCTGCAAGACATTCCGAGGGCGAGTCCACCACTGTATTGAGGACAGTGCTGCTTGAGATAAGATGATTCGATCCTCCCAATCTCCAGTCGCTTGGTCCCACTGGTCTTCCACAGACTCTTGAAGAGGACGCATCCTCAACCTGGCGTTTGGAATTAGGAAGATGCAGGACGCCATGGAGCCCAGTAGAGACGCTACTTCTCGCACCTTTGGACGAGGAAACTGAAGTAACTTTCTGCATTTCTGCCCCATGGAAGATAGTCTCTCCTGCGAAGGAAACGCTCTTCCTAAATTTGTGTCTAGGACTGCTCCCAGATAGTGGATGGTTTGCGTGGGATGCAGGACTGACTTTTCTGTGTTCACGTGGAGCCCAAGCCTGTGTAGTTGTTGAAGACACAGACGACAGTCTTTGGTGGCTTGATGAGGGGACTGGCTGTTCAGGAGCCAGTCGTCTAGATATGGGTACACAAAAAGACCTTTTTTGTGTAGACATGCCGCTACCACTGCCATGCATTTGGTGAACACCCTTGGTGCGGATTTCAGACCGAACGGAAGTACTTTGTACTGGTAATGCTTGTTCCCTACCAGAAACCTCAAGTACTTCCGATGACCTGGTGTGATAGGAATGTGGAAGTACGCGTCCTGTAAATCCACCGAACACATCCAATCTCCACTTTGTAGATGAGGACATATCTGATGAAGTGCCAGCATGCGAAACTTCTCTCTGACCACCACTTTGTTGAGGGTCCGAAGATCTAGAATCGGTCTGAACTTGTCCTCTTGGTCTCTTTTGGGGACTAGAAAATACCTTGAGTACACTCCTCTCCCCCTTTGGGATGGGGGTACCTCTTCGATTGCGTTTTTCTGTAAGAGGACGCTCACCTCCCTTTTGAGGAGGTTTAGATGGTACGAGCGAGTCTTTTTTGGAGGAATCGGTTGTGGTCTCTTCCGGAAACGTAGCGCATATCCATTGCGCAGTATATTCAGCACCCACTGATCTTTTGTGATGCTGACCCACTCTTCCAGGTGTTGCGAAGCACTTCCTCCCACTGGAGTGGGTAACGGCGCCAGAGGAAGCCACTGCTCAGGCCTTGCCTCCTCTGGGCGTGGCAGAGGACTGATGATGTCCGCCTCTGCCTCTGCCCGATTTTCCTCCTCTGTATTGTGTCTTCCCTTGTGGCTTGTTCTGAGACCATTGAGGGGTTTGAACCCTCTGTTGGCCTCCCCGGTTCTTGTTGGTCTTGAAGCGTCGCTTGAACGGCTCTTTCTTCTTTTCCAGACCAACCGCCTTCACCGTGTCCAATTCGGTTTTCATGCGGGTCATTTCCTGATCGGCATGCTCCCCAAAGAGTGAAGATCCTGAGAAGGGCAGATTGAGGATGCGTTGCTGGGCATCTGGTTTGAGACCCGTCAACCGCAACCAAGAAGATCTTCTCGCGCAAACCCCATGCGAGTAAGCATGTCCTGCTAGGAGTGCGTTATCTGCGGATGAACTGATCATTTGGTTTGCCACCAAACAGCCCTCCGTCACTGTTTCCTCAAAGTCCTTCTGGTCCTCCTTGGGCAATTTCTCTTTGAATCGTTCCATGGAGTCCCACAGTGCTCTATCATATCTGCCGAGAAGTGCTGAGGCACTAGAGACTTTCAGTGATGAAGCTGCTGTGCTGCACACTCTGCGTCCCCAAGAATCTTGGGTCTTGCTGTCCTTGTCAGGAGGAACTGAAGAAGAGGGTGCGACTGCGTGATTCTTCCTAGCTGAGGCTACGATAACAGAGTCCGCCGCAGGCTCCCCTTTAACAAAGATTGGATCCGAGTCGGCCGGCCTATACTTTTTCTGGATACGTGCCGGAACCGCCCTGATTGCCGCTGGCGTGAGGAAGACCTCCTTGGTGAGGGCTGTCTGCCAGCGTTGGGGAGTAATCCCCTTTAGAAGATCTTGAAGAAGATGAGGAGGAGGTTGATGGTGTTCTCCTTCTCCTGTGGTGAGATTTTTCCTTCCTCACTGGCGATCTTCTCGGTCGGTCTTCCCTTCGAGGAGAACGTGATTCTCTCCGACGCTCCCTTCGTGGAGATCTCGACCTCTCAGTTCGTTTCTCCCTTCTCGGCGTTTGAGATCTGGGATGCTCTCTCCGTGGCGATCGGGAGACCCTGGGGGTATGCGACCTTTCCGCTCTCCTCTCCCGAGAGCGTGATTGGTGCCTGATAGGACTCTGTCTGTCTATCAGTCTTTGAAGGGGTGACCTGTGGTGTGGGCTTACATATCTGTGCAGCCTCTCCGTCGCTCCAGAATCCTTCCACGTGTGCAGAGGAGCATACCATCTTGGCGAGAGTGTTATCTTTCGCTGGGGCAACGGACTTCTACTCCTGGAAGTGGACCTCGATGAGCTAGAGGCCCTTGAGGAGGAATGGTGAGAAGCCGATTGGGTCACCAAAATAGTCGAAGGCACTGAAGGGGATTTTCGTCTCACCGGTGTTGGCGGACGTCTTAGAAGTCTTTCCCTTGACGTTGGACGCCTCTGCGGCGTCGACGGAGTGATAATCTTCGACGTCGAACGCCTCGATGATGACCCGTGTTCTCTCGACGTCGACCTGTGATGTCGAGCCGCTGACGGTGTCTTCTCCCTCGACGTCGAACGGCGTCGTCCCGCCTTCGACGGAGGTCTCGACGTCGAACGGCGGTGCCCTGCCGTCGACGGAGGTCTCGACGTCGAGCGGCGTTGCCCTGCCGTCGACGGAGGTCTCGACGTCGAACGGCGTTGCCCTGCCGTCGACGGAGGTCTCGACGTCGACCGACGTTGGTCTGTCGGCGACGGAGATGGCCTTCGACGTCCTGTCGTCGACGAAGCCCTCGATGTCGACCTGGCATGTGGCGACGGCGGAGGATCGGACATCCTCGACGTCGAGCGCCGACACGTCTTCGACGATGATCCCTTCCTCGACGACGATCGTCCGAGGGGGCTCTTGTTCCTCGACGCCGAGCGCCTCCGTGGAGACTTCGGCGGAGGTGTCACACTCTTCGAAGCCTGTCGACGTTGAGACGACGGCGAGTGTATTCTGTCTCTCGACGCCGACCGTCGCCTGGTTGACGGCGGCGGAGTTGACTTACGTCTTGACGTCGATCTTCTCGTCGACGGAGATCTCGTGGCTTCTCTCGACGCCGATCGTCGCCTAGTTGACGACGGCGGAGCTTTCTTCGTCGTCGGTGATTTTCTTTTCGACGACGATTTCCTCGTCGACGCCGGTCCCGACGTCGACGGAGCTTTATCTTTCGATTTTTCCATCAGATGTTGTTTTTTCAGCGCCGAGCCCGGCGCTGAGGTCGATGGACGCTCTGACTTGCCTTTGGAGGGAGTTCTGGGTCTCTTTGAACTCTTCCTCTCTGTAGATCTTCCCCTCATGGATCTTTGGGCCAAACCATAGAGCCTGTTCCTCTCCCTGTCTTTTAAAGTTCTGTCAGACAGGTTTTGACAATGAGAACAGTCCTTTGGATCGTGATCTTCTGGCAAGCATAAAATACAGACCTCATGAGAGTCCGTTTTTGCCTTCTTGTGGCCACAAGAAGGGCAATCATCGAATAATGAAGGCATCCTGACAGGAAAACCTCACAAAAATTCGACTGCTAAGCAGTTATTTACTTGACCCTGATGTAAAAAGTCAAAGTAAATCAAAAAAATGTTCTTTAGAAGCTTTTCTGACTGAAAAAGGCAGAAAAACTGTGGAGCTGTGTATCCAGGGTCCTTCCTGAAGGAGCCGGAAAGAACAACTGACCTAACTGTAACCCCTGAGGCATGATGGGAAGCTAGGGGCAGAGGTGCCTTAAAGGCACAGCGTCAGTTTTGGTACATGCAGCCACAGGGTTAGCTTTTCAGTCTTTTTAGACTGGGTATTTGCAATGCAGCCTGGGAGCTGTATATGCTTACAGTGTCTTATAAGAATTTCTGCTGTTTTCTAAGCATTAAAACAGTTTCTAAACAAGCATTGGTGTTGTTTATCATGTTTCTAATGCTAATACACATGTATGGTGGAAATTCTTCACAGCATATTCCAGCTCTACTGTTTTATTTGGCTGCAATTGCTTATTTTTATATATATATATTTATATATATATGTATATGTATATGTGGGGCACATATAATATATTGTTTCCGGGGTCCCGCGCATGGGCGGGAATATTCTAATGCTTATGACTTTGATGAGGATCCCCTGGAAGAGAACTACGTGTCCTCTTGGACCTCGATCTTCTGCTAGAACGCGTCTTGGAACGAGATCGCTCTCTGTGACGAGAATGTCTCTTACTTGAGTGTTTAGAACGAGACCGTTCTCTGCGGGGAAGAGGTTGGTCTCGATATCGCTTTAGGCGATCTGCCGTCTCCTTGTCCTTTGCCCAGTGGTGAAGAGGTCTATTCCACCTAGGGAAAGATGCACAGAAGGAGACTTGTGGACGGGATCCTTCGCAGGTGTACGTGACCGTGGAGGTTGATCCGTTCGATCCTGTTGCGATCTTGCAGGGGATTCGGACCTCCCCCTATTAGATGCGCCGCTCTGTCCATCCGAGGATCTGCCACTCCGAGATGATGAGGAAGATGAGGAAAGACTCACCAGAGATCCAGAGGAAGACCTCGAGCGAGATCTTTCTTCTGCGATTCTCCGTCTTTTGGCAGGGGGATCCTGCACTGGAGATTGTTCCACCTCCGCAGCCGATGCTGAACCTGGAGAACCCAACTGTGGCTCTAGGACATGAGTCTGGTCCAATAAGTCACTTTCCTTGTCCCGAACCACCTCCTTTGATTTTGCAGGAGTAACGTTCTTTGTCTGCGAAGAACTTCTCTCCCTGGATCTTTGTTGATCCCTCGACGGTGGTTGTATCGATGCCGAGCGCCGAGCAGGAAGGCGCTCCCTCGACGTCGACCGTGATTTCTCTAACGTCGACCTCGGGTGGCGATGGCTGTCCTTCGACGTTGAAGGCTGTCTGCTCGACGTCGATGGAGGCTGTTTCGACGCCGATCGCCGTTGATTTGACGGCGACTGGGCGTGCCTCGACTCCAAATGCCGCTCCGGCGTCGAACGCTCTCGTCCAGGCGTCGACGTTGGCTGCATCGACGTCGACCAGACAGCCTTCAACGTCGAAGGACAGCCATCGCCACCCGAGGTCGACGTTAGAGAAATCACGGTCGACAGAGGCTCCCTCGACGTCGAACGACCATGGCTATTTGTCGACGGAGGATGGCTCGACGTCGAACGCCGATGGACCGACGTCGACGGAGAATGCCTCGACGTCACAGCATGACGATGCTGTTTCGACGTCATACGGCTCGCCGTCGAGCTCTTCCGCTTCGACGGCGACCTGTCCCTCGACGCTGACTGAAGTGGAGGTACCTTCGATGTAGACGCTGAAGACATCTTCTTCGTCGCCGTCGACTGCTTCTCCAACGCCGATCCCGACGTCGAATGTGAACCAGTCGGGGCTTCTCTCGACGTCGACCGCGTCTTCCGACTTTTCTGCTTCTTGGGAGATCTTCCTCTCTCAGAAAGCCCATAAGCTCTAATCCTCTCCCGATCTTTAAGAGTCCTGGAAGATAAAACCTGGCAGTGTTCACAGGTTTTAGAGGAATGAGAGTCTGGTAGGCACAGGATACAGACTGAATGTGAGTCAGTCTTTGCCTTCTTCCTTCCACATGAAGGACAGTTGTTAAAGAGAGAAGGCATCTTTGACATGAAAAATACCTTTTTAAAGCACAAAAATTGTTTAAGCAGCACTCTATGTCTAAAAGATGTCGAGTGAAGTCAAAAATTCTAGTAAAAGCTGAATATTTTTTGACAGAAAGTCAAAAAGAAAAGGAGCTGTTTCACCAGGGTCCTGACTGAAGGAGCCGGAAAGAACAACTGACCTAACTGTCACCCCTGAGGCATGATGGGAAGCCTGGGGTCATGGCTGCCTTAAAGGCACGGTGCCAGTTATTGTAAAAATGGTTTCATTTTCTATGATATTGTTTTGCAATGCAGCCTGAGGGCTAACAATGTCTATTTATAAGCAATTTTCAGGATTTATGAGTGGTTTGACTCATTAAAACACAAAGTTCAAGTTTTTTTTTGACCTAATGTGTTTTTTGATTCCTTACTAATTGCAGTTCATGTATATGTGTTTGCATTGTTTAGCCTCAGTTTTGGGGCTGCATTGATGTGAGAAAAATGATATATGTACATACATATATGTGGAGCGAGATATATGTGTTTTAATCATATATATTTTTATATTGTTTCCGGGGTCCCGCACATGGGCGGGAATATTCAGTGCTTATGACTATTGATGAGGATCCCCTGGAAGAGAATCACTTCTAGACCACATGCCCTCTGGATAAGATGACAGGCAACCTCAGGCATATTTCTACCTCACCAGGCCTCATAGTGGCTTATACTAGCTGGAGTCTCTAGGCACAGCATGGAAGGGATCCAGTTCTTGACACACCCCCTTCACTCAGAGAGACCTAGTGCCAAATTACACATAAAAGCCCGGGGGCACAACAGGTGTGCACACCCACTTTTTATGCCCCTTGGGGCAGCAGACACTTCGGCGGCCCCTCTGTAAAACTAATAGCTCTGACGTACATGTAGCATCAGTGCAAACCTCAGAGGGCGTGCTCTCATTTGCATGGAGACGTGATCCTACGGAAATGATGGAATCACTTTGCCTCTGTGACTGCACTGTATTATGGAGGCAAACTTGCCCTTAGGAGGCTCACTTAAAGCGTGCCACAAAAAAGCGTCACACTGTTAGTGTGCCCACTGAGGGCAGCCCTCTGGATGGTGTTAAGGGAGTCCCATGGGCACATCAGGCCTCCCTAACACCTCTTTAAAGTTCAGATGGGGGACTGCCTGCACAGAGAAACACTGAGTGGCTTTGAAGCTGCCGCTCTGTATTTCACTGAATGAGCGGCCCCAGGGCAGTCAGAGTTTGTGGATGCCCCGGGGGCAGAGAATTGATCGTAATAGGGTGCAATGTCCCTATTTGTGCCTGGCGCACCTGCATAAAGGTGCACTGTGGTGCAAACAAAAACAGTGCACACTATGTGTGATCCGGCCCAGGTAAACAGTGATACTTGTGAAGAGATAATGACGTCAGAAGTAGTGTAGATCGCCTATAAACATGTTTCTACAGACACATACAATATAAAGATCCTCATAATTATCTAATAATATCTCCTCAAATTGCGGGACAATCATAACACTTGAAAAAATACATCTGAAATGTAGTATATTACAAATAAATGTATGTTAACTTTGTAATTCCTTTTACGTTTGTGTTGTTAGTCGATTGAATCAAAAGGGGATAACAAGACGTGAAGGTTCCCCTCTAATGGTAAAACAAAACAACAAAGACTAGTAATGGTCTTTATTAGAAAACGAAGACCGAGCAAGAGGACAGAAGCTTAGGACAAAGCCAGAGGTACCGACGGACAGAGCGGGGCCTCTATATCCTGTGCAGTGGCCAGGAGAGGTGAGGTTCACTCCCAAGAATATTTGGGAAAGAATCCTTTGGAAACTCTGTGTAGGAGAGTAGGGTCTGCAATCCTATGATCACCCCAGATTTTTTGCTTTTTGCTTCACTGGTTTACGACTTTCCCTGGCTGTGGGCCTGCTAATCAGACCCACAGCCTAGCTGTTCTCTCTCTAAATTGACACGTGTACCTTAGGTGCATTTACCAATTGGTACTGGGCCACCTTATCAGTCCCTGTACCCAGGGCATAGGTGTACCCAGGGCCTACCAGGGGCTGCAGCATGTATTATGCCACCCCTGGCTAGCCATCTAAATCTGACACAACTGGCTGCACGACAGCTGGGGCAAGGTGGTGTAATCACCCTTTGCTTTAGATATAGTATACCTATATCTAACCCTAAAATGGACACATGTATTCCTATCAGTCACTCCTATGGCAGGCCTTAACAATCCTGAAGGCAGAGTGCTTGGAATTATGTGAGATGGTGCTCTGGCATGAGCTGAGCCCGTCTGCAGCTTGCGGAACCAAGTCCTAATACTTGTTCTATGATAACGCGTACCATATACCCTTAAGTGCATTATAATCCTCGCGGTTATTTGCTATCTTTGGTCTCGCTTTATCAAAACATGTTGAGTAAGGAGTCATACGAATTGGAATACTAACCCCTCGCCAATTCTGGCGACGGGGTTAGCATTCCACCCTTCTAGAGGGACACGACATGTAGGTAACTGTGAACCCCGGTTAAAGTTAACTCGAGCCTCAGCATCACAAAATGGATGCTGCCACCACAGACACAAGTCTGACCTCCTGCTGCTGGGAGTCCTTCCAGTGAGGAGAGCTTGGACAAAGGGTTTCCTGTCAGGGGTGGTGCTAGAACCATCCCAGACAGGGTTTGTGTATCCTAGGTAGGCAGGGCTGAATAAGAAGGTGACTGCAAGTGGCACCCCGGTGCTCACTATGCATCTGCTGGCTTGAACCAGTTCCAGGGGCACACCAGCCCCTGAGCGGGGGAAAGTGCGGACAGGGGAGAGGGGTGTAACCACCCCCCTTCCTGGTCCCACCCATGGGCAGGACCTAGTCGCGTACCAGCCCCTTTCTTTAGAATAAAGGTAGGAGCGGGGACCCTTCCAAATTAGATCATCTTTGAATCCTGAAACTACTTTCTACGAAAGGAACTCAAGACTTCTTCTCAAGATTTCTCCCTTGTGACTAAGGAGTAGTCACCCTGCAGCAGCAGGCACCAACTAAGTATCTTGCGGTTTGCTGAACGTCCTTCCTCCGGAACCAGACCGACCAGCACGACGAGACCCGGACTCCCTGCCCTCTCTGACCTCTACCTGCCTCTACAGCACAGCTGAGAACCGTGGGTGCGACGAGACCAGAGAACCCGGTGACCATCAGAACCAGCACGACACTGATCCAGCACGACCGCAGAGGGACCCTCGAGTGGGTGCACTGGGGTAAGAGAAGCCCCAACCCCAAGCAGCACGAGCACCGAAGTCCAGCCCCCCAGCATCCACCAGATCTGCGTGGGGCCCTTTTGCTTCTCTGTTGCTTGCCACGTTGTCCGGTCACTTGCCCGTTGGCTAGTGACCCTCCAGATGATGTCCTACATTTGTTTCACTGCTGGTCTAGCTCCTCTAGACTAGCCCTTGCTCCCCTCCAACAGAGGAGCACCCCGGACTCTCCTGGTCCACTCCAGACGCCATTTTGAGTCCACCGTGTGGGCTTGCATTTGCCAAGAGTTGTTGCCCCAATCCTGGGTCCAGCAACGCGGACAGCAGATACCTACGTGGGACAGCTCGCACCTCCATCCTGGTCGCCGACAACGCCTCCTGGTCTGAGAGACTGCAGAGCCCAGCGTCGCCCACTCACCTGGTCGAGGTGACCCTGTCCGGTGCCATCTTGGTGTCCACCTAATCACTGGCTAGTGATTCAGAACTCGGTCCCCTCTGCTTACAGGTACTCTTCTTCACTGATCCAGCCCTTGGATCAGCCCGGAACATCTTCACTGGTCGCCTGCCAGCAACTTCCACTTCAGGCTCCTAGTTCGTTAACGAGGATTCCCGACGACACTTGAACCCTATGCAGCCGCAGCCCCTGGGCTAGGTAAACCGAGTACCACGGTGCTCCAGCGTAGAACAACTCTCTAAGTGTCTAGATCCACTTTAGTTTTTGACCTACCTAGTCGGGTTCGCCCAAGAACACTTACTTTGCAATTGCTAGCATCCATAGACTTTGTCCCGCATTGCGCGTGAGAGTTCCCACTCTGCACCCGGCGCTCCTAGGCCTCCTGCTTCTTATCTAAGGGTTCAGCATTGTAGGCCTAGCGATTCTAAAGTCTCTGAGAACTGTTACTTACCTGCTAGTGATTCGCATTCCACTTCCATAGTATATGGTTTTTTGTGCCCCTCGGGCATTTGCGTAAATTGTGCGACTTTCAGTATTTCTTTAAGAGTTTTGTATTGTGCTTAGCACCCTGTCCTCATAAATAGTCCAGGGTTGTTGTGTTATAAATAAATATCCTTTTATTTTCATAACAACTTGTGTGGTGTCCTTTCACTTGGTGTTCAAGGGGTATATGTGATGGTATAACAGTTGGCTTAACACGCCCTCTAGAGTTTAGCCGAAAGACTGCTCTTGTCCATGCTACTAGGATAGCTGGTCTATAAGGTTGACTTACAACCAATCATCAATAAGGGTCGTTTGGACTGATACATAGTGATCACTAGAATAGTGAGCACTGCATATCAGGCCAACTTCTCACACTCTGGATAGTGGAGAAGTGTGGCTCACTGATTAAAGCAGCAGACCCTGAGGCAGAGGTCTGGCCTGGGACCAGGGTTCGATTCCCGACGCGGCAGGGTCCTGAACCCAAAAATGTCCACGGACTTGATAATTCTCGCCTCGGTGCCTATTCTAATCATGGGGTCTCACGCTGCAACTCTGGGCAATAGCTGCTTAATCTCCACTACGGCGGCCCACCTGCTGTGGGATGCCTGGCTTTCACCTTGGGGATGCCCAGTAGGGGTTATCTCACAGGGAAAAAGCCAGAACGGGTTCCCAAGGCAAGCGCCTTGATGCCTTCAGGTGATACGTGGGCTATATAAGTCGCAATACATTTACATTTGGATATACCGACGCAGAAAGTATCTCGCGGACGGCATAATATCCGGTATTATTTGGTACCAAAATTTATTTATGATTTTTGTACGTTATTGCAGTAGTGTATTTCCAAGGTCCTGATGAAAGCCTGGTAGGGGAGACGCCCCTGCATGGCAGAAACATGTTGACCAGTATACCATCTAGTTTGGGCAGTCATTATTTCAGTCTGTCATACACTTTTTCTTTTTAATCTTGATACCATGATCTATTCCCGATAAAGCTTTCCTTATATCATGGTAGCCAATTTTAAGTAGCACATTTGATTTTTTGTTTACACCTTTTTTCTTCACTGGAATTTAATTTTCCAACACCATCATACCCATACATGAAACTCTGGGTCGGATCCATCACAGGGGGTCTTGGAGAATTGGAGAAACACACAATATCATCAGGTGTGTCTCCTTATCTAGACCTTGACTCTTCACAATCCCAGATGACGAGGCTCCCCCATATGGGTGGGCTGATGGGATTCATTTCCTTCCATTCACACACATAGTTCTTCTGACATTTAAGACTCTTGCTTCTGTCCTCTTGCTCGGTCTTCGTTTCCTAATATAGACCATTACCAGTCTTTTATTGTTTTGCTACACGCTAACTGGGGGTGCAGACTGGTCTTTGTGGTCTTTAAAAATATATATTCCCCTTGGACCCTTCCTTATTTTTCGTGTTACATCCCCTCTAATGGTGGCATTTATGCTCTCCCCACACCCGCTGTTTTTCTAGTATATTGGAGGGTAAATGAGTGAGGTCAGGATGAGAATTTTTAAGTGCAATTATAGAATTGCATTTCAATATTTCGTATATAACCCACAAATTGAGATGTAGACAAGATTACCTGTCAGCGAAATTAATCATACGTTTACTTATTCTATTTTTTTCCATTACAATTGACATACAATATACAGTTGCAATATTATGACAGGGACATATATTCCACTAAAAAACTATAGGGATGTTTTTTAGGAGACTTTTAAGACACAGAACCAAACGACTCAATAGAAAATATTTGGAGGGAAACACATGGATAACCTCAATAGCTAGGAAATATTGATTCACTACTTTCCATCTTTAATGTCAGTGGGCATGTAACAGAGGTGTGCGAAATGAAGAAATATTTCAAGGAGCTTGGAAGGTACTGACATTTTGCCAACACATTCCAGCAGCTGTATGTCAAAGTAAATAAGGAGAAGAGATTGTTAATATACCCATTAGTGTATGTTATAATTGGAAGGTTTTTCACCAAGGAATTTTATGACCTTATAGAGGAACAGTTTGTTTGTGAGGATAGGACATTTCTTAAGGTCCTGCAGTATCATTTCTATGAATAGTAGGTGATATTTCTTCCACTTTAAATGTGTTTGCACGTGCACTCATTCCTGCCTCTAAGACTTGTTTTCATGTTCTCTCTGATGGGAAAGCTCTTCTGCAGAACATCTGTGAAATAAACATATAATCTAAACTGTGTATATAAAACAAACCAATTTTCTGCACGTTATTTGTTTCGAACAAATGATTTAAACAGTTAAATGTAGGTCACTTTCCAAGGAGGCTTCCTGTTTTATAATTTGTGGTAAGGTGCATACAGATTCATGGTCTCTTGTACTAAATTGTAGCCTACCACTAAATTTGCAAAGGGAGGTAATTGTGACCTTTTCAGCTAATGACTGGGAATTGTTAGATGAAAAAGGTTCATTGAAAGAGAATTTAAACAGAATGACTTTGGTTTCCATAAATGATTAAGGGGTGGTCACTTTGTTCTCAGTGAGAGGCATTTAACATTATGTGGCAGCTCTACCAGAAGTCATGCAGGGGCGTAACAGAGCCTCCTGCAGCCTCTGCAGTGGGGCCTCCAACCCTACAGGGGACCCCAAACATTTCAGGGGAGCCCCATTCAGCTCAAAGCCAGTGAATATCTGTGAGATATGACACTGACATCTGGCCTGGACCTAGGGCTCATTGCCACTTGCCTACCAAATAAACAAGCATTGGAAAAGCCAACGAGTTTGACGTTTGCAATCCAGCTGTGACAAAGGCAGTAAAACAAAGTACTCCTGCAGTGCAAAACAAATATAAAGGAGTTACATTTTGTGTACATTGTATGGATGTGCTAAATAATTCCCTTTGTTAAAAGATAATGTACTTTTGAGACCTTTGTATTCCAGTGGATGTTGAAGGATATGTTCGAACAGTCAATACAAAGAAGTGGAAACTAAAATGCTCCAGTGGGTTGATTCAAGGTGTGATTGACAATGTCTCCAGCCAGTATTGTTATTGTTATTGTTAACTTAGTTTTCTATAGCGCCAACTCACCTACAGGTCTCTAGGCGCTCAAGACCAGATAACAAACAACAGTGAATGAGGACAGGAGAGAGGCAGAAAGACCTATAATACAACTTATTTAGATGAGCCGAGTGCCTCCCTAAATAAGAAGGTTTTTAGCAGCTTCCTGAAACGCAGGAGAATCGCTTCTTTCCGAAAGTGATTCTGGTAAATTGTTCCAGATCTGCGGAACCAGAACCGAAAAGGATCTCCCTCCTTTGGTTTTTAGCTTGTAACGAGGGCAGACCAGAAGCTGGGACTCGGTCGACCTCAAGACTCGCTTGGGGGTATACACCTCCAAGCGTTCTTTAATATAGGCAGGGGCTTGCCCATAGATAGCCTTGTGGGCCGTGCACAGGCTCTTAAACTTCACCCTCTGCTCAATGGGAAGCCAATGTAGCTTGAGCAGTAAAGGAGAGGCATGGGATCTTCTAGGTAGCTTGAAGATCAGACGCGCCACATCATTCAGGACCACCTGCAATCTGTTGGTCAGAATTTTAAATAGACCTAGATAAAGGGCGGTCCCATAATCCAGCCTCGAAACGATGGTAGCAGAAACAACCATACGGAGTGCAGAGAAGGAAAGAAGAGGGGCCAACTTTCGCAACTGTCTGATCAGACCAGTACACATCCCTACTACTGAGGAGATCTGACTGGCCATTGACAACTCATTGTCAATCTTGATACCGAGACTTTTCACTTTATCACACGGTATCGGTGAGGGACCTAATTCCTGGGGCCAATAAAGGTCACTCCAGGGTGAGGCTAAGGTGGAGACCACCAAAACCTCAGTTTTTTCCGGATTTATTTTCAACAGGTTTGCCGTCATCCAGCCAACCGTATGTCTGAGAATGTTCTGGGCATTAGTTTGCGCCAGGACCGTGTTGTCAATACTCAGTAGCAACTGGGTGTCGTCAGCGTAGTTAAATACACGACAACCCATGTTCGCTAGAGAGTCAATCAGCGGTTGGAGGTAGAGGTTGAAAAGTAGTGGGGATAATGCGGAGCCCTGAGGGGATCTGCACTCCAGGATACCCACCTCAGAGATGGCATCCCCTAATTGAATGCTCTGGGTCCTGTCAGTCAGAAAGGATTGAAGCCATTGATGGGCCCGACCTCTTATCCCAAAAGCAGCCAATCTGTCCAGTAGCATGGAATGGCTGACAGTATCAAACGCCGCCGATAGGTCTAGGAGTATCAGGGCGCTCGGTTTCTTACTGTCAGCCATACCTCTCAGCTCATCCAGCACCGAGAGCATCACCAACTCGGTGCTGTGGTGTGCACAGAACCCTCCCTGGCGCTCCTGGAGTAGGTGGTGTGACTCCAGGAATAAGGAAAGGGACTTCTGCACATGTTGCTCTAGGACCTTGGACAAGAAGGGCAGTTGGGATATCGGCCTGTAGTTTTTTAAAATAGCCGGGTCGGCTCCAGGCTTCTTTAACAGAGGCTTGACACGTGCCTCCTTGAGACTCAGTAGCTGAAGGTTCCTGAGTCAAAGAATCCAACGGTGGAGGAGGCTGAAAGAAAACCCACTAGAGTACAAATTGAATTCAAAATGTTCATGAAGAATAGCGCAAACACAGTTACACATGAAACCTATGAAGGAGATTACCAAATGGGGATGTGTGAGAGAGAGAGAGAGGGAGCATGGGCTATGCAGGGCCTTTGGAGTCAGGATGAGTAGGAAGTGGAGGAGCCATTTAGGGAAGAAGAGAGAAAGGAGGCAATAAACACAGAAAGACAGTTGGGACCACTGGGTCAGTGGGCACTTAGGTGGGAGGAGGATTGGGACGTGGGGGGCAAAGAAAATGGCAAGACAGGTACAAAAATGTAGTTGTAAAGAATACGAAGGGTTTAAAACACTGGCATTGCTGTAGAAGACTGGGTCATCCCATCAACACTGGTCATTTGGGGGCCAGTCAGGAACAGGTCAACAAAGACTGGACAAGTTAGACAAGGAAAGTTGCTGGGATCAGCAGAAAGGAAAAGAGGTGCTAGGATCCTGGCCATGGAAGTTGGGATGGTATTGGAGATAACATCAGGGGTGTTTGAAGGGGAGGAAGTTCTGGTGGTTGTGGATGGCTCAGGCCAAACCAACCGGACACGTGATGAGGAGGAGGCCGATGCTGAGGGTGATGGTGATATTGGAGAGTAGAGATGAAGGTGTGGTGCCAAGGGAGCGGCACAGTGAAAAAAGAGGGAGGTGTATGAAAGGAGCAAGGTACTGAAGGTGGTTGGGATACTGGCAGGAAAAAGGAGTAGCAAAGAGGAAACATATGGAGAAGCGTGTGTGACCAGAAAATACAAGAGATTGTTAATTTTAGAGGATTATTAAAAAATAACATGTAGAGAGCCAATGAGTATCTGGAGAACAGAAAAGGGAGTGGCAGCAGAAGAAGTGATTTAAAAAGGAAGGGTGGGGGGTCGAACAAAGGGTTGAGATAGAGTAGGGAGGACTTAAAGGAGAGATCAAAGCAGATGGTCAGGGGTTACAATGTAGGAAAAACTATGCGTACAAAGAGGAGGTGGAGGAAGACGAACATAAGTTACTTACCTGTAAATTGTGGTTCTCCAGTATTGGTGTCTTTCATAGATTCACATGCTTGCTTGAATATTCCCCGTCGTCGAAGTGGGAGTCCCAAGGTACATAAAATAGCAGTAATATATGAATATATAAATAAAAATTACCATAATTATATATATACATATACCTACACAAAAAACAGTAAAGTATCCAGAAAACACAAAAGTACCGTAGAACAGAATAGGCCCATAGAAAGCCTAAGGGAGAAACTCAACTTAGTAACATATCAGTGTCATTATGTTTTGGTCCACATTCCAGCCAATCAGGCTGTAGCTCCCTCTAGAACCTTCTCCTCAGAAGCCCAAGTCCTCAGATTTTCGTAGCACAAAGTAACCAAAAAGTGCCTGAGGAGAAGAGAGCCTCTGAGGGGAGAAAGGGAGGGTCGCATGTGAATCTATGAAAGACACCAATACTGGAGAACCACAGTTTACAGGTAAGTAACTTATGTTCTTCTCCAGTATTAGGGGTGTCTTTCATAGATTCACATGCTTGAATAAGAGTAGAAAGCAGTAAATCAGCATATAAGTCATAAAGGTAACAGTAAATTTCAAGCATACAAGAACATATCATAAATATGTAATATATCAATATTCAAGAGAAAAACCTTTATGACTGGAGGTGGGTAGCAACAGAGGCTCACCTTTAATGGAAAAGATTCCGCAGCACTGCTTGTCCTACTGCTGCATCTGCGGCATCTGTTGACTGCAGACAGTAGTGCTTCGTAAAAGTATGGCTGCTCGACCACGTAGCAGCTCTACAAATGTGCCGCAGGGGTACCCCCGCAAAGAGGGCAGTAGAAGCGGACACAGCTCTAGTTGAATGAGCACGTACTGGAGCCGGAAGAGGCTTGCCAGCCCGTTGATGACAAAAAGTAATGGTAGAAGAAATCCACCTAGTAACAGTCTGTTTGGTAACAGGTTGTCCTTTGCAGATCAGGCCATAGGCCACAAATAGTTGATCTGATTTCCTGAAGGATGCAGTGCGCTGAATGTAAAACTTGAGTGAACGTTTCAAATCCAGGGAATGTAATGAACGTTCCGCAGAAGTTTGTGGATCAGAAAAGAAAGTCTTTAAAATGACCGGTTCATTGAGATGGAAATCACTAGGGACTTTCGGAATAAATTTAGGATTAGTACGTAGCGTAACAGCCTCCTTGGAGAACTGGAGAAAAGGAGGATGAATTGTGAAAGCCTGAATGTCACTGACACGCCTAGATGACGTCAAGGCGAGCAATAGAGCAACTTTCCACGTGAGAAATTTTAAGCTTGCTGAGTGGATGGGTTCGAAAGGAGGTAGGAGGAGCTGAGACAAAACCAGGTTTAGGCGCCAAGCAGGCGGAGGACGACAAATGGGTGGAAACATGCGGAAGAGGCCTTTGAAAAACTGTTTGATGATTCTAGATGAATACAGTGAGGTAGAACCATCATGACGGAAGCGGGAAAGTGCTGCCAAAAACACCTTAAGAGTGGAGTGGGAAAGTCCTGACTTTGCAAGGGATAGGAAGAAAGGCAAGATCTGTTCTGGTGTGGCGGTCATCGGATCCAAGGCTTTGGTGTGGCACCAGACACAGAAACGCTTCCACTTCAACTGATAGGTTTTAATGGTGGAAGGAGCGCAATCAGCGTCGATGGTTAGACGCGCAAATTCATTGTGTTCAGGTTCCAGGCATGGAGCTGGAGGTATGCCGGATCTGGATGGCAAATCTGCCCTTGCTGCATCGTGAGGAGGTGCGGCAGAGGATGAAGCGATATTGGCTCATTCTGGGAGAACAAGAGCAGGTCCGAGAACCATGGGCGCCGCGGCCACTTGGGTGTGATCAGGATGATATGGCAGGGTTGAAGTCTCATCCTGTGCAACAGGCGTGGAATCAGAGGAAGCGGAGGGAAAGCGTAGCTGAAGTCGTTCAACCAGCTGATCGAAAATGCATTTCCGCTCGACTCTCTGTGGGGATGAAGTCTTGCAAAGCATTGGCATTTTCTGTTGGTGGCAGTCGCAAAGAGATCCATCTGCGGTTGGCCCCACTGGCGGAAAATGAACTCGAGAGTTGGTTGGTTGAGTTCCCACTCGTGGTTGTCCGAGAGAGACCTGCTGAGTGAATCCGGCAGAACATTGGAAACACCCGGCACATGAATGGCTGTAAGATGAATTTGATGACGAATCGCCCATTTCCATATCTCCTGTGCTTGCTGGGAAAGCAGAAGGGACCTTGTGCCGCCCTGTTTGTTCAGGTAATGCATGCTGGTGGTGTTGTCTGTCCTCACCAGCAGAGATTGGCCTTGAACTATCCGTTGAAAAGATTTCAGGGCAAGGAAGAGCGCAAGAAGCTCTAGGCAGTTTATATGCCAAGTGCGTTGGATTGCAGTCCACTTTCCTTTTATTGACAGTCCTTCGAGATGCGCTCCCCAGCCCTCCAGGGACGCATCAGTTGTAAGCGTCAGAGTCGGAGTAGCGTCTTGAAAAGACCGGCCCGGGGATATGTTCGGGGGGTGAGCCCACCACTCCAGAGCCTCCTGAATGCGGGGCGTGAGAAGGGTCCTGTCGTTGAATGATCCTGAGATCTGTTTCCACTGCTTGTCTAATTCCTCTTGCACGACCCTCATATGTAGCCTGCAGTGGGGAATCAACTGTATGGCGGAGGAAGCCATGCCTAGGAATGATTTCAACATCCGGACTGAAACGTACAGTTTTGACTGCAGGAATCGTACCATCCTGAGCATGCGGTCTTGTCTCTCCTGGGAAACAAAAACCTTTGCCAGCTGAGAATCTAGTGAGGCTCCTAGAAAATCTCGCCGCTGTGACGGGCGAAAGTGGGACTTCTGACAATTGATGGAAAGGCCCAAGTCTCGAAAAAGGGAGATGCAAGACTGAGTGTGCTGGATTGCCAGTTGGAGGTTCGGAGCCTTTATGAGACAATCGTCCAGGTATGGATAAAACTGGATGCCTTGTAGGCGCAGAAAAGCAGCTACCGGGGCCATGATCTTGGTAAAGACCCTCGGTGCTGAACGGAGGCCGAACGGCAGGACTCTGAATTGGAAGTGTAGGCGTCCGACTGTAAAAAGAAGATATTTTCTGTGCTTGGGGTGAATCGGCACATGAAAATATGCATCCTGGAGGTCGATCGTGGAGAAGAACTCTCCGGGATTGAGGTAATGTAGAATCTGGAGCAAGGTCAACATTTGAAAAGTTTTTGACTTGATGAATTTGTTCAAAGCCCGTAGATCCAAAATGGGGCGCGATTCCCCCGACTTTTTCTTGACTAGAAAAAAGCAGGAGTAAAACCCTTTGCCCTGCTGGCCTTGTGGTACGACCTCAATAGCACCTTTTCTGATCATTAATTTGACTTGAGTCAATAGTTCTTTAAAATGGGGAGGAGGCGGGCCAGAAGGTGGGCGATTCTGAGGAAATTTCGTGAACTCCAAGGTATGTCCTTTTGAAATCAGATCTAGGACCCACTGATCGGAAGTAATGGTGGACCAATTCAAGATGTACTTTGAGATTCGACCTCCAATTCTTACAGTCGGTGGAAAATTGACGCTGGGACTGTCACTGTTTCTTTGTATTTGAACCACCTCTGTAGGTGGTTTTTCTTTGGTATGGTCTGGAGGAGGTCTGTCGATTCTGGGACTGGCCCGTCCCTCCCCCTACGCTCCCGCCTCCCAGCTCCCCCTCCCACCCACGAGATACCAGGAACGTCTCAGCTGAGGAGCCTCAGTGACCTTCCTGACTCCGTGTGAGGTGGCCGCTCCACCCTCCCTCCTGGATCCATAGCGCTGCTTGTGGTATCGTAGCGCTGCTCCCCCACCTCTGGCATAATTGATATTTTTCTAATTGGATCTGCACCCGCTCTGTCTGCGTAGCGCTCAGCATTACTCTGCTTGAACTGTGATTTCTACGTGAACTGTGATTTATCCGCATTGTTTAGCCTGATTTGCATATCGCATTTAGGAAAGCTGTGCATTGCTTTCACTTAACTTAAACTGTTATTGTGCCCGTGTTCCAGCGCCAGCTCGCATTTCCCGGTCCTGTTGTTGTCTCCCCGTCCATTTGTTGTGCCTGCAGCCCGTCCCTCCCCCTACGCTCCCGCCTCCCAGCTCCCCCTCCCACCCACGAGATACCAGGAACGTCTCAGCTGAGGAGCCTCCGTGACCTGCCTGACTCCGTGTGAGGCGGCCGCTCCACCCTCCCTCCTGGATCCATAGCGCTGCTTGTGGTATCGTAGCGCTGCTCCCCCACCTCTGGCATAATTGATATTTTTCTAATTGGATCTGCACCCGCTCTGTCTGCGTAGCGCTCAGCATTACTCTGCTTGAACTGTGATTTCTACGTGAACTGTGATTTTTCCGCATTGTTTAGCCTGATTTGCATATCGCATTTAGGAAAGCTGTGCATTGCTTTCACTTAACTTAAACTGTTATTGTGCCCGTGTTCCAGCGCCAGCTCGCATTTCCCGGTCCTGTTGTTGTCTCCCCGTCCATTTGTTGTGCCTGCAGCCCGTCCCTCCCCCTACGCTCCCGCCTCCCAGCTCCCCCTCCCACCCACGAGATACCAGGAACGTCTCAGCTGAGGAGCCTCCGTGACCTGCCTGACTCCGTGTGAGGCGGCCGCTCCACCCTCCCTCCTGGATCCATAGCGCTGCTTGTGGTATCGTAGCGCTGCTCCCCCACCTCTGGCATAATTGAAATTTTTCTAATTGGATCTGCACCCGCTCTGTCTGCGTAGCGCTCAGCATTACTCTGCTTGAACTGTGATTTCTACGTGAACTGTGATTTATCCGCATTGTTTAGCCTGATTTGCATATCGCATTTAGGAAAGCTGTGCATTGCTTTCACTTAACTTAAACTGTTATTTTGCCCGTGTTCCAGCGCCAGCTCGCATTTCCCGGTCCTGTTGTTGTCTCCCCGTCCATTTCTTGTGCCTGCAGCCCGTCCCTCCCCCTACGCTCCCGCCTCCCAGCTCCCCCTCCCACGCTCCGCCCCCTCCACTATCCATTTAAGGCTGATGACCCAACGCGCAGCGTCCAGGCGCTGCGGCCGCGCCGAAGGTGCGCCAAAGGTAAGCCCGTCTACGCCCGTCCGCGCCTGGACCGCGCCCAGCGCCAGACCCCCTGGCCCCCGTACCACCCACCCCTCCCGCATTACATACGATGCCACCACCCTCTTAGCCCTTAACCCCGGCCGACTCCCCAACTGCGCCCAAGCCGCTCCTGGACACACCCATGGACCCTTCTCTTGCAACTCCTGCAAGTTTGACGCCCCCAAGAACAACTCCTCATCCACGAACACAAAACAGATATCTGACACCAACCACCTACAATGCATCCTGCTCAACACCCGCTCGATCCACAGACACGCCATCGACCTTTGGAATCTACTAGACACCATCTCTCTGGACGTCGCCTTCCTAACAGAAACATGGATGTCCGCCTCATCAGCCCCAGACATCACCATTGCCATCCCGGACGGTTACAAGATTATCCGTAAGGACCGCACCAAACAAACAGGAGGAGGCATCGCTATCGTCCATAAGAATTCCATCCGCATCTCAACCAGCTCAGACGCCAACCTTACCAGCGCCGAACACCTTCACTTCCAGATCCACACCGACCCCAAGACCACACTCAGAGGCACCCTCCTCTACCGGCCTCCAGGACCCCGGGCACAATTCAGTGACGACATCACTGACTTTATCACCCCACACGCCCTCCCCTCCGAGGAATACATTCTACTGGGAGACCTCAATTTTCACCTGGAAAAGAGCAATGACAGCAACGCCACCACCCTTCTGGACAATCTCGCCAACCTCGGACTCAAACAACTTGTCAATACCCCCACCCACAATGCAGGTCACACACTTGACCCTATCTTCACCTCCAGCAAACATGTCTCCTTCAGTCACACCACAGCTCTCCATTGGACCGACCACAGCTGCGTTCACTTTATCTACAAAAAGACCACAACCCACAACCATCCTCAACCTACTCTGCGAAGAAACTGGAACAAAATCACCATCGACCAGCTCTCCTCATCACTTCTTCAAAACTCCCCTGCCCACTCCTCAAACCCCAACCAAGCAGCCATTAACCTCACCCAATGGCTAACCAACAGCGCCGACAACCTAGCACCGTAGAAAAAACGTCTAATCAGACTAGGCAGCAAAAACGCCTCCTGGTTCAACGATGATCTTAAGAAATCCAAGAAACTCAGTCGCTCCCTCGAGAAGACCTGGAAAAAAGACCCAAACACCAGCACCAGGGACGCCTTCAAAAACGCCACCCGCATACACCACCAACTAATCCGATCTGCCAAGAAAGCCGCATTCAAAGACCGACTAGATAACAACGCCTACAACAGCAAGGAATTATTCAACATCGTCAAAGAATTTACCAACCCCTCAGCCAACTCCAACGACATCACCCCCTCTCAAGCCCTTTGCGACTCCCTAGCTTCATTCTTCCACAACAAAATCGCAGATATCCACAACAGCTTCGACAACCAACCCGGAGACCAACCCATCCGACCTTCTACAGTACCTTCACCCGCCCTGAACATCCTTAATGACTGGAACCCAATCTCCACTGAGGACACCATCCGCCTGATGAACTCCATCCACTCAGGATCCCCCACAGACCCATGCCCTCACCACATCTTCCACAAAGCAGACTCCATCATAGCACCACATCTCCGAGACGTCATCAACTGCTCCCTCAACTCCGCCACCTTCCCGGAAAGCTGGACACACGCAGAACTCAGCGCCCTTCTGAAAAAACCCACAGCTGACCCCACCGAACTCAAAAACTACCGCCCCATCTCGCTCCTTCCATTCCCGGCCAAAGTCATCGAGAAAGCTGTCAACAACCAGCTAGCCGCCTTCCTCGAAACCAACAAATCCCTCGACTCATCACAGTCCGGCTTCCGAGCCAAACACAGCACTGAGACCACCCTCATCGCAGCAACAGACGACATTCGAACTCTACTGGACAATGGAGACACAGTCGCCCTCATCCTCCTCGACCTCTCCGCAGCCTTCGACACAGTCTGTCATAGCACCCTATTACAACGCCTCAGAAACATCGGAATCCAAGGAAAAGCACTGGAATGGATCACCTCGTTCCTCACGGAAGAACTCAGAGAGTCCGCCTCCCACCATTCAAATCAGAGGCCTCTGCAGTCATTTGCGGCGTGCCACAAGGATCTTCACTAAGCCCCACCCTCTTCAACGTATACATGAGCCCCCTCGCGGCCATCGCACGCCAACACAACCTCAACATCATCTCCTACGCTGATGACACTCAACTGATCCTCTCACTCACCAATGACCCGAACACCGCCAAAACCAACCTACATAAAGGAATGAAAGAAGTAGCCGAGTGGATGAAGCTCAGCCGTCTGAAACTGAACTCAGACAAAACAGAAGTCCTTATCTTAGGTACCTCCCCCTCCGCCTGGGATGACTCTTGGTGGCCAGAGGCCCTTGGAAAAGCACCCATCCCGACGGACCACGCTCGAAACCTGGGCGTCATCCTGGACTCCTCACTCTCAATGAACAGACAAGTCAACGCCGTTTCATCATCCTGCTTCAACATTCTTCGCATGCTCAAAAAAACATTTCGCTGGATCCCCACCGAAACTAGAAAAACGGTCACCCACGCACTGGTCACGAGCCGCCTGGACTACGGAAACACCCTATACGCCGGTACCACCGCAAAACTCCAGAAAAAACTCCAACGCATCCAGAACGCTTTAGCCAGACTCATACTAGACATCACGCGTAAAGACCACATCTCTGGTCACCTGAAAAACCTCCACTGGCTCCCCGTCAATAAGAGGATTACATTCCGCCTCCTAACCCACGCACACAAAGCACTCTACGAACTTGGACCCGAATGCCTCAACACACGACTTTCCTTCTACACCCCTTCCCGCCAGCTATGATCCTCCAACCAAGCCCTTGCTACTGTACCTCGCATCAACAAAACCACCATGGGAGGAAGATCCTTCTCCTACCTGGCAGCTAAAACCTGGAACTCACTCCCCACTCACCTTCGCCTCACTCAGAACCACCTAGCATTCAGAAAGCAACTTAAAACTTGGATATTCGACAAGTAATTCCCCACCCTTCTTCAAGCGCCTTGAGACCCTCTGGGTATGTAGCGCGCTATATAAATTATTTGACTTTGACTTTGACTAAGTTTGTCTTTGCCGGTTGTCATTGCAGGAGCGATATTGGTTTGATCCACGAAAAGTGGAAAAGTTGCCACCTCTACCACGTGCTCCTCGAAAAGGCCGTTTTCTATATAGGAGAGATCCTAACGCCTTGGCCGTATCTGTGTCTTTTTTGATCGATTCGAGGACCTCATCAACATGTTTGCCGAAGAGCGACTCACCATCATAAGGTAAATCGAGGACTTTAGCTTGGACTTCAGGGTGAAACGCTGTTGATTTTAACCAGCCTTGACGCCTTAAAACAGCTGCTCCCGCCAACTGTCTAAACCCCGTAGAGGAGATATCAATGGCGCAGTCAATGATCTCTGAGGAGATTTTTTCACCCTCCTGAATGATGGCTTGTGCTTCTGCGTGGATAGCAATGCTGCAATCTCGGACCACATTTGGCGGTCATACCGCCCAAGAATAGCCAAGGAATTAGCTGCCCTTACAGTGGTGGCGGCCATGATGGTAAACTTTTTTCCTATGGAATCCAGCTTTCGGCCTTCCTGATCTGGAGGAGAAGTGAGGGGTGTGGAAGGGTTGCAAGACCTTTTTTGGGCTGCCTGAGTAATGACGGAATCTGCCTTTGGTTGAGACACTAAGCATGCTGGACAATCTGCTGGCGCCTTATATTTTTTATTGAGTCTTAGCAGGACAGCCGGGATAGAATTCGGTCGCTCCATCAATTTGAGACCTTCATTCCAAATGTGGTCAATTATTGGAATAGTGTGAGCTTGCCTTTGAGGTAGGTCTTTAAAATCGTAGAGAAAACAGTCAGTCTGTTGGACGTCTAGAGTGAGATGAAATCTCTTAGTAGCGCGGACCATCAAGTTCTGGAAGCTGCCAATGTCCACAGGAGGTGAAGCTAAAGGTCGACGTTGGTGGGGTTGAAGGTGTGTGAGCCCTGTAATCATCCCAATCTTGAAGGGCATTGTCGTCATCATCATTCGGATCCGTATTTTGAGGGGCAGGATCCTCATTGTCCATATCATGCTGGGTACGCACCGGTGACCTTAACGGAACTGGTGCAGAGGCTTGTGGTTGCGGAGGAGGTTGCGGCACTGGAGAAACAGGCCTAGACGGAGGAAATCTGCAGTTATAATCGTCCAGCATGTGCTGCAGATTCCTTACCAAAGACAGTGGTATCTGTGTAGTTTGGTCTGACATAGGTGCTTCTGACCTATCTACAGGACATAGATCTGTCCCATCTTCGATGTACTCTTCCTCCTCCTCATCATAGTCCTGGCACTTGATGTGCAGCTCGGATGGACTAGTCGCATGTCCAAAGGTATTATCCAGCTCTGAATCATCATTGGAGTCCTCCTCCGCAGACTGAAATAATTTGTCAGGAAGAGTAGAACCACTCTTAATAGGACTCAATTGTATTAGAGGTACTCCTTTGAGCGTGGAAGCAGTGACCACTGTGAAGGTGGTAGCTGTGGCCAAAGAATGGTGCAGCGTCGACGAGCCCGTCGACGTGGCGATGGAAGAGTCAACAGCCGGTTGAGGCGTCTGCACTGTGTCCACATGCAATGAATCCGTTAACAGATGTGACTTAGTCTTCATTGACGAAGATTTTTTCGCCGTCGACGGCGTCGTCGACGAGGAAATAGACTTGCTCTTTGACGAAGATGGTCCCGTCGACGAAGGGTGAACCGTCGACAAGGTGGTAACCGTCGACGAAGTCGTCGTAGACGGTAAGGCAGTCTTCGACGAAGTAGTCGTCGAGGAGGCAGGTCCTGTTGACGGGCAACGACCCGTCGACGATGCTGTAATTTTGGTCGACGACGAAGAGTGTGTCGACAATGGCGCGTTGACTGATGTTTCTTCGTCGACGAGGTGGATTTGGTAGCCGTCGACGAGATCTTCCAGACAGAGGTAAAGGCCTCACCTCGTGTGATGTCGTCGACGAGGTGGACGTCGTCGACGTAGTTCTCGATGACATTGAACAAGTCGTCGTCGACGTGGAGACAGCATCCACAGATTTTGTCGTCGCCGATCGACGAGCCCGTCGACGAGCCAGTGCTTTGTTTGAGGAAGAAGGCATGGCTTTGGATAATGACGCCAGAGAGCCAGGTCTCGTAGGCGCAATTGGAGGTAAATCCTGGGGGGAGACAACTTTAGAGATTTCAACAAGTCTCTTTGTCTTAAGAAAAGGAGAAGGCATCTCTGACTCCGACCCACGCTTTTGAGAGGTCTTTGACTGAAAAGAAGAGACACTCTCATCCTCCGAGACCACAGTGTCTGTTGTCTTCAACTTCTATAGCCACAGAAGGAGACGGGCCTCTCTGTCCCTTAAAGTTTTAGGTGGAAAAGTACGACAGTACTTACAGGTCTTCACTTCATGGTCCGGGTAGAGACAGTAAATACATTTACTGTGTGGATCTTCATGAAAGAGACGCAGTTTACCACAGGATGGACAAGGTCTGAACAAAGATTTCCTTGAAGAAGACATTCTGAGTAGAAAAAACAGCTAAGTAAGTTGAAAAACTGAGCAGGGCTCAGGGAGACTCCCTTCACACGACGTGCGGTAGAAAATCTGAGGACTTGGGCTTCTGAGGAGAAAGTTCTAGAGGGAGCTACAGCCTGATTGGCTGGAATGTGGACCAAAACATAATGACACTGATATGTTACTAAGTTGAGTTTCTCCCTTAGGCTTTCTATGGGCCTATTCTGTTCTATGGTACTTTTGTGTTTTCTGGATATTTTACTGTATTTTATGTAGGTATATGTATATATATAATTATGGTAATTTTGATTTATATATGCATATATTACTGCTATTTTATGTACCGTGGGACTCCTACTCCGACGACGGGGAATATTCAAGCAAGCATGTGAATCTATGAAAGACACCCCTAATACTGGAGAAGGAACAATAAACAAGAGCCAAAGATGGAGGAATCTTGAGGCTCCAGGTGTAGGAAAAGAGAAGGGATACAAGCAGTTAAACAGGGATGACCAGGAAAAGGAGGCGTTAAAGAATCTGGGGTGACTAAAGGAGGGACACCTAAACCATATCACGATGGATATAAGGCAATGGGGGATTTTAATTTGACTTAGAAGTAAAGTCGAAGGCCACTGTGGCTGAGCAAACACTGGGAGGCTTAAATAGCAGCGAAAGGGCACCAGGAAATAGTTTCAAAACTATTATTCTTCATAATGTTTGCTTTTTTACTGGGGTGATAAGGAAGTTGTACAAATATGTCACACATGAGACTAATCTGGCTGCTTAATGCACAAACACGCAAAACGTGACGGGAGGAATGCGTGCAAGTTGTCTAACCACTGACAATTCCTCGGGTAGCATTCCAACCCATCATTTGTTTGCCCACCACGCCACCTTTGGTTAGGTTCAGCTACACACAAATACACCTTGGCCCTGCTCCAATAGGAGCAGTGCAGCCCAACTGCCAAGGGAGCTCCTCTTCGAACTGGAACACAAGCAACACAAGACCGGTTTCAGCCTTTCCGGGCTTTTCAGTTGGTTGCAGTGTGTTTCCCATTGCACAGTGAGCATGGGCCCCCCATCTGGCATTACACTTGGCACTTAGGGCATTACATGAGACACACAAAAGAGAATAGGTGGACAGTTTGCACACAGTCAACTTACTGGCAATTGCTCAGGATAGCATTGCAACCAATGTTGTCCACCTTGGCTTCCTCCATCACATTCGTCTCATCTTTGAGGGTCACCCATATTTGTTGTTAGGGCTTCCAAACATATTGAGACAATGTTAGTAAATTGTACCACACAAATAAGACAGGTGGTGCCTTGATGTACTGTAATAAAATACTAGGGGGTACAAGGAGGGGCATCCAGACTTTAGCGTTTCCAGTTGGCATGCAGACTATTGATTGGATCCGAGGGAGAGATACCTGGAGAATTTTTCATGCAGCCAGGTTTAGGAGATTGGGAAGCTGCTGGTAGTCTGACTAAGGATGTGGAGTCATCTTGCACCTACCGTGACAACTGCAGGAGGTCTATGGGGAAGGCCATCAGGAAGGAGGGTGCCAAATGATAACACAGCCACTGAAGATGAAACTAAAGGAGGGGGCAGCAAGAGAAGTAGAAATGAACGATGAGGGTGCAAGGGAAGCCTTTACACACTTCAGGTGACTTATTTCCAGTTACGGAGATGAGGAGGAGGAGCTGCCATTTAAAGAAGAAAAACTATTCCCAGAAGGTTTCAGAATCTCTTTTAAATGCCGAGGCATAAGCTGCTCTGCACTGAATCTTAAATCAGTGACTCAGCAGAGGTGAATGCTCAGGAGGGTACATGTCTTTTGAGGTGGAGTAGACAATGGTAAAAAACATAAAGTTGTAGAAAGGGCTGCCAAAAGCAAACATCAAGTCTCCATTTCAGTTCCCCTGAGTTAATACCATCCATTGTTGGGGTTCACAGCAGAACTTACGGTACTTGTATATGTTCTTGCCCTTCTCGAGCGGTCATACCTGGTCTGTAAGTGGGTCAGTTTCTTTCTGCAGCAGTGCAACCTGGAGAGTGACAGGACAGAGTGTCTCACTATCTAGATGATTTCGTCTTTTGTTGACAAGACAGACTTGGCTGAAGGTGAAAGGCTGGTTGATGTTTTTAAGGCAATGGCTGGCTAGTGACAGATAAATATGAGGAGCCAATGAGGCAGCTCTTAAAGGGTGAACTCGACCCAAGATATTGGAGCGCTTCACATGAGCACCAGTTACATTACACAAGAACACATTCATTTTTGGTAGGCAAAGGGAGACTAAGTAATTTGCCCAGAATCACACGATGTTGAGCTGACACCGAGACTCGAACCTGGTTCCCCTGTTCTAGGGTCGGCAGCTCTGGCCGTTACACCACATTTTACTTGGCTGTCTTGTTTTAAAGTTTGTCTTTCAAAAATACAGTAGCCAGAATATTGACTACCACAATAATATGAAGGTTGATAAGTATTGATTTAATATTGTTTACTGTTCATATGTATACCTTGATGGTGTATATATATATATATATATATATATACATATATATATATATATATATATATATATATATATATATATATATATTTATATATATATATATATATATCTATACTAATATAATAAAGAGAGAGCCCAAACCTTTGAGGCGGGTAATCTCAGGAACCACAGCACCAATCACAAAAGCCAACAGAGCGTTGGAAAGGGCAGTTGCAGCAGAAGGACATAGGCTATGCAGACGCCCACCATATACATTTAAAACGTAAAAGAACCGTGCCAGCAAAGTAGTCCCTTGTGGGTGTGTCTGCGTTGTGCTGTGGGCGTGACAAACTCTGGGGGCGTGTGGTACGTTCCGCCCTTCATGCCATGTCTCATATTGTGTGCTAATCCCACCCTGCTCCCTTCAAATACCCCTGCACCCTAGAATCATAACGCACCCTTACTCCTTAAAATACCCCAACACCCTTAAACACTAACCCATTCTATATAAATATACCCTGTACCCCAAAACCCAAACCTATCCCTAAACCCTAAAAATACCCCTGTACCCCAAAACTCAAACCTAGCCCTGAACCCTATAAATACCCCTGTACCTCAAAACCCAAACCTACCCCTGAACCCTAAAAATACCCCTGTACCCCAAATCCCAAACCTAGCCCTGAACCCTTAAAATACCCCTGTACTCCAAAACCCAAACCTACCCCTGAACCCTAAAAATACCCCTATACCCCAAAACCCAAACCTAGCCCTGAACCCTAAAAATACCCCTGTACCCCAAAACCCATACCTATCCCTAAACCCTAAAACTACCCCTGTACCCCATAACCCAAAACTATATCTGAACCCTTAAAATACCCAAACACCCCAAAACATATACCTCAGTACCCCACAACATATACCCCTATACCCATACTTACCTTATCCAAACATTTTAAAAAAACATGCTTTTACCATTCATGCATTTACAACAAATTTCGTTGTAAATGTATGCTTGGTAAAAGCATATAAAATGTAATGTCATGCGTTATAATGGCATTGCGGAGTAATGGTACTTTCGTAATGAAAGTGTGCGGAGTGATGGTATGCGGAAAGAAAGTCGCGGAATAATGGGTGTTTACCCACCCCGGTAAGTACATTGGTGGCACGGCGGCCCACATCTCCAGCAACAAACTCATATTTTTTCACCACCCATTTGAAAAATGCACAGGTCTCTCTCATTGATGGCCAGCACCGACATACACTTTTAGACACACTTCCCGCCACAAGTTCTAGAATTGTGAATTTTAGAGCTGGGGAGCTACGTTCAAATCTCGGCATCAGCTCAACATCCTGTGGTTCCAGGCAAATCGCTTTGTCTCTCCGTGCCTACCACAAATGAATGTGTTCTTCTGTAATGTAAATTGTGCTCATGCCATGTTGTCGAGTTTGCGCTATATAATATTGCAAGGTAAAATAAAGTAGGGAAACTCGAGTTCACACACTACTGAACGCGCACTCTTAAGTGCATCAGCAGTGCACTGTGAATCGGAGCGTTTCACAGGCCTGTCACAGATAAGAAATGCTATCAAAACGAAATCCTACAAAACAATATACTACTGGCCCGCAGCAATACATACCCGGACAACGTCGGGACGGGCTGCTAATATTTATATATATATATATATATATATATATATATATATATATATATATAGAGATATATATATATATATATATATATATATATATATATATATATATATATATATATATATATATATATATATATATATATATATATATATATATATATATATATATATATATATATATATATATATATATATATGGGAGGGCGGGATTTCTGATCTCTATCTTATCACTCTAGATCTAAACCCCGTTCTGGTCGACTGAACCTTTATTGCCTGTCATTGAGGAAAGAAAGTGCATCAATACCAGGTTAGTTGAATCAATAATGGGCTCGACTCTGAAAAACCACAGACTACTTCTAAGTTTTAAAGGTTTATTACAGAGTCATTGATAACTGCAAATACAGGCATCTCAAAACGAGATTCAAAAGATATAGGGGCACCAATATAAACATGTGTTCTCTGAAGTTTCTTAGGCGAGCAAAGAACACTACTAGAACTAGCTCTAGTATCAACAGGGATGCAAGCATAGACACGAATTGCGATCTATCCGACATTTACAAAGGAAGGAAAGAATCCGGTTAGGCTGTCCCTACCCTGTACTAGATGGTATCCCTACTTAACAAGGTCCCAACCTATCAAAAGGTGTCAGCTGTGAATGACTTCCTGAGAAGGTCACTCACTCTTAGTCTCTGGGTGAAACCTATGATCTCCAGTCATGACCCCTCTCTGCCTACCCATCCGCTCTCTGAAGGGTCCTCAGGCATCTGCTCTAACTCCACCCAGGGGTGCTGACCCTAATACAAAAACACAGTTTACATTTGAAACGCCCCTCACGAGACGCCCCTCACGTGATGTCGATTCTGGCTTTTTCCATGATGATCTTCCTCTGGGCCTTGTGTTCAGCGTTGACCTTGCTTCTCAGGCTCTTCTCCGGCCCGCTGATACCCCCTAAGCATTCCTGAATCCTCCTCCATGTCTGTACCAGTCTACTCGAACAGAGCTCTATTCATTAAACTTTTACTCGAAACCCCCTCGCACCTGCAGACAGACATCCGCAGCTCGAATCCCATTCTCATAGACTTTTAACAGAAGTTTGCAACTTATTTCTCAATACAACTCGACATGTATCAGCACGTACGTGGGGGGGCGTGGCCAAGAGCCAACAATGGCGGACGTGTAGTTGTGGAGCTCCGTCCCTAGCCCCATATACAAGCACTTTATCCTGGTGACCTGCAGCACCAATCACCCCGTTTTCCGACACCCGGAGTCTCAGGAGGCAAACGGCTAATACCTGCGGAGAGCCGCCTCTTCTGGACAGCGCCGACACCCGGGCGAGCGGCGACGACCTCTGAGGCCTGCAACAGCGAGGTGAGCCGCGGACTTAATTTGCGCAGGAGGCCGGGCTGTGGCGCGACCCTGGCGAGCTGAGGAGAGTCCCCGGAGGTGAGCGGGTCCACTGGGCTCGGGCGAGCTCTCCTGCCTGACGGCGGACGCGGCCGCTGCTGCCGCTGCATTGCCTCCCTCCCACCCGACAAGACCGAGGGGCCGACCCTGACCTGCCTGCCCTGATCGCGGCCCTGGGACTCCGGAACCGCCTTCGCGCCCGCCCGCGCGGGAGGGAGGCGACCGTGCCCGCCCGGACACCGGTGACAGGAGGGGGGCCCGGGGGCAGGAGGAACAGAGGACGCTGGTGCCTGGGGACTGTGGCCGATACCTCAACACACCGGCAGCTCACTGCGGCCTCCCACCAGGGCAGTGCCATAGCCGCCATTTGCCTTCACCCTGGGCCCCCGGGCAGTCAGCGCGGAACCCTGCACTATGGAGGCATGACGACGACGGTGCCGCAGCCCTCGAGTCACCCCATCCCACCACCACGGCCCCTGCACCCGCAGCACGGAGGAGGAGGCCCCTAGGCACCGCCGTGGAGCACCACTACATAAGGCTCCTACAGTGGACCGCAGGCTGCACGGTGCCTTTTGCTAGACAGGTACAGAGCACCTTCCCTTCTGCTACCCGCTGACGGGTCCCCACTAGCGACCCAACACCCGCACCCGCCACACCACAGAGGCCGGAGCTGCGAATAGGAGGAGGATCTTCTGTGGAGCACGGCAGCACGCACAGCTGTCGCTTCAAGGCTGTTGGCCTTGCATCGCCCTGTGATATATCACCATCACGCCTACCTCCTAGAACACCACGGGTGCCTGCGCAGACGTCCTGCAGACATCCTTTTCATCAGAGCGGGCGAACCGGGAGCGGTGAGCGCGCCTACTTCCACGCCACCCTGTACACCAGATCGATGGGGAAACACAGGGGCAAGACCCAGGGCCACAACGCACCCTCAGATATGCAATCCACCGGCTCTGAGGACCCTCTCGCCTCATCTAATGCAGACATTATCCCGCCGACCGGTAAAGGCTCGCAGGACGCCAAACTGGATCTCATTCTTAATGAAATACGGGCCACACGGGAGGCGCTGGAAACACGTATAGACAGCATGGCGACGGGCCTCTCATTACTCCGAGCCGACCATAACAAACTTGCGGAAAGGGTGTCGGAACAGAAAATCGCGCTGAATGACCTCATACCTCAACAGACGGAACACTCTGCGAAGCTGGAAGGTGTGGAAAAGCAACTCAAGCAGCTGTGGGACAGGGTGGATGATGCGGAAGGGCGGGCGCGCCGCAACAACGTCCGCATCCTAGGCGTGCCGGAACGCAGCGAGGGGAAGAACCCTACCGAATTTGTGGAAAACTGGATCAGGAAGATGGTGGGTCCGGAAGATCTCACGGCGCTATATAGCGTAGAGCGAGCGCATAGGATACCATCAAGACCTCCACAACCAGGGGCATCCCCGCGCCCCTTAATCGCGCGCCTCCTCCACTATAAAGACCGTGACATAGTGCTGAGAGTGGCACGAGAAAAGGCGCCGATCCGATATGAAGACAAGAACTTCTCCATATATCCTGACTTCACGCCCACAGTACAACGGGCGAGGTCCACCTTCATGGGGGTGAAGCGCAAGTTACGGGAGAGAGACCTGAAATACGCCCTCCTGTTCCCCGCACGCCTCAAGATTATACACGGGAACAAATCCTACTTCTTTGACTCGCCAGAGGAGGCGGAGGAGTGGATGGAGGTGACACTAACGCCGCTGACCTCCCAGGACCCCTTCGAAGACGCCGGGAACGGCAGACAGCGGAACACCTCGGGACAGAGTCGCCCCATTTCCAAAGCTGGACGAGCCACCGCATCACGCTCACCTCCGAGGGGACAGGCTGCAGCGGACCCACTGACAGCTCGATCGTCGGTGGTGCAACTGACAGAGAAGGCCCTCGCCGCTCATGACGCGGACACAGCCAGGGACCAGACCAGCGACTCTGATACACACACCGAAGTGTCCGGGTCGGCGGACAGCCTACAACTGTTCCCCAGGATCACGGCGCAGGCAGCAGAGGACCTTTAGAGACAGCGGCTCGCACTATGAATGAAGCCCGGGTGGTAATGTATGAACAGTGTCTCTCCTTATACAATGGGGGGTTGTTAGCAGGCTACATTACAGGGGGCTGCCGTACCATCGCAAGCCAGTACAAGTCGGGCACGAGTGGCCCACTTCCCCCATCGGATGCACTTGGAACTGTTTAAACTCTGCCCACGTTGGGCACTTTGGTTTGGATCCCGAGCCCGTTGGCACGGGGACCTCGATGTTCAGGGGCTAACTGTTTGCACGACACTCTTATCCTACAGCACGAAGTACTTGGCATGGTCACTCACGGTCCCATCATGGCCGTACTACAAGCTCAGTCATGGGGCCGCTTAATGTTTATAACTTGTGCACCTGGAACGTGCGGGGCATGGGCTCGGTCCACAAGAGGCACAGGATACTGGCCCAGCTCAATCGCCGGGGAATGATGATAGCCTGCCTGCAGGAAACACACCTGAACTGCACTGAAAACACGAAGCTGCGGAAGAAATGGAAGGGTCAACTCTTTGCCACGTCCTACTCGGCATTCTCTAGGGGGGCCGCTATCTGGCTCCGTAACTCTGTTCCCTTTAAGCTGCTTGAGCAGAGACTTGACAAGGAGGGCAGATATGTGTTTGTGAAGGGCCTGTTGGATGGGGATACCGTTGTCTTGGGCTGTGTGTATTCACCAAATTCAGGCCAATTAGATTTCCTAGCAGAAGTCAATAGGGTGCTTGCGGATTGGGCGGACCACCAATGGGTGATTGGAGGGGATTTCAACGCTGTTTTAGATATTGCACTCGACAGGTCCCACCCCCCACTACATGCCACCGAAAGCAGAAGGCAGGCGGACGCACTAGCGCACTGGGCGGTGGGTTGGGATTTGGCAGATGCATGGCGTAGCATACACCCTCTGGATAGGGAATATACCTTCTTCTCCCCACCACACCAACTGCACACCAGAATTGACCGCATATTCTGCTCTCGCTCCCTATTAGGGTCAGTCGTCCAAGCCCAGCATATGGGGAAGACCCTTTCAGATCATAATCCTGTTGAGCTCTCCTGGCAATGGGGCCGGGTGCTGGCCCCTATCCCGACTTGGAGATTACCCACGGAACTGCTTGAAGACTCGGTCTTCAGGTCATCCATGACGGACGCTGTTGAGGCCTACTTTACCACAAACACTAACACCGCCAGCTCTAGGAGAATAGAGTGGGACGCCTTCAAGGTCTGCATCAGGGGAGAAGCGATGGCTTCCAGGGTGGGCAGGAGGAGGGAGGTGATTGGTGATCTAAAGGAAGTGGAAGATAAACTGGCAATGCTAGAAAGCGAGGCTGCGGGCACGAACACACACTTCACCCCATTGCAAGAGGCGCACATTAAACACGCTGAGCTGCTGGAAGATTTGAGATTACTAGATTACAGGGAGTACACTAACAGACAGCACACACAGGCAGATAGGTCAGGCCCCCTACTAGCTCGTATTATACGCGACTCCCCAATGAACCATCCGATTTTAGAAATACTCGATCAGGACGGTGTACTGGCCTCGACCCAAATAGGGATAAATACCGCATTCCGGGACTATTACACTACACTATATGGCCCCCACCAATGTCTCCCAGAGGCTGCGCTAGAAGACTTTATGGGGGGATTAATCCTGCCCCGACTCACCACTAGGCAATGTGAGGACCTGAAGCGACCTATTACTATCGCGGAGATTAGGCAGGCCATACGCGCCCTCCCGAGGAGCAAAGCCCCTGGAACGGATGGCCTACCGGCTGAGTTCTACGCTACGTTCATAGACCTTCTAGCCCCACGCCTACACGCTGTCTACCTGGAAGCGCTACGGACGGCCATGCTACCGCAGTCCTCTCTACAAGCCTTAATAACCTCTCTCTTAAAACCGGGTAAAGATGGCATGCACCTAGATAACTACAGGCCGTTGTCCCTCCTTAACACCGACTCCAAAATTCTAAGTAAGGTATTAGCAATGCGCCTGGCACAGTACATCCCGCACCTGGTGCACCCCGACCAATGCGGGTTTGTGCCGGGAAGGAGCACGGCCATGAACCTTAGAAGGCTCGCCCAACTGATGCTGCGAGACCCGGCGGACTTGGGCTCTGAAGGCTGCATCTCGTTGGACCTGAGGCAGGCTTTTGATTCCCTCAGATGGGATTTCATGTTTGCTGCGCTCAAGAAGTTTGGGGTTCCGCCAGAATATATTGCATGGGTCACATTACTCTACACCCGCCCTACGGCCCGGGTGCGCACGTCCAAATACATCTCTGGGCCAGTGGACATAGCCAGGGGCACCAGACAGGGATGCCCGCTCTCTCCACTCCTATTCATCCTGGCCCTTGAACCGCTACTCTGTAAACTCAGGACGGAGGCTCCCCGCTGCGGCATTCGAAGGGGCGCGACTACCCATATGGTGTCCGCCTATGCCGATGACATTATCCTATATCTCCGCGATCTGAGGGGAGACCTGGCTCCTATAGCTCAGATATTCGAGAACTTCAGACACTTGTCGGGCCTCACCATAAGCGAATCCAAGTCCTACGGGTTCGCGTTTGCCGCCCCTGGCCCGCTCGCACCTCTACCCTTCGCACCGCATACCTTTCAGATGGCGGATACCACCTTCCGCTATCTCGGGATACAGATCTACAGGGATGCCGATGCCATGCTAGATGGCAACATAGGCCGTGCTATTAGAACGCTTAAATCGCAAGTTCAATTCTGGTTGTCATTGCCCCTATCGGTGGTCGGCAGAATAGCCATCTCCAAGATGGTGATGCTCCCCCGCCTCATTTACTATTTTACCAACTTGCCGTTTCTGATCCCTGCATCGACATTCAAATTGCTGGATACGCTCCTCACCGAACTCGTATGGGGCTCGGGGCGGCGGCGCATAGGCCTTGCCAAACTGCAGCTCACATCTGGAGCCGGGGGCATGGGAGTGCCAGACTTCAGGGCCTACAACTTCGCATGTCAGTTGCAATGGCTAGCATACTGGCTGGCTGGTCGGAACTTACAAGAAATTGACATGACGGAGGAAGACCACTCCAGAGGGAGGATCCATGCCTTGCTCCTGCCCCACTCGGACCTACCCAGGAATACTCCACCGCTACTCCGGCTTGCTGTCCGATACTGGCGGAAGGCGTTGAAGTACACAACACCGGCGACATCCTATGCCCCTACAATCCCGCTACTAGGTATCCCGTTGGAGATGGGCCCGCTCACAACGCACGCACTCACACCTTGGCTCGATGCTGGGGTGGCAACTATAGGGGACCTCTTTGCTGAAGGGCGAATGCTGTCCTTTGGGGACTTTAGGGCTACACATGGTGTCCCCGGGGGATCCTTCCTTCTACATGCCGGCCTCCGCCATTACGTGGCTGGGAAATGGGCGCATGAGGGGGTGGAACCGCCCACGAACCCCTTACCATCAATGCTGTACCTTATGGGGACGGGGAGCCACCTGACTAAATGGCTGGCCGTTAGCATCAGAACGGGGAGAGCAATCCCGCTCCTACCTCTCAGGGTAAGGTGGGAGGGTGATGTGGGTAGACCGCTAAGGGACAAGGAATGGGAACGTATTCTCCAATTTCCCAAGAAGGTGGCCAGAAACCCCAAATTTAAGTTCATCCAGCTCATGCTCCTCCATAGGGCTTATCTAACACCTCACCACATACACGCTATGTTCCCTACTGCAGTAGACACTTGCCCCCGATGCACCGCAGATGATGCTTCACTAATCCATATGCTGTGGGACTGCCCCAAACTGGGCTACTACTGGACCACTGTCAACGAATCCCTCACAAGTGCAGGTGCCCTACCACACCCGCTCACCCTGGAGTATGCGCTGCTGGGGCTGGGACCCACGGCGCGCACTAGAAGTGTGGCGGCACGCTTTGCTGACATGGCCATACTGCTGGCTAAACGGGCAATTACGATGAGGTGGAACTCACCCAAACCACCTGATCCCGAATGGTGGAGGGCGGAGGTGTCACGGTGGGGCAAAGCGGAGGGGGTGGCGCTGCAACGCGAAGAATGTAGGGGCCTCAGGAAAACACCGATTTCACTGGATTGGTTTGCTGTATTGGGGATGTTTGAAACGGAGGGAGATGGGGAGTCTGTTGAGTCGATGCCATAGCACTGGACTGAGTCCTGCCACACTGGGCGCACATGTGCCGCACCGCAGGTAGTGCACTAGACAATGTCACGGGATTCCCCGTGCTTTAATTACTGCTGTCCATGACTAACTATATAGAGTGCTACTAATGGGAAGAACGGACCCAAGGGTACAGCCAAGTATGATCAGACTTATAAATGTATGTGCTACGAGTGTCGGGGGGGATTTTTGCGGGTGGGGGGTGGGATTTCACCTTTTTTTAAGGGGATCGTTTACTTGTTTAGTAATACAACCAAATACAAAATGTGTGATGATTCAGCTGGTATTATGTCAACGGGAGCACGGCTCACTCTGCTTTGAACTCTACTGTTAACTCTGTAGTGTTGCTCAAACCACTATGCTAATAAACAGATTTTCAAAAAAAAAAATGTATCAGCACGTGCAAATAAGAAACCCTTTTTCTCCTTTCAGGCCTACAACTCTTTTCTCTGAGGTTAAACTAAAATAACATGTTAGCATCTTATGCTTGAATAATAAGAAAACACTTCTAGGGAATATAAATCTAACGAGTAAATAAAATCACTATAACATTAGTGCAATCCACATTCATGTATGAGCGTTCATTTCTAAACCCTTCTGCCCTGGCCATAAGGCCTGCTCCCTTCGATACCTTGCAGCATGACATTCTTCCATTAGCAGCTACATAACATGGATCATGATTAATCACGTCTAATAAGAATACATTTTCCACACATTTCTGCATCAATCCCACTTCTATATGAATTTTCTATGTTAACTACACACGTCTAAGTATAGGTGAATATATCTTCAACACTTACAGGCACTTTTATTATATTTGTGCGACTAACATGTGCTTATGGTGCACTCGTGCACTTTTGTTCAGTTTGCGCTCTATCAGTTCCCCCCTTTGATGACCTCTTGTGGTCATCACAAAAATTCAAACTGAACTAGTTGCCATCCTCTCTCGTTTCAGCATTTCTAGAGCCCTCAGACTCTTGTACTGATTGTCTTGCATGGCAGTTAATCTTCGTTCCTGTTCTCTCCTGGATCTCTCCAACCTATTTGATCTGTACCATTGGTATGACCTCACCAATCCCCAAAACACGATCACACAGATCAGTATTATGATGATAGGTTTCAGTATGTACCATACAAAGCTCTTCCCTATGTTGGCGAACCAACCTCCAACTTCACCCATTCCATGACCCACTTTTTCCCAAACATTTACTTTAGTCAGGTCTTCGATCTCTTTGTGAATGTTAGTTATGTTCATGATAACTTTCTCCAGAGGTTTTGAATTGTCTGGAATGTAAGTGCAACATTCCTGGACCTTCAAAGCCTTACAGACTCCGCCCTCTTTTGCTAGCCGAACGTCTAGCGCAAGACGGTTCTGAAGCACCATGGCCCTTATCGATTGCATCTCGCCTTCCACCAGCATTAAGGATGTAGCAGTACTGGCAGACAACCTGTCTACGACTGTGGCCAGTCTTCTAATCTTGACATCATTGAGGATCAGTCCTAAAATAGGAAATGCAGCACCAAATACATCTCCAACTAGTTCTGCACCCCCTACGTCTCTTCTTCCTCTTGTCGAGGCCTTGCCCTCTATGATCTCTAAGTCTTGAGCATGGTATATTTTGGGGAAGACAATGGCCAAATAGCATGATCCATACCAGTTATCAGGTAGTCTCACGTAGGCATTTCTTCCACAGACAAAATATACATTTGGAATCACTTGCATTCCCTTCAAAAAGTCTTTTGTGTAATACTCTAATCTAAAAGCATGTTCACAACTGACCTCCCCTACGAATACATTTTCGTAGTACGTTTTGCTTCTGTGAAGACATAACTTCCCTCTCTGTGTCTTATCTAAAGCTATAGGACCACTACTACCCTTTCTTTTATGGTCCTTCTCCTCCTCTGTCCAATCTGTCTTCCACTGTCCTGATTTCTTCAGAATCTTTTGCCTTCTGTAACGATCATCTACTTGCCCTATAAACTTCTTCTCGACTTCTGACACTTTGCAAGTCAGATTATTTCTGCGGGCATGTGAAGTATCTAGAGTATCCCAAGGAATGAAGAACTTGGCCAATCTGTCTTCACTCTTATAATAGTCCCACTTATTCATTTGCTTATAATTGGGGACCTCAGGTAACACTGAATCATAATTAGAAAAATAATACTCAAAACTATCTCTACCATAAAATATGCTAAGCAATAAGCTACAGGTGATGCCATAAGTCAGGGGTAGGTGATGATACCTAATGCCTTCATCTACAGACGCAGGCAGCTGCATACAGACGTAGCAGTCTTTGACTTCCATGGCATCTACATACTCATATAATAATTTGGCATAAGCATTTGACCTATAGTCGCCTTGGGACTCATTCATGTGTAACCTACGGGCCTCTGCTGCCAATAACGCTTTCTCTTGTTCGGTTTCGCCTTTCCTATCAGCAGCAGTGGGTTTTGGTGTCACTACAGATTTTGTGTCTGGTACCCCTGCCTCACTCTCGTGTCCCACTACATATGATACAGTAACTACTAAAGCTATAAGAAGTATCACTCCTACTATAAGTGTGCCTATTATACATTTGGCTCTGCGGTTCGGGCTACCGGCTTCCATGTTCCTCAGGCGGTATGATTCCTTTCTCTTTTTCAACACAAAGTTCCTTCTCATGAGTTCCTTTACAGTCTTTTTTCTTTTTCAGCCTTTAGAACCACCCAACCGGAAGCTAGCAATCTTCTTTTTGCAAAAGTCTTTTTGAGCTTTATCTCAGACAACCCTAGCCCTTCTCCGTCCACTTAAAGGAAACCCCTAAGTTTTCTCTGCATTCCTAGGCGCTAGGTTATCTTCTTACTTCTTGTTTATTTACAAAGTCTTTAAGCATCTACAATGAGGCTAGGACCAGCGGCTTGGATAGCATAGTTCAACAGTTCCAAACGAAGAATGTGTTCCTCATGACTTGTTATCGTTGTTCCAAAGTCGGGGAATTGCAATTCGGTGAAGCACATGTGCTTTAACTTGCTCAGGTAGGGAGGGTTGGGGACTTTGAACGTTAGTGACCCTTCTGTTTCGACTCCAGGCACCAACAGCTGTACTTCTACTGTGATGATGGGTTCAACATTGGCCACTAGCACTGCCCTAATTCTCCCTGTCGTTTGTTCCCAAGACATCTGTCGCCAGATATGTCCACTCAGGAGTGGCCTATCTTCTGCTAGGCACGCGTACTCGCCTTGACCTTCTTGGACCTGCTGCTTCAGCGCCCAGGGCACCTTCGTCCGGATCTGAGTCTTCGGATACAGGAGCAAGAGTCCTCTCTGGAGTTGACCTCAGATTTGACCTCCTCCTCTGGGGCCAACTAGCCTCTCTACGCCTTGCCCCTTCGCTCCTTGTCCTTCTGCTTCTCTCGGGCTCACTTTCAGCTTGGCCCGCGTCTGATTCGTACTCCCAGCTACTTCCTCCTTCCGTGGCGTCGTCGGTCTCACTGTTGTACTGACCGTCCTCAGCTTGGTCAGACACACTCTCAGCTTCTTCTAGCACCTCTACAGCTTGGCTGGCCCCCTCTGTGGCTTCTCTGTCCGCAGCTGGACTTACATCCGAGAGAGGAGCTGTTTCTTCCAGAGGTGCTGGAACTCTCCGCGTATGTGACGCGTGGATCCAGTTGGGCAGACCTCCCACTTTCACAGCAGTGTTCGATATTAGGATGATCTGGTAGGGCCCACGCCAACGGACATCTAGGCAGCTTCTTCTGACGTGCTTTTTTATCAATACCCAATCTCCAGGGCACAGGTCATGGCACAAGTCCTGGCACGACGGGACCTCTGCAGCCTGCACCTGAAGGGACACAGAATGAATGGCGTCAGACAGACCCTTACAATAGTCCAGGATCATATCATCTGTGATATTCAACAAAGCTGCAGTCGGTACTGATGGCAATCTCATTGCCCTCCCCATTAACACCTCATGTGGCGATAGTCCCGTTCTTCTGTCTGGGGTACTACGGATGCTCATGAGAACCAAGGGCAAGGCATCGGGCCAACTCAGGGACGTCGATGAACACATTTTGGCAATGCGGGATTTGATGGTGCCGTTTATCTGCTCCACAATTCCCGAAGCTTCTGGTCGATAGCTACAATGCAATTTCTGGTCTATGTTCAGGGCTGCACAAATCATCTTCACAAGCTCGCTGTCGAAATGTGTTCCCCTATCTGATTCCAAAGAGGCCGGTACCCCGAAGCGCGGAATGAAAACCCTGAGCAATAACTTGGCTACTGTGAGGGTGTCACACCTGCGTGTAGGGTATGCCTCGACCCATCTGGAAAATATGCAAACAACCACCAACACGTATCGAAGGCGGTTGCACCTTGGCATTTCAATGAAGTCAATTTGCATTCGATTGAATGGACCTCCAGACCTCCCTATGTGACTCAATGCAACTGGTGTTCTTTTCCCTATGTTCAGCTGCTGACAGGTCACACAACGCTGGCACACTGCTTCGGCTGCTACTCTGAACTTAGGGTTATACCAGGTTTGTCTGAATACTCTCAGCATAGCGTCTCTCCCTAGGTGTACTGGACCATGTATCTGCCTCGCCATTGGGCTCACCAACTCGTTTGGCAACACTGCCCTTCCATCGGATGAAACCCAAAAGTCGGTGTCGCCTATCACACATCCTGCAGTTTCCCATGTTCTTCTCTCAAAATCGGGTGCATTCTCTTGTGCACATTTTAACTCGTCCCAAGTATCTACAGTCTCCAATATCATTGCTAACTCAGTCCTTACACTGATTCCACCCACTTCCACCTCCGTGAAGGAGTATCCCTGCTCGGCACAGTATCGTGCCACCTCGTCCGCGTACCTGTTGCCCTGTGACACAAAGTCTTGGTTTCTTGTGTGCGCGGTACATTTCACAACGGCAATAGCTGCCGGACATTGCAAAGCTTCCAATAATAGGCGTACAAACTCTCCATTTCGGATGGGGGAACCTGACGAGGTCATGTAACCCCTTTGAGACCATAATTGCCCGTAGTCATGAACTACCCCGAAACCATATTGGCTATCGGTGTATATGGTGACTCGAATTTGGTTGCTTGCCAGGCAGGCACGCGTCAATGCAATAATTTCAGCTACCTGAGCGGAGTGTACTCCTTCCAGGCATGCGGCTTCCACTACTTCAGTAATTGTACAAACAGCATAGGCTGCTCTCAACTGCCCAACATCGTCTCTTACACATGAGCCATCAACAAAGAAAACTTCATCAGGGTCAGTCAGTGGCTCATCCACGATGTCGGGTCTCGGTTTGGTGCATAGTTCAGTCACATCGAGGCAATCATGGTCTGTACATTCGTCATCATCAATGTCACTGGGGAGTGGCATCAATGTAGCAGGGTTCAAAACAGAGCATCTCTTGAGGGTCACGTTCTCTGCCGCAAGGATGACTTGCTCATAGCGCGTGAGCCTGCTATTCGTCAGATGCTGGGTTTTGGTCCTGGTCATCAACAGTTCAACTGAATGGGGCACATACACCTCTAACTGGTGTCCCATAACTATATTCTCACAACGCTCAATGCTGACACCCGTTGCAGCAACGGATTTGAGACATCCGGGCAACGCTGCGGCTACTGGGTCTAAGGTAGCCGAAAAGTAGGCAACTGGTCTACGGGCATTCCCATGGATTTGGACCAGGACTGACAAGGCACAACCCTCTCTTTCACAACAGTAAAGCAAGAATGGTTTTTCGTAATCAGGCATTCCCAGAGCAGGAGCACGACACAGGTCCTCTCTCAGCTGCAGGAACGCCATAAAACAATCTTTGTCCCATGGTACCGGATCACTCACCTCCTTGTGCGTCAGTTTTTGCAAGGGTTTTGCTTTCAGTGAAAAGTTCGCTATCCACTGTCGGCAATAACCCACCATCCCTAGGAACATCCTGACCTCTCTCTGGGTTTTAGGTGCGTTCATTTTCATGATCGCCTCTATCCTGTCTGGTGACACCTTCCGCTTTCCTTTTTCGATCCTGTGCCCCAAATACTGCACTTCTGTCAGGCAGTACTGTAATTTGCTCGGAGACACCTTGTGCCCGTTCACAGCTAGATGATTTAGTAATGCAATGGAGTCCTCCCTGCAAGCTTCTTCAGTGTCTGACGCAACAAGTAGGTCGTCTATGTACTGGACCAGAACCGAATTCTGGGGCAGTACTAGACTTTCAAGATTTTTCTTCAAAAGCTGGTTAAAGATCGATGGGCTCTCTGTATACCCCTGTGGGATACGACACCATGTTAATACGCGACCTTCCAGCTTAAAAGCGAAAAGGAAATGGCTGTCCTTGTCCAAAGGGATCGAAAAGAAAGCCTGACAAAGGTCTATCACGGTGAACCATTCGGCTTGGAACGGTATCTGAAACAATATCACTGATGGATTCGGTACCACTGGACAGCATGAAACAACTATGTTATTGATTTTTCGGAGGTCCTGCACTATCCTGAATTTCCCACTTGGTTTCTGCAAACCCATAATCGGGGAGTTACATGGACTACCCACGATTTCCTTCAGTATTCCCTGCTTGATCATGGACTCGATCACGGGTTTTATACCTGCAATCGTTTCTGGGGTCAATTTGTATTGGGGTGTTCTCGGAAATTCAGCATTGGGTTTCACTATTATTTTCACTGGGTCCACTCCTTTGACTAGTCCAATCTCTTCCCCAGTGAAATCCCATACTTCTGGTACCACGGTCTCCCTTAGATCCCAGGGGAGCTCATCCACTGTCAAGGTGGGATATAGCTCCACGCACGTTCTCGAGTTTGCGACCTTAAAGTCAGCGTCATCATCATTAGTCAGTACCTCCACTCCCTGCGGTGTGCAGTATATTGTACAATTTAACTTGCACAATAGATCTCTTCCCAACAGACATACAGGACTAGAATCACAAACCACAAACTGATGCTCATCACTGTATTTCCCTATTTTCACTAGCACTGGTTCTGTCAGTGGGCTGGTTATTCTCCGGTTTGCGACCCCCACCACTTGAATGGTTTCTCCAGACATTGGCAGGCCTGGAACTACAGCTGATCTTATCGTGGATCGAGTGGCCCCTGTGTCTACTAAGAAAGTCGTGGGGCACCCTGCCACTTCGGCCTCAACGTACGGTCCCCTTTGATCTACTTCTAAGACAGCCCCGAGGGTACAGTCTTCTCTCTCCACTCTCTGTCCTGTTAGGGGATCAACGTAGTAACACTCTTCTCCTCCTACGAAAAGAGGCATCTGTCTATAGGTCTTTCCCCCTGTCGCTATTCTGGGTGGCTGAGGGAACTGTGCTCGTGGTGCGGGGGTCCCCCCTTTGACCACCTTTCCTTGATATGCTGTCGTCCCTTTTCCTGGAGTGTTTTGAACCTCTTCCTCCTCTACTTCTAGTTCTCCAATCTCAACGTTGTAGGGGCACTCGCGTTTCCAATGTCCCACCTTGTTACATTGGTGGCACCGGGTCGTCTTTTTCAATGTCGCAATATCTACCCTAGGTCTGAAGTTGGGGTTCTCCTCATTACCTTTGTTCTGGTTATTCGGTCTCCTGCCCCCAGTCCCTGTGCTCTGTTGTTGTGGTCCTCCCTTACCAACTGACTGCATCTGTACCACCATCAACTTTTCTTTTAGTTTCTTGGCTTTTGAATCTATCTCATCGCTGCAGTACCTAGCATATCTCAGAATTTCATCTAAAGGTTTATTTTGCCAACAAATCAAGTGTTGCTGAATCATTAAACAAATATCCGGCCTTAAACCCAAAACAAATTTAGACACAAACTGCCCTATGTCTTTGGGATCCATTACGTCCAACCCGCTATATTGTTTAAACGCCTTCAACAACCTTTCATAATATTCATGGACTGTCTCCTTGGGTTCCTGCCTAGTTCGATCTATTTTGACCCAATCTATGTCCTGCATTGGCACCTTATCCTTCAACCACGTCATCACTCTCTCATATTTTGCCATTACTGTCTCAGATGGCCCATTAGTCTGTGCATCTCTCTCTGGTTCTGATGTGGGCCATTCAGCACTGACTTTACATGCTGACCACAAGTCCCCTGGTACTACAATATCGAACAGAGTGTTCAGGTCAATCCAGAGTACTTTGGAGATTTTTACGAACCTCTCTACCTGCTTATACCACTCCACTGGATTCTCCCTTAACTTAGGAAAAGAGTTGGTAAAGGCAGCTAAGTCCCCCCTACTCCAAGGCACATGCACGTAGTTCCCGTTTGCAACCTCACGCAAAGGGTATGCCTCTATCTTCTGCAGTCCTCCCTCTGGGGACATCCCAAGCATGCTCCTCCTGACGGTCCCTTTCTTGGACCATCTTTCCTCCCATTTATCCAGTGCTCTCCATGTCCTTATTCCAGTGATCAGTTCCCTTATGTGTGTTTTTAATCCGATTGTTCTTCTCTCATCTAGGTCCTGATCTGAATAATGTAGCCTGTGGTTCCCCTGTAATGCTTTGGTCCTTGACAAGTCTACCATGTATTTTCCGGCCAATTCGACTAATTTCTCATGTGCTGCTCTCGCTTTCCTAGTGACGTCCTTTGCCATGAACAGTATTTCATCCTGTTCATACATTTCCATTCTCTCCAAAGGCAAGGTACCATCTACCATGTCGTCCAGATCTGCTCTTAAACTGGCGACATCAAGTCTCTTTGCTTTTATCTCGGCTCGCAATGTGTCTTTCCTAGGGTGTTCATTGCTCTCCCTCCCATCCCAGCTCCGAGTCCTACGCCTAGGCTCAGGGGCGTTAAGGAGGGTCCTCCCTTGTTCCCATCTTTCTAAGTCCCATGGTCGGCCATCTTCCCTTGGAGGGTGGTGAAACACTGCCCTGTTTCCCCCACTTTCATTTTGTCCCTCCTGCCTGTTCTCCTTGGCCCCATGATAGGACTCTCTGCTGTTCTCCACTCTGTCGCTATTCCCTCCTTGTCTAGTGTCACTCAATATCTGGTAGGCTCCCTCTCGGCTCCCCATGTCCCCCGGATTCCGTTCATGTCCGTGATCACAGGGGTCGTGGCGAGACCTCTCGCAACTCTCATTTTGTCCGCTATTGCCAGACGTATGGGGTGTACACTTAAAGCTGTCCCTGTACTCTTGCGTTCTCCTATCCCCTTCACTGTGAATGGGGCGGGACACCCCCCCCCACACTCCGGGCTCCTGTTCTCTGGTACTGGTCTACTTCCATTTCTGGTACGACAAGTATCTTCTCTATTTTCCTGACTCCTCCCGTCCCACTCCGGACTGCTTTCTCCAGCCCCGCAGTGAGTCCGGATCCTGCTACCTTGGCTTTCCCTTTCAGCTTCCGCTGCTATCAGGCTCTTGTGAGCCTCTACTGTTGCATCCCATTCCTTCAGGTACTCTCTTAACTCCTAGAAGGATTTCGGCCCTGATTCCCTCAGATCCATCGGCCACCTCGGGCCCCCCTGATCTCTTGTGGGATCTACGGCCGTGTGTACTGGGGTGCTCCAATCTCTTGGTCCTGGCAGCTGTCTTGGGGAATTAATCGTGTCGTCCCTCCTCCCCATTACTGCTCTCTCCCTGTCCACTCGTACCTGTTCCTCCCCGCTGGCTCTCTCTGGGTCATATATCGATACTATAGGACCTATAGTGACAGGTACTTGCAGGGCGTCTGGTAATGCATAGGATGTGGCACGCTCCGTTTCTGGCGCCTTTTGTACCACAAACCTTCCGACTACCCTCTGCACCGGACCAGGTTGAGGCGATACTTTACTTGCAGTGGGATCCCAATCCGTGCTAGGAAGCGGTCTATACTCCCCTATGTCAGCCCCTCCTTCCTTGCTGGGCTCGGCATTTTCTGTCTCTCTGTTGTACGGGGGTGGCCTATCTGTTAGCAACCTATTTATCACGCTGTCCTCTGACTCGCTCTCATCATCCTCCTCGAATGGACTCTTATTCCCCGCCACCTCTATCACTGGATACAGTTTATTTACTTCAAGGTTATGTACTCTCCATCTTTTAGCATCCGCATCCCATTTGGCATCCTGTACTGCTCTCACCGATCTTTTCACCCTTTCTTGGCGCCGGTTCTGGTTTCTATTGTGCGCCGCCCTAATCCATGCATTGAGGGCTTCAAACTGGGTCGGTCTAGGCAGAGGTCTCATTGCGGTCATAACTGTTTTTAATCGATGTAATACCTCTAATCTAAACGTCCCGTACTTTGGAAACGTCAGTTCCTCATTCCCTTCTGTAATCTTACACCAATTTGAAATCCACAATATAGTATGCAACCCAACATTCGTTGCCATATAGTTTGCCGGCGTACCCCCTGGCGGGGCTTCTTTCCCTTCCCCTTCATAAGATCTCCGCCTCTCTCTCTTAAATGCCGCTCTTAACCATTTAAAACATTTCATGATTAAGCGCACAATTTCCTGCTTCGCTATTCTGTTTACTTCCTGGTGACAATCCACCAATCCTAGCGCGGCTTTGCTAGCTGGGCCTATCACAGCGCGGTCTCACCCGTACCGGCCAATCCCAGCGCGGCACTTGCTGACGTCACTTGTCTTACGGCGCAGTCTCACCTTTGCCGGACAATCCCAGTGCGGCACTTCCTGACGTCACTCGTCTCCCTCTCTCAGCAGTTCCCCTCCTTTTTCAGCTCGTCTCCCGGTCACGCATGCGTCCCATTCATACACCGAAAAAAATGACTACTTCCGACCAAGCGATCACTTTTCTTGACTGTACGTCCACAGTCTATCTGTAATTGTCACCACAACTGGCGAAATGCCTTTCCGGGCAATCGTCTCTCTGATAGGTTACTTACACACAGTAACTTCCGACCAGCGTCCGTTACTCACACGCTCACTCTTACGTTCCCCCTATCACGGTCCTGCGGGCGATCAATGGTACCTCATGACCCCCTTCACACTTGGTTGACAATTACTTTGGATGTCCGATACACCCGAACCACTTAAGCTCTCGTCTGAACTTAAGATTTGCACCGGTTGCGCGCGCTCACAACCTGTTCCACAGTCACTCTACAGGCATTCAACTCCGCCAAACATTACAACATGGAAGCAACACAAAAACACCGCAATCTAACACGCATGACCCTTTATACTCACTTTCGACCGTTACTGCTGCGTATCTTTCTCGCGCCGTCAGCACCCTCTTCGGCGGGCGGTTCTTCCAATCATCGATCACTAGGGGCCTTGGGGTAATCTAACCTGGCCTAGATCACCTTCCTCAAGAAGGCAACCATCCTCTATAGCTACCAACTGGGAGGGCGGGATTTCTGATCTCTATCTTATCACTCTAGATCTAAACCCCGTTCTGGTCGACTGAACCTTTATTGCCTGTCATTGAGGAAAGAAAGTGCATCAATACCAGGTTAGTTGAATCAATAATGGGCTCGACTCTGAAAAACCACAGACTACTTCTAAGTTTTAAAGGTTTATTACAGAGTCATTGATAACTGCAAATACAGGCATCTCAAAACGAGATTCAAAAGATATAGGGGCACCAATATAAACATGTGTTCTCTGAAGTTTCTTAGGCGAGCAAAGAACACTACTAGAACTAGCTCTAGTATCAACAGGGATGCAAGCATAGACACGAATTGCGATCTATCCGACATTTACAAAGGAAGGAAAGAATCAGGTTAGGCTGTCCCTACCCTGTACTAGATGGTATCCCTACTTAACAAGGTCCCAACTTATCAAAAGGTGTCAGCTGTGAATGACTTCCTGAGAAGGTCACTCACTCTTAGTCTCTGGGTGAAATCTATGATCTCCAGTCATGACCCCTCTCTGCCTACCCATCCGCTCTCTGAAGGGTCCTCAGGCATCTGCTCTAACTCCACCCAGGGGTGCTGACCCTAATACAAAAACACAGTTTACATTTGAAACGCCCCTCACGAGACGCCCCTCACGTGATGTCGATTCTGGCTTTTTCCATGATGATCTTCCTCTGGGCCTTGTGTTCAGCGTTGACCTTGCTTCTCAGGCTCTTCTCCGGCCCGCTGATACCCCCTAAACATTCCTGAATCCTCCTCCATGTCTGTACCAGTCTACTCGAACAGAGCTCTATTCATTAAACTTTTAATCGAAACCCCCTCGCACCTGCAGACAGACATCCGCAGCTCGAATCCCATTCTCATAGACTTTTAACAGAAGTTTGCAACTTATTTCTCAATACAACTCGACATGTATCAGCACGTGCAAATAAGAAACCCTTTTTCTCCTTTCAGGCCTACAACTCTTTTCTCTGAGGTTAAACTAAAATAACATGTTAGCATCTTATGCTTGAATAATAAGAAAACACTTCTAGGGAATATAAATCTAACGAGTAAATAAAATCACTATAACATTAGTGCAATCCACGTTCATGTATGAGCGTTCATTTCTAAACCCTTCTGCCCTGGCCATAAGGCCTGCTCCCTTCGATACCTTGCAGCATGACATTCTTCCATTAGCAGCTACATAACATGGATCATGATTAATCACGTGTAATAAGAATCCTTTTTTCACACATTTCTGCATCAATCCCACTTCTATATGAATTTTCTATGTTAACTACACACGTCTAAGTATAGGTGAATATATCTTCAACACTTACAGGCACTTTTATTATATTTGTGCGACTAACATGTGCTTATGGTGCACTCGTGCACTTTTGTTCAGTTTGCGCTCTATCATATATATATATATATATCCAATTGCCACTCCTGGTGCATAGACTCACCATACATCGAGAAATGGACACTTAAAATTCAATTCACTGCAGGCAGAAATAGTTCTTAATTCTTTATTGTTATTGTTCTTCCATCAGCGCAAAAAACGAAGGGCGAGATGACGCGTTTCGGCCAACAACGTGGTCTTGCACATATATATATCTTCAAGGTGTTTAAATTTGGAGTTGAGAATAGTACATTTCTACTTATCTTTATATACTTACCTTCACAATTTTGTGGTAAGCCATTTTCTCTATATAATATTTGGAAGGACTTTAGTTATGTACACACAATTTTTTACACGCAACTACTGTACATGATGCTCTAACTGTTTAGTTCACAGAAGGATAAAGTGCAAAGTTCTTGGACTTTGGTGAGATGTCGCCTATTGGTTAAGAAGGAGTCACCACTAGTCTGTTACCAGCGAGGTTTGTGCAGGTGAACTTTTCAACCAAGATTATCCCCCTTTGCAGAAGGTTCTCAAGCACACCAGAGCCACCGTAGATACCTCTCAGTCTACGACAGACTCTCCAAGAGAGTGAAAGGGGAAATACAGTAACTTTTTAGAAAGCTTCAGGGAAGCTTGTCTGTGACCGAGTGAGCAGGTGTCCATCAGGTGGCTGGAGACCTACATTTCCGGAGTAAGAAGCTCTGGTTTGGAGGTCAGATTAGGCACAAAATGAGATGGCAAGGGTGATGGCAGCTAGAGGGGGCCGGCAAAGAACACCAGTTTTCCAAAGGTATTTCGTATTTGGGGGCAGTGAGCGCTGGACAACAAGAACATTATGCAGTTACTGAGAACACACTGAGCATGCGCTCTCACGTCAATAGATTGCGCTTGGCCTTGACACGTCACTGCTTAGAATCTTGCCTGTTTTATAGACATATATACGCATCTTACAAAGTTATAATCTGTACGTCCTTATGACCTATACGTTTGGGCATGAGGCACACGTCATGTAAAGTGGCCCTATAGGCTTTGCAAAGGTCTGTGCAGCATTGGATAAAGTATCCAGAAGAGGAATGCGCAGGCACCCGGGCAGTCAAGGGGTTAATGATAAACACTGTTTTTACAGCGTGTTTCCTAGACCTGTGCTGGAATGTAATCACCAGTGCTTTATCTCCACTCAGGCTTGCAGGGTTTAGGAAGATGGTACCGGATGCGGAGACCTGGCGCCATCCTCTCCAGCAGGTCGGACTGCCCTGCAGGGCAATCTGGAAGTGCCTGAAGGGCTGGTCTCACAGATCTGTGGAGGTGTTGCTTTATGGCTATTTATGCGCCTGTTTTATGGTCTGGCATTCTGTTATTTGCTATTCATTACTCTGATATTACTACACACATTATTGCCTGCCAGGAGTACAAATGCATGCAGCGTCTCACACTTTACCAAACACCCACCCAGCTTGTCTTTACAGGTTTAACGCTGCCCTGACTTGCAAATGTGGGACATTCTTTAGCTGTCTGATTCGATAATGTGGTCCACTTTTATTTTGGTGACTGGACCTATTTTCTATCCTAGTCCGACCCCACTCAGAAGGCGTTTCCATCTCGACCAATTGGCTTACGAGGTAGGTGTTTGGTAGGTAGGCAGGGGGTGGCGTAATGGTTCTGGCATGACTCCGTATCAGTGACCAATGGAGCAGCCACAGCCTGTGCAGTTAACAGCAAGGGGGTGGTGGGGCCGATCGGGAGGGGGGAGGAGGGGGTTTCGACAGACAACAATGTTAAATTAATTACTTATTTAATTATCCCTCGTCGTAGTCTGTCGAAATCCCCACTGCCCCACCGCTCTTACCTGCACGGGCCGCAGCTGCAATGAAGGATGCCACCACAGACCTCGTAATTTGTCCCACCCACTTTATCAAAGAGGAATTACTTCCTGTATCCCACTGCACCTGAGTTTACTGCCCGGCAGATTAACAATACCAACCATCTAGGCAGACAGGGTTGTTATTTAATGTTGGAGCTGAAGAAACAATCAGCTGTTAGAATATTGTACAGACTAGTTCTGATGCCACAATAGACTGACTTAAAATATTTCTGTTTAAAAAGCAATCAATGGATATTTCATGTCGTATACATTCCATACACTTGAATCATCAATACAGCAAATAATCTGTTATAGCCACCAACATGAGTATGGGTTTAGCATGCATATAAAAAATGTTGAATTACATTCACACTTTGATTTGGGGTCATAACTTTTGAGGGTCGATGTGCCTATCGTCCATTGGGTGACGTCAGAAATCTACCATCTTACTTTGTTTCATATATAGCACCGGTGCTAGCTAGGACTGTGCTGTGCAGATGAAAGTGGAGACCTATCAGAAAAGAATATTCTGATCATACTGGTCCAAGTGTAGGTTGAACTGTCCCTAGGTGCTTATGCTCTAGCGGTGATGTCAGTGGCGTAGCTAGACCTACTGCCACCCGGGTGGACCCTAAGTTTACCAGTTAGTGCAGGTAAGAGCAGGGGGAGGATCGTGGCCGACGGACGACTTGTTGGGGGGGTGGGTAACTGACGACCTACAGATGACATGTTTGCAGGGGGGGGTGGTGATAGTCTACAGACATGACTTGCTCACATCTGCCCCCCACCCTAAAAACTGTGCCGCCCCGGCCCAGGGCGGACGGCACCCCACCCCCTCAGCTACGCCACTAAGTCATGTAAAGGACAAACGGACATTCTAGAGGTACTGAGGTATTACCCATGGGAGATAGCTGTCTCTCCATGTGCCTCAGTCCCCTCTTACGCTCTGTGCAGGAGCCGCCATCTTGCTCAGGTATTAGCCATGGGAGATAGCTGTCTCTCCATGTGCCTCAGTCCCCTCTTACGCTCTGTGCAGGAGCCGCCATCTTGCTCAGGTATTAGCCATGGGAGATAGCTGTCTCTCCATGTGCCTCAGTCCCCTCTTACACTCTGTGCAGGAGCCGCCATCTTGCTCAGGTATTAGCCATGGGAGATAGCTGTCTCTCCATGTGCCTCAGTCCCCTCTTACGCTCTGTGCAGGAGCCGCCATCTTGCTCAGCTCACTAAAAATGTGTTCAGTTTGGACCCTGGCAATGGAAGCCATCTTACTCTTCCATGTCCAGCAATGAGTGCGGGGTTCTGCCCTAACCTCTTCATGCCCACACCTTTCAGCTTCCAGGCCGTGTAATGCCCTAAGCTTTACTGCACTGAAGACTCTGACAGGAAAGCCCTCAGTGTCTGCATGTCCTCCAAAGGCAAAGCACAGAACCATGCCTTAGCCAATCAACAGACGAAGAGCAACTCCCCCCAAATCCCTGCTTCACTTTTTCCAGGTTGTGCCAAATTGGTATTGCTTTCTTGTTAAAGGAATCAGATATTTTAGTTGCCGAGATCAGCATTCAGTCCAGGTTGTTGTAGATAAAATGCGATTAGCTCCCAGAAATGAGGAATACCGGGTGTTTCACATGGCGAGCAGCTGGTCATACAATGCTCTCGTTGATAATTCAGAGTTCTGGGTGTAGGGAATGGCTCTTTTTAGGAACGGGCTTTGACAGTAAAGTTATCAAACAAACCTATTGGTAACAATATACGTAGAATGAGCTTTGGGTCCACCCCTATTAATTATAGGCTTTCGTCAACCAAACCTCTTTCAGCCAATAGCTGATGACTCTGTCAATCACGTTTTGGCTCAGTCCAGTGGAGTATTCATCTCTGACCTGATACTACTGGCTGTTTGGTGCATCCATCTGCCTCCATTTGAGCACTGCATTGCTCTGATGATGGACTACTTCACAACACTATGCACCCGCTCTTCGCTCCTCCTGGTCTGTGTGTTTGTGAAATGTGCTTACCTGGTGGAGTGACAGAAGTCCCTCACCAGCAGACAGCATGCTTCACTCCAGCATAACCTGTAAAAGATAACAAGATAAACTTCAATCTAAGAGAACTGACAAAATACCAACAACCTAAACAGCGAGAAGTGCACGAGAGGGAAACAAGCGAAGAAAGATAGTGTTTACACATGCACGTTTCTTAAAAACCAGGAAACAACTATCATTAGGACCCGGACCCCCCAGCAGTGTCCCTGCCTCCCCCTATCTGACATTGACATGCGAGCCCACATTGAAATCACCATGAGATTTGAGTGGGTAAAAACGGCCATGTTTAATCACAAACAATGCATAAACATGACAAGCAAATAACATGCATAAATGATATTTAAAAACACACTTTAATAACGACTTTGATGATTGCTCTTCTCATGCCCCCAGCACCAAGGGAGGAGCCCCATCTGGTTCGCATCTCGCAATTGTGCATCCTACGCCAGGTGCCGCGCACCTGCCCCTTAGAGTGGTGGGCCCCAACCTCTGATCCTTGTCCGCCATTACCTGGGCCCACCCCTCGACCACCAGGCTGCCCAGGGACCCAGGAGGCTCGAAATCTGTCGCCCTAGCCTCCCCAGCCGGTGGTCACTTCCTCCCAGCGGAGAGCTTACCATATCCCCTCTCAGTGCTGGCCTATGGAGTACGCCAAGGCGGACTCTCGTCCATTGTGTTAGTCACTGTTACTGATCGCAGGTCTCTTTACTGCCACAAGTGTGGCCAAGGCCCTCAGGTCTGACACCCTCCACACCCTCCCCACCTGCGTTCAGAATAAACGACCAAAGTTCCTTGATGAAAATATCTGTGCCCAAGTCCCGGCAGACCCGAGAGCAGAGGACGGCCCGGGACCAGGGTTCGATTCCCGGCGCGGCAGGTTTCTGGACCAGGGTCAGCGGACTCGATAATTCTCTCGCCTCGGTGCCCACTCTGATCAGCGTTCACACTCGGCAACTCTGGGCATTAGCTTGCCTCATCTTCACTAACGGCCCCACCAGACCGCCGGGGATGCCTGGTCTCACCCTGGAGATACCCATTAAGGGACCATCTCTCAGGGAAGCCAGGAAGGGTTTCGCAGCGGTCGAAGCGCCTTGGGACCCTCCGGGTAAGTAGTGCGCTATATAAATGCCTATACATTTACATTTACATTACATCGTGGTGACACATTGCGTCCCCTGAGATCATCCGGTGCTGGATATTACGCAAGCGGCCCTTCACTGAGCACAACCTTGCCAACTCTCCATTGAGTCGTCTTACTGAAACATTCAAAGACCTAGCCCGTACTCCCGGGCCCCATGTCCTGCGCGAACTCATGCCTGACCAAGCAATCCTGGCCGATGGGAAAACTCGCCCCAACCATGCAAATTACACGAGCAAAGCTTCCTTAACCGCCAGGCGTCCCCGGTCAACCATGTCGTTGCCTCCCAAGTGCAAGATAATCCATTCAGGAGACTTGTGCCCTTCCTGTTCTCTCAGTTCCTCCACGAGCCGCCTCAAGTGCCGGATTCGCATCCCACCGACGCCTCGCCACAGGAATTCAGTCTGGCTGAAGCCCGCCGGCTTCGCCACCCGCCGTTGCTGTAGACGCACAGTTGCGCGACGCACGAACGAGTGCCCGAGCACCCATACCACCCTGAAAGTGCGTCACTCAGTGACCCCGAAGTGAAAGGCGGCTGGCTGCCCATTGGACTACCCGGCCACCCAACCACAAGAGACCGGAGGCGGGGCCCGGGGGGCCGGGTCCTAAGTGCGCGCGTCATGACTTTTCGCGCTTGGCAGAAGTGTGGCATAGATGAGCGGGTGGAAACAGGAGAAATGAAACGCCAGAAGGAGAGTGTTTTAAGACAGAGATTACATGTCAGGCTATGTCTTCTGACAAATTGCTGCTTATTCTTTTGACGTGGAGATGTTCTCTTTCTCTAACTGCAAAGTGAGGTCCACTGGAATTAGGCGATAGGGGATACCCGAATTATGCTGTAATGTGAATATGCAGCAAGGAAACAAATTATGTGGCTTAATGTAGCACATTTTGTGATAGCATTACTTCATTATTTTGTCATTTGTACATGTTAGCAATGTTTGGGGAAAGGTTTCACTTCATTAGTACCAGTTCCACATACAAGTAAAGCTATAAGTAACTGAAAAGTGACAAGTGGACTTTTGTGAAGGACCTTCGACTGCACAGACCATGAGGCAGTGTTTTCAGTAACTTTTCATACGTTTGGTTTAGAAATATTTTTTCATTAAAATCTGCAGATTATGCAACAGATGATGGATAATGTGGAAAATGCATAAAATTCATAATTGTGCATACATGCCATGGCCACAAAATCGCATAATTCCAGTGGCTCTGCGTACAGGAAAAGTGAAAAGAAATGTCAAATTGTTTTGAATACACATTTTACAATATCTACATACCTTGAAATAAACGGTACAAATATTTCAACATATGTCAGTAGTTATGAAAGCAAATTTTGTTTTGTAACTTTGAAGTGTGATGGAAACAAATATGTTCTTACAGGATCAAAAAAATCTTGGTGATGCACAAATGTAATTATTGTAATGCAGCATTCGTAGTGGCGTCTCCTCCACTAAGGCGGAGGAGTATCACCCCACTGCTAACTAAGTGAACAATTAAAAATGGAAAAACAAAATTATAATAACTTAACGTTATTATCATTTTATTTAAATGTACTGGCTCCATTGGTTGGGGGCGGGCCATGGTTGGGCTGTTTAGAGGCTGTGGCAGGAGTAGTGGCACCCTCCTAAGTATGCATGAATATTTGGCCGGCCCTATGGGGCTGGCCAAACATTCAGGCACACTTTGCATGTTCTACACCCAGGCTGCATTACAGCTTGGGTGGGGAACATGCCCAGGGTCCTATTCCCTGTCTGGGCGCCAAACCACACTGCTCAAACCAATCACAATGCTACATTGCAGCGTATTGCAGGAACCGGGGTGCTTCCAGCTTCCAGAGAAGTCAGGAAGAGGATGAGAGGATGGAGTAAAGGCAGCAGTAAAGGCAGCAGCCGGCCGCATCCAGGTAAGTGTTTTTTTTAAAATGTATTCTTAACTCCATCCCCCCTCCCTCTGCTGCCCCTACCCCCTCCTCCTTTCAGTAGCAGTGGCTACTGAGCATTTGTATAGCGCTTACTACCGTTATGTGTGGCACTGAAGCGCTTACGTGCATCTGAAGCAAACCATGCCATATAGGGTGGTTTGTGGCTGGAAGGGTATTGTCTTTGTTTTGTGATCCTATGTGGGAAGTGTTTTCATGTTGTGCATGATGAGACCGAAGAGGGTTATTGTGTTATCGGATGCAGCGTGTAGCAGTGTGGTGGATGATAAGATGTGAGAGAATCATATGTGCTTTTATAGTTTTCCAGTACAATGTCAGCTTTGAACTGTTTGAACAGCTATGTAGAACCCTCTATGGTATTTCTTATGGTTATAACCTGCTTAGTTGTGTACCTGAGCTAGCATGGTTGGAAGTGGAGAAAAGTGGAGCGATCTGCTGGGGTGTGCATTGTTGCTATCATCCCATACCCGAGTGTCATTGTGAGTGTCACTGGGATCGGCCTTAGTCTGCAATTGTTAGGGACCTGCAGTCTTGGGCTAGATTAAAGTCCTCAGATTGACCCATTGATGGATCTATTTAGTTATTCCACGCCGGTTCATTTAGTGATGGCTGGTTTACTGGCGGCACACTATTGGTGATAAACAACCTTCATAGCAGATATGTCTTATATAAATGTAAGGAGTGTAAGCTACATTTGGCTGTCGACCGCTGAGTGTTATGCTATTAGTATTAGTGTGGGCCAGAAATGTTATATATGAATTCAAATTACATAACTATTTATTACTCTGGTGAACCATTTGTCAGCCCTGTTTATCTTACCTGCCTATCGAAAGCAGTTTGCTGTTTGGGTTGTTTCCCATCTGAGGATGGTAAACTGAAGACTGAGCTTGAAGGTGTGACTGATTCTGCTACCGGAATGTATGGTGGTGCATTTGTCTTGGAAGTAGTCATGTTTTTTCTGTCTTCTGAAGTGCATATGCTACTGTATGCTTCGAATGCTCGCTGTTAGTGAATTTCAGAGCATGGTCCTTGTTCTGAGAAAGCAGTGCCTCTTACGAATTAGTAATGGTAAAGTGGTATGATAAGTGGTGCAAGCCTGGAGTGCAGTGCCCTGTTTTGTTTGTTTTGCTTGGTTTAAGCCTATAGGTATAGTGGTCTTTTTAATTGTAGGCCCTGTGGACAATGCAAAGTGACTTGAAAATTGCCCTTTGTTCTACAGATATCTTCTGCCAGTAGTGCAATATGTGAGTCATGTGCTTCTTTTGGGCGAAGGTGGAGAAGAAGTCTTGCAGCAGCATTTTAGATGAGTTGTATTTTGCGGATGATGAATGCAGGTCTGCTAAGGTACAGTCTTTTGGCATATTCACGCTTGCACATTATGAGTGTGGTGAGGACAGCTTGCAATTTCTATTACTCAAGTAACGGCCACAATTCTTGTCAGGGTGAACCACAAACGTCCCTAAATCAATCTGTGCTTAATACTCTGGAAGCTTGACACATAAGCAGTCAGGCTTAACTTAGACACAATGGTTAAAGTAATAATGCAGCACCTAAACACTTATAAAATGTAAACACAAGAAGAATCCCACACCACTTAAGAAAAACAGAGTCAATTTTAATAAAATTATTTGAACCCAAAAGTACAAAAATCCAATCAGTAAAACTTGAGTTAAAAATGTTGAAAGTTTTAAGTGAAAAAGTAAAAAAGACCAAAGTCGCAACGGTGGGCATCTATGCGTGCCAGACAGGGGACAAATCGAAAGTTATGGGGGACCGCAATGGAGCACGCTTCAGATACACAAATTGGATTTGTGCCAGTCTCCGCTTACTTTCAAACTTCTCACTGTTTTTCCCTAAACTTTTAAAAATGCATATCTCCGGTTCTACTAATTGGATTTTTGTTGCTTTGGTCTCAAATAATTTATTGAATTCTACACTATTTTTCTAAATTGGTGTGGGAATTTTTAGCGTTGTTTAAAGCTTATTACTATTTGAAGTGCTGCATAAATACTTTACACATTGCATCTAAGTTAAGCCTGACTGCTTTTTGCCAAGATACCAGAGGGTTGACCACAGGTTAATTTGGGGGTTGTTTGTGTTTCATCCTGATAAGAACTGTGGTTGCGGCACCCCCTCAACCATTAACCCAATTTCCTACACTGCTTAATTAATGAATAGACTAGCAAATCTTAGAAAAGTAGTAGCCATCGACTTGGAGAAGGCTTAAAAATCTCCAAGTACACTACTACAACAGTAATGCTAAATTCAGAGAATTTGAAGTTAGAAAGGATTAGTTACTTACCTGTAATCCTAGTTCTCTTCCAGGGGTATCCTGATCAAAGTCGTAAGCATTAGCATATTCCCACCCATGCGTGGGACCCCGGAAACACTATATTATATGTGCCCCACATATATATAACCATATATATATATATATATATATGCACCAAACAATTCCGGCGTGCGGCGAGGAAGGAACTCAAACCACCACAGCAAGTCAGGCAAGATACAGATTTTGAACAGCTAAGCTCTCGCAACCACAAACAAAGTTTCACAATTCAATTGATTGGTGATAAACAACACAAAAAGTAACAAAGAAGCAGATCCTTTGGTGTGAATCCTGTCCCAGCAGGATGGAGTTTTAATGGGTCCAGACTTGAGAAATAATAGTCAGCCGACACGTGTTTCGTCGTGTGCCGTCGAGTCAACACGACTCTTCAGGGCTTAGAATCAACCCTTACGATGGGGTTGAGTGAGGTCTGGGCCTTATAACGGTGTACCACGTAGGTAAATTGTCGAGATGCTATCACTAGGAGTAGTGGAATTCTAAGAAATTTGGTTGCATAAGGATGGATTATCCTGTAGTCCCGAAAATAAAGTCACGTTCTAATCGCCTAGTGACGTCTGTTTCTTAGTGGTATCAGAGATTTCCTGGTGCAGGGCCTCTGAATTAAGTCATGTAAATTACGAAAACCGGGAGGGGATCCATAAAGAAGAAAACCATGGAAGACGGGTGTGCTCCCTGGTTAGCGGTAAGCTATTCGTCGGTATCCCTCCTCCGTGTGTTCCCGGTGGCCGTCTGTCATGAGCGGACCGTGACTTTATTTTCGGGACTACAGGATAATCCATCCTTATGCAACCAAATTTCTTAGAATTCCACTACTCCTAGTGATAGCATCTCGACAATTTACCTACGTGGTACACCGTTATAAGGCCCAGACCTCACTCAACCCCATCGTAAGGGTTGATTCTAAGCCCTGAAGAGTCGTGTTGACTCGACGGCACACGACGAAACACGTGTCGGCTGACTATTATTTCTCAAGTCTGGACCCATTAAAACTCCATCCTGCTGGGACAGGATTCACACCAAAGGATCTGCTTCTTTGTTACTTTTTGTGTTGTTTATCACCAATCAATTGAATTGTGAAACTTTGTTTGTGTTTGCGAGAGCTTAGCTGTTCAATTGTGTTTGGTCTTTGACTCCTTAGACGGTTAGGGGTAATTTTCCGTCTGCTCTTAACGCACCACCCATTCACCATCTATGTTCTTTCATACTTGAACGTCTAACCTGAGGCAGTGCGCCCATTCTATCTGAACCCTAAAATTCCCTTCAGTAGTATAAGATACAGATTTTATTTGCGTTTCTTCTTCAGCCTGCAACGACGCGTTTCGGGCTTCAGGAGCCCTTGATCACATTCAGCAAATATTGCGACCGTTATGATTTTATACGTTTTTTCAAACATCAAATGTACACACACCCCTGCATTGCATGGTCACTAGGTCACATGATTAATAAACATGAAGAAAAGACTATCACATGGATATACGTCTTTCTCAGGTTAATTTACAAAAAATTGAAAACGTCATTTTACTAACTGCTTAAATGCAGGTTTAAAATTCTATGGCATAGCGGTCTTATAATTACATCCATAAGGCAAGTTGATATATGACATCAGGTTTAAAATAACAGGTTGAATCCATTTATAAATTTGTTACCAATGGTGAACCCACTATGGGTCATTAATGCAGCCTCAAGGGAATATCACTTGGACCAACTAACATATGCCATACGTAAACTACATCCTGTAATCATGTATTCAAAAATAAGAATAATGTGAGTACTATTAGACCATGGCAAATTTCCAACGAATTTCTGCATAAAGTGCTGCTTGTGTGATAGTGCAAAAAGGAAATAAATCAAAAGTGTTCGATGTGCAATTAATGACAACAAAACTGGTCAATTTAAAATTCTATAGCTATACATTACTATATACACATAAACATATAATTTCATAAAATTCATTATTTCAAACGAATTTTTTTTTGCCAGTGTACATATTACCTCTGGAATGAAGTCATATAATATATGTTATGTTTTGTAAAAAGTTAGTATAGACTATTTCAAGGACAGGAGAGAGTCATGGGAGCTGTCATGGCAGAGAGAATGTATTGGTATGTAACTGGGCTAAGAACTAAATGCAAAAGTAGCTGCCTATTGTGCAGTGTGTAAGAAGAGTGAATTTAATGAAAACAGAGAAAATCGTTTTACACAGAGATCTTATAAGACACAATAGTTTTCTATAGATATGTGTACATATCTTCCGAATTATTAAGACCCTTGGGCCACTTGCTGTCTAACTCCAATATAAATTTTGTTTCCAGCTGTCTGAGCTTTCTCTCTCTGTTGCCGCTGCGTTTAGATTTTGGAACCGCGGCGGTAACGAAATAAGAAAGACAATTGATGTCCTTATTGTGACATTTGGCAAAATGCCTGGCCACAGGATAGGCAGCATCATTATGGAGGATGGCCCTCAGATGTTGTAGGATCCTGACATGCACCTGTAGTTTTGTACTTCCTACATAATTTAAACCACAGGTGCATGTCAGGATGTAGACAGCAAAGTCCGTTTTGCAATTAAAATTCCCCTTGATGGGTACAGGGGATGTGTTAAAAGGGGTCTCATATGTAGATTTGTTGCAGCCAAATTTGCAGGCCCGACAGGTGGAGCATTTTTTAAACCCCTTTGTGGGTTGAAGCCATATTATCGGTTTTCTGGTTTCTGGGGAATTTTTATCCAGATCATTGCCCATAGATCTTCCCTTTCTAAAGGTTACAGCGGGGGGAATAGATCATCTTTCGCCCAGAGTGCTGTCAGTAAGGACAATCGGCCAATGTTTATGGATAATGGACCTGATTTTCCTTTCCTGATATGAATAGGTCAAGATTAATCTGGGATTGTCAGAGTTGATATTTTCAGGAGTGGATTGGACAGAATCATCTTTGAATAAACTGCTTCTAGGGCGTTCTTCTGCTCTAGTAATGGCTGTATTGATGATTTTATTGCTATAGCCTCTTACCCTGAGTCTTGTGCGCATGTTCTCAACACATTTCCTGAAATCATCCTCATCGCTGCAAATACGTTTGAGCCGCAAGACCTCTCCGTACGGTATGCTGGCGATGAGGTGTTTGGGATGTGAGCTGTTTGCGTACAATGTAATATTGCCAGCCGTGCTTTTCCTGTGTAGGGTGCTTTGTAGTGTGTTGTTAACAATTCTTAACTTCACATCCAAGAATTCTATTTCGGAGGTATGAATGTGGGAAGTGAAAGTCAGGTTAAGATTATTCTTATTGATGCTGTCGACGAAACTCTGTGCGGACGCCGTGTCACCGCGCCAGATGATGAAAACATCGTTGATGTACCGGAGATACAACAGCATGTGTTGATCTATAGCCTGCTTATATTCATGCTTAAGGACCTGCTCCTCCCACCAGCCTACGTGTAAACATGCATAGCTGGGGGAAAAGCAGGCCCCCATAGCAACTCCCCTCCTCTGTTTATATAAGGTGTTATTAAACAGGAAAAAATTGTTATGTAGGCACCAATCAATTAGCTCTACAATCACTTTGTTATGCGCATACATTTCAATGGGTCTAGTGGCTAGAAAATGTCTAACTGCAGCTAATCCTTGCGTATGATTGATGCTGGTATACAAGGATTCTATGTCTAAGGTCATTAGACATAAATCATCAGACCAATCCACATGTTTGATTTTAGTGAGAAAATCACCAGTATCTTTTACATAACTTGGGAGTGTTTTAACCAAATCCTGTAAGAAATGGTCGATGTATTGACCAATATTTTCGCTAGCACTATTTATGGCGGAAATGATAGGTCTGCCGGGTACAGGTATTACCTGCTTATGTATCTTAGGGATAAGATACAAAACAGGTAGGACCGGGTGTTCTTTGAATAGAAATTTACTTTCCTCGTTGGAAAGCAGACCTTCCCTTCTCCATTGGGCTATCATTTTTTGCACAGATAGTCTAGCATTGTCATAATCTTTGGAAGGGGCTTTTTGGTAGCATTGTGTATTGCCTAGTTGTTTTTCAGCTTCAGCTATGTACTGTTTTTTAGGCCATAACACAAGAATACCCCCTTTATCGGATTTCTTTATCACGATATTACAATTGTCACCAAGTTTTTTAACCAATTTGTTGTATGCAAATTTCCTAAATGTAGCACCTCGATGATACTTATTCTTTTTAGTGCTAACATTCAATTGTTTAAGATCTCTTATAACCATATCGTGGTAGGTGTCAATAGAGTCTTTCGGCATCAGGGGTACAAATTTAGATTTATTCCTAAAAGGACTCAAACCCGCCCCTTGTTGGACAAAGTCAATTTTTCGCAATCTGTCTTGGGTAGAAACATCGATGGGATCAAGAGATTGACTGTTGTTAGGCTCCTCTTCCTCGAGGAGATCATGCATAGTTACTACCCCCTCAATATCTGCAGCCTGTAAAAATGGAGTGTCCTCACAATCATGCACAATATTATCAGACACGCGATTTTGGTTTTTGTCTGCTTTTAATGCGTAATATTTCATAAGTTTGAGTTTTCGTATAAAAACAGAAAACATCAATTCTGGTACGTGCATAGTCAAAATTTTCTCCAGGACAAAAGTTCAGACCTAATGACAAAAGTTGTTGTTCTGCCTTGGTTAGAACTACATTAGTTAAGTTGATGACAGTGTTATCTAATTGCGTTTCTTCTTTCTCCAGAATGTTTTCTTTTTTGTTGCGGTTTTTGAGCCTTTTGCGCTGTTCTCTCCTGCGCTTATTTCTGAATTTGCGTCTTGCTTTTTTTGTATTCTGGGACGCAATGTCTTCAGTCTCTCCTCGACTAAAAAATCGAGCTCCTCACTCATGTTAAGGATTGGACGGGTTTGGGAAATAGTTTCCCCTGATGCACTTGAAATGCTTGAGCCACTGGTCACTGACACTGTATCATTAGATAGGTCTTCGTTGGTACTATCAATTTGTTCTGCATTTCTGGTGGTCGAGGTTTTTTCACAATATTGTTTCCGCTTTGCCAAATCATACTTTCTGGAAAACGTGAAAATCTGACCGTTTTCATAGTCCGCCAGATCCCTAGCAAACTTATGGGACTTTCTCGCCTTGATTTTGTCCTCGTGGTTTTTAAGTCTTTCTGCAATATCCGCTTTGGTCTTGCTGATATGTTCTGTTGGGGGTAGTTTTTCAATCTTGGCTGTGATTTCTTCCAGTTCTTTCAAAATCCCTATGCGATCTATTTTAGCATACTTGCATAGAATTCGAACCAAGTTCATGGACGCTTGCAAATTGCTCTCTCCCCACTCGCAGAGCATTTCCGGGTTCGGTCTATCAAAGCTCGGGGCCAACAGAATCCTCAGCCCACGAGGAACACGCCCCACCTTACTATATTCAGAAAGAGATTTATTTTCCCACCATTTTGTAATTTCGAGTTTAGATTTTGTCTCGAAAAGTTTTAGGAGAACTTTTGCATCATTGTCTTTATCAGACAGGGGACAAGTCGAAAGTTATGGGGGACCGCAATGGAGCACGCTTCAGATACACAAATTGGATTTGTGCCAGTCTCCGCTTACCTTCAAACTTCTCACTGTTTTTCCCTAAACTTTTAAAAATGCATATCTCCGGTTCTACTAATTGGATTTTTGTTGCTTTGGTCTCAAATGATTTATTGAATTCTACACTATTTTTCTAAATTGGTGTGGGAATTTTTAGTGTTGTTTAGAGCTTATTACTCTTTGAAGTGCTGCATAAATTCTTTACACATTGCATCTAAGTTAAGCCTGACTGCTTTTTGCCAAGATACCAGAGGGTTGACCACAGGTTAATTTGGGGGTTGTTTGTGTTTCATCCTGATAAGAACTGTGGTTGCGGCACCCCCTCAACCATTAACCCAATTTCCTACACTGCTTAATTAATAAATAAACTAGCAAATCTTAGAAAAGTAGTAGCCATCGACTTGGAGAAGGCTTAAAAATCTCCAAGTACACTACTACAACAGTAATGCTAAATTCAGAGAATTTGAAGTAGGAAAGGATTAGTTACTTACCTGTAATCCTAGTTCTCTTCCAGGGGTATCCTCATCAAAGTCGTAAGCATTAGCATATTCCCACCCATGCGCGGGACCCCGGAAACACTATATTATATGTGCCCCACATATATATAACCATATATATATATATATATATATATATATATATATATATATATATATATATATATATATATATATATATATATATATATATATATATATATATATATATATCACGCTCCCTGTCCCACTGAAAAATCAGGGCACTCGCGGGCGGGTGCGGTGTGCGGTAATGGGTACCCGCAATAACACTCTGCTCGGCTTCAGAACTCGTATCTTCCAAAGAACCGCACTCGTGGAACCAAAGTTTTTGCAGTGCTCACACCATAAGTTTATTCACAAATGTTTAACAGACGCGTTTCAGCATTACGCCTTCGTCAGTGTCAATTACATTGTGGGGATTGGCCTGGGATATAGCTACAAACAATCATGAACATGGTTGACGGACTCCAATGGTATTTGGGTCGCGCCATCTTGGAACATGTAAATACATATCACCTTTTGGTACGTTTTACCCCATGTTGGAAACTGGGTAGATATTGCCGTGTATCGGCATAGTTCCCCGTGTTTTACACATCCGGGGAAGATGTCGGGAGCTTAGAGACATAAAGCCCCCTCATTTCAAAGTTTCCAAGGTCCATCAAGCCATGTATTGGCGAGTCCTATATTCCAGTTTACTCCAGTGCAATTTATGTACAATGCCCCAGCCCCCCATGTTCTCATATGTTCAATATTGAAAAGGGAAAATAAACTTAACATAGATTTCAGTCTAAAACGTTAAAGTGTCTCTTGGAACCAGGTATTCAAATCTGGGAGGGAAAACACCTGCTATGCTGGGTGGTGGATGTCTCACTCAACTATTTCCCCAGATGTACAGCCAGTTCTTCCCCGTAGTTCAATCCCATTGGTGCTTTGGTCGTAAGGTCTATAATGTACCTTGATTCCAAGCGTCTCAATGTTTTTAACCTGTCCCCACCTCTCGGATTTTCGGGCACATAGTCTAAGCCAAAGTACTGCAGTTTATTACTGTCTCGTTGATGCACTTGGTCAAAATGTCTCGCGACAGGGTATGCTGGGTCAGCTTTCTCTATTGCCCTTTGGTGTTCAAGTACCCTGATTTTAAGTTGGTGGATCGTACTTCCGATATATTTTAACCCACAGGGGCAGACCAGGCAATAAACTGCAAAGCTTGTGCTGCATGTTAGGAATTTCTTGATTGGTTTGGAAATGCCGGCGCCAGGGATGTCATATTTCCGCACTCTTTTACCCCCCGTGCAGGCCTTGCATTTCCCGCAAGGGAAGAATCCCCCCAACTCTGCAATTTTGCCTGTCTTTTGTGTTGTATTTTTGAGATGGCTTCTCACTAAGGAATCTTTCAGTGATCTTGCCTTCCGGTAAGTGATCAGGGGCTTGGTTGGGATGTCATCTTTCAATATGGGATCAGTTCACAGGATGTGCCAGTTTTTTTGCAAAATTTTCCTTAATCCCATCGAGTCACTGGTGTATGGTGTGATTAGGCGAAATTTCCCTTCGTTATTGGATTGTTCATTGGGTGGTTTCGGTTTTAGGAGGTCTTCCCTTTTGATTTTCCTCACTTTCTTTAAGGTTTTATCCAGAGACACCGGATCATATCCTCTTCTGCAGAACCTTTCTATACAACCCTCTGCTGCTTTCTCAAAGTCCTGCTCTTTGCTGCTGTTCCTTTTTACCCTGAGCAGTTCGCCGTACGGGATACTTTGTATCAGCCTTTTTGGATGGTTGCTGTCGGCTCTCAGAATGGAATTGCCTGCCGTCGGTTTGCGATACAGTGATGTATGTAACCTGTTGTTGTCTACTTCCACCCTCAGGTCCAGATAGTCAGCTGTTGTAGAACTTATCGTCCCTGAGAAGTGTAGGTTACAGTTGTTGTCATTCAGGATTCTTATATATTGCTGTGCCCCCTCCACCGTCCCTTGCCACACGATGAAGAGGTCATCAATATACCTGAACCACCGTATCACTCTCTCCGGGACCGCGATGGGCACCTGCTTTGCCCCCAGCTACGCGAACTTGTTCGTCGGCTGGTGGGAGGAGCAGGTGCCCATGGTCCTTCAGACTGAGGGGCAGGAAACAGAGAAAAGTTGAACACCTGCCCCTCAGTGGGCGTGGCCGCTAACACGGCCTCCTGGGTGTTGTAGTGCCTTGGTAGTTAATCCCTTGTGGGAAGCGCGGTCCATCAAAATCAAAAGTCATTGTCAAATCCCAAGTGGGTAAAGGTGGAAAAATGGCCGTGTGCCATCGTGCTTTGTTGCTGCAAACAGTGTTGAGGTGAGCGCAATCCTGGACACTGCACTCTCCCTCCTTCCCTCCTTGCTGTAGCTCCGGTTAGGTGCTGGCTGGGACCCGTACTATGCACGGTGGGTCATTTCCGCGACCGGGAGCGGCCGCTAAACATCACACGTTTCCAGTCACCCAAATTGGAAAGACCACTGGGAAGTTTGAATGAACACCTTCTTTATTTACAGCATGCTGATGGCTGCTCAAACCAAGAAACCTCCTCAAGTTATTCAGTTCGCCAGACGCGTTTCGGGACTTACCACATCCCTTCTTCTGTGGCGTGTTGTAAACGAAAAATGGCTCGCCGCTGTCTCTATTAAAAGTTGAACACCTGCCCCTCAGTGGGCGTGGCCGCTAACACGGCCTCCTGGGTGTTGTAGTGCCTTGGTAGTTAATCACTTGTGGGAAGCGCGGTCCATCAAAATCAAAAGTCATTGTCAAATCCCAAGTGGGTAAAGGTGGAAAAATGGCCGTGTGCCATCGTGCTTTGTTGCTGCAAACAGTGTTGAGGTGAGCGCAATCCTGGACACTGCACTCTCCCTCCTTCCCTCCTTGCTGTAGCTCCGGTTAGGTGCTGGCTGGGACCCGTACTATGCACGGTGGGTCATTTCCGCGACCGGGAGCGGCCGCTAAACATCACACGTTTCCAGTCACCCAAATTGGAAAGACCACTGGGAAGTTTGAATGAACACCTTCTTTATTTACAGCATGCTGATGGCTGCTCAAACCAAGAAACCTCCTCAAGTTATTCAGTTCGCCAGACGCGTTTCGGGACTTACCACATCCCTTCTTCTGTGGCGTGTTGTAAACGAAAAATGGGCTCGCCGCTGTCTCTATTAAAAGTTGAACACCTACCCCTCAGTGGGCGTGGCCGCTAACACGGCCTCCTGGGTGTTGTAGTGCCTTGGTAGTTAATCCCTTGTGGGAAGCGCGGTCCATCAAAATAAAAAGTCATTGTCAAATCCCAAGTGGGTAAAGGTGGAAAAATGGCCGTGTGCCATCGTGCTTTGTTGCTGCAAACAGTGTTGACGTGAGCGCAATCCTGGACACTGCACTCTCCCTCCTTCCCTCCTTGCTGTAGCTCCGGTTAGGTGCTGGCTGGGACCCGTACTATGCACGGTGGGTCATTTCCGCGACCGGGAGCGGCCGCTAAACATCACACGTTTCCAGTCACCCAAATTGGAAAGACCACTGGGAAGTTTGAATGAACACCTTCTTTATTTACAGCATGCTGATGGCTGCTCAAACCAAGAAACCTCCTCAAGTTATTCAGTTCGCCAGACGCGTTTCGGGACTTACCACATCCCTTCTTCTGTGGCGTGTTGTAAACGAAAAATGGCTCGCCGCTGTCTCTATTAAAAGTTGAACACCTGCCCCTCAGTGGGCGTGGCCGCTAACACGGCCTCCTGGGTGTTGTAGTGCCTTGGTAGTTAATCCCTTGTGGGAAGCGCGGTCCATCAAAATCAAAAGTCATTGTCAAATCCCAAGTGGGTAAAGGTGGAAAAATGGCCGTGTGCCATCGTGCTTTGTTGCTGCAAACAGTGTTGAGGTGAGCGCAATCCTGGACACTGCACTCTCCCTCCTTCCCTCCTTGCTGTAGCTCCGGTTAGGTGCTGGCTGGGACCCGTACTATGCACGGTGGGTCATTTCCGCGACCGGGAGCGGCCGCTAAACATCACACGTTTCCAGTCACCCAAATTGGAAAGACCACTGGGAAGTTTGAATGAACACCTTCTTTATTTACAGCATGCTGATGGCTGCTCAAACCAAGAAACCTCCTCAAGTTATTCAGTTCGCCAGACGCGTTTCGGGACTTACCACATCCCTTCTTCTGTGGCGTGTTGTAAACGAAAAATGGGCTCGCCGCTGTCTCTATTAAAAGTTGAACACCTACCCCTCAGTGGGCGTGGCCGCTAACACGGCCTCCTGGGTGTTGTAGTGCCTTGGTAGTTAATCCCTTGTGGGAAGCGCGGTCCATCAAAATCAAAAGTCATTGTCAAATCCCAAGTGGGTAAAGGTGGAAAAATGGTCGTGTGCCATCGTGCTTTGTTGCTGCAAACAGTGTTGAGGTGAGCGCAATCCTGGACACTGCACTCTCCCTTGGTCTTTCCAATTTGGGTGACTGGAAACGTGTGATATATATATATATATATATATATATATATATATATATATATATATATATATATATGTCAGAATCCTGGTACCGCAATCCTTTTGGAAAAACCAGAGTCGAAGCCCAAATCGGTTTCAAAGTGCTTAAAGATTTATTTGGCAGAAAAACAGGATTCTGACATATTGAGGGTTTAGCGACCCTGTCGAATGCCCGCTGTGCAAGCGGCGGAAGCACGCCATTCTTGCATTTATATATATATATATATATATATATATATATATATATATATATATATATATATATATATATATATATATATATATATATATATATATATAGGCAATTGCAGCAATTGCAGCCCTTATAAACACCAGAGCTGAATCATGCTGTAAAGAATTCCCACCATAAATGAATAATATGCATTACAAACATGAGAAACAACAACAAAGTTTGTTTAGAAACTGTTTTAATGCTTAGAAAGCAGTAGAAATTCTCATACAAACACTGAAAGCATAGAAAGCTCCCAGGCTGCATTGCAAATATACAGTCTAAAAAGACTGAAAAGCTAACCTGTAGCTGAATAGCAATAAACTGACACCGTGCCTTTAAGGCACTCATGACCCCCAGCTTCCCATCATGCCTCAGCGGTGACAGTTAGGTCAGTTGTTCTTTGTGGAGACTGAAAAAAACCTTTGAATAAGGATGTTAACAATATCTCCAAATTAAAATAGTCCTTTTCCCGGGGAGGTGGGAGGGTTGCTTATGACTTTGATGAGGATACCCCTGGAAGAGAACTAGGATTACAGGTAAGTAACTAATCCTTCTCTTCCAGGGGATCCTCATCAATAGTCATAAGCATTAGAACAGAATAGCGAGCCTCACCTCATCTCCCTGCGGGCAAAGGAGAACACAGAAAAACACGATCAGTAAGCTTAGAAAAAACAAGCTAGAATAGAGCAAACCACTATCCGAAAAGATTCCTCAAGGGGGCCTAGCCTACTTGAGCATCAGCCCTGGAATCAGATTCTAGGCAGTAGTGCCTTGTAAAAGTATGAACTTATTTCCAGGTTGTGGTCTTGCAAATCTCTGACATAGGGACGTCATGTAAGAAACCAACAGTGGCCGCTTTACCCCTGGTGGAATGTGCCTTAGGAGGTAAAGGCAAGGGCCTTTTCGCCAGCTGGTAAGCTAAGGTAATGCAGGACACAATCCATCTCGAAATGGATCTCTTAGCGGCTGGGAAGCCTGTTCTCATGACGCCATAATTGACAAATAATTGATCGGTCTTCCTTATGCCCTTGGTACTTTGTAGGTAGAACTTAAGCACCCTCTTAAGGTCTAAGGAATGAAGTGACCGCTCAGCCAGGGTCGCTGGATTAGGTGAAAAAGATGGCAGGGAAATGGACTGATTGATATGGAAATCAGACACCACCTTAGGGAGAAAAGAAGGATGCATCCTTAAGACTACTCTGTTATGGTGGAAAACAATGTCAGGCTCATTGGTACACAGTGCTTGAATCTCGCTTACTCTGCGCACTGATGTAATGGCTACCAGAAAAGCGGCCTTCCAAGACAAATGCTGCAAGGAACGTCTGTGGATTGGCTCAAAAGGAGGGCCCATCAACTTTGATAAAACCAGGTTCAACTCCCACGGAGGAGAAGGGTTTCAAACAGGGGCACTTTCTTCAACCCCTGTAAGAAGTCCTAGAACACCTGCATCTGGAAAAAAAGAGGGCTGACTAGGCGACTTCCTGTACGCTGTAATGGCGGATAAATGCACTCTGATAGAAGCATACTTTAGACCCGATCTTGATAAGTACAGAAGGTACAGGAAGAATGACAACCTCCTGTCCCTTCGTAGGATCAAAGTGATGTTCTCTACACCACAGAAAAAACCTCTTCCACTTAAACGCGTATGACGTTCTTGTGGAGGGTCTTTTTGCTTCTTTTAAAATATGCATGCAATCAGGAGGCAGTTTTAAATGTCCGTATTGCAGGACCTCAGGAGCCATGCTGTCAAGTTCAGTGAGGGAAGGTTGGGATGAAGAATCCTCCCTCCCATCTTGGTCAGCAGGTCCAGCCTGCAAGGAAGTCTTCTGTGTGGAAGTACCAACAGATGTAGAAGGTCTGGGTACCACCACTGCTGTGGCCAGTCTGGAGCTATCAGAATCATGTTCATGCTGGATCTGAGTAGCTTGGACACCACCTTTGGGTACAGGGGCAGAGGAGGAAAGGTGTAGGCAAAGGTCCCTGACCAGTCCATCAAAAGAGAATTCCCCCTTGTCCCAGGACGGGGGAATCTGGACGCGAATGCGTGGCATTTTGTGTTTTCGTCGTCCGTGAATAGATCTATTTCCGAACAAACCCCAACGATGGAAAAGGTGCACCACCACCTTGTTGTGCAGCACCCAGTCTGGCTGATCTTCGAAGTGCCTGCTGAGTGCGTCTGCCTTGACATTTAGCTCTCCTGGAAGATGCACTGCCACCACCGAGAGGTTCCGGGCGAGCAGCCAGTGCCAGATCGCTTGTGACTCCAGGGAGAGAGGACGTGACCGAGTTCCACCCTGCTTGTTCAGGTAGAACATGGTCGTCGTGTTGTCGGTCTGAACCAGGACTGAATCGGACTCAATTGCAGGCAGGAAAGCTTTCAGAGCCAGATGGACTGCTTGTAGCTCCAGCATGTTGATGTGGTAGGTCTGTTCTTTTGCCGACCACCGTCCTTGTATCTGAAGGCACCCCATGTGTGCCCCCAGCCTTGCAGGGACGCGTCTGTCACCACAGATTGCACTGGTAATGGCTGGTGAAAAGGGACTCCCACCATCCGATTCCGCTGCTGTGTCCACCATGAGAGGGAGGACCTCGTCGCCTGGGAGAGAGAGATCTGATCCTGCCAGCGACCTGTGGACTGATCCCACTGGTCCTCCAGAGTCTGCTGCAAGGGACGCATCCTCAGCCTGGCGTTGGGAATGAGAAAGATGCAGGACGCCATGGATCCTAGCAGGGATGCCACCTGCCCGCCTGTCGGATTCTGCACCTGGAGCAGAAGCCTGCACCTCTGTGTCATGGAAGACAGTCTCTCCTCCGAAGGATACGCTCTTTCCACACTTGTGTCCAGAACGGAGCCGAGGTAGTGGATGAACTGGGTTTGTTGCTGCACCGACTTCTCCATGTTGAAATGCAGCCCAAGGTCATGCAGCTGCTGCAGACAGAACTGGAAGTCGTGTTCCACTTGCCGTGGGGATGGACCTTTCAGCAGCCAGTCGTCCAAATATGGATAGACGAAGAGACCTTTTCTGTGAAGAAAGGGTGCCACCACTGCCATGCATTTGGTGAAGACCCGAGGAGCCGACTTCAGACCAAAGGGCAGGACCTTGTATTGATAATGTTTGTAGCCGACCACAAACCGCAGGTACTTCCGATGACGTTTTGCAATGGAGATATGGAAGTACGCATCTTGGAGGTCCACCAAACACATCCAATCCCCTACATGCAGATGTGGACATATTTGGTGAAGGGCCAACATGCGAAACATCTCCTTCACTATGACCTTGTTCAGAAGTCGAAGGTCCAGGATTGGTCGAAACTTGTCCTCCTGATCCTTTTTGGGGACAAGAAAGTATCTGGAGTAAACTCCTTTTCCTCTTTGAGAGGGTGGAACTTCCTCTATTGCCTGCTTTTGGCGAAGAGCTCTCACCTCTTTTCGAAGCAGCTTTAACTGATGAGGACGAGACTTTTTTGGTGGTATGTCCTTTGGAAGCGCACGGAAACGTAGCGCATATCCATTGCATAGTATAGTCAGCACCCAGCGATCTCCTGTGATGCTGGCCCACTCTGCTAGATGTTGAGAAGCACTTCCTCCCATTGGAGTGGGCAACGGAGGCGGAGGAAACCACTGCTCATGTCTTTCCGCCTCTCGCCGTGGTAGAGGACTGCTGTTGGTGACCACCTCTACCTCTGTTGGACTTTCCTCCTCGAAACTGGGTCTTCCCCTGGTTCTTGTTATGGGCCCACTGAGGGGTTTGAACCCTCTGTTGAGGCCCCTTGCGCTGGTTGGATTTGTAGCGGCGCTTAAACTCTTACTTCTTCTCCAACCCAACCGCCTTGACCGTGTCCAACTCCGTTTTCATCCTATTCATCTCTTCATCAGTGTAAGTGCAGAAGAGAGAAGAGCCAGAGAATGGGAGGTTCAGGATTCTTTGTTGTGCATCTGGCTTCAGTCCTGTCAATCGCAACCAGGACGATCTCCTGGCACATATTCCATGCGCGTAAGAGTGTGCTGATAGCACCGCACCATTTGCCGCTGTGCTTATCACTTGGTTAGCCACCAAAGATCCCTCCGTGACTATTTCAGCAAAATCCTTCTGGTCTTCCTTTGGGAGCTTGGTCTTGAAATGCTCCAAGGAGTCCCAGTGAGCTCTGTCATACCTGCCAAGCAACGCAGCTGCTCTGGAGACTTTAAGGGATGCAGCAGCAGAAGTGCAGGCCCTGCGACCCCACGAGTCCTGGGACCTGCTCTCTTTGTCTGCTGGAACAGAAGAAGTGGCCGAAGCAGCATGCGTCTTCTTTGCTGCCGCCACAATGACAGAGTCTGCAGGAGGATCCGTCTTGACGAAGACCGGATCCGAGGTAACCGGCTTATATTTCTTCAAGAGGCGAGCCGGCACCGCTTTAATGGTTGCTGGAGTTAAAAAAGTGTCCATGAATGGGTCAAGGATCCCAGGAACTAATGGAAGCAAAGGTCGAGACGCCGTCTTCTGATGGAGAGTCTCGAAAATCACTGTTGTCGTGACTTGCAGGACAGACATCTCAATATTGAGATTCTGCGCACCTCTCTGCAGAACCTCATGGTAGGTGTTAATGTCATCTATGGGAGAGACCCTGGAAATCGGACTGTCTGATAGTGTGGGGGAGTAATCCCTCCTGGAGGACCGGGTAGATGAAGTCGAGGAAGTAGACTGTGTTCTCCTACTTCGTCGGTGTGCACTACGCCTTCTTTCTCGCGATCTGACTGAACGTTCCTCACGTCTCAGAGAACACGATCTGTAGTGCCTTCTTTCCGGAGACCTCTCATGCATGCGTCTAGCAGGGCTCACTCTGTCCGCTTCGTCCACCAGTCTTTGAAGAGGAGACCTATGCACAGAACTGGCATACTCCTGCATCCTATTTGTTGCCCCAGTGTCCTGCCAGTGACTTAAGGGCAGCTGCCATCTTGGGGACAACTGAACTGCAGCAGGAGTCTCTTTTAGTCTTGAAGGAGACTTGCGGGCGTGGGTAGCAGGTTCCGGAGTGGCCGACCTTGAATCAGCCCTCCTGGAAGTTTTTTTTTTTAGTAACATTTTATTTTTCAGAACCAGATAAAACAGGTACATACAAAAGGAAAAGTAGTCGAAATACAATAATATTGTACAATAAACAATAGCTTTCATGTTTGATTTGTTTTCATTCTCATATTGAGAGGGAAAGTGAAATAAAAATGAAGAAAACAATAAAAAATGTAAATAAAAATTAAAAAAGAAAAAGAAAGAAGGGCAGTGAATAGACATATAAAACGAGATATTAGAGTAAGTCATTATCATACTATCATACTGTGCTAAGCCTCCTTTTCCAATTAGTGATGGGTTGCCAGATCGCCATACCACGCATAGCGGATTTTAGCCCTCTAGTGGCATAGATAGCACTTTCCTGATTGAAGAAGGCGTGCTAACCACATTTGAAAACTCGGTGGATCTGAGTCTTTCCACCGTGCTGCTAGTATTACCCTGAGGACTGCCGAGCTTATAAAAAGCATGTCCTCTTCTTCCCTGCTCAGGTTTAGTGTATTATCAGTACCTAGCAGATATAGAGTAGGGGAGTCGGGTATTTTATGGCCAAACACTTCCTCCCAGAATTCACAGATCATTTTTTTAAAAGTGTTAGTTGATCGCATTCACAGAACATGTGAATAAGCGTTGCAGGGCCTTTAAGACATCTGGGGCAGTGATCGTTCTCTCTTTTACCCCAGGCATATAATTTGGCCGGAGTATAGTATAGATTATAGATAGTCTTATAGGTCTGGGCTATTAAACTAGCTGACATAAGTAGTCGTGATGATAGGCAGAGACTCATATCAATATCTACATTCGGATTGTCAAGTCTGTCTGCCCACGCAATTTCTGTATGTTCTAGATCATCTTGTATCTTATCCAGTAGCTGACCATAGATTGTACCTATTCTTGCTGTTCTTTTAGCGATAGTATCGATAATTTCAATTTTCTCCGAGTTAATATTAGGGTTCTTATGTTTGAGCATAGTATGAATCTGCAAATATTTAAAATAGTGCCCATATGGAAGATGACATTTTTGTTGTAAATCAGTAAAAGTATAAGCCTCATTCGCACCAAAAAGGTCACCAACTGAGGTAATTCCTACAGAGTGCCATTTCTTTGCGATAGCATCGCTCCCTAGTTTGGGAAGAAGGTTAGAATGCCATAGGGAAGAATACCTGTTAAGCTTTGGGATGTGCATATATTTCGTAATCCTTAACCAGATTGTCCAGGCTCTCATGATAACTTTGAATTTATTTTTCTTGTATTAGCTTCTCTCTACTTGTCTTAGAAAAAGACCTTTAGCTTTTTCCCCTAGGGATAGCTCGTATATAGATGGAATAGGTGCATCCTCCATAGTATCTGAGCTAGGATTCTCATAAAGTAGAGGAGCCATCTGTTGGAGAAATGAAGCCCAGAGATATAGCAGAATGTTTGGAACAGCTAGTCCACCTTTGTTCTGTGGTAGTGACAAAAGCTTCAAGGATCTCCTGGTTTTGCCCTGTTGCCACATAAATTTGGACATAAGAGAGTCTAGAATTTTGAGGACCTTTTCTTTGGGTATCAATGAAATAGCCCGGAAAAGATAAAGCACCCTTGGCAAGATATTCATTTTTAAAAAGTTTCCTCTACCAATTATGACAACTGTAGACTATTAACCCGATCTAGATCTTTCTTTACAGTGTTTAGTAATGGCTCATAATTGAGTTGAGAGATTCGTGTAACATCGGGGCTTATGCTAACACCGGCGGCCTTTGATACGGTCTCACACCCCGTATTAATTGGCCGCCTAGCAGAATCAGGAATAGCAGGAACTGCTCTTGAATGGCTGAAAATCTTTCTCAGCCACAGGAAGCAAGTTACGATACTAGGAAGCCATTGCTCAGACGAAAAAGCGTTAAAAACAGGGGTACCACAGGGCTCCAGCTTGAGTCCAATACTTTTTAACCTTTACATGACCCCTTTGTTAGAGCTCATTACATCCTTCCACATCAGCACGATATCTTATGCTGATGATACTCAGCTCATCCTCGTCCTGGACAATAACACTACAAAGGCAGAGGAAAATTTGAGAGACTGTCTTGCCGCAACATTTGAATGGATGAGAAATCACCATCTCAAATGTAATTCGGGCAAGACTGAAATCCTCCCTTTTGGCCAACAAAACCTTTTTTCCCCCAAATCTTGGTGGCCTCGAGATGCAGAAGTCCCCCCGAATACCATCACGACGGCCTGTTACCTTGGAATACGGTTTGATGAGGCCTTATCTTTCAGACAACAAGCAGGCACTGTGGCGGGGTCCTGTTTTAACATAATCAAGGGACTCAGAAGGTTCTTTGACCTTCTCCCCCTGACAGCCAGAAAGACGGTAGCGGTGGCCCTCATTACTTCTCGTCTGGACTACTGCAACAGTCTTTATGCAGGCTCCAGCAACGCTGTATTGCACAAACTGCAGATGGTCCAGAACGCCACCGCCCGTCTTGTGCTGAGATGGCCCAGGAAGTCGACTGCATCAGCAGCACTTAAGATCTTGCACTGGCTGCCTATCCACAAGAGGGTGCTATTTAAAATCCTATTAATCACTTTCAGGGCCTACCACCAGTTGGGCCCCACCTACCTGTCCAAAAGGTTCGGAAGATACGCACCTTCTCGCTCACTTAGATCCTTCAACCTAAACCTACTTGTGACTCCTAAATTTAGACTCGCTACAAAAGGAGGAAAATCCCTGGAGTATTAGGAGCCAGAGCCTGGAACAAACTCCCACTCCAACTGCGTCAGATCCCGTCAGAGAACCTCTTTCGAAAGGCTCTTAAAACTTGGATTTTTAAAATCACTGACACTTTCTGTTTAGCTTTAATTTAAAACCCCACCTCCAGATATACCAGACACTTTCCTACTGAGTCCTCATTTGGCTCACTGGCTTTTATTCCTCTGCGACACGAATGACTAGCGCCAAGATGCTCCGTGGAGTGTAAGTCGCGCTTTATAAAAATACAATTACATTACAATTACATTACACCTAGGTATGTAGCAGAATCAGTTTTCCTGTGATCATTACAAATAATGTTATCGGTACATAGGATGATTGTTTTTTCTTTATTCAGAGAATATCCAGAGTAGCGTCCATAGACTTGCGTTACTGCCTCTAATTCTGATATTGCCACCGAAGGATTAGGCGTTAGTACCGCAATATCGTCTGCATAGGCCAATACTTTAGTTTCAAATTTGTTGACAACTATAGGTGTGATTAGTGGGTTCTCTAAAAGTTTCAAAATTAAAGGGTTTATATACAGGGCAAATAATATCGGAGAACATTGACAGCCTTGGCGTGTGCCTCTGGATACTCTAATTATACTTGATTCAGAGCCCATTATTTGTAATTTTGCTATTGGTTTAGAATACATAGCCATTATAGACTTGATAAATTTGGGGCCGAAATTATACTGCGTCAGGGCTGCCCATAAAATGTTCCAGGACACCCGGTCAAAGGCTTTCTCGGCATCCAGAAGGATCATCGACATCTGGCCTCCTGTTGCAGACATTACATCAAACAGGGAGATTGCTCTTCGAGTATGGTCGGTCGTACCTTTGCCGGGAATAAACCCGTGCTGCCACGAGGAGACCAAATGTTCGACGACCCGAGCCGGATGGCCATTATTTTAGCGTATAATTTGGAATCCGAATTGATTAGGGAAATTGGACGATATGATGATAATTGATCCTGAGGTTTGCTCTTTTTTGGAAAGATAATTATATTTGTTTCTCTCCATGAGGTGGGTGGGATACTACTCCATTGGATCCCTAAAAATAGATCATATATTAATGGGCCCAGGATATGACTGAGAATTTTATATAGTTCCAGAGGTATTTTATCGGGGCCTGCCACCTTCCCAGAAGCAAGTGAAGACAAAGCAAGCTGGACTTCTATAAGGGTAATTTCTTTCTCAAGCTCTTATCTGGTATTATCATCTAAAGTCTTGTTTACCCCTGGTTGATCAAGAATAAGTCTGCGTCTGCCCTGCTGGTTTTGTTATCATCCTGGTAGATGGTCTGATAGTATTGTTGAAATGCCCCGATTATTTCTGGTGTTTGTGTGAACGTCTGCCCTTGTGATTGTATCTTTGTGATGGCATTATGGGACATTTGCTGGCGTGTATGTAGTGCGAGATGTTTGCCAACTTTCTCCCCGTTCTCATACACTTCTTTCCGGTGTGTTTTATATGTCTCAGCAGCTTTCTGAGTCAGGCCAGAGTTAAGCTCAGTTTTTAACACTAGCAGACTGTGCATAGCTAGTTTTCCATTTTCACCTTGAGCTATTTATGCCATGTGCTCTTCCTCGGCTCTGGTCAAATCAGCCAATTGTTGATGATATCCCATATTGTTTTGCTTCCGTATTCTAGCTTGATACCTCGTAGTTTCGCCTCTTAGAGCCGCTTTAAAACTATCCCATACAACGACCCTAGAGGCACTATATCTGTTTATGTCAAAAAACTCTTGGGCCCAGCTAGTAATGTGAGTAATATAATCTTTGTTGGCTAGTAGCTTCCTATCAAATGTCCAGATTCTACGTTACCTTTTAATGGATCCAAGTTCAATAATAAGAGTTAGAGTATAATGGTCTGAGATAATTTTAGATTCCTTTAAAATTGTGGCATTGTCAGCCAAATCACTAGTAGCAAATAGATAGCCCTCCTAGAAGAGTTAGAGGAAGAATGGCGCGAGGCTGACACCATCACCAGGACCACCGATCCATCTCCAGACCTCACTGAGGCCTGCCTTGACATCGAGCTTGCTCTCGACGTCGAGCCTGCACGCACTCCAGACGTCGATCTAGGCTCCTGCCGTCTGCTCGATGTCGAACGCCGTCTCGACGGCGACCGGTGCCGATGAGAAACAGGTGAGTGCTGTCTCGACGTCTAAAGGCAATGAGAAGCCGATGACGGAGGATGTCTCTCACTCGACGCAGAGTGTCTTCTAGATGACGGCGGAGCTGCATCCAATCTCGACGTCGAAGGTCTGCGAGACGACGGTGGAGGGGTTTTCCTCACCCTCGACGCAGAACGCCATCGAGACGATGACAGAGACCTCATCCTAGACGCCGATCGTCGCCCAGTTGACGACAGCGGAGGGATCCTTTTTCTCGACGTCGATCGCTGATGGGACTGCAATGACAGAAGAGAGCCTGCCCTCTACACCGAACATCTCGTCGATGCCGACGGAGGGCCTTTGCACCTCGATGCTGATCGTTGCCGAGTTGACGACGGCGGAGGGGCTTTGCTCCTCGACGCCGATCGTCGCCAGGTTGACGACGACAGAGGGGTGACAGTCCTCGAAGCTGATCGTCGTCAAGATGATGACAGCGGAGAGTCTCTGCTCCTCGACGGCGATCGTCACCGGGTTGACGATGGCAGAGGGTCTCTGCTCCTCGACCCCGATCGTCGCCGGGTTGACGTCGGCGGAGGTGTCTTGTCTCTGGACGACGATCGCCGCTGGGTTGACGACGGCAGAGGAGTCGTGTCTCTCGACGCCGATCGCCACTGGGTTGAGGACGGCGGAGGTCGAATCTTCGACGTCGACGACATACCTTTTCGCGACAGCGAGCCCGCTGTCGAGGGTCTTTTCTTCGATAAATGACCCACCTGAAGATCTTCTTTCAGCGCCGAGCCTGACGCTGAAGCAGAAGGATGCGAGGACTTATTTCTAGAAGACGTTCTAGACCTCTTGGAGCCCTTCCTTACTGGAGACCTTCCTCTAGACTTCTCTGCCAGGCCATAAATGCTAATTCTTTCCCTGTCTTTCAAAGTTCTTCTGGACAGGTTCTGGCAGTGAGGGCAGGTCTTCGGTTCATGATCTTTAGGGAGACAAAGGATACAAACTTCATGAGAGTCTGTCTTGGCCTTCTTTTTTCCACAAGAAGGGCAAGAGTCGAAAAGAGATGGCATTTTAAGATGTTAAAAATGCCCAAACCTGTCAAAAAAAGACAGCCTCTTACTTCTACAGATGAAAAACGTCGAAGTAAGGAATAAAAGTTGTCAAAAGTGAAAAGATTTTCTGAAGAAATCAGAAAAAGAGTGGAGCTGTGTTGCTAGGATCCTTCCTGAAGGAGCCGGAAAGAACAACTGACCTAACTGTCACCCCTGAGGCATAATGGGAATCTGTGGGTCATGAGTACCTTAAAGGCACGGTGTCAGTTTATTGCTATACAGCTACAGGTTAGCTTTCAGTCTTTTTAGACTGTGTATTTGCAATGCAGCCTGGGAGCTTTCTATGCTTTCAGTGTTTTTATGAGAATTTCTACTGCTTTCTAAGCATTAAAACAGCTTCTAAATAAACTTTGTTGTTGTTTCTCATGTTTCTAATGCATGTTATTCATGTATGATGGAAATTCTTTACAGCATGATTCAGCTCTGGTGTTTATTAGGCTGCAATTGCTTATTTATATATATATACATATATGCAGCGTGAACAAGGGCTTTTTGCTCGAAACGCGTAGCTGGTTCTGTTGAAAGGATAATAAAAAACATCTTTTTGCTGACTCTGATGGTCCGGTCCTCATTTCTGCTGGCGTGGAGGCGGTGTCTGCGAGCGCAGAGCGAATCTGGGGAGGAATCTTTTTTCATATATATATATATATATATTTGGAACACACACACATATATATATATATATATATATATATATATATATATATATATATATATATATATATATATATATATATATATATTCACTGAAAAAATGATGAGTGTCTGCATGTATGAGTGATTGTATGGGTGAATGAGTGGATGTGTGTGTAGACCTAGGAATCAGTGAGTGCGTATGTAGTTACTGCTATTGGTGTGTCATTAATTTCAGGAATAATAGTTTGTATTTAACACTGGGTGTATCAAAGGTTTGATTAGAGTGTGAGGAGATGCATCGTATTATCACATGAATTATGTCATCAGTGATGTAATTTGAGATGTCATCAGTGATGTCATCAGTGATGTCACTGACCATGTAATATGTGACATCATCAGCAGTGGATTGCGGTCGCGCGAGTTATAGTCAGTCAAACTAACTATAACTTGGGAATTTCAATGGTTTTGTATGAGTAAACTGTTCAGCTAACTATAACTGGTGTGAAACCTAACTTTTTTTTAGTGAATTTCAAAGGTTTTTTAAATGCTAATTCCTAGCTATAACGAGTGTGAAACCTATGGTTTTTTCAGTGAATTTCAAAGGTTTTTTAAAAGCTAATTCCTAACTATAACGATTGTGGAACCTATGGTTTTTTAGTGAATTTCAATGGTTTTTTAAATGCTAATTCCTAACTATAACGATTGTGAAACCTCTGGTTTTTTCACTGAATTTCAAAGGTTTTTTAAAAGCTAATTCCTTTCTATATCGAGTTTGTAACCTACGATTTTTTATTTTTTTTATTTGCTGTTTTGTGTAAGTATTAATTATTAATACATTTTTTTTATAATAATATTTTTTAAATGTTTTTTTTTAAATCATTTTTTCCTGGGGCGCTCTGGGTGCGCGCACCGGTAAGCTCTCCGGAGTGCGCACCCAGAGCGCTATTTCTGCGTTCGTGTAAAAAAATATGAATGAAAAGTAAATAATAACGCAAGACATTTAGTACGAGACTTATAAAAGCAGTATTTTTGATTTACAAAATGAAAATGATTTTGCATTTCCGTGAAACTATCGAAACATCACTTTGGCGCGCCGCGTAAGCGCCCCCAGAAGCACCTACGTTCGCGCCGCGTATGCGCCCCTGGAAGCGCCTACGTTCGCGCCACGTAAGCACCTCCGGAAGCGCCTACGTTCGCGCCGCGGAAGCGCCCCCGGAAGCGCTTCGGTGCGCGCAGCGTAAGCGCGTCAAGTCATGTGACCTTAAAATAACACTTTTCATTGGTTGCTAACAGTTTTTTTTTTACAAAGAATGAAATCCCCACCCATTTCCTTCACTTCTTCTTTCACTTTTGTGACTGCAAGACCTGCCTTTTTAGGTCTCGCCTTTTCCATTCCGAAGGAATGGGAAATGGCGAGAATTCAAGTGCTCAAAATACTCGTGAAACCACGGGTTTTTTCGTGCGGTTCATGAAACACGTGACCAAACAAGCACGCGCATCAGCCTCCCTCCCTCCCTCCTAATTGCATTTTTTCACGGCCGCCACCACATCAAAGGGCTTCTCCCAGCGTGCGCTCTGCGGCTTCTCCTCCCCTAATTATTCATGGCTGGCCGGTCACATGTAGCTGAAATTCAAGCGTCTCCTTGAAAGTTATTTTGAATTCCTTTGCAAACACTTCGTTTTAAACAGGAAGATTTGTGGCAGATGCTGGAATTCCAAGTTTCATTTCCAACCTCCGCCTACCGTTCCCTCCTTTCTTTACAGCGAATCTTGCGCTAAGTGCTGTACACGGGATCCTGTACTTGTTTGTTTCTGACTGCCTTTGTCTTTCTGACTTGCACTTTCCTCCTCCTGCCTCGTGTGTTTGCCTCTCCGCGGGTTTCCTGTGAGTGACTGTCTCAGATTACAACCCCCAACTGTAGCAGCTAAGTGATGTCCTAGCGCATGGTATAGCGTTATTCTCAGCTCTCCTCTGCCAGCATTCCATACGAGATTCCAGTCCTCCTGACACAGCCTCTGGACATGACTTGCTTAAAGCCTTCTCCAGTCGGCTCCTTTGTGGGAGAGTGAAAGCCTCTGAATGCCGGCATTTCGATGTTTGGTGGTTTTAAACTTTGCTGTTAATCCACGGCGGTCTGCTGCTCCTCACAGGGGGGAATGGGGAAGAAGGCAGTGAGGGGGGTACCGGTTCAACAGGCAGTGTTAGCTGTGCGCCCGTTGTCCTTCAAGCCTAATTGCTATCTGTCACCAAGACCTCAGCATGCCCTCTAACATTTACCACGTGTGTGCCTAGGTAGCAAGCCCCATCAACTTTAAAACAAAACAGTCTCTGTAGTTGCTTCGACTTGTTTGAGTTAGGTTTGTTCCCCCGCCCCAATTGCTGTCCACTTGGTTGTATATTGGTTGACTGGCAAGGCTTACGCACAACCAACAGCTTGTGTGCACAAAAACATATTTTCAACACACAGATGCCAGGCTTCTGATTGGCAGACTCTGGTACTGCGAACATTTGTACCCGCATCTATATCTCAGTACAGCAGCCAGGCAGTATCACTGTGGGTCATCTGCATGCTCATTTCAGGGTTACGGTTGGCATGGGTGGGCATATGAAGTGCAGTGTGTGGGTATTCACACACGTTTTGCAGGTTGTTTCCTTCCTTCTTGGACGAGGCACATAAACCTACTCATGCAAAGGCAAGAGAAGAAAGTGTATTTCCATGGTGTTGGCAAGCGGTGAGAACCCCCTTATTAACTTACATGTCGGCATTCTAATGACGGTGGGGGTTATTTACTATACAACGGCGCAAAAATTGTTAACAAAAATGGTCCTCCCGTCCGACGAATGAGTTGCATGAAGGAAGACTGCATTTAGAAATCTGTGGTTTTAGATTGGGAGGCGAATTACCAGGGCAGTGAAGTGAAGTGATTTATCATAATAACAGAGACGTTTTAAGGCATGGACGAAGTGGGCAATTGCCCAGGACCTCCATTCTCCAAATGCAATGTTCTTGGATTTTTGTCACAATAAAATACACTGAACATAATCTTCACAAAATTTATTTACAAACGTTTAAGCTATTGCCATTATAAATTACAATAACTTTTATTTAAGTATTCATTATTTACAAAATTAAAAGCCATTGTTATTTGTAATATCAATACATCTAAGTCACGTAAATACAACACACATTGCATTACAAATGCTATAGGTGTCACATTTGCGAAAGTTAAAACTACTGACATTGTAACTGACAAAGCTATTAATGTTGCTATTTTCAAAACCAACACGTAAATTAAAAAAGTGTCATTTACAATACCAATCACTCAAACTTTCCTAATGCGAAAAGTTAAAAGTATGGGCATTGTAAATCACAAAACAAAAAAATAAAATGTCATTTAGAAAACCAATAGCTCAAACTTTCCTACTGCGAGACCTATTGGCAACGCCAGTGCTTGTTGCTCTCGGTTCTTTGTTGGATATCTTGGATTATCATGGCTGCCAGACCATCCAGCAGTGAAGATGACACCAATGAATTCCTTGATGAAGAGGTTCCTCAGCCGAAAGTTAAAGAACACTTTATTTGGATGTTTTTTTCAATTCCTGATGACCAGAAGAAGGTATATGCTCCAAAAGTGGAGTGCAGGATCTGTCACACAGTCCTGTCACGGGGTGACCCCACTAAGAAATATTCTTTTGGGAACTCCACAATGATTCGCCATGTGGAGAGGAGGCACCCCCAGAATTTTGCCCGGGAAAGTGTCAGGGCTCTGGCACGAGAGGTTCCCAGTGATGGGGCCTCTACATCAACCGGAGGACCAACAACATCGGTGAGGGGGCGATCGCAAGAGCTGGTTCCGAAATATTCAGCCTGCTTTTAACAAAGGCGTCCTTAAATGCAGAGACTGTGATCAGCTACTTTGCTATGGGGAACAAAGTGTTCTGCTCATGGTTCGAGGATTGGAGAACCATTGCTGCCGTTCCCAGCCCTAAATTTTTTTTGCTCCTGTTGAGCAGTTTCCATTCCCTGTTTTTGTTTTTGTCCTAAAAAAAGAAAAAAGAAGAAAAAAAAAAGTTCTTTTCAGAACTACCTCCGATTCTCATCAAAGAGCTATGTTCTTAAAAAAATGAAAAATAGTAAGTGAAGTTGAGTGCATTGATAAAGGAGAGGAAAATGAGTAAGAAAGAACAGAAAGGTATGAGAGGAGAAAGGAAGTGAAGTAGGGGGACTGAAAGAAGGTGAGTGTGGGGAAGGAAAGTGAGGAGAAGGAGAGTGAACATGGGGAATGTGGATATTCAAAGAAAATGTAGAAAAGGAACGGGGGTGTGGAAGGGTAAGAAAAGATGCATTGCTGGAGTTGCATAATTTTTGTGACACACTCTAGCAATGCATCACTTTTGCGCTTACAGATACGTTTGAAATACTGACGTATCTGTAAGTACTTGCAACATAATGCGTCAAATTAAATATGACGCATGAGTAGAAGACTGAAGGCCTCATTTATGAGGCCATGCGTCACTTTTACACCACCGGTGCGTCACTTTTTGTGACGCACCAGTGCTGTAAAAAATGCACCTTATTCAGTCATATTTACAAAGTGACGCATCTAGGTAGATGCGTCACTTTGTAAACCCCGGCGCCACATTATACCTACGTCAGGTGTAATGTATGCAAAAGGGACATATTGACGCAAGAAAGAGTCGTAGAGGTGACGCAGTGAAATCTATGAGATTTCAGTGCGTCACTTTTAGGACGCCGTTGTGTCAAAATCTTGGGCCTGCCTCACAGCAGGCGTAAGACCGATGCAGGCCCTTTCACATAGGACTTGCCCCATGTGAAAGGATGCATTGCTGGAGTTGCATCATTTTTGTGACACACTCCAGCAATGCATCACTTTTGCGCTTACAGATACGTCTGAAATACTGACGTATCTGTAAGTACTTGCGACATAATGCGTCATATAATAAATATGACGCATGAGTAGAAGACTGAAGGCCTCATTTATGAGGCCATGCGTCACTTTTACGCCACCGGTGCGTCACTTTTTGTGACGCACCAGTGCTGTAAAAAATGCACCTTATTTAGTCATATTTACAAAGTGACGCGTCTAGGTAGATGCGTCACTTTGTAAACCCCTGCGCCACATTATACCTACGTCAGGTGTAATGTATGCAAAAGGGACGTATTGACGCAAGAAGGGGTCATAGAGGTGACGCAGTGAAATCTAAGAGATTTCAGTGCGTCACTTTTAGGACGCTGTTGTGTCAAAATCTTGGGCCTGCCTCACAGCAGGCATAAGACTGATGCAGGCCCTTTCACATAGGACTTGCCCCATGTGAAAGGATGCATTGCTAGAGTTGCATCATTTTTGTGACACACTCCAGCAATGCATCACTTTTGCGCTTACAGATACGTCTGAAATACTGACGTATCTGTAAGTACTTGCGACATAATGCGTCATATATTAAATATGACGCATGAGTAGAAGACTGAAGGCCTCATTTATGAGGCCATGCGTCACTTTTACTCCACCGGTGCATCTCTTTTTGTGACGCACCAGTGCTGTAAAAAATGCACCTTATTCAGTCATATTTACAAAGTGACGCATCTAGGTAGATGCATCACTTTGTAAACCCCTGCGCCACATTATACCTACGTCAGGTGTAATGTATTTAAAAGGGACGTATTGACGCAAGAAAGGGTCATAGTGGTGACGCAGTGAAATCTATGAGATTTCACTGCATCACTTTTAGGATGCCATTGTGTCAAAATCTTGGGCCTGCCTCACAGCAGGCGCAAGACTGATGCAGGCCCTTTCACATGGGACTTTCCCCATGTGTAAGAATGCATTGCTGGAGTTGCATCATTTTTGTGACACACTCCAGCAATGCATCACTTTTGCGCTTACAGATACGTCTGAAATACTGACGTATCTGTAAGTACTTGCGACATAATGCGTCATATATTTAATATGACGCATGAGTAGAAGACTGAAGGCCTCATTTATGAGGCCATGCGTCACTTTTACGCCACCGGTACGTCACTTTTTATGACGCACCAATGCTGTTAAAAATGCACCTTATTGAGTCATATTTACAAAGTAACACATCTAGGTAGATGCGTCACTTTGTAAACCCCTGCGCAACATTATACCTACGTCAGGTGTTATGTATACAAAAGGGGTGTATTGACGCAAGAAAGGGTCGTAGAGGTGACGCAGTGAAATCTAAGAGATATCACTGCGCCACTTTTGTGACGCTGTTGCGTCCAAATCTTGCGCCTGTATCACAGCAGGCGTAAGACTGATGCAGGCCCTTTCACATGGGCCTGGCCCCATGTGAAAGGATGCATTGCTGGAGTTGCATCATTTTTTTGACACACTCCAGCAATGCATCACTTTCCTCTAAATACTCAACATTTTTTTTTCTCTATTTTTTTTACACTCTTTTTCCCCGTGGTGCACTCAGGGTGCGCGTACCGGAGAGCGCACCGGGGGGCGCTGCCAGCACTCACCCAGTGAACATTTTTAAAAAAAAAAACCTAGGGGGTCAAGGGGTGTCTACTCTGCCCCCTTTTAATTATATCCCACTTTCTTTTTTCACCTCTTGTGTCTCGATTCTACCGAGAAACAAGAGGGTGGACTCTCCGGACTGTTTAGAATGTTGACAGACACCCGACAGCCAATCAGCTTTCGCTCGCGCACTCCCGTAGCGCGCCGGGTGCGCTCCCCGGTACGCGCACCTGGGAGCTCCGGCAGCGCGCCTATAGATATATATGTGTTTTTGAACTTAATTTTTATAAAAACCACTGGAGCAATTTTCACCAAACATAGCAAAGGCACATCTGCGTACCAGTCCCTACAATTTTGCCAAGTTTGGCGTCATTTCCGTTCAGCGGTTCGGGCTGTAGACTTGTCAGACCGTCCTATGTAAATTAACATGGAGAAAACACGTTTTGGGACCCCCCTTTTTTCTCAGCCCCCACTTCACGAATCCCCCCGAAACTTTCAGGGAAGGAGCGGAGCGCAGCGAGACCATTTTAAGGAAAATTACAGGCAGATCCCTTAATCGGCGCCAAAGTTTTCCCAATAGAATGTTCGGAATTTCCTATGGTAGCCAATCCTAACTATAACTACCTACTGGCGACCGCCAGTAGGTAATATATATATATATATATATATATATATATATATATATATATATATATATATATATATATATATATATATATATATATATATATATATATATGGTTATATATATGTGGGGCACATATAAGAACAATTTTCACTTACCTGTAAACAGGTGGTTCTTCAGTATTGGTGTCTTTCATAGATTCACATGCTTGAATATTCCCCGTCGTCGAAGTGGGAGTCCCACGGTACATAATATAGCAATAATGCTAAATATATATATATATATATATGTGAAAACATAATACATAATAAAAGAAGAGGTAAATACAACTGAAAACCTCCAGAACAATTCCTACATAGGAATGCATGGTAAAGAGAAAAAAATCACTTGTAACACATTAGTGTCATTATGTTAGTCCAAACTACAGCCAATCAGGCGCAAGCACCCTCTAGAACCTTCTCCTCAGAAGCTCCAGTCCTCAGATTTTCTACCGCACATCGTGTGAAGGGAGTCTCCCTGAGCTCTGCTCAGTTCTTTGCCTCAAATCTTCTACTTCCAGTCTTCTCAACATGTCAAGTAAGAAGTCTTTATTCAGACCTTGCTCTTCTTGTGGGAAGCTGCGTCTTTTTGATAAGGACCCCCACCAGAAGTGTATTTATTGTCTATACCCTGAGCATGAAGTTGGCAGCTACAAGTTCTGTAGAACTTTTTCTACAAAGACTCTGAAGGACAGAGAAGGCCAACTTCTCCTTTGGCTCCAATGTCTAAAAGACAAGGATTCTGCTCTGTCAGACGCAGAACATTTGCAATCTGGTCCTTCTACAGCAGCCTCTAAGCGTGGTAGTGTACAGGATATTCCTTCTCCTTTCCTCAAAAGGAAGAAACTGGCCCTGCCTCTGGCCTCTGTGGTATCTCCTACCACTTCTACTACCGCTACGCCCAGGAGACCTGGCTCTCAGGCGTCTTCTGCTGCCTCTAGGAGTTTTTCCACGCCTCTTAGGGTTCTGTCGTCGACGGGAGCGTCTACGAGCGTTCTGACGATGAGATACGCAGTGTATTCATCGTCGACGACGACGCTGACGACGACATCAGCTTCTGCTTCGTCGACAACGGTCTCGTCTTCAGCCTTCACGTCAACGAGAGTTTCTTTGCCTTCCCAGCCTGTCTCGTCGACGATTTCCATCACCTCGTCGGCGAAGAAAAATTCCTCGTCGACGAAAGCCACTAAGAAATCTTCGTCGACTAAGATTCCGTTGACCGTCTACGGAGGTTCTGCCTACGTTGACGACTCCGTCGATGACTGCACCGTCGACGACTGTACCGTCGACGACTACGTCTACGATGGATCGCCCGATGGATTCTTTTAAATTGTCTGCCAAATCAACACCGTCGACGGTGGCACCGGCTTCCTTTGCCTTGTTGCCTTTAGTGCCTTTGAAGACTTCAGGATCCTCTGGCACTGCTGTTCTTTCCCAACATCGCAGTAAGGCTTCGTGCCACCAATTATCTGCTTCAGAGCTGCAGCCACCTTCTCCAATGTTTGCCTCTACCTCTGAGCATGACACTGATTCTGAGAATGAAGGTGACACGTTTGAAGCCCATAGTCCCTCTGATTTGATCATCAAATGTCAGGAGTCTGATTCTGATGAAGATGGCGGAGACCAGGACAGGAGTCTCAACCTGAGGAACAGTTTGTCCAAGTCCTTATGGCTACGTTACCATTGTCCTTGAACTCCAATCTCCAGCATATGCTGGATGACTAGAACCGTCGTTTCCCAGCAACGCCGCAAGGTACTCCTCTGCAATCTCCAGCTGCCGTTGCACTGCCTCCACCGTCTCTTCCACCGACTTTGCCGCCCACAACTTCGTCCCAGATTCAGACGTTCATCAGAATTCAAACGACTGTGTATTCGAAGGATGCGGATGATGAGGCGGTTCCAGAATGAGAGGATGGAGGGGTCCCTGAGGATTCGGACGAGGATGCAGGCGAACCCGGTATGGCGGAGTGGGACGAATACCGAATGCAGACGCCCTCTCCTCAGCCAGGAGACTCTGGTGATTCACCTACAGTAGATATCACCAGTTTTCATCTACTAATGGATAAAGCGGCTCAGCGTTTTAAATTACCTAGAACGCATCGTGAGGAGGACTGTTTCCTTTACGATTTTAAAAATAAGCCTTACGAACAGGTCCACACGATTCCAATAATCGATTTTATTTGGAACGAAGGACTTAAACTCATGCAGGCTCCAAACACGTTACCAGCTCAAGTACAGCGCCTTGAAAAGAAATACAAGGCCCCAACCGGTTCTCCGGCATGCTTGATCTCTCACCCTAAGCCGGACTCAGTAGTAACTCAAGCTGCACATCGTAGAGCCCGGAATCCAGCGTCTCCAATCACCGCACCCCCCGATAGAGAGGGTCGGCGCCTAGACGTTATTGGCCGCAAGTTTTCTACCATGTCTTCCACTTCTGTTCGAGCAGTCAATGCCTTAGCCATTTTGGGACGCTATGACCGGCAGATGTGGTCGGACTTATCTGCATTAGTGGATCTAATACCGGAGGCCTCCAAGGCGGACGCTCAGCAGATTCTTCACGATGGGAAGAGAGCATCGGAAGAAATGATCGACTGTGCAGTCGATATTGCTGGTACAGGTTTCTGTCTGCTTGCAAGTGCAATATAGTGTTTCCGGGGTCTCGCACACGAGTGGGAATATTCTAATGCTTATGACTATTGATGAGGATGCCCTGGAAGTAAACTAGGTGTTACTTTTCATGTATTCCAGTGGTCAAAAGTTGTTAGCACATGCTAGCAAGGCCCATATAAAATACAAAGAGAAGAGAATTAACAAACTAACCTATCAACTTGAAATTCCTGGTGAGAGAAATTAAAATCAAATTTTTCAAATCAACCATCTAAAAAAATGGGATGGCTCTCTTCTCCAGCCTACTCCAGTAGTCATAATTCAATCCAGCTGAAATGGTCTAAAAGATTCAGAAATCAACCCTAACCTCAGCAAGAGTAAAACACTTGTCTTAAAGAAAACTCTCAACCTTTACCAATTTTTTAAAAGCAGCTTTTTATCCACACAGAACCAGGCCAAGCAGTAAAAAGAACATACATATTCCTGAGGATAGAAGAAAGGCCACTGGCTAGCAGGTAGAGAAGATCTAAAAACTAACCATTATCAAGCCCTCCAAGAGCAATTCGAGTTCCTGTATTGTCCTAATATGAAAACCAGGTTGAACCATTAGATTTTGTTTTGATTTCTGACAAATTTATCAAATCTCATAATTTGATGCATTACCCTACTAAGAATTGAATAATTTATTGAGCAGTTAAGAGATGCCAAATACATTATCACCCTTTACGTCACAAAGGGTTAATGGCAAATTCCCCTTAATGAGTCAGTTGAAGAAAATATGCCCTTCTCCACTCCAAAGGGGGTTATGTTAGTTCACTGTCCTACCCTTTGATTTGCATGCCTCCACCACATGACATTTCAACAACTAATTAATCAATTGCTTAACAAACATGACAACATCTTTGTACCTATCTGGATGATATCATTACTTACAATAAGAGCTGCCCTGAACACCCAGAGCGTTTACAAGTGATCCTGAATTATTTGAAAAAGGTGGAACCTAATATCCTTACCCAAGGAGAAAAAGTGACTGCCCTACACGCCATTTCCTTAAGATCCCTTTCTTAGGGTTTGAGGACACCTATAGGTGTTGCATACCTTAATTTTCTCTGGGTGCAGCTCCGCTTATTGATTTACTGAAAAAGGAGTCTCTTCGAATTTTACTAGGTTTAGTGAAGAGGAAGAAATAGCTTTTCCAATGGTTAACAATATGGTTTCATCTGAACCTGTTTTACAAACCATTGGGTTCTCAAAACTCTTCACCCTACAAACCAAAGCTTCGGACCTCGGAATAACAGATATTCTTTCACAAACCACTTTAGAGGAAGATGAAAGAGCCATCTTCATCCTTAAAAGGAAACCCTTTGCTAGCGAGAAAAAATAATTCAAGATTTGAGAAAGAATGACTTGCTATTAAGTTGGCTATTAAGAAGCTCAATTATTATCTGGATGGTCAGGACTTTGTTCTCTTTGCTAATCACACTCCTTCAACTTGATTGGCCCTCAACAAAGGTAATAACCCCAAGTACTTTATTGGGTCCGCTCCTTACTAACATACCACTTTCAGGTCAAACATAGCAAGGGAAAATAAAAAAGAAGGTAATGTGGATTCCTGGGGGGGGGGGGGGTTTGGCTCTAGAGGGCGCACAACGGAATGGCCGCACTCTTGTGAGGCTCCCGAGGACCGGAGCAATTATCCTTAATTTATCCTGCTAACTAGCTTTGAGGCAAGACTGGAGCTTATGTAATATATGCCTTACTGTCCGGAGAGCACTCGGTAGCAGTTTGGGGCAATACGGAGGAGAACTGAGGTGCCAGGGTAGGCCTGCGAGAGAAGTGGGACCTCCGACCATCGACAAGACAGCACACAGAGGCGGTGGCGGCTGTGTGGGCAAGCGCGGCAAGAACTGCGGCTGCGGCTGGGAGTCGGCATAGTTGTAGCTGAGTTGCAGGGACTACGAGACGGACGCACGCGAACAGGGGCAGGCCGAAGGGCTGGAAGAATTCTGCTGCGAGGTGGAGAACGGGTGGCTGGATTGCCGGGGAGCGGCACTCATATATTCTGCGCTACGAGGCCCGACCCCAAAAGGCCTAACTATACCAGCTAGAGACCTGCACCCGTGGCCCGCATGCACAGCCCTGTTTGATCATCACCGAAGCCCGGGCACCGAGAGGACATTTTGGTGCCACGAGGCGGAAGGACCGGGTCGAGGTAGGGTATTCCCCTCCCTGCGGTGCACTAGACGAGATTGGGCTGCCATTGCGCTATGGATTGAGAGTAGGGGAGCCTCAGCCTGGAGACGACCACGAGGTACTGAGCCTGCATAGCGCATAGTCCCCCCCACCCCTGCGATACATCCAGTGTGTGGACTGGACGCTGCATTGAGGGGACATTCGCTCCTTGAGGGCCCTGATCGGGGACTGCGACGTACCCTGGCGCTGCCCAGGGATGAGCCGCAGGGGTAACTGAACCAGGTGCTCACTGGTGCGTAGGTTTGACGGTGTTGCCGGACCGGCTTCCCTGCGTGCGCGACAGGAGCCACCCTGTCAGAGACACCCGCTAGCACCGTACACATAATAATAGTGGAAGCCACTACTGTTGCGACACAGGGTGCAGACGACACGGCCTTGGAGAATTGAAACAAAACTGGGGGCGTGATAATATCTACTGTGGGCCTGCGAGAGAAAGTGCAGCGCATTTACAAACAGGAACAACCGGAAAGCGCAACAGGAAGACAAAGTGTGGCAACCCTTTGACTTGCGTGGGGTGAAGGAGGATACAATGGATAAGACAGATGCTAAGCAGCCCAAACTCAGTTTCGATAATGCAAAAACGGGGACCAGGGGCAAGCAGACTGGTACAAGGGCACTGGAGGAGGGCGGCGCCGGTGGGTCGCGTGGGACGGCCATGGACCACATGTTGCAGGAAATGCGGCAAGGGGTTTGCGACCGTTGTTGACAAAGTGGATCGCATGTCATCGAGAATGGATGCCATAGCACACAAGTTGGATGTACAGGAAGAACGCATAGTGGAGGTGGAACGGCGCATTTCGGACAACGATGACATCACGGCTGGGGATATATGTCGTTACAACGCATACTTTTACAATGCCTACCTTTACAACGCATTTTTTACACCGCAACATCCATTACAATGCATTCCATTACAACCCATGCCATTACAACAAATTCTTTGAAACTACATTTACAACGCATTCCACTACAACACATACTACATTTACAACGCATACCATTACAACGCATACCCTTAGATAGCATGTATGGTAAGTATTGGATAGTGTAGGGGTAAAAATTACTATTCTAACTCCAGGGGGTGCAACAGTAGGGTAAGTATTGGATAGTGTAGGGGTAAAAATTACTATTCTAACTCCAGGGGGTGCAACAGTAGGGTAAGTGTTGGATAGTGTAGGTATGCGTTGTAATGGTATGCGTTGTAATGACTGCGTTGTAATGACATGCGTTGTAGTGGTATGCGTTGTAGTGACATGCGTTGTAATGGTTGCGTTGTAATGGCATGCATTGTAATGGATGTTGCGTTGTAAAAGTTTTGTTGTAAAGGTAGTGCATTGTAAAAGTTGTGTTGTAAGTGTTGTTTCCCCACGGCTGGCCATGTAATGATGTCTTGTAATGTAATGTAATGTAATGATGTCTTGTAAAGCGCCTGAATCACCCCACATGGGGTATCTCCACGCTGTAGACCGCTGGGGAACCCGTCCTGGCTTTCCCTGTGAGATGGTCCCTACTGGGTATCTCCAAGGTGAAACCAGGCATCCCCGGCATATGTGGGGGCCGTTGTGGAGATGAGGCAAGCTAATGCCCAGAGTTGCCGAGTGTGATCCCTGGTTAGAGTAGGCACCGAGGCGAGAATTATCAAGTCCGCTGACCCTGGTCCACGACCCTGCCGCGTCGGGAATTGAACACTGGTCCCGGGCCGTCCTCTGCTTCCGGGTCTGCCGCCTCTAACCAGTGAGCCACACCACTCCACTCAACTGGCACGAATGGATAATATCCTGAGAACCATTGCGGCTAAGAATGAGGACTTAGAAGCGCGCAGTCGGAGAAATAATATACACATAGTAGGCGTTCCGGAATCCAAGAACACTGGCAAAATGGAAGAGTTTCTGGAAAAGATGTTGCTAGCTGCGGTGGGGCAGGATGCGTTCTCTCCGCATTTTATTGTTGAACGTGCTCATAGGTCATTTGGCCCGCGGCCTGTCCCTGGAGCGACACCCCGGCCTATCATTGCCCGCCTACTTAACTACTGCGACAGAGATGAGGCACTACAGGCGGCCCAGAATAAGCAATCGTTATCCTACGAAGGGATCACGTTTTCTATCTATCCTGATTTTACCCCCATGGTGCAAGAGGAGCACAGGAAATTCATTGCTGTTTAAAAGAAGCTGCGGGATGCACAGATTGACTATGCCCTTCTGTATCCTGCCCGACTTCGTGTGACACACCAGGGCAAACAGAAATTCTTTACTAACCCCGGGAAAGCGGAGGATTATTTGAGATTGATAAAACAACGTAATCAAGACTGGGACAGTCGAAAGGGTTCGCAGAGCTTTTCCCCGGTGAGAGAAGAGGAGAACCCACAGTGAGTGCATAGAGGACACATGGAGAGAGACGCAATGCAGAAGGCAAGTAAGAGACATGAGGCACCTATAGGAGGTGCACTGTGAGTTTGGTTGTGCATCAGCTGTTAGCTAATATTGAACTCCGGACCACCTCTCCCGTTGTGAGGGGTCCCTGCTGTATCTTCGGAGGGACGCTACTGGGAGAGGAGAGCTTGTGAAGTCCTCTAGAGGAAGCCCCCAGAGGGTATACCCCACTTATGGAAGGCAGATGTCTGGCTGCCTTTGAACTAGACTTTGTTTGGGTATGTTGGGAGGGGAAGGACGGTGGGGTGAATTTCAGGATACTGGCAAAATTGGGTTGCTTCAGTGGGTGCGGGAGGTAGGGGGAGAGGGGAGGGCTGGGGGGTTGTTTTGGAGGTTAACATCTTCGAATTGTGTGGTCTTACAGAGGAACGTCCAGAGATGTGAAGTAGATCAAGGGGATTATGGTACTTTGTGAATGAGAGTTGGGATGCTGGCGGGGTGGGGGGCCCGACCCTCTTTCCCATCGATTAAACTATGGAAGAATGGAAGCGAAAGCTGGGGCACTTAGTAATGACCCTAATGTAATAACATGGAATGTAAGAGGTCTAGGAGATCCCCGCAAACAGAGGCAAGTCTTGTCTTATCTGGATCGCCACCAAGTGCATATTGCCATGCTGCAGGAGACACACTGCCCACGGACTAAACCTATCACTTTTGGGAGCAAATGGGCGGCAATTAGTTTTTTTTCCTCCTATTCAAGTTATGCTTGTGGGACTGCCATACTGATTAGTAAGCGGTGGCATTTCACTTGTCAGGTTCCTTCTGTGAGGCGGACGGCAGATACTGTGGGGCAGGCTGGGGTCCCAATCTGTTCTCCTGGTTTGTTGCTATGGGCCTAATGTTGACGACCCCTGTTTCTTTGATAGCCTTTGGGCCAAGATATTTGATATGGGAGTCACACATATTGTTTGGGGGGGGGCGACTTCAACGTCACGTATAATCCAGGGGTAGATAGATCCCACGCAGCACCACGTCACTACACTAAAGCACAAGCTGTGGTTAGGGAAATTAAGGATGCATATCACTTGATAGATGCTTGGAGACACATCCACCCACACAGCTGAGAAGGTACGCATTTTACAGCACACGCACAATCATGGGCCAGACTGGACTATTTTTTAGTATCTAGAGGACTTGCACCCGCAATAAAAAGCCAGAGGCACCTTGCTAGAACATACTCGGACCATGCACCAGTACTCATGACGCTCTCTTCCGAGGACTTCCATGTACCGCAATGTCCTTGGAGAATGAACCCTTACATTTTGTTGGACGCGGTCTTTCAAGAAGAGCTGAGGGAGGAAATACTTGATTTTTTAAAAAGAAATAAGCATTCAGTGCGAAGTGTAGAAATAATCTGGGAGCCCTTTAAGGTAACTCTACGGAGGTATTGCATAGGGAAAGGAGCGGGTGCTTAGAGACATACAGGCTACGATCAGGACCCTAGATAACGAACTTAAGCAGTTGGAAGCGGAGCTAGCCAATGCCCCCTAATGCCGAAACACAAGCAGCTTTTAGGGAGAAACTGTCCCTCTACATGGATGAAGCACAGAGGGAGGCGAAATACAGAAGTAAGTACTGGGTGGCCAGATGTTGTGGAAAGGGAGACAGGCCTGGGAAAGTCCTGGCACAAACGGTGAGACAGCCTCGATGCACCAATGTAATCACGGAAATTAAGGACTCGAGTGGTGTCATTCACCGGGACTCATGCAATATTCTGAAAGAGTTTCTAGAACATTATAGTACATTATACACTACTAGTGGTAACAAGGGTGAGCAATTGGACGACTTCCTGGAGAAAGTAGCACTAGGGTGGCTGAGCGACACGCAGAGGACCTTCTTGTGTGCGCCCTTTGAGCTGGATGAGGTGCGGGAGGCCATTATGAGTATGCAGACAGGTAAGGCCACTAGCGCCGATGGCATACCGGTGGAATTCTATAAAACATATATAGATATCATGGCCCTGGAGCTCAGAGAGGTAAATGAAGATGCATTGGATGTGGGGACGCTGCCGCAATCAATGAGAGAAGCATTAATATTGTCGTTGCCCAAGCCCGGGAAGCCCCTTGACTGTTGTGACACCTATAGACCATTGTCGCTGCTTAATAGTGATGCGAAAATACAGGCTAAAATAATAGCTACGAGACTGAGTCTGTTAATGGAACATCTAATACTGCCAGACCAGTCGGGGTTTGTGCCCGGCAGGGCAACATCCCACAACCTTCGGACGCTCTTTGCAATACTGCACAGCATGTCCCCTGATCTTCCCATGGGTGCTATTTTCTTAGACGCTACAAAGGCGTTTTATTCGTTGGAATGGGGCTATTTATTTGGGGTGATGAGGCGGATGGGCATCCTGTCCTTGTTCTTAGACTGGATTAAATTACTCTACACTAACCCAATTGCCAAGGTCTTGATAAATGGACACACCTCCCAGACGTTTGAGATCACGAGGGGGACCAGGCAGGGGTGCCCTCTGTCACCACTGCTCTTCGCGTTGGCAGTTGAACCCCTTGCTGCAAATTTAGGGCAATGTCATAATGACAAGGCACTGCAGTGCTATCAGCGCCAGATACTCATCTCGCTCTATGCAGATGACATTACCCTATATATGCGCGACCCACAACAGAATTTAAACCTGGTACTGAGGGAATTCATTGTCTTTGGTCAAATGTCTGGTGTACAGATCAACTGGACTAAATCTAGTTTTTTTCCGCTCATGGATGCGGTCCAGCGCTTTGAAATGGATTATCCATTGGACTGGTGTGAGGGGGAGCTAAAATACTTGGGAATCAAAGTTACAAGAGATAGGGAAGAACTGATGAGGGCGAATTATGGGACTCTTATAACCAAGATAGCAGACAACGTAACGAGGTGGGTTGCGCTCCCCCTGTCTATGGCGGGACAGGCCTCCTTAATCAAGATGGTGATATTGCCGCAGGTGTTATATTTATTTTTGAACATACCGTACTACCCGGGAGCCTATTTTTTCAAAGCCATGAAATCTGAGATGATATGACTAGTCTGGGGAGGTAAACAGCCTCGTCTACAGTGGGAAGTGTTAATCAGACCTGATACCCAGGTGGATTCGGGATACCAGACATAGAGATGTATTTTATAGCGGCGCAGGCACACTTTGTATGGTTTTGGATCCGTCAACCTTGGTATATGCCTCAAGTTGCGGCTGTACAAAAGGGGGTGGTGATGGATGGAGCATCTGAATCAATCAAACACTCACACCCAATCAATAGATCTGGGTTTAATCCATCACCGTTCTTTAGCCCACTCTGCCACCCCAGTTCAGACATGGCTATATCCAAATCAGTCTGACCCTGTGCCTCATGGGAACAGTCCAGCCCGAACTGCCAAGCCATGTCTTCCCTGGACCGGAAACAAGCTTCCGAGGACCGGTTTCTGGCATTCCAACCGTCTTCAGCCCGGCTTGCTTGAATCCAGTGGCAAAGTGAGCAAGGGACTCACGTCTGAGCATACCCTGTCACACTTATGGCGGCCAAAAGCGGCACAAAAGGAGGTGGTGATGAAGGGAGCATCTGAATCAATCAAACACTCACACCCAGTCAATAGATCTGGGTTTAATCCATCACCGTTCTTTAGCCCACTCTGCCACCCCAGTTCAGACATGGCTATTTGCAAATCAGTCTGACCCTGTGCCTCATGGGAACAGTCCAGTCCGAACTGCCAAGCCATGTCTTCCCTGGACCGGAAACAAGCTTCCGAGGACCGGTTTCTGGCATTCCAGACGTCTTCAGTGGGAAGTGTTAATCAGACCTTATTCCGAGGTGGATTCGGGATACCAGACATAGAGATGTATTTTATAGCGGCGCAGGCACACTTTGTATGGTTTTGGACCCATCAACCTCTGTATATGCCTCAAGTTGCGGCTGAGCAATGGCTGGCCCACCCTGTACCACTAGAGGGGGCGATATAGGCAAGGATTGGGCAACGAGAGCAGCAACCAAACGTACTTTATGGTACACTTAAGGCATGGCTCAAGATAATGGAGATGTTGGGAGTGCACCTGGCATACACGCCATTGATGCCTCTCGCTTATCACCCAGATACCCCGCTGCTACAAGAGGGGGTGTTTAGGAAATTTAAATAGAAGTTTGGATTAGCTACATGGGGAGATATGTACCATGAAAACAAGTTCCGGGCACTGGCACATATGTGTCCTGCAGAGAAACAGACACTGTTGGACATGTACCTATATGTAAGACTTCATTAGGGGGTAAAATCGATTGACCCGACGTTTCCAGATGAACCGGTATGACTGGCCCCGTTAAACAGTATACTAGAAAAGCCCAAGCCCATGCGTTTAGTTTCATCAATATACAAAATGGTGCATGCCCAAAGGGAGAGAGCAGCAGCTCCGGCATGGGCGAAATGGGACTCAGACTTGGGGCGACAATTGAAGAACACACAATGGGAGAATAGCTGCCTGCATACTGAGAGGGTTTCCGCGAACAGCAGACTCTGCATCACTCACTATAAGTTTCTCCATAGGCAACACAATACACCTACCAAGATGCACAGATTTAACTTGAGGGACAATGATCATTGCGACAGATGCAGCGCCCCTGGGGCGGATTTTCTGCACCTGGCGTGGGACTGCCGCGACGTTCGAGAATATTGGGAGAAGGTGGTTGAGGCGTTACAGCAAATGATAGGTGAGACGCTGGAACCGAATCCCTTGTTAGCACTTTTGGGGGCTGTGACACCAGTGAAGCCAGAACACAGGAGATTTGTGGCAATGGCACTTCTTATGGCCAAGCGCAGAGTTGCTTGTAGATGGGGGAGGGGTCGAGCGCCCAAATTCAAGTCATGGCTGGAGGACCTAATTACTTGTCAAGAAAGACTTGCTACATATGCAGAATTACTACCCGTCACTTCCAGGCCTAATGATATCTGGGCCCCCCTCACATGCTATCGCCTCACTAGGCCGACATCTGTTAGAGGTGCCGAGAGTTAGGCCAACGTGAAGAAGGGTACATAAGGAAATGACAGTGGAGGAGGATGGAGGATATGGTGAATGGCCCTAGGTCTCTGGAGAACCTTAAGAACATAGCACACTGGCATAGATAAGTTAGGACTATTGAGGGGCGGGGATACAGAGGAATTATGTACCGACCACTTAGAGACTTTGAACATGTGATGCATTTGGAGATTTGTAAGAGTCAGACGATAAGATAATGTGACGGGGGTGTGGAGCCCGACTGAGAGTATCCCAATGTTATAGTACTATTGATATATCCTACATGTACCATGTCAATGTATTACCAAGCAATGTTGTGATGGACAATTGGACCAATGTGATATTGTATTGTAAGATGTATGCAGAAGGCGATGTTTGAGTTGTTGAAAACCCACAATAAAAAAAATTTACAACAAAAAAAAAGGTCATGTGGATTCCTTCTTAAGAGTCTGCTCAATCTTGCAGAGAAGAAGAATCCAAGGGAAGAGGTCTGTGAAATGGGTTGTATGACGTTTCAACGCATGCTTTTACCACGCATGCCTTTACAACGCAGGTATTACAAAGCAAGTCGTTACAACGACTTGCGTTGGGGGGCGCTGGATAGTGGAATAGTTTAATTTTCTATTCCAACTCCTGTCCCCGTGGATAGTAGGGAAGGTGTTGGATAGAAAATTAAACTATTCCCTATCCAACAGCGCCCGCCAGCGAAAGTCGCTGTAACAACTTTCGTTGTAATTCCTGCGTTGTAATGGTAGTGCGTGGTAAAAGTTTTGTTGTAAACGATGTTCCCCGTGAAATGTACTTACCTGGTGGAGCGACCTAAGTTCATCGTGGGCAGCTGACATTGTCACCACCAATGCCACCTGTAAACAAAAACAAGAAAAAACATCAGACAAAGAGAATGGACTAAACAATAACAACTTAGAAAAAAAGGAGAGGGAGGAGAATATGTTAGGGAAACAAATTACATAGGGCCATATGCATGAACACATTTTCCCATAGACACAGAATGGGCAAAACCCTTTGATGCATCTAGCCCATAGCCTTTATTTATTTATAGTATTTATAGAGCGCTCTGCAACCCTACGGGCATCCTGGCGCTGTGTTCACGTAGTTGAAAAACGCTGTGCATCATGGGTAGAGAGAATATCATTTGATTCTGGATAGTTAGATTTTAGGGAAAAGCCATGTTTTCACCTTTTTTCGGAAAGCCATCAGTTCATCTGTTTTCCTGATGTCAATAGGTAGTCTGTTCCACAGATGAGCTGCCGCTATGCTGAAGGCTCTGCCACCACAGGTGGCTTTCCTGATCCTGGGTATGCAGATGAGATTGGATGAGGAAGAACGAAGGGACCGAGTGGGTTCATACCACTTAAATTTGTTTTGAAGTGGTCGGGGGCCCATCCCATGCACTGCCTTAAAGACAGTGCATAGGGATTTAAAAAGGATCCTCTGGTGTACAGGTAGCCAGTGTAACTCGGCCAGAGCAAGTGTAGTAGAGGATCTTCGCCCTCGAGAGAGTGCTAGTTTGGCTGCGGCCGGCTTTACACATGTGCGTTTTCTTACAAAACTGTAAATGGACATCGGGAGGTGTGGCATAGAAGTGGGAGAGATCAAGAGGAAATACGAGAAATAAAACAGCAGGGGGACACTAATGAAGATGCTGACCACAGTGCAGGAAAAAGCAAACACAAGACTCCCAACAGAGGATGGACACCTCAAGAATATATGACGTTACAACGCAAACAATTACAACGCATGCTTTTACAATGCAGTTTTTACATCACAACTATCACTACACTGCATGATTTTACAACGCATACCATTACAACGCATAATACTTTTAGGACAAGAGTAGGGTAAGTATTGGATAGTGTAGGGGTAAAAATGACTATTCCCACTCCAGTGAGTGCAACAGTGGGATAAGTGTTGGATAGTGTGGGGGTAAAAATTACTATTCCCACTCCAGTGAGTGCAACAGTTGGGTAAGTATTGGATAGTGTAGGGGTAAAAATTACTATTCCCACTCTAGTGAGTGGAACAGTGGGGTAAGTGTTGGATAGTGTGGGGGTAAAAATTACTATTCCCTCTCCAGTGAGTGCAACAGTAGGGAAAGTGTTGGATAGTTTGGGACTAAAACATACTATTCCCATCTACCCCAAAACCCATACCCACCCTAAAACTAAAAAATCTCCATTACTTACCGTATAATGCTTTGTAATAGCAAGCGTTGTAATAGTATGCATTGTGCTGGCATGCGTTGTAGTGGCATGTGTTGTAATGGCATGAGATGTAAAGGCAGTTGAGTTGTAACAGTTGCGTTGTAAAAGCAGTGCGATGTAATGGCTTCATTGTAATGGATGTTACCCATGCCTCAAAGTCCGCAATACTCACCTAAGAGGAGGCCGGTCAGGAGGACCCATTTCCACGAGTCGCAGCCCTGCCACGGGCCAGAGGAGGACTGTGACTTCCCAGGTGAGTTTCCAGAAGATAGTGCTGCCGATTACTTCCCTCATTACTATTTATTTTAATCTTTTTTTATTGAGATTTACAAACAATACAGAGCATAATCTTGATAATATGGGAGAGGTGTGGCGCCGCGGCCAGGGCGACTGACGCTGGAATCTGGGGATCACGGTTCGATCCCCGGCACCGGTGGCAGGTCAGCCTAGCACCATGTGACTCTGGGCAATAGCTTGCTTAATCTTCCCGACGGCCCCCAGCGCCTAGAGACCCTTGTGGGTGAGTGTTCGCGCTTTACAAATGTGGATTATTATTATTATTAATAAGCATAAGGGGAAAAGAAAAAGAAGCATAAAAGGCAAGGCAGACCCACATTACTTTCCTCATTCCTGATTCCGCCACAATTGTTTTTTGTTGCATGTTGTGGATTAGGTGCCATGTGAAGGGGGGGATTGGGCGGTACATGGGCAAAAGGAGGGAGAAGCAGGAAGAAGAAAAAAGAGGAATTAACGTGCACAGGTAAACCAATGGACGCTCATAAATACTAATACTGAGTCTGCGCTGGTAGTCATGTTAACAAGCAAGAGGCTCCAAATAATGTATTCTTGCTTCTCTTTTATTTCTCTGCTACCTAGTAGCATTTAATCATTGCCTGAAAGGAAAAAATAGTAAAGGCATGTTATCAGAACAAGAGAGAGGTTAATCGAAAAGGGTAGAGCACCTACTAAAGGAACAGAAAGAATAGAGCATTGGAACAAAAACATCCCAGAAGATTAATGAGAAAGAAGTTAAAGAGCCAAAAGAAAATAAAAAAAGGAAATAAAACGAAAGAAAGTGAGAGACTGTTTTTTTAGGTCTAAAAAAAATCTCATCACAGAGACGTGCTATCCTGTTCTTCTGTGGGTCCGCTGACAGGGGGTTTCTTGGCGCTCCAAAGTTAAAACATGGAAGAAAATAGGAGATGGGCCGGAAGCCTAAGAAAAGAGACAACCTAAAAAGATGCCTACCTACTTGTAAATATGAATTGTGTCTTCCAGATATACCGACTTTGGCTTCTCCCAAATGACTTAAAAGTAAAACTTAAGAAAGATGCACCGAAACAGTATCTTGAGAATTGAATTTCAGTAGAACACAATTCTGCCAGTCTTTCTCCAAGGTGGCAATGCAGCATATGTTAGCACATTATACCCAAACCTCTTGGCTTTGCCAATGCTTGCACTTTAATGTATTCATATTCTACGGAAAGTGGGCAGCTACTACTCCTGAGGTCATGCTGGTGGCTGTAATTTCTATTCCTGAGCTTCTTTTTTTAAGCTGCTTCTGCGTCACAAAAAGTGACGCAACTGCAACGCAAAAATTAAGCTAGCAGCTTGTAAATCTGGCCCAGCGTATTCAGTGAGCATTGTGTGGTATCAAGTGATGGTTCACGTAGAATATATGGCTTTGGTTCTCTGTGCAATAAGATAAGTGTGTGGTACTCTGTGTTGCGCTCTGACCTGTGTAAGTCATTGTGTTTGGTGTGTGTCTGTTGAACTCCGCGGTATAGGTCCTCTGTGTTGTGCTCTGTTCTGTGTACGTCATTGTGTAGGGTCTATGTCTGTGGGATTCCACGGGCCAGGTCTTCACTGTTGTGCTCTGTCCTGTGTACGTGATTGTGTTTGGTGTGTGTCTGTGGCACTTCACGATATTGGTCCTTTGTGTTGTGCTCTATCCTGTGTTTGTTTGAAAAGACAAACATTTAGGAACATGTGTGACAGGTGGACTCATGCTGACAACAGGTAGTACTGAATATGGATTAACAATTCACGCTGTAACATATAGTCAAAAGATTCTTTATTATTATTTATATTATATTGTCATGAATCTAACCTACTTACATTCATTGGTTTAGATCCAGCAATTATACTCTTATTGTGCACATTGTGCTTTTTGTGTGTCACAATACATTACAGTTTATATATACAATTAATTAATAGATCATAAGATACAAAAATACAGAAATTAGTAATTATTATTCAAAAAACATGGCTAGAAATTGATTAGTAAAGTGATCCCGATTTAGGAACTTTAGTCGGGGATACCTCCTATTTATACACACTCTATCCTGTGTTTGTCATTGTGTGGGGTCTTTGTCTGTGGGATTCCTTGATCTAAGTCAGGTCTTCTCAGTTGTGCCCAGTCCTGTGTACGTCATTGTGTTTGGTGTGTGCCTGTTGGACTTCGTGGTATAGGTTCTCTATGTTGTGCTCTGTCCTGTGTTCTTCATTGTTCTTATGTTAAATAAACTTGTAAAGCGCACGTACACCAAACTGTATCATGGTGCTGGAGTCCAGGGGGTACTGCCACTTGAAATGTTTAGTTATATGCCTGGCGGAAGAGCCAGGTCTTTAAAAGTGTCCTAAACTGAGCGCAGGAGGTCAGCGATCTAATATCCAGAGGGAGGGGATTCCCGAATTGGGGGGCCAAGGCTGCAAATCTTACTCCCCCAAGTTTCTTGCATTTAAAGGGTGAGGTGACCAGAAGATACAGATGAGGAGACCTGAGATCCCGAGAAGGGATGTAACGCTGAATCTGAGAGGATATAAATGCCGGCTGTAGCCATAAGGAGCTTTAAAGGTGATGCACCCCAGCTTAAATGCACAAAGTTTGGCTACTGGGAGCCAGTGGAATCTTTCCATTTGTGGCGTGACATGGTGCCATTTGGGCTGTTGGTAGATTAGTCTGGCCGTCTGATTTTGCACCAGCTGCAAAGTTTTAGTTGATATGCCAGGATAACAACATTGAGTGAGTTTGCATAATCAATGCTGGAGATGACCAAGGACATAACAACTTGTGTCAGGGCTTCTGTGGTAAGAAATCTGCTGATCTTGCTGTTCCTTCAAAGCTGAAAGAACCAGGAGGAGACCACCGTCCCAATCTGGGCTTTCATCAACAGATCACTGTTGATGATAATTCCCAGACTTTTGATTTGATTGGGAGAAGAGGATTTTCCAATTTGGTTGGCCAGAAGTTGGAGTTCCAGGGGTTAGCTGGGCCATTGATTAGGATCAGCTCCTTTTATCGGGGTTCAATTTCAGATGGTTACTGTTCATCCACTAAATTATAAATCGCATGGTGGATTGGAAATTGGACACAGAAGATGCTGACTGATCAATATCAAATATCAGTTGGAGGTCGTCAGCATAGTTGAAGGTGCCCACCTTCCTTTCTCCGTAAGAGCGGATCAGGGGCAGTAAGTACAGGTTAACCGAAGCAGTGAGAGAGAAGAGCCCTGTGGCACCCCACAGGCTAATTTGACTTTAGGGGGAGAAGTGGACAAGGCAAACAGAATGAGAGTGGTCTTTCAGAAAGGATAAAACCCACTTGAGGGACAGGCCCTAGATCCTGGCGTTGCCGACCTGTTGGCCAGAAGATCTTGGTTGACCGTATCAAAAGCAGCAGAGGGATCAATGAGTACCAGGGCCTGGGTAATGCCCTTATCAGCCCACCTCCTAAGTTAGTCCAAAACCGTAAGGATGGTGGTCTCTATGGAATGATCCGGTCGGAAGCTCGCCTGGTGGAGGTCAAGATAGTAGGAGTGTTCGATAAAGGAGCTGGGGCAACTTGCCACATGTGCTTCCAAAACCTTAGCAAAATAAGGGAGCAGAGAGATAGGGTGATAGCTAGTAAGGGCTAGGGGGTCTGACCCTGTTATCTCTAAGAAGAGAACAATTTCAGCTTCTTTATTACACATTTGGAACAGTGCCCTGCTTGAGGGAATTATTCAAAAATGCGAGAGGAGGTTCTGGGCAAGTGAAAAAAGCTTCTCTTAATATGTGCAGAGGGCAACAGTCAGTAGGGGAGCCGTATCCAACCTTAGAAGGCTGAAAAAGGCTTCCCTGAAAATGAGAGGGACCGGTTCTAGCAATTGAAGGTTCCTGAATGTAAATAGTTGGGCTATAGGAGAGGTACTGGTGAGTATGCTAGGCTTAATAGTGGCAATGTTTTTGATAAAATACGTTTTGAGGGAGTCATATAGCGATTGAGTGGGGGCAGGTTTTGCTGTGACTATCTGGCTTGGATAGTTCAGCCACAATAGCTAAGATGTCCTTGGATTTATTAACAGAGCTTAATATCTTGTTAGAAAAATAGGCGTCTTGGTTTGTAAAGTAGCCTTTTTGTATTCTTTAAGCTGGATTAAAAAAATATATTTTTTGTCTGAGGAGTAATTTTGTCTCCAAATACGTTCTGCTTGACGTAGGGCAAGTTTCTTAAGTTTTATGTCTTCAGAGAACCAGCGTTGGGCATCATGAGGTCTAACTATCTTGACTTTCTTAACGGGTTTCAAAGCGGTCACTGGCGGATTCAAGCCAAAATGTAATTCTTTCTGCTTGATTGTTAATTAACTGCTGCTCTGATGATGCTTTAGTATCCAGCAAAGTGCAGAAGTCTTATATGTTGGAGTGTCTCCAGTTTATTGCAATGCGGCTCGCCTTCAAATGTGGCTTGGTTAAGGGAACATTGGAGAGGGCGAATGTAATAAAATAGTGATCCAACCAAGTGCAAGGAGAGATCATTAAATTAGAGACTGTCAGATCAGATGTCCAAACTTGGTCAAGAGTATGACCTTTGACGTGAGTGGGAACAATTACATGCTGGGTAGAAATCAGCCCAGAGAGTAGGTCCGTCATGTCAGCAGAACTGGTACTGCCCATAATATCATTGGCCCAATAATTAAAATCTCCAATTGTAAGGATTTTAGCATAGTTGATGACTAGGTGCTAGATCTTTTCACCTAGTAGTTGGGGGAATAATGGCATATGATAAGATAAGAAATGATCAATCCACAGATAAGGGGGGGGCGTGGGGAATCGAGTTTTAGAATTAAGCAGTCGACTGATGAAATGCCCACAGCAGCTAGAGATGTGAACTGTAACTTCAGATGTTACCCTTCCCCCTGCTTTCCCAGCGGTCCTATTAGCCTGAAGGATGTAATAACTGTTAGGCAGTGCTGCTAATAAGTTTGGATACGATTCTTCAGTGAGCCAGGTTTCTGTAAAAGTATAGCCAGTTTATCTGAGTCCAAAAGTTGAAATATTTTGAATTGGTGTTTAACAAATAGAACGAGTATTCAGATAAGTAACTGAGTTCAGTCCGGTCGTGACAATGGGGGTTTAAAGTTTAAAAAGCGTTATTGAAGTAAGTATCCAATGTAAACATCAGTACGTAAGAAATAGACAGCAGAACTATTCATGAATTGATAAAATATAACATTGAAGATAATCACCCCAAAGGGGGTACATGAGCATTACTAAGGGAAAAAGCTTTTAAAGAAGATTTCTGTTTTAAGAGAGAAAAGAAAAGAAAAGAGGGGAAAAAGGAGAGAAAAAAGAAGTAAAAGAGGAAGGAAGAAGAAGCAATAAAGAAAGGGGAAGGGACTAGCCTAAGAAAACAGCTCATATATTAAATATAAAAATAATAAGAACAATTCTATGTATATGGAATAGAAGAAAAGGGTGCAACATATGGTATCATATCTTCAAATATTTCTGGAAAGAAAATCAGTTAACGGCAGCCATATTAGGTCCCTTTTAATTAGTAAGGTAATTGTGGTGGCAAAGGCACGATCAAATCTATGATGATGGCATAATAGGTTCCACCAGGCATTATAAGATATTTTGGAAGTGTCTTTCCAGTTGGTGGTGATGATCTGGAAGGAAATTGCTATAACAAGGTCTATAAATTTACGAAAATTACAATGAACATCCCAAATAGGTGAAAAGCCACCTAAGAAAATATGTACAATTTCAAAAGGAAAGGCAGTATTTAAAATTTTGTTCAGTTGTGACCAAATTCGCAACCAAAGGGATTTGACTAGTGGACAGTAAAAAAACATGTGCATGAAATCAGCATTAATATGAGAGCAAGACCAACATTTTTGAGACTCAAGTAACTTAAATTTGCATAAATCATAAGGGGTAAAAAAAAGTCTGTTATAAAAAAGTAACAGGTCTGTGTAGTGCTAGCCGAACAGGAAACTGTGTATGTTTTAGACCAAATATTATCCCATGTCTGAAAGGAAAATTCCTGAGCTAAGTCTTGTTCCGAGAGAAATTCAAGTTTAGTTTTAGTTCTAGTAGCTTTGGAGAAAAAAAGTGTTTTATAAATTACAGCGGCTTTGAGGAGGAGTGAAAAATTTAGTAACAGGAGGAAAGTTGGCGAAGAGGTGGGTAATAGAGATTGTTGCAAAATGAAGTCAGTTAGAAGATGTTTAAATGCAGGATATTGAGAGGAGTGTGCATTGGTAATATGGAAGATATCGCAAATCTGAGGAAAAGTGAGTAGTGCGTTATTATTGAGTATTTGAGAGTAAGTCATGATTCCTTTATCTAGCCATTCTTTCCAAAAAAGCGCTTTGTTAGTAAATTTAAGGGATTTGTTATACCAGATAGGAGTAAGAGAATGTAAATCAGCTTGCGAGAGAAAAGAGCGAAAAAGAGATAAAGCAAGTGTTTTAGAGTGCTTGAGAGTAGGGGCAAGAAAACGTGTCGGAGGGTGAGTAAGACGAGTAGCAATAAGGAAGGAAAAGGGGGCAATTTGCTTAAGTTCCAAAGAACTCCATGCGGTTGTGGGAGGAGATACAGTATCATGCAAAAGCGACCATATTTGTTTAAGAGTGAAAGCGGAGTGGGAACGAGAAATGTTGGGGAAATTTACACCACCCAAGTGTTTGGGTTGTTGGAGGCGAGAAAGAGACAGACGAGTTTTACTATTATTCCATAAGAATTTGGTAGTAAGCTATTTATGGATTTGAAAAAATAATGCAGGAGTGAGATATGAAGCATAGAAAGATAAAAACTAATAATAGGAAGTAACATCATTTTCACCGTTGCAAGTCTACCCCACCAGGATAGGAAGAGGGTAGACCTACCATTTATAAGAGAAGAAAGTTTTTTCAAGTATATATTTATATTAATTTTAATGGTTCTTCTGATGGTGTTGGCATGAAGAATACCAAGACATTTGATATGAGCAGGGTTCCATTCAAAACCAGAGCCATGAAAGAGATGAGAAAGTCAAAATTTATTAAGAGGTAAAACTTTGGATTTGTCTATGTTCAATTTATAGCCTGAGACTAAAGAGTAATCCCGTAACAAGGAGAAAAGAGCAGGTAAAGAAGTGGATGGTTTGGATATATATAGCATGATGTCATCTGCATAAGCTGTGTATTTGATCTCGATATTTTTATAAAGAAAGCCGGTATAAGAAGAGTGACGAATTGTTTCTAAAAACAGTTCTAAAGCAAGTACAAAAAGAAGGGGTGAAAGGGGGCATCCTTGCCTAGTGTCTCTACGGAGAGAAAAGTAATCAGATTTTACTCCATTAACTCAAATAGAAGTAGAGGGGGCAGAGTAAAGTAATTGAATATAACGAATAATAGGAGGACTGAATCCATGCCATCTTAAAGCTCCAAACAGAAAATCCCAATTTACACGATCAAAAGCCTTCTCGGCATCCAATGTAATAGCCGCAATAGGGGAGTTCATTTTAGAGGCAAGGTAAATAATATTAAGAAGAGTTCTTGAATTGTCTGTAATGGATCTTCCTGTAACAAATCCAGATTGACATATGTTTGTGAGATCAGGAATAATTTGGTTAATCCATAAAGCTAAAATCGTTGCATATATTTTGCAGTCAGTATTTATAAGGGATATAGGACGATAGTTTTTAAATAAGGTGGGGTCTTTGTCTTTTTTAGGAATGAGACAGAGCATGGCTTGAGTAAATGAACCTTGTAATTCACCCTTAGCAAGAAAATAATTAATTAAGGAAAGTAGATGTGGTATTAAAACAGATTTAAAATGCAGATAAAAACGCCATCTGGGTCAGGCGTTTTATCCTTGGGTAAAAGAGTGATGGCATTAAGGATTTCAGTGTCTGATATAGGAGCATCTAAAGAGGAGAGATCGACAACATTTGTAGAGGATTTAGGGATAGATTGAAAGAAAGAAAGAATCAATCTGTGCTGAGGAAGGGTTGGATTCTGGAGTGTACAGATTAGAATAATATTCGACAAATCAATCAAGAATTTTGGCATCAGAAGACTGTGAAACACCCTGAGAGTCTGTAATAGAAATAATTTTGGTCTTAGGCTTTTTAATTTTAAGATAATTTGCAAGTGATTTCCCCGCCTTATTGCGTCCGCCGTACATTTTTGCTTTGAATTTAAGAAGATTATTAGAAGCAGAGTCCCATGAATGTTTGTTGAACTGCATTTTGGCCTTAATAAGAGAAGACAGTGTATCTGGGGAGTTAGTAGTGAAATATAAATGTTCCAGATGCTTAATTTGTTTAAGAAATTGGGTGGATTGGGCTATGGCTTTTTTCTTCTCACGAGATACAAAATCAATAATGCAGCCTCTAGCAGCGGCTTTAAAATCGTCCCATATAAAGTGAAATTCAGAGGTGGAGTGAAGATTAGTATGAAAAAATTCTGTCATGAATCAAAGAAAAATGCTCTACAAATGAAGGGTCTAGAAGGAGGGAATTATTATAGCGCCAGCGTTTGGAAGAGGGAACAGGAGAGGGATAATCCATATCCAAGATAATAGGGGCATGATCGGAAATAAGGATAGATCCTATTTCTGAATTAGTCATGAACTAGAAAGTATGTTGGGTGAGAAAAATGTAGTCAATATGGGAGTGAGAGGCGTGAACTGGGGAAAAAAATGAGAACTGAAGAGAGTCAGGGTGGGATATTCTCCCTGAATTGATAAGGCCTCTGGAGAAGATTGCCTTATGAAAAGACTTTTGCATTTTATTAGAAATGTATTTAGATTTAGATTTCCGGTCTAAAAAAAGGGATCCATTAGCTGATTACAATCACCCCCCAAAATTAGATCTTCAGTATCGTGAGAGGAAAGGAGGAAAGAAGAAAAATCATTCCAAAATGTATTGTCTACACCAGTCGGACCATAAACATTGCAAAATGAAAGCTTAACATTGTTAACAATACAATCCAAAAACAACCATCTACCATCAGTATCCTGTGATTCATTCAACACTTGAACAGTTAACGATTTGTGAAATAAAATAATAACATCGTATTTGTTATGAACAGCTGGGGAGCAGAAAACTGCTCCAACCCATTGTTTGCGCAATGAGGACAAATCCTGTAAAGACAAATGTGTTTCTCGCAAAAGAGCAATCTGACATTTCAATCTCGCTAGGTGAGAAAGGACACGCTGTTTTTTGATAGGATTCCGAAGTCCTTTAACATTCCAGAAGATTATTGTAAGACTATTCATTTAAAGGGAGATGGAAATAGTAAGAACATTTTTGAAAAACCTGAGAGAAAAAAAAAAAGTGGAAAGTAGATAAGGAAGAAAAAAAAGCAGGAAAGAATGAATAAAAAGTAAAGTAAGCTAAAGAAAAGAGGATAGGGAAAATGCACTCTTTCTGTAAACGCACCAAAAGAAACAGAAAGTGAGTGAACAGTAAGAGGGTTCCAAGAAAGGTACAGGAGTAGATGATAGGAAGAGCATGAGAAAGAATCAAGAATACTGAGAAAACAGAGGAGAGGGAGGAGGAAAAGAGTAAAGGGGAATACGTAGAAAGAAGAGAAAAGGAAAGAGAGGGATAATAAACCTCAAAAAATGAGAGTAAAAAAAAAGATGACAAAAAGCCACATGGCTTCAGTCACGATAAACATGCAGGAAAAAAAAGCAATAAAGTGAGAGGTGGGCGGCGAAAAACAGACTACCGCACGAGCAGGATGCAAAATTAAGAGAAACAAGAAGTCACAATAGTCATAATGAGAGGGAAAAGACAAAACAAGTAGAAAAAGAAAGACCAATGACTAGTTGCGACTAAGAATAACAAGCGAAGGCGACTTACCATTGAGAAGGAAGGAATGGCAACGGGCTGGGTTGGATAATACAAACATCAGGATAACACGAGGAAGGGAATGACGCAATAACATTTCAGAAGGGGAACCTATAACGTGAAGTAATATTAGAAAAATGTTATCATGGAAAGAGAAGTGAGGCAAACCAACATATTAACAGAAGAGACAACAAATAAAACTGCACAAGAACTAGGTTTTGCTGAGTTCCATGGGATTATCTTTGTGGGTATGGATGAATTTGCGAAGGTCAGCCGGATCGTCAAGCTGAATAGGTTACTTTGAGGAAACATGGGTGTATGAGGCCATATCTAGCATTCATTTAGCGAAGTGTAGGTCTCAAGTCCAGGAATTCTTTCCTTCGAGCAGCTGTTGCTTTGAAAACATCCTGAGTGAAAAAGACCTTATGGCCAGACCATAGTAATTGTTTATGTTGCTTGGCATTTTGAAGGATCGTCATGAGATCTGAATATAATAGAAAATATGCAATGATCCCTCTGGGCTTTGAAGTAGAGGAGGAATTATTCGATCCCAGACGATGAGCCCTTTGGATATTTACATCTAAATGCTTAGGAATACCAGTTATAGGAAGGACTTGAGTTTTCAAAAATTGGATGATGTCTGTTCCTTCAGAGTTTTCCGGAATTCCATAAATTCGGAGATTATTACGTTGGTTGCGATTTTCTAAATCTTCTGAGGTTTTCTTAAGTTGGTCGACTTCCTTACTCAGATTGGCAACCTTGGCAGAAACATCCTGAGCGTCACTAACCCTCTGTTCCACATCCGTTAGCCTCATATCCAGACTAGACCATTTATCATCCAACCTTTATAAAGTGGTGGCTGTGTCTGTCATAAAAGGGTGAATAAGACGTAATTCCTCCATAACGTCTTCCAATGTGACAGGAAGCTGAGATTTAGAAGGAGATGGAGGGACTTTTTTAAGACGCTTGCCGGTTATGGGATCTTTTCGCAAGTTAGAGGCGTTGCTATGTGCTTTAGAATTATGAGAGGAGTCCATGTTGAAAAAAGAAGCTCACTTATTGAGAAAAATTGATCACCTGGAACCAAAAATTGAAAATGGCAGCAAAAAGAACACCAATGAGACTATTGCCAAGGGGCCATCATTGTGACAGAGAAAATATGAGGAGAAAAGTCACTGAGTAATCCAGACTTGAAGAATTATGAAAGAGAAATACCAGTCAAGAAGTATAATAGATGCAGGCAGCCAGCAGCATAATAAAAAGATGTTCAGCGAGGATAATGACACATCTTGAGATCCAAGGAGCAGTAACAGCTACACTTATTGATTGAGGATCAAAATAAAGATGCAGTGAGTGTACAGCATAAAAAACAGCAAGAAGGGAAAGAAAAGAAGAAAAAAACGCGGCGTTTGAAAATAAAAACAAAATTAAAAAATGGCGGCCGCATCACAGGAGGAGTGAAAAGTGCGAAAAAAACTCACTTAAACGGCCACTTTGGCAAGTGCAAATCCACCCAGGGGTAGCATGATGGTTCCGACGCTGGAATCTGCGATTGAAACCAGGAACCGCCACCAAAAAATTGCCTTTTGTTTTCAGAGCGCCGCTCGTCACATCGGAGCTCCCTAAGGCGCGGCCATCTTGAATCGCCGGTCGCGCGCCTCTCCGACAATGGGGGTTTGAAGGGTCAGGATTCGTATAATTCTTTTGCCTGATATGGTGATCTGGGCGGGGAGGCTCAAAGTTGACTTCAAGATACCGCAGGTGTCAAGTTTAAGACAAGTAGCAGTATCAAGCATCAGTTTTCTTACTTGCAAGGATTTCAGCTCCAATGGGGAGTAGCACAGAATTTGGGCATAGTGTCTGGCCCCTGGCCACGTCCGCACGCGCACCTGCTGCGCTCCTGCGCTACAGCCATCATTTAATGGCCAGGTGCCGGGCTAGCTCATCCCCCCTCCCTCAATGATTGGTTCCCCAGTAGGATGCGGAATTTCCGGCCCAAGTGCCTAGAACTGGAAGGAAAACAGAAGGGCTCTGTGCAAGTGCAAGGTAAGTAGAAGCAAAACAAACAGATTCAAATTTTAACAGCAATTTATAAAAATAAAAAAAAAAGTACACCAACTTCAAATTGTTAAAACAATTCTAAAAAAGGCAGAGCAGCGAGTCAGTTAAGAAAATGTATTGACCAACATAGAAACGCAGCAGTTGTACCTAAGGGTCTGTGACTGTGGGACTCCACGGTTTAGGGTCCTCTGTGCTAAGCTCAGTCCTGTGTATGTCATTTTGTTTTGTGTGTCTCCGTGGGACTCTGAGGTAAAAGTCCTCTGTGTTGTACTCTGTCCTGTGAATGCCATTGTCTAGGGTCTGTGTCTGTGGGATTTTACGGTACAGATCTTCTCTGTTGTGCTCTGTCCTGTGTACATCATTGCGTTTGATGTGTGTCTGTGGGAATTTGCGATATTGGTCCTCTGTGTTTTGCTGTGTCCTGTGTTCATCATTGTGTAGGGTCTCTGTCTGTGGGACTCCACAGTATAGGACCTCTGTGATGTGCTCTATCCTGTGTACGTGATTGTGTTTTGGTGTGTGTCTATGGGACTTTGAGATATTGGTCCTCTGTGTTTTGCTGTCTCCTGTGTTCATCAATGGGTAGGATCAGTGTCTGTGAGGCTCGGCGGGTTAGATCCTCTGTGTTGTACTCTGTCCTGTGTACGTCATTGTATTTGGTTTGTGTCCGTGGGACTCCGTGGCATAGGTACTCTAAGTAGTGCTGTGTCTTGTGTTCATCACTGTGTAGGGGTTGTGTCCCCGGGACTCTGCGGTCTAGGTCCTCTGTGTTGTGCTCTGTCCTCTGCACGTCATTGTGTAAAGTCTGTGTCTATGGGACTGAGCAGACTTTGGTGGCACATGTAATATGGTGAGTGTTCTATGGGTCTTGACCGGACTGGCTGTACTGGGCAGCGGTTGTTTTCCTGGGAGGCTGGAAGGGTGGGGGCCGGTTTTGTGGTGGTGCAGGCCAGTTGAGGTACTGGTGATGGTTTTGCAGCCGTGATGCAATATCGCCCCCAGTAACAAAAGCAGCAAGCAAGCATTTTCCAGGCTCCCGGGCCCAGACAGCCCTTCCCCAGTGGCTGGTCCGAGAAAACTGCCAGGGCTGCTTTGGGTTCCCAGTCTGGCCCTGCCAGGGGTATGCTCTCTTCTGCTGAAAAGTCAGTAAATGTTGACGGACTGATCAGAGAGGTCATCATTACTCTTAGCAGTGTGTTGGAGGCAAGGCAAGACCACTGGTGAAACTACTAACTCAAGCTGAGAAAAGGTTGCCAAACAAGCATTGGCAAAGCCAATAGGGCACACCCATGAGAGTTATTGACTTTGCCAATGACTTTTAATCATGATGTACAAAAGCACAGCTGCTGTGCAGCATGGCTAAAATTCTTTATTAAAAAAGCACTATGTTACAGTCAGAGCACATATGCCTATTAAAAAAAAATGAAATAGGGGAGAAGACAGTGGGATGAGGAAAAAAGGATGGAGGTTGAGAGAGAAGGGCGCAGGTATGGCGAGAGGACACACGAGACAATGGGGAAGCACATGGACAATGAGATGGGTGGAAGACCCTGGGGCAAACGGATAACGGAGGGTGAGCAGAAGGGATCTGTGGATAAACAGACAATGCATCTGAGAGAGCAAGCTGACAGAGGGTGGGTGTGAGGGGACAGGGCATAGAGCTGACAACAGTGGGTGAGTGTGAGGGCACAGGGCAGCGAGCTGGGTGTGAGGGCAGAGGGCAGCAAACTGACAACAGAGGTGGCGAGAAGGGCTGGGAGAGTAAGCTGACAATGGAGGATTCAAGCAAGTTAACGAGGGAGGGTGGGAAGGGCTGGGGGAGAAAGCTGTCAACGTTGGGTGGGTGGGAGAAGCTGGGGCAGGAAAATAATAACAGAAGGTGGTTGTGGGTGTGAGGGGCTGAAGAAGAAAGTTGACAATAGAAAGTGGGCAGAGGGGCTGGTGAAGCACGCAGACACTGGAGGGTGGGTGGGAACAGCTATGGAAGCAAGCTAACAAATGGAGGGTCGGTGATAGGGGCTGAAAGAGTAAGCATACAACAAAAGTAGGGTGGGAGGGGCTGGGAGAGCAAGCTGACAGTGGAGGGTGGACGCAAGGATCTGGGGATCTAAGCTGAAAATGGAGGGTGGGCGCAAGGATTCTTGGGATCTAAGCTGAAAATGGAGGGTGGGCGCAAGGATTCTGGGGATGCAAGCTGACAATGTAAGGTGGGTGTCAGGATCTGAAGCAGCAAGCTGACATTGGTGGATGGGCAGAGGGGCTGGGTCCGCAAGCTGACAACAGAGTGTGGGCTGCTGTGGATACACATGGGCAACGGATATGGGAAGGACATGGACAACGGCTGGTGGGAGGGGGTGGAAAACATAGGGAAACTTGACGATGGATGGGATGGCTGGACAAGAAAAAGGACACTGAATGGTGGGAGAGCTGATCAGTAGGAACAAACAAGGGGTTGTGGGGTTGGAAGGACAGAAAAGGATGGCAGGTGGAAAGGAAGAAAGACCGATAACTGAGGTAGGACGCAAAGGAGGAACACACAGGGGGAGAAGTAAATGAGCAGTGGAAGGACAGGTACAAACACGAGAAGAGGAAGGAAAGACTTCAGAACCTGATGAATAATAAACAAGCAAATGAGATGCACAAAAAAACCCAATCAATGGTAAGCAAAAGGCTGGCTCTTAGCCCAGTGTAAGGTAACAAAATGTCTTGTAACAGACGGCTCATGCACTGTCTTAGCGAGACCTATAAACAAATGTTGCCCACCTGGTAGACGGAGCGGCTGACACTTTCCAGAGGTTAGCTGATCACATTTGTGGGTGGAGTGCAGTAAAACCTTTTGCCATTTGATACACGGCAAATGGTTTTTCTCGGCATAAAAAAAATTGTGACCTATTTAGATGAAATTCAAACATAACGGAAATAAGGACTGAGTCTTTGTCATGAAAAATCTTTTGCTTCGTCATTCAGGCAAATGTATTTTACAGTTATTTCACTAGAGTACAAAGCAATTTAAAAAAAATCACCCGTTATGAAGTCTTATGCCTTGCTTGAATCTCACAATGCTTCCTAGAAGCACAGAATTAATGAAAAATGCTGTTATACGAAGCTCTTGGTTGAAAGAGAGGGTTCTTGAGGATCACAGAATGGACCCTGTGTAAACCAGAACTGCAGACCACGTATAATGCATAACTAGGATGCTCAGAATCAAAGAGGCACGCCTGTCCATGCTGCTCCCTGGTGGCAGAGCTAACATAAGGTGTCAGAGGTGGTAGGGAGCACCGCAGGCGGTGGTGCTGCAGCCAGAAAGGTAAGGCCTACTTCCCTGGCAAATCCCCAAAACCCCTCATTCAACCTCCCAAGGAAAAATCTTGGGGACCGGCACTTATTTATTTACAAGTTAAGCCCTGCTTGTAGCAACAGGTGGCAGCACAGAAATAGAGTTAGAGCAGCTGTCCACATGGAAGATAAGGAACCTACACATTGCCTTTACAGCAGTAAAGAGTTGTTTAGAAACAGGTCTGTGCTAAATCATCCTTGCAGCATGTATCTATGACGACTGTTGATAAGTTTGGTCCATCTACTTCAAAAATACAAATGTCATTTTTACCCAGTTTAAATTTCAAATGTTTTTGGGATACAGGACCATGCTTTAATTACGAACCCGTAAATTGCATTACTGCGAGTATGTTTTCGCCTTAATTAATTACACACTGAGGTGCTGCGACCTCACTGTGTAATTAATTACGGGGCAAATTTAACAAAGAGGTAATTGTGCCTGACTTACGCATGGCCGTCTGACCCTGAGGTCACGACACTTGCTTGTAAAATGGCAGTCGGGTTGTTTCCTCCTTTTGTAAAATGACGGGTGAGCCAAAGAACCTGGCTTTCGTTTGTCAAGAAGTGTGGACTCTGGAATGTTCGGGGATTTATCGAGACCGTCTGGCAGAGTTCAGTTTTTCAACCACGCACCAGAAACCTTATTGCTTTCATGCGCCTCTCCGTGGGGAGGCGGTAACAGGAAGAACAAACGGTTCGCGAGAGCGAGCAGAAGGAAGACGTCTTTTTATGTGCATTGGGAGAAAAGAGTTCCGCACATCCATCACGTTGGCCACATATTGTAGTAGTTAGCATTTTAACCTGTCACACTCTCAAAGTCGAAAATATGCAGCAGGAGAGCGCATCAGTACCTCCAAACAACTCAGCCCCAGGTGCAGTCTATTTGATCAGTTTTATGAGATTTTGTGCAAAGAAAGAACATAGATTGCTGCACAGCTTCGCATCCTTGAATAAACCTCCCCTTTCCTCTCCCCCACATGATGGTCAAAGGGCAGCTCAGCTGGAATGTAATTGTAATTATATTTATACAGCGCTTACTACTCCTGACCAAAAAGCTGCAACATTCAATATAACATAAACAATATAAAATCTCAGTAACAGTGAAAAACGCTGGGGCTAAATAAACAACTATTGTTTTCACCTAGCAATAAAAGAATCATTTATCATTGTGTGTCTGAATATATCCAGCAGATCAATCAGTGTATTCATAACACCCAATTCAAAGGTACATATTACATTTTTTCTTCTTCAGGTTATGTCTTTGTACAGTTGGCAAGCAAAACATCACATTTATATCTACACACATACACACACACACAGTGTACACCATATACAAGTTTCAATACTTTATTCGACAGAATTGTCATAAAAGCATTTTTTTCCCTATTCTAAACAGAAATAAATACTACACTAAGTTTAAGATCGACATAAAATACACATTAAATACAATCCAATACAAAAATGCTGGCGAATTCTTTCAGCTTAAAAATTCATGCATAAAAAAATCAGAGTCACAGAGCCTAGTTCATGATAAATGGGATGATCTTAAAATTAGATATTTTCCATCATGTATAATCAATTGCAGTTAAAGTGCGCGTGCAAATTATCCAGGCCCATCCCAAGTATTTGGCTAGGGCGATTGCAAGACTGGGGGCACAATTTGATCTTAATATTCTTAGTGCTTCTAGGTATTTCCTTATACCCAAATTCCTGCAAACCGGTTTTAGCCATCTACTTCTTGGGGCAGCGTAGAGTGGGCAAACAAACAAAAAATGTGGGATGTCCTCAACGTGTACCTTGCAGTAACAACATGTATTTACATTGCCTGGAGACCATTTAAAAGTAAAAGCGTTTAAAGGTAGGGAGCCAACTCTGAACTGGAAATACAACTTTCTATCCAGGGGTTTTGTGATCAAATCCCAGTACTGTTCACATTTAGGGATTATTTTAGACTCCAAGTACTGGGATGCCAACATAGACGGTTGATTGGAAATTAAAACAGAATGATGTACCATGTCCCAATACATTTTTTTCAGTAACGCCTTAGATGGAAAGGCGGAGGGGTCAGTGGTAGTCCATAGGTGGTCCAAGTGCAATTTTTGAAGCAAGTTCCTAATTTCTTTAAGCCAGGTTATTTTATGGAACCGATCAGAGCTGATAATGTCCTTAAGAGCAGATGCATAATGACACAGTTCAGGAGTGGTCTTTATGCGCCTCCAATATAAAAGTGGGCGCAATCGAGCCATGTCCTCGATCTTTTTCCTCCCAAGGTCTTATAGGAGCGGGATCGATGGAGTACTCTGCGGGACACCAACCAACCGGAGAAGAAATTTGTTTTCTGCAGTAGGCAAGACGCTCAGATTGGTAAAGCCCCATAGCTCTGATCCATAAAGACAGGCGCCCAGCACCTTCATACTATAAATCTCCATTATAGGCTTAATAGGTTTTGTTAATGAGGATTTATATTTTTGTGCTATGGCCCCGGCCAACTGATGGAACTTTAGGACCACGGAGTCCATATGAGATTTCCAATTCATACTGCCCTGCAAAGAAATACCAAGGTAAGTGAAAGCGTTCACTTCTTCCAAAAAAGACCCATTAAAATGTATTTTTCCCTTGAATTGCTTAGCAGGATTCAAATTCATAAACTTGGTCTTTGTAGTATTTAACTCCAATCCCCGAATCCAACAGAAATCTCCAAATGCATCAATTGTCTTTTGGAATCAACTTGGGGTCCGCGAGACCAGTAGAGTGTCATCAGCAAACATTAATACTGGAACCCGCTCCCCATCTAGCGTTGGGGCATCTGTTGGGGATTTCTTTAAAAAGTCTACTACGCCGTTAATGTATAGGGAGAATAAGGCGGGGGCCAGGACGCATCCCTGTCTTACCCCACGCTCCACGGGGAAAGAGTCTGTGACGTCCCCCTGTGCACCCCACCTAATCCTAGCGTAGTTGTTTTCGTGCATGCGCACGAGCAAGGTCAATAACTCGGGGCTAATTCCAAGGTCACTCAAAACAATCCATAGTTTTTGTCGGGGTACTAAGTCAAATGCTGACTTCAAGTCAACAAAAACAGCATATAATGGGCCATTTGTCAAGGTCACGTTTTTCCAGTAAAGAGTTAAAAAATGGAATACCTGTTCGACGGAGCTAGTTAGGGGTCGGAAGCCAGCTTGGTACGGGGAAAGGATATCCTTATCATCTATCCAGGCTTGTATTTTATTTTGTATCATTCTACCCATCAGTTTTTGAGCTGAATCGATAAGGCTGATGGGCCTATAATTACTTGGTAAAGCCTTATCCCCTTTTTTAAAAACTGGGATAATCTCCGCACCCTTCCATGATGCTGGTATCATTGCTCCTTGTGCGATAGAATTCGCAAGCCATACAAAATATTGGCACCAGCTAACCCGGTCAGATAAAAATACATCTGCCGGTATTCCATCAATTCCTGGCGCCCTACCTCTAGTCACCCCGTCCAATGCTACATTTACATCTTTCAATGAGAATATTCCATGGCTAAAAAATACCATTTTGGGGAACGGATGGGATAGCGAGGTCAAATTGTCAGCATATTGTGGTTTTAAAAAATCCACCCATGCTTCCTTTGCTACATGATTTTTTGGACACTCAGCAATTCCCCCCCTACCCCATTTTAAAATGGCCCAAAACTCTTTCTGCTGTTTAGCTGCACAGTGTCATGTCCCACGGTGGTGACCAGTCTCGAACACTATCTTGAGACGTTTCTGTGATTGTGTAAACTACAGTTCCCATGATTCCAGGTCCAGCGTGCGACGCCTCTGGCCGATGACGTCACACGCGGAAGCTTCATCACAGAACGGGGATCAACAGCGCCTGCCGTTGATTCTGAATTCTTCCGAAGACGGTGGGAGTTCGTCCCTCGAGGTTCCAGCGTATCCTTTCTGTGTGTCTGTGAGTAATTCTGTGAGCGCTCCGCTCGAGCCCTTCGCTCGCTGTATTGGAGCTCTATTGCAAGTTCAGAGGAGCCCTCGGCTGAGGCTCCGCTCTCGAGTCTCCACAGAGGCTCGATATTGTAACAACTTTCCTTGGCTAATTCAGCTGTACTCTACATTTGGAAGAGTATTACCATATCTGGGAGTTTCCCTTCCCGGATCCGTTTCTGAGACTGAGTCCCCGTGTTTGTGAACTCTTATGAGAGAAAGTGAGACTCTTTGCCAAATATCCATCAGGATAAAAGGGGTATTCCCCATATATTATTTCTGCTTCTTAGAAGAGACAGTGATTATAAATTACTTTGTGACTTTGTGTACCTGGGACGCTCTCAGCCAGGACTATTGGGTTGAAAGAGTTATACTGAAGAAATAATTCAGCATTCTTTGTCTTTTGATCATGCCTATGTAAGGACTGTAAGTCAACAGTGGAGCTTCCAATTTATTCCCATGCCAGTATAGTCTGGTGAGTTAACCAGGTGTTGTATTCCATGGGCATTGGATACTAACTATTATTTTCTATTCTTTTGAATTGTACAACAGGGGCTTATGAGCTTCGCCTGGCTGGCTACTTACCATTTGCCCTCTGTTGAAGCCATATTGGATATTACCTTGGTACGTGTATGACTACAGAGGTTATTAGTACTCGTGCATTGGATCAGAAAGATGACATTATGGTTCTTGTATTTTAGATCTGTGATACAAGTTCAACAATTCTGATTGCCAGGCAAAGCCAACCTTTTTCCTCTCTCCAGGTAATAATAAACCTTCAGTTACCCATAGCGGGTGGGGGTGTGTCGGGTACAAACTATCTGTGTCCGATACATCTAAAGTGTGTGCTTGTCTCATGGTGCCTTGTTCTCGTTTCAGCTTCCTCTCCCGGCAGCTCCCTTCCTACCCTTCCTGATATCCCTCGCTTGACCACTCCTGTGTGTCTGTTCTCATTCAGAGCCAGGGGCTGTCGAGAGGTGGAACCCATATAGCATCGTACGATCCTGAGGACACCGGGACCTGACAGAATCAACGGCCCAAGAAATTTAGTCCTCCCGATCGTACGATACAATGTCCACCATAGATGATATCCTGGCAGCCCTTGCGCTGGTTCAAACTGAGTTGCAAGGGTCTAGAGCTGAGACTGCTGCACTGCAGGCACAGGTAGATAGGATGAATCGTAATCCCTTTGATGCTGGTACTCCGCAGGCTTCTTCCATAGTGGTGGAAGTTCCCGCTCCGATACCTCTGCCCCCCCCAGAAAGATTCCATGGGGATAGCAGTAAGGTGCAAGTATTCCTCACACAGGTGTTGTTACATTTCTCATGTAAACCCAAGATATTTAACACCAATCATGCCAGGGTGGCTTTTCTCATCTCATACCTAGCGGGGGATGCAGCTCAATGGGCAGTACCATTAGTGAAACGAGATGATCCCATATTAAGGGACTGGGAGGCCTTTCGTGCTGATTTTGAGAAAACCTTCAACCGCAGATCAGCCACACTGTCGGCAGACAGGGAGTTGTTAGGCTTAAAACAGGGCAATAGAGACTTGATTGCGTATCTCAACGATTTTAGAAGGCTCATAGCGGAAACCGATTGGCCAGAAGAGAAAAGACAGGCCATTTTTTACACGGGACTGACAGAGGAGATGAAAGATGTACTTGCTCAGATCGACCCTCAGCCCAGTACCTGTGAGGATATGATCAGCCTGGTTCTGAGACTGGATCATCGCCTCAGTGACCGGAGAGGAGAAAACAGGCGGAAGGATAGGTCAACACCAAGATATGAGCATCCCAGAGGTCCTGAAGGGGCCGCACCTTCTAAGCCCGAACCCATGGAAATAGGCGCTGTGAGATCTCCTCTAACTACGGAAGAAAGGGAATACAGACGAAAGAAAGGATTGTGTTTATATTGTGGCCGTAAGGGGCATTTCATCAGGGAATGTCCTACGAGAACAAGATCAAGGACCGAACACAAGAAGGTGTCTGTGGTGGCTTCCGAACAGGGGTCGGGAAATGAGAAGGCTTGAAGGTGGATGAAGGGATCCCTTCAAGTAAGTTCATCATCCCTTCATTGGATGGAGATGGGAGAAAGGAAGGTCTACATTTCTATGTAGATATTGGGTTGGAAATACAAAAGAAGAGGTTGGGGATAAGAGTGATGTTGGATTCAGGAGCAACGGGTTGCTTTATGGACCATGCCAAGGCTATCAGCTTAGGACTCGCACTAGAAGAAAAGGAGACTCCAGAAGCAGTGTATGCAGTGGATGGTAGAAAGTTGGATTCAGGTCCCATCAGGTTACAGACCAGGGAGCTTGGTATGACCATGGGCTTTGAACATCAGGAAACGTTGTATTTCAACATCATCCATGCACCACAGTATGGGGTGATTCTGGGTCTTGCGTGGTTGCGTTAACACAACCCCGTAGTGGATTGGGAAGGACAAACGTTACAATTCACATTGGAATATTGTCAACAGAACTGTTATCCTGTGAGACCTGGTCCTGCTTCTGGTTTAGCTTGCATCCATCATATCGCCACTGCAATCGAACACGATGTGGAACTCCCATTCGAGTATCGAGAATTGGCGGAAGTGTTTAGTGAAAGTAAGGCAGAAGCCTTACCACCGCACCGGTCGTATGATTGTCAGATCGATTTGGTTCCAGGGGCAAAGATTCCGGCTGGGCGTGTTTATGCGCTTACCGAACCAGAAACAGTACATCTCCGAGCGTACCTAGATAAGCTATTGAAGCTTGGGTTTATCAGAGAATCCAAATCCCCGGCTGCCTCCCCGCTGTTCTTCATTCCTAAGGCTAATGGGGAACTTCGTGCTTGCGCGGATTACAGAGCTTTGAACGCCATCACAGTAAAGAACAAGTATCCTCTCCCTCTCATTAACGTACTCTTGGAGCAAGTCAAAGAGGCGGTGATTTTCACGAGGTTGGACCTTAAGGGCGCATATCACCTAGTCCGAGTGCGTTCAGGGGATGAATGGAAAACTGCCATCAAGACCCGTTTTGGACTCTACGAGTACCTGGTAATGCCCTTTGGGCTATGTAATGCGCCTGCCGCCTTCCAGTTCTTCCTGGATGACGTACTCAAGAACTATATGGAGCGCTCCGTCGTGGTATATATAGACGACATTCTGATCTATTCATCTACCACGGAACAACATGTGGAACATGTGAAGGCTGTTCTACGCACATTATTGGAACATCGTCTGTATTGCAAACTCAGCAAGTGCGAGTTTAACACTACTTCGGTAGAATTCTTAGGAGTGATGCTCACGCCAAAAGGACAGGAAATGTCTGAAAGAAAGATCTTGGCTGTGAAGAATTGGCCCATACCAAAAACAGTAAGGGACATCCAGTGTTTTATTGGGTTTGCAAACTTTTATCGCCGGTTCATTGAGAACTTTTCTGCTATGGCATCCCCAATGACAAGATTATTGAAAAAGAAGGTGCCCTTTGTTTGGACGGAGGAGGCCCAGAGAGGGTTTGATGAGTTGAAGAAGGCTTTTGTTTCGGCACCTGTGTTGGTGCATGCAGATCCCAACAAACCTTTCATAGTGGAAGCGGACGCTTCCGATTCTGCGGTAGGAGCAGTACTGTCACAACGTCACTCAGACACAGGCCAATTACATCCAGTGGCCTACCTCTCCCGTACGCTGAACCCGGCTGAACAGAACTATGTAATAGCCGAAAAAGAGTTGTTGGCAATAAGAACCGCTTTTCTGGAATGGAGGCATCATCTCATGGGGGCGCGACATGTCGTAACGGTGTATACGGACCACCGTAACTTACAATACATGGCAGCGGCACGCCATTTAACACCTCGGCAGATGCGGTGGATGATGCACTTCGCAGACTTTGACTTCATCGTCACATACCGACCAGGAAAGGATAACCGAAAGGCGGATGCTTTATCTAGGCAGTTCACCAAGACGGAACCAACTGAGGTACGGGAGGAGTCCATCATCAGCCCGAAGAAAGTTATCGGCGTCACATGTACCCAAATGTTTCTACATAGTGTCATCAGAAATGTACAGAAAGACGAATGGAAGAAATGGATGAACGAACATACTGAGTGGAAGATGATTCAGGGTCTCCCTATGAGACAGAAACAGCTTTTGTTACCCATCCAGGCATTAAGGAAACAAGTGTTCCAGTGGTGTCACAGTGCACCGTGTGCTGGCCATAATGGAACCGGAAAGACACTGGAAAGAATACAAAGACAATTCTGGTGGCCTAACATAAAGAAAGACGTTGCTGCTTGGGTAGCTGAGTGTCCTGTGTGTAGTCAAATGAAAATACTGCACTCCAAACAATCCGGATTGTTACAGCCTCTTCCCACTCCTGAGTTACCCTGGGAAAACATTTCAATGGACTTCATGGTGGGCATGCCGATTGACCAGGTGTGCACTGCCATCCTGGTAGTAGTTGATTACTTAACTAAGATGGCTCATTTCATCGCCTGTAAAAGGGTTCCTTCTGCTAGTTTGTTAGCTAGGCTAATCCTCACCAACATAGTGAGGTTACATGGATTACCCAGAGTGATAATTTCAGACAGAGGCAGTCAGTTTACCACTAGATTCTGGAAAACGTGGTGTAAGGCCCTGGGAATAACATCTAGCACATCCACTAGTTTCCATCCCCAAACCGATGGGCAAACTGAAAGGGTTAATCAAACCTTAAAACAGTATTTGCGATGCTATGTGGAGGTCACTAAGGAAGATTGGGTAGACAGATTATGGCTAGCTGAAATAGCATATAACAGTGCAGTACATGGTTCCACTAAGCATGCCCCTTTTTCAGTACATATGGTTTTCATCCTAATTGTTCACCCTTTCAATATCCTGCCTCAGCCTCCCCTGTCCCCGAAGTGCAGGAAAGAGTGCAGATTATTCGGGAAACATGGCAGCGAGTTAAGGGTCAATTAAGACAGGCCAAAGCGAGGTACAAGGCCTATGGGGACAAGCACAGACAAACAGCACCGGTGTATAAAAAGGGGGATTATGTTTGGTTATCCACCAAGAACATACGTTTTAAACGTTACAGTATTTTCAATCCTAAATACATTGGCCCTTACAAGGTGGTCAAATTGATCAATCCTGTGGTGGTTAAGTTGGCTCTACCATCCTCCTTGCGCATACATCCTGCCTTTCACGTTTCTTTGGTTAAACCCACACGATCAGTCAAAAGAATCGTTCCTGCAGATGCCGCTGTGGATAATGAAGAAGAATACGAGGTGAGAGGAATTGTGGATTCCAAGATATACCGCACCAGATTGTGGTATTTGGTGGCATGGAAGGGGTTTGGCAATGAGGAGAATTCTTGGGAGCCTGCCTCGAATGTTCATGCTCCCAAATATATTAGACTGTTCCATAAACGATTCCCCGACAAGCCATGTCTCTGTCAGTGTTCTTCGGGAGAGGAATGTACTGTCATGTCCCACGGTGGTGACCAGTCTCGAACACTGTCTTGAGACGTTTCTGTGATTGTGTAAACTACAGTTCCCATGATTCCAGGTCCAGCGTGCGACGCCTCTGGCCGATGACATCACACGCGGAAGCTTCATCACAGAACGGGGATCAACAGCGCCTGCCGTTGATTCTGAATTCTTCCGAAGACGGTGGGAGTTCGTCCCTCGAGGTTCCAGCGTATCCTTTCTGTGTGTCTGTGAGTAATTCTGTGAGCGCTCCGCTCGAGCCCTTCGCTCGCTGTATTGGAGCTCTATTGCAAGTTCAGAGGAGCCCTCGGCTGAGGCTCCGCTCTCGAGTCTCCACGGAGGCTCGATATTGTAACAACTTTCCTTGGCTAATTCAGCTGTACTCTACATTTGGAAGAGTATTACTATATCTGGGAGTTTCCCTTCCCGGATCCGATTCTGAGACTGAGTCCCCGTGTTTGTGAACTCTTATGAGAGAAAGTGAGACTCTTTGCCAAATATCCCTCAGGACAAAAGGGGTATTCCCTATATTATTTCTGCTTCTTAGAGGAGACAGTGATTATAAATTACTTTGTGACTTTGTGTACCTGGGACGCTCTCAGCCAGGACTATTGGGTTGAAAGAGTTATACTGAAGAAATAATTCAGCATTCTTTGTCTTTTGATCATGCCTATGTAAGGACTGTAAGTCAACAGTGGAGCTTCCAATTTATTCCCATGCCAGTATAGTCTGGTGAGTTAACCAGGTGTTGTATTCCATGGGCATTGGATACTAACTATTATTTTCTATTCTTTTGAATTGTACAACAGGGGCTTATGAGCTTCGCCTGGCTGGCTACTTACCATTTGCCCTCTGTTGAAGCCATATTGGATATTACCTTGGTACGTGTATGACTACAGAGGTTATTAGTACTCGTGCATTGGATCAGAAAGATGACATTATGGTTCTTGTATTTTAGATCTGTGATAGAAGTTCAACAATTCTGATTGCCAGGCAAAGCCAACCTTTTTCCTCTCTCCAGGTAATAATAAACCTTCAGTTACCCATAGCGGGTGGGGGTGTGTCGGGTACAAACTATCTGTGTCCGATACATCTAAAGTGTGTGCTTGTCTCATGGTGCCTTGTTCTCGTTTCAGCTTCCTCTCCCTGCAGCTCCCTTCCTACCCTTCCTGATATCCCTTGCTTGACCACTCCTGTGTGTCTGTTCTCATTCAGACCCAGGGGCTGTCGAGAGGTGGAACCCATATAGCATCGTACGATCCTGAGGACACCGGGACCTGACACACAGGCTTTTTTAAGATCTAACCATTGTTTTTCATCCCACAACCTTTTTGCCATAGCTTGAGCTTTTCTATAATCATCCCTGGCCTTCAACACTCCTTCTTTAGTCCCCAATGCTAGGCTGAGGTTCTGCCGTGCCTTTCTACAAGAATGATGATACCACCCTTACTTTTTCTGGGGGCCAGCACCCTTCCACTGCTGTACTTTTTTTTAAGAAAAACCCCTGTAAATTAGCAAAAAACTTAGGATGTGACTCTTCAATTAATTTGTTAAAATTTGGTTCATTACAATGAGCCTGCAATCTGCTGACCTCTTTACCGGCAACCTCCAGTAAGTCCTGCGTATCCCCAGGCTTATCCATCAGTGATGCCCATTTAATGTGGCAGAGGTTGTTAGTTGGAATGACATGTAGCGGCATAACGCCCCTTTCCTGGTTAGGTGAGCTTTCTCCTTGGTCCAGATTAAAGAGGAAGCACAATGGGTTGTGGTCGCTCTCTAATCTAGATGTCACTTTCATATCTGTTATCTTGTGCCAGTCTCTAACATCTACAAGGATGTAGTCTATCCGACTACTTGACCTTGTATTATCAAAGGTATGCACACCCTGGAGGTCTGAGGGAGTGCAGAAATAATATTCTGTTCCTTGTCCCTCGTTGCATGCCTTTAACTGTGTAGGTGGTTGTCAAAATTATCTAGTCCATAATCCACTTGGAAGTAGTCCAAAAATTAGCAGGGAGTCAGACAAAGAGCCTCCATTCATTATTTCCTTATTGCCAGGGCTCGAGTCGGGGGACCACGCGGGTGGACGTTGTCCCCCCACTTATTTTACCGGGGGCTCGATAACTGGAGCAAAAAAAAGAAAAAAGGCACTACTTTTAAAACGCACAGCATGTAAAGTAGGAGTAAACACGTTTCTTACTCTAAAGGAATTAGAATAAAATCACATCTAAGGGGTGAGCGAGGGGAAGCAATGAGTCTGATGGTGCAAGCCACCTTTCGTGACGTCACTTCCTGTTGTGACGTCAGCGTCCCCCCACTTTTTTTTTTAGGACTTGTGCCCGGCTTATTGCATCTTAATTAATCAGGTCAGAGTTCATTCTTTCTTACAAGACTCCTCTGATATTGTCTAGGTTGACCCGTTTCGGCCGTAGACAGTCGTGACCTCCTCAGGACCAAGGAAGACACAGTCACCTTTCCTACAGAACAAATGCATGACACATATTAAACTAATGCTCAACACTGTCAACCATACACAAAAAATATCAAAGACTTTCCTGTAGTGTGCCACAGATTACTGCAAATCCATTTAAAATCAAGTGTGAATCTGTTAATCAAGCACATCCGCTAAATGAGACCACAAGTCGGCAGAGAATGCCACCAACTTGTTGGTGACATTCTCTGCCGACTTTAAATAGTCCATTAAAGACTTTACCCATGTCAACAACAAGTGCAAATGATCCTGTTCTTTTACGAACTACTACAGGGGCCACACGCCGCATGTGTGGAGCAAAGAAGGTGGGGTATGCTCAAAAGTGACTTGTGCCAACAACAAATGAATGGGACCAAATTGTAGGTGATATAACCAAGATGGCAGAATGAAAGCAGTACTTGAGACCCAGGGCCGGCTTTAGCGCTGATGGCGCCTAGTGTGACAATCATTTTTGGCAGCCCTTCCCACCCCCCACCCCCATAACCTCCTCCGCGGATTCCCTGACTACCACTGGTCAAAAGTGTTGCTCATCTCTCCATTGAAATGAAATGAAATGAAATTGGATTTGTAAAGCGCATGGCTGCCCGTAAGCGTCCCAGCGCTGCCTGACAAATAACAGAAACTCTAAAAAGAACTGGAATTTTTAAAGAATTTTCGGGAAGATAAAAAATTTAAGAAGCTTTCGAAATTTGAGGAGGGAAGGTTCAGTGCGAATGTGCCTCAGGAGGGCGTTCCAGTTTTTTGCCGCATTTACAGAAAAGCGGGGGCCTCCCGTGCGGGCTTTTCTAACTCTGGGAACTATAGCCAAATTTTCAAGATCCGATCGGAGGGCACGCGGGGGTCTATATGGACAAATCAGGCTCCTTAGTGCCTGGGGACCTTTGCCTTGAAGTGCTTTATGGACCATACAGGATGATTTGAAAGATATTCGCTCGCGTACTGGGAGCCAATGGAGGGCTCTCAGCAATGGTTTGGCGGATGCTCTTCTTGGGGCGCCCATAAGCATCCTGGCAGCAGCATTTTGCACCCGTTGTAAGGTGTTAATGGTGGCTTCTGGAGCTGCCAGGAGTAGCGCATTACTGTAGTCCAGTCTGGACAAAATCAGTCCCTGGATCAATAATTTCCTGGACTGGAAGGGTAACAGCGGGAGGACTTTCCGCACTGTTCGGAGCAGACCGAAGCATACGCCCGCCACTTTCTGGGCATGCGACCTAAAGGTTAGTTCAGGCTCGAACCATACCCCCAGGCTTTTGATTTTTTCTTTCGGTGGGGGCACCTCACCCATACAGGGCGGCCAAAATGCTTTGGGCAGGGAAGTAAATTGGTGGCCCAGGATCAGAATCTCGGTTTTTGCTCCGTTCAATTTGAGCTTAGAATTAGTCATCCAGGAAAAGATTCCGGAGAGACACGCCAAGAGGTTGTCTGAGCATCCCACTTGTTGCGTCGAGACAACTAATTGGGTGTCATCTGCATAGGTGACGCATTTAATCCCGAACAGGGCTACTACCTCCTCCAGTGGGGCCATGAATACATTAAACAGGGTAGGGCTCAGTGAAGAGCCCTAGGTAACTCCACACTGGAGGGGAGTAGATTTGGACATAACGCCATTTTCCCAGATCCTGAATGCTCGTTTGTCCAAAAAGGATTCCAGCCATTCCAGGGCCGTTCCTGCAATCCCTAGCCTCGCAAGACGGTGGACTAGTATTTTGTGGTCCACCGTATCAAATGCAGCGCTTAGATCCAGGAGGATCAGAACTGCCGATCCCCCTGAATCTAAGATGCACCTCGCCTCCTCAGCCACAACTATAAGGGCTGTGTCGGTGCCCTGTTCTGGGCGAAAGCCCAATTGCGAGCCACTCAACAGGCCATTACTTTCTAAAAAACCCCGAGAGCTGCTGATTAACAATTTTTTCGGTGATCGAGCGAGATCGGGCGAAAGTTGGCTAGGTCAGCAGTATCAAGGCCCGTTTTTTTTAGGAGTGTCTTGATTCTAGCTTGCTTCCAACTAGGTGGAACCACCCCTTTGGTAAAGGAGGCGTTTAATAATTCTGTTGCGAGGGGGGCAATGGTATCTGCTGCTTGTTTGAGGATGTACATGGGTGCTGGATCGGATGGAGAGCCACTCTTCACAGCAGAGAGCGTGTTACGGAAATCATCCATAGAGATGCATCTAAGGGCATCCAGCCGGGGCACATTAATCGGGACCGAGAAGGCTTCATCACCTGCAATAGGGACAGTCTGTGGTAGGCTATCAAGTATTCATTGTACCTTGGTGTCAAAGTACTCTGCTAGCAGGTCACACCTAGCTTCGGTACATTCCTGGTTGATGGTTGGGGGTAGATGTTTTAAGCAATTGCTTTACAATTTTGAAGGTCTCCTTAGAGGAGTTGGCAGACGTATTGATTTTATCCTCAAAAAAGGACGCCTGGGTTTTCTGCCATGCCGCTTTGTAAAGTCTTAAAGCCGCCTGATAGAAGGCTTTGCTGTTAACTGCCCATTGGCCCTCACATACATTTTATTTGTTTCAAAGCACTGTTGTAGACTAAGAATGTATATTTACCCAAACAAACACTTTTCAGCAACATTAGGAATAGATAGTAAAAGACTGGAGAAAAAACATAATGCCCTGAATGCAGTTTGCATGCAGCCCTTGGATGACAGTTCGTAACAGTCACTAGCCTATGTTAGGGTTGTATCTTATGAACTGCAGAAACAAAAGGATCTCTGTGGTGAAAGCAGTAAGTGTTTGGGCATATTAGGTATCCCCAGAGTCTCCCCTAGGTTTCCCATGGGTGGGGATCAAGTATCTACAAGGTGGACCCTTATAAAAATGAGTTGTATATACCCTGGATAAAGTGAGTGAAATTGCACATTTCACTCCCCACATTGTGATAAAGTGCTGCTCAAAATCGACTTTGGTGGTAGGAGCACTGTGGCTGGAGGATCTGCAATATTTGTGCATATTCAGAACCCCTAAAGTCTCCCCTAGGGATACTAGGGTTGGAAGTCCTGAAGATATAGGCAGAGTACTTATAAAATATGGTTTTATATGCCCAGGTATTGTCGACATTGTCCAGTTCATTATCCCATTTCAAATACCCAGCCCGTGGGTTAATATTGGAAAAGGTTATTAGTTAATAACTGGAGAAAGAAAAGCCATAAAACTGGTAATGATAAATCCAACAGTATGGTATTGTTGAATGTATTGTAAAATGTACAGACAAGAAGTTATAAGACTTTTTTCATCTGTAAGCCAAAATTCAACCCTGTACAGCTCTGCCCTGATTGGTCAGAGATAAGGTGGTGAGCCTGGCTGCTTTGAAGAGGTGATAAATGACCCCTGGGGTTAGGAAGCCTCTGGGGAAGGAGAGGTTGCTGGGCATAGGAATGAACAGATGCCAGGGGGAGAGACTATGGAGAATAGGCATCCTAGGGGTGTGTTTAACCAGGTCTTCTCTGCCTCCTGAAAATTCTGACATATCGAATTTTAGAAGAATAGTGGTTTCTGGGTTAGCATTTTGCCATACTCTGCAGGAAGTGTTCAGACCTTTGGGTGGAACCCTGCAGCTCATTGGACAGGAGTGCCCTCCTGCTTGACCCCAGAGAACACCGAATAAGTATCTGAGAAGGGCAGAGCCCCTCAGATTTGCTGCTTGAAACTTAAGAGAATCAGAAGGGTCTGCGCTGAAGAGTTTGATGTGCATTTCCAAAGGCCAGGACACTTAGATTGCGCCTTTTTGCACCATTTGAAACTACAGCCCTGTGGATCAAACCTGCTTCAAAAGAACTAAAGAGTGGACTCCCTGCAAGCTACAGGTTAACAGAGCTCACCTGGACCATCACCACAAAGATTCCCCAACCTGGAGTACTACCAGTGGATTTGTAAGGGTTTCGTCCAAGTGGATGGTGGGAATTGAAGTCTCACACCTTCAAGGACCCACTTAGAGATTCCAGAACCTTGGATTGTGTGTTGCATACTTTGGGACCTGCAAGAAGAACTTCAGGAAGGAGTTCTAACTGGATCTAGCCTGCTGGAGGGGGCTGCACTAGAGAGGTGAAAGATCCTCCAGAACAATTGCTAAAGGTAAATGTGTCCCTGTCAGAGCAAATGAAATGACTAAAAGGGGCACTGTTGGTTTCTAAGCACTAGAAAGTGACTAATATTTAAAAATTCATATCTCTGGTTCCCTAAAGTGGATTTTTTTTTATCTTTGGTGTCATTTAAGATACAAATATTTCTAATTTTTATATATTGGTGTTGGATTTTTATTTTGTGTTGTGACTTAATTATTTACAAAATTTGTGTTTTTTTTTTTTTTTTTTTTAAATATTTTTATTGAAGTTTTTCCTCTTTCCCCCCCCCCCCTGAGATGTGGACAGGGCACAATAACATTCAATGCAGCGCAAAATCATATATACATTTGGGAATTATACAAAGCATAGAAAACAAGTGTAATATTAAATCATACATAATTTTTCCAAAGCAAATCATATATACCAGAGATACAAAAACTTCTATATACTACGTTCTCGATTTCCTCCCCCCCCCTAGTAAAACAATAATCAATAATCGGGACCTTGTTTCCAACGAACAAGAGGCTCCCATATTTGCAGACCCAGCTTCTTGCCATTTCTCCCCCTCCTCGCATAAATGGCTGATTCTAATGAAATGACTAAAAGGGGCACTGTTGGTTTCTAAGCACTAGAAAGTGACTAATATTTAAAAATTCATATCTCTGGTTCCCTAAAGTGGATTTTTTTTATCTTTGGTGTCATTTAAGATACAAATATTTCTAATTTTTATATATTGGTGTTGGATTTTTATTTTGTGTTGTGACTTAATTATTTACAAAATTTGTGTTTTAAATGCTTTACATACCTGTGTTAAGCCTGCCTGCTCACAGCCATGTTACCAAGGGTTGAGCATAGGAATAATTTTCAAAGACCTATTCTGAGCCCTACACTGTGTTAGTGGCCTTATTGCCAGTGGCAGACCTACATTTGCCCTTACCAATAATCCACTTTCCAACATCATCTGATTGGCTTCGGATCAAAGGTCTAAACACAGGTTAGAGGGTCGCTGTTGTCTCTAATTTTTGGAACTAACAATGTTTCTCGCAAGGTAAGCCAAACCTTTTTTAGGGACCCTTCAGAAGCTTCGTAGGGTACCCTCAATTCATACATTTTTGGCATAATTGTCCCCATAAGACAGTAATCTTTGTTGGTGCAATTCCTCTTAATGCATAACAACAGCCCATGCAGGAAGTTTTCTTTGCGTAATCTCAGATGCTCACTGTTGAAATGTAACATTAAGTTACGGACCATGTCAGTACTCACAGGGGATGTGCACAAGCAAACAATGCTATGTAGTGTGTGCCACAAACGTGACCAAAACCCAAATAGCACTGCATCATGTTACCTAAAAAATGCCAACAGAAAGTCTCCAAACATTTTAGAAGCAAGTCTGCACACAGAAACTACCCCAAAGGAAGTGTCTGGGAAAGAACATGGTACAATCTGGGAGTCAGGTTCAGCCCAGCAGCCATGAACCTGAAGGCAATGATGGTAGGAAAAGAACAGTGCACTCTCACAGGTGAGGAAGTGGCAAGCCACAGAGCACAGACTGCTGCAAGGATTTGCAAACTTTGCGCCACAAAAATATACATTTTGTGCCATGCAGTGCTTTTCTTGTGGCAGTTTAACAGCACTTAACATTTCGCTGCTGTGGTCCACTCCTCAAACAATGATCCACGCCTGCCTTTTTCTGCCTCTCCACACTAAAACACGCCAGTAGGTCTGGAGTTGGCTGCTAACCTTTTGGCTTTGTCAATGCTTGTTTTGTAAATTCTGCTGTAAACAATGTATTCCTGAATGAACTAGTGTGCATTCACCAATATAAAATAAGTACATTGACTATAAGCAACCCATTTTGGGCATAAAAAACACACATTACCATAGTAGTCCCTTGCACTGAAGAGAACTCTTTTGTGTGAGTGCGCTCCTTGTGGAAGAGAAGAATGCTTTCACTCACATTGGTTAGCCACTGGCTGAAGTGGGCTGACTCAGTGCCGCAGACTGTATGCTACAGCAGGTGGAAGACACATAGTGAATGACACAACAACAGACCAATGAATGAAGAGGAATGGCTGAAAGCCCCTTTCAGTAAGAATACTAGACATATACTTTTAGTAAAAATCAAAAGGTCTTGCCTAACACCAGATCTGGGAACGACCCAACTGAGATGTGCCTGTCCTCATGCATAAGTACTCAGCCTTGCACAGGCTCTTCTTGCCCCAGTGATACTGAGTTCCCTTGGTTGTGGCAATACTTTCATCTCTCTGGAGTTCTTCATGTGGCATAATGAAGACGCTTTGCACAGGGTTTCACAGCACTCTACAGTAGGATCACTGCTACTCAGAGAGAGAAAACGTGTGAAAAGCATGATGGAAATTCTTGGTACGGCTTGTTTTCAAAATCCACATTATGTGACAAAACAACCAACAGCATATAGTACCAGGCGTGCACGTGATCCAATAGGAGTTCCTAAGAAGGTTAAGTTTGAAGCTGCTCTCCGGGTAACAGAGCGCTCTACAAGGTGGAGTCAGAGAGGACCTATGGGATTTGTGGAAGACTTGGCACCTTTGGTATCACCCTCTTGGGACCACTCTCCAATACTGACCTGGCATGAAAAGTACAAGAGGTGAAGTTGCAAATACCAGATAGTCAGCTTAAGCAACAGGCTGGAGACCAGATACCCAGAAGGAATCGATGCAGATTAGAGAGGGGTGTGGGGGGCACCCACAATTGTGACTGTAGTTGACTGCAAGGCACAGGCACAGCGGGCATGGACGACACATCAATATCAAATAAGGATGTGCTTTGAAGAACTTGTAGAAGTAGAACATTGGCCATACTATACTTTTGTCCTACATGTTCTCTCTTTTCAGAAACGCTACTCCCTTCTACAAACTTGGTGGCATTGGTTAGTTCAGGCAGGGGCGTAACAAATGCCCCCGCAGCCAATGCGGTCCGGGGGACCCGTGCTCCAGGGGGCCCCTTTGCCTCACTGACAATCACAATTTTAATTATGCCCTTGTTGTGAGGCACTTATAATGCCGGCGGTGTCTGACTGGGCCCGTCTATGACGCTCTTGATGCCTGGTGCGGGTACCCGGCCGGGGCCCCTGAAATAGTTCCAAATAGTGCAGGGGCCCCGACCGGGGCTCGTGAGGCACTTATAAATGGTGTCTGGGGGGGGCCGAGGCTCTTGAGGAATGGTATAGGGGGGGCCCCGGCCGGGGCTGATACAAATGATAGGTGGGCCTGGGGGTCGCCGGAGGCAATTATGGTGCGTGCCTGGCTGCCTGTGTGGGCCCCGGCCCGGCCGGGGTAACTACTGCCTCTCACTCTGAGCCTCTAAATGTGTGCGACTCTGGGCGGGCCCCGAGACTCTTAGGACGGTGGCAGAGCAGTGGGGCCCCGGCCGGGGCCCCTGAGAGGCAATTATGGTGCGTGCCTGCGTGGGCGGCGGGCCCCCTTTGAGGCTCTAAGAAATGCTGCCGGCCCCGGGGCCGCCCCTGAGCTGGTTCTCTTATGTAAATAGCGGCAGGACAGGGTGGGTGCGCGCGGGCGCGGCGCTGCGCACACTTGTTTAATCCGACGAGTCCTCACGTATGCGCATTAGGGTGGAGGGCAGGGGAAGAGCTGGTGACCACCAATGCCCTCATTACATTTGGGACAACACATGCGCAATCATCGCAATGAGCTCACAGTCACACACACGCAATAAAAAATGCGCGTTTACGTTAGCGTTAGCATCATAATCAGGGGCGCACGTGGCCAAGAAGAGAATAAGACAGAGCTACGGCACGCTCCTACCAGGTGACCGTCAGGACTGTCCGAAGTCCCTCAGTGGTGGGGCCTTTATTTGCCATAATAATAATTATTTAAATTGCCGGGCCGCTCAGCCCCGGCTGCGGCCTGCCCATCTCGACCCGCTCACGCCTCGGCCGCCCTAATTCTGAGCTGCAGGCCAGGCCCAAGCCCTGCTCAGATCAGGTGAGTGTCAGTGAGACAGTGAGTCTCTAGTCCGCGTCTGACCGATGGTCCCAGCGCTCAGCGCCTAGTAGGCAGGAGTGGACTCAGGAGGACTGGAGTGGTGGTCGGGATGGGTGGTGGCGAGGAGGACCGTCGGAGCTCCGAGGGAGTCTGTGCCTGTCTGTCTCAGTGCAAGTGGGTGGCGGTCGGGACGGGTCACGGTGGCACGGCAGACGGGCATGGTGAGGTAGTGTAGTGGGTTATTTCCTTGCTGCAGAAATCTACATGGGTATCTTAGGCAAAATCTGCAAATAACACTTAGAAACCTGGAAAGTGTTACTGCTTCCTGGAAGAAATGTTAAATTGTCCTTGCTTCATTTCATAGGACAAATGAAATTAAAAGGAAAGAACTGCCATTAGCCCTTGTTTTAACATCCTCACTCCCTACTGAGCGCATCTTTATTAGATTTCACGACATGGTAATTGATAATCATTCGTGAATGGTAAATTAGAGGATACTCATGTATTGGGAAAAAGCCAGTCACTCCTTGAATAAAGGAGAGAGGTGTATACCTAGCAAATGTCCATTTTCCCATTGGATCATTCATCTGAATAAAACCCAAAGCTTCCCATTTTTCAAGCGAAGTTCTGGACAAAAGCTGAATGTATTTAGCAGTTGAGATGGGATGGACTGATCTCAGTGTTGGGATAGCAGAAATTGATAAGGGGAGTATACAGATGGCAAGATGCCCAGAACTCATACTAGTTGTAGTCAGATAGAAAAGCAAAATGAACAGAAGTATTTGTAAAGTGCACGTTCACACAAGGGTATCTTGGTGATGAATAACAGATGCTTATTGTTACCCAGCTCAATGATACAAATTTGATCGACCTCAGAAGGATGAAAGGCTGAGTGGACCTTCCAGGATTTGAACCTGCGAGCATGAGGTCAAACACAGGTCCCTACAGGGAAGATCACTGTAGGGTAGAATCTCACACAACTCTGGAGCCAACAGACTGGTGAGGGGACTCCCGGCCTACTGGAGGAGAGCAGAGAGCAGGAAAATGGCACCTCATTGCACTCTACTAGACTGAGGGCTGAGAGGAGGGGTCCTCAGTGGTGTAATAAAGGCCCCCGCAGCCCCTGAGCTGCGGGATGCTCTAAGCTCTAGGGGGTCCCCTCAGCACAGCACCCTGATTGAGGTCGGAGGGGCCCCTCCACGTACCTTGCAGGGGGCCCCCTCAAGTTTCGTTACACCACTGCCACAAATATTGTTTGCATGCATTCTATGCACAGTTATAGTGTATCACATAAAAGCATACCCTACTGGCTTTGCTAATGCTGAGAGAAAGAAGCTAAAAAATATTGTTTTCTGTGTACAATGCATATAGGTGAAAAAGAACTGAATGTGATTAGCAGCGAGAGCTGAGTCTATTTTTCAGATTTGGAATAGTCCCGCAAGCATTGTAATGAAAGCACTTCCTAGAAGGCAGCGAGATACATCACCAGCTGATAGCATGAGGTGAGAGAATAGCACTCCTCTGTGCATATTTTAAAGAATTGCTAAAAATATGTCGTCCAGACAGCTGCACTGTCAAGTCAGACCACAAAAAGGGAAGTTTACCTTACCTAGGTAGGCCATTATAACGACAGTTTAATAAATCATCCACTAATGCAGAATTCTCAGCTTGGATAGGCAACACCCTAGACAAAACTCTCCCCAAAAAAATCTCCTGTAATCCACGGAACAAAGCCACCTCCCCCTGGTTCACTGATGAATTGCGGCTCCTAAAAAAAGCCTGCAAAAGATCAGAAAGAGAATGGAGGAAAAACTTTGACCACACCAGGAAAACCGAATACAAGACAATTCTTCTCACCTACAAAAAAGCAATCAAAGCCGCACAGATCAACTACTTTGAAGATAAAATTAAATCATCCACCAACTCAGCCCGAGAAACGTATCAAATAGCCAGGAAACTCCTCAAAATACCGGAGCCACCCCCCCTGGTCGAACCCTCGGCTACTCGCTGCAATGAACTTGCGGAATTTTTTAACTCGAAAATTGCCAACATCATCAAATCACTTCCCCCGACCCCCCTGGACGCTCTTACAGCCCTTCCGTACGTCAACCTGCCTACTCCTCCACCAATAGTATCTACCACTCAGCTGTCAACATTCACCCCGCTTACAACTGACACTACCCTCCTCATACTCAGCTCCATTAAAAGTGGCAGCCCAACTGACCCTGCCCCACTTAATATTATGAAACTAGTCGGATCTACTATTCTACCTTATCTGACAAAACTTATCAACAATTCACTTATCCTAGGCATCGTCCCTCCCAGCTGGAAAAGAGCAATGGTGAAAGCATTGCTCAAAAAACCTCACCTTGACCCACTGGAACTTGGCAACTACAGGCCAATTTCCCTACTCCCAGGCATCAGCAAAATAGCTGAGAAACATGTTAACCAAAATCTCTCCCAATACCTCGAATCTAACAAGCTCCTGGAACCTTCCCAAACGGGATTCAGGCCAGGCCAGAGTACCAAGACTGCAATAGTGGCAGTAGTCGAAGAGGCAAGGAAGATCATGGACTCAGGGGGGTCAGTGGCAGTGATCCTCCTGGATCTCAGCGCTGCCTTCGACACTGTCAACCACTCAATCCTGATCCAAAGACTCAGGCACCTTGGAATTGCAGGAACGGCTCTGGCTTGTTAGAATCCTTCCTCAAAAACAGATCCTTCCAGGTGACAGAGGGCACCTTTACGTCCAGACCTACAGCCATCAACTGCGGGGTACCCCAGGGCTCATCTCTGAGCCCAACCCTTTTTAACGTGTATATGTCCCCCCTCGAGAAAGTCGTCGCCCCTTATGGTATCAAACTATTGACCTATGCTGACGACACTCAACTGGTGGTCTCCCTAAACCAGCAAGACCACTCCATTCCCAACCTTCACACCTGTTTAATCGAAATAACGAAATGGATGAGCAGCTCCCATCTCAAGCTAAACAACGAAAAAACTGAAATAATGTTCTTAGGCAACAAATCTCTACACAGGTCCATCTCCGTATGGCCTTCAGCCATGGGCCCTCCCCCTGTGCCCAAACCAGAAATTAAGAGCCTGGGCATATGGTTAGACGAAGAGCTCAACTTCTCAGCCCAAGCGCGGAAAACCGCTGGAACCTGTCACGGCCTGCTCAGATCAGCAAGGAAAATCTTATCCTTGCTTCCAGCACAATCCCGCAAACTCCTCATCCACGGCCTTGTGCTATCCCGTTTGGACTATGGCAATGCCCTGTATCTGGGGGCCCCCAAAAAAGTTTTGGCAAAACTCCAAACGGCTCAAAATGCGGCAGCCCGCATCCTTACAGGAACCCATCGTCGATGCTCAGCCAAACCTTCCTTGAAAGCCCTACATTGGCTCCCCATTCAAGAGAGAATCCAATTCAAGGCTCTCTGCACGACCCACAAGATCCTACATGGCAAGGCCCCCTCCATACTCCAAAACCTCATCTCACCCCACACTACCCTAAGAACGCTCCGTTCTTCTAACTGCAATTTAGCCTCGGTTCCTAGGATCAGAAAAGCCCGCTCTGGCGGCAGACTGTTTTCATATAATGCGGCTAAACTATGGAACTCACTTCCCTCGAACCTCAGAGCACAACCTAACCTCTCATTCCGCAGAGCACTCAAAACATGGCTTTTCCCATAAGGCACGTTACACCAGGTCCCTGTCTATCAGCGCTGGGACGCCCATGGGCAGCCATGCGCTCTACAAATCTGTAAAATAAAATAATATTCGTGTATTTTGTCTTTCACAGACATACTCATTTGGGGTCATTTAGAATAGGTGAGAAGCTGTAAAAGTTCTGGTGAAATATGTGAAAAGTGGTTTTCGGTGCATTAAACACTATTTTTGCATTAAGAGAAAAGAAATGCTTTCCATGCCTGTTAGTACCAGAACAAAGCAAATGGCTGGTGCTAATTTTACACCAATAATTGTGGGAAAAAATGAAAACAATGGTCACACATTTAGTTCTATATTTGTGGTAATGTAATGATAACGGGTTTTGGTAATGGTATTAGCGAATGGTGGTATTTACTCCATTAGCAGGGGAATGCTCATTTTCCCAAATAGCAATGCACAATAGCAGCGCTGTAAGTAAACACCACAATGCAGTCGTGAAAGTGCTTCCACTGATGGCCTAAAAACGTTCTTCTACTCTTTAAAGACGTCAACTTTTCTGAGTTGCTCGACACCACTAAAATCTCTATAACAACATCACTGATATCTCCTGGTAGCTACTCCCCAGAGTTCCCTAAACTGAGGGCATTGTTTATCGAGGGGAGGGAGTTGGCAGTAGAAATAAGAGGGATCACAGGTGGGCCCTCAGGGTTGCCTCAGACATGAGAAATTACCAGGGGATTTAGTAATTTCATTTCGAGCTCTTCCCAGTATTTCACCCTCGGGTTCCCCCTCCTTTCAGCAGAAAGAATCCCTAAAGGAGTGTTATAGGGCAGTAAGGAGTTAGGGATTTGAAAAGAGTACCAATAAGGGGTACTAAAGCGCTTTTAGGGGTCAGAGGAGGGTAGCTTTATGGGGTAATAAGGCATTTTTTGGGGCCAGGGATGAGTAGGATTAAGGAATTAAGGGATACGAGTTAGTAGGTTTCAGTGAAGGGTAGTGTTATGGGATGGTAAGATGATTTTAAGGTTCAGGGAAGGGTAGGATTAAGGAGTAGTGTTATTCCTTATAAGGCATGTGGTGTAATTATATTTGAGTGTTCTGTTTTTTAACCTGAAGTGAGGGTATAGACAACCAAGAACAGTAACCAGCTAAGTGGACAATGAACATAAAAAGTAGCATAGGGGACCCGCAGAGTTGCTCAAAGCTGCCAGCTTATTGAAAACCATCTCTCACACTTCTGCTTTCACCACATCGCTAAGCGCTGCATCCCATAACACCATAACTGCACCTCAGGAGTCCTCACACACAACATGGAAACACTTCCTACAGAGGATCAAGACAAAGACATCCTTCCAACCACACACACAACATGGTGTAGCGTACTATCCATGTAGGGTAGTGATTCAGCGCCCCACATAGAGGTGGTAAATGCTATATACATTTCACTAAACAATACAATTGTTCAGTGAGAGAGAGGTGAATGGGATGTATATTAGCCTGAGACCTAGTTTTATGACCTGCCACGCCCAATTACTTACAATAGGGTGAGTACATCATTCTATGTCACATGACCCACAGTTTTTAGGCTTGGGCTATCATTTTATAGATTATTATTATTATTCCAACTGGTACAATTGAAGTACAGCAAGACTATAAAACACACAATACACAGTTTTATTAAACAAAAGTGTAAGATTGGTATACCTGCTATCCCAGTGAAGAAGTCATCTTGTTGCCCTGGTCATGGGTGCTGTGTTGAGATAGACAGGAAAGGAATGTGAATATAACAATAAGAGTAAGATTTTTCCTCTGTAACATTTTGAATATTTTTTATTTTTTATTTTGCAATCTACACAAAGTTTAGGAAGTTTGAAAGAATTTTAAAACAATTACTGTACTGGGAAGTTTGGCGGGGAAAAGTTGACCAAATAAGCATTTCTAGCTAGAGAATTCCTTCATAAAAAAGGTTTTTTAAATAATACTTTCTACCGGCACTTTTTGCACAGTAATCTTCTGCATGTAAAGTTGGGTGAATATTGTAACTCAACAAACTTTGCAAATTGAGAGACGTATGAAGTTTGACAAATTTTGCCAACTTCAAGGAGAAAAATGTGAACCTTAGCCCAAACTTTACATCTTCAATCCATATCCTTACACAGAAATTTAACAATCCAATATTTAGGGTCTTCAGTGTTTTAGCTGATGTCACATTCCGAGTTGTGCAAGGTTACCGCAATCTCAGGTTTTTCTCCTGCACAAATACTTCCAATTATATCGTGAGGCTTTACGAGTGGAACAGATTCTACAAGGGGAATTATGTATGGAGATAAGGTGTGATAACAACAATTATATCTATCAGCCTTCATTCCATGTAAAGTCCACGGAATCGTATGGTAATTTCACCTCAAGATTATGGCACAAGAAGGTGGTAAATTGTAGAATGAAACAAGGGAAAACCCAATCATCACTAGGGACCTGGGGTCATCATATAATTTACAAAAAGCAATGGTTCCTAATATACAAGCACAATATTAATAATAGTCAATATCTCATTTAATAAAAAACATATAAATAACTTTGTCTCTGACCTGTAACACGCCCCAATGGAGTCAGTGACTCTTGTCCATTTGGATTAAAAGAGCAACGGACACCAGCCGTAACCTGTGGGGACTGCAGAGACCAGCACCGCTCAGGAGAGCCGCCCACGTTCTGGTTTACGCACCTGGAAACGCACAAAAGGGCCAAGCACTCCTGTGGAGCACGATACCAGCCGTAACCTGTGGGGACTGCAGAGACCAGCACTGCTCGCGGCAGGAGGGCCGCGTACATTCCAGTTTTCGCGCATTGAGGCTCAGAAAAGGGCCGCAGCACTCCTGTAGTGGGGGATACCAGCCGTAACCTGTGGGGACTTCAGAGACCAGCACCGCTCGCGGCAGGAGGGCCACCTACATTCTGGTTTTCACGCCTGGAGGCACACAAAAGGGCCGCGCGCGGGTGTGACCTGACCGCGCCCGGGTGAAGCCCGGGCCAATGGCAGGCCCATCCCCGCACATCGGAGCCCGGAAGAGACTGGACTGGGCTCAACCTCTGACATTTGGGACCCCATATCTCACCAAATAAGGTACTGTCACAAGACTTACAGCCATTTGCAGACAGATTATGCTGACTGCTTATTTAAATTTAAGATAGAATCAATGGCAAAAAGGAAGACCCGTGCGGATCAGAGTGAAGGGAGTGTGGCAGGAACTTTAGATGCCTTTTTGATTAGGGCAGAATCGGTACTGACACATGAGATTGCATTAACAGAGATACACATTTCTTTGGACTCGCTAACCACGCAAAATCGTTCCTCATTGGGGACATTTACCTCACTAACACCACTTTTGGGCTCACCTTCTACCCTGTTAACTTCACTGGCGTCACCTGTACAAACTGTTGAATTAGTGGGCTCACACTCATCCCATCCACATGATGAATCTATCACTAGTCTCATCACCTACAGTAAGCCAGGGGGCAATAGCAGTTCCTGATAAAAACAACGAGCCCCCAGTGAAGGGCAGAAGGGGTGGTGCACTGGCAAAGCAACTGGTGAAGCAAAAATCGCAACCAACAAGATGTAAAACGTAAAGAAGCAATTGAAAGAATTGATCTTGGCCCAAATCACACCTCGCCTCATGCGATAAACAGGGGACATAAACGGGGTTCCCTGATCTGTTAACAATTCCTGAGGGAACCCCACCTGAGAAAAGAATGTAACCATGGCATGGGCTACAGCTGGAGAGGTCGCGGAAGAAAGGAGTATGGCCTCTGGGTATCTGGTAGCATAATCTACCAGAACAAGGATGTACTGGTGGCTTCTAGCAGAGGGAATTAAGGGACCTACCAGGCCCATCCCTACACTCTTAAAGGGAACATCTATAATAGGGAGGGGTTGAAGCGGCCCTTTGGGAATGACTGGAGTGTTGACCAATTGACAACGGGGACAGTTAGTACAGTACCTGGCTACTTCCTGATATACCTCTGGCCAATAAAATGTTGGTAATAAGTATTTCAGGGTATGCTCTTTGCCGTAATGCCCACCCCCGGTCTGGCTATGGTCCAAGGATAATACCTGTTCCCTGTAGGATCGAGGTACCAAGAACTGTTCTTTCCTTTTGTCTCCCTCATGTGAAACCCTGTATAAAAGTCCCCTTTTCACACAGAAAAAGAGGCCTACCTTGTCTGGTTGGTCTTCCTGCACCTTGTTCCAGGCATTGAGTATCGTGGTATCATCTCTTTGGGCGGCCTGGAAGCCTTGTCCTGTCTCTTTCGGTGTGTATGGGGAAGTAACGATATGAGTGGGTGAGAGTGGTTCTGACTGTAGATACATAGTGCGTTCTCTCCTTTTTTCCTTACAGGTTTTTTGTATTTTAGGGAACGTTTCCTCTATCTCTACTGCATAGAAAGGGGTACTGTCTAACCAAAAGGGCCGAGGGTGGAGTTGCGGCGTAGGCCTGTAGATAGTCATGGAACCTGGGAAGGTCTGTTCCTAACCGGACTGTCTCAGGGAGATTCGGTAGAACCCCTACCTTTCTTAGCTGGGACTCCCCCTTTATATCCAATAATACCTCTGCCAAAGGATATAATTTGAAGTAGTAAAGTTAGGACTCCTAACTTTAGGACTCCTAAACTGAGAGAAATCCTAACTTCAAGACTTTCGGTATTCACAGAAAGCATTTAGTAGTCCTAAAGTTAGGAGTCCTAACTGTACTACTCCTAAACTGAGAAAAATCCTAACTTTAAGACTTTCGGTATTCACAGAAGGCATTTAGGAGTCCTAAAGTTAAGACTCCTACCTTCTGTGAATACCGAAATGAGTAGGTGCCCTCTGTGAATACCAAAATGAGGAAGTGCCTTCTGTGAATACCAAAATGGTAGTAAGTTTAGGATTTTGTCTTAAGGTAGTTCTGCGAATCGTGCCCTATATAAAAACCCAGCGCGGTGTCCGTGAAGCGGCGCTGCGCTCATCTTTAAACGTAAGCATTTGCAATGCAATCAGACCTATTGCATTGCGAATGCTTGTTATATGGAGAGACGAAGGATGGAGGTAAGCTCCGATTGATGATGCGGGCAGCACAATAGTCAAACGATTCAGTGCGCTCTATGTACTAGTGATGAATGTTGTTGGTTGAGCAGTGAGTGACTTGCAGGTCGCGTGTGAAGGGAAGAGTAATGGCGCAAAGACAATACGTTCAGCTTATGGTGATCAGTGGGCCTTTTAGCCGGTTTCTCCTGACAGTACTGGAGAGGCTGGAGAAGCACTGAGGTGTCTACTGACACTGAAAGGGGTACAGGAGAGGCACTGAGGCGTCTACTGCCACTGAAAGAGGTATAGGAGAGGTACTGTGTACAGGAGAGGCACCGAGGCGTCTACTGGCACTGAAAGGGCTACAGGAGAGGCACCCAGGCATCTACAAGCACTGAAAGGGGTACTGGAAATGTGCTGTGTACAGGGGAGGCACTGAGGTGACTACTAACACTGAAAGTTGTACAGGAGATGTACCCTGTACAGGAAAACCCCGTGACTGCACTTAGTAAGTACATGGGCTACTGAGAACACCATGAGAAGAGCTGAGTCTTCTAGGAGCACATTTGAGCCACGAGGGCTGAGAGGGGTACAGGAGAGAAACTGATGTGTACTACGCGGAGTACAGGAAAATCTGCGAGCACCAAGGCTTCAAAGAGCACAACAGAGACACTTTGGTTGACAGGAGTACAGGAGATGGACAGGTGATCGACTGGACATAGGTGAGGGTCGATGGAGTACAGGGATGGCATTGAGTATACTGAGTACAGAAGCACTGAAGCTCCACGTGCACAGAAGAAGCAGTAAATCTGCTGTGATTCCGTGACACCCAGAAATGCAGTACTGAGTAGGAGAGCACAGAAAAGACACAGGTGTTGCGACACGTCCGTAAGGCTGTGTCCCCCTCCCCCTATGACACGAGGCCTGCTCAGTCCCAGGTGACCAGAGGCAGAAAGAATGGAGAAGCTGCAGAATGTGGGCACTCCGGTGTGCAGCCAGCAACTGAGCAGCGAAGGTCAAATAAGACACCTCAGTGGGCTGATTTAATGTAGTTCATGGCGGTCAGACGTTTGCACCCCCGGTAGATGCATCTGGAGCTCATACCGTGAGTATTATCAAGTTGAGCCTACACTGCAGTGCTGCGAGATTGCAATATGGTGAGCAAACGCTATGTCTTAAAACACACCATGGCTGAAAACAAGGTGTATTGTGAGAGCTTGGGCAGCACTAGACTGTAACCTAAATTATAATGTGTGGTGTCTCACTCAACAACGTGTTGTGATTCTTAGAAATACGTCATCAGCAAGTGCCTCAGTTCACATGGCTGACATTTAGGAGTACCTAGAAGCCGGTTGAGAATTGTTATTTGTGCTTTGTGAAGACTGGCGCTTAATAATAATTTTCTGAACTGAGAACGGAGCAAGCCGCCGAAGAGCACGAGTATGAACAGCAACGTCGCACTGCCTGTGCGCCTACCACGTAGCCAAACAGCTAGAAGCTGAGGAGAACAAGTAAAACAAGCGCGGCACCACAAAGGCAGCAGCGTGTTTACTTTCGCATCGTGCTTTCACTTTAAGTGAAAGCGCAACGCGAAAGTAAACACACGACTGACTTTGCCAAAGCTGAGAGAGAGGAAAAAAGTGTGTAGAGAGTAATGAAGTTGAGAGTGTCACGCCGCCGGTAAAAGATAAAATCCCGGTGGGCGTGGCCAAAAGGAGACAAGGCTGCAACAAGGAGGGACTAAGAAGCCTCCTTTACAATGAGATGTCAGCGTTTTGCATGCAAGATGACGCAAACCAATCAAAAAGATGGGCGGGCTTCAACTTCGCCTCTGAGGGCTTTGGAATCTGTATTGATTCCAAGAAGCTCTTGTATGACGAGAGTAGCCCATGCGCGTTGCTTTCGCCAGCCGAGACCTAAACATGATGTACCAAAGTTTGGTTAATTCATCGCGGCAGAAAAATGGGTGACACATTTCTCTGGAATCTTTAATAATAACGAGGAGATGGGGGGAATAGATAAGGAAGTTCATGAAGAGAGCCTTTGCACTCTAGATGTCACATGTGTAGTGGTCCTACTGGCAATCCAGGAGAGTGCCGGTGGCGGGCATCAGGTCCCGATGGAGTTCCAGTAGACGTTTATAAATCTGAACCGGAACTATGGAGACCTATTTTAACCAGAGTGTTCAATTCAGCCGCAAAGGAAAAAACACTACAAACATGAGGCAGGTCTATTATTCCCCCGCTATATAAAAAGGGGGACAAAACTGACCCAAAAAATTATCGGCGATTTCCCTTTTAGATACCTCCCTAAAAGTCATGAGCAGGGTTTTACTTAAAAGGCTGGAGGAATGCGCTGACGAACACTGTATTTTAACACCTGTGCTGTATGGGTTCAGGAAATGTTTGGGGACAATCGAACAATGTCTTAATTTGAAGCTACTCATCTGTAAATACACTAAGGCAAAGGAGGGTTCTCTTTATCTATGCTTCGCCGATTTGAGTTGCGCCTTCGATTTAGTTGCCCACAATTTACTATGTCAAACCTTGACTGATTTGGGAGACCCTTGGGCAATTATTAACTTTCTTTCACACCTATACGAAAAATTAGCTAGCGTGGTTCGTTTTGGTCCCCAGGCAGAATGTACACCTGAATACAAAGTGGGACGGAATATACAACAAGGATGCATGCTAGCCCCAATTTTATTCTCCCTTTTTATCAATGAGGTTGATACTTATTTACAGAAAATTCAAGTTGATGTTCCCAGGGTGACTGGTCATCCGATACCTGTATTATTCATATGCGGACGACGCAGTACTATTGGCATGGACCCCAGTAGACCTCCAAAGATTGATTGATTGCTTTTTAGGTTTTATGGAACAACGGAGGATGGTAATTAACAAATCGAAAACGTTCACCATGATATGTGGGTCCCCGGCGGATCCCGGCGGCCCCGCCCACCCAAGCTGGCTCACGCGCACGGAGGCGCATAAATCAACAGTGCTCCCCTGCAGGAGCGGGAGACCAAAATAAAAAACAAACGAGCGATCAGAGAAACCTACTTGGACCTGGGCGATTCCTGAATCTTCCTTCTGGGCACCGCGCTCACAAGCGCTTGCTTCTCTGGGCATCTCGGTCCCCCCCGCCGCCGCCTACACCTTGCGGCCGCCGAGTGGGGGGACTACATCCCCCAGAGTTCCCGGCGGCCCCGCCCACCCACGCAGGCTCACGCGCACGGAGGCGCATAAATCAACAGTGCTCCCTCGCGTCGCGGGACGCGCCGGGCGAAGCCCGGGCCAAGGGCGGGCCCGTTTTAGCCCGTTATAGACTGGTAAGACTGGACTGGGCCACCTTATTTGCTTTCTCCCATCAGACTGCGTTACATCCACCTTCTTAGACTTGCTCCCAAATAGATCGTTATTGTTGTCACAAAGTTCGGTGCTACATCTATTGGTTATTTTGTGACAGCATAGCTCAATTCACCATCACCTGTATTCGCTATGACCAGAGGGAGCAGAAGTAAAACGGCGCTGAGCGCTGCACAGATAACAGGTCCGATAGACCAGTTTATCACTAGAACAAATGAGGCAATAGATCAGAGTATAATCTTGTTGGAGCGCAGGGTATCTCAAGAGCTGGCAATAGCGAGAAGGTCTTCTATGGGTCCCCTTGCTTCTGCTTTAACACCGACTCAGTTAGGGCCAATTGCCCCCCTGTTGTTGCCATCTGAAGCCATAGCAGAGATCCACACTGTCCCTAGCACTGTGGATCTCTCTGCCCTCAGCTTTCCCTTAACTCGCATCTAACTGATGACTTAGAAAAAACGCCTGATTTACATCAATGCCAAACTCAAGTAGAACGCCCGGAAAGAAATGCCAAGGGGAGGAGGGAGGGCGCTATATCGAAACGGGTGAAAAAAAATAAGAATAATTCCAACTCAAATAAACTTATATCTTCCCCGAATATCCACACGTTGGGATTAAACCAGCCCACCCAGTGCCCCCTAAATGTTAGCAATACTCCTCTAATTAATCTTTCAGAAATGCCCGAAAATCTAAATATCATGGGGGCGGAGGGGGGTACATGCAAAGTATGCGTATCTAATACCCAATTGCTAATGAGTGTAGGGGAGCTTCTTAAACGCCACCTACAACCAATGGAACGAAGCCTAATGAATATTGAAAAACAATTAGCGAAGCTGAACATATCACCTTTTACTCAGAAAACACTAGGCCCAACTAATTCGGGGGGGGTAAACCCAAAGCCATTAGCACATCAGCTCAATCAGTTCAACCTGATCCTCGCGTAAAACTGATACAAGCTGTAAAAGTTGCTAATGCGCAACCGAAGCGGAACACAACATAAGCTACTACCCAGGCTCCGCCCGGAGCCGGGCAGGCAAAGTCTAACATAACACAAGACATTTCCCAGGCCACCCCTGGTTTGTTAAAAGGCCCAACTCAGATAGCCAAGCTGAAAGCCACACCACTCATACCACCTAAAGTGTTGGCTTCGCAGTCTTCGGGTGATGGAAAGAAGGGAGTGAGGTTCAGGCGTCCGATACATCTACCACCTGAAGCGACTCCCTTCACGGTCATCCTTACTGGGGTTCCAGAGTTGCCTGAAAACACAGACGAACCTTCCTGGCCCCTTCGAAATAAGGTGCTGCAGTGGTTGAGCCTTAATAGACCTCTTCAGCCACCAAATTCCAGCAGAATCTCTACGGTACGTAGAGTATTGTGGATTGGCGACGTAAGAAAAAGCATACAGGGAGACTGCGTTATAATCAACTGTGACGATCCCGCCACGGTTGATTATATCTGCTCTTGGCCTACCCTGGTAAAAAAGGGGGGGATTGATGCCCACCGCCTTTCCTTTTTTTATCCACCAACGAACATCTTTGATTATGGAGCCACCCCAAACTGAGAGCAAGGTCCGGACTGGACCTGGAACCAAGTGGGTCGCTGGGACAGGAATAGGAGTAGAGATTGGGAAGCTCGGTCTTGGCTTCCAGAAGGGATCAGTTTAATATGGAAGGTTGGAGGGGTATCTCAACAAGAAATAGATGTGATTGCCTAGAAATGGTCGACTGACCACTAGAGAATTCAATCAGGGTAAAACAGGCTTATAGAATCTCTACTGCTTCTCCAACTTCAGGGAGAGAATCCAACCTGTGTAATAAAAAACACTCTCCTTGTCAAACTAGCTTGACCCTGTTAAGAACCAATCTTGCCCTTTCCTGGGTACAAGTATCATCCTCTCTACACCAATTAGCCATGGGCTCCACTTTTGTGGGGTCTGACGTCACAGACTCCAACGAGGAAAATAATAATGCCCCCTCTGATGAAATAAACATAGGAAATCTTGACACGACAGGGACCAGAGCAGGTAATAGTTCAAGCCCACATCTGCTGGAAAAAGACTTAACACAAACCGTGAGGAGAGCCAGTGTGGCCTTAACATCGTGGAACATTGCAGGTCTCTCTAAGAAAACGGCGGACCCAACATTCCTATCCTTTGCCGATAATTTTGATATAATATGCCTTCAGGAGTGTTGGGATCAGGGGGAGTCCCATATAGAGGGTTTCAGCACCCATTTTACCCCGTCTCTTCAGGGTATTCGTGGCAGGGGTTCTGGTGGCCTCTGTACGTACGTCTCTAATCTGGCAAATCTGACAGTGGGGAGATTAGAGAATGCGGGGGTTAATAATAGGAAGTGTAATTCCTTGCAGGGTTTTTCTGTCAAAGGGAAAGGGTTGAGCTTTCTTCTGATCGACTTATATAACAACACCACGAAAGAAGAGGCTAAAGTGCTCATGGACGATTTAACCCATATTTTAAATAGGGGAACGAGAGAGGCAGGTTGCATTCCTATAGTGGGAGATTTTAACTGCCACTTATGCCCTTATAGTGGTTTAGACACCTGTGGCATAACAAATCTAAAAGGGGAACCTAGCACGCACTTTGAACACACCAATTTTGGAAACTGTTGAACCAATTAATGCACGACTGGGACCTAGGCTACGCTAACGAACTTTGCGAGCCAATGGTTGATTTCCAACCGACTTTTCATGGCCGGGGGCCAGGTACCATTATAGATTTCATGTTGCTGTCTAACAGCAATCAGGGTACTGCACAGGGCTTTAAAACAGAAGATTTAGTAATGAGTGACCACTTCCCAATTAGTATCAGTTTTGATGCGGGTACCTATGATAGCCATGCATCAAAACTGTCTGAAACATTATATCGTCATTCAATCTCCCTGGCCAGTAGAAATGGGAATGCTATTAAGTGGGCTAAGGTTGACCCAAAAATGTTTTTAAAGGAGGTAATCACGGAAGACCTTGAGCACTTCATGACATGTCTAGAACAATATCCTAATCCCCACAAGATCAAAGCGGCTTATGACAATATAGTAGCCACTATTAATGATAAATTGACCAGGAAGCGAAAAGACGGAGAAAGGGTCAGAACGAATGGATGGTTCAATTCTGCCTGCACTAGAGCCCACAAAACTCTCTTACAGGCAGTAAAGGCACTGCCGAAAGATATCGAGGTAGTCAGAGCAGCCAGGTTGGTTTATAAACAGGCACTTCAAAATCGGAAAAAAGAAATTAAAGAGCTTGCCTGGGGGGCGTTAATAAAGGCTAGCGCCCTTCGGGACAATATTTCCTTCTGGAGCGAAGTTAATGCCTTGTTCTTTGCAGAAAGAAAGACTGATTCTTTAGAGGTAGCTATAGCCGAGGACGTGTGGGTTAGTTACTTCACAGCACTAATAAAAAAATGACGATCTGCCTGTGGTAAACTACCCTGCGACATCATCACCCATCGCCACTGCCCCGCAGTCTGAAGAGTCTCATACCATAGATACTTTTCCGTTGAACATAGTTTTTTCTCCACCAGACGTTGAGGAGGCTATTCGAGAGAGCGCAAATTCCAAAGCCCCAGGGCCAGATGGCATCCCTATAGACTTATTTAAAGAAAATATGAACTTATGGCCGCCGCTCCTTACAAATGTTCTAAACTCCTATAGTCAAACGGGCTTTCCAGTAACATGGCAGGAAGCCATTGTAATTCCCATCTTCAAAAAAGGAGATAGACAGGATCCCAAATGCTATAGGCCAATCTCCCTACTCGACTCCTTGATGAAAGTAGCAGGAAGAGTTTTACTTACTAAATTACAATCCTGGGCCAAAGCGGAAGGGGTTCTTTCAAAGTTCCAATATGGGTTCAAGTGCGGGCTGGGCACAGTCGAGCAGGGACTTAATTTGGCATTAATAACTAGTAAATACATGGTGGCTAAAAAAGGGAACCTATACATGACGTTTGTCGACTTAAGCTCGGCTTTCGACTGCTTAAGCCACAACGTGTTATGGAATACCTTAACTAAGATGGGGATAGACCCATTTGTTCTCAATTTCATAAAGGAACTATACAGAGGTACAGGGGCAACGGTCCGCTATGGTAAAAATGGAGAACGCACCAAGAAATTCCCAATCGAAAAGGGCGTTCGACAAGGCTGTATCCTTGCACCTTTCCTTTTTAATTTGTACATCAACGAAGTGGCAGACTTTTTGACCAATTTGGAAGTGGACTACCCTAAAATTAATGGTACGGCGGTACCGATACTACTTTACGCTGACGATGCTGTAATAATGTCAAGAACTCAGGTGAGCCTTCAAAAGGCATTAACTGGCTTTTCCACTTTTATGGGCTCTAGAGGGCTGAAGATAAACGTGGGAAAAACCTTCACCATGTGCTGCACGTCAAAAAACAATTCCAAAATAGACTGCAAAACTTTCGTCAACCAGACAAAGATAGGCTTGACCAAAACTTTTTCCTATTTAGGTATTATTTTTAACAATAGAGGAACTTGGACTACAGCCATCACTACACGCAATCTGGCTTTTTCCCGTACCATTGGTGCAGTAAAACAATGTGCCAAGAGACTGGGCGGAAAACCCGTAGACACTCTGCTGAGGATTTACGCAGCAAAATGTGTCTCTACTGCGACCTATGGGGCTGGCATTTGGGGGACGGCCGACTGTAGACAAATCCAACTAGCGGAAAACACATTTTTCAGGTACTTGTTAGCTGTCCCAAGATCAATCTCTACAACTATATGCCACAAGGAATTAGACCGGGTACATATCACAGACTTAATCAAGATAAGACCAATCATGTTATGGCATAAGATATGGACTTCCAAGGATACAGCCTTTAGCAGGGACGTGATTCAAGACTGTATGAACCAATCAGCAGCTAGGAAGCTTACCCTGCTTCATTATGTCAAAAAATTTCTGAATTCTATTGGCCATCTAGAACTTTATGTAACTCCCAGCTCCTGTGCATCAATTTCGAAAAAAGCTTTAAAGGAAATCTGCCTTGAGCTGCTAGAAGATAGGCGATGGTATCTGGATGGAAATAAGTCTAGGATCATCGCCGCCTTCTACATGGCCCAGGTTTACATCCATATCTGGCCCCGGCACTTCCCAGTTACACCAGAATGCTATTAACAAGGATGAGGACTGACTGTTTCTATAGGCTGATATCCTTCCCCGCCCCAAATGACTGGTCTGCCACGCTAATTAATTGTCCATGTGATGATTCATCCACTCAGTCAAATATCCACTGCATCTTTTTCTGTAAATACTACGATTGTGGCAGAAAGAGGCATCTGTTGCCCCTCTTAAAGATGTGGGGTTTGAGACAATGCGAACCAGCCTTGATCAGACTGTATATGCTACAAGACTAATTTACTATGGTCGCAGCTGTTAAATTTCTGAAATATGTAGTAAGATGCAGATCTTCGATGGCATAATGATTGCATTGTACATTAATGCACTTAACAGCATACATTAATTATCCTGGACTCCTCTAGTGTTTTAACAAATGATTAAGTTCTCTTTTTAATGAAAAATAACGAATTAATTTGTACTTCTGTATTTTATGGATGAAATGTTTTTTAAACTCGTTTTTTATGTGCTTTTATGTTTTTTTAACAAATACCGAATAAAGCTATCTTTGATTTGATTTGATTTGACATGGTCTCAACATATCACAAATACAAAAGTAGAAATGAGTAGGGCCAACCAAGGGATTTTTTAATTTGCAGCCAAATTGGGCAACCGACCATCTATAAAGCTAAAGGAATTGACACTGCCATGTATGGGGCAGGAATTTGGGGCCACACAAATAGTTGTGCGCTACAAATTGAAGAAAACTGTTTTATAAAACGTTTGTTGTCCCTCCCATCTTCTGTATCGAACACTATTGCACACCATGAGGTGGGGCTGCAATTTTGAGAGGACACCTTGATGGCAAGACCCTTATTATTATGGGCACACATCTGGAAACATGAAGAAACTGCCTTTACCAGATCCATCATTCTAGATTGCTTAAACTTGGATGATGCCCCGAAAATCTCCTGGCTGTCTTATATTAATACTACACTGGAAAATGTGTTCAATATATCTGCATGGTTGGACCCTGAAAAAATATTAACTAGAAATATTAATAGAAAGAAGGCCTCTTTTCTGTCATTTAGACAAAACCATAGAGCAAAAATGGAATGGAATAAACCAACTGTAGCTCTATACAAGACATATGTGTTAGAAGAGGGAATACATGGTTACCTGTTGCATGTGACTCATGCACAGCATCGGTATGTTTTATTGAGGGCGAGATGTGGCATTGTACACTATTGTGTCACATTTCCAAATTTGAAGACACTCCCCTTAGATAAGGTACCCTGCTCATGTGATAATAAGAGTAAACAAAGCATGCTGCACTTTTTTAATATTTTGCAAATTAAATGTTATTGTAATTGTAGGAATTTTTATCTGAAGCCCATGTTTGTTAACCATGGAATCAGGCCCCATAAACTGGCAATGAAATTTCTTGTAGGCTTAGAGGATCGTTTGACATGTTATAACACTGCCCTGTTTATTCTAAAATCAATTACCGCAAGGGAAAGTATTGAGCTATAAATTAGTAATGGGTAACAGCAAATGCTTGTATTTTTTAATATGCAGTAATTTTTATGTATTATATTATCTTGCTTTTATGGCTGTTTGTAATAGTTGAATGAAGATTTTGATTATGCTGACTCTTGTCCATTTGGATTAAAAGAGCCGCGGAACATCGCAGATCCGGAGTTTTTCACTGGACTCTTCTCCTGAAATGAAGGAAAACATGTGGTAATCGTTTGGGAAACAGGAATCCTGCTTGTTATCTATCAGAATCTCGTGTCCGCATTCATCACCCTCCCACGCCCCCAGGATTACTGATGCGCGCAGTGTCGGTACTTTAGGGGTACCAAGCCTAGTTCGGTCCACTTGTACTGTAGATCCCTTAAAGGCGAACAGAAGGAGATGAGCCCCCGTTCTTGCTGCTGGCAAAATGAAAATGTGTATTTAATTCGGAAGCTTTGCATGAAAAGCAATTATTTTCCTAAAACAAACTCAGAGGCTTTGTAGATCGAATGGAAACCATGAACTGTTAAAACAACAAAAAAACGAGATCTAAAAATGTTTGTTTTTGAGCCATCAAAGAAACATTTCGGAATTCCTGTTTTGGCACGAAAGCCGCAGTTTTATATGGAAGCTGCAAGCGCCGAGGAACAATACAGCGGCCAGAAGCCGCGCGCCGCCCCAGACAGCGCGCGCTCTGGTAAACCGCATCCCTCTGATGTGGCCTCTCCGGGCCCAGTCAGATTTATTTCGAACTCTTGCGTTTTCCTGACTTTCCGAGGGGGGTATTAATTCCCCCCCAGGGGGAGGGAGGCTCTGTGTACATCTCGAAGAGCCAGATCCGCGAGTGCGGTGTGGTCTACCACATCTGAGGCCGGGGTGAGCCTGCCCATCAGGGGGGATTAAGGTGCTTTGGAGCCAACTGCCTTGAGAGGACTCCCCTTCTGCGGGAATGAGACATTAAGATATGCTGATTCCACGACCGCTCCTACGGCCTGAAGCTAGTGTCTGTCTGCCTGTGTCGGTCATGCCATAACACAGTGACAGCGAGTTAAACGCTCACCGCTGACATCTGAGTGTAGCCTGATGCTAATCACTGAGGCTCGAAAGCAGGCGAGAATTTTCAGCATGACTTGTAAAAGACCATTTTACTTTCCGGTGCGGCCCTCGTATGCAGAAAAAATACTTTTTCAGGCGTTTTGTATTAATTTGGCACCACCGCAAAGTGCCAACCTGTGGAAACGCTAGTCTGTAGGACCGAAAAGGTCCTTTATCCTTCCAAAGACAATACAGTAGTGATGTGCTGGGAAATGTTAACACCGCATTGTGTTCCTGGCAGAAAGGGCTAAGACACTGGAAGGCAATAGTCGCAGAAAGCAGCCACTAGATTGCACCAGAATGCCCAGAATGCCTTGAAATGTGGTCTGTTTATTATTAGTGTATGTGGAGTGCTCCGGCCAAAAAGGAAACTTTGAAATGTGCGACCCGAAATCTTTGAACCATTCAACGAAATCAACAGTGAGTATCTTTTCCCTGGACCCAAAAAACATAATAAAAAGTTCTAGGGAGGGCGCTCAGTTGGGCTGGAGTTGTTTCCCCAAGAAAATAAATTAAGACCGCAGTAGCACCTCTCGCCCTCCTGTTCACTGTCACTACCTCGAAGTCTGTGCATTGGGGAGACCCTTTCTTCTCTGTAGTGGCCTCTCGGTTCTGGAGTAAACATCTTATCCTCCCTCTGTCCCCTCTACTTCAGAGAAGCCACCAGTCCCATACTCAGGGACTAGCAGGCTGCAGCGCTGGGGGGCGCAAATATTTATGGGGCCCCCAACTCCACCCAAGACCAAGGATTATATGTGAGATATGGGAGGCTCAGGGGGCCCCAACACAGTCTGCATGGAGCCCCATCATTGTGTATTATGCCACTGATGACTAGCCATCTGACGTGGCATTGTCCACCATTTTCCTTCTTGTGATTACACCTAGAGTAAGGGTTCTTAATATCTTGACTTCTGTGGGCCCCCAATGAATCACTAATGGAAGTGATTTGAAGCTAAACAAAAAAATCTCGAAATACAGAAGCAATCCTACATCAAACAAATACGCAAATTATGAAACATTTTATTTATTTTACAAACAAAAACTATACGAGAGTCAAAATAATGTTTTTAATTGGAAGGCTGGAGCTTTTCAAAATTTGTTTTATTTTTAAAACACAAAGGGCCACATGCATCAAAAGAAAAGCCGGTCGCAAACGGGCAGATTCTCAGAATCTGCCCCGTTGCGACCAGTATTTTTGCATTTGATATGCTTCATTCCAAATGCAAAAAACGCAATTTAAGTAATCTCTAAATTGCGATTACCTAAATTGCGATTGCATTTAAGGGTTCACAAATTGCGATTCCTTAAATGCAATGCATTAAAGTAAAGTATTTAGCGATTTCGCTAATAGGAGTCGCAAATTTCCATCAGTTTGTACTTTATGGTAATTTGCAAAAACTTTGAAAAATGCACTCACATGCATTTTTCAAAGTTCCATTTTACATACACACATGTCCCTATGGCATGTGTGTGTGCAACATGTACTCATATGCAGATTTCAGTGGCGCAATCGGGGTATCCTTTTGGAACCCTTGCACCCTTGAAATTGCAAGTGCAATTTGCGATTAACTATTGGGTACTCACAAATTGCGAATGCAATTCCCGTTCATTCCTATGGGCCCATAGGAATGAATGGGAAGACATTTGTCGAGTCGCTATTTTCTTAGCAATTTCTACATGCATAGGATTTAGCGATTCCTTAATTGCAATTCCTTTATATTCGCAATTAAGGAATCATAAAAGCCTACCTTGATGCATGTGCCGCAATGTAATATGGTCGACCCTAGCATAATACTTGCTTTTTTGCCCTAATGTATTCTCTCTTTGTCGGTGCACACAACTGCTGCAATTAACACCACCAATCACCCAAACAGATGTTTGCTGTACTTGCGTTGCTCCCACCAATTAAGCTAAGGAGACTAACTTAATTTAGCTTCCAGTTTCAAATTCACCCACACTTCCAGAAAGTTTTAAAACTTTCAGTTTTACATTTTCCTTTTTTATGTGTACTTACTTTATCAATCTGGGTCTATTATATTATTTTCTAAACAGTAACGGACTCCATATCTAGAGTATGCGTTAATGAACTGCAGTTGCAGCACCAACATCTCTGAAGCAAGGAAATTTGTACTTGCTGTTTTTTAGGTCTCGCTGAGTCAGCGCCCATGCGCTACTTGCAGATACTTTAGTAGGTGAGTTTTTAAAGTGCTGCTTGCTGGCGACAAGCTTGCGTTCACGTGAGCGTTTACACGCGAACCGCCAGCCTTCAGCGCCATCTGTCTTTCCTCTTGCTTGCTCCCTGCCTCCAACCCTCCCCCCGCCTTCGCGCTTACAAGCATTCGGGATTCTCCCAGTGGGTGCATCTCCGTCAGGCAATATCACGCCACCTTACATTTCTCTTACATCGCTGCCTCAACGTGCTTTCTCTTTCCACAAACTCGATGTTTGTGTTCCTTTATTTTAAGATGCTTTTAATATTATTGTTTTGTGACTTAAGGAACATTAAGGAAATGTTACTGTGAAACTGGACAGTGTTCACAGTGTTTATTTCTGATCGCAGCGACTGCTTTATGTGCGTTGCACCATTCAGGGAGTCCTTTCGTTGGCGCTTTCATGAGGACATGATGAGGAAGCTGGAAACTTTTGGCACATTCTCTTTAAAAGCACAGCATGTTGGCAACTGGTTAGTCGATTAGACCTATGTTGCGCTTAAGATCTCAAAGCGCTATGGTGGGTGCAGCAGTTATAATTAATGACATATGGGGTGCAACTCACAACGAAGGGGCAGGTTTGAGTGAACATTGGTTGCAATCAAACTCCTAAGATGATGGGCTGTGTGTATCCATTATCAGCACTTAGTCTTCACTAAGTGATCTTGTTTTGTTGTTGTGTCAATGCTTTGTCCGCCCGTTTGACTTACAACGTGCTTTCTCTTTCTCCAAACTCGATGTTTGTGTTTCTTTATTTTGAGATGCTTTTAGTATTGCTGTCACACACACACCCACAACCACACAACCACACACACAACCACAACCACACAACCACACACACACAACCACACACACACACACAACCACACACAACCACACACACAACCACAACCACACACACAACCACACACACAACCACACACACACACACAACCACACACACAACCACACACACAACCACGACCACACACACAACCACACACACACAACCACACACACAACCAAACAAAAACATACAACCACACACACACACACAACCACATGCACAAACACACACAACCACACACACACAAACACACACAACCACACACACAACCACAAACAACCACACACACAACCACACACACACAACGACACAACCACATAACCACACACACAACCACACACACAACCACACAACCACACCCGCAACCATAACCACACACACAACCACAACTACACACACAACCACACACACAACCACACACACATACACACAACCACACACACCACACACACAACCACAAACACAACACACACACACACATACAACCACACACACACAACCACACACAACCACACCCAAACACACAACCACACACACAACCACACACAACCACACACACACAACCACACACACAACCACACATACAACCACACACACACACAACCACACACACAACCACACAAACACACACAACCACACACGCACACACAACCACACAACCACACACACACACAACCACACACACAATCACACACACATAACCACACAACCACTCACACAACACACAACCACACACACACACACACACAACCATACGCACACACTCACACACACAACCACACACACAACCACACACACACAACCACACACACACAACCACACACACAACCACACAAACACACAACCATACACACACAACCACATAAACAACCACACACACAACCACACACATAGAACCACACATACAACCACATACACACAACCACACATACACACACACAACCCCACACACAACCACACACACACACAACCACACAACCACTCACACAACCACAAGCACAACAACACACACAAACACACCCACAACCACACACACAACCATACACACAACAACACACACAACCACACACATACAACCACACACAACTACACACACAACCACACACAAAACCAGACACACAACCACACACACAACCACACATACAACCACACACACACAACCACACACAACCACACAAACACAACCACACACAAACACAACCACACACATAAACACACACACATAAACACACACACAACCACACACACACACACACACAATCACACACACACATAACACACACACTCACACACACACACACACACACAACCACACACACACCACTACACACTCAACCACACACACAACCCCACACAGAACCGCACACACCACACACACACACAACCACACACATACAACCAACCAAACACACACACACCCACAACCACACCCACAACTACACACAACCACATCGACACCCACAACCACACACAATCACACACACACACCCCCAACCACACACACAACCACAACCACACACAACCACGCACACACACACCACCCCCCTGCCACTGACTGCCTATCCGCCTCCTCTTAGCCAGGTAGCGCGATCGTGATCAGTTTCACTTTCACAGCCGCGTTCGCCATGAAAGTGTTCGCGTTTCTCGTTTTATTCAGCATTCACTCTTGTTTCCCAGTGCTTGACAATCCAATCTCTACAATATTTAAGCAGCCTGCACGTCTCCTGTTAACCATACCACTCCGTGCATTTTCTCCGATCCACATAGATATCAGTGGTACAGACAAAGGTAACCAGGTTTCTTATCCTTCCTTCAAGCAATAACCAGAATACTAAACTTCATTCGTGCCACACTTAGTTTTAAACAGCAAACAGTTATTCTAATCGGTTTGTTTCACAGAGGTAGTGTCTTAGGAGAAGGGCAGTGGCACTTGCATGGCACTATACGCTAGTGTTTTCAAAAGAGTGGTTTAAAAAAAAACTTTTATGAAAAATTGACTTTTAAAAATTCTGATTCCACCAGATCCTAGTCCTCCAAAACACCCTGTTTTTTTGGCTGTCAGCTGTGAAAAGGAGACCAATATTGCCCCCATTTTTATTATTCTGTATCCTCGGTTTAATTCTGGGGTGCTTTTTCGACTTGTTGCTATTTCATTGCAAATCTTACCGATACTAATTCAAATTGTGTTAGCTTTGGCTTATTTGCAATGCAAACTTTATCTCAATAAGTTGCTGTAACAAGCTACCAGTCCGCTACGTAATCCCATTAATTTGCTAATTATTTTCCACATAAGGTTGCAAGACCATAAAGTGGAGTTTTCAGGATTTTGAATAGTTTCTTGTTTCGAGATGTTACTCTCTCCTGCGCACCCCACTCCTGTACTAAGGTTACGAGCGACTTGGCATCTGCCTTTCAGAGGTTCTTACATCCACCCTAGTCTGGCCTGACACTGGTGCGTCCCTGGATGGCACTCACTGGGTGACTTCCGCACCTCCTTCTAGACCCCAGCTCACTACTGTTTGCAGTCTGTCACTCACCCCTCACCTCCCCGGCACTCACCCTTCACCCCTCTGGCCTGGCAGTCACTCCTCGCATCTGGCACTCACCCTTCTCCCTCTCTGGCACTCAGCATTGACTCTCCGTGACACTCAACTGTCACCTCCCTGACACTCACCCTCAGCCCTCCTGGTACTCATATTCCCCCTCCCTGGCACATATCCTTCTCCTCCCTGACACTCAACCATGTCCGTCCTGGCATTCACTACTCGCCCCCTTGGCACTCACCCTTCACCTCCATGGCACTAGCTCTTCATCCCTCTGGCCTGGCAGCTACCCTTCACCTCTTGCACTCACCATTCCCCTCCCTGACTCTTCAATCTCACCTCCATGGCACTCAACCTTCATCTCCCTGGCACTCACCCTTCATCCCCCTGACCTTGTACTCAACCTTCACCTCCGTGGCACTAGCCCTTCACCCCCCAGGCCTGGCAGCTACCTCGCACCCTCGGCACTCATACTTCCCCTTCTCAACACTCACCCTTGACCCTCCTGACTCTTACATCTCATCTCCCTGGCACTCACTCCTCACCTCTCTGGCACTCACCCTTCACCCCCATGGCCTGACAGTCACCCTTGTCCCTCCTGGCATTCAGTCCTCACCTCGCTGCCACTCACCCGGGTCAATGGCACTAGCCCGGTTTCCCCCAAGAACAAAAAATAACAAGCATTGGCATAGCCAATCAGTCTCGCCTTTGGGACCTTATAAGTGTTTAGCCACGCAACAGTTGATTATGTTGCACCAAGGATATTGTGCTGCATAACTAAATACTTATAAGGGCCCAAAAGCGAGACCTATTGGCCATGCCAATTCTTGTTTACATAGTGAGGCTGCTTCTTGTTTCAAAACGTTGCAAGTACAGCATGTAGAAGGTTCAAATCAGCAAAATAAAACATTGATTAAGAAAAAAACAATAAATGAACAATTTCTTAAAACCATAACTCCTTCCCAGTGTGCTTTAGTAATCAAATATACGTAGGTTTAGAACATAATAAACCTTAATAGAAGTCATAATTTAATACCATTTTTACAGACTGAAAAATTTCTTAAATATACACAACTTACAAATGAATGTTTGTTGTGGTTTCTTTTCGGTCTATAAATTGTGGCAGCCCAGACATGCTCAACCTACTGCAAACAAAGTGTCGAATTCTAAAGTTGTTTGAACCAGCAGCATGTCGCCAATAGCTGGCACCTTCTGTAAGCTAGGTTAGCACTTTAGTTCTTTAGTACAGCTCTCTGATCTTCCCGGACAGGTGTTATGACAACAAGGCTCTGTGATATGCATGTTGTGATAGTAATGAGGTAAGCCTCAGCTTGTGTCAATGGCAAGCTATCAGCCTCAAGGATCCAGTCAAAATGCAGATGCTGAAACAGCTGTCTGGTTCGCAACTAGTACTAATGTATGAGGTCAGACATTGGAATATTGGCTTCTATTCTGTATTGCGCCTAGTAGGAGCTGAATCTCAGTACATTCTACTGTTGATATCACAGCCTGTGAGAAGACAGCCGTGTTTTATATCACATCCCCTGATGCAAACAAGAACTTCTGTTATTTGTTAAAGATAATCCTGAAGTGCTGAGAAACGTTATCAAAGCTCTGCTAATACTCTTTGAGGATGGAGCTCGCACGAATACTGCATGATGGCATGTCCACAATGGACTCAGTACACAGATGCATACCTCCCTCCATTGTGTGGCCAAAATAGATTTCTTGAATTGTCTATGTATGTTTTCCATTGAAATGGAATGATTGTTTCAGACATCAACACCTGCCGCTGACAAGGCTCCATCTTCTTAAGGAATTTATCCATCAGTTTTATGAATGAGCAGACCGCGTACAGACTCACAGGAGTCTTATATTGTTATGTTAACAGAGGTTTGTATAGTGCTATATCACCATTAGTACAGCCTCATAGCGCTGGCAGAGTCAGGTACTTTCAGGCCCTAGTCTTGAGGATTCCATCAAATAGCAGGGTATGTTTTCTGTTTGTGTGGGCTCATCAGTGGTGTGTTCAGCTAATATTTCATTTGTTTACCTTAGTGTTTGGCGTGAGTAACCAATGTTTTGAACAATTCAGGCATGTGCCGTCAGAAGTACCATTATGTGCATTGTCTGTCTTGAGGTATGTGTGTAGGGTGAGTCCATAATTTCAGTTGTTCTTATTGTGGTTGGTACTGTTGTGAGCCTGGTGATACCCAACTATATGGAATATCTCAGTTGTGTTGAATGTGTGCGCCCTAGTCCCTCTAATGCCTTCTGTGGTCTGTAACCTGCTAAACCTGCTGTGTGCACATTGAGTTCTAAGTACCAGCACAATCTGTGCAGTTCTGCTCACCTGAGGACCCCAAAAATGGCCAGGTCTAATTGACAATGGCCAAAGTACAATGCCCCTTTAAAAAAAAAAAACTATTTTTATTAATTTTCAAACATCAATCGGCAGGTTATACAGCAAACGTAAAATTCAGTGCATTACATCTCTTCTCCAGCGTCGTACAGTTGTCTCAATCCTCCAGCATTCACTCTGGCAAATCTACACCTTAATGGTCTATCGTTTTATCCTTCTCGCTACTTATATCATAAGATTTGCACTCGTACCAATGTCCTGGACCCATTATCCAACGTGTAGCGCCGATGCCAAGTCAACTGATCAATATCAAAAATGGTAAACCAACTCAATCCTAACTCCCTCCCCCCTCCCTCTACCACCGGTGTGCCTGAACTACTCTCTGCTCATATCTGTAAAACGACTAATTCCATAGCCCTACTTATCACGATATCAAGGGGACCATACATTCTTCTCCCTAATCGATTCACGCTACCATTGCGCCAGTGTTATACCCCAGATTCCCCTGCTGCACTTCCTGAATTATGGTGATCCTGCTTGGGTCTCCATGGCCGAGCTTACCTATAAATCTGTCTTAAGCATCTGCAGCACCATCACTATTGTCTCCCATGCCCTTGCTGCCTCCAGTGCCTTCTCATTATTAGCCCGTATCGCTTGTTGCAGTCGAACTGTGCTCTCACTCCTCGCCCATTTGAGCAATTCTGTTTTCCATCTTCCAACACTAGGCCCTCGCCTTGATTTCCATTGTGCAGTGATCTTCTCTACTTCACCAGCAGAAAGCCTAGATCCCAAAATGTACTCGTTATTCTCGTTTTGGGGGTATGTCGGAACCAGTGTAATAAACAGGTACTCATGTCAGGCTCAATGTGGAGCTCCGTGATGCCACATAGGAGGTCGACCACCTCTTCCCAATATGTTCCTAACTCCCTACAGCCACACATCATATGGCGCAACTCTGCCCCCCCTAGGTTGCAATGCGGGCATTGGGCAGTATCTATTTTAAAATACCGATTAATCTTGGCCCGGGTTAAATACTCCCTGTGCAGAATAAAGAAGTTTATTAACTGAAATCTGGCTTTCCTAGTACTCTTCCAAGCTCTCCGAATCAGTTGTGCCCACGTCTTCTCAGGGATCTCCTTCCCGAGGTCCACCTCCCACTTCCCCTGTAGCTCCCTCAATGGCTTCAAACCTTCGTTCACCATACGCCTGTAAAGGCATGTAACAGCCTTGAACGTCCCCTGCCGCTATCACCACATATTGGCATGCCATGGATGTCTGTGGTTCGGACACCTTTTCTCTCCAGTGATGCTGTAGCGCCAAAACTAGGGCTGAATGCAATAAATAATCCCCTTGTGGGAGGTCATATCTATCCTGCAATTCTGATATGGTAATAAAGCCCCGTCTTCATATAAATCCCCCATTACCTGCATGCCCATTGCTTCCCACTCAGCCAATGCTGTCCAGTCCCCCCGTGCGGGAGGGCGGTACACATATCTAACGGTATCTCCGGGGCATAAGCATGAGTAATGATGTCTGTGGTTCGGACACCTCTTCCCTCCAGTGACGCTGTATTGCCGAAACTAGGGCTGAATGCAATAAATAATCCCCTTGTGGGAGGTCATATCTATCCTGCAATTCGGATATGGTAATAAAGCCCGTCTTCGTATAAATCCCCCATTACCTGCACACTCATTGCTTTCCACTCAGCCAATGCTGTCCAGTCCCCCCGTGCGGGAGGGCAGTACACATACCTAATGGTATCTCCGGGGCATAAGGATGAGCAATTCCGGCTCTGCGTTGGCTCCGATTCCAACATTGCCTCAGCGTCCACTCTTCTGAAGTGAGCGACCCAAGGCGCAACTGCTGCTGAAGTATGATAAAGGACATCACATGGCGTGGGAGCCATCGTCCATCAGGACCATCTGGGCCCATGAACTCTTGAGCTACTGCTTGAGTGAGACATTGTAACTGAGCTGCCAGATAATATAGTTCAAAATCTGGCATAGCTAGACCCCCGCCAGCTCTCGGACGCTTCATTGTGGTCAATCCAACCTGCCACCTACTGTTCCGCCATAAAAATCTCCCAACCATAGAATGAAGCTGCCTAAAGATTGCTCCAGGCATCCAAAACGGCAATGTCCTAAAACAGTACAGCAGTCGGGGGAGTGCCACCATCTTCAGAAGTGCCACCCGCCCAGCTACTGACAGTGGCAAAGTACTCCAGAATGCCAAGTTTCCCCGAAGTCCACGCATGGCCCTACCCCATTGCCCTCCAATAAATTATCAGGTGTATGATATATATTAGTCCCAAGGTAGAGCAAGCAGTTTGGTTGCTACCTGGGTAGGGTCTACCTCTGATGGAATCACCGGGAAAAGACAAGTCTTCCCCCAGTTCAACCCCAGCCCGAGAACCCGCCAAATGTCCGGAGTAAGTTTGTCACCCTTTCCAGGGCCTCCTCTGTATTGGCCAGGAAGATAAGTAGATCGTCAGCATATAATGATATGTGCTGCATGTCCCCACCTAAGTCTAATCCCTGGTAGTGCCGTCCTAGTCTAGCATGCGCAGCCAACGGCTCAATGGCCAGCGCAAACAGCAACAGTGAGAGCGGGCAACCCTACCGTGTTCCCCGCCCCACTGAGCAGGGTGAGGAGACCACCACCACAGTCCGCACCCGTGCCATCGATGCTCTGTAAAGAATCTCCATCCATCCCACAAAAGCTTCACCAAGGCCAAACGTGTGCATAACTTGAAACGGATAAGGCCACTTTAAACTGTCAAATGCTTTCTCAATGTCTACTGAGAGTACCGCAGAGGTGGGGTTCTCTCTGCGGTCTACATCCAGTATGCGGAGTAGACGTCGTATATTAGTGGCCGTATTCCGGGTCAGGATAAATCTCGCCTGATCACGGTGGACCAACTGCAACATATATGGGAGTAGCCGGGTCGCAAGAATCTTACTCAGTATTTTATAGTCGGAAGTTAACATAGATAACAGGCGGTAAGCCAATCTGTCCGAGGGATCTTTCCCAGGTTTCAGCAACGGGACAATGATAGCCTCCCGAGTGAAGGCTGGTAACCACCCCGCCTTCCGCACTTCCCTATAAACAGCCAGCAACTTTGGGGCCAACAAATCAATATAACTTGCGTACAACTCAATAGGTAGTCAATCTGTGCCCGGCGTTTTGTTACGAGTCATGTGTTTAATTGCACACCTTATTTCTCCCAATGTGTTTTCCTGACCTAACACCTCTGCCTGTTCCTTTTCTAGCCGAGGCAATGCAATATCCACCAATAATTTCTCCATGTCGTCTCCAGTAACTCGCAGCTTACTCCTATATTATTCGGTATAATATTCTAAAAACAACCCGTTGATCCCTCGTTGGGTATACACCGGGGCTCGTATCGAAGAAGTCAACGCTAAAATAGGCGTGCCTCTAGTAGTTGGGTTGGCCAGCCAGGGCAGCAGTGTGCTCGCTTTATCCCGCTCTGCATGCGCCCACGCCAAATAGGCTCTGTGGTCGAAACAACGCAACTGCTCTACTTGGGCTGCCACCCCCTTTCTAGCCTCAGATACTTCCTCCTGTGCCCCTGAATTCTCAGGATGAGCCCTATCCGCTGTTCGCAAATGGTGCTCCGCTGATTCTATGTCTCTCATTAGCATCTTCCGCACTCCCTTCATTTCAGTAATGCACAGTCCCCGTACCACCACTTTAAAAGCGTACTACTCTAGCGCAAGATTCAACGCCGTGCCTTCGTTCGAAGTGAAGTATTGCACGATACCCGTTTCAATATCTGTGTGAAAGACTGGGTCTCCAGCGCTTCTGGCCACACACCCCATGTTGGTATCACAGGTCTTTCCTGGACCTAGTGTATCATCAACAGTAACAGATTATGACCTGAGATTATTCTCGCCAGATATTCACTGTGCTCTACCTTTGCATGTATGTCGAGCGTGCATAATATGGAGTCCAAGCGGACATGCAGCTCATGTAATGCAGACAAGAAAGAATAGTCACGTTCCTTCAAGTGTTGTGTCCGCCACATGTCTACGAACCCTACCTATCCTGCCAATCCCTCAGAATTTTGGACATTCTATGTATGGGAGCTTCCAGTAGCGGCGGATGAGACCGATATATGTTAGTATCAGTTATTGAATTAAAATCCCCTCCCAGTATCACTGGACCAGTCAGAAAGGGTGCCAGCTTGCCCAAAGGTGGGTGAAAAAGGCAGCCTGATCCATATTAGGGGCATAAATGCTACATATCGTTACATCCAAACCATTCAGGCGACCCCTCACAACCACAAATCTCCCTTCTGGGTCAACCAACTGCTGTGTCATCTGGAAGGGGAACCCACCCCTAATCCATATCAGCGTCCCTCGAGCAAAAGCTGAGTACGTTGTGTAATACAGTTGCCCTCTCCATTTGCGCTGCAGCGCTCTGCCCTCCGTCTGATTAATATGGGGTTCCTGAAGGAGAGCTATGTGTACTCCCCTACGCACCAGATAACCATGTACCCTGTGGCGCCTCAACATTGCATGCATCCCTCGTACATTCCATGTGATAGATTTTAAGTCAAGTAATGTCCCCATATGACACCACAGAACATGCTCTAACAATATAGTCCCCATCCAAACTATCAACTCAATTGCCTCCCTGGTAGCTACCAGAGAACCATTCAAACAACAATATTAGGGGGGTGTCCAAGAGCCGAGATGAACTGGCCCACAGAACTTCCAGTGTCATGTGCCATACCCCACTCATGATAAAGCCTCAGTTTCTGCTGTAGCACCCCAGTTTGAGGGAGCCACATTCCTAGCTGCCCCACCACCTTCCTCTAACTCCATTAACCAATATCCTGGCTGCACCCACAGTGGCGAGGGGGGCTAGCACTAGACAAGACCACCCGCAAGGTCCTTGGAAAAGTCTTACTGTATTACACATCAACAATCTCGTCGGCAGTCCCAGGTGTAACATGTGGCATCGCAACACTCGCCGTGTCTGATTCTTCGGTAGCCGTTCCGGCCGATCCCGTCTCAGAGTCTGTTGCTCCTATGGATTCTGACCCTCATTCTTGGGCTATCGCTGTCACCGCCTGCAATGCCGCCGATCTCTCCCTCTCAGTTTGGGACATCGTAGGTTTCGGAGTGCCGGAACGGCGCCTACTGGTGCGCCTCAGTCGGGGAGGGAGCGGAGCCTTCCCAAGTGTCTCCCAGCCATTACCCGCCTCGCCCAAATCCGCTCTATAGGACTCCATCCAGTCCCATGCCTCCTCAGGGCTTTTGTGAAAGAAAGTTTAACCGTCCATGGCCACCTTCAAGTGTGCTGGAAACATCAATGAATACAGGATACCTTCAGTGCAGAGTGCATTCTTGACTTCCAAGAAAGAGGCTTGGCGGCGCTGCCCCTCATACGTGTAATCAGGGAACAAAGTCACATTGTTATTATCTACCTTGAAGGGGTCCAGAGTGCGAGCCTTATTCAGAAGCAGGTTCCTGTCTTTGTAATGAAGTAAACGCGCCACCACCAGTCTGGGAGCCCTCCCAGGTTCCAGGGGTCGGGCCGGCACCCTATGCGCTCTCTCCAAAGTGTAGATGGGGGTCAAGCCCTCGGGGGTAACTACAGTCCTTAGCCAGGTCTCCAGATAGTCCGCCATGCTGGCCCCTTCTAGTAGTCCTACCATCCTCACATTATTCCTCCTGTTCGGCACTTCGGCATCTTCGGTCCTCCTCACCAGGGCATGTAGACGACGATTAACATCTCCTATCTGAGCTTCGTATGCCTTTGAGTGGGCTCCAGGACCTCTAACGTGGTTTCTGTGTGTTCCTCAATCTGACAACTTTGCATGATCTGCACGAAGGAGGCCCAGCCCTAGTGTCACCTGCGCAATATCCTGCTGAAGGGAGTCCCTGGTATCTGTGATGGCTTTGAGTATAAGATCTGCCTGCTGTTGCATCATCCCCTACAGTTGCGATTCTACTACATCTTGCTTCCGTTGGTCGGCCACTTCTTCCTCCGGTTCCGGGGACGCTTCCCCCTTGCCTCTTGGTTTCCCCATAGGTTTCTACTCCTCAAGCCGCTGATCACCGCCAAACCTCCGAAGGCCCCCTCACTGCTCCTTGCCAGTTGCAGGCACTGCGCGGCACTCGTCGCAGCGGGGCACACACTCCCCAGACCTCTTGATGGGCTGTTCACCACCCAGTCCCCAGCCCCCGTGGGGAACTCCCTCTGACTTTTGATAGTTTTTGTGTGTTAGTTTGCTTACAAACCTTGCTGCTCCTCCAACCTTTCTGGCAGATGCCCCCGGTTTTACCGTCTAACTCTTTGTCACCGGACACTGGAGATGGGAAGAGCTTCGTCCTGCTGCTGGTGCTCCCCACTCTGGGCCCCTCAGTTCACCCTGCGCAGTCCAGGAGCATGGGTGTAACACCTAGCAGTCACCAGCCTTCCATTGCGTTCATGCTTTCCGTGCTCCCCCACAGGTATTGCTCCCAGAGCTTTGTCACCACTTCGGGAGCACTTCACCCAGACTTCAGCCGCAATCTGCTACGGCCGCAGCACAACCATGGCAGTAAACAGGATGCCCCGCCATACCTCCAGCCTAGACCGCGGACCCAATCTCCGAAGTCGGAGGGTCCCTTCCCCGCTCTGCAGCACCCCCACTGGCTACACCGCTGCCCTGACCTCCGCCATCCAATACCGCCGTGAGTACAAGGCCCGCTCTCGCAGAGGCACCTCCCAGCATCTTTGGCACCCCCAATCCACCAAATTCAGCATAGACACCTGTGGAATTGTTGAGGCGGAGCGCCCGATCCGGGGGCCGGCATGAATGAGTGCTGGGGTCTCCACCGCTCCCCTGCTCAGCACGTCTCCCACGATGGCGGCTAGAGCCTCTGGTCAGCCCTTTAGTAAGCCTCTCAGTCTTGGGCTCCAGGCAGGGGTGACTCCAGCTATATCCCAGCGGGTCTCCGACAGCATTAAGCGCCGCCGACCACCGCACTGCTGTCTGCCTCTTCCTCTACAGCCACGGCGTCACCAGGCGGTCCCGGGGGCAAAGCGGCTTCCTCAATCCTCGCCGCCTTGCGATCGCCTCCTTAGCTGTTCTGTTCGGTCCGCTCTGGGATCCGCACCGCTGCTCTCCCGCTGCTCTCTGAAGGACCACAGCACTTCAATTCCGCCGTACCGGCCCGCTCTCCGTGTCGTCACCGACACATCGCAGGTTCCACCGACGCCATCTTGGCTCTGCTCGGGCAGGGTTCAACCATCCGCTCGGTGCCCAGCCCTCGTCGACCGAGGTTGTTTGACATACAGCTCTCCATGTTACCAATGCAAACATTTCTGACTTCCCACAGCTGATAAACAAAGGTGCCGGTGTAGGTATTGTCCTGTTCCTAATGAGGCACCTATCGATCTTTCTTCTTCGAATACCATTTAGCAATGATAATCACCTAGTTCATGGCTAATGTCCTGCTTCTCTAATTCTCTTCAGGTGCTACAAACATTGACAGTGTCCTTGAATCAATAGTACCCAACATTTCTGTCATCATTGTTGGAGACTATTAACTGTACATTAGCAATCAGCTTCATCTGTACTTGCAGTTGTCCTCTAACCACTCACTGCTTAATACTTGCACAACATCCACATGTAATCAGGACAACCCATTAAACCTCACACTGATTTCAAACCTACTGTCATACTCTCTATTCATGGCTGATCATTCTCTGTCAGATCATGGCACAAATAATGTATTGGCTACTAGCTCCCCTTGTAGGAAGGTGGAATCTGACTGCATGGATGCCCCCAATTTGTTTCTGGTGTTTTGATGGTTTTTTACTTAGATTGGCTGGGATCCTGCTATACAGGGCCCCAGCCTATCTGCTTTCCTGGTCACTGGCAAGTGACCCAGACTCTGTCCCCTCTGCGTTCAGGTTCTTCAGATCTCCGATCCACCCTTGGATCCACCCGGACACTTTTGACTTGGTTGCCAACAGCACTTTGCAGCAGATCGCCATTGAAATCGGCGACGAAACCCGACACCAAAAGACACCTATGCACCTGGCTTCTCTGGGTGAGATAACTCGAGTACTCCGGTGCTCTTGTGGGTATTGACTCTAGATCTGCCTAGTTCTAAAGGGGTTTGCTACAAGTCCTCTTCTAAGTGTCCTTAATCTTTAAAATCCCAACCGCGACTTTCCCCATAGAAGTTAACGGAGATCCGTGGCTGTGTTTAGACACTGCACGCATCCCCCTTGGATCCCTTTAGTCACTACCTTAGGGGGTTCATGGTGGCTCCAGCGGTCTAAAGGCTCTAGGCCTTGTATCTATGCCAGTCGTGGTTCTTATACCACTTTCTTAATATATGGTTTGGTACGCCCCTAAAGCTTAACGTATATTGTGCTAATTTACTGTGTGCTAAATAAGTTTACTGAATGTACTTTTGCCTCTAGCCTCATAAAGAGACCAGAGGGATGTGTTTAGAATAAATACATATATTTTATTTATACCTGGTGTGGTTCTCCTTTCATTTGGTCATTCATGAGATTATAGACTGGTAAACAAGCTGCTTTACATTCCTTCAAGACCTACTCTGAAGGCTGCTCTCCACAGCTACCACTAGGATAGCTTTCTATATAGGTTTTCTTTAAACCTACCATCAATAAGGGTCGTTTGGACTGGTGCAAGGTGCCCATTAGAATAGTGGACAACATATGCCAGGCCAACTTCTCACATTGGTGTGCAGCGTGTGGGATTCCAGCTTGACATTGTTTTACCAGATAATCTCAAGTGATTGATCATTTGAAAACCACTAAAGGTACCAGAGATACATATAATACAAGCTTAAATTCAGTAAGTTCTACTGAACTTAGAGTTGTGTGTCAAGGACTTAAGCACACCCTTTCTACGACTCAAGAGAGTTTAGTAGGTAAACAACTAGAGTAGGTAGTGCATACTCCACACCTCACTAGTTATGTCTTCAGGGCCAGCAACCAGTGGGTCCCTGCGATATGTCAGTATGTTACAGACATCCAAGTATGACACATTCCCTTTTCTAGAATTAAGGGCTCTGTGTACTATGAGGAAACTGAAGACAGGCAAGAATGTCAACACCCAACACTTTTTAGAGGTGTTACTGCTTGATGACCAGAGGAAGGCTGCAGAGCCTGAAAGGGTAGTCAATGGGGTGGGAAAAACAGAGGGGGAAGAGGGCAGTGGTACAAACCAACAGGATTCAGACTCTGATGTTCACCAGGCAGGTGAAACTGACCTAGACCTGGACCAACCATCTCCAACTCTAGATGAAGAAGGCCTAAGGGGCCCTTTCATTGTCCCCCCAAGAAGAGTTGGAGATGTGCCTTAAAGGCCAAGATCTCCTTCACAGAAATCTAACCATTCTGACACATCTGTAGGGACCTCTGCCTCTTCTCATAGGAGGGACACATCCCAGGAGAAGAGAGAAAGACAGATGAGACTTGAAGAAGCTCAACTGAGAATAAGGAGACAGAAAGTAGCCTTAGAAAGGGAGTCCCTAGAGCTTGAAAAAGCTAGAAAAAAGATGGGACTAGAGTCCCATAGTGGCAGCAACTTCCCTATGGTAGGGAAAGGCCTTATGACCATAGAAACTTAAACAAGATTGCTCCTCCTTTTCAGAATGGGGATGACATCCACAAATGGATAACTGCACTGGAACGGGCCTGCAAAGTACAGAAGGTCCTCCAGGAGCAGTGGGCAGCAATCTTGTGGCTCTGCTTTGCAGACAAAAGTAAAGACAAGCTTCTCACTGTCAGAGAAGAGGATGCTGATGATTACAAAGTCCTGAAGAGTGCTCTGATTGATGGGTTTGGCCCAAGCACGGAACAGTATAGGTTGAAGTTCAGAGACACCCAAAAGGCTCAGACTCAAGACTGGGTTGACTTTGTAGATTGTGCTACTAAGGCTCTGGAGTGCTGGTTACTGGGCAGCAAAGTGCATGACTTTGTAGGATTGTACAATTTGAATATGAGGGAGCAGATCCTTAACCACTCCCCTGTGGGGCTAATTCCCCTGCTGTGCTGGTGAAAGGGGGGGCACGCGCAGCGCCGCGGTGCTCATGACGAGCTTGGTTCGTCATGCAGCACGGTGGCGCTGTGCTCATGATGAGCTTAGCTCATCATGACCACACCCGTTCCAGTAGAATGCCTAGAACAGCAGGGGAATTATCCCCATGTGGGCGCGGTGCAACGGTCATGACGAGCTCAGCTCGTCATGAGCACGGAAGGGGGTATTAATTGTCAAAACCAGCTTTTACACCAGTACCTGGTGGACTGGACACTGATCTGACCTCTCGCGAAGAATTGGGAAAGAAGGTAGACAAATGGGTCAGAACAAGGGGGAGGCTTAAGAATCAAGGTGGTGACCAGAAGAAAGATTCTACCAAGTCCCAAGAGAAAGGTGGGGTAAATCAAAAGACAAGTCCCCTACAAGGGCCCCAAAAACCTACTTCTGGGGTATGGCCCCCAAACTCCTTCCTCTCCTGAAATGAAACCATATTGCCATGTTTGTAAAAAGCCTGGCCACTGGAAAACTGATCCCAGTTGCTCTAGAGTTGGCAATAAAGTAAATGTTGCTCCAACTAACACTACCACTCCTCCTGGTACTACTAGTAGTAATCCCCAGGCGGTAGTGTTGTACCCAAAAAGTTAGGTGCATTCTCATGGGGAACAGAGGTGGGACCTAGTTTAGACTGGCCCCCCTCAAAAGCCTCCTTAGGCTGTGATGGTGGCATGGGATTTGCCACTTTTACCATGGGTCCCAATGCTTTGGGCGGGTACAGACAGGAGCCCATAATCAATGGTTGTTGGACTTGGCCCTTCTGGCAGGTTCACCCCTAAACTTTTTGCTTTTTATGGTGACCTAGTGGTAGTGATTTTTTGCTTCTGCGCACTTTCACTGTGTCCCAGAGTGCGTGTGGTGACATTGGCCTGCCCTCCCATAGGAATGCATGGGGAATGTATGTGTCCCTGGTAGTTCCTGATGCGTGGGGTGTGCAGGTTCGAGTCTGATATGTGCGGACTCGTGTGATTGAATGCTTCGCGATGATGTGTGCGGAATGAATGTGTCTAGTGTGGAAGTGCCACTTCTAGAAGTTGGCATGTTTGTGTAATTTGTGTCTGGCTTGTGATTGGCTGGAGCTGGCTGGTGAGCCTGGCTCCATGAGTCATGATGGGTCTGCCCCGGTGGTGAGGGTTGAGATTAGCATGAGTGATTACACCTGAGACCTGAATAGGGCTGGGCTTTCCCCACACAATGCTAGCTCCGCCCCCTGTGGTGCGTCTAATGACCCTAGCCTGCCTAGTGAATGGAAAGGGTGGCTGAGGAAAACAAAGTACTCCAAAACCAGCTGCGACTAGTTTTTCCCCCACCCTGCACCCTGAGACAAAGGGATTTAATGTATAAAAAGGGGCTGTGTCCCCTTGCAAAAGGTTCTCTCCTGGATCCTTTTCCTAAGGGGGGCTGCTGCTGGGCGCCAGGAGGACCGCCACTGGAGATTGCCTCCCTGCCTAGGAGGACCCTGTGAGCTGGCTCTGGGCCCAGACTTGCCCCCCCCCCACCTACTGGAGGACTTTGTTGCTGGGCCTTGCTTCTAGCGCTGGCAGAGCTTTATTTTTCCTCCAGCGCTTGGGAGCGCTTTATTCAGGGGCTGCTGGGGGCCTGCAGTGCAGAGAGGCTGCTTGGGGATCCCCCTTTCTGCTACTTTATGGCGCGGGTGCCCACCCCGCATTGCCTGCCGCTTATGCCCATCTCTTTGTTTATTTAGGGAGCAGGAGCCCACCCTGCATTTTCCCCGCGATATTGCTGATCCCAACGGGAGCTTACCCTGTTTTATTGTTTTAATCAAGTCCTGGAGCCTACCCCGGACTGTTGCTGAGGTGTGCCGCTCTTCTTCCCCCCCCCCCCCTCCGGGCCACCGCGCTGCCTGCGACGACCCGGAAGTACTTCTGTGCAAAACCGGAAGCGGACGGGAGCCTACCCCGCGCTCCGGTGTAGGGAGGGAAGTGCCGGTGAAGGAGAGCCCTGGGGAGAGAGAGAATTCCGGTCATGAGGGCCTCGAGGCTCCCTGAGTGAAGGGAGAGCCCTGCAGCCAGCGAAGAAGAGCCGCCCCAGCAGCTGAATATCAGGAGGAGCCCCCCCGCCACAGGAACCCGGTGAGTGGAGCTGCCCGGGAGGAGGGGGTGTGAGGCCGAACCCCCGTGGTGCTATTTTGGGGAAGAGGGGGAGGCGTCAGGGCACATTGCTGGTGCCCGCCCCCCTCACACTCGTGCTAACTTCGTTTGGGGACCCGCACGGCTCCTGGGGGCCATCATTGCCTGAGTCTCCCCAGTGGGACTCCAACGTCATTGGGGGCATCATTGAAAGGGTGGAGCAGCCCCGTCTGACAGCGGGCCGCTCCCCCAGTGCAGAGGGCATTTTGGTTCATTAGAGCCCAGAGGGGCTCATGGGCATTGATTTGTTTGCGAGCCCAGAGACGCTCGTGGGGTCCTTGCTGAGTCTGAGTCCCCCAAGCGGGACTCCAACGGGCGAATTTTTGTTGCAGAGCCCACGTTGTTTTGGGGCCCCATTTGGTTGTTGTTAAGAGCCCAGAAAAGATTCCAGCTGCCCAGCACTTAGTGTGGTGAGTTATAACGGGGTACACCCTAAGAACTCTCTGACCTGGGTCATTTAAGTAGATACGTATAAAGTGGTCAGAGTCTATTGATTTACAAAAACATCAAATGTCTCACATGAATATTACCAATTATAAATTATCAACAATCCATCCATGTAGTGCAACATTTTTTATTTAAGCACTTTGTTAACGGGATACTTAGTATCATTCAGTAAGTACCAGAAATTGTCGAGTCAAGATAAACATATGGAAAAGCATGTCAATTACTTCATTGAAAAGTAAAGCCAAAAGGTTTTCCCTATGGGGGGTATTATTTCCTGCTCCTAAATCAGGCCTCAAAACGACAAACTCAATTCACACCATTCATATATCTTGCATCTTGTTGGATGGGAGAACACTTTAAACCACTACGCGAGCGGTGATCGTACAGACGCCGACGGTGTGCAGCCCGGGAAAGATAGCCGTGTGTACCGAATAGCCACGTGCTTAATATTACCCGGCTGCGTGAAAGGACCCCCGTTGTTTGTAACAGATCGTTGTTACGTTCGATACAACACAGAACAAGCATTCACCTTCAAGCAGCTACGTGCATAATATTATTTAGCTGCGTGAAAGGACCCCCGTTTTCGAGGCAGAGTATCGTTTTTATCGGAATGTGAGGATAGCATCATATCGAAATAAGCTACTAAAAAGACTTGATTTGATACAGAAGCCTCCCATATATTGAGGACCGTGGGTGTCTGCGAACTTTATAGGCGGCCACTACAGGAATACTACGCATTCTGTAGATTTCTTCATACAACGCAACTGCAATGGTATGATACATTTCTGTGGAGAAAACATATAGAGACTATCCTGAAGAAGGAAGCCATTATCAACTTAAGCTTCCGAAACGCGTCGACGCACTTTCATCGAGTCATATTCGGTGTTGCCAACAAATCACCTGGTTAAAGGAATATTATTCCCCCAATGTTGACAAACGAGGGCCCGAAATGACATAACTAAGACAGATAGTAGTGTCTTTTTCAAAAAAAAAAAATTTCTCCACATCCACATTAGGTGGTTTTATTTGTGTATTTTGTGTTTTTAACTTGGAATTTATATGGTTTTATTTATAATAAATTGTATACTTTTTTAAAATAGACTGTTTGTGTTCCTTTCTGGTAAGTGTTCTCCCATCCAACAAGATGCAAGATATATGAATGGTGTGAATTGAGTTTGTCGTTTTGAGTCCTGATTTAGGAGCAGGAAATAATACCCCCCATAGGGAAAACCTTTTGGCTTTACTTTACAGTATATTGGTGCTCTATTTCCCTAAGGGTTATTACGAGCCCCTCTCTTCTATTTATACATAATTACTTCATTGAATCAAACAAATGTTTTAAGGACACCGGTATCAGTTAGATGCATAGCAAAACTTCATATGTAAAAATGATTCACACATATTATCTGCATTGTGACATATCGACGCGCTCCTAGTGATGAGGAAAAGAGGTAGTTAGATGGGATGGGTGTGATGGGGTAAAGGTGGGGACTGGGTAAAGGTTGTTGCGACCATAAAACAATCACAGTGAAATTCAGTGCAGCCTTTACAGTCTGATTTAGATCAGTAGTTCCAAGAAGCTATTTAGCATAGGATCTGTATTATTCCATTAGTTTCTACTATGGTTAGAGGGTAGGTATGGTCTGGTCTACGTTTCGACCCCCCGTTTTAAGGGTTGGTTGGAGCCTCATGCTGGGGTCTTCTTCAGGACATAAAAAGGACAGGAGCGCCTATGAATGATACAATTAAAGTGAATGTATCGAACCTTTGGTAATGGTCATAGTTGCACTAGGACTGGGTATATGGATTAAAATTCTTACTTTCCGTAAGGCCATTCAGTGGCCATTATGATTGGACCATCCTCGGTTCCTATGTAGAAGAATATGACCTGCAATTATTTAAAAGGATCGGTATTACTATCGGGTACCAAGGGAACCCTATCTACATTTGGATTGAAGGGAAATAACATGGGGGCACTTACTAGGACGTCATTACTTTCCAATCAGCATTTCTAGAATTTTCGGCTTGGCATGTGTCCAGCGATGGCCTTTGGGGGTGCGCGAGTAATCCCGCAACCCTCGGGGTTCTGGAGGACAAAAACATTAGTGAGTCTGGTGAAAATGAGCCAAGTTGTTGCTTAAAGAGCTCACTCATACGACGTAGTGTCATCAGGATGTTAATTAAGAGTGGCTATGGACAAATCGAGTAAAGAATCCAAAGGATAAAGACTCAGTGTAATCGTGATATATAAATTGCATTGGTCCTATGTACCGACCAAATCGAGCATGCGGAAGTGATTGCAGGTCTAAGGGCATTTCTCACCTACTAAATCAAACATGCGGGAGTGGCATTTCTCACCTCAACTCCGCTAAGAAGTGTATGTATCCATCTCGGCAGCCGAGCAGTGACTGAGCCGCCTCGAGGTGCAGTCGCTAGATACTGTCCGGGGGCTCGTCACTGCTCAGCCAATCAGGACCCAAGCTGCTTTCAGGGAGTGTGTACAAAAAGCCTAGGTTAAACAGCCGGGTCCCTAAGGTTTGCGTATGTAGATTTTCCTTTTTATTCTGGATATCGTTGCGATTGCATTAGGAAATTATACCAAACATGGGAACTCGTTGCAAACTCCCCACCTCCCCAGAAATAAATGGATGGAGTGCACTATATTTCGTTGTTGTGTTGTAATCATTAATTTTAGGGACAGATAGTTTGAGTCCACAGCATTAAATTTACGTAATATGGTGCTTACCACCGAGATGTCAAACTAAGTTAGATCATTTAGTGCACAACGGGACACCGAACTTGTCATTTGGCAAGTCCGTTCGGCATACAGAATCAGTGCAATGTAATCCATAACATCGAGGTGTCAGGCTACATTGGATCATTAAATGTACATCGGGAAACATGCCCTTTTCGCAAGTCCGTTTGGCATACAGACATGTATATACATACGTGGAGAAATCATTGTTGAACATTATCCCACTATTATATATTCATTGGTAGGTTGGTTTACAGGCAGCAAATGTACAAGTGTATACACTCATTCCTATATTACCAAAGTATTATATTATTCATGGTTAATCAAAGCCATTTGGGAGAAAGAGGCCTCCAATTCGTTCAATCCGTTCTGGACGGAGTCAAAGGACTGCATCCATTTGCATTCTCTTAGGTTCATAAGGGAGTTCAAATCTCCCCCCCTTGGTCCCAATGTGATTTTTTCAATGACCACCCATTTAAGAGATTCAGGTGTGAGTCATCGCCAATAAATGGTCTACCAAAGGGGCCCCTGCCGTTTGGCATCTTATTCTGCTGCAATGTTGCAGAACCCGGTTTTTAATTTTCTGCTTGGTTTGGCCTATGTAGATGAATCCACATGGACAGAAGATGGCGTAGATGACTCCGTTACTGTTGCAGTTCGTGAGTGCTTTCAGGGTGATAGTCAAGTTGTTGTGTGTGATTGACTTTGTTTCTATGCACAGTGCACAAGCTTTACAATTGTTGCATTTGTAGTTTCCCAGTGTGATCGGTAGATTCCACATTGTTTGAATGGTTGGGACTGGTGGGCTGTCAAGCATAGAACGTACCACATAGTCTCTGACGCTTTTAGCTTTTTTGAAAGCGTGCATAGGAGGGTTTGGCATTTCGATTACATCTGATATGATATTCCAATGTTTATTCACTATCTTGCGTATTTTATTGCTCTTGCTGCAGTAGGTGGTGACACAGATCATCCTGTCTTCTGGGGGTATTCTATTTCTGGGTACAAGCAAAGTTTCTCTGTCGCTAAACCACGCCCTCTTTCGTGCTCTTTTTACCAACCTTTTAGGATAGCCTCTTTCCAGCAAACGAGAGATGAGTTCATCTGATTCAGCAAAATAGTCGTCCTTTCAGGTACAATTCCTCTGGATACGGAGGAACTGCCCGAAGGGTAAGTTATCCCGTAGGGCCCGAGTGTGATGACTTGTGTATCTTAATAGAGTGTTCCGCTCGGTCGGTTTTCTGTATAGTGTGGTATATAGCAATCCATCCAGTTCCTTAATGCTAATGTCCAAGAAGTCAATTGACTCATTGCTACTGCTGGTGGTAAATTTGATGTCCTCTGATTGAGTATTTAGCCATTGGGTAAATGCCTCAAGTTCTTGCTGGTGTCCTGTCCAAATAATCAGAATATCATCTATGTAGCGTCGGTATTCGGATATTCTATTTAGATAAGGGTTGTGGGGGGAAAGAATACAGTGTTGATCATAGTCACTCATATAGAGGATCGCCAGATCCGGGGCAAAGGCTGCCCCCATAGCCACTCCTTTGCTTTGCATTAAGAACTTATTCTGGAATATAAAGAAGTTCTTCGTCATTGCGATCTCCAGTAAGTCGATTAGGAATTCTGTGGGGACCTCAGCAGGTTGTGGTCTTGATGCCAAGGCTCTCTGTATTGTTGTCAGAGCCGGTCCCTGCGGAATACTCGTGTACAGTGACACGATGTCCATAGTTACCAGTAATTGATTGTTTTTGTCAAAGGGTCTTTGATCCACAAGATTAATAACCTGCATGGTGTCCCTCAGATAGGTCTGCGTTGCCTCTGCCAACGGTTTCAAAAAAACATCCACATATTTACAAAGTGGCTCCAGGAGGGAACCACAACCCGATATAATCGGTCGTCCAGGTGGTTTAGTAGGGTTTTTGTGGACCTTGGGTAGGAAATAGATGGTGGGGATGCGCGGTTGGTCCACATTCAGAAACGTACATTCTTTCTCTGTAAGGAAGCCTGCATCTTTCCCTTTCTCCGTAACGGCAAGCATCAGGAGTCTAATTTCCGTTGGTAGATTAGTTGCTATCGGCCGATAGCTAACTCCGTCTCTCAGTTTGGAGTGTATCTCTTGTCTATAGTCATCAACGTCCATGATGACTATTGCTCCTCCCTTGTCCGCTGGTTTTGTTATTCTTCAAGTCACCCAGGGCGGTACGTTCATTCCTTGTAATATTATGTTTCACATAGGGTTTTCTTCCACAGGTCTTGAGCACATCCTTTAGAACTAGGCTTTCATAGGTTAAGATCCGATGGTTGATCATGGCAGTATGGGGTGTGAAAGTGGAGGGTGGTCGTAGGTCGGTGAATGCACTTGTCATATTTGGTGTTTTATGCAAGAAGAAGTTTTTTAGCCGGATCTTGCGGAAGAATTTGGCTAATTCAGTTTTGATGTTGAACACATTGGCGTGAGATGTAGGAACGAATGATAAGCCCTTGCTGAGGACCCGCATTTCATCTTCTGATAGCGTTTGGCTAGATAAGTTCATGATTGGGCTTCCACTGCTCACCAGCAGTAGGTTTTCCTCCTGGTGTTGATCTCTCCGTGGTTGTCCTGCTGGAATCTCACTTGTTTGTTGCTGTACCCTTGTTGTCTCGAGTCGTCCCAGTTCTGTGGGTTTTGACCTCTGGTGGGACGTCTGTTCCAGCCACCACCCCTCCCACGGGGGGTCTCCACGTGCTGTCCTCTAAAAAAGGCTGTTGTTGTCTGTTCTGGGGGTCCTGTGGAGGTTGATACCATTGGTCTTGGTTCTGGTAGTTGCCACTGGTTCCAGCTCCTTCGTTGTCACTACTCCCACTGTATGAAGAGTCTGAAAAGTTTGTGTATCTTCTGCCACCTCGATAACCGCCCCTGTATCCTCCTCTCCCTCTGTAAAAGAAACGGCCCTGGTTGTCTTGTTTGAAATAGTCCTCCGCCTAGTATGGGTATGCCCTCTTTTTGTTATAATATTGGATGTCTTTGGCCAATTTTTCAAGTTTTTTATTTTGTGATTCTACGTCAAAGTCTTTGAGAGTTTTGTTCAGACGTTCAAGCGTTTCCTTCGCTCTTGCGAAGGCTGAATGGCTGGTAATCTCTGCTTTTAAATCAGTTATCTCCTTTGTTAACTGTTCCACCTGGTCCCGTGCTGTCTCCACCCCAAGGACCATCCAGTGGCGTGAACAACAAAACTGAACCCCTCCTTGAATTTTGGATTGTCCACGAATATTGCTGGTTTGTTACGGACCTGTAGGCCTGTAGGTATAACATTCGCTCTGAGGTACCCAGTTAGGAGATGGCCATGCAGTTTGGTGCGTACAAGTTTTTTTCTCTAAACGTTCTAATTTATTGATCTTCTCGTTAAGCGAAAAATCAACTGTAGTGATGTTTGTTGAGAGGAAAGCAGTCCCTGTCTCACCCCCAATGAGATCTCTAATGTGATCTTCACTATAAGAGAGGGTTTCTGATTCAAACATGATAATACCCTCCATAAAATCCTTGTGCGTAAATGCAAGTATATGTAGCAAAAACCCTCGCAAGACAGCTCTTGCACATAGAGTGGTGAGTTATAACGGGGTACACCCTAAGAACTCTCTGACCTGGGTCAGTTAAGTAGATACGTATAAAGTGGTCAGAGTCTATTGATTTACAAAAGCATCACATGTCTCACATGAATATTACCAATTATAAATTATCAACAATCCATCCATGTAGTGCAAATTTTTTTATTTAAGCACTTTGTTAACTGGATACTTAGTATCATTCAGTAAGTACCAGAAATTGTTGAGTCAAGATAAACATATGGAAAAGCATGCCAATTACTTCATTGAATCAAACAAATGTTTTAAGGACACAGGTATCAATTAGATGCATAGCAAAACTTCATATGTAAAAATGATTCACACATATTATCTGCATTGTGACATATCGACGCGCTCAAAGTGATGAGGAAAAGAGGTAGTTAGATGGGATGGGTGTGATGGGGTAAAGGTGGGGACTGGGTAAAGGTTGTTGTGACCATAAAACAATCACAGTGAAATTCAGTGCAGCCTTTACAGTCTGATTTAGATCAGTAGTTCCAAGAAGATCTTTAGCATAGGATCTGTATTATTCCATTAGTTTCTCCTATGGTTAGAGGGTAGGTATGGTCTGGTCTACGTTTCCTGTGGAAGAAAACCCTATGTGAAACATAATATTACAAGGAATGAACGTACCGCCCTGGATGACTTGAAGAATAACAAAACGTTGGTTATTAAACCAGAGGACAAGGGAGGAGCAATAGTCATCATGGACGTTGATGACTATAGACAAGAGATACACTCCCAACTGAGAGATGGAGTTAGCTATCGGCCGATAGCAACTAATCCAACAACGGAAATTAGACTCTTGATCCTTGCCGTTACGGAGAAAGGGAAAGATGCAGGCTTCCTTACAGAGAAAGAATGTAGGTTTCTGAATGTGGACCAACCGCGCATCCCCACCATCTATGTCCTACCCACGGTCCACAAAAACCCTACTAAACCACCTGGACGACCGATTATATCGGGTTGTGGTTCCCTCCTGGAGCCACTTTGTAAATATGTGGATGTTTTTTTGAAACCGTTGGCAGAGGCAATGCCGACCTATCTGAGGGACACCATGCAGGTGATTAATCTTGTGGATCAAAGACCCTTTGACAAAAACAATCAATTACTGGTAACTATGGACATCGTGTCACTGTACACGAGTTTTCCGCAGGGACCGGCTCTGACAACAATACGGAGAGCCTTGGCATCAAGACCACAACCTGCTGAGGTCCCCACAGAATTCCTAATCGACTTACTGGAGATCGCAATGACGAAGAACTTCTTTATATTCCAGAATAAGTTCTTTATGCAAAGGAAAGGGGTGGCTATGGGGGCAGCCTTTGCCCCGGATCTGGCGATCCTCTATATGAGTGACTATGAGCAACACTGTATTCTTTCCCCCCACAACCCTTATCTAAATAGAATATCCGAATACCGACGCTACATAGATGATATTCTGATTATTTGGACAGGACACCAGCAAGAACTTGAGGCATTTACCCAATGGCTAAATACTCAATCAGAGGACATCAAATTTACCACCAGCAGTAGCAATGAGTCAATTGACTTCTTGGACATTAGCATTAAGGAACGGGATGGATTGCTATATACCACACTATACAGAAAACCGACCGAGCGGAACACTCTATTAAGATACACAAGTCATCACACTCGGGCCCTACGGGATAACTTACCCTTCGGGCAGTTCCTCCGTATACGGAGGAATTGTACCTGGAAGGACGACTATTTTGCTGAATCAGATGAACTCATCTCTCGTTTGCTGGAAAGAGGCTATCCTAAAAGGTTGGTAAAAAGAGCACGAAAGAGGGCGTGGTTTAGCGACAGAGAAACTTTGCTTGTACCCAGAAACAGAATACCCCCAGAAGACAGGATGATCTGCCTCACCACCTACTGCAGCAAGAGCAATGAAATACGCAAGATAGTGAATAAACATTGGAATATCATATCAGATGTAATCAAAATGCCAAACACTCCTATGCACGCTTTCAAAAAAGCTAAAAGCGTCAGAGACTATGTGGTACGTTCTATGCTTGACAGCCCACCCGCCCCAACCATTCAAACAATGTGGAATCTACCTATCACACTGGGAAACTACAAATGCAGCAATTGTAAAGCTTGTGCACTGTGCATAGAAACAAAGACAATCACACAAAACAACTTGACTATCACCCTGAAAGCACTCACGAACTGCAACAGTAACGGAGTCATCTACGCCATCTTCTGTCCATGTGGATTCATCTACATAGGCCAAACCAAGCAGAAAATTAAAAACCGGGTTCTGCAACATTGCAGCAGAATAAGATGCCAAACGGCAGGGGCCCCTTTGGTAGACCATTTCTTGGCGATGACTCACACACCTGAATCTCTTAAATGGGTGGTCATTGAAAAAATCACATTGGGACCAAGGGGGGGAGATTTGAACTCCACTATGAACCTAAGAGAATGCAAATGGATGCAGTCCTTTGACTTCGTCCAGAACGGATTGAACAAATTGGAGGCCACTTTCTCCCAAATGGCTTTGATTAACCATGAATAATATAATGCTTTGGTAATATAGGAATGAGTGTATACACCTCTACATTTGCTGCCTGTAAACCAACCTACCAATGAATATATAATAGTGGGATAATGTTCAACAATGATTTCTCTACGTATGTATATACATGTCTGTATGCCAAACGGACTTGCGAAAAGGGCAAGTTTCCCGATGTACATTTAATGATCCAATGTAGCCTGACACCTCGATGTTATGGATTACATTGCACTGATTCTGTATGCCGAACAGACTTGCCAAATGACAAGTTTGGTGTCCCGTTGTGCACTAAATGATCTAACTTAGTTTGACATCTCGGTGGTAAGCACCATATTATGTAAATTTAATGCTGTGGACTCAAACTATCTGTCCCTAAAATTAATGCTTACAACACAACAACAAAATAGAGTGCACTCCAGCCATTTATTTCTGGGGAGGTGGGGAGTTTGCAACGAGTTCCCATGTTTGGTATAATTTCCTAATGCAATCGCAACGATATCCAGAATAGAAAGGAAAATCTACATACGCAAACCTTAGGGACCCGGCTGTTTAACCTAGGCTTTTTGTACACACTCCCTGAAAGCAGCTTGGGTCCTGATTGGCTGAGCAGTGACGAGCCCCCAACAGTATCTAGCGACTGCACCTCGAGGCGGCTCAGTCACTGCTCGGCTGCCGAGATGGATACATACACTTCTTAGCGGAGTTGAGGTGAGAAATGCCATTCCCGCATGCTTGATTTAGTAGGTGAGAAATGCCCTTAGACCTGCAATCACTTCCGCATGCTCGATTTGGTCGGTACATAGGACCAATGCAATTTATATATCACGATTACACCGAGTCTTTATCCTTTGGATTCTTGACTCGATTTGTCCATAGCGACTCTTAATTAACATCCTGATGACACTACGTCGTATGAGTGAGCTCTTTAAGCAACAACTTGGCTTATTTTCACCAGACTCACTAATGTTTTTGTCCTCCAGAACCCCGAGGGTTGCGGGATTACTCGCGCACCCCCAAAGGCCATCGCTGGACACATGCCAAGCCGAAAATTATAGAAATGTTGTTTGGAAAGTAATGACGTCCTAGTAAGTGCCCCCATGTTATTTCCCTTCAATCCAAATGTAGATAGGGTTCCCTTGGTACCCGATAGTAATACCGATCCTTTTAAATAATTGCAGGTCATATTCTTCTACATAGGAACCGAGGATGGTCCAATCATAATGGCCACTGAACGGCCTTACGGAAAGTAAGAATTTTAATCCATATACCCAATCCTAGTGCAACTATGACCATTACAAAAGGTTCGATACATTCACTTTAATTGTATCATTCATAGGCGCTCCTGTCCTTTTTATGTCCTGAAGAAGACCCCAGCATGAGGCTCCAACCAACCCTTAAAACCAGGGGTCGAAACGTAGACCAGACCATACCTACCCTCTAACCATAGGAAAAACTAATGGAATAATACAGATCCTATGCTAAAGAGCTTCTTGGAACTACTGATCTAAATCAGACTGTAAAGGCTGTACTGAATTTCACTGTGATTGTTTTATGGTCACAACAACCTTTACCCAGTCCCCACCTTTACCCCATCACACCCATCCCATCTAACTACCTCTTTTCCTCATCACTTTGAGCGCGTCGATATGTCACAATGCAGATAATATGTGTGAATCATTTTTACATATGAAGTTTTGCTATGCATCGAATTGATACCTGTGTCCTTAAAACATTTGTTTGATTCAATGAAGTAATTGACATGCTTTTCCATATGTTTATCTTGACTCGACAATTTCTGGTACTTACTGAATGATACTAAGTATCCAGTTAACAAAGTGCTTAAATAAAAATGTTTGCACTACATGGATGGATTGTTGATAATTTATAATTGGCAATATTCATGTGAGACATTTGATGTTTTTGTAAATCAATAGACTCTGACCACTTTATACCTATCTACTGCCCAGCACTTAGTGGGCAGCTGCTCCGTTTAGGCCCCTGACATTGGGACACAGGGCGTTCTAGCCCTAGAGAGGCCAGTTGGCTTGGGGGACAGTTCTGGTGTTGTGCCCTGGTATAGGCCCTATGTGTTGTGTGCAGATGTGATTTCCTGCCTAATGTGATTTCTGCACAATTGTGTTCTGTGCTGCACCTCTGAATGTGTTTAGGCCTCATGTGCTTTCTCCTACACCCCTGAATGTATGTGATGCATCATGTGTTAAGTTCCTATGACTATACCCCTAAATGTATGGTGATACTTAGGTGGTTGTTTTCTCCTAGTACAGGTTTTGCTAGTGAGGTCCTGGTTCCCTGCGTAATATTCTCCTAAGGGGGTTAGGGTTGCATAGGTGGTACTTACCTGTTACCAGTAGTTACTGGTTGTGTGCTCTATTTTTATATTTTGTGCTACATTTGCTATTTGATGCTACAAGTGTTCTATGTGCTAATTACTATTCCTACAAGTGCTAATTCTACCAAGTACTTAGTCTAAAAGTGTATATTCCTGACAGTGGTCCAGGTGGCCCTGTCTTGTACATATCCCCTGTACATTCTGCCCGTGCCTGTTGGCACATTGTAAAGTGTGTGTTTTCATCTAATGTGTTTGGTGTAATACAAAGGCTATTTTTATACATAACCTTGTGTGGAGTTTGCTTTGTGGAGGGCCTTGGGTGTTGTTTCTAGGGGTGCGTGCGCAAACACTTACCTTACATAGCCTCCGAGATTAGCCTTACTGCTCGTTTCATGTTACCAAGGGGGTGAGCAGGGGTTATCTTGGCCTGTAACTCCCTTGCCCTGATTTAGAGTGGTGGTATCGGGTTAACCAACCACGCCAACAGAGTGCTTGATTTGTCTCCTTCTGCATGCATCCTTATTCTATAATCAAAAGAGCGCGGTCTCTCCACCTGCACCGCCACTGCCTCTCTAGCCTCCGATACCTCTGGCTGCATCCCAGGCCTCCCAGGTCGGTCTCTCTCCAACTCCTGCCGTCGGCTCTCCGCCTTCTCCAGGTCCACCAATAGCGTTTTCCTCACTCCCACCGCCTTGCTAATGCACATACCCCTGTCCACAAACTTCAAAGCATCCCACTCAATGGCCGCTGACGTTGCCGTTCCCTCATACTTCTCAAAGTATTGGTCAATGCCCATCCCCAGCTCTTCACTAAAGACCTGATCGTCTAGCGCCTCCGGTCAGAGCCACCAAGTCAGTATTAAAGACCTCTCCCGGCTCCACTGTATCCGCACTAGTAGTGGGTTGTGGTCCGATATCGTTCGTGCTAGATACTCGCTACCGATCACTTTAGAGTGGACATCAGGGGTACATAACATTGCGTCTAATCGTACATGCAAGTCGTGGAGGCCAGAATAAGAAGAATAGTCCCTCTCCTCCAAATGCTGGGCGCACCATGTGTCAAACAGCCCCCAATTAGTTTGCCATTCTCTCCTTGTCTTGGAGATCCTATATACTGGAGCACCAGAGAGCGGGGGTGGGATCTGTCTCTTTCCACATCCGCTATTGAGTTGAAATCTACCCCTATTATTGTCGCACCAGTTAAGTAAGGCGTCAAGCTCCCCGATAACCTCTCAAAAAAGGTGGGCTGGTCAATATTGGGAGCATACACGCTACACAGAGCTACATCCACTCCATTTAGCCGCCCCAGCACCGCTACAAACCTCTGGGTCAATCAATTGCTGTGTTGTCTGAAAAGGGACACCTGCTCTAACCCATACCAAGGCACCCCTGGCAAAAGCTGAAGAAGTTGTGTAAAATACTTGCCCCCTCCACCTCTTCTTCAATGCTGCTCCCTCAGATCAGTTAATATGTGTTTCTTGAAGGAGCGCCACCTGCACCCCCCGTCGTACCAAATAAGCATGAACCTTGTGGCGCCTCTGCATTGTGTGAAGCTCCCTTACATTCCAGGTAATACATTTCAAATCAAGTAACATTCCCATTTGTCAGGTAACCCCTCCCCTGATCACATCCCCCGTCTAAGAGGACACTGGTGTCCCTAACTCCCCCAGAGCCCTTCCCAAACCCTCCCCAACTCCCTCCCCCCAGAACAGGCACTACAACATTAGAACCCACCCAAACTACTGTTCAAATGCTCCCTCAAACCCTTGGGAAGCTACACCTACCTAAACTAAAGGGCCGTAAGCCCTTAGCTTCAGAGAGTCGGACACCTAGTAGGTCTCCAATCCGCGCTCAACCCCCATAATGTTAAACCAGCCCCTTTCAGGGCCTCATCCCATCGAGACCTCTTTCACAGTTGTCCACAGCCCCTGAAAATTCCTCAGTTCTTATTAATCAAGTCCCAGCCATCTCAGTACCCGTCCTTCCTCCTCCTAGTCTCCCTCCCCCCACTTAGCACACTTCCCATGTCCAGCCAGAGTCTATGAATGTCTGACATAATATCGACAGACAGAATATCGAGATACAAAAATATCGGAGCAAAAATATCGACATCAAAAATATCGGAATCCTATCTTCATAAAGGTAAGTACAAAAATATCGAAAAAAAATTATCGTAGTACAAAAATATCGGAATCAAAAATATCGTTTTTTTAAATGTATTAATAATAATGTAAAAATAATGTTAAAATACATATAATTTTACAAATATTAAATAAAAATATTAAAACAAAATTAAAACTAATACATATACATTTAAAATAAATAAAACACTTAATAATGTAATGTAAATTTTTTTTAATGTTATTTATTTGATTTAATGTAATATTTATTTATTTTTACCCTGTACGCCTATACCCCAAAAACCCAAAACTGACCCTGAACCCTAAAAATATCCCTGTACCCCAAAAACCCAAAACTGACCCTGAACCCTAAAAATACCCCTTTACACAAAAACTGAAAACTGACCCTGAACCCTAAAAATACCCCTTTACCCAAAAACTGAAAACTGACCCATAACCCTAAAAATACCCCTTTACCCAAAAACTGAAAACTGACCCTGAACCCTAAAAATACCCCTTTACCCATGAACTGAAAACTGACCCTGAACCCTAAAAATACCCCTTTACCCGTGAACTGAAAACTGACCCTGAACCCAAAAAATACCCCTTTACCCAAAAACTGAAAACTGACCCTGAACCCTAAAAATACCCCTTTACCCAAAAACTGAAAACTGACCCTGAACCCTAAAAATACTCCTTTGCCCATGAACTGAAAACTGACCCTGAACGCTAAAAATACCCCTTTACCCATGAACTGAAAACTGACCCTGAACCCTAAAAATACCCCTTTACCCATGAACTGAAAACTGACCCTGAACCCAAAAAATACCCCTTTACCCAAAAACTTAAAACTGACCCAGAACCCTAAAAATACTCCTTTACCCAAAATTAATTAATATTATATAATTACCAATTAATTATTAATTAACAATAACAATAAAGTAAATATATTAGCACATTAGCTGTAATTAATTTAATTTAATAATTAAAATATTTTCCCAATTAATTAATTAAGAATATCAAAAAATTATATATAAAAAAATTACTATAATTAATGTAATTAAATAATTAATATTAATTAATTACCAACTATTTAATAATTAAAAATATGTACAAAATTATATTAATTAATTAACTAATTAATATAAATTAATTACCAATTAATTATTAATTTAAATATGTACAAACATATATTAATTAATTAATTATTATTAAATTACTTCCCACCCTATTCCCCTATAAACCCATAACCCGCTACAGAACATATTTATCAATTAATCAATTAATTAAAATTAATTAAAAATAATTTCTCAATTAAGTAATTAATAATTCCTACTAATTAATAATTAATTTAACATAATTAAATTACTTCCCACCCTATTCCCCTATAAACCCACAACCCGCTACAGTAGTAAAAGACAATATTTAATTAAATTACATTAAAAATAAATAATAAAACATAATAAATACAATATAATATACACTAAATTTATTTAAAAATTGATATTAGTAACATCGAAGTTATTTATTTCGATATTATTGACATCGATATTTAAAACTTCGATATTACTGATATCATACTAATATCGATATTAAGACTGTCGATATTACTTACCTTCGATATTGTGTCCCATCGATATTTAAACTTCGATATTATTGTATATCGATATTTAAAACTCGATATTTTGTCTGTGTACCAGAGTCTATATCACCCATCCACGGTCTCGTCCGCAGTCCCGGCTGACACATGAGGCAGTTTTAAGCTTCCTGCATCAGACTGTTCATTGTCCCCTTCCAAGGACCCCCCTTCTGATTCCGTCCTCGTCGGAGATGCACCCCCCTCCACTTGAGAAATAGCCGTAGCGGCCTGCAAAGCGGCCGCTCGCTCCTTCTCTGTCTGTGTCTCTGTCGGCTTCCGGGCCGCTGGTTGGCGTCGCCGATTGCACCTTATTCAGCGGGGTCGGGGTCCCTCTGCTGCTTCACTCACGCCATTCCCTGCTTCTCCGATACCCGCTTTATACATCTACAGCCAGTCCCAGGCCTCTTCTGGGCTGTCATGAAAGGACATCTTGCCAGCCACAGTAATCTTCAGGCGCGCTGGAAACATCAGAGAGTATGGAAAACCCTCATTCCGAAGTGCCCTCTTGACTGCCACAAATGATACTCTGCGGCGCTGGACCTCAAGCGTGTAATCCAGGAACAATGTCACCATACTGTTGTCCTCTGTGTATGGGCCCACCGTCCTTGCCTTGTTCAGCAGAAGATCCCTATCTTTGTAATGAAGCAGCCTGGCCACCACCGGCCTTGGCAGTCTCGCAGGGGCCAATGGCCTGGCTGGTACTCTGTGAGCCCTCTCTAGAGAGAAGAAGGATGACAGTCCTCCGGCACGACGGTCCCTTTTAGCCACTCCTCCAGATAGTCCAGCATGCTGGGTCCTTCCACTCCCTCCGGTAGACCCATCACCTGGATGTTGTTTCTTCGATTCCTCCCTTCAGCCTCCTCCCCTCCCCGCTCTAGGGTCCGCAGCCTGTTTTGAACTTCAGTCATCTGCACTGCCATCGACTTTTGTGCCGGTTCCAAGACTTCTATAGCTGACTCTGTTTGTTTTACCCTATCAGCCAATTTAGCGTGGTCCGCTCGGAGCAGTCCGAGGCCGTGCATCACATGCACAATGTCCAGCTGCAGGGCCTCCCTAGTGTCCGTTATGGCTTTCAGTATTTCATCGACCTGTTGCTGGAGCATCCCCTCTGGGCGTTGTTGCACTTCCCCAGTGGCCAAGTCCTCCTCAATCTCCACTGGCGTTCCTGCCTGCTTCCCTCCGGGCTTCCCCATGTTCACTCGGGGCTCAAATCTTGCGAAGCCTCCGGGCGTTCTTCTATAGGTCTCAGTCCCTCAGCAAATTCCCACTGTGTGGCCACACATCTCGGGCGGCCAAGCCGCCCTCGCGTCACCACTCTGTACCCTCTGCCTGAATCACGCTCCTCGATAGGGTCGTCCTCCAAGCTCGACCAAGGCCCGCAACTCCACAGTCTCAGCTCTCCAATCGGGCCTCTCTCAAGCTGGGCAGCGATTGCGCACTTCCAACAATGGGACCCATACTAGGCAAGCCGACACCGGTTGTTGCGTCCCTTTCGTCGCCGGTCACCACTGTCCCCCTGCCTCACTGGTCGGAGACAGACGGCCTCCCCGCCATCCCAATGCCTGCTCTCGCCGAGCCTGCAGCGCAGTTATTAATCCATGCTCACTACCTGGATAGTCCACCTGCTACTTGCGAAAGCCCGCGCCTTCTCCTGTGTTCCTGCCCTGGCTGTCTCTTGCCGAGATCATCCATCAGTGGTTCCACACATGACTTCTCCCAGCCACTCGCCCGCTCTGCACTGCGCCAGACCACGCAAGGTGGCCAAGAGCCCCTCTCCCTGCAACCCTCCACTCTCAATTGCGCAAGCTGTCGGATCCCCAGTCAGGAAGGGGGAACTCCCTTATAGGCTCATCCAGTTCCGTACGGTCTTCAGTTTCCTTCAGCCACTGGCTTCCCCGCCATGTCCTTACTGTCCTCAGATGCACCTCCGCCCCTCCGTTGGCCTTCAGCGCGGGTAGTCAGCACTCCTCATCAGTACCACTGTAGGGCTGGTACGGTTCAGGTAGCCCACTTCCAGGACCGCGTCCCGGCCCTTGACCTCTCGAACTGTTTTCCTCCACCACCTGTATTCCCTTGTGAAGACTCATTTAAGCAGTAATAAAGCTGTTACTGCACATTTCCTGTGTGGTGCGGTGCAGGATGCAAAGCTTGTAAATCTAAGGCACTTCTTTCAAGAAAGCCAGCACTCACAATGCTGGTAATATCTGTTAGTGCATGAGTACACTTGAGGGAAAATGCAATCCCTCCTGGAGCCACAAAGAGCAAAATATTTAACAGGCTGCAAACTGCAGCTGTGTGTGGCGGTGTCGCTATTGCATACTGCTCACCCGCAACAGCTGACAGTTAGGAATGTTCTGGGCTGGGGTGTGCAATTGTTATAATGTCATTGTGACCTTAAGATAGCAATCTGGCATCTGGCTCCAAAGTAATTAACAGTGGAGGCACAGGAGCTTGTTGCAATCTCACTCCCAACAAACTGGGAAAATGGGAGGAACCCGGCAGTCTCCCATCTGCTCCGTTAAATTGCGAGCCGGCTGCCTGCTCACAGCTCCAAGCAGCCCTTCCCGCGTCTGCTGTCCCCTTCTACCCCGGGCCGCCGCAGTCCAGCCAGGTGGTCAGGGTATCCTCAGCGCCTCCCGTACCACGCGCCTACCTCCGGTGCATCCAGGCTGCTCACCTCTGTTCCGGCGCGTTTGCCCAGACTCTGTCCCGCCGCCGATTCTGCCCTTTGGTAGAAGCAAGAAGGGAGGGGGGCACCTACCGCCACTCTCGCCCCGCTACGGGTCGCTCTGCAGCACAACCCGCTCGTACAGGCCTCCAGCAAGTGTCCCGGCCTCCGCAGTGGCAGCACCAGCCCCAGATCTCGCCCGCGGCCTCAGATGACCGCCGCCGCGAGACCCGCGCCAGCCGCCCCTGCCGCCATTCCGTGCCTGCACCGTTTCAGGAGTCGTCTGGGCACCAAGCGCCCGACAGTTCGGTGACCCCGGCCCCTTCAGCAACGTTCCTCCTGGGCTTTAGTGGGGGGGGGCCCTCTCCGCCAGTTGTCCCTTATAGTCCTCACCGGTCAAGCCGCCCTCAGAACCAGTCGGATTACGGAGCCCCGACCGCCATTTTGGGTCTGCTGCTCGGTCCGATTTACTTTCAGCAGATCTCCCGTCCACACCTCTTCCAGTCTCGCAGTCGTGGTTGCTGGCTCTTCCAGGCTCTGTTCTCCTCCATCCCAGGGATTTGGGGGCTTTATACAATGCCCCTATTCAGGATGATAAATGGGGTCAGCGCGGAGCTCTTTGCTCACGCGTCCACTCCCATCCGCCTCGTGGCCACGCCCCCACTATATGCGGAGTTTATGTATTCGAATTGCATTTTATAACATGGATCCCTCATAAAAAGCAAGTGAAATGGATGAATGAATGAATTGTATTAGCATCTATATAAATCCAAGGAACAATGCTAAGACTGTAACAAGGCAAAAAAAGTGATACAAGCCCCCCTTCTAGCCCTCTTCCCTCAAGCACCCAGAAGAAAACTGCAGGTCGTAGAAAATCATCTAGGCTCTCAAAGTGACTGTGCAGACGGGGATGATGGCTGCCCAAGATGGCGGGGTCTGAAAGTGCAGGGGGGTTCTGAGCAGACCTGTTCATGCCCCCCCTCTATACATGGTACGCTTCTCAGTTCCAGCGACTAGTGGACAACCGTGTGAGTTTACAACTGGTTACTTCCCGCCCTATGTAACCAATAAATGTTTTGTGACTGCAAGCATCAACTGAAAGGTAAAAGAACTGGAGCAGTGATACTCAAAGTATGGTGAATTAGGGGCGAGGGGCGCCCGCGAACCTCCTGAACCTTCACTTGCGGTCCCCTGGTAAACAACAGCACTGGGCTCAGTGCTTAACTAGAAAAAGAATGAGTACCGATTCCCAAGGCTCTACTTAGCAGCATGAAGTCGGTGCAATTGAATGTCTGCGGGCCGACCGACACGTCCCCGCATGGGGCACTCATAAGAGGGCGGCTCATTAATGCCACAAGATGGCACACAGGGCAGCCTAGTGTTCCATGATCCGGTCGTGGTGGAAGGCGGGGAGAGGTATATATTCCTCCCCCGCCCACCTGACGGCCTCTTTGTCCCCTCACCCTGACGCCGTTTGGGTGCCCTCTGGACGCTCCATCTAGAGGCCTGGTCTTGCGTCGGTGTGTTGTGTTTTCCGACGGATTGCTTGGGGCGGCCTCCTGCGATGAGTCCGGGTGAGATCGCGTTCCCACGGGGAAGCTTTTGATGGCGAGTAGCGATGTTAGGGGGCATGTGGGGACACTTGTGCAGAGCTTTGGTATTGAGCCTGATTCCTCGGTGAGGCCAGTTCTGGCGGGGGGAGTCTTGCCGACGTAATTCGCGTTCGGGTGGCTCCTCCCTCTGGGGGAGCTACGCTAGATTTCTGTGCTGCGAATAAGAGAAAATATTACGCCAGCTACATCGGTGTAATAGCTGCCCCTTTTCGCTCCATGGTACAATTTTCTATTTTGTGGGTCGCGGTGCGTCCCCCGTTGAGGTGATGTATGGGAGAGGGCTAATTCCTGGTTGCCTGGGGATCGGGGTAGTTTACCCCCTCTCGTACACGTTCCCCCCCTCTGGGGGGCTGGAGTTGGCCGGGCGGCCTTCAGCTGAGGGCCGTTGATGTGGGGGCATACCAGTGTCTGGTGGCCGGGGTGCAGGGTTTACTCGTGTGGCCTATCTCTGGGTCCATTCCAGTAGCAGGGGATGTAGTGTAGTTCCTATATTCCCAATAAGCCCTGCGCATTGGAATAATATATTCAGCAGTGTAGACGTAGGACTGAGGTCGACTAGGTCTCTACTGACGATATTAGACTTAAGGTTTGCCAGCTAGCTCAGAGGTCACTAGAAACTTTCTCGAATAAACGAGGAGGAGTTTAACCTCCCTGGATAGACAAGAAGGGATTAGCTTCTGACAACCATATAACATGACAACTTTGCTCCCTCAGAATAAGAGTGTATCTCTAGAGTCGTGTGAAAACAATAGACAGCTATTTCACTCAGTCACTTGTGCGTACTTAGTTTCACCAGAGTGCAGAGAAAAGAAAGATGGGCGCTTTCAATAAAAGGTGTAATTTATTGAGCAGTCTTCTTTCTCATGCAAGAGAAATGAATTGCCATAATTGCAATACTTAATGTAAAGTAAAGTGCGTACAGTAAAAGGAGTATTATGAAATAATACTGTAAAAGCATTGCTATGGTTTCTTAGCCATGAGATACTTTAAAATGGATAAAATATAGGTTCACACTCTGCGACTCTGGGCAATAGCTTGCTTAATCTCCACAACGGCCCCTCACGGCGGGATGCCTGGCTTTCACCTTGTGGATACCCTGCCGGGGTATCTCACAGGGGAATACCAGGACGGATTCCCTAAGCAAGCGCATAGATGCCTGCGATGTGGGCGATTTGCGCTATATAAATACATGTACATTTACATTTACATTTACATTGACTAAAGTACTCAACTGGTGCTTCTAAAATACGCCTACCCCGGTGTACCTGACCTAAGCCTAATACGTGGGAAGGAGTAAGTAAGTAGCAGTTTAAGTTAAGTTGGTTTTGCCAAGAATCTGATTCAAGAATTCTCTTTAAGGGTTTAGTCAGCTCCGTACCTGGGTAATAGAATGCAGGAGGTCTGGTATCTCTCTTTCAGGACTCGATATCCCAGCAGCCTGTGAAGGCGGGTGAGAACACCGGAGCTGGATTTCTTGGCAGGAGAAAAGACAGCGTCTCTCTCAGTGTGTCAAAAGGGAGGGGCAGCGTCCGTGGGCTCTCGCATCAGCTGGGCTCTCGGGCAAGTAGATAGCTGCTCGGCTCCAAAACCACCACCGTGTGTTTGCTTAAGGCAACGTTGGTATATTTATACCTGAAAGGTGCCGGGTTTGACGTAAGGTTTGGACATAAGACGTCAATAAAGATGTCACTAAGAACTGGCCATTCTTACAGTGCCTCACAGGATGTTCTAGGACGAAATCAAAACAAAAGCAAATGGGGATTTCCCAGGTTGCTGGAGGTTTGGTTTGTTTAGAGAACTCGTTGTGCTTTTTTGGAGTCTGGGGAAGTAGCCTTGCTTAATGTGACTGCATGGGCAACAACTAAAATATGGATATGATTCTTATGCCATTATAGGGATATTATTGATTATAACCGTTACAAGGGCATAAAATAGAAATGTCGATTTAGGTTCCTAGATAAAAACACAATACCCACTCCACGATCTAATGTCCATCATTACTAAAACTAAGCCATATTAAACATTTAAAGGTGCATGTGTATTCCAATCCACCCCAAAATACATTTTTTTGCATTCGAAATGGTGTATGCGAAATACACGAAAATGATTATTGGTACTGTACTCTATTCAAGCAGTGTAATCATTCAGTTAAACATGCTTATGTATATTAGCTGAACGATTTACGAAAATTACACATGAAACGGCTCTTAATACAGAAAAGAAGGTCGAAACCATTCCATCATATATAAATACAGTTGCTGTAAATGTGCTAGAGGCTGAGGTAATATATTGTCTCTAGAGTTCCTAAAAATAGAAGTTCTGTTCTTTAAGAATAGTTCTACTTTAAGCAGAGTACATGTGCCAGTAAAAGGTAAATATTTTGGAAGTTTGAAAAAATAATTTCGCTTTCAAGGGAGAAAATAGTTCCAAATGTTTTCAGTAGCTTTTTTTTATCAAAGCTGAAGGCCGAATTCAGAGTTCAGGGGAACGCTGTGTGCTCGTTGCTTAAAAAGTTATTCTTTCTGTTCAGGGGAGAACATCATTTCAGACAGACTAGCAAAAAATTGGTCTACGAGATCAGGTGAAAGTTTGACCAAGTTTGAAAATGCCGCAACAGTGCAGTCGTGAGAATGATTGCTATCATCGATGTCAGGATCAGCAATGCTCACAGAAGGTCGTACCTGGGTGATGCTGCTCTCATCTCGTACTTCACTGCCACCTAATCGTAGTGGTGAAGTCTCAACGGATGCCGTCTTCAGAATGGGTAGCCGCTGGGGACAACACGATGCATGAGCCGTTACAGGACTTAGCAAAGTATCCGTATCCAATGGTATTGCTGATGGTAGTATAAGACAGACGTCCAACACGCATTCTTCTCCGCATAGTATACATCGAAGCACAGGTAGGATGCAATTTTGCCAGATTGGTCTGAATGAAAGAAACCAGGTCATATTCAGATCTCTTAGCTGGGCTAATCCAAGGACTTTAGTTATGCGGTCCCGATAGCGTATAGCTAGGATCGTTTCTTCCATCGTTGCGGGAGTCTTGTCTGCGACTTGGCTTGCCTTATCGGAGCAGAAGGATCAAAAATAAAATTCCTGCTACGAGTCCCAAAAGTAGTGGTAGGCCGCCAAAGGCAGAATGGACAAAATTGGGAAAAATGCCCAGAACTGTTTCGAAGGGTGTTAACAGTCCTGAAAAAATTGTCTTAAATATATGTGGGATACCACTGGTATCAGACATATTTAGGATTTGGCTTAGCATTTCTACGAAATGCACGGGGCAATTTATTGATAAAAGGGTATGTATCTCTGCCGTTGTCCTTGCAACCAGAAGATCATACGTTTCTTTTGATGACGTTAAAGGCACGGTTGTCTGTAAAAGAACAGACTTCATTCTGCTTAAAGTATCAATTCGAATAGAAGAGATATTCAAAGAAGGCCAAATCGTCGCCTCCGTATCTGGAGTGCTGTTTGGATACAATACTTGCATACAGCAAGTGACCATGGAACTAACGCTTACGAGATAGGCTTTTCCTGGCACCATGCCACAACAGCTGTGGTCCACTATTAGAATATAGCTCCCGTTAGAAAGCCGTCTAAAGAATGGCTCTATTTGTGTTGTAGGTATGCCGTGCTGGTGACATGAAAGGTTATTTGAAGTCCCCTCACAGGCCCCATGCAAAATAATACCTTGGCACAGAAGTATACCGCTTAGTGATTGTTTACAATTGTTACCACTAAGAAATACATTCTGTTTCTTTTCACTATAACATGTGTGTATGTAAGGCAATTTCCATGATGACTTAATGTACCCTTTACCCAACCTTTCATACTGGCCCGCTGGTATATACTCTTGGCAGTATTTAAATTGGAAAGTTGTTATCGGAATTGTAATTATTCCATGTATTATCCATTCAATGACAGGTCTTTCTGACATTGTCAATGGTAATCTCTCAAGTTTTTCAATGCTCAGAATCGTATAGTCTTCTCCTTTTTGTGCCAAACTGATTTGTTTATCAATAAGGTTAAAGATATAGAATAATGATGTTGTGTTTATCAAACGCCATGGCACGTAGCCTGAACGCAGATTTTGCAACGTCCAGCCGAGCTGTACAATAGAACGTAATTGGGACTGACCGTGTTGTAACATTAGTAAGTCCTGATCTATTATATCGATAGCAGATGATACAATACTGTCCAGTGAACATATTCTGGAGGACAGAGTCATTAACCCATTGTCCACAACAGAAAGTGATTTTTCCAAATTAATACGATCAATTTCTCGTATTTTTTCTGCTGCCTCAATTTGAGTTACTTTCCAAGCTTCGTTGTATGCAGCGTATATATACCGGCCGCTATGAAACGTTTTTGACGCTGTTTGCGTGGTCCCATTATGAAATCACGCAAGTCAGCACCGTCTTTAAGTAAAGTCAAGTGTTGCTTAATTTCAGTCAGTGTGGATTTCTGTAGCCACTCAAGGCATAGTTTCCCTACACTGTATGTTGTTACTATCCCTGGATGTTGTCTCTGGGAGTATCTAGGGTCTGGTCATTTTGAACACCTGTATTTTGTTCAGGAATCTATCTTGACAGTTATTTGTGTCCGTTGGCCAGATCAACCACTTTTTCCAATCAGGATATGTTCTGTTTTGGTGTAAGATATGGGATACGTCTATCTCAACATCTGTAGTGGTATTACTATCAGGTATTGGCTTTGGATGGAATAGACGGTTTGTTTAAGTCTTTAATCTTAGCTAGGCCAAGACAAGTAGTCTGTTGAATGGTGTCATTCAAGAATATTATTTGTTCTGGGATCATGCAGGCTCTAAACAGTGCTTCTAAACCTTGTACCTGCCAATCTTTTGTACCCCAGATTGTTTTCGTTTCAATTTTGTTTTTCCAGAATTCAAAACCAAATGTAATCATTTTTTCATAAAATGTTTCAGAATAAATCAATTTAGTATTTGTCAACATTGTTTTTATCCCTGTCTTATTTAACAGTTTAAAATAAAATGTTTCTGCATCACTTGTGTTAAACCCTGAGAAGTATGGGAATTTCTCATAAAATGTTTTCGAACTGCTTTTAGGTGGAGTTGCACAATGTTCCCATTGATTATACTTGAAAACATTTCTAGGTTGAGCAGATTTATGTAAATAGTGATGTGCAAAGTGATTGTAACAGTACATTTGTTCATAATTCGACGAACCCTGTAAGTAATCATATTCTGTAAATTTTGCTGACATTACTAAATCTGACATCATATTATTTATGCTTTCAAAGTCCCAATCATCAGAGAATGTACTTGGTTTTACAAAGTCGCTTAATGAAACCTTGAACTGATGTGGATATTTCAAAAGTTCAACCGGCCATAGATTTCGTAATCCGTTTTGTCCCAAGCTACCCCACCGGGTATTGGAATGGCTGTGACATTCACTGTTGATAGTTCTCTTTTCTTAATGTGAGATGACTTGGGTGGCTTTAGGACCAAGTTGATGTTTTGACTTGCTGTGTCCATTGTACTGTATTTTCCCTCAATGAATTTTCCCAAACAAAGGACCATGATGAGCCAAAGCAGGAGGAAAAGTACACCTAACACAATCCAGAATTCAATCCATGGAGAAATCAGATAGGTTTCTTTGTGTTGATGAAAGAGTTTAGTTAATTTGTCTTTGAAAGTTTTTGTTGTTGGCGTTTCTTCAGGTTCGCTTGGATCCTCAGAAAAGTTATCGAAATTGGTGAAGTAGCCAGATGCAGTTCTGTCAATTGTTGGAATTGCTTCCGAATTTTCCTTTGCTTTTTCATTTTTTCTTTCATTAGCATAGTCTGAGGCTACATCGTGTAGACAGGTGTTTCTTGACGAACTGTTGCATTTTGGGTTTCAAGAGGCACAAGTTCCATGACATTGTTGCATAGTCCTTTTTTATTCACTGCAGGTTTATCAAATGTGATTAGTCTCTCAGTTTGAACCTCTTGGATTGTAGCAAATTTTGGTATTCTGCTATTTCTTGGGAGTCCACTGGGTCTACTACTTATTATTGGCCACATGATTGTGATTTTACCAGGTCGATGGATACAACTCGGTTCTCCTTTTTACCAGCAAGGGGCGGTAGTACAACTGATCTTGTTCCGCTGACAGCTAAGACAGGTACTGCTTTTCTGTAAGAAGGCCCAAATTCCTTCTTCACCGCGATCTTCTCTCTGACCAGATCCCCAATCTTTGGAATCCAGACAGGCCTAGCTGGGACAGGTGGTTTATCTTCAGTGGCTGTTGGCTGCTGTTTTAACTTTTTGTTGCTCAGGGCTTTTCTTGTTTCATTTAAGTCCTGTAAAACAGCCAAACGATCTTTGATATCAAAGCATTTTCTTTCTACCACTGAAGTCTGACTATCTAAGTCCTCAATATGCATTCTAGTACCGAACAATAGTTCTTACGGACTGAAACCTTTTAGAGAATTTCTTGGCAGATTATTAAGACTACGTTGAACACTTGTTAAATGTTGGACCCACCCATCACCCGAACCTAATACCCTCGCCGTCATAGATTGCTTTATGTCCCGGTTTTTTCTTTCCACAATCCCATTTCCCTCAGGATGGAAGGGACAAGAGTACCGCAATGCAATGCCCATGCTGGTCATGGCCTCCTTATAAGCTAGAGAGCTAAAAGCAGGACCCTGGTCAGAATGTAGCATGCCAATTGCGTATGTGCCGATAAAGACTCGCAAATCTTTTATAACAGTTCTGGCGTCAGCCGAGCGCTGGTGTCTGTATTTTTAAGTGAATCTAGTCTTAAATGAAATTTATGGGACGCTGGATTTTCCGTATAGATAGCCTTATTCTAACTACAAGAAGGGCCATGGCAATACTCCGGTTGGTTCGCTACTGCGATCTCTGTTGCAGTTTGTACAGCTCTTTGCAAATTTGTAATGTTGCAGGCTCATCCCCGGCCACCAGTATTCTGATTGTAATTCTTTCAGAGATTCCTTGGTCTCTTGGTGCCTTAGACCCAATCCCATGTGTGCGTCCGCTATTAAGAAGATTCTCCTGTTCGTGTTTGGAATTACTCTATCCCCCAATCCAGGGATTCGAGCAAAAGGAACGGAGTTTGCATCAATTATGTATGTATAATTGAGTGGATAGTTCACGGGTAGTGCTGCACAGTCGCCTTTTGAAGACGTTTTTACCGCCAGCATGGTTTCACCGTCTATGTATTTTTCTGAACACTTTTTGTGGCTACGGAAGCCGGTTGAGCTGCTTCCGCTGTGGCTGTATTAGCCAATGAATTCCCTGCAACGTGAACGCCATCACGTTGATGACGTATGTATCACGTGAGTCTTTCGTAGTTCTTTTTGCAAAAGAACTACCTGTTCCCAAAGCTTCTTATGCTTTATTGTGGCACCTGTGTCATCTTTGTAATCGTTTTGAACCCAGTTCTGCAAGTCATTATTGTAAGATTTGACGCAGAAATGTGAATCGCACACTATTAGTGTCGGGAATTCACGATCAGCGTTTTCAAGCGCCATCTTTAAAGATCTGATTTCAGCTCGCTGAGCCGAACAGTTTCTCAGTGATTCAGTTTTTGTTATTTTTGGTTTGAATTTACCACAGCGCCAGCGACCTTTAACAATCGCGCACGCTGCATTGTTGGATTTATTATCCACATCGTAATGTTGGGCAAATCTGTCCATGTATATTACACAAGAGTACTGTTGGAGAGGCAGAACCTCGATTGGCAGAGGATATTCTTCTTCATATTTTAGATCTTTCAGTTTTTTCATGTTCGGCTCAAAATAGTATTTCACGTCTTCTGCAGCAAGAGAATTCCCACTGTATCCATTTTGGATCTAATGCCACAGTTTTTAGATTAACTGGGCTTAATAACGCCTCAAGGGCTGATTCTGCTGTATAAACAGTTATTCTTTTGCCTTGGGCTTGGGCTCTTTCTTTTGCTACAGCAGTTTGAACCGCGTTTACAATATTTTCTGTAAGACTGAATGTTTTTTCAGCTTGTGTGTACAAATGTGATTTGTAAGCTATTGGTACCGTTTCTCCCTCATTAGAGGTCAGGTACGTGAATCTGCATCCTCCTGGGATGACTCGGATTACAAGGTTGCGTGTGTTGTCGCGAGTTTGTAATTTTGTTTTAGCTAACATGTCTGTTTGCAATGATCTCAAAATTTCTGTGTGTTTCTGAGTCCAAATGATTGGTTTAAAATCAGGTTTTATTAATTCATAGAGAGGTTTAACCCTCTCTGCATAATTTAGAATGTAAGTTCTTCCGAAATTCAGGAAACCTAGTATTGATTGTAAGTTCTTCAGCGTTTTTGGTGCTTGGAGTACAGCGCACTTCTCTAAAAAGTTGTCTGCTAGGCTTTTGCCTTCAATTGATAATTCATATCCTAAAAACAGGACAGTTAGGTGGGCAATTCGTGACGTTTTAAAGTTGAATTTGTAACTCTCTGCTGCGAACCCAAGTATTATGGTGTTCACTCTTTTCAAGTGAGTATCCAGGTCGTTATCTGTGAGATAGATGTCATCGACATAAGATAATGCCTCATCATCATATATTTGTAGTAACTCTATTGCCCTTGCTGAGAATAATCCTGGGCTATTCTTGAATCCCTGTGGGAGTCGACAGAAATTTTTCTGTGACCCCATTATTGAGAAAGTGGTTAAATACCTGCTTTCAGGTGCAATGTTTTGACAAAAGAATCCATTAGAGATGTCTAATGTTGTTTTGTAGTTTTTTTGCGAACGATGTTATTCATTAGTGCTGCACTGTGTGAGTTTTGTACTGCAAATGTCTTGCAACATGAGTTAAGGTGTCTGTAGTCCAAGACTAGACGATATGAATCGTCTGGCTTGGAGACAGAAACAAAGGATTGTTCATTTGAGAGGTGCATGCTTCGATCACCCTTTGGTATTCAAGTTGATCTAAGATCTCCCTGACTTGTTTTTTAGCTTCTTGCTTAATTGGGTACTGCCTTTGTGCAGTGGGTTGACATTTTAACTAGATTTTGTGAGGAGGGGAGTCCTCATCCCATCCTACATGATTTTTATATAATGCAGGAGCTTGAGCTACTGCCCATTTTCTTGCATATGTGTATTTTCTATGAATTGGAATATCATTTGAGAAGGCAGGCATAATCATTTCTTCGCCATGAGGGCACTCCCTGACAAACTGGTGGCCATTCTTTCTCAGCTAATAGGATGTCATAGCCTTTTGAAAGGTTATCCCAAAACAGACCCCTTACTTTCCTAGTCTTATCTCCCTCTATACGCAATGTTATTTCGTATATTTTATGAGGTTTGCTAACTCTGGTATCTGCAGTTTCCACCTGAATGTATGAATTCGTGTCCACTGTCTCCAGATGATTCATCAGGATTTTGCGAGCTATTGTCACTTCTGCTGCGCTGTCTAGCATTATCTGGGCCACTCTCCTTTTTTCAGCTGTGTCCTCAGTATCCTCCGCATGTTTGATTATTTTAATACTGGCTACCTTCTTTCTTGGAAATTGTAATTTTTTACTTTGAGCAGGTTCCTTGTCTTTGGACTTGACGTGCTCTTCCCTGTGTTCTGACCGTCCTCTTCTTTCCGATTTCTGCGAGGAAGTCTGAAAAGATCGAGAGGGACGTGTATCAATATCTTGATATCTATCAGGTTTTTTCAAATTATCCCTATTTCTAAGGTTGTATCTTTCCTCAGAGGGCTCCCTCTGGGGAGACTTATGTCCTTGGTCCGGAGATCTTTCTCTCCGCCGAGGAGACCTTCCTCTGGACTGGAATCTTTTTTCTTTGGGAGTGGATTGTTTATTTCCATCCCAGCTCTTTTTTGGAGTGTTTAAATTATTTTTAATAAATATCTTTTCAGGATTTTCAGTTAGTTGGGGTTTTACAGGTTTCCCACCCAAACTACCTCTACCTAGTTCTTCATAGTATTTTTCTATGATTCTGGCAAGTTCAATTGGTTGGTCTGCTATATCTGTTTCTTTCAATTTCTGGCAGATCGCCACAGATGCTGCTTCTCCTTTTATGTTGGCTAATAATATAGCCGAGACCTGCTTGAAGTCTTTCAGTACTTTCATACCCAGAGTTAAAGCAGGTTCTGGACCGTATTCATTTTGAATCTGTCTTAGTACATCTGCTATTGCCGCCATGGACGGAACACCATGTGTTTTTGTGTAAATGGAAGCAAAGACTGTGCCCCAAGTGTCACAATTCTCCACATGTGGTGCGATCCCCATTGGAAGGCAGATAGTCAGAATTCTGTGTTTCTCACTAGGGGTAGTATCCGGAAATACTGCCTCTATTTGAGTTATCTTTTGTGCTAGCCAGAATGGAATTTGTTCCAGTTTTGCGGGTGTTTTACCAAGACATGATTGTATGTTCTGTGGTGTAATTTTGTTTGTGTTTCCCTGATGAGGGGTCAGCTGTGGAATGTTAATAGCTGGTTGGACTGTTGAAGTCCGCATTACATATTGGACTAATTGTCTATGTATTTTAATTAGTACTTTTAGCTGGGCTAAAAGTTCCTGGTCTGACATTTTTTCGATGTCTGGATGTGGTGTGTAGCTGGCTAGAACCGGCCACGTTGCTCCTGGTCTACCTAGTGGACCGAGCCTGGTGATGTGATTATTATGTATTAGGGCGCCTTTAAACCAGAGCAGGTGCTCTTTGTAATTTAGTGGGATTTCAAAGTCCTCGAAAGGAGTGTATTCATCAGGAGGTTCCTCTATTTTGTAATAGTGGAATTTGTGTGTTACAGCGTTTGCTGCTGGAAAGTTTATCCATGAATAGAATACCTCTGTCTGCCGATATTCATGGGCCTCTACCACGAATATGACTGTACCACCTCGTGATGTCAGTCCGTTTTCTATAAGTTTAAGAGTTATAGTTTTTCTTATGTTGACCGGAATGAGTATAGCATTTGGGTCATTCTGTAGGAGACTCGTGCCATCCTCTAGGAGTCGAGCTGCTATTCTAGCTGCCTCCTCTCGTCTTCACTTTCCCCCATTTTACTGGCAGAAAAGTTTTTGTTGCAGATCAAGTTTCAAGGAAACAAAGATTAGGTGCACAATATTTTGGAACACTGTATCCTTCAACGTTGAATAAACCAAAAACTATACATAGGAATCTCTTCCTACTAAGTTCCGGCAGACTTTAACCTCTTACCCACTCCAGACGTCTTTTGGAGTATTTACGGGAAAAAGGGTCTGTGTGAAAAAGCACGACTGAGTTACTCTAACGTCTTGCGTTAGATTTATCGCCTTACCAAACGTTGGGCGCCATGTAGTGTAGTTCCTATATTCCCAATAGGCTCTGCGCATTGGAATAATATATTCAGCAGTGTAGACGTAGGACTGAGGTCGACTAGGTCTCTACTGACAATATTAGACTTAAGGTTTGCCAGCTAGCTCAGAGGTCACTAGAAACTTTCTCGAATAAACGAGGAGGAGTTTAACCTCCCTGGATAGACAAGAAGGGATTAGCTTCTGACAACCATATAACATGACAACTTTGCTCCCTCAGAATAAGTGTATCTCTAGAGTCGTGTGAAAACAATAGACAGCTATTTCACTCAGTCAATTGTGCGTACTTAGTTTCACCAGAGTGCAGAGAAAAGAGAGACGGGCGTTTTCAATAAAAGGTGTAATTTATTGAGCAGTCTTCTTTCTCATGCAAGAGAAATGAATTGCCATAATTGCAATACTTAATGTAAAGTAAAGTGCGTACAGTAAAAGGAGTATTATGAAATAATACTGTAAAAGCATTGATATGGTTTCTTAGCCATAAGATACTTTAAAATGGATAAAATATAAACATACATATATACATTGACTAACGTACTCAACTGGTGCTTCTAAAATATGCCTACCCCGGTGTACCTGACCTAAGCCTAATACGTGGGAAGGAGTAAGTAAGTAGCAGTTTAAGTTAAGTTGGTTTTGCCAAGAATCTGATTCAAGAATTCTCTTTAAGGGTTTAGTCAGCTCCGTACCTGGGTAATAGAATGCAGGAGGTCTGGTATCTCTCTTTCAGGACTCGATATCCCAGCAGCCCGCGAAGGCGGCTGAGAACACCGGAGCTGGATTTCTCGGCAGGAGAAAAGACAGCGTCTCTCTCAGTGCGTCAAAAGGGAGGGGCAGCGTCCGTGGGCTCTCGCATCAGCTGGGCTCTCGGGCAAGTAGATAGCTGCTCGGCTCCAAAACCACCACCGTGTGTTTGCTTAAGGCAACGTTGGTATATTTATACCTGAAAGGTGCCGGGTTTGACGTAAGGTTTGGACATAAGACGTCAATAAAGATGCCACTAAGAACTGGCCGTTCTTACAGTGCCTCACAGGAGTTCTAGAACGAAATCAAAACAAAAGCAAATGGGGTTTTCCCAGGTTGCTGGAGGTTTGGTTTGTTTAGAGAACTCGTTGTGCTTTCTAGGAGTCTGGGGAAGTAGCCTTGCTTAATGTGACTGCATGGGCTACAACTAAAATATGGATATGATTCTTATGCCATTATAGGGATATTATTGATTAGAACCGTTACAGGGGCATAAAATAGAAATATCGATTTAGGTTCCTAGATAAAAACACAATAGGGAGATGGGGCTTCTTCCTCCTCCATGCGGGTAATGTTTATGGAAGGCCGGGGAGGTGGGGGGGGGCCGCTTCATGGTGCGGAGCGCTGCTCTTCCCCCTCATTTGTGCGGGTGTTTCCTACGGCGCTGGCCAACACGTGCCTTCCCTCGGCCTGCGGTGTTGTTAGGTGTTCCCGGGCACGCCGCCTTGGGGGTCACTGGTCGTTATCTCCCGCCCCATGCTGTACCCCTCCCTGGCGGCGTGCTCACCGAGCCGTGTATCCTACTGGGGGCAACACTCTATCTTTGCTCCTTCATACCGAGTGTCTTCAATCTATAAATCGTATTTTGCTCCTGGCTTACTGTGGTCGCTTCAACTGGCCCCGTGCAGGGCTCGGCTTGGGTCCGTGTTCTAGGCCAGGTACCCCCTCTCAGCAACATTTTAATTTTAATGTAGTGTCATGCCCTGTCCCACGCACACGGTGGCATGTACGTGGGAGTGGGGGGGCAGAATTTGTTGGGGACCGGTGGCTTAGGCGTTTGTGGGGCCTGGCATGAGGGGCAAATGGCACCCCCGCACAGCGGCCATCTTCCCAGTTTTCAGAGGTAGGGAAATGGTGCCTAAGAGGGGCGGCCATGATCTTCTCCCCACCCCCAACCCCTCCCCCTCCCATTTGGCCATCTTGGGCAACGGGGTCGTGTCTCCGACTCTTCTACCGGGCGGGCGCTCTTTAATTAAATTTTCTAGCTTGCAGTAAATTTTGCGTGGACTTTACCTGAAGGTGTCTGTACGTTTCACAATGGATTCTCCTGCTAAATTATGCCATCGCTTCTCATACTTAGTTTCGGCGGCTTTGATGTGCCTGACCCCGGGTGCACGAATCGGGGGAGTCTGGCTTTCTAGCGGTCGCGCGTGGTTCATATGGGATGTTGTACAGTCAACTTTAGTAGGACAATTGATTTCTGAGGGTGGCTAGGCCCGACTCGGTCCGCATTCTGCATTGGTAGGATGGGTTTAATTAGGCGTGTTACTTGGTTCAGAGAGCGTTGCAGGCCGTTTTCTTTCCGGAAGTGCCTGGGGTTTTCAGGGTACCCGGTGGCTCGCGTGGCTGTTGATGTGTGTGTGTTTCCCAGGTGTGCCCGGGTGCAGTGGGTAGTTCCCTTGGTTCTCTCCGGGGCCAGCAGCTACTCAGTAGCCATGCAGCTTTCCATGCAACTAGTAATTTTGTTTTCCCGACACCTTAAGTGGAGCCGTGTGCCCACATGTCTGAGGCCCCCGCCGCATCTCATTTAAATTGGCGTCCAATTCTAGCGTATGCACGCATCTCTTCCCAGGCGTGTTCCAGGCACCGTTGTTACAACCATTGGTATCGTAACATAGATTGCTGCTCCTTCTTTTTCCATTTGTAACTAATCAGCATTCACCAGCTGATGGGTTGGCACCGCCCGTAGCGCGCCCATCGACGTGCTCAGCACCGCTAGGGTCTCATGTCGCGGTTGCGGACCTCCGCGGTCGTTTGTTCACCGCATCGTCCAATATTGCTGTGACCTCGAGGATGGTAGCGTCAGATACCCCATGGAGAACCGGTGCGTGGGGTGGGGGGCGCTGCGCTTACTGTGGAGGTTCTTCCGCCTGGAGTGACTTTTCGGCAGCGGCCGTGCAGCCTGTCTTGGCTTCTGGTGCTTTGTTTTGCCCGTTGTCCCTGTTTGGACACCTCGCCCCACCTTTTGGCCAATCTCGGGTCAGACGGCCTTGTGCAGGTACAGGGAGCCGCTCCTATTCTGGAACGGCATCTTTCAGCCATCAGCGGCGGTTGAGCAGCGTGTCTCACTTGAGTTCCCCGTTGTGCACAAATTTTGTTAATACGGGGGAACCGCATTTGAGTCTTTGAGGGACGCCCCGCAGCCTTCCTACACACTTTTTATAGCCCAGGTTGCAGTGCAAAGGTCAAGTTATGAGTACAAGCAGCACAATATCTTTACTTTTCTGTTGCAGAATACTCCAGCCCTACAAGTAACTGGCAGAAGTCCCAGCATCCAACGTTCTGCACTGTAATGGATTATAACAGTATTTCCTGTGAGTGGGCGGGCCAGTTGCATGAGACGGGATCATTACTGCTGACTTTCTCAGTCACAGTTTTGGCCATTTTTTCAGTAGTTACTATGTTCCACCAACAAATATGAGGTACGGTTTCGGTCTCAGAAACCGGTTTGACCTACACATGTAACTCTTATCAGGAAATTGGGGGGGTCACACCACCCAGAACTCGTCCAGGTGTCTCTGCTCAGAAATACATAGGGTTGGTATGTTTCTTTGGGGCAACAACCCGAGGCTCAAATACGGCAACTATCTGCTTCACGAGATATAACTAATCCCAATCTTCCTTCCTCCGCTTTCCACAGGCACTGGTGGGCGCACCGTTTTGGCCCTTAATTAGCGCGGACGTTACCGGAAGGTGTCAGAACACTTCTGAATAGGAACAGAGCTGTGATAGGAGTGCACCACAAGTGAACATCTCACAAAGGGAAGAGGCTTAGTTACATAAGGAAAAGTGTCTAACGTGAGTAATCAATACAAAAAGTAGCATAGGGTGCATTCAGGAGGAAGGAGTGACTTGAATGCTCAGTTACAGAAGCGGACAAAATACAAGAGGAGGTAAATTACTGGGATACTTGGCAGGCAATCAATTACAAGTACTGTAGATTGCGTAGGCAATGGTGGCACTGGGGTAAGTACCGGAAGCAATAACAAGGTTAAGGGGTAGCATACAGTGTGCTACAAGAGTAAAGTGACACACACTCCCATAGTCAAGGAGATTAGATCTAGCTGTAACGATAGGTCTTTATCAGATAAGAGAGAGGGCAGATATTGAGTTTGGATGTGCCTCTAAAGGGGAGAATGGTGAGGAGTTTTTCGGCTTCACACTTCAATAATTGACTTAGTAGCAAGACACATCACTACGCTACTGCCTCAGGCGCTGGAGGTACGCAAAGGTATTCCCTGCGCTACTCCTACGAGAATGTATATGGACTAATTACTTCACGTAACTGACAGTCAGGCTTGGCCTTAGCAGCGGGGGCAGTGATAGCCCCAGTCTCAGGGTAAAGAATTCATATTGTTATATGAGGGGGAGCGGGGCTTCTAATGGCATACAGGAACCGCACTGGAGAACCGCCCGACTCATATGGGGGGCCACCTGAACCATCAACAGGTATTAGGGTAATGCACACTGAGGGGGGGGGGCAGTGAGCCAGGGTCTGGGACTTCCAGGTTCTCCCCAGGAGTCATTGCTGTCCCTGTTGTAGGGCGTGCAGGTTACGCCCCATGGAAGTAATACATTGGTCATCAACGGGTGATTCTGAGCAGAGCAGGTTGCTCCTGTGCAATGATGGGATGTTTTCTCTTTTAAACAACTGAGTCTGGGCAATTTGTTGATCTTCTGGTATATCTATTGGGGTGTTCGCTCGGTAAGCAATGGCAGAGTGTGGGCAAATCTAGCATCCCCTGTGAAAAATTGGATATGCGTTTCTTTTATACAATTGGTGTGTCTGGGCATATCATGCATCCCATGTGCCCTAAACCAACATGTGACTAAAATTTATAAAAAAAGTCCTCCATTTGCCTAAAAATGCATCTGCCTCCCATATCAGATTAGAATTGGGCTTATTAAATTATGAAGTCTCTAACATTGGCTCGTATTTAAACCTCTGCCATAAACTTAGACAAGCAGACACAGGCTCACTAGAGTCACTAGTTTGGCTAGACATTTCCGAGAAAAATCCAGGGTGTTCTTATGGACGCCTTTTTAAGGACTCCATCCGCTAAAATGTCTGCCGGCGACCTATGGGCCCTCAACCCCAGCACTACTGCATTTAAATCCTGCATTAAGAAATGTGTCGGATTGAGCTCCCTTATTATTGACAAAGCCCATTTTGCCAAACGCAGACATGCATGGGCAGTTATGAAGTCTATTGGGCGGCTATCTCCCGCTATCTATCTGTCCTGCACTTACTCCCTCTATTTAAAACTCAGCTTCATGGCTATTAGATTGGGCGACTGGCAATTTCTAAAACATTTGCCCTCTTGGCGTCGCATGTCAGAAGTCTTACTCTACAGAGGGTGCGGCAAGACGGCTGAAACCTTGGAGCATGTGGTCTGCCTTTGCCCCGCCTTATGTCTCAGCACAGACGCCAATTGAAAACGGAGTGGAACAGGTTGGGTATTCGGACCTGTAGACAGGCAATCATTGCAGCACTAAACCCTGAAAACATAGCCCTAAATATAGGCCTCACAACCTATCAATCAATCAAAATAGTCTTTATTCGATATTTTTCAATCATAAAAGACATTTACAAGTTCATCCCCCGCCCAATAGATAGTAAGATCCACAATTAATCGTTTCAACTTTATCTAAAAAAGAGCTTACTAGCTCATTCATGTTAACAAAAAATTAAATATATTATATTAAAAAGATAAAACAGTATTAAAAGGGTAGTTCATTCAATGGTTAATACATCGGTTTCTCAATACAATTTACACAATCAAATAGCAGCATATAACAACTGGCCCTGGGGTTATTGCAAACTCATTTTGCGGGCCCGAATTATCCACATCCAGTGTAAGAATTTAGACATGGCCATAACAACTGGCTTAGAAGTATCAGTTCTTAAAATCCTAATGGCCTCGTTAGCAGTTTTGAGGCCTAACTGAACACAAATCGGTTTAAGCCACGATCTTCGAGGTACATTATATTCTGGGCAGGCAAACAATACATGCCCAATATTTTCTCTTTGGTCAGGGCAAAAAGGGCACACCGAACTTTGGTTCCCACAACATTTTGCAGTTAAAATATTTAGTGGTAGTGTCCCCACCCTCATTTGGTGATACTTCTTCCGGTCCCCTGGGATGGTAATCCAATCCCAGTAGGGTTCTAGGGCCGGTACATGCTTGAGCTCTAAGAAATCGGTGGTAAAAGATGATTCAATATGACATCCAAAAGTCTTAGCCTCAACCATGTTCCAATACAGATCTCGAAGTGTTTTCTTGGGTGGGAAGACATTCCTCACAGGGTCATCCCATAATGGAGATAGGCCCATAGCCATATAAATTGCTTTCACCTCCCTCATCCATTGAATTTTATGGGATTTATTCGAGTCTCTAACCTCGAGGAAGCCCTGGGCATACTGGAGGAGTTCTGGGGTTACCCATAATCTCCTCCAGTAGGCAACTGATCTATATTTTGCCAAGTCCTCGAAGCTATGAGATCCCAGATCATAATGGAGGGGTATCAAGGGAGTGGATACTGGTAAACCAGTAATGTTGCGAAAAAAATTGTTTTGGGCAACCGTCAACTTGGTGAGGTTGCTTGGCCCCCGGAGTTCTGCCCCATAAAGGACCGCTGCTCCAACCTCTGCATTGTGAATCTTTAAAACCGGAGTAATAGGCCTGGTGTGTGATGAGTAAAATTCCTTGGTGAGTGCTCCTGCCAATTGTGCATGCCTCGTAACCAGCTGATTGGTGTGCTGTTTCCAATCTAACTTGTATGACAGGGTAATGCCCAAGTAATTAAAAACTTGGGTCTGTTCTAGTTGGACCCCGTCCAAGACCGCCTTCCCTCTAACATATTTCCGTTTGTGCAGAACCATGAATTTTGTTTTGGCTGTATTGATAACAAGACCATGATCTTCACAAAACACTTCAAACACTCCAATGGCCTTCTGGAGCCCCTGTTGTGTCTTTGATATTAGCAAGGTATCATCCGCAAACATCAACAGGGGGATCAGTTTTCCGGCCAACTTAGGTGCGTCGGTCGGTTGTTGCTCAAAATACCTGATCACCCTGTTGATGTATAGCGAGAAGAGAGTTGGGGCTAGTACACAACCTTGGCGTACTCCCCTTGCAATGGGAAGTTTGTCAGTTACGCTACCCTGCTGATTCCATCGGACTTGGGCAAAATTGTTCTTGTGCAATCTAATTAAAAAAGACAGAATTTCATTTGGGATGCCCTGTTCTTGTAAAGCTTTCCACAACTTAGCACGAGGGACCAAGTGGAATGCTGATTTAAGATCAACAAAGGCTGCAAAGAGCATACCCCCCCCCCCCCAAGTAACACTACCCGCCAGTATAATAAAACAAATCTAAAAACTTGATCTATAGTGCTAGTATGGCAGCGAAACCCTGCCTGTAAAGGTGACAAAATATCTTGTTCGTCTATCCAGCCATGGATACGCTGTAGTACAAGCCTCACCACTACCTTTTGGATGCATGCAATAAGGCTGATAGGCCTATAATTTCCTGGATCCGAGCTTTCCCCTTTTTAGGGCTCAGGCCTCCCCTACACGAAGTGTAGGCGGAGCTTGCGAGCTCTTTAGTATTTAGAAAAAAAAAAGTTTCAGAAAGGACTCCGGCTGGGACATTCCTTAGATTTTTATGGCATCTGCCTAGTGATTCGTCTTCGCTGTGCTGTGTATTCAGTAGCGTTGACGTGATAGGCTGTATGCAATGTACGCGTGCCCGAGTTGGCATTTTCTGTGCGCGAACGAGCACGGGAGAGTGATTAATCTTAATTAGGAGCTGTCAGAGTGCCCGTGTAATGCAATCCAGATGATGCGAGCGCACAGCGGTGAGCGCGTTCAATGTAAAATGACGAGAGGCAGCAGGCGAGGCTCACAGAAGATGACTCATACATGCTCGTCCACACTGTAGTTAAATAAAACAATCACCTTTGAGCACGTCGTGGGCACTGCCAGTGAGATGGGCACAGCGGCGACTACTGAAGTTACACAAGCGGTTGTTGCATGAGTACAAGGAACGGACGCCAAGGTTTACGCCCCGGTCACTAGCATCTCCCCGGGCGCTGCCCTCCCTCACTGCCGTCTTCTAAGCACAGAGTGATGTGGCCTGTGCATTGCACTTCGTGGGGCCCAGCTTAATCTATAAATAGAAGAATACCAGAAAGGCAACCCGTCCCAAAGCGCTTTGTCGTAGCGGGTTCCTGTAAGGTCAAACATTGATATGTCACTTTGTCTCTGCCTAGTTTGCAGGGCCACGAGATAGTGAGGACTACATAAAGCACTATAAAAACACATTGACACATAAACGTTATTTTGCTACTGTCCAACGGTGATTGACTATTCCGATAATGAGGAGTTGCTTTAAGAAAATCATCGGGGTTTTGGAGAGCCAGTATGCGTATAAGGTTAGTTCTGCTGGAAGGCTGTTCGAAAGGGGTAGAGTCAGTCACTATTTGTACGAGGCCCTCTGAACGGCTCAGAGGACTGGGGACACGTCAGCCAGTTGTTAATGTAGTGCCTCAAAACTTCTGACGAGATATGGAAGACACATGCGGCTTTGGTAGAGTCGGTCGCGTGCTTGGCAGTGACTTAAATGCCAGTGAACCCGGGGCAGTAGCACGTGAGACCGTCTCTGGGAAAAGTGGTGGCTTTGGGTAGTTGAGTAGTCAGTCCCATGCCAAGCGAATGCGTCTGGGGAAGATTCAGTCACATGTCAGACAAGTACCTCTGTAAATATTGTCGGAAGGGTTGGAGCAGAGAATGTCACATGGCAGATACGTTATTCAACAGGGCTTTCAGGGCTGGGGAGAGCCAGTCACATACGGAGCACCACGTGGCCGACACTTCCAAGCACATCATGTTTTAAGAGACAGGGGCACCCCCATTTTTAATCCTATGCTATTTACAGGCACTAATCAGTGTTGAATTAGCGCCTCGGCGTTAGGCGAATCCTTCGGAAATGAGAGGCCTTGTGATCAATGCAAGTGTCTGAGTTTGGAGAACAGCAGGGGTTGAGGGCGTAACTGGAGAATTTAATTATTTAATTAGACACAAGCTTCTAAAGACCAGGATAATGCACATAGATTAGGGGTCGGCGCCCCCGACGAGAACACGTGTATTGCGAAGACCCTGCGCCCCTCCTCCGCGTGCATCCTTAATACCTCTCTAATTGCACTATCTACACTATCTACCCGTCCCTCTCTGTTAGAGGAATCACAGATCAGCACCCAGCTGCAAAAGGGTTGCATTACAACATCCTTGCAGCAGAGGGCGCAGAGGCGACGCCCTTTTGTGGCTTGCGTAACGTTCCATACATGCTCATGTCACTGTATTTGACTGTTAGCACTCGACTAACAGACTGCCCCAACTCACACTCAAACACTATACCAGGGAACCCCTGCACAACGATTATGTGGGAGTTACCCAGTTCTAGTCAGACGGGGGCTCGCGAGCACTATGTTCTCCTTGGCCAGAAACAGCCACCCCCCACAGGCCTTCGCCCACCGCACCGAATGCCATCAGCGGACTATCGAACACCTCGACTTCCCTCGATCAGAGAACAATAGCGGCCCAATACACACTCGAGAAGCCCACCGAGGGGAGACTGAGCCGAATCACCCACCCGCAGGGCTCGTAGGCTGGTCGAGTGCGAACAATGCTAACCTCTACCTGCTCTCTGTCAGAGATGTCTGAAAACTGCACAGCAAATACGAGAAGCTTGACAGCAATGGAAAGTCTGCTACTCATGATTTTTCACATTCTTTGTGGGGAAATGCGTTGATTGCTAAGGCCCATAGTGCCTGATGAAGTCAGCTGCCAGGGCAACAAGTATTGGCAAAGCCAATAGGGCTCGCATAGGTGAGAGCTATTGGCTTTGCTGGTGACGGAACCACTACGTCACCAGCCACGAGTGCAGAGTGAGTGTGAGTGCAGAGTGACTGTGAGTGCAGAGTGAGTGCAGAGTGAGAGTGAGTGCAGTGTGAATGCAGTGTGAGTGTGAGTGCAGAGTGAGTGTGAGTGCAGTGTGAGTGCAGAGTGAGTGCAGAGTGCAGAGTGAGTGCAGAGTGAGAGTGAGTGCAGAGAGTGAGAGTGAGTGCAGAGTGAGAGTGAGTGTAGAGTGAGTGTAGAGTGAGTGTAGAGTGAGTGCAGAGTGAGTGCAGAGTGAGTGCAGAGTGAGTGCAGAGTGAGTGCAGAGTGAGAGCGAGTGCAGAGTGAGAGCGAGTGCAGAGTGAGAGCGAGTGCAGAGTGAGAGCGAGTGCAGAGTGAGAGTGAGTGCAGAGTGAGTGTGAGTGCGAGTGCAGAGTGAGTGTGAGTGCAGTGTGAGTGCAGAGTGAGTGCAGAGTGCAGAGTGCAGAGTGAGAGTGAGTGCAGAGAGTGAGTGAGTGCAGAGTGAGTGCAGAGTGAGTGCAGAGTGAGTGCAGAGTGAGTGCAGAGTGAGTGCAGAGTGAGAGCGAGTGCAGAGTGAGAGCGAGTGCAGAGTGAGAGCGAGTGCAGAGTGAGAGCGAGTGCAGAGTGAGTGCAGAGTGAGTGCAGAGTGAGTGCAGAGTGAGTGCAGAGTGAGTGCAGAGTGAGTGCAGAGTGAGTGCAAGTGCAGAGCGAGAGTGAGTGCAAGTGCAGAGTGAGTGCAGAGTGAGAGTGAGTGCAGAGTGAGAGTGAGTGCAGAGTGCAGAGTGAGTGCAGAGTGAGTGTGAGTGCAGAGTGAGTGTGAGTGCAGAGTGAGTGTGAGTGCAGAGTGAGAGTGAGTGCAGAGTGAGAGTGCGTGCAGAGTGAGAGTGAGTGCAGAGTAAGTGAGTGCAGAGTGAGAGTGAGTGCAGAGTGAGTGCAGAGTGAGAGTGGGTGGTGAGTGAGAGTGGGTGCAGAGTAAGAGTGGGTGCAGAGTGAGAGTGGGTGCAGAGTGGGTGCAGAGTGAGAGCAGCGTGAGTGCAGAGTGAGAGTGGGTGCAGAGTGAGAGTGGGTGCAGAGTGGGTGCAGAGTGGTGCATAGTGGGTGCAGAGTGACAGTGAGTGCAGAGTGAGTGCAGAGTGAGTGCAGAGTGAGTGTGAGTGCAGAGTGAGTGCAGAGTGAGTGCAGAGTGAGTGCAGAGTGAGTGTGAGTGCAGAGTGAGTGCAGAGTGAGAGTGGGTGCAGAGTCAGAGTGGGTGCAGAGTGAGAGTGGGTGCAGAGTGAGAGTGGGTGCAGAGTGAGAGTGGGTGCAGAGTGGGTGCAGAGTGAGTGCAGAGTGAGTGTAGAGTGAGTGCAGAGTGAGTGCAGAGTGAGAGTGAGAGTGAGAGTGAGTGTGACTGCAGTGTGACTGCAGTGTGGTGAGTGCAGAGTGAGTGCAGAGTGAGTGCAGAGTGCAGAGTGCAGAGTGAGAGTGAGTGCAGAGTGAGAGTGAGTGCAGAGTGAGAGCAGAGTGCAGCGTGCAGTGTGAGTGCAGAGTGAGAGTGAGAGTGAGTGCAGAGTGAGAGTGAGTGCAGAGTGAGAGTGAGTGCAGAGTGAGAGTGAGTGCAGAGTGAGAGTGAGTGCAGAGTGAGTGCAGAATGAGAGTGGATGCAGAGTGAGAGTGGATGCAGAGTGAGAGTGGGTGCAGAGTGAGAGTGGGTGCAGAGTGAGAGTGGGTGCAGAGTGAGAGTGAGAGCAGAGTGAGAGTGAGAGCAGAGTGAGAGCAGTGTGAGAGTGAGTGCAGAGTGAGTGAAGAGTGAGTGCAGAGTGAGTGCAGAGTGAGTGCAGAGAGAGTGCAGAGTGAGTGCAGAGTGCAGCGTGAGTGCAGAGTGAGAGTGAGTGCAGAGTGAGAGTGAGTGCAGAGTGAGTACAGAGTGAGAGTGAGTGCAGAGTGAGAGTGGGTACAGAGTGAGAGTGGGTGCAGAGTGAGAGCAGAGTGAGAGTGAGTGCAGAGTGAGTGCAGAGTGAGTGCAGAGTGAGAGTGAGTGTAGAGTGAGTGCAGAGTGAGTGCAGTCTGAGTGCAGCGTAAGTGTGAGTGCAGAGTGGGTGCAGAGTGAGAGTGGGTGCAGAGTGGGAGCAGAGTGAGTGCAGGTGCAGAGTGAGTGAGTGCAGAGTGAGAGTGAGTGCAGAGTGATAGTGAGTGCAGAGTGATAGTGAGTGCAGAGTGAGAGTGAGTGCAGAGTGAGAGTGAGTGCAGCATGAGAGTGAGTGCAGCATGAGAGTGAGTGCAGCGTGAGTGCAGAGTGAGAGTGGGTGCAGAGTGAGAGTGGGTGCAGAGTGAGTGCAGAGTGAGTGTGAGTGTGAGTGCAGCGTGAGTGTGAGTGCAGAGTGGGTGCAGAGTGAGAGTGGGTGCAGAGTGAGAGTGGGTGCAGAGTGAGAGTGGGTGCAGAGTGAGAGTGGGTGCAGAGTGAGTGTGGGTGCAGAGTGAGTGTGGGTGCAGAGTGAGAGTGGGTGCAGAGTGGGTGCAGAGTGGGTGCAGAGAGGGTGCAGAGTGGGTGCAGAGTGGGTGCAGAGTGGGTGCAGAGTGGGTGCAGAGTGGGTGCAGAGTGGGTGCAGAGTGGGTGCAGAGTGGGTGCAGAGTGAGTGCAGAGTGAGTGTGACTGCACAGGTGAGTGTGACTGCAGAGTGAGTGTGACTGCAGAGTGACTGCAGAGTGAGTGACTGCAGAGTAACTGCAGAGTGAGAGTGACTGCAGAGTGACTGCAGAGTGAGAGTGGCTGCAGAGTGACTGCAGAGTGACTGCAGAGTGATAGTGACTGCAGTGTGTGAGTGTGCAGTGTGAACAGTGTGTGAGTGTGCAGGGTGAACAGTGTGTGAGTGTGCAGGGTGAGCAGTGTGTGTGTGTGCAGGGTAAACATTGTGTGAGTGTGTAGGGTGAGCAGTGTGTGAGTGTGTAGGGGCAGTGTGTGAGTGTGCAGGGTACGAACACTCGAACTAAGTCCACCCCACACACACACATAAGACCACACACATAAGACAACACACATAAGACCACACACATAAAACCACACACATAAGACCACACACATAAGACCACACACACACCACACACACCACACACACACCACACTGTCACCACCACACTCACCACCACACTCTCACCACCACACACACCACCACACACTCACCACCACACACTCACCACCACACACACAACCACACACACAACCACACACACACACACCACCAGCCGTCAGTGCACGCTTTCACCGGGCACAAACACCACCAGCCGTCAGTGCACGCTTTCACCGGGCACAAACACCACCAGTCGTCAGTGCAGGCTTCCACCAGGCACACAACACCAGACGTCAGTGCACGCTTTCACCAAACACACACACACCACCAGCCATCAGTGCACACTTTCACCAAGCACACACAACACCAGCCGTCAGTGCATGCTTTCACTAGGCGCACTCACCACCAGCCGTCAGTGCACGCTTTCACCAGGCACACACACCACCAGCCGTCTGTGCACGCTTTTGCCAGGCACACACACCACCAGCCGTCAGTGCACCCTTCCACCAGGCACACACACCTCCAGCCGGCAGTGCACGCTTCCACCAAGCACACACACCACCAGCCATCAGTGGACAATTTCTACAGGCACACACACCACCAGCCATCAGTGCACACATCAATTGTTAACGCATCCACAATTAACTATTGTAGCAATCGCAGTATGGTGCACTTTACTTTTAAACATATTCATCTAAAGCGCAGCATGCCACCATTGCTACAATTCCAATCCAACCCACATAATTCCACTACACACCACATGCATACACTCCATAACACATGGCTAAAAGACATTGCCATTTACAATGCCATTAGCTCTAACTCAAATAAATCCGAGACCTATTGCATTTCCAATGCTTGTTTAAAGATTGGGATAATCTCGGCTCCCTTCCAGGTCTCAGGGATAGGTGAGCCTTTTGCAATGCCATTGGCAAGCAGCTGGGTATAGGAAGCCCAGAGGTCCTTGTCGTGCATAAATAGGTCTGCAGGAACCGAGTCCAGACCTGGGGCCCTCGCTTTTGGGATGTTGTTCACGGTTTTTAGAACATCAGCTTTAGTGAAAGTTAGATAGCTAGCACTCGGATTTATATCCAAAAATGCTTCGCATCCATCTTCATCACTGTCCTCAGAAGCGAACTGGGACGCATAGTGGGAAACCCAAGCGTCTGGTGACACATGGTTCATGGGTTCTCCTCTTTTGGCCCCCCTTCCCCACTTAACAATATCCCAGAAGGAGGACAAAGATCTTTCTTTGCTGGCTCTCAGGAGGTCCTTCCAGTAGCCATCATCCCATTCGCCTTTTGCCCTAATTTGTGTTTTTTTGTACGTGACTCGGGCATCCTTTATCTTCACTATATCTTTAGTCTTTACTGCATCTGACAAGGCCCTGTAGGCAGCCCTGCAGGATTTATCATACCATTGATCCTCCTTCCTTGCTGGCCTACACTGTCTTTTAGTGACCTTTTTAACAAAGAAGGATCTCAATTTATTAAAAACCACATCGTGGATCCTACTAACGTTAGATACCGGAGCCTCTGCAACGGAGTTACTCCTTAGATCTGTGATAGCCTGGGTAGTTAAGTCCCTCATAGCTGCAACACTCTCTTCATTTGTTACACAGTTTGACCATCTAATACGTCTGTGGTCATTTGAAAGGGAAATTTGCACATTATCCCTTAGTACTTCACTATTTGATAAATCAAACAGCCTGAATAACAAGACTAATGGGTCAAGATCACTTTCGGCCCGTGGCTCTATCCACATATCGACAACACTAGACCAGTTCTCCTTATTAGTGAGAATGTAGTCAATGCGACTATGTGATATACCATTATTGAAAGTAGGGGCACCCTGTGTGTCAGAACCCGTTCTTCCATTAGTGGCCCGTAACCCATGCTCCACACATAAGACTTTTAATTGCAATGCGGCCTCTGACCACTTTTTTATAGGTGATAGGGACAGCTGAGGGATTTCCCAGATATAGGCTTCTTCCAACGTAAGATCTATATCATAATTATCTAAGGGTTCAAAACAACAATTAAAATCACCTGCAACGATAACGTTGCAGTTCAAACAATGTTGCTTAAAAAGAATATCTAGTTGATCAATTGCCTCAGTGGGTTTACCGCCTGGAAGGCCCCTTGAATAAATGTTAAAGATATAAATATCTTTACAATGATGTCGCTGGAGTTTGACTAGCAGAATATCAGGGGTATTTGTAGCCAACTGGAACCTATATACGCTCTGCATATCGTTCCTTTATGCATGCTTCTTCTCTTAAGCAATAGTTTAAATCAAATTGCACTTTATTTCTAAGCTGCTAAGACTGTTTGTTTTTATTTGACTGCATTTTTCCACAACCCACTGCTATAGATGTGTTGCTGTTGAGTTTTATCTGATTTTATATATTTTTTGATAATCTGCAGCTATTTGATGAACATTAGATTGCTCTTACAAGCCTAACATTGCCAACTGTCGGTATTACAAACCCTTCCAGTTTTAATGTTCTGTTTAAAGCTACGCTGATTGTGCTTTTTAATCACCCATATGTAATAAGAACCCGCATAACGCTATTTGGAAGATTTTCATTTAACTATTGCTGTTTTACCGGTTCGTTCTTTTCTTAATAATGTGTATTGTTGTCAGAATCATTGTGGTGTTCTTTTGAGGATATTTTATATCCAAATAAAGATTATTATTATATTATTATTATTATTATATTATTATTATGCATCCCATGTGCATTTTGGAACGTGTTCTTTTGTACAGCAGCTGGTGTGCAAGTAAGGGGCTCTGATCCTGGCGATCGAGTTAGCAATAGGCTTACTGGTCTGTGCTAGTTAGGGACTGTTTTCATGGATTTGTTCTCTCTGCCAGAAAAGCACAGGTTTCATGCTATAATGATCAAACCACGCCTAGCAGACCGGCCTTCCAGGGCTTGGAGCAGGACAATCGGATCAAGTACACAGGCACCACTCTGAGAAGGACAGGTGGGAACGGAAGCAGGAAAGTGTAGCTGTTGTGCAATGTCCATGACATCCTTGCACGTCTGCCCAGTGGTGCTCATTTCCTTATTCCACCTGGCCTCAAATCATAGATGGCTGAGGGGATAATCTCGGTTAGTTTTGCAGAAGACCGGTATGGCAATCATTAGGAGGGTGCCCTGGGGTCTTTCCGAGTAGTTATCTGAAGGTCAGGACTTGTGACACACTATAAGGGCACACAGCAGGGGAGAGGGCCTGTCCGAGTGGTCAGGGACAATGGTCTGGTCAAGTCTGGACTTCCGAAGCACCTTATTGGCCCACGCTGTGAAACTCACGTAAGTTGCTTACAGCATCGCCAATTTTCTGATACTCAGGCCCATGGGCAATTTGGTGAGGCGGGATCAATTTACACAGAATTTTGCCCAGAGTTAGCCACAGATACCTCCTCCAGCCTGACCGCTCCAGGACCTTCTAGTCTAGCTTCGCTTACGGTCTGGCGGATACAATTCTGACTGTAACTTATCTATTCCTCTGGACACAGGTTTGTGCATGTTGGCCAGGTAGGCAATTGTTTTGGCTCTTTTCCTTGTAGGGTCCGGATGTGGGCAGGCAAAAATTTAACAGTCAATATTTTATCAACTTGGGTTGACACACGGTGGAGGGCCCCTGGCCAAGTCCAATGGTAATATCTCACCTAGACAGCATGTTACTTCTTGGTTATTCAGGTACTATAGTAATGTTTCCTTTGCAGTTTCACACGCCAGGAAGTACGAGTGAGGAAGTCACAGTTCCCCTAGTTGCACAACATGTATATACAGTTGTATAGGATGCGTGTTGTAGACTTCATAGGGTCCTCCGAGTGCCAGGCAAAGGGGACGAATACTACAAGTGATAAGCACAAGGTGATAGGCTACACAGTATTAGAAGGGACGTTGCCGATGCAATACTTTACTGGCCTCAAACTCATGCCAGAGAAGCTAGTGGCCAGACAATGGGCTGTCCAACTAATGGAATATGTTAAGGGTTGCATCATGCAACAAGGGAGGGATCCTCGAGATCATCCAAGACAGACTAAGTCCCGTCCTATAGCCAGGCTCTGGCAGTAGCAGCCAGACAATTTTGGGTTTGGGTGCAATATGATGAGGGGAGCGTGGGGCCAACCTAATTTGGCTACAATATTGAAGAAAGTTGTTTTGGCTGTCCGACTGCCCAAAGGGGTCAAGTGTTTTGCGTTCATGTGTTTCCCCCTTTTATATACATCAAATACACATGGACACCCGTCGCTAGGGCACTTTTCCCAGGGCAGGTTAGCTCCTAAGGTGGGAATTGGCCTTTGATATTCCTCGCCAGGGCATGGATAGCCGCTCACAAGAGCTGGAGCCTGTGAGGGAGAGCAAGGTTAGTAACTTACACGGGGAGCCCAAAGACCCCCTCGCAAAGTCAGCGGGGTGTACCAGGCTGCAGGTGTCTTTGTAGGACGGGCGAGGGTTTTATAGAGCTGAAGTGGGGGACACAGAGTTGGCAGGGACATGGATGGGTCTCAGCGAATCCGCCAAAATGAATATAGCTAAACATGTGATACACTATCTCGTAGTTTGTTCACCATTTCTGGTAGGAGCATCAAGGGTCGCAGGTAAACAACTGGGTCCGGGCACCAGTAGGTTGGCACTTCACGATTTGGTGCAGTGTCTAATTGTAGACAAAACACATTTATTCCCTCAAACCTGTGTGACACCATTCTTTGGGCACCAGGGATGAATTGAAAATAACTATGAAGTTAGCTAGTCTAGGTGGGAAAGTATGAACCAGGGATGAAGACCACAATGACCACATGGGGCAAATTAGCAACCAGTGGGGGACTGGTAAACGTCAGTGGGCGGAAATCACTCCTGGTTTCCTGTGTCAGGGAGCTTGGCAGGGGAGGCAGGGAGACTGTGCGCAGGTAGTTCTGCGCTATGAGTAAATCCTCTGGGCAGAGGAGATTTGGCCTCATTGACCTGGGTGCTACACGCCAGATTCACAGGGTGTGTGGAGAATGAGGGGTACATCTGCCCAGTATAAACTTGGATCTTTCGTGCTGGTTAGGGGAGAGGCCCTAGATATAGCAGGATGTAAGTAGGAATGCCGGCCTTGGTGGGGGGCCCTGGCTGCGACGGTCGCCACACCCAGGGCTGTGGCAGAGTTACAGGGCAATCCAGAGGCGGAAAGGTACTCAGGGGTACCCTCTTCAGGAGCACAAAGGGTGCTGAGGCCTAATATCCCCAGGAAGTCTGTGCGGTGGACCCTGGGGTGCGATGGCGCCCCGTCTATCCTACGGGCGGTTGGAAGCCTGAACAACCGGGGGTCGCTTGAACGCTCCGCCCCTCATAGGGGGGGCGTGAGCAGGTGGGTGGACCAATGGTTCACCGGAAGTGGGAGTGGCTATCCCTTCCACAACCGCTAAGCACCGATTGGCTAAGGCCACAATGCAAGTTGGCCCATCAGGTGGTAGGCCGCGAGAGGCGGCTTGCCTTTGGATCGTCTGTAAGATAACCCACCTTGTTGGCATTTATTATGCTAATAAACCTGCAGCGATTTTATCCCAACAAAAAGTTGTCTTGTCTGCTTATTTATGATACATGCATGTTGCTGCGGGAGGGCTGGTGAGTGGGCCTATATTGGCACTAAGCGTGGCGAATACAAAGGCTGTGTAGTCCTAAATCCACCTCAGGTCTCTATGCTCCACCACCACACAATCCCTGCCCCTTTATCCCACTCTTGCGGTTTCCAACTTTCTCCCTCTGTGACGGTTTTACTGTTTTTCTCAGTTTTTTCCGTTTTGTGCATTTTCCATCTCTATCTCTTGTAAATGTCAGATGCGGAAAAATAAGACCCAGTCCTCAAAAATGAGTGGTACTTTGAGTTTATCACACACATGCAATGAAAAGTGGTTGGGTGGCTACTGTATGTTGTTTACAGCATGCAATATAAAAACCAATTTAAAAAAGTGTTTAAAAACATGATAAAGTCTCTTCAAAATTAATTTTATTTTATTTAATAACCATGCTGAAGCTTTTCATTTTAGTACATCAGATTATATGAGAGCAATGAAAAGTATTTTTTTAAAGTGATAGTTTTCCAAAAAGAAGGTAGAAACATTCATGCCTCCTCCCACACTGACAACAATGGCAATAGTGAACTCAGAGGTAAGTACCATGTACATGCTGAACTTTCCTACTCCAACCTGGCTCCCTCCTCCCCACCCTCAAAGCCCCACTCCCACCCCGCTGGCATCAATGCGGCTTTTTGACAAACCACAGAACATACTTTTGGCCCTTGAATAAATGTTTGCAAGTACCCAAGAACTGGAGGAAATGTGCCTTTGCCTTTCCTGCTGTGGCTTGCAATGGCTCGGAAATACACATTACAATTCATAATGATAAATGCAAATTGGCGTATATGCACGCTGCCCACTGTAACTTGGCTCTCATAAAGGACACAATTCAAGTTATTGCTCATGGCTCAAGATCTCTTTACCCACAATATGCCTGGGCACAGATTCGTTATAAAACCTCGTAACTAGATCTGGTTTTACCACAGTCACTGAGGAGCTTAAATATTAGGTCTCATAGCATGGAACAGTGCCCTAAATGTGGCAAAAGAGCGGCAGCCAGGTGTTGTGTAACAAATAAACCACCTGAACCCCATTCACAAATCCCTTTCTGTAAATTGAAATGATATGGTTCCTACAAGTATAAAACGAGATTCTCAAAAGTTGATTATGTATTCATAAAATAATTTACTCACAATTTGTATGAGTAAATCTACTCCCGGGAATGGGGAGTATATGTGGAAGCTTGTGCACCAATGCTGGAATATTTCTGAGTCTGTGCACACTCACAAACATACATGTTTTGGGTATTCACAAACTCCACTTTTACCGCTTCCCATCCTGGGAAAGCTCAGAAACGTATTCCTGAAAAGGAAAGGAGTGAATCCCGTTCAGCCGTAAGAAAGAGAAGAGACTCCCCAAAACACTACATTGGTGAGAGTGTAGGCGAAGGAGCTTCACACATAAAAAGGCTACAAAAAAAATCTAGCACTTGACAGGCAGACTGTTGCATGAACAAATATATTTTGTATGGTGCTCATACAACCTTGACATGAAATTTACACAAAAAACAGGATTATGCCTTGATTGCTGCAGCTCAAGCAGGTCTCCAGAAGCACCTCTGCCAACTTTTGTGATCTTCTGAAAGTGGTAAATCTAGGAGCAATACAGGTCGTAAACCTGAATATGCGGATTTATGACTTTCTTTAAGACTACATAGGAAAAACAGTGGTTCCTGTGGAATGATATACTGTGAGGTTATAATACATAAGCACAATTGTAATATAGAGGATTAGATAATGGCAGAGCGTGAAGGAACTACTAACACACTGATTCCAGTGTAGTATATTTTATGGTTTTTTTTTAAAATAACGTTTGGAGTAAACATTATACATCAAAACAACATTTGTGCATAGGGTCCCAAGTGACAAAGGGAACCTAAACCTAAGTGACAATGTGAATGTTATATACAAGGTTTCCACAGTTTGTACAAGTCGACCATTATCAAAATAATTCTATGTGAACAGCAGCTATATACAATGATATGTGCTGGGAAAATGGTGCGCCACTTCTGTTTGTCGACGGCGTTTCAACCCTCAAAACAATGTGGTGTTTGTTTGTTACATTTTTCACAGCTTCAGGTGTGAAGACTGTCAGTTAAGCTTGTAATTCATTCTATCGATAGTGAGAAAATATTTCAAACTGCCTAACCTTCATGTATTGGACAGTGCATATATTAGATGCATTTATTTGTTTACTTATGAGGAGATATGAGCTGTGGACAGAAAACTATCAGACCTCTAGAAACATGATGGCAGTTATATTTGTGGGAATGGAATCGACCGACAGGTAGTCGGCGGTCCGGCCTGCAATATTACGATCCTACCACTGTGGAGGCAGTCGGAAACATGCCCCTTTGCATTGAGTCTTGTGCTGCGACCTCGAAATGGCCGGACTGGACTGTTCCCATGAGGCACAGGGTCAAGGCTGATTTGCATATAGCCATTGTCTGACCTAGGGTGGTGTGGAGTGCAAAAAAACGATGGATTTAGGCCCAGATCTTTGTACTGGGGTGAATGTAAGACATTGTTCTGCATTCTGTCCATCAACTGTGTTTTTTGCAATTTTCACCCCGAGTGGGCTGGGTATGCTCAGACGTGAGTCCCAGGCTCTCCACATCACTGCAGTCAAGCTATCCAGGCTGAAGAAAGCTGATAGCCAGAAACCGGTCCTTGGATGCTTGATACCGGTCTAGGAAAGACATGGCTTGGTAGTTCGGGCTGGACTGTTCCCATGAGGTACAGGGTCAAGGCTGATTTGCATATAGCCATTGTCTGACCTAGGGTGGTGTGGAGTGCATAAAAACGATGGATTTAGGCCCAGATCTTTGTACTGGGGTGAATGTAAGACATTGTTCTGCATTCTGTCCATCAACTGTGTTTTTTGCTCGAAATGGCCAGCAGCACAAGCCCCAAAGCCAAAAGGCATGTTTGTGAACATACCTGCAACCTGTGGCAGGCACCATGCGGTGCCTACCAGAAGATGCAGGGATGTTTAGGGGGCACCATGGCACATAGAAGTAGGCCACGGGGGACAGGGGCTCTTCTATGGGCCCCAAAAAGACTTTCCACCAGCCTTTTCACGTCAGAAGAACCAACGTGAAATGGCTGGGAAGTGGTGGATCGTAATCTCCACGGCGGGGCAGTAGAACACACCGCCTCTATTGTGGAGCCCATTGGAAGCTGTCGGCAGTTCCTGAGCCAATGCGGTCCAACCGAACTCATCCAAATGCGGCAGTCTGACCGCGCTTATAGATGTTGGTGCCACTACATTGTAATCGCCCCCTAAAACATTATGGCCCAACAATACCTTCCATCTTATACACTTTATAGCAGATCGTTTGGTTTGCTCATTACAATTCAGTCTTCAGTCTAATGCTGCCTAAAGCCAGGCCCACCATAACCCTAAACCACAGAGCACAACAACTATCTCACCCTTGAAATTGAATAATAATAATAAGGCATTTTATAAAGCGTATGGTTACACCTTGCGTTGTGTCCCCATGCTAGGGCCTAACGTACCAGGCAAAAACAGGGAAGCAGAAATACTGGAGGGGTAGGAAAAACACCCCTACGGTCAATCTAGAAAGACTCAAACAGCCACGTTTTAAGTCTGTCAGAAAATCTTTCAGATGGTTCAGCTCTCAGGTGAACTGGTAGGGAATTCCAGATCATAGCCATCAAGTAGCTAAAAGAGTGGGCCTCTAACCTGTCCCTCAGCTCCTGGGGCACCAATACTAGGTGGAGCCTTGGGGATCTCAAATACGTGGAGGCAGGTAGGGTTGCACCATTGGGAGCAGATATTTTGGGCACTTGCTATTAAGCATTTTGTGGCAGTAACACATGGTTTTGAAAGTGATTCTTTTTTCTACTGGCAACCAGTGAACTGTCGAAAGGGTGTCTGTAGTCTACGTCTTTCTAGGAAGATTCAGAACTAGGCATACTGCCGCGTTTAGTATCCTTTGGAGTTTCTTCAGACTTCCTTTGGCTGCTCCAAGTTATAAAACGTTGCAATAATCTATCTGAAAAGTTACCAAAACAGGTCCAAAGTCTTTCTCAGGATTTTAAGGATACCAAAGCATTTTACCGCAATACTGGTAATAAGATGATTTGTTGAACCATACGCCAAGATTTTTGGTTTTGGATTTGTGGGCGGGAGTCGGGCCCAGAACATCAGGCCACCAAGCCGATATCCAAATGGAAGGGGGTTTGCCGACGATTAGTACCACAGTTCTATTAGCATTCAGTTTCAGACAGCTGTTAGCCATCCAGGAGGCAAATTCCCCCAGACATGATGTAAACTGCATCGCGGCATCAACCCCAGCTTTAGAGAGTGTTAAAATGAGCTGAGTATCGTCTGCATATGATACCATTTTCACATTTTTCTTTCAACGATCTCAGCTAAGGAGCAGATACATAGATTGAATAAAGTTGGGCTTACAATAAAGCCCTGCGGGGTGCCTTGTGATAATGGTCTTTTCTCAGACATAAACGGTCTTTGGGCAATTTAAAAGCTGCTAGTTGGAGAAAAGAGGCGTCTTAATTTTCATAACCTTTGTATTCAGCCTTTGTGGGATGCTAAAAACAAGTCACCCACAGGCTATTTCAGAGCTCCAGCCGGCCCTCAGATGCATGGCCTGTGAGAGACCTGCAGACAGGCAGACCTCACCCCTAATTAGGGTTATTCAAATATGCAATGTGTTTGAAGTGAAGTACTATCCCTACTGTTTCATAGACTGCAGTAGGAATAGTATATGTAACCCTTCTGGAGTCCAACACTTTCCGTTCTGTAGCACAGAGTGGAGTGGAAACATTACATTTTATCCCACCAAAGTTGAACATTTTCCCTACAGTTGTACAGACGGGAGTGGGAAAAGTAAATGTAAACCCTCTTTAGTATTAACGCTTTCCCTTCTGTCCAATGGACTGGGTTGGGAATAATAAATCTTTCCCCCTCTTTCCCTACTGTTGCGCAGATTGGAGTGGGAATAACAACTCTTACCTCTAGGAAGTCCAACTCTTTTCCTACTGTTGCGAAGACTGGTATGGGAATAGTCAATTTAACCTCTCTAAATTCCAACACTTTCCCTACTGTTGCACAGACTGGAGGGTAAATAGTCATCATAATGTCATCAGATCAAGCTTTATTTCGGCACATTGCCCTAAAAGCACATAAAATCAGATACATCAGTGTGATAAATCTTTAAAACATCACAAAAAATGCACATTTAGAATTCCAGAGTAAAAATAAGTTATAATAGCAACAATGAGCGATAGTCATTTGATAAGGCCAAGAGTAAAATGCTTATAAAAACATTGACTGTGGATCCAAGTCCATAATATCAAACAGCACATAATTCATATATACAGAGGCAATTGCATAGTGGAATGTAAAAAGCAAACAAGTCCCCAAACCTTGTCTGGTAACAAGAGATGCGCCCTTTTCTTCCGATATCTCTACATGCTCAATAAAATGTTGGAGACAGCAAAATCAATTTGGTTGAGTTGTTTTGTTGGATCTAGAAGCAGATCTATAGTCCCCTGCAACCAAATTACGGCACAGTGGTAAGAGCCAAAACCTCCAGGGAATGTGGTAAAGCGGGCAAAAGAACAAGACATGGTATATAGATTCCATGGCTTACAGACAAAAGGGGCAGCTCGTCTCTGATTCTGAACAATTATGATAACATCTCGCTGTAAATGTTTGGAGAGGCAAAGCTCCTATCCAGAATTTAATGTACAGAGTTCTAGCTGCTGAGAGCTCAATTCCATCCATGTACTTCTCCAGATGGTTGCCATCTTTAAATTGCAGAAAAGCTGTGTTCAAGGAGCCTTTCTTCACAGACCTAAGGAAAGCACCATTTACATGACTCCAATACATCCCCTTTAATGTGGACTTGGATATGCTGCACACAGTCTCGGGTACACCCAGAGATTCTCACACCCAATCTCTATTAAACAACATTTATTGTACCCAGCCTCAAAGAGCTTTAACATATCTTGAAGTCCTACCTGATAGGGCGTTAAGTCAACTGAGGACCAAATCCTCCCCCAGTACAACAAGGCTCTAAGTCTAACTCCATGGACAAGTGATTTATCACCCAGATCTAGTCGGGAGCTGGACAAGTGGGGTACTGACAGGGAGGTTGGTAAGGAGATGTATAGAACAATTTTCCACCAGCTCCAAAGCATTAACATGTCATGGCCCCAGAGTTCCCCGCCATGTAAAGCTCTCCCTGGGGCTTGAAGATTGTAGGTCTGCAAGGCATGGGTTAAGAGGCGGAAGCTAGAGCCCTGGAGAGCTCTCAAGAGGCCTTCTGTATGGTGCTCCAACCTAGGTTTACACTTTTCAATCTGGGGAGACCAGCCAAAATGCTAATTAAGTGTGTAACCTAGATATTCAAAGGTGGGAACCATCTTCAATGGAACGCCATTAAAGACGGTGCGACCGGGTTGAATGACAAGGATTCAAAATCATATACTTCATCTTGCTAAGGTTGATCTCCAGTCCTCACTGCCTGCAGAAGACAGCAAACTGCTCCAGCATATTTTTTTTTTAATTGTTTTTATTGAACATAATAGACAATTACAACAAACAAGACCATCATGCAACGGACATCTGCAATACAGTTTCGGCAAATCAGTGTTCCAGCGATACAGAATCATGTAGGAGTATCACAATTGGGTTCATCGTGCCTCAGTGTCCTCACTTACTGAATCGGGTTCTGGTGGTGTGCAAATATCTCCTCGGTATACATTCCAGGCATCCCATATCTTTCCCCATTTGAGGGGTCTCCCTCTGGCCACATACACAGCTCTCTCTCGAAACATACACCAATCAAGGTCATCCATCCATTTCCGAACCCGGGGTGCTCGACCGGCCCCCCATAGTTGTGCGATGTTTCGCTTGACAATCATACAGGCAAGTGTTACCCAAAGCCTGCCATGAATCGAAAGGTCGGAAGGCTCCCATACATTCAGCAAACAGCGGCGTGCCTCCAATGCAACCTGTACACCCCACACCTCGCTCATTTTCTCATGAATCTTGGTCCAGTTTTTCTGGATATCAGGGCACTCCCACAGAATGTGCATGAAGGTACCTAACATACCACAACCCCTTTGACAGTTTGCATTTGAGGCGAGCCCCATTCGGCACAACCCCGGGCCCGTGGTATAGGACCGGTGGAGAATCTTAAGTTGCACCAACCGAAGTCTCATGGAGATCGCCACTTCTCGAAGGGAGGACACAGCCTCCACCCAATTCTTATCGTCCAAAATCAAACCATCTGCCACCCATTGCTCATGGACTCTCACCAGGCGATCTTTTGTGTGGTTGACCAACTTTTTGTAAACCAGAGAGATCGCTCTGATGGGGAGATACCCATCCAGGATTCGATCTTCCAGCGGGGAGGCCTCCGGCGGTGTCACATCACGAGGGACAGCTGCCGCCAGGGCATGTTTGATTTGCAGATATCGGAATCGCTCACTCTCATTCAGATGGTGTTTGGCCTGCAATTCCTTGACGGTCAATATCCCCTTCTTGCCCCATATGCCTCTAATCTGGGAGATACCTATTAGGTCCCAACGATTGAAACCCTTCGACTTCCACAGACTGCCCAGAGCTTCGGAGTTCCATAGTTATCCTACCCTCCCATTGGAGAACACGGTTGGCATCATGCCACACCCGTGCCGAAGCCGACACGGGACCCATCAGAGGGAACCTACCTCGCTTGGCATACAATATCCGGGTATACTCGCCCCCTAGCAACTGGGCTCGATCCATTGCGAACCCGGGGTCGGCCGGGGAGCCATAGATCGCGTGATTAATGGGGGCCAGTTGGGAAGCCCAGTAGTATTTCCTGATGCTGGGTAGTCCACTCCCACCGTCATACCAGGGTAACATCAATTTAGATAACGCAATCCGCGGGCTCCCCGCCCAAAGAAGCTGACGCTGTAGCGATTCTATCTCATTGAAATAAGAGGAAGGCACGGGATCAAAGAAGTTCTGTAAAACGTATAAGAACCGCGGTAGCTCCATCATTTTAAACAGAACCGCACGACCCAGTAGGGAGAGTGGTAGTTCCTTCCATTTTGCGATATCCCGGCGAAGTCTGGCCAAGGCAGGAACCAGGTTAGCATCGAAACGCTGTTTAGGGTCCCAGGAAATGTAGATACCAAGATAGCAAAAGCCCACCTGCTCCACCCTTACCGTGCAGGTTTCTGGCACTCTAGGGGGGTCGCCGCTCAACACAAATAGGACCGATTTCTTCCAATTAATGGCAAACCCCAAATATCTACTGTATATCGCCAAGATATCCATGAAGACAACGAGGGACTGTCGGGGGGAGGTAAAATACATCAGGATATCGTCCGCGTATAGCGAAATTTTGTCCTCCCACTCCGAAGTCCAGCGTAAACCTTTGATCGATCTATCCCATCGTACCCAGGCCACAAGCAGCTCCAGTGACAGAGCAAATAGAAGTGGTGAGAGGGGACATCCTTGTCTGGTTCCCCTCCCAAGCTGAAAATCACGGGACTTATGGTTGTACACCACTACCCGGGCCACTGGCGCGGAATACAGGAGACGGATCCATCGTATGAATTCCGGGCCGAACCCGAATTTCTCCAACACCGCAAATAAATATGGCCATTCCACTCTGTCGAACGCCATAGTGGCATCCAACGACAAAAGCGCCGCTGGCTCATGTATGCGAGCCGAACCTGCCACCACCCCGTGGAGTCTACCGAGATTAATGGCGGTATTGCGGGGCGGCATAAAACCGGACTGATCCGGGTGTACCAGTTCAGTTATAATTTTCACTAGCCGATTCGCAAGCAGTTTGGCCAGAATTTTAGGCTCCGCATTTAAGAGAGAAATTGGGCGATAGGAAGAGCATTCCAGACGCGGCTTACCATCCTTATATATAACAACAATGTTGGCAATACGCTGGTCATAGGGAAGCATGCCATTTTCCCTGCTCTCAAGATACATGGCCTTCATGAAAGGAGCTATGCGGTCAGCATGGAGTTTATAGAGTTCAAAGGGAATACCATTCGGGCCCGAGGCTTTCCCGGAGCATACCCCACGGATGCCCATCGCGACCTCGTCATTTGTTATCTCGGAATTCATAAACTCCCGATCCTCGGCCGATAAAACGGGCATTCGGATATCCCGGATGACCTCCGCGTTCTCTTCCACCGTGTGCAGCCCCGCTGAGGTGTAAACCTCCTCGTAATAACTGGCAAACTCGTCCACTATGAGCTGTGGATCCACCGTGATCCCCGAACCCGCAATCTGTAGCTCTGGGACCAGACGCAACCCCCAGTCTCCCCTCTCCAACCACGCTATTAGTTTCCCCACCTTGTCTCCATGTTCGTCAATTCTGTTTTGTGTGTTAGCGTGTTGTTCCCTCGGCCCCTCTCGCGCTAGGTGTTTGAACTCGTCCCGTAGGAGACTGAGGCGATGTTCACCGCCCGGGTCCCCAGTGGTGGAGACCTCCTTTTCCGACGCCAATAGCTCCGCCTCGACCCTGTCAATTTCCGCCCTGCTCTTCTTCTGCCCAGAGATTAGGGAGAGGGCCTCCCCCCTGACAACTGTTTTGTAGGCCTCCCAGAGAGAGCAGTCAGATTCGACTGTCCCCGAGTTCTCGCTAAAGTAGCTATCAGTGACACGTACCAGCTCTTTTTTGGTGGCGGGATCTCTCAACCGCCAAGCACTAATTGGTGCAACCCTAGCAACATTGTCCGGTCCGACTTTCAACTGCAACCATATCGGAGAGTGATCAGACACTCCCCTGGCCAGATGGCGCACTTCCTGGACGAATGCCGCCTGCGACGCAGGCAACAGCAGATAGTCAATTTTAGAGAAAGAGTGGTGTGCCGCGGATGTGTGCGTGTATTCCAAGTCTACGGGGTGCTGAAGCCTCCACCCATCCACCATACCCGTACCAGTAACAAACTCCGACAACCACCTACTAGAGGGAGGTAACACACGGGAGGGGTATCTATCTAATTCACCGTCCATGACTGCGTTAAAATCCCCCCCGATCACCATGATGCCAATGGGTAGCCACAAGAACATCCTACTCAGGTCACGAAAGGTGTCTGTCTGCAATGTGGGGGGTGCATAAACTGAAAGGAACGTAATTGTTCTGCCCTCCCACAGCCCCGAGACACCGACATACCGGCCACGATTATCAGACCAGGTAGCCTGTATGATGAGCGGGAAGGAATTCTTGACCAGTATCCCCACCCCTCTGGAGCCTGAGGTGAAACCGGCGTGGGCAACCAATTTATACCCACCCCTGTGTAGCGCCATACATCTCTTTCCCATGAGATGAGTCTCTTGGAGTAAGACTACATCTGGCAACCGACGCATGATCAGCTGTCCCACCATTGCACGTTTGATCTTGTCTCCCAGGCCATTCACATTCCAACTGAGGACCGACACACCCAAACCCCGTCTAGCTGACGCCATATTCGTCCCCGGAAAATCCTAAAGCATTACACGACATCCATTGCACGCATAGGTCATAAACAAAACACAAATCAATGAACAAAAGTCCCCACAACCCAGCCTCCCAACCCCCCACCCTGCACCCCTGCATGCAACGTGTGCACATCCCCTACCAGCAGTGTGCCTGTCGCCCCAAAACTAACTACAATATCTAAACGTAGAAAACGGAGGAGGACCTTACAACAGGCCACCAGCCCTCCCCATCCAAACCCGCATACGAACCCCCATCAGTGCTAATAAAACCCCCCAGAATATTAACAAAGTCAGCGGGGATTAAGAAATCTCCCCCATCAAACCAGCTCCCTTGCCACCCTGTTCAACTGCAACGACCAACACGGGATCATTGTTTCTCATTATCCATCGGGGTGTCGCCTTCAGTATCAGGCCCCTGGATTTGGCCCAACCAGTCCGATGCCGCGTCTGGGTGATCAAAGAACCAGGCTTTACCGTCGCGTTCTAACCGGAGGCGGGCAGGGAACAACATAGAGTATTTGAGTGCGAGGCACGCAGCCTTCATTTGATGTTTATGAAACCCTGCCTTTGTTTCTGAACAGCCTGGGTGAAGTCAGGGAAAAAAAGGAGGGACACATTTTCATAAGCCAGAGGTCCAGAGGATCTCGCAATCTGCAGAATAGTGTCTCTGTCCCGAAAGTTCAAAATGCGGACAATCATCGGGCGAGGGGGCGCCCCTGTCTTCGGGCGCCCGCCAGGTACTCTGTGGGCCCTCTCCACGGTAAAAAAGTTGCTGAGACCCTTGGGTTTTAAATGGTTCAGGATAAGATCTTCCACGAACAGGTCCGGGGCCTGCCCCTCTGATCTCTCCAGTAGGCCAAGGATACGGACGTAATAACGCCTCACCTGTCCTTCGTACTCATCCAGCTTGCGAGCAAATTGGGTCCGAGACTCCTTCAACTCTCTCACTTCTCGCTGGAGGTCCGACACATCGTCCGTGAGACTCGATGTTTTAATCTCGAGTGATTTGACTTTTTCCGATGTTTTAGTCAGGTCTGCTCGGATTAGGCCCACCTTGATGTGGACAGTGTCCAACTTGGTGTCCATCTTACCAAGGGATGACTGAATACCGGTGATCGCTGCCATCAGGTCTTTCAATGTCGGGTCTGCCCCGGACGTGCCATCCTCATGGCTACTCCCTTCTGCGCGTTTCTCGTCCACCGGGGATCCTTTGGAGAAACTGTACTTTTCCAGTCTATTGGACTGGACCGGTTTGGTGTTCCTCAGCGTTTTTGGAGGTAGATTCTCGAGATCCCCTCGCCGCCATTTTCAGTTTCTGTGCGACTCCCAACTCCGCCGGCCGAGTAAACCCCTATTTTGCAAGGGCAATCAGCACAGCCACAGGTTGCTCCGTAGTGACGTAGGTGTGCAGAGTCAATTGGCTTGAGATGGGGGTCCGAGAGCCACTCGAGTGGGACGCGAATTCCTCGGAACGAGTTTCACCGCACACTTCCGGCCCCTCTCGCCGTTGTTGTTCAACTCCAAAGCGGGCAGCGCCACACGCTGGGTCCCGGTGGCGCACCCAATAGGCCCCAAAAGTTCCAGACGATAAATTGAAGTCATCCGAGCGCCCAAATCATTCGCCCAAATCATCCCTACCATCTGGTGGGGTACCCGCTCCTGAGCCCAGTGGCTCAGGAGCGGGTCCCCCACCAGATGGTAGGGACGGGGCTCAGGATATTGTGCCGGATGGCAAGTCAGGATGTGGTGGCCGGCGGAGCCGGTGCTCAAGCGGCCATCTTGTTCGCCGGCGCGGCTCCTACCCCGCTCCAGCAGATTTTTAATGCCCAAGGGGGATTCCATGACCAGCAGGGTGTTGCCCGCGAACAGGAGGGCCGGGACCTTCCTTTTGGCCAGACTCGGGGTGTCGTGGTTGCATTGCTCCAAATGGGTCACCAGATTGTTAATGTATAGCAACAAAAAAAGTCAGAGGTAAATGCACCCCTGTCTTACAGCCCGGGACACTGGAATAGGGTCTGACAACTCCCCAGATAAAACACACCTAACCAGGAGAGGCCTCCTGATGACATCAACTGAATATGCCGGAACAGCCAAATCAGGCAGAACCTTCCACAGCGCTTCTCTTGGAACAAGATCAAATGCCGACCTGAGATCAACAATGATAACATAGAGGCGGCCAACTCCCAACATAAGAACAATTGTTACTTACCTGTAAACAGGTGGTTCTCCAGTATTGGTGTCTTTCATAGATTCACATGCTTGAATATTCCCTGTCACCGAAGTGGGAGTCCCAGGGTAAATAAAATAGCAATAACATACCACTAACATATGTATGTAAATACATAACACATGAAATAATACTAGAAAATACATAATAAATACTCAAAAACAATTCCTACATAGGAATACATGATAGAGAGAGAAAACACTTGTAACATATTCCTGTCATTATGTTAGTCCAAACTACAGACAATCAGGCGCCAGCACCCTTCCAGAACCTTCTCCTCAGAGCTCAGACCCTCAGATTTTCGTAGCACAAGAGTGACAAAAGAGTTGATGAGGAGAAGAGAGCCTCTGAGGGGAGGAGGGTGGGTCGCATGTGAATCTATGAAAGACACCAATACTGGAGAACCACCTGTTTTTAGGTAAGTAACAATTGTTCTTCTCCAGTATTAGGGTGTCTTTCATAGATTCACATGCTTGAATAGAATAGAGAGCAGTAACATCTGAAAGGTCCGATTGCTATGCAACAGCATGGAGAAACCAAGGAGACAATAATAATACAGTCATGTAAGTACTGATAGCAATCATATAAAACCACAGTGGAGGAGGGAAGACAGAGGCTCACCTTAGTTAAAAAGATGACAAAGTACTGCCTGTCCCACTGCTTTATCCGCCTCGTTGATGGCATCCAGGCAGTAGTGCTTCGTGAACGTGTGCCTGTTGGACCACGTGGCTGCTCGGCAGATCTGATGAAACGGCACAGCAGCAAACAGGGCGGTAGAGGATGACATCGCTCTGGTGGAATGAACCCTCACTGATGATTGTAAAGGCTTGCCGGCCTGCTGATGGCAGAAGACAAAGGCTGAAGAAATCCAACGCGCAATAGTTGGCTTGGTAAAGGGTGCCCTTTATGCATGCGTCCGTATGCAATGAACAGTTGATCGGACCTGCGAAAAGGGGCTTTCCTGCTGATGTAAAATTTAAGGCACCGTTTGATGTCCAAAGAGTGCAATCGCTGCTCTGCCAGAGATTGAGGATCAGCAAGGAAAGTCTTTAGGAAAACAGGTTAATTTAGATGGAAATCCGTAGGCACCTTCGGCAGGAAAGTTGGGTTGGTGCGAAGCACCACACAGTCAGGTTTGAATTGGAGAAAAGGAGGTTTAACAGTGAAAATATGAAGATCACTCACACAACGAGATGAAGCCAGAGCAAGGAGAAGGGCTACCTTCCAGGTCAGAAACTTTAAGTCCTCCCTATGGATAGGCTCGAATGACGCCTTCATTAGTTGGGCTAAAACGGCATTGAGATGCCAAGTGGGAGGAGGATGCCGAAGAGGCGGGAACTTCCGGAACAGTCCTTTGAAAAACTGACGAATAACTCTGGAAGAGCAGAGAGAGGAGGAGCCATCCTGCCGGAAACGAGAGATTGCCGCCAAGAAAACTCTCAAAGTAGCATGGGAAAGTCTGGATTGAGCCAGGTCCAAAAAGAACGGAAGTAGCTGCTCCGGAGTGGAATGGATAGGATGGATATTTGTAGCCACGCACCAATGGCAGAACCTCTTCCATTTGAGCGTGTAAGTCTTCATGGTAGACGGAGCCCTGTCCTGAGCGAGATTGTCTCTGCATTCGGGCGAGATATTTAAATGCACAAATTCAAGATGCTCAGGTTTCAGGCCGACAATTGTAGAGAGGAGGGTTCCGGATGGCAAATTTGACCCCTGTCCAGCGTGAGGAGGTCCGGTCGAGGATGAAGGTGGATGGGCTCGCACTGGGACAGAAGGACCAACTCCGAGAACCACACCTGTCGGGGCCATCGGGGGGCGATCAGGAGTATGTGGCATGGCTGCCTCCGCATCTTCCACAGCACACGAGGCACCAACGGGGTCGGAGGAAAAGCGTAGGCGAATAGATCGCACCAATTCATCAAAAGGGCATTCCCGCACGACCTGTGGTGGGGATGCCAACTTGCGTAAAATGGGCATTTCCAGTTCCCCCGTGTTGCAAAGAGATCCAGAGACGGACGACCGCATCGTTGAAAAACGAGGTCGAGAGTTGGTCGATGCAACTCCAACTCGTGGGTCAATGACGTGGACCTGCTGAGGGAATCCGCTAGGATGTTGGAGACGCCCGGCAGATGCACCGCCGCCAGGGTAACTTGATGACGGATTGCCAAATCCCAGATCGACTGAGCAAGCAGAGACAAGAGTGGAGACCTGGATCCGCCCTGCTTGTTGACATAGTGCATATTGGTGGTATTGTCCATCTGAATGAGCACCCATTCCCCTTGAATTACAGGAAGGAACGACTTAAGCGCCAGAAAAATTGCCATCAACTCCAGCCTGTTGATGTGCCAGGAACGTTGACGCAGAGACCATTTGCCTTTGATGGAGAGGCCTTGAAGGTGAGCACCCCAACCTACTAATGAGGCGTCTGTTGTGAGTGTGAGTTCTGGCATGGTGGAACTATTGTAGACTAACATGTAATCTTACTCAAAGATTGGAGAAAGAAATTCTCGAACTAAGCAGGACTGGACATGAGGGCGGTTGGCTCAGTGACAAGGAAGCTGCATTCCTTGTCAACAGAACACCCACTGTCCCAGCAATTTATATATTGCCAAAAGTCCATAAGAATGCAAATTGCCCACCGGGTTGCCCTATTGTGGCAGGGTGTAAGTCCATCCTCAAACCCCTGGCACAATATTCAGATTTTTTCATTCGACCCTTCGCCACTGAAAATGAACATTACATCAGGGACACCACAGCAGTGATCAATGTGGTCGAAAGTTTACCCTTTGATAATGCTACAGAGCTCTTAGTGTCCATGGACATCGAGAGCCATCAAGAGCCTGTACACCAATATTCCTCAAAATGATGTTCTACAGATTCTCTACAATTTACTTGAAAGTAGAACAAGGCCTCATGCTGTGCCCTCAGATTTTATATTGGAATGTATCCGCATCCCTCTCTGTGAAAACTTTTTCATCTGTGAGAAAACATTCTATAAACAACAGAAAGGGGTAGCGATGGGTGCGATTTTTGCTCCGGACATCGCCAATATCAATGTATCCAACTTTGAGGAGAAATTTATCTATAACATCAATAATCCTTTCGCAACCAGCATATGTTGCTGGTTGCGTTATATTGACGATATATTCTTCGTGTGGCATGGCACTGCTGAGACACTCATTAATTTCCATTAATGGATTAATACCCAAAATCCAAATCTACAATTTACAATTGTATATGATCACAATAGCATGGACTTTTTAGACATCTCAATCAAAGTCAACCATGACAAGACACTATATACAACACTGTTTACGAAATCAACGGCCAGAAAGACACTACTCAAATACAACAGCCACCACCCTCAGGCCCTTAAGGATGGCCTTCCCTTCAGAGAAATTGTTCAAGACGTGCTGATTATTTTGCAGAAGCCCAATCACTAAAAGTCAAGTTACATGCCCGTGGCTATCCGAATCAACTCCTGAAACGCTCACTCAAACGGGCCTGGTATAACGATAGGGATGCCCTTTTGCAAGTTAAGCCAAAAAAAACTGAGTTGGTATGTGTGACGACATTTGGAACAGCAACTAACCAAATTAAAAAACTGGTTACAAAACATTGGTCACTGCTTGCAAGTATACCAGAATTATGTGAGAAACCGATGTTTGCGTTTAAAAGGGGCTCCAACCTCAGAGATCGATTGGTTCATGCGTACAACAACAAAGACACCAACGTAGTTGACAACATGCGCCAACTCAGTCCAATTGTTGGACACTTTAAATGCAACCAATGTGTTGCCTGTAGGACAACTAAGAACTGCAAAAACTTTTAAATCAAGGGAAAGACCATTACTCTTAAAAGCTTTTCTAATTGCAATACATCTATTGTTGTCTATTGTATCGAATGCCCAGGTGGACTGAGATACTTGAGTAAAATTACGCAATCTGTAAAGAAACGCATCCTGCAGCACCAATCCAGCATCCGTTGCCATGTTGAGAATGCACCCTTGGTCGAACATTTTCTATCAAAATAACATACAGAAAACGACCTAGTATGGTGGGTGGTAGAAACAGTAAAACCTACCATAAGACAACCAAATGTCGATCGCATCCTAACCATCAAGGAGCAACGTTGGATTCATTTTGCCGACTCAGTTAAAAATGGGTTGAATTCTAGCACCGAATGGCAGACCTTGGTTTGCCTAGTGTAGATTACTGATTTGAGCCCTATGCATACATTTATCTCTCATATGATTTGACAAATCTGCCTATTGCAATATATGTTTAAAGCAAAAATTTATACTGGACGAACACTTAAAGAATATGTTCGTTTCATACTTCTTTGCCCATAATGTCATGTTTAACATACACTAGTGTCATATTTATATGACTATACCGATTTGTACGCTTGTCGCTATAGGCCTTATGTGAAATGTAAATTAAAGACCATATGTTTTTATGATATGCATAATTGTGACTCACATCGGTGGAATCATGAGCTGGTGTCAACCCAATGTGAGCATACAGATTTGGACATTATTTGAGAGTAACTGTATTTCTAGTGGTCGTTTCGCTGTGTAATCTCGAAAAAAACATCCATGTACCATATTGTATGTTTCCAAGTTGATTTACAAATACGATCGATAATTACTTTGATGTTAATATACAAGCAAACTTTGTTGCATGGTGAAAAAGATGCCATGTCTATGCAAAATCTGTTAATTGTTTTTATATATGTCAACAGTAGTAAGTTAGAAGGTAATTCTCTAGTGTCAACAATGAGTCATTAGTGCTAGAATAGGAACGATACCCTCTTAAGTAAACTATTAGTAACCACTCCAAAATGGCCGATCCATTTGCTTGGCTCAATTTACTAAACTTTGTGAATCTCTGAACTTCCACTTCCGGGTGGCGGTATTTAAAACTGGACACAATCCCTAGCAGTCTCGTTGGATGTCAACTCGAGACTTTGAAGGGTTGAACTGCTGAGGCCCTGCGCCGTGCGATCTGTAAGCACAAGACGCCGTAATTGTTGGTCCCCCTTTTGTAGCAAGCTTAATACAGCACAGCCTTATTTTAGTGTCTGCTTAATTTCCAAAAATGTGACCTGCGAGTTTCAACACAATAGAACTCCTTTAGAGTTACGTTGCATGTTGAGAAATAACGCCCTATTGATCTCGGCTGCATAAATAAAAATGAAAAGGTTTCCATATGAGAAATATATGACCTGCGATACGTAAACACCTGATGGCGTATGTGGGCATCAGTGCTTGTTTCAGCTGCTTGAATCTCCGCAGTCCAACAGTAGTGATCGCACTATTATGTTAATTTAAACTGTGGTTTTGATTCTTACTTTCACAAGCCATATCCCACATCGGTTCCCGTTACATAAACTCACAATGTTTTTCTTTGAGCAATCTTTAATTGATGCCATATGACATGCTAAACTTGGATGTCGGACACTTGACACTAGTCCCCGTTGCAGCCGCTGAAGTCACCGCAGCATAATATAGTTTCCGTGATTATGCCAATGCTATTTTTAGTTTGCTCGATTTTGGTAATAGAATCAGCAGAGCAGATCTACTAGGATGTAAATTCGGTATTTTATTACCACAACATAATGCATAACCTGGTACATCATTAAACATCGGATTGGAAGTATGCACCCTTGTATAAGCGTGACAGTCCTCATGCTCCCACTAAAATAATGATTCGCTACACTATTATATGCCGGCTGTGTAAACGAGCGGTTGTCCACACGTTAGCTACATAGGCTTTATATTTTAAAAGGGATATATACATTTAAATATACAATATTCTGTATATATATCTTTTTATCCTAGATACCACGACTCTGACTTCCTCATTGTGATTACCATTGAAATCAACAAACCTTTGTAGTACTGACTGATCAGTATTACTACTGCAGGTATGTTTGGCTATGCCGTATTTTCAAATCCTAACAATCCAGCCATAATCCTAGGGCGGATTTTAAATTGTTATACATTTTTATAGATCCTCAGGACTTGAAAAAATATCCAAATCGAAGACCAGTTGCATTTGTGCTCAGTTCCTCCAAGTGAGTTGAGTCTTTAATTCTCTTTTGAGGCAAATAACCTGGGAGCTATATACAACATAACCCAATCATTAATATGTCAATATAAATGTTGTTATTTAAGAGAGGAGAACCTTGTCCAGTTCATTTAGAAGTTGGACTCTTTTAGTTTTAGGTTTAGAAATTGCATCAATATGAAGTGCAGCACACAGTATCTGTTATGTTTGCTTAATGTATATAAATAGCTAACTGATGTTATTGTACTAAGTGGATACATTCAGTAATTGTATATAATTGTTTCTGTATAGGGAGCTTTCTTTGTGAAAAACACTAGTCCCGATGATGGTCTTATAGATGCCAACAAGGAAGAACGAAACGTCGACCAAAACATCATCTCCGCAGCATTTGTTCACTGAAAGAAACCTTTTTACATCTATGAATTGGGTCTTCTTCACCTATTAATGGAGTTGATGAGATGTTGTGAATTGATCAGTTAATTTACATGTACAGCTATTCATAACTTTTTATCCTATGATTGATTCCTGTACAACCCCATGATTTTTTCAAATGCAAGTTTTTTCAAATACAACTAGTTTGCTGTGTGCTCTTTCCATTTCTCCTTTCTTTGTGTTTCATTGAATGCATTTTTTGAACAACGTCAGAATGATTTAGTTATCCTATGGATACAAATGGGTCAAATTGGTTTATGAACCCCAGAAGTAGTATTTGCTAAATTACATGTACTTAGTCAACAAAGAAAATCCCTTGTAGCTACTCTCTACCTCAAATATCTTTTAAATCAGGATCGCCCATAACCCACAATTGCTCTTGTATTTTCTTGCTCTTGGTATGGACAAATATTTGATCCCTGATCATCTCGTCAGTGATGGGACCAAAGTTACAATTAGTGGAAAGATATCGTAATCCAGTCAAGAAATCATCAAAAGTCTCAGATTCCTCTTGGGCTCTCGTGTAAAATGTATATCTATTTAAGGCCAAGCTGAATGTTGGCTTAAACCTGGTTTCTAAATGAATCACAGCATCCTCAAATACATTCCTGTCACCTCCTCCATCACACTGTGGAAGAGTCCTAAAAACCACCTGACCTTCTGATCCTAGAGAATCCAATAAAATGTTTTTCTTCCTTTCTGCAGAAAATCTATCTCCATCAATGGCTTTGAGAAAAGTTAAAAACTCTTCTTTCCAACTGTTCCAAGGAATTGGGGGTTCTCCCTTACATTGTAAAAACTTTGAAGGAGGATCAAATTGCATCTTGAATAAAAGTAAATAACCAGTAAAATAAAACATTAATTCTTGATATATAAATCCAATATCAATATTGTTGAAAGAGTAATGAAGGTTGGTATGTAGATCCAATATCACTATTATTGAAACAGAAATGATGCCTGGTATTCAGATCCAAAATTAATATTATTAAAATGGTTATTTGAGCAATAAAACAATAACTTTTTTTTCCTTTTTTTTTTGGATGGTGGCCCCCATCCCCGCTCCCCGGTGGGGCAGGGATGGGAGGAGGAGGCCCCCATGCCAGAGGGCACGTGGTGGAGGCAGCCTCCCGCAGGCCCACGTTACCCCCTCCGCATCCCTCCCGCCGGCCAGGTGACAGAGGGACCCACCCCTGGGTGTTGTGAAGGAGGGCGTCCGCGGGCACCCACGCACGGAGAGACAAAAGCTTGGCTCAGAGGATGACTTTCAATAGATCGCAGCAAGGTAGATGCTCTGCTACTTACGAAACCCTGACCCAGAATCAGGTCGTCTACGAATGATTTAGCACTGGGTGCCCCACGAACATGCGGTGCACTAAGGGCGATGGAGGCGGCCCCCTTCCGTCCGCGCTGCGGTCCAGAAGCGAGCGGCTCTACGCACCGGCCCGAGAGAGGCCGGCTATCCCAGGCCAACCGAGGCTCCACGGCACTGTGGTATCGTTACGGTTTAGGGGGGATTCTGAGTTAGAGGCGTTCAGTCATAATCCCACAGATGGTAGCTTCGCCCCACTGGCTCCTCAGCCAAGCACATACACCAAATGTCTGAACCTGCAATAACAAAAGATTAAAATTGTGAAAAATAGTAAATTTTGTCAAACCTATTGTGCCAAGGAGAGAAATAATGAATGCCTCCAATGCTCGATAATATGTTTCCAAAGTTTCCAATGCTCTTCAGCCTATATGTCCGTTGACACACACTGATCGTCCAGATCTGAAAAGCATTCCTCCTTGATTGTTATAACAACAAAACAAAATGGCTTCCACGTACGCGCGATGATGTCAAGCGCAGCGTGGAGCCATAGAGAAGCAGTCGTCACAGGCTAGAGCAGAAAGATTCGAGGATTCGAGGATCAGTGCTTTGCCAGTCTTCCGTTGCAGAGCGAGGACAGGAACGCTGTGAACAGTGTTTCAAAACAAAACAACTCGACGAAGAAATTAAGGTAATAATAATAAATGAAATAAAGTTACCTTTGGTTGTAGAACTACGAAGGAGTAGAAATCGGGCCAAGAAGAAAGTCTCTCCTTCCTATTAAAAAAAAAAATGGCACACGGTTGACAGTGAAATCGAGCAAAATCCAAGTAAAAACGTTCAAAATAGAAGAAAATAGTTGAGAACTGTTCCCAAAAAAATAATAAAGATGTAACCAAGAAAAAAAACGGTAGAGAAAAATTATTCCAGTATAATACGATCTTTTGAAAATATGTAAATCCAGCGTAGGGTCGAAGTTGTGGTCGCTCCTGTGTCTCGAAGTGTAGCGGACCAGGACGAATCGTCGCCAATTTTGTAGTAATCCAGGCAATCCAGAATTATAAAAAATATGATTTATTGTAGATAGACACAGTACACAAGTTCTTCTTACAGAAAATCCAAGCATCTGTGCTAAATCTGTTACTTGGAATGTAGAACCTTCCAAACCATAGCAACAGATCTAAATGCAGTATTTAAAGATAAACCATTACTAACATACATTAAGGTAAAGATAGTAAATAAATTAACACCAAAATGCAACACTCCTCCTCTTGTAAATGTCAGATGCGGAAAAATAAGACCCAGTCCTTAAAAATGAGTGGCACTTTGAGTTTATCATACACATGTAAGGAAAAGTGGTTGGGTGGCTACTGTATGTTGTTTACTGCATGCAATATAAAAACCAATTTAAAAAAGTGTTTAAAAAACATGATAAAGTCTCTTCAAAATACAATTTATTTTATTTAATTAACATGCTGAAGCTTTTCATCTTAGTACATCAGAATATATGAGAGTGATGAAAAGTATTTTTTTAAAGTGATAGTTTTCCGAAAAGAAGGTAGAAACATTCATGCCTCCTCCCACACTGACAAAAATGGCAATAGTGAACTCAGAGGTAAGTACCATGTACATGCTTAACTTTCCTACTCTTACCTGGCTCCCTCCTCCCCACGCTCAAAGCCCCACTCTCACCCCGCTGGCAACAATGCGGCTCTTTGGCAAACAACGGAACATACTTTTGGCCCTTGAATAAATGTTTGCAAGTACCCAAGAACTGGAGGAAATGTGCCTTTGCCTTTCCTGCTGCGGCTTGCAATGGCTCGGAAATACACATTACAATTCATAATAAGAAATGCAAATTGGCATATATGCACGCTGCCCACTGTAACTTGGCTCTCATAAAGGACACAATTCAAGTTATTGCTCATGGCTCAAGATCTCTTTACCCACAATATGCCTGGGCACAGATTCGTTATAAAACCTCATAACTAGATCTGGTTTTACCACAGTCACTGAGGAGCCTAAATATTAGGTCTCATAGAATGGAACAGTGCCCTAAATGTGCAAAAGAACTGCAGCCAGGCGTTGTGTAACAAATAAACCACCTGGACCCCATTCACAAATTCCTTTTTGTGAATAAATTGAAATGATATGGTTCCTACAAGTATAAAACGAGATTCTCAAAAGTTGATTATGTATTCATAAAATAATGTACTCACAATTTGTATGAGTACATCTACTCCCAGGAATGGGGAGTATATGTGGAAGATTGTGCACCAATGCTGGAATATTTCTGAGTCTGTGCACACTCACAAACATACATGTTGTGGGTATTCGCAAACTCCACTTTTACCCCTTACCATCCTGGGAAAGCTCAGAAACGTACTCCTGAAAAGGAAAGGAGTGTATCCCGTTCAGCCGTAAGAAAGAGAAGGTACTCCCCCAAACACTACATTGGTGAGAGTGTAGGCTAAGGAGCTTCACACATAAAAAGGCTACAAAAAAACCTAGCACTTGGCAGATTGTTGCATGAACAAATATATTTTGCATAGTGCTCATACAACCATGACATGAAATTTACACAAAAACAGGATTATGCCTTGATTGCTGGAGATCAAGCAGGTCTCCAGAAGCACCTCTGCCAACTTTTGTGATTTTCTGAAAGTGGTAAATCTAGGAGCTATACAGGTCGTAAACCTGTATGTGCAGATTTATGACTTTCTTTAAGACTATATAGGAAAAACAGTGGTTCTTGTGGAATGATATACTGTGAGGTTATAATACATAAGCACAATTGTAATATAGAGGATTAGATAATGGCAGAGCGCGAAGGAACTACTAACACACCGATTCCAGTGTAGTATATTTTATGGATTTTTTTTTAAATAACGTTTGGAGTAAACATTATACATTAAAACAACATTTTTGCATAGTGTCCGAAGTGACACAGGGAAGCTAAACCTAAGTGACAATGTGAATATTATATACAAGGTTTCCACAGTTTGTACAAGTCGACCATTATCAAAATAATTCTATGTGAACAGCAGCTATATACAATGATATGTGCTGGGAAAATGGTGCGCCACTTCTGTTTGTCGACGGCGTTTCAACCCTCAAAACAATGTGGGGTCTCTTCAGGACTATTGATGAAGGGACATCTGAATGTATGATTGAGCAGCCTTGTGAAAATTATGTTCCACACGTGAAGAATAGAGGAAAAGGGTTTACTCACATGAGGACCCGTCCGGGTACTCAATGTGAGGACAGGCGGTCAATCCATTGGAGTATGTAGGAAGACTAGAGAGACCCCACGTTGTTTTGAGGGTCAAAACACCTCCGACAAACAGAAGAAGCAAACCATTTTCCCGGCACATATCATTGTATATAGCTGCTGTTCACATGGAATTATTTTGATAATGGTCGATTTGTAAAAACTGTGGAAACGTTGTATATTCACATTGTCGCCTAGGTTTAGGTTCCCTTTGTCACTTGGGACACTATGCACAAATGTTGTTTTGATGTATAATGTTTACTCCTAACTTTATTGTTTAAAAAACCCATTAAATATACTACACTGGAATCGGTGTGTAAGTAGTTCCTTTGCTCTCTGCCATTATCTAACCCTCTATATTACGATTGTGGTTCTGTATCATAACTTCATAGTATATAATTCCACAGGAACCACTGTTTTTCCTATATAACTATTACCCTGTCTCCTTAGTGAGTAGGGTTCCCCTGTTTCTCTTGAAATTTCTTTAAGACTAGGCTGCTGGTTTGTTTAGTATTTGTTTGTTACATTCTTCACAGCTTCAGGTGTGAAGACTGTCAGTTAAGGTTGTAATTCATTCTATCGATCGTGAGAAAATATTTCAAACTGCCTAACCTTCATGTATTGGACAGTGCATATATTAGATGCATTTATTTGTTTACTTTTGTGCTTATTTTTTGCTTAAAGAAAGGGGGAGGAGATATGAGCTGTGGACAGAAAACTATCAGACCTCAAGAAACATGATGGCAGTTATATTTGTGGGAATGGAATCGACCGACAGGTTGTCGGCGGTCCGGCCTGCAATATTACGATCCTACAGCTGTGGAGGCAGTCGGAAACATGCCTCTTTGCATTGAGTCTTGTGCTGCGACCTCGAAATGGCCAGCAGCACAAGCCCCAACGCCAAAAGGTATGTTTGTGAACATACCTGCAACCTGTGGCAGGCACCATGCGGTGCCTACCAGAAGATGCAGGGATGTTTAGGGGGAACCACGGCACATAGAAGTAGGCTACGGGGGACAGGGGCCCTTCTATGGGCCCCAAAAAGACTTTCCACCAGCCTTTTCACGTTAGAAGAACCAACGTGAAATGTCTGGGAAGTGGTGGATGGTAATCTCCACGGCGGGGCAGTAGAACACACCGCCTCTATTGTGGAGCCCATTGGAAGCTGTTGGCAGTTCCTGAGCCAATGCGGTCCAACCGAACTCATCCAAATGCGGCAGTCTGACCGCGCTTATAGATGTTGGTGCCACTACATTGTAATCGCCCCCTAAAACATTATGGCCCAACAATACCTTCCATCTTATACACTTTATAGCAGATCGTTTGGTTTGCTCATTATAATTCAGTCTTCAGTCTAATGCTGCCTAAAGCCAGGCCCACCATAACCCTAAACCACAGTGCACAACTACTATCTCACCCTTGAAAATGAATAATAATAATAAGGCAATTTATAAAGCGTATGGTTACACCTTGCGTTGTGTCCCCATGCTAGGGCCTAACGTACCAGGCAAAAACAGGGAAGCAGAAATACTGGAGGGGGAAGAAAAACTCCCCTAAGGTCAATCTAGAAAGACTCAAACAGCCAGGTTTTAAGTCTGTCAGAAAATCTTTCAGACGGTTCAGGTCTCAGGTGAACTGGTAGGGAATTTCAGATCATAGCCATCAAGTAGCTAAAAGAGTGGGCCTCTAACCTGTCCCTCAGCTCCTGGGGCACCAATACTAGGTGGAGCCTTGGGGATCTCAAATACGTGGAGGCAGGTAGGGTTGCACCATTGGGAGCAGATATTTTGGGAACTTGCTATTAAGCATTTTGTGGCAGTAACACATGGTTTTGAAAGTGATTCTTTTTTCTACTGGCAGCCAGTGAACTGTAGAAAGGGTGTCTGTAGTCTACGTCCTTCTAGGAAGATTCAGAACTAGGCATACTGCCGCGTTTAGTATCCTTTGGAGTTTCTTCAGACTTCCTTTGGCTGCTCCAAGTTATAAAACGTTGCAATACTCTATATGAAAAGTTACCAAAGCAGGTCCAAAGTCTTTCTCAGGATTTTAAGGATACCAAAGCATTTTACCGCAATACTGGTAAGAAGATAATTTGTTGAACCATACACCAAGATTTTTGGTTTTGGATTTTGGGGCGGGGGCGGGAGTCGGGCCCAGAACATCAGGCCACCAAGCCGATATCCAAATGGAAGGGGGTTTGCCGACGATTAGTACCTCAGTTCTATTAGCATTTAGTTTCAGACAGCTGTTAGCCATCCAGGAGGCAAATTCCCCCAGACATGATTTAAACTGCATCGCAGCATCAACCCCAGCTTTAGAGAGTGTTAAAATTAGCTGAGTATCGTCTGCATATGATACCATTCTCACATTTTTCTTTCAACGATCTCAGCTAAGGAGCAGATACATAGATTGAATAAAGTTGGGCTTACAATAAAGCCCTGGGGGTGCCTTGTGATAATGGTCTTTTCTCAGACATAAACAGTCTTTGGGCAATTTAAAAGCTGCTAGTTGGAGAAAAGAGGCGTCTTAATTTTCATAACCTTTGTATTCAGCCTTTGTGGGATGCTAAAAACAAGTCACCCACAGGCTATTTCAGAGCTCCAGCCGGCCCTCAGATGCATGGCCTGTGAGAGACCTGCAGACAGGCAGACCTCACCCCTAATTAGGGTTATTCAAATATGCAATGTGTTTGAAGTGAAGTACTATCCCTACTGTTTCATAGACTGCAGTAGGAATAGTATATGTAACGCTTCTGTAGCCCAACACTTTCCGTTCTGTAGCACAGACTGGAGTGGAAACATTACATTTTATCCCACCAAAGTTGAACATTTTCCCTACAGTTGTACAGACCGGAGTGGGAAAACTTAATGTAAACCCTCTTTAGTATTAACGCTTTCCCTTCTGTTGAATAGACTGGGTTGGGAATAATAAATCTTTCCCCCTCCGAACTCCAATGCTTTCCCTACTGTTGCGCAGATTGGAGTGGGAATAACAACTCTTACCTCTAGGAAGTCCAACTCTTTTCCTACTGTTGCGAAGACTGGAATGGGAATAGTCAATTTAACCTCTCTAAAGTCCAACACTTTTCCTACTGTTGCACAGACTGGAGGGTAAATAGTCATCATCATGTCATCAGATCAAGCTTTATTTCGGTACATTGCCCTAAAAGCACATAACATCAGATACATCAGTGTGATAAAACTTTAAAACATCACAAAAAATGCACATTTAGAAATCCAGGGTAAAAATAAGTTATAATAGCAACAATGAGCGATAGTCATTTGATAAGGCCAAGAGTAAAATGCTTATAAAAACATTGACTGTGGATCCAAGTCCATAATATCAAACAGCACATAATTGATATATACAGAGGCAATTGCATAGTAGAATGTAAAAAGCAAACAAGTCCCCCAACCTAGTCTGGTAACAAGAGATGCTCCCTTTTCTTCCGGTATCTCTACATGCTCAATAAAATGTAGGAGACAGCAAAATCAATTTGGTTGAGTTGTTTTGTTGGATCTAGAAGCAGATCTATAGTCCCTAGCAACCAGATTACGGCACAGTGGTAAGAGCCAAGACCTCCAGGGAATGTGGTAAAGCGGGCAAAAGAACAAGACATGGTATATAGATTCCATGGCTTACTGACAAAAGGGGCAGCTCGTCTGTGATTCTGAAAAATTATGATAACATCTCGCTGTAAATGTTTGGAGAGGCAAAATTCCTATCCAGAATTTAAAGTACATAGTTCTAGCTGCTGAGAGCTCAATTCCATCCATGTACTCCTCCGGATGGTTGCCATCTTTAAATTCCAGAAAAGCTGTATTCAAGGAGCCTTTCTTCACAGACCTAAGGAAAGCACCATTTACATGACTCCAATACATCCCCTTTAATGTGGACTTGGATATGCTGCACACAGTCTCGGGTAAACCCAGAGATTCTCACACCCAATCTCTATTAAACAACATTTAATGTACCCAGCCTCAAAGAGCTTTAACATATCTTGAAGTCCTGCCTGATAGGGCGTTAAGTCAACTGAGGACCAAATCCTTCCCCAGTACAACAAGGTTCTAAGTCTAACTCTGTGGACAAGCGATTTATTACCCAGATCTAGTCGGGAGCTGGACAAGTGGGGTACTGACAGGGAGGTTGGTAAGGAGATGTATAGAACAATTTTCCACCAGCTCCAAAGCATTAACATGCCATGGCCCCAGAGTTCCCCGCCATGTAAAGCTCTCCCTGGGGCTTGAAGATTGTAGATTTGCAAGGCAGGGGTTAAGAGGCGGAAGCTAGAGCCCTGGAGAGCTCTCAAGAGGCCTTCTGTTTGGTGCTCCAACCTAGGTTTACACTTTTCAATCTGGGGAGACCAGCCAAAATGCTAATTTAGGGGCCGATTATGATTGCGGAATTTCCGCATCCTCTGGGCCGGTGGAAGCCACCGCCGGCCCAGAGGATGCGGAAAAACCGCAGCGGACCCACCAAAGACCCACCGCCACATTAGGATGGCTGGTGGGTCCTGGTTTCCGTCCGCAGCTTTTCCGCCGCGGTTGTCTTACAACCGCCGCGGAAAAGCTCTAATATGGTGGCGGTGTCTCTCAGACACCGTCCACCATATTAGGATTGGCTTCCAAAGATGCTTTTCCGCGGCGGGTTTTCCGCCGAGGAAAAGCATGTGTATCTTCACTGCGGGGGCCCGTTGCGGGCCCCCTAAGTGAAGGGGGGGTGGGGGGTGCACATGGGGGGTACCTATGGTACCCCCCTGCATTTGTATACAGAAATCGACAGGCACCGCACGGTGCCTGCCGCTTTCTGCATACAAATGCATTGTATGCATTTTTAACATTGCAGCGGGTGCAGCTTGAAGCTGCACCCGCCGCAATGTTAAAGATATAGGATGTGACCGCCACCCTGGCGGTCACATCCTAATCAGCACAGAGGGAACGCCGCTGCCCATGCGGACGTTCCCTCATACTCTGGGGTCGCGGACGGACTCAAGTCCGTCCGCGATCCTAATGACCCCCTAAGTGTGTAAATTAGATATTGAAAGGTGGGAACCCTCTTCAATGGAATGCCATTAAAGACGGTGCGACCGGGTTGAATGACAAGGATTCAAAATCATATACTTCATCTTGCTAAGGTTGATCTCCAGTCCTCACTGCCTGCAGAAGACACCAAACTGCTCCAGCAGATTTTTTATTTTTTTTATTTTTAAATTGTTTTTATTGAACATAATAGACAATTACAACAAACAAGACCATCATGCAACGGACATCTGCAATACAGTTTCGGCAAATCAGTGTTCCAGCGATACAGAATCATGTAGGAGTATCACAATTGGGTTCATGGTGCCTCAGTGTCCTCATTTACTGAATCGGGTTCTGGTGGTGTGCAAATATCTCCTCGGTATACATTCCAGGCATCCCATATCCTTCCCCATTTGCGGGGTCTCCCTCTGGCCACATACACAGCTCTCTCTCGAAACATACACCAATCAAGGTCATCCATCCAGTTCCGAACCCAGGGTGCTCGACCGGCCCCCCATAGTTGTGCGATGTTTTGCTTGGCAATCATACAGGCAAGTGTTACCCAAAGCCTGCCATGAATCGAAAGGTCGGAAGGCTCCCATACATTCAGCAAACAGCGGCGTGCCTCCAATGCAACCTGTACACCCCACACCTCGCTCATTTTCTCATGAATCTTGGTCCAGTATTTCTGGATATCAGGGCACTCCCACAGAATGTGCATGAAGGCACCTAACATACCACAACCCCTTCGACAGTTTGCATTTGAGGCGAGCCCCGTTCGGCACAACCCCGGGCCCGTGGTATAGGACCGGTGGAGAATCTTAAGTTGCACCAACCGAAGTCTCATGGAGATCGCCACTTCTCGAGGGGAGGACACAGCCTCCACCCAATTCTCATCGTCCAAAATCAAACCATCTGCCACCCATTGCTCACGGACTCTCACCAGGGGATCTTCTGTGTGGTTGACCAACTTTTTGTAAACCAGAGAGATCGGTCTGATGGGGAGATACCCATCCAGGATTCGATCTTCCAGCGGGGAGGCCTCCGGCGGTGTCACATCACGAGGGACAGCTGCTGCCAGGGCATGTTTGATTTGCAGATATCGGAATCGCTCACTCTCATTCAGATGGTGTTTGGCCTGCAATTCCTCGAAGGTCAATATCCCCTTCTTGCCCCATATGTCTCTAATCTGGGAGATACCTATTAGGTTAACATCAATTTAGATGACGCAATCCGCGGCCTCCCCGCCCAAAGAAGCTGACGCTGTAGCGATTCTATCTCATTGAAATAAGAGGAAGGCACGGGATCAAAGAAGTTCTGTAAAGCGTATAAGAACCGCGGTAGCGCCATCATTTTAAACAGAACCGTACGACCCAGTAGGGAGAGTGGCAGTTCCTTCCATTTTGCGATATCCCGGCGGAGTCTGGCCAAGGCAGGAACCAGGTTAGCATGTTTAGGGTCCCGGGAAATGTAGATACCAAGATAGCGAAAGCCCATCTGCTCCACCCTTACCGGGCAGGTTTCTGGCATTCTAGGGGGGTCGCCGCTCAACACAAATAGGACCGATTTCTTCCAATTAATGGCAAACCCCGAATATCTACTGTATATCGCTAAGATATCCATGAAGACAATGAGGGACTGTCGGGGGGAGGTCAAATACATCAGGATATTGTCCGCGTATAGCGAAATATTGTCCTCCCACTCCGAAGTCCAGCGTAACCCTTTGATCGATCTATCCCATCGTACCCAGGCCGCAAGCGGCTCCAGTGCCAGAGCAAATAGAAGTTGTGAGAGGGGACATCCTTGTCTGGTGCCCCTCCCAAGCTGAAAATCACAGGACTTATGGTTGTTCACCACTACCCGGGCCACTGGCGCGGAATACAGGAGACGGATCCATCGTATGAATTCCGGGCCGAACCCGAATTTCTCCAACACCGCAAATAAATATGGCCATTCCACTCTGTCGAACGCCATAGTGGCGTCCAACGACAAAAGCGCCGCTGGCTCATGTATGCGAGCCGAACCTGCCACCACCCCATGGAGTCTACGGAGATTAAGGGCGGTATTGCGGCACGGCATAAAACCGGACTGATCCGGGTGTACCAGTTCAGTTATAATTTTCACTAGCCGATTCACCAGCAGTTTGGCCAGAATTTTAGGCTCCGCATTTAAGAGAGAAATTGGGCGATAGGAAGAGCATTCCAGACGCGGCTTACCATCCTTATATATAACAACAATGTTGGCAATACGCTGGTCATAGGGAAGCATGCCATTTTCCCTGCTCTCAAGATACATGGCCTTCATGAAAGGAGCTTTGCGGTCAGCATGGAGTTTATAGAGTTCAAAGGGAATACCATTCGGGCCCGAGGCTTTCCGGAGCGTACCCCACGGATGGCCATCGCGACCTCGTCATTTGTTATATCGGAATCCATAAACTCCCGATCCTCGGCTGATAAAACGGGCATTCGGATATCCCAGATGACCTCCGCGTTCTCTTCCACCGTGTGAGCCCCGCTGAGGTGTAAACCTCCTCGTAATAACTGGCAAACTCGTCCACTATGAGCTGTGGATCCGCCGTGATCCCCGAGCCCGCAATCTGTAGCTCCGGGACCAGACGCAACCCGCAGTCTCCCCACTCCAACCACGCTATTAGTTTCCTCACCTTGTCTCCATGTTCTTAAATTCTGCTTTGTGTGTTAGCGTGTTGTTCCCTCGCCCCCTCTCGCGCTAGGTGTTTGAACTCGTCCAGAAGGAGACTGAGGCGATGTTCACCGCCCGGGTCCCCAGTGGTGGAGACCTCCTTTTCCGTCGCCAATAGCTCCGCCTCGACCCTGTCAAGTTCCGCCCTGCTCTTCTTCTGCCCAGAGATTAGGGAGAGGGCCTCCCCCCTGACAACTGTTTTGTAGGCCTCCCAGAGATAGCAGTCAGATTTGACTGTCCCCGAGTTCTCGCTAAAGTAGCTATCAGTGACATGTACCAGCTCTTTTTTGGTGGCGGGATCTCTCAACCGCCAAGCACTAATTGGTGCAACACTAGCAACATTGTCCGATCCGACTTTCAACTGCAACCATATGGGAGAGTGATCAGACACTCCCTTGGCCAGATGGCGCACTTCCTGGACGAATGCCGCCTGCGACGCAGGCAATAGCAGATAGTCAATTCTAGAGAAAGAGTGAAGTGCCGCGGATGTGTGCGTATATTCCAAGTCTACGGGGTGCTGAAGCCTCCGCCCATCCACCATACCCGTACCAGTAACAAACTCCGACAACCACCTACTAGAGGGAGGTAACACATGGGAGGGGTATCTATCTAATTCACCGTCCATGACTGCGTTAAAATCCCCCCCGATCACCATGATGCCAATGGGTAGCGACAAGAACATCCTACTCAGGTAACGAAAGATGTCTGTCTGCAATGTGGGGGGTACATAAACTGAAAGGAACGTAATTGTTCTGCCCTCCCACAGCCCCGAGATACCGACATACCGGCCACGATTATCAGACCAGGTAGCCTGTATGGTGAGCGGGAAGGAATTCTTGACCAGTATCCCCACGCCTCTGGAGTCTGAGGTGAAACCGGTGTGGGCAACCAATTTATACCCACCCCTGTGTAGCTCCATACATCTCTTTCCCATGAGATGAGTCTCTTGGAGTAAGACTACATCTGGCAACCGGCGCCTGATCAGCTTCTCCACCATTGCACGTTTGATCTTGTCTCCCAGGCCATTCACATTCCAACTGAGGACCGACATACCCAAACCCCGTCTAGCTGACGCCATATTCGTCCCCGGAAAATCCTAAAGCATTACGCGACATCCATTGCAAGCATAGGTCATAAACAAAACACAAAGCAATGAACAAAAGTCCCCACAACCCAGCCCCCCAACCCCCCACCCTGCACCCCTGCATGCAACGTGTGCACATCCCCTACCAGCAGTGTGCCTGTCACCCCAAAACTAACTACAATATCTAAACGTAGAAAACGGAGGAGGACCTTACAACAGGCCACCAGCCCACCCCATCCCAACCCGCATACGAACCCCCATCAGTGCTAATAAAACCCCCCAGAATATTAACAAAGTCAGCGGGGATTAAGAGATCTCCTCCATCAAACCAGCTCCCTTGCCACCCTGTTCAATTGCAACGACCAACACGGGATCATTGTTCCTCATTGTCCATCGGGGTGTCGCTTCGGTATCAGGCCCCTGGATTCGGTCCAACCAGTCCGATGCCGCGTCTGGTTGATCAAAGAACCAGGCTTTACTGTCGCGTTCTATCAGGCGGGCAGGGAACAACATAAGAGTATTTGAATTCCGAGGCACGCAGCCTTCTTTTGATGTTTATGAAACCCTGCCTTTGTTTCTGAACAACCTGGGTGAAGTCAGGGAAAAAAAGGAGGGACGCATTTTCATAAGCCAGAGGTCCAGAGGATCTCGCAGTCTGCAGAATAGCGTCTCTGTCCCGAAAGTTCAAAATGCGGACAATCATCGGGCGAAGGGGCACCCCTGTCTTCGGGTGCCCGCCAGGTACTCTGTGGGCCCTCTCCACGGTAAAAAAGTTGCTGAGACCCTTGGGTTTTAAATGGTTCAGGAGGAGGTATTCCATGAACAGGTTCGGGGCCTGCCCCTCTGATCTCTCCGGTATGCCAAGGATACAGACGTTATTGCGCCTCACCCGTCCTTCGTACTCATCCAGCTTGCAAGCAAATTGGGTCCGAGACTCCTTCAAATCTCTCACTTCTCGCTGGAGGTCCGACACATCGTCCGTGAGACTCGATGTTTTAATCTCGAGTGATTTGACTTTTTCCGAGGTTTTAGTCAGGTCTGCTCGGATTAGGCCCACCTCGATGTGGACAGTGTCCAACTTGGTGTCCATCTTACCAAGGGATGACTGAATCCCGGTGATCGCTGCCATCAGGTCTTTCAATGTCGGGTCTGCCCCGGACGGGCCATCCTCATGGCTACTCACTTGCGTGCGTTTCTCGTCCACTGGGGATCCTTTGGAGAAACTGTACTTTTCCAGTCTATTGGACTGGACCGGTTTGGTGTTCCTCAGCGTTTTTGGAGGTAGCTTCTCGAGATCCCCCCTCGCCGCCATTTTCAGTTTCAGTGCGACTCCCAACTCCGCCGGCCGAGTAAACCCCTATTTCGCAAGGGCAATCGGCACAGCCACAGGATGCTCCGTAGTGGCGCAGGTGTGCAGAGTCAATTGGCTTGAGATGGGGGTCCAAGAGCCACTCAAGTGGGACGCGACTTCCACGGAACGAGTGTCACCGAACACTTCCGGTCCCTCTCGCCGTTGTTGTTGAACTCCAAAGCGGGCAGTGCCACACGCTGGGTCCCGGTGGCGCACCCAATAGGCTCCAAAAGTTCCAGACGATAAATTGAAGTCATCCGAGCGCCCAAATCATTCGCCCAAATCATCCCTACCATTTGGTGGGGGACCCGCTCCTGAGCCCAGTGGCTCAGGAGCGGGTCCCCCACCAGATGGTAGGGACGGGGCTCAGGATATTGTGCCGGATGGCAAGTCAGGATGTGGTGGCCGGCGGAGCCGGTGCTCAAGCGGCCATCTTGGTCGCCGGCGCGGCTCCTCCCCCGCTCCAGCAGATTTTTAATGCCCAAGGGGGATTCCAAGACCAGCAGGGTGTTGCCCGCGAAGAGGAGGGCCGGGACCTTCCTTTTGGCCAGACTCGGGGTGTCGTGGTTGCATTGCTCCAAATGGGTCACCAGATCGTTAATGTATAGCAAAAAAAAAAGTCAGAGGTAAATGCACCCCTGTCTTACAGCCCGGGACACTGGAATAGGGTCTGACAACTCCCCAGATAAAACACACCTAACCAGGTGAGGCCTCCTGATGACATCAACTGAATATGCTGGAACAGTCAAATCAGGCAGAACCTTCCACAGCGCTTCTCTTGGAACAAGATCAAATGCCGTGGGAGTCCCACGGTAAATAAAATAGCAATAACATACCAATAACATATGTATGTAAATACATAACACACGAAATAATACTAGAAAATACATAATAAATACTCAAAAACAATTCTACATAGGAATGCATGATAGAGAGAGAAAACACTTGTAACATATTCCTGTCATTATGTTAGTCCAAACTACAGACAATCAGGCACCAGCACCCTTCCAGAACCTTCTCCTAAGAGCTCAGACCCTCAGATTTTCGTAGCACAAGTGTGACAAAAGAGTCGATGAGGAGAACCGAGCCTCTGAGGGTAGGAGGGTGGGTCGCATGTGAATCTATGAAAGACACCAATACTGGAGAACCACCTGTTTACAGGTAAGTAACAATTGTTCTTCTCCAGTATTAGGGTGTCTTTCATAGATTCACATGCTTGAATAGAATAGAGAGCAGTAACATCCGAAAGGTCCGATTGCTATGCAACAGTATGGAGAAACCAAAGAGACAATAATAATACAGTCATGTAAGTACTGATAGCAATCATATAAAACCACAGTGGAGGAGGGAAGACAGAGGCTCACCTTAGTTAAAAAGATGACAAAGTAATGCCTGTCCCACTGCTTTATCCGCCTCGTTGATGGCATCCAAGCAGTAGTGCTTCGTGAACGTGTGCCTGTTGGACCACGTGGCTGCTCGGCAGATCTGATGAAGCGGCACAGCAGCAAACAGGGCGGTAGAGGATGACATCGCTCTGGTGGAATGAGCCCTCACTGACGATTGTAGAGGCTTGCCGACCTGCTGATGGCAGAAGACAAAGGTTGAAGAAATCCAACATGCAATAGTTGGCTTGGTAAAGGGTGCCCTTTATGCATGCGTCCGTATGCAATGAACAGTTGATCGGACCTGCGCAAAGGGGCTTTCCTGCTGATGTAAAATTTAAGGCACCGTTTGATGTCCAAAGAGTGCAATCGCTGCTCTGCCAGAGATTGAGGATTGGCAAAGAAAGTCTTTAAGAAAACAGGTTCATTTAGATGGAAATCCGTAGGCACCTTCGGCAGGAAAGTTGGGTTGGTGCGAAGCACCACACATTCAGAGAAAAGGAGGTTTAACAGTGAAAGCATGAAGATCACTCACACGACGAGATGAAGTCAGAGCAAGGAGAAGGGCTACCTTCCAGGTCAGAAACTTTAAGTCCGACCTATGGATAGTCTCAAATGACGCCTTCATTAGTTGGGCTAAAACGGCATTGAGATGCCAAGTGCGAGGAGGATGCCGAAGAGGCGGGAACTTCCGGAACAGTCCTTTGAAAAACTGACAAATAACTCTGGAAGAGCAGAGAGAGGAGGAGCCATCCTGCCGGAAACGAGAGATTGCCGCCAAGAAAACTCTCAAAGTAGCATGGGAAAGTCCGGATTGAGCCAGGTCCAAAAAGAACGGAAGTAGCTGCTCCGGAGTGGAATGGATAGGATGGATATTCGTAGCCACGCACCAATGGCAGAACCTCTTCCATTTGAGCGTGTAAGTCTTCATGGTAGAAGGAGCTCTAGCCTGAGCGAGATGGTCTCTGCATTCCGGCGAGATATTTAAATGCGCAAATTCAAGATGCTCAGGTTTCAGGCCGACAATTGTAGAGAGGAGGGGTCCGGATGGCAAATTTGACCCCAGTCCATCGTGAGGAGGTCCGGTCGAGGATGAAGGTGGATGGGCTCGCACTGGGACAGAAGGAGCAACTCCGAGAACCACGCCTGTCGGGGCCATCGGGGGGCGATCAGGAGTATGTGGCACGGCTGCCTTCGCATCTTCCACAGCACACGAGGCACCAACGGGATCGGAGAAAAAGCGTAGGCGAATAGATCGCACCAATTCATCAAAAGGGCATTCCCGCACGACCCGTGGTGGGGATGCCAACTTGCGTAAAATGGGCATTTCCAGTTCTCCCGTGTTGCAAAGAGATCCAGAGACGGACGACCCCATCGTTGAAAAACGAGGTCGAGAGTTGGTAGATGCAACTCCCACTCATGGGTCGATGACGTGGACCTGCTGAGGGAATCCGCTAGGATGTTGGAGACGCCAGGCAGATGCACCGCCGCCAGGGTAACTTGATGACGGATTGCCCAATCCCTGATCGACTGAGCCAGCAGAGACAAGAGTGGAGACCTGGTTCCGCCCTGCTTGTTGACATAGTGCATATTGGTGGTATTGTCCATCTGAATGAGCACCCATTCCCCTTGAATCACAGGAAGGAACGACTTAAGCGCCAGAAAAATTGCCATCAACTCCATCCTGTTGATGTGCCAGGAACGTTGACGCAGAGACCATTTGCCTTTGATGGAGAGGCCTTGAAGGTGAGCACCCCAACCTACTAATGAGGCGTCTGTTGTGAGCGTGATTTCTGGCATGGTGGAGAGGAAAGAAGTTCCTGTTGCAAGGTTGGACGGTTGCGCCCACCATTGGAGAGCTGATCTCATGCGAGCGGTGATACTCACTAGGTTGTTGAAAGCACTGGAGATCTGACGCCACTGGACGTCCAATTCCTCCTGAATGGGGTGAGTCCGTAGTCTGCAATTTGGGATCAGTGCAATACAAGACAATGCCATCCCCAGAAATGACTTTAAGATCTGGACAGAAACGGACAGTCTTGCCCGAATCAGAGACACCAAGCGGAGGATCTTTTTTTGACGCTCTTGGGACACAAATGCCTTTGAAAGCATGGTGTCCAATGTTGCTCCCAGAAAATTCCTGCTTTGAGCTGGTTCGACCTGAGACTTGTCGGCATTGATGGCTAGGCCGAGAGATCAAAACACGTCCTGACAAAGACGCGTGTGTTAAAGCAGCTGTTTGTGAGACTGTGATTTGAGGAGGCAGTCGTCCAGATATGGAAAGATTTGGACGCCTCGGAGACGCAGGTAAGCCACTACTGGAGCCAATACTTTAGTGAAGACACGATGGGCGGATCGGAGGCCGAAGGGCAACACCTTGAACTGGAAGTTTCTCTGTCCCACCCGGAAGCGCAAGTACTTCCAATGCTTTTGAAGAATTGGAACATGGAAGTAAGCATCCTGAAGGTCGATGGTGGTCATGAAGTCGCCCCTGGAGAGAAGACGCAGGATCTCTACTAGTGTAAGCATGCAGAAGGATTGGCTCTTGAGGTACCTGTTGAGGGTTCGCAAATCCAGAATTGGCCGCCAATCTCCCGTCTTCTTGAGTATTAGGAAGAAACGGGAATAGAAACCCTTTCCTCTCTGAGACTTGGGAACCACTTCGACAGCACCTTTCTGAATTAGAAGACAAACTTGATGGAAAAGCTCCTTGAGGTGGGGAGGAGGCGGGCCAGACGGTGGAGTGGGAGGAGGAATCTTGATGAACTCTAGAGCATGGCCCTTTGCCACAATGTCCTGAACTCAGTGGTCCGAGGTGATGGAGGACCGCTGAGAAAAGAACAGAGAGATTCGACCTCCAACACTGGGGGGGATACACAAGTCATTGACGTTTGGGAGTGGATCCTCTATACGAGCATTTCCCCCTGTAGGATTTGGACGACTGCTGTCGGGAGGACTGCGGTTGGTTGAAAGAGTAACGTTGGTTACCTTGATGGTAGGAGCGATATTGATTGTTTCCTCCACGAAAAGTTGAGGAGGTGCCGCATCCGCGTGCACCCCGAAATGGCTGCTTCCAAAACTGTAAAGTCCCCAACGAGCGAGCAGTATCAGTGTCCTTTTTAATGGATTGCAAAGCCTCATCTATGTGCGCTCCAAAAAGCGACTCACTGTCGTCCGGCATGTCCAGGATCTTGGATTGGACTTCTTGGCGGAAAGAGGTGGACCGTAACCAACCCTGCCTCTGCAAGACCGCTGCCCCATCAAGCTGACGAAAGCCAGTGCATGCAATGTCAACTGCGCAATCAATGGTTTCCTCCGATGTCCTCTCTCCGTCCTGCAGAAACTTCAAAGCAGTCTTGGAAGCTTCAGGGATGAGGTTCACCAGGGCAGACAAGTCCGACCACATCAGGCGGTCGTAGCGGCCTAAGATGGCTAAGGCATTAGGCGCCCTCACCGTAGTGGTTGCCATAGTGGAGAACTTGCGTCCAATAGCATCCAGACAACGACCCTCCCTATCTGGAAAAGCTGAAATTGGAGATGCCGGATTACGAGAATGACGTTGTGCAGCTTGAGTGACCACTGAGTCAGGCTTTGGATGAGCGACAAGGCACGCTGGAGATCCTATGGACGCCTTGTATTTTGTTTCAAGGCAAGGCAGTTGAGCTGGCAGTGAATTTGGTGTTTGCATGAGCTTCACCCCTTCAGTCCATATAAAGTCTATGATGGGTATAGTGTGGACTTGCTTGAAGGGTTGATTTTTAAAATCATAGAGGAAACAGTCCTCCTCCCTCTGGACTCTAGGTAACTTGAAGCGCTGGGCCGCTCTATCCATCAGCTGATGGAAACTGGCAATGTCCACCGGAGGCAAATCCCCGGGCTCTACCGGAGGAGGGGAAGGAGTCTGGATTTGGTAGTCGTCCCACTCAGCCATGTGGGTGGCGGCGTCATCATCATCATCTTGGACTTCTCCATCTTCCCGTTCCGGAATAACGTCATCATCATCAACCGGGTACACCGTAGTGTGTATCTTCGCTGACGTCTGAACCTGTGGTGAAGGCGTTGGTGGCAAAGGTGGCGTAACAGGGACAGGAGCCACCACAGCCGCAGGCACAGGAGGCATAGGCGTACCCTGCGGAGAAGGCGGGAAACGCCGGTTGTAGTCATCCAACATATGTTGGAGATTTGAGATGAGCGACAAAGGCAGTGTCGCAGTTGGAACTTGCACAGAGTGTTCATCTGCCTAAGAATACTGGTCGTCGTCATCATCATCATCACCGTAATCCTGGCACTTAATAATCAAATTCGAAGGACTGCGTGCCACTCTGAAGGAATCACCCACATCATTGTCAGAGTCAGAATCCAGCTCAGAGCCCGTGGCGAACATGGGCGTGGGAGGCTGCGGATCTGGAATGGATAGTTGGTCAACGGGCCGCTGACGACGATGGTGCAAAGGGCCAGCGGTGGAGGAGCCTGACCCGGTGGAAGACAAGGGCACCAAAGGCAATGAGGCAAACGATGAACGAACCACCGTCGACGGTGTCGTTGACGGTGCCGACGACGACGCTGGCAGAGACGTCAACGAAGTTGTTGCAGAAAGATCCACCGTCGACGGAACCATCGAAGACGGTAAGGTCGTCGACGGAGTCGTCGACGTGATGAAGCCATCGTCGACGGAGCCGTCGTCGACGGGACCGTCGACGAAGAAGATTTCTTGTGAGCTTTCGTCGATGATGACTTTGCTGACGGCGAAGCAGATTTCTTCGTCAACGACGAGGCAATAGGTATCGTCGAAGAAACAGTCTTGAAGCTAAGCGATACCTTAGTCGACATGGAAGACATCGACGTAGCCGTCGACGACAAACCGGAGGCTGAAGTCCTCGTCACTGTCGCCGTCGACGATCCGGAGATGGCTGATCTCGTCGTCGGGACGATCGTCGGCGCTCCCGTCGACGATGAAACATGTTTCTGAGTAGAAACGCAATGGGAGGCAGCAGAAGACACCTGAGAGCCAGGTCTCGTGGTCGTAGAGGTAGTAGGAGGTGGTGAAGACACCGCAGGAGCCATAGACAGGGAAAGTTTCTTCCTTTTTAGAAATGGTGAAGCCATATCCTGCACACTACTACGCTTGAAGGCTGCTTTAGAAGGTCCAGACTGCAAACTTTCTGCATCTGACAGTGCCGAATCCTTATGCCTAAAACACTGAGCCAAATGAGGAGACGACCTTCTCTGTCCTTAAGGGTCTTTGTAGAGAAAGTCCTGCAAAACTTGCAGTTACTAACCTCATGGTCGGGGTAAAGACAATAAATGCACTTCTTGTGGAGGTCTTCAGAGTAAAGACGCAATTTCCCACAAGAAGAGCAAGGTCTAAATAAAGACTTCCTACTTGAAGACATGCTGAGAAGACTGGAAAACTTGAAGAAGTTGAGAAAACTGAGCAGAGCTCAGGGAGACTCCCTTCCCACGACGTGCGGTAGAAAATCTGAGGGTCTGAGCTCTGAGGAGAAGGTTCTGGAAGGGTGCTGGCGCCTGATTGCCTGTAGTTTGGACTAACATAATAACAGGAATATGTTACAAGTGTTTTCTCTCTCTATCATGTATTCCTATGTAGGAATTGTTTTTGAGTATTTATTATGTATTTTCTAGTATTATTTCATGTGTTATGTATTTACATACATATGTTATTGGTATGCTATTGCTATTTTATTTACCGTGGGACTCCCACTTCGACGACGGGGAATATTCAAGCATGTGAATCTATGAAAGACACCCTAATAATGGAGAACATGTTTCCAATAAATTAATTGCAGTTGGAAAACTTGATCGGTGATGCTAGTTCCACCCCTAAACCGATCTTGAAGTGGGATTAGTGCATCCTCTATCCAGGCTTGTAATCTACTCAATAGGATTCGACAGAGGAGCTTCTGCAAGCAGTCAATAAGATAAATGGGCTGGTAAATGGATGCTAGGGACTTTAAACATTTTTTGTAGATAGAGATGGGCTCAGCCCTTCCTCATAGCCAAACCATTCATAATGCAATTAAAATACAGGGCAAGGTAGGGGCTCCAAATCTCCCTCTCAGCTTTAAACAAGTCTCACGGTACCTCCTCCAGCCCTGGCACTTTACATGGGATAATCCGGTCAATGGCGTTGGCAACATCGCTTACAGTGATAGGGCAAATGCACAGTCACCCTGGCTGGTCAAACCTGCCCCGAATCGAACACTCGATAAAAGAGCTTCCACTGCCAAAACGGCTTGACCAGCCGATTCACTCGGAAGGCTTGTCAGTGTCACAAATTCTGACACCCTACTGGCAGAACATGCTGCAAGTCCAGTAGCTGGCAATTTGTCCAGAACATTCGGCCCCATAACACACTCAAAGTTCTGTAAAATGACCAACCCAGGTGGCAGCCGTAATGTGTCAAGACAATGGGCAGTAGATTCTGGCCCTTGTTGGCCACTATTTGCCAAAAGGAGTGGTGGTCTTTCTCTTAGGTTGTAAGTAGCAGTGCCTCCCATTTGGCCATTTCATGATCTCACTTGGCCTTCACTACGGTGGCTTTGTTGGGGGCCCTGGCTTCCTGTATTGTGGCTCTGGTCCTACCTTTAGTGGCTGCCATCAGGGCACACCAACTACCCTGCAAGCCTTAGTATACCATTGGGCTGCATTGGCCAGTTTGGTCAGAGACCTAGCCTCCAAAAACAGCTCCCTTGAGGAGCAAAACAGGGGGCTATGAATGGCTGAAATACCCTCTCATGAAGACTCCACAAGAGAGTTCCCTCCCAAAGCCAATACAGCTTCCAAAACAGAGGCTAGTGCTTTATGCAGTTGGGGATGGATGAATGGAGTGGCAGCAATGATACTCCATTTCAATCTACGATGGTTGCTAGTTGGTAAAAGCCTACTTGAAGGAAGTGACCCGGTTAGGGCCACCTGGGTCACTCGCGACCACCTCTCAGCCTTCCTCACAAATAAAGAGTTGATCAGACAGTAGAGAATACAAACCAACAGAATTTATTAGAAGTACACTTGTGTGGAGTCTCGTCTGGTCAGTCTCCTTAGATTGCTGCAGAGGGACCTGACTTCTCTCAACATGGTAACACATAATGTACATCTTCAGAACCACTAAAGACACACCCAGACTGGAAATTACCAGTTGGTAGATGGTGAACAAGATGAGTTGCAATACCGGGACCGGGTGCATGCTATCTCAGCGTTAAGTTACTCTGTCTGTGCCCGCTGCTCTAAGGGTGGAGCAGGCCTATCTAGTGAGAAAGGAATGTGATGGAAAAAACAGTCTATTCATTAGTACAGCAAAGCTCAACCTTGGAGCAATACAAAAAAAATATATCTGTTGATTCATGCTGAGGTGGACAGAGTGAGACAGAAGTTAGTTTTGATCATTGCTCAAAATGGCAGCTGAATACAAAATTGTGCAGCGAATGCTAAATTAAGGCATGAATTGCAAAAAGAATTCGGCTAAAACATTTCTATTCCAACATACTGATGAATGGTTTGTGGTCTTTAAAGGGATACTAAGACCCAATGAACTAAGGGAGAGAGAGATCAGGGGCAATATGGTCGCTGTCCTGCGCAGGGGTCACCTCCATAAGAAATTACTTACGGCAACAGCCTGATGTCCACCAATATATAGTCTACAAGACTGATGCCTCCAAGACAATTCAAGGTGTCCTTCCCTTCTCTATCTGACGGGGTTCTCCCATTGCAAGCTCTCAAATCATTCTTAAGGGTGAAAGCGTGTAATTGCAAGGCTACATCGGACCATTTTTTTTAACAATTTGAGCAAAAGCTCTGGATAGCCCACTCTTCTTCCCCACTAATTGTGTCAAAAGCAATACCAAGGGGTTCGAAGTTACAACTGAAATCTCCCACCAGAAGCCTGCAAGCATCTGCCAAAATAGATTGCAGATGGGCAGTAATTACATCAATGACAGCTAAGTTAAACAAGCTACCTTCATGCCAACAATAAACACTAAAGAAGTATAGCGAAACCCCATCAGTAAAATGCAAAACATCAGGAGACCCCTAGGTCAATGACTATGGAGGAGAATGCCTAGGTTGTTTTTACTGAAATTGTGAGCCCCCTTATGCCCTATTCTTTCCAGAAAAATAGGCAGGGTGGTCATTACTAGCATACAAAGAGCGACAAAGGGTGTAACAGTCCAGGTCTCCAGGAACAAACACATAAAGAAACGGTCCACAAAATCACACCAATCCTGAAATGCTAATTTGTTTTTGATGCCGGCCAAGTTCCAGGAGACAGGTCTAGTAGGGGCCTTAGGCAACGGAACGCTGGTGGAAAAGGCACAAGGAGTGACAATTCTGGGAGGGTGGGAATGCAACAGATTGCGATGGGAGAGCCTACGAGAACCGGGTGCGGGGTGAGAATGGACCGCTACTTCAAGATATAAAGAATCCGTTTCAGCTTCCAAGGCACTCGGTAAACCAGGTACTCTCTGTCGGAACAGGGATTGAACATGTCAGTTGTTAGCATCCAGACCTAAAAGTGGCAGCTATTGGTTAGAGGTAGGGATGGTAGAGAGACCCAATCCTTCAGACTGATGATAAACAATTTCCCTCCTTGACAGATGGCCAAGGGAGCTGGAAGGGCTAGGTTTCGCCTACCTTACCAGGCCTACATCCAGATTAAATCTGGAGATGCACCAGACCAGGAATCCTGCAGTTTATGAACACACAATCACCCTCATCCTATCCACCAAATTCTCCACACCAATAGAATATCATCATACTCTGACATGGCAAATGTGAGAGCCAGTAGTAGACATTATTTTTCAGCTCCAAATATGTTTCCGCCCTGTGGGCTAGGGGAGGGGATACTTCTACCAAAACTGCCACATACGGGCAGCATTCGGGTGGCAGGTCCAAGTGGTGCTCAGCTTGCGTGGGAGTGGGCTTGAGAGGAAGTCTGTTTAAGTTGTTAGCAGCAGAAGGCCTTTTGGCCCAAATCTTGCTGAAGTACAACTGGTTGAGGGAAGAGACACAGCCACTGGTGCTGGAGGAGGTTCAATTGCCGTGCGGAGCTGCTAATTCCACTCGGGATGCAAGCTTCTGATCTGTGGTACAGTGTTAGGTCCAATTCTGACGGATGCCTAGGGCATGGGTTTGCATAATTACTGCAGGTATTGGTGGGTAGCTCAGCTAGCTTATCCTAGCTAGTTCCTGAATGATCCTCTCCAGGTCACTTATCCTATCCACGAGGGGAGACACCACAGAAGCTAATATAATTCCAACTTGATTCAGAACAGCTTCCCAGGGTGGTCTGGGCCACTTCCTTGTCGAGGTTAGTGACTGGAGCCATCTCCGCCTACAGAAAGGCATGACCAGCAAATTCCCATAGACTGGTAGCTCATCAAGCAGAAGACCTCTGATCTGATTAATGGGATTGCCAAAGGAGTAGGTAGCTTTGGTTTTTGCCTTTTTTCCTGCAGAGGTTTCAGAAAAACTAGTGGTAAGGGGTGAGCCAGGGATATCTAAAGCAGGCTGCTTGTCCAAAATCTTCATGGCTCAAGTCCTCAGGGATGGTTAGGCCAGAACAGCTTGCAGGAGTGACCTCACAGCAACCAGGTGGGGATAACTTCACACTCAATGTAGCAAACCTTAGCCTCTTCTCAATATTGAGAGATAAACGTCTTTCTGCCCTTTCCATCTCCTTGAAAACAAAACTAACTGCTCGACCAAGAGTCCAGTGTAGCACCAGCTTGAGGATTGACGGTGGTCCTAGCCTTCCCTGAGGCCACCTTGTGCTTACCCATAGCTAAAACCAGGCTTGCATACACTATATAGTGAGGATTAACTCACCAATTGCGGTGCAGCAGACGGTGGGACCAAGAGGAGTGGCCCAGCCTCCTTTAGCCGCTGAAGGGTGCCGACGGACCCGCCCTTGGCCCGAGCGTTATCTGCGCACAGCCTGCGCAGCGGGGAAGTGCAGAGAGCTTTGTAGCACGACGCAAGGGTAGCACCCGATGTCTGATGCTCATTGGTGCCTGCCTGACAGTGTACCTTTGGAGACTTGAGATCCCTTCCAAATGTTTGAGGGCTTGTTGGTAATGTGGCCAGAATCCTGCACAGTCATTTTATTGAAGCAAACAAAGTAAGAATTGGCCAATAATTTGTTGAAACATTTGTATGCACTTTTTAACGCTGTGGTGAATATTTTTAGATTTCTAATTGTTTAAGTAAAGTTCCTCTTTGCTTTGTCTTGATGATGCGTTGCTTTAAGATGGTCGACTTTGGTACCCAGAGCTTATGGCACATACCAGCCTTGTCTCTCATATTTCAATTGTTCACACGTCATTGCCATGCCAAACGGTCTGCAAAGGGAGAGTGCGCCCAACCCAGTGGCAAATGCCCCTAATTGTCCAATGAAACTTTGAGCCCAGAGGGAATAGTAAATTGAACACTTTCAGAATCCAACACTTTTCCTACTGTAGCACAGACTGAAACGGGAAGAATACAATTTACTTTTACGAAGTCCAACGCTTTCCATATTGTTGTACGGACTGAGGTGAGAATAGTAAATTTAACCCCTCTGAAGTTCAACTCTTTCTCTACTATTGTGGACTGGAGTGTGAATAGTAAATCTTGGCGAGAATCAAGAGGGAGAGAGAGGACCAGAAAGCTAGTCCAGATCCCCGGTTTATATGTATCGGTATCAATAGGAGACTAGCTCTAGAATGGATTAATCTGACACGGTTATGGTAGATTAATATTAGTTATGTAGCGACTCAGTATTTTGCCGGGTGGCAATGGCACCTCTTGGGTGTCTTTTGAAAGCCCTCACCCACCAACCTAGTTGGTGGCATGCTTCATCATCGGGCCCACCCAGTGACACCTAGCGTGTCCCGGGTGTGCTTCGACGCCTGATTACAGCGGAGCAGGTATGTCACTGTGTGTGCGGTGTGAGGTGCTAAGGTAAGTGAAGTTAAAACGGCTTGGCAGATGGTCCCTGGGGTGAGGATACTTTATTAAAAGGGCCTCTGCCAGCGGTTAAAAATAAGGCTGTGGGACGTTAGAGGCGGGTTCTGCGAAGGAGGCACAACAGGTCCCACGCTGGTGCTGGCCAGAAATCCTGGCTTCACCCTGCCACTTCAATAACCTTGGAGCTATCAACAAGCATTGAAAGCGTGATCTTGAGAAGGGAATCCCCCCTCTCACAGCTAGATACACTTTAGGGCGTGTAGACACATAGACTACACTACACAACCCCTAATTTTAACCCACACATATTTATTGTCCTGATGAAAGCCAGATTAATATAAGGCACTGGCTGAAACATGTTGACTACTCAAGGACGTAGGAGGTCGTAACCCGCCTCTAACGTCCCACAGCCTTATTTTTAACCGCTGGCAGAGGCCCTTTTAATAAAGTATCCTCACCCCAGGGACCATCTGCCAAGCCGTTTTAACTTCACTTACCTTAGCACCTCACACCGGAGCACACCCGGGACACGCTAGGTGTCACTGGGTGGGCCCGATGATGAAGCATGCCACCAACTAGGTTGGTGGGTGAGGGCTTTCAAAAGACACCCAAGAGGTGCCATTGCCACCCGGCAAAATACTGAGTCGCTACATAACTAATATTAATCTACCATAACCGTGTCAGATTAATCCATTCTAGAGCTAGTCTCCTATTGATACCGATTAATAGTAAATCTTACCCTCCCTGAAATCCAACACTTTCCTTACTTTTGAACAGTTGACGTTGGAATACTAAATCATTCCCCTCCAAAATCCAGCCCTTTCCCTGCTATTGTACAGACTGGAGTGGAAATAGTAAATGTAACCCCTCTGTAGTCCAATGCTTTCCCTACTGTTACACAGACTGGAGGGGGAACAGTAAATCTTCCCATCTACCAAATCCAATGCTTTCCCTACTGTTGCATAGACTGTAGTGGGAAGAGTAAATGTAATCCCTCCGAAGTCCAATGCTTTCCCTACTGGAGCACGGACTAAATTGGGAATAGCAAATCTTACTCCTCCAAAGTCCAACTCATTCCCTACTGTCATACAGACTGGACTGGGAATAGTAAATGTAGGCCCTCCAAAGTCCAATATTTTCCCTACTCTTTATAGCATGTTTTGTAATTGTATTTTTGGGTTTTAAATTTGAAATATTCAATTTATTGTCAAAATTAATTAATATACTTTTGTTATTGAATTGTTTATATTTTAATGGTTTTATTGTGCATGCATAATTTTTTATATATATATATGTATATATATATATATGAATATGTATATATCTATATATATATATATATAAATAAATAGATATATACATATATGCAGACGCTGAGCCCACAAAATCGGAACACAACGCAGATGCTAGGCAACAGAGAAAAAAGCGACGCAGAGAAAAGCGCAAATGCAGGAAAGGGAAAACCGAAAAAACAATGCAGCAGGAAACAATAGAAAATAACAATACTGTTGTCAACCTCTCATCAACAGTGTTGACTAAAGCAGAAACGCAAATACTAGCTCTCGGACTGTCCTACTGCCCAGAGAGCAGATTTAACTATGGGAGAACACGAATAGACATATATAAATATATCAGGAAGCTCAAACTCCAGAAATTCTTCACCATCAAGAACAGAAACAAACATACAGAGATGAGGGCAACGTCACAGCTGTCGCAATGGAAGCAATTTCAACCTTCAAGCATCTGATGCAGGCAATATGCTGACTATTAGTGAATTGAATAATGAAAATCACCAAGAAGAAGTGTCGGACAATAGCCAAGTGACAACCCAGGAAAGACTGATGGCCTATAACCTTGTTGAACCGAGTGCTGGAATCAGTCCTTTTAAAGCAAAATCTAAATTCTATCCCATGATGCCGAAGGATGCAATCGACATCTTTCATGAAAGAGTTACTGATGAAATCAAAAAACTATCTCACAAAATCAACCATAATAAAGCAAGATTCAAACATATACAATATGAGAATCTTATCCGTAAGTTGAAGAACAACAAAGATATAGTAATAAATAAGTCAGATAAGGGTGGCAACGTTGTAATTTGGCCGCACGACCAATACATTCAGGAGGCCTACAAACAACTCCAATATAGAATGCTATGCCAAAGCTACTCTGGCAGAATATCATAAATGAGAAACCAACTGGTTAAAAGCAGCCCAGAATCTACACCTAAAGGTACATGGTTACAACCTTAAAAGGCTTTTTCAAATGTACTTCGTGTAGGGCCTGTAAATTCGGAGCTAACAGCACCCGCTATAGCACTCCATTCAGTCCTACACCAATACAAATAAGAGGGCACTACATCTGCTGCACTGGAGGACCTCCATACTTTCTTATAATATAGATACATTTTTGTGACTGCATACTCTTTTAACAACTAGCATACAATACCAGCACTGTAGCATTTTTTGTATATATTTATACACTTGTATCAGTATCAATTATTACCTTGTGTACCACTTTTTCATTTTATCATTACATGCACCTTATAGTAATTTATTTATTTGTTTTAATCACACCTCCCCTTGGATCAAATTGATTGCAAATATAAATATATTTTTTATACATATAATCTGTTAGCCAACAGTATTTCTTTAGATACCATTTTAAGATCTAGGCAATTTTTTACATTATTAGCACTTTGCACTTTTTGGCAATTTTTGCACATTTATACATCTGCATTAATCAAGTAACAGATTAGCTTAGGGGGGTCACTTTTCTGATAGACTGAGTACTCTTGATACTAGTATTTATTTCTTTTTACTGCAGCTTACTACATCTTATGATTATATTGGGTTTCAATACCAACATTAGCAAGTAATTTTAACTTTAGGTATCACACCATTTCCTCACATTATCTAGAAATATCACATATGTTAAGGGTCTATCTGTATGACCTGCATTTATGCAGTAATCTCATATTGCCCTTTATACAGCATTGTTTCTAACTAATGCATCGTGCATTTGGCTGTAATATTTTTAAGACATGTCTGGGTCATTTTTCAATAGGGAGTATTTATATTAGTATGATATGTATTGTAAATGCCCTCTGATGCCTTTTTAGACAACCTATTTGGTTCAGTGGTATTATCCCTGTTGAACCAGCATGTTATGCATTTATTAGTTTGGAATGTGATTACTATTACTGAATTATATTATTACCCTTTACTTTACTTTTTAATTAGGATGTATGTTAACAATTCGATATACCATATATTCCTGCAATGGTTACATTGTGTATATATTTATTTTCTGCAGTCACCCTGTTGATTGAATAGTATATCCTTTATGTCTATCTTCACATGACATGGGTGTAGCAACTTTAAAAATGTTTCTTGCACAGCCAGCCTCATGTGATCAAGGCCGTTTTATCGGCTGAAACGCATCATGGCAGGCAGAAGGGAGCAATAAAAATATTTTCTTACCTACAACGAAGAGGAGTTTGCGCATTCTTTCTCACCTAGAGTTGGAAGTTTGGGAATGCTTTGAAGTTGATATATGTATATATATATATATACATTCATATTGGTCAAAACAAAAGGTGCAATACAATGGCTGCCGTTGACGTAGTTAGAAGCCGAGAGGAGGCTGCAATCGGCATGTTCGATGACTCCCCGGTATCGGAAGCTCAACTACAAAGGTTCCCGACACAAGCCGAGGCTGGGGGCTGCAAAATGAAAGATCTATTCAAGCAGCTGGAAAAGGCAAAGTGGACGGAGCAAGCCAAGTAGTGGGAGCAGAAGTCCCTCTCCCGGTACTTGGAGGTAGGACGTATCCCACGTGGCTTGCAAATTATGCTAGCTCCCAGCTTCGAGAACCCAGACCCGAATATGCTACTAGAATAGGCCGAGTGCAATCTGGACTCTTCCAGTCGCCTGTTGAGAATTTTAATAAAATATGCTGAGAGCGACGTGCAAGCCTACAAAATAAAATAACGGATTTAAATGAGCAGATTACGACATTGGGTGATGCTGCTTTGGAGAAAAAGTATAGAGAAGAGAGGACTGTGAGACTAGCCAAGTAGGAAGACGTGATTAAACAAGCATTGGAAATGCAATAGGTCTCGCATTAGAAAAGTTGGAGTTATTGGTATTGTAAATGACATATGTTATTTATTTGTTGGTTTTTAAAATTGCTAAATTGATGGCTTTGTCATTTACAATGCCAATAGTTATAACTTTTGCGAATGTGACACCTATAGCATTTGGAATGCAACATATTTTGTATTTACGTGACTTAGATGGCAGCTCTGGTCGTTAGGCCACATCTCTAGAGAGCAGGAGAGTGCAGCAGGGGAGAGAAGCACAGCAATGCAATAGGTCTTGCATTAGGAAAGTTTGAGCTATTGGTATTGTAAAGGACACATTTTTTATTTATGTGCTTGTTTTGAAAATAGCGAATTAATAGCTTTGTTATTTACAATGCCAATAGTTTTATCTTTTGCAAATGTGACACCTATTGTAACACAATATGTGTTGTGAGGGTGAGTGAGGGTGAGGGTGAGGGGTTGAGGGTGAGGTGTTGAGGGTGAGTGAGGGTGAGGTGTTGAGGGTGAGTGAGGGTGAGGTGTTGAGGGTGAGTGAGGCTGAGTGAGGGTGTGGGGTTGAGGGGGAGGGGTCGAGGGGGAGGGGTTGAGGGTGAGGGGTTGAGGGTGAGGGAGGGTGAGGGGTTGAGGGTGAGGGAGGGTGAGGGGTTGAGGGTGAGTGAGGGTGAGGTGTTGAGGGTGAGTGAGGGTGAGGGTGGGTGAGGGGTTGAGAGTGAGTGAGGGTGAGTGAGGGTGAGGTGTTGAGGGTGAGTGAGGGTGAGGGTGAGGGTGAGTGAGGGTGAGGGTGAGGGTGAGGTGTTGAGGGTGAGTGAGGGTGAGGGTGGGTGAGGGGTTGAGAGTGAGTGAGGGTGAGTGAGGGTGAGGTGTTGAGGGTGAGGGTGAGTGAGGGTGAGGGGTTGAGGGTGAGTGAGGGTGAGGTGTTGAGGGTGAGTGAGGGTGAGTGAGGGTGAGTGAGGGTGAGTGATGGTGAGGGTGAGGGGTTGAGGGTGAGTGAGGGTGAGGGGTTGTGAGTGAGGATGAGTGAGGGTGAGGGATTGAGGGTGAGGGGTTGAGGGTGAGTGAGGGTGAGGGTGAGTGAGGGTGAGGTGTTGAGGGTGAGTGAGGGTGAGGGGTTGAGGGTGAGGGTGAGTGAGGATGAGGGTGAGTGAGGATGAGGGGTTGAGGGTGGGTGAGGGTGAGTGAGGGTGGGTGAGGGTGAGGGTGGGTGAGGGTGAGTGAGAGTGAGGGTGAGTGAGGGTGAGTGAGGGTGAGGGGTTGAGGGTGAGTGAGGGTGAGGGTGACTGAGGGTGAGGGATTGAGGGTGAGGGATTGAGGGTGAGGGGTTGAGGGTGAGTGAGGGTGAGGGTGAGTGAGGGTGAGGGTGAGTGGTTGAGGGTGAGTGAGGGTGAGGGGTTGAGGGTGAGTGAGGGTGAGGGTGAGGGTGAGTGAGGATGAGGGGTTGAGGCTGGGTGAGGGTGAGTGAGGTTGAGGGTGAGTGAGGGTGAGTGAGGGTGAGTGAGGGTGAGTGAGGGCGTGTGAGGGCGAGTGAGGGTGAGTGATGGTGTGGGTGAGGGGTTGAGGGTGAGTGAGGGTGAGGGGTTGAGGGTGAGTGAGGGTGAGTGAGGGTGAGGTATTGAGGGTGAGGGGTTGGGTGAGGGTGAGGGTGAGTGAGGGTGAGGTATTGAGGGTGAGGGGTTGAGGGTGAGTGAGGGTGAGGGTGAGTGAGGGTGAGGGTGAGGGGTTGAGGGTGAGTGAGGGTGAGGGTGAGTGAGGATGAGGGGTTGAGGGTGGGTGAGGGTGAGTGAGGTTGAGGGTGAGTGAGGGTGAGTGAGGGTGAGGGTGAGTGAGGGTGAGGGTGAGTGAGTGTGGGTGAGGGTGAGTGAGGGTGAGGGGTTGAGGGTGAGTGAGGGTGAGTGAGGGTGAGTGAGGGTGAGGGGTTGAGGGTGAGTGAGGGTGAGGGTGAGTTAGGGTGAGGGGTTGAGGGTGGGTGAGGGTGAGTGAGGGTGAGGGGTTGAGGGTGAGTGAGGATGAGTGAGAGTGAGGGTGAGTGAGGGGTTGAGGGTGAGTGAGGGTGAGGGTGAGGGGTTGAGGGTGAGTGAGGGTGAGGGGTTGAGGGTGAGTGAGGGTGAGGGTGAGTGAGGGTGAGGGTGAGTGAGGGTGAGTGGTTGAGGGTGAGTGAGGGTGAGTGAGGGTGAGTGAGGGTGAGTGAGGGTGAGTGAGGGTGAGGGTGAGTGCGGGTGAGTGAGGGTGAGGGTGAGTGAGGGTGAGGTGTTGAGGGTGAGTGAGGGTGAGTGAGGGTGAGGGGTTGAGGGTGAGTGAGGGTGAGTGGTTGAGGGTGAGTGAGGGTGAGTGAGGGTATGTATGTATGTATGTTGAGTTTGAGGGTGAGTGAGGGTGAGGTGTTGAGGGTGAGGGGTTGAGGGTGAGTGAGGGTGAGGGGTTGAGGGTGAGTGAGGGTGAGTGAGGGTGAGTGAGGGTGAGTGAGGGTGAGGGGTTGAGGGTGAGTGAGGGTGAGTGAGGGTGAGTGAGGGTGAGTGAATGTGAGGGTGAGGGGTTGAGGGTGACTGAGGGTGAGTGAGGGTGAGTGAGGGTGAGGGTGAGGTGTTGAGGGTGAGTGAGGGTGGGTGAGGGTGAGTGAGGGTGAGGGGTTGAGGGTGAGTGAGGGTGAGGGTGAGGGTGAGGGGTTGAGGGTGAGGGGCTGAGGGTGAGTGAGGGTGAGGGGTTGAGGGTGAGTGAGGGTGAGGGGTTGAGGGTGAGTGAGGGTGAGAGGTTGAGGGTGAGTGAGGGGTTGAGGGTGATAGAGGATGAGTGAGAGTGAGGGTGAGTGAGGGGTTGAGGGTGAGGGGTTGAGGGTGAGTGAGGGTGAGGGGTTGAGGGTGATTGAGGGTGAGGTGTTGAGGGTGAGGGTGGGTGAGGGTGGGTGAGCGTGAGGGTGAGCGTGAGGGTGAGTGAGGTGTTGAGGGTGAGGGGTTGAGGGTGAGTGAGGGTGAGGGGTTGAGGGTGAGTGAGGGTGAGGGGTTGAGGGTGAGGGGTTGAGGGTGAGTGAGGGTGAGGGGTTGAGGGTGAGTGAGGGTGAGGGTGGGTGAGCGTGAGGGAGGGGTTGAGGGTGAGGTGTTGAGGGTGAGTGAGGGTGTGGGTGAGGGGTTGAGGGTGAGTGAGGGTGAGGGGTTGAGGGTGAGTGAGGGTGTGACCATATCCATTCCAGACACTGATAATTAATTGGCGACAAAAGTTATTATTTGACGTGGCATATCTTAATTGCTAGGTTTTTTAATTACTAGTTGATGTTTAATTTTTGTAATCATTTTTTTAAGTATGCACCTCTTAAAAAATAAATAAAAATATTGCTTGTTATGTATTTCCATTTGTAGACCTAGAATAGTTATGGTGCATTGTATGTAGCTTTAAAAAATAAAAATGTAGACTGCTCAATGTATTTCCGTGAATAGATGCAGGTTGCCTCTTTCTGTCAAATAATACCCCTTGTTCAACTTACTATAGTGGCGCGGCATACTATGAAGCAGAGGAGGACTGACTGTCAGAGCCTTGCTCTTTCCTCTCTTGCCAACAGGGCTACTCCAGAATAAGACCACGAAAACCATAATTTGTGAAACATGGCAATTTGACTCGCAGCCCGGTCAGTGGGGGGGCTCCGCTTTCTGATCCGTAGAGGCTGATGCGCAGTCACTTTCTTGAAGAGGAAATGGGGAATAAAAACTTTACTTTTGCAGTGATGTCGATGAACCTGGCTTGATGTCACACTGCTGCATTGTGCTGATTTTTTAAGGAAAAACATGCATAGTGAGGAGCACTAATACGGGTTTGAGATGGTGGAAGAGCTGCTTATCTCTTATGGAGATAGCTTATCTGGGGGGAGGAAGGGCTCCTAATGGGAAGTGTAGACGGGGAGAAATTGAGAAAAAAAGCGGAGCAGGGAGGGTGTTATTGTGGCTATCTGTTTGCCCGAGGGGAGGAGAAATGCCGGCCTGAGGCAGAGCACACGCTGAGAAGCTTGTGGGAGGGGGGCTGGGCTGCCTTTGATCTGGTAATGCGAGGCAGGCAGGCAGGCGGCTGGTGGCATTGTGCACGCGCTTTTTAGGGCTTGCGCTTGCGCAATGACCTAAAAAGCACATGCACTTGTAGAAATCGCCACTGGAATCGCCAGTGGTGGATCAACACTGGATAAGCCGTAATAGAGCTTCGCCAGCGATGCGCAGAAGCGCATCAGCAGGCGAGCCCTAAAAACGTAAAACTTATAAGTTCCAGCGGGATAAACTGGACTATCAAAACGGACGTATATTTACGTTTGCAAAGAGATATGATCCCCCCAAGGATAGACCGATCCCTCAAGCCCAAAACATGACTACAGGTGCGAAGGAATCAACCACATCATCCACGTCGCAGTCAGACCTGAGTTCGGTACCGGGAAGTGACTCCGAAAATGAACAGAGCGGCGAGTGGGCGGTTGGGGTTTACCAAACGGTCTTTAGCTCAGGAAGTGGAATGCCTGAGACACGACCGCAGACAGACCCTGAGGTCTCCCACTCTAAATTCCAAGCAAGACAAAGGCGTAACACCAAACGCAGGAGGCGCAGGCAACGCCGGAAAATCAAGCAGCGGGGAGAACCAGGCACCCAAAAAGAAGAATCAGGAGAGATGGAATCGACGATGAAGGGGCAAGCAAATAATGCAATGACAGTAATTAACTTGACAGACATAAAGTTAAGCCCGAAGGAAATAACTACGCTATTGCTAGGCTTATCATACTGCCCACCCAGTAGTTTTGACTACGCACTAACAAGGTTGGACTTATTTAAGTACACCAGGAAGCTCAAATTGAGGAAATTTCATCTTCTTAATAAAGGCAAAGCACGAAGCACACTGAGACCAGGTGACACTGAAGTGTCCAGTTCTTCGACAGTACTAGCTGGGGATTATGAGCTTCACTGTGATTTACAGGACTTACTCAGGGAAGGTAGCACGGAGGACAACATTGCGGGGGTTACCATGCCATTGAAAACGGATGCCCCAGGGTCAACACATTTCAAACCTAAGTCAACATTTAATCCTGTGCTTATTGATGATAATATAGATGCATTTAATGAACTGGTGACATCGGAAATCATGAGCTTACATAAGACGACGGTAACAAATGACAACTGAAACCGCAAACGTAACAATGCATATTGAAGTCTAATGAGGAAGTGAGAACAAGGTTATGATCAGACAAGCTGACAAGGGTGGTAACATCGTCTTATGGCCCAGGAGTTTGTATATGGAAGAGGCCTTGAAACACCTAACTGACAGGCAATGCTATGGCCGTAGTGACTGGCCAACTGTAAAAGCGGCATGGAACAGCTTTAACTCTAAACTACTAGCCTGGAAGAGAAGAGGTTTGCTGAGTGGGGATGAGTTCAAGTTTTTAAAGACCAATTACCCTGTGATTCCGTTTTTTTACCTGATCCCCAAGTTGCATAAAGATCCTGCAATACCACCAGGGAGGCCGATTATTTCGGCTAGACAGGGGACATTCGAGAACACTTCCCGCTATATATCGATTATTTTCTCCAGGAACACGTGAGAGCCTTGCCATCGTATTTGCTGGACACGGGGGATTTTCTGGAGAAAATACGACCAATAATTTGGCAGGAGGATTATTTATTAATTACACTTGATGTTACTGCTCTCTACACTAGTATCAACCATGCGGATGGGATACGAGCAGTGGAACACTTTCTGCGCAGCAAACCAGCTCTGATGTTAAACCACAATGTAATGATCAGTGAGATGATCCAAGTATGTCTTACCAATAATTACTTTCTCTTTCAAAACCAGGTCTTTCAGCAGCTAAGAGGAGTGGCGATGGGGGCCTGCTTATCTCCCAGCTACGTGTGCTTGCACATGGGGCTGTGGGAGGAGCAGGTTCTCAGGACCACATTTGAGGAGGTCATGTCAAATAACATCATAGCCTGGTATAGGTTCATTGACGACCTCTTCATAGTCTGGAGTGGGTCAGAAGTGGGTGCAGAGAAGTTTATTTCAGACATCAATATCAATAACTTGAATCTGAATTTCACTGGTCAGGTCAGTAGGTCTGTGGTAAACTTCCTAGATGTGGAGGTCTATATTGAGAGAGGTAAAATGGAGACAAGGTTGCACCGGAAGGGGACAGCTGGAAATACAGTCCTGCACGCATCAAGCCACCATCCTGCCCATCTGATCCGAAGCATCCCCTACGGGGAGATGCTGAGGATCAGGAGGATCTGCAGTATGGATGAGACATGTATCCAGGCCCAAAAGAGTAGCAAGGAAAGATTTCTTGAAAGGGGATATGCAGTGTCAGTGGTGAATAAAGCCATTACTAAGGCAAACCAGCACCCAGGTCACCAAAGCCAAGAGGAGGAGTTTGGGGAGGCCCAAAGTAGGGGTGGTGTAGAACCTGAACAGCCTAGGCTAATTACAGCATATAGCCGGCAACATAAACAACTACAGAATATCATTCGTAGGAACTGGCCCATTGTCAAGAGGGACCCCGTCATTGGCAGAGTTCTATCAGACAATCCGGCAAGTACATTCAGCCGAGCTCGGTCGATGAGTGACATGTTGGTGAAGAGTAGTCCTGAGGTTTCCAACAGCAGTGACTGGCTACAAACCAGCAAGGGTTTGCATTAGATGTGCCGTATGTAAGGCATGTAAATTGGGGAAGAGTAGAACAAAATACATGACCCCATTTAGTGAGACACCGAAACCCATCACCAAGAAAATTACTTGCAAATCGGAGTTTGTCGTGTATGTGCTGGAGTGTGCGTGTGGCCTGCAATATGTGGGAAGTACCAAGTTGCAGGTTCACAAACGCGTACTCCAGCACATACGGGTGATTAACAACCACGATGAGGCTTACCCAGGGGCAAGACACATCAACTCCTGTCACAAAGGGGATCTGGGGTGCCTTAGCTATTTCGCAATAGACATGGTCCCACCACTTCGCAGGGGAGGGGATAGGGAGGCCCAAATGAGGTTATTGGAGACAAGATATATCATAGAGTTAAACTCCAAGACACCTATTGGTTTGAACATCACTGAAAACTTACATACCTGCTTGTGAGGGACCAAGATGAGTGCTAAGAGCATACAAGGCCAATAAGATGTTTGTAGATAACCCCATGGAGTAACATCAGTGGGGGGAGACCAACATGATGAGAAAGGGAGTCATTAGAACATGAGATTGCTTTTTAAAAAAGAAAAATGGTGTGCTTATTGGTCTATTAGGCACACGAGGTGACAGGAAAATGTATTCTTGGTTTTCTTTTTCTTTTACTCCTTTAAGATTGCACAATAGAGTTTTTTACCACGTTGAAAGGGCAGTTGGAACGCAGTGATTTAAAGTATCTGTTGAGAGCCCACATGGGCTACATTTGAACCGCTATCTCTAACCCTATTGTTTACAATTGTTATGAGCACCCTTGCACATACCCAAATGCGATTTTGCACTTATAGTAGCAGATTTGCACAACCAACGAATGAAGTCGCAATATGAATGATGTATATTGAGATATGTACATATATGATTATTTATTTATTCTGATTTTATCCTATGTATTCATTTGTAGATATTTGCACATATTATTAAAGTGTACTGCAAAGGGAATTCATAGTGACATGTATAGCAAAAGTGACACTATGCGGTTTATGAAAGCGGGTTTTTTGTGGGGGGGGTAAATCTTTTTACAGACAACACTGTTTGCGTAAACATTGTTCTTATTCCTCCTCGGAATGTTACTGAAATCAGGCGGTAGTCTGTTGTTTATGTTCTTAGGCCCAGTGGTCAGATGACTCGTGAGTGCACTTTAAAAGGTGGTGGTATGTTTAACTACGACATGTTATAAAGGGCTCAAGGGTCCGAAACGCGTCATAGCGGTGGTTGTGTTGCACAAATAAAACTTGGCAAACTACCTGATTGGGTCCGGTTTCGTTTTTCCTGAAGACAGCAGAGGATGCAACAACGTTTTTTGAATATATATATATATATTCTGCAGTATCTGTAACTTGCTGAGTACTCCTTGTTGTTGGGATTCCACGAGCAGACTGTTGCAATAATCTAATCGTGAAAGCACCAGAGCCGTCACCACTGTTTTTTTGCATTCCCCTGGAAGAAACGGAAGAACATTCCGAAGGATTTTCAATGTCCAGTGGATGGATGAGGCCAAGGCATTTACCTGAGGTTTATAAGAAAGTCTGTCATCTAAGATGACCCCCAGGTTCTTGACCTTGTTGACCGGAGTGGGCAAAGTCCCCATCTCTTCTGGCCACCAGCTCGGGCCCCAAAAATTAGCCGTGGAGCCAAACAGTATTACTTCGGTTTTGGCCGAATTAAGTGTTAAACAGTTTCCTGCCATCCATTTGCTCACAGCTTTCATGCATTCCTGGAACTTGCTGGCAACGTCATTTTCCCTCCCGGGTAGCAGTGACACCACAATCTGTGTGTCATCTGCATAAGATGTAAGTTCAAACCCATGGGAGCGGATGACTGGGGCCAGGGAATAGACATAAATATTGAACAAGGTAGGGCTAAGTGAGGAACCCTGAGGGACCCCACAAGATGGTTGAAAGGGTTTCGACTCGAAGTCCCCCAGCGCGACTACCTGGACCCTGTTGGTTAGAAAAGATCTCAAAATGTCTTATGCCTTCCCCTGAACCCCACATTCCTCCAGCCGGTCCACCAAGATGGTATGGTGTATTGTGTCGAAGGCCGACGACAAATCCAGCATGACCAAAGCCGCCCGACCTCCAGAGCCCATCACCTTCCTGACCTCTTCTGTTGACTTGATCAGGGCGGACTCGGTACTGTGGCCTGGTCTGAACCCATGCTGTGAGATGTCTAGCCCCTGAGTGGTTCCTAGGTATGCACTAAGCTGGATGTTCATTAGCCTTTCTACGATCTTGGCCGGCATTGGAAGTCTGGAAATTGGCCGATAGTTATTGGGGTCCGAGATGTCCAGATTAGGCTTTTTTAATAGTGGCTTGATGGACGCCCGCTTCCAGCTCGATGGGAAATCCCCCATCTCAAATAGCTGCTTAGCTAATCCTGCTAAAGCATTAGCCATGGGGGTTACTGCCAACTTAGCAACTGTTACTGGGCAGGGATCATAAGGTGAGCCAGATTTTATGCTCAGCAAATGTCTTTTAATCTCTTCCACTTCCACTGGGATAAAGCCCAGTAATTTAGTGTCCTGGGTAGCTGCCTTCGGGCTCCTAGAACTAGATGCCAGCAGGCTCTGTGCCACAGGGGCTTTCAAGGATGCATAAATCTTTTCCACCTTGCTTGACAAAAACTGAGCTAAATTCTCGCAGAGTTCCTGCGTTGGAGGCGTAACTACTGGTTTAGGTGTGGCCAAGCTGGCTACTGTGTGAAAGAGTTCCTTGTAATGTAATTAAAAAAATAAAATACCTAAAAATAAATCATTTAAAATAATGTAGTAAATCAGTATAAAAAAATATAACAATTAATACATTTAAAATTATCATTTACAAAACCTTTGAAATTCACTGAAAAAACCATAGGTTTCAGCCACGTTATAGTTAGGAATTAGCATTTAAAAAACTTTAGAAATTCACTGAAAAAACCATAGGTTTCACACACGTTATAGTTAGGAATTAGCATTTAAAAAACCTTAGAAATTCACTAAAAAACCATAGGTTTCACACATGTTATAGTTAGCTGGACATTTCACTCATTCAAAACCATTGAAATTCCCGCGTTATAGTTAGTACAGCTAACTATAACTCGCGCGCCCGCAATGCACTGCTGATGACGTCACATATTACATCACTCACTCACTCAACCGCTCTGAGAACCCTCCACTGGTTGCCTCTGCACAAAAGGATATTTTTTAAGATCCTAATCATTGTATTCCGGGCATTCAACTGCACAGGCCCCAAATATCTAACTAAACGCTACCCCCACTACAACCCCCTGAGGACCCTACGATCCTCAAACAATAACCTGCTAAAACTTGCCAAATTCAACCTAAAAACAAAAGGTGGAAAAACCCTGACTCATCTGTCCTCCAGAGCTTGGAATTCCATGCCCCACAACCTCAGGTCACAGACTAAAGAAATCCATTTCAGGAAGCAACTAAAAACATGGATCTTCAGTCTCCCAGACGAATATGTAATGGCCGCCATCTAACCCCGCCTCTGTAATTGTATGCATACTATCTAACCAGCGCCAGGATGCTCCTTCCGGAGCGATAGTTGCGCTCTATAAATACCAAAATACAAATACAAATACAAATAGTTTTGTATGAGTGAAATGTCCAGCCAACTATAACATGTGTGAAACCTACGTTTTTTTAGTGAAATATATATATATATATATATATATATATATATATATATATATATATATATATATATATATATATGGGAGGAGCAGGTCCTAGGCAATGCCTTTAGTGAGGTCATGTGTAGCAAAGTGCTAGTGTGGTACAGGTTTATCGATGACCTATTCATAATTTGGAAAGGGACTGCAGGTGAAGCAGAACAGTTCATCAGTGACATCAATCAGAACGAACTGAATCTACATTTCACAGGTACCATCAGTGACAGGAAAGTAAATTTCCTTGACGTAGAGGTCTATGTAGAGAAAGGGAGACTGCATACAAAATTACATCGCAAGGAAACTGCAGGTAACACCATCCTCCATGCCTCTAGTCAGCATCCCAACCATCTGATCCGCAGCATCCCCTACGAGGAGATGCTGAGGATTAGAAGAATTTGTAGCACCGATGAAGACTGCCTAAAAGCACAGAAAGAAAGCAAGTTGCGGTTCCTACAGAGGGGCTACTCGGAAAATATAGTGTCTAAAGCAATGGAAAGGGCAAATAAAACAGCATTATCTCCAAAAACATCAATGGGGGTAGACACAATAGTGACAAGTGCAGCAGTGGACCAACCAAGATTTATTCTTGGTTATAGTTGCCAGCATAGACAACTTCAGAGAATTGTGAAGAAAAACTGGCATATAATCACAGGGGATCCTGTGATTGGGAAGACTATGTCCACATGTCCGGCTATCACATATAGCCGTGCCAGGTCCATGAGTGACATGCTAGTCAGCAGTAGCCCGGAAGTACCAGCACGAGGCAACTGGCTAGGGAAAAGTAAGGGTTTCTTGAAGTGTGCAATATGCAAAGCGTGCACCATAGGAAAAAGTAAGACCACGTATTATTCCCCATTCAGCGAGGCAGAACTCCCCATCACCAAGAAAATAACCTGTAAATCAGATTTTGTCATCTATGTCTTGGAATGTGTTTGTGGACTCTGCTACGTTGGTAGTACTAAACTACAAGTCCACAAGCGCATATTGCAGCATATGAGGGCAGTCATTAACAAAGATGAGGCTTACCCGGTGGCGAGGCATGTAAATCTTTGTCATAAGGGTGATGTCAACTGCCTGAAATACTATGCTATAGATATGGTGGAGCCACTGCGTAGAGGAGGAAACAGGGAGGCACGTTTACGTGTACTTGAAACCCGTTACATTCTTGAATTAGACACTAAGGCTCCAAGTGGTCTGAACGCGACGGAGGATTTGTATACTTGCTTGCACTTGGAATGAAAAGCTACAATTGTACACAGAGTCTTGAGAATGTACTGTTTATTGGAATTGAGGCGTAGGTTCATCTGTAATGGCTATTTTATTTATTTATTGATTACTGCCAGATTTTAAAACACATAATATATGAACACACATTTGGGTAATCACACATTTCTTTTTAATAGTGTTTGGAGTCAACAGGAATACCCGAGCAATGTAGAAGCAGTGGTCCAGAAGATTTTTTAACCAATGCCCACTTGGGCAATATTAATCAAATCCCTTCCTTTGTAAATATTGCATAATGCACTTTACTTTTTTGCTAAATATTGCACAGAAAATGTTTGTATATATTCAATCCACAGTGATTGGTTGTACATAGTAATATTTGCAATTTTGCATAAATGTAAATATTGTTTTTAACATATTTATTGCGTAAATTTGCACATTTCTAAGGATTGTTTGTCGATATTATTTATGACAAATGGGGTTTATAAATTGTAAATACAATGTAAGAATTGTTGGTTACGTATTCTGGTCCAGGCTGAAGTATTTTCTTTATTTCTATAGGCTTGGGACCATGTGACTAGTCCAGCACTACAAATCACAGGGTGTAATTCGACCATGTCATGTGATCAAGGGCTCCAGGGCCCGAAACGCGTCATGGCGATCGTGAGGGTGCACAGTATGAAATAAAGACGCTTGAAATCAGCTCACTTGGGTCCGTTTTCGTTATTTGGCCTCTGCTGGTTTGCGCCGAATGTCGAAGTTCCAGTCATATATATATATATATATGTGTATATATATAGATATAGATATATATATAGATAGATATATATACACATAGTCTCTGACTTCCAAAAGAAAGATGAGCACTCATGGGGTTTCAGGATTCATGAATTTTATTCCAGGAGCACTTGCATTTCGGCGGTTGCCTTTTTCAATACTCGTACAGATAAAAGCGTGTTTCCTGCAGACTCTCTTTTATGTGTTGTTCAATCACTGTGTCACTTCCGGTCTAGAGAGAGGAGAGGAGGGTTAGTGATTCACTATGCTATTACGGGCGTCATTTTGCTTGTATTATCAAATGACTTTTCATGCGCCTCTGCCCTGAATCTGCAGCTCCACACATTAATTTGTATTATCAGACTCCTTTGACCCTTGCCCAAACCACTAGGCAGCTTCTCATCAGCAAATAGCTACCCCGAGGTATTGGTCCAATTACCTTTCCCAGAGATTTGGATAATCTTCAAATTTCATATATATATATGATCAAGGCCTCATCAGGCCGAAACGCGTAATGGCGGGATGGTGTAGAGCACAATAAAAATACTTATGCACCATTACTGGGTTCGCCTCGTCTCTTCAAGCTGAAAATTTGCTGTAAGACGTCTTTTCTACCTTATATTATATATATATATATATGTTTCATTTTTAGAGTAATACATTTTAAATATTAAAATATAAATATGTAAGATAAATTGTATTAATTATGTTACACTACATATACATAGTCATCTAAACATATATATATATATATATATGCATATATATCCATTTTTGTGTTTATATAATTATGTATTTATATAAAGTATTCAATATTATATTTTTACATATTTAACGTTTACTACTTTAAACTCTATTTATAATAAAAATCGATGTTTTTGTCTATTTATTTATGTTATAGTCAATTAGATTATTTTTCCCAGTTTTTTGTACTTTCCATTATAAGTATAAGGACACAAAATGTTGGTAAACGATTTTTTTACAAACAATATTGTTTACCTCCATATTGTGCATGTGATTCCTTTCTACAACCGCACATGCCTGCAACAAAACGAACAGTCCCATCTGTAATTGATATAGAGAATTACAGTGCCGCAATGCCATACTAGTGGAAGTTGTGTGTGCTATTCATGTGGGTACTTAATACATAACATTCCATATTTCATAGCATATCACAACACATCATGTCATGTATCATATGATAGCCACGCTTTACAAATCCGGACTGATTGTTTAATGTCTTCGGACACACAAAACTAAAGGCCCTGCCTGGAAACTTTCCCACCTGAGTAATAGAAATTGTAGTCCCACTCTTCACACTTTGTATTTTCCAGCCTACAATGCTCAGAAAGAACAAGTAATTAGCAGTCTTTCCAGAATGAGGGCCTCATTGAATCTTGCTATCACCTGTCTTAAAGAAGTCTATGGAAAATGCACAGAGATTTCATGTTTTTTCTCGGGCCACGCTCAACGGATCACACCAAAAGTTTACAGGAAGGAGCTGACGTCGATGAAATTTTCGTTTTTTAAATGTTTCAAGAAAATTCATCAAATGGGGCCAAAGTTATCAGAAACTCGAAAACACGCTATGTCTATGAAAAAGCAGACCTAATTATAACTACCTAGTGGCGACTGCCAGTAGGTAATGTATATATATATATGTATTTATGACCTGTAGGTCGTAAATTCAAATTCTTGCAAAGCAAAAAAGGTTTCAATGCCTCTGAGGTTGGTAAATTAGTAAGGATTACATTAGCACTGGCAGCACCTTTCATTTCCAGTGCTTAGAAACTGCGGAAGTGTTATCTAAAAAGGCAAATAACTATTTTTTATAATTCATTATCCAACAATGCAGAGAAAAGAAAAATGACTAGAACTGATCTGATGAAGAAATATATAAGCATGGGCGGAAAATCCGTTCCGCTCGCGGATTTTCGGTAAATTCGCGATCCGCGAACGCTCGCAAATTTACCGAAAATCCGAAAAAATTCGCTTGCAGCTGATTTTTTTTCTTGGTGATACAATTTTACGGCGTGCGGCGTAAGTTGGCAATTGCGAACATGTAGGTGCGGCGGGCAGCAACAATCTCGCACTCGCGAAATTACAAAATTTGCAATTCTGCACAAGAAATCCACTAGCAAGCAGCATAGACCTTCTGAAAATGATGATTTTTATCAGAATAACTCCTCAGGTTGACATTTGCCTGCCCTTTTTTGGATTTGAGGCCTTTTGACTTTCTTTGGATCACTTTTGGATTAGAAATCAACTTTCACAAGTAAGTTTGTTTGGGGCATTACATTTGCTGTTCTGCAGAAAAACGAGTTTTGCTAAACTGAAAGCACTGAGCAGGTGCAAAAGTTCAAATTCATCATTAGTAACCATTCCCTGTAGTGCTTCCTGACTGGGCCCCCTCCAGAGTTCAGTTGCTAGTTGCAACAATTGTATGACCCTGCTCTGACCCTCACAGCCGGATCATAGAATAGCTACAAGTAGGCCACAAAAGTCCTGGAAAAAAAAATTGCACTGCAACAGAAAGCAAATGACAGATAAGGAAGCAGGTGCCAGACTGGAATTTTAAAACAGTGACACAATAATAAATCAACCCAAAATTAATTCATGTCAGTTGAAGCAGGGCAGGTGTGCTTGCTTTTTCCCCCCATAATCTACAGTGATGATGATGAACCAGAGGGTGGCATTGATGTACCAGAGGGTGGCATGGGTGAAACAGAGGGTGGCAGTGTTGTAACAGAGGGTGCTGTGAACCTGTGATGATGAACCAGACGTAGAAACAACATAGTCGTGACCGTTGCGTGTCGACAAGTAAGTTCGCAATTGTGAACTGGTACAAAATCCTCGCAAACTGGCAGAAACCCTTGCGAACACTATAAAAACAAAAAAATCCGCAAATTCGCAAGAATTCGCAGATTTTGCGGATTGCGAGTTCGCAAATACGCAAATTCGCGAACGCCAGATTCGCAAAATTCGCCCATGCTTAGAAATATACTTAGAATTGTAACACCACACCTCCTCAATGTGTGGCTCTGATTTCTGCACGAGGATACCTCTATATATTTAGGAAACCCCTTTAAACGGAGGTGCGAGTTCAAATCTAATTCTTTTAAGATTCTTCCTGAATGCAGGATAATAAAACACAATGCACAGTAATGATGTATTCTTTCCTTGTGTATCAGATGATGATGGCATCAGAATATCGTCTCCTGTACTACAAGAATATTGTAGGAAGAATATTGACAGCCAATATTGTTGATGCAAGTGCATACTATTGATTATAAAATTACTATTCTTAAATCCATGTATACACAACTTGCAAATATATATGATCAAGGTACAAATATGTGGAGTTACCTTATTAATATTTTGGTCATGAATATTTTTACAACTATATCTATGAACCACAGTAGTCGACATTCCGTATTACAGTGTCCTGTTACCTGGGACAACTCATTATGGTGCACACACACTGATTGTCCCTGGATGCTCAAATAGTAAGATTTATCATTGTACTCATTGTATCGACCTCAGAGTGCGGAAAGGCAGACTTGATCGTTTAAGGATCTAGACATTTAAATCTCTGCTTTCTGATATCTGAGCTAGAACCCAGTGCTAAATTATTTGTAAACTAGTATTCCTAAGGAGTAGGTCCTATTGCCAGCCCCCCCTTGCTGCTACCGTCGCGCTCATCCTCCAGGCAGTGCTTTGTTCTTGTGCCTTTCCATAGTCTCCCATTAATAGTCTCTCCAACTGTGTTTTACCCTGGTATTTTTTTAGGGCTCGGGCATAGCGTACACTGCGCATGCAGTGTCGCGCAGCGAGAGTCCTTTTCCCGGGGTTTTGAAAATGGACCTGGAAATTTCACACAGCTCGTGCGTGTTATTTCAAAGGTCCATTTTCATTGGCCTTTGCGTGTGTGCTGTTTTTTAACAGAACACGCAATAGGCCATAGGCGGTCGCGTAGCTCCCCCTATGGTCTATTGGTGTCTGTTACGCGCACCAGAGGCCATACATATTCAATTATCGTGGCCGTCACGCCGCGATAATTGAAGACATATGCTGGCAGTGGCGCGCGCACCACGTGTGAGTTTCTTTTTTTTTTGCATCCGTTTCAGGTCGAAGCAAGTAAACGCTGGTGACTTGTTTTTTATTTAATGTATGGACGCTTCAAATACCAGTGTGGAAACCTGGAAGGCAGCACATCTGCTTCACATCTGGGCTCACGTTGGCAGCTGATCTTCCTCTTAGACGCTCCGTTGTTCTGTAAACCATCTCCTAGCACTGTGATTCACAATGAGCACAGGCTCCAAATCCTTGTGTACACACCCCCATACAGCAGCTTTCATTAGGGCCCACCGTGGAGATAAACATAGTGCCCCACAGCCCTCAGTAATTGTATACAACATTCCGGGCAGCAGGCACAGTACGTAGCATGCTCTCAATCTGTCTTTTTCAAAGCATGCTTAAAACCTGATTTGTATCTTCAGTTGGGGTTCGCCTCAATCTTGAGCCACGTCTAAAAGTGTTGAACATTATTTCAAAGAGATGTAATATAGACCACAATCGGAAACTATATACTCTTTTCTTCTACCCAGCCGGGCAAAGAATTTATTAAGAAAATATAGCAAGTATTCAAAGTATAAGATACAATTGGACAACAAACATTTGTCGTTTGAAGTAAGGCACAAGCCTGTACCGTACTGGAAAGTAGAGGAAAGTTGTGGGGAAGGGTGCAGAGAAGAGGACAGTTTACGTCAGGCAAAAAGGGTTGAGCGAGATTGGGTACTGCTTAACATACAGATTGGCAGTAATTCCCAAAGTAGTACATTCATACAGAAATACTCATAAATCAACTGTATGTCTACTAAGCTAAGTCGACGGCGTTTCGATCCCGCGCTCAAAATTATAATGGGATCATCATCAGGACTTAATAATTGCCTGGTATAACAAAGAATATGCGCCTGTAGGGGAAAAACAGGAGAGAAACAGAGAAGCAAATAGGTATTTAGATCGCTTTTCTGTGGTGGAAATTCGAGGTCAACTAGGTCACATTCAATACTTTGCAGGATTCGGAATTGTAGTGCAGTGAGAAGTGCCACACAGTGTATGGTTTATTATCATCATCGGTGCCAATGGTGTTCTAAGTACTGCTATTTCGTGTGCGGACCATCACGAGTACCATTCAATACTTTGCAACATTCGGAATCGCAGTGCAGTGAGAAGTTTGGTTTATTATCGTCATCGGTGCCAATGATGTTCTAAGTACTGCTACTTCGTGTGCGGAGCATCAAAGGTAATTGAATTATGGTTAGGCATGGGGATGGCGTGGGGCTGTGAGCATTTGGTGAAAAAATGCCATTTCCGTGAATGTGAGGAAATGACACCATGTGCACTTGTCTGGTCTGGGGTTTCAGTGTAGAAAGGATCAATGCTGGACATCGGGGGATGTCATAGCGAGTATGGTATACCGGAGTTTATCGTACCCCTAGGGAAGAAGTAATCTGGGTTGCGCGTTGGTCTGTTCCTAGGTGCCGGATGGCTGGTGATTTAGTTCGTGGTCACTGCGGGAGAAGAGTCTGCATTAATTGTTTATACGGGGTACGTTTGACCGACCCCCTCTCAGGCCTAAACATACCTATTGACTATTTAGAAATGGCGGGCAATTTTTGGACGTTGAGGCGAGTTCCACGAGGGTGCCCCGTCCTGAATTGTTAAGACAGTGTTCGATATGATATTCGATCCGCTGGAGAAAGAACATTGCGGAGTTTAGATGCAAGGAAGTGTTTAAATATGGACTTCAGTGAAGGCTGGGGGGGCGCGCGGGGGCATTCTTACCGCTTCAGTGGAAGCTGGTCCGTTGACACGGTCGGTATGTTACACGATCCGCTGCGGGAAAAAGAGTTTAAAATTAAGCCTACAATTAAGACTGGGTTCAATAAAACTGGCTAGGTGGCCGAGATCCGTTTGTTCTAGAGGGGCTTCTTACCTTTGGAAGGATACTCGGACGGCGTGCCGATCCACAGGTTCCCCGTTGGTAGCGCTGCTTCCAAGTGAGTAAGGCGTTACCGGGGGATAAGGCAGCGAGGTCAGGTGACTGCGTCACGTGATCGCGGATTGACTAAGAATAGTGGCGGGTATCTTGGAGAGGGTGATCACGCTATGGGAAGCATGATAAAAGAGGCGCAAGTGTGGTGAATTCATGCCGTGCATTTCAGAATCGTGCCGATAGCATTCGGAAATTATTCGGGGTGATTAATTAAATAAAGTGCAGCATGTGTGATAAAAACGGTTAAAAGGGGTTAAAAAATATATTATAGTAAGCAGATTACTTTCAAACACAATATACTCTGAGGCCCCCAGTGTATCAATAGATTCTTACGGGGCAATGTTTACACTTTCTGAGTCCATGTTTCTATAATCTGCAAATATAGTTTCTGAACTTAGAGCAGGTTTGTCCAGTCCTCGCTTCTGTTTAATCCAGTTCGGATGGTGTTGAACTGGATTATGGACTTGATTTCTTCTCTGTTCAACAGTTGGGAGAGGTTTCCTCCTCTTTGTGGAAGCTTGATAGCCTTGAGAATTGTCCATTGGATGTCATCAGCTGTGTGATTCATCTCCGTGAAGTGTTCCACCATAGGGGCATTTGGCGTTTTGCATCTAATTCTGCTCCGATGTTGGCAGATGCGTGTCTTCGCTTTTTGGCTGGTTTGCCCTATATACATTTTCTGGCATGGGCACAATATAGCATAAATTACATTGCAGGTATTGCAATTCGTGAATGATTTCATTTCGAAGTTAATACCATTGTGACAAATATTGCGGGCTTCAATTGTAAAAACACAAACAATGCAATGTCCACATTTCACATGTCCAAGTAGTGGTGGTAACCCCCAATTTGAATCTAGATTGCTTCGGGAAATGGGGGTGGGTAGGGCTGCCCTGACAAGGTGATCTTTCAGATTTTTGTTTTTCGAAATGCAAAAAGGGGTCTCTCTAGGTTGATAGTGCCAGCATTTATGGTAGGCCACTGTTTATGAATTGATTTGCGGATTTTGTTGGATGCTGGACAAAATGTGGTCACACAGGCTATTCTGTCTTTGTTGTCCTGTGTCTTAGGTGTAAGTAGGACATCTCGTGGACAATACCAAGCCCTTTTTGATGCTGCTTTGACCAATCTTCTAGGATAGCCACGCATTTTCAGTTTGTTTGACAAAACATTGGCTTCCTTGAAGTAGTCTATTTTATTCGAGCAATTACGCCTTATTCTGAGAAACTGGGAATAGGGTAATGAATCTTTTAAAACTCTGGGGTGGTTGCTATTGTAGCTAAGCAGAGTATTCCGCTCCGTCTGCTTTCTATACAGGCGTGTTAGTTATTCGCGACTGTCGATTGTTAAATCTAGGAAAGCTATTTGGGTTTTATTGTGGGTCAAGGTGAAGGTTAGATCCGCACAATTATTGTTAAGCCAGGGAAGAAACAGGTTCAATGTGGTGATGTCTAGGTTCCAGACTAGAAAAATGTCGTCTATGTAGCGACGCCACAAAGATATTCCAGCGAAAAAAGGGTTGCTATCCGTCAAGATGACACCGGTTTCCAGTGCATCCATTCAGAGAATGGCTAGGTTGGGGGCAAAAATAGCCCTCATGGAAGTCCCCTTTATTTGTTGGTAATAGGTACCTTGATAGACACAGTTCGAGCAGTTGGAGGAGAAAAATGCTTGGGACCCTATGAGGACGGGCCATGTGTCCAGAATTCTTTGGATCACCAGTAGAGCAGCTGTTTGCGGGATATTCGTGTAGAGTGACTCTACATCCATGGTGCATAGTGTGTTGATGGCGGGATCAAAAGGGTAGTAATCTATCAAGTTTATCATCGCCATGCTGTCTCGTACATAGCTGACTGTGCTGGGCACGAATTCTTTTATAAAGAAGTCCACGTAAGCCCCCAGAGGTTCCAAAATTGAGCCACAGGCTGAGACGATCGGTCTGCCCGGTGGTTGGTTGATGTTTTTATTGACTTTGGGTAAAGTGGAAATCACAGGTATACGTGGACTCTTTACATTGAGAAAACAGTGTTCTTTTTTACTTAGGAAGCCTTCATTTTCGCATTTGTAGTGAGTTCCATTATGGTGGCTTGGATCTCTTTGGTGGGGTTCCCTGGAAGACGCTGATAATGATCAGTGTTCCCAAGTTGTCGAAGAACCTCCATTCTGTAGGTCTCAATGTCCTGGAGTACAATCCCTCCGCCCTTGTCCGCGCTTTTGATTATAAGCGAGGAGTTAGCTTTTATTGTGCTGATAGCATCTTTCTCAGGCTTTGAGATATTGTATGGGATATAGAGTTTTTTCTTCTCTAGTTCAGCCAGATCTTTTATGACTAGTTTCTCAAAGGTTATAATCTCAGATGGGATCATACTGGCGGTGGGCGAGAAGGTGGAAGTTGGGCGGAAAAATTCCCCGCCATTTCTAAATAGTCAATAGGTAAGTTTAGGCCTGAGAGGGGGTCGGCCAAACGTACCCCGTATAAACAATTAATGCCGACTCTTCTCCCGCAGTGACCACGAACTAAATCACCAGCCATCTGGCACCTAGGAACAGACCAACGCACAACCCAGATTACTTCTTCCCTAAGGGTACGCTAAACTCCAGTATACCATACTCGCTATGACGTCCCCCAATGTCCAGCATTGATCCTTTCTACACTGAAACCCCAGACAAGTGCACATGGTGTCATTTCCTCACATTCACGGAAATGGCATTTTTTCACCAAATGCTCACAGCCCCACGCCATCCCCATGCCTAACCATAATTCAATTACCTTTGATGCTCCGCACACGAAGTAGCAGTACTTAGAACATCATTGGCACCGATGACGATAATAAACCAAACTTCTCACTGCACTGCGATTCCGAATGTTGCAAAGTATTGAATGGTACTCGTGATGGTCCGCACACGAAATAGCAGTACTTAGAACACCATTGGCACCGATGATGATAATAAACCATACACTGTGTGGCACTTCTCACTGCACTGCAATTCCGAATCCTGCAAAGTATTGAATGTGACCTAGTTGACCTCGAATTTCCACCACAGAAAAGCGATCTAAATACCTATTTGCTTCTCTGTTTCTCTCCTGTTTTTCCCCTACAGGCGCATATTCTTTGTTATACCAGGCAATTATTAAGTCCTGATGATGATCCCATTATAATTTTGAGCGCGGGATCGAAACGCCGATCGAAACGCCGTCGACTTAGCTTAGTAGACATACAGTTGATTTATGAGTATTTCTGTATGAATGTACTACTTTGGGAATTACTGCCAATCTGTATGTTAAGCAGTACCCAATTTCGCTCAACTCTTTTTGCCTGACGTAAACTGTCCTCTTCTCTGCACCCTTCCCCACAACTTTCCTCTACTTTCCAGTACGGCATAGGCTTGTGCCTTACTTCAAACGACAAATGTTTGTTGTCCAATTGTATCTTATACTTTGAATACTTGCTATATTTTCTTAATAAATTCTTTGCCCGGCTGGGTAGAAGAAAAGAGTATATAGTTTCCGATTGTGGTCTATATTACATCTCTTTGAAATAATGTTCTAGGCTTAGGACCTATGTCTCCAGAAAATAACTGATACCCACGGTCCCAAGCCATTTAGTGGGTCCCCCTTGTTTTTTGACAAAACGTCTAAAAGTGTGTCAGTGGTTGGCCATTTAATAAAAATAAAAAAACGGGACAGAGCACATGCACTTCTTTGACTTAAAAGTGAAAGTGCTGGCGTTTCTCGGCACGTTTGCAGTACTTCGGATTGTGGGGCTATCAGCGCTTCACAGAGTATCAGGAAAGAGATGCTCTAGGGTAGTAGGTACCTGCACCTTATATTTGCATGTCTAGCGCTGGCTCCGACCCTCCGTTCGTCTTCCGAGAAGTTGCTGAAAGAAGCCGTGGGTGCTATGTAAACCAGAACAGGCCAGGAATGCCCACTATGGGTAAACGTATGTTTGTGGGGTTTTCGTATCTGGGATAACTGTGTAACACTGAACTATAGGTATTTCCTGGTTATTGCGCCGGACATCCTTGTGAGACCCCATCCGCTGGCCGAGGAGAATGCGCTTCATTGCCTCCGAATAATAAAGACTCCTCCGCGAGCCCGGGCTCAGTGGAACCTGAGCACATGCAGCCCTGCTTCCGAGTCCAACTGCAGAGTGAGAGTGACTGCAGAGTGAGAGTGACAGCATGAGTGAGAGTGACAGCATGAGTGACAGCTAGAGCGAGAGTGACAGCATGAGTGAGAGTGACAGCATGAGTGAGAGTGACAGCATGAGTGACTGCAGAGTGAGAGTGACTGCAGAGTGAGAGTGACTGCAGAGTGAGAGTGACAGCATGAGTGACAGCATGAGTGAGAGTGACTGCAGAGTGAGAGTGACTGCAGTGTGAGAGTGACAGCATGAGTGACAGCAGAGTGAGAGTGACAGCATGAGTGATAGCAGAGTGAGAGTGACAGCATGAGTGACAGCATGAGTGAGAGTGACTGCAGAGTGAGAGTGACTGCAGAATGAGAGTGACTGCAGAGTGAGAGTGACTGCAGAGTGAGAGTGACAACATGAGTGACTGCAGAGTGAGAGTGACTGCAGAGTGAGAGTGACAGCATGAGTGACTGCAGAGTGAGAGTAACTGCAGAGTGAGCGTGGCAGCATGAGTGACAGCATGAGTGAGAGTGACTGCAGAGTGAGAGTGGCAGCATGAGTGAGAGTGACAGCATGAGTGACAGCATGAGTGAGAGACTGCAGAGTGAGAGTGACTGCAGAGTGAGAGTGACTGCAGAGTGAGAGTGACAGCATGAGTGACTATAGAATGAGAGTGACAGCATGAGTGACAGCAGAGTGAGAGTGACAGCAGAGTGAGAGTGACTGCATGAGTGACTGCAGAGTGACTTACTGCAGAGTGAGAGTGACTGCAGAGTGGGAGTTACTGCAGAATGAGAGTGACTGTAGAGTAAGAGTGACAGCATGAGTGAGAGTGACAGCATGAGTGAGAGTGACAGCATGAGTGAGAGTGACCGCATGAGTGACTGCAGAGTGAGAGTGACTGCAGAGTGAGAGTGATTGCAGAGGGAGAGAGACTCAGCAGTGTGAGTGTTCCTGAGAGAGCAGGGTATGCTTGTGCGCTTACACGGTGCACTGACACACAGGAGCTAAAACAAAGAACAGCTGAACACGTGTCTTGGGAGCTTCATGGAGGCAGCCGGCCCTCTGTGAGGGGATTACAAAACAGGCCAAAGGGCAGAGCTAGGTCTTTTCGCATTACGTAGGGTGAGCAGTGTGTGAGTGTGTAGGGTGAGCAGTGTGTGAGTGTGCAGGGTGAGCAGTGTGTGAGCGTGCAGGGTAAGCAGTGTGTGAGCATGCAGGGTGAGCAGTGTGTGAGTATGCAGGGTTAACAGTGTGTGAGCATGCAGGGTGAACATTGTGTGAGTGTGTAGGGTGAGCATTGTGTGAGTGTGCAGGGTGAACATTGTGTGAGTGTGTAGGGTGAGCAGTGTGTGAGTGTGTAGGGTGAGTAGTGTGTGAGTGTGCAGGGTGAGCAGTGTGAGAGTGTGTAGGGTGAGCAGTGTGTGTGTGTAGGGTGAGCAGTGTGTGAGTGTGCAGGGTGAACAGTGTGTGAGTGTGCAGGGTGAACAGTGTGTGAGTGTGCAGGGTGAGCAGTGTGTGTGTGTGCAGGGTGAACATTGTGTGAGCAGTGTGTGAGTGTGTAGGGGCAGTGTGTGAGTGTGAAGGGTACAAAAACTCAAACTAAGTCCACAACACAGACACACATAACACCACACACATAAGACCACACACATAAGACCACACACACACTCACCACACACACAATCACCACCACACACTCACCACCACAAACACAACCACACACACAACCACACACACAACCACACACACACACCACAAGCCGTCAGTGTACGCTTTCACCGGGCACCACCACCACCCGCCATCAGTGCACACTTTTACCGGGCACAAACACCACCAGCCGTAAGTGCACGCTTTCAAACTACAGTTTTGTCAGGATTGCACTTCAGCTGATTGATCTTAAGCCAGTTAAAAACCTTTCTGAGGCAAGACCAAATCATTGCCCCGTCAAAGTCGGTACCTTTTTCACATGTAAAAATCAGCTGAGTGCCATCAGCATAGGAAACAATTTTGGGGCCCTCTTCCTCTACCAGAAATGCAAGGGGGGATAGATATATATTAAAAAGGGTAGGACTCAGAATGGAGCCCTGAGGAACACCCACATTCATGGCCGTAACTGGGGATGAGAAAAGGGGGAGCCAGGTGTCCTGAGATCTACTTGCCAAGAAGGATGACATCCATGTTAAGGCACCCCGCAGGCCGATATTAGCATTTATCTCCAGGAACCTCTCATGTGGGACCATATCGAAGGTCGCCGACAGATCGAGAAGTATTAGAACAGCCTTGCCCCCTTGGTCCAGCTTACCATTGAGAAATTCAGTTACTTCCAGTAGAGCGGACTCCGTACTGTAGTTAGCCCTAAAACCGGATTAGGACTCATGAAGGAGCTTCCCATATTCAATGTATTTTTGGAGGGCCTTGTTTACATGCTTCCCTAATACTTTGGAGAGGGCCGGAAGAAGGAAGATGGGCCTGTAGTTGGCAGGGTCCTGCTGTTTGGCGTTAGCCTTTTTTATCAATGGAAGAATCTTAGCATTCTTCCATAATTTCGGCTTGTTGCTTGAGGAGAGGTAAGAATTAAAGAGCTAGTTCACCGTCGGGTTTATGGTGGGAGCTAATAGGTTCAGGATATTCGCTGCAACACCCTTGTGGACTTCAATTCAATTCCATATACCTTTATTTGGTCTAAAATCAATAGGACATAAAAGTACATAAAAATATAGCACATAGCTATAATCAGTCATAAAAGTTTTAAAATGATTGTACATTAAACACAGTTAAAAAAAGTGCATGAAAGACTTTAGAGTTCAACAACACATCAAATAATACATCAAATAACCATACTTGAAGTGAGCAAAAAAGTGCAAGTTGAATGCAGATATCAGTGCTCCATTACAGTATTATAGGCTGTAGCTACAGTTAAAAGAGCATGAAGATGAGATAGAGAGAGAAAAAAAAACTCAAATAGGGTTCGCCATGCGCTCCTACTATCCCCCAAAAGTAAACCTTACATCTCTGCCAACTTTATATACTGAGCCATGGTCCCCGTAAAATTCTGACAAACTAGCCCATCATGGTGTGTCTAGCCCTAAGTACTGCTTTTAGAAAGGCACAGACAATGAAAACGATTTGGGTGAACACAGGGATTGTGAGTGAAGGAGAGCTGGCCTACAGTGGCGGAGCTCCAAAAGAAGAGAGATTCCCGGATATACCAGAAAGGACTGGGAAATATCAGTAAAACAAAGAAATTCCTTTCTGTGTTGTTAAATCAACTTTTGACATATCAGGCTACATTAAAGAAATGTTGACTTTCTGACCACTATAGGGACACCATTAGCTATGGATACACGGACAGTTTAGAATGATAGTTTTACTCAAGACTTTTTATTCTTAAAAATAATTTTTTCAGTTAAAAATTGATTGGTACACACTTCATAAAACTTAATAAATATATTAGAATACTCCGATATAGGTTTGTTTTAACAATTTTTGTTTAAACAGCATTTCATTATCATACAAATCTATGAGTAACCACTCAGTGTAGTGCTAAAAACAAAGAATACACAATTTACATTACAATTCATAAAATTAGGTCCATATGTTGACGCGTTTCGGTGCTTTATTCGTTATCGTGTAAACACCTTCCTCAGGACAGAACTTTTAAAAACAAGACTTCTTCATTATGAATAGCTTATCTTTGAATTCTTTTCATGTACTGGTGGACCTTTCAGTTATTTTCTTGGTCCTCCTCGTGAGATTTTTCTGAATTCTGCGTGCAAGTCCTCTAATCACATGTTGAGGCTCTTGTTCATGACACTTATTCTTGCTTGGTCTATATGATATTGGGCCTTCGCCTTATCCTTATTGGTCTTCTGCCCAGGAATATTGTTTTTCAATTGTCTTTGATTTCTTTAGTAGCGAGGATATTTCAACTTTCCCTCAGCTAACTGGGTACAGACCCCTCTTATTTTAACTGAAAAAATTATTTTTAAGAATAAAAAGGTCTTGAGTAAAACTATCATTCTAAATTGTCTGTGTATCTATAACTAATGGTGTCCCTATAGTGGTCAGAATGTAAAAATTTCTTTAATGTAGGCTGATATGTCAAAACTTGATTGAACAACACAGAAAGGAATTTCTTTGTTCTACAGAGGCGGAGGGCTAGCCTCTGTAATAAGGGTCTCCGAAAGCACTTTCGTGGTAGGCTGTGCAATTCGCAGAAAAACGTAAAGTGTAATAGTGATTGAGCGGAATGAATATCAACAGGGACAGGAGGAAACTATCTTTCCCTCTGGTTCTAGAGTGTGTTTGAAAAATAGAGACCAGCCAATTGTCCCTGCTCTAAAGCAAAAAAGAAGTGACCGCTCCCATCTTGACAGTTCCAGCGACAAATACAAAGGGGATCATCTGTGTATAAGAGACTATAATAATACAAGACCGAGAATTTGGATAACTCATGTTTTAGCCTAATGTTTGCACAGTGGTTCTTAAATAATGTTTTCACCTCCATATGGCATTTTTGGGGGTACGACTGGGTTCTGTAAACCACCAGGATATACCAAGGAAGCCAAGAGTATACCGTACATAACTCAGCCAGGATATGGAGTGTGCCTTATCCAGCATCAGGCAGCCAGATATAATGTCTTTGCAGAATTTAGAAGCGGGGTTCAACTAAATGCCAACCCTTAATAAAAGTGGCGGCAGCTGAATCATGTCCTCAATAAAACCCTGGTTTACCTCAAAGTGGGTGATGAGACTGGGAGTGGATGGCGGTGTACCTAGCAACTGTCACAAAAAGCGGTTTTCCTCTGCCTGAAGACTACAACATTTACTGAAACCCCACACTCCAGCTCCGTAGGTGGCTACACTGATGCACTGCGAGTTGTAAACTTTCAGTGGTGGAAACACAGTCCCCCTAATATATGGTGTAATGAGGTTGCAGACTGTGCCCTCAGTTTTAATTAATTTAACACTAGCCTGAGCAAGATGAGGATTCCATGACCCTGTTGAACTGAAATTGAATCCTAAATAACAAAAGTTCTCAGCAATTTTTAAAGCATGCCTATTGATACTAATTGTATTTAGCCTGTGTCTGCCTGGGCCACATGATGTGTGACTTGGAATAATTAGTGTTTAGATTCAGATTGTGCATAAAGGAAGCAAAACAGTCCACCTGATGATCTTCACCATCTACAACCACTTAGAACCCCAACCCGCTGCCGCCAACATACTCAGCCTTCTCGCTCCTACAGTAGGAATCTCTGACCATCGAATCGGCGCTTGGAACAACTCTTCATGCAGAGCACCACAGAAATCATAAACTCAGTCCACTCAGGAGCACCCACAGGCCCCCTGTCCCCACCACATCTTTAACCTCAGCAACAGGACCATCAGTAACAGGCCCACAGCCATCTTTAACACATCCATCACCTCTTCCACCTTCCCAGACAAGTAGAAACATGCAGAAGTCATCATTCCTTTCCTCAAGAAACAATCCACTGACCCCAGCAAGCTCAAGAACTACTAACCCAATCCCTCCTTCCCTTTCCTGACAAAGTTCTCGAAAAGGCCATCAAACGCCAACTCACAGAATACCTTGAGAACGATGATCTTCTGGACACATACCAATCTGGATTCTGCACAAACCACAGCACCGAAACCGCCCTGATCGGAGCCACTGATGACATCAGATATCTCCTAGACCGGAGAGTAGCAGCTGCACTGATCCTCTTCGACCACTCAGCTGCTTTCGACACTGTCCCAGTACACCTTGATCAAGAGGCTCGATCAGATCGCAATTTAAGAGGACACCCTCAAATGTATTGCATCCTTCTTCATCAGAAAAACACAGAGAATCCGCCTTCAACTGTTCATCTCAGAGTCCCAGGACATCATCTGCGGAGTCCTTGAAGGTTCATCTCTCAGCCCCACTCTGTTCAATGCCTACATGACCCCCTAGCCAACATCATTGGAAGCCATGGACTGAACATCATCTCCTACGTAGATGACACCCAGCTCCTCCTCTCTCCATCCGAAGACACATCCACCATGAGGGCCAACTTATACCGATGCATGGCCAGTGTCACCGACTGGATGAAAAACAACTGTTTTCAGCTCAACACCGATAAGACAGAACTACTGATTTTTGGGAACAACACCTTGTTGTGGAACAACAGTTTGTGGCCTGCTGAACTGGGACACTCACTCACCCCCATGGACCAGGCACGGAACCTCGCACTCATTTTGGATAGAATACTCACCATGAAAAACCAGAGCAATGTAGGTGCTTACGCCTGTTTCCGCATTCTGCGCATTCTCCAAAAGATCTTCAAGTGGCTCCCAGTCTCCACCAGACGCACCGTCACTCAAGCCCTCGTCACCAGCCGCTTGGACTAAGGCAATGCATTTTACGCAGGAATCATCACACACCTCCTAAAGAGACTGCAGACCATTCAGATCTCAGTGCCAGTTTCATCCTGGACCCCCCCCCAGTTGGACCCACATCACCCCTCACCTGAAGAAACTCTTCTGGCTCCTTGCCCACAAGAGATGCCAATTCAAGATTCTTACCCACATCTACAAAGCCTTACACAACCAAGGGGCAGCATACATCAGCCACCGCCTGAGCTTCCACCAACCCTCCAGACTCCTGTGCTCCGTCTCCCTCTCCCTTGCTCACACGCCCTGCATCCGTAAAAACAGTCCTGTAACACCCTCCCCCTCCTTCTCCGGACCTCACCCTCTTTTCAGGAACTCAGAAGGCGACTCAAGACCTGGCAATTCAACTGATGCCACCCAAGCAGCCAGGCTCTCAACGCCTGGATACCCTCACAGAGGATTACCTGTCCTTTATAAATCCTGTTTGATTAAGTAAGAGCCGGTGCCTAAAGTTTGTCTCAGAAGTCCGCGTCCAGCACTACTGAATGAGGGTGTGCTGAATACCAAGGCTGTCTAGTCTTGACTCCATGTCATGTCTCTTTCCTCCACCACCCTACACTCCATGCCACTTTATCCCATTCCTACAGGTTCTTTAACACCCCTGCTTTCTCACTGAATTAATGCCATTCCCGTCCACCTTGTTTCCCCCTATTCTGCCTTTCTCTCTCTCTTGTTCTGATTCAAAGTCTGATGAAAAAAAGTAAGTCCTGGTCCCCAAAAATGAGTGCTGGGCGACCCCACCTGCAACCACTGGCTCAAATTAAGCACTGCAAGGGTGCATCCCACTGAGTTATCTTACAATTGAAAGCTCCTCAATGCTGCTGTTTTCATTGGCCCACTCTCCTCCCTCCCCCTCCCCCCCTCCTTAGTCTAATCACTCCAGGAAATCTCGTTGAAGCTAATAAAGATAATTACATGTGTTGAAAGGCTATTTTTTTTGTATTTCAGCCACTCCCTACTTCAGAGCGTCTTAATGTTTACATTTCCTGGGCCCTTCACTGGCGTGTTTGATGTTGCATGGGATGTGTAGACCGCATAATTGCTGTTTCATGCTTCCTTTCTCTGATTTTCGACGGCCTGTTCTAGTGTGAAAGCACCAGGACTGACAGAAGCCTTTTATCACGAGAGAGTGTTACGCAGCAGCACTTAGAACAAATGCAAAAGTCTCGTAAACTTTAATTTCTGTGGAGAAAAAATTACTATGTGAATGAAGAATTGGGCTCCTCCCATTATTTAAATCCAGCATGGAATTCAAGAAGGCGGTAAAGGTCTGTTTCTTCCTCGGCTGATGATGAAAAGTACCGTGAACCAGCAGACAGACCAACTCGCCATCACTAGGATGGTATAAACGCCACATCACTTCAGATCACACTCAGCCTAGCACCTGTACCACATCTCCTTCAAAGACTGAGGCCCATGCACAGCAGTCTTTCACCCAATATGTCTCTATATAGAAGTGCAGCAAAAACACAAGGCCTTGGAAGCGTAAGCTTCGTATCTTTCTAAACAGAACATTCGAACTCATGCTCTCTGTAAAGCATTTGGGCCTCATGACACTATGAAGCCCTCCATAAGGAATTAGTTACTTACCTGTACACTATAGTTCTCCAGTATTATCTTTCATAGATTCACATGCTTGTATCTTCCCCGTCGTCATGGTGGGAGTCTCACGGTAACAGAATGACCAAGCAGTATCATAGAGAAGAAAAACTGCATAGAAAATCCCCATAGGGGCTGTATTATTTGGTAACCAGACCATTTCTTTGTTTGGTCCAAAAGCCAGCCAATCAGCATTGCTGCCCTGCCCTCACACTCCCCAGCAGAAGCTTCCTGCCTCAGATTTCCGTCCCCGAGTGAGAGACATGGATAAATACCGAGAAACAGGTTCTGCCTGAGAAACGGGGAGGCGGGCGGGCGCATGTGAATCTATGAAAGATAATACTGGAGAACTATAGTGTACAGGTAAGTAACTAATTCCTTCTCCAGTATTACATCTTTCATAGATTCACATGCTTGTATCAGAGTAGTAAGCAGTGCTCACCAAATTTGTAGCGTTTCCAGGACAGAACTAAGAAGGAAGCTCTGCCGTAAAGCAATGATATAACAATACACATCAGTATATAAGAAATACGATAAATGCATGTTGGCACATAAACCAAAGTACTGCATAGACAATAAATCATGCCATTATGTCATACCTTACTGAAATAGACGTTTCAGAACAGCTTGTCCCACTGCCGTGTCCTCTTTCCACGCAGTGTCTAGACAGTAGTGTCTCGTAAATGAATGCACGCTCTTCCACGTTGCTGCTCTGCAGATGTCAGGCAGCGCCACTCCTGCGAATAAGGCCATCGAAGTCGCCATCTTTCTCGTGGAATGTGCATGCACCTTAGAACCTAGCGGCTTTCCCGCTTTTTCGTGACATTTCAGGATAGCTGATGATATCCATCTGGCAATACTCAGTCTTGACAAGGGAAGGCCTTTCCTTTGTCCTTCGAATGCAATGAATAATTGCTTGGACTTGCGGAACGTTTTTGTCCGTTCAATGTAGAACTTTAGGCATCTAGAGATGTCTAGAGAGTGTAAGGCTCTTTCTGCTTCCGATGAGGGATTGCTGAAAAAAGTAGGCAAAATAATAGGCTCATTGAGGTGAAAAGACGTTGTCACTTTGGGAATAAAAGTAGGATTTGTTCTTAATATAACCCTGTCCTGACGGAATTGTAAGAAGGGTTCATCCACTGAAAAGGCCTGGATTTCGCTAACCCTCCTTGCTGATGTTAGGGCGAGCAGAAGGGCTGTTTTCCATGACAGGAACTGTAAGTCTGTTTTGTGTATAGGCTCGAAAGGTGGCCTCATAAGTTGCGATAGGACTGTATTGAGGTGCCACGGTACTGGTGGGCGCCGGATGGGTGGGAAAACTCTAAAAAGTCCTTTGATAAATTCCTTTATTATTCTGCAAGACCAGAGAGATGGTTCATTTGGCTTCCGCCTGAAGCGTGATATTGCTGCCAGGTGTACCTTGACCGAGGCATGCAACAGACCTGCCTTAGAAAGTGACAGCAGGTAAGGTAAGACACCTTCTGGTTGTACCTCAAACGGATGCAAGTTTTGACTGCTGCACCAGTGGCAGAAACGGGTCCATATGTTTTGTTTGTTGATGTAGCTCTGGCTTGCGAAAGAATATGCCTGCATTCCTGCGGAATGTCTATATTTTGAAATTCCCGCTCATGAGGTTCCATGCTGACAATTTTAGCGATTGCAGATCCGGGTGCAGAATCTGCCCTTCTTTCATGGAGATGAGGTTCTGAAATGTCGGAAGCTGGATCTTGTTGCCCTTCGACATTTGAAGTAGGTCTGAAAACTACGCTTGTCTTGGCCAGGCTGGTGCTATCAGTATGACATGGCACGGTTCTAATCTCATCTTGCGCAGGATTCGCGGTATCACCGGAAACGGAGGGAAGGCGTAGGCAAATCTTCCTGTCCAGTCCATGAGAAATGCATTTCCCTTGGAACCTTGTTGATGGTACCTGGACGCAAATTGGACACACTTTGAGTTGTGCTTTGTTGCGAACAAGTCTAATGTGGGGGTGCCCCACCTTTGAAACAAGTTGCGAATCTGAGTGTCGTGCAGTTCCCACTCGTGCTTCACCTTGGAAGTGCGGCTCAGGGCGTCTGCCCGTGTGTTGAGGACTCCCTGTATATGCTGGACCTGAATTGAAATGCCGTTGGATATCAGCCATTTCCAGATTCTTTGCGCCAATGTCGACAGCTGTTTGGATCTCGTTCCACCCTGTTTTATTAAGTAAAACATAGTCGTGGTGCTGTCCGTCTGGATAAGTACTGACGATTGGCGTATTCTGGGAAGGAATGCTTGAAGCCCCAGAAACACCGCTTTTAGCTCCAACATGTTTATGTGAAGCTGAGCTTCCCAATCTGACCAAAGGCCCTGAATTTCTAGCTCCTGAAGATGCGCACCCCATCCTTTCAGCGAAGCGTCCGTTGTCATCACGAAGTGGTGATCTCGAGGAATAAAGCTCAAGCCTTGGTCCAAGTTCTTTTGAACCTTCCACCATGACATGGCCACCTTCATACGGTTTGTGATGGTAATGCGATCCTCGAAGGTTCCTTTGGATTGGACCCACTGCTCGTCCAGTTGTTCCTGCAAAGGCCTCATTCGAAGGCAACAGTTTGGCACCAGTGGAATGCAGGATGATATCATCCCCAACATGGACTTGTACAGCCTCACGGAAGTGGACTTTTTTGTTTGAAGTGATGCCGTTAGCCCCATGATCTTTCTCCTTCGGTCTTCGGAAGGATAGGCTTTCCCTGCTCTGGTGCATATCCATGCCCCCAAGAACTGGATGCCTTGGGCCGGAGTCAGCGAGGATTTCTCTAAGTTGGTCCTCAGACCCAAGCGCTGGAACAGCCGGATGCAGCTCTGAAGAGATCTTGCTGCGTCTTTGAAAGATGGACCTGTCACTAACCAGTCGTCCAGATATGGGTAAATGTAATGCCCTTGCAGTCTTAAGTGGGCCGCCACCGGGGCCATGCATTTGGTAAACACCCTCGGGGCCGATTTGAGTCCGAATGGCAGGACCTTGAACTGAAAGTGGCGACTCTCCACAACAAATCTCAAATACTTCCTGTGCTTCCGATGAATGGGAATATGGAAGTATGCATCCATGAGATCCAAGGACGCCATGTAGTCTTTTTCCTTTATCATTAGTAGGATCTCCTGCAACAATAGCATTCTGAAGGGTATCTTCTTTATGTATTGATTGAGATCCCTCAAATCCAATACCTGTCTCCATTTCAGGGTTTGTTTCTTTTTGATGAGGAAGAAATGCGAATAGAAGCCTCTCCCTCTGAGATGTTGCGGCACTTCTTCTATGGCTCCCTTTTGCAGAAGCGAGTGTACTTCTTTCTGCATTTCCTGGCGATGTTGGTTGAGCCTGAGTACTGGGGGATGATCCGGTGGTATTTCCACAAATTCCAGAGTATGGCCCCTGCTTATGACATCTAGAACCCATTTGTCTGATGTTATGGACATCCAGTTGGTGAAGTATTGAGACAGATAGTGGTCGTTTTCCGGGATCTGTTGTGTGGGGAGCGCCGGCCTGAAATCATTGACGTCTGTTAGACTGTTGATTTTTCCCCCTGGTGTTTGATTTACCTCTGGACTGTTGCTGGTAAGAGGAGTTGGAGGACCTGAATTGGTTGTTGGTATTATACTGTCGATATCCCTGTTGATTATACGGTTGATATCGATTGGACTGAAAAGAGGGTCTTTGATTAAATTGACCTCTTGCACCCCTCTTTTGAAAGGACTGAAACCTTCCCTGTTGAAGGGATCCCAGCGCTCTAGCTGTATCCGTGTCCGACTTTATGCCTTGCAACGCCTCATCGATATGCTTCCCAAATAAATTTTCACCATCAAAAGGCATATCGACAATTTTCGCCTGCACTTCTGGGCGAAAAGAAGTCGCCTTGAGCCAGCCCTGCCTGCGAAGCGAAACTGCTCCAGCCATCTGCCTGAAGGCCATAGACGAGACATCCATGGCGATGTCGATAGATTCGGCAGCAGATTTAGCTCCGTCTTTAAGGATGGCTGCCGCTTCCTCCTTTCTATCTTCCGGAAGTGCAGAAAGTATGGGTGCAAGATCGGACCACATTTGTCTGTTGTAACGGCCAATCAGTGCCATTGCATTTGCCGCTTTAATGGTAGAGGCTGCCATGACCGCAAACCTCTTACCTGCACCATCCATTCTCTTTCCTTCCTTGTCTGGTGGCACTAAGGAAGTAGCCACCGGGTTCTTTGAATTTCTCTGCGCCGCCTGCGTCACGACTGATTCCGGTCTGGGGTGCCCAATGAGGCAGGCTGCTGTGGACTCTGGTGCTCTGTACTTTTTTTCAATTCGGGGAACTGAAACCGCTATAGACGCCGGTGTTTTCAGAATCTTTAGGCCCTCTTCCCAGATATGAGGGATAATCGGAATTGAGCGAAGCGATCTTTCGAAAGGACTGAAACCTTCCCTGTTGAAGGGATCCCAGCGCTCTAGCTGTATCCGTGTCCGACTTTATGCCTTGCAACGCCTCATCGATATGCTTCCCAAATAAATTTTCACCATCAAAAGGCATATCCACAATTTTCGCCTGCACTTCTGGGCGAAAAGAAGTCGCCTTGAGCCAGCCCTGCCTGCGAAGCGAAACTGCTCCAGCCATCTGCCTGAAGGCCATAGACGAGACATCCATGGCGATGTCGATAGATTCGGCAGCAGATTTAGCTCCGTCTTTAAGGATGGCTGCCGCTTCCTCCTTTCTATCTTCCGGAAGTGCAGAAAGTATGGGTGCAAGATCGGACCACATTTGTCTGTTGTAACGGCCAATCAGTGCCATTGCATTTGCCGCTTTAATGGTAGAGGCTGCCATGACCGCAAACCTCTTACCTGCACCATCCATTCTCCTTCCTTCCTTGTCTGGTGGCACTAAGGAAGTAGCCACCGGGTTCTTTGAATTTCTCTGCGCCGCCTGCGTCACGACTGATTCCGGTCTGGGGTGCCCAATGAGGCAGGCTGCTGTGGACTCTGGTGCTCTGTACTTTTTTTCAATTCGGGGAACTGAAACCGCTATAGACGCCGGTGTTTTCAGAATCTTTAGGCCCTCTTCCCAGATATGAGGGATAATCGGAATTGAGCGAAGCGATCTTTTGTTATCATCTTTGAAATCGTACAAGAAACAATCCGTCTCTTGCACTTCCACATCCAGATTGAATCTCTTGGCCGCTTTTTCCATGATATCATGGAAGCCTCCGATGTCTTGAGGAGGGGAGGTAGACTGTAGTGGGACAGGTGATGAAGCCGATGGTAAAATGTATTCATTCCATTCCTGCCCCGAAGCATCATGGACAAGCTCTCCTTCTTCAGGCTGTTCATCTTCGTCGGATTCCGTTAGGTCATCCCTTATAGTAACCACTTGCGGTGATCTCACCCCGTGTTCTTGTGAAGCAGGTGCTTTAGGCGTCTGCGAGGAAGGCGTCTGCGTAGCTGGTTGCGAGGTATTCGCCTCTGGGAAACGACGGTAGTAGTCGTTTATCATCAACCTAAGGTCAGACACAAGAGTGATAGGTATGGAAACCGTCTCTTGACGTTCCTCCTCACGTGAGTCCTCATGCTGCTCCTCCTCCTCATCATAATCACCAGATTCCTGAAATGACTCATATCTGGAAGATTGGGGTCTGTCCTTGAAGGAATATACTTCCTCCTCGTCCGTGTCTTGGCTCTTTATCTGAAGCTGAGAAGGACTGTAGGCGGCACCTGAGGACTCCTCTCCATCTGAGTCCTGCTCTAGCAATGAGGATGGTGGCAAAGGAGAAATCTTTGTCCATGAGGTGAACTCTGCAGATTTACTGATAGTAGCCGAACCCCTGGTCGACTGAAAAGACCGGATCGAGATCATGGTCTTCGACTGCGGTGATTTGAATGCTTTTGCAGATGTTAGCATGATTTTCGTCGACGGGATCGACGACGGAACCATCGTCGACGGAACCATCGTCGACGGGGCCTTCGTCGACGGAGCCTTCGTCGACGGAGCCTTCGTCGACGTGACCATCGTCGACGGGACCCCCGTCGACATCCTCGACGTCGAACTTGTCGTCGACGGAGTCGTCGTCGTCGTCGACGGTCTTTTCGTCGACAGTGAAATTTTACTCGTCGATGTTGTTGTCGTCGACGTCGTCGCCGTCGACGTAGCTTTAGATCCTATCGTCGACGAAGCCGTCGTCGTCGACGAAGTCGTCGTCGACGGTGAAGTCGTCGACGGAGGTGAAGTCTTCACCACAGGTTTTGGAGCAGAAGCTAGGGAGCTGGTCGAAGGCGCAGACCCAGGCCCTTTAAGACTTGACTGCTTTTCCAGAGGAGTAATAGGAAGAGATGAGGTTGATTTCTCCTTAGATTTACTCCTTTTAGACTCTACTCTCTCCACAGAAACAGAGGCCTTTCTTTTCTTGGGAGTTGAATGAGAAGATTCCTCCTCAGAATCTGAGCCTGATGTGGCCTTCTTCTTCTGAAGCCATAACAGCAATCTAGCCTCTCTGTCTCTTTTAGTTTTGTCAGAAAATTTTCTACAGAGTTTACAGTCTTTCGCCACATGTTTTGGATGGAGACAGTAAAGGCAGTCCTTATGTGGGTCCTCAGAGTAAAGTCTGGCCTTCCCACAGGATCTGCAAGGCCTGAACAGCCTCTTTTTAGAGCTTTCAGCCATAATGAGAAAAATAGGTACACACAATACCTTAATCCAGCAGACAGGAAACAAGATTCCAAAGGGTCAAAAGTTCACTCAGGAACAGAAAAACTGAGCAGAGCTCAGGGAGACTCCTTTCTCACACGAAGGCGGTTGGAAATCTGAGGCAGGAAGCTTCTGCTGGGGAGTGTGAGGGCAGGGCAGCAATGCTGATTGGCTGGCTTTTGGACCAAACAAAGAAATGGTCTGGTTACCAAATAATACAGCCCCTATGGGGATTTTCTATGCAGTTTTTCTTCTCTATGATACTGCTTGGTCATTCTGTTACCGTGAGACTCCCCCCATGACGACGGGGAAGATACAAGCATGTGAATCTATGAAAGATGTAATACTGGAGAAATGCAATTACAATAAAATACTTGTATCCTCAGTCCACCGTGATCTGCACTGGCTAACAGACAGCTTAATAAGATCCCCAATTACTTCAAAGAACCCTATGAACCGTGCAAGGAAAATATGACACAGCTCTCTTGGTGTACTGAGCAAGCAGCGTCATACCTGGGACTGGGAAGCCATGCTTCTGCAGTACAGCATCTCAGATCTGTGTAACTACAGGTTTCGGGAATGGTTTTGGTTCTTCAACGCTTCTGCATGTTGCACGAGATACAGATGTTCACTTTGCCTTTCCCTTGATTATCTACATACACAGTGAGTAGCTGTGGGCCCTTGTAGATAAGTGATCTGCCCCACCTTAGTACATCAAAACTATATGGCAATTTTCCAGATTTTGGCCTTATATATTTTGAGATTAAACGTCCCTCGCTATTCATCTACCACTAATAGAACTAAGCTTACAAGTGTGGCTGTGAATCCATTAATACTGTTAAGTGTCCTTAGTACCAAAATAACCAGGGTGGCATTGACATGTTGCATTATTCGTGATTTGTGAAATGTAAATTCCTCCTATGGAGTTTTGCATCGTTTGTAAACTTTGCAAAAGTGACAAACGTATGTAAATTTGGGCTACTCGCCAGGCACTGTTACAAGTCCATGCTTCCAGGATGGTGGATTTCTGTCTAGGGCTCCCTGTGCACTGCACGGCCCAGGATCAGTGCTGACTGGGACGTACTAGGACGTCAGTGCACAGGGCTTCGTGTGGGAAGTGTGCGGGTGCGCAGGGGGTGTAAAGTGCATAAAGACGGATATAAATTATATTGTATTATATTGTAATTGCATTTATATGGCGCTTAATATCCCTGATGAGGCATAGAAGCATCCCTTGTAAATAAAACTATAAAGGGAGAAAGCATATTTACAACTCAACTGACCCCCAGTAATTACTCCACCAGGCCACCTGGGCTCACTGGCATTCACGGTGGCACACGAGGAGAGAGGGCCATGGTATAAATCTCCATGCGTGGCTGGACCTACCCCTGCCCAGGGCCCAGGCTGCTACACAATATTTATTAGAAGTAAGTCCCTATTTTAAATACAGTGTTTCTTTTGATTGCAGCTATTTTGTACTCATCTAATTTTTTTCATTAAAGCCAGGGGGAATAGTTTTTTTGTTCCATCGGGCATTTCCCCCAAAGGGCTGGAGGCCTTAGAAACCCTGTCACTTACCCCAGCTCCCTGGGGTTAATTACAGCAAGGGTGGGTGTGGGTGGCAGAACTTTGAGAGAGGGCTGGAGAGTGAGCGATCAAAGAGGCAGAAGAGAGAAGGAGAGAGAAGAGAACGAGAGAGAAGAGAAGGAGAGCGTTAGTGGACGTTAATGGACGTTAATTGCGCGAAGAGACGAAAGGAGTGGGGCTGTTTTGGGTTCCCCACTCCTGCCCGAACAAAGATTGTATAACTGGAGAGGTCTCTGGGCACCGAGGGCTGCCAGCCTGTGCTCTGCACCAGCAGCAGTGGCCTGGTTAGGCACTTTGCCGCCCGCGGTGGTTCCTGCCTTTGCCCCCCGGGGCCGCGCTAAAGAGGGGGCTGGGGGCACTGGCGAGGATTTCTGCGTTTGCCGCCACCTGCAGACCAAACTCATATAAGGGGAGGGGTGGGGGGGGTGGGGGGGGTGGAGTGGGTAGAGAAAACTCGTGCCGCCCCCCCGCCCCCCTTTCTACGGCAGTGACCAGCAGCGCTGCTGTGCTTACCTTTGACAGGCCAGCGCACATCATGCTGCTTCATACGTAAGTAAGTATTACTTTTATTTTATTTCGTTAAAAATCATAAAAGTATGGAAAAAACACATATAACATAATAGTTATCAAAGATAAAAATCTATAAAATGCAAACAAGTAAAAACATTATCCTATCATAAGCTTTGCTCGCAAACACAATTAAAACAATAATATTGTAATCTATACAAATTGTAAGAACTTCATCGCAGGTCAATATGAAAAGAGCGATATTTAATGTCAGTGCAGGAAGGGAGTGACCAGACAGTCATATATCTTTGCCATGTGGACTATTATGTTTTTTTGTCCAGTTCTTTGGCTGCCATTTTCCAAAAGGTGATGGCTCGACATGACAACTGTATTGACAGTCCACCAAGGCATTGTAACACTGCAGCTCTTCACGACCTCAATTGATATTTCCTAAAAATCTCACGGAGGACTATTTTTCGAGGCTCTAATCGCAAGGGTAAAATGCATAAAAGATGTAATAACGACTCTTCTCCTTGTTCGCACAGGCAACATTCTTTTGTGTGCCATGTAGACTTCCATTTCAGAGTTAGATCCTTTGTGGGGAATGAACCCAGCCGCAACTGCGTCAAATAGTGCTTTTTGTAGTGCAAGAAGTGTTCAGACAAGTACGGTTGGGGTTTCAGACACTAATATGATTGAATCACATCAGCCTGAGCCCCACACTCTTTAACACCTATATGGCGCCGTTAGCTGAAGTAGTTAGTCCATTTGGCATACAGATCATAACATACGCAGACGACACCCAGCTGGTGGTGTCATTGAACCATCTAGATGGCTCACCCAGTTCTCTTGGCAGCTACCTGGAGGCAGTGGCAGAGTGGATGGAAATGTCCCACCTCAAACTGAATGGCGACAAGACTGAGCTGATGTTCTTCGGAAAATTACCATCTCCCCTGTCGGCTCAGCTATGGCCAACCTGTCTTGCCCCAATGCCTGCTCCTAAGCAGCAGATAAAGAGCCTCGGCCTGTGGCTCGACAGCTCTTTGTGCTTTGGCCACCAGGCCACCAAGCTAGCTGCCGCTTGCTTTGGCCTGCTGAGGATGTTAAGGAACATTCTTCCTCTGCTTCCCTTCAAGGCGAGACGGATCATGGTACAGGCCTTAACCACATCAATGCTACAGCATTTCCCCCTCTGTGCTGAGAGTCATTGACTCCCATGGTTCATGACGAGCTCAGCTCGTCATGAACACACAAGCAGTGTACTGCATGACGAGCTGAGCTCGTCATGAGCATGGAAGGGGTTAATACTCTCCCGCCCGGACTACGGGAACGCACTGTAACTAGGCGCCCCGCAGGCAGCCCTGCAAAAACTCCAGGTAATCCAGAACTGCGCAGCCCGCCTACTGCTCCAAATTCCCAGGAGACAATCGGCAAAACCTGCTCTGAGGACGCTGCACTGGCTCCCGATCCGGGCCAGAGTCCAGTTTAAATCGATGTGCCTGGCTCATAGAGCCATGTGGAAATCTGGCCCGGCTATTTCACATTCCCTCCTCACCCCCTACCAGCCCTCAAGAAATCTGCGTTCAAGCTCAGCCTTCCTCGCCACCACTATGAAGGTTCGTCACGCCAAGTGGGGCCGACGCTCTTTCTCCCTGAATGCTGCAAACCTTTGGAACTCTCTGCCCCCCACCCTGTGCCGTGAGCCAAACATACTGGCCTTCCGCAAACTTCTTAAAACCCATCTTTTTTGCAATATGCACTAAAGTGATTTGCCTTCTCCTTGCGGTCCACAAGGGCTACGAGGCCTCAGGGTAGTAACGCGCTATACAAGCACCATTTCATTCATTTAATCATTCACTGCCCATGCATGATTTTTCTTAGCAAAGGCTGATTTGTCAATAAGTAGCGAAGTTTGTTTGGTTACACTGTTTACAATATTTTTGAACCCGGAATAAGATGTTGTTGTATGCCATGCCTCTTCAAGATGTAGATCAACGAGTAATTCTTTTAGGACTGCAACAATAGAGTTTTTTTGCCTCGCTTGCTTTTCAATTTCTTCCCAACAGAAGTGGGCTAAAGTGTTGTCTTCCGCTTGCCTCATCCGCAAGTAATATTTTACCATCGTCCCTTTTCTGGCAGGATTCTGTTTTTTCCGCCCATATTCCAGTCGAATTTGTGCCTGAGAGATGTGCCGAGGAATTAAAAACAGACGCTTGATCGGGCTAGATTTAATAAAACTGCATCTTTTGTATTCATGATTTCCGACCCATATGATAGTGTGGGTAATAATTTGCTGCAATGATCTTAAGCAACTGACCTGTTGGACAGCCTTTTAGCTTCTTCTGTAAAATTTTGAAAGCATAAAGGAGTTGTTTTGCTTTAATATTCTCTTGGTCCAAGTGTTGCTTATAATTAAGCGTGTTGTCAAGTTGGAACCCTAGGTATTTGTATGAGTCCACCTCGGATATTGTTTTTCCTCCAGTTTCCAGGTGAATTTACCCTTTGACCCTATTTTGTGATGACTACAAAAGCATAACACCTTAGTTTTCCTAAGGTTTATTATCAATTGAGCAGAAGTAATATAAGTTCCTAGTTGGGTCATCGATCCCTGCAGGCCTATTGGTGTTTGTGCTAGAAGCAAAAAGTCATCTGCGTATTGAAGGCTGATGATTGATGTTTTACCTAATTTTGGGGGGTCACTTTGCACTTGTTGGAGATACTTCTCAAGATCGGCTGTATAGATGTTGAATAAACAGGGGGCCAACATACACCCCTGTTTTAGCCCATTTAGTGTTGGTATCTTGTTTGTTGTGGTGCAGCCATCTCCTTTCCTTATCTGCACCCACATACCGGAGTAAAGATTGATTATTGCTTCTAAAAGTTTGGGTGGTGCCCCCCAGCTTTGCATTTTTGCCCACAGCTTCTTTCTCGGAACCTTGTCGAACGCTGCTTTAAGGTCAATAAAGCAAGCATACAAGGTTCGAGATTTTGGATAAGCTTGATTGGCTAGAAGTGTCACAGCAGAAATATTGGTAAGGGTTCCCATTCCAGCCCGAAATCCAGTTTGCGTATTTGGTATCAGGTTTATACGATTGACCCAATCCTCTAGATCTGCCAAAAGATTCGAAGCATATATCTTGGCCTCCACATCAATCAGTGCAATCATTCTATAGTTCGTAGGGTCTGAACCTGAACCTGATTTGTATATGGGATTTAAAATACTTCCTTGCCAGGAATCAGGGATCGAGCCAGTTGCTAACGCGTGCATGAACAATGGAGTGAGAATGCCAGACCAAAAATAGGGGTCGTGCCGGAAGAGTGCGTTTGGCAAGCTATTAGGCCCTGGTACTCCCTCAGATCTTAAATTTTGTTTATAATTTTAAGAACTTGCTCTTGTGTAATCTGTAGCAGATGTTCTGAAGATTCTAGCTTTTGAGTCTTGTAGGCGATTTCTAGTGTAGGATCTTCCTGTTTTATATCACCTAAGAGTGGAATGGCCTTGTATGTCTGATCGATATGGTCTCTCTAGGTGTATTCCGTTGTTTCTGAGTTGAAATGCCGGTTCTTGCCATTTGATAACTGGTTGGTAACTTCCCAGAACAGCTTAGAGTATCTCTGTTTACTGGCATGGAAACGTTTTGCCCAGAGATGTTCACTATAATCATTCTTGGCCACCTTGATGTCTCTTTTTTAGCACTTTTCGTGTTTTTGAAATTAGGGCAAGGATGTCATGGGAGGGCTCTGAGCCTCGGACTCGAAGTTGTCTTAAATATTTATTTAGCTGTTTTTTTTGTTTCCTTAGGCTATTCATGAACCACACTGCCCCTACTGGTCTTCCTTCTTTGCGACCATTACCTTTTCTTGAGAATTCATTATTTAGATCATGAGTGAAAGATGCCCAAGCCTTTGAACACAATAGTTCAATTTTGAAGTTCTCAAGAAGAGCAATGCATGTAGCCATGATGTCGTCTATTTTTCCCTCATTCCAAGTAAGTTGTTTTAGATTATAGCATTGCGTTGGTAGAGACATTGCATTGTCTGTTTTGGGATTTGCCATGCTTATAAACAAGGTGAAAGTTTGGGGATAATGATCACTTTCTGCCCTTCTGCTGCTTCATACATCCATTGGTATGATTCCTCAGGAAGCGTGTTGCATGTGCTCGGCTCCCGAAGAGCAAAGTAAACAAGCATCAGACAAGAGTGTTACTTCGCTGTCTTGTGAAGGCTCCTCTCGCAGTGGACCAGCTGATGGCTGGCTAGCTGAAAGTGTTGTCCGTGGGACACCTCCGTCCAGCTCAAAAAATGAAAGGAGAGGCCACAGGGCACAGTGAGACCCTCCAAGCACCCCTCACCTGAGTTGCTCACAGGAAATCTGGAAGTCTAAAATAATTAAGGACAACATTTAGGACTATTTTTATGAAATCATACATAATTACAGAAATATTAACTGACACTCTTTATATGAAGTCCTGGAAAGATGACAGACTGATGCAATGTCTATAAATTGTGTTTATGTTTTATTTAACACCTTCAGCGCGGCGTGAATTCTCGCACTGTGCTGAAGGTTCTAATGAGCCAACGGGCTCATGACGGAACTGTTCCGTCATGAGCACAGCTCAACCGATGCTCATGACGGAACCGTTCCGTCATGAGCATCGAAGGGGTTAAGAAAACTATTTTACCTTTTAGACATTTTTAAATTATTGCTCTGTAATTTTAAATTGGTGCGTTTTTTTTTAAGATTGTAGTAATTGTAAGATTTTTGTTAATCATGCAAATACAAATTTACCTTACCTTACCCTCACCTGACACTGCAGAGGGACTACATTAAACTACATCTGAGCTGACAACGGCACCCTGGGGGTTCCATCCTCATAATATCACTGACGCCCCTTAGATCTGCTTAGCAAGAGCTGACTAGTGCCCGGGCCCTGTGTATGAGAGAAGAACGCGGCAGAGGCGCAGACAAGCTCACGAACAGAACATATCCAGTTCCAAAGTCAAGAAAAATTGAGAAATTGACATATGCCCGTTCAGGAGAGCGTTTTAAATTACATAAAGGCTTTCACCAATTGTTGAAACAAAAAAAACCCGGGAGAGAGAGGGAACCATAGTCTACCTGATTATACAACAGGAGAAAGACCCTCCTACCTTGAGAAGGTTCATTACCCCAAAGAAATTCTTTAATATAAGTGTAGAAGCCGGTGACCCCAAAGAGACGGCATGTTCTGATGAAGGTGTTACAACATCAAGTACAATAACACCGAAACGCGTCGACGCAATTGAGGCTAGAATCCCAAAAAGGTCAAGGAGGTAGCAGATACTCATAAATTATAGATACTGTCTACTGTACCACCAGCATTAAAGAAAAGACCAGTGGATCTATATGAGTAGTGGCGGAAAATATCAAGGCCACAATAACAGGGGGTTTGTGAAAAGGATCCAATTGTTGTTTTTTGTGGAATTGTATTAATTAACTTTTTCTCCTTTGTTTTATAATTTTGATGATTGTGATATTATGTTTTTTATGTATACTGAATTGTTATTAATTGTCTTTTGAAATTTTATCGCACTTATTCAAAGAGATGTTCTTTGGATTTTTAATTTATCTTTCTGTGACAAGAGGCTTCATTTTTACAAAATATTAAAGAGATTGTGAACGTTTACTTTTAGTGTGGAACTTCTTATCTAAATGTTTTATTTTTACATAAATTCTCCCAGTTATACCTCTATAAGGAATGTCTGTATGATTGGTTAGAACCCATGCAGTAACATAACACACCCATTTCAGTGTACACCCAGGGATTTCTTTTTGACTACCCTGTGTATGAAGGTACCAGCCAAACTAGAGCCCCCTTTACAGTGCTTAATTTGTAAAAAAAAAAAAAAAGTGCCAGGGGCTTCGTCAGGAGGCCACTGCAGACTGGCCACCCATTGCTCCTGTCAACGCTGCTATCACAGTACCTACACAACTATTAATCATCACACTGCTGCACGTGTGACTATTCAGATTATTCGAGGCCCCCATAGCTATTACAATGGATTGGGGCAGGTATTAGTTGATTTTAATGTACATTGAATTATGTAGCAGCTATCATAAGTGCCGTTGTTGACATTAAGTGCCAGTGCCAGGCAGCGGAAATCAATGGTTCAAATTAAGCACTTCCCATTACCCTGTTCTGCTTTGCAAACATCCAACAACTTTGGGAGAGGATGTGTCATTAACGCCAGAGCTGTCGACTTTTTACTTGAGGAACCAGTAGGGGTTCAATTGAGGCTAGTCCCTCCAGACCCACATGTAATCAAATACTAAGATTGAAACGGGTCCTTATTGGGTCTTCTAATCACGCCCTTAACTTTATTGACAAAAACATTGATCGATTTCTGAAGAATGAAAGTTAAAGTAACCCAATGCACCAATGTAGGTCCTTTTTATATTCCATAAGTTTTACATAATCTTCGATTCCCTGAGAGTGTTTATAATTTCTTGGATGTTGTATTTCTATAGTTTTTTGTGTGACACATATGTCTGTTGTATCACACATACTTTCAACTGAGTTACATCCATGTGTTTATGAGGAACTACAACTGAGAGTGTTGGGGTTGAGGCTCAAGGCAGAGTGACTTTCGCACAGTGGCTGTCAATGGGTCTAAAGGTGCTCAGAATACATGATCATCCAATCCTTGGCCTCTCTGCAGAGCGCACAGAACAATGATGAGGCATGCCAGTTGCAACTGTGATTCAATGCAAATGTGTGTGAAGGAGGTAAACCGTGGTTAACATGTTGACAAGGGAAAAGTAAAAGAAAGGGAAGAACAGGAGTAACTGAGACTTTCTGAAGACTAATTCACCTTCCACCCACCTCAGAAATGTTTAAACCACAGTCTAATAATTTCGCAATTGAATCATTATTAGGCTGTGGGGTTTTAGGTTTAAACCTATAATAACTGATAAAACCCCACTGAAAGAAAAATAGCCCTCACCGGTGAAAACATATAAACACTGAAAAAACACCTGCACAACCACAAACTAAATGCCATTCAAAGAAAGGAAAAAGAAAGTGAAAGAGTCATTTTGTTCTAACAGAAGGGGTCAATAAAATGTAACTTTGTTATACAAGCTAGTAGTAGGAAAGACTGGGTAACATTATTCTGCTTAAGGTTTGTTCTTTAGGGATGCCACTAAAATATTGTTTCTTCTTCCTTTTACTTTTTTCAGTTTTATGGCCTTTGGTCTAAAGATGCAGGGCTTAGTTTCACGTTTTAGGTTTAGTTCAATTATTTTATAAACTGTAGAGAATCAGGAGATATCAAAATCACATTTGATATTTTGGCTGCATTTGATTCTTTCACTGATAGGTAAAACGGCTAGTTTCATAAAAATCTTTCCTAATATGTGTCATCACATTTACTCAGAGAGAATGGGTAAAAACCCTTAATACATCAGACCATAGTTTCTAGTGGGACAGTATTGATAGTAAGTGAATTGCCAACACCTCAGGCTTTAAACATTAAATGCAAGGTATAGTGACATATATCACCAAGCATCTGGGACAGTGGTGAAAACATGACACCAGACTTTTGGAAAACATGGAACGCAGTGTCACTTGTTATGCTCTGCAAAAAAGGTTCTTTCCAAGTTCAACAAAGATTGGAGTGATATTGTTTGTATTTGTAGTGATTCAGCTACGTATATAAAAAATGTATGTGATGACCTGTCAAAATTGATACCCGAGCTGAAGTGATTCCCTGTAGGAGATCCTTGCCACTTGTTAGATGGTATGCTGAAAGCATCTTTACAATCTTCAGAGTTAATGAGGGATGCTATTGACTTTTTAGTCCATTCTGGTGCAATGTTTTCTTATGCCCAGGAACTAAAACGCAAATATGTATCAATTCGTGCTTTATGTGGCATCAAAGAAAGAGTCATCCCAACTGTGTCCCTTAGCTGACGGTTCTCAGCCCAAGGGGCTATGAATGCTGAGATGTCCTTTTCACAGAAGTTTACATGGGAAGGAAAGCACGAGCGCACATGACCAAAGACTCACTGAAGTATTGCATGGTGTACTACAATAAGATTAATTTGCAAAAATCTCTTTGGACCTCATATACGCTATACGTACACTGTCTATATACCATGTTTTTTCAGTGCAGAAAGCAAGCAATGATAAAAGCAAAACATTCCATAAACACCGGAAAAAAACACTTTTTCTGTTGTTTTTAGTGGCATGAAAATGTGTAACCACTGATAACAACAGCTTTTTAACATATTGAAAACACTGAAAAAACCCCACCAGAATTTACCAAAAATAGAAACTGAAAACAGGACAGCCTAATCATTATCAATATTATATACAATAGAATCGCCCCTGTTACTCATTTATCTTATACAGATACCAACCATTGACAAAGCCAATAGTCCTGGTTTGTTTTAGATGTATGTCAGTTGCCACTCTCCTTTTAACCCATTGACCGCGGTGCAAATTCCGCCGCAGTGCTGGCAAAATAATGAGTGGGCGGTGCTCTGGCGGCCCCAGGCCGTCATCTGCACACACCTACTGTGACGTCAGATGGCCAGACGCATGCAAGCCGTTACAGGCCTTCCAGTCTTTTCATCCCACTTAAAGCCCTGGGACCCAGGTTCAAATCCTCGTATCTGCACAACATCCTGTAATTCTGGACCTAGTGTAATGCAAGTGGTGCTCCTTTAAAGCCAATACCTTTGGGTCAAGTTTGGGCTATATAAAATAGGAAAAAAATACCTGTCTCCTGAACTTTAGAATAGTAACTAGAAATCCAAATTGTTGAACTTGGCCAACCAAAGTTTGATATACAAATTAGTTATTTGGAGCTGGAGACAGATCGAAGCCCCATCATCATGAAATGGGACATCCACAGCCTCAGTTGTTTTGACTGCCACAGGTAGATCCTGAGATACATCTCCTAGTTGCTTACCATGCCACCTGACCCACCTGTGAGTTTTAAGGAAACTATAAGTTCTCGGTTGCAGTCAATCGGACCACCTGTAACATGACTTTTATCCACCTTTGATTAGCACGTATATAAAATAATTAAAGCTTTGACTAATTTCACATCTCAGCCCAACAAAAGCAGTCAAATCTGTGTGGAGAGGTTAGTATGGAGTACCCCACTGGTACCGCTCACCTTGAAATCAGTTTCTCCACTTTTGAGCCAAGCTCAACTTTTCTCTTCTCTTCATAGTATAACTGGGATGCCTCCATAGACTTCAATATTAAAGATTTGTCGCACTATGGACACCTCCCGACCTACCCCTCGTGCTGAATTCTCATAGGATAACTTGGCCCATTGTTTCCTATCAGAGCTGTTTGACAGACCCCAATCTTGTAATACTAGCCTGCACAGCAGGGGCTGGCTAGCAACTTTAAAAATCGGTGCCTTTCTCCTCTCTCAATGGTGTCGAGCAGGAAAGGAAGGTGGTTTACTTCCTGCATGCATATCCAACCAATCCTGGAGCTGCTCTCATGCTGTTAGCAGCTCCAGGATTGGTAGGAGCAGACTAACCCAGAGCTAATTTTAAGGCGGCCTGTGCCTGCAATCCCTCAGCTGTTTTACAGCACTGGAATGGCAGGCTCTCAAGTGCGCATGTCAAATTGGCCGGCGGTAAACAGCAGGCGGGGCGCCGCTCCTCCGCCTTAATGGAGGAGCCGCAGCTGCACTGGTCCATTAACTGCACAACTCTTAAGAATTTTACTGTAGCTTTGAGCAGTTTAGCCTATTGACTTGAGATTACCACATGTTTTTTCTGTTCAGTTAACAGCAATAATTGGAGATTCATATTTATTGTGTGTGTGTAATAATTGTGTTATACAGGTCAGACTCAATCTTCACATCATCTCACTTGAGCTAAGCCTTGAATGGTGGACTAAGCTACCCATGCAAGTGAAAGAGACTACTGAGGCCTTCCTCTCATTCTAAGGCTAACTACCCAGCATTGCTCATAGCAGTGGTGGTTTGCCAAAAATGTCACACTGGCAAAAAAATTGTAGGTAACATGATATCATTTTTAGTGTTTGTAGTCAAGGCAGCCAAGCACAGCGAGCATTTAAATTCATAGTAACACATTTTGACAGACTTTACAATTTGCAACATTGAATAAATATACCATACTCTGCCTCCTGATCTCATTAAGTGCATCTGAACTTAGTTTAGGGGAGAAATAGATCTTTTTGAGAGGAAAGGGTAAAGGATGGTATTACAAAGTGTGTCCACCTGACTTGGTGGTTGCAGTGACTTAAATGTTGAGCCTTACAGACTGGGGTTAACCAAACTATTCATGGAAGTGTGAAAATACAGACACCATGTGTTCAGATTTTTGCTTTTGTACTGTATGTGTAGTTCTTACTGATGTCACAATCACGGGGGTTCCTGGTGCACATTGGCTCATGTACTATGCTGCAAACGTTATGACTTTTTGGTCAGTATGTTTTGAATATTACGTTGTAACATGCACCTCTGCCTGGAGGAGAAATAATAAACACCAATCTCAGAGTTGGGCTAGGGGAATCTAGAGTGCTGAGAAGTGCTGAGAAAGAGGCAAGATTGCCTCCTGTGTGGTGTCCTGTACTGCGTCTTCTGGGCATGTTCAGTGTCCAAGGACTTGCGAGCAGCTTGGGGCATACGAAGAGAAACATCAAACTTTGTGTGAGAACTGGGGGAAGGAAACAACATCAACATTGGAAACTTCAGTTTTAGGTTCTGGTGCCATGCCAACATGTGAACATGTGACACCATCTTATATAAATAATACATGTGACCAATGCTTTTGAGTCGTAACTTGTTAAAGCCATCCTACCTGTTGGAGTTAGTGCATTTTACAGTTCACAGCTGTCATTGTCCAAAGGACGATTAGTGCCTATGCCCTTATTCTGTCACTTAGGCCTGTGACAGACTGAGATTAATAATGCATAGACCAGCTGTGCCCATCTAGAAGGTAGAGAGAATTTCATACATGAATGAAAATCAAGTGCCTCAGTAACAGAGAATTCAATATAGTTTCTGCCTTTTCTGTGAGGCATATACGCCACTGAGGCATGAAACCCAGCTCAACCTGAAATATTTCTCAGGGACACATAATTCACCAAGGAAGATCCATTAAAGGAAAGCAAATACAAACTTTTCTACACAATATATCCCACTAGGTGCCTATTTTATATGGGAAAGAATGTTCTTTGTTTCTTTCACACATACATATATTTGTGTGTGTATAATATCTACACATAAACATACATGTATACACACATATATTCATTATATATAATGAATATATGAGTGAAGTGGATTAGCCAGGCTTCTTTGAAGAGGTGATAAAGAGCCCCTGGGGTTGACCAGCTCTGCTGGGAGGGCAGTGTCATGTGTGCCAGGATTGCTAGAGCAGGGAGAGGAGTCGTAAACAATGGACTTCAAGAGAAGAGGAAGACTTCAGAGTCATTTACAACTCCATTCTTTTGACTCCCAGCCAGTGCTAGGATTAAGGAAGGAATGAGCAGATGCAAGGGGGAGAGACAATGGAGATTAGCCATCCTAAGGGTGTGCTTAGCCAGCTCTTCTCTCCCTGCTGGAAAATCAGCCATTATGAATTTGGAAGAATTGGTGCACGCTGGGACAAAATAGTGCCACACTCCACAGGAAGTGGTCAGATCTTTTGGTGGTACCCTGCAGCCCATTGGACGGGAGTGACCTACTGCTTGACCCAGAGAAGTTGGAATAAGTATCTGAAAAGGGCAGAGCCCACAGATTTGCTGCTTGAATCTTAAGAAAGCAAGACGGGCAATGCTGGAAGTTTGGAACTTTAATGTGCATTTCCTAAGGCCTGCACTCTGAAGACTGCAATTTCTGCACCACCTGAAACTGCAGCCTGTGGATTACCTTGCTGTGAAAAGGATTAAGAGTGGACTCCCTGCAAGCTACAGGTTAACAGAGCTCACCTGGAACATCACCACCAAGAATCCTCAAGCTGGAGATCTGCCAGTGGATTTGTAAGGGTTTTGTCCAAGTGAATTGTGGGAACTGAAGTCCTCAACTTTCAAGGACCATCTTGGAGCTTCGAGACCCTTGGATTGAGTTTGAGACACTTTGGGGGACTTCAAGAAGAAGTTCCAGAAGTTTGGATAACTTTGGAAAAAAGGCTCCATAAGGGGACTGACTCAACCTGGCCAGCAAAGCCGCCTGCCTTCAACCGCGAGTCGGCCTGCTGTCCAGGTTTGCCCCGCGGAAAAGCTATGTAGGTCCTACTTCCAGAGTTTGACTGGGAGTAGTCAAAATCCGAGGCTGGCGAACCCTCATCGAATCCGGGCTGGTGAAGAGCATCGAGGGACCCCGCGAGAAAAATCTCTGTAAAGGTTTCTAAGTCTGAACGAAGAAAAGGTGACCGGGAGCAACCGCGAAAGCCAAGCTGCCTGCCTTCAACCGCGAGTCGGTCTGGATCCTTAATTTGTCCTGATGGAACGCTCCAGAGGTAGGAATTCCATAAGTTTGACCAGGAGCTCATCCCAAGGCAATCCGGCAAACCCTCACCGAATCCGGACTGGGTGAGAGCTTTGAGAGACCCTGGGAAGAAAAGGTCCAGAAAAGTTTCTAAGTCAGAAGGTAAAAACTCTGACTGAGACCTAACATGAGGGGTAGCCGTTCAGGGCTTCATCATGTGCGGCCTGTAACTTTGACTTTGACCCGGTCTATTGAGACCAAATGTACTGATAAGGCGCTATAGGTTTCTATGGGCTAGAAATTGCTAAATCTTTGAAAATTCATATCTCCGGTTCTCTACATTGGATGTTTGTCGTTGTGATGCCATTTTAACCTGTCCATGCTCATGACGGAACGGTTCCATCTTGAGCATCGGTTGAGCTGTGCTCATGACGGAACCGTTCCGTCATGAGCCGATAGGCTCATTAGAACCTTCAGCACAGAGCGAAAATTTGCGCAGCGCTGAAGGGGTTAAAGATAAAGATATTTCCTATTTCTATAAATTTGTGTAGGATTTTTAGTTTGTATTGTGTCATAATTATTTACTGAAACTGTGTTTTTAAATGCTTTACATACCTGTCTTTGAAGTTAAGCCTGCCTGCTCACAGCCAAGCTACCAAGGGTTGAGCATAGAAATAATTTTCTAAGGCCTATTCTGAGCCCTATACTGTGTTAGTGGCCTTAATGCTAGTGGCAGATATACATTTGCCCCTACTAATAATCCACTTTCCAACAGTCTGTCAGTGCCTGTATGGGCATATGAGTGGGCATGTGAGCGGCTGTGTTGGTCTGAGTGCAATTGTGAGTGGCTGTGTGGGTCTGTGAGTGGATGTGAGACTGCCTGGCTAGCTCTGTGAATTGCTGCTTGGGTGTCTGAATGGGTCTAAAAGTGTTTTATTTTTTAAAGTGCGTCAGGATTCGCAAATTCATCACAGATTTACAAGGGGACTGTGCTAACCCTCATGGGGGATGCACGGATTACCAACAAAAAAAAAATCCCCAGATATAACCCCATTTTGTACCCAATGTAGGACCCTCTCACACTTTAATCACTTTGCAGAAACATTTTGAGACCCGGAGACCATTCCCCTATTCTTAAAATGGTTGCAGCAATCTCCCAGTCAAGTTGTGATCAGTAAATCAAGGCGTTGCTGGTGGTGCGTGACTTCGTGTATCAACCCCGTGGGATCTGTGAGGGCCCACATCCCTAAAGATCTATATTTCTTTTTTTGTTAATATCTCTGCAACTATTGAACAGATTTACATCAAATCATACAAAAGTAATGCAAGGTCAATCCAGCCCCAGTGGGCATAGTAGACAACTCAAACCACCCACTTGGGGTGAATAGATATTTATAGTTCCTATGCCTTCCACTCGTCATTCTACACAAGTCTTCTAGTCTTTAACAAAACATAAATACTTAACAATACAAAATTAATCATCACATATTACTTCATATAACACAGTGCAACTAAAACTTAAGAGAGGTAAAAACAGTACCTAAATATTATTCTTATTCCTGACAACTAACATTATTGGAGCTTAAAAAGCACCACATTTTCTGTACATACTGATAATAACAGACTTAGACAACACCTTAAGCCATGCAACCTAAATGGACTGACATTTCTTCGTCTCTGTTATGGCCAGTGGGGGATAGAGTCCTACACTAAATTATTAGTTTTGACTCCAGGCGCCTCAAGTCCTGGACTCAATTGCCACCTTGTTCTTGTATTGGAATTGTGTCCAGTACACCAAAAGTCAAAAGACTACTATTCTGGTTGTGATGGCTTTTAAAGTGCCTCGCTATTGGGTACTGTTTGTCTTCATTTCTGATTGTGCGAAGATGTTCTGGGGCACGTTTTTTCGCTTTATGGATTTTGCCGTCTATAAAGGATTTGTTGCAGGAGTATTTCAAAGCATATACAACATGATCTGTGTTGCAAGATACATGTTTCTCAATTGTATATAGTTTACATTCAATTTATAATTTGATCTCTGTGCAATTTTTGTTGAACTTACATGCCCTGCATTTTCCACAAACAAAAAACCTTTGTATATTGGATTTCTTCCCTGGTGGTGTAACAAGTGTTCTGCAAATGATATCCTTTAACCTCATAAGCGCGGCGCAAATTCGTGCGCTGTGCTGAACGTTCTATTGGGCTTATGGACTCATGATGGAACGGTTCCGTCATGAGCACAGGCCAACCGGCGCTCATGACGGAACAGTTCCGGCATGAGCATCGAAGGGGTTAAGGATTGTGCCTTTCTAAAAGTTATTTGAGGAAAATCTTCCATACTTTCAGAAAGGTCTTTGTCTGTTTCAACATTGGCCAGAACTTCTCTAATCCCTTTCTGACTTGCCTGATTGTGGAAAGTAGTGATGAACCTGATCTATTGTTCTGATTCATCAGTATATGATCCTTTGGGTGTCAAAAATTCTGTTCTCAATATTTTCTTTACCTGACTTGCTTTCTTTACCATTGGATGAGTGTAAACTCTTTCTACAAATATGTTCATCATTCAAAATTCTTCTAGTCTAAAGCCCTCTTCTGGGCTATAATTACGCATGAAGTAATTCTCCCAGCGGGATACTTCTGATCAGGCTCTCTGGGTGACAGCTTCGGGCTTGGAATAGGCTGTTGCCAGCTGTTTTTTTGCGAAAAAGACAACTGTCCAACTTATTATTGTTGACAGTTAACACTAGGTCTAAGAATTATATTTTTTACTTAGCAAATTGACTAGTGAATTTCAAATTCATGCGGTTATCATTGAATATGTTGATCAGCAGATTTGCCTCATTCTTATCACCATTCCAGACACAAAATATATCGTCTATGTACCTGACCCACTTGATAACCTTCTCAGTAAAGAGGTCTAGATTGTATACAACATGTTCCACCCAGTACCCCAAATAAAGACCTGCAAAGCTGGGAGCAAAGCAGGTCCCCATCGCTGTACCGAGGGTCTGTCCGTAGATTTTGCCATCAAATGTAATGAAATTCTGTATGAGATAGGTGTGCATCATATTTAATAGCATCTCTGTGTGAAACAGGTATGACACTGATCTGTTTTTTAGAATGTAACGGCATGCTTGTAAATAACCCTGGGCGTAGTTTGCGTAGTAGCGCTACTCCTATCTATGCACTAAGCGAGCTATGCGAACTGCATAGTGCAGTAGGAAAAATGCTGTTCGCACTGATTGCACAGTGCCGGATGCTTGTTCGCACTGTATAATCATTGTAAACGGCATCTTGCACAGTGCAAGCGGCGGTTTTCTGCCGCTCCAGTAGATTTGTACTCGAGCGGCAACTTTCTCAACGCGGACTGGTACTTTCTCATCAGTGGCGGTCACGAGCATACGCGACCACTCGCAATGAGAAACCTGACCTCCCACATTGAGAATCTCGCCGGGAGGTATATTTTCCACGCTCGAGATCGGCAACTTGATGTTGCTGATCGAGAATGAGGAAAAAGTCTCGCCGGGAGGTTGATTTTGCTCGCTCGCGGTCGCCAACTTGACGTTGAGGAACGCGAGCAAGCAAAAAATGCCCGCTACACATTTTTGCACAGTGCTACGTGCAATTTGTGTAGCGCATAGAAGCGCAAACTACACACGTTCCGCAAGCTTAGCGTAGACCTTTGCACAGGGTTACTTGTAAACCCAAATCATGAGGGATACACCTATACACACTGTTTACGTCAAGGCAAAGTAATGAGTATTCTTCTTTCCTACTATGTTTTTTATACGCCTTAGGAAGTCTCCTGTGTCTTTGAAAAACAACAGGAGACCTTGTACCAAAGGCTGGAGGAAGAAATCAACATATCTCGATGTGTTCTCGAGAGAGATTCCTTTTGAGGAGAAAGTTGGTCTCCCTGGTGGATTGTGGCTATCTTTATGAACCTAGGACAACAGGTATAGAGCTGGTAATTTTGGGAATTTACAGGCCAGAAAGTTATGTTCTTCCCACTCAAGCAGGCCCTTATCTCTCCACTCACATAGTTGTGCTTGGTATGCTTTCATAGATTTTTCATATTTCTATCTCTCGGTCAATTTGTATTTTTTAACATCATTAAGTTGTTTCATCCCTTCTTCAACACACATTGCCCTGGATAACACAAATACATTGCCCTCTTTATCTGTTTATTTTATTACAATCGATTGGTCTTTTCTCAAATGTTCAATGGCCTCAATTTGGGCTTTACTGATATTTCTCTTACTGTGCCATCTTTTCTGTGACAAACTTAGAAATTCCTGTGTTAAGCCTTACTCAAAGATGTCTATTGTATCGTTGTTAATTTGTGTTAGAAAAATAGATTTAGGTCTAAAACCACTTTGAAAACTCAAATCCAGTCGGATGTCATCATAGATAGGATTGATAAAGAGATCCTGAGTGAATCCTGGTCTTCCCACAAGGTCATGCATTGTGTGCAGCAGTTCGATATTTCCGATATTAATGTTGCTGGGTATCTCTATCATGTCTCCCGTGTTTTTTTGTTGCATACCATTTTATTCTCAATTTTCTTGTAAAGTGAAACAAGTTAATTCTACTTTGGGTATAGTTAAAGTTATTAGAGGGGCAGAAGGACAGCCTAAGCCTAATGATAGTACTTCTGTCTCAATGTCACTCAGGTTCCAACCAGAAAGATTGATGACTATTTGTTTATCCATCATTTTGTCTTCCTTTGGCCACTTGCACGACTTCCCACAGGCTTCCAAGATCTTCTGATGATCTTGCATTTTCTCTTGCGCGGCCTTTGCCTCCTCGTCCGTGAACTCTGTATACTGTTGTCTTTTGCTTGTGGGCTGTTAGCCTCCCTTGTGCCATGAGGTTTAATTCTGTTAAAATGTGTTTTTTTACTCCACTTTTTCTGGGATGCTGGATATTTCACATTTACTTTGATTACTTTCGTCTCTCTGCAGATTGCTAGACATTTGGTTGTCAGCTTCTTCGCCTTCGGTGATCGTAATGTTTGTTTTCAATGTTCTTTTTCCAATTGATGTAGTACTCCTCAAATGATCATATTTACTGACAAAGGTCAATATCTGTCCCTTCTCGTAGTCCACTTGATCCCGGTGGAATTTCCTTTGTTTTTTAAACTTGATTTCCTCTTTGATTTTGTCTAATCTCATATCCATTTTCTCCATTTCCTTTTTGACCTCCTCTTGTCCACAAAGGGTTTGCCTGTGTTAATGTAATATTACCTGTTAAGCTTTTTTTAAACAATAATGCTGATTTGCATAGTCTGGTGATATATCCCACTGAGGATTGTCTCAATATAATACATGTAGCCACCTAGACTGAAAATGCGTTGCATTATTAGTCACATTATTTACTTTATGTCATACAATTGTAGACTGTCTTTGTTGTAAGGTCGCGGGTTGCCACAGTAGGGATAATAAAGTTTGTTCAAAACTTTATTGCACGTTTAACACTGGCGCACTAGCAAGGTTTGGATTTTTCCGTTATCTAGGTTCCACTGTAAATATTTTCACATTCGTTTTGTATAAATTCGTATAATAACTATACTTATTTTGAAATCATGAACTATACTAGTCATGGCAATCATGTTATCGAGCGATCCCACCCATAATGAACATTGAAGTCTGTTTACCATGACTATAACTTACACCATCAATAAACACTGCTTATTACCTCACATATGGCAACCTGCATGCCATGTTAAATGGCATCACAATGACATCTCATATGACATAATTGATCACATCAATTATGACTTCATCCAAGCTACTGCTTCTCAAATAGAAACAGTGTAGTACTGCAGAAAAGACACATTCCCTATGATAAAAGTTACATTGTGGAAACTTTAGCTACCAGTGAAGTTTTAAGTTTATTTCAAAATGTTTTTATTGAAACATTTTTCCTCAGAGAGTGCATCAAAGGCATTACAAATGCGACAAGTTGCAGAAGTATCATCCGCCCAGGTATAAAAATCATGCAGGATAGCTAAATTTTACCCCTTATGTCAAAACGGATGAAGTTTAATATATGAAACAGTTTCATCATATCTAGTCGCAAACCTGGTAATGTAAGCTTATAACCATCTACCCTCCCATGAGAGTAACAAGAAAAGGAAACTTACTGATTCCTAAGAGGAAAAGAAAAAAAGAGAAGGAAAACAAAGAATAAATCAAACTAAGATGTCATGGTGCCAATGAAAAGAGAAGAGAAATGGGTGCGAGGATTGAGGAGACGAGGTCTACACCCCGTTGTTCAGCGCAGCAGACCCAGCCCTCTGCAGTGGTGGGTGTTTAGATTAGAAATAGATGGAGAGCCCTAAGCCTTGGATTGCAAGCTGTCACTGGGAGCCCCTCTGACAGGTATCTGACCAGTGGAGACCAGATGTAATCGAAACATTTCCTGGTGTCCTCGACAATATCAGTCATACGCTCCAGAGCCAAAGCCCGCCACAGTCGTGCATGCCACTGGGTCAGGGATGGGGCCTCCGGCTTTTTTCAAGCCGCAGCTACTGCCATTTTCGCTGCCCCCAAGCAGAGCCATAGTACGGATTTGTCACTCTGTGTTTGTCTTCTCAGTAGTGGGTCCCGGTCCCCCAGCAAGACATGTTCAATAGAGTCAGGAATGGGGTAGCCCAAGATGAGTTTTATTTGAGACAGGATCTCCTTCCCAAAAGGTTTGATGACAGGACAGTCCCACCAAATGTGTCTGAAATCGCCTAAGAATCCACACCCCCTCCTACACCTATCAGAGATACCCGGAAGAAACGTGCGGAGCTTCTGGGGGTGCAGGTACCAGTCGTACATCATTTTGTAGTGCGCCTCCCTGAGATACATGAAATGATTGAATTTCGCTATATCCCTACCCAAGTGTTCCCACTGCTTGTCTACCATAGGGACATCCAACAAATGATTCCAAAAATGTTTGGTATTTATTTTGAAATGTTACGTGAAAATTCTGAGATGTACATTGTTGTAGAAGTTATAATATATGGGTGACTCACTTATAGATGGTGCAAATCATAGTATGATTGTAAGCAGTTTTAAAATGGTGTCCAAATTTCAGCAATATGTGTAAGGTATTCTGTTCATACTACAGAGGGTTGTCCATAGAGTCTGGTTGTTCATGCCTTATAACTGTGTGAAATATAGAAGAGAAGTCCTTGACTTAAAATTCTTAGATATTTAAGAGACACATCTCATTGATGTAAATATTAACCAAACTCTGCTTTTGAACAACATTAAAGGTTTGATAAGTTGCTGATGACATTAATGTCTACAGAGCCATTACATTTCTTACACACCTCAATATTAGTAAAAAAAGAGCATTATATCTACTTGATGTAGGTTATTTCACAGATATGTGTCAGGTTCTGCTTGTTCTACTTGTTGCGAAATTATACACCCATTACTGCTATAGATGTTATAGAATAATGCATCTATGTGTACCTTGCTGAACACCCTTCACTGTGAAATGCTTATAGCAAACTGTCATATCCATTGGATGATGCATCAGTGATGTGATCAAGGTTGTCTTCAAGGATGTCAATTGATATGTCATCAGTGACATCATCAATGATGCCATTTAAAATGTCATGAAGGATGTAATATGTAAGGTCTTAAGCAATGCATGAAGGGTCCTGAGTTAAAGTTAGGTCAGTAAAGTATAATTGCAGTGTTTTTTAGTTTTTTAAACACTAGTTTGTATATCATTAGAAGACCGTAGTATAACGCCTCTCTAAACAATGTTTTTTTCTCTCTATTATTCGAAAAGTAAGCTAAAACTTTATTACCCTACATAATAAAAACTTCATTTTAATGAATTTCTTAATGTACAGTAAAGTCTTATTGCCATATCTAACTGTGACATCCCATTAACCTTTGTTTTTTCATTGAAATTCTGGGGTTTTTGGTCCTACTCACCCAAATCTCTTACTGAGCATAGCTTTAGGCTAAGCGTGCTTTGGGGTTAGCCACTATGGTTAGGCCGTGTGCCGAAATCCCGGCTGTGCATTGTGTTGGCCACAGGGCAGTTTTTTTTTGTATTGCTCCCCAAATTCTAATGGGAGTTTGCATGGGAAAATCTTGTATTTATACCCCCCCCCACCACACACACACTTTTTCTCACCGCCTCCCTCCGCTTGTTAATGGATTAGCCGAAGGGAAGGAGCTGAATATAATCAACTATTTTTGGGAAAGTTTTGTGAACATTCATCAAACAATGCAAAGATTATTAGCAAAACAAAAAACTATCTCCCTAAGAAAATTGTGATATAGGGGTTTGATCTATCTATCTATCTATCTATCTATTGATCTTTGTTTTTCTAGATTAACTCATTTGAACATACAACGACCTTAGAAATGATGTGTAAATAGTTGTGAAAACTATCAGGTATTATTTCTGCTTTTTTTTTAGTTCCAAAATGCTTGTTCCTAGCAATGATTTGGCATTTCACCGCCTGTATCTCACCACAGTAATAAACAACACAGACGTTATAGACAGAGAAATGTCTAAGACGTGCAGACAGTGATGACAACTAGAAGAAAAGGTATGTGGTGATCGTCTACCATAAAAAAGAAAGAGTTCCTGGGTAGCCCCTGTAAAAAGTTGAAAAAAATGAAATGCCACTTAAGCTGGTTGTGGAGAGCCACTCTTCCACAAAAAAATAGAAGGTTTTGGAGAAAGAACAGCTCCAAATTCAAAAAGGAAGAATACAGGAAAGGAAGGATGTAGCAAGCATAGCGGAGACTTCACTGCAAGGTAGACACTGGAGTAGAACAACGAGTCTGTAACTTTCCTATGGTGAACTGGCGGAGAACCAGTGGTGCCATGCTGATTTACTGCAGGGCGAATGCTCTGCCAAACCATAAACATCCCCTTTGGACTTCTGACATGAAGACCAGCATAGGGATCACTAAAGTACTGTATTCTCATTGAATGTGACCTCAAATTAAAACTTATATTTGCTGCTTCTCTTTTTCTTTCGAATGAACCTTCCCTTATTTTTCATCCTCCGCACGTCTCATCTCTCTGAGCAAAGTCTACTCTAAATCACATTCATGTTTGCTTTAATTCTTATTATGGCATTTCTGAAAATTGCCCACACATCTTTCAAAGATCACAACTTCTCATTTAAAAGTCATTCCTCTGCAATCTGTTTATACCTCATTTCCTGTAGCTCATCTATTAATACCGCCAACCTTTTCCCACTGAAGGTCAAGCCTAACTCATATTAATTTAATGTATCACATAGAAACTGGAGTAAATGCATGGAATTGTTTCTTAACGAACGCACGCCTAATCCCAATAAAAAAACTAACCTTGAATTCTGGAAAAGCTTGGCATAAGTGCTTCAATGCCTCCTCGGGCGTAATAATCGCTCTAGAAATGCAATTACAACACAGAGAACTAAGGGCCATATGTATGAAGCAAATTCGCATTTGCAAACGCTGAAATTCACAGAATTTCGGCGTTTGCGAATGCAAATTTGCAAAATGGTATGTAAAAAGGAAAATGTGGTACAAAATAAGGAATCGCAAAATTTGCGATTCCTTATTTTGCAATTGCATTTAAGGAATCACATATTTTGCGATTTCTTAAATGCAATGTATGAAGCAAAAAAATTGCAGATTGTCCTTAAGGAATCGCAAATTACCACCCACTTCATTTTGGTGGTAATTTGCGAATTCCTTGAAAAATGCACATTTTTGCATTTTTCAAAGTGCCATGTGACGCACATACATGCCCTTAGGGCATGTATGTACCCCACATGTGCACCCATGCTTATTTCAGAGGTGCAACTTGGTGTCCTTTGGACACCCCTGCACCCTTGAAAATATTCTCAATTTGCGATTTTCAAATTGCGAATCGCAAAATTGAGAATACCTTCCCATTCATTCCTATGGGCCTCCTGGCCCATAGAAATGAATGGGAAAGTATTCCTTAATTGCAATTCGCAATTTGCTAATCGCAATTAAGGAATATTAAGAATTCGCAAAAAAACTGCGAATTTGTACATACATACCAATTTGCGATTCTGAAATAGTGATTTCTTAAAAATCGCTATATCAGAATTGCAAATGGGTACTTTGATACATATGGCCCTAACTGAGCTTGATTCATAAGGGTATATGTATGAGCAGAACTTTCGGCACACACAGATTTATGTCAATGCATAGACACAAATATCTGCCTAAAATCAATTCAGTAACTCCAGGCACAGAGTTACACCTAATAGTTAGAGCACATGTCCCGAAACACTTGCATGAGGTAGTGGGGCAGCTAATGCTCATAATAATACCATATAGTTACTGGTAGTACATTTATGGACATATTTTAGGCACAAAACCACCAAATGTAGTTCAATAACTTAAGCAGAGATCTCCACTCAGGCCATAGAAATGTGTAAATTGAAAAGAAGAGACAAATAGGCATCACCTGTGAAAAACATTACACGTGACAAAAACATCCCCTATTCCCCTAATTCTGCAAAATGTGGATTCAGATACCAGCAACAGCTGTGCTGTGTGTGTGTGTGTGTATGTTATGATGTGAGTGTGCAAAGAGTAATGTTAGAATTGAGATGAATTATGTTTTTTATAATTCATTTTCTTAATTTCCAGATTTGTAATTTAGTACGTGTGTGCTATGTTTACAGCTTTATAACATGATTTGCTGGAGTAGATTAGAGTCTGTTTGGGCTGTAGTACTACGTGAGTAGATTTGGGTGTAATTTTTTTGGGATTGCAATTGATTTAAGACTTGATCTAGAGTTTGGCGGACTGGGTACTCTTCCACAAATGCGAATTGGGAAGTTTAGCTCTGAAAGAAGAACTTGGGTATGAGCATTTAGTGTGAATAAATAGGAACAGATAATTGCACAAACTTCCTCAGAACTATAAGAGTTTTAGATGTGTCAGAAATAAACTGAAAATTATGTTTTTTGAATGGAAGAGTTTAATCTTTCTAATAACAAGGGTTCTTGCACCCGAGAATGCCATATCACCTTTGCCAACCTTTTAGAACTTACAGGCAATGGGTATTAAGTAGAAGATGGAATTCTGAACTTAAAACACTGGCAGTGGGTGCCTCAAGAGAGTTTAAATGGAAAAACGCCCGATATGGCCTTATGTACATAACAAGCCTTGTTAAAGAAGATGTTGACTTACATTATATTCATTTATATTTAAGCAATCTAAACAAACCTGTCAAAAGGTTAACTGACTACTATTCTAAGCAACAAATTCAGAAACATCAGAGAAGAAATAGAATGTGCAATAGAAAGGCCAGAAGGCAGAGCACCATGTGTGGGCGGTGAACTCCGCTCCGTTCGTGGAGATTTCAGCACTCCGCGTAGCTCGCGGAATGAAGAAAATCGCACTTCGTGTAGTGCAGCAGAATTTTATCCCCGCTCCTGAATGTTAAATTTGCAAGCGCGAGCTGCCGCTCTGGTAGCATTTCTACCCGAGCGGCTAGAAGACCAGTGCGAATAACAGTTTTCACTACACTCTGCCACCTGCTGGACTTTGCGGAGTTTTTTTGTAACTTCGCAGAGTGCTGCGTAGCACAACTCTGCGGACTATGCCCAGCTTAACAGAAAACTAAGGAAGAAGTCAATAGCAAATAGGACATCTATAGCAAACACCAAACGTAAAAATATATATTCCATGGCAAAAGAGAAATAATGGTGCCCAGGTAATCACTCAGCATTTGACTCGTAAGGTATGACATCCTGGTGGATACCAAGCATCATTGTTAGGTGTCTTCTGCATGTTATGAGTCATCCTTCATCTTGGTAAACTAGACCTGCTGCTAATCTTGGACTTTGGATTATTGGAATGGATTCCTCTGCATAAAATTGTGAGTTATTAATAGAGGTGGATGGTTGTCCTCCATAAGTAATAAGGTCATCAACCTATTAAGTTCAGGTTAAGGTTTCAGTTATTTAAACCGGAGGCAACCCCTGGTAGCTATGACACGGAGCAGTCAGGCTTAACTTAGAGAAAATGTGTAAAACATTTAGAAGTGACAAAACGGTTTAGAAAACAGAGAAAAAACACAATAAAATCCCACTTCAATTTGTAAAAAACTGTGTAAAATGTAATAAACAACGGAGGAGCTGTGCCAGCGACCAAGATGGCCACTTCGGGACTCAGCTCCGCTGACCTAACTCTCCTGGCTCACCATCCTGGCACCTATTCTTAGCCCTGACCCCGCTCCCTGGTGGGGGAACCACAGAGACGCACACAAGTGAAAACTTGGGTCGATCCCGGGGTCCGGCGGCCCTGAAACACCGTCCGGAAGATTGTGGCCTACCGCACTGGGAAGCCGGAGCCTCGAGTGGCAGTGCGGCCGCCCGCGAGTGGCACAACATCGGCTGCTGGGGGCCGGTTGGGGTCGGCCTGCCTTTGGGACATGTGATGAAAATGTACCGCGATCATAACAAAGCCCGCATTGTTGGAGCATCGGCCGGGCAACTGCATAGGTGCACAGACACAGTGCTGCCTCCAGGATCTACCCCTCTGATGAGGAGTGGGGCCCTGACAGAGTGCTACACGAGCTGTGTTTTCCCCGGGATATGTGGTGGGCCCCGCAGCGTGGGTTCATCGGCCAGGCAGCAGCGGAGGGACACAGTTACAGTCCTGCCCTGGTGGAGTTAGCCTGATTTGGCGGGAGTGCCGCGATTGCCCCGTGTTATCCTTAAGACCCTACAACATTGAAATATATGCCATACAATAGTATGGGGGCGCAGATGTAGGAATGCCCACAGGACCTGCTCGTCTGGATGTATGTTGGATCCCCGGTGGAGCGGTAGACGAGCCGTGATTGCCCCGGCGTGTCTGGTGGGCCCAGCGATGCTGGATCATCAACTGGGCAATAGAAGAGACGTGGACGCTGCGCTGCCCGTTGGGTCTGCCCGATTGTTGATGACTGGGAGTCCCCGGTGAATGCTGGACGTCTGGAAGAACTGCTTAGTGGGTGCTGTGGTCTCGCTGTGCGGCTCCGGCTTGGCCCCCCTGGAGCGCAGATAGTATTTGTTGCCTGACTAGCGTTCCAATCACAATATTTGACTGTTGGGGAGGCCCTGACAGTGGTGCCTGACCCCATAATAAGGCTATACCTCTTCCGGTAGGACGCGGTCTGAGATTAGCGACCTGGCTACTGGACTGGGCCTGGCAAAGGCAGGGGCTGCGAGACTGGAAGCGGCTCGTGGCTGGATATTGGGGGCTGGCGGAGATACGGTGATTTCGGCGACAGACGTGGAGAAGGGGTACCTGTCATCAGAGGGTGAGATGGCGGCGAAAGCGGATTCGGATAAGTCCCTGTCCAAGTCCACTAGAGGGACCAGAAACACCCAATCCAACAAATTGGATCGCTATACCCTGCCTAAAGGATCTCCGACTTGAAAAGGGGCCCCGCGAGGGGGGCGAGGACGCTCTGGATCTAACGGCTGCCATCACTGGAGTAAATACATCCTTGGGCCAGAAGATGGAGGCCTTGGACAGTAAACTGGATACTGTCACAATTGAGGTGGGGCTGAGAAGAGCGGATCTCACAAAAGCAAGTGAGAAAGTCAAATCGCTAGAAGTTAAGACAGCTAGCCTCATAGACGATGTTAACTTGTTGCAGCAAGAGGTGCGTGATCTTAGGGCCTCCAGGATGTTATCGACCAGAAACTTGACGATTATGAAGGACGGGCAAGACGCAACAACATTTGCATACTGGGAGTGCCGGAGAAGTCAGAGGGTCCAACGCCAGATCTATTCGTTGAAAATCTCATTCTCAAACATCTCCAACCAAAAGGTCTTATCAACTTCTTTACGGTTGAGCGTGCCCAAATGGTCCCGGGTGGTAGACCTCGACCGGGGGCAAACCCCCGTCCTTTGATTGCTAAAGTTCTCAATTTCCGAGACAGAGATGTGATCCTTCAGACGGCCCTAAGCACAGCTCCATTGAGATTCGAAAACGCGACCCTCTTGTTCTTCCCAGACTTTACCTAAATGGTACAAAAGCAACAACAGGGGTTTTTGGCAGTAAAAAAGAATCTGAGAGACAAGGGTATAAAGTACGCCATGATGTTTCCGGCCCGCCTTCGTGTAGAGCTCAACGGGAAGGCCTGGTTCTTTGACAATCCTGATGTGGCAGCAGACTGGTTGGACAATGCCCAAAGGCCGGGCTCCGAGACTCAATACCAAGCAGAGGCGGATGAATAGTGACTTTGTAACTGCGGGGATGTAATGGGTCTATCATCTGTAGTAAGTGACCAGCGATTGCATGGGACATTCATCCCTCAAAAACATTGATGTGCACACTCCTTTGTAAATGGCTCAAGAATCTGACTGCAGAAAATCTACAAACATATAAAAAAAAGCCCAGGAAACACTATCTACATCCCTAGATACCACTAAATCTGTTGGTTTGAAGGGGGTACGTAATTGGTTCCCCTGCCTAACTGAGTTTAGCAAAATATTTTGGTAAATCGAAAAGCGCAGGGGTGGCCATGATGAGTCAGGGGAGGGGGGGAAGGGGTGGCGGACCTGCTGGATGGCCCTCCTCTGATTTGTACTTTTAGTTAATTATAGATTAGACTGGGGGCGACAGGCACACTGCTAGTTGGGGATGAGCAATAGCTACATGCAGGGGTGCAGGGTGGGGAGATGTGGGTTCAGAATTTTGAGTTGTTCTGAGTTACAAGTTTCTATTTGTTTTTCTTTTGGTATAGCATCGGGTGACCTAGACAGGACTTATCGTTACAATGTCTATTGGTAGTAAGGGATTAGGGGTATCCACGCTTAGTTGGAATGTAAATGGCCTAGGAGACAAGATAAAAAGGGGCATGGTGAGCCAGTTGATTAGGAGATACTCCCCAGATATGGTGTTGCTACAAGAGACGCACTTGGTCGGGAATAGTTGTATGGCCCTCCACAGGGGCGGCTACAAATTGGTGGCACATGCCGGCTTCATCACCGGGTCTAGGGGAGTGGGAATATTGACAAAAAACTCCTTTCCACTTGCTATACAGGCCACATAGCTGATAATCGAGGCAGATACGTTGGCGTCTCTGGACTGTGGGAGGGAAGAGTGGTCACATTTTTTCAGTTTATGTCCCACCGGGTCTCCAGACAGATACATTCCACGACCTGTGTGAGATCTTCTTGACACTGCCTGTTGGGATCCTGATTGTGGGTGGAGACTTTAATGCGGTGATGGACGGTAAGGCGGATAGACACCCGGCTTGAACTCTGGTGCCGTCTCAGAGGTGGCTGACGGATTTCGTGGCCACAACAGGCCTTGTAGATGGGTGGAGATTAAGGAACCCCGACGGAGTGCACTACACACACACCTCAGCTGCACACAACACCCTACCGAGAATTGATTATGTCTTGGTGCCGGCATCGCAGGCAGCTTGGGTTCGGGAGGAACGTCACATGGGTAGGGGGATTTCGGACCTCTCACCAGTCTGGCTCAGAGTAGAGGTGGGGCAGCGAGATGCGGGGAGGGTCGCTCCTATTAGTGCATGGCAATTAAGAGAGCCCGACGTCAAAAAGGAGGTGTTACAGGTCGCAGAAAGGTATTTCCAGGAGAATGTGGGAACAGTGGAGACGGCTCAGTCATTGTGGGAGGCCTATAAGACGGTCATCAGAGGAGAGGTGTTTTCACTGGTCTCAGGGAAACTGAAGAAGTGAAGAGCAGAGGTGGCTAAAATTGAGGCAGAATTAGCAACTCTGGAGGGGAGGAGTCGGAAGACCCCACCCCTGATAGAACGCACCGCTTGCGGTTACTCCAGGACGAATATAAAACGCTGGCAAGAGATAGGGCCAAAGTGCAGCACACAGATGCCCAGAGTAGGGTGTACAAACATGGTGACAAAACAGGGAAACTTATCGCATGGCTAGAAAAAGGGGAGCGGGCGTCAAGATTGGTGCCAGAATTAAATACAGGGGAGTCGGACAATGTGACAGACCCACAGGAATTTGCGGACTATTATCGTTCGGTATATGTCTGCGAGCAACTATACAGAGGATAAAAACGGGGCAATGATATCGACATCCAGTTGCCTGCATTATCAGAAGAAGACAGGAAATACCTAGACTCCCCCCTTAGAAACGACTTAGTGGCGCAGGCCATTAGGGGGTTCATTCAGTGAAGGCCTTGGGCCCGAACGGTATCCCCACTGAACTGCACAAACTAAACGCGAATAAGGTGGCGCCGTTTCTCCGTGCAATGTTTGTAGAGAGCAAGGAAAAGGGGCAACTCCCCTACGATCAACGGGTGGCAAACATCGTGGCCATCCATAAGGTTGGTAAGCCTAAGACGCAATGCTCTTCCTATCCGCCGATCTTCTTATTAAATGCTGAACCCAAGGTGTTGGCAAAATTGCTGGCGACCAGGCTCATTATGGTTATTTCAAATCTGATACGCCCAGACCAGTCTGGCTTCATGCGCGCCGAAATATGGCCCCCAACCTACAACGGTTGCATGGGGGGCAATAAAGATACACGAACCAGCGGCGCTGTTGTCTCTGGATGCGACCAATTCATTTGACAGAGTCTAATGGCCCTATTTATTCGCCGTGTTGGGGAAGTTTGGTATCGGCCAGGAATTTACAGGATGGGTCCATCTTTTTTATATGAGCCCCCTGGCCAGAGTGGTGGTGAATAACCATAGATCAGCTGAATGTGATCTACACAGAGGCACGCCACAGGGGTACCCACTGTCCCCACTGCTATTCGCACTGGCCCTTGAGCCGTTGGCGGCTTGGGTCCGATGGGACCGGTCAATTAGAAGGTTGCGTTGGACCCCGGAGTGGGAGGATAAGATATTGCTATACGCTGATGATATTTTGTTATGCCTCACTACTCCTAGGGAGTCCTTGATCAATTTTTTAGACGTTCTGGCAATATTTGGGAGATACTCTGAATTCGCCATTAATTGGACGAAGTCAGTGCTCTTCGTCATCAGCGGAGATCCCCCCGTGGTCCTGGAGTCCTGCCCACTACAGATTGAAGCAGTAGGATTTCGCTACTTGGGCATATATGTCACTATGGACCCGAAATTGAGATATGACAATAACTTGGGGCCCCCACTGGCCAGAATCCGTAGAGACGTGGAGAGATGGAAACGGTTGCCACTTTCCCTCATAGGTAGAGCTGTATTATTCAAAATGGTGGCCCTTCCTTGCTTCTTATATGCGCTACAGAACTCGATGGACCCGGTACCCCCTCATATTTTTTTTTTGTTGTTGAAAACCTTTATTTAACATTTGCAATCAAATACAGACACGGGCCTAAAACCCCCCAGGGCTGGCCGCTAAGCATTTCAGTACGTTATTACAATCCAACTTCAGACCCAGCCTCCCTGGGGAGCATAGGAACTCCATCACAAAAGAACATCGGTTGCAAAGGCAGTTCAATTCGGAAACAGGATAAGAGGTTTTCATTTTACATATAATAAGTTGAAAGGATCAGGTGTCGTACAGTGTCTCGGATCACAAAAGGGGGCGAGCAAAAGAACTACGTGTCCAAAATAAGTTCGCTATCATGTAGGTCAGCGGCGTTAAGACATACGACATCAGGATAAGTAGCACATCATTATTCGTCTACGCCATCATTATTGTCCGCCCCACAGCACCAAAACCTCAGAAAAGTCAAGGTACAGATGTAGAAACAAGGATGTAAGGAAAGCCGAACCCACTACACTAACCCGGAAACGGAAAAGGAAGAAAAGGCGAGAAAGGAGAAGGAAGAAAGAGGCCATAGAACAAAAATAAAAACGAAACACCAACCCCCACACCCCTCCACCCTGCACCCCTGCTGATGACTACGGCTGTTAAAGATTAGACTGCAAAACGTCAACATTATCGGCGCCATCTTGCCCCTTTTCCAGGCCCACTCGTGCGCGTAAGCGACAGCCATTTTGAACACCATGGCCTCCCGGCCCCTCACTAATAGCCAGCGCGTCTCTCTCTCTCTCTCTCTTAACCTCGCAAGCATTCCCCCGCACGCTGACAACCCCCGCTCTCTCATGCCTCGGGTCATAAACCCCTCTTCAGCGCAGCTTCACCACGGAATCCCATCCTGTTCCCAGCGCGACACCTCCCCTCATTCCTTTCATGGCCTCAGATCCTTCTGATACAAACCCCTTTTTCCTCTGCCCCCGTTTGCCTTCCCTGTTCCCAGGCCGCCACCTGGCTCTGCGGATACTGTTTATTACCCCGTACAGTAGGAAGCTTCCCCTCTCCATCAAAAGACCCCCGAACCGATCAAAGCCCCCACCCCATGAGATCCGATCAACCCCATGCATTCCGTGAATCGGCGGAATGCCCTGCTGTGCGACGACTATCACCTGTTGTGACCAGGGTGGGGAATCCAACTGTAAATGTGTGTGGGAACGGGTCTGAAGGGGAGATTCCGAGGATGTTCTTTCAAGTTCTACAGTATTGCGAGAATGTGTTATGTGCAATAAAGGTCGTAAACCCTAGTATAAGAGGCCAGGCCTCAGAGATGTGGTTAGAGCACCTCGTGACGATACTTGCTGTCTGAATTGATGTGTTCTCCTCCGGAGAGAATAAAATCCTCGTTTCCCGCCTTCCAGTCTCCAGCGCCTGCTTCTTCATTGATTAATATTGGTGGGTCATAGAGGCGATACTGCCGGGCAACATAAAAGGGTCTTTGGTTACCGGTTGTCTTTGGAACCCTTTTTAACAATTGGCGTCCCAAACGTGGGGCCCATCAGTGACTCGTGAATCCAGTGGGAGAGGTCCCGACGGCAGAGTGAACGACTGCAACGATCGGAAGGTACCCTGTCCGATAGACCCTCGTCTGACAGCCGATCATCCGAACTTCACTGGTTCCGAACAGACCTCTCTCGAGTGATCTGCGGTCCTGACTGGGAACCATCAGGAGTGCCACGAGAAGTACGAAGAGAAGAGGACGATCGGGCGCTGGATTCGGAAGACGAGAAACTGTCCATGCGGTCCGGGTAAGGTCGTGTAAACACGACGAAATTGCGATAGTGATAGATAATAGGAAGTGATTGATAATTGTTGAGAAAATACTAGTATTACTTTTTGTTAATTTATTGGAGATTCACTGTCTACAAACGGAGAAACAACAGGCTCTCCCTTTATAAACAGCGAAGGATAGGTACGCACCCGTCGGACCTATCTTTCTCCCCCACTGAACAATTGCCCCTTCCCCCCTATTGATTAACTGTTATAGATTGTTTTCTGGAGATTCTCTGTCTGCAAACAGGGAAAAATAGGTCCCCTCTTTGCAGATAGCGAAAAGGTAGGTGACGCGAACCTTTGCGAGCCTACTTATTCTTCCCATTGACCATATTGATTTTTTATTTTTGACCTAATATTGATCGCTCAGAATTGGTTCATGAGGTATTCACTACGTGCAAACAACGTAGAATAGAAATATTCTGTCTAGTCTTTGCGCGCAGTGATAAGACAGGTAGTGCTGACTATTATCCCATTGTGATCCGTCATGCCTGTCTTCTCCCCACTGGTTAGTAGCCTGTTTAGCCCGGACCGCTTATTAGAGATGAACCATCCGGTTCCGCTGGAAGGTACCCCTAATAAGGACATGTTCACAAAGCATGGATTAGTCGCTATAGCCTATAGCCAGCTGTGGCATAAATATACAAAAAAGGATCGAGAAAGTCAGTGGCCACTGATAGGATCCTTCGAAAACGATAGAATAATCGCACTAGAAACAGCCCTTGGTAAAAACAAGACGACGTCCACTATGCTTGACAGCTTCGGCATGTGGCGAAAAGAGGCCGAACAACGCAAAAAGAGAACTGAGAGTAGGTTGGAAAAAGAGCTGCGGAAAGCAGCCCACCTAGCGGCTCAGAAACTAGAGAAAGAGATAAAAGAAAGAGAGGATACCAAACAGAAGCTAGAAATAGAAACATCAAGCCAGTGTCTGGTTAGAACCCCCTCCGCGCTCTACCCCGAATTACACTCAAAACAGCGAACCAACGATGATCTGCTGCTAGGTCCTCCGATCATCCACATGCCCCCTCCATATGCCCCTTCCCAACCCTTAGCCCAACACCCACTATCCCCAGGTACCAACGAGAGTAGCCCCACGGCTTCAGCCCCCATGGCCTCCGTGCCGGCTGAACTCCTCGTATTAGATGTTACGCAAACAACAACGCCGGGCAACCCAGAAGCCCGAAGGGTTGGTCCTGTTAGAGCATATAGACTAAACAAACATGAACAAGCAGGGGTTGACAAGATAGCAAAGATACTGGTAGAGAAGAGGGAGGATGAAGAGTCCGTCACGGATGTGTTTAATTCTTATACTGGGAGTCACAGACGACACTTTGCTGTACAACTGTGTTACCACGTCTTAAATGCATACGAGGACCGATATCAAGAAAAAGGTCCACAGAGCCTAACGACTCTGTATCGGAAGGTTGATATCGGGGATGAGGGTGAGAGTGATGTGACGGACCTCCTTACGCGTACGCTTAAGGTTCTCCGCCACCTCACTGAACAAAAATCAAAATTCGAATCCACTACATCTGTAGCAACCGACCCACAAACTGAACGACCTAACACTATGATGCCGATACGAGAGGCTGCCCCTTACTGGGTTCCTCCACGAGGTGAAGGGACTCACGATGACGCAAATAACAAAGATGCAAAGGGAAGGGTAGTATACAATTGGGTCTACCAACCATGGGACCGGCAAGAGATTTTGACCTTCCGGAAATCTCTGCCTGACCTACGTAAAAACCCCACTGCCTTCTATACTGAGTTGGGCACGGCCCTAGGTTCGACGATTATGACTCTAGCTGACATCGACTTGTTTTTCGGGTTATGTCTACCAGCTGATGTGTGGAAGCAAATCCGGAAAGTCGACCACTCTGAGCTGTTTGGACATAACTGGTCACAACTTGATGGCATAGACAGACAACGAGAACCCGGACAAAAGCCTTTAAAAGCCATTTTAGACCTCCCGGATAAAATCGTGCAGAAATTAAAAACCCTGATCCCAGAAAAGAAAGTGGACTGGTCGATAGTAACGGCTTGTCGCCAGAAACCTCAGGAGGATGTATCGGAATACTTCTCCCGGTTTGAAACGGTGTTCTCCGATTACAGCGGCCAGGACCTGACCACTGCAACCGGACACCATCTGTTTGTCCAGAATTACGTTAAGGGCTTATCACCGGAGGTCTCGCAGAAACTGCAGGCCAGTGAAAGTAGTTGGGCAGCCTCCAAACCTACGGCTATCCTCCAGATGGCCCAATATTATGAACATCAGAAAAACGAAAACGATAGAACCACAGAAAGGAAGAAGAAAGAATTAAAAGAGAGGGTGATGATAGCTCAACTGCAAGGGGTGACTCTGGGACGAGACCAATACCGAGGAAACCATCAGATGAATGTCCCTAAAACGGCACCTCCCAAAGACCGTGCTTCAACTCCCCACATTGGACGTACAGACATTAGAGAGGACCAGTGTGCTTTCTGTAAAGGATCGGGCCACTGGAAATCTCAGTGCCCGGTTCTTTTGGAACTCACCAGAAATAGAGATCCTAGAGATTCAGCAAACGAACCAAGAAATAGGGGACCACAGCGAGGGCCCCCAAACAACGCAACTAATGATAGATCCAGTAGACCAAACACATTTGATCGACCCCGACAGAACCAATGCCAGCAATCTGACTACGATGACGTTCATGACTTTGCATAGGACTGCCTAGGGCAAGGGAGGGATCCAGTCGAGCTCCATGTTGACCAGCAAGGCCCTTATGTCACTGCTAAGGTCTTGGGTACAAAGTCACCATTCCTGGTAGACACTGGCGCAACACGTAGTGCGTTATCTAAACGACTGATTCCAAGGGCACCCTTGTCTGGCTTACTAATAACATCGACAGGTTTCGATGGGACGCCCTCCACTAACCCTTTGTCCGCCCCAATCCTCTTTGACTTAGAAAACAACACCACTGACACCACGTTTTTGCTCTCCTCCAATAGCCCCGACGCAATTATGGGACTCGACTTATTGAAACACTTCCGAGCAACGATTAGATGTTCTCAAGATGGAGTCCGAGTTTTCCTTTACGACAATCCTGTTCTGCTTAGACATTGCCCCCCCAGACACATGTTTTCCATCACCGACGCTGACACTTCCCTACTTGACACTCTGCCTCCGTATCTGTGGGCCAAAACGGATTCGGATGTAGGGCGCATGATGATTGACCCAGTGCACATCACTGTTCGACCGGATGCAACACTCCCAAAACTTCCACAATATCGGATATCGCCCGAAGGCGAGAAGGCATTGGTAGAAATCATCCAATCACTGATAGACGCAGGAGTGGTAGAGGAAGTAGTTAGCAACGTTTGCAACAGCCCGATCTTGCCCATCATCAAGAAACAGGGAGAAGGAGATGAGAAAGCATACCGCTTCATCATTGACCTTCGAGAGATCAACAAAGTGGTGGTGCCCCAGTACCCTGTGGTCTCGGACATTACCACCATCCTGACTTTGATTCCCTCCACTGCCACCACCTTCACTGTCATTGACCTCAAAAACGCATTCTTTTCCATCCCCATCCACCCAGACAGCCGATATCTCTTCGGTTTCACCCTAAAAGCCCGCTCATATAGGTTCTGCCGAGCACCCCAGGGCTACACAGAAAGCCCTAGCATCTACAGCCAGGCCCTCAAGAGACAACTGGATCAAGTCCAGTTACCCGATGGAGTGGTATTAGTACAATATGTCGATGACATCCTCTTGGCAGCCGACACCACTCCACTAGCCGTCACAGCCACCATTCAACTCCTGCATTTCCTTGCAGAAAATGGCCACAAGGTCTCTAAGAAGAAGTTGCAATTCTGCCAACCCCAGGTCACTTACCTAGGCCACCTTTTGTCCAAAGACGGAAGGAAACTGACTCCTGACCGGATCCAAGCCATTCTCGACACCCCCGTCCCTAAGACCCAGAAACAGGTCCGCTCCCTACTAGGCCTCACCTCCTTCTGCCGACAGTGGTTGCCCAACTTTAGTCTTGTAGTAAAACCACTGCTTTCATTGTTAGCAAAGGACATCCCTCTCCCACTCCCTTGGACCCCTGAGTGTCAGGCTTCTTTCATGCAACTACGAGATGCCCTCTGCTCGGCCCCTGTGTTGGGTACCCCCGACTACACAAAGCCCTTCTCCCTTTTCACCCATGAAAAGGGGGGGTGCGCTTTATCTGTCCTGACCCAGTCCATCGGCTCAAAGCAACGACCATGCGCTTACTTCTCAGCCACTCTTGACCCTGTAGCCAGAGCCCTGCCTGCTTGCCTTCGAGCCGTAGCTGCTGCTGCGATCTCTATCCGACAGAGTGAGGGGATCGTGCTCTCGAATTCCCTCACAGTACTGGTACCCCATGCAGTTGACACCCTCCTAAACCAAACCAAAACGCAACACCTGACGAGTGCACGACTGACAGGATACGAACTGACTCTGCTCGCACCCCACATCACTCTGAAGAGATGCACCACACTGAACCCAGCAACCCTGCTGCCCTTACCAGAAAACGATCCTAATGCGCACCCTGTACATGACTGTGTGACCCTCACAGACGAACAGACTAGAAGTAGGGTTGACCTTAGAGACACGGCTTTCCCCGACCCCGACGGAGAGCTGTGGGTGGACGGTTCTTGCATCAAACTCCCCGATGGCACCACTTCAGCTGCCTATGCAGTCACCACAGCTCGAACTGTAGTCGAGACAGCCCGCATAGCGCAACGATCTGCCCAGGCAGCGGAACTGATTGCCCTGACACGAGCCTGTATCCTAGCAACAGGAACCACAGCAAACATTTACACCGACAGCCAGTATGCCTTCGGGGTGGTTCACCATTTTGGGCTCCTTTGGAGGGAGAGGGGATTCTTGACCTCACACGGCACCCCCATTTTGCACGGGGACCTAGTCTCCGCCTTGATCGAAGCCGTCCTTCTCCCCAAAAAGCTTGCAGTCATCAAATGCCAGGCACACAAAAAAGTGACAGACATTATTGGACAGGGAAATGCACTAGCCGACCTCACCGCCCGAGCGACAGCTGAAAATAGGACGACAACACGCATGTACGTGACCAGGTCACAAGCAGAAAAATGGTCTGACGCTAGGGACACTATCAGAGACATTCAAATGGCTAGCACACAACACGAACTGGCTGAATGGACACGGGTGGGATTGAAAGATGAAGAAGGCTGCTGGCGGACAAAAGACACAACCAAATGGTTGTTACCTGACTCATACCTGATTCCCATACTGACTATGGCACATTCCCCTGCCCACATAGGATCAGCCCCCATGATTGAACTTGTCTCCAGAGTTTGGCACAATGATAAGATCACAGAGTCCGCCAAACGCCTGGTCCAACAATGTTTGATATGCCTGCAACACAACCCCGGGAAAGGAACTGTAGTACCCCGGGGAGGGTTCGGGGTCCCAAATCACCCATTTGAAGTCCTGCAAATGGACTACATCCAACTAGACAGATGTCAAGGCCTGAAATATGTACTTGTGGTGGTATGCGCATTTAGCAAATGGGTGGAAGCATATCCAACCCGTGACAACACTGCTATGGCCACAGCAAAAGTACTGTTAAAGGAGTTTTTCCCCCGTTACGGCCTTTGTCGAGTTTTGTGGAGCGACAATGGCCCCCACTTCGTAGCCGAAGTTATCCAACTCATTTTGAAGGGGTTGGGTGTAAAACAAAAGTTCCACGCAGTCTTCCACCCCCAATCTGCTGGACTAGTTGAACGACATAACGCCACACTGAAACTAAAATTGGCCAAAATAGTGGCTACCACAGGACTGAAATGGCCAGACGCACTCCCCCTGGCGTTGCTTTCAATGCGTTCCACCCCCACCAAACACCACTTAACGCCATACGAAGTTGTTTTCGGCCGACCTATGAATGTCTGGTCTGCGCCGAAACCAACTTCCATTCATGACGTCCCGGACGTCCTAATGTCTGATTACTTATGTCAGTTGACTAAAACGCTGTCTGTTATCCATCAACAGGTGCTGCATGCCATCCCTGACACTTCCAGGGGTCCCGGACACACCATTCAGCCTGGGGATTTCGTCCTAATCCGGAATTTTCAGCGTGCCAAGAGTCTGGAACCCCGGTGGACGGGCCCCTGGCAAGTCCTCATCACCACCCGAACAGCACTACGGGTGGAAGGAAAACGCAACTGGCTGCATGCACACCACTGTAAGAAGATCTCCCCGACCCTGACCTCGACCGAAAACATCGACAACCAAGAAGAGCTCCTGAACAAGGACCGACCATCGCTAACCTGCTATCCTGATACCGACCCACTTGAACTTTCAAAATTCTCTGATCCCACAGTGCCATCGAAAGAAGGGTATTTCCTGCGTCGAAAGGAGGGAGTCTCGGCTAAGTAGACCACGGACTGAGTTAAATCTCAGAACGGTGACCTAAACACTACCAAGGGTTACCCGGAGAGAAGCAAAACAAAGTCTGTGGTTCTGCCCGCTACCGAGCCCCTTGAAGATGATGGAAGCGCCAGATAAGAAGATGATGGAAGCGCCAAATAAGAAGATGATGAAGGAAACAGGAAATACCCACCGCAGAAACCCAAAGGCAGACAGACTCCATAGCCCAAAGACTATTGCACTCTTCATCACAATCCTCTTCTGCTTTCTCCTCATGACCACACTTTGGATTGTGGAAGAAAATGCACCTGCTCACGAAACATTCCTGACCACTGTCCAGCCTACCACCATGAAGGAACATTATCTGATTTCGCTCTCACCCCAACTCAGAGAAAGGCGAAAGGAATTTTGGAATAACTCTTTCGTGCAACTACTTCACCAGCACAACCTTGCCACCAATGCCACCAACTGTTGGATCTGTGGGTTGCTACCCCACGCCACTGGACATTCGATACCATTCATCCCTTCACCTTTCTCAGTTCACGGCTCCTGTCTTGCCTGGCTGATGCTTCTGCAAGAAAGCTTTAAGGACAATGCCACCTCCAGCAAAACGGTAACGCATTTCTACCACGGTGTCTGGCGGAACAGAACAAAGACACACTTCTGCCCGCAGACCAACAACAACACAATCCACTTGGACATCCCTGCTAAAGAACAAGTTGAAATGCAAGTGTTCAATAATCCAACCAGAACCACCTTCTCCTACCTGCGAAAATGAACGGCTGCCACTCTGACTGTGGCCCTGTCAGTCATCAACGTCACCGGCCACATGTGCCTGGAAGGGCTTGGGACTCAGTTGGTGGGCCACAGTGCCTGCCGGTTTTCTAGAACTCTGGACTCTGCCGACCCACCTTCCTTTGTGGCATCTCCAAACATGTATTTCGTCTGCGGCACGAAGGCTTACACCTGGCTCCCCAAAGGCTGGGGAGGCACTTGTTTCATTTCCTTCATCCTTCCTCCGACTTATGTGGCACCAGCAAATCATCACAGACAAAAACGAGCCAAGGACATCGAACAAGCCGATTCAACAGGAGCGCAATTCATCGATGCTATGAAAGGACTAGTCCCCCTCTGGGGCCCGATGGCAAACAGCCGTGCCATCCGACATCTGACTCAAGCAGTTGAGACAGCAATGAACATCACGGCTGGTATCCTTGCTAACAACACCGCTGAACTTCAAGCGGTCCGCCTGGTGGCCCTCCAGAACCGCCTTGTCCTGGATGTGGTTCTTGCGGACCGTGGTGGAGCATGCCGCATTATTGGGTCCAGCTGCTGTACGTACATACCGGACAACTCACCCTCAGTGTACAAGGCCATCGAACATCTTCATAGGCTCTCTTCAGAAGTCCACCAAGAACAAGAAGAATGGTCGCTGGGTGGGTGGTTCTGGAGCACCGTTAAAAACTGGGGCTGGAGACTATTCACCATTATCCTGATTCCTGTGGTTGTACTATGCGGTTTATGTTTAGGAATTCAATGTCTACCACCCCTGTGTACATTATGTGTAAATTGTATTTGCCCTAAGACTGTGGACTTTGAAAACGAACGTATGAGAGCAATATATGATGCCGAGGTTAGGAATTTGATGAAGATTGACATTGAGTAAACAAGTTGGCTAAGATATGTTGAAAAGGGAGGACTGTTAAAGATTAGACTGCAAAACGTCAACATTATCGGCGCCATCTTGCCCCTTTTCCAGGCCCACTCGTGCGCGTAAGCGACAGCCATTTTGAGCACCATGGCCTCCCGGCCCCTCACTAATAGCCAGCGCGTCTCTCTCTCTCTCTCTCTTAACCTCGCAAGCATTCCCCCGCACGCTGACAACCCCCGCTCTCTCATGCCTCGGGTCATAAACCCCTCTTCAGCGCAGCTTCACCACGGAATCCCATCCTGTTCCCAGCGCGACACCTCCCCTCATTCCTTTCATGGCCTCAGATCCTTCTGATACAAACCCCTTTTTCCTCTGCCCCCGTTTGCCTTCCCTGTTCCCAGGCCGCCACCTGGCTCTGCGGATACTGTTTATTACCCCGTACAGTAGGAAGCTTCCCCTCTCCATCAAAAGACCCCCGAACCGATCAAAGCCCCCACCCCATGAGATCCGATCAACCCCATGCATTCCGTGAATCGGCGGAATGCCCTGCTGTGCGACGACTATCACCTGTTGTGACCAGGGTGGGGAATCCAACTGTAAATGTGTGTGGGAACGGGTCTGAAGGGGAGATTCCGAGGATGTTCTTTCAAGTTCTACAGTATTGCGAGAATGTGTTATGTGCAATAAAGGTCGTAAACCCTAGTATAAGAGGCCAGGCCTCAGAGATGTGGTTAGAGCACCTCGTGACGATACTTGCTGTCTGAATTGATGTGTTCTCCTCCGGAGAGAATAAAATCCTCGTTTCCCGCCTTCCAGTCTCCAGCGCCTGCTTCTTCATTGATTAATATTGGTGGGTCATAGAGGCGATACTGCCGGGCAACATAAAAGGGTCTTTGGTTACCGGTTGTCTTTGGAACCCTTTTTAACACGGCCACCCCCCTCGCAGCGTGCCTCGCTCCGCCGACCTAACTCTCCTGGCTCACCATCCTGGCACCTATTCTTAGCCCTGACCCCGCTCCCTGGTGGGGGAACCACAGAGACGCACACAAGTGAAAACTTGGGTCGATCCCGGGGTCCGGCGGCCCTGAAACACCGTCCGGAAGATTGTGGCCTACCGCACTGGGAAGCCGGAGCCTCGAGTGGCAGTGCGGCCGCCCGCGAGTGGCACAACATCGGCTGCTGGGGGCCGGTTGGGGTCGGCCTGCCTTTGGGACATGTGATGAAAATGTACCGCGATCATAACAAAGCCCGCATTGTTGGAGCATCGGCCGGGCAACTGCATAGGTGCACAGACACAGTGCTGCCTCCAGGATCTACCCCTCTGATGGGGAGTGGGGCCCTGACAGAGTGCTACACGAGCTGTGTTTGCCCCGGGATATGTGGTGGGCCCCGCAGCGTGGGTTCATCGGCCGGGCAGCAGCGGAGGGACACAGTTACAGTCCTGCCCTGGTGGAGTTAGCCTGATTTGGCGGGAGTGCCGCGATTGCCCCGTGTTATCCTTAAGACCCTACAACATTGAAATATATGCCATACAATAGTATGGGGGCGCAGATGTAGGAATGCCCACAGGACCTGCTCGTCTGGATGTATGTTGGATCCCCGGTGGAGCGGTAGACGAGCCGTGATTGCCCCGGCGTGTCTGGTGGGCCCAGCGATGCTGGATCATCAACTGGGCAATAGAAGAGACGTGGACGCTGCGCTGCCCGTTGGGTCTGCCCGATTGTTGATGACTGGGAGTCCCCGGTGAATGCTGGACGTCTGGAAGAACTGCTTAGTGGGTGCTGTGGTCTCGCTGTGCGGCTCCGGCTTGGCCCCCCTGGAGCGCAGATAGTATTTGTTGCCTGACTAGCGTTCCAATCACAATATTTGACTGTTGGGGAGGCCCTGACAGTGGTGCCTGACCCCATAATAAGGCTATACCTCTTCCGGTAGGACGCGGTCTGAGATTAGCGACCTGGCTACTGGACTGGGCCTGGCAAAGGCAGGGGCTGCGAGACTGGAAGCGGCTCGTGGCTGGATATTGGGGGCTGGCGGAGATACGGTGATTTCGGCAACAGACGTGGAGAAGGGGTACCTGTCATCAGAGGGTGAGATGGCGGCGAAAGCGGATTCGGATAAGTCCCTGTCCAAGTCCACTAGAGGGACCAGAAACACCCAATCCAACAAATTGGATCGCTATACCCTGCCTAAAGGATCTCCGACTTGAAAAGGGGCCCCGCGAGGGGGGCGAGGACGCTCTGGATCTAACGGCTGCCATCACTGGAGTAAATACATCCTTGGGCCAGAAGATGGAGGCCTTGGACAGTAAACTGGATACTGTCACAATTGAGGTGGGGCTGAGAAGAGCGGATCTCACAAAAGCAAGTGAGAAAGTCAAATCGCTAGAAGTTAAGACAGCTAGCCTCATAGACGATGTTAACTTGTTGCAGCAAGAGGTGCGTGATCTTAGGGCCTCCAGGATGTTATCGACCAGAAACTTGACGATTATGAAGGACGGGCAAGACGCAACAACATTTGCATACTGGGAGTGCCGGAGAAGTCAGAGGGTCCAACGCCAGATCTATTCGTTGAAAATCTCATTCTCAAACATCTCCAACCAAAAGGTCTTATCAACTTCTTTACGGTTGAGCGTGCCGAAATGGTCCCGGGTGGTAGACCTCGACCGGGGGCAAACCCCCGTCCTTTGATTGCTAAAGTTCTCAATTTCCGAGACAGAGATGTGATCCTTCAGACGGCCCTAAGCACAGCTCCATTGAGATTCGAAAACGCGACCCTCTTGTTCTTCCCAGACTTTACCTAAATGGTACAAAAGCAACAACAGGGGTTTTTGGCAGTAAAAAAGAATCTGAGAGACAAGGGTATAAAGTACGCCATGATGTTTCCGGCCCGCCTTCGTGTAGAGCTCAACGGGAAGGCCTGGTTCTTTGACAATCCTGATGTGGCAGCAGACTGGTTGGACAATGCCCAAAGGCCGGGCTCCGAGACTCAATACCAAGCAGAGGCGGATGAATAGTGACTTTGTAACTGCGGGGATGTAATGGGTCTATCATCTGTAGTAAGTGACCAGCGATTGCATGGGACATTCATCCCTCAAAAACATTGATGTGCACACTCCTTTGTAAATGGCTCAAGAATCTGACTGCAGAAAATCTACAAACATATAAAAAAAAGCCCAGGAAACACTATCTACATCCCTAGATACCACTAAATCTGTTGGTTTGAAGGGGGTACGTAATTGGTTCCCCTGCCTAACTGAGTTTAGCAAAATATTTTGGTAAATCGAAAAGCGCAGGGGTGGCCATGATGAGTCAGGGGAGGGGGGGAAGGGGTGGCGGACCTGCTGGATGGCCCTCCTCTGATTTGTACTTTTAGTTAATTATAGATTAGACTGGGGGCGACAGGCACACTGCTAGTTGGGGATGAGCAATAGCTACATGCAGGGGTGCAGGGTGGGGAGATGTGGGTTCAGAATTTTGAGTTGTTCTGAGTTACAAGTTTCTATTTGTTTTTCTTTTGGTATAGCATCGGGTGACCTAGACAGGACTTATCGTTACAATGTCTATTGGTAGTAAGGGATTAGGGGTATCCACGCTTAGTTGGAATGTAAATGGCCTAGGAGACAAGATAAAAAGGGGCATGGTGAGCCAGTTGATTAGGAGATACTCCCCAGATATGGTGTTGCTACAAGAGACGCACTTGGTCGGGAATAGTTGTATGGCCCTCCACAGGGGCGGCTACAAATTGGTGGCACATGCCGGCTTCATCACCGGGTCTAGGGGAGTGGGAATATTGACAAAAAACTCCTTTCCACTTGCTATACAGGCCACATAGCTGATAATCGAGGCAGATACGTTGGCGTCTCTGGACTGTGGGAGGGAAGAGTGGTCAAATTTTTTCAGTTTATGTCCCACCGGGTCTCCAGACAGATACATTCCACGACCTGTGTGAGATCTTCTTGACACTGCCTGTTGGGATCCTGATTGTGGGTGGAGACTTTAATGCGGTGATGGACTGTAAGGCGGATAGACGCCCGGCTTGAACTCTGGTGCCGTCTCAGAGGTGGCTGACGGATTTCGTGGCCACAACAGGCCTTGTAGATGGGTGGAGATTAAGGAACCCCGACGGAATGCACTACACACACACCTCAGCTGCACACAACACCCTATCGAGAATTGATTATGTCTTGGTGCCGGCATCGCAGGCAGCTTGGGTTCGGGAGGAACGTCACATGGGTAGGGGGATTTCGGACCTCTCACCAGTCTGGCTCAGAGTAGAGGTGGGGCAGCGAGATGCGGGGAGGGTCGCTCCTATTAGTGCATGGCAATTAAGAGAGCCCGACGTCAAAAAGGAGGTGTTACAGGTCGCAGAAAGGTATTTCCAGGAGAATGTGGGAACAGTGGAGTCGGCTCAGTCATTGTGGGAGGCCTATAAGACGGTCATCAGAGGAGAGGTGTTTTCACTGGTCTCAGGGAAACTGAAGAAGTGAAGAGCAGAGGTGGCTAAAATTGAGGCAGAATTAGCAACTCTGGAGGGGAGGAGTCGGAAGACCCCACCCCTGATAGAACGCACCGGTTGCGGTTACTCCAGGACGAATATAAAACGCTGGCAAGAGATAGGGCCAAAGTGCAGCACACAGATGCCCAGAGTAGGGTGTACAAACATGGTGACAAAACAGGGAAACTTATCGCATGGCTAGAAAAAGGGGAGCGGGCGTCAAGATTGGTGCCAGAATTAAATACAGGGGAGTCGGACAATGTGACAGACCCACAGGAATTTGCGGACTATTATCGTTCGGTATATGTCTGCGAGCAACTATACAGAGGATAAAAACGGGGCAATGATATCGACATCCAGTTGCCTGCATTATCAGAAGAAGACAGGAAATACCTAGACTCCCCCCTTAGAAACGACTTAGTGGCGCAGGCCATTAGGGGGTTCATTCAGTGAAGGCCTTGGGCCCGAACGGTATCCCCACTGAACTGCACAAACTAAACGCGAATAAGGTGGCGCCGTTTCTCCGTGCAATGTTTGTAGAGAGCAAGGAAAAGGGGCAACTCCCCTACGATCAACGGGTGGCAAACATCATGGCCATCCATAAGGTTGGTAAGCCTAAGACGCAATGCTCTTCCTATCCGCCGATCTCCTTATTAAATGCTGAACCCAAGGTGTTGGCAAAATTGCTGGCGACCAGGCTCATTAAGGTTATTTCAAATCTGATACGCCCAGACCAGTCTGGCTTCATGCGCGCCGAAATATGGCCCCCAACCTACAACGGTTGCATGGGGGGCAATAAAGATACACGAACCAGCGGCGCTGTTGTCTCTGGATGCGACCAATTCATTTGACAGAGTCTAATGGCCCTATTTATTCGCCGTGTTGGGGAAGTTTGGTATCGGCCAGGAATTTACAGGATGGGTCCGTCTTTTTTATATGAGCCCCCTGGCCAGAGTGGTGGTGAATAACCATAGATCAGCTGAATGTGATCTACACAGAGGCACGCCACAGGGGTACCCACTGTCCCCACTGCTATTCGCACTGGCCCTTGAGCCGTTGGCGGCTTGGGTCCGATGGGACCGGTCAATTAGAAGGTTGCGTCGGAGTGGGAGGATAAGATATCGCTATACGCTGATGATATTTTGTTATGCCTCACTACTCCTAGGGAGTCCTTGATCAATTTTTTAGACATTCTGGCAATATTTGGGAGATACTCTGAATTCGCCATTAATTGGACGAAGTCAGTGCTCTTCGTCATCAGCGGAGATCCCCCCGTGGTCCTGGAGTCCTGCCCACTACAGATTGAAGCAGTAGGATTTCGCTACTTGGGCATATATGTCACTATGGACCCGAAATTGATATATGACAATAACTTGGGGCCCCCACTGGCCAGAATCCGTAGAGACGTGGAGAGATGGAAACGGTTGCCACTTTCCCTCATAGGTAGAGCTGTATTATTCAAAATGGTGGCCCTTCCTTGCTTCTTATATGCGCTACAGAACTCGATGGACCCGGTACCCCCTCATATTTTTTTTTTTTGTTGAAAACCTTTATTTAACATTTGCAATCAAATACAGACACGGGCCTAAAACCCCCCAGGGCTGGCCGCTAAGCATTTCAGTACGTTATTACAATCCAACTTCAAACCCAGCCTCCCTGGGGAGCATAGGAACTCCATCACAAAAGAACATCGGTTGCAAAGGCAGTTCAATTCGGAAACAGGATAAGAGGTTTTCATTTTACATATAATAAGTTGAAAGGATCAGGTGTCGTACAGTGTCTCGGATCACAAAAGGGGGCGAGCAAAAGAACTACGTGTCCAAAATAAGTTCGCTATCATGTAGGTCAGCGGCGTTAAGACATACGACATCAGGATAAGTAGCACATCATTATTCGTCTACGCCATCATTATTGTCCGCCCCACAGCACCAAAACCTCAGAAAAGTCAAGGTACAGATGTAGAAACAAGGATGTAAGGAAAGCCGAACCCACTACACTAACCCGGAAACGGAAAAGGAAGAAAAGGCGAGAAAGGAGAAGGAAGAAAGAGGCCATAGAACAAAAATAAAAACGAAACACCCACCCCCACACCCCTCCACCCTGCACCCCTGCTGATGACTACGGCCACCCCCCTCGCAGCGTGCCTGTCGCCCAGTAACCAGAACCCGAAATATAGTAGAAAGGGAAAGAAAGGAAAAGGCAAAGAATCCCACACAATGAGGGAAATCGGAGGAGGGCATAGTTCTACGGGCTCCCGGTCTCCTTCCCCCGTCGTAGCCAGCCCCGCCCCGGACTCCGTTAGGTCAATAAAAACAATCCCGTTAACATAATGCCACAATGAGAGACTCGGAGAAGAATCTCAACCCTGGCCCCGTCGATCAAATGCACTGAAGTCATCAATTAAGGAAAGCACTTCCCACAAAGTACTGCCAAAGTCTAACGAACAGGAGTACACAGATGAGAAAGGAACGGCAGGTCCCGATGTAGATGGCTGGTACCAATGTTGACCCTCCCTGCCTCCGAAGCCAAGCTTTACCCCATCCGCCATCTTGAAGGACCGGCAAGGTCCGAAACAACAAAGGATAGAAAGTAGAAGGCTCCAAAATGGGGATGACATGGAAATGTTCCGGGGGATACACAGTCGGGGGTTCCAACTGTTCCGTGAAGTGACCAGGCACAGTACAGTCAGGTAGAGCCACTTCAATAGGGGCAAACACTGCTTCCAGCGCCAGGTTAAAACACACCTCCGAGACATCTATTGAAAGGCGGGCTGGCTGCCGGGTCGCGGGCGTCGAGTCAGGATCCGGTCTCATGCCTGTGAGTCCATCCATCGCAGACAACAAACTGCAAGTCTGGACTGCAATAGTTCCCTTAAGTGCCATGAGTGCCTCCAACACCGTACACAATGACGGGCCATTTCGAGCCTGTTCCGCTAGATTAGTTTCGTCCTCCAACATGGTGGACCCCACGGAGAGGCGCCTTCCCCGGGGCAAAGTTAAGCGGAGCAGGAGTAAGCCATGAGGGACTGACGGACAGCGAATAGTAGTACGCAGCGAGGCACCGACCCGGGGGAACGATGGTGTGAATACCGGACCCCCGCGACACAGCACCGTGCGTCACTCGTCACCTCACCTTCTGTAGGGCACCAGGCAGTTGATGGCAACAAAACAATCAAAAAGTCCGAGTGTTCCAAGGACCGGACCCAACCACCTTCAGCAGACCGTTGTTATTCAACTCGGACCCGGCAGAGCCAGAACTCGAGTCCCCGGCTTCTCTGCTGGGTTAGGCCTCAATGCGACCGTCGACGTAGCTCCGATTCACAACGGCGGAGAAACTCCGGGATTGCACCACTGGAGTGTGGGTCGGATCACACACACAGATCCGGTGCAGGTAATCAGGATGAGCAACAGGATGATAGAGCGAAGGACGGAGGTCAGCGGAGCCGGGAGACTATGCGGCCATCTTGGTTGGTGTCGTAGCTCCTCCTCCACCCCCTCATATTTTAAAGACATAGAGTCCCTCCAAAGACAGCTTCTCTGGGAGGGCAGGCCGCGTCTTGCCTTCTCCAAGCTTACACTTCCATGGTATGATGGAGGAATTTGTCTGCCGGACCTTTGGAAGTACTATTGGGCTTCACAGCTTGCGGCGATTAACCACGCAGTGCACGGGTCCCCTCTGGACCCTGGATTAGCGATGGACCGTGGTCAGATACCGGGGGGAGATATTACGAGAGCCTTGTATGCCAGAAATGGTTGGCTCCCCCTTACTGGACCTCTGGCACACGCGGTATAAGTGTGGCACGCTGCCACTCGGCGCCTCCAGTGTGAAGGGAAATTAACCCTGGCTACCCCGCTGTGGAATTCAGAGAGACTAGGTAGCTTGTGGAAATTGAAGGGCTTTGACAAATGGGACCTCATTGGGATCTCACAGATCAAAGATGTCTGGGGAAAGGATGGTATCCTTATATTTGATGCCATATGGGAAAAATATCATCTACAGGAGAGTGAGCGGTATCGATACATTCAGGTCAGGCATGCCTTATTAGCAAATGTCCCTAGAGGAACAGTGCTTCCGGAGACCTCCCCCTTGGAGGACCGGATATTGAATGGTCATCTTCCAGAGAAAACTATTTCATTAATATATACAAAATTAATAAACCATATGGGGGATCCCTTTGCGATTCTTAGAGAGCCGTGGGGTGCAGACGGACTAGTGTTAGATGATGAGGACTGGAAGGAAGCAGTTTCCTCCCCAAAGGTAGTAGCAGTACCCATGAGACTTAGGTTGGTCCAGTTAAAGATCCTACACCACTCCTACACCACTGGGCCCCGGCTGGTACGGATGGATCTGGCAAGTAGTGAGGAATGCAGGAGAGGGTGCAGGGAGGTCGGTACATTTATGCATATCTTATGGCACTGCCCCGTAATACAAGACTACTGGCGTCATGTTAACAAGAAGATCAGAGAGGTCATGGGGGTAGAGTTGGCGCTGGAAACCCGTAGATGTGTCCTAAATGTTTGGGAGCCCACGGACCTGACTGCTTCTGGGAAAGTGTGGGTAACACTGGCATGCATGATCGCTAAACGTAACATCGCTCAGTTATGGGGTGCTAGTCAGGCGCTCCAAATTGGAAAATGGATGGAAGATCTGGATTGGTGCATGTTCAAGGAATGGTCTCTATATATTGCCTGGTGCTGGCCCGGGAAGGGAGGGAAGGTGTAGGGGGTGTGGAATGGATATAGAGGGGATATATGCATACCACCTGTGGCAAGAGAAGAGGTTCTGGCATCGTGGCCTCATTGATCCCTAAACTATATCCGATTACTGATTCTGATATGTGAACATGTATGTTTGATTAATGTAAAAGTCAAAATGGTCACCTGATGCTTTTTTGTTTTACCTTTCTTTGTAGAAAGTGTTAATAAAAAGATTCTTTAAAAAAAATGTAATAAACAAAACAATACCAAAATTACAAAAATCGATAAGAGGAACCAGAGAGATTTATTTTTAAAGAGGTGAGAGAAAAGGTGCTATTAAAATGTAAAGCAACAATCAGTAATCACTGTGTGTGGGGGACCGGTACCTAAACTCTCTTTTAGGATGGCCAAGATGGCGCGCATATTGGTTGTGCTAAGGATATTCAAAGATTTTACATTAGGCCTTAGTCTCTGAAATGGAAGTCGAGATCTTCTAGTGGGACAAGGTTGCAGGCTTTATCAGAGGAAGTCCTGACAAAGCTAGATAGATGGTTAGAATGCTACCCTTAGCAAGCGCAAGTGGTTAGAATTATTACAAGCACCCACCCATCACCTTTTGTGTGCATGAGGTAACACCCTAAGAAGCCAAGGTTATACCCAGACATGGGTCCCTTGCTCACTGTATCTCAGGAACCAGGTTAAACCCAAATGAAGAGCACATTCCGGTTGAAAACGGTCTTGGGTTGCTTGTATTCTGGTTCAGAGAAGACCTGGCTTTGCAGTTTGGGCTGGACTGGTCTTATGGGAGCAGGGTCAAGACTGACTTGCATATGACTACGGAACAGCAGTATATTCTTGCAAATGTCACAATTTGCACCTGAGAGGGCCTGGCTTCTTGGTAAATTCAATCTGTCAATATATTGTTTACTCAATTTCAAGTTTAATGATCTAAAAGATTGTTACATATTTTGGCTGATTTCCGTTTTTTTTCTTATAGGAGGCTCAGCTTATCCTAAATGATTATGGTTGTTGGCACCACTGACGAATCCAGCAAGGCCAAGGGAAGTCCGTTTCAGTGAAGCCCATGGAAGAACACAGAGGAGAGTGGAGTGGGCTTTTGGGCTCATAAAGGCCAGATTTCGAAGTCTAGATAAGACGGGTGGAGCCCTACTATACTCCCCCGATAAGGTGTACCACATCACCATAGCCTGCTGCAAGTTACACAACATATTCCTGCGATAGAACATCCCATACTTCGCAGAGGATGGAGGCCATGAAGATGATGCTGAAGTGCCGAATGAAGACGATAATGGTGAAGAGGAAGAAATTGATTTACGTAAAGATGTTAATGACAACTTCTTCACATGAGTGTGAGTATATGTTTGCAGTTTATTATATTACATGTTGAACCAACCTTTAGTCTGATGATGACAGTCTGCGCAGGAAAGTATTTAGAAATGGCAAGTTAAGGAAAAAACTGTGCAAAGATTTTGTTGATTAATGTTTTGACACAGAGTACTCTGTTTCTTTACATTGTTTATCTTTAATTGACCGTAGAAAATGTGTCCTCAAAATGTTTCATTTGTGCTGTGTACATTTTGTAATGTAATTAACTAACCTGTTTTAGGTTCCTTTACCATGTTAGAGTTATTACAACATTTCAAAGTTGTGAAATTTGCAGTTCTATGCTGCTGTTGCAAAGTACAAAGGGAACATGGGTTAATCCTGTTGAAAACACACACAGACTTTTGTTTACAAATCTTGTACAAAGACAACTTGCACAGTGATTGAATTGACGTTTTTAAGATTGCGTTAGACTTGTTTTCTGTGGAATGTTGACACCATGCCAATATGTGTTGCTTAAATTGCTCTGACCACATGTGGCAGCCGACACAGAGCATTCTAATCTCACTTGACATTTGCATAATCCTCATTTTGTGTTAACCCCTTCGCTGCGAGGGTTATTTACCCGCTGTGCTGGGGGGGAGGGGGGCTAATGATGAGCTGAGCTCGTCATGAGGCACGGCGCTCCTGTGCTCATGACGAGCTCAGCTCGTCATGACCACACCCGTTCCCGTGGAACGCTCAGCACAGCAGGGGAATTATCCCCGCATGCCAGCGTTCCACGGCTCATGACGAGCTGAGCTCGTCATGAGCACCGGAGCGCCGTGGCTCATGACGAGCTCAGCTCGTCATGAGCATGGAAGGAGTTAAGTGACCGAAGCTGTTGATGTGTGCTATCATTATAGATAGAGGTTCTTGTAGCACAACCCTTAAAGTTATCTGTGACATTACATCAGATACTGCAACCCTGTATTAGAATGATCCTGTGGTCAGTAAATGGAGTACTGCCATGATTGAGACTATTGGTGTTATTGACGTGGGATTCCTATTGTAGGCCGGGAGATCTGGCTTCAGCTGATAACATAAATCAGTATTAGTCAGCCTATTTAATCTGATGTCTTTGATTACATTCCGTCTTCCATGGTGGCAAGGTCTGGAACTGTAATGAGAAAAAGGCAATAAGGACATTATTATTAGATCTCTATGGTACTTTCCTGAGGCTCAGCTGGGTAAGTTAGGCGTGCTATCATTTCTAAACTGTCTGATTTAAAAGTCAGTAGATTTTTATGTTACTTTCCTGAGGCTTAGCCGGGAAAGTTAGGTGTGCTATCATTTTAAAATTTACTGATTTTAATAGTCACTTATTATTCTGTTGCTCCTTTTCGCACTTCGCGCGGTGCTTTTCTTCACCCGCAGTGCCACCGCGAAACCTTGCAGCCGAATAGGTGCTGACCGGGGACTGACGCGGGCGCCATCTTAGGAGGATTTTGGGGTGGCGGTATAATTGTTGTAGACTCTCGCCCTCTTCCTGCTCCTATAAATGGCCATCACTAAACGTCTGCGCAGCAGGCCCGCGCAGCGGGCGCGCCAAAGGCAAGCCCGTCTGCGCCCGTCCTCGCCATGACATCGCCTCTCGCCAGAATCCCTGGCCAAGCCCTGCCAGAGTTCTTGTGCTACGATATAGAGACACGTATTGCTTTAAACCAAAGTACTGGAAATTCCGGGCGGGGCACCGCTAACCCAGCTAGGTGAGACAGGCTTGAATTGTACTGTTTGTGACTTCTCTACCCCAGCACCTTGTCGGGTGAGACATGAAAGAAGAGTGGGTCAACAAACGCTGCTTAAGGTTTACCAATTAAATGTAAGGTCTCTTGCTAAGCACCATATGGAGGTGCAGACGTTTATTGCTGAGGAATTGCCAGACGTTCTTTTTATCTACGAAACATGGCTGCGGGATGACATGGCTGGGATACTTAGCCTCACTCTCCCTGCAGGGTACCTGAGTAATACCATTAATAGGGACTCCAGGGGCGGAGGCATAGCGATAATTTACAAAGTGCAGTACCCCTGCTCCTTCATTAGGGAAGACATATGGGGGTGTGAATGTGCCCGATTCAGGATTGAAATAAGTGCGCATTTTACCTTCTCAGGACTGTATGTATATCGTCCCCCGGGGCCTGCCGCTAAGTTTATCGCATGATGCACTGGGCCAGGGGCAGACTGATTTGCATATAGCCAGGTTCTGAGCTGGGATGGTGCAGTGAGCTAAATAACGGTGATGGATCAAGCCCTGATCTTTGGACTGGGTAAGAGTGGTCTGCTTAATTCAGACACTCTGTTCATCACAACCCCCTTTTCTGAATCGTTTTTGGCCACTATAGGTGTGGCAGGGTATACTCAGACATGAGTCCCTTGCTCACTGCACCATCAGGATTCAAGCAAGCCGGGCCGACGACGGCTGAAATGCCAGAAACCGGTCCCCGGAAGCTTGTCGCCTTTCTGGTGAAGAATTGGCTTGGTAGTTTAGTCTGCCCTGTTCCCATGATGCACTGGGCCAGGGACAGACTGATTTGCATATAGCCAGGTTCTGAGCTGGGATGGTGCAGTGAGCTAAATAACGGTGATGGATCAAGCCCTGATCTTTGGACTGGGTAAGAGTGGTCTGCTTAATTCAGACTCTCTGTTCATCACCACCCCCTTTTCTGAATTATTCATAACTTACTGGCGGATCTGGCAGCCCTACAGCTGGAACAATTAATATCAGAGGCTACTCATATTGCCGGGCATATACTGGATCCGGTCTTTTCTAATATTCCGGCTGTGAGTATAGCTCCGCCCAAGCCCATGGGATGGACAGACCATTACCTGATTGAAGCTAAGTTGGACATTACTGAGCCATTTAGGCCAGATAGGGAGAACCTGGTCCTAAAGAGGCCTGGGCACAAACTTAAACCAGAAGATCTTCATGCCTTCCTGGGGGCTTTTCCCTTAGTAGATCTGGTTAATCCTGAGGTGTCCTACACTGCCTTCTGTGACTGGATCTTGGGAGGTCTGGACACTCTCATTCCGGCCAAATGGACAAAGGGGCGAACGTCTAATTCAAGCCCATGGTATAGCGAGTCTCTGAGAGCCCTGAGGAAGGAATGTAAGAGGGCAGAGCGAGTATGGAAAAGGGAGTATAGTAGCGGAGACGAAATAATCTACTTAGCTAAAGTAAAGCTTTACCATAAAGCTATTTGTTCTGCACGTGCTGCGTTTTACGCGGAGGAAATTAAAAAAATAGTCCTAACCCCACAAAATGTATTTTTTAAATTGTTAATGAACTCAAGAGCAATAGAGATACCCCTACTAGTATAACATCTGCACAGTAGTGCGAGGAACTTGCTATTTTCTTCGTAGAAAAAGTGCAAAAAAATCGATCTATCATTTCCGCAGCGTCCCCAAGGTTCATCTATCCCTGTTGGGGAAAAGGTCGACGGCCCCACCCTGATGTTATCCCGGAGATTTCTAGCGAAGAGCTTATTAGGCTATGTGGCAAAATTAAATCTGGGTCCCCTTCGGACCCTATGAGACCGGCACAATTTATCGAGTCATTGACGCTCTTCCAGCAGCGGCTAGGTTATATACTCAACCTGTCCTTCTCCATGGCTAGTGTCCCGGGGACCTGGAAGCAGGCTTGGGTCTCCCCTATCATCAAGAAAACCATGTTGGATCCTTCAGAACCAGAGAATTTTAGACCAATTTCTCTTCTCCCGTGGGTGGCTAAGATTGCTGAGGCCCATGTAAATAATGTTTTATCTCAATACATGAGCCTTCATAATACTCTGGACCCATCTCAAAATGGCTTTAGGCCTGGCCATAGCACCGAGTCTGCCCTACTAGCCACGTCTGAACATCTGCGGCCGATCTTAGATGCCGGTCAGAGTGCAGCGCTGATCCTGCTCGATCTTAGCGCTGCCTTTGATACGGTATCTCATGACATTCTTCTACATCGTCTGGAGGCAGTAGGGATTATCGGAACCGCCTTAGAGTGGTTCAGATCATTCCTGAGGGGCAGATCTTTTCGGGTATCGGCCCCGCCGTTTCTTTCCCAATCCCATTCCATAGGTCAAGAGGTCCCTCAGGGCTCTGCATTAAGCCCGTCTCTGTTCAATCTATACGTCCAGCCACTAGCGGCTGTGGCAAAGGATTGGGACCTAACGATGGTATCATATGCTGATGATACCCAGCTTGTGATCACCTTAGCTGAAGGGCCATCTACATCGGCCACTAGGTTCAGAGACGGATGGCAGCAGTAGCCCAATGGATGGCAGACAACTGTCTTCAGCTTAATGCGAACAAAACTGAGGTCCTACTGGTGGGGAAGAACACCACCCTTTGGAATGAGCATTGGTGGCCGGCATCTCTGGGGACTTTGCCAACGCCTACGACATTGGTTAAGAACTTGGGAGTCTGGATGGACTCCTCGCTTAGTTTTGAGACCCATACTTAGCGAGTGGCTGCCACATGTGTGGGTCTGCTAGGGGCCTCAATCCTCTCCTGAGGTTCTTTGAACCAGCAGTGCGACAGCTCATTGTCCAATCCACTATATTATCGCGACTGGACTATGCTAGTGTGCTATTCTTGGGGGCCAATAAAGCCGAGATACGACTCCAACGAGTACAAAATTCGCCAGCTAGAATTTTGATGGGACTCCCCCGCCGATGTTCGGTTAGAGCTACGATCAGAGAGTTGCATTGGCTTCCGATTTATGCCCGGATTCAGTTCAAAGCTCTGTGTCTGGCGTTTAAGGTCCTTAAATCTGGGAGCCAGGAACTTCTATGCACCCTTCTGACTCCATATGTTCCTCACCGAAACCTGCGTTCGTTGGGACAACACTTGGTGATTGTACCACGGACTAAACTCTGCCAAATTGGTGGTCGGTTGTTTCGGTTCATGGCAGCCAAGCTATGGAACTCCTTGCCGGTCCATATTCGCGGAATGGAGGACTTGCTGGCTTTCAGGAAAGCAATTAAAACCCTCCTTTTCCCTCTAACATAGTGTTGTGGATTATGACTGGCTAGCTCTCGGTGGATTATGTACCATTTAGATTTGCCAGCGCCGGGACGCCTCTTTGCTGGGGCAGCTGTGCGCTTTAGAAAATACTTAACATAACAAATACTTAACATAGTACAGCGGTCCTAGGACCACCGCCCCCACTTCAGTTCCACCCACAGTATTACTAGTGTGGCGATCACACTACTACAGTAGATTCCAAGTTGATTTTCCATCGCCCATTTTATGGCAGTGCGCATGCCATAAAAACGGTGGCGGAGATGCAACTATGGGAGCCCTAAAACCCCCATTCCTGCATAGTGTGGCATGCATGACATAGCACATGTCACACCATACAGGAACATGCTGCAAGCGCTGTCACGGCAGCGGTCTGCTGTTAAGGCTCTCCTATGAGCCTAACACTTCAGCCGCCATGAGACGGCTGCAGTACCGTCCACCCGACCTGGATTTAACTCATAATCCAGCGGGCAGGCGTACCACTGGCTTGGCAGTCCTCCTGCAAGTGCCACACTCGTAACTAAGTATTTGGGTTATGCATAGGTTATAATGTTTAAGAAAAAAACGACAAGCATTTATTTCTTCCAATTTAATAAAGTACTAGTCTATTATCTGTGATTTTTTTAATTGTGCTCATTTGAGAAGAATGTGGGACACATCACCTACATGGAAATTATTTAGATCTAAACTACCATGTTAATGTTTACAATTTAAAATGTATGATACAGAGATAAAAATGAGCTCGTCATCAGCAGCGAAGGGGTTAAACAACTTAGGAGGATATATAGCATTAGTCATCATATGCACATTGCAGAGTGCATTTTCACAAAAATCACCACTTGTGTTCAACATACAAAATTACATACCTCAAAAAAGTTTAGTAAATAAACTTTGATTTGAGAAAATGATAACATCAAATTAATCAATTAACAGGGATAGGACAGCATACAAAATTAAACACCAAAACATTTGAAAACATAGGGATTGATCAATACATAACACATTGACATGTCAAAATATGATAGGAGAGAAAAAATGAGCAAGATAGCATTGCAATATTATTTTTACAAAGCAAAAACAAGGCATCATGGTAGTTAAAGTAATTCCAATTAAACATTAACAACACTTGCAAATTTGTAGGTTAAACATACAGAGTGAAAATATGCTGTTAAAAAATAACTGACATTTACAATATAAAAAAAAAGTAATGCAATATGTTATTTGGTGTAAACGCACTTACAAGCAACATTACGTAATGGGAAGTGTTATGGACATTTGAATCTAAAATCGAATATTCAACAAAATACATTCAAACAAACAAGACAACAAAAAAATTGATGACAATGCCTGCTTCGATTGGCAAATGTCCATTCCCCAGCAAAGGCAGTCCTTCAAGTACCTGGGGGTTTGGGTCGCCCTGCTTCCAGAACTCGAGTGTGCCCTGAATATTATGCCCCTGGTTACCAAGGCCAAGGCGGACCTTAGGAGATGGCGATCCCTTCCTCCTAACCCCCTTGGCAGAAGCGCTCTTTTTAAAATGATGGTTCTCTCCCGTTTTTTATATATTCTACAAAATATTACATTTCACCTCCCGGGGAGCTGGTTTCGTGAGATTGATGGTATCCTCACCTGGTTATTATGGGGGGGGGCGGGAGACCGTGAATGTCCCTGGCACACTGCCGCATACCATACCTCCTTATGACGGGGGCATGGGTGTAACCAACCTTCACCTTTACTATCTGGCAACAAGACTCATCGTGGTTTATGACTGGTTCGCGGGTGGCTGGTCCAATCTGGAGTACCAGGTAGAACACCGAACAATGGACTTCCCGCAGCTCCAGGCTTACTTGTATGGGGCCTCCAAACCGGAAGTCCTCCCATCCATCACTAAGACGGTCCCCTTGGCTTGGCGCACTGCTCTGAGCCACAAGAAATGGGACGGGAAACTTACCAGACAGATGCCCCTGTGGTATGGCATTTGCCTGCTTGAGGTCTCGTCTCTACGGGACTTCCGTCGGTGGGACCACATTGGGATCTCGCTTCTTGGGGACGTCTGGGTTGGGGACCACATCAGAACCTTTGCAGACTTACAGCACCGCTACTCCCTCCATTCCTCTCAATTGTATAAATATCTACAGCTAAGGCATGCCCTCAGGGTGCACATTCCATCTCCCACCTCCCTCCCTGAATTTAGTCCCCTCGAGGCCCAAGTGATGATGGGGAACCTGGGTAGAGGAGGGGTGTCACAGATTTCTCGCTCCCTTGTGAACAATGGCCTCTCAACCCTAGATTCATTGCGTGCCTGCTGGGAGGGTTGGTTAGGCCCCCTAGAGGATGTGGACTGGAGGGATGCTCTTATGGCCCCCAAGACCTTGATGACCTCCTTCAAGTTGCGTCTAGTCCAACTCTACTACCTACAGATGGCATACCTCACCCCTGCGCGTCGATACAGAGCCAGCCCGCGGCCCTCCTTGACCTTCACGCGATGCAAATCACGCCCCAGCGGACTTTATCACAAGATTTGGCAATGCCCTGTCCTTGCACCATTCTGGGCGGGTGTTGAATTGGAACTCACACAGACCCACATCGTCAAAGAATTTACCAACCCCTCAGCCAACTCCAACGACATCACCCCCTCTCAAGCCCTCTGCGACTCCCTAGCTTCGTTCTTCCACAACAAAATCGCAGACATCCACAACAGCTTCGACAACCGACCCGGAGACCAACCCACCCAACCTTCTGCAGGACCTTCACCCCCCTTGAACATCCTTAATGACTGGAACCCAATCTCCACTGAGGACACCATCCGCCTGATGAACTCCATCCACTCAGGATCCCCCACAGAAACCTGCCCTCACCACATCTTCAACAAAGCAGACTCCATCATAGCACCACACCTTCGAGACGTCATCAACTGCTCCCTCAACTCCGCCACCTTCCCGGAAAGCTGGAAACACGCAGAACTTAGCGCCCTTCTGAAAAAACCCACAGCGGACCCCACCGAACTCAAAAACTACCGCCCCATCTCGCTCCTTCCATTCCCAGCCAAAGTCATCGAGAAAGCTGTCAACAACCAGCTCGCCGCCTTCCTCGAAACCAACAAATCCCTCGACTCCTCACAGTCCGGCTTCCGAGCCAAACACAGCACGGAGACCGCCCTCATCGCAGCAACAGATGACATTCGAACTCTTCTGGACAATGGAGACACAGTCGCCCTCATCCTCCTCGACCTCTCCGCAGCCTTTGACACAGTCTGCCATAGCACCCTTCTACAGCGCCTCAGAAACATCGGAATACAAGGAAAAGCACTGGAATGGATCACCTCGTTCCTCACCGGAAGAACCCAGAGAGTCCGCCTCCCACCTTTCAACTCAGAGGCCACTGAAGTCATCTGCGGCGTACCCCAAGGGTCCTCACTCAGTCCCACCCTCTTCAACGTATACATGAGCCCCCTCGCGGCCATCGCACGCCAACACAACCTCAACATCATCTCCTACGCGGATGACACCCAACTGATCCTATCACTCACCAAAGACCCTAACACCGCCAAAACTAACCTACATGAAGGAATGAAAGAAGTAGCCGAGTGGATGAAGCACAGCCGTCTGAAACTGAACTCAGACAAAACAGAAGTCCTTATCTTAGGTACCTCCCCCTCCGCCTGGGATGACTCTTGGTGGCCAGAGGCCCTTGGAAAAGCACCCATCCCGACGGACCACGCACGGAACCTGGGCGTCATCCTGGACTCCTCACTCTCTATGAACAGACAAGTAAACGCCGTTTCATCATCTTGCTTCAACATCCTTCGCATGCTCAAAAAAACATTTCGCTGGATCCCCACCGAAACCAGAAAAACGGTCACCCATGCACTGGTTACAAGCCGCCTGGACTACGGAAACACCCTATACGCCGGTATCACCGCAAAACTCCAGAATAAACTCCAACGCATCCAGAACGCATCAGCCAGACTCATACTAGACATCCCACGTAAAGACCACATCTCTAATCACCTGAAAAACCTCCACTGGCTCCCCGTCAATAAGAGGATTACTTTCCGCCTCCTAACCCACGCACACAAAGCACTTTACGAACTTGGACCCGAATGCCTCAACACACGACTTTCCTTCTACACCCCCTCCCGCCAACTACGATCCTCCAACCAAGCGCTTGCTACCACACCTCGCATCAATAAAACCACCATGGGAGGTAGATCCTTCTCCTACCTCGCAGCTAAAACCTGGAACTCACTCCCCACTCACCTTCCTCTTACTCAGAACCACCTAGCATTCAGAAAACAACTTAAAACTTGGATATTCGACAAGTAATTCCCCACCCTTCTTCAAGCGCCTTGAGACCCTCCGGGTATGTAGCGCGCTATATAAATCTTTGACTTAACTTGACTTGACTACGTTTGATTCTAGGTGTGTTTGATGGCCTGGATGGCTCTCAGGCCGACAAGCACTTCCTTGGAACAGCGGTGGCGGTGGCAAAGCTATATATAGCAGCACTCTGGTCTCAGGCCAAGTCCCCTACTATGCGGCAGTGGAGTCGGGGGTAGACTGGTGCGGAACTCAGGATTAACCCCTCTTTGAAGCCCGGGGCTGCCATGAACTATTTGTAAAGATTTGGGGTAAATGGTTCAACCTATTGTCCAGAGGGGTGTGTGTGTGTTTTTATGATTTGTGATAACCTCATGCAAGATTTTACCCTAAAGAATGATTCACAAGTCTCTGTCATCTCCCCTACGGTTGTATATTATCCAGATATCGTGCTTGATTTCACTGCCAATGTAAATTTGTGGTTCATTTTAAAATCAATAAACATGATTATCAAAAAAAAATTTATGACAATAGATATATTTTTGTATGTTTCTAAAAGGTGCAAAACACATTAGAAACAGCAAACTGAAAATCTAAAACAAGATTTAGGTTCAGTGACACATTGAAAAGTGTAACTTACCAGTCTCAACTCCACCAGGGATTCCTGTCAAGCCTTCAGGATGTAGGATCTGCAAGACCTACAAATTCCAGGAAAAAAGTCATAAGGAGGGGCTGGGAGAACCAATGCCAGTCCTTTGGCCCTCCAGGCGAAGCTTGCATCCCCTTCAGGTCATTTTACCTCTTCCTAATTTCCTGCTATGTGTGAAGGTTGTTTGCTACAGCATTTGCTCTGTCAACTATATTGGTCCACATTTGCCTTTTCTGAGATACGGTAATATTTTGTACTTGGGCTCCCAACAACACTGGCTTACCTCTAATAATGTCATACACCATTCCTGCCAATTCTCACTCAGTAAAAAAGGGGATTTGTCCGCCCTGGCATTATCAAACAAACAAAAAATGATATAAATGTTATAACCCACACAAAAATAAATGAGGGAAGAAATATGGGACAAGAAACAGAGAAAGCCCAAAAACCTGACTTAACTGGCAAGAGTTCTGCTTGAAAATGTTGTGGTGCAGTGGAATGGCAAAGGATCATGGTCCGAAATGTAGTGTGTGTTATAGTATGGTATGCAGGTAAACACAATTAGCAGACAAAACTCATCAGGTGTGATGTTAACATTCATTTTGCAGCCACAGGAACAGTCCAATGTTGTCCGCGTCCAGCACCAGAATCCCTCCATTGGCAATCCACCGCTAGGACACCGCCAGCACAGCTGTAATATCTAAATAGGCTCAGCGCAGTCTCACCACCCAATTGTGATGGCGTAATGTTAACCAGCAGAGCGGTGAACTGTTTATGTGACAGAAAACACTCTGTCAACGGCAACAGTGATTCAGCCACCACACATCTATATATGACGAGTGGGATTCTGTCAGCTTTGCAGAGTATTTGTAAACTCAGCTGCAGAGGGACGATGGGAGTCCCGTCAAGATCTAAATCAGGTCATTAGTTTATTTTACGAAGTTCAGAATTCTATTACAGGACCGGAGGCTTCTGATTATGCTTCTCAAACTTTACTGCATCAAAACAGCAGCCAATGAAAATGTATTATTTTCACAACAAACAATAAATTACTACATTTCCCATGAGTACCATGGTTATAGGCACGCCCCACAGTCCATAAGAACCCCTTGCGTGCATTTCACATCCTCTTTCCTTGCTGCTCAAGTCAGAGCTAAGTGCACCTCGCCTTTGGTTCCCTCACTCTGCTTGTGTTTGGGTTTTCCCTTGGGGTTAATGCTGATTGATGTATTGTGTATTTGCGGATTGTGTTATTGAGCGGGTCGATCCGCGACTTGAGGTGGCTTTAATTGCCTAATGTTCAATTTGTGTGTTAATTGTGGCGCGTTCGCCTCGAGCGCTATTGCACTTTCTCTGACATCTAACGAACCACTTCCAGAGCCGTAGGAACATGGGCTGGCGCCCGCGGGATCACGCGCTTGGTGAGCGCCGACAGCAGCGGTCTTTGACCGGCAGGGGGGCCGCCGCGCACCTCACAGGAGCCCGTTACCGGCAGCCGCAAGGCGCGCAGAGGCTTCCCTAGTACGCCCTGACGCTAGGGCCGGGTGGCTCTTGGCCGACGCGCTCGCCCAAAACGCTTACCAATTGGGCTTGTTTTTGGTAGTTTTGGTAGCGTTTGGGCGGCGCGCCTCGGTCTGATTCCTCGGCTTTCTTCGAACGCGATATTCGCGCGTTCCACACACCGGCAGGACCCCCTGTGTGATCGCCAGTGCTTTTGAGCTTTTCTGGTTGGAAAATCATTGTGGCCCAGAGTGTGCACACGCTCAGGGAATCGAGGGGCCCAGGTCACTGACCTTTGACTACAGCTTTGCTGAGGGGATTTGGGAAACATTACCTACATATTATTTATAACAGTGTGCTTGGGCTGACCCCCCCCATTGCCCCCCAAGGTGTGTTTTGCATATCTGCAGTGTGTACCTTCAACATGGAAGGTTGGGTGCGGTACCCTGATGAGGAGTATAATGATGGGGAGGAGATTGTGGATGGGCAGCAGGAAGCTGTTCTTGAAGACAATATAGTTGAAGCATTGGATGCCTCGGTCCAGGCTTCAGTGGCTAAAGCTATGGAGACGAAAGTCCCTCAGACAGTGCAACAGGCACTTGCAGTGGCTCTGCGTCCTATACGAAAACAGCTGGAGGGCTTTGCGAAACGTCATCGTTATGAGGGGAAGAAGAAACAGAAGCAGGCAGCCTCTTCTTCCGCAGCAGGCTCGGCCGAGCAACCACAATGGCCGCATGCGCATTCCTTGGCTTCCCTGCCAGCGAGAGGATTGTCTGACCACCCTTACGTGGGTGGGAAAGCTAAGGCTAAATGCCCAATTCCTGTAGATACTGATACCACTACAACAAATACGGACACGGGTACTGATACAGATACCTCGGAGGAGCATCCTCCTCCTCCTAAAAAGTCGATCCCAAGATGACAGAGGACAAAGTAAAAACTTTTAGCTTTGACCCTACAGATATAGTCCATCCTCGGTCTTCGGACTGGGTCCCGCCCCCGGCGGTCTCCGAATACCTACACGAGAACCTCAGGAAGAGCTTCAGTAGAGAGGTTCGTAATCGTTTAAGGTCAGACACACCGGAGATTGATGCGAGCATGCTTACTTTCTTGAGAAAGTTTTCAAAAGATCCCAAGAGGGGGCTGGACAGGGCTTGGCGGGGCTGCCAGGACAAGATGCTGGATGTCGTGGGGCCCCTAGCGAAAATACTGGAAATGGCCCTGAAGGCCAAAGAAGGAACAGTAACTGTGGATCCAGATATCTTGGCGGGCTGGGCTCAGCGCGCCATCTGCCTAGTGGGCAACGCCAACTGCGCAATCTCTTCGGAGAGGGGCAAGTCATTACTGCTCAGGATGGACAGCAACCTGACAGAGCTTGCGGAAGCGGAACCAGGACCCCTGGCCGGGGGTTTTCTGTTTGGCGATAGATTAGTTAAAGAGGTCACGAAGTATGTAGGAACTTTCACCGCCCTAGATAAGGCTCAGAGCGGAATAAAGCGAGCCCTTACTCAGGGGGTTTTCACCAGGGCCGGACGAGGCGGGGGTCGCTCGTCAGGCCTAGGATACCAGCAAGGCTCCCAGCGTGGAGATTTTGGTCGCGGGCGTGGAGAGTGGGACTCCACCCGCGGTGGCACCTTCTACCCGTCTAAGCGGAGATTTAACAGAGGACGTTTCCAGTCGGGAAACAATAGAGCGTCCTTCAAATCGCATCAGAATTCCGGTGAGTGTCACAAATATTTCCCTTCTTCCATTGGGGGGGCGCACGCAGCATTGCCTGGCGCAGTGGCGAGCTTTGACGCAGGATGCGTGGGTACTACAGACAGTCCAAGGGTTTCAGCTGGAGTTCTACTCCCACCCGGCGCAGGCGTTCCCCCCTCCCCCTCTCCGTTTTTCCCAACTAGATCACAGTTTCATAAGTGAAGAGGTGGCAGACTTACTGAAGAAAGGGGCGATCGCTCGGTGCCAGAGAGGTCCTCGAGCTTTCTTCAGCAACGTCTTCCTTGTCCAGAAGAAAGGGGGTGGCAACAGGTTAGTGCTCAACCTCAGGGATTTCAACCAATACCTAACTTACAACCATTTCAAAATGGAGGGTATTCACCTGCTAGCAGACTTGCTGCAGGAAAGGGATTGGTTTGTCCGCCTGGACCTCAAGGATGCATATCTGTCTATACCGATTTTTCCTCCTCATCGCAGCTTTCTACAATTCATGCGGGACAACCAATGTTACGAATACTTGGCTCTTCCCTTCGGTCTCTCCTCGGCTCCATAGTGCTTCACAAAAGTGATGAAGCCAGTGGTGGCATTGTGAAAGTTGAAGAAATTGATGTACATAGGCAGCATTCATTCCCCTTCTTCTCCCACTCCTCTCCCTGTGAGCACCATGAATACCGTAAACTATTGACCGTATCACTCTGCCAGTGAGAGCCCCTACCCCTATACATATGTACAGCCAGTTTAGGCACTATGGCCTTTTTACCCATTAGGATCCCCGGTTTCCCTCCTGCGCGTATCTTAAACCCCCCCCTCTCCCATGCATAGACCATGAAACCCTCTCCCTCTGCGCGACCCCGCTGTGAAAGGCAACTCTCCCACTTGACTCGCACAAAACCCCCCCCCATCCCTTCTTGGAGAGGCATCCTTCGCCTTAGCTGACGTTGCCCTCCCCAGCTGCACCTGACTGCCCCCACTCTCTCATGTACGGGTCATAAGATCTCTCTCTCTCTCTCTGTGTGACCCTGTCCCTGTGTCCACCCTGGCTACCCCTCCCTTCTCCTCACGTGGGCAAGTCATAAACCTTTTTCTCTTGCAAGACCCTGTCCTTGAGAGTCACGGCCGCGCCTGACCAACGCCTCCTTCCCTTCCATGAATGCCCCTCTGTTGACAAGCCTTCCCTCCGCGCTCGACTGTCCACGCGGCATGAATACCACTCCTTTGATAACCCCTTCCCCCGAGTCCGGCTGACCACACATGTCCAAGGCCATCGCCTGAGTCAGGAGATACCATTTACTGCCCTTATTGTATGCCACTATTGATCCTAGCCACCCCACCCCCTGGGCTATGATCAGGCGTATACATCCTAAACAGTTGACGGAACACTCAGCTGCGTGATTGCCCTCCCCTCTTATCAGCAGGTCAAGGGTCCCCATTGTGAACACATGTGGGGTAGGATCACCACGAGGATTATAGGGATGTCCTTCTCTTGCGTCATACAGTCCTGATTGTGTTATCGAGTGTTCTGTAAGGTATAAAACCAAGAGTCTCAGCTCACTTGTTAGAGCACCTCCCGAAAGACACTGTGTTTCGTGTCCGAAATGACTGGCTCTCCTCATGAGAAATAAACTCTGTTCTTGATTCCTGCTTCCAGCGCCCGTCTCTTTATTTTGGTAATTATTCAACATGGGAACTAAGAGGCGGTTTGCGCCAGCGGCCTGGGCATCGGTAGGATTATGGGCTCGTTTTCCACAATTGGCGCCCAACGCGGGGCCCATCAGTGACATGGGGTTCGATAAGAGAGATCCAGACGAAGAAGTGAACATCTAAATGATCGGAGCATGCCTGCCTTGAGAGGGCCCTTGCCCGGCTGCCGATCGACAGAACTTCACCAATTCTGAACGGACCTCCCTTGAGTGACCTATTGTCCTGACTGGAATCCCACAGGAATGCTACATGGAGTAAGAGAACGATCGGGCGCTGGAGGAGGGAGATGAAGAACTGTCCGTATGGTCCGGTCCGGGTAAGATTAAGTAGGGTGTTTTTACGCCTGATTGGTAGGGTGGTTCTATCCACCTGATTGATTGATTGTTTGTATTGAAATCGGTATTTGTATACTGATATTGTTGGTATTGGTTCATTTAGCTTTGAATGCTACTTGACATATTGGTTCTCTTTTGAGAACGAGACATTCTCTGTTTGCAAACAGCGGCGAATAGGAACGTCATCCCTCTTTGCAGATAGAGAAGGGTAGGTAATGCAGACTTTTGTCCCCGTTGTAATCCGTCATGCCTACTTTTCTCCCCACTGGATTGTTTGAAATCGATTAATAATCGATTGTTGCTCTTTGAGATCTTCCCTGTCTACAAACTGAGACGAGTAGAAATATTCTGTCTTCCTTTCTGGATAGCGAAGGGCAGGTAATGCAGACGTTTGTCCCCGTTGTAATCCGTCATGCCTGTTTTTCTCCCCACTGATTGGTTGGTTGCCTGGACATTGTTGTTCCAGGAATTGTTTCGTTTGAGGTATTTTCTGCCTGCAAACAACGTGGAGTAGAAATATTCTATCTAGTCTTTGCAAGCAGTAAAGGGTAGGTTATGCCCCTTTGTGAATTCGTCAGTCCTACCCACTCCCCACTGTTTGGGGGGTAGCTCGCATGGTCCGCCCAGGAGACTACCCTTATGGAGGACATATGCTCCCCGCTCATGGGCCATTTAGTGGAAGTAGACCATCTGGTCCGTCCAGGAGGCTACCCTAGTAAGTGGAAGTACATCGCTCGGTCTGTCCAGGATGATACCCTAATGAAGGAATATATGTTCCCCTTTTGATCGATAATCTCGTTCCACCCCGGACCATTTATTGGAGGGAACTCGTCTGGTCCGTCCAGAAGTACCCCCTAGTGAAAAGGACACATAAAAAATATGAAGTGATCACCGTTCCCTACTAACAGAAAGCTTTAGCTCGAAACACGCTAAGGAAGAGAAAGAAAAATAATAAAAAGAAATCAGGCTAAGTCAGTAACCCCCTGATGAGCTTTTGACTTCACTAAAAATAAGAAACATTAGAAATAGTTCGTAATAAGAAATGTAAAATGGTGAAAAGTTTGACAACAAAAATAGCCACAAGGTAGCTAGGCTTCACTGCCTATTCCTGCTCCCGACATGTCTGCCTCATTGCCCGCCACGCCCAAAATAACGGTCACGTGAAATAGAAACAATTCAATAGGTACCTACCCCCATTCCGGAAGCTCCCGAAGTGCAACAGGTCCGCGGTTACGCCCATCCGGAGGGCGAGGCCTCGAGGCACGAGGGGCCCGCCTGGCCACGGTCAGGAGGAGATGATGTTGGGCAGGCGGTCCAAAGAATGGCAGAGTCCTCTCCTTCTCTCCTGCTGCCCTGCAGGCCACGGGGGGGGGGGGGCTGTCTTGCCTCAGCCGCCGACCACCCCCCCCCTTCTGTCTCTCGCCTGGTCCGACCCACGAAGAAGGCCGAAGCCAAAAGCGAGAATGGCGGCGCTTGCAAGTAGTCCCGCCACATGTCAAATTCCTGGACAGTTCCAGGTAGTCCCGCCACGTGTCAAGAGAAAAGGGGGGGATGTCTTGCCGCAGCCACCGACCCCCCCCATCTTCAATGGCTGGCACGGCCAATATCGAAGCGACGGAGCCGAGGAACGGCGCGGGGTCGCTGGAAGGGGGAGGTGACGCGAACGAGCCTCCCCCACCTCCCTCCAGGTGGAGGCTTCCAGCGACACCCCAATGCTCTTACTTAAAGAGGGTCAACATCAAAAAGCGGTCTTCTGCCCCGGACGGGCACACGCCCCATGTCTGTTCTTCTCCTCAACCTTGAAGATTCTATAAGAACCGGGGGGCACCCCGATCCCTCCGCATGGGCGCCCCCGTCCCCTTCACTGGGAACAGCGACATCGACGCACTCCTGCCAGCGCCAGCTTCAGTTTGGAAATGGCTAAGGTGCAGCCACGGCACAGACTTGTTCAGTTCCGGAGGAACTCCAGAATGACCCGGTAGGAAAATTGTTGCCGCCCTCCCCACTCTCTTGACTATCGTTAGACTGTTTCCACATGATTCAAAACTTTTTTGAACTTCCCACGAAAGGCCCCGGTCCAACCACGAATCATTGGAGACATTCTGACTGTGCTGGAACTTGCCTGACCCCACCCAAAAATGGCACCGACACAAAATGAAACGTTTTGAATAAACTTTGTTGCACCCTGATTGCGCAGCCTTTTGTCCCGAGATATATACGCAGTTTTTGGATAATGAAGGTAGATATGAAGGTTATTGAGTATGTGCTTGGACGATGAACTGACTTAGGGTGGGTACTGATTATAAGTTGGAAAATGAATTGGTGCAATTTAGGTAACGAATGAACTTGGATAATGAATTTATGAATTTATTAAAGATGAATTACTGACATGCATCATGCTTGCTCTGTAGGGAAGTTTAATGCGATTTTATTGCACTGCTGCACTTTATGCAATGAACTGCCACCAATTTCGTTCTTCTTATGTACAGTTTCAATCTGCTTTGTAGCCGGTCCACCGAGTTGCAGGCCTGTATTTGTACATCAGCACTTTTTATTAAAAGTATTTTGGAAAAGAAAGCATGGTTGTAGCAGTTGCATTAATGAGTTTTGGATGCCTTACTACTGTGAGCGAAGAATAAGTATGATGAAGGGTGTAGATCAGAAGGGATCAGATATTTAGCAGCTACATTATGTGTCACAAGCAGCCGGAAAAGTGTTTCAGACACCCTTAAAATGACACCACAGAAATGCCATCTGACCGCCACCCTTGCACCCGATAAAAAGAGGGTTACGACCAAGTAACTCATGTAGATACGCAGATCGTCAATGATTATCTATCTGACACCACTGGTCCCTCTGGGCTTAAACGCCGAGATGGCAAGGGAATGCAGTACGAAGAGATAGGGCGAGTATGTGGTAGGTAAAAACATTTTCGGATTACTGCATGATGATGTGCTTTGAATGCTGCCCCCCCCCCCCACCCCTTCTTTCCCTCCCTTCTGCAGGTCACGTCAGAACGTCGACTGAAGTGTGGAAGAGCGACGGTTGGACCACCGACGAAAAAGGGAAAAAGGGAATATGTGTTTAGTCGTTATAACGATAAGTTTTTAAAAGACGTAGGCTTAACATGACTGTTCCTCCTTAGAACATAGCGACTGAGAGGATGGACTGACATAGGAACTGGACAGGTACTGAATGACGGAAAATTGACTAGAAATGACGTGTTAAATAATGTAACTGGACGTTTGACTAGGTAGGGAAAGGACAACGAAAATTATACGGGTAAGGGTTGCCACGGCACCACCCGTCTAGGAAGTTAGAAATGCTGCTGATGTTCAAAATGCACTACCCCCTTTCTCACACTTTTATAGATATAGCCAAGCTGTCCGACTGTTCTCCCGATCAATGCTTGCCGTTGCCTCAGCCTGGAGAACCTGCCGCCAAAGGAGGGAACAGAAAAATGGCTTAAAATCCAACCATGGGTAACTAGCACGACCAGGTTAATTTCTGATCGACCAACCGAGGTGTGAGTATTGGCAATTGGGAACGCTCGCAGACATGACAAGCGAGAGGAAAAGGGGGGAAGGGTAGAAAGAGCTAAGCACGTAGATAAATAGGATAGTAAAGATACGTAGGATATAATATGAATTTTGTTGGCCACCTGTTGTTTCCTGTCTTGTCGTGAATGTCTTATATATGTGTAATACATGTGCTGTCTTCCCTGTCTGAGTTTGTGTGTGTGTAATGTATGATTTTATGTCTTCCCTCTGTCTGTATCTGCATGTCACCTGACCTTTGCTGTTCCGTGTTGTGAGCGCACTAAATGACCTATTTTTGTACACGTCTCTCTCTCTCTCTCTCTCTCTCTCTCTCTCTCTCTCTCTCTCTCTCTCTCCACCCCCTTATCTCTCTCCCTACATGTCATACGTGTACCGAATGGCTCGTTTAGATTGCGGACGACTCTCACTCTCTATGAGAGTCTCCCTATTTTTTCCTCCCTCTTTTTGGTAAAATTGTGCCCCACCGGCACCAGTCTGATTTGATACATATTGAACGCGAAGGCGTTCAGCGAAATTGACCGAAACTAAAATGATTGAATCTCGCCATATTACTACCTCTCCTTTCTGTAAAATGAACGAACTTGAATTGGCTGAGAAGGAAAGGACAGGTAAGACGACTAAAGTCCCCCAAATCTGGCCATTTATAGGGGAACTGTATGTCAATGGCACCTTATGTCTGTTCTTCAGAGACAAACGCCAACGTCTAGATTGACCTCCAATGCCCAGATTGCCCCATCCCCTTTTGCACCCAAGCGCGAGCGCCCGAAGCATCCCCGCCCCAATTTTTGATAGAACCCGGTTGCTGTCTCGGAGATAAGCACGATGACCATGAGTAACTGTTGACCCTCGAGAAAATCTTGTTTTGCCTGACTCTCGATAATGACACCCCCGCCCTGTTTGAAAAGGTTAGCCAGTCCTGGAGGGAAATGCTCCGTAATGTTGAATATGATGTAATGCACAATTGATGGGAATATTATTTATCCTCACTTGAGTTATAAATAGGACGATGATTAAACCTGCTATAAACTCAGTAGGAATGCTGACACATGCACTGCTTGGTAATAGGACCTCTGACTGTGACCAATGAGCGTATCTCCCAAATGCGTAGACTTGAGGGAGGAGTTCACATGCGTAGATATCTTCTTTTGTCATTTCACTGAAACCTTGTCTTGTACCTATTCAAAGATTCACGATCACCGAAGGAGATGGGTCAGATGTGACGTACAGCCTGACTGCGGATCTTGGGACACGTGTGACCTCGACCAAAGGTGGAGCCGCAGAGCAACAGGATACGGGACGAGACCGCAATTTCAACGTGGAAAATGAAAAATGATGGGCCGCCTTAAAGCCCTCCGTCTGCTAACCCACGTGTGCCTGGAGTCTCCGTCCCCCTTCTTTGGGCCCGATTGATGGGCCTGCCTGCTTGTTATCCTTTGCTCCCTTGGTCCCTTTTGTGTGTCCCAGGAACTCTGACCCAACTCCGCCCTCTTACCTATCGACTATTTGAACAACACTCACCCTCTTTTCCACGTGACTTTTTGCCAAGGGAAAGAACTGCATTCCGCTGGGAATAGGGTGTTGCCATAGAACTATGGGTGCCGAGCATAAGGCGCCACCAACCGGATTGTTTAGGGAACAGGACTGTGGTCTAACAGCAGAGGACTGACCACACCCTGCAACGCGTAAGGATAGGACTGAGCTGGACCTATAGCTCCACCGCCGGTGCTCAACAGCGCCAACGACAGTACACGGACTAGAGCCTACCAGTGATGGCTCAATGATACAAAGACACTGTGGCGAAGAAATATTGTGTATTGAACTGAATTCCGCTCTCAACTACCTGGTCAAAGCTGTTCATTGGTCACATTTTTTTTAAGTCAGAAAGATTTTTGCTATGTAGTGCGTTTAAATTATTAGGAACTCAATGAAATGTAATTTTCTATGTACTGCATTCTGCCCATCACCTTAACTGTCTCCAAATGTTAGTATCGACAAAACGCTAATTCATCAACGATGTCTGTCTGCCTGTAAACCCATCAATTGCAAATATGACTGCTGCTATGTAAAAAGGGGCGACTGTGAAAGTTGAAGAAATTGATGTACATAGGCAGCATTCATTCCCCTTCTTCTCCCACTCCTCTCCCTGTGAGCACCATGAATACCGTAAACTATTGACCGTATCACTCTGCCAGTGAGAGCCCCTACCCCTATACATATGTACAGCCAGTTTAGGCACTATGGCCTTTTTACCCATTAGGATCCCCGGTTTCCCTCCTGCGCGTATCTTAAACCCCCCCCTCTCCCATGCATAGACCATGAAACCCTCTCCCTCTGCGCGACCCCGCTGTGAAAGGCAACTCTCCCACTTGACTCGCACAAAACCCCCCCCCATCCCTTCTTGGAGAGGCATCCTTCGCCTTAGCTGACGTTGCCCTCCCCAGCTGCACCTGACTGCCCCCGCTCTCTCATGTACGGGTCATAAGATCTCTCTCTCTCTCTCTGTGTGACCCTGTCCCTGTGTCCACCCTGGCTACCCCTCCCTTCTCCTCACGTGGGCAAGTCATAAACCTTTTTCTCTTGCAAGACCCTGTCCTTGAGAGTCACGGCCGCGCCTGACCAACGCCTCCTTCCCTTCCATGAATGCCCCTCTGTTGACAAGCCTTCCCTCCGCGCTCGACTGTCCACGCGGCATGAATACCACTCCTTTGATAACCCCTTCCCCCGAGTCCGGCTGACCACACATGTCCAAGGCCATCGCCTGAGTCAGGAGATACCATTTACTGCCCTTATTGTATGCCACTATTGATCCTAGCCACCCCACCCCCTGGGCTATGATCAGGCGTATACATCCTAAACAGTTGACGGAACACTCAGCTGCGTGATTGCCCTCCCCTCTTATCAGCAGGTCAAGGGTCCCCATTGTGAACACATGTGGGGTAGGATCACCACGAGGATTATAGGGATGTCCTTCTCTTGCGTCATACAGTCCTGATTGTGTTATCGAGTGTTCTGTAAGGTATAAAACCAAGAGTCTCAGCTCACTTGTTAGAGCACCTCCCGAAAGACACTGTGTTTCGTGTCCGAAATGACTGGCTCTCCTCATGAGAAATAAACTCTGTTCTTGATTCCTGCTTCCAGCGCCCGTCTCTTTATTTTGGTAATTATTCAACATGGGAACTAAGAGGCGGTTTGCGCCAGCGGCCTGGGCATCGGTAGGATTATGGGCTCGTTTTCCACAGCATTCCTCAGGGAAAGAGGGGTACGACTGATCATCTACCTAGACGATATCCTGCTCATGGCGCAGGATCAAATCAGTCTTCTGCAACAACTGACCATGACTACGTCATTACTCCAAAGCTTAGGATTTGTAATCAATTTGAAGAAGTCGGTGATGGTTCCGACACAGGCAATAGACTTCCTGGGGTTCATGATCAACTCCCAGACGGCGCAACTGTGTCTTCCTCAAGCCAAGTTGCGGGACTTGAAAATAGAGATAAGGAAATTGCTAGACAGACAAGTAGTCACTCTCAGGACGCTGGCCAGAGTTGTGGGTATACTGGCATCGTCCATTCAGGCTATATTACCAGGGCCGCTGCATTACAGGGCCCTCCAATGCCTCAAGATCCAGCATCTACAGAGGGGTCTCTCGTACACCGACTCGGTTCCTCTCTCAGAGGAAGTACGAACGGAGCTGCAGTGGTGGCTAAGCCACGTGGATGCCTGGAACGGCAGGACGATCTTCGGATCCCAGCCAGAGGTAGTGATAGAGTCCGACGCCAGCAGGTGGGGCTGGGGCGCGCGCTGTGGAGAAGTTTCTACAGGCGGCCGATGGTCGGCACAAGAGCTCGAGTTGCACATAAATTGTTTGGAACTGCTGGCGGGGTCGTTTGCGATTCGCACGTTATCCCCGAGGCAGACATCTTGTTGCATCCTTCTCCGTTTGGACAATGTGTCAGCGGTGAGGTATATCAACAAGTTGGGCGGCACGAGGTCGTCGATGCTTGTTCAGATAGCCAAGGATTTTTGGCACTACTGTCTCCAAAATCAGATCTCGGTTGTGGCGGAATACATCCCGGGACAAGCCAATCAGGTGGCGGATTGGAATTCCAGACACTTGAGGGACTACAGTGATTGGAAGCTGCTCCCTCGTGTTTTTCAGTGGTTACAGGCGACATGGGGCCGGTTTCAGACGGATCTGTTTGCCTCCAGGTTAACATTTCAGATTCACCGGTTCTTCAGTTGGAGACCGGACCCGATGGCGACAGCGACGGATGCCTTTCTTCAAGACTGGTCGCAAGGGACTCAGTATGCCTTTCCCCCCTTCCTCTTGATTCCCAGGGTGATGACACAGGTGATCAGGCAGAAGGCGGAAATAGTCATGGTGACTCCGTGGTGGACGTCTCAAGCTTGGTTTCCCAAGCTTTTGCAGTGGAGCTGCGATCGTCTGCGGATGCTACCGAACTCGAGGTGGTTGTTGCAGGGCCCTCAACAGGAACAGCACCCGTTGCTATTGGAGGGCAGACTATCGCTGATGGCATGGAGGCTTTCCGGGAACAATGGCAGTTGCCGGGAATTTCGAGCAGGACTGCAGAGTTCATCAAGCAGGCATGGGCGCCTTCCACCAGGAAACGTTATTCCTCAGCCTGGAAGAACTGGGTGGATTGGTGCGTGGGACGACACCTGGATCCCGTGGGGGCAGAGTTGTCCCAAGTTTTGAATTTTCTGACGGAAAAGGCCAGAGACGACCTAGCATACCAGTCGGTCAATAATTTTCGTTCGGCGATTTCGGCGGGGCATACTCAGATAGACGGGAAACTGGTAGGTATGCACCCGATGGTGTGAAAGCTGTTAAAGGGCATCAGGGTGGCCAACCCTCCCAAACCCAAGTATACCGGGTTGTGGGATGTGTCTCTAGTATTATCATTACTCAACAGTTGGCCGGTCAATGCTCTTCTGTCTAGAAAGCAGTTGTCGGCGAAATTGGCTATGTTGCTGTGTTTATCGTCTTGCAGAAGGTCCTCGGATGTGAGAGCACTCGACGTAGCAGGTAGAGTGTTTACCCCGGAAGGGGTTTCTTTTCATATTACAGGTCGCACTAAAACTTTGTCTCGACACATTTCGTACAATGCTTTTCCTGCAAATGAAAAATTATGTGTGGTTCAATGTTTGAAAGCATACGAGGAATGTACCAAGGCCTTGCGGCCGCAGGGTTGCACTCAGTTATTAATTGCCTTAATTTAGAAAGACAAAATTAGCCAAAACAATTTAAAGAAAGGTGTGTGAAAGTAACGACAGGAGGGGGTATTGCAAGTGTCTAGATTGCAGGAAATGAGTACCAGGTCCTGTAATAGAATCAAAAATTTGCTAGCATTCGCGACAAGAATTTTCAATTCTATTAAGGACACGGAGGCGAGGATTATCCCACCCGGCTTAATGTACTGTATGTCATACGCTTGCCCACCCAAGTATTCAGTGATTACGGTGGTGTTATTTCCTTTATTTCAGGAGCTGAGAAAAAGTCGGACTGAAAGACGATGGACGTCAAGATGTTAGTCTGAAGTTGTTCTTCCATGTTGGAGGATTCGTTTTTGTTCAAGTTCTGGATTTATCGCCTCAAAGAAAGAGGATGTGAAATGCACGCAAGGGGTTCTTATGGACTGTGGGGGGGTGCCTATAACCATGGTACTCATGGGAAATGTAGTAATTTATTGTTTGTTGGGAAAATAATACATTTTCATTGGCTGCTGTTTTGATGCAGTAAAGTTTGAGAAGCATAATCCTCGCCTCCGTGTCCTTAATAGAATTGAAAATTCTTGTCGCGAATGCTAGCAAATTTTTGATCCTCCAGCATGGCAAAGTTGCAAGCTGCATCCGACAATGAATTTCAGAAGGCTGGATGTCTTCTTGCTGCTGAAACGGATCTGCTGCTGCTTAGAAACTCCAAGCTGGAGAACCCAGCAAAGTTGTGCATGGCACAGATTGGCTCAGGAGCATGAAAGGATGCCATCAAATATTGCAAAATTAACACTAGTACACATTTGCGCCTGATGCACAAAGAAAGTCATAATTTAAGACAGTGCATAACACTTCTGTCGTAAATCTACTTTGTTTGTTTTGCGTATTCACAAACAAAAGCTAAGTTACGCCTTTAAAATTATGATTTTTTTTCTTCATGTTCTGTATTCATATACATGGTGAAATGTACATCAGTGGACAGCCCACCAAGTCTAGGGTTGAAGTAAAACTGAACCTCTTTCCACTACGCCTTCAAGATGTTAAGGGGTGATCTATTTCCCTTTCCCACCTTGAAATACACTTGCAGGGATCATACATTGCCTGTCGCCCATACTGCCAGCCCGTTGCTGATCTAATGGACAGTCTGCCTGTGGTAAATAGGAGATAAAATAAGTGTGGTATTTTTAGTCACTGTTCTGTATATTTTTCCTAAATTTTCATGTTTGTGCTCTAAGAGAGCCCAGCATTCGTTCTGTTGTCTTGCTTGTCTCTGCCACGTGATTGGAGAAGAGCCACTGTATTTTGGCTTGATAGCCAGATTGGCAGCTTCCTTTCACCTCTGGCTGCCATGCATGGTTTTCCGACAGCGAAAATACAAAGAGGAAATTACTGCCCTGTGTTTCAAAGCTCTGTTGGCAGCAAAACATGCATTAACTGGAAGATATTTCAAATTAATGTAGGCGCTCAAGACAACAAAAAGAAGCCCACCAACCTCTTCTGCGCTAGTGTGGCGCAGAAAACAGGATCAGGATATCTTGTGCATTTTGATCGAACTTGAGTGCTCTCTCATTTCTTTTTCTTTGGTTACTTTTTTATTTAGTGGTTTTCTAGCAGGCAAACAAAACCTAATCCGGCAGTAAAGTGATGTAAAAAATGTTCTCTGTTACATTCAACTTGAAGGTGAGGGGTGAAGGGAGATGAAACAGGTGTACATTTAATTAGAGGTGTACTAAGTTATTTTTTGACTATTTCCAGGGCGGTTTATAAAAAAATAAAAAAGACGTGAAACGTTGGCGAATGAGAACTTTGTAAACTTTGCACAACCCTGTAATAGTTGGCGTTGCCTTTCTAAACACAGGTATATGATATTTATGTGATTGCCTAGCAGCAAAGAAGAGAAGAGCTCACCGGGTTTAAGGAGGATATTCGGAAGCCGTGTTAGAGTCAGTCAGAAATGTGGCACCTGAAACTACGCAGGTTAAAGCGGGGTGAAGTGTAAATTGATGAATTTAGTGATGGCACAAGACTTTCATTAACATATTCTGTGGAACGCCTGACCTAAAATTGTCTGTGATTTATTCTTGAATTACTCCAAACAATCCAGCAGTAAGATGTGAGTACTAGAACACAATGAAATTAGACTTATGTATACACCAATCGCTGTGAATCAGGCCCTAAGTGTTTAAATGTGAAGGAGATTTACTTTGCAAACCCAGGGCTTTAAGTGGGCCGGGTCTCACCGGTGCTGAGCACCTGCAGTTTTTTAAAGGGGGTCTCTAAACAGGTCTCGATCGGGCTCTGTTTTGTGCCCTGGCATAGGCGATCTGTTTTTTCCAGACTACAGTAACAGCAGACACATCGATGTGCGCGTGCTCACACTGCTCACTTCTCACTTGTGGAGAAGTTACGGCATGCCATCATGCCAGGTGAACATTGTAGGGAAAGGGAAATCCTTTAAAGAGAGTCATTTTCCCTCTGGATTTCCCTTCTCTTTTTAAAACTCAGGATCAGCAAAACTGTGGTGTCACCAGGGCTTTAAGTGGAAAGCTTTTTCAATATGAAATACTACCCATAGTTGCTACTTATTTATCCTATGCAACTAACAACCATTGACCAAGCCAATAGTCCTGACTTGTTGCAGGTATGTTACTTGTATCATATATATTGATACAATTACAGAAACAGCAAAATAGAAGTGCAGCGGCACACTATGCTAAGCACAGATTTGTAGTTTACGTGTTTTTAAGCCACGACCTTAATTATATTGGCCATTCTCCTTTGAGAGACCCCCAAGTTTTTTCATCCCACTTAAAGCCCTGTGCAAACCCACACCATTTTGGTTCCCATTCACCCTCTCATGGGCACAATTAACTGATGAAAAACAGACGGTTAACAGCCAGATGAGAATTTCACCACAATTCCTTCTAATTCTCATAACAAGCACGGCCTTATGATTGCTGCACTGTCGCATAGATTCGATGTAGATGAATAGTATTTTTTTTTTATTTTATCATAAATTCCTGTGCACAAATAAAAACATGTAAGTACTTTACCATTCTCTTTGTTCATTTTCTACATTTCATGATTTATTTACATTCCTACTCCTAAATTTGAAAACCTTAATTCACACAACAAAAAAAACTAGATTTGAAGTGTTCTTTCATGGGAATTGATTTACTCCTGCCATATACTGGGGCAAACCTTAAGCCATTCCCATGGTGAGATTGGTCCATTGAAAAGTTTGCAAATACCAAAAAACAGTATGTTTGAAGTTGTTTTCAAAATAGAATATCCAAGGCATTCCCATTTTGGAACACCCCTCCCCTTCCCTGGGAGCAGATTTACTGACCAGAAAAAATAAATTAGAAAATGTTTTATGACTGTTAATCCAGATATATGTCAATCACAGACAATGATCTGCACTCTTAAACAAGTTTGCTAAAACCAATATGTCTTGCCTTTCTTTGCCAATATTGTGCAGCATAAGCAAAAAAATGAAAAAAACTAAAGGTGAGGTAACATGGCTGCTGTTGCCGTCACTACGCATGCGCACGACCATAGAATGGCACGGTCGTCATTTTCGTTTTTATGATAGACCAATCTAAGACACCACTTAGATCATTACATTTTTTTTTTAAAGAAATGCTAAATGTGCCAAATTCCTTATTTTGTAACTGAGCACCTAGCAGCAGTGGCAACTGCCCGGTCCTCCAAAAAGGTTAAAAAAAAAAGCAAATGCCTGGAACCGGTAAGGGAGCATGAAGAGCGAGTGGGGGAAGCAATAGGGAGTGGGGGAGAAAATAACAATAGAGAAGAAAGCAAATGAAACTGGTAATAAACCCAACCAATGGTAAGCAATGGACGGGCTTTAAGCCCACTGTAAGTTTTGTAAGGGCACCACAGACCTTTCGCAGCTTTCACTGTCAGTTGCACAAGACCTAAAAAGGCCATTTTCTTATTTAAGTGTGAGTTACACATAGAAATGGCTTTGCGAGATTCACCTTTTAAATTTATGAATAGTTAAAAGTTCTTAAAAAGAAAATGTTTTGCAGTAACTGATTTCCCTCACATGGGAGAAAATGGCGGACTAGGCTGTGATAGTTGCATTACCTTAAACAGTGGACCTGTTTGCATATGTTAATCTATGTTATAGGTTCATATAGAGCGGAGTGCACATCCACCAAACAGTCTCTTGGCACTAGGCAATTGTCTCAGCATAACTCAGAAATTTATTGATAGGCTTGCTTACAGAGCCAGGTCTTCAAAATTTGTCTGAACTTTCCCTAGTTTAAAGTGATCCTAAGACACGAGGAGTGGTGACTGAGAACCCGACTCCACCAGTCCTACTCCTCTGAAATTGGGGGACATGAGATTCCCTATATTTTTACTCCACTCCTAATAAACTTTACAATGGGGGCTTGATAGGCGCCATTTTTTCTTCACTTGACTGCCCTCGGTAAACTCTAACCCACCAATCAAAGCTATCTGTCTTTTTATTGCTGTTGGTCACAAGGGCCCCCTACCAACTGCACACTGTAGATCATACTTTGGCCCAATTCATTTTATCAGGGGTGTTCACCTCCTAATTTAGGTGGGAGACCCTCGGAGTCCGGCCTCACCCCTCTTCCACCTTCACAATGGTCTCTCTGTAGAGGGCTTCCTCCCAGCTCCAGCCCTTACCCCTTCTAGACGGTTCCACGCCGAATATAAACTGATGGCCTCGAGAAGGAATCTGCGGCAGAAAGTCAATATACTTTCACATCTCGCTATAACATTTGTTGATTTGATAAAATGTAACAGTTTATAACAGTTTGGCTGAGTTTGCAGCTGGTTGTTTGTTTTTCACAGATTCCTCACCGGTGCATGTCAATGCGCGCCCTGTTCTCCTCAGCCGCGCGCCTCATGGCGCATCTTTATAAAATGCCTCGCGAAAGCGTCTGCGGGATGACGCATGGACGGAACGTCAAACCGCGGCCCTTCTGACGCCGTCCTGCTAGATTCCTGAACATCTGCCTGACACCTGCCTGACGGTGAATCAACCTTCACACCAGACATAGCCTGGGTGTGAGTGAGCGTCTATCGAGCACCCGAGAACAAGGGAGCATTGACCGGCCTGGAGAGCGGAGGTGAGGGCGCTCCGGTGCCCCACGGGTCTAGGGGGGCTAGTTCGGTCTTCAGTCTGCTCCTGGTAGCCACCATTTATAACCCGCCCCTGATGACCGGGTCTGTGGTGCAAGTAGAGAGACACTAGCCACCTCTATGACAAGGGGAACTTGTAGAGAGCTTGGTGATAAGGCGTGTGCTGTTTGTCATTGAAAGAAGTTCCAAACTCTGAACTAGTGTAGCGCCTATAAAAGGTGTAGCACTTTGCAAGTACGTTTATTGCTAGTTAGTGAACTCCTTTTATTCAGTGCACTACATTAACCGAAAATTAAAAAGGTAAAAGTATCATAGATCAAGATCACAAGTACTATAAAACAGTTATTACTAAATTGGCCAGCAGTATTTTTTCTAAGATTTTTAAAACCTTTAATATAACGCTTTTCCAAAGATTTTTTTTATATCGCCTAGCTGACTTCAGTACATTCAGTCTTCAGAATATATTTCAGAGCTTCGTGTCTTTCTCTTACAGAGTAACACTTTCGTTTTAGAAAGACAAAATTAGCCAAAACAATTTAAAGAAAGGTGCGTGAAAGTAACGACAGGAGGGGGTATTGCAAGTGTCTAGATTGCAGGAAATGAGTACCAGGAACTTTGGCTGGAATCACACCTTCAATTTAGCCGACTAAACAGTGTGACCCCGGGCACATAACATTACACCTTGAGTGGATGCCTCAGGGCTTTAAGTGGGAAAAAAAAACTGGGGGTGCTCTAAAAGGGGAGTGGCTAATCTCTTAAAGGGGTGTGGCCTATCCGAGTAGGGGCGTGGTCTATCAGAGTAGGGCGTGGTCTAAATCAAGATAACTAGCATTGTGTGCTTAAGAAAATCAAAGAGTCGCATCCTGCTAAAACCCCCTTTTACTGCCAGACATGGCTCAGAGAGGACATCAAATTCGAAAAACTACAGGGCAATCCGACTGCTATCTGTGCCCTTTCAGCAAAATAACAATGATGGATGTGCATGGCCTTCAGCTCTCCAACTGCCTGGGAGCTGCCCTCTTGATAAACTGAGCAGGATATATGGCCCTGTTAGGGTTTAACTGCTGCTCACAGGATTTAAAGAAAAATTAATTTATAAAGTTTTAAATAGCACAAACTTGATCCCGCAGGATACCAGAGCGCTTTACAATTTGAGGCAAAGGTAACAAATCAGGACATTACTTAGTTCTCCAGTACAGACGCAAGTCCTCCCGACCCCTCCAGCACAGACATAGGCCCTCGCCACCTCTCCAGCACAGACACAGGCCCTCACCACCCCTCCAGCACAGACATAGGCCCTCCCCACCTCTCCAGCACAGATACAGGCCCTCCCCACCTCTCCAGCACAGATACAGGCCCTCGCCACCTCTCCAGCACAGATACAGGCCCTCACCACCTCTAGTGCACGGATACAGGCCCTCCCCACCCCTCCAGCACAGACACAGGGCCTCCCCACCTCTCCAGCACAGATACAGGCCCTCGCCACCTCTCCAGCACAGATCCAGACCCTCACTACCTCTACAGCACGCATACAGGCCCTCCCCACCCCTCCAGCACAGACACAGGCCCTCCCCACCTCTCCAGCACAGATACAGGCCCTCACCACCTCTACAGCACAGATACATGCCCTCACCACCCCTCGAGCACAGACACAGGCCCTCACCACCCCTCCAGCACAGACACAGGCCCTCCCCACCTCTCCAGCACAGACACCGGCCATCCCCACCTCTCCAGCACAGACACCGGCCATCCCCACCCCACCAGCACAGACACCGGCCCTCCCAACCGGCCATCCCCACCTCTCCAGCACAGACACCGGCCATCTCCACCTCTTCAGCCCAGATGCAGGCCCCAACCACCTGTACAGTCCCTTTAATGCCCCCACCCCCGTGACTTTCTCCCAACTAAAACTGTACAGTTTTTCGACGTACCATTTGGATAATATACATTTCAGAGTCAAAGATAAGCATCAAGAAACTAAAAGTGACAAAACAATTCGTTGCAGAGTACAGTCCCTTGCCAGTCCCTGTCAATAACAAAACACGCATAAAAAACAAAGATTCAAGTTTGTGACTAGAATCTACACGTTATGCCAGCTGAAACAAAAAAAACGTTTATAATCAAACTGTGGGGATAATCCACTGCATTTACCGATCAAGGATGAGACTCCACAGGTGAAAAATGCTGAAACTAATTTCCCCGACCTCTCCAATTCTAAACACGGCGCCAATTCATGAAGTGAAGGTCGGGCAGTTCGTGCTGGAGCAGGCTGCCTGGGGGCCTCTGCCTCTTCAGTTTTTCATTATCCACGACGTTGCTCCTGCCCTGGCTGCGATGGTAAAAGTCCCGAGCTGGCACCACCACGACGTTGCTTCTGCGCTGGAAAGAGAGGAGAGAAGGGAAATCCTGAGAGAAAATGGCTCTCTTAAAGGATTTCCCTTCCTCCAACAAAGATCACCTGGTATGACGTCGTGCCGTGGACATCATGCCGTGACCACTACTGAGTGAGAAAACTGAGCTCTCACTGCAGTAGTGCAAAATGTCACAGACAGGTTTCCGAGCAACAACCGCCAGGGCTTTAAGTGGGCAGAGGCAGAGTCTGAGCACCGGCAGTTTTTTTTTGGGGCCCTCGAAACGGGTCTGAAAAAAATGAAATAAAGAACGGACTACCTTTGCCAGCCGGGAAAATAGAGCCCGATAGAGACCCGTTTCGAGGGCCCCCAAAAAAAACTGCCGGTGCTCAGACCCGGACAGACCCGGCCCACTTAAAGCCCTGGGATGCCTAGTTTACTTATCAAAGAAAACTAAGAGGAGCCCGTCTGGTCACAAAATGTACACTGTAGAGAAAATCTTCACTCCTCTGGGAATGGACTAAAATGCTGTCCCAGGTGACAAAAACATCACTGAATACTAATAAAGAGCGCATCAGAAATGTAATTGTGCCCTTGCTTGTTAGGTTAGGTTGTCTTATAAAGAGCACACAGCTGCCCCAGCAAAGGGGCTTCCCAGGGCTAATAGCAACAAAAAGACAACAGATGGCGGAAGAAGGCCTATAGTCACCTCTAGAGGGGAGTCTAAAAAACCTATTAAAAGCTAAAGTGGCAACGTGGTAATTGTGGGTGTATAGATTCAGAATAAATGTACATTATTTTATTAGATTTTCTTTCACAGAATCAAACAAACAAGAAATGAATGAATCCCATCTCTTCATTCTGTGCTTTACGGCGCATCTTTTATTGGAGGTAACTGTATGTCTTTCACACGTGGAAAACATTAAGAGCAGGTCATATCCATGACTAAAATCCGTGAGACTCAGGCTGGCAGGGGAGTCACCACCCCCCACCCTGGCAAAGACCCTGCCTTCGGGTCGTGGCAGCTGGCTCGCTGCATGGCAGACAGCAGTGTAATGCTGTGGGTGCCTTCAGACATAGAGTGAGAATTTTTGAGACTGTTTCTTTGATGCCGGAGGAAAAACACAGCAAAAGCCGCTCAGAAATAATTAAGGCACATTTTGTGAAATGTCAGACATATTTTGTAACTTTGATGTTCATGTGCACACCACATGTGACAAGTGTTGCTCATTGCAGTGACAGTACATTCTGAGTAGAACATCTTCCGGGCATTTGAAATGTCCGAACAGCTGTCAGTATATTCCCAAGTGCCACCCAGCTGTGCCAGGGAGGTGCCATCATAAAAGGGAGAACCAACGTGCAGAGATCTTTCCAAGGTTCATCTCGCCTCTTTCCTTGCGCAGGACAGGTCCTTTTCACAAACACAACGAATGTTGCGTGGGACGCCGTTTACCATCAGCGTGCAAATCACGCGAGATGCTGGATACAGACAGGCCGCGGCGCACTTCAGTATCACAATTCCTGCCAGACAACCTTTCATCTGGACCCGGTCTTCCACGAGCAAAAAGAATGCGACGAAACATAATTGGGGGGGGAAATAAAACTACATATAACCCACGAATCTCAACCATTGTGAATTGCACGAGAATTTGCTTGTGTAAAAATGAGCTCCCCTACGCCGATCCATCATTTCAGTGTGGTGTGGCCCACTAGGGTATGGCCACTTGTCATCCGGTCCGAGTGAGAGTATGTCTATTTAGGAAGCAATAATCTGGCACTGAGAACAAACAGTAACACATTTGGAAGTTCCATGGATCTGATATTCATTTGTATCTTTATGAAGGAGTGTCACCTAAATTGTCATGTTGTTGAAACACTTCATGGGTTTGGTGGCGTTAGGGTGACCAACTGGCATTGGTGCAAATTCAGGACGGTGAGTGTAATAATTCAGGACAAAGGGTCAAAATTCAGGACACAAATTCAGGACAGGAGGTCAAAATTCAGGACAAAACTTCAGGACAATTGGATACGTTTTACAGACACATCAGAGGTTGCGCAATAGTATATAAGTAAGCCCATCCATATCCTAAAAATATTCAACCATTTGCAAACCTTTCCATCATGTATCCTTCCATCTATCATTTCACTCATCCATCCCTTCATCCATCCTTTCCCTCAGCCACCCTTTCAAACTATCCATCTGTACACTCATCCATCCACTCTTCTACCCATCCATTCATTCATTCACTCATCTATCCAGCCATTTACCCTTTCACCCATCCAGCCATCCTCTCACTTACTCATCCATCCACCCAGTCACTCATCCTTCCACCCATCCACCATTTCAGTCATCCATCCATCCTCCCTTTCTCTCTCCATCGACCCTTTCACTTAGCAATCCTTCCTTCCATCCACCCATCCATATACTCATCCACTCATGAATCCATCCATTGACCCTATCACTCATCCATCCTTTCTCTCATCCGTTTATCCTTTCACTCCTTCACTCATCTTCATCCTTTTGTCCATCTACCCTCCCTTTCACTCACTCATCCATCCTTACATCCACCCTTTCACTCATCCGTCCATCCATTCACCTTGCACTTATCAATTCATCAATCCATCCATCATTTCACTCATCCATCCACCCACTCACTCATCATCCACCTTTTCACTCATCCATCCACCCTTTTACCCATCCAGCTACCCTTCCACCCATACATCCAGCTATTTACCTTTTCTCTTTTCCATCCTTCCACTCATTCATCAATCCATCCACCCTCTCTCACTATCCATCTATTCAATCTTTCATTCATCCATTCATCCTTTCACTAATTCATCCACCCATCCCTTCACTTACTCACTCGCCCACCTTTTCATATTAATTTTGGCTGATCCTTTTTGAGAAGAGGCTCATCAAGAACTTCACCCTCGCTGCAGGAGCTATTCCAGGCCTGGGACAGACTCCACCCAGGGCAGAGACAGGATCCATCACAGGGGGGGACAGGAGCCATCACAGGCGGGGACGGGGGAGAGGGGAAAGGAGCCACCACATGGGGGGACAGGAGCCCACACTGGGAGGGGGGGGTCACAGGAGCCATCACAGGAGGGGGAACAGGATCCACCAGGGAGGGCACAGGGGTGAGCATGCAGTATTTTAGTATCATCTTGGTCTCTTCCAGGGTGGGGAAGGGCTCCTCACCCCTCCTGGACAGACATTTCCAAAATGTTAGTTTTGCCACCCCCACTGTGATGTACAGTACTGAAAGGAGATACTCCAAGAGAACTGATTTAACTGATTGTCCTCCATACTTTGTTAATCAGTGTGGGTGCGATTGTGCCATTTCTTAATTTTATTACAATATATACTGCATGTTTGAAGAACAGAGGTTTGTTTACAATTTATTGACAGGCTAAACCTTCAGAACCTGTGGTCTGTTTAATAACCTCAAAAGGATGGAGCCTCAGCCTGCCTTGTTAGTCTTCCAGCTCATGGCTGGGGGAGCGCCGTATTTGTCAGTGAGGCACACAGCTCACTGCGCCACCCTCCTTTGACGCGCTACATTGCACCGCCTAAACATCAAAGCAGTCTGAGCCTTCTGTGGAGGTTTATGAAGAGGACTTGAGGCTAAATTCAACCATTGTCATATTTCAGACGGGAGGTTCTGTGATCTTTTCTTTTTGCCCCTTTGATCTGAACTTTTTTTAAAATAAGTAAAACAAAGACTTTGAAAACCTCACAAACTTTAGTCTTAATTTTTTTGCAGCAGCCACACTCTGACTATCAGATTCCCATGAAGTCACTCTTTTATAGAATTGAAAGACGGTGCATGACACATCTTTTTTCTGTGTTGGATACCTCCCTATATTTTGGTGCTATATTGTATTCAGAGACCATAAACATTGGTAACATAAATACTCTCCCACCTACTGGAGTGTCTTATATTTCATCTTTAGTCAGTTTAAAGTATAAGGACAAGCAGGGAAATAATGGAGCTGTCTTTATCCATGTCGTAGTGTCTGTGTACTTCTCAAAGTGTCTGTACCCCAAATTGACATTATTTTCGGTCTTATAAATGTCTAGATTTAGAAAAAAGCTTGGGTTGGGGGATCCGTGAGATCTGCATTAAATATTCAGAACCACCGAACAAAAAATAGGTCTTTGTTTTTCACTTGTTCAGACAAATATCAACCCTGTACCCAACCAGGGCATTCGTTTTACAACCATGTATATTATTGTGGAGCAAGAACTGCATTCACCTGGGCTGGACAGGCCTTTTATTCCACTGGGCATTTCCCCGGTGGGCTGGAGCCCTTCAATGCTGGTTTTGAAAGCGCAGGGCAGCTCCTGGTGCCACTGTCACTTTCCCCAGCTCCACGAGGTTAATGGCAGCAGACATGAGGAGGCTTTAAGATTGACAGGAGAGAGATGGATGGAGGGAGATGGTAGATCAGAGAGAGAGTTTTCGTGAGGAGACAAAGAGTGTGGGGCTGCTTTGTTTCCCCAGCCTAGCCCTGGTCACTTCTCCATTCCAATTACTGGTCTTGTGACATTTTCTTTGAGGGGGGTGTAGTGTGGGAGAGGTGGGTGGTATGGAATGGTGTTGAAGCTTAAGTCGGTATTAACCATACACCAATGACACGTAGATATGCGAGCTTCAGGGGTTTAACAGACTCAGGTGCTCAGCAGGCTGTGTCAATGAGCGCGGAGATACCCCTTCGGGGATTTATTCAGGCGCTATAGAAGCACATAAATAAATGCTGCTGACTTGTGAATGTATTCCACTGGTTTCAGCTGAATGGCATCAGGATGGAGGTGATACAATTCTTTGGAAAGAGCACCTCTTTTTCAATTTATATGTTCTATGATTCTTTGGAAGGGAGATCGCCATTAAATCCCAAGTACAATTCTAGAGACCTCTTATGAACACTGATATGTTCCTAAATGCCAAGGTTGCAAGCAACTGTAAGTGCCCCTTTAGTTAAATACACGTTTAAAAAACACACATTAGCCATTCGTTTGAAGTAATGGCAAACTCACACCTTGATTATTGTAATCTTCTGTCTTACAGGCACGCAAGCCATTTGTATGGTAAGTAAATTCATCGTATGTCGGTAGTCAACTTGAACATCATTGCTCTGGCTCTTTTTGACCAACGTTGTGCCTAAATCAGTACCTTGAGATCCATTTTACTACAGTAGAGGGGGGGGGAATAAGATCCTTTGTGCAAATATAGACTTCTTTCCTCTCCGGCAAAATAATTCCCTCAAGGAGAAATCCTTTATCCTATACCACACCAAATCTGGGGGGTGATTGTTTCCCCTACTCACTATGGTAGTGCAGTTACTTCAGCCTTTTGCTGGAGCCAATCTCTGATTATTGGGATGGAAATGTTCTTTGCACCTTGCATGGTAAACAGGCATGTACCTCTGTCCTGAGTGTTCACTTGCATGAAAAACTCATATCCTGACTTTTATTTTGGCCCTCGGGCCACCCTTACCTAATGTGTGCACCATGGCTATGCCTATCCCTGAAAATGTAAGATTCAGAACCTGTTCTCAGTGTCATCTTTAGGATTGTGGGGACCCTCGGCAACACTTATTTTGGGGGCCTCTTTAGGGAAGAGGCTTTAATTGTATTACCCATTTCCTGCTGATTCAAGCCTGCACAATGCCAAACAATATTAAATTATATGTTAAACTTTAACAGGTCTCAAAAACAGTTATAATATGTCTTGCCAAAAATCTTTAAGATGACACTGGGTAGAGAGGGAAAGGTAGATTTCGGCATGGAGTGAGAGAAATTGAATAGACAATAAAGAGAAAGTTCACTTTCCCAGGGGGCCCCTTGAAAGGTGGGATCCCTGGGCTTTAAACATATCTGCCTTTTTCTGGGACCTGGAAGGGTGCACCAAGCATGTTCTTATATTAAAGAGTTGATCGCTGTCCCTGACCTGGGTACATCACATAAAGAGGTGGTGGCAGTATACCATGTTTTGTGAATTTGTAGTATGACCAGACATTTTTTTATATGTCTAGTTGAGCGCTGTTGGAACTGGCACTTTCTGGTTGGCTGAGGCGATGCCCTAAGCAGGCAGAACCTACCACTACCACTCCCATCAGGGGCAGGTGATTACACACACTGTATAACCTTCGCTCACCCTTGGGTAGCTTGGCCCTGAGCAGTCAGGCTTGCCGTAGAGACAATGTGTAAAGCATTGCCACAGCACTCACTCTCAATAAATAAACTGAGCTTCACAAAAGAGACTTCACATGTTATGTATATAAATAACATCATGTATTTCGGGCCATAAATCATACATGGAAATATTACTAGCAGTACTAGGCTCAACAGTGTTGAAATGACATCAATCATATGCACTCTTGGGACAGATCCGATTCTATCCCCTCCTCCCCAGCACCTTTATGCATTCAACACATATTCAACCCCAGGCCCACCATAGCAATTCTTATAATTCAATAGCATACAGTTATAGGGATCTCCCCAGGTCACAATTATATCAGAAATATGTACATGCAAAGAATTGTAACTCTTTTTAGCAGCACCACTGGTTGAGGCAGCACGGGTAAAATCAATGTCAACTATAGTGTTCTTCTGGCAAGAAATCAATGTGTAAGGCAACATCGCCAGCCAGTGTCGTGAATCACAGGCGGTCTGCATACTGTCACTCCCACACACACTCACTCCGCACCGATACGCGGTGCAGCAGATATTAGGCAGGTCCATATGGAACACGCTCACACACATGCGCACTCAGCACCGTAATGCGGTGCAACTGATACCCAGCAGGTCAATTGATAGCACAATGCGGACCCCGTGGGCCAAGCTTCCCTCCACCCTTCAGCTCCCCTTGAATATCCTACGCCCACAGATGGAAGAACACCAGCCTACTCCCCGAATACCAGGCCGCACGCAGCCAAGTCACACTTAGCCAGGGTTCCAGGGAATCAGGTGGGGCTAGGTAGCAGGACAAATTAGGAGGCAGTCATCAAATGGGGGTTTGGCAGACACTCGGGAAGTTCACCCGTGGGATGCGGAGCAGATGCGTGCTGAGGGCAACGGTCCGCCACTCAAAAGGTTTCCACAAGGGCCTTCCGGCACCAGCTCAATTCTGCAAAGCACAGGGGGATCACACAGTCACTTGACCCCCTACCGATCACTCTCGAAAGTGTTCTTTCAGCCCAGTCAAGCACTCTCTCTACCCAAGCCTGAGCCGGGCAATACTACATGGTGACACAATATCATCGGGTGAGGAGAGGGCAGTTGGTCCACAGCACTGAGGGCCTAAAAGGGAAAAATCGAGGAATGGGAAAGAAAGCAGGGGAGCCTCTCAGAAGGAGGAGGAACCCCGTCACGTACACGCCGATCAGAGTCGCACACAGGCAATCCGTGCCTAGCGTCTGATGCATGTTGATATGAGTCGCACCAGACAATCCCAGTCACACACAACAAAGAGTTGCAAATTTCATACCTCCATGGAAATGCACACAAGGAGATGATGGACGGCTTGCTGAAACTTTTCAGACACACCCCCAGTCACAGATCTGGGTTGAACCCATCATCGTTCTTTAGCTCACTTCGCCACCCCAGTTCAGACCCACCTATATGCAAATCAGTCATGGCCCTGTGCCTCATGAGAACAGTCAAGCCCGAACTGCCAAGCCAGGTCCTCCCTGAACCGGAAACAAGCATTCTGGGACCGGTTTCGGGGTAACACCCCTCATCACTGAGTGCTTGGCTGATTGCCGCGGGAGCTGAAGGTGCCAAACTTTTCCTTTTTCCGCCGGAGCCGCCTTGCATTTCCCTCGCGGCCTGTGCCGGGTGCTGCGGAACGTCTCCTCTTGCGGCCGGAGCCCCCAAATGTTTTGCAACGCATTTCCCTTGAGGCCGTGCCGGGTGCTGCGGGACGTCTCCTCTTGCGGCCGGAGCCGCAAAACGTTTTGCAACGCGGCCGGAGCGCCAAGTATTTCCCTCGCGGCCTGAGCCGCTAAAAACATTTCTTTCGCGGCCGGAGCCGCCAAGTATTTCCCCCGCGGCCGGAGCCGCCAAAAACATTTATTTCTCGGCCGGAGCTGCTAAAATATTTACAAAGTGGCCGGTGCCGCAAACACCTATAACACGGCCAGAGCCGCCAAGCATTTCCCTCGAGGCCGGATGCCAAGCATTTCCTTTGCGGCCGGGACCGCCAAAACATTTCCTTTGCGGCCGGAGCCGCCAAACATTTCCTTTGCGGCCGGAGCCGCCAAACATTTCCTTCGTGGCTGGAGCCGCTAAAATATTTACAACGCGGCTGGAGCCGCCTAATATTTCCCTCACGGCCAGAGCCTTCAATTGGAAGCAGTAGTAGGCAGCAGTAACAAGTCAGCAGTCCTGAACCCCTGAATCCCTATATCCCTGACCCTTATATCTCTGACGTTAAGAACTCGTGCAAGTGTACAGTCCAACATGAGATCGGGGAAAATTAGGGGGGCACCAGGCGACCAGCAATTGAAGTCTGAAGAGGAGGGAGTGGAGGGAAAGGATTTAACAGAGGACCCAACAGACCCAACAGAGGACCCAACAGAGGCCCAAACAGAGGACAAACCAGAACTGGAAAAGCCCAGAAAACTAAAAGATAGGGAGCAGGAACGCTTTTTGAATTAGACCCCAAACAGGAGAAAGACTCGGGAAACAAAAAAGAAAAGGACAACACCAAACCATTTAACCACACCCCCACCAGGGCAACCAGTTCCCCCATCAAAGCCAGCATCAAAAGCAGTAAACGGGCTCTCATCACCGATTTTCTAAAAGTATGTCGCAGCTTATCCCCAGGGAAGCAAAAAACGCATAAGGCAGTTAAGGAAGCAAAGGAGGCAAAAGAAGCTGAAATGTACAGGCATAAGGGGGACAGTGCGGGCAAGGAGATACGCAAGAGCAAGGTCAGCATGCAAATAAACAGAGGAAGCAGAAGATGCAGAACATAAGGTCCCCAACCTGTTTGCGTAAGCGGATGCAAGTTGTACTAATATTGTTCGGAGCCCACTATTGGCTCATCATGGATCCCATCAACAGGCCATTCGGGCAGTAGTCCACAAAGAACACAGAACCAAAGAGGAGTTGGCGCATACACCTAAACAATGGATCTGCCATGCCCAAACAAATCACCTAAGGCAGCAAAACCACCGATCTATTCCACGGCACTAAGACGCTATCTGTCACGGCCGAACACCCAGCAATCCCGCCGCCAGACTGACTGCTGCCCTGCTGCTAGTTACAGAAAGGGCGTTCCTTTTTTCAACCTTCAAAGAGCCTTGCCGATCCATTTCGGGCAGGGAGATCTTTTAACCAAAAAACCACTTCAGACTGTATATGTTTCTACAAAACCACTCAAGTGAAAATACTTCCTGTTTTACTGCAAAGAGCCTTGCCGAATCATTCTGGCAGGGAGATCTTTTAATCCTAAAAAAACAACCATTATCTAAGGTGTTTTTCAAAACCTTGAACATACAGAAACAATTCTTCTTCTAAAAGGGAGATCCTCGTTTCAAAACAAATACAACCACAACTTCAAAGAGCTCTGCCGTATTATTTCGGGCAGGGAGATCTTTTAACTAACTCGGGAATTGAAATATACCCGACTTTGGAAATACATCTTTTATATCTATCTGGCAGGCGGGACTAATAAATCTCTGATATCAGATACAAGCATCAAGAACAGACCGACTAGCTGGAAAATACCCAAAACCATCAGCTATACGTCTCAATAAACATTGATATAAAACTTGAAAATTACCTGTAAGTAACAACTGAATATGGTCACCCGATTGAATATTGAATACATAACATCGCCTGAAAAATTGAGCTATAAATCTGAAGTACAATAGCGATGTTAAAAATAGAATAGGAGCACCAATAGTCATCAAAATTAGGTGTCCCCAGACAATTAACTCGTTATACTTAAATAATACGAATATCCAGTTAATCCTCTAGCTGGAAATTCCTTTTTTACTAACTAGTATTAGGAAAGCACTATATCCCATAAATATCTTTATGCCTCTCTACTAATCCATCCCAATTGCTACTAAAAATACCGATCTGTGTCTGATTGGACTCATGAACCACACTAGGAAATGAAAAGATATAAATTAGATTATCTATATACAAGATTTGTTGGCTACAAGGTTAAGATACAAATTGCTATGTGTTTTATATATATTGTTTTAAAGATGTTTTATTAATACAATGTTTTTTTAAAATATTTTGTTCTAGAGCTTTGTGTGGCTACTCCAGAAGAAGGCGCTGGTTCGCCGAAACGCGCGTAGAGATCCTATCGGCCACTTTCTATGTTTTCTCTTTTAATCCAATAATTTGTGTATTTTTGTTACCAATGTATAAATTTGTTTAATTCTTTACTTATGTGAAAGTAAATTTTAACTCATGTCCATTGTCTATTGTTATGCACCTTTTTATAACCTGAGAATAAAGCAACATATATTTTCTTAACTCTTTGTAGCCATTTGTCTGTGATTATATTGCATAGGTTGCCTAGGTTGTTTTTTGTCAATTGGTTCCTTTTCCCTGGCCTAGGAACTTTGTTGTATCCGAATCCTCAGGGGGTCCTTGTTAAATACTCAAGAGCAAAACCAACGGCTCCTAATGGTCCAACAACCTGCGAGACGGCACTGTGAAGAGGACAACCTGGTGCTCGGGCAAGACAGCTTCGACAGCTCCTGCGCTATACTAAGAATACCCGCAGACCCACAACCTGATCCATCACTAGCTCAGAAAGCGTGCCAAATAATTAACGTACAGGTACATCTTCCTACAAACTCGAACCCACGAATCATGCAACCACCAATGGCACAGTACCTGACGAAGACGCCATGTCAAAGTAAGACAAACGGATCACCTCTTAAAAATCCCCAAGAGATTGAACCAATTAGTCAAGTTAGTCACCAAGAACTCCAAAAATCACCATCCCTACGACGATGCATCAAGAAACACGAGGGTCATTACCTCACGGAACAACAAGAAGACCAATCAACCGGACCATTCTGGGATCAGTTATTAGGCCACAAAAGGGGTGGTGTGCACACCATATTTGTCCAAACTCGATCACGTATTTTTGTCTTGTCCTATTGCGTGCAGACTAGGAAGTGGTATGCCCAAATGCACTGCATTTAACATACAAAAGTGGGGAGCGCGGGTTCCACACTCCACTCCCAGTTGCACTGCTTTCATTGGAACTCCATCCAACCAATTGCTCAACGTTCATCAGTATTCCAAGTTAATTCCATTGCTTCAGAAATCTTGCCATTACTATTATAAACTTCTCCACATTAGTTACATCTTGAGTTTAGGAAACTTTTCATATTTTCGTGTGCCCATCCGGACTTCGTCGGAAATATAATCCAAACACAACAGGTGGTTCAGAGCAGCATCTCTTTTATTTTAGACCCAATGCATTTCGTATGTTAAATGCAGTGCATTTGGGCATAGCACTTCCTAGTCTGCACGCAATAGGACAAGACAAAAATACGTGATCGAGTTTGGACAAATATGGTGTGCACACCACCCCTTTTGTGATATAAATTTAAATGCCCTTTGTTGGTGTTGCACCCGAATTAACAATATGAACAAGGAGTAAAACAGATAGAACATTCCACATTTGGAAAGATCGAGGTTTGAAGCAGCAACAGTTTTAAAGTGTTTGAGAATGGGGTGTCTTTACATGCAAAGAGATGAAGAATGTTTCAGGACATGTAATTAATGTTTCAGGGCATTTTCTGAATATTTTTGACAGTTTAATTGTAAATAAATGAAGCGTTTCCGTCCTCCACCAGAGGACGATGGGTATTGTAGTTGACCGGGATGCACAAGCAGGTGCTTTTAATTAGGTGACTGGGGGGCGGTGCATCACACATTTAAAGTGAGTTCGAATGCAGGCTTCGACACAAGAGTAATCTTTCAGGCACGGATGGCGCAAGCTGCGTGGTAGATTGTATATAGAGCAAGCAGGTAAGCGACATAGAACGCAATTAAGTATGGAAATGTTTGAGAGCACAGAGGAAGCATGATGTTTTTGATAAGCGTGGCTCAAATCCACCCGAGTGACTTACAGCACTCACCTATAATTACCTTACAGGAAGTCAGCCGGACAGTGGAGAAGTATAAACAAAAATCTTTATTAGGCCAAACAACACTCATATGAGAGGGCCCTGTCCGACCTCACTCCTAGGAGTGCGAACGAGAGGACTGACTCTCTGCATCACAGCAATACATTATAACGCAATACAGTAAATGGGGTACGCCCCTTGTGGAAAGTTACCGAGCCTCAGAACAGTGGACAATGCTCTCATACAGCAGGCATCTGCACCTGCAAGGGATACATTATTATCTCTGCTCAAGGCCATGGAGCTAGGCTTCAGCGCCTCTGGGTGTGAGAACATTGCAGATAGCGGAACTTGTTAGTTTCGGCCACAGTAAGCCGAGAAACGAAAACTGCTGTCTTAGTATATTTCTGTATTCCAGCGGGAGGGGCATGAGCGAGCAGAACCCGCAGGCACAGAGAGTTACACAAAATGGTGGCACACAGGCTAAGCTAAGAAACTAATATGGTCATGCATACATTTGAATATAAGTAATAGGTAAGATATACGAAATGCATTAGTTAGTCATATGATGCTAACTCACACGTCATCATAGGGTAATTAGAGCATCGAAAAGTGAATTCTATCAGACCCTCCTTTTAGCATCATTGGCTAACTATAGCCTCATTTATTTGCCAAAGGCAGTGCCGACATCCATTCTAGGGGCAGGACTGTACTACCTCAGTCTAGAACGTCTTCTGCAATAAACATTAAGAAACTTGCATCAGCAGGAATCTCAGTAATCATAGAAGTGGCATATTGACCATGTAACTTCTTCTTCGGACGTATATTTGCAGCACACATTGAACAACATGGAGGAAGGCAATATATGCAAAGGCAGCATGACAGGATTACACTCACCACTCCAACCAAACCCATCAGTATTTTCCAACCCCAGGAAGAAAAGGCACCCCAGAGCCACCCTTGGAGAGACCATGTCCCATTATCTTGGTGCAATTCAGTCGCTAATCTATGCAATTTTTGCACTGCCAAGTTAACAGTCGGGGCGGAGTCAGGGATATAAACACAGCAAGAGGTCCCGATGACGCGACAGGCCCCGCCCCTATCAGCCAGTATGACGTCAAGGACCATCCTATTCTGGATCGTAAATAATCTCATAGCCTGAACCTCAACAGAGATATTAGTCGTAATGTCAGCCTCAACCAGAACCACCTTTTCCATTATCCTAGAGAGTCGTCTAATGGCTCTACTGTTGAATATAGGACCCCAGAAAGGAAGCAGACCCTTAGAAAAATCAGTCCATTGCTGATACGAGGTATCTGTCTGATCAACGTCCTCTACCTGAAGTTCCCTCCTTTTACGCTGCTCTTGAGGCTGCTCCTGAGGACTAGGGAATCGTCGATGAGTTCTGTGGTAATCAGAGGGAGCCACATACACGGGAGGAATCATATAAGCCAGGTAGCACACCCCACCCCAACCCTCAGGCAACCATAAGTATCCATTTTCACCGCAAACAAAATAGACACTGGGTGGGGCAATCAAGGAGGGGCTAACGGGCAGGCGTATTGAAGCAGTCACATTACAAGAGCTATTTCCAACCTTGATGGGACCCCTCCCTTCTATACAAAAAAATGGAGGAGGACCCACCACAGCCAGGGGTATTAAAGACTTGGAGCTGTCGTTACTCTTAGGGGGATGCCTGTAAGACAAAGTGGCGTTCAATTTCATGAAGCTATCCCTGAGTCGATCAGTATCATTAGGTGTCAAGAAGCGACCCAACTTTTTCTCACATGTCTGTATAAAAGTCTGATCAAAACGTCCGTCAGTGTATATTCGTCCAAGGGAAGCTGAAGGCAAAGGCCGCACTCGCATTGTCATTGTCCACCCCCTATTCTGCAGGCGTGGAGTCAAAGAATCTGGCTGCTGGAAATATTTAACAAGACCTATAAGAGTATACCACCCCACACAACTATTCACTGGCGTTAAAGGGAGAGCGAGGAACCTATCTTTTTTATAGGCAGCAGAAGGTAAAAGCCCACAAACCCAGCAATCTGTCATGTTGGTAGTGGCATGTGCATGATGCAAAGTCTTAATAAAAACATTGTCTTTATAATTTTTTCGTATCATCCTTTCACCATACTCGACAGTTATCATTTTATGTTCCGGAACAGCAGTGGGTGTGGGTGCAAATGTATGAACGGGATAATGTTTATCTAGGAAAAACAGTATACCAAGAGTCACCAGAAAGGCAATTAAAACAATTACTACCACTACTATTTTCCCCTTTCGGGGAAGGGCCAACCAGGGGGAATCAGGCTCACGTCTCGGGGGAGCTGCAAAAGGCTGCTCCTCATCAGGGATGGGCCGCCCAAAGGGATACATTTCTAATAATCGTACAAAAGTATCAAAAATCAAAAAGGTAAAAATCACACTGTTACTAAAAAAATAGTCCCAGACAATCCTCAGCCGGCCAGAGGGGTTCTTCAACCCTTAAAAGGGATCTTCTCCCTGTGTCCTTCAAAGCCTCACAGGCAGGCTTGTACCGTTCATACCTACTCCCACGTCGCTGGTCAACACTCTGAAATAAGGGAAGCACTTAATTCGGGCCCCGCGCCACTCTATAGTCTCAAAGAACACAATCTTCGGCTAAACACCAGGGCTCTTACAAGTCCATCCCTACCACTAAATCTTCTTTTTCAGAATGTCCACTAAGCCCTTCTTCCAGTATTTAGTCCATCATATTCCAGCACTGTACTTATTTTCTTCGGGGCCGCAAATTATAGCGAGTGCTCCCTGGCACTTCGGGGTCAGAAAACAAAGCAGGTGTATCAGTGGCAGATGCTGAACTTTCCGATATCTCTTTGCTAGCAACAAAAGGAGTGGTAGAGCTCACAGTATTCTCAATTCCGCTTCGCTCTTCTCCAATCAGTGAAGCATCCGAGAAAGGAACATACCTCGGGATATGTTCAGACTCCTGGTCAGCGATGCCATCTTGTACCCATTGATCATAGGGCAACGGGAGCGGGACCCTCTTCACATGAGAGGCATGGGTCCACGCTTTTCTGCCTTCAATCCGAAGCGCCGTGCGTGTGGTGAGGAGCACCTGACGAGGCTCCGACCATCTCGGCTCCAAACAGGACTTTCGCTGATATCGTCGCACCACGACCCAATCCCCTGGGTGGATGGTGTGTCCAGGCCCCTCCGGCAACGGCTTCAGAGTGTCTGCTACCTGCTGATGAATAGAACGAAGATCTTTAGTCAAAGCATACAGATAATCTGTCAACAGAGGGTAAGGAACTTCAGAAAAACATTTAGGTCGGGGCACTCCCCAGATATTGGCCGGGGGGCCAAATACCACCTCGTGCGGGGAGACGCCCATCTTTGCATTTACAGTGACTCTTGTGGAAAGCAAAGCTAAGGGAAGTGCGTCTGGCCAACGGAGACCCGTACTCTCACATATTTTGGCCATCTTGAGCTTGAGCGTGCCGTTAAACCGTTCCACCAGTCCTGCCGCCTGAGGGTGCAAGGCTGAGTGGAACTTCTGAGTGATATGTAGACCTTTGCATATATTTTTCACTAATTCAGCATTAAAGGACGTGCCATTATCACTCCAGATCACCCTAGGTAATCCGAAACGGGAGAAATACTCCTTTATCAACATTTTTGCAGTAGACATAGCCGTGCAGTCTTTTGTTGGGAACGCCTCCACCCACCTACTAAAAGCACATACGACTACAAGGACGTACTTTAAGTTATTGACTCTTTCCATTTCGATGTAATCCATCTGAATCACCTCAAAAGGGAAAGAGGGGGGTGCAAAATTTCCAGTTGGGACAGGGGTACCCTTCCCAGGGTTGTGTCTCAAACACACCATACACTGACGAACCAAATTGGTGGCCATCTTAGAGATATTTTTATTGCTCCACACCGGGTCTAACAATTTGCAAATGCCCTTAGCACTCACATGGGCAGGCCCGTGTGCCATCGTCACTACTGGAAGGACATACGCATTCGGTAACATCCATCGTCTCTTGTCTGTCACGTCTGTCCAACATTCATCCGCATCCAGTCGTCCCTGCCCATCCTTCCATGCTCTCAGTTCCTCATCCGTCGCTTTGCCCTGTATGTTCTTGACACTCTGTACCGTGTCTGCAAACATATGAATATCTGGGACCCATCGTGCTGGCCCTGCCACAAACATTCGTGGTAATTTTTCTCTAGCAGTCTCTTTTGCTGTCTCATCGGCAAAAGCGTTGCCTCGCCCGACATCGTCCACTATTGTCTTGTGTGCACTACATTTTATCACAGCCAGTCTTTTGGGTAATGTCAGTGCCGTTAGCAGTCGTAATATCAGTGGACCATGTTGGATGCGTTGTCCATGGGAGGTCAAGAATCCCCGTTCTGCCCAAAGTCGCCCATAATTATGAACCACGCCAAAGGCGTATTGGCTATCGGTGTAAATGTTCACATCCAACCCCTCACTCAACTCACATGCTCTCAGTAAGGCAATAATCTCAGCAGCCTGAGCAGAATTGTAAGGTATTCTAGAAGTCTCTACCACCGTCTGTAATGTTGTTATTGCATATGCTGCTGTCGATGTACCGTCTGGTAATTTAAAACAGGATCCATCGACATACAGTTCCCCGTCCGGTTCTTCCATGGGCCTGTCTGTCAGATCCACCCTCCCCTTTGTCTCCTCTTCGGTCCTATACAAACAGTCATGTATGTCATCATCATTTGTGTCAGTATCTGTGGGGATAGGTAACAAGGTGGCCGGGTTCAATGTGGCACACCTTTTAATTGTTACATGGGGCGCAAAAAGAGTCATCTCGTAACCCGTCAGACGAGCGCTTGTTAAATGCTGCGTCTGTGTCCTGTTCAGTAAAATATCCACAGCATGCGGTACCATTACTGTGAGATCTGATCCCAGCACGAGCCCTGTCGATTGTCTTATAGAGACCGCAGCAGCCGCCGTGGCTCTCAGACAGCTCGGCAGCGCTCTTGCCACATTATCGAGCACTGCAGAGAAGTATGCACACGGTCTCTGCTTTCCCACAAAACACTGAGTTAAGACAGACAACGCGCAACCTTCCGCCTCGTGCACATAAAGAACAAAAGGCTTCTGGTAATCAGGTGTTCCAAGAACTGGCGCAGAACACAAAGACGTTTTTAGTGACTCAAACGCTTCCTGACATGCGGGGGTCCAGGGTAGGGGTTCGCGCACTTCTTTGGTAGTCAGATACAATAGGGGTTTTGTTAGTAACGCATAGTTAGGTATCCACTGACGACAATACGATGTTATGCCTAGGAACGCGCGCACCTCTCGCTGCGTGTTAGGTATTTGCATGTTAGTGATCGCTTTTATGCGCTCCGGCGTCAATCTCCTCCCCACTTTCGAAAGGAGGTGACCGAGGTAGGTGACCTCCGTTCGACAGTATTGAAACTTCGGAAGGGACACTTTATGCCCCCTCTTTGCCAAATGGTGTAACAATTTTACAGTAGCATCCCGACAACCCTGCTCATCATCCGATGCTATTAGGATATCATCCACGTACTGCAACATTACGTTGCCAGGTGGAAGTACCAGGTCATCCAATTGTGCCTTTAGAGCCTGACTGTATATACTCGGACTCTCCGTGTACCCCTGGGGAATTCTCTTGAAGCGGAAACTTCGACCAGCCAATGAGAATCCGAAGAGGTAACGGCTGTCCTCATGTACCGGAATACTGAAGAAAGCATTTTTCAAATCTAGGACAGAGAAATATTTGGCCGAAGGTGGAATCATTGTCAATATCGTAGTGATGTCCGAGACCACCGGATACTGTGGCTCCACTACTCTATTTACCTGCCGCAAATCAATCACAAATCTATAGACATCAGGAGTATTATCAGTTGCATCAGGTGACCGTCTTTTAAGTACAGGCAAAATAGGACTGTTACATATATTCGAATCAGTCTCTTCTACAACTCCAGACTGTATTAAATCTTGAATAATTTGTAACAAGGCCTTCTCACCCTCTTTAGGTATCCTGTATTGTGGAATTCTGGGCAATTTGGCTCCCACCTTCACTCTTATTGACACCGGGGCAATATCCATTCTCCCTACATCATTATCACTGGCAGCCCACAGGCTGTCGGGTATGCCTCGAAACTCAGGTGGCAACGGGTCGTCTTTTGAAAAGCACTGTAGTGGGCGGGCAACGTTGGGGCCTAGAGTAAGGTACACGCCATCCGGAGAACAATAAATGGTGGCATGCAATCTCTTCAATAAATCTAAACCCAGCAAATTTTCTCCACAATTCGATGTCAATAAAAACGGTGAGTCAACAGTAAAAGGGCCAATCGTTAACGTGAGAGGTTTAGAAATGGGGCTAATCACCGAAGTTCCTGCAAAACCCACGGATATGTTATTCTTGCCAGACAGAGCCGCCCCTGGGACCCGAGAACGAGCCACTGAACTTTTCATTGCACCCGTATCCACTAGAAATTTCTGTTGAGACCCTAGTAAGTCGGCTTCGACATAAGGTCCCCTCTGATCAACTTCCATAAGTACTGGTCCCATGCTCTGTCCTACGCTGTCCTAGTTGTGGGAGAACCCTGTCAAATCGTCCACTGAATAATCGTCGTTGTAATACTGGCCCCCACTCCTCTGCGACTGTTGTCTATCTGTCCCGTTGTCAAAGTAATTGCCTCCTTGTCTCCCGCCTCCTTCTGATCGCGCAGCCTGTCTCCCAAAATCACCACTACCTCGTCCTCGTCCCCTTCCTGGACCGGTACCTGACTGGAGCAGCGGGCAGTCTCGCCACCAATGCCCTTCCTGCTTACACTTGGCGCACTGGTTCGGTCCCAGCCTTTCCCTACTCTCACCTCTCCCAAAACCACCTCCGCGACTCAGCGCCGCACCTCTTCCTCTGCCTCTTGCCACTTGCTGCAACAAAACCCTCGTCTTCAAATCTTTAGCCTTCTTCTCCTGCTTGTCCTTGTTCTCATTTTCCCTGTGCTCGTAATATTGCGCCATACTTAGTATTCCCGAAGGAGAGGACGTCGTCCACGTGCTCTCTGACGCTTGCAGTCTAGCTGATATTTCAGGCAATAAATTTGTGACAAACCTGTTAACAAAGAGTCGTAACCCTCCATCCTGTGACACATCCTGTCCACTAAAATCCATGAACGTTTCCTCAAACCTCGTAAAGAAATCTGAGACCGCCTCATCCTTTTTCTGCTTGCAAGCCGTCAATTTGTCCCAATCTACCTTTTTCGGGGGAATGAGAGAATGCATATACTTTATGATGCGCCCTGGCAAAGCTAATATCTCAGCCCTCGGCTTCTCCCCTGGCTTAGGCTCCTTGTCCCAATCCTGCAACTCCTGCCATGTACCTCCCAGCTCCTCCGTATGATCCGTACCTTTCACCTGTCGCCACACATCAACCGGGACCAAAAGCCCGAAAAATAATTCCACATCAGCCAACGTCATCACGGTAGAAGACGCTGCTTCCGTGAGCTCTTTATAATAGGCGGTCGGATTCTTTCTAGAATCCGGTAGCTGAGCCTTCAATGACAACACCTCACTTCTCTTCCATGGCGTATACACCCATTGCTCCTGAAAATGCGCATCAATTCTGTTCCGTGTGACAGCCCTCGTGACTGGGTCTAACAATTCAGGGACCTCAGGATGAAAAATAGGGTGCACCTCTCGCATTGGGTGGAGACCTGGGAAGTGGGGTGTACCGACAGAGGGCAATTCATTCCTGTATTGCAATAGCGCGCGCAGACTACTCATCACTTCCTTCACCCCCGTGTTCGTTCTGTACGCCCCAGCCTGTATATCCCGTAAAACCGCCGGAGCCACGCCTCCATACCCCTGCTCCCATAACGGTATCAATACATTAGACATGTGCCACAAAGCGTGCTGCTGCATCAAAGGCTCAAAATCTTTCATGGTGGACCAAATATCTTCGAACGAATAAATATTATTCCTGGCCCATTGGCATGCCTGATTAGCCACCATACTTTTTTCATCCAAACCAACTGTAGAACGTGTAAGCAGCTTCCGTACCTGTGAAAACAATCCGCTACCTGCGCCGCGACTCGGTGTTAGCATCTCCTGACTGGGGGTGGTACTAGCTGAAACAGTAGGGAGTGCTAAAGAAAATGGTGAGGGGGCGGGTGAAGTGGTCTGGAGTAGAGAAACAAGGGGTGTCGAGGGTAGGGATTGTTGGGGGGCACTCGCTGAAGGACCTGGAATGGCACTACTAGGGGCCGAAAGTGGCAAGGAGGGGTACAAGGGCTGCGGGGCATAAGGGGGAGGGGGCCGGGCATTCAAAATGTCCTCCATCTCATCTGGGTCGTCCTCTCTCACTACGTAACTTTTATTTTCCTTCAACCTACAAAGTCTATCTGCGCGCTCCATGCGTAGTGCATTCTCATTCCCCACCTGTTCCTTCGCTTTCTGCGCCATAGTCTGGGTGGACTTTTTATACTCCTCTTTCTCCTCTCGCATCTTGCGTTTCCTGACCTCTTTCTGCCACATTCGCAAAGAGTCGAACATACTCTGACGGCTACGCCTAGCAAACAGTTTGTCTTGCAAATAATCCAACTTAGCTTCATCAAAAGAACCCGTCAAAGGCCATTGTAAATCCACATTATCAGCAGTGTACCGATGCCACAAAGTACCAAACAAAATCGGGACCAGTCCATGTTTAACATACATATCAAAACTCGGTGTCCCTTCAGGGGGTGCAGGTTGGCTCTCGGCCAGTCTAGTATCTGAGGGTCGACAACAGCACCCAAAACATCGCAACTTGCTAAAACACGGCATCTTTACTTTATCTGGAATCACAACTCAAGTTCATTCACACACAAACATATAGACGTACATCAGAGAACCACGTACACATATACAATATCTCCAAACACGTGTTACCAAATGGGACAAGGCCCGTCGACCAAGTCCTGGGGAACCTGGACTCCACCGCAGACCGAACAGTACGCTAACTGTTCTGAGGAAGGGGAACAAATCCGCCACCCGTGCGGCACTGTGGATCACTGCGCACTTTACCGCGGGAAACCCGGATCACACCTCCACTGAATCACCACACTAGGAGTTCAGGGTAAGCGCACCAGAGTCTACCCACAATGAGCCACGCCTTCACCACAGTACCATTCGGTCGGATCACCACAAACAATTACCTCGAAATACGTCCCCAACCCCGTCAAGTCTGTCAGAGCACCAACTCGTACTCTGAGTTCCCCGGAGCACACTAGCCCCAGGAGCACACCGGCTCCTCAAACCATCGGAGACACTTTAGTCTCCCGGAACACTCCCGTTCCTGCAGCAATCACAGGTGGACCACTCACCTTCCGTAGGCGGCACCGACCTCTACTGTTCTCCACCTCCGGCTGCCAGGACCAACACGGTCAGCTTCAAGTTCCGCCTTCTGGACCCCGGCGTAAGATCCGAACCGGGACCTCTTCCGATCAGCAGGGTGGGGCAGCGCTGCGAGAACCAAGCTCGGCATCAAATGGGATCCCAGGCCCACCGTGCCGACCAGCGGGTCCCCGGTCTTCTGCTACCCACTTACGGGTGAGAAAGATCCTTATCGCGGGGTCCCTATTCGGGCGCCATCTGATAAGCGTGGCTCAAATCCACCCGAGTGACTTACAGCACTCACCTATAATTACCTTACAGGAAGTCAGCCGGACAGTGGAGAAGTATAAACAAAAATCTTTATTAGGCCAAACAACACTCATATGAGAGGGCCCTGTCCGACCTCACTCCTAGGAGTGCGAACGAGAGGACTGACTCTCTGCATCACAGCAATACATTATAACGCAATACAGTAAATGGGGTACGCCCCTTGTGGAAAGTTACCGAGCCTCAGAACAGTGGACAATGCTCTCATACAGCAGGCATCTGCACCTGCAAGGGATACATTATTATCTCTGCTCAAGGCCATGGAGCTAGGCTTCAGCGCCTCTGGGTGTGAGAACATTGCAGATAGCGGAACTTGTTAGTTTCGGCCACAGTAAGCCGAGAAACGAAAACTGCTGTCTTAGTATATTTCTGTATTCCAGCGGGAGGGGCATGAGCGAGCAGAACCCGCAGGCACAGAGAGTTACACAAAATGGTGGCACACAGGCTAAGCTAAGAAACTAATATGGTCATGCATACATTTGAATATAAGTAATAGGTAAGATATACGAAATGCATTAGTTAGTCATATGATGCTAACTCACACGTCATCATAGGGTAATTAGAGCATCGAAAAGTGAATTCTATCAGTTTTAAAACAATCAGGCGAGGGGAATTCATTCCGCATTAGTAGAGAGTGGGATACGAAGATAAAGTAAACACATGAGAAGGATGTAGTTAACCCCTATGAGCTTCGAATTGAATATGAGACAATCTTTTTAAAACATAATTGCGAGAGGAACCTAAAGTGCCGGTAGGATACAGAGAGGTGGATTTTCTGATTTTAGGAAGAACCTGGGAAGTTTAAAGGGGTGGTGACTTGAGCTCTAACAGTTAGGATGTTGTTTTTAAAGAGGGTAATCACGTTGATGTAATGATGGTTTGAATATAAAAATGATTTATATAATGTCACTACATACAAAAATTGTACGTTTAGAGATAATTATGCGCAATTAATACTGATGTATCTTTACAATTGTTGACTTTACAGTGACCCCTGATGAAGGGTTTTAAGCCCGAAATGCATTGGGTCTAAAATAAAAGAGATGCTGCTCTGAACCACCTGTTGTGTTTGGATTATTTTTCCGACGAAGTCCGGATGGGCACACGAAAATATGAAAAGTTTCCTAAACTCAAGATGTAACTAATGTGGAGAAGTTTATAATAGTAATGGCAAGATTTCTGAAGCAATGGAATTAACTTGGAATACTGATGAACGTTGAGCAATTGGTTGGATGGAGTTCCAATGAAAGCAGTGCAACTGGGAGTGGAGCGTGGAACCCGCGCTCCCCACTTTTATCAGTTATTAGGCACCATGAAGACAATCGGATCAGCTGCAACCTATCATGCTGACAAGCTGGATACCCAAGTTGAGCTATTAAATGCACTAGCTCTATACGTGCAGGGAATAGATCAAAAACTACATGATTTAAATGCAATGATAACAAAGGTACAACAAGCACGGGACACCACATATTATACGTGCCACTGCCATCAAATAATTGACAAGTTCGCAGCTGTCCCAACTATAATGTCAGAGTTGTTGGGGGTTGTAAGGGAAACACAATTAAACTCCTCAACTTCCACGGAAGGAGGGCTCAAAGAGACAGATGAAACTAATAAGGATGCCCTAGCCACCAACATTACACCAACAAAAGAAGAAAACAACCTGCAGGAAAGCAAACGTAGAAATACCCAAGTCACCGAGAAAGGCGGGGAACGAATAGAGGAACATCAGCATTCAGAAAGCTCAACACCATGCCTGAATCATAGATCTTCATCGAAGGTATCGGCACAAAGCAAGGAACCAGAAAGCTTTGAAAAACCTCTCTCAAAACGGGAACGCAAACGCTTGAGAAAAGCAAGGAAAAGTAAAACAAACAAAGCCAAAGCCTTCCAACAAGTATCACTGACATCATCCCAGAAAAAACAAGACAAAAATGACGAAAATGACAGAGATATAGTTATCACGACGAATCAAAAAAATAACCAAAGTAACAGTGACACACTCAGCATGACGAATCATAAAGTCTTGGTAATAAAAGAAACTGCGGCCATAAAAATTCATGATGGCAAAAACAAAACAAAAAAGGGAAACCTCTCAACCAATAAAATTTACGATATATTCAAGTCATCAGCCGAGAAGGAAAAGGACAAAGACAAAAATGAAAAAAATGTAAAAGCAGATACAATTCACACTTTAAAGAACCCAATTATAAAGGAAAAAGAAACCACCACACAGGATACAGTAATAAGTGGGAAAGGAGAATTACCGACAAGAAACCAAAATAAAGAAACCCAAAATAATTTACAGCTGTACAGCACCATAGATCCCATTGAAAACATACATCAAGACGAAATTAAATCAACCCAGCATGTCAAAATACAGCGACAAGACCCAACGAAAGTAATTACAGGGAGTCCGATCAATTACAATAAAAAACAATTGCCCACTGTCCAAAACCAGATAGAACTGATTCCATACTATGAATCGAGAGGATCTCATGACACATTAAATCGAAGTGCAATAATAAAGCTACTCAAATCTTTACCAGCCCTGAGCCATATTACATCTGGCGACCTGGAAAGAATTGAAGTCAAATCTACTCCCAACCAAAAGGGGACGGAAATAACAATAGCCACTTGGACAAACCATTCAGTCACTGAACAGATTTTGAGGCACAAGGAGGCATTCGAAGAATGGGGTATAGAACTGAAAGAGGTGGAACTCCCTCGTTATCCGAGCCCCCTACAACAACTTCCCCGCATAGAGGGCGTCCTAAAAGGAGCTAAAGGACCAGAGACCTGTGATCAATTAAAGGATGACATCAAATTATTAAGGCAAATCACAATCACAATTTTACACCCAGACAAAGCCAAAAACGAGGTCAATCAACATTGGAGATCCCCAACCACGCAACAAGGAGCTGCCTGAACACAATCCCAAAGAAAAGCAAAAACATTGCAAGATATTAACATCTGCTCTTGGAATGTGAATGGCCTAGCCTCCAAAATAGGAGAAATTGACTTTGCTGACTTCATATTACAGTACGATATACTGCTTTTGCAGGAAACCTGGCAGACAACATTTACTCCGATAGTAGGCTACAAAGAACATTTAAACTTAGCCAAAAAAGAGTCAGCACATGGAAGAGCCAAGGGCGGCTTATCAATATACATCGCTAGACATATCCAATGGGAAGAAGAAAACATTGACCTGGATTAGTGGATTCAAGCTGGATGCAATGCATTAAACTTGCAGTAAACACCGCTTGTACATTGATAATTATGAACATATACATCCACCCAGCCCACAAGCATAAGGGGAGAGATATACAGCAATTGTCCGCTACTATCAAAACGCTAAAGGCAATATACCCACAAGCCAACATAATATTGTCTGGAGATTTCAACATGAATTTGATGTAAGCACAAGAGAAAAATTTACCAAATGGAATAACCGTCAGGAGAGACAACACAACCAGACGTGACACATTGGGAAAGAAGTGTGCCGCATCGCTAGACAAACAAGCATTATATACGCTAAATGGTCGAGGCCCACAAGATAGTCAGGCAGGTTTCACAAGCGTGACGGCAGAATCAGGAGCAACCATTGATTTCACCTTAGCAGATCCAGGTCTATTCCCCAGTATCACACATTTTCAAATAATAGAAAGAGTAGAGAGTGACCACTACCCCCAATCTTTTACACTAATTGATTTCAGAAAAAAGTCTCTACCATCAAGAGCCCTGACGCAATTTACCAAACTGTACAATTTAAACCGGTTAATATGGAACAAAAACACCGTTGATAAAATTATGGAGTTCTGCGCAGCTTTCCTGACCACCACAGGTGAAAAACCATTGGGGATAGAGGCTTGGGAGTCCTTAATTAACAACTTGAACAGAAAGTTTACATACAGCTTCAAAAACCGAAATGTGTCATGGATCAGCAGGTCAGAATGGTACACTAAAGCTCTGAGGATAAAAAAACAAAACTAAATAAAGCATTGAGACAAACGCGAACTCACGGTCAGCAACCTTCCCGGGAGGTGTTAACAACAATTAAACAAATGAAAAGTGACCTATCAAAAGAGACCCGGACGCTAAACACACATATAATGAGCAGTTCTGGACAAAAATGCTCTATGTAAGTCAACAACAACATTCCAAACAGTTTTGGGCCTAAATTAATGCTCTATCCAATGGAAAAAATCGGCATTTCAACTCCGATATAACTGAGCATGCATGGCGAGCTCACATAGAAGCAACATATAACTCACAGACTACCTCCGAAAATGAAACACGGATGGCGACACAATTAAACCATGGTAACTCCAGTGAGACTCCAATAAGAGAGCAGAGGAAGGCAGAGATACAGAAACCATCCTTGCATGCCCCATACGACACAACAAGTAAGCCGAACCAGAAACAATACAGTAACTCACAAGAAAAACAAATGGAAGGGAAATTGCAGCAAGATCAGCCAGAAACATCAGAGCCAGATCAATCAGTTGTTGACATTCAGACTACACAAAAACAAATAAAGAACAGCATAAAAAAACAGATGGTCTGCCAAACGCCCTATTCAAAAAAGATTTAGCATTCTGGTCTAACCACCTAGCCATACTGTTTGATAACATTTTGGAATCCCACACTATGCCCGATTCCTGGCGAGGAAGCATTCTGCACCCAATATTTAAATCAGGGGCTCGCGCGAATCCCGCAAATTATAGGCTAATAGTCCTCATAGATCTCGAGGCAAAAATGTACGCGGCAAACTTGCTTAAAGACCTAGAAGATTGGGTAGAGAATATCAAACTGATTCCCAACACACAGACAGGTTTTTGAGCCGGAATGGGTACTTTAACAAACATATCCGCCGTAACACTCCTGGCTAATCAATGTATCCTAAATTCAAAAGTATTGTACGCGTGTTTTGTAGACCTCAAGGCGGCCTTTGATAAGGTCCCTAAACAAGCATTGTGGGAAAAAATTAAATCCTGGGGTGCACCGACAAATCTACTGAATGCGATAATCAACCTCTATTCAAAAACATGGGTTCAAGTAAAAATGGGAGACGGCCGAACTCTAACAAGCAAAATTACAACCACCAATGGCATAAAACAGGGGTGCGTTTTGGCCCCCTGTCTATTTAACATATATACAGCATACCTAGACTACAACCTACGTGCAACATTAGGTGACCCCCCAAAACTGTGGAACGTGAGAATAGTAAGTTTACAATATGCAGATGATATTGTGCTGCTCTCCCAAATGCCTCGTGGGCTACAGCGACTGATTAACAAATTAGTAGAATACACAGACCTAAACTAACTACAGATAAACTTTAAAAAAACAAAGGTCATGGGTTTTTCTAGTCGACAGAAAAAAATACCAAAATTTACTTGGACGATCGACAGCAACTGTTTGGACTACGAGGGGACATACAAGTATCTGGGATTTACTTTGGATTGTCACCTTAACTACAAACTACATCAAGAACAGAGAAAAACAAGAGCCAAACAGCTATTATTTGCATTCAAAACTTTGCAAAAGAAACTTAGTGACAGTTCTACCACTCACTTACTTAAGGTTGTGGCATCAAAATTTCTAGTGACAAAGCAATGTACAAAGTTCCCCAGGTGGAGTGGTGAAAAGCCAGAGTGTGCCGAGTGGAGCGTGAAATAGAGAGGGAAAGAAAAGCCAAAGAAGGGGAATTTCACTTGTTGGAACTAAAACCCTCACACACCTAGCAAGCTAGATGTCATGCTTCATCATATGGGTTCTGCTCCTCGTCAGACTGGCGCTGCAATGTCTGACGGGCACCCGTAAAGGGGCTCTTTATCGGAGATCTTTTGTTCCAGCCATATGGTGCATGCGGCTGTGAGGGAAGGAAAAAGGGTGTAGTCGTGAGAAAGTGGTGAATTAAAAAAGGTGGGTCAGTCCACAATAAAATGTATTGGCGTGGCTGACGCCCTTGGTTAAAATGGTGGGAGGGGAGATATGTGCTTGGGGTAGTAAAAAGCAAGAGACCTACAACCCCCTGATCAGGTCAACATGTTTCTTGCCCGGATGGCAATTCGTCAGGACCTATGTGAGACGTACTACACAGTGAAAAATGGGTGTTCATACAACCTTATGCCTTGAGTCGTACAAGGGCAGGCAAAGAAGTCCTGCTGAGTTGGGGTGACCCTAAGGGAGATCCTAAGGTGCCCCGCAGTCTGCTCCAGTGGGACCGGCACGTATAGGTCAGGAACCCGGATAGCGTGCGGTCAGCGCCGCTAACACCTACCCCCACCGTCTGGTCAGGACAGAGCAGCTGAACTTTTAAACGCTAAGGATGCAACATCTCTGAATATTGCCCAAACCAGCCTCTTCAAAAAATGGTTTAATATTCCACGCCACATCTCTCAAGATCGGATTAGACTTGAATTTGGGCTAAAAAATCAGACCATGTCAAGACAAGGAGCGCTGGTAAAATACTACTGGAGAATGCAGGCAGCAAAGGACGGCTCTCTGGCACATTATTGTTGGCTGGAGGTCGAAAAGCAATCCAAATTGACTAATTCTGTTTATTCAATCCTAAAGAAATCGATCGAGGCTTTAAATTTAGAGGAAGCATGGCACACCATACCGGCCTATCCGGAGTTTAAACAATTGGTCAACAAAACAATTAATCAAAGGTCCCAAAAACAGGATAAAGCCACGTTGTCCAAGAAAACACATGCATGGATGGTGCTGCCAACATATAAAAAGCTAAAGCCCCAATCATATCTTTTGGAACACTTTGCAAACCGAATGAAACAGCAACTAATTTTAATGAGACTGGGAGTGTACCCGACTAAAGATCTAACGCCAACAAAGAAACGCACCTGGCCTTCAATGGACTGCCGCCTCTGTGGACAAGGAAATGAATCAGTGCTCCACTTACTCTGTATTTGTCCGGCATTATCATCCAAACGGAAAGAACTGCTGCGGCCGTTAATGAAAAAAGAACAGATAAGGACCTGCAGATCCACAGTAATAAAATGTCTAGGAGGATCAACAGTGCAATTGGCATGTAAATCATTAAAGTTCCTAAGCCTAGCGGCAAAAGCACTAGAAAAGAAAGACACAGATCTTGCTCTCGAGCCAATATAAGAATAAGAATCAGTCAACTTAAACTAAGACTAAAGGCACTAATTGTACTGTTTTTTTCTTTGTTTCCTCTGTTTCACTGATCAAAAAGGTTTTAACGTGAAGTTATTAATTAATGTGTATTTTATTCATGAATTTTAAGTCACAAGCGTCAACGTGTTTTTAGCGGTTAACCCGCTCTTTTTATGATTTAAATAAAATCAAATAAAAGTTATTTTACACACACCCCTCATCAGCCAGGCTAGCTTGAATCCGGTGGCAAAGTGAGAAAGGGGCCGACGTATGACCTGTATAGTCGTTGCGGCTTCATGAGTGGTGCTGGTGGACTAGGTGGTCAGAGATGTTCTCTGGGGTTTGGTTGAAATAGGCAGGGGGACTGCAAGGATGGAATGAGCCGGTTGGAGCTCGAAGTTGTCATTGATGATGGTGATCTTGTTACTGAAGAGTAGGACAGTTGGGTGCAGAGGTCCTGAGAGGGCATTACACTAGTGGAGCTTGCTGGCAAGTAGGTGTAGTATTGCACAATGGTGAACATTTCTCTCGTACTGTTGATGCTGATTTCAATGCTGTCAGTGAGCAGGAAGCATTTAGTGCTTTGGATTTGCTGATGGTAGCATCTGAGGGAAGATTTGTAGGTGCACTTGTCTCAGTCATCCTGACTTTGTCTCCATCTGCATTCAAGTTGCATGCAGCGGCGTTCGGTGAGCCTGAGCACTTTGGTGTGCCAGCTTGCTTGCGGTCTGGTTCTTATGGCTTTGTTAGCTTTGAGAGGAGACAGGGCATTTGCGCAGGTGGTGATCCAGGCAATGAAATTGGAAATTGATTTGAGGAAGTTGTTGTTGTATCACGGGCGGTAGTGTAGGAGTTTGGAAAAACAGGATGATTTCTGAAATATTGATCAAGTCCGGCAGTGAATATTTGGTGATGGGGTTTCTGTGGTGGTGTGGAATAGGTATGCTGAAGTTCAGGATGGCATGGTTGGGACAAGGTGATCACTGTGGACTTCTCTACTGTGATGCTGCTGAAGCTGGTGAAGGTGGGGTCCAGTAGGTGTTCAGTGACATGTATGGTGCCTTCCACTTGTGGATGACCGTTAGGTTGGCCAAATAATCGAGGAGGTTGGCCGCAATGGAATTGGTGAGTCCCTCCAGGTCGTAGTTGAGGTCACAGTGGACGATGGCGCTCCAGTCAAGGATTGAAGGTAGTGGGTACGAAGTCATGATGGTGCTGCTGAAGTTGGTGTGTGGTGCTGGAAGGGCGGTAGATGGGGTTGTCACTCGAGGTGATGAGGAGTTTGAAGGTTAAGGGTTCCATGTTGATGTTAGTGCTTTCCAAGGTAGTGGAGAAGTGAATGGATTCTTTTTCTGGTCCCTAGGTCTGTTATTCTTGTCCTTTCTTTTGATCTTGTATTTGGGGGGGGGGTGATTGCCATGGCGATGATGTGGGGCTGACAAAGCAGTCAGACAGGGTTCGATCAGGAAGAGCACGTCCGGTGAGCGGTTGTGTAGCAGATCCCAAATTTCGTCGATGTGTTTAGTAAGGAAGCAAGTTTCAGTATTGGCCGCAAGGCAGGCTGGGAGCCTGTGTCCAGCCCTAGAGCCAGAAGCAGGAAGATCCGGTGCGCAGGAGACGGCGGCAGCAGCGTTAAGGTAAGTTTATTTATTTATGTGTACCCAAACACTCCCCACCTCCCTCCTCAAGCCCGCCCCCACCCCCCACCACTTTAGTAGGGAGCAAGCCGCTCCTGCATACTTAGCATTGACATTAATTTTTAAAAGGAAGGTTTAGGCTTGTCGAAAGAGGTTATTTTAGATTGGTTAAATTTGCAGTTTGAAACTGCATAACCAGACTGCAAAGGTTAGATCTGCAGTCATATTTGCACTGTCACTGCAGTAGGTGGCACAATGGGAGCCGCAGTCCACTAGTGACATTTCACGTACAGGCCCTATGCACACTTTGTACCATTTACTAGGAACTTGTAGGTAAATTTCCCACTGTACCTCACTGTTTTTAATCCTGGCACTGGGTTGCCTGAATAAAGGTATGCAATGGACCCTGTAATTAGTTTTAATCAATTTGTGCCATATTTGCACTGCATTCCCATAAACCTCAGCTCTTTCATTGAGTGTTTAGTATATACCTCCACTTAGTACAAAAACATCCCAGCGCTCCTCCCTCTCAGTGAGGTGGGGGAGCACTGCGCTCCTCCATCTCAGTGAGGTGGGGGAGCACAGGCACTTTACCGCTCGTTAGGCAGGGTGAAGAGCACAGTTCTACAACCAGCAAAAACATTCAAGGCAAACATCGGTAGGTACTCCACAAAAAAGATGCTCATTTCCAACATACCTGCTGCCTTTTTTAACACTCCTTAGTCTGAAGTTTGATGGTGTCCTGTCTGTGAATGTGATGAGACCCAACAGAGATAGTTTGCTTGTCTGCGAGACAAGTAGGAGTGGTATTCACAAGGGCTTCGTAAATGATGTTACATATTTTTAAAGATGGGTTGGGCTGGCAAGAGGAGAGAAATAAGTTCCCTCAGGATGCGGTTATTATTCTTCAAGCCCTGGATGAGAAGTGCTGCTGCAGCATGTAGGATGTCCTCAGGTGGTGCTAGGGGGAATCTGGGAGGCCTTGGAGGAAGTTGCTACTACCAACAAGTTACAAGTGTACAAGTGCTTGAGGGCAGTTCTGAAGTTGCTTTCTGGAAGAAACTGCTTCACTTTCTTTAGAAGAGAGATCTTGTGCCAGGCCATCTTTCTGTTTTGGCGATGTGTTCCTTGAGAGTGAGGCCCGTGTCCAGGGTGAAATACTTGGCCTTGAGTGAAAGTTGGGGTTTAAAGCAACCTAGGTTTATGTCCCTGCGCCAGATTTGTACTGTTCCTTTGTTGTTGTTCTAGGCAAATCACAGGAATTCTGTCTTAGTTGGGTTGAGTTTCAAGTTGGTGCTGGACATCCAAGGTCTGGATGATGTGCAGGCAGTGTTTGTGGCTTTGTATGCCTGAAGTAGAGGAGATTTTCAAGTAGAGTTGTGTATCATTGGCATTTTAGTGCACCTTGATGCTGTTATCTGTGAGTGCAACAATTGATCCAATTGTCCACTAATAAACCTCTTCAGACAGGCCTTTGTGCTCAATCATACTAGACAGCTTTCTCCAGTTCAGATCACCCACTTACAAACACACTTCTTATCCAGGCCTTTGAGTTCCATCGAAATTAAGGCTCCAATCTATCTATTTTCACTGATTTTTACAGATAAATATAGGCAGAAAACAATGTATTTTCTGTCTGTATTTATTTTTAAAAGTAGAAAATGCATAAAATTGGTCTCCTTGTGAGTGACTCTCCATGCTATCTTTCTTGAATTCCAGGACAACTGTTGAGCAGATAGACAGCATGGGGAGTTAACAAACAGGATGAGATTTCCTGAATATAGTCATTATTTAACATATATTTGTATATAATATTGTATTTACCTATGGGTGTAGTGTTTTGCTATATTTGGGTGATTCATTTGCTGAAACTCGACAGGCATCAAAGTATGAGTGCATATTTATCAGTACAATAAATATCAAACTATACTATTTTAAGACTTTTTAATCTCAAAATATGAAATAAATATGGAAAAATATCAATAAGATGGTCAAAAAATATATATGGATGAATATCGATGGAAAATATTTAAAAAATGAATACCATAAAACCGGGAGCCCTAATCATAATGCACTTCTCCCTGCTCCCCTGTCCTCTGATAACCCACTGCTGACACAGTTTTGTGCTTGTAACTAATAGACAGCGTTCTTCGATTGGAACTGCCCGCTCATATAATGACTGTGAGGTTTTGATGCTCCTGTCTGTTTTCCACTGTACCAAAAGCCGTAACACACCCTGAAGCCTTCTTGCGGGTTTACAGCGCATTAAAAAACAAACAAAATAAAGCAAACAGGAGTATGGTGAACGCAGAGTATCTTTGCTCCTCCTGTACACTGCAGTTTTAGATCAATGGCTATGTTTGATAAGATTTAGTAAAGGACACATCCTTTCTCTCCAAAAGTGATGTTGTGCAGATAGTTTACTATTCTTTAGACATTGGGGCATATTTTTACAAGCCCCTTGCGTTGCAGATACGCCACTTTATTGATGCACTTGTGGCACAGTGTGGTGGTCTATCTTTATAAGGCCACGTAAAGCCACTGTGCGTGGCCTTGCAAATACGGCCACTTTCCACGTAGCACTTTGCATTGAAGGGGAGTTCTATGGGTGTTGCTGTGGGTGTTCCTGGGCAACACCCATGGATTCTGCCGTTATCCTAGATTTACAAAATTTCATAGACTTGGGAAGGCTTCAGGAGGCGCAATGAGGAGAAATACATATATTTCTCCAAATTCTTTCCCCTTCCTGCACAAACACAATCTCCCCTAAAACGCAGACACCCTTGCACCATGGCGTAAGGGTGCCTGCATATGCACATGGCAGCAAATTGTGTGTCAGCGCAGGGTCCGGTCCTCGGATGCTTGATTCCGTTCTGGTAAGGACATGGCTTTTGTAGTTCGGACTGGACTGTTCCCATGGGGCACAGGGTCAGAGCTGATTTGCATATCGCTATTGTCTAACCCAGGGTGGTGTGGAGTGCAAAAAAACGATGGATTTGGGCCCAGATCTTTGGACTGGGGTGAATGTGTGACATTGATCCACATTCGGTCCATCGCCTGTTTTGTTTGCAAATTCCGCCATAAGTGCGCTAGGGATGCTCAGATGTGGGTCCCAGGCACTCCACACCACTGGAGTCAAGCTAGCCGGGCTGATGAGAGGTGTTACCTCGAAACCGGTCCGGTCCTCGGATGCTTGATTCCGTTCTGGGAAGGACATGGCTTTTGTAGTTCGGACTGGACTGTTCCCATGGGGCACAGGGTCAGAGCTGATTTGCATATCGCCATTGTCTAACCCAGGGTGGTGTGGAGTGCAAAAAAACGATGGATTTGGGCCCAGATCTTTGGACTGGGGTGAATGTGTGACATTGATCCACATTCGGTCCATCACCTGTTTTGTTTGCAAATTCCGCCATAAGTGCGCTGGGGATGCTCAGACGTGGGTCCCAGGCACTCCACACCACTGGAGTCAAGCTAGCGGGGCTGATGAGAGGTGTTACCTCGAAACCTGTCCGGTCCTCGGATGCTTGATTCCATTCTGGGAAGGACATGGCTTTTGTAGTTCGGACTGGACTGTTCCCATGGGGCACAGGGTCAGAGCTGATTTGCATATCGCCATTGTCTAACCCAGGGTGGTGTGGAGTGCAAAAAAACGATGGATTTGGGCCCAGATCTTTGGACTGGGGTGAATGTGTGACATTGATCCACATTCGGTCCATCACCTGTTTTGTTTGCAAATTCCGCCATAAGTGCGCTGGGGATGCTCAGACGTGGGTCCCAGGCACTCCACACCACTGGAGTCAAGCTAGCCGGGCTGATGAGAGGTGTTACCTCGAAACCGGCCCGGTCCTCGGATGCTTGATTCCGTTCTGGGAAGGACATGGCTTTTGTAGTTCGGACTGGACTGTTCCCATGGGGCACAGGGTCAGAGCTGATTTGCATATCGCCATTGTCTAACCCAGGGTGGTGTGGAGTGCAAAAAAACGATGGATTTGGGCCCAGATCTTTGGACTGGGGTGAATGTGTGACATTGATCCACATTCAGTCCATCACCTGTTTTGTTTGCAAATTCAGCGCAGGGTAAAGCACAGCGTGGCACAGCCAAATGGCTTAAAGTGTGGCGCTGCGTCACTTTCTTGTAAATAAGGCACATTGTTTATAGTGCTTCTCTTCACGTCAATGGCCTTGGTTAATAAATTATAATAACTTGACTATTGAAGTCTCTTACTGCAAAATCCTCCTGTGTTCCGAATAAAGCAGAAACAAGTGCAGACTGGAAATGCCAGACAGTGGTTACCTGCTGCTAGGTTTTTTGTTTCAATGTTGCCATGTCTCAAGGGATAGCAGTTGCTATCACTACCTCCCTCTTCTCTTCCACCCCTGATCTCGGTTGACCACGATGACAGTGGCACAAACACATGGTAAATGGGGCTATTAATCAGTGGCGGCTAGCATAGGGGGTGCTGCGAGGCAGTGAGGCTGGGCGGGGGAGGGTTAGGGTGGAAGGGTAGTAAACTCAGACATACGACGGAATGGAAGAATGCAGTTATTACTTTTCTCCGTTCCGTCGTCTGTCCGCGTTTACTACCCCCCACCATGCCGCCCCACAGCACGCCATATGCAATGCCGCCACTGCTATTATTGCACTTTTCGTTTACTCCCGGCACCAAGCTTGGCCCTTCCAAAAGCACCTCTGCAGCAAATAGGAGGCTACTGAGGGGCTAAGTGCTGGGCTAGTGCTGAGCCTGGCCTGTGATGTCAACAGGGGTCTAGGATGTATGATGTCACTTCCGTTACCCCTTTCACGCGGGTAAATTTGCATCCATGGATCTCGCATCAGTTTGCTGTGTCAGTGAATGCGCTCTCCCTCTCTGCTGCTGTACTCTTTCCCTTTCAGTACCCTGGGGATCTGTCATGTCTGGAAGCGCAGCTCTGCTTCCATGGCAGCCCCTGTCAGTTCACAGCTCGCCTCTGCTGCTCGGTGGTTTTCCTGCCACCTCACGCCATCTGGGAGGCAGCAGCTTCTGTGGAACTGTTGCTGAAGCTCGTTCTGCAGTACTCGTTAATATGTGCATATTAAATATGAAGCCTCTCTACAGATAATCATATGTAAAAGTGATTTTTGGTTATGGATTTTTATTTGCTTAATAGGGAAGAAACTGTCATCGCAGTCATCTGCACACCCCTCTATCATAACTGTTGCTTGAACGATCTCGCCACGCTCGATCACTGCCAAATTTGGATGCAGAACTTGAGAATTTCACCATTATAGATTCAGTGATGAAAACAGTGTGTGAGAATGAGCAGAAACTTTAATTCTGTGCAGAATGGCACAGTACTACAGATTTTAGATGCAGAAATTGAAAATTTCACCATTATAGATTCATTGATGAAAACAGTGTGTGAGAATGAACAGAAACTTTAATTCTGTGCAGAATGGCACAGTACTACAGTTTTTAGATGCAGAACTTGGGAACTTCACCATTATAGATTCATTGATGAAAACAGTGTGTGAGAATGAACAGAAACTGTGCAATTCTGTGCAGAATTTCACAGTACTACAGGGTTTACAGTCCTGTTGAAAATTGCAACTCCCAACTTTACTCCAGCTAACTAGAAGATTTTTGCCACCAAGATGCAAAACTGTAGTCCTTGTCTTTTATCAATACAGCCAAATGTATCCTGGTAGTTGAAGTTCGGATTACTGCCAATGAACAAACATTAGAATAAGAGATCAGATTATAATGCTTTGAGAGGAAAGCCTAGGAGTGGAACACTCCTTCTTTGCTAACATGGAGGCAGCTGGAACCTCAGACAGTTCCTTCCTCTGGATACACTCAGGAGTGCTTATATGTTAATTGAAAGGGCATAGGACAGCCATTTTGACATTCTCTAACAAGAGGAACCGCTCACTGGTTGTGAACTGGGAATGATGAGTGATGTGCCCACCGACCTGGACTAAACCTCTGATGTTAATAAAGGGGAACTATGAAACTGTTTTTCATATTCTTGACTGCATCAATTGCTATTTCAACCAGTTTGAGACCACAATGTTCTACCCCTGGAAAGGAAATCTGAACAGGTCGCCTTCTGTGCACTCTTAGGGGCAGATTTATCAACATGTGTTGTAAGTATAGTCACAAAAAGTGACGCAGCTAGCCTCAAAGTTTTGATAAAGTATTTACTTTCCAGTGCAAAACCGTTGTTTCCTCGAAAGCAGCCTTACAATTAACAAAAATAGCAGTTTGTTTCAATTTGTATTACTTTGCCTAGGGGCACCACATGGGCAGTACCCACGCTACCACCCATGTTTTACTGCAAAGCCCAAATTACTCACAATGGCAGAAAAATAGTGCCTCCTCCAGGCAGAGGCTAACGAAAAATGGTTCTATTTCCTCTAATATTCAAACAGTGTTGTGTGATAAGCACTCCTATTTCATCAATTTTATCCAAATTTCATCAAATTACATATGGTGCTGACCCATTTCTTGACTAGCCCCTAGTCAAGTTCGTACAAATGAAAAAATCACAGAAACCTGTGTTATGGGGAGCACTATCCACTCATTCACAATTACGTGATTTGATTTTTCTTATTTTGTAAACATATTTTCAATCCTACTAAAACATAATAGATTTATCAACTTTAAAGTTCATCCAAAGTTCAACTGGAATGTTCACAAAACTATATCCGCAGTCTTAAAAATCAGACTGAAAACATAAACACGCCAAATCAATTCTCATCAAACAATCCTTTGTATTTCCTTTCTTCAAAGTAATTTTATTCTTCTTTTCTCATCATCAGTAAATATGATGGTTTGAATTCTTCAAACATCTCTCCATTATTCATCATATGAAGACATATCCCAATGCATTTCGGTATGCACCTTCATCAGGGGAATGCTCTACAAATAACATAAAAAATCTATCACATGTGTATCAAAAGGAATATGCTATTTACAATTACATATAATACATTCTTTAGTAAGTTGGTTTTAACAGAAACCAGAAGATCTCATAAAAGTGTTAAGTACATCTCATGTGTGATAAAAGTCATGCTCAAAAAAGTTCACCTGCCACCTGACAAACCAAACCGAAAACCTGGTGAACAACCCAACTCAAACGCCACCTCTTACTCACTACATGCAAAATAAGTGCAAAATAAAACTATAAATAAAAGTATTCTTCTTACAAAAGAAGGGTACCTCTATGGGGTTTACCGGGGCACCCACATACGCTAACATGTTCATGTCCAAGTTTGAAGATCACCACATACTAAAGAAAGAGAAATGGCAAAAACATCTATCACTATACCTAAGGTATATCGATGATATACTGATAGTGTGGAAAGGTTCAGAAGAAAATTTACAAGCACAACTCCAAGAGTTAAACAATTGTCATGCCTTTATCAAATTTACATACACCATCAGTTCAGAACAGCTAAACTATTTGGATATCATGATCACAAGAAAAGGGAACACACTCACAACAAGTGTATTTAAGAAGGCAACAGATAGAAACAATGCTTTACACTTTGATAGTTTCCATTCCGAATCTTTAAAAAGACACTTACCATTGTCTCAATTCATCAGGGCAAGAAGAATTTGTTCAGATGAGAATCAAGGTTTTGAAACCATCATGAGAATGCGCACAGAATATGCAGAAAGGGGGTATCCGGACACAGTTCTTGACCAAGCTGAAAATAGAGTGAGAACCATGCCAAGATCCACTATGTTAGAAAAAAGTGAAAGAGGAAAAAACAGGAGGGAAGTCTATGTACTAAAATTCTCCACAGCCGCAGTGGCTATAAAAAAATGTATCAGAAAAAGATGGGAAATAATTGAACAAGAACCAGATTTTAGACAGGTATTTCTAGATAAACCTCTGTTTGCACACTCCAGGTCAAGGAACATAAAGGAAATCTTGAAAGGTGGCAGGCAGGAAAAGGTAGATTTGGGCCAGAAAGGCATGATGAAGTGCCAAAACTGTGGCCATTGTGGCAACGTATTGGTAGGCAATATATTTGCGCACCCCCAAACAGGCAAAAAGATAACCTTGAGACATACATCAGACTGCAATTCGAGTGTTGTAATATATGCAATAAAATGTCCATGTGGACTTGTTTATGTTGGACGCACTACAAGGAAGGTGAAGGTTCGGATGACCGAACATAAGAGCATGATACAAACAAAAAACATGAAATCCTGTTTGGCTGTACATTGGCATGAGAGGGGTCACACCATACCTCAATTAAAATTTACTGTGATAGAGAGATTGGTGGAACAACCACATGTTGACACTATTAAATTGTTGGCACAAAGAGAAACATACTGGATAAAGTCCCTTAGGACGTTGACTCCCTATGGACTCAACGACAAGATTGAAATGATTTGTTTCTTATAAAATTGGGCTGTAATATATAATTGCTGGCTATCTGTATGTTTTTGTTTACATACATGTGTTATTTAAATTTATGCTAAAAAAATCTCACATATTACATAGACATTTGTTAAATATGAGTGTAGTTTATTTTTTTATTTTTTTTATTTTTTTTAGATGTTAGGAAGGGAATTAAGGAATTTTTTGCTTGCACTTTACCGAGTAAGATATAAACAAACGCCATTTTGGAACAGGACGAGTAAGCTGGTAGTCCGTTTTCTATGTTTTGAGCATTATGACGTCAGACGCCATATATTCGCGTCTTGAGTACGGTTCGATCTAGCGGTGAGAGCCATAGAACGAGAGAACCCGAGAGTTACGCAGTGCACCGATTTAAAAAATTAGAGGTGAGGCGAAACCCACATAGATTGAGAAGAACGCTATATTCAAATATTACTTAAATACTAAGGAGCCCTCCTTTTACTGTGTTACAGAGTAAGGACACGTTTAAATTCGAACAGCGCTACAAGGATTTAGCGTGGGTCTAGAAGACCGAGTAAGTACTGCTTCTGCCTGTAATGTATAAATCAGTCATGAGTTAATGGAGTCAGTACATTAAGATTTTCGCCATTGTTTTTTAGAAAAGGGTAGCACGGACTTTCATTTCTGCTGGCTCTATTGTTAAGAGTGAAGGTAAGAGTGTATAGTAATGGTATCTTTTGTATTCCAGAGTGTTTGGCACGGTTGTACACGTTGCGAATAGTTTTATTTTGCACTTATTTTGCATGTAGTGAGTAAGAGGTGGCGTTTGAGTTGGGTTGTTCACCAGGTTTTCGGTTTGGTTTGTCAGGTGGCAGGTGAACTTTTTTGAGCATGACTTTTATCACACATGAGATGTACTTAACACTTTTATGAGATCTTCTGGTTTCTGTTAAAACCAACTTACTAAAGAATGTATTATATGTAATTGTAAATAGCATATTCCTTTTGATACACATGTGATAGATTTTTTATGTTATTTGAAGAGCATTCCCCTGATGAAGGTGCATACCGAAATGCATTGGGATATGTCTTCATATGATGAATAATGGAGAGATGTTTGAAGAATTCAAACCATCATATTTACTGATGATGAGAAAAGAAGAATAAAATTACTTTGAAGAAAGGAAATACAAAGGATTGTTTGATGAGAATTGATTTGGCGTGTTTATGTTTTCAGTCTGATTTTTAAGACTGTGGATATAGTTTTGTGAACATTCCAGTTGAACTTTGGATGAACTTTAAAGTTGTGAGGTAAATCAAATTTTATATGACCAGGTATGTCCCCTATCGTGTACCCCAACGTCCCATGTATATGCATGACCTCCGTGCATTTTCCCTCCATGGCCGAAAATGAAGACGCAAATGCATTTGCGTCCAACGTTAACATGTTATCTACCAAGTTCTCCAAGAAAGCAACATTAATCTGGTTTCTAAACCTATGTTGCCAACGTCTTTACATGGTGCACTTTTAACGCGAAGCCATGTTTTCCTGGCTCTGTCGAGCTAGGCCCTGAATTGAAGCTCCGAAGTCTTTTCTGTCTCTGAAAGCTGCCGTTCAGGTATGCATCCCTGACCTCTGCCTTACTTCCTGCCCAGCGAATCGGTGCCCGGCTCGGCCTGCCTCGCCTGCCTGCCAAGACCGTATTTTGCCTACAGTTATCTGTTCAGCCTCCTCGAAAACACATTCCAGTCTAGTGAAATAGGTAAACATATTCCCGGCTGCAGAGTAAAGGGCCCTGCCTTCCTGTCTCCATGCAAGTAATTTACAGCACCCGTTACCATAGTAGGTCTATGGCCCCGTGCATTGTACCCAGACACGTATACACTCCCTAGCATTCAGTGATGTATGGCCCCTGCCCGAGAGACCTTTCACTCCAGACACTACATTCTCCAAACATGAGATATCAGATAGGTTATAGGTATAGGTCGTTCTGACATCCCAGACATCGAGACTCTTCTACTAGTGCTAAAGTCAAAGCCCCCAGTTCTCCCCAGTTACACGTCATGTTCAGTTGCGCGCGCATCCAGGTCATAAGTTTCTGCTGATCCTGCAAACTTTCTCTATGCATCCACCCACTTGTGACGTTTTCTTGTGACGTTCCTATGACATGTTCAGTGCACGCCCACGTGTACGCCTTTTTACACGCCTCTTGTTACGCACATGTGTTCTTATCTCTCTCTTTTCACCTGTTACGCCTACTGTATTCATTTCAATTATACTGTTTTACTATATATGATGTGCGATGCTAATAAAACGTTGAATGTCCGTTCCTGAACCTTAGTGGTGATGGAACATGATATCCTGTTCCTCGAGGAGCATAATTAAAGCCCGTATGACTCAGATACCACGGACTCTGCCTCTCATTTTGATCGAGCTGTCTTTTATTGATATGTAATGTATAGAAAAATAGTTAGGTAATTTTATTTACCACATAATCTGGTGCCCGAATAGGGACCCCCCCTTTCCCCACTCGCCGGCGATGTTACGCAGGCCTTGACCCCTTCTACAGCCGCGACGGAATCCGTGCACGCCTGCGGGTTTTCCTGCTATCTCCCTCGGGCCCACGGAGGAGACGGAGACTGCGGTCCAGCATCCAGACGAGGCGGTGAGGAATACGGAGGATCCCGACCAGAGCCCCGAGTCGAGAGAGCAAGGTCCGAGGTATCCGGAGGCCCACCTGTTCCAGGCGCATGCGTGGTAGCGTGATGTGTAGCAGCCAGTCGCCGTAGCAGTCCAGTCCAGTCCAGTTTCCGAGGCCTTCAGTTTCTTGCTTCCCGGTGAGTACCATTGTTGGGAACGCATCTGTACGGGTTCATTAATTTGTGCCCGGTCAAGACAGGTCTGGGTACACAGACCTGGTCCGGACGTGTTCACTTAGGTGAGCGCGGTATGACGTGTCTCTTTATGGGACCGGTATTGTCTGTACTGTTTTAGCAGTGCATCTAGTAATCCAGTATTCTATTATTGTATCTCGAGATTTTCAGAATCCGTGTTTTCTATGTATCAGGTAATAGCAGTCTGACATGTTTTCAATGTGTTTTAATGTCGTGGTATGAATGATTGTTTGCTATTCATTACTGTGTTTACTGTGCTCACGTTCTAGTTAGTCCAATCATGCCGCTGTTCTCAAAATTACGTCAGATAGGAACTAGGAAAGGGATACTCGAAGAAGCAGTTCCCGTCCCGCCTAGGGACACTCCTGGACATTTTATGTACCATAAACATGGCTTAGATGCCATTCTGTATCTAGATTTGTGGGTGGAATACACTAGGGATTTGGAGGAGAAGTATAGATGGCCTGTCTCAGGGACATGGGATGCTGATTGCATCATGAGAGTAGAAGAAGCATTGTGGAAAAAGAAAGCCAGACAATCCCAGAAAGATGCTATAGAATTGTGGCGCAAAGAAGCGCATAGACGAACAGAGAAAGCAATCAGAAAAGCAGAGAAAAGTAGAGAAGAATCTGAAAAAGCCAGAGAAAAAGAGTTACTAGAAGAAGGAGAACGAGTCAGATTAGAACAATTAGACCGTCAAAGAAATGCACTCATTACAGGCATGTATCCTGTTCTTGCCGAGGGCCTGCCCAAGGCGACCCCGGAAGTACCCCGTAACTTGCCACCACCATTGGTCCCGACTAAACTCCGTCACAAACAGACCGCAGCGGACATTTTCCTTTCTTCCTATTTAGATGATGTAGCTCCAGCATATACCAATGTACGCGTACCACCTGTTGATAATGTACAGCAATCTATTCAGTCTGTTCAAACCATACAGCAGCCTACTCAGCCCGTTCAGTCTGTTCAAGACGCGTTACCTCCAGACTCGACTTCTCCATCCGTTGTCGTTTCCCATCCTGTCACTACTGTCCCGGTCACTACTATTCCTGTCACTACTACTACTGTTGTTCCTCCTACTGTCAGTCCTTATAATCCTTTCGCTATACCGACAACCCAGAGTCCGCTTACATTACCGGCACCTGTTTTTCAAATTACGACACCAGCAGTATCAACACATCTAATTGATGGTTACGCTTCCGCTTCAGGAGGCTCCGTAGGAGGTCAGCTTATCACCCCGCCTCAAGTAAAACGAATGACACTCAGAGAAATAGCATTACAGCGTACGCCCAAAGCAGCGACTTTCCAATCCCTCAGACAGTACATTACAGATTGTAGATATGACTCAGTACCTGGCGAGGAAGACATGATGTTATATTCGTTACGTCTACGACGTGTTACGAACTATTTGATTCTTTTACCAGAAATGACTAACCATCTAGACAATATATATCATTTTATTAGAACAGGGGAGAGACCAGAATGCATTCGCGAGGCCATGGCACATCAAAAGGTTGAGACACAAAAAATGATCTTACGGTTTTTGATTAATTGTTTGATAAGGGAACGAGATCGGCCAGGTACGAGCAAAGAAGAGATGAACCTACTGATAAATTGGAGTAACAATATAGCTGATGGTAAACATGATAAACAAAATTGTATTGAAGCCATGTACAGAAAGATCCGTAAAGAGATCATATTAATACGTGGAAAAGAAAAGGCGGCTAGAGAAGCCGAGTCAGACAAGAATGAAACCTCAGAGGAGGAAGAAATAGACAATACTGTAGAGGACCCAGATAGAATAGCGTACGTAGGTAGAGCAAGACTCCCTAAACAGTATTCTTTTGACAGACCTCTTGACAGACCCATTCGTCTAGAAAGCAAGAAATGTTTCCTTTCTCCCATACCAGAACAATATTCTCTTGAACATGTATTCCAAGACACCGATAAAATACTGAAAGAAAGAATAGGTTACAGTCAACTTAGTACCATGCGTGATCAGGAACTAGCACGGTCAGCAGTCCAATGGGCTGGAAATGATAGTATATATAAAGATGATTCAGTAGGGCAAACATTTTTGAGTCTTACCCCAGACGAACAGCGATTAGCTGGTATGTACATGATCCAACATCTCATTGCACTATATGAAAGTCAGCATTCTGATCCAGGTCCCCTATATAATATATTGGAAGAATTACTCCTAAAAAGATGGAGAGGCCTAGGTACCGATTTAATTAATACCATTCTAGAACAACGTCATAAATACAGAACTTTTCTGACACCACATTCCGCTCCTGTTCCACCCCCAGTAAGACAACCATTTTACATAGACAGACAGAATCCCTTACGAGAAGTTCATCCCGTCCTGACCCCAGGGGGTGAGCTCCAACGAGTATTCGTATACACTCCTTTGACCAAAATGGAATTATTGGAAATGAAGAAGATAGTGCCCAGTCATGATAAAGATCCGGCAGGTTTTCACCGTGAATTAAAAGACATGTTACTCATGGGAGATTATACGTATCCCGACATTCTTAAAATGTTAAAGGTATTGTTGCCGGCTGGTATTTACGAAAAACTTAAAGAAAAAGAATGGGAGGTGGGAGATAAAAAGATTAATTGGACTGAATTAGAGGACGAAGAAAAGGGACGAACCCCAGGTATAGGTCTTGGGGATAAAACCAAAGCATTACCAGGATTATTAGTACAAGTCTTGCCTAGATTATTGACAGTTAAAAAGGAAGACTGGGACGCAATCTCAGCCTGCAAACAGAAACAAGACGAAGACACTAGTGATTTTTATTCTAGATTCGAGAAATGTTTCATTATTAATAGCGGCCTGAAAACGAGTAGCGAATCATATCCACATCTTTTTGTGACCAAATTAGTAGAGAATTCCTTACCACAGGTTAAAAACAGAGTATTGAAAGTCGAGAGTACATGGCAAGCAAATACCCCTTCCCAAATGTTACAAATGTTACAGTACCACCAGAACAGAATTAGAGAGGAACACGACCATGAACAGAGATGTATGAAAGACACGAAAATGAAAGTACTAGTTGCCCAGTCTGTCCCAGCAGATGGTCAGAAGAGGGATACCACACAGACTAATCATTCTGCAGCTCCTGTTAAAGGGAATTGCAACTACTGTAAACAGCCAGGTCACTATATCAATGAATGTGCCATTCTAAGACACAATATAGCCACAGGAAAAACGAAAGAAAGACCGCGTCCGCCTAGACCAGAACACGTTCCACAGAATATTCCACAGAATACGCAAACTTCCCAGAATGCACAACAACAGACAGTAGCTGTACCCCAGCCCCAACCCATTGCCGCAACGCAACATGTCACACAGCAAATGTACCAGTATGCACAGTCAGATTACCCCGATTATCAGCAGTATACATGAAACAGCCTAGAGAGGGAGGTTGGCTTGCCCCTTATCGAGGTTCCTGTAGATCAAGATGGTCCCTATGTACATAGTCAGGTATTAGGGAAAGACAGAAAAATTTTGATTGATACAGGGGCGAGCAGAACTACCATTAGTCATGACGAGGTTCCAGGGGCACCCCTCTCAGGCTCACAGAATGTTTCCCTTGGATTTTCAGGAAAGCCTATTGTTAACGAAGTGTCAGAGCCAGTTCCCCTTGCAGTTGGTCCATTGTCCCGTACTACAGATTTGTTATTGACGAAATCATGTCCTGAAAACTTGCTTGGTATTAAAACGTTGAAAGCACTAGGTGCAGTGATATGTTGTTCTCCAGAAGGAGTGAGATTGTTTTTACGTGACTTTAAAGGTCATTATGTGTTGAGAGATTTTGATCCAAGATTGCAAAATGTACCACAGCATTTATGGGCGCAAGGTCCAACTGATGTAGGTTGTATGCACATTACTCCTTATCGTGTCACACTTAAGCAAGGAGTTGTACTGCCCCGAATCCGACAATACAAATTGCCCCCCGAGGCTGTAGCAGCCTTACTGAAAATTATTGACGAGCTTATTGCCCAAGGAGTTGTTGTAGAAACTGACTCCAATGTATGTAATTCTCCAATCATTCCAATTCTTAAAAGAACTGACCCAAATGCACCTCCAGTCTACAGACTGGTGATTGACCTTCGAGAACTCAATAAATGTATAATACCACAGTACCCAGTAGTCCCAGATATTTCTTCGCTATTGACTGCCATTGATTCCGAAGCTGCGTTTTTTACCGTAATAGATCTGAAAAACGCCTTCTTCAGTGTCCCCATTCATCCGGAAAGCCAGTACCTTTTCGGATTCTGTTTAAATGGCCGAAGTTTCAAATTTGCACGTGCACCTCAAGGGTTCACGGAAAGTCCTAGTATTTACAGCCAAGCACTGAAACGACAACTAGACAGTATTCACATGCCTACTGACACTGCTCTGCTGCAATATGTTGATGACTTGTTGATTACAGCACGGACCGAACGTGAATGCGAACGCGCATCACTGACTGTCTTGTATTTTCTGGCCAAAAGGGGGCATAAAGTATCCCCTTCGAAGCTACAATTCTGTGCCCAGCAAGTGGTATACCTTGGACACTTGCTGTCCAAGAGGGGTAGACAGTTGACACCAGATCGTATCCAGTTAATTGCACATCTGCCACAACCCAAAACACAAAAGGAGGTACGGGCCTTCATTGGCCTCACTTCTTACTGCAGACAATGGATCCCTCAATATGCAAATCTATTATGTTTTAGTAGGATTGAAAATATGTTTACAAAATAAGAAAAAACAAATCACGTAATTGTGAATGAGTGGATAGTGCTCCCCATAACACAGGTTTCTGTGATTTTTTCTATTTCCTCTAACCCATCACACATTGCATGGATGCTTCATGGTACAGCACACATACAAGGTGGATTTTTTTAAAGTATGTCTTAGCATTGTATTTTGTACTGAAATGGTCCATTCCAGTACACAGCCTAGCTAGACATGACACATACACCTTTGCACTATAGTACCATGGTGTGTGTGTGGCACCGTGCAGCCTGAAAGAGCACCAGCTCTGGAGAAGACCAGCATCACCACATCTTAGCCCACGTCCCCTCAGCGCAATGCAGCTCAGCAACTTTGGTTGCTAGGTTTTGTTGGACTATAATTTAGAAGCTCTTAGCCCCCTTAGCATCCTCCCAATCTTAGTTTGTACTTTAATGGAGTTGTCAAAGCCGGAGCAGAACCAGAAATACAAAGATTCTAGAAAAAGGTATCAGTCAAGAACTTGAAATATATTTCCATATTGGGGGCGTGGCCACGGAGGCGACCGAAATGGCTGCCTCAGCGTGAAGCTCCGCCATGAGGGCACCCAGGGACGGCATTTGAGAGGTGAACCGGCTGCTCCTGACCCCACATCACAAGCGGATCCGAGATGTAACAACGCCCCTCGCAGCTGGACGGACCCGGGGGCTGAGTTTTGCTGTGTGTACAGCGGAGGGGACTGGAGATCTCCGGGCCATGGCGAAATCTTCCCTAACTGCGCGGAAATAGCCGGTGAGTGCTGCGCTGGGCTTCCCAGCCGAGACCCCTGCCCCTTAGCGGGCTGCCGGCGGGCTCTCGTGCCGGTCGTCGGTCTGCCGCTGGCTCCTGGGTGGGGGCGCTGGGTCGGGGCCTTCGGGCCTAGACGCGCGGGGAGACCGGGGCCTCGATTTGCGGACTGGCAGGGGTCGTCGTGCGACGGGCGCGGGGGCTTGCTTGGTTGCTGCCGGGGTGGCGGGCTGTGGTGGTGGGAGCCCCGGGGGGTGCAGACGGCTGATTACTGCGGCCCCGCCTGAGTAATACACACCAAATACCGCATACTCCCCCCACTGGCCACACACTTCTGGCTCCTGTTAACAGGCTCCCACCCCAGTTGCACAAAGTGGGGAAAGCATCGACGTCACCCACTGCCCCTTAGTAACATCGTAGAGGAGCAGGTGGAGGTGACACACTGGCTTGAGCTTCGCTACGGATTGTCCCTGGGTCCCTGGTGACGGCTCACCTGGCACGGTCTGTCCTACACGGAACGCATCCACGCGGAGAGACGCCATTTTTGTGATTCTTCCTCAGCATCATCGCCCTTGCAGATGACACTGTGACTCCTGCACCTCGCGCTGCCCCCGGCTTGGTACCACTCACTGTTTTAGAGCGCAGTGTACTCACCATTGAACTGGCCATGGGGAAGAGAGACCCGAATCAGAGGAAATTGAGCTTTGAAAAAACTCCCCTGCTTACTGCCGACGCTCCGTCTGGTTCTTCGACTGGGAATACCGCGACCGCGGCCACGGGAGATGCCATGTCCATGGTTGCTGCCATGTTGGGTGAAATGCGAGCGGGATTCAAGGCTCTGGATACCCGCTTTGACAGCCTCGAACAGAAGATCGAAGATATGGGCTCCAAGGTGCAGGCCCACAAACGACGCCTGGAAGTGGCGGAATCCAGGATATCAGATTTAGAAGACACTACCCCAAAATCACTCAAGAGGCTAGAACGAGTTGAAAAAATACTGAAAGACGCGGCGATTAAGAACGAGGATTTGGAGGCGCGATGCCGACGAAATAATATACGTATCATTGGTGTGGCGGAGACGACGGCAACAGGGCGCTTCGACACCTTTGTTGAGAAACTCCTCATTGAACTGTTCGGCAGAGACACGTTCCCAAATGGCTTTGTGGTCAAGAGAGCCCACAGGTCGCTGGGCCCTAGACCTCGCCCGGGACAGCCTCCTCGTCCCATTATCGCCAGAATCATGAACTTTCGCGACCGAGATGCCGCGCTACGTGCGGCGCGTGAGGCGGGAGAGGCGAGATGGCAGGGCAGCATTCTGTCCTTCTTCCCGGATTTTACTTTGATGGTTCAGGAGGCGCATTGCAAATACGCTGGAGTTAAAGCAAACCTACGTGACCTGGGGTTGAAGTGCGGAATGCTATATCCAGCTAGGCTAAAGGTCGATATAGATGGCAGATTCCGCATCTTTGATTCCCCCACTGAGGCTCAAGAATTCTTCCAAAACTACAAAAAACAGAGCCCCCCACGGGCGTCCAACTCCGCGCCACACTCTCCGCGTCGTGAGGACTCGCAGGCCAGTGCTGACCTCTTTACTGAAACCGGCCCGGGTTGAACTCTTGACATCAATAGTTCATAGCTAACGTTCTATGTTTTGTATTACCTGATGTGGATTCTACATACTTACACAAGATTTTGTAACACTTCGGAAGCCGTTCCTATTGGGGTTCCCTCTAGGCGTGGCGTTGCTACCCCCAATGGCGTATGCCTCCATGTTTTCATTACTCAGGGTTAAGTTTTTTGGTTTGTTCAAATGCTTCACTACATGGCTATTGTTTTGGATGTATTGTATTTACAGTGTACGATTGCTCAGGGTCTGCCTCTATTTGGGTATGAGGAGGCTGGGTGGGGGTTGGGGGTGGGGTTATTTTTTGTTTCTATGTTTATCCCTTTTTGCGAGAATCTGTAATGCTGAAGAGAGTGGATTACCAGTCGTACACATGTTCACGTTCATGCTCTGGCCTGACTTATGGCCAGGATAGGACTGCAGTCTTGGCCGGCCAGACTGAAGCTTATGTCCTGGAATGTCTGCGGTCTGAACACCACAGGAAAGCGCAAACAGGTACTGAATTATGCAGCCCGACACGAGGTAGATGTTCTGTTTCTTCAAGAATCGCACCTGGCCCCTTCAGACTCTTCTTCCATGGCCAGGGGATGGGGGGCTCACAGAGTTTTTTCGAACTTCAGCAGGTATGCGAGAGGGGTTGCGATTCTAGTTCAAAGACGTGTCCCATTTGTATTAGCTAGCAGTACTACGGATAGGGAAGGTAGCTATGTGATGGTAAGCAAAGTGCTGCTGGGCTACAAAATTGCGTTAGTAGGAGTTTATGGTCCCAACGTTGACTCTCCTGCTTTTTTCCAAGACCTTCAAGTGACACTACTTCATTCAGACGTAGACCTGCTATTGTTGGGCTGTGACTTTAATTTGTTGATGAACGCCACTAGAGATAGTACCTCCCCTTCCCCAGATTGCAAGCCCCGATCTCGAGCGGCACTAGCAGACATTTGCGCTCACTTTTCACTAGTGGATATTGAGGCGCGACTGCACCCACACTCGCCTGATTTTACACATCATTCAGGGTTTCATAACACTAGTACAAGGATAGATTACTGGCTCCTCTCCCCGGGCGTGGCCTGTTGGGTGGATAACCTCTCCACACTCCCGCGTACGCTGTCTGACCACTCCCCCATTGTACTGACTCTGCAGATCCCCAGGCTGGGTGGGTATGAAAGAAAGTGGAGATTCCCTGTCAGGGCCTTGGCTGACCCGGTCTTTAGGGAAGAGATCCGCAGCGCTATTGAGGACTATTTCAACAACAACAGGGCTATGTGGACACGTGGGCCGTGTTATGGGATGGATTTAAGGCCACCATCCGTGGGGTGTGTATTGATAAACATGTAGGGGCACTGCTCGAGATTCTTTCTACCCTGACCCGTATTGAGAGGGACATCTCCAGAATCGAGAAAGACATACTAATTTCCCCGTCAGATGGGAAAGAAGCTAAACGCCTAGATTTACTTTTGGAATTTAGGGACAATGCAGACAGGGAGTTAAAATACTTGAACAAGCACTGCACGGCGCGTCAGTATGGTGAGGGTGATAGACCTGGCAAATTGTTAGCTCAACTACTCCGCCCCCACTGCCAGGCATCATACATCACTGATATCGTTGACGATCGGGGCGCCCGGCACCACTCCACTCCTGACATCTTCAATTCCTTCTTGTCGTATTACAAGGCTCTTTACACTTCCACGCTTTCGGGAGATAGGTGCGACCCTGGCCCTTACCTGAATGAGGTCGCACTGGTGTACTTGGAAAAATGGATGCAGGAGTTCCTCGATATGCCCATCACTCCGGACACTCTCATTGAAGCTATTGATGCGTTAAAAGGCTCCTCGGCTCCGGGACTCAATGGTTTCTCGGCGGACTTTTATAAGGAATACAAGGAGGAACTAGTCCCGCGGCTAGTAGAGGTCTACGCTGAGGCATTGGAGTCCGGCGTTTTACCTCCCACACTGAGGGAGGCGGTTATTGTTCTTCTCCCCAAGCCCGACGTGACCCATCTCTGTGTGATTCATACAGACCCCTTTCATTATTAAATTTAGACTATAAAATTTTGGCTAAAGTACTTGCGATCCGACTATCATTGTTAATGGAGTCAATCTTATCGCCGGCCCAGTCCGGGTTCGTCCCACACACCTCCTTCAATCTGAGGACGTTGTTCTCCGTCTTACACAGGATCGATCTCTCGACCCCTGCAGCTGCGGTGTTTCTGGATGCAGAGAAAGCGTTCGACCTGCTGGAATGGCCCTTTTTTCTATCGGTCATGAGACGGATGGGTATACCCACCATGTTCGTGGCTACTGTGGAATTATTGTATACTGCTCCTACCGCCCGGCTACGTTTAAACGGTACCATCTCTGAATCCTTCACACTCTTATGTGGCACTCGTCAGGGTTGCCCACTGTCCCCTCTTTTGTTCATTCTGGCGATGGACCCCCTGGTTCGTCATTTTCAAGAGAAACATCTTCATAGAGGACTCCAGTTTAGCACAGGGCCGCTTCTCCTTTCCTTATACACTGACGACACGATCTTGTATGTCCGTACACCTCGAACCAATCTGGAACCCCTGTTGTTGGAAATAATCCATTTTGGAGAATACTCTGGCCTTCACGTTAACTGGCACAAATCTGTGGTCTTCCCACTTACCCCTTCCACTTCACAATGGGAGTGCGCCTTCCCCCTTGAGTGGACCACTGAATCAGTGAGATATTTGGGAATTCACGTTCACCTTGACACGGTGTCAATAATTCGTTTGAACTATGGGCATGCTCTTGATTTTTTAGAGGACCACCTGGCACAATGGATTAGCCTCCCCTTGTCCATGGCAGGTCGGATCGCCATCATTAAAATGATCACACTCCGCCGGTTTCTGTATTTATTCAACAACATCCCTATTCCACTCACCAAGATTTTTTTCACACAACTCCGCTCCTTATTGTTGCGTTTGGTGTGGGGTGATAGAAACCCTCGGGTTTCCTGGCGTACCCTGACACTTCCTTATGATATGGGTGGCTTCGGCGTCCCCGACTTTTATCTTTATTATCTGGTCGCTCAATGCTCATATGCCTATCCCTGGTTCCATCCAGATGCCAGAATTTTGTTTCTGAAACCTGAGGCGGATCTGGTGTCACATGTGCCGCTTCACTCCGTTCTCCCTAAGGGGTTTCCTCGAGACCCACAGGACATACAAACCGTCTCCACCACATGTTGGGCATGGGAAAAATTGCGTAGGTTACTACAGATTGAAGTCTTGTATTCCTCAGCTCTTCCATTGCCTAATGCCCACTGGCTCCCGATTACTGGTGAGGCTGTGGTTCAGCGCACATTAGCCAAATATCAGTTGCACACGATCGGAGATCTTTTCCCGGACGGCCATGTCTTTTCCGTGACCGAAGATCAGTGCTTTACTGAGCGATCATTCATGGATTCCTTCACACTGACTAGGCTTCGGTCTATGCTTTGATATACATTCCGCTCGTTTCCACTTCCCCCCGAAGACGCTGCGACACTCACGTTCATTATACAGAATCAAACAGGAGCACATGTTGTCTCTAGGTTGTATAAAATATGCCTGGCCTCGCTTCCCTCCTCCGACACTGCGGTGCGGTCCGCATGGGAAACAGACCTGGGGAACTCAATCTCTGATGACCAATGGGCGGCATGCTGTGAGGCCACCAGGGAGGTATCCATTAATAGCAGACACAAGCTCCTCCACTTTAAATTTTTGAGATGGATATATCATACCCCTGACTTATCCCACAAGATCGACCCTAATAGGCCACACTGTTGCCTTATATGCAAAGGCCCACATGCTGACTTTTCCAATCTCTCCTGGACATGCCCCCTGCTTCAGGACTACTGGATTCAGGTTCATCGCATTTTGTGAACCATATTGGGCCTGGAGCTTACACCTACTCCTGAGATAGCTTTACTGGGATACGTTGTAAACTTTCCAAGCGCCACCCGCAAACTGGCGGCCATCGGATTTTTATTAGCTAAGAGAGAGATTGCACTACTTTGGGGCTCCAGGCGCACACCAAGCTCCCAGGCCTGGCTTCGTAGCATGGCCTACTGCAACATCAACAGTGAGGAATACTCCACGAAGGTCCCAGTTACCTCCCGCCCAGTGGACATTTGGGGGCCATATCGCACGTATATCGCAAAACTCACCCAGGACTCACAGTCACAGTCCATCAATTCCATAGTGCCGGAGGGAGTGGGGTAGACACTTCGTGCATGGAGTAATATCGCCCTTGCTACTGCCTGTACCACACGTCCCTTTACATGGTATCGTGGAATTTTAAAAATGCATTCTTCACGATGGTTCCCGAGGCCCGCGCTGGTCCCCAATTACTGTTATACCCCCATGAGAGAACTTTCTTCACACACTTGTGTTCATGGCGGAATGCTCTGGTTTACAATGTGATGCTATATGTCCTATAATGACGAAAATGTTTCTAGGAAATTGTTTGTTGTACAGATTGATCCACTTCCTCTCTCTCGCATTTGCAGATATGTACTTAATCTTCATCCCTCTTTTTTCTTTATTTTTTCTTTTCTTTTACTGGTTTCTGTTGCATATTCCTTTTTTGTAATTGGACTCCTTCCAAGGTATTCTCACCATTTTGAGTTGTCTTTAAGCAAAAAATCGACATTCATCACGTTACTTATTGCAGAACCCTCTAAACGATTGTTTAATGTATGTACAGTAATCTGTGTATTCAACAGCACAACATTTATAGACCCTTGTATATGCAAGAGTGGATTGTACAGCTGTTCAATAAAAAGATTTTAAAAAATATATATATAATTCCATCTTCTCCAAAAAACTTTCACAGTCACCCCCTGAGGATAACTTATGAAAATCCTGTGGGGACACTTCCACCTCACCGGATGGCTCCTGGAACGTCCTGAACACCCCCCTCCCAAACCAATTGTGCAGGACACCCTAAAGGCAGAATCTCTGTAAGTACATGTCAACTTCTCTGTCTCGTTGTCCATCACCTTCTTGTCTTGTTTTGGCTCATTCTCTTCTTGGCAATAGGAGGGAGTTGATGAGGGAGAGGTGGAGTTATCGCTTCTTGAACAGATTGAAGACTTGCTCTCGGGCTTCTTCAGTGGGGTTTCTGCCATCAGATCCTTCAGGGGGTCCTAAATACTTAACTTGAGCAGAGCTTTGAGAAGGAGCTCAATTTATCCATCCGGAGCTAAACCTTGGGTCGGGATCTGCTGATCAGTTTGTGGGCCCCTCAGTTCCTTGGGGCATCCAGCAGCAGACCATGTCCTACATCTTACCCATCCACCCTGTGACATGTGCAAACTTCTGTTCATCTTCCATTTCCACATCTAGCACCAGGGTACCCCTCAGAAAAGCACTTAAATACCTAGCCAGGAAGACTCTCTTCAGCCCTCGACTGTAGCTAGCTACACTACTAGCCTATGTGTTTTGTGACCAAGTGTGCACACATGAGCACGGTCTGTATGCCTGTGCTGTCCGCCTGACCCGTTCTGACTTCAGATATTGCCACCAGGGAATGAATCTGGCAGATGGTCCCGAGAGGATTGTTCCTCACACTCTGGTTGACACAGCTATCTTGGTAGCCCAGCTTAACTGAATCTGACCCACACGCCCGGTTTGCCACTGAATTTAAGATTTGGGTCTGAGATTGCTGTGGCACTCCCAAATCTGTTGACGCCCGAATCACTGACAGAATTTCGATTTCACAAAAATCGACCTACTATAACATCGAGTCTCAAACATCGATATCACTAATATCGACACCCTATACTTAACAATAAAACTACAAAATTATCGATCACACAATATCGATGCACAAAAATATTGACTACACAAATATCGTTAACATTATTTTCGACTACCATAATATCGACACTCAATACTACATATAGCACGCTACAAAAATATTGAAAACTAAAATATCGATAGCACTAATTTAGTCTACATAAAAATATCGATAGTTTAAAAATACTATTTTTTTATATATAACACCAATACATCTATTCTCTTAGTAATACACACATTTGAAAATACTTCACTAATTTTTTTTACTACTATTAAGTAACATTTTCTTTTTATAACTTTTTTTTTCTCTCACTAACGATATTTTTATATACACTCATTGTAAACATACTTTTTTTTATAGATTGTAGTCATTATAAAAATACTATATTTATTACAAGGGTTTTTTAATACATTAATACATCATTCATCTTCCTCTATATAAACAATCTAATCAGATATATCTTAATTTTTTAACTTAAAAAAATTCAAACTAACCAATAGTAACTCGTCTTAACATATGTGACCAATCAGATAGCAAACCTAACTACACATACCCTATATAAACCAGTCACAAACAGCCATACAATTTGCAGGGAATATTCTTCGTGACCACATACTGCCAGTTTTGGGAGCAACATCTATATTCTTCGGTGCCAGAAATGTCTTCCTAATACTACAAGTAAGTAATCATATAGCTCTGTTAATAATTTCTAATGCTTTATTAACTATTACTTATATACCAAGATTTTTAAAGTAAAGGGTTGTTTCTCTATGTACTTTTCCTTAAAACAGACTCTACAAACAAATCAAGTTCTACTTCTACTTCAAGATATTCGACACTTTGAGTATAAAAAGGTATCTACATATTTTAATTATTTACTTAAAGTAATTAGACAAGTAGTGTCCTAAAATCATGCTCTCTAATGTGTTTATTCTGCTCTAACTGATAATACATATTGTGATCCCAGGTTTTTTAGGACGAAATAAGTTACAATGCTTTATAAAAAATTATCTATTCATGTTCTTAAATATGTTTCTTCTGCTTTATCCTCCGCAATAGAGCCCAACATAGCTCCTTCAGTATGGCAGGCCCACTTTGAAGCGTTGTATGCGGAGGCGGGTTCTGAACCTAATTGTGATGGACCTTCAAACATAGCCTCCCAGGGGTCCCCTTCACCGAAAAGGAAGTGAGGGAGGCTATCAAAGGCCTAGCTGCTGGAAAAGCCCCGGGATTGGATGGGGTCCCGGGGGACTTGTTCAAACAAGAACCAGGGATATGGGCACCGTACCTCACACTAATATTCAACGCCATCTTGGAAGGAATGACTGTGCCCGATACTTGGAGGGGAGCAGAGGTAGTCCCAATTTACAAAAAGGGATCCCCCCTGCTCCCTTCCAACTATCGACCCATCAGTCTGATTGACACATCCCAAAAACTTTTTGGCAGACTGATTTTAAATCGTTTGCAAGCATGGACTGAAGAAATGGACATCCTGTCTCAATATCAGGCAGGATTTAGGGAGGGTGTATCCACCATAGATCAAATATTCAGGTTACACCTGCTCTACTGGAGAACAGCGGTAATCGAGGGCGGCAGTCTATATACTATCTTTGTAGACCTACGCGCCGCCTTCGACTTGATGCCTAGAGCAAGGTTGTGGAGGGTCATGGAAGAGCTGAATGTCCCCGCAGATATCTTGGCCATCCTGATGAGACTTCACTGCAACAACTACGCCCGCGTCAGGTGTGGCAAAGGTGGCAAACTAACCGAAAGGTTCCCCGTTCGCAGAGGTGTGAGACAGGGTTGCGTGCTCGCACCCACCTTGTTTTGCATCTTTGTGAACGGGGTTGTTGCCCACCTAAACAGGATTGCCAATTCCGATGCCCCAAAGTTGACTGGCAACAGGGTGCCTGCAATTATGTTTGCAGACGACACCCTGTTGCTGTCTAAATCCCCGATGGGGATCCAACGCATTTTGGATGGTTTTTTAGACTTCTGCTCTGACCGGGGACTGGAAGTCAATCCCCAAAAAACAAAATTTATGATTTTGAATCCCAACCTTCGAAATCGAGCCCCGCCCAAGCTAGGCACCGTTCAATTAGAACGAGTAAATAATATTGAATATTTGGGGATTACCATAAACGAACATTTAACTTGGACATCGCATCAGGCCAAAGTGACCATCAAACTGGCACAGTTGGCGGGTGGCACTTTGCGCTTGGCAAATAAATCATGTTACCGACCACTTACCCCAATCATTCATATATACAAAACACAAGCCAGGGCAGGGGTTACATACGGGGGTGAGCTGTGGGGTCTTAATCAGCATTCAAAGTTACAGTCCACTGAAAATAAATTCCTGAGACAGGTAGCTGCCCTTCCCCAGAGCACTCCACTACTACCCCTCAGATTAGACTTGGGAATCAGACCCATAACAGAGGAGCTAGGACTTAAACCCTTAACATTCTGGAGGCGTTTGTGGTGTAGTCCAGATCTCGTAACCTATAGAGAGGAACTACAGGAATTCCTGGAACTAAGGAACATAAAGAGGATCCCTTGGCTGACTTATGTCAAGGGGAGGTTCGAGGAAATGGGTTACCCGGAACTATGGACGGACCCTTCTAATTCATGTACCAAGATCCCAAAAAAGGCACTTGTGAGCGCTTACTATGCCCTGATGTTTACAAGAGCCATTAATGACACTCGAGAGGGTTCCCTGACAAACTTATTCTTGAAAGTAAAAGACTCCTACTGCCTCGAAAAAACTTTAGACGAGATTGCCCCTCCACTAACAAGGAAATTGTTTCTACAGTGGCGTTATGGATGCCTTCCTCTAGCTTCGTTTACAGCATCCTGGACATCGCGCTCCACCGTTCCATCTTGCCCAATGTGTGCACATCCGAAGGAGGATGACATGCACGCGGTCTTCTTCTGCAAGGGCTATGAGCGGAGCAGGAAATATTGGCTGGTCCCACTACTTAGGAACTTGGGCTTCAGATCTTATCAAACTGCTTATAGAGTTTTAAAATCAGACCTCTGTCCCCCTGTAGTCTTTGCACTCTCAAAATTTTTAACTGCACTGTGGTTTATCCGCAGCCGAGTTATGAAAAGACTGGTATAATGGACCCCACTAAAGTGACTTGCTTTTATTGTCTTATTTTTCATCAAATTGAAATATCGTAAAATATGGGATCACACTATGTTTAATAAGTTTTTATTGTATATATTGTTGTGTTCTTTTATGATCTGTGATCGAAATAAAGATTTTTGAAATTGAATTGAATAATACATATTGTGATCCCAGGTTTTTTAGGACGAAATAAGTTACAATGCTTTATAAAAAATTATCTATTCATGTTCTTAAATATGTTTCTTCTGCTTTAACTCATAATACATGTGTCTTCCCAGGTTCTTTTCACCAAATAAGTAACAATGCTTTATAACAAGTGTCTATTCTTTATCCAACATATAAACTCATTGGTAAATTTCTGAAACTTTCTCTCTAAACAGACCTCAAAGCAAATGAAAACAGATAATTCACATCAAAGAACAAACATTCTGCTACAACTCTAAATCTCTTGGTAAGTACAAAAACCAAACATAACAAGTCTTTATAAACTCTATAGAATATACTCTAACAATAATTGACTCTTTTTATGCTTCTGTTACTATTATCTTGCAAATTTCTCTTTTAAAATGCAAATAAAGTTACGTATTTTTTAGTGACGTTAGAAACTACCAAAACTGTAACCAAAAAACACATTTAAACATATCCTATAACATACTTCACTTTTTTTCAACAGACCGTGGCAATAGGACTACAACATCTGAGTGAAACTACACCTCCTTCCGATACATACAACTTTACTGCTGGTAAGTAAGATACTAGAAACAGTACCTGCTTAATTTATAATGTTTTATAAATTACACATTTTCATAATATTTTTATATTAACTTTTCTAGATAACAGAACTCAAGAATGACTGATGATGCAAGATTTATTACATCTCAGGAAGGCAAATTTTTATTATGCTATAGGGGCTACACTTATACTCAGGAGAAACAAAAAGACCTTAAAGTGAATTGGAAATGTACGAAATATTACTCCAATAAATGCTATGGGTGTGCTACAACCAGGGAAACAAGTGTTATTAATACTACAGAACATAATCACCCACCAAACATCTCGGAAATCGAAGTGAGATCCACTCTCGAGAATATCAAAGAATTAAGTAGCACATCAGACCCACCTAGCAGCGTAATTCTGAAAGAATTACTACCTAAAGTTCCCAGAGAAGCAAGAGGTCAGTTATCACCTATTGCTTCCATTAAAAGAACAATAGCAAGGACAAAAAAAGCAAGTAGACCCAATATACCAATTCCTAGAACTTTTGAGGAAGTCATAATTCCACATGACCTTGTAATCACTCATAACGACGAACCATTTATCTTTTATGATAATCATAGCAAAGACAAAAGAATAATCATGTTGGCAACGAATAACAACATTAAAAAATTGAAAGAAAGTGCTACTTGGATGATGGATGGAACTTTTTCTATATGCCCAAAACCTTTCTACCAATTATACACAATTCATGGGCAATATCATAATACCTGTATCCCATTCATATACTGTTTGTTACCGAACAAACAAGCCACAACTTATACAGAAATTTTGCAAAAAATAAAAGAACAAACTTCTGACTACTTCCCAATGAAAATAATCATAGACTTTGAACAAGCTATGATTAATTCTATTTTGAAAACTTACCCACACACATCCATTCAAGGATGTTATTTTCATTTCAATCAATGTCTCTGGAGATATTTACAAAAATCTGCCCTTAGTGTTGAGTATGCAACAAATATAACTTTTGCATACCAAATTAAACATCTCATTGCTCTGGCATATGTTCCAATAACTGACGTGGCCGAACATTACAATCTATTAATTGAAAGTACTTTCTACACCCAAAATGAGCAAAGACTTGCCCCACTTTTAGATTACTTTGAGGACAACTGGGTAGGGAGACTACATAGGTCAGGCCACAGACGCCAGCCTAAATTTTTAATTCCCTGGTGGAATGTATATCTACCTACGCTGAACCAAGAGGCTAAAACGAACAATGCTGTTGAAGGTTGGCACAATGCCTTCGTCTCTTCTACTGGACGTACAACACCCACATTACACAAGCTACTCACAGCTATACAAAAAGAGCAAAGCTTTCAGGAACTACGTATGGAGCAATCTGTCATACAACTAAAACCAAAACTCTCTAGACAAACTGCTCAAATGTATCTATATCTTCAACAGCAAGTCCAACTCTATCCTACAACAAGAGGACTCGAATATCTAAAAATGATAGCCAAAACATTAAACTAATTGTAATAAGTAAATAAATGGATAAACATCGGACAATATCCTTAATATGATACCACACATATTATAATATAACAATTCACTATTTATTTAGTCTAATTTATTTTTTTAAACTATTATAAATAGACTAAATAAATATGTCATTATATCAAAAAAAAATTGTTTAAATACTGTTTCCATCCAAATAAAATAATATTAATGAATAACTTACCTTTAAATATAGCATCATAACGATTAATCCTTTACCGACAATATAGTGTGTAAATCTCAATGACCTAATAAAACAAATCTTTAAATATTTAGCAATTAACTGTGCTAAAAGTATCCATCATCCAAATGAAACAACTCTTTAAATGCCATTGAAAATGACGACTTTAATCTTAAACTGTGATAAAGATTTCAGTGAACTCAAAAAATAAAGTGAGAATGTTATACATCTCCGTTCTAACAACTGAAACACACTTCCTTTCCCAAAAAAAATCAGTAATCGGAAACGGAAATAGCTGTTTCAAAATACGAGAAAACCATTTAATTAGGGTAAGTGCTGGACACAGAACCTATTTAATTTACTATTCCAACGCCAATCACCATTTAATTAGGGTAAGTGCTGGACACAGAACCTATTTAATTTACTATTCCAACTCCAATCACCATTTAATTAGGGTAAGTGCTGGACACAGAACCTATTTAATTTACTATTCCAACTCCAATCACCATTTAATTAGGGTAAGTGCTGGACACTAAACCTTAATTATATACTATTCCTACTCCAATCACCATTTAATTAGGGTAACTGCTGGACACAGAACCTATTTAATTGACTATTCCAACTCCAATCACCATTTAATTAGAGTAAATGCTGGACACAGAACCTATTTAATTTACTATTCCAACTCCAATCACCATTTAATTAGGGTAAGTGCTGGACACAGAACCTATTTAATTTACTATTCCAACTCCAATCACCATTTAATTAGGGTAAATGCTGGACATTAAACCTTAATACATTACTATTCCAACTCCAATCACCATTTAATTAGGGTAAGTGTTGGACACAGAACCTATTTAATTTACTATTCCAACTCCAATCACCATTTAATTAGGGTAAGTGCTGGACACAGAACCAATTTAATTTACTATTCCAACTCCAATCACCATTTAATTAGAGTAAGTGCTGGACACAGAACCTATTTAATTTACTATTCCAACTCCAATCACCATTTAATTAGGGTAAGTGCTGGACACAGAACCTATTTAATTTACTATTCCAACTCCAATCACCATGTAATTAGGGTAAGTGCTGGACACAGAACCTATTTAATTTACTATTCCAACTCCAATCACCATTTAATGAAAACATTAAACAATAATCCATAAATTGCTATACAAATTCGCAATTTACTAATAATTACTAGAAATTTCGAATATTAGAATGTTAGATTTAAATGCGAAATTATTTATTCTATAATTACACTATCCTTTTTTTAAACACTACCCACCCTTATCCCCTATAAACTCTACATCCCGCTCCTAAAATTATTATGCATTTCTTTATTACATTTTTAATAATAAATATATATTTACAATACTAATTAATACATACACAAAAGCACAATACAAACACTTTAACAATTATCCATAAATATCTATACAATTTCGCCTTTTACAAATATTTATTACAATATTCGAAATTTTGAATTTTTAATTAAAATTCGAAATTTATTATTGTATAATTACACTATACTTTTTTAAAACACTACCCACCCTTATCCCCTATAAACTCTACATCCCGCTCCTAAAATTATTATACATTTATTTAATAAAAATGTAATAATAAATATATATTTACAATACTAATTAATACATACACAAAAGCACAATACAAAAACTTTAACAATAATCCATAAATGTCTATACAATTTCGCCTTTTACAAATATTTATTACAATTTTCGAAATTTTGAATTTTTAATTAAAATTCGAAATTTATTATTCTATAATTACACTATACTTTTTTAAAACACTACCCACCCATATCCCCTATAAACTCTACATCCCGCTCCTACACTTATAACTAAAATTATTTTAATTATATTTATAAATTACCTTATATATAGACAACATTTTACTATATCATTACTTAACATACTTTAAAACATCACTTTTAAATATCGATATTTTTGCCTATCGATATTTTATGCTTCGATATTACATATTTCGAAATGAATGTCTTCGATATTATTAACACACACATAAATCGATATTTTCAACGTCGATATTTTGGTTGTCGATATTTCTTACCATCGACTTTTAGGACTCGATAATATGGTACTTCGATATTATCAACTCGATATTTTGACTGTGTACCGTTGACGCCCACCCTTGGGATGCACCCCGTTCCAGAAAACCAGAATACTGTCACAGAGGAGGACTTGAGAACTTCACCACCAGCCGCCGACTCACCTGCACCCTCCAGGGACAACCTTTAATGAACCAAAGATGTCACCATGTTTATGAAAGTCCAGCACTCAACTTTACACCTGCAGATATCAGAAGAATGGAGCTGGGGAATCGTGGGGCGCGCAATAAACACAGAGCCCCAAAGTCCTATTATGACAATGCTACACAGGGCAGTGCAGCACAATGCAACGGCATCCCCGAAGAGACTGAATAATAAATCTGTTAATATTTTGTGTAAGATTCTGTGATAATGCCACAGCATTAATATGACTCCGCAAACAACTAAAAAATAATCTCAAAGAACCAATCAATCAATCAATCAATCAAGACATTTATAGAGCGCACTACTTACCCGGAGGGTCTCAAGGCGCTTGGGGGGGGAGGGGGTGCTGCTACTGCTCGAACAGCCAGGTCTTGAGCTTCTTCCTGAAGGAGAGGTGGTCTTGGGTCAGGCGCAGGTCGGTCGGGAGGGAGTTCCAGGTCTTGGCGGCCAGGTAGGAGAAGGACCTTCCTCCTGTTGTCGTTCTTCGGATGCGGGGGACGGCGGCGAGGGCGTGACTGGCTGATCGGAGACGGCGTTTGGGAGCGTAGAAGTTGATGCGGTTGTTGAGGTAGCTCGGGCCTTGATCATGTAGGGCTTTGTGTGCGTGGGTGAGGAGACGGAAGGTGATTCTTTTGTTGACGGGAAGCCAGTGCAGGTCTCTCAGATGTCCGGAAATGTGGCTGTGTCGTGGGATGTCGAGGATGAGTCTGGCTGAGGTGTTCTGGATCCGCTGGAGTCTCTTCTGGAGCTTGGCGGTGGTTCCGGCGTAGAGGGCGTTGCCGTAGTCCAGTCGGCTGGTGACGAGGGCCTGGGTGACCGTCTTCCTGGTCTCAGTGGGGATCCACCGGAAGATCTTCCGTAACATGCGCAGGATGTTGAAGCACGACGAGGAGACGGCGTTGACTTGTCTGGTCATGGAGAGGGAGAAGTCCAGGATGACGCCCAGGTTCCGTGCGTGGTCTGTCGGTTTGGGTGCGGTGCCCAGGGCGGGGGCCACCAGGAGTCGTCCCAGGCGGAGGGCGAGGAGCCCAGGATGAGGACCTCCGTCTTGTCTGAGTTCAGTTTCAGGCGGCTGGTCATCATCCACTCGGCTACGTGTTTCATCCCATCGTGATGGTTGGCTCTGGCGGCGGCGGGGTCGTTGGTCAGGGAGAGGATCAGCTGGGTGTCGTCAGCGTAGGAGATGATGTTGAGGTTGTGCTGGCGTGCGATGGCCGCGAGGGGGGTCATGTAGACGTTGAAGAGGGTGGGGCTCAGCGAGGATCCTTGAGGGACGCCGCAGATGACTTCGGTGGCCTCTGACTTGTACGGTGGTAGTCGGACTCTCTGTGTTCTTCCGTTGAGGAAGGAGATGATCCACTCCAGTGCCCTCTCCTGGATTCCGACGTTGCTGAGGCGCTGCACTAGGGTGCGGTGGCAGAAAGTGTTGAAGGCCGCGGAGAGGTCTAGGAGGATGAGGGCCGCTGTTTCTCCGTGGTCCATCAGGGCTCGGATGTCATCGGTGGCCGCGATGAGGGCGGTCTCGGTGCTGTGGTTGGCTCGGAAGCCAGACTGTGAGGGGTCGAGGGATCCGTTCGTCTCGAGGAAGGCGGCCAGCTGCTTGTTGACGGTCTTCTCGATGACTTTGGCTGGAAACGGGAGGAGCGAGATGGGGCGGTAATTCTTGAGTTCGGTGGGGTCCGCTGTAGGTTTCTTGAGTAGGGCGCTGAGTTTGGCATGCTTCCAGCTCTCCGGGAAGGTGGCGGTGTCGAAGGAGGTGTTGATGATGTCCCGCAGGTGGGGTGCGATGACAGCGTCGGCCTTGTTGAAGATGTGGTGAGGGCAGGGGTCGGTCGGAGATCCGGAGTGGATGGAGTTCATCATGCGGACGGTGTCTTCGGTGCTGATCGGAGTCCAGGCGCGGAGGGTGGTGGTGGGGGCGGTGGTTCGGTCGTGGCGTGCGTCGGTTGAGTGCTGAAGCTGTTGTGTATGTCCGCGATCTTGTTGTGGAAGTAGGAGGCGAGGGAGTTGCAGAGGTCTTGCGATGGGGTGATATCGTTGTTGCCGGCGTTGGGGTTGGAGAGCTCTTTCACAATGTTGAAGAGTTCCTTGCAGTTGTGTGCGTTGTTGTCCAGCCGGTCCTTGAATGCCAGCCGGTCCTTGAACCCCTAACAAAGTCCCTAAGAAGCACCCACAAGAGACAGCTCTGCCAACAGCCCCCACAGTTACCAGCCTATGTGTCCACCATCTACAATGTGTACTCAAATCTCATGTATTCAGGGCACGAGTCGGGGGTACACGCGGATGGACGGCGTCCATCCACTTATTTAACAGGTTGGACGCCGTCCATCCTGCCAAGAAGTTGTGGCCCATTGAAAAAGATGCTTAATTCTTCCCAGTGTAATTACCAAACATTGGGACACTTTCAGCAGCGCCTGCACGTTGTTATCTGCTTTCGATCCGCAACAACGTGCATGAGGGGATGGGAGGAGCTCTCTTATTTCTAATTCCTGCTGGGCCCATAACAAAGGCCGAATCTGAGGGGTCATCAGGCCCCCTTTTTTTGGAGTCTCCTGGCAGTCAGGAGCCTCCACACCTAGATACAAATGAAGCAGAGGGGAAACAAAGGCTCACAACTTTCTAGCACTTCACACATTTTTGAGAGGCAGCTTTTCACTTTGTTCAGGCTCTGTTTAGGAGATATTCATGCATTGTAAGAACGTCAGATGTGTTGATCTTTCCCAGTATTTATGCAAAATGTATAGCATTTATATAGTGCTTACTACCCCTGAGGAGGCTTTGTAATATTTAAATAGCATAATTTTTTCTTTTCTCGTAGAAGCTTTACGCTGACAAAAGGTGACAAAGGCAAGAATGTTTTATGTATAGCGTACAAAAGTGTGAATCTTCTGCCTAAATCAGGAGGGTTTGCAAGTATGCTCGAAATATGCTCTAATGTACTCTTGATACACCTGCTAAACATAAATGTGGGAGCTTAAGATCTGATGTCACTTCCTGTGATATCACGCGCTGTGATGTCACGCGCCATGTTGTCACGCACTGTGATGCCACTTGCATACTGATTAACTAGGTTAGTCTCCCACTTCTTTTTTTAGGACTTGTGCCCTGCATGTATTTAATACCAAGTTCGCCCAATTGATAAAGGGCCATATGTATCAAAAAGTTATTTTGCGATTATCAAATAGCGATTTTTTGCGAATCGCTATTTGAGAATCGCAAAATGCTATGTATGTAGGATTTGCAATACATTTTGCGAATCCTCCATATTCCTTAATTGCGAATCTCAAATTGCGATTTGCAATTAAGGAATACCTCCCCATTCATTCCTATGGGCCTAGGGGGCCATAGGAATGAATGGGAAGACATTCTCAATTTGCGATTAGCAATTTGCGAATCGTAAATTGAGAATGCAATTGCAAGGGTGCAGGGGTGTCCATAGGACACCCTGTTGCACCCCTGAAATAAGCATCGGTGCACATGTGGTGCACATACATGCCCTAAGGGCATGTATGTACTTCACATAGCACTTTGAAAAATGCAAAAAAGTGCATTTTTCAAAGAAATCGCAAGCTACCATCAACTTCAAGTTGGTGGTAATTTGCGATTCCTTAAGGTGAAATTGCACTTTTTTGGTGCTTCTTATATTGCATTTAAGGAATCGCAAAATTTGCGATTCCTTAAATGCAATCGCAAAATAAGGAATCACAAATTTTGCGATTCCTTATTTTGCACGCACATTTGCTACAAACATACCATTTAGCACAAATGCGTTCGCAAACGCCGAAATTCTGCGAATATCAGTGTTTGCGAACACATTTGTGCTTGATACATATGGCCCAAAGTCTTATATCGAAAAGATAAACAAATGGAAATGGCAACAAATGTACCTTGGTTCGACACCCTATTCTTATACCGTTCTGCAGACACCGAACTGAGGCGTGAACAGTGACAGCAGCATGTGAGGGTAGAAAAGATCAGATGTAGTTAATAGTGTATGCACAACCAGCAGGCAACACAACTCACCGTAAAATAACAAAAACACAGCATGGATTCTCATAACCAAAGCAAAGAAAGAACCTGCAACCTTATGTGTGCAGCCATTTCAGTGATTGTGAGAAAAGCTGAGTTGTATTTGGCACTTTACATCCAGGGCTACTTCAATCATTCTAATTCTGTGGCTGCAACGTTTCCACATAATTATCAATTTACTGCACTTACCACCTAACTCTTGCCTACTTTTAATTTGTGGTACAATGCGAAAAATAACAATACTGACCTAGAATGTGTTGCACTACGCCACATATCTGTCCTTTTCCTACAGTATAATTTAGTCAACAGTGTCTCGTAAATAGGTCTTCCATTGCTACATAAGCATAAGCAGTGGCTCTGCTTATATGGTAAGATTCGAATCAGAGCCCACGTTTTAAGTCACCTCCGTTTGACAGATTCTAGAGACACGTGCACCAGCAGCTCCAGCAGCATCCTTTGGGCATCAGTCAAGGCTGTGTGACGCACTGACGCATTTCGGGGAACGCGATGATAACCGGAGAACGGCGGTAGAAGCGGTAGGTGGGTACCTGTGCTGACCCGCACGCCTGCAGGTCACAGAACCTTTCTCTATGCATGCATCGACGCGTTTGGAGCTCACTGCGAAGGCGAGCCGGGTGCTGACGCAGCATTTTTACCTCAGATGTTGACATTCAGAAAACCTTGCAAATGAATCAAAAGCAACAGTTTTTATGACATGTCTGACATATGCACTGCGCATGCACTCAACTTTCCACCTCAACGAAGAGCTGATGCGCTTTGACATGGGAGGGTGGGCGCTTGAGGGAATCGTGGCAGGGTCACGCGCGCAGGGCGGCCCGGTGAATAATCAGAGCGGCTCTCGCTGCTAATTAAATCAAATTAATCAAGCGCGGATATTTCTCTGTTTTAAGCCAAGTGGCGCGCCATCTGTCCCGGGAGCTGCTGCTCGGGTAGCGACGCGCGTTCCGCCATCAGCATGAAGGGAGGGCTGGGGCGGCATACCCCGCCCTTGGAACCCTGGACTGGGGGCCGGAGGTAGGTGGGGACAGATCTGAAATAATATGTGTTCGCAGACACCTCGGGAGCCTTTTTCAGAACACAGCGGGGCGGGCATACTGCGTCTTCTCCTTTTCGTCAATATGTGGCTGTCAGGCTCAGGATCACTCTGTGGACTTCATCCTGGTGCGAATTATTGTTTATGCTTTCTGTGTAGCCAATTTGACTCCTGATTAAATGTGTTTTCACTTCAAATTCCTCTGATCATCTTCATTATATTTATGGTTTCACCCCGATAATGTCTGTTTTACCCTCATATTATCCATTTTCCTCTAGGACTCACTTTAATAATTCCCCTTTTATTTTAGGATATTCCCCAATAGTGTTTATTTTACTTTATGCTAGTGTCCTGATACTATCTGTTTTGTTGTAAGAGGTTACCAGACAATATGTACCCTACTTGTGAGGAAATAGGGTGTAATATATATATATATAGTGTGGTTGGGAGACCCACTGTATAATACACTTACTAGTCCTTTTAGGACCAGTCAGACTTCGTTTGTTAACCCTTAGCTCAACCCTGGGTAGCTGTGGCTCTGAGCAGTCAGGCCTCAACAAAGGAACATGTGTAAAGTGTTTAAACAGCACCAAAAGCATTGAAGAAGAAAGAAACACAGCTCTTAATAAGAATAGATTTCCTTTTTATAAATGTATGGACACCAAAATGAAAAAGATCCACCAGAGAGTTCTGGAGATGTACATTTTACAAGGAACAATAAATCAAGACTTTTCAGTTAACCTTAAACAAGCAATGGCGAATTCAACAAATATGAGTCTTAGAACCTTTTTCAATAAGAAGTTAGTACAATGATGGTGCGAATAAATGGAAGCACTTCGGGTGAACAACTCCGGTGGGAGCCAGTCAAGGGGACGAGCAAGGTCCGAAGAAAGAGTTACCTTGGTCAGAAAACCAGTCTTTATTAATTTTTAGTGTCAGTAGTCCCTTGCCATTGACTTCTAGGGAGTGGTCCTGATGCAAGAGATACAGGATGCTCAAGGATGCTGAAAATGCTGTGCAATTGAAGGGGTCTTCCTGGGGCCACTCCTCAGTTCATGATCCTGGCGGGGCATCTTTGGCCACAAAGGTCAACGTCCCTCAAAGTCCTCTTTCGCCCAGCAAAAGTCCAGTCACCACTGACCTACTGATCACCGGGCAGAACAAAAGCAGCAGTTCCTTTCTTTTGATGCTAACCTTCATTTTGGGTGACCAAACTGCACTCTGACCACTCTACCAGGTCCAACAGACTTGGGTGCAACTTTTAAGCTTTGCGTCTCGGCCTCCTGGGCTGTGCTGCGACGAGAAGCGACAATCTGGTGATCTGGGCTACTAACTCGCCCATGCAGGCGTCCTCACCTTTTTTGAGGCTGTGCTGCGAATAGAAAATCAGCCAACTGACTCTTGGTGTCTCTGCTTCTGGGTGGGCTCGGGGGATGACTTCTTCATTTAGTTTTGTAAAATCGTTTTTATTAGCATTTCATAGTAAAATCCAGTACATACACACCAGTCATCTCGAAAGGAGGACATCATGCTAATTTTACAACATGGTATTATTAGGAGCAATTTCACTATGTCTGACCCACCCATTATTGCAGTGGGTAATATCGCTGATGCGTGGAGGCATCGGGTATACAGAATTTGTCCATGAGAGGAGGTCTGTGGCCTGAACTGAAAACCGGGCGTGAGCTCTCAATGCTAGCCCTGTAGGTAATATGTTCAATCAATCAATCAATGACACTTATAAAGCGCGCTACATACCCGTAGGGTCTCAAGGCGCTGGGGGGGGGGGGGGGGGGGGCCGCTACTGCTCGAACAGCCAGGTCTTCAGCTTCTTCCTGAAGGAGAGGTGGTCTTGGGTCAGGCGCAGGTCGGGAGGGAGGGAGTTCCAGGTCTTGGCGGCCAGGTAGGAGAAGGACCTTCCTCCTGTAGTCGCTCTTCGGATGCGGGGGACGGCGGCGAGGGCGTGGTTGGCTGATCGGAGGTGGCGTTTGGGAGCGTAGAAGTTGACTCGGCTGTTGAGGTAGCTCGGGCCTTGGTCGTGTAGGGCTTTGTGTGCGTGGGTGAGGAGGCGGAAGGTGATTCTTTTGTTGACGGGGAGCCAGTGAAGGTCTCTCAGATGTCCGGAGATGTGGCTGGTTCGTGGGATGTCGAGGATGAGTCTGGCTGAGGCGTTCTGGATCCGCTGGAGTCTCTTCTGGAGCTTGGCGGTGGTACCGGCGTAGAGGGCGTTGCCGTAGTCCAGTCGGCTGGTGACGAGGGCCTGGGTGACGGTCTTCCTGGTCTCGGTGGGGATCCACCAGAAGATCTTTCGTAGCATGCGTAGGATGTTGAAGCACGCCGAGGAGACGTTGTTGACTTGCCTGGTTGTTGGTATTGATATATGACCGTCTGTATTCCCTCCATCACGGTCGCTCCCCCAGCCCCCTGCTCTCACAATGGAAGCTTTCTCCTCGCTGCCTGCCTTGCCTGCCCTGATACCTGCTGCCTGCCGCCCCGTTACAGCGCACTGCTCAGTTCTCAGCGCTTGGTATCGTTTTAGCTCACATTACTTTATTCTAATTTGTATACAGCCACGAACTGCATAGCGGCTGATGTAATTACTTGGGAAGCGTTTTTGTGTACTTTTGTGACAACATTGCATTGAGTTGAGCTCCGGCTGTGCCCCAGTTTCGGTTTATTACCGGGCGGCCATTTCAGATAGTATTTACTTCTACCTGTGTCTCCTCCCAGACCCCGCCTCCCAGCTGACCCTCCCACACACTGTCGACTACACTCACCCCGTCCTCCCCTGTCCTGTGACCGTCTGGATTCCCTCCATCACGGTCGCTCCCCCAGCCCCCTGCTCTCACAACGGAAGCTTTCTCCTCGCTGCCTGCCTTGCCTGCCCTGATACCTGCTGCTTGCCGCCCCGTTACAGCGCACTGCTCAGTTCTCAGCGCTTGGTATCGTTTTAGCTCACATTACTTTATTCTAATTTGTATACAGCCACGAACTGCATAGCGGCTGATGTATTTACTTGGGAAGCGTTTTTGTGTACTTTTGTGACAACGTTGCATTGAGTTGAGCTCCGGCTGTGCCCCAGTTTCGGTTTATTACCGGGCGGCCATTTCAGATAGTATTTACTTCTACCCGTGTCTCCTCCCAGACCCCGCCTCCCAGCTGACCCTCCCACGCTCCACCCCCTCCCAACTTCATTTATGCCCAATGTCCCAACGCGCAGCGTCCACGCGCTGCGGCCACGCCGTAGGTGCACCAAAGGTAAGCCCGTCTACGCCCGTCCGCGCCAAGCCTGTGCCCAGCGCCATACCCCCTGGCCCCCGTACCACCCACCCCACCCGCATTACTTATGACGTCCCCACCCTCCTAGCCCTAAACCCCGGCCGACCCCCCAACTGCACCCAAGCCGCTCCTGGACACACCCATGGACCCTTCTCTTGCAACTACTGTAAGTACGATGGCACCAAGACCAACTCCTCATCCACGAACACCAAACTGAGCTCCGACACTAACCACCTTAAATGCATCCTGCTCAACACCCGCTCAGTCCACAGACACACCATCGACCTTTGGAATCTACTAGACACCATCTCTCCGGACGTCGCCTTCCTAACTGAAACATGGATGAACGCCTCATCAGCCCCAGACATCACCATTGCCATCCCGGAAGGCTACAAGATCATCCGAAAAGACCGCACCAAGCAAACAGGAGGAGGCATCGCTATCGTCCATAAGAATTCCATCCGCATCTCAACCAGCTCAGACGTCAACCTCGCGAGCGCCGAACACCTTCACTTCCAGATCCACACCGACCCCCAGACCACACTCAGAGGCACCCTCCTCTACAGGCCTCCAGGACCCCGTGCACAATTCAGTGAAGACATCACTGACTTCATCACCCCACACGCCCTCCCCTCCGAGGACTACATTCTATTGGGAGACCTCAATTTTCACCTGGAAAAGAGCAACGACAGCAACGCCACCACCCTTCTGGACAATCTCGCCAACCTCGGACTCAAACAACTTGTTAATACCCCCACTCACTACGCAGGTCACACACTCGACCCCATCTTCACCTCCAGCAAACATATCTCCTTCAGTCACACCACAATTCTCCATTGGACGGACCACAGCTGCGTTCACTTTTCCTACAAAAAGACCACAACCCACAACCATCCTCAACCTACTCTGCGAAGAAACTGGAACAAAATCACCACTGACCAGATCTCCTCATCGCTTCTTCAAAACCCCCCTGCCCACTCTTCGAACCCCAACCAAGCAGCCATTAACCTCACTCAATGGCTAACCAACAGCGCCGACAACCTAGCACCTTTGAAAAAACATCAAATCAAACTAGGCAGCAAAAACGCTTCCTGGTTCAACGATGATCTTAAGAAATCCAAGAAACTCTGTCACTCCCTTGAGAAGGCCTGGAAAAAAGACCCAAACACCAGCACCAGGGACGCCCTCAAAAACGCCACCCGCATACACCACCAACTGATCCGAACCGCCAAGAAAGCCGCATTCAAAGACCGACTAGACAACAACGCCCACAACAGCAAGGAACTATTCAACATTGTCAAAGAATTTACCAACCCCTCAGCCAACTCCAACGACATCACTCCCTCTCAAACCCTTTGCGACTCCCTAGCTTTGTTCTTCCACAACAAAATCGCAGACATCCACAACAGCTTCAACAACCAACCCGGAGACCAACCCACCCAACCTTCCGCCGTACCTTTACCCCCCTTGAACATCCTTTATGACTGGAACACAATCTCCACTGAGGACACCATCCGCCTGATGAACTCCGTCCACTCAGGATCCCCCACAGACCCATGCCCTCACCACATCTTCAACAAAGCAGACTCCATCATTGCACCACACCTTCGAGACGTCATCAACTGCTCCCTCAACTCCGCCACCTTCCCGGAAATCTGGAAACACGCCGAACTCAGCGCCCTTCTGAAAAAACCCACAGCTGACCCCACCGAACTCAAAAACTACTGCCCCATCACGCTCCTTCCTTTCCCGGCCAAAGTCATCGAGAAAGCTGTCAACAATCAGCTCGCCGCCTTCCTTGAAACCAACAAATCCCTCGACTCCTCACAGTCCGGATTCCGAGCAAAACACAGCACTGAGACCGCACTCATCGCAGCTACAGACGACATTCATACTCTACTGGACAATGGAGACACAGTCGCCCTCATCCTCCTTGATCTCTCCGCAGCCTTCGACACAGTCTGTCATAGCACCCTGCTACAACGCCTCAGAAACATCGGAATCCAAGGAAAAGCACTGGAATGGATCACCTCGTTCCTTACCGGAAGAACACAGAGAGTCCGCCTTCCACCATTCAATTCAGAGGCCACTGAAGTCATTTGCGGCGTGCCACAAGGATCTTCACTCAGCCCCATCCTCTTCAACGTATACATGAGCCCCCTCGCGACCATCGCACGCCGACACAACCTCAACATCATCTCCTACGCTGATGACACTCAACTGATCCTCTCACTCACCAAAGACCCGAACACCGCCAAAACCAACTTACATGAAGGAATGAAAGAAGTAGCCGAGTGGATGAAGAACAGCCGTTTGAAATTGAACTCAGACAAAACAGAAGTCCTTATCTTAGGTACCTCCCCCTCCGCTTGGGATGACTCTTGGTGGCCAGTGGCCCTTGGAAAAGCACCCATCCCGACGGACCACGCACGGAACTTGGGTGTCATCCTGGACTCCTCACTCTCGATGAACAGACAAGTCAACGCCGTTTCATCATCTTGCTTCAACATTCTTCGCATGCTCAAAAAAACATTTTGCTGGATTCCCACCGAAACTAGAAAAACGGTCACCCACGCACTGGTCACGAGCCGCCTGGATTACGGAAACACCCTTTACGCCGGTACCACTGCAAATATTCAGAAAAAACTCCAACGCATCCAGAACGTATCAGCCAGACTCATACTAGACATCCCGCGTAAAGACCACATTTCTAGTCACCTGAAAAACCTCCACTGGCTCCCAGTTAATAAGAGGATAACATTCCGCCTCCTAACCCACGCCCACAAAGCACTTTACGAACTTGGAACCGAATGCCTCAACACACGACTTTCCTTCTACACCCCCTCCCGCCAGCTACGTTCATCCAACCAAGCCCTTGCTGTTGTACCTCCCATCAACAAAACCACAATGGGGGGAAGATCCTTCTCCTACCTGGCAGCTAAAACCTGGAACTCACTTCCCATTCACCTTCGCCTCACTCAAAACCACCCAACATTCAGAAAGCAACTTAAAACTTGGATTTTCGACCAATAATTCCCCACCCTTCTTCAAGCGCCTTGAGACCCTCTGGGTATGTAGCGCGCTATATAAATTTTCTGACTTGACTGACTTGACTTGACTTGTATGCTGAGAAAACTCTTCAAACTGGGGGGAGAACGGGTACACTGTGTCAATAGTGACATCGCATAATAGAGGCCAGCAAGTTAAAACACCTTGACTGAGCTTCTGATTGATCCGCGCCGAGAGGAGAGTGGGGGGCACAGGAGCTGGGATGACTTCTTGATTAACAGAAGACCACAAACATAGTACTATTTTCGGAAGCCAAAGAGCAGTAGGTGTAGTCCAACTTTGATGCAGCCTCTTCTTTGCCAGGTTAAAGGTCATTAGAGCAGTCTTCCTTCAGATCTCTTCTACAGTCCAAGCTAGATCTGATGTCTGGATGCCAGGGGTGACCTTTTTATGCCCAGAAGGAGCCCTTAAGGGAGGTAACGGTCAGTAGCCAATGGGCTACTTGGTTCCTTCCCGCCTAATAACAACTTCCTGTAAGTGTGTCAACTAGCTATACTAGAGTGTGTGGTATTCTATGCTGTGTCATAGAATGGAATCTGTGAGGTCATGCCTGACGTATGTAGAATGCACCGTTGTTTGATGAGCCCCTGTTCGTGGAGGATCGTTATTGCTCGCCTCCTGCTGTGGATGTTAAAGTTGTTCTCTTCTTGAATAAATACTACCTTGGAAGTTTACCTCGTCTCTGAACCTGATTACAACATGATTACTGGCGACGATCGGGATTGAGGACTTCAAGAGTAAGGATTTCAGGATTTACAGAACAACGTTCACGCTTCGTTTCTGCCCACGTTTATTTCAGCTGGAATTTGATTCTGCCTTCGCTTCTGTGGGGGTAAAGTACTCTTTATTTTTTTATTTTTTTTTTGAACGATTTTCAAAGTGGGCGCACGCTCCTTACCGCCTGTTTTTATTTCTTCTGACGCCGTTGGAGCTCGCATGTTTCAAACGCTCCGTGTGTTCCAGCTCTGCATGCAACATCTTCCTCTGTTCTTCAACAGCGTCATCAGTGACGCTCGCGTCTTCAGATAATTCTCGGAGTCAGCTCCTAAGCACCATGGGGTTTACCTTTCACCTTTGATGACGCGCTGACGTCATTTACGTGCCGCCATCTTTAAAATTTTTCATTTTTCTTCGTATTTGGCTTGGAAGACAGTTTTAAGTTGCAAATCTTCACTCGAAGTCATTTAAAAAAAAAAAAAAAGAAGTTACTTAAGGTATTCCTTATTATTATTTTTCCAGGTACTTCTTGTTATATTTAATGATTAATTTCCTTAATTAAAAGTACTCTTTGGTGTACAATGTCGAACATTTCTGCTCCTCCTCATTTTTTGCAAACAGCTGGTGATCCTAACATTGAATGGGACTTGTGGTTCCCAATGTTTATAGCATATGTTGAAGTACTTGAAAAAGATGGGTGCTCTGCCAAGCGCAAGCTTGCCCTTTTAAGACACTGCCTAGGAGGCGCAGGGATTAAGGAATTTGACAATCTTCCCCCTATTGAAGATGCTGGAGACATTGATGTCTTTGAGAAAGCTGCCAGACAAATGAAAATTCGTTTTGGAAGGAAAATAAATACAGTCATGGAAAGGTTCAAGTTTTATTTGCGTATTCAAAAACAAGACGAATCCATTGAGGATTACATTTCAGCTCTTCGCTCCTTAGCTTGTTACTGTGCTTTCGAAACAATTTCTTACGAACAAGTCCTAAGAGACCAGATTATGATGCGAACAAAGAGCAAGAAAATTCAAGAAAGACTCTGGCTTGGCACAGAATCTTCCCTTAGTGCTGTTATTAACATTGCCGAGGGCATAGAACAATCAGAATTGTTTGTGTCTGAAATTAGAGGTGCTAGTGTTAAACCTCAAGTTCCTGAACCTGAAGTTTCTTTAATTAAAAACCAAACTAATCCTAATTTTTCCTCCAAAGGTCCGTTTAGAAAAGACTGTGATAAGAAACTTGGTGAAAACAAGAATTATCCTGACAACAAGTTTTCTCAGAAAAAGAACATTTCTTGTTATCGTTGTGGAAGTACCAACCATGTTGGCAATTACAAAGGTTGTCCTGCTTGGGACAGAGTGTGTGTCAAATGCAAAAGAAAAGGATTCAGAAAAGGGGGTGGTGATGAACAGAGTGTCTGAATTGAGCAGACCACTCTTACCCAGTCAAAAGATCAGGGCTTGATCCATCACCGTTATTTATCTCACTGCCCCATCCCAGCTCAGAACCTGGCTATATGCAAATCAGTCTGTCCCTGGCCCAGTGCATCATGGGAACAGGGCAGACTAAACTACAAAGCCAATTCTTCACCAGAAAGGAGACAAGCTACCGGGGACCGGTTTCTGGCATTACAGCCGTCTTCGGCCCGGCTTGCTTGAATCCTGATGGAGCAGTGAGAAAGGGACTCATGTCTGAGTATACCCTGCCACACCTAGAGTGGCCAAAAACGATTCAGAAAAGGGGGTGGTGATGAACAGAGTGTCTGAATTGAGCAGACCACTCTTACCCAGTCAAAAGATCAGGGCTTGATCCATCACCGTTATTTATCTCACTGCCCCATCCCAGCTCAGAACCTGGCTATATGCAAATCAGTCTGTCCCTGGCCCAGTGCATCATGGGAACAGGGCAGACTAAACTACAAAGCCAATTCTTCACCAGAAAGGAGGCAAAAGAAAAGGACATTTCGGTAATGTGTGTCGTTCTATTCAAAGGGTTAACTACATTTCTCAAGAGGAAGAAGAAGTCCTCCATAGTTTCAATTGCATTCTTTCTGTAGATGAAGATGAACTTAAAGAATTTCCCTCTTGACCCATTTTAGTAGACAATATTTCAATTGACCTAATGATAGATTCATGTTCATGGTATTCTATCATTGGTTTAAATCTGTTTAGAAGTTTATGGGGCAACAGAGAACTTCTTTCTCCTGATATATATCCTGGAGGTTACACTGGAAAAAAGATAAATTTGGAGGGATATTTTTGGGCTACTTTTCAAGTTAGAAATCGAATCACCAATGGGAAGGTCTATGTAGCTACTAAAGGGGTAGCTATTTTGGGGTGGCCACATCAGCGCCAATTAGGTATTAAACTAGATCCTAATTCCAACCCTCCTGTATGTTTTGAAGATTCAGATGTAAATACTGTGGTTGAACCTATTACCAATGTGATTCATTATGATCCCCATTTTGTTGAAAATCTTAAAAGGAATTTTCCTGATGTCTTCAGAGATACCCTTGGTAAATATTCTGATTTCAAACATAAAATAATTCTCAATGAGAATGCTGTTTCTGTTAGACACAGAGTAAGAAATGTTCCATTGGCTTACAGGAGTAAACTTAAAGAAATTTTGGATGATCTTGTCTCGAAACAAATTATTGAGCCAATTGAATCGTCCCCATGGGTATCTCCCATTGTTTTATCACTTAAGAGCTCTAGAGACCTCCGTCTATGTGTGGATCTCCGCAGTTTGAACCAAGAAATTTATATTGATAAGCATCCCTTACCGAATATCCATGAATTAATCTCCTCATTAGCTGGTGCCACTGTATTTTCCACTATTGACTTGGCCAGTGCATATCACCAAGTAGAGCTACATGAAGATTCAAAAAAGTTAACTGCTTTTGTTACTCCGGAAGGTATGTTCCGATACTTGAGAATGCCTTTTGGACTAGCTAGCGCTGCCTCTGTTTTTCAAAGGCTGATGAAAGACGTACTGAAGAACTGTAGTGGCGCATTAGCTTTTCAAGACGACATCTTGATTTTTGGTAAAAATTGTAGTGAACATGACACTAATTTGCATTCTGTTTTAGGGAGTGTCCAAGAGAAAGGTCTAACCCTAAAGTTCTCCAAATGTAAGTTTAGGCAATCCAAAGTTGAGTACTTAGGTCATGAAATTTCAAAAAATGGTATTAAACCTAAACTCAACCATGTTAAAAGCATTACTGCAGCTCCCATTCCCACTTCTAATTATTGTCCTTTCTAGGCCTTACTGAATTTTATGGGAAATTTGTACAAAATTATTCTACTCTGGTACATCCTTTACGTTCTTTATTGAAAAAACAAGCAAAATTTGTATGGGGTAAAGAACAACAAGAGTCTTTTGATGTTCTTAAAAGCAAAATTATTGATGCTCCGTTCCTCAAACCATTCTCAGTAGGTAAAGAATGCATAGTCTGTGTAGATGCTAGTAATGTTGGCTTAGGAGCTGTGTTAATGCAGAAGGACAAACTGGGGGAATATGTAGTTTCATACGCTTCAAGGTCTCTTCGTGACGCAGAATTTAATTATTCCACAATAGAGAAGGAGTTACTTGCTTGCACTTGGGCCACTCAACATTTCCGCCAATTCCTGTGGGGCACAAAATTCTCATTAAGGACCGATCACAAACCCCTTGTTAGTATGTTATCTGCTGAGGGTGGTAGAACTCTCACTGCTCGTCTAGCAAGGCTCGCTGCTGAAGGACTGGGCTATTCTAAGGCCCAGCGGTGCCAGGGGACAACACCTGAAACCTTCGTGGGTTACCTGTTCCGGCGTACAAATGACAGAGACACGGGACACTTCCTTCGGCGTCAAAGATCGAGGTTTATTTACTGCAGGGAACACAGAAGTCACAAGAAGTACAACGCATGTAGGTTCTAGGAGACTGCTTCAAATTGCAACTGTGGATCGCTCCTTTTATACATATTTCTGTCATAGCACAACATGGCGAACAAAAGGTTACAACTTAGTTCCCACCGTAAATTTCAAAGGGGTCGCTTTCATGTATTCAGAGTCCCGGAACATAATTACAGTGGCATCGCCGGTTCCCAATTGTAAAAGTACATCTTCCCACCATTAGTACATTCCATTCCGGCTGTAAACGAGTTAAGGAAGAGTCAGAAAACAGGTGCAAAGGAAGACAAAGATAGACAACAGATTGAATATACAATGTTTCAGAGCAATAAATTAGTGGTTTTCACAGTGCCCCAAAGCAATGGAAAAAGGGGGAGGGAGGTGTGTGATAGTGTGAGGAAGTAGTGAAAGAAGGAAGGAAGATTCTTAGGTGGTAGTGTAATCAACAAATATAACTCATTTGTCTATGTTACAAATTATGTACAAAGAACAGGACCGTTAGGTTCATACAGCTGTTTCAAGCAAAAATCATCCTCCACAAAGTTCAATAAATGAAAACAATGGGGCGTGGAGTTGATATTGAAAGGCAGATGGTTATCGACGTTTCGACCCTCATATGTGCAGATAGTAGTAATCTTGCTGCGGGGTCTTCATCAGGACTGGAAGGTTGGGACACATAACCTATTCAATATAGAGATATATTATTTTAGAGACGGGAAAGAGCATCCCTAGATCTATCAAGGACAAGAAAGCACATCAGCCCATGGGGTTATGGATTAACAGCGTCCCGCCCAGATTACTGGGACATAGGATGGGATAGCTTGCGTTGCGCTGAGACGTCACAACTATTTAATACATAGTTCAATCCGCGAAGTCACGAGCAGTTGAGGATAAGCCAGCCGACATAGATGGACAAGGTTAACAAATTATTAAAGATTGCTGATTGAGACACGGAATTACATATTAAATCCGCAAGGTTAAAACCAAGGTGCAATTCCGAAATCACATATTTAACGCGTCTAGGCTAGTTAATGCTAGTCATATAATCATCGACTGTTGAACTTACCACAGACGTGGTATAGACAGGACCCGATGTTGTGTATATTAAAGGTCGATATTGAGGATCTATGGGGTTAAAATGTACAATTAGACGGTACACTAATCAATAGAAAAGGAGGGTAGAAGGGTCACTGGGGATGGTTGGCACTGTGGGATTTTTGTCTAATTCCAAGGCCCTTACACACACTCTGCATCACACTCCCCACAAACTCACTTCCGTTATCTGACCATACAATCCATGGCATTCCATACCGAGGAAAGTATTCCTTCAGTAGGACTTTCGCTGTGGACAAGGCAGTATTATCTTTGAGAGAATAGGCTTCAATCCATCTGGAGAATGCGCAAACCACAACTAAAATGTATTTCAGATTATTACATCTCTCCATATGGATGAAGTCCAGTTGGATAACCTCAAAGGGACATGTAGGAGGAGCAAAGTGGCCAGGTGGGGTAGGAGTGCCCTTGCCAGGATTGTACATCATACATACCATACAATTTTTAACCACTCTCTCAGCACACTTAGCGATACCATCATTCTTCCATACAGGGGACAGCAACTTGCAAATACCTTTTGCGCTAATATGTGACAAGCCGTGAGCCATAGTCACAACGGCTAGCACATATGCACCCGGCAACATCCATCTCTGATTTTCCGAAAAATCAATCCAACATCCATACGCATCTAACTTTCCTGTGCTTTCTTCCCACTTAGTCTTTTCAGTTTCGGTGGCCTCATTCTGAATCGCTTTCACACTCTCAACAGTGTCCTCACACATACCAGTCTCTGCAGGCCACCTCACTGAACTCGTAACATACATTCGGGTTGCAAGATTTCTAGCTGTCTCTTTAGCAATCTCATCCGCAAACGCGTTACCACGACCAACATCATCCGTCACTTTTCGATGCATGCTGCATTTAATAATCGCCACCTGCTTAGGCAATGTAAGTGCGTCTAAAAGATCGTTCACGAGCTGTCCGTGTTGGATCTTTGTGCCATGCGATGTCATAAAGCCTCTCTCTCGCTACAATCGCCCAAAGCTATGTGCAACGCTGTTAGACCTGTCTGCTTCTGGGGAGACTCTAACCATTATTATTTATTTTGGTCCCCCTTAGCCTCCCAGAGTTTCTATTTTTATTTTTACATATGTCCATCTGGAATTTTTAATGCTGTCAGGGGGCTAGGTGTTCCTTGGCGATGACGCCATTTTTTTCCTCATAACCTGTGAGGCCTAGTCAGCCCCCTTGAAAATCTAGGATCTCCAGAAACCTAAGATGGTGTCCACCAACTGCCATAACGGACACTACTGGAGGACAGGTCCATAGGATAACATTAGGGAACTTTCTGGAATTAACTGGAGACTTCTGCAGGTCTCAGGCCACCCTATATAAGGCCAGTGACCAGCAGCCATTTTGTGCTGACCCAAGAGTGGAGGAGTGAGGCAGTGGTGAGAGGAGGTGGACACTCTGAGAGCAGCTAGTTTGTCTCTGAGGCTGACAGTTTCTTCAGAGGGTTGTTCCCCCTTTAACCTTTGACCAATCCCTCTCAAAACATCAATTGCTGACAAGGAAATTAAGCTACTTGAGAAGGAAGACCCTTCTAAATCTGAACTCCGGTGAACCCTCTCAGAACATTCTATACAGAGGGGATCCCTGACTTCCCATACTCAGCGCTGCGCTTACCGGTGCTGTGGAGCAGCTGTGGTGAAGGCGGGTGTCTGTGGCACCATAGCGACCTGAAGGGTGAGGGCGCCGTGTGTGCACATCCTTCCTGAGAAGCCAGAGTGGGAAGTGACTGAGGAGGAGCAGCGGCGCTGCTACGATCGGCTGTGGGACCCCGGGGGCACCGGCCGCGTCAATCGAGAAGGAAGCGCTTCCGCGCATGTCTTAAGCGCGAACGCTTCTGTGGAGGCAGGAGGGGCCTAGGGTCGGGCAGGCCCAGAAGAGCAGCGTCCTTCCTTTGAGCGAGTGCGGAGGCGGGAGAAGAGCGAGCACTTCCGCGCATGCCCGGCGGAGGAGTGCCACCTGAGGAGAAGCCGATCGCGTCAGCAGAGGAGCGCCGCGTCGGAGCTCCAGGAGATCGACCCCCTCAGAGGAGGCAGAAGCGCCACAGCGGACGTTGCAGAAGGGAGCCGTGGGGCCGGGAAAGCCTTCCCTGTCCTCCCCCAACAGCCGACTGCTGCCAGGCTCCAGCGCGGGTAGAAGACACACCCGCGACACGCCTACCAACATCCAAGTAAGCCGGGTAGTGTGGGAGCGGGAGGCGGCAGCACCGAGTGAAGGAAGCAGGACAGTGGGGCTACAAACTAAACAACTAACTGAACAGTCCAGGGAAGCCTGACTTCAGGAAGCGGGCTAGTGAACTGCCTAAACCAGATTTAAGTAACCAATAACTGGCTCAGAAAAGAGAGGTGAAAGCTGTGCAGGGAACCACAGGGTTCCTGGGTAAAAGCCCTTACAGAATTTTAGTAATAGAGGGAGTTGATCCTCTACCAGTTAGGTGTGCCTGTAAATTAGCTAGAGGGGAGCCTTGCTAATACTATTGTGTCTTCCCTTTTAGTTACATAACTGGTGGGTTATGCTGTGAAGATCTACAACCAGGTCACTCTGTTGAATTGAGCAGTTACTTAAGAGCTGTGGGGTAATGTACTTGCTAATGAGTATTTAAAAAACGTATTGAACTGTCAGACTGCATTTTCCTTTCTGTAAATTTGTAGTGGTGAAGTATATTGTGACCTGAATAGCCATTGACCCCAAACTGTACCCTTGATTCTTAAAACCTGACCAGGAAAAATATTGAAGTGTGATCTGAATTTCATGAACGAGGTGTAACTTGATTGTGTTTTATACCTGTCCAAAAGTATAACAAGAAAAGCATAATATTTTTATAAAAGGTATCGGTATTTTTCCAAACAGTGGTGTTGTGTCTTTATTTTAGTGGTTCAGCGCTGAGTTACTGTGAGTGAGACTTGTAAGTACTTAACCAACGCCTTGAGTTAGCTGTAGCCACTACTGTGCCAAGCTACCTTATGTAGACTTGGGTAATCTAGGTCCAACATAATTGGTGTTTCAGCGGTGGGATCTCGGATTTGTACTTACACTCACTTATTAGTAACGCAGTGCCAACCACGAGACCTCACCTGGAGTTTTCTCCCTGCGGCCCTCCTAATTTAAATTTTGATTTTTCTAAATTGACTTCTGGCGGTGGGTGGAGGTTGTCCCCAGGTCACTTTGTGGATTTCTCCTGTGTAGCAGTTTATACTCCAAATAGAAATGGAGATAAATGTGGAAGAGCTGGAAAATTATACTGTGACCCAATTGAAGGAATGGTGTCAGCAGCAGGGGGTGTTTTTCAAGAAAGGCGCCAGGAAAGTTGAGCTGCTGACCAGTATCCGGGCATGGGTGGAGGCTCATTCCGGGGAGGAGGTAGATCCTGAGGGGAGTGACAAGGACACTGTCCTGGAGACCGCAACACTGTACCAGTCGGGAGGGGAGAACCTTGTAACAGGTCCTAGGACACCTTCCAGAGTGGGCAGTAGTGTTTCAGGGAGGGGCCTGACCGACGCCGAGTTAGAAGATAGGAGGGAGGAGAGGAGGATGAGAATAGAACTAGCCAGGATGGACATGGTGAGGGAGGAAAAGAGGTTGGAGCATGAGCGGACCATCAAAGAGATGGATTTACAAGCCCTAAATCTACGAACCCCCAAACCAGAGAATGGTGGCAGCGATATCCAGACCAATACCAGAGAACCCAGACCGTACCTACCAAAAGATATTATGGCATGCTATGTACCCAGTGACGACATTGCCAAATGGCTAGCCGCCTACGAGGTCTCACTGAGGGCCCATGGGATTCTGGAAGTCCACTGGGGAGGTGGGTTATATAAATACATGCCCCCCACTGGCAGGGATACTTTGTTGGCCCTTGATCAGAGTGAACAGACCTACTACCCGGCTATGAAGTCAGCGCTGCTCAGGAAGTTTGGGTTGACCCCTGAGAAATATAGGCAAAAGTTCCGGGGCAGCTACAAGCTAGGCACGCAAAACTGGGTAGATTTTTTGGACTACTCCAGGAAGGCCCTGGAGGGTTGGGTAAGAGGCAGCGAAGTAGGAGACTATGAGGGACTATATGACCTCATACTCAAGGAACACCTACTCGAGAAGTGTCTTCCCGAACTAAGACAGCATCTGGTGGACAGCAAGCTGACCAGCCCCAGGAAGCTTGCTGAGGAGGCGAACATCTGGGTTAGTACCCGGGTGTCGACTAAGGGGACTGGAGGGGATTCCCAGAAGCATGGACAGGGCGCCCCCAGAAGAAAGAGGGAGGGGAAACTAAGAGGGAGTTCTCAAAAGGGCCACAAAATACTTCGCAAGGAAGGGGCAGAGGATTCATCCCTAAGAGTAACCCCCCTCGCAACCCTACCCCTGGCCAAAGCCAGCAGCCAAGGGTTGTTCATTGTTTTGAGTGTGGTGGTGTGGGACACTATAAAGGAGATGTGAGATGCCCAAAAAGACCACCCCCTCCCACTGGAGGAAAAGCCCCGGGAATCACTAGTGTAGTGCTCGGGGAGGAGATGCCTTTGGTTAATGGAGGGGAGCGGGCGGGTGTCACTTTAGTGTCCCTGGGAGATAAGGAGATGGTTCCCAAGACTCAACTGCCCTCTAATACTACTAAGTATGAGCAGTGGGTCACCATCAATGGCCGTAGAGGGGAGGCTCTGAGAGACACAGGAGCCAGCATGACTATGGTAAGGAGTCAGCTGGTGTCTCCAGAGCAGGTCATCCCAGATGTACTCCATCCCGCCGTAATGGCTGACGGCAGATTGGGCCACTACCCTGTGGCTGAGGTTCCCTTTGAGTGGGGAGGGGTTGCAGGTCCACTTCGAGTTGCCGTAAGCCCTGCCGTGCCTGTTGACTGCCTGTTAGGGAATGATATGGAGCACAATGCTTGGAGGAGGGTGGAGTACCAGACTCACTCTGAGATGCTGGGACCCCCTGACTGGACTTGTGTCAGCACAAGGTCAGCGACTGCCCGAAGGGGGAGTTCACTTACGCTGGAGCCTGGAACAATGGCCCAGCCGGCTGCCAGAGAGGAGAAGGACAGGAGGCCGGAGGACCCTGCCTCGACATCTCCACCTCGTGAGACAGATGGACCACCTGCGGAGGTGGATCTGGAGTCCACAGGGGAGAATGTTGCTTCCCTGGAAAACCTACCCATCCCTACTGAATGGCATGTGGAGGGAGGTCCTTCCCGGGAAGAATTCTGTGAAGCTCAGAAGGAGTGTCCTACTCTCGAGGGGCTGCGGCAACAGGCCAACGCCCAGGCAGCAGGAAACATTGAAGGGAGCTACCGGATTTACTGGGAGGATGGACTCCTCTACAGTGAGCCCAAGGCACCTGGCCATGGTTCAGCCAGAGCCTTGGTGGTCCCTCAGTGCTTTAGAGCCTTTCTACTGGAACTGGCTCATGAGATACCATTGGCAGGACATCTAGGACAGGACAAGACCTTTGCCCGGCTTGTCCCCCACTTCTACTGGCCTCGAATGAAAGTGGCGTCTGATACATATTGTCGGACGTGTGTGTCTTGCCAAGCTAGTGGGAAAACAGGGGTGAAGCTAAAAGCTCCCCTGGAACCACTACCTGTCGTTAGCACCCCCTTTGAAAGGGTGGGCATCGACATTGTGGGGCCATTGGATCCACCAACTTCAGCTGGTCACCGGTTCATACTGGTTCTGGTGGATCATGCCACACGGTACCCAGAGGCAATACCTCTGAGGACCATCACTGCACCTGTGGTGGCAAGGGCCCTGATGGGGATCTTCACCCAAGTGGGTTTCCCCAAGGAGGTTGTGTCCGACAGGGGGACTAACTTCCTTTCAGCGTACATGCGGGCTATGTGGAAGGAGTGCGGAGTTACCTATCGGTTTACCACTCCTTATCACCCACAAACCAATGGTCTTGTGGAAAGGTTTAACAAAACCTTGAAAGGTATGATACGGAGTCTACCTGAGAGCCTGCGGAGGAAATGGGACGTCCTCCTACCCTGTCTCTTGTTTTCCTACAGGGAAGTGCCACAAAAGGGAGTGGGCTTCAGCCCCTTCGAACTTTTGTACGGGCACCCTGTACGGGGACCTCTCAGCCTGGTGAAAGACGGATGGGAACGGACTCCCAGGAAGCTTCCCCAGGACGTGGTGAGCTACATGCTGGCCTTCCGGAGCCAAATGGCTAAGTTGTGGAAGCAAGCTTCAGACAACTTGGAGGCCAGCCAAGCAGTTATGAAAGAGTGGTATGACCACAACGCTCACCGTGTGGAACTGGAGCCTGGACAGAAAGTGTGGGTGATGGAACCTGGAGAGCTAAATGCCCTCCAGGACCATTGGACAGGCCCCTTTGAGGTTTTGGAGAAGAAGGGGAAGTCCACCTACTTGGTGGATCTTAAGACCCCGAGGCAGCCCCACAGGGTGCTGCATGCCAATCGCCTCAAGCCACATCATGAGAGGCCCGAGGTTGTCTTAATGATGGTAACCGATGGAGCAGAGGAAGAAGAAAGCGAACCTCTCCCTGATCTTCTCTCGTCCCAAGAAAAGGATGGGTCGGTGGAGGGAGTAATTCTCTCGCCATCCCTAACTCCTGAACAGCAGAGTGATTGCCGCCAGATCCTGGAGCAATTTTCTTCTCTGTTCTCCCTTGTCCCGGGTAGGACCCACCTGTGTACCCATGACGTGGACACAGGAGACAGCCCACCTGTGAAGTCTAAAATCTACCGGCTGTCGGACAAGGTGAAGGCCAGCATCAAGAGTGAAGTTGCCAAGATGCTGGAACTGGGAGTGATTGAACCTTCTGGAAGCCCTTGGTCTAGCCCGGTGGTTCTGGTACCAAAAGCTGCCCCACCAGGCACCACACCTGAATTGAGATTCTGTGTGGACTACCGAGGCTTGAACTCAGTAACCAAAACTGATGCACATCCCATCCCACGGGCGGATGAGCTTATTGACCGGCTGGGAGCTGCTCAATACTTAAGTACCTTTGACCTAACTTCAGGGTACTGGCAGATTTCCCTTACCGAGGAGGCGAAGGAAAGGTCAGCCTTCTCTACACCTCAGGGACACTACCAATTTCGTGTGATGCCCTTTGGGCTCAAGAATGCCCCTGCCACTTTTCAGCGGCTGGTGAACAGGGTCCTTTCTGGAATGGAAGCTTTTTCTGCTGCATACCTGGACGACATTGCTGTCTTCAGTAGCAGCTGGGAGGACCATTTGCAGCACCTGCAAGCTGTTCTTCATGCCCTGCAACAGGCTGGCTTGACAATCAAGGCCAGCAAGTGTCAGATCGGACAGGGGTCGGTGGTGTACCTAGGTCACTTGGTGGGCAGAGGGACGGTGCAGCCCCTCCAGGCAAAGATTGAGGCTATCATCGCCTGGGAGCCCCCCAAGACTCAAACAGAGGTCCGAGCCTTCCTGGGCCTCACTGGATACTACCGTCGCTTCGTGAAGGGGTATGGCACTATCGTGGCACCCCTCACTGAACTTACTTCCAAGAAGCAACCCCGACGGGTAGTCTGGACGGAGGCTTGCCAGCGAGCCTTCATGACCTTGAAACAAGCATTGTGTTCCGCTCCCATTCTCAAGGCCCCTGATTTTGCTAGAGAATTCATTGTCCAAACAGATGCGTCAGAACATGGCATTGGGGCAGTGTTATCGCAGCTAAATGATGAGGGCTTGGATCAACCGGTGGTCTTCCTGTCCAGGAGGCTACTCCCCAGGGAAAGGAGGTGGAGTACAATTGAGAGAGAAGCCTTTGCGGTGGTTTGGGCTCTGAAGAAGCTGCGGCCATACTTGTTTGGCTCGCACTTCCTAGTTCAGACTGACCATCGCCCCCTTCGTTGGCTAATGCAAATGAAGGGGGAGAATCCCAAGTTGCTAAGGTGGTCCATCTCCCTACAGGGAATGGACTTTAGGGTGGAACACCGACCTGGGTCGGACCATGCCAACGCAGACGGTCTATCCAGGTACTTCCGCCTTAGTGATGAGGACTCCCAAGGGGTTGGGTAGTTCTCCCCACTTTCAGCTGGGGGGGACGCGTGTTAGACCTGTCTGCTTCTGGGGAGACTCTAACCATTATTATTTATTTTGGTCCCCCTTAGCCTCCCAGAGTTTCTATTTTTATTTTTACATATGTCCATCAGGAATTTTTAATGCTGTCAGGGGGCTAGGTGTTCCTTGGCGATGACGCCATTTTTTTCCTCATAACCTGTGAGGCCTAGTCAGCCCCCTTGAAAATCTAGGGATCTCCAGAAACCTAAGATGGTGTCCACCAACTGCCATAACGGACACTACTGGAGGACAGGTCCATAGGATAACATTAGGGAACTTTCTGGAATTAACTGGAGACTTCTGCAGGTCTCAGGCCACCCTATATAAGGCCAGTGACCAGCAGCCATTTTGTGCTGACCCAAGAGTGGAGGAGTGAGGCAGTGGTGAGAGGAGGTGGACACACTGAGAGCAGCTAGTTTGTCTCTGAGGCTGACAGTTTCTTCAGAGGGTTGTTCCCCCTTTAACCTTTGACCAATCCCTCTCAAAATATCAATTGCTGACAAGGAAATTAAGCTACTTGAGAAGGAAGACCCTTCTAAATCTGAACTCCGGTGAACCCTCTCAGAACATTCTATACAGAGGGGATCCCTGACTTCCCATACTCAGCGCTGCGCTTACCGGTGCTGTGGAGCAGCTGTGGTGAAGGTGGGTGTCTGTGGCACCATAGCGACCTGAAGGGCGAGGGCGCCGTGTGTGCACATCCTTCCTGAGAAGCCAGAGTGGGAAGTGACTGAGGAGGAGCAGCGGCGCTGCTACGATCGGCTGTGGGACCCCGGGGGCACCGGCCGCGTCAATCGAGAAGGAAGCGCTTCCGCGCATGTCTTAAGCGCGAACGCTTCTGTGGAGGCAGGAGGGGCCTAGGGTCGGGCAGGCCCAGAAGAGCAGCGTCCTTCCTTTGAGCGAGTGCAGAGGCGGGAGAAGAGCGAGCGCTTCCGCGCATGCCCGGCGGAGGAGTGCCACCTGAGGAGAAGCCGATCGCGTCAGCAGAGGAGCGCCGCGTCGGAGCTCCAGGAGATCGACCCCCTCAGAGGAGGCAGAAGCACCACAGCGGACATTGCAGAAGGGAGCCGTGGGGCCGGGAAAGCCTTCCCTGTCCTCCCCCAACAGCCGACTGCTGCCAGGCTCCAGCGCGGGTAGAAGACACACCCGCGACACGCCTACCAACATCCAAGTAAGCCGGGTAGTGTGGGAGCGGGAGGCAGCAGCACCGAGTGAAGGAAGCAGGACAGTGGGGCTACAAACTAAACAACTAACTGAACAGTCCAGGGAAGCCTGACTTCAGGAAGCGGGCTAGTGAACTGCCTAAACCAGATTTAAGTAACCAATAACTGGCTCAGAAAAGAGAGGTGAAAGCTGTGCAGGGAACCACAGGGTTCCTGGGTAAAAGCCCTTACAGAATTTTAGTAATAGAGGGAGTTGATCCTCTACCAGTTAGGTGTGCCTGTAAATTAGCTAGAGGGGAGCCTTGCTAATACTATTGTGTCTTCCCTTTTAGTTACATAACTGGTGGGTTATGCTGTGAAGATCTACAACCAGGTCACTCTGTTGAATTGAGCAGTTACTTAAGAGCTGTGGGGTAATGTACTTGCTAATGAGTATTTAAAAAACGTATTGAACTGTCAGACTGCATTTTCCTTTCTGTAAATTTGTAGTGGTGAAGTATATTGTGAACTGAATAGCCATTGACCCCAAACTGTACCCTTGATTCTTAAAACCTGACCAGGAAAAATATTGAAGTGTGATCTGAATTTCATGAACGAGGTGTAACTTGATTGTGTTTTATACCTGTCCAAAAGTATAACAAGAAAAGCATAATATTTTTATAAAAGGTATCGGTATTTTTCCAAGCAGTGGTGTTGTGTCTTTATTTTAGTGGTTCAGCGCTGAGTTACTGTGAGTGAGACTTGTAAGTACTTAACCAACGCCTTGAGTTAGCTGTAGCCACTACTGTGCCAAGCTACCTTATGTAGACTTGGGTAATCTAGGTCCAACAAACGCCAAAAGCATATTGGCTATCGGTAAACACATTCACTCGCTTTCCCTTCGACAAAACACACGCTCTCGTCAACGCAATCAACTCTGCCGCCTGCGCGGAATTCTGATTCAATCTCGCAGTTTCCACAACCGTACGCAACGTCACCACAGCATACGCAGTCGTCACATCACCATTCAGCAACTTAAAACACGAACCATCAACATACAAGGTACCATCGGGATCTGCCAATGGAGTGTTTTTTAGGTCAACACGACCCTTCGTTTCTTCCTCAGTTCGCAAATAACAATCATGTGGTGGTACATCGTCTGATTCCATATTAGTCGGCAACAACGTCGCCGGATTCAAAACATTGCAGCGCTTTATTTGGATATGACTTGCCAAAAGCTTCAACTCGTAACCGGACAACCTTGCGCTCGTCAAATGTTGGGTCTTTGTACGATTCAAGAGAGTGCCAACTGCATGCGGAACCATCACCGTAAGCATATTATCCATGACCAATCCTGCAGATTGTCGAATGGACACCGCAGCCGCCGCTGTCTCTCTTAGACAACTCGGCAATGCTCTAGCTACTGGGTCCAAGGTCGAGGAAAAATATGCACATGGACGCTGCTTACCACCAAATTGCTGCGTCAAAACACTCAACGCACAACCCTCTCTCTCGTGAACGTATAGTGTAAACGGCTTACTGTAGTCAGGAGTACCTAACACAGGAGCCGAACACAACGCATCACGCAATTCAGAAAAACTATTCTGACACTCTTCAGTCCATGGCAAAGGAGTCGGAACATCCTTGCACGTGAGGGCTACCAATGGTTTCGCTAGCAATGAAAAATTTGGAATCCATTGCCTGCAGTATGACGTGATACCTAGAAAGGCACGCACATCTCTCTGAGTTGTTGGCACAGTCATTCGAGCAATCGCTGCAATTCTCTCTGGGGTCAACCTTCTTCCCTCCTTTGACAATAAGTGACCTAGATAGGTTACTTCTTGAATACAATATTGCAGTTTAGAAGGTGACACCTTATGATGTAAGTCGCAGAGATGCTGTAACAGCGACACCGTAGCAGTTTTGCAGATCTCTTTTGTGTCAGCAGCCACCAGCAAGTCATCAACATACTGGATCAAGGCCGCACCAGCCGGTAACACAAACGCATCAAGTAGACTTTTCAGGGCTTGGCTGTATATCGATGGACTCTCACAATAGCCCTGAGGAGCGCGTTTGAACCTAAAGCTGCGACCTCCTAAAGAGAAGCCGAATAGATCTCTGCTTTCCTCAGCAATCGGAATGCTAAAGAAAGCATTCTTCAGATCGATCACTGAGAACCAAGAAGCGGAGGCTGGAATCAGAGTCAGTAAGGCCGTAATGTCAGGCACCACAGGAAATCGAGGAATCACGATCTTGTTCACCTCCCGTAAATCAATAACAAAACGGTAAACAGGAGGCTTGGATGGATCAGTGCGTTTCAAGATAGGTAACACAGGACTATTACACACGTTTCCCCGAGTTTCCTCGATAACATCTTTCTCGATCAAATCATAGATGATCGCTAACAACGCACGTTCTCCATCGAGGGAGATACGATACTGGGGAATACGTGGCAAACGCACATTCGATTTCAGTTGAACAACATAAGGAGAGATGTCAAGCAGGCCCACGTCATTGGGACCCGTTGCCCACAAAGATGCAGGAAGAGAACTCAATTCCGGTGGGAGCTTATCAGATGACAAATACATAGGAGAGATCACTCTCTGACCCAAAGTAAGCTCCACTCCCGCAGGAGAACAGTACAAAGTCGCATATAACCGTTTCAGCAAATCCAGGCCCAAAAGATTTTCACCACAACCAGAAGTCAAAATCAAGGGAGCTTTCAGCTCACGAGGCCCAATTGTAATGGGCAAAGGGCTAGAGACCGGATTGCTAACGGGGGCGCCAGAGAATCCAACGGAAACATTCGTTAAGCCAGACAAAGGTGCGCCAGGGAGTTTTGAATGCATGATGGAACTTTTCGCTGCACCAGTGTCCAACAGAAAAGGCTCAACTACGCCCGATGTGGCAACTGCGACGTAAGGCCCTCTCTGATCAACCGGAACTGATACTACTCCCTCTCTTTGTCTATGGCTGTCCTAGTAGTTACCGTCATCAATATCATGTTCGGTGTAATAATCATCCACATGATACTGTGCAGATCTACCTGACGAAGAACCACGCTGATCAAAGCAATTATTGGAATCAGACGAATTATTAGAACGCTCATTTTGATTTTGAGTAACACCACGACCTCTACCACGTGAAGCCTGTTGAGGACCACTACGACCTCCTCTAGCTGAACCACCACTATTTCGGTCATGCAAGACCGGACAATCAAACTTCAAATGACCCTCACCTCTACAGTACGCACATTGATTATACCCGAACATAGATCTCGGCGTGGAAGAGTCATTTCACGACTGTGACCTAGCAGATTGTGATTGCGGTCTATTCCGCTGCTGAGAATCATTTTGATTTGAGCGCGGAGGATACGCTTGCTGTAACAGAACTTTCGTTTTGAGATCCTTTGTCTTCTTATCCGCACGATCATTTTCCTCCTTCTCCCTATTTTCGTAATATTGAGCCGTGGCCAATATCTGAGCAGAGGTAGAAACAGCCCACGAACTCTCTGAATTTTTCAATTTGTTGCTGAGGTCAGGCAACAAATTCAATACAAATTTATCTACAAACAATCCCTGACCTCCCTCGGTGCTCATATCCTGACCACTGTGATCGATGAATGCCTCCTCAAATCTTGTAAAGAAATCGGAGACACTCTCGTCCTTCTTTTGCTTACACGCAGACAGTTTATCCCAATTGACTTTCATCGCTGGCATAAGTGTCTTCATTAGTGTAATAATTCTTTGAGGCAAAGCCGCAATTAACTGCTCAGGCTTAGCCCCACCAACCTGCAATGCATCAGCCGCTGCAGCCCAATCACCACCTAACTCAGCTGCGTGATCTTCTTGACGAATTTTCGCCCAAACCGGTTGAGGTACTACGTTGCCGAACAACATGTCGATGTCGGCAAGATTCATGATAGTAGCATCTACTAATTGGGCCAACTCTTTATAGTAACCTGCAGGATTTTTGCGGGGGTCAGGCAAAGATTGTTTCATCTGCAAGACTTCCGATCGCTTCCATGGGAGGTGTATCCAGACTCTCTGGAAGTGCGGCAGGTCCGGAGGGGCAGCACCAGGGTTGCCTGGCATATACACCGGTGGAACTTCACGCATGGGATACTGACCAGGCGTTGCCAGCCACTCCTCAGTTTCATCTTTGAACAATGCTCGAGGTATTACAGTAGGACGAAAAGATAGAAGATGTTCTACAGCACGTTGAAAATTACTACCCACAATCATACCACTCGAAAACTGATGCTGAAGTTCAGTCAAGTCGGGCGGTATATTGTTGACCTCATCATTTTCTATCGCTTCACGTAAACATTTACACATTTCCTCAAACACAAATCGCTGTGGGGGCTCATTGAATTGAGAGAAGGTCTCGAAGATTATGCGCGGGGTGTTTTTAACAGGATACCTAATCCAATTATGCGCCATTTTAAGTAACGTATCACTCTCCCTACCACCAGGAATCTGACTTCGTCGTTGGGGAACATCAGAAACATCGGACCCAAGAATCGGTCCAAAAGGAGAGTAGAAATTAGCAACAGCATTGGGAATGCGTCTTCGAACAGACGGAGAAGAGGAGAGAAGTAAAGGGGTAACAATATGAGGACCAAATACAGGAGCAGTAGGAGCAGTAGGAGTAGCCAAAAGAGCAGAAGTAGCGGGAACAGCAGACTGAGAAGGTATAGGCAGTGGAGCAGTAGGAACAGTGGCAGGTAAAGGAATAGGGACAAGAGGATTCGCAAGAACAGGACCAGCGACAGGCTGAGGAGCAGCTGCCGGAACAACAGGCTGAGGAACAGGAGGAACCACAGGAGCTGCAGTATCCTGTGCATATGGAGGTGGCGACTTCAATAGATAGGACAACAAAGGGTCCTCTACTGCTTCCTCTCCCTTCTTATCAGTACTCAACGGTAAAACGGGATAACACTTATCCACCGCCATACGTTGTAATCTATCAAAAACTTCCTTTTCCTTCTCTTCTTTGTCTCGCTGAAACTGCTCTGCATTTCTCATCGTCGTAACGATACCTTCCCTCTTATTTCTTTTAAGCTGTCTGATTTCTTTCTGCTTGGCCTATTTACGCCATAACCGAAAGGAATCAAACATGGCCGGCCTAGCTTTCCTTTTGAACAATTTTGCTTCTAGATTATCCAAAATTGCTGTTTCAAAACTACCGTGAGGTGGCCAACTAAGGACACCGCCATCTTTTGTGTAGCGTATCCAGCAATCATTATATGCAATAGGACCCACTCCATGTCGACTATATAACTCATAGACCAGAGTTCCAACTGGAGGTATCGGACAAGAGTCCTCCAATCGGGAATCCGCACCACAACCTTTAAAGCAGCTAAACAAAGTACTACAGCCAGGCATCGTACACACTAACCGAGTTTCACAAACGTCAAGGGTTATTGGATTACGATGTCCTCGCAAAAATGCAAAACCCTCGGTTTTTGGCAATTGCAATCGTCAAATAAAACCCAACAACTAAGAACCAAATACTAAGAACCACAAATGCAATGGAACCATGCAAAACAACCAGGCACCAACAACAACCAAGGACTCTGGGAGCGACCCACAAATACTTAACTGAAATAACAATGGCGTCACCAGGAAGGCCCGTCAATCGTCTCGCTGTACCAAGGACTACGCCAGGCGCCAAAACAGGTCGACAGTCAGGGCATCAGTCCGTCGCAGCCGTCAGGAGGTGGGGATCTTCGCGGGAAAAGTCTTCGGGCCACTTGTTTCGACAACAGGATCGATGAAGCGGGTGCACCTTCCCTCGGAGATTTCACACGAAGTTCCTCACGATCGTCGGGCTTTGGACCGGTACCGCTGATGTCGCCCTACGTTGGGCGCCAACTTAAGGACTGGGCTATTCTAAGGCCCAGCGGTGCCAGGGGACAACACCTGAAACCTTCGTGGGTTACCTGTTCCGGCGTACAAATGACAGAGACACGGGACACTTCCTTCGGCGTCAAAGATTGAGGTTTATTTACTGCAGGGAACACAGAAGTCACAAGAAGTACAACGCATGTAGGTTCTAGGAGACTGCTTCAAATTGCAACTGTGGATCGCTCCTTTTATACATATTTCTGTCATAGCACAACATGGCGAACAAAAGGTTACAACTTAGTTCCCACAGTAAATTTCAAAGGGGTCGCTTTCATGTATTCAGAGTCCTGGAACATAATTACAGTAGCATCGCCGGTTCCCAATTGTAAAAGTACATCTTCCCACCATTAGTACATTCCATTCCGGCTGTAAACGAGTTAAGGAAGAGTCAGAAAACAGGTGCAAAGGAAGACAACGATAGACAACAGATTGAAAAGAGTGTAGGGGGGTGATATCGGAAACACGATTGCAGGATCAAAGGAGACATGCCTAATGAATGCACGGCTGAAACAATAGACCGGCACGGCAAGATGAGCCTCGAGCGGGGCCATCTGCCTTTGCAGTGTCATCCCCCTCATCATAAAGACACCCTCAAAGGAACACGTGTCTTCCGCAAGAGTTTGGGAATCCCAGGGTCACGAAGCGGACAGTGTCCGTTCGCTGGCTACTTGAGGGCAAGAGACAAAATGGATGCCATATCTAAAATGGAACCCGTGGGTTCAGATGAAGAAACCCACGAAATGGACGAACGGTTTAGGTCAGCATAGCGAAAACGCGTACACCCACTAAACTCGTCATTTGCGGTTCATAGATACCAAACTCGTCCATATTCGAACAAGTCGAAAACACCACTTATAATTGTCACGGAACCTCACTGCTAAGCTACAAGAATATCGCTGTGTGGTTGTTTATGTTCCAGGTCGCTCTAATGTTCATGCAGATTGCATGTCTCGTTTTCCCATAAAAGATTGCCTTTCTATTGAACCCACTGATGAATGTGATGTGGCTTTTGGTATATCTGATGTTAATGTCATCATTAGTAATGAACATTCTAAATTAATTTCTCAATCTGTTTGGGAAAAAGCTATGGAACATGATGTAGTTTTGAAGGATGTGAAGGTTTTTCTGAGTAATGGTTGGCCTGAAGAGAGGAAACTTAGCGCTGAATTGGCCTCTTTCTTTAAGGTTAAGGATGAATTAATGGCGAATTGTGGAATGGTTTTCAGAGCTGATAAAATTGTTCCTCCCAAGGATATGAGAGAGTCTATTTGTAACCTTGCACATGAAGGCCATATGGGAATGTCCACTACTAAGAGAAGAATTAGAGAGTATTATTGGTGGCCTAGTATGGATGGTATGATTGACAGATGGGTCAGAAATTGTTCTCCTTGTTCCTTGAGTGACAAATCTGTGAAACCAATTTCCGTGGGACTTACTCCTATTGAGTTTGTCCAAAATCCTTGGCGTAAGTTAGGTATAGACATTATTGGCCCCTTTAATTACCAGTCTGGTAAAGATATGTTCGCCATTGTTCTTGTTGATTACTTCTCGAAGTGGCCGGAATTGAAAATTGTTGAGAAGGTCAATTCGGATGTTATTGTCGAATTCTTGAATGAAGTTTTTTCTAGAGAAGGTTTACCTGAAGAAATCATTTCTGACAATGGTCCACAATTTGTCAGTGTAGTCTTTACATCTTTTCTTTCTAGTTGTGGTATTGTTCATAAGAGAGTTTCCAATTATTTTCCTCAAGCTAATGGTCAAGTGGAACGTTTCAACAGGGTTATTAAGGAATCTTGTCAGTTAGCTTTACGTAGTGGGTTGAAATGGAAAAAGGCTTTGCAAGCTACTCTTTTGACTTATCGTTTGTCTCCCAATTCTGTGACTGGTCTTTCTCCTTTCGAGATGTTACGTTGTAGAAAACCTGGCTCTAAACTCATGCCTTGGTGGTTAAAATCTAAGAATGGTGATTATTTGGAATTGGATTTGAAAACTGTTAGAGATAGGGTAAGTAAGTACCAAGATAGAATGTCTCAAAATTCTGTACGGAAAACCAATCCCAATTCTTCAAAGTTAAATGTTGGGGATTTTGTGAGAGTGAAGTTTGGTGGACAAATTCGCAAGGGATCTCCCAGATGGTCCAATCCTGTCAAGGTTATTGAAGTTTTCAGCAAGGCTGTTAGAGTTGAGGAAAGCAAAATCTGGAATTTTAGACGCATTTCTATTTGTAAATCTGAAAATTGTGGATCTTCCCAATCACAACCACATTTAACACCTCCTAGCCGTCTGCGAATTGTTAATGATGTTTCAGAATTTTCTGGTACTCATGAAGCCTTTGATCATCTTTCTTCATGTAAAGACAACATTTCTATTGATGCTGAAAATGTTGATGTGTACAATGATTCTGTTCTTCACGAAAATGTAACCAATGATAATATTTCTGAGAATTCTGTACATAATGATCCTTCTACTTGTTCTTCCATGGTCTGCAATCAGGACCTTGTTGTTTCTCGTAGGAGTTCACGTGCTAAGTGTCCTCCTATGAAGTTCAAGGATTTTGTCCGTTTTTAACTGTTTTCTTTTTGTTTTTTGTTTTTTTTTTGCTGTTTTTTCTCTGTTTCTTTTAGGTTTTTTTTTGTTTTTTTTTTTTAAAAAGGGGGAAGGTGTGTGGTATTCTATGCTGTGTCATAGAATGGAATCTGTGAGGTCATGCCTGACGTATGTAGAATGCACCGTTGTTTGATGAGCCCCTGTTCGTGGAGGATGATCGTTATTGCTCGCCTCCTGCTGTGGATGTTAAAGTTGTTCTCTTCCTGAATAAATACTACCTTGGAAGTTTACCTCGTCTCTGAACCTGATTACAACAGAGTGCTCTATTAAGCCAGCTGCCAAGATGGCTGGACCTCTCTGTTAGTGTGTGGAGTTTGGTAGCAGCCCTAGAGGTGTGACTATCTAGGGGCTATATGACCATGGAAAAAACGGTTCGGCCAGTGGTTCCCCGGTCTCGGTCCCCAGTGCCAACCTGTCTAACCAGACAGAAGAGCAGCCACTCTTGAGTGTGGTTACCATTTGCCCTTCAAAGTCAGCTTCCCCTTTGAAGCTCGCTGTCGTATTCCAGCACAACAAGAGACTAAGGGCCAGATGTACGACCATTGGCATTAGTGACTCGCAATTTGCGAAAAATTGCGAGTTGCAATTTGCGAGTCGCTGATGCCAATGTACAACATTGTCAGAGACACTGTTTGCGATTCCCAATGGGGTCACAAATTGCATGCCTCATGAATATTCATGAGGCACATGAGGCACTCGCAATTTGCGGCCCCATTGGGAGTGGCTGTCCCTCCCAGGTATGGTGGCCTGCTGGGCTCAGAAGACCTCCATTTCTAGGACTGCTTTTAAATAAACTACACAGCACAACATCTGTGCATATGCTTCCATCCATTCTTTTTCCCTAACACATCCTGTAGATAACACTGAAGCATTAATAACTGATACAACACACTCATCATCCAGAGTAACACAAAGTTCTGATTCATCTATGACTGGCACACGTGACAAGCAGTCTGCATGAAAATGGTATGTGTTTGATGTGAAAATTATATTCTTATATGTGCAAGAAATGAAGAAGCCAAACCTGTACCATTTCCAGACATGAGATATGCAAGGGGTTTATAATCTATGTTGATTTCAAAATGATTGCCCCAGAAATAGGTTTTTAATGTCTCAATAGTCCAGGTGCAGTCCAATGCTTCCTTCTTGATCGTGCTATAATGTTTGTCTGAATCCTTGGGTGTGCATTAAATAAAGGCAATTGTTCCTTCTTTACCTTTGTGTACTTTTGTCAACACAGTACCTAAACCAAAGGCACTGGCATCCACAATAACAGAACTCTTACTGGTGTATAGTATTTTAGGACCCTACTGTAATTTTCCCGATTCATGCACTTATATAGGTATAAATCACCATATCCTTATATAGGCATAGAGATCATAACCATATTTAAACATAGCTCATACAGTCCAAATACGGCAGGGGTACTTCCACTAGTTCCGAAAATCCACAACGATTTCTTGGAAAACTCGACTTCAGCAGCTAGGGACTTCCCCTTGTAACAATACTGACTATCCAAGAACTCAGGGAGTTTTCAAAGTACTGAGACTCTTTGATGACGTTATTATATCCACCTTTACTTCAAACTCGGCACATTCAAGGTATAAATATGCCCACACTTGCCATAGCAAACACACTGTAGTTTGGAGCAGTTCGACTATCTACTTGCCCGACGCACCCTGCTACAGCAAGTGCCGAAGGAAGCCGACCCTCCAGCAGACGCACTGAGAGAGACGCTGTCTTTTCTCCTGCAGAGAAATCCAGCTCCAGTGTTTCCAAGCTACCCTTGCGGGATGTTGGGAAATCAAGTCTGGAGATTGACCTTCTTCATTCTAAACCAAGGTACGGAGCTGATTAGACCCTACGAGAAATCTTGGATAGATTCTTGGCAAAGGAATACTAAATTTATGCTACACCTCACTTACTTCTTCCCTCGTACTAAGCTTATGTTAGGTACATCGGGCAAGGCGTATTTTAGAAGCACCAGTTGAGTACTTTTTAGCCTTTGTTATTTATGTATGGTTTAGGAACCATACAATGCTCTTACAGTATTATTTTATTCTAGTCTTTTTACTGTATGCATTATATTTTGCAACCAGTTTTACGATTGTAGCAGTTTATTTCTTATGCTTGAGAAAAAAGACTGTTCAATAAATACTTTTATTGAAAACGCCCGTCTATCTATTTCTCTGCACCTCTGGTGAAACGAAGCATGTACGATTGACTAAGGAAAATATCTATCTATTGTTTCCACGACTCTGAAGATCAGTTTTATCTTGGGAAGCAAAGTTGTCATGTTTATGCAGTTGTCAGAAACTAAATCCCTTCTTGTGAACTCAACAACATTTCTAGTGACCTCTGAGCTAGCTGGCACTCACAATTAAGTCTAATATATTTCGATAGAAACCTAGTAGACATAAGTCCTACGTCACATCTATAGGATATCTTATTCCAATGCGCAGAGCCTATTGGGAATATAGGAATTACACTACATGGCGCCCAACGTTTTGGTAAGGCACTAATTTAACGCTAGATACTAGAGTAACTCAATCGTGCTTCTCACAGAGACCCCTTTATCCCATAAAATACTCCAATAGACGTCTGGAGTGGGTTAAAGGATAAAATATCCGCCTTAAACTGAGTAGGACGAAAAATCCTATTTATTAGTTTTTGGTTTTGTTCAACATTGAAGTATACAATGTTCCAAAATATTGTGCACCCTATCTTTTTTTTCCTTGAAACTTGCTCTGTAAAAACTTTCAACAAAATGTCGAATAGTGATGAGGAAAACAGTAGAGATGCAGTAAATGCAAACCAACAAGGTTTTGACATTACAGGTTTCCAACAAAATGACCTGGATGCTATAATCATCCCGGAAATAGTATGGAAAACAATAGCTATAAAGCTTATAGAAAATGGTCTATCAGCAAGAGGTGGTAGGGTAATTTTTGTCATAGAGGCACATGAATATCGGCAGACAGAGGTATTCTATTCATGGATTATCTTTACACAAGCAAATCCAACAACACATGCGTTCCACTTCTATAAGATAGAGGAACCTCCAGCGGAATACGTTCCTTTTGAGGGCATTGAAATTCCACTAACTTACCAAGAGCTTCAGCTCTGGGTTAAAGACGCCCTACAACATCAAAATCACATTACCAGGCTCGGTCCACTAGGTAGACTAGGAGCAACATGGCAGGTACTAGCCAGCTATACACCACATCCTGCCATTGAACAAATGACAGGTCCAGAACTATTAGCTCAGCTAAAACAATTAGTTAAAATCCATAGACAATTAGTACAATATGTCGTGCGGACATTAACAGTCCAACCTGCTGTAAGGATTCCGCAGCACACCCCTCATCAGGGGAACACAAACAAAATTGCACCACAAACTATACAATCAGTCATCGGTAAATTACCCACAAAAAGCGAGTAAATTCCGTTCTGGTTAGCTCAAAAAATTACTCAAGTTGAGGCATTATTTCCCGATAGTACACCTCATGAGAAACACAGGATTCTAGCAATCTGTTTACCAATGGGGATTGTACCACACCTGGACGACTGTGACACTTGGGGTACAGTCTTTGCTGCAATCTACACAAAAACACATGATATTCCATTCATGACGGTAATATTAGACGTCCTGAAACAGATTCAATATGAATACGGGGCAGAGCCTGCTTCAAATCTGGGTATGAAACAGGTGTCAGCTATAATATTAGCTAATATTATAGGTGAAGCAGCATCAGTGGCAGTCCACCAAAAACTTGATATAACTGAGCAACAGTATAAACTGGACAGAATAATAGAAAAATCCTATGAAGAACCAGGAAGGGATAGTTTGGGAGGGAAACCAGTAAAACCTGAACTAACAGAAAATCCTGAAAAAGTTTTGATTAAAAACTACTAAAAAGAAGTGGGAAAATACTAGAAAGACACTTCCTAAAGAGAAGCGTTCTCAATCAAAAGGTAGATCTCCTCAAAAGGAGCCCTCTGAAAAGAGGTATAACTTCAGAAACAGGGATAACTTGAGAAAACCTGATAGATATCAAGATACTGATACACGTTCCTCTCGTACCTTTCAGACTTCCTCGTAGAAATCCAAAAGAAGAGGACGATCAGAACACAAGAAAGAGCGCGTGAAGTCCAAAGACGATCAACACGTTCTGAAAAATAAGAAAACTCAATTCACCAAAAAGAAGGTAGCAAGTCTTAAAATCAGACATGCCGTGGATCTTGAGGACACAACTCAAGAACGGGGAGTGGGCCCAGATAATGCTGGACAGCGCAGCAGAGGTTACCATAGCTCACAAGATCCTGCAGGATCATCTGGAGACAGTGGACCTGAATGAATGCATTCAGAATGAAACTGCAGATACCAGGGTTAGTGTATCACATAAGTTATACGAAGTAACACTCCGAATAGAGGGGGATATAACTAGGAAATATAAAAGCACTCTTTTGGGAAAAGCTATCTAAGGGTTATGACATCCTTCTGGCTGAAAAAGACTGGCCACCTGAATTTTTTCAGGGAGGGCCCACATGGCGAAGAGATTATTATGTCAGCCTTCTCAAATCATATTCCTATTAATAAAAAATAGACCTATGCCAGAAAATGGGCTGTGGCCCAGGCTCCAGCATTATATAAAAATCATGTGGGATGGGATGAGGATTCTCCTCACCACAAAATCCAGTTAAAAAATCAACTAACTTCTCAGAAGCAGTATCCAGTTAAACAAGAATCAAAAAAACAAGTCAGGGAGATCTTAGATCAACTTTAATACCAAGGGGTGATTGAAACATGCACCTCGTCCATGAACAATCCTTTGTTTCCTGTCTCCAAACCAGACAATACATATCGTCTAGTTTTGGACTACTGACATTTAAATTCCTGTTGCAAAACCTTTGCAGTACAAAAGGCACACAGTGCAGCACTGATGAATAACATTGTGCACAAAAAATATAAAACGACATTAGACATTTCAAACGGTTTCTTCTGTCAAAATATTGCACCTGAAAGCAGGTATATGACTGCTTTCTCAATTATGGGGACACAGAGACACTTTTGTCGTCTTCCCCAGGGATTCAAGAATAGCCCAGGGTTATTTTCAGCCATAGTAACATAGTTATTACAAACTTACGATGATGAGGCATTATCTTATGTCGATGACATCTATTATATAGACGATGATTTGGACAGGCACTTGACCAGGGTAAACACCCTAATACTTTGATTCGCCTCTAAAGGGTATAAATTCAACTTTAAAAAATCAGGAATTGCCCACCTCAACGTCCTATTCTTAGGATATGAACTTTCAAGTGAAGGCAAAAGCCTGGCAGCAAACTTGCTAGAAAAAGGTGCGCTGCTCCAACCTCCAAAAACGCTGAAAAACTTACAGTCAGTTCTAGGATTCCTGAATTTCAGAAGAACTTACATTCTAAATTACGCAGAAAGGGTTAAACCTATCTACAAACTAATCAAACCTGATTTCAAACCTACCTATTGGAGTCAAAAACACACAGAAATTTTGCGTTCAGTGCAAATAGACATGTTGGCAACAACACATTTACAGACACGCGTAATGTAATCCGAATCATCCTAGGGAGAAGCGGATTCACATACCTAACCCTTAATGAAGGTGAAAAGTTACCAATAGCTTACAAATCACACTTGTACACACAAACTCAAATGAAATTCACTTCAACAGAAAAAATTCTGACAGCGGTTCAAACTGCGGTAGCAAAAGAGAGAGCCCTCGTACAGGGTAAATGCATTAAAGTCGTTACTCCTGTATCTGCCTTAGAGACAGTGACAAAAGCAAGCATTCCAAATGCAAAAGCTCTACATCGAGATGGATACAATGGGTTAATTCTCTTGCTGCAACAGACGTTGAATACGTGTTTGACCCCTACTTGAAGACTCAGGAATTTCTCCAATACGAACAAGAGTGACTTCTGCCCACTGAGATTCTGCCTCTAGAACATTACGGATGTATAATTTATACAGACGGATCAGCACAGCTCGCAATTGGGGGTAAACAAGCTTACAGTGCTGAGTGCGTGATTGTTAAAGATCGCTGGCGCGATGGTAAATTCAGACCTATGGTCGCAAAAACTCAATCTTTCGGAGATTGTACAGCTCAGCGAGCTAAACTACAGGCTTTCAAGATGGCGCTTGAAAATACCGATCGTGAATTCCCCACACTCATGGTTTGCGATTCGTATTACTGCATCCAGTCTTACTATGAATATTTGCAGAACTGGGTTCAAAATGGTTTTAAAGACGCAAAAGGTGGCACAATCAAGCATAAAATGCTTTGGGAACAAGTAGTTTTTTTACAGAAAGAACTACAAAAGACTCACATGATCCATACACTGAGTCACCAGAGTGATGGCGTTCACGTTGAAGGGAATTGATTGGCTGATGAAGCTGCGAAGGCAACTGTGCAAATGGCTTCCGTAGCTGCAATCACTCGTTCAAAAACGAACATAGACAGCGAAATAATGCAAGCTGTCACTGCCTCAATAAAAGACAGTGGTAAAACACTTCCAAAAGGCTTTCCACTCAAGTACTCATATGTAACTGATGCAAATAATGTTCCTTTTGCTCGAATCCCTGGAGTGGGGGATAGAGTAATCCCAACATGGAACACAGGTTAGGACTCATTTTAGCAGCACATGAAGGACTCGCCTCTACACATGCAGGTGTTTCTGCCACAGTGTCATTACTAAAGCAAAGATACTGGTGGCCGTGCATGAGGAAGCAGACCAGAAACGATGTTTTGGAATCTGAAATCTGCCAGAAAATGAAAGTCTCAACAGTGAAACGCCCGGCGCAGACGCCCCTTTTAATCTCGGATAAACCACTGGCGTGTGTTTACCTAGACCACTTTGGTCTCTTACAAAGGGATGGCAACTATAAATATATCATGGTCGCAGTGGATTCTTGCTGAAGATTCATTTGCATGTTGCCTCAGCGCTCGGCTGACGCTCGAACTGTTATAAAAGATTTGCAAGTCTTTATCGGCACATACGCAATCGGCACACTACATTCTGACCAAGGTTCTGCGTTTGGCTCCAAAGCTTACAAGGAGGCCATGGCCAGCTTGGGTGTTGCATTGCGGTACTCAAGTCCATTCCATCATGAGGGAAATTCGGTTGTGGAAAGAAAAAACCGTGACATAAAGCAATCTATAACAGCTAGGGTATTAAGTTCGGGTGACGGGTGGGTCAAACATCTAATAAGTGTCCAACTTAGTCTTAATAACCTGCCAAGAAATTCTCCGGGTGGAATCACTCCATATGTAATCCTTTTTGGTACTAGAATGATGGTTGAAGACCTCGATCATCATACTTCAGTGGTGGAACAAAAACCCTTTGATATCAAAGATCGTTTGGCTGTTTTACCGGACTTAAATGAAACAAGAAGAAGTCTAAGCAACACCATACAAAAGCCAACGACCACTGAAGAAAAACCACCTGTCCCAACAAGACCTGTCTGGCTTCCAAAGATTTGGGATCTGGTCAGAGAGAAAATAGCAGATGAGAAGGAATTTGGGCCTTCTTACAGAAAACCAGTACCTGTACTAGCAGTCCACAGATCAAGAACAGTGTTACTGCCGCCCATTGCTGGAAGAAGGGAGAACCGGTCTGTATCATTGACCTGGTACAACCACACTATGTGGCTGATAATAAGTAGTAGGCCCATTGTACTCCAGAGATATAACAGACGACCAAATCTTGCTACCATCCAAGAGGTTCAAACTGAAAGACTCATCACCTTTGAAGAATCTGCAGTGAGAAAAGAAGGACTATGCAACAAATCCATGGAACTTGTGCCTCTTGAAACCCAAATAACAGCTCGTCAAGAAACTCCCGTCTACAATGATGTAGCATATGACTATACTAATATGTCAAGGGAACAAGCACCTCCAGCAATTTTAAATAATCCGGATGCAATACCAACTATTGACAGAACTGCCTCTGGCTATTTCATCAACTTTGATACCTTTTCTTAGGATCCCAGTGAACCTGAAACTACGCCAACAAACAAGACTTTCAAGGAACAAGTAACAGAATTTTTTCACCAGCTTGCAAATACATATCTGATTTCACCATGGGTTGAATTTTGGATTGTGTTAGGTGTACCTTTTCTCCTACTATGGCTCATTCTTGTTTTAAGTTTGGGAAAGCTGATAGATGGAAAATATAGAAAAATCGACACAGCAAGTAAGAACATCAACTTGCTCCTGGAACCACACAAATCATCTCATCGTGAACAAAGAGGCCTATCAGCAGTGAACATCACAGACATTCCTCTACCTGGTGGAATAGCATGGGATAGAACTGATTATGAAATTGATGAACCTGTCGAGCTGCTGAAGATTCCACAACAATTTAAGGTTTCCTTGAGTGATTTTTTTTCGCCAAGTACATTTTCTGATGATTGGGACTTTGAGACTGTTAATAACATGATGGCAGATTTAGTATTGTCGGCAACATTTGCAAAACATGAATACTTAGAAGGTTCATCCAATTATGAAGAAATGTATTGTTTTAATCATTTTGGTAATCATTGTTTGCACAAATCTGCAAACCCTAGAAATGTTTTAACTTATAATCAATGGGAACATTGTCCAACACCTCCAAAAGGTAGCTCTAAAACATTGTATAGAAAATTTCCATACTTTACAGGTTTTAATGTCACAAATCCACTTTAAAAATGTTAATAAGACAGGCATGAAAAGTATGCTAACAAATACTAATCAAATTTATTCTGTGCCCTTTTATGCTCAATTGTCCACATTAGGTTTTGACTTTTGGAAAGACAACATTGAGACAAAAACTGTTTGGGGGACAAAAGACTGGCAGGTACAAGGTTTAGAAGCATTATTAAGAGCCTGCATCATCCCAGAACAAATACTGTTCTTAAAGGAAACTGTTCAACAGACATCTTGTCTTGGCCTGGCTGAGATAAAAGATTTAAACAAACCGTCCATACCTAAGCCCACACCTGATGGTGATAGAACTACAGATGAGGAGGTAGACGTAAAGTATATTTTACAACAAAACAGAAGTAATCCTGAATGGAAAAATGGTTAATTTGGCCCACAGACACGAATAACTGTCAATATAGATTCCTGAACAAGACACAAGGGTTTACAGTAACTAAGCCAGATCCAAGATATGTCCATAGACAACATCCAGGGATAATAACAATTTACAGTGTAGGAAAACTGTGCCTTGAATGGCTACACTACCAGATATAAAGCAACACTTAAGTTTACTTAGAGAAGGGGGTGACTTGAGAGAATTCTTACGGACCTCACAAACCACTTCATAAACGTTTCATATATACCGGTATTTACGCTGCTTACAATGAAGCATGGAAAGTCACGCAAATGGAAACTGCAGAAAGAATACGAGAAATTTAGAGAAAGCTCTCTCTGTAGTTGACAATGGGTTAACAACTCTGTCTTCCAGAAAGTATTCTTTGGTCAGCATTGTATCCTCTTCCATAGACATAATGGAACAAGACTTGCTCATGTTACAAAATGGACAGTCTCAATTACGTTCTATAATGCTGCTAGGCTGGACATTACAAATTCTTTGTTCTGGCTATGTGCCTTGGCGTCTAATCAACACCACGTCATTGTTTACTGGATTTAACCTTACAGATAAACAAATCTCATTGGCACAGAGGGGAGCAGACTATACGATGCTGAGCATAGAAAAACTAGAGAGATTACCATTGACCGTTTCTGAGAAACCATCCATTGAATGGATAATACACAGCACCATCACAATACCAGTAACGATTTTCCAGTTTCAGTATTGCTTAAAACACATACCAGCAGGCCTGTATGAAAGGTTGGGTAAAGAGTACATGAAGTCAACCTGGGATTTACCATACACACACAAATGTTGGAGTTGGGGGAAGGAGGTATTTCTTAGTGGTAAAAACTGTAAAACTACATTAAGCGGTACACTTCTGTATCAAGGCATTAATTTACATGGAGCCTGTGATGGTTCTTCAAACAACTTATCATGCCACCTGCAGGGTTCCCCGGCAGCAGTGATAGATCCAATTTTTAGGCAGCTGTCCAATGGAAGCTACATAATGCTGAATGATCACAGCTGTTGTGGAATGATGCCAGGGACAGCCTAGCTGGTTAGTGTGTCAGCCAGGGTCACTTGTTGTATGCAAGAATTGTTTCCAAAAACTAAGACAGATGGGTAGTCGCCACTATGGCCTTCACTGAACATCTTTTCTATACAAATTGATACTTTAAGCAGAATGAAAGCCATTCTTTTACAAAAAACTGTGCCACTGACCTCGCCCAGAGAACCGTATGATCTGCAAGTTTCAAGGTCCTCTGCAGAGATACATGCATTATTATCAACAAACTGCCCCATACATTTTGCAGAAATGTTAGGTCGTATCTTAAACATGTGTGATACCAGAGGTATTGTACATGTATTTAAGACGAGTTTTTTGGGACTGTTAGCACCCTTTGAAGCAGTCATGGGCATTTTTCCTAACTTTGTGCATTCTGTGTTCGGTGGCCTGCCTCTCATCTTGGGACTCGTAGCAGCGATACTATTTTTTATTTCTTCTGCTTCGTTATGGCAAGTCCAGTCACCAGCGATACCCAAATTACCATAGAGAATGCTCTTCTGGCAATGCAGTATCGTGAAAGAATAACACAGATTCTTGGCTTGGCTCGTTTGAGAGATCTGAATACCACATGGTTCCTGTCATTCAGACCAATCTGGCAAGATTGCATCTTACCTGTTCTACGATGCCTGCTTTGTGGAGAGGAATACGTGTTAGGTATCTGTCTAACACTTCCATCGGCAATGCCAACGGATGTTGACGCTTTACTGGGTCTGGTAACGGCTCATGTATTGTGTTGCCCCTAACGGCTACCAATCCTGATGACGGCATTCATTGAGATCTCACCGGCAATTACAGCTGAAGGTGTGATTCGCGGACCAACAGGCACACAGGTACCATCTACTACGAACATTGCTAATGCGACTGACGCTGACGGCGATGCTTCTCATCTGGGTACGATTGGTCTACTTAATGAAGTGGTTCAACTTTCATCTACTGTGGTAGACGATTTCTTTGCTAGCCTAGACAACTTAATGTTTTCTCCTGACACCGAGAATAACTTTTGAATTTAGCACACAGCAGTCTTTCAACTCTGAAATTCGACCTTCACTCTTTTGCAAAACAAATGCTTCTAACTTTGGAACTCTATTTTTCTACGATTTGATTTGACTTTTTTCCAAAACACAATGAACTTTGGCACAAAGCAATCTGCTTAAAGTAGAACTATGCTTAGAGAACAAGAAGTCTTTGAATACTTCCTACAAACATATTGACCTAATCGACAAACAAAAACAACTTGTATATTCTGCTATGGGATGGTCTTGATTTTTTTTTCTGTAACTAAGAGCCATTTCATAAATGTAATTTCATGATTCATTCAGTTAGCATTTCCAATATCATATTATAGGCTTAAAATGAAATCATTGCTTTTGAAAAGCGTTCAGTACAAATGCTCATTTTTCGCGTGCAACCATTTCAAATGCATTTTATATGTATTTTTGGGTAGGATTGTAAACACATGCTATATGTTTTAGTGCTTGAACTTAGTTGAACATGATAACGTGGAGTGGGTGTTGTATAGTATTTTAGGACCCTACTGTAATTTTCCCGATTCATGACCTTATATAGGTATACATCACCATATCCTTATATAGGCATAGAAACCATAACCATATTTAGATATAGCTCATACAGTCCAAATACCGCAGGGCTACTTCCACGAGTTCCGAAAATCCACAACGATTTCTTGGAAAACTCGGCATCAGCAGCTAGGGACTTCCCCTTGCTACAATACTGACTTGTCCAAGAACTCATGGAGTTTTAAAGAACTGAGACTCTTTGGTGATGTTATTATGTCCACCTTTACGTCAAACTCGGCATCTCCAAGGTATAAATATGCCCACACTTGCCATAGCAAACACACGGTGGTTTGTAGCGGTTCGACTATCTACTTGCCCGACGCACCCTGTGCCGAAGGAAGCCGACCTTCCAGCAGACGCACTGAGAGAGACGCTGTCTTTTCTCCTGCTGAGAAATCCAGCTCCAGTGTTTACAAGCTACCCTTGCCGGGTGTTGGGAAATCGAGTCCGGAAATTGACCTTCTTCATTCTAAACCACAGTACGGAGCTGATTATACCCTACGCAAAATCTTGGATAGATCCTTGGCAAAGGAATACTAAATTTATGCAACACCTCACTTACTTCTTTCCTCGTACTAAGCTTAGGTTAGGTACATCGGGGTAGGCGTATTTTAGAAGCACCAGTTGAGTACTTTTTAGCATTTGTTATTTATGTATTTATTTATCTATGATTTAGGAACCATACAATGCTCATACAGTATTATTTTATTCTAGTCTTTTTACTGTATGCATTATATTTTGCAACCAGTTTTACGATTGTAGCAGTTCATTTCTTATGCTTGAGAAAAAAGACTGTTCAATAAATCCTTTTATTGAAAACGCCCGTCTATGTATTTCTCTGCACCTCTGGTGAAACGAAGCATGCACGATTGACTCAGTAAAATATCTATCTATTGTTTCCACGACTCTGAAGATCAGTTTTATCTTGGGAAACAAAGTTATCATGTTTAAGCGGTTGTCAGAAACTAAATCCCTTCTTGTGAACTCGAGAAAGTTTCTAGTGACCTCTGAGCTAGCTGGCACTCACAATTAAGTCTAATATATTTCGATAGAGATCTAGTAGACATAAGTCCTACGTCACATCTATAGGATATATTATTCCAATGCGCAGAGCCTATTGGGAATATAGGAACAACACTACATTACTCAAAGAACAGAAAGGTTGTAATGAAGGTGCACACTTAATCATACCCTTAATGGTGCAGAAAGCCTCTGACAATTCTTTCGTCCACAAGAATTTCAAATTTTCCCGAACAAGGTGTCTTAAAGGTTCAAAGCTATAGCATAACCTTGCACAAACCTGGCATAATATTCACTCAGGTCCAAAAATGATCTCAAGAAATCTGTATTAGTAGAGGAAGGTGCTTTATTGATGGCATCAGTGAGATCATTCTTAGCCCTGATACCCTCAGCAGAAAGTGAATGACCTAAATATTCCAGTTCCTTAGCCTTAGAATGTACACATTTCCCTTGCAAAAAGTCATACTTCTCTCACAAAGAATACTCAGGATTTGTTCCAGGATAAGATTATGTTACTCGATGTCTCTGGCAACATCACTTGGTGGTAGGCTGACTTGAGATAAATGATGGAAAAGGAAGTATAGCCACCAACCTGCCTCTCTTATTCCTGGTAGGAGATGGTAATCAACAACAATATTCTTGTTTAAAGAACGTAAATCAGCACATAAAGGCAAATTCCCAGATATGTTTTGCATTAAAACCACAGCTGCAACCGATGCAGATGTTGGCCATTGAATAATACTATCCTTACACATATCATCCAATTGTTTTTTTCAATTAATCCCTAATACTGAGTGGTACCAGCATGACTTAAAGCTACACACGGATGGCACCAGACTTTAACCTGATATCATGTTCGACTCTCTTAACACACCCTACATTAGGTTTGAACATTTCTGAATACTTTTCCGAGATGGTCTTAATATCCTTTCCAGAGCTATCACCCTCCATTTCAACAGTGGAAACGGGCATGTCATCCAAAACAATAAGATTGACGCTACCATGTTTAAAGATTATTCCAAATCTATCCAGATCGGCAAACCCACTATGTCACATCCTTTGAGGACCACATAAATGTGTGTGACAATTATGCATCACATGAAGTTGAAAGTGTCTTGAAAGTATCCCAACATCTCAATATCCTGATCACCGAATGCTATTGGTTGGACATCAGCACTAATCAATTATTTGTTAAATTTTGTCTTATAAAAAGTATCGCTGAATAGAATCATCATAGGAGACCCAAAAGTCTGCCATAAATTCTAATCTAATTTCACAAATATGCACTAGTCCTAATGATGCATTAAATAATACTGAATTATTGGCACCACAATCACTATCAACAGTAAGTATCAGGGGGAGGAGCTATGTCAGCAAGCAAGATGGCTGCTCAGGCTCCCGGCTCTGTCGAACCTTGTAACCCACCGCGATATCCTGCATGTTATCCTGATTTAACGCCTAGCCTCTGTGTGCATGAACTGTCCCGCACTCCGATGGTGAAATCCGGAAACTTTTATCGGCTGGTTTGACGGAGTTACATCGACTTTAAGTTTGCGGCCTGCTCCAGCAGTGAAGCCGGGGCCTGGAGTACTTTCACAGCCGGGCTGTAGTGCAACAACATCGGCCAGGAGAATCGGGCTGGGCCCGGTCGACCGGAGTGGAGGCTTTGTTTCAGCCCGGATTTGGTGGTGATCGTTGTCATTGCTCAGTATCAATGGAGGAGTGAGTCTGCGTGCTGCTGGCTGCGGGTGGGGGCCCCCGTCCCACGGACCCGTTTTGCTCCCTCCGGGGCTCGGTGGTTCGGGGTTACCGGCCTGCGGCCTCAACTGGGTTACCGTGGCTGCGAACAAAGACTGGTCACCCTTCGCATCTGCACGTTCGAGATCCTGTCTGTCCCCCCCCCCTAGGATGCCGGAATCTCCCGGGGAGGTGATAGAGATTGATATCAAGCACGAGAATATGGACCGACCGGTGCATGAGCCATCGCTGGGGTTAGTACTGGCAGAACTTTGGGCATTCCGCTCACATGTAGATACTTTGTTGAGCAAATTGGACACTCACCTATCTGAAATGCTCCTGGTGGAACCGGGCCCGGCCTTATTGTTGAAACGGGATTCTGCAGCCATTCCAAACGTGGCCATTTTGACTCCGTGCAAGAACCACGTTAGGGAACGAGTACTGGAATCATCGGATGGTGCCCTGGTGGACGGTGTTCTCGAGGATGTCGTGATATTGCTGAACCTTCCACCACTACCGGCTTTGGAGATATCGTCAGGCGTTCCCCTCCCGGAGACTTTTGTTTGTGACTTTCCATCTAATTTGTGGACTCACTGCCTGCTGGTAGCCATGGGCTGATTTCTTCTGACTCTTTTCTCCTTTATTGCCTCTTTGTGTGCCTTTGGGTCTCACTGGAGGGGGTTTGTGTTTTTGTTCGGAAGGGCCAAGGTTAAGATCGGCTGGATCGGGATGGGTTGGCATGGCTTTTACAAGTGTTGGACCTGCAACTGTTTGCTCTAAGAGGCTGGGCGGTGTCTCACGGTACCCTCTAACTTCTCTACATTGCTGTCATAAGTTTTTCTGTTAGTGATAGGGGGTGGCTGTTTCAGGCAGGGGGTCTAAAGGGGCTGGGAGCCCACATGGATATGCCCTCCTCCGTTTTTTTGTTCCCTATCTTTGGGGTTTTAGTTATTAGGGGCGACAGGCACACTGCTGGTGGGGTTAGGCTGTAGCCATTTGCAGGGGTGCAGGGTGGGGGACTGGAGGGGGGGGGGTTTATTTTGCCTTTTTTATTTTCTATGGCCTTTTCCTCTTTTTCTCTCTTTCTCGTAGGGTCAGTATAGCTACGAATCATTCGGATTCTTATCGTATGCTTATATTTCGTGCCTTTGCTTTTATGACATCCTGATTTATGGGCGGGCAGGCCTCGAGTATTGGCGCAACATGGAAATGTATATTGTGTGCTCTTTTGTACCGACCTATATGCTCTGGCGCCAAATCCCCATTATAGTGGTCATTACATGTATATCCTGTTTATTACCCTGCCCCCACATTCTCCTGTTCGACTGTATGGCACCTGATCCTCTCTTATATAATATAAAATGAAACCTCTGTCTTATCCTGCAATCCAGTTATGCATTCCAATACAAGTTTTATTCTGAATCGCTGCCGGACCTTTGGGTTGTCGGCTGATGAGCTGTGTCGTATTGTGATATCAACGATTTAATTTGTCTAGCGGCCGGCCCCCGCGGTTGTAGGCCCATGCTTGTATTTCTACTGAATGCTAAAATAAAGGTTTTCAAAAAAACAAAACAGTAAGTATCAAATTGTTAACAAATTCATCCCCCAATTCCTCCTCTGCATTGACCCTTAAAGTAGAATAGCTCCTGTTGGTTCAGCACATTTTTCAAAAATACCTATTTTTTTTGCACCTGTTGCATCTCTTCCCCAGAGAAGGACACAAGAAATTATTCCCAAGGTGAGACTTTGAACCACACCTAAAACACATAAGTTTCTTATTTTGTATACATGTTTTTCTTTTCTTGTCAAACCTCAAATCTTTAACTTTTTCAAAAATTACACAAACTGCATTGGTACTTGCTGCCCTTCTGGATATGGCTGTAGTGGACAAAAAAGAGCATTCATTGCTTTTCACAATGTCCAACACCTCACTAAGACTGGTATTCCTGTAAGCCAATAAACGTTCTTGAATTCTTTCTACTAAAACAGCTGAAAACAAGCTGGGCTCTCAAATAAGTGTCAATGTTGTCACCAAATTCACATTTGGATGCCAAAATGTACAGATTAGAGCTATATTCCTCTATACTCTCATCTGCAATTTGTTTTGTTTATCTCTGAAAGAAACTGTGTCGCTCGAACATTATGCTTAGTTGTTCAGTGATTCTTTTCTCCAAGCGTTTATAGCTTCAGTATAAACACCCCATGGAATAAATTGTCCAACTGTTTGTTTGCTTTCGGGCAAATTGTCAAAATTCTCCTGACGAGCATCTCCCAACTTTTTGAATGAAAGCACTTTTTTCCTCTCAGCAGAATAATCCTTTCCATCAATAGTGACAATGTAGTCTTCAAAAGCCCCAAACCATTGTTCCCATTTAACATGAGATTTTTTTTGACGCGGTTGAAGAAATAGTTGATTTGAGGCTATAGTCGCAGAATGAACATTACCAGTATTTTATACAAACTCAATTAGAAATAGGATAATCCACCTCAACACACAAGAGCTGAGAGAATTAAGTGAAAATGATTATTCATGAAGGCAGAGAAAGATAACACATTGTCAGTCAAAGGCTCCTCGCTAATTAATGCAAGTTCTAGTCTTGCGTTTATCAATCATCGTCATTTGTATAGCGCGCTATTCACCCGGAGGGTCTCAAGGCGCTGGTGGGGAGGGGTCCGTTACTGCTCGAAGAGCCAAGTCTTGAGGAGCTTCCTGTTAGAGAGATGATCCTAGGTCAGCCGGAGTTGGGTCGGGAGGGAGTTCCATGTCTTAGCTGCCAGGTAGGAGAAGGATCTTCCCCCGGCGGTGGCTTTGTGGATGCGTGGTACGGCGGTGAGGGCGAGGCTGGCCGATCATAGCTGGCGGGTGGGTGCGTAGAAGGTCAGACGGTTGTTGAGGTACTTGGGGCCCAGGTCGTGGAGGGCCTTGTGTGCGTGGGTGAGGAGTCTGAACGTGATCCTCGTGCTGACGGGGAGCCAGTGCAGGCCTCTCAGGTGGCTGGAGATGTGGCTGTGTCGGGTAATGTCCAGGACGAGTCGTGCGGAGGCGTTCTGGATGCGCTGGAGTCTTTTCTGAAGTTTGGCTGTGGTTCCGGCGTAGAGGGTGTTTCCATAGTCTAGCCGGCTGGTGACGAGTGCCTGGGTGATCGTCTTCCTGGTTTCGGTGGGGATTCATCGGAAGATCTTGCGGAGCATGGGGAGGGTGTTGAAGCATGATGATGAGACGGCGTTGACTTGTCTGGTCATCGAGAGGGAGGAGTCCAGGATGAAGCCCAGTTTGCGTGCGTGGTCCGTTGGAATGGGAGTGGTGCCCAGGGAGGGGGCCACCAAGAGTCGTCCCAGGCGGAAAGCGATGATCCCAGGATGAGGATTTCTGTCTTGTCTGAGTTCAGTTTCAGGCGGCTGTTCTTCATCCATTCGGCGACGTCTTTCATCCCTTCGTGGAGGCTGGTTCTGGCGGTGGCGGGGTCGTTGGTGAGGGAGAGGATCAGCTGGGTGTCGTCAGCGTAGGAGATGATGTTGAGGTTGTGTTTGCGTGCGATGGCTGCGAGAGGGCTCATGTAGACGTTGAAGAGGGTGGGCTAAGTGAAGATCCTTGTGGTACGCCGCAGATGACTTTGGTGGTCTCGGATCTGAATGGGGGAAGGCGGACTCTCTGGGTTCTTCCGGCGAGGAACGAGATGATCCACTCCAGTGCCTTCTCTTGGATTCCGATGTTGTTGAAGTGCTGTACTAGGGTGCGTTGGCAGACAGTGTAGAATGCTGCAGAGAGGTCAGGAGGATGAGGGCCGCTGTTTCCCCGTTGTCGAGCAGGGATCTGATGTCGTCAGTGGCTGCAATGAGGGCGGTCTCAGTGCAGTGGTTGGCTCGGAAACCAGACTGCGAGGGGTCGAGGGATCCATTCGTCTCGAGGAAGGCGGCAAGCTGTCTGTTGACGGTCTTCTCGATGACTTTGGCAGGAAAGGGGAGGAGCGAGATGGGGCGGTAGTTCTTGAGGTCGGTGGGGTCTGCTGTTAGTTTCTTCAGGAGGGCGCTGATCTCGGCGTGCTTCCAGGTCTCCGGGAAGGTGGCGGTCTTGAAGGAGGTGTTGATGATGTCCTGGAGTTGGGGAGCGATGATGGAGTCGGCCTTGTTGAAGACGTGGTGGGGCAGGGGTCGGTTGGTGATCCGGAGTGGATGGTGTTCATCATGCGGGTGGTGTCTTCGGTGCTGACCGGGGTCCACGCGCAGATGGTGGTGGTGGGGGGCGTTGGTTCGGTGGTTGGGTGCGCTGTTGGTGATCCGAAGCTGTTGTGTATATCGGCGATCTTGTGGTGGAAGAACGAGGTGAGTAAGTCGCAGAGGTCTTGCGAGGAAGTGATGTCGTTGTTTCCGGCGCTGGGGTTGGAGAACTCTTTGACGATGCTGAAGAGTTCCTTGCTGTTGTGGGTGTTGTTGTCCAGTCGATTTTTGAATGCTGTCTTCTTGGTGGTGCGGATAAGCTGGTGGTGTTTGCGGGTGGCGTGCTTGAGGGCCGTCATGTTGTCTGTGGTCTGGTCATGGCGCCGGCTTTCTCGAGGGTGCGGCAGTTCTTCTTGGAGATCTTGAGTTTGTTGGTGAACAAGGGGGCTCTCTTGCTGCCAGGTCTGCTGGGAGGGTTCTTCAGTGGTGCGAGGTCATCTGCGCAGTTGGTGAGCCACTGTGTGAGGTTGTTGGCTGCTTCGTTGGGGTCCGTTGTGCTGGCAGGAGGTTTCTTACAGAGGGAGGTGGCGAGCTGCTCGGCGGTGATCTTGCTCCAGCTCCTGCGAGGAATCTGTTGCGGGTGGTGGTGGTGAGTCGTGGGTCTTCTGAAGCTGAAGTGGATGCAGCTGTGGTCAGTCCAATGGAGTCCGGTGGAGTGGCTGAAGGAGATGTGTTTGCTGGAGGAGAAGACGGGGTCAAGCGTGTGTCTGGCGTAGTGGGTGGGGGTGTTCACCAGTTGCTTGAGTCCGAGGTTAACGAGGTTGTCCAGCAGGGTGGTGGTGTTGAGATTCTTACACTGCTCGCGCCAGAATGCACTGCACAATGTTAAGTGTGTACATTGGCGACGGGATGTCCCAGAATGCAAGGATGAGGGGTATGACTAGAAACCGAGAGCATCCAAATTTTGGGCTCGCTCAGGAATGGAGTCCAGAATGTGCAAGTTTTTTAAACACAGCGCGAGTGCGGTGTACAAGGAGCGTGATTTAATCACTGCACAATGTGCATGTAACTGTAGTGATTTCCGTGCAAATAATCACTCTGGAAGCTTTCAAGGTAGATCCTTATCTTTATTGCCAACCCGCAGAACTTCAGCATGACTCTCCAGGAGAGCGTAACTTATGCCTTAAACATTCTATACAAACACTTATATAGGTAGTACATGGAACAACAATATGAAGTTCTACCTTCTATAGTCTAAGAGAATACCAATGAACTCAGTGAATACAACAAGTGAATGCAAATAAATACAAGTTAAACATCTTACCATATACTACACATCCCCCCCTTATAAAATGAAATGAAAAAAAAAATATTCGTATACAAAATCCTTGAAACGATATGGTTTCTTAATAATTCTCCCACTGGAGGTTTTCGGCTCATTGGACAAAGAACAATCCTCGGCAACCAAAGGGTTTTGTGCAGTGATCGGTTAAGAGGTACCTTGTACAATAACTTGAGAACCAGATGAGGTGCCTTCAACAGGAATTGGTAGAAAATTGTCATGAGCTAAAGCTTGAGAACTTGAGGAAGAGTGATCATTGGAACTTGAACACAAATCACAATCCAACAACCACCAATAATTTTCTTGAGGAGTGACACATGAACTCTGAAAAACATTTTTAGTGAGGGTTAAATGACTCATATGCCAAACCTCACCATTGTCAAGGATAACAGTATTATTATTCACTCTAACAACTTGATATAGTTTGCTGAACTTGCTAACTACTTTGGGAGTTATTTTTGTTAGCTTTATATAAACCCATTGACCAACGGAAAGATTAGTTTATTTGCTACCATGTTTTTTTTTAATCAAAATAAGTCGCATTTTTGGATTGAGACAATCTAATGTGGTGTTTAATACTATCCCATTCACAATGAACACATTTGCTTCTATTCATCCAACTAGGATTTTCCTTTCAAAATGTAATCCTACCCCTCATGATAGAAAAGGGACTGCAATTAATAGAAGAATGATTGGTCATCCTGTAAGACCAAATTATTTTCATCGATTAATTTTCCCAAGACAAGTTAGATTTATTAGAGAGTTGAATAATCCCTTTATTAGTTCTGTTAATTCTTTCTACTATGCTGTTCCCGATGGGATTATAAAGGGCAGAGAATTTTTGTTCAATACCAGAGGAACGTAAATATTGGACCATTTCCTTTGATTTAAACTGAACCCCATTGTCTGTGAGGATGGATGCGGGAACGCCTTCTCTAAGGAACACAGCATCTAAAAATGTGATAACATTAAGGGAATTCATACTATCCACAATATTCAACTCAAACCATTTAGAAAACACATCAACAAGGACAATAATGTACTTGATAGAATCATCCTGCAAAGAAATAGGTCCCATGAAATCCAAAGCAACCTCTTCACAAGGAGCGTTCGGGCAATGCAAAGGAAATATTAAGAGTTTTATGAGATTTGTCTGCAACTTCACAACTGACACATTCTCTAACAAATCGCTCCACAGCAGTATCTGCACCAGACCACCAATACAAGGCTTTGAGTCTCTGTTTGGTGCAGGTGATACCAGAGTGTTCATCATGACATAAACTAATTATTTTCTTTCTTAAGGTACTAGGAGGCACAACTTTATACACTCTCAACAGAAATTGATCATGAACACTTAATTCATTCCTCACCTCCCAGAATCCTCTGAGTTCGCCAGTAAGATTCTTTCTTTCAACATCAGACCAACCTTAGACTTGACTTCAAGAAGAATAACATCCTCTGTTTCAGCATTTACCGTTCAATGCTTCCTTGTAACACATCAACATAAGAAACACTGGCAATAGAAAACTCATTTCATGAATTACGATCTATCTCAAAAGGTAAAGCTATTCTGCTTAGAAAATCAGCTGTTCTATTTTTAACTCCATGAACGTATCTAACAGCGTACGAAAAATCTTGAAGTCGCATAGAAAATCTAGCAATCATAGAAGTGGCTTTGTATAAACCTTCAGTGGCAAGAAGTTTAGTTAAAGGTTTATGATCTGATCTTAAAATAAAATGCCTGCCCAATGAAAAAATTCTAACATGTTCCATAGCCCAAACACAGGCTAACATTGCTCTTTCAATTACTGAGGGAAATTCCAACCTCGACGCAAAAGCAATGACAACTTTATTATGATCTCCATCAATGTGAGTGAGCACAGCACCCAAACCTTTCTAACTTGTGTAAGTGGTGACAAACGTGACAGCAGACGGATCAAATCCTTGTAGATTGGGGGCTTTACTGATAGTATTTTTAATAATTTGAAAAGCTTGTTGACATTCAGAGGACCAATCAAAACTGACTTTATTCTTTAACAGTATCCACATAGGATGGGTTTTCTCTGAAAAGTTTTCAACAAACTTAGAGTAAAATTCGGCTAAGACCAAAAATGATCACAAATCATCCTTGGACTTAGGGGAAGGAGCATCAACAATAGCACTGTGGAGGTTCGGTTTGGGTTTACCTCGTGGCCAAAATAAGTCGCACTGCGTTCGGCAAATTTGCATTTTGAAATGTCACCAGTTAAACCTTCCGACATTAAAACATGCAAAACTTTTCTTGACCTGTCATCATGTTCAGGTTTATCATGTCCCATTACAAGGAAGTTGTCCTGAAAGAAGGTAACCCCCGGCATATCACCAAATAACAGAGTCATTAACCTCTGAAATACACCGGCTGCAGAAGCCAAACCAAAAGGCATTCTGCGAAATTAGTAGCAACTAAAAGGGGACACAAAGAGGTAACATTTCTGCATGCCGGGTGTAAAACAATTTGATGATATGCCACGGAAAGATCAATAGTGGAAAATCACTTCAAACCTCTGGTCATTGAAAGCCTTTCATCGATCCTCGTAAGAGAAAACTGATCCACAATGATGTTCTCATTTAGACTTCTGAGATCAACACATAAACAACATTTTCCGTTGGCTCGTCTTGCGACGACCAACAGGGAAATCCACTTGGAAGCTTCGATGGGCTCAATAATACCTGCATCTTGTAATTTCTTTAACTCAAGTTTGACCTCCTCTCTTGCAATTAACGGAGTATTACGAACTTTGTGGATTGTGGGAATAGCAGAAGGCTTGAGTCTAATAAGATGGGTGAAACCTTTCAGTTTACCAATTTTCCAATTAAACACTTCTTTAAACTCATCCAAACCCCATTTTTTGTTTCTTCACCATCACAAACGACTAACACGTGTTCAGGACTATTTGGGTCTAAGATAATACTTAATGCTCTCTGGTCCTTCCACCCCAAGACTGAAGGACCATCAATTGCTACATACAATTTACGTAATGCTTGTTTCCCTTTAAATTGGAAATTTAGTAAAAGAAAACCTAACATATTTATCTTTTCACCTGTAAAACTTTCAGGATTGATGTCCGTAGGTTCTAAAGGTGGACCTAAAACATTCACAAATTTCTCATCTCAAATTGAACGAGCAATGATTGTGAATGGAGATCCAGAATCAGCAGCGATCTGTAATGAAATACCTCCAAAATTGATAATGCATAAAGGTTTACTTTTATCAGTATCAGTAATTTTGAGGACAACATTTTTCATATTGGAAATGGATGTGGAATGAGATCTTTCAGAATCCTCTGAATCAATTTCAAAAGAATCTGAATTCTCAGTGAGACAAGCAACTTGGTTAAATTTCTTAATATTTTTTTTTCTTTACAAACTTTCGCCAAATGACCAACAATACTGCAATTAAACCATTATGTAGACCGGTCCTCGGAAGCTTGTTTCCGGTCCAGGGAAGACATGGCTTGGCAGTTCGGGCTGGACTGTTCCCATGAGGCACAGGGTCAGACTGATTTGCATATAGCCATGTCTGAACTGGGATGGCAGAGTGGGCTAAAGAACAGTGATGGATTAAACCCAGATCTTTTGACTGGGTGTGAGTGTTTGATTGATTCAGATGCCACGTCCATTACCACCCCCTTTTGTACCGCTTTTGGCCACCATAAGTGTGGCAGGGTATGCTCAGACGTGAGTCCCTTGCTCACTTTGCCACTGGATTCAAGCAACCCGGGCTGAAGACGGCTGGAATGCCAGAAACCGGTCCTCGGAAGCTTGTTTCCGGTCCAGGGAAGACATGGCTTGGCAGTTCGGGCTGGACTGTTCCCATGAGGCACAGGGTCAGACTGATTTGCATATAGCCATGTCTGAACTGGGGTGGCAGAGTGGGCTAAAGAACGGTGATGGATTAAACCCAAATCTTTTGACTGGGTGTGAGTGTTTGATTGATTCAGATGCCACGTCCATCACCACCCCCTTTTGTACCGCCTTTGGCCGCCATAAGTGTGGCAGGGTATGCTCAGACGTGAGTTCCTTGCTCAATTTGCCACTGGTTTCAAGCAAGCTGGGCTGAAGACGGCTGGAATGCCAGAAATCGGTCCTCGGAAGCTTTTTCCAGTCCAGGGAAGACATGGCTTGGCAAATCAGGCTGGACTGTTCCCATGAGGCACAGGGTCAGACTGATTTGCATATAGCCATGTCTGAACTGGGGTGGCAGAGTGGGCTAAAGAACGATGATGGATTAAACCCAGATCTTTTGACTGAGTGTGAGTGTTTGATTGATTCAGATGCCACGTCCATCACCACCCCCTTTTGTACCGCTTTTGGCCGCCATAAGTGTGGCAGGGTATGCTCAGACGTGAGTCCCTTGCTCACTTTGCCACTGGGTTCAAGCAAGCTGGGCTGAAGACGGCTGGAATGCCAGAAACCGGTCCTCGGAAGCTTGTTTCCGGTCCAGGGAAGACATGGCTTGACAGTTTGGGCTGGACTGTTCCCATGAGGCACAGGGTCAGACTGATTTGCATATAGCCATGTCTGAACTGGGGTGGCAGAGTGAGCTAAAGAACAGTGATGGATTAAACCCAAATCTTTTGACTGGGTGTGAGTGTTTGATTGATTCAGATGCCACGTCCATCACCACCCCCTTTTGTACCGCTTTTGGCCGCCATAAGTGTGGCAGGGTATGCTCAGACGTGAGTCCCTTGCTCACTTTGCCACTGGATTCAAGCAAGCCGGGCTGAAGACGGCTGGAATGCAAGAAACCGGTCCTCGGAAGCTTGTTTCCGGTCCAGGGAGGACATGGCTTGGCAGTTCGGGCTGGACTGTTCCCATGAGGCACAGGGTCAGACTGATTTGCGTATAGCCATGTCTGAACTGGGGTGGCAGAGTGGGCTAAGGAACGGTGATGGATTAAACCCAGATCTTTTGACTGGGTGTGAGTGTTTGATTGATTCGGATGCCACATCCATCACCACACCCTTTTGTACCGCTTTTGGCCGCCATAAGTGTGGCAGGGTATGCTCAGACGTGAGTCCCTTGCTCACTTTGCCACTGGGTTCAAGCAAGCTGGGCTGAAGACGGCTGGAATGCCAGAAACCGGTCCTCGGAAGCTTGTTTCCGGTCCAGGAAGACATGGCTTGGCAGTTCGGGCTGGACTGTTCCCATGAGGCACAGGGTCAGACTGATTTGCGTATAGCCATGTCTGAACTGGGGTGGCAGAGTGGGCTAAGGAACGGTGATGGATTAAACCCAGATCTTTTGACTGGGTGTGAGTGTTTGATTGATTCGGATGCCACATCCATCACCACACCCTTTTGTACCGCTTTTGGCCGCCATAAGTGTGGCAGGGTATGCTCAGACGTGAGTCCCTTGCTCACTTTGCCACTGGATTCAAGCAAGCCGGGCTGAAGACGGCTGGAATGCCAGAAACCGGTCCTCGGAAGCTTGTTTCCGGTCCAGGGAAGACATGGCTTGGCAGTTCAGGCTGGACTGTTCCCATGAGGCACAGGGTCAGACTGATTTGCATATAGCCATGTCTGAACTGGGGTGGCATAGTGGGCTAAAGAACGGTGATGGATTAAACCCAGATCTTTTGACTGAGTGTGAGTGTTTGATTGATTCAGATGCCACGTCCATCACCACCCCCTTTTGTACCGCTTTTGGCCGCCATAAGTATGGCAGGGTATGCTCAGACGTGAGTCCCTTGCTCACTTTGCCACTGGGTACAAGCAAGCTGGGCTGAAGTCGGCTGGAATGCCAGAAACCGGTCCTCGGAAGCTTGTTTCCGGTCCAGGGAAGACATGGCTTGGCAGTTCGGGCTGGACTGTTCCCATGAGGCACAAGGTCAGACTGATTTGCATATAGCCATGTCTGTACTGGGGTGGCAGAGTGGGCTAAAGAACAGTGATGGATTAAACCCAGATCTTTTGACTGGGTGTGAGTGTTTGATTGATTCAGATGCCACGTCCATCACCACCCCCTTTTGTACCGCCTTTGGCCGCCATAAGTGTGGCAGGGTATGCTCAGACGTGAGTTCCTTGCTCAATTTGCCACTGGATTCAAGCAAGCTGGGCTGAAGACGGCTGGAATGCCAGAAATCGGTCCTCGGAAGCTTTTTCCAGTCCAGGGAAGACATGGCTTGGCAAATCAGGCTGGACTGTTCCCATGAGGCACAGGGTCAGACTGATTTGCATATAGCCATGTCTGAACTGGGGTGGCAGAGTGGGCTAAAGAACGATGATGGATTAAACCCAGATCTTTTGACTGAGTGTGAGTGTTTGATTGATTCAGATGCCACGTCCATCACCACCCCCTTTTGTACCGCTTTTGGCCGCCATAAGTGTGGCAGGGTATGCTCAGACGTGAGTCCCTTGCTCACTTTGCCACTGGGTTCAAGCAAGCTGGGCTGAAGACGGCTGGAATGCCAGAAACCGGTCCTCGGAAGCTTGTTTCCGGTCCAGGGAAGACATGGCTTGACAGTTTGGGCTGGACTGTTCCCATGAGGCACAGGGTCAGACTGATTTGCATATAGCCATGTCTGAACTGGGGTGGCAGAGTGAGCTAAAGAACAGTGATGGATTAAACCCAAATCTTTTGACTGGGTGTGAGTGTTTGATTGATTCAGATGCCACGTCCATCACCACCCCCTTTTGTACCGCTTTTGGCCACCATAAGTGTGGCAGGGTATGCTCAGACGTGAGTCCCTTGCTCACTTTGCCACTGGATTCAAGCAAGCCGGGCTGAAGACGGCTGGAATGCAAGAAACCGGTCCTCGGAAGCTTGTTTCCGGTCCAGGGAGGACATGGCTTGGCAGTTCGGGCTGGACTGTTCCCATGAGGCACAGGGTCAGACTGATTTGCGTATAGCCATGTCTGAACTGGGGTGGCAGAGTGGGCTAAGGAACGGTGATGGATTAAACCCAGATCTTTTGACTGGGTGTGAGTGTTTGATTGATTCGGATGCCACATCCATCACCACACCCTTTTGTACCGCTTTTGGCCGCCATAAGTGTGGCAGGGTATGCTCAGACGTGAGTCCCTTGCTCACTTTGCCACTGGGTTCAGGCAAGCTGGGCTGAAGACGGCTGGAATGCCAGAAACCGGTCCTCGGAAGCTTGTTTCCGGTCCAGGAAAGACATGGCTTGGCAGTTCGGGCTGGACTGTTCCCATGAGGCACAGGGTCAGACTGATTTGCGTATAGCCATGTCTGAACTGGGGTGGCAGAGTGGGCTAAGGAACGGTGATGGATTAAACCCAGATCTTTTGACTGGGTGTGAGTGTTTGATTGATTCGGATGCCACATCCATCACCACACCCTTTTGTACCGCTTTTGGCCGCCATAAGTGTGGCAGGGTATGCTCAGACGTGAGTCCCTTGCTCACTTTGCCACTGGATTCAAGCAAGCCGGGCTGAAGACGGCTGGAATGCCAGAAACCGGTCCTCGGAAGCTTGTTTCCGGTCCAGGGAAGACATGGCTTGGCAGTTCAGGCTGGACTGTTCCCATGAGGCACAGGGTCAGACTGATTTGCATATAGCCATGTCTGAACTGGGGTGGCAGAGTGGGCTAAAGAACGGTGATGGATTAAACCCAGATCTTTTGACTGAGTGTGAGTGTTTGATTGATTCAGATGCCACGTCCATCACCACCCCCTTTTGTACCGCTTTTGGCCGCCATAAGTATGGCAGGGTATGCTCAGACGTGAGTCCCTTGCTCACTTTGCCACTGGGTACAAGCAAGCTGGGCTGAAGTTGGCTGGAATGCCAGAAACCGGTCCTCGGAAGCTTGTTTCCGGTCCAGGGAAGACATGGCTTGGCAGTTCGGGCTGGACTGTTCCCATGAGGCACAAGGTCAGACTGATTTGCATATAGCCATGTCTGTACTGGGGTGGCAGAGTGGGCTAAAGAACGGTGATGGATTAAACCCAGATCTTTTGACTGGGTGTGAGTGTTTGATTGATTCAGATGCCACGTCCATTACCACCCCCTTTTGTACCGCTTTTGGCCGCCATAAGTGTGGCAGGGTATGCTCAGACGTGAGTCCCTTGCTCACTTTGCCACTGGATTCAAGCAAGCCAGGCTGAAGACGGCTGGAATGCCAGAAACCGGTCCTCGGAAGCTTGATTCCGGTCCAGGGAAGACATGACTTGACAGTTCGGGCTGGACTGTTCCCATGAGGCACAGGGTCAGACTGATTTGCATATAGCCATGTCTGAACTGGGGTGGCAGAGTGGGCTAAAGAACGGTGATGGATTAAACCCAGATCTTTTGACTGGGTGTGAGTGTTTGATTGATTCAGATGCCACGTCCATCACCACCCCCTTTTGTACCGCTTTTGGCCGCCATAAGTGTGGCAGGGTATGCTTAGACGTGAGTCCCTTGCTCACTTTGCCACTGGATTCAAGCAAGCCGGGCTGAAGACGGCTAGAATGCCAGAAACCAGTCCTCGGAAGCTTGTTTCCGGTCCAGGGAAGACATGGCTTGGCAGTTCGGGTTGGACTGTTCCCATGAGGCACAGGGTCAGACTGATTTGCATATAGCCATGTCCGAACTGGGGTGGCAGAGTGGGCTAAAGAACGGTGATGGATTAAACCCAGATCTTTTGACTGGGTGTGAGTGTTTGATTGATCCAGATGCCACGTCCATCACCACCCCCTTTTGTACAGATTATGTATACCTGGCATAACATTTATCTGAATTAGCATTATGCTTAAATGTATTTCCTTGAAATCTTGGTGTAAATTTGTCAGGAAACTTGTGGTTCGTAGTACGTTTTTCTAGAGGAACAGTAGGATTAGCCTTTCCTTTAGGCTTGGACGAAACTAAACTGACAGACGGTTTTTCTGCACTGACTGAGATTGCCTTAGCACTTCTTTCAGAAAGTTCAACCTTTTTAATTAAAGTAATACTATCTTTAAGGCATGAGTCTCCTTCAATCCATAGTTTGTTTTGGATACTTTTATTTTTTTGACAAATAACTAGTTGATGACTAGAAGTGTAATCTTCAATGGATTCATTCAACTGTTGTTTTCTTTTGTAAAATATGCAACTAGAAATGACTATGCAAACAATAGGAGAAAAATTATTATTCAAATCTAGAATTGCACACTTAGTAAACATCAACATCACCTGCTCTCTCTGCTTTCTGCATCTGTTTATAAATTTCTTAAACACTCCGGGCCAAGGCAATGCAAAAGATTTTTTTTTTCTATAGGCAGAAAGAGTACCACTATTGTCTTCTAACGTAGCAATATAATTAATGAAATACTCCTTCCACTCTGTCCATTTAACAACCGGCTCACCAGGATTGGTGAGAAATTCTTTAGGCGTATTTAAATTAATGCCCACCATTAAGTTATTAATAACATTAGCAGAAGAAGTAGTACTTCCTGAACTTCCTTCCATGTTGTGAAACACACGTGCACAAATAAGATATAAAAGTAAAGAATTAAAAAAACTAACCAGTACTTAATAGTAGCAGGGTGATGCGATGTGTAAAACAAAACTTAAATCTGTTGGTAATGAAGTAAACAAGCGAAGTGCTTTTCGTGTTGAAACTGACACGATTACAATCGTAGCGTTGCTAAGTAACGAGAAATGCAGAAGTAGATAATAATAAAAAAACAAAATGGTGGCAAGTAAGGATAACGCAGCGCGAACCTGCATTGAAGTCCCAGGATACCTTGCGTGTAAGCCAATTCATCATCTGGAAGAAGAATGAAGACGTCGGAATGCTCGAATGGAGTTCCGAATGTAGAGCAATGAAGGTGAGTGCGAGGCAAGTTTTGAAAGATGCGTGTAACACCTGTAGCTGCACTTGAGTAACGGAAAATAGAGGAATTTTTTTTTTACCCGACTAGTAGGAAGTCAAAGGATGAAGTTGAAGGCACTCACTTCGATCGTCAGTAGTTAAGCCATTTGTAGCGATCGGTAAATATCCTGTTGCAGAAGTATTGCTAACAAAGAGTAGGAACAGCCAGAAAAAGTTCTGAAAACACTGTGGGTCCGGGGTTGGCAGCACCACAATCCCAACTTGTCGCCAAATTTCTGTAGTGATTTCCGTGCAAATAATCTCTCTGGAAGCTTTCAAGGTAGATCATTATCTTTATTGCCAACCCGCAGAACTTCAGCATGTCTCTCCAAGAGAGCGTAACTTCTGCCTTAAACATTCTATGCAAGCACTAAGATAGGTAGAACATGGAACAACAATATGAAGTTCTACCTTCTATATTCTAAGAGAATACCAATGAACTCAATGAATACAAGTGAATGTAAATGAATACAAGTTAAACATCTTACCATATACTACAGTAAGGTTTTACATTTATTCAATGGTGCTGAACAGACAACATGACACGTACTGGTAAACCCAGTGAAAATAAGGTTAGTGTGAGAGATAAGTAGTCCAGGAAAGCAGGGTTAAGTCAAGGCTTCGGTGGGGTTAACCAAAATCCAAGACACAGTCCTATTCTTGCTTGTTGCTAAACAAAACCAAGACTTTAAGTAGATGCTGCAGTATAGGTTAATTGATCTTCAAACAGACAAAGAAGAAGAGTACACAAAGCAGTAATGAGCAGAGGCTCGAAAATTAACTACTTTTCAGTGAGTCTTCAAAATCCCAATGAAACCCTGGACAACAGTAGAACCTTCAAGTGCATAGAACCAAATGACATGCTATGTTACAACACTTCCCCCAGGAGCAGGCCTCTATTGTTACTGGTCCTGTTCCGGATTTGACACGTCTCATCAGGCAGACAGGAGGCGGTCTCGTGGTCAGCCTCTGTAAATAGCAACTGGCAAATTGGGCAACAGAGTGCGAACTTTCGATTTCGGCAACAACGTTGGACTTAATGTAACGAGTTGTTGCCATGAAGTGCCAACTTTGGTAGTCTTGTTCAGATGTTAGCACAGCTGAGTTGTCAGCGTGTTAACTCTGTACCTGCCAACATGGCTACCAGTCTTTCTCACAGTAAATATGACAGTTGCAGGTTCTTGCTGTCAGAACATGTAAAACACATTTTCTACTTTTTAATATGCTGATCCCTGCCTTAGAACTCGATAGGCCCGCTGTAGGGGTGACTTACACATATTAAATAGGAAGTTTGGACTTTGCCATTACTTAAAATGGCAAGATCGAGTTAGAGGTTTTAAACTACTCTAACAGTCTTGAAGTGGGAATCACATTTCACAGTGTCCCACCCACGCTGGCACAAGTGCTACAGTGCCTGTGGGTACATCCTCATTTACAGGCCCTGAGTAGCTCTGGTAACATATAATAGGGAATTATAAGTAAGTTTGCTTATGCTTATTGGTTATAGGCCAATCTAAGATACACTCTTAAGAGTCAGGACACTGGGAAAGAGGGCCAGCTAGCAGACCTAAGTGCACTTTAAGAGGCGAAAAAACAGCAACATCAGTCCAAAACTTTGGGGTGATCAAATAAAAAGAGACATTTCCATACACAAATAACATACACTTTGACTGTAGATGGTTCTTTGATACATTTTTTTTCTTTTGGTATTTCCCTTTTAATACTGTTTTACCTTGTGATGTTATATTATGGTATACTGATTTGTAAAATGCACTATCGCCCTGGTGAGTATCCTGACACCGAGCAGGTGTGAGTCTAGTCAGACCTAGAGCCTAGTGGGATTACTCAAAAATCCAGGATTTCAGCTGCTTGCGGAATTCAAGAAGTGAAGATTAGGGTCCTTTTTGCAGCTGCAGGTCGTTCCACACTCTAGGAGAGATGTAGGAGAAGGTTTTCAACATGTGTGGGGTGTGTGCAAGTAGGATTCTGACTGGGCAAAGGTATTTGGAAGTTTTGTGGAAGGGCCCAGATGACTGACTGGGTCCTTCCAGTCAGAAAGGAGCAGATCCATTGGAGTGCATGTCCTTGGATTGCATTGTTGTGTAGGCACTGGATGAAGATGAGGAGGGAGATTGTGTCAAATGTCAAGGAGGATGAGGGCCACCTTGCCTTGAGGGCAGTTTCTGTGCTGTGGACAGGTCTAAAACAAGACTGAGTGCTGGTTGGGAATGGTAACATGGAGATCTGTCTATAGTTGGTGAGCGTTAAATGGTCCGCTAAGGTTTTCTTCAGCAATGGGAGGACAGTTTTTTCCAAGCACCTGGGAACAAGCCAGAATATGTGTGACAGCAAAGGTGTGGGCTGCACATTTGAAACAACAGTTGTGTGAAGTCCAGTATCTGTGCACAGCCAGCCTGCTGCAGAAGGGACTCTTCTGGGATTCGGACTGACCTGGGGTAGGGCTTATAATATGAGTGGACATTCGTAGTGCTTACTGAAGAGCTACAATAATTTACACTATGTTGTACATGAAATCTGCTCTAAAGCAGTTTTGCACTACTTTGGTCTACAAAATCTATCACGTTATCAATCTGGGGTAAAACATGCACCTCAAGTATGACTTTCCATCCCCCTGTATTTTACATACAGGTCTTATGTAACTTCACAATTTGACATATTTCATTGGCTCAGCTCACAATCAGATTCCAGGACTTTGTCCCCCACTAGACCAAGTAAAAATGTCTCTGCTCCCCAGCCAAGTGATCAAAATCGTCCCCAAACAAGAGGAAATTTAACAGTGATTGACCCAGTTCCTGGGAAAGGAAGGGTTGGGGAGGAAATCTGCTTCTGATACCTTCCTTGTCACATTGCACTAAGGCTGGGAAAACCCAGGCCCTCTGGGACAAATGAAGAAGCCCAGGCCTAAGCAGTGCTTAATTTGAGCCGGAGCTTGCCGGTGCTTAGCACCGGCACCTAATTATCAGGGCCGGGTCTACAGTCAGTCACGCTCATTAAGTGCACCGTCAGTAATTTATAATGAATGGTGGCACTGGCACAGAGAGCGAGTGTTGTGCTGCTGTATGTAAGTGCTGCTGCTGTCATTAGTTTATGTTACCGAGTCGTGTTGACAACAAAACACTTACTGTGTGTCCACAGTGACGACGTGATGTGACTGACTGACAGATTCTCAATGTATTTTCTCCGTCCTCACTCTCTTACACTTCTTCAACTTCCGGCTGCAGATCACCGGCCCCCAGTAGGCGGGATACTGAGTTGGGCAGGGCCTTTGCCTGGGCTGGTCTTCTCTTCTGCGGGGGTTGGGGCTGTGCGCGGCAGAAGCAGACAAGCATGTGCAGATTTTGAATGCGCGCGCATTCGCTGCTGCAGCCTGCTTCAATTTTGCCACAGCACACCCGCCCCCGCATACCCGCACGGCTGCACCTCATTGAGCAGTATCTGGTTGTTGGTGAAGTACTTCAACGCCCCCGCCCGCCATTCAAAGTAGCGGGAGGCAGGACCTGGTAAGACCGACGACGTTGAGGTTGGCTAGACAGATGAGGACGAGCGAGAAATGGCCTGGGGTAGGCTGGCGGCATATAAATAAAGCTGCGCAGGTGAGACAGGGCAGGGCCTGGCAGCGCGACGGTAATTACTATTTTTGTATTCATTATTTATTGTGTTGATTGGTCTGGTCTGGTGGTGACGGTCATGATGGCCAGGCCTGGGGTATGTGGCGTAGGCCGGCGGCCAAATCAGGATTTAAAAATAAATAAAGTTGCGAAGGTCAAGCTGCAGGCAGGGCAGGGCCTGGCAGGCCGCAGGCGCCCGCGCCGTGAATACTGTTGTTTTAATCTTTATGTTGATTTATGTTGATTAGTCTGGTCATGATGGCCTGGGGTAGGCGGCGTAGGCCGGCGGACAAATCATGATTTAAAAAATAATTAAAGCTGCGCAGGTAAGGCAGGGCCTGGCACTGCAGGCCGCAGGCACCGTGATTAGTTTACTTTTGATTGTTATGTTGATGTCATTGGTCACTCTGATCATGATGATGAGGATTTGATCCCCCATTTACTTTGATCATGATCATGTTAGCCAGTAGTGCAGTGGTTTTAGGCTATTGTTGCGGGCCGACCCGGGCTGCCTGGATGGATGGATGGATCAGTAGTTCTGGCCCTGGGAATGGATTCCGTTTCGGTTCAGGGCAGGGGCAGTGGGGGTTGGGGCTGCGCAGCAAGCAGCAATGCGCGCGCATTCACTGGTTTGCCAGCACACCCCAGAATACCCGCACTGCCTCAGACAGGCTCCGTCACTTGAAATGAAAAGATCAGGTTGAGTTGGCATCAGGAGTGAAGCCCTAGGCCCCTATGAAACTGAACACCTCCACTGGATATCAACTCTTAGCCGCCCCTTTCCCAGTCTCCCTTCATGTTCAGCTCTCCCTTTTCTGCACCTATGTCTTTACTTCTTAAACTACCAGCTGTTGCCTTTACCAGCAGCGTTTCCAATTACCAACCCCTAGGCTTGACGATCTAGCCCTTAGGCCAACATTTACTTTCAGCTGCCACTACCAAGTTATTTGCTAATCTCCTTCCTGGTCTTCTCCCCCCCCACCTACCCCCCCCCCCCCCAAAAAAAAAACCGGAAAAAAAACACGCACAGGCCATAGCAGGAGCGGCGTTATCTGTGCACAGGAACTCACAAACGGCACCTCTTGCCTGTGCACTCAGTCCATGTTGCCAGTGCGCGGCGGCCAGCAAGTTAAATTTGAATGCTTTGCTCAATGTCCCATCTGACAGGGAATCCAAGCGAATTGATTCAGTTAGCAAAGTGGTTTACATTCGTATGGTTAATTTGAGAAGCTTGACTGTTCTGTCGCTTTTAAACTGCTCGGGGTCAAAATTGTGCCATCCCCCACATACTATCTGGCTGCTGCACCCCTCGCCTTCTCTACTGATTCGATAATTACTCTTCAGTTGATGCAAAGGCTATATTATGTTGAAGAGGGATGGCCTGCAAGTGTATTATTTAGACGACATTTCTCTCTCACACACACACACACTCACGCACACTCACTGTCACACACACTCACTCTCCCATTCCCTCATTCTCACACACACACACACACTTTGTCGCACATTTTTTCACATACGCACATTCTCTCCCACACTCCCTCACACCCCGCCCCCTGTCAACCCCCTTCCCCCCTGGTGTTTTGGGCAGGTTTTCTTGCGTAGGGAATGGCAGTGTTTACAAAAAGATATATATACCAGGGCAGCATTACGTCTCATACGTTTTCAAAAGGGATAAACAATTTCATGAAATGTAAGCATTAATATGCGTTTTTCAAGAACTGCGTGATTGTCAGATGCATGATCATCTCTCACGCTGAAGCTAATTTTCCACCCACATCCTGTCTCAACAGTATGTTTTGTGACAGTGTAGCATTTGTATAGCATGCATGATGCATGCAGGTGCCATGTATATACTTTCATCATAAAGAGGTCGGGAGTCGGATGACAGATTATGCTCAAATAGACCTCGATCAGACCACCGCACAAAGCAGCGCCACAGTCAATCCTGAGCTCTGCTCTGTGCACTAGATGACGACATTGCGACCACGTGTGACTCACTTCCCTTACACAGCGGCTCTTGCGCTGCTGCCCCTAAGTGAAGTCACACATGGGTTGCTGAAGCCACCTACACCTTACCGAGTGACATAGCCCGGCCGGCACACCACAGCGCCGTTGCTGCTGAGGCCAACATACACTTGTGAACACGTTGGTTAGGATGATTGATGACGGTGGGGGTGGGGCATGTACATTACAATGCAGCCCCCTGGCTATGTCTTGTCCGCAATTCTTTTTAAGTTCAAGAAAATTTTATTTAATACTGATAAGAAAGATAACCAGGTGTCAAAACAAAGTACAATGTGATATCAAGTGAAAGACTCTGAGCAAAATAATACAATCATACAAATGCAAGCATTATAATAGGAGAAAGAAATCTGGGTACAATACGAGAGAGAGGGAGAGGATAAAGAGAAAGCATGTTAAGCATAAAATATGGAAAGCAGGAGAACATTGGAAAGCATGAAACAAAATGGTACAGTGGAGAATAAGAGGAATGTATCGAGCAATTAAGGAGGTTTAGGAACTTCCTGTTGTGGAGGTGGGGGGTGAAACAAACGTTTACTACACAAGTCCAAATAGAGTGTAACGGGAGTCCATAAGTCCAAGCGTTTAGTAGCCATACATGCCGGGAAAACATGAGCAGTATCAAGTCTATGGTTATGGCACACATTAAACCACCATGCCTTGAAGGAAATTTTGGAGAAGTCTTTCCAGTTGGCCGTTATTTGTTGGAAGGCAGCGGCAAGTAATAGGTCAACAATCTGAGGTTTTAGATCAGTGTTATCCCAGCAAGGGGAGAGGCTACCCATAAAAACATGTGTGTGGGAAAAAGGGATAGAAGTGTGGAAAATTGAGTTAATTTGAGCCCAGACCTGTAGCCAAAAACTACAAACATGAGTGCATAAAAATAACATATGGAATAGATTAGCTTGTGGTGCCGAGCAAGACCAGCAGGTGTGGGGAGTATTAGGAAAGCGTTTGTGAAGATCATAGGGTGTAAAGAGGAGTCTATTGTAAATAAAAAACAAAGTCTGAGTGAGGGTTGCAGCTCTGGAAGATTTGCGAAGTTTGGTCCAAATTTTGTCCCAGAAGGAAACCGACCAAGAGATAGACAAATCATGCTCCCAGGACTCTTCCACTTTAGATTTAGGTCTAGGAATCTCACCAGCGTGAAGGTATTTGTAGATGGCAGCAGCTTTTGGTGTAGTGCGTAAGAAGGAATGGAGTGTGGAAGTGGGAGTGGATGAAGCCGGAGGAGGACCAGGCCGGGAGAGGTCGTTGTATTTCATTAGGACTGCATCTTTAAGTAAATGGTATTTGCGCGCAAAGGAAGTAGGTAGGCCATAGAGGGAGCGAAGGGTGTCAAAAGATAAGAAAGAGGATTGAGAAAAAAGTTGGGAGATCCACTGAAGACCTCGAGTATGCCAAGTTTTCCAAAAAAAGGGTCTATCGCGTATAAGTAGGGACGTGTTGTGCCATATGGGGGAAGAGAGGAAATCAGCAATGGTGGTAGGAGGTGAGTGAGTGAAAGAGAGGAGCAATTTAGTGGTGAACTTATGAATCGGAGTAGAGATAGAAGTAGGTTTGCGAGAGAAGGAGAGGTATTCAGCAAAGGAGAAGGGAGAGAGAAGGAGGCGCTCAAATTTGGCCCATAAAGGACATGGGGTGTCAGGGTCTTGTAGCCAAAAGGAGGCTTGCCTCAATTGGAACGCCCTGTGGTAGGCTGGGAAGTCAGGAAAGTTAACCCCACCTTCTGACTTAGGACGGATCAGACGTTGTAGAGACATTCGTGGCTTCTTTTTAGTCCAAAGAAAGGACACCAGAATAGAGTTGACCTTTTTGAAAAATTTGGAGGGGACAGGGACCGGAATATTGGAAAGGGTATAGAGAATAATGGGGGACAACATCATTTTGATAGTGTCAAGGCGACCCCACCAGGATAGGTAGAGGGGATGCCACTTGGATGTGAGGTCCGTCAGTTTTTGAATACATTTAGACATACACAGGGAAACAGTGTCTGGGATGGTAGGGGTAATATGCATTCCAAGGTACTTAATATTGGAAGATTTCCACGTGAAACCAGAGGCGGCAAAATCGGGTTTGAATGTAAATTTAGTCAAGGGAAGGATCTCGCATTTGTCGTTATTGAGTTTATAGCCAGACATTTGGGAATAAGCATGGACTTCACTGAGAAAGGCAGGAATGGAAACGGAGGGGTTGGAGACAAATAGCAAAATGTCATCTGCATAGGCAGCTAGTTTGATGTGGGAATCTGACAATTGGAAACCATGGATGGAGGGATTTTGACGGAGTTTGGAGAGGAAGGGTTCTAAGGCCAGATTAAAGAGAAAGGGAGATAGGGGACAACCTTGGCGAACACCTCTTTTCAAATCAAAAAAGGAAGATATTTGACCGTTAGCACAAACCGCTGCACGTGGGTTAGAATAAAGTAGTGAAATTAACGATATAAAAACAGGACCGAAACCAAACCAACGGAGGGTGTGAAATAGGTAAATCCATTCGACCCTATCAAACGCCTTTTCGGCATCCAGGGCAATGGCCGCAAGGGGATGGGGTAAGAGGCGAGATTTAGAAAGAATATTAAAAAGGAGTCTGGTGTTATCAGTAATAAAACGACCTTTGACAAAGCCCGACTGTTCCTCGCCCAAGAGGTCTGGAAGAAGAAGGTCGAGACGTGCCGCAAGGGACTTTGCAAAAATGTTATAGTCAATATTGACCAAGGAGATTGGCCTGTAATTCTTGCAGTGTTGAGGATCCTTCCCCTCCTTGGGTATGAGGCAGATATGGGCGTCAGAAAAGGAGCCGGAGGAGGAACCCAAGGAAAGGAAGGTGCCAATAAGGGAATGGAGTCTAGGGATAAGGAGTTTTGAAAAGTGGAGAAAAAATTCTACTGTAAAGCCGTCCGGCCCAGGGGCCTTGTCTTTCTGGAGGGTGTGGAGCGCTTTGAGTAGCTCTTGTTGAGATATGTCAAGTTCTAAGTGAGAGAGGTCAAGTGGAAAATGAGATGGCTTTTGAATGGAGGAGAAAAATGTGTCTAGAGAGTGAGAAGAAGGCTGAGTTTCAGAAGAGTATAAGGTCTTGTAGAAGGTAGAGAATTCAGTGAGGATGTCTGCGTCTGTGTGTTTGAGATTTGAGTTAGCGTCGTAGACTGATTCAATGTTTAACTTATTGTGTTTCACCTTGAGATAGTTGGCTAAGATCTTGCCTGCCTTGTTTTTGCCTCCATAAAACTTGGCACTAGATTTTAATAAGTACAAAGATGCGTCATCCGTGGATTTTTTGTTAAATTTCATCTTAGCATTGACCAGGGCGGTTAGAGTTTGCTGTGAACGGGAGGTAAAATAAGAATGCTCCAATTTCTTAATATCCAAAAGAGTAGCTTTGGTAAAATCGCGTGCAGCTCTACGTTTTTTAGCAACAAAGCCAATGATGAAATCTCTTGCCGCCGCTTTAAAGGCATCCCAAACGGTATGTTTAGGGACAGGGGAGTTATCGTTTAGGGAGAAAAATTCATTGGAAAAGGAAGTGAAGGAGGTGGTGAATTTAGGGTCCAACAGGAGAGAATTGTTGAAACGCCAACGTTTAGGGCCTACTGATTTGGGTAAAATGTCCAATTGAACTAATGTGGGGGCATGGTCAGAAAGTAAAATTGGACCAATTTCCGCATGAGTGAGAGTTTGGACGATGTTGTGGGTAACAAAAACGTAATCAATTCGGGATTGGGAGTGGTGGCATGGAGAGTAAAAAGTAAATTCCTGAAGTTCTGGGTTACAAAGTCGCCAAGCGTCTGTGAGTTTATGTTGGGAAATAGCTTGAGAGAAGGATTTATGAGATTTGTTAGGGATGAAGTGTGCTTTGGAGTTCCTATCTAGGAAGGGGTCTAGGGGCTGGTTGCAATCTCCTGCCAGTATAAAATTGTCATCAATGAATCTGGTGATGTGCTGGGAGAATGAGTGCCAAAAAGTGGGATCACCAGTGGTAGGAGCATAAACATTTAGGAGAGAAATTGGAACATTCTTAATAGAGAGTTTGGCATATATCCATCGGCCTTCAGCATCTGATTCTTGAACAAGCAGGGAATGAGAAAGAGCCTTGTGACATAAAATAGCAACACCATTACGTTTACCATCCCCAGGAGAGTAGTAAATATCGCCCACCCAACTTCTTTTCAATTTAGCAGATTCCTCAGCAGATAAATGAGTTTCTTGCAAAAAAGCAATATCCACATTCAAACGTGCAAGGTGAGATAGGATTCTCTGTCGTTTGATGGGGGAATTAACGCCCTTAACATTCCATGTAATTACTTTCAGAGACATATCAAATGAGAAAAGATAAAAATGTCATGAGATAGAAAAAAGATGCAGGAGGAACCCAGAGAAAGAAGAAAGTCAAAGAAAATAGGAAAGGCAATAAAAGGCAGTGTATTAAAATGAGAGAAAGAGGGGTGACGAAATAGAAAATAGAGCGGAAGAAAAAGAAATAGAATCAATTGATATAAGAAATATGAGACGGTAGATCGTGAAGTAGCAAGAATGATAAGAAGGAATTGATAGTAAAAGAGTTGTCGAGAAATAAGAGAGGAAGACACCTGAGGAATAAAGGAAACTAATGAACTTGAAAGGGAGAAAATCGCAATGAGGAAAGTGAACATTCGGGAGGAAAGGGAAAACATACTTACGGAGGATAGAGGTGGGGAGGAATGATCACCAGGGAGAGGAGACGAGGAAAAATGAGTGAGAGGGGAGCGCCAGGCAGAGGAAGCAAGCACCCAATGCAAGCGAACCAACAAGTCGAGGGGAAAACGCCATACATATTGTAAACCTGCAAGAAAAAAGGAGGGAAAACATAAATGAGTGAGACGAATGAAGGAAGAAGAAAACAGAACAACGTTAAAAGAGAAAAAGGGAATATAGGAATAATGTGAAGGAGTGAAGAAGAAAAAACAAGACAATGGTGCACAACAAGTAACTTATGAAAGACATAAAAAGAGAATTACCTGTCTATCCAACAGGGATGCAAAGAAGGTAGGAGGGAGTCAGAGGAAAACATAGAAATTAAAGGTAGTGGGATGCCCAAGGAAGGCAAACAGTAAAACAGCAAACGTCAAACATGAAACATGTAATTTAAGTGAGACAATGAAGTCATGTAAAACAGGATTCACGGAGGAAAAGCTGATGAGGAGCTAGTGAAATCCATATCAGACGATTGTGCAGCATTCAAAAAACTTCGGAGACGAACAGGATCCTCATAGGTCGTGGTCTTGTTGTTATGAGTCACTCTGAACAAGCAAGGATGAAAAAGGCCGTATCTGGCTCCAATAGCGCGTAGCTCTGGACGCATGTCTAAGAAGGCTTTGCGACGGCTGGCTGTAGCTTTGGCATAATCCTGTGCAAAGAAGAGATTGGAACCTGACCATTGGAGACGAGGTGAAGCACGGGCCGCTGAAATGACTTTGAGGAGGTCAGTGTATTCTAGGAAGTACATGATGATACCTCTCGGCCTTGAAGAGGGAGAAGGAGTAGAGGGGAGGCGACCCAACCTATGTGCACGCTGGATGTTGAGCGTTGTACCCTCAGGTAGATGAAGAAGCTTGGGTAAAAATGATTTGAAGAAGGCGATGGGATCAGACCCCTCGCAATTCTCTGCCAGGCCGTAGAGACGAAGATTGTTGCGTCTGTTTCGGTTCTCCAACTCTTCGACTTGTTTTTGGAGAGAGGAAATCTGAGACTGCATGTGTGAGACTTTGGAGGACGACTCTTGGAGAGAGGTCAAAGAATGTTCCACTGTTGTCACCCTGGCATCCATCTGAGACCAGTTATCGGTAAGTATCTGCAGCTTTGAGTTGGTGTCTTCCATGAAAGGTTTGAGGGCACGGATTTCCTCTAACAAGAGCTCCATGGAGACAGTCGAGGTGGATCCTGTTGGTGATGGAGGATCTTTTTTAAGGCGTTTCGTCATGGCTTTTCCTGAAGGTTGGACAGGCCGCTCTGTGCTAGACTGCGACATCGGATCTGCGAGCGTTTGAGCAGCTTCAAGGTGCGCCAAAGCAGAAAAAACTTTTGAATTTTTAATAAATACACGCCGTGGGGTTTTAGGAGTGCGAGATATTGTCTTTCTTTCCATAAGAAGGAGGTATTGGCGATGAGAGATGGAGTTCAGTATTAGACACTATGAGCCTACAGGCAAACTGTGAAAGTACGCAGTAGCTTTTGACAGGAAGAAGACAAGCAAGTTCTGAAGGAAGAGAAGGCTACCTGCGCAGAATTCAAAAACGTCAAGGGTTTAGGCAGCTGAATATAATAACAGTCGGGTCGCTGAAAAAACTAGTCCATCAATGGCTGAAGCAAAAAAGCACCACAGCGTGTAGGTGGAGAAGAATGGCATCTGGAGGTGTGAAAGAAATTAATCAGGAAAGGCACACCATAAGTAAGAGGAGCATGCAGAAATGCGTGTAGAAACCATTGGTAAAACAGGCCAAAGTTATATTCATCTGTGGGAATGAGAGCGTGAAGAAGTGAAACGCTCTCAATATAAAGTGGAGTGCAGAAATATATTCATGCAGGTTGCCTGAGGTGAAAGAAGCATCCGTCGTGTAAAATAGCCGCCCAGATTATGCAAAAGTGTGTGAGATTTGCATAGAACTCATGAAGAGAAAAAAAAAAGGTATCATGAGGTAAAGTTCGATAGCGGTGATATTAGGATGCAGAAATTGTCTCACCAGATGTGGTTGTGGGCTTGAAGGGCTCCGTGGCGTGTTCGCATGCTGATTGACAGAAGCGCCGTAGGACGCGGTGACTGAGCCCAAGATGGCGGACGCGACTTTCTCTCAGCCGCGTCCGCTACAAAGTAGCTGAAACGGGCATTCCGCTTCGTTTTATGGCCGCCGTCGGGAGCCCGCTGGTGTCTGTCACTTCTGGTTTGCGTAGAGCCGCTCAGCAGGCGAGGACAGGATGGCAAGCGAGGCGAAATCCCCCTCAGACACGGAGCGCTCACATGAGAGCCGCCGTCCCCGCCGGGCGCCAAGCCACGCCCCCTTGTCCGCAATTCTGACACTTATCATTGCTCGGTTTCCAAAAATGGCCACTATGCCTAAATAGAGGCTGTCTCGATAGGACAGCTAAAATTGCATCATTCTCGCTGGCTTGAGGTCTCTGGTTTAACAGAGCAACGCTCTGTGGCTGTGACCAATATGGATCAGCACTTTGGTACCTACTCAATATGAAGCACCACTGGGGGAGGATAAGATCAATATGAGCAGCACTGTGGAGTGATCACTGGTTAGGCTTGAGCCTGGCACTATATGTGCACACAGAGGGCTGGCAGCAGGCCTCTGCAGTCTGCAGTGCACACAATGCACTTTCACACCCAGAGTATCAATTACATAAGCTGATAGAGCCACAGTCTAACAAGCATGTCCTGTTCTCGTCCTTGCCTCGTGATTTGTTGTGATGAGTGAGGCGTGTGCCTAGCACTGTTTGCCTTGCACAGAAACTGAGTTTCCACTTTGAAGGCTGGTCGCAGGCCAACCACGCACAACACAGGCTGAAAAAAGATAGTGTGAGAGTTGCAAACACAACCCACAATGGCACCGACATAAACAACAGAAAAAAAGGCATCTGAAAGAGTACGTGGGAGGAGCCATTTGAGGTAGTGGGTGGAGCCAGAGAAAAGTGGGTGTGGCATCTGACAAACATTTGAGCACCTGCACTTCATATTTTACAAATTAAGCACTGGGCCTAAGGAGTCAACCAGGAGAGGCTCTCCTTTGAATTTCTTGTGGAAATGGATCAGGCAATTGTGTCAGCCATTGGTAAGCTGAGACCTCAAGAGGAGCTCTCACCTAAGTCCACTTGTAGTCACCATTTTGGATTGTCCCAGAATGCTGTGCAGGAGGGGGAAAGGGGTGAATGGATGATGTGGAATCCTAGGTTTGGCCAGGAGTGCCTGGCTTCTAAAACTTAGCACCCTCACAGGCAAATGAGAAGACCCTGGACCTTGGAGCGACAAATGAGAAAACCAACTGGAAAGAGAAGCTCCTGATGCCCTGTAAGGATGGACTAAGGACGTTGACTCCAACTGACCAGGGCCAGTGACACTGGACACCTTATGTCGCCTGAGGAACAGTTGGGAGAATGGACTTGTGGAGGACCTTGCATTATTTCGCTGGGATTTCGCTGGACTGACTCTGGGCTCCAGTACTACCTGGGTGCACTTAAAGAAGTCAGGAGGTTCTGGGGCCTGGAGAATACAGCAAGGATGGTGTTTTGCTGACTTGTTGCTGAGGAACTACACAAGATGTCTACCCCAACGTAATAAGGGGAGAAGTGTGGATAAGGGGAGAGGTGTGTATAAGGGTAGTTTGCGAGCAAGCAGAGTACCTATTTTGTCGCCCTTAAAGTAGAACTACCGACCTATTGTGAGTAGTGTGCATTCTGCATGGTTGGTACTGTGCATTTGTAGTTGTCCTCTCACAACTGCCAGCTTCCTCTGAGTATGCCTGTAGGGGTTTAGTTTATCTTTGGTTTTTAACTCTTTTATCTCTGAGTTGAAGAATTGCTCCACTCAATTAACTTCTCGGGCCCTATTTCAGTGGTCATAATAGTGCCACTTAAAAGGGCTTTAAATGCATCCCAAAGTGTGTAGGCAGAGACATCATAGGTGGAGTTGTGAGTGAAAGAGTCATTTATAGCTTTAAAGATCATACCCCTATTCACCAGTTCGCTCAGTGTTCGGGGATATAGTCACCAGTGTGGGGGTCATCATGGGAAGTGTGATCCCAATCCCCACCAGCGATTTACATGGGCATGAGTCAGATATGTATATGGCAGAAAGGAAGGTCAACTTTAGATTTTTGAGGAGGGAGTGAGTAACGAAAATGTAGTCGATATAGGAGTACAAGGAGTGTATGTGTCAGTAAAAGGAGTAATATCTGCGGTCTGGATGTTGGTCGCACCACGCGTCCACCAATCCCAATGATGTGATCACCTGTTGTCCCTGTTCAGTACCCAGGCTAGACTGAGGTAATCTCTGACTATAATGTCTCCTACAACATTGCAAAATTCCTACTTCAGTGTGGTGTGTAGGAACGTGTTCTGAGAGGTATTTGTAGCATAGATTTTCAACATTGCAAGAACAGTGTCCCCCTTTTGCAAGGTGAGATTTATGAATCTGCCCTTTGGGTCTCTGACTAGAGAATGAGACTTGCATAACGATAACAACTTCTTCATTTTTGTCAGAAGGGAAAGCCCAAAATTGATGAGGGTATTGTCAGTGGAAACAGTATATGAGGGCCGCTGCACTCCAAGGTAAATACAATTAAACTGTGTAGTTTAGGTAATCTATTAGATAGGTGCGCAGGAAGTCACCTTCCAGGTCCAAAAAGGTGCGTTAGATATGACAGCAGTGAGAGCCTTACAGGGGGTAAGGACAAATCCTGGGCACTCTGGTAGGCACCTTGGTGCGTGAATATGTTTAATAAAGTTCTGAATCCAGTGCTTGAACAAAACTGTTGTTAGGTTTATTTCAACGAATTTTCATCATCATGGTAATTTGTTGATCATGATTCAATATTTCCATAATCATATTTTAGTCATATGATCACATATCAAAGTTTCAATGTTTTTGTTGGTTTACACATTCAAAATCGTCCCCGATGCATTTCGTGCAAGGATGCACTTCGTCAGGGGGAATCTAAAAGGTGAAAGGAAACACTATGTAGTACGCTGATACAGGAGTCTGGAATACACACCATGCAATAATGGTGAATGGGTGAAAAAGGAAGGGTGAAATCCGGGTTTATTTAGCAATAATGTCGGGGTGTGGGGTCATCACCATTCTGTGGGAGGAAATACGAGCAATGAAGAATAACTTAAGGTTTGGAAGAGTGGGAGTGCACTAAAAGGAAAATGAAGAAGAAAAGAGACCCTGAAGGATTCAACCCGAGGTGTGCGTATGGGCTTAGAAAAAAAAAAAAAAAAACGGCGGTGCTCTAAAATGAATAATAACCTGTGAACGGAAGAGGCATAGTGAAAAACGGTAAGAAACCCATTAGGAATTAGTGCGCAGTCTTACCAGGTGTAGGAAGAAGAACCGGCATTCTACAATATCCAGGGAATCTCCACAGGAGTGATCGTGAACCCGGAAGACGCCGGGCATGCGCATAAGTGCGAATTTGAGGAGCATGGAGAGTGAAAGCAGACTAGGCTGCAGAGACGGTAAACCACGCGAAAGCAACAAGAGGGAGAAAGCATAGTAGAAAGTCTGAAAGGAGAGTGAATGAAAGTAAAAACATTTTAAAATGAAAATAAAAAGAGGAATGGATAATACACTAATTATGGAGTTGGAAATAAAAGTAAAAAGAAATAGTGAAATATATCCATGAAAATACGAAATCAGAACACAGGGAGAAAAAACATGCCTTAAGTGAAAAAGATACGCACAATGGAATATAGAAAGTACACAGGTGGAATGAAGGTGTGTGACAGTGGGACAGATAATGACAAGGGACTGTAAAACGACAGTGGAATCTGGAACCTATAAAAGGCAAGGTTAACATACATATAGGGCATCAATCAAATAAGCAACAAAATTAGCAATGAAAAGTACAGGTAGAGTAATCTGGATGTACAAACTACCCTTAAAGGTAACAACTATATTCCAGTCTATCATTTAGTCCTTTAGGGTGCATGGCCAGAAGGCGGTGTATCCAGTACAGTTCACGACGTAACAGATTTTTGTTATTGTCTATATGTGGATATTTCTCCACCACTTCCAGGATAAGGAAGCGAATTTGGCTGGGGTTGTGGCCATGTTGAATAAAGTGAGCTGCTACGCAGGATTTGAGATTTTTAGTGCGTATGTTACTGCGGTGCTCCGTCAGTCTTACTTTGATTTTCCTTTCGGTTTTACCAACGTATGGGAGGCCACACGGGCATTTCAACATGTATACCACGTTTGTGGAATCGCAGGTGGCATTGACTCGAAGTCGTATGGGCGTCCCTTGAGTGGGGTGAGATACACAATTTCCTGGTATGATACTGCTGCAGTTACCACAGTTGTAGCATGGTATGGTACCCTTGTAGGTCATTTGTTCTTTGGTAGGAGATTGTTTTAGCATGGACGCAATATTTTTAGAGCGTTGGTGTGCAAAGATTGGTGGTTGGTCAAATATTTTGTTGAAGTCTGTTTCAAATTGTAGCATTTGCCAGTGCTTGCGAATAGATTGTTTTATTTTTGTAGATTGTGTCGCATATTTGGAGACAAATACAACACGGGTGTCTGATTCTGTAGGCTTGTCTCTGGATTTTAATAGTTCTTGTCTGGGTTTATTCAAAACTCTGGTTTTAGCTGATTCTGTAAGCTCATCCGGATAACCTCTTTGTCTGAATTTTGTGATGATTGTACTACTGTTAAGGTCATAGTTATCTGGTGTAGATGCAATCCTTTTGGCCCGCAAGAGTTGCGAGTATGGCAGATGTCGTTTCAGGCTGGGTTGGTGGAAACTCTTATAATGCAGGTAGTTGTTCCGGTCGGTAGCTTTAGTGTGAATTGAAGTTACAAATTCGTTATTAGATAGTGTAATTTGTACATCAAGGAAAGATATAGATTTGGAATCAAAACTGTAGGTAAACTGAATACGGTTGTCCACGTGGTTTAAGTCACTGATAGCTTGGTGAAGTTGATTCTCATTCCCTATCCAAACTAGGAAAATATCATCGATGTATCGATAGTACGCATGTATATGTGGTTGCCACATTTGATGGTTCAATATATGTTTGGTCTCGAATGAGTGCATAAACAGATTTGCATACGCAGGAGCCGCGCAATTGCCCATGGCGACTCCTGATAGTTGTTGGTAGAATTGGCCGGTGGAAGCTTTGAAATAACTGTGGTGTAATGTATATTGCATGAGTTCCATGATAAAAACTTGTAGATCCATAGGTTTTTGGCTTTGTACCAGGGCAGTCTCTAATGCTTCTAATCCCAAGTTGTGAGGTATAGATGTATAGAGGGAGTTAACATCAATGGTACACAGGATCACGGGTTGGTCAGGTGGAATGTTGATGTTTTGAAGCTTGATTAAAAAATCTGTAGTATCCTGTATGTAAGTGGGCATGTTTGTCACGGATTTCTGCAAATGTTTGTCTATGTATTTGCCAGTTGGTTCATGGATGGAATCACATGTGCTCACTATAGGTCTAAAAGGTGGCTTAGTGGCGTGCTTATGAATTTTGGGGACCAGGTAAATGTATGGTATTTGAGGATGTTCTTTGACAAGGAATCTTTTGTCTTTTTCTGTGATGGTTCCAGTTGAAACAGCTTTGGTGACAATAGTGATCAGAACCTGTTTGTATTCGTGGGTGGGATCAGTATTCAAGAGCATATACAGATCAGGGTTGTTTAAATGTACGTCAAGATTTTGATTGTAGTAGCAGGTGTCTAAAGCTACTAGTGCTCCTCCTTTGTCTGCTTTACAAATTTTCATGTTACAATTGGAAGAAAGTTGTCGTAGTGCTTGAAATTCATTGGTAGATAAGTTGGAGCGATGTTTCGGAGAAGTTTTGAAGATGGTGTGAATGTCCTGTTGTACTGCTATTTCAAACGTGTCCAACACTTTGTGACTTGTAGGTGGGATAAAGGTACTTTTTGGTCTTAGTCCCATTAGGGTGTTGGATTCTTGAGCAGTTTGTGGGGGACATAAGTTGGTGAAAAAATGTTTTAGGCGCAGGGTTCTCATGAACTTGTAGAAAGCGATAATGGTATCAAATTCGTTGGTGTGGTATGTAGGTACAAAATTCATGCCTTTTTGAAGTACTTGTTGTTGCATGTTGGTAAGTGGAGTTTGTGAGATATTTATTACTAAATTCTGTGACTCCTGGTGGATTTCGCCGGTGGTAAGTCTGTGGGTCCTGCGGGACCTCCTGGATCTGTGGTTGATGCTTGGCCGACTTCTAAAAAAGAAGAGGGTGTGATGTCTGTAAGGTTCCTGGGGTCACTTAATGAACCTGAAGTTGACGGTTGGTCTGGTCTTGTGCGGTCAGATGCGCTGGGTCTTGATCTTGGTTGGCCTCTGTTAGGTCCTGTTCTTGAGGAGTCCTCAGATGATGAGGTATCTCCGTCAGTTGATCTGTTGGTTTGTGCCCGGTTTTGTCGCCTAGACGCGTAGATTTCAGCCCAATTATAAACTTCTCCCAGTTTATAGTCAACTGTATCTCGTTTGAATTTTCTTATTTTCCTCTCATTTATTTCTTTCACGTATTTATCCAATTGGTTGTTAATGTCTTCCAATGTTGAGGCAAGTTCCTCTGAGGTAAGTTTTGTGCTTAGATCGTGTTTTAGTTGTTTAACTTCGTTATCAAGTTCTTCTAATAGTTTGGATAGTTCTTCGACTATGAGCAGTATTAGATCGAGAGAGCACTTATTCAGTATCCCGTACCACTTCTCTGTGAATCGGGGATTGTTTTTGCACAATGTTGATTTCAATGGTATTCGCAAGCCTCTGGGGATGCGTTGTACCCGGTGGTATCTAATTAGGGTTGAGGCGTGCAGTCTTTGATTGATTTCCCTTTTAGCAGTGTATAAAAGTTGTCGAATATTAGCTTGTGCAGATCCAGTACTAGAGGATATGTAATCTGGCTCCTGTATTAGTGCATATATGCGATCAGTGTCGTCGGTATTAAATTCAAAAGTATCCGCTTTGTTTGTGGTTATTCCAGCGATGTCAGCATAAGACATGGTCCGTGGGTGCAAGCGGTTTGGACCGGGAGGAAATGAAAACAGTATATGAGGGCCGCTGCACTCCAAGGTAAATACAATTAAACTGTGTAGTTTAGGTAATCTATTAGATAGGTGCGCAGGAAGTCACCTTCCAGGTCCAAAAAGGTGCGTTAGATATGACAGCAGTGAGAGCCTTACAGGGGGTAAGGACAAATCCTGGGCACTCTGGTAGGCACCTTGGTGCGTGAATATGTTTAATAAAGTTCTGAATCCAGTGCTTGAACAAAACTGTTGTTAGGTTTATTTCAACGAATTTTCATCATCATGGTAATTTGTTGATCATGATTCAATATTTCCATAATCATATTTTAGTCATATGATCACATATCAAAGTTTCAATGTTTTTGTTGGTTTACACATTCAAAATCGTCCCCGATGCATTTCGTGCAAGGATGCACTTCGTCAGGGGGAATCTAAAAGGTGAAAGGAAACACTATGTAGTACGCTGATACAGGAGTCTGGAATACACACCATGCAATAATGGTGAATGGGTGAAAAAGGAAGGGTGAAATCCGGGTTTATTTAGCAATAATGTCGGGGTGTGGGGTCATCACCATTCTGTGGGAGGAAATACGAGCAATGAAGAATAACTTAAGGTTTGGAAGAGTGGGAGTGCACTAAAAGGAACTTTCCTTGATGTACAAATTACACTATCTAATAACGAATTTGTAACTTCAATTCACACTAAAGCTACCGACCGGAACAACTACCTGCATTATAAGAGTTTCCACCAACCCAGCCTGAAACGACATCTGCCATACTCGCAACTCTTGCGGGCCAAAAGGATTGCATCTACACCAGATAACTATGACCTTAACAGTAGTACAATCATCACAAAATTCAGACAAAGAGGTTATCCGGATGAGCTTACAGAATCAGCTAAAACCAGAGTTTTGAATAAACCCAGACAAGAACTATTAAAATCCAGAGACAAGCCTACAGAATCAGACACCCGTGTTGTATTTGTCTCCAAATATGCGACACAATCTACAAAAATAAAACAATCTATTCGCAAGCACTGGCAAATGCTACAATTTGAAACAGACTTCAACAAAATATTTGACCAACCACCAATCTTTGCACACCAACGCTCTAAAAATATTGCGTCCATGCTAAAACAATCTCCTACCAAAGAACAAATGACCTACAAGGGTACCATACCATGCTACAACTGTGGTAACTGCAGCAGTATCATACCAGGAAATTGTGTATCTCACCCCACTCAAGGGACGCCCATACGACTTCGAGTCAATGCCACCTGCGATTCCACAAACGTGGTATACATGTTGAAATGCCCGTGTGGCCTCCCATACGTTGGTAAAACCGAAAGGAAAATCAAAGTAAGACTGACGGAGCACCGCAGTAACATACGCACTAAAAATCTCAAATCCTGCGTAGCAGCTCACTTTATTCAACATGGCCACAACCCCAGCCAAATTCGCTTCCTTATCCTGGAAGTGGTGGAGAAATATCCACATATAGACAATAACAAAAATCTGTTACGTCGTGAACTGTACTGGATACACCGCCTTCTGGCCATGCACCCTAAAGGACTAAATGATAGACTGGAATATAGTTGTTACCTTTAAGGGTAGTTTGTACATCCAGATTACTCTACCTGTACTTTTCATTGCTAATTTTGTTGCTTATTTGATTGATGCCCTATATGTATGTTAACCTTGCCTTTTATAGGTTCCAGATTCCACTGTCGTTTTACAGTCCCTTGTCATTATCTGTCCCACTGTCACACACCTTCATTCCACCTGTGTACTTTCTATATTCCATTGTGCGTATCTTTTTCACTTAAGGCATGTTTTTTCTCCCTGTGTTCTGATTTCGTATTTTCATGGATATATTTCACTATTTCTTTTTACTTTTATTTCCAACTCCATAATTAGTGTATTATCCATTCCTCTTTTTATTTTCATTTTAAAATGTTTTTACTTTCATTCACTCTCCTTTCAGACTTTCTACTATGCTTTCTCCCTCTTGTTGCTTTCGCGTGGTTTACCGTCTCTGCAGCCTAGTCTGCTTTCACTCTCCATGCTCCTCGAATTCGCACTTATGCGCATGCCCGGCGTCTTCCGGGTTCACGATCACTCCTGTGGAGATTCCCTGGATATTGTAGAATGCCGGTTCTTCTTCCTACACCTGGTAAGACTGCGCACTAATTCCTAATGGGTTTCTTACCGTTTTTCACTATGCCTCTTCCGTTCACAGGTTATTATTCATTTTAGAGCACCGCCGTTTTTTTTTTTTTTTTTTTTTTTTTTCTAAGCCCATACGCACACCTCGGGTTGAATCCTTCAGGGTCTCTTTTCTTCTTCATTTTCCTTTTAGTGCACTCCCACTCTTCCAAACCTTAAGTTATTCTTCATTGCTCGTATTTCCTCCCACAGAATGGTGATGACCCCACACCCCGACATTATTGCTAAATAAACCCGGATTTCACCCTTCCTTTTTCACCCATTCACCATTATTGCATGGTGTGTATTCCAGACTCCTGTATCAGCGTACTACATAGTGTTTCCTTTCACCTTTTAGATTCCCCCTGACGAAGTGCATCCTTGCACGAAATGCATCGGGGACGATTTTGAATGTGTAAACCAACAAAAACATTGAAACTTTGATATGTGATCATATGACTAAAATATGATTATGGAAATATTGAATCATGATCAACAAATTACCATGATGATGAAAATTCGTTGAAATAAACCTAACAACAGTTTTGTTCAAGCACTGGATTCAGAACTTTATTAAACATATTCACGCACCAAGGTGCCTACCAGAGTGCCCAGGTATTGTCAGTGGCACATGCAGTGTTATTATGCCTTTAACATGAGTGTTTCCTCAACAAACATGACATTAGGGTTCTGCTGGCTATGATATCTCCAGACTTTCCTATGCTTGTTTGGAGAGTTTAGCCTAAGCACGCCAGTGAATATAGCTTGAGCATTGGTGTGGGGCATCAGGGGCTGTCAAGGAGCGATAGAAGTTAGAACAATGCTAAGGATGGGGTCTGGAAACAATGTCAGCTGGGTCATGCTATAGTAAATCTCCCCCCATCCCCTAGTGCGCCCTCCCCAGTGAAAGGAAAAGAACCAACGGAGAAACCAGAAACTAAAAGTCCTAAGAGGCCAATAAGATCTAGCCATGGTTGTCTTCTCATTAGAAATGTGGAGTAGAGTCTCAACACCGCTAGGTGTGCAGCCCCTTGTATGGAAAAGTTATCTCAGCGTTGGTGAGTGCCAAGTTATTAAAGAGAGTCACAGGTCTGGCAGTGAGCAAAACAGGTATACTCCAGAGTCCTCCTGGCTCTTTCTCCTTTTGGTCTCTCATAGAGCCTCAGTCTGAACTTACAGAGTTCACTATGAATTCAGGCCTCCTCCAGGGGTCGGGTGGGGGGAGCGGAGTTCCCGCTGTTGATTTCATTTGAATCAAGGAGTCTTGTTTCATCTTCATGAAGTGGGAAATCACATCCACATTAGTGTTGTCAGAGGAGCTGATCCCGCGCATTTGGATGTTGGACGGTGTTCTGTTTTCTCTTGTTGATCGTTTTGGGCCTTGTTCTCTGTCATTGGCATCTGGGGGATCCCCAACATTGACTTTGACTCTTGCAGGCAGAGAACCAATCGTCAATTGAAAGATCAAGCTAAAGGAGTGACCCTATTGGTATTTAATGTTAGGTTCCTTCATGACCTCTGTGACTGGGCGAAAGTCTGTATTTCCTGACAATGGTCAGCACAAGGTCGTGGAAGAATTGGATCGCCACTCCATGAAAGAGTAGGTATGATTTACCATGGGCGGCTCTCATGATGGCTTCCTTCTCTTTGAAGTAGTGGACAGGTGTGAGCATGTCTGGTTCAAGTCGTGGGCCAGTTCATAATTAAACACTCTGCACATCATTTATGAGGTTTTGCCGTAGGGAAGCGCTGTGCTTCCCTACAGCAAAAGAAAAGGGCAGGAATGCGCCGTATCTGTAAGGAACAGCGCATTCCTGTCCTTTTCCCCTGCGCCGGTTCACAATGGGCTGCTGTGCCCAAATGCAGGCACCCTTGCACCATGGCTCATAATCTCAATTGTCTGTCCTGGGGAGTTATGTGTATACTAAGAAATCACTAATTAATCCCTAGAGTGAACTCCGGAACTCACAGGTCTGAGCCTTTAATGGCAGTGTTGGATTTAACCCTAAAGGCTTTGGCGAACATGTCGTGTTTGTCCTGGGTTTGTTTGTGTAACTGAGGTGGCGAGAAAGGTGCGGAAGAAGCACAAATTGATCAATGGCTCTTGCTCTAGTCCACATTGGTTTAATTAGGGGTCTGGACCATGAAGTCGACGCCAAGAGGCGTGGATGCCTGATTAAGTGCTGAATGCATATCACCAAGCTGCCGAGAAGAGTCAGGTACACTAAAAGTTCAAATTAAACAAAAAAAAGCATTGGCCGCGCGTCCACAAAAGTGATTGCGGCTGTAAGGGTGCCAAGGAGATGGCACAAATGTTGTTTTTTTTTTTTGTCCGACTTCAACCTTTGCTGGAAGACAATGACAGAACATCAGTTACTGTGGCCAAAACTGTTTTGGGATTGTACTAGTGCAGTGGGTTTCCGAAAGAAAGTCACAAACCGATTTTAGACAATGAAAAATGCAGCAGCAAGAATTATGTTTAAATAAAACTGCTTACCACCATCGCTGCTGGTCTTATTCCTCTCCTGTGCTGGGCCATAATAAAAATGGGTGTGGTCATGAAGAGCTCAGCTCGTCATGAGCACAGGAGCACTGTACTGCATGAAGAGCTGAGCTCGTCATGAGCACCGAAGGGGTTAGGATAAATTTGAATGTTTTAAAGTTGGCTGGCTCCATTTGCTCCTCTTTACCAAGTGCATTTTTCGAAACTTGTACTGCAATGCCTTTGTTGTTGCATCTTTTAATCAAAAACATGTTAGTCTGAACAAAACTGTCATGATCTAATAATATATGGAGACAATTATGAGCCTGTAATTCTTGAAAGCGTTGTGAGAGGGTAAACTCTGGCAATCCTAGGTGCAAAATTGTGTAATCGACATCTGATGATTTTGAGACTAGATCATAAGCTGCTACATTTATACAAGGGGCAATTGTTTGTGATTTAGCTGTGAAACAGTTAAGCACTGTAAGTCTTTTGTGCTATAGAAATTTAATGATCAGTTTGTAAAACCTGATCATCCTTGATGTCAGGCTACAGAACATTTAGGGTATAGAAGCAGTGAAGGAGGGATACATATACTGTAGAATAAACATGCTTTTGTGACTCCAAGAAAACAACATCCCTGCTCACCTGAAAAATATACAAGTGCTGGTCAAGCAAAAAACGAAAACAAAAAAACAAAGACCAGCCCTAATGACACTGCCGCAGACATCTCTTTTACTTTAAATTTACTGCTCTGTGATAGTGGATGCTCATCTTGGAACAATAACTTAACAAAAATAAAAAATGGCATTATCAAGAAAGGAACTTGAGATTGCATCTTCCAGCCCACCCCCGAACCCTTCCCCCAAATATAGAAATAAAACTAAAAGAAAAGGAACATCCAGGGATTTGGATGCACTGGATGAACGGGGGCTGGGTGGCAAATGAACACCACGGAGTGATATGGCCGCTAAAAGTTAAAATTTTTAAAAAGCATTGGCCGCGCGGCTGCGAAAGTGATGCGGCTACGAAAGTGAAAGTGATAGAGGCTGTAAGGGTGCCCGCGAGATGGCACCTTTGCTCATAAGCACGTACCGCGTGCGTAACCCCAAGCTCTAGGCCACCACCAAATGCTTGTGGTAGCATTTTCTTAAGCCCTTACTAATAGTCTCGCCAGAGCAGCGCATGCTCTAGCTCGGGCGAGACCTGAAAAGACCTGAACAAAGTAAATCGCACAAAATCCTATTTAGAAGATAAGGATCTAAAGCAAAATGAAAGAACGTCTGGCAAAGTATACACACTTATGCAATCTTAAAGCCAGAACCATACTTTGACACCAGTGTTCCAAAACATCAAAAAATAAAAATCATATTGAATAGGTTTGACGTTCACTCCGCTGTATGAAGTTGTCCACCTTGACAGAAAATGAATGTCGACCTGAGTTGCAGAGTCTGTGGGGCAACAGAAGAAATACTGGTGCATGTCATATGCGTCTGTCCTTCACTTTTTAAAGAATGGTGCTCGATGCTTCCTCCATTGTTTCATCAGCTCCCACTCCAGACTGGTAGGCAAGCCGGTGTAGCTGTGCTGAATCCCGCACACATAAGACTAAACAACAATTTCATAAAATGTATGCTCATCCACAGGACTAAAGTAGGCTTAGTGCTGGACATTTGAGCATACACATGGATTTCATTTCAGTACATGAGGATTTTTTAACTTTTAATTTAAGCATGGGCAATCACAGGATCTTTTCTTTAATTAACTTTTGTTATGCATGTGATAGTCTTTATTGACTTTTCATGTTTTTATAGCAATAAAACCTACTTATTACAATACGTCTTTACCATGTGTGCCTTTTCCATGCAGCCTTTACCATGCAGATGCCTTTACCACACATGGTAAGTATCCGTAAGGTTAGAAAAACCTCATACATATTTTTTTTATACTTCTAGCCTCCCTTTACCATTATCTCCATTTACCCAACCCACCCCTAAACCCTAAAATTACTCTAATCTCCCATTACCACTAGCCACCCCTAATCCCTAACACATTACCCTTGCCTCCCTTTACCACTACCCACCCTTGACCCCAGAAATTACATCCTTTTACAGATTAAGACATCAAATATTTATATTTTTACTTGTGATTAAATTACATTTTTTTAAAGTGGCATTGTAGCATGAGGAAATTAATTTTACATATTTTAATGCATGTAGTCACTTTATGTTGCCACCAAAACCTCAATTGCACAATAAAGCCCTTGCAGTGCTTCTGATGCCATTTTACCTGGATACATATGCATTGCTAATGTGCTGAGAACTTCAGTGTTATATTTGCAGTGCATGCTGGTAATTGCATTATTGAAGATCTACTGTTGGTCATGTAACTGGTGATATCACTATGTACGGGCATGTCCCTCAAATTCCTGCCTCATATGAAAGTGATGTTAGGCCTCTCATGGATGGTGCCACCAACAGTGCTGTCACATTTGAGAAAATCCCAATTTTTGACCAGGATGCGCCTGACCCTATCAGCATTCGAGTTGTACGACAGAATTATTCTGGTACCCTCTTCCTCGGACTCCCCCTCAGGAAAGTCTTTGTCCGCTAAGGTCTGTGCTCTACTGACACCATTACCTCTGTCTTTGGCTATCTTTAGAACCCAATTGGGATAGCCCCTTTCCCAGAACCTATTGAGCATGGCTGCATTGTCCTGTGCAAATGCGCCTTCGCTATTGCAGTTCCTCTTAGCCCTCAGCAGCTCTCCATAAGGAATACTTCATTTGAGGGTCTCCGGATAGCTGTTGAGGGCATGCAGGATGCTGTTTACTTGCGGTGGTCTTACGAAATAACGTGATGTGGATATGTTTCTGCTTAATCTCAAGTTTGACAGCAAGATACTCTGCTAAGGTTTTGCTGATGCTGCCAGTGTGCAAAATGTTACGATTGTTCTAATTAAGTTTCCTCATAAAGTCACAAGCTTCAGATTCAGAACCCCTACAGATAATGGACAGGTCATCGATGTACCAAAGCCACATCACCGAGGGTGAGTGCAAGGAAGAGGGCACCAGAATATTTCTGTTGTACAACTCGGATGCTGATAGTGTCAGGCGCATCCTGGTCAAAAATTGGGTTATTCTTAAATGTGACAGCACTATTGGCGGCACCATCCATGAGAGGCCTAACATCACTTTCAGACGAGGCAGGAATTTGAGGGACATGCTGGTACATAGTGATATCACCAGGTACACGACCAACAGTGAACATGGCCTACAGGGATTCTTTTCCTGTGGGCATTGCAAGGCGTGCAAAAACAGCATGTTCCTTACCTGCAGCACCACGTTCAAAGTGTATGTCATAGAATGCCTGTGTAAACTTTAGTATATCGGAAGTACCACCCTGATGGCCAAAAGAAGGATACTTGAGCACATGAGGGCACTAACGAATAAGGATCCCAAATATCCAGTTGCCCGACACTATCAAGAAAAACATTTTTCTGAATCCACTCTTCTCAGTTATTTTACACTGGAGCAGATTTCCAACAATCCGAAAGGTGGGGATAGGGTTCTCAAATTGAGACAAAGAGAATCCAATTACATTGTGGATTTCCTAACAAAGACCCCGGGGGGACTGAATCAAGATGAGAAGCTAACCATACATCTCAAAGAAGACTAGCTCCTCTCTTTTCCCTATATTTCTGCTGCCTCTGGATCTTCAATATTCTGTGTTGTTTATATATGTTTTTACATACTGATCTGACATTTTTTAACAGTGCGGTTTCTGCACTGCGCCGGTATAGTTCATATTTCTTCCTTCTTTTCCCTTCTTGTGCATTAGAAACTGTAGATTATTTAGTGCATAATAGCCTCATGTGTGGTACTATGTGACTAGATGTTTCACTTGTTAACATTAGTACTTTATGGTGGTTCACCATTTTTTAACCTTGGTTTTTTCTTTTATTTCTTTTGCAGGAGGAAATGAAGGGGCCCATTCACCTTGAATCACTGTCTCGGGCTTCCTAACCTTTTCTTCGTCTTCACTTCACTTTCTCAGGATTCTTTTACTTGGTTTGGTGTCACGAGTGGTGATAGGCGGGGCTCCGCCTGTTAGAGTTGATGACTCTGTATTTGTTTTCATGGAAATGTTTATCCTTACGCATGACCAGACGGGTTTGCCACTGTTGGCATTGATTTATGCTAAGCTGGTTTGTTATATATCGGTCAGGCTTCAGATATTTCTGTGCAGGTCACGGAAAGGTCCCCTATATTCTGTTGGATACATAAAGGCACTTCCCAATACCGAGATTTTTCCATTCAAACACGGGGTCCTATATTCTGCATTGCACATTTTGGCCATACAGATACCTGTGCAATTGACAGGGCAGATCTTTTTTTTACACCTGATCTTATAAGCTGTGGGATTGTCACTCGACTTTGATACTTCACCGGGACATACCGCGTGAGCTCTTTTATGGCCATCTGTGAGGCAACACAGCGGAGCATTACACGCCTATCTACTGCTTATGACTACGGCCTACCCCAGCACATGAGTTATTCAATCTGTGCAATAGTGCACAACGGTATTTGCAGTAGTCATTTCACCAGGGATTGTTTTCCTGTTTTAGTGCCGTAAATACACATTTCACGCACTGTGACGTTTGTTGCTGGATGTTAACTGCATATGTTGCGTTTATTTAGAGGAACTGTGCTTTGACAAACTTTTGATTTGCAACCTCAGTATTTTACTGTATATGTGACAGTATGCGTAGATTCTGTGCAATAACTGTTCCGCTCATGGTTTACGTTTATTTAAACTGTCATGTTGAGTCATACTATGCATTTTGTCACCACTCCAATATGGCCGAATAATTTACCTGTATTTTGCCTTATACATTGCTGTTTAATATCTTTGCCATGTTTTATTAACAAAAGCCAGTCACTGGCGGTTCCCCATTACACGTGATCAAGACTGCGGATGCAGTTGAAACGCGTTGTGTAAATAAACACTTTGCAACTTACTTCAGTTTTGTTCCTTACTTTCCTGAGAGCACATGTAACCATAGGTTTTAGGGAAAGTTATAGTTAGTTGGACATTTCACTCGTACAAAACCAATGAAAGTCCCCCGTTATAGTAAGTTCAGCTAACTATAACTCGCGCCCCTGCAATGCACTACTGATGGCGTCACATATTACATCACCCATGACATGGTCAGTGACATCACTGATGACATCACTTAAATGCTAGTTTCTAACTATGCCTACAGAGGTAGGACATGTGAAGAAAGATGAAAAAATGCACAGAAAGAAGCAAAAGAAATGCAGAGGCAACAGAATTCCACAAAGACGAACAAAAGTGCAGGAAGAAGCACGACATGTGCAGAAAGAACCAACAGAGGAGCAGAAAGAGGCCTTGTTGCAAAATCATCATGTGCCCAAAACATTTTCAGATGGGTGATGGTGGTAACTGACTCTGACTAACCAGGCCGTGAGCCAGTGCCATGCTAAAAGACACTTAGAATACAGTGAAAACACCTACATACACTAGGGAACACTAGGCGTTGGGGTACCCCTGTGGTTAGCATTACCTCCTATGTAAGGACCTAGTACATAATAGGGCAGGGGGATTAAAACTACCTCTAAGTCAGAGGTGCAGAAATATGCTACTTTAACTCGTAGTCGCCTTTGTAGACTGGTGGAGAAAGGATGCTGGGCATCCAACCAACTCTCAGGAATTCCGCTACGTAGGAATTACAGGAGGTACCAGCAGGGATTCTTGGCCCCCAAACTCCCTCCCGATTAAATTGGACTTCATCCCCCAACCCGTAGTCTGCCACGAGGCACGTTTACAGAGTGGTAGAGAAAGGGGGCCATGGCCTCCGAAGACGTCTTAGCAATCCCACTGTGTGGGACTTACTAGAGGTAACAAGAGAGGCAGTGGGCCCCCAAGGACATCCTTGGGGGCCAACTTTCCAAGCTATTACCTCCAGTCAGTCCCACACAGCAGCACTGGTAAGTACGCGTACCAGGCCACACCTTCTTTGTCCACCACTCTACAAACGCGCACCTTGGCGCGCCCTTAGATGGAGATTGAAGTCCCCTTAACTTCTGGGGGTTCTTTAGGGGCCAACTAGCCTACCTTTTATCTCCAGTAAGCCCCACGTAGTGGGATTGGTGAGAGGTAGACAATGGCCATGCCCCCTTTCTCCACCACTCTGCAAATGCACCCCCTGGCGCGTTGTAAGTTGGGGGATTAAGTCCCCTTGAATCCTGAGGGTACTTGGGTCCAACTAGCCCACCAGGTACCTCCAGTAAGAGCCACAGAACTGCGTTGCAGAAAGGTGTAAAAAGGGGCATGACCTGGACCACCTCTCTGCAATGCAGCGCAATGGCGCTTACTGGACGCACCTGGTGGGCAAGTTGGCCCCCAGGGACCCTCAGGATTGAAGTTGAATTAATTCCCCAACTTAAAACGCCCCACAGGGCGTGTTTGCACACATGTCACCTCAGACCCCGCCCCCTCCTTCACCACTGTGCAAACGCGCCCCATGGCACATTTTAAGTAGGGGGATTAAGTCCCCTTCAATCCTGAGGGTCCCTGGGGTCCAACTAGCCCACTAGGTACCTCCAGTAAGCGCCACCCAGCGCCATTGCAGAGAGATGTAAAAAGGGGCATGGCCTGGACAACCTCTCTGCAACGCAGCGCAGTGGTGCTTACTGTTAGCATCTGGTAGGCTAGTTGGCCCTCAGGATTGAAAGGGAATTAATTCCCCGACTTACAACGCGCCACACTGCGTGTTTGCCCACATGTCACCTCAGGCCCCGCCCCCTCCCTTCAACACTGTGTAAACGCACCGTGGCACGTTTTAAGTTGGGGGATTAAGTCCCCTTGAATCCTGAGGGTCCCTAGGGTCCAACTAGCCCACCAGGTACCTCCAGTAGGCACCACAGAGCTATGTTACAGAGAGGTGTAAAAAGGGGGGTGGCTTGGCCCACCTCTCTGCAACACAGCCTTGGGGCGCTTACTGGAGGTACCTACTGGGCTAGTTGGCCCCCAGGGACCCCCAATATTGAAGGGGAATTAATTCCCCAATTTAAAACGTGCCACAGGGCGCGTTTGCAGAGTGTTGCTTGGAGGCGGTGGGTGGCCGACATGGCCCCCCCCTCCTTAGCCTATTTCAGCCTCAGGTGCCCCGTTCACCCGACTGAGACATATAATAGGGCGGGGGCACATTGCTCCCCGTCCACATTCGGCCCTTGGGACCTCATCCCCGAGGGCTGTACTCCTGCTATGTCCTAGGGAGTCCACCCCTGAGACATAGCGGTTTCCCTGCATGCACTAGTGCTGGCAGGGAAACCCCTGTTTGCTCTCACGTAGTGGAAGCAATTTAAAACTTCTGCCATGTGACAGTAAACAGTAAGTCCACTCCCAGCTGGTGGGAGCAGGAAAAATGCTCCCGCTCGGTGGGAGTGGTCTTTTTTATCTGTTTCCCTGCACTTAACTATAACGTCCCTGTAATCCAGCAGTTCCCATTCTGTGTGCCACAGCACCCTGCTGTGCCGTCAAAACTACCAAGGGGTGCTGCAAACAGAGGCTGTAAATATTAATACTGTATGGCTAAGTCTAAGTTTTGGGTAAACTTTACGCTCAAACTACATTTGCTATAAGCCCGTGCGCTCTGAGACACTAATGATGCACCAGACTTAAAGGGTGTTTGACCTCTGAGGCAGAAACTGATGCACATTGGTAAAGGGGTTTTTATGACAAAATATACATTATGATTTTTACCTCACAACTTTACATCTCTTGGCCTGAATCAACACCGATAGAAGGTAGAATGGTTGCACCGCTCACACACAGATTACAGCTGGTATTTCTTAGTCATTTTGACTTCTCCTGCCACCATATTGCTGATCTTTGTTGCTGGCTGAATGAAAGCGTCTCAGTCTGATGTCAGTGGAGGGCGATGCCCTGCTGAGCCTATCAGATAAATAAAGGCTGCATGCATGCCTCATGTGCCAGATGGGAGCGTTTGGATGCCAGGGGTAGAGGCGGAGGGGACATTCCAGCAAACGTCTAAAAAATGTATGTCACAGATTCAGGGTGTGATGCAGGTACTCTGACATGCATCAATTGAGGTGATTTTATCCTAACATCAGAGTCAAGTCCTTCCCACCAGAGATTATACCCCTGTTTTAATTGGTAGCCGTGCAGGTTGAGCGAGATTTGGGTGTGACAAACTGCGAAAAGAGCAAACACTTCCATGCTAAACTCTTATCATTGGAGCCTTACAGTGGACAGAAGGCTGCTTTCCAAAAGGAATTTCACCTGGTGTGAAATTTAGCAGGGACCTGATTTAATTTTTGGCACTTTGTGAACCATAAAGTTAGAAGGTTTTTGAGAGGCAAATCCTGTCTTGTTACGGCTCTTGCCCTCTCTTGTGAGAGTGCCCAGTTCTGCCAATTTTGATTTTGTGCACTGCGACTAACTGGGTGAGAAATTCAAACTACTATACACAGACCACTGAGTACTGCACCACTTCTGACTGATTTGGATGAATAGTGACCTGTGTCAAACTATTAGCCAAAAGGAGTTAGATGTAGTTTCCTTCTCGAGGAACTAATGATTCACCCATTCCCCCAGCATCCGTAACACACACTGACATTTGTACTTTGACTTGCAAACACTTGGTTTATTTTTATCCATATGTACCTTGGTGACACTGTGACACATTAACTTTGCAAATTCTATCACCTGGTCCAATCTATCTGCTGACACTGCATTTTTATCTACAGCATGCAGATTGTCTATAAAGTACCCCTCGGGCATGTAGGTCACGTGCCTGTTGTCTCGGTGGAGCTCTCTACAGTAGCGCAACACAAATTTTGTGCACCTTTACCTAACACACTTCTGCTGAAAATGATTGATACAGATTTTTTTCTTATAAAAACAACATTTCGACACTACTTACATAGTGCTAGTTTGAGAACTTTAGTACGCTTGAAGCATTGCAAAAAGATGTCTTATCTTTGCTCTGCCCCGTGAATTATTCGTCCAGTGGCTTTTTGGGTGTATCTATCCATGTCCATTTGAGTGCTTGAATTGAACTGCATTACACATTATTTATGACTATACAACTCTACGCACACTCTACTCCTGCTGACATGTAGTGGCCCATTAATGCGATCTCGAGAAAGGTGCCAATGAGAATTTTTTTCTTGCGTCCCCTGCCCATCTCCCTCTCCACTTGGTTACTAGGAATGAACTCCTCTAGAGGCAATTTTGAAAACAAAAATAGTTTTAAAAAAATCCATATGCAGAGTATTGTTTCTTAAAGTGTTTTTTTAAGCAATTGTTATATTTTAATTTGATTACATCTTCATCTTCTTCATCCCAATTATTATGAGGGAGAAAATTGGAAGTAATCCCAAGGCCGGGCTTACATATCCCCACCCGCCAAAAAAAAGTAACATAATAGGGAGACAAGTCCAATGGCCAATGGGTCAATAGGGTTGTGAGTCAAAAAAGTTTGGGAATTACTGCCCTACACAGAAAGTGTTACATCAATAGATGCTTATTAGTTGTATGTTCATTGTGGAGATGGTCGCTTGGTGATAAAAGTCAGCATAGTGCATTGAAATAGGAATAAATTAGACAACAAATAGATTGTGTTATAAGCAGAAGGCGACTGATTTCTGATATCTTGTTCTGAGGGAGGCAGGTACAGCGACAAGAGGAGCTCTGTGCTGGAATTGGAAACAATTTACTCTGGGAACCCATGAACTCAGCATGGTGTCATGAAAAGTGGAATCTGACAGCCAACTTGTACATGTATCTTTTAAAAATATGCTGTAAAGCAATTGACTTTAATTAATTCATCACAAAAAGCTGCATTTTAAAATATCTTATGGGTGCCCTGCTGCAGCGATCTTTCTCTGCCAAGTGAATTGAAAGGGGCAATAACAATGCTAAGGGCTAGACCCATTGCACAAATATATTTGTCCTTTAGCTTTGCCTATTGCACCCCATCAAGTGTCAACATACCACTGCCTGCCTGAGCTCCCTTTGCCACTTGATGTGCCAGAGATCCTTGCAACAATTGGAGACATGGGCAGATATCAGCAAGGCCAAATTGGAAAATCTGTTGACTCACACCTCACTACATTTAAAACAAATAATAATACAAATAATTTGTGAGCTTTGCAAAAAATCAGGGCAGCAGGAAAGCTTGAGTGGCCATATGTAGCATGGGAAACTATTCCCACTAAGGCAAGTGGCCATTGAAGGGGGTAGGTGGAATGGTGCCACTTGGCAATGGTCTCGCATTAGTGCCTTGGAAACTCCCTCTTCCTTCATCAAAGTCCAGTTTCTGAGCTCCACCCATGCATCGTCCCCAAGGAGTCTTCAGACCCCACGCTCAGCTCTCAGCCCCATCATCTGCCTCATCTTTCCCCACTTGGGCACTGTAATTAACCAATGCTTGATTATTGTATAAATTATGTATATTTAATATAACATCCCATTGTGAATTAAACAATGTGGACTGAAGTTTTGTTGATTTGACTTATTTCTATTTCTTTGGTTAATGTCTCCCTGTTACTGGGACCCCTTCGCTTTACTCGCTTACTAACCCAGGTCCCCGTAACTTTAACTGGGTCAACCCCCCTATCAATATTCATCTTTCCCCACACCAGGAATGCCTTGGTAGCAATTTCCAACTCTAGCATATCCTATACTACATGGGCAGAACATCCTGCTGCTGGGAAGCCGCCAACTTGTGGGCGTCACCGGTGGTTAACGCTCGCCTCAGTAAACTTTGGAAAAGTCATAATAACATCCCTCCTTTGGGTAGACACGAAAAAAGCCTCACTTTTCCTTAATTTGTTGGTGAACATTTGACTCTTTGCAAACAAGCCTTGTGAAAAGAATTGGGCCAGGACTCTCTCAGCATCCCGTGAGCTGCCAGGAGAGGGTGCATTGATGATGTTAATGGTAGTGTCAGGCTCTGTAGGTGATGCTTATAATGGGAGCACAGCATGGAGCGAGGGCACTGTGGGCGGCATCTGAAAGGGATGTTTGGAGCCCAGAATAACCCCTAAGGCCACACAGGCTGAGGTGGTCTGACGGTGCTTTCTGGCTAAATGATAGTGTAGGTATTCTGTAACTGGCACACCCGGCTCTTAGGCCCTTTGAATCATCTTCAAGAGCACTCCACCTATTCAGCCGTCCAGACATTTATTTATCCAATCATCCATCCACTCACTCATTCATTGATCCATTCCTCCACTGAGCAATGTATTCAGTCATCCATTCATGTGTAAACTCGCCCATTCATCCAGCCATCAATGCATTCTGACATTTACCCACGTAGCCATCCACGCACACACTCATAAATCAGTGAAGAAGCATTTGCACTTCTATAACAGCCAGACTGATTGGCTTTGACTCTGCTTTCTTTTCCAGTTGATGTGCAGTGGAAGAGGTAACTAATTTTAAGTCTCCATGCCTCTCCTTACACAGAAAGTGTTACATCAATAGCTGCTTATTAAGTGCACATTTACCACAGAGATGGTCTCTTGGTACTCAAAGTCAACACAGTGCGTTAGAAGAAGACATGAATTAGCCGACAAATAGATTGTATTATAAGCAAAAGCTTGTTGATTTCTGATGGTTTGTTCTGAGGTAGGCAGGTACAGCATCAAGAGAAGCTCTGTGCTGGAACTGGAATTTTTTTCTCTGAGAACACATTAACTGGGCATCACAATGTGTCAGAGGACAGGTGGGTGGTGTCATAAGGGGGGGTGTCATGAAAAGCGGAATCTGACTCCCAACTTATACATTTATCTTTTAAAAATATGCTGTAAAGCAATTGTCAACAAGGAGGAATGTGACAGTAAATCTATTCTCTTTAATTAATTTGTCACAAAGAGGCTGCATTTTAAAAATATCTTATGGGATCACTATGGCAGAGCTCTTTCTGTGCCCAGAGAATTGCGGGGGACAATAATAATGCTCAGACAGTGGTTCCCAAACTTTTATGACCATTGGATGTGGCTCCCCATTATGTTACTTTTTTTCGTGGGTAATTACTTCAATTTTTCTCCCTGAAAATAATTGGGATGAAGCCGATTAGATGTTACAAAATAAAAATATAACAATTGTTTGATAAAACACTTTAATTGGTTAAAGTCAGAAACAATACTCTTCAGCACTGGGGTCTTCATATAGAATTTTTTAAAACTTTTTTTGCATATTGAATTTTTTAAAACTTTTTTTGTTTAAAAGAATTGCCTCCAGTGGAGTGCACTCCTGGTAACCAAATGGAGGGGAAGCTGGGTAGGGGATGAAAAAAACAATTCTCATTGGCACCTTTCGCGAGATCATGTTAATGGGCCAATGCATGTCAGCAGGAGTCGAGAGACCGTAGAGACCGTAGAGTTGTACACTCATTAATTATTTTGTCATGCAGTTCAATGCAACCACTCAAGTGGACGTGGATAGATACACCCAAAAAGCCACTGGATGAATAACTTGCTGGGCAGAGCCAAGACAAGACATCTTTTTGCAATGCTTCAAGAGCACTGAAGTTCCCAAACTAGCACTTTGTAAGTAATGATGATATTTTATTTTGTATGAAAAGTTCAGACTCCATAAGTTTCAGCAGAAATGTATTAGGTAAAGTTGCCCAAAATGCGTGTTGCGCTACTGTGCAGAACCCCATCGAGACAACAAGCACTTGACCTACATTTTCTGTGGGCCACTTTATGGACAACATGCATGCTGTAGGTCAAGCGCAGTGTCAGCAGACAGAATTAATTAAGTAACAGAATTTGCAAAGTTAATGTGTCACTGAGATACATATGGGTTCGAAATAAACCAAGTGCTTTCAAGTCAAAGTTCAAATGCCAGCGTGTGTTACAGATGCTAAGGGAATGGAACAGTGGTTCTTGGAGAAGAAAACTGCATCTGACTCCTTTGGGCCGATAATTCAATTTGGACACAGGCATCTATTCATGGAAATCTGTCGGAAGTGGTGCAGTACTCGGTGGTCTGTGTATAGTAGTTTGTATTTCTCACCCAGTTAGTCGTAATGCACAAAAGCAAAATTGGTAGAACTTGGCACTCTCATAAGAGAGGGCAAGAGACCAAACAAAACAGCAATAATCTCTCAAAAAAAGCTATAAGGAAAGCAATTTTAAACAGCTACAAAAACCACACCAAAGTTCACAAAGTGCCTAGAAGTAACTCAGTTCCCTGCTTGATCTGTACAGACAGCCCACTCAGAGTTGCTAGGATCTACCCGTAGAACTGTAGCATTAGGCCCGATGCTGCTAAATTTCACACAGGTGAAATTCCTTTTGCACAGCAGCCGTCTGCCCACTACATGACTCCAGTGTTAAGAGTTTAGCATGGAAGTGTCTGCTCTTTTTTCAGTTTGTCACACACAAATCTTCCCTCAACTTGCATGGCTACCAATTAAAACAGGGATACAATCTCTGGTGGGAAGGACTTGACTCTGATGTTAGCCTAAAATCACCTTAATTGGTGCATTTCATAGTATGTGCATTGCACCCTGAATGTGTGACAAACATTCTTTAGATGTTTGCTGGAATATCCTATCTGTAACCACCTCAGGCATCCAAACACTCCCCTCTGGTCCATGAGGCATGCACGCAGCCTTTCCTGACATGATAGGCTCAGCAGGGCATAGCCCTCCACTGACAGCAGACTGAGACTCTTTCTTTCAGCCAACAACATAGATCAGTAATTTGGTGTGCAGCAGAAGTCAAAATGACTGAAAAACACCAGCTGTGATTTGGGCGTGAGAGATGCAACCATTTTACTTTATATCAACACCACCACCCTGTTGGACAACCTCGCCAACCTCGGACTCAAGCAACTGGTGAACACCCCCACCCACTACGTCGGCCACACGCTTGACCCAGTCTTCTCCTCCAGCAAATACATCTCCGTCAGCCACTCCAACGAACTTCATTGGACTGACCACAGCTGCGTCCACTTCAGCTTCAGAAGAACCACGACCCACCACCACCCGCAACAGGTTCCTCGCAGGAGCTGGAACAAGATCACCGCCGACCAGCTCACCACCTCCCTCAGCCAGAACCCTCCCGCCAGCACAACTGACCCCAACGAAGCAGCCAGCAACCTCACACAGTGGATCACCAACTGCGCAGATGACCTCGCACCACTAAAGACCCCTCCCAGCAGACCCGGCAGCAAGAAAGCCTTTTGGTTCACCGACGAACTTAAGAACTCCAAGAAGAACTGCCGCACCCTCGAGAATGCCTGGCGCAATGACCAAACCACAGACAACATAACATGACTGCCCTCAAGCACGCCACCCGCAAACACCACCAGCTGATCCGCACCACCAAGAAGACAACATTCAAAGAACGTCTGGACAACAACGCCCACAACAGCAAGGAACTCTTCAGCATCGTCAAAGAACTCTCCAACCCCAGCACCGGAAACAACGACATCACTCCCTCACAAGACCTCTGTGACTCACTCGCCTCGTTCTTTCACAGCAAGATCACCGACATACACAACAGCTTCGGCGCACAGACCACGCACCCAACCACCGAACCAACGCCCCCCACCACCAACCTCCAGGCCTGGACCCCGGTCAGCACCGAAGACACCACCCGCACGATGAACGCCATCCACTTCGGATCACCAACCGACCCCTGCCCCCACCACGTCTTCAAAAAAGCCGACTCCATCATCGCACCCCAACTCCGGGACATCATCAACACCTCCTTCGACTCCGCCACTTTTCCGGAGAGCTGGAAGCACGCCGAGATCTGCGCCCTCCTGAAGAAACCAACAGCGGACCCCACCGACCTCAAAAACTACCGCCCCATCTCGCTCCTCCCTTTTCATGCCAAAGTCATTGAAAAGACCGTCAACAGACAGCTTACCACCTTCCTCGAGACGAACCGATCCCTCGACCACTCGCAGTCCGGTTTCCGAGCCAACCACAGCACCGAGACCGTCCTCATCGCAGCCACTGACGACATCCGATCCCTGCTCGGCAACGGGGAAACAGCGGCCCTCATCCTCCTGGACCTCTCCGCAGCGTTCGACACTGTCTGCCACCGCAGCCTAGTGCAGCGTCTCAGCAACATCGGAATCCAAGAGAAGGCACTGGAGTGGATCATCTCTTTCCTCGCCGGAAGAACCCAGAGAGTCCGCCTCCCCCGTTCAGATCCGCGGCCACTGAAGTCATCTGCGGTGTATCTCAAGGATCATCACTCAGCCCCACCCTCTTCAACGTCTACATGAGCCCCCTCGCAGCCATCGCACGCCAACATAACCTCAACATCATCTCCTACGCTGACGACACCCAGCTGATCCTCTCCCTCACCAACGACCCCGCCACCGCCAGAACCAGCCTACACGAAGGGATGATAGACATCGCCGAGTGGATGAAGAACAGCCGCCTGAAACTGAAGTCAGATAAGACGGAAGTCCTCATCCTGAGATCATCGCCCTCCGCCTGGGATGACTCCTGGTGGCCCCCTGCCCTGGGCACCACCCCCAAGCCAACGGACCACGCACGTAACCTTTGCTTCATCCTGGACTCCTCCCTCTCGATGACCAGAGAAGTCAACGCTGTCTCATCATCATGCTTCAACACCCTGCGCATGCTCCGAAAGATCTTCCGATGGATCCCCACTGAAACCAGGAAGACGGTCACCCAGGCCCTCGTCACCAGCCGTCTGGACTACATGAACACCCTCTACGCCGGAACCACAGCCAAACTCCAGAAAAGACTCCAGCGCATCCAGAACGCCTCAGCCCGACTCATCCTGGACATCCCGCGCCGCAGCCACATCTCTGCCCACCTGAAAGACCTGCACTGGCTCCCCATCAACAAAAGGATTACGTTCAGACTCCTCACCCACGCACACAAGGCTCTCCACGACATGGGCCCGAAGTACCTCAACAGCCGCCTCACCTCCTACACACCCTCCCGCCAGCTCCGATCCACCAGCCTCGCCCTGGCCTCCGTCCCAAGAATTCGGAAATCCATCATCGGAGGAAGATCCTTCTCCTACCTGGCAGCCGAGACATGGAACTCCCTCCCCACTCACCTTTGGCTGACCCAGGATCACCTCTCCTTCAGGAAACAACTCAAGACCTGGCTGTTCGAGCAGTAGCGACCCCCCCTTGAGACCCTTATGGGAGAGTAGCGCGCTATACAAATTTTGTGATTGATTGATTGATTGATCATTGTCTATTCAGGCCAACAGGTTTAAAGTTGTGAGGTAAAAGACATTGGGACCCCTTAATAAAGGTAATCTGAGACAAAAGTCTAACTTTACGGGGGGAGGAGCTTCGCGGGCAAGCAAGATGGCCGCGTAAGCTCGGAGCTCCGAAGACCCTCCGACCCTCCGCACATATCCTGGAAGAAATCCTGATCCACGGTGGTGGATTCTAATTGGCGAGTGGTCGTAGACAAGGGATCCACTTTCCGTTTCCAAATCCGACACTCCTTGACGAAGTTTTGTCGTGTTGAAATCCGTGCCAGGGGTGCACCATTGTTCCGGAGATGGCCGACGGCTGCGATTACGCAGGGCATGATCAATATGCTGAATGAGCGCCTCCTGTTTCAGCTGGCGGAGCGAACGTAGTCACGGAGTGGCCTGCTGTTGACTTGACATTTGTGGTGGCTACGCTCCGCGCCCGCTCGAGTGCCTGGAGCGACATCGGATTACTACCCTTTGTTCGGCCTAGATCCAACATGGCTGGCAGGGCTGATCCCGATAGAACAGCGAACCGGGCCAGCAGGAAGACGGTCCAACCTCAGACCAACAAGATCGACCGGTACGCCCAGCAAAGGACCTCGCCCACTGTTGTCGCTCAATCTAAAGACTCTCAACGTGCGGGCTCGCCCGACGGGTCGGAGCCCACTCTCCGCGACATCATGGGGGCTATCGCTGGCATCAGGACCGAGATGCACAAACAGCACGAGGTCCTGGCACACAAAGTGGACACCCTGGCGATCGACCTCAATTTGATTAGGGCCGACCTGGGCAAAACGAACGACAGAGTCAAATCACTTGATATCAAAACTGCCAGCCTCACGACCGATGTCTCGGACTTGCAAACGGAGGTCCGTAACCTGCGGTCGGTCAATGACCTGTTCTCAAGGCGGCTGGAGGATTTCAAGGGACGTGCCAGGCGGCAGAATGTGCGCATTATTGGGGTACCGGAGGGTGCGGAGGAATCGGCCGCTGACCTCTTTGTCGAGGACCTGATTAAGACTCATCTGGCTCCAGCGGGCCTCAGTCACTTTTTCTCGGTCGAGCGGGCCCACAGAATACCGGGCGGCCCTCCGAAGACGGGCGCCGCACCGAGACCCATCATCGCCCGCTTATTCAACTTCAGAGATCGAGATGCGATCCTCCAGGCTTCGAGGCGACATGGGCCTCTCAAGTTCCAGAATGCAGATGTTAACTTTTACCCAGACTTTACCAGGGCTGTTCAGAGACAGCGCCAAAGTTTTCGGGAGTGAAGCGGCGCCTCAGAGACTTGGGGCTGAAATACTCTATGATGTTATCCGCTAAACTGCGCATTGAACGTGATGGCCGTGCTTTGTTTTTCGATATGCCTGAGACTGCGAGTGACTGGCTGGACACCTTGCCGCACCGACGCGAGGAACAGGAGGAACATTCTGAAGGCGCCTCTGGAGGCCTTGATCATCAGGAGTAGTACTTATCGCACTACCTTTGTCGGTTGGTGTGCCCGTTGACTATGACCAATAATGCCAAGCTATTGCACTTTATTGTGTATATCCTTTTCTTTCATGGAGGGTGGCAGGGGGGGACTACATGGGCTTCTTTCTCCTCTAGGGTCTTCTTGTAGCTTAGTTTATGGGGCGACAGGCACACTGCTGGTTGGGGGGGCTTTTTAGTCTGCTGCAGGGGTGCAGGGTGGGGGGTGGTGTGAGGGCCGGTTCTGTGTGTTTTCTTTGTTTCTTTTTTCCTTCTCTTAGGCAATGTGTTGTACGCTCTGATTCGTTTAATGCATCGGTGGGGTCTCTAGGGGTCGGAAAAGGCTTGAGGTACGACGATGGGGGGTAGGAAATTGAAGGTTCTGTGTTGGAATGTTAATGGCTTGGGTGATCGCATTAAGAGAGGGGTGGTATTGCAACTGTTCAAAAGACATATGCCTGATGTTGTTCTGTTGCAGGAGACACACTTGGTGGGTAATACGTGCCGGGCGCTCAACAGGAAGGGTTTCAAGATGGTGGCACATTCAGGGTTCTCTTCGGGGTCCCGGGGGGCGGGTGTTATGGTGCGCACGTCTCTCCCTTTCGAGATTGACTCCTCTGTTGTGGACGAGAGGGGGCGGTATGCAGCCGTCGCGGGGCGGTGGGAGGGGCGTGTCTTGATTCTGGTTTCGGTTTATGTTCCCCCGGGGCTGCAAAACAACACTTTTCAGGACCTTGGAAGCGCCATTTTGAATCTGCCTGCGGGGTTGCTTATTGTGGGAGGTGACTTTAATTCGGTTTGCTCCGGGTCCTTGGACAGGCATCCGCCTAGAGACCTCCGTAGTTCACAATTGTGGCTGCCCAATTTCCTTGATACTATGGGGTTGGTTGACTGCTGGAGACTCCTGCATCCCACCCAAAGCCAATATTCGTTTCATTCTGGCGCACATGGTAGCCTATCGAGAATAGATTATGTCCTCGCCTTGGCTGCCCACGCACCGGCGATCTCGGAGGCCCGCCTTATGGCGAGGGGCATCTCGGACCACTCCCCGGTGTGGGTGTCCTTCGACTTTAACATTGTGATTGCAGAGCGGCCTGTGGTGGTCAACCCGTGGTACTTTCGAAATCCAAAGACACGTGGTCTCTTGGCCAAGGCTATTGAGCTCTACTTCACTGAGAATGTGGGGTCGGTTACATCGGCTGCCACCTTATGGGAGGCGTTTAAGGCGGTCTTGCGGGGTGAGGCATTTGCCCTCATAGGGAACGTTCGCAGAAACAGAGACGCCCACATGGCGTGCATTGAGGCTGAGATCATGGAGTTGGACTCTCAATTGGAGGCGGGCCCCGTGCCCGAGCTGCTACATAGTCTCTCCCTTAAGCAACTGGAATATCGAGATCTTGCCACCGACGCTGCTACCGTCATGGGTAGGGAACAGCAGGGTCGGATTTACGATGTCGGTGACAAGGCGGGCAAGCTACTAGCTTGGCTCGATAAGAAAGAGAGATCCAGTCGCGTAGTCCCGGAGGTGTTGGGGGACGACGGCTTGTTGGTCACTGGCCCAAGTGCAATCGTTGAGTCGTTCTCGGATTACTTTCGGGGCATCTACTCCTCTGTCTCGGATCGGTCTGAGGCCGACTCGTGCGCTCTCCTGGCAGATATTGAGCTCCCGTGTCTGTCGGAGGCGGATCGTGACGATCTGGACAGGGACATTACTGCGGACGAGGTTGTCCTCGCCATTCGCTCTTTAAGGTCTGGCAAGGCACCTGGCCCTAACGGTATTGCGGTGGAGCTTTATAAAATCAAACCGGAAGTGGTTTCCCCGCACTTGCGGAACATGTTCCTGGAGGCGCGGGAGGCTGGCATGCTTCCCCACGACCAGAGGTTGGCCACCATTGTGGTTATCCATAAGGAAGGGAAGCCAAGAGACTTGTGCCGATCGTATCGCCCCTTTTCTCTGTTAAACGCGGAGCCTAAGATTCTAGCCAAAATGCTCGCCACTCGACTGATTGGCGTCATCGGCGACTTAGTGCACCCGGACCAGTCGGGCTTTATTCCACACCGCAACACTGCTCTTAACCTTCGGAGACTTCACGGTGCCCTGGCCAGAGCCCATACGCTTGAGGAGCCGGCTGTCCTGGTGTCGTTGGATGCCACGATGGCTTTTGACTCCCTTGAGTGGAGTTACCTGTGGGCAGTGTTGGCGAAGCTCGGTTTCGGCCCGGAATTCGTAGGGTGGGCCAGACTTTTATACGCCGGTCCGCTGGCCAATGTAGCGGTCAATGGTCGAGTTTCAGCACCCTTTGTTCTTCAGAGGGGCACCAGGAAGGGCTGTCCTCTGTCGCCCCTCCTGTTCGCACTCGCACTCGAACCATTGGCGGCCTGGCTACATAGCCACCCTGACTTACACGGCATCCGGTGGTCCCCTGACTTTGAGGACCGAGTGTCGCTATATGCAGATGACATCCTTCTGTACCTCACTTCCCCTTGCAAGTCCCTCATTGTGGCCTGCGACGTGCTACGACTTTTTGGTCAGTACTCTGGCCTAGTCATCAACTGGTCAAAGTCGCATTTGTACGTTCTGAAAGGGGGGACGCCTCGCCTCCCGAGAGGCTGCGGCATACAGGTGGCGAGACAAGGCTTCAAATACTTAGGGATTTACATCTCCACTGACTCCAAAGCGCGCTATGAGAATAATTTGCTTCCCCCTCTTCTCCGCCTCCGGCGAGACGTGGAGGGATGGCGTAAACTCCCGCTTTCTCTGCTTGGGCGCGCAGCGCTGTTCAAAATGATGTCCTTACCCAGATTCCTTTACGCCCTGCAAAACATTCAAGACCCGGTCCCAGCCCGATACTTTGGTGAGATTGAGAGCTTACAACATGCCCTTCTTTGGGATGGTCGGCCTCGCATTGCTGTCACGAAGCTTACGCTTCCGTGGTATGATGGGGGGATAGCGCTGCCTGATGTGCGTAGATATTACTGGGCCTCCCAGTTGGCAGCCATTAATCATGGCCTATATGGTCCAGTGGACAACCCGGGGTACGCCATGGATCGGTGGCTTCTGGGTGGCGGGAAATGTCATAGGGCACATTACACGAGGTCTCTTGACAGGCGGATGTCCGGACCAACGAAAACCGCTGTACACATCTGGAGAGCAATTACAAAGGCACAGGGGTGGAAAGGCAGGCTAACAAAGGTGACCCCACTCTATGACTCGGACATCCTGGCTAGACTATGGCACACTAAAGGCTTTGATAAGTGGGACCTGATTGGCATCTCCAGGGTGGAGGACATGTTGCTGCGAGGCGATGTGAAATCCTTTGCCCAACTACAGACAGAGTTTCAGCTGGGTGGAACGGAATACTTCCGGTACGCTCAGCTGAGACACGCACTACTGTCTGCCATGCCGGAGGGTGAGGCGGTTCCCGACATTTCTCCCTTGGAGGATAGGGTTCTGGACGGCCACATGCCGGACAGTGCCATCTCCTTGACGTATAAGAAACTGATAAATGTTCGTACAGACCTCCTCCTGGGGGTGAGAGATCAGTGGGTGCGGGACGGGATAGAGATTGACGATGAAGATTGGCAGTGTGCTGTATCATCCCCTAAGGAGGTCGCTATTTCTTCCCGTCTTCGGCTGGTGCAGCTAAAGATCTTGCACAGAGTTTATGTCACTGGCCCCAGGCTTATACACATGGGACACTCCGTTGATGGCCTCTGTAGGCGTGGCTGTGGTGCTCTCGCCACATTCATGCACATTATTTGGGAATGTGACGTAATAGCTTCCTATTGGAGACGAGTGCACACGATCATGAGTGAGGTGACTGGGGTGGAGGTATATGCGGAGGCCCGAATATGCCTCTTGAATATATGGGAACCGACAGATCATAACGTGGCCCAGACCCAATGGGTGACCCTTGGTAATATGGTTGCGAAAAGGGACATCGCACAGATGTGGGGAGCCACAATGGCCCCGAAGGTGGTACAGTGGAAGGCCAATATGGATTGGTGTATGTTCCGGGAAAAGACTGTGTATGTTGCATGGGGTAAGCCTAAAAAATGGCAGAAAATATGGGGGGCTTGGAATGAGTATAGGGGTGACATTTGCGTCCCTCCAGAGTCCGCTCTACAGGAAGAACACTTGTCCCCATAGACCATGATTCCAACTGGCGATTTGATATCTTGTTATCCTGTGTTTCCTTCCCCCTGCGTTCCTAGTATCTCTATTGTACTGGTTATTATTGTGTTCATTGTGCTTGACCGGCCCCTTAACTATGCCTCACTGTACATTAGTTTCATTGCCTTCTTCTTTGCGCCCGTTTTGGCGCCTCTTTCTCTACCTTTCTCTTTTTCTTCTATTTGTTATATAAACTTGAAAAATGTAACCTTCATTCGTTCTGATATACTGTCTCTTGCACTTTGATTTCCTGTGTTCCACTCTGCTGCCTAGCCTCCGGGATGTAAGGCTGAATAGCTGTGTGCATTGTTTGAAAATAAAGGTTTTAAAAAAATTTAAAAAAAAAAGAAAAAGTCTAACTTTACGACTTTTGGTATTCACAGAAGTCATTGATGAGTCATATCTTTATGTCCGCAGTCGGGCCAGAATCACCGCACCAGGGCCGTACTCTCCGCACTCGGCCGTACTCTCCGGCTGGTTCTGTACTCTCTGGCTCGAGCTGTACTCACTGGCTCGGGCCGGATGAAGTGTAATCAATGGGCTACAATGCAATTTTTCGAAAAGGGAACATTACACCGGAGAGTACGCCCCGGGTGAGAAGAGCACAGCCCGGGTGCAGAAATTCCGGCGCGACTGCAGACGTAGAGATACGACTCGTAAATTACCTCTGTGGATACCAAAAGTCGTAAAAGACTTCTGTGAATACCAAAAGTCATAAAATTAGACTTTTGTCTCAGATTACCTTTGTGAATCGGTCCCATAATGTATATTTTGCCGTAAAATTCCCCTTACCAATGTGTAGTAGTTTCTCTCTCAGAGCTCAAACACCCTTTAAGTCTGGTGCATTCATTTGCATCTCAGCGTGCCCAGGCTGATGGTAGTTTGAGCTTAAAGTTTACACAAGACTTTGACTTAGCCATACAATAGTAATTTTTACAGCATCTGTTTGCGGCGCCTCTGGCCAGTTTAGACGGCACACCAGGATGCCATGGTGCCTAGATAGGGAACTGCCCTGTTAAGATTGGTTGGAGGATCGTAGTTGGCGGGAGGGGGTGTAGAAGGAAAGTCGTGTGTTGAGGCATTCGGGTCCGAGTTCGTAACGTGCTTTGTGTGCGTGGGTTAGGAGGCGGAAAGTAATCCTCTTATTGACGGGGAGCCAGTGGAGGTTTTTCAGGTGATTAGAGATGTGGTCTTTACGTGGAATGTCTAGTATGAGTCGGCTGATGCGTTCTGGATGCGTTGGAGTTTATTCTGGAGTTTTCCGGTGATACCGGCGTATAGGGTGTTTCCGTAGTCCAGGCGGCTTGTAACCAGTGCATGGGTGACTGTTTTTCTGGTTTCGGTGGGGATCCAGCGAAATGTTTTTTTGAGCATGCGAAGGATGTTGAAGCAAGATGATGAAACGGTGTTTACTTGTCTGTTCATAGAGAGTGAGGAGTCCAGGATGACGCCCAGGTTCCGTGCGTGGTCCGTCGGGATGGGTGCTTTTCCAAGGGCCTCTGGCCACCAAGAGTCATCCCCGGCGGAGGGGGAGGTACCTAAGATAAGGACTTCTGTTTTGTCTGAGTTCAGTTTCAGACGGCTGTGCTTCATCCACTCGGCTACTTCTTTCATTCCTTCATGTAGGTTAGTTTTGGCGGTGTTAGGGTCTTTGGTGAGTGATAGGATCAGTTGAGTGTCATCCGCGTAGGAGATGATGTTGAGGTTGTGTTGGCGTGCGATGGCCGCGAGGGGGCTCATGTATACGTTGAAGAGGGTGGGACTGAGTGAGGATCCTTGTGGTACGCCGCAGATGACTTCAGTGGCCTCTGAGTTGAAAGGTGGGAGGCGGACTCTCTGGGTTCTTCCGGTGAGGAACGAGGTGATCCATTCCAGTGCTTTTCCTTGTATTCCGATGTTTCTGAGGCGCTGTAGAAGGGTGCTATGGCAGACTGTGTCGAAGGCTGCGGAGAGGTCGAGGAGGATGAGGGCGACTGTGTCTCCATTGTCCAGGAGAGTTCGAATGTCGTCTGTTGCTGCGATGAGGGCGGTCTCCGTGCTGTGTTTGGCTCGGAAGCCGGACTGTGAGGAGTCGAGGGATATGTTGGTTTCGAGGAAGGCGGCGAGCTGGTTGTTGACAGCTTTCTCGATGACTTTGGCTGGGAATGGAAGGAGCGAGATGGGGCGGTAGTTTTTGAGTTCGGTGGGGTCCGCTGTGGGTTTTTTCAGAAGGGCGCTAAGTTCTACGTGTTTCCAGCATTCCGGGAAGGTGGCGGAGTTGAGGGAACAGTTGATGACGTCTCGAAGGTGTGGTGCTATGATGGAGTCTGTTTTGTTGAAGATGTGGTGAGGGCAGGGGTCTGTGGGGGATCCTGAGTGGATGGAGTTCATCAGGCGGATGGTGTCCTCAGTGGAGATTGGGTTCCAGTCATTAAGGATGTTCAAGGGGGGTGAAGGTCCTGCAGAAGGTTGGGTGGGTTGGTCTCCGGGTCGGTTGTCGAAGCTGTTGTGGATGTCTGCGATTTTGTTGTGGAAGAACGAAGCTAGGGAGTCGCAGAGGGCTTGAGAGGGGGTGATGTCGTTGGAGTTGGCTGAGGGGTTGGTAAATTCTTTGACGATGTTGAATAATTCCTTGCTGTTGTGGGCGTTGTTGTCTAGTCGGTCTTTGAATGCGGCTTTCTTGGCAGATCGGATTAGTTGGTGGTGTATGCGGGTGGCGTTTTTGAAGGCGTCCTTGGTGCTGGTGTTTGGGTCTTTTTTCCAGGCTTTCTCGAGGGAGCGACAGAGTTTCTTGGATTTCTTAAGATCATCGTTAAACCAGGGGGCGTTTTTGCTGCCTAGTTTGATTTGACGTTTTTTCAGCGGTGCTGGGATGTCGGCGCTGTTGGATAGCCATTGGGTGAGGTTAATGGCTGATTGGTCGGGATTTGAGGAGTGGGCAGGGGGGTTTTGGAGAAGCGATGAGGAGATCTGGTCGATGGTGATTTTGTTCCAGTTTCTTCGCATAGTAGGTTGAGGATGGTTGTGAGTTGTGGTCTTTTTGTAGATAAAGTGAAAGCAGCTGTGGTCCGTCCAAAGGAGAGTAGTGGTGTGACTGAAGGAGACATGTTTGCTGGAGGTGAAGATAGGGTCGAGTGTGTGACCAGCGATGTGGGTGGGCGTAGTGACAAGTTGTTTGAGTCCGAGGTTGGCGAGATTGTCCAGAAGGGAGGTGGCGTTGCTGTCATTTCTCTTTTCCAGGTGAAAGTTGAGGTCTCCCAGCAGAATGTATTCTTCGGAAGGGAGGGCGTGCGGGGTGATAAAGTCAGTGATAGCGTCGCTGAATTGTGCACGGGGTCCTGGAGGTCGGTAGAGGAGTGTGCCTCTGAGTGTGGTTTTGGGGTCGGTGTGGATCTGGAAGTGAAGGTGTTCGGCGCTGGTAAGGTTGGCGTCTGAGCTGGTTGAGATGCGGATGGAGTTCTTATGGACGATAGCGATGCCTCCTCCTGTTTGGTCGGTGCGGTCCTTACGGATGATCTTGTATCCTTCCGGGATGGCTATGGTGATGTCTGGAGCTGATGAGGCGTTCATCCATGTTTCTGTTAGGAAGGCGACGTCGGGAGAAATGGTGTCTAGTAGGTTCCAGAGGTCGATGGCGTGTCTGTGGACTGAGCGGGTGTTGAGCAGGATGCATTTTAGGTGGTTGGAGTCAGATCTCGGTTGTGTGATCGTGGATGAGGAGTTTTTCTTGGTGCCGTCGAACTTGCAGGAGTAGCAAGTGAAGGGTCCATGGGTGTGTCCAGGAGCGGCTTGGGCGCAGTTGGAGAGTCGGCCGGGGTTAAGGGCTAGGAGGGTGGAGGCGTCGTAAGTAATGCGGGAGGGCTGGGCATAGCGTGGACCAGGGGGTCTGGCGCTGGGTGCGGTCCAGGCGCGGACGGGCGTAGACGGGCTTACCTTTGGCGCACCTTCGGCGCGAATGGGGCGCGACCGCTGCACGTGTACGCTGCGCGCAAAGTCAGCTGTCATATGTGGATGGTGGAAGGGGAGGGGCGAGGGAGTGTCAGCTGGGAAGGCGGGAGCGGGGTGGAGACTGGGGCGTGGCGCCACAAACAACAACAATGTTAACACCAAAATGGCCGGCAGCGCGGAACGGAGCAGGCAGCCACAGTGATACTCAAAGTGCAGGGAAAACTAGACAAAAATGCGGTCAGGGCAACACAGGGACAGCACAGTGCTACAAGCAGCAAGTAAGCAGGTGAAGTGGTTAGCGCTATCAGGCTACAGTAATATAACAACAAAACGATCCTGCTATGTTATTCAAATAATTAAATAATAGCGATGTTGATGATTACAGCGGTCCTGAAATGCGCGTTCTGAAATAAATATCAATGAGCACAATCAGCAGATGAGAGCAACGATACCAGTCTGTAAGGGGAGGCAGGTCGGGGAGCAGCGAGGAGGAGCGGCCGCGTCTGTGGAACACAGGACGGTCGCAGCGCGATCTTTTCAGCGTGGGGCAGATGGTCTTAGTGGGAGGGAGTGTCAGCTGGGAAGGCGGGAGCGGGGTGGAGACTGGGGCGTGGCGCCACAAACAACAACAATGTTAACACCAAAATGGCCGGCAGCGCGGAACGGAGCAGGCAGCCACAGTGATACTCAAAGTGCAGGGAAAACTAGACAAAAATGCGGTCAGGGCAACACAGGGACAGCACAGTGCTACAAGCAGCAAATAAGCAGGCGAAGTGGTTAGCGCTATCAGGCTACAGTAATATAACAACAAAACGATCCTGCTATGTTATTCAAATAATTAAATAATAGCGATGTTGATGATTGCAGCGGTCCTGAAATGCGCGTTCTGAAATAAATATCAATGAGCACAATCAGCAGATGAGAGCAACGATACCAGGCTGTAAGGGGAGGCAGGTCCGGGAGCAGCGAGGAGGAGCGGCCGCGTCTGTGGAACACAGGACGGTCGCAGCGCGATCTTTGCAGCGTGGGGCAGATGGTCTTAGTGGGAGGGAGTGTCAGCTGGGAAGGCGGGAGCGGGGTGGAGACTGGGGCGTGGCGCCACAAACAACAACAATGTTAACACCAAAATGGCCGGCAGCGCGGAACGGAGCAGGCAGCCACAGTGATACTCAAAGTGCAGGGAAAACTAGACAAAAATGCGGTCAGGGCAACACAGGGACAGCACAGTGCTACAAGCAGCAAGTAAGCAGGCGAAGTGGTTAGTGCTATCAGGCTACAGTAATATAACAACAAAACGATCCTGCTATGTTATTCAAATAATTAAATAATAGCGATGTTGATTGTTGCAGCGGTCCTGAAATGCGCGTTCTGAAATAAATATCAATGAGCACAATCAGCAGATGAGAGCAACGATACCAGGCTGTAAGGGGAGGCAGGTCGGGGAGCAGCGAGGAGGAGCGGCCGCGTCTGTGGAACACAGGACGGTCGCAGCGCGATCTTTGCAGCGTGGGGCAGATGGTCTTAGTGGGAGGGAGTGTCAGCTGGGAAGGCGGGAGCGGGGTGGAGACTGGGGCGTGGCGCCACAAACAACAACAATGTTAACACCAAAATGGCCGGCAGCGCGGAACGGAGCAGGCAGCCACAGTGATACTCAAAGTGCAGGGAAAACTAGACAAAAATGCGGTCAGGGTAACACAGGGACAGCACAGTGCTACAAGCAGCAAATAAGCAGGCGAAGTGGTTAGCGCTATCAGGCTACAGTAATATAACAACAAAACGATCCTGCTATGTTATTCAAATAATTAAATAATAGCGATGTTGATGATTGCAGCGGTCCTGAAATGCGCGTTCTGAAATAAATATCAATGAGCACAATCAGCAGATGAGAGCAACGATACCAGGCTGTAAGGGGAGGCAGGTCGGGGAGCAGCGAGGAGGAGCGGCCGCGTCTGTGGAACAAAACATGCACAATATCCTCCCTGACTTTCTCACTGCACATCGTGCATTTGTCATTACTTTCTTTGTTCCACTTTGCTGAACAGCTTTTTAACATTAGTACTCCGTATCTAAACTTTAGATATAATGTTTAGCCAAAGGTGGATTTACTTCATTTAAAAAAAATCAAAATTTGGGCCTGCTTTGAACGAAAGAAATTCTTTAGTCAAAGAACCACTTGTTATATCCTTGGTTCTATGATCGTCCATGTAAACCCAAAAAGTTACTTTTAAAATCTTCTTTGACCCTGGCATTAATGCAGATGTGTTACTCCAAAAGTGTGATAATCCAACCCTCTCTAACCATGTTCTGGTATGTTTGAACCATGTGATGCAGTTGGAGGTATCTAGATCTTTTATCTCCACTAGATCCTCTCTATGATGTAGGTGCTCTGGTGTTGTCCAAATTCTAACCCAGAACATTAAGGGTCTAAGTATAGCATGATGATCTGTACTCTTCATGTTGAGATCAAGTATCAACGGAATTGTGGGAGTGCGTACCGGTACCTTTAGGAGGGCTCTATAAAATATATTCTCCTTCACCTCAAACGTCTTTTTACAGGACGAGCCCCACAATTCGGCCCCATATAAAGCTGCCGATTGTGCTTTAGCCCGAAACACCTCGAGTGCAGGAAGCACCACTTTATTGAGGCTGTTTCCATGTCTTTTTAATATCGGACGAGTGTTCTGTATTAATAGCAGCTTACTCTTTTCAATTTGTGATTTCCACTGCATTTTTGAATCAATCGAAACGCCCAGGTAACTAAAATTTTGGACATATTCCAGTTTTTGATTATTCAAGACCAAGTTTTCCCTAAACGAGCTATGAGGATTTATTGCCATGTATTTTGTCTTGCCGTTGTTTATCTCTAATCCTTTTTTGCTGCAATAGGATTGGAAAGTATTGAGCAAAAATTGCAGGCCTTTAGAAGTTTGCGATAAATATAATGGTATCATCCGCAAATAGTAGGGCCGGAATTTTCTCACCCCCCAATTTTGGCGCATCATTTCTACAATTACTTAAAAAAAGAAGGAATGTCGTTAACAAATAAGGAAAACAAGGTTGGTGCCAGGACGCAACCTTGGCGAACACCCTTTTTATTGGGATTGATCTAGTCAGTTCGCCACCTGGGCCCCACCTCACCTTTGCAAAGTTATTGTGGTGTAATCTTTTTAGTTGGACTAAAAGGTTGGCCGGTAGTCCCTGGCTATCAAGTGCTTTCCATAACAGATGCCTGGGGATGAGATCAAATGCGGCTCTTAGATCAATGAATGCCACATACAAATGGCCCTTTCTTAAATTAACGTATTTCCAGCACATACAGCAAAACCTAAACACTTGGTCTATACTGCTAGTTTTAGTTCTACATCCTGCCTGGAATTTAGTAAGAATCTCTCTTTCATCAATCCAAACATTGTATTGATTTAAAATATGCCTAGCATAAATTTTTTGTAGAAAGTCTATTAGACTAATCGGGCGATAGTTTGCCGATTCGCTCCTATCGCCCTTTTTAAAAATGCAGATGATTTCTGCCCCCCTCCACGTGTCCGGTATATCTGCTCCAGCAGCTATGAAGTTGCACAAATAATTAAGATACGGCCCCCAGACACCTATGTCATGCTTATATAAGTCTCCAGGAATCATGTCTAATCCTGGGGCTTTACCAACTTTAACAGAATTAATAGCCATAATTGTTTCCTGGAGGCTAAATTCTAAAATACATTCGCACGAGTTAGTTGGTATCAGATCATATCCCCCGGTACCAGCCTCAGGGGCTGCATATAACTTTGTCAAGTGGTCTATCCATGTCATTTCATCCAAATAGCCTTTTCTATGTCCCATTTCTTTCCTATTCCCATTAGCAACTATTTTCCAAAATGCCATAGAGTCCCTACTTTTTGCTGCATCCAACATGTCTGACCAGATTGCTTTGTCCCCAACTATTTTAGCATTTTCTAATACCTTCTTATAACTTTGTCGTGCTTCCTTAACCATAAAGCTATTGTTCTTGTTTTTAATGGCATTTATTAATTCTGTTTTAGCATTACGACATGCTTTGTCATACCAAGGTTTCCCCATTGGCTTTTGATTTCCTTTCTCAGTATTTGCTTTAGTTTTCTTGGTTACTAGGGGAACTATTTCCCTAAAGAATCCCTTATGTGATTCTAAAAATGTGTCCCCATCAATTACCACTTCAGGAAATGTGTGAATACAAAAAGTGCTAGCTAAGATGCTGTAAATATTTGCCAATTTTACATCATTTTCCAGTGTATATACCCATTTAACTGCACGACGGTTATTACTCATTATTGCATTGTCAGTGCTCGCTAATGGGACAATGTTGCAATCCAATAAACTGGGTATTAATTCACCCTTTAGTGTTAATTCAAGTGGCCGATGGTCACTCTCTACTCTAGACTTAACCTTGAGGTCAATCGCATATTGCCATAAGTCAAAAGATAATAATACATAATCTATTTTACTTTGGGTACTGTTTCTTCAGAATGTGGGAACCATCGGTATGTCCGAGGGGAGGCGACCATAACTTGATCTTAGGCATTGGGTCATCATTAAGTTCATTATTTGTAGTGCTAATGTTGTGCATCGGACCTGCTTTAAACTGAATAGTGCAGGAATTTCGTTTGCAAAATCTTCGTCTTCATGAATAGCCTCTATCCCCTTGATTGGCTCGTAGTCACAATTAAAATCTCCTCCTATAATTATACCTGTGCCCAATTTCACTCTTTTTAAAACGAAGTCCAATTGATCAAATGTGAGTGACTCCTTTGATGCCAGGCCTGGCCGGTTATAAATATTATATATGTGCAGTACCCTATTGTCATTGGTCACTATTTTTATACCAAGGATGTCTGGGGAGTCTGTCTCTATTTGTTTGACACTTCCATTAAGGGTGACTTTTGTCCAAATAGCTAAGCCACCAGACAGCCTTCCTCTCTTTGACGGGACTGCAGCTAAAAAAAAACGTTTATAACTCACTTTATGCAGAATCTTGGTTGCCCAGGTTTCCTGTAGTAGACAAATATCACCTTTTTCGATGAATTCGTTCCACCCCGGATCTCTGGTATTCTTCCTCAATCCCGCAATATTCCAAGAAATTATTTTTAGACCAGACTGGCATTTTGATTAAAACATGTTGGGGTATCATCACTAGGATTTAAAACCATAATACTTGTACGCAATGCCTCATCACAATTCTTGCCACCCCTTTCGTCTCCCCTTCCTAAATTACCTAAAGTCATAGTAAGCCCTGCGTCTAACCTTTCTTTTCTTCTTCCCTCACTGGACTATTCAGTACAGTGGGTTGGTGCAGCCATTCCACTGCTTCCAGCGGAGATAACTCTTGGAATCTCTTAAGTAAGTAAGTAATCTTTATTTAGCATAGTTACTTAAAACCATTGCAATATAAAAAACTAGTTAAGAACAGAATGGATAAAACTACAGTTTTAAAAGACTCAAAATTTAAAATTTAAAATGTTCACATTTCCATATGACCGATGTGCTTGTATTTGGACTTAATGTTTGTAAATTGTTGCTCAGTGGCCACATGAGCTCATAAAGTCAGTGAAACCGTCAGCGAAGTGATGTCAAGTCGGTTGAATTAAGGCAGTTATGGATTGAGTTTTTTGGCATCTTTTTTTCAACTGCCTTCAGGAATTTTACAAAGCTGCAGTTCAAGCCAGGGTCATTAGGATGAAAACATGCAAGGACCGCCGCCCGTCTTGTGCGGATCCCTTGCCGATTGAAGTGGTGTTTTAGCCAGCGTTTTCGTTCGTCCCGTAGTATTTCACAAGAGCATATCAAATGCAGCATGTCCTCTTCTGCCAAACCGCATAGCCGACAGAGGGGGTCAGTTTTGATTTTGAGCCAGCGTGGGAGATTTTGAGTACAAGGTAGCAGGCCCAACCTGTGCCTTAGAAAGCACATCTTGACACTCTTGGAATACCCCTCGGCCAGATAGCGCTGTTGTGCTTTAGTTTTGTACGAGTTCAGAGTCAACCAGCCATGTGTTCTCTTCGAGAGGGTTTCCTTGTCTTGCAACCATGATTGTAATTTGATTGATTTTTTTACCAGTTTTTTGAAATTTGTATGACTTGTTGGAGTGTTCCAGAGCTGTTCTAGACCTGTATTCGTCAGACTGCCAGTGAGGTACTTAGCTGCTGCTGAGGAAGGATGCTGTTCTAACTCCTTCCACAGGTGTTCATTCAGGTTTCCTTGTTTTGATTTCCTCACTTTGTCCCAGGCTATCACGTAGGCTCCATGCCTTGCCAGTAGCTGTTGGTCGATGCCATATTCGAGCCTGATTTGAGCGGGTGAGGTTTGCTTGGGTAGACTGAAAATGATTCTGTAAGCTGTTGTTATAGTGTTGTCAAGGATCTTAGCATCCCTTCCTCTGAGTGCCTCACTCCCATAAGTAATTGTTGGAATCTATTGGGAGTTACAGCGGGGTACAAAGTGTTGGATGTTTTTGCCGCTATATTGTGATGGATTTTGTAAAAAATATCCTAGTGGAAGTGCATAGATATTTGTGTTACTTATGGATGTTTCTTCGTGAGCTCTCAACAAGGAACAAACTAGGTGTGGGTGTCTAAAATGTACGACTATACAGTCTCCCTGTATGTCTTTTGGAGAGTTCCCCACCCACCCTACCCTGCGCACCATTAAAATCTCATTTGCTTATGCATATTAAGCTTTTTATATTTGGATAACCAGTTCATAACCTTGTTCTTTAAATTGTTCCAGGATTCCTTCTGGTCCCTTTTTAATACAGGAACACCTGCTAATACTAGAACATATGGACATGTAGCAGGGGGGAGATCCAAACTATCTGTATTAGGAATCAGATCTGTCCCTTTGGGGCTATATTCTATTTCCCTGCGATGATTGTACACTGATCCTGTTGTTGCATTATCAGGAGCAGAAGAGGCCCTCTTACCTTGCAAGGATAGACCATTAGATTCTTTATTATTTCTGAGGCAGACTCTATCTGGACTTCTTCCACCCACTTCCGGAGAGTATTCCGATATTCCTTCAGTTTCAGTGGGGTCTCTACACTTCTTCAGTGATATTTTCAATTTAGTTATTAAATTTTCCCCTTCTGCAATTATTCCTCTCCCATCACCTATACTTTTCCCTAGGTGGAGTACAGCTGCATTTATTTGGGCGATTTCAGTATTCAAGTCCCTTAATTTAGTATTCATTGTTCTACTTATTTGGTTATGAACAGAAGTTAAGGTTGTTTTGATAATGTCTGCCACAATTTGTTCAAGACCTTCTATTATCTCTTTGTCCCTTCCTGATCCATTATTTTCAATACCATCGGTTTGTATCCCTATTGATCTGGAACTGTGGCTTATAACTTCTGTTTCCTTTGCCTGAGAGTTACAGCCCCCCCCTTTCCCTCCTGTTTTCCCTTTCTTTTGACAAGATTTCTTCCCCCTCATTAATTTTTCGTTTTTTTCCTCATTATGTGATGCCATTAGTCCCACTACCTTTTGTGCACGTAGTCTACTCGAAATTCCAGGGCTCGCCCTAGGATTTTCATCAACTGGTCCGATTGAAGAATTAGAATGAACTAATAAAATGCTATCATTCTCTTGTTGATTAACTAGACTAGTTGTAGGGCACATCATTTTCAGTGGGAGCTGTTCCCTATTTGCCGCATACGTGGGAAGTTTGGAAGGGTCTAACGATAATCTTCTCCGAGCTATTTCAATTTCACGTGACAGTACATGTTCAGATCTCGCTATGAAGTTGTCTAATGTCCCAGCTGATCTCTTCCTTTTGCCCATAGCCAAATTATACATAAGTATAGCACTAACCCAAGCAATAAGGAAGATGAACAATATAAGTGTGAGATTAAACAAAAAGTCAATATTGTCCGGGAAAGCAGGGGTGTACTAGGAGTTTTCTCCAAATAAGTTTTGTAACAGTACCTTCTCTCAAGTTACCGCCAAGAAAATGGGCCCGGCCCGACCTCCTCTGGCCTCTGACGGCTACAGACGGTCCCGCCCTTGTCCCGGGCTTCTCCCGGCGTCACCCGCGCGCGTCCTGCGATGCGGGAGAGCTCACGAGATTTTAAACGCCACCGGGCGCGTGATGTCGTGGGCGTGTGCAGCAGGGGCTTCTGGGCAATGAAGTTTCCCCCACACGGCGGCCGCGCAAGATAAGCAGCGGCAGCAGGGGGAAACCGGCAGCAGAACCAGGGAACTGGCGAATGCACAGGGCTCCAGGTAGGTCCTTTGGCAACAGTAATAACGGTCCCAAGGCTGCAAGGAAAGAAGAAAGCACCCGCTCCACCGGAGTGCTCACAAGATTTTAAACGCCACCGGGCGCGTGATGGCGTGGGCGTGTGCAGCAGGGGCTTCTGGGCAATGAAGTTTCCCCCACTTGGCGGCCGCACAAGATAGCCAGCAGCTGCGGCAGCGGGGGGAAACCGGCAGCAGAACCAGGGAACTGGCGAAGGCACAGGTCTCCAGGTAGGTCCTTTGGCAACAGTAATAACGGTCCCAAGGCTGCAAGGAAAGAAGAAAGCAGTATTAATCTGTATCAAGGATATGTGGGCAAACTACAAGCTAGTGCTTAATTTGTAATTTAATAAGTTCCAGGGCCAAAGATATTTCTCAAGAGGCCACTGCTGCTTGTGTCACCTCAGGTCCCTCCCAGCGCTGCCAAATACCAGTACTAACAACACCTACTTACCATTGCTACAACTGTTACAAATTGAACTCTACTAGGTGATGCAGAGCTGGAAGAATGGGCAGAGCACCCTGGTATATTTTGATGTGTGTATTGAATTATTAAACAATTTGCTTACATGGTTTTATTTTTTATTAAAAAAAATAGACTGAGAGCGCCACCACGTGGTGGACTAGCATAAATATGTACTGAAGAAATTAAATAAATGCTGGTGCTAATCATAAGCAAACACCGGCACAAATTCAGCACCATAAGTCATGGGTTTAGAGCCTTATTTTTTATCAATCTGTTAATATTAGAAGCTGACAAAGAAGGGTTGTTTGGGTGGTAATAAAGCCTCGCTAGTACAGGTAACACCAACTACTCTGTTACATTTTTCACACATGCAATCAATATATAATGTCTACAAGTATAAAAGATATGTGACACCTACACAGTACTACTGTCAATGTCTTACATAACATTCCCTATAAATTGATTTACACACTACAATTTATTATCTCTCTGTGTGTGATATAAAGCGCTTTGACGCTGGGATGAGAAGTGTTATAAAAGTTTTAAGAAATAAATTAGAAGCCATTTAAATTGTTGTGTGCAATTTAGCACTGATATATATGGCAATCTTAGCGTGCAAGCACATATCTTACATAGGTGAGAAGTTGTGAGCAAAGTTAAACACCTGCCCCCAAATCATAGTTTCTCATAAGTATTTGTTAAGTGAGAACAAGGCAGGTGCCTTTGTTTCCTTCAAGTGCATTAGAGTCTCGGTGTGGGGCTCTTGATAGCTCTCAACCACGATGATAATAGAAAAAAAGGAGGGGTGATGACCATTTAAATCAGGCCTTTGTTTTTGCCATAGCTGACAGTGAAAATAAGAAAGCCTCCTGCCACTTGAGGTTGCTGCTCCAAACAAAATGCATCCAGTGTGCAGGCGCTGCTAAAAAGTGTCCCGGTGTTGGATAATGAGACCAGGACAAAATCCGCATTATTCACTGGATCAGTGGTATCCTAGATCTGGCTCAGAAACATGTGCTGAAACTGGGATCTGGCGGGTCTCCCCTCATTTCCTGCACTGGATGGGCTACAACTACATATGAAAGCCTAGTGGTTTGCTCACTGCAGATCTTTGAAATCTGGGTCAGTGGTCAGTCACACATCTCATGTCACCAACAAGTCATAGACGAGAATCCCTTCCCATCCCATGATTGGTTCCTGTTGGGTGCACATACCAAGAGTAAACATAGCTCTTATGTTTACTACGTAATGAAAAGGCAGGATAATGGCTGGGGGACTCCCTTCCAGCTACCATTAGAAACACATACTGTGCTTCTGGTAGAATGGCCACTTCACTCCAGGTCATTATGGACACTCTGCTCCTAAAATTTTCACTTACAAATCATTGTTTTCAGGTGTGTTAATTTAAATAGTTCAAATGAAGCAAACATACTATAAAACCCAGATAACATTAATTTTTTTCATATGAAAGTGCGGACCTGTCCCTAATGACCTGGACGGAGGTGGTCACCTGAGCTGCTGTCTATGGCGAAGACGTATATATCACTTCCCTAACAATGTAAAGATGAAACTTATCAAGATTTAGCGAGGGCCTTGATGAAGGCGTCTGAAGTGCCAAGGAGAGACTTGGCAGGTTTGCCCAAGTGCATATCAGTGTACACCTATTTGTACTGCTATGTACTGGGGGTAATGTGATTTTGAGGTTGTAACAGCGGGACTACTTGCACGATCCCCTCAACAAAGCAGAGAACTTTAGCAGACAATGGTACCGAGAGTCCAAACAAAGGTTAGGCTTGGACATGCATGGGCGTCGATTCACCAAAATGTCAGGGATAGCAGAAGTGACATCACACACCCTGTGAACTGAATGACATCACAAAAGTGACATCATCATGACTTTTGACCCTACATCTTCCCACAAAGTGATGTAGCATGATCTTGATTAGATTACAATTATTGATTTCGCTGAAGTTCCATAATAACTGCAGGACTATCATAACAACAGAATTGTCTATTTTAGATACCATCTACATTAGGTTGTGAATACGCTATGCCAAGGGAACTTACTCCTTTCTCTTTATATTAAAATAAAATATTATATGGTTGTTATGTGTTCATCTCAAGAATATATAGTGCCACAAAACACAGAACTGTACTGGGAGCCTAAATTATTTTAAGGTTTTATTCAAAAACATACTTTTTCATGTATTCACAATAATGAAACATAGCAACAATTTGTTTAAAAATGTGCATTTCATCATGGATTACATAATATATAAAAGTGCCAGAATGTTGCCATTGGTGCTCTCCATTTATTATGGTGACTCCTATATTAAACATTACCTCTAGTATGTCAGGGCCAGCATTTTGGTTGCCTACTCCCCAATAAGCCACAACGGTACTCCCTTATGCCAGGAATTACAGCCAATGTGCCAGTACATTAGTACTTTACTTTTTAATAGGGTGTCCCGGTAAACCTCAGGATATGGGTAACAGTATAAACAACAAGAAATCCTGTTGGTAATCCATTTACATGTGCGCATATTAATAACGTTGTAAATGTCTCCATCCCTCTGGTTGGACATAATCTTTTCAATCCCGAACCAACTATAGCTTCTGTATTCAAACCTTGTCCCTACTACACAGGTTGCCCCTCCCCCTCGTTCTGATGAAGACCCTCTGAGACGGTTTCAAACTGCCAAATGGCGACGATATCCATTGTCTGCACCAAAGCATTAATCTCCCTTGTACTTTTATGAAACTTATATAGCCTTCTGGATGAGGATTTGTTTGTTTTGTTTGGGTCAAACAGCTTGAAGGCTGCTGTAGCATTGCGATTCATGTTTTATTGAATTTTAGATGTACAGTCACTTCATCCCTCAATGTTCACTTTGGACGGGCACTTTCGTCACATTGTTTCCACTTTTTGGAGCAACCTTAAATCTGTTGTACATAGATATCTTCATGTTTCTTGTGTTGTTGTTGATCAATTCTTCATTTTAGCATTAATTCATTTTGGTCTTGAATGTGCCAGTCCTATCAGGGCGCCGTGGGTTTCCCCTGTGCCCAAGAATTTGCTCCAGTATGCTAGTGGCACACTTCTTCCACAGGTATCCCCAAATATCAAGTATTACCTCTAGAATGGCAATGCCAATATTTGTCACTTAGTTTCACTTAATATCACTCACTCTGACTCACTTGTTCTCCATCATTTGTGTGCACTCACTCTCACCCACTCTATCTCTTATTCTCACTCACTCATAAATTCTCTGTCACAATCACTCGTATTCACTTTTAGTCACCCATTTTCACTTGTTTTCACTCATCCAAACACATTTATTCTCGCTCATAGTTATGTTCATTCACCTACACTCACTCTCACGCATTCTCTCTCACACTCATTCACACTCTTGCACTCTCTTTAACATTTACACTCATTCTGATTCATTCCCACTAACTAACACTCGCTTTCACTCTCACAAACACTAACATGCTCATACATAGAAACAAACACTCTCATACTCACTCAGTCTCTCTCACACAAACACACTCTCACCTGCCCCACCGGACACAGCATACATTTAAACTCATTTTATTGAACTTACCTCAGCTGTCAGTGAATGTCCTGTTACAGCTCCTGTGCTCCATTTTTATTACACTGGTAGTGAATGATAAACTAGTATTCATTATTGATATGATATTAAAAAAATGGACAGGAAACAAGAAGGGAGGAGGCTTGCTGGTCACAAGGGTGACGGCCCCCTGTGTTCTTGCCACTGATGTCACCACCTCAGACGCCCGTGGATAACAAAGGCAGAGCCAGGAGTAACAAACGGCAATCTAGGAGTCACAACTGCAACTAATGGATGTCCATGTGTCCATCCCCTGACCTCTCAGCTATTCTTTCTTTCCTGATTATCTCATTTCTACTCTCTCTCCTTCACGTGTATCCTTCTCTCTCTGAGTTATCTCACATCATTGCTTTTATTACACCTGCCTCCTGCTCTCCCACTCTGTACCTTGGGACTGTGGCTTTCTCACCTGCCTCTAACCTATTCTCCTTTCTCTCAGATGTCTCTTTTTTTATACACGCTCACACACTTGCACACACACGTGTGAGTACGCACGTGCACAGACACACACACACACACTCTCTCTCTCACATGTCTGTCTGGTCTCTCTCTCTCTCCTGTCTGTCTGCTGTCTCTCTCTCCCTCTCTGTCTGTCTCTCTATCTCTCTCTCTCCCCCTCTCCCTCTCTCTCTCACCTGTCTGTCTGCTGTCTCTCTCTCTCTCTCTCACCTGTCTGTCTGCTGTCTCTCTCTCTCTCTGCCGATCTCTATCCCCCTCTCCCCCTCTCTTTCTCACCTGTCTGTCTGCTCTCTCTCTCTCTCACCTGTCTGTCTGCTGTCTCTCTCTCTCTCTCACCTGTCTGTCTGCTGTCTCTCTCTCTCTCTCTGCCGATCTCTATCCCCCTCTCCCCTCTCTCTCTCACCTGTCTGTCTGCTCTCTCTCACCTGTCTGTCTGCTGTCTCTCTCACCTGTCTGTCTGCTGTCTCTCTCTCTCTGCCTATCTCTCTCTCCCCCTCTCTCTCTCACCTGTCTGTCTGCTCTCTCTCTCTCTCTCACCTGTCTGCTGTCTCTCTCTCTCACCTGTCTGTCTGCTGTCTCTCTCTCTGTCTATCTATCTCTATCTCTCTCTCTCCCCCTCTCCCTCTCCCTCTCTCTCTCTCTCTCCCTCTCCTTCTCTCTCTCTCTCTCTCTGTTCCCCTGGTCGCCTGCTCTTCCTTTTCGCTCAGCTGCCAGCCCTTGTGTCCCTTTTTGAGCCCCCAGTCCAGGAATGGTTCCTTCATTCTCTTTTACTGCGGTGTTCAGAGTTTCACTGCTGAGTGTATTTATGATAGCCAAACGTCCCCGTTTGCTGCGGGATAAAAAAGTGCTCAACAAGACTCATTGGAGCACAGTTTACATTTCGTTCCTGTCAATCCTTTAAAGACCTCCCAGGCCAGCAGCCGCCAGGGCAGTGCTAGGGGTCGCAAGAGGGAAGACAGGGGTCGCAGTTGCTACTCCTGGCGACCCATAATTGTCGTCCATGGTGTTCACGTGGGAGTCTTTCTGGCGGCTGCGAGCGCGTCCGTTCCGACTGAAGTACCTTGTTCAGAGACCATCCGCGCGAGGCAGTCTCTCATTGGCCATTACTCACTCTGTGCAGTTTACTCATTGAGAAGAAAAATGATGTTACACAAACTCTATTAGACTGTGGAGAGGCGCACACATCATCTCCAGCAAATACAGCAGATCGCTTTTCTGACCCCAGCAGTTTTTTTTAGAAAAAAAAGAGACAATTCAGCTTTGATAAATGTAGTCGTTAGTGCGTTTTTTCAAAGCTGGTTTCTTATTTGTTCAAAGGGCATTTCAAACTCGTTGTCACAAAACGTATTTGTGCAAGTGAAACATCTGTATTTTTTTATATCGTTCTTTCAGTGTAGCCAATTGGCCTGCTGCTTCTCAGGAGAGTAGGCCTGACTCTAAAAAAGTGTTTATTGTTGGCCTCTGTAGTATGTTCTCCTGTGTGGAGACCAGTCTACCAAATTAGCAGCTTTAGGCTGGTTGAGATTATATACGTTTTCCAAAATAGAGAATGCATTTTCGAAAATAAAATGTGGTTATTTTCAAAACTCATAAAATGATATTTGGAGAAAAATGGCTGAATTTCCAAAATATATTTTCATCTGATATTTGAGTGATAAATCAAGTGGCATTGGATAGACGATTTACAAAACGTATTACCTTGATGCCAGGGGCATTGCAGCTATAGTTGTTATGCATTACGCATAGAGAGGCATTCGATATTGACAAAGACATTTTTGCTTCTGGTAATCATGCCCGATGCATTGAGGTGATCATAAAGTATGGGCGAATTTTGCGGATCTGCGGTCTGCGAATTCACGCGAAATCGCAAAAAAATCTGCAAGTTCGTGGAAAAATCCGCGAACTCGCGGATTTGCAGAAATATATATACTGGAGTACCTTCTACTGGCTAATCAGTAAATGCTAGCCTGTTGGGTAAATGTATAGTGTTTTTCCTACACTGCAGCTGCGTAAAGGGCCAGAAGAGTTGTCTCCAGTGACCATGTGTGCGTTACTATGCCATCGCGCTGAAGGGCGCAGGGGTCCCTTGAGTGAGCTGTCCATCATAGTGGGTAAATGGCGGGATGACGGTGCACACCGCTAGTGTGTGGGTGGGGCCAAACGGACAGGGCTTCTATGCGAGTTCACATGCCTCTTGTGTGTATAAAAGGTCAGAGACCGATCAGAGCAGCAGACGAGGAGAAAGAAGCTCCTGGTCACAGGAACTGCACAGGGATTGCGCTCGTGAAAGTGAAGGATGCAAAGGCCTCCATCCAGCATCACAGCTAATTTTCGACGGTAGATATGGGAAGAAAGCACACCTGCCCAGCCTCGACAAAGCTCACAATTGTTATTGGGCTGATGAATGCATTACTGAATTTGAGCTTCAACTCGGGCACCTGCTTTATTTTTTATCTGTAAGTGCTTAATCCTGTTGAGGTTTAATTTTTGTGACTGGAGCATCGTGCCAGAATGAACCCTGCCCTTCATATTTATCCAAGAAGACGCCACCGGTTTGTGCGATACCTCTACTCAACTGGCTCTAATCCCCTCTGTTCCTCTGTCACAGATGGCAAGCTGCATGTTTGCATTGATGGAGTCATCGGCCCCAATGTGCACCGTAATCTGCAGCACCCGAGCGCATCCACAACGATTTACTCAAAGAGACAGGACCGACGTGTGCAAAGAAAAGTGCAATTAATAATCGAGAGAGGCATTTCTCAGTAGCGGTTACATCAAATGCAAACATACATGGAATGCTGTTACCATCTAGGGCGGCTCTACCGAAACAAAAGAGGGACAGGTCTCATTTCATCTTTCAAAGAAGCTTTGTTTAGGGTTAGAAATAGAAAACAAACTTAAAGTTAAAATAAAGACACAAAGACAGGGTTCATACTTAATTAAAGTGATGCAGGGATTCATTTGATGCGTAAGGAGGAGCTCTCCATTCTATTGTCAGTCTATGAAAGGGCCTTCCCCTCAGCTTGCTGGTGGCCTATTAAAGGAAATCCGCCCGCAAGCGGATTTGCGAATTTTTTTTGTCAATTTTGCGAGATTCACGGATCGCGAAATTGCCGAAAATCCGCAAAATCCGCGAGCAGAACGGATTTTGCGCCCATACTTAATTAATAGTAATCTTGCATATGGTGGCCACTAATGTAATCTTTGTGGTCAGGATTAAAACACAAATAATAGTAGTAGCTCTCAATGAGTTTTTGATTGACTGTAAGTAGCTCTTAATACAGAAAAGGTTGTAGACCACTGCAGTAGGAGGGAAACATCAATTACAACGCAGTCATTACAACGACCTACCTTTGCAACGCAAATGTTACAACGCAACTGTCTTTACATTGCATGCCATTACAATGCATGTCATTACAACGCATGTCACTACAACGCATTCCATTACAACGCGTTATAAGGTAAGTAATGGAGATTTTTTTTAGTATTAGGGTGGGTATGGGTTTTGGGGTACATGGGAACAGTAATTTTTAGGAGCACACAAATATGAATTTTGATCGCACTCGCTTGTCGTGAGGATTGTGGTTTTGTTGTACTATTGTTCCTTGATTTTTTGGGTGCCAAAGGGTATCACCTCCTGATCGTGAGGTGTAGACGTATATAGTACTTGAAAGCGTACTCTGACTGGGAAAAAACAAACCCTTTCGACACTCCTAGATTGCGTTAAAAATGATAAATCTTTCAACAAATTACTGATTCTAGTAAGCTTTATTTGTCCACTGTCCCGAGTTTACTTGACGACAGATTGACTTTCCTTCACGCCTATTCACAGGCAGTGCCCCTGATGAAGGGCAAAGCCTGAAACGCATTTGGGACCGTGTAAATTATGTGAGGCTTAATGGTTATAATGTGAAATCAACATTATAAAGGCAAAACATACAAATCGAATAAAAGAAATGAGAAAATAACCATCAAAATAAAGCTTACTGGAATCAGTAATTTGTTGAAAGATTTATAATTTTTGATGCAATATAGGAGTGATGGAAGGGTTTGTTTTTTCCCTGTCGGAGAATGCTTTCAAGTACTAATAGTATTTTTTACCCCTACACTATCCAACACTTTCCCTACTGTTACATTCACTGGAGTGGGATTAGTCATTTTTACCCCTAACTATCCAACATGGTATAGAGTCAAAATATCAAGTTTGTATTATCTACTAGACATAATATCGAGTACAAAATATAGAATAGACATAATAATAATAATAATAATAATAAAACCATTTTTAAAGCGCCTGGTTACACCTATGACGGTGTGTCCCCGCGCTGAAATGCTGCTACTCCCAAATGAGACAGAAAGTATCAGGGTACTGATTATTTGGGGAAGAGATAAGTTTTTAAATATTGTCTGAATCTTGTTTCGGAGGGCTCCATTTGAAGGTTCAGGGGGAGGCTATTCCAGTGTTTGCAAGCCAAAAAACGGAAGGAGCTACCTCCCATTCTGGTCTTGTGAACTCGGGGAAGTTGAAATAACATCACTCCGGCGGATCTGAGATTTCGGGTGGGGCGATGTATAATGAGGAGTTTTTGCAGATACTTCGGGCCTTTTCCTTGGGCAATGCGGTGAGCCATACATAGTGCCTTAAATTTTATACGCTCCACAATAGGGAGCCAATGAAGTTTACGCAATGCTGTCTTACCGGATGCCCTGCGTGGAAGATTAAGTACCAAGCGGGCCGCGGCATTTTGGACACCCTGTAGCTGTTGAATGCCTTTTTTGCTCAGGCCTAGAAGAAGGGCATTGCCATAATCCAGATGTGGCGTAACCAGGGCGTGGATAAGTTTCTTCTTGGCACCAAAGGGGAGCAGATCGAGAACTTTGCGGAGAGTTTTCAATATTCCAAAGCATTTTCCAGTGATCTTATTAATCTGTTGCTTCGACTAAACATAATATAGACTACCAAAATATCGACTAGAAAATTTTAATATCGAATAGAATGGACATAATATCGAATCAAAAATATAGAATGGACACAATATCGACTAGACAGAATATAGGCAACAAAAATATCGAATTTAAGGTAAGTTAATAATAATTTTTACTTTTAGTGTAATATAATTCTGTAGCGGGTTGTGGGTTTATAGGGGAAGAGGGTGGGAAGTAATTTAATTATATTAATTAAATATGTTATTTTATTTATTGGTATTTATTTATAATTAATTGTTAATTAATTATAAATTGGTAATTAATTAAAATATAATTGGTAATTCATTTTAATTGATTAATTGATAAATATGTTAATTTTAGTTATTTATTTTCTGTAGCGGGTTGTGGGTTTATAGGGGAATAGGGTGGGAAGTAATTTAATTATAATTAATTAAATATGTTATTTTATTTATTGGTATTTATTTAGAATTAATTGTTAATTAATTATTAATTGGTAATTAATTAAGATATAATTGGTAACTAATTTTAATCGATTAATTGATAAATATGTTAATTTTATTAATTTATTTTTTGTTGCGGGTTGTGGTTTTATAGGGGAATAGGGTGGGAAGTAATTTAATTATAATTAATTAAATATGTTATTTTATTTATTGGTATGTATTTAAAATTAATTGTCAATTAATTATTACTTTGTAAATCATTAAAATATAGTTGGTAATTAATTTTAATTGATTAATTGATAAATATCTTAATTTTAGTAATTTATTTTCTGTAGCGGGTTGTGGGTTTATAGGGGAATAGGGTGGGAAGTAATATAATTATGATTAATTAAATATGTTATTTTATTTATTGTTATTTATTTAGAATTAATTGTTAATTAATTATTAATTGGTAATTAAATAAAATATAATTTGTAATTTATTGTAATTGATTAATTGATAAATATGTTACTTTTATTACAATATTGTCTGTAGTGGGTTGTGTGTTTATAAGGGAATAGCTTGGGAAGTAATTTAATTGTAAGTAATTAAATTTTTTAAATATTTTTTTGTTGTCTAATTTTTTGTTATTTTTATATTGTAAATTAATTTATTGGTAATTGGTAAATAATTAGTATTAGTAGTTAATTTTTATTATTAGATAATTTTTATTTGTAATTTTAATTGATTAATTATTATATTTTATAAAATTGTAAAATATTTTAATTATTTTGTAATTGGTATTAATATTTATGTTATTTATATTTATATATGAAGTATTTACTTTCCCTACTATTGCACTCACTGGAGTGGGAATAGTAATTTTTACCCCTACGCTATCCAACGCTTTCCCTACTGGTGCACTCACTGGAGTGGGAATAGTAATTTTTACCCCTACGCTATCCAACGCTTTCCCTACTGTTGCACTCACTGGAGTGGGAATAGTCACTTTTATCTCTACGCTATCCAATGCTTTAACTACTGTTGCACTCTCTGGAGTAGCAATAGTAATTTGTATCCCTACGCTATCCAACGTTTTCCCTACTGTTGCACCCACTGGAGTGGGAATAGTAATTTTTACTCCTACGCTATCCAACACTTTCCTTTACTGTTGCACTCTCTGGAGTTGGAATAGTAATTTTTACCCTTACACTATCCAACGCTTTCCCTACTGATGCACTCTCTGGATTTGGAATAGTAATTTTTACCCTTACACTATCCAACGCTTTCCCTACTGTTGCACTCACTGGAGTGGGAATAGTAATTTGTATCTCTACGCTATCCAACGCTTTCCCTACTGTTGTACTCTCTGGAGTAGGAATAGTACTTTTTATCCCTACGCTATCCAACACTTTCCCTACTGTTGCACTCACTGGAGTGGGAATAGTAATTTTTACTCTTACGCTATCCAACACTTTCCCTACTGTTGCACTCTCTGGAGTGGGAATAGTTATTTTTACCCCTACGCTATCCAACGCTTTCCATACTGTTGCTCTCTCTGGAGTGGTAATAGTAATTTTTACCCTCTCACTATCCAACGCTTGGCCTACTGTTGCACTCTCTGGAGTTGGAATAGTAATTTTTACCCCTACGTTATCCAACGCTTTCCCTACTGTTGCACTCACTGGAGTGGGAATAGTAATTTTTACCCCTACGCTATCCAACGCTTTCCCTACTGTTGCACTCACTGGAGTGGGAATAATAATTTTTAACCTTACGCTATCCAACGCTTTCCCTACTGTTGCGCTCTCTGGAGTGGGATTAGTAATTTTTACCCCTACGCTATCCAACGCTTTCCCTACTGTTGCACTCTCTGGAGTGTGAATAGTAAATTTAACCCTTTCGCTATCCTACGGAAAAAATATTGTATATGTTTTTTTTTAAAGTTACATTAATTATTTAATAATTTTAAGTTTATTTAAGTATTTTAAGTATGTTTAAATTAATTATATTTATTATTAAATTACTTTTAAATTACTTTTAAGATATTTAAAAAATTCAATATTTTGACTGTATATTTTTTCCTATCGATATTTTGGAGTCGAGATTTTTGTACTTACCTGTTTGTAGATAGGAAGTCGATATTCTGGCATTCTATAGTTTTACCTCGATATTTTGGCAAGTCGATATTTTGACTGTCGATATTCTGTCAGTGATCCATCCAACACGCAGTAATTTTTACCCCTACACCATCCAATACTTACCCTACTGTTGCACTCATTGGAGTAGGAATAATAATTTTTACCCCTACACTATCCAACACTTACCCTAAACGTTTAATGCATTGTTATGGTATCCGTTGTAATGGTATGCGTTGTAATGGAATCCGTTGTAATGGTAGTTGTGAAAAATGCCTTGTAATGGCATGAGTTGTAAAATCGTGCAGTGTAATTGTAGTTGCGATGTAAAGACTGCGCTGTAAAAGCATGTGTTGTAATTGCATGTGTTATAACGTTATATATTCATGGTAGGATGTTGTTTGTCCTACTTGGAGCTGTTGGGTGAACCGAGTGAGGTTTAGAGGTGTGTTTCTGATTGGCAGACTGTTAGCTAACACATATTTATGTCTTTGCCATGTGATTATGCTGCTGGGAAGAAGAAGGGTTGGTTCTCTCTGAAATTTTACATGATTTTTTAATATTGTTATCAGTAGCGGCCCATTCCCTGCCAAAGTGACAGGGCGGCCGGGCTGGAGAAGGGAGGTTAAACTTAAGACCAAAACCTACATTTAACTGAGACAAAAGTCTAACTTTATCATTCGTAAATGCCTTTTGTGAATACCAAGTCATAAAGGTAGACTTTCATCTCAGTAATCTTTGTCAATCGGGCCCCAAGAGAGGTCCTTTAGGTATAGCCCAATGTCATAGGCTAAGTGAGCGAGAGCAAGGAAGGTGATAGCTCCACCTTTGTGACCAAATCCAAAATAAGTGAGTTTTCATCAAAGGCCCCTCATAATATAGAAGCTTTGTATGGAAACCTGATTTACTTGTGCTTTGAGTGAGAGATTGGAGTACATGGTCAATCCAAGATAACTCACTTTGGGTCAGTTGTTTGGTGAGGGGTTCAGCTGTGGCGACATTGTTGAATGGTGGTGTTTCTTCCACTTGATAAATGGTTGTCATGCATACGGTTAGCAGGTGACTCCATGCTTCTGGGGACACAATATCCAGTCCTGTGTTTTGCTTCTATAAACCTCTTTAATCAAGAACTTCAGTCTAATGGATTCTACCTGGTGAAGCTGGATTGCAACTCCAAGATTACAATGGGTTGTTACATGGAATCCTAGAACTAGTGCAAAATGCCCTGATGAAGTGGAGTCGTCTGGTAATTATATGTATTATAGTAAACGCTCAAATACCTTGTGATGCCGGCAGTGGTAGCTGAGGATCTGTGAAAGTGATGGGACATAATACTTGCCAGGAGTTCATCCCATTTCTTTATTCAAAATTTGCCTTGAGAGTTCCCCATATGTTAAAATGTACCTTCATTGTTCCAATCTATCATTTCGTTATGTGTACCGCTTATGTCAAGAATTACAATTATTCAGCACCAAAATTCTGCCATTAATGCTGCCCATATAACATGGGTGGTCCCTATGTCAACAATTACCTCTAGTGTTTCAGAGACAGCATTTTATCATGTTTTGCTTCCATGGGCCCCAGGATGCCATGGCTTCCCTCTTTGAGGCACATAATTGCCTCCAGTATGCCAGCACCAGCATTTTGTCATAGTTTGCCCATTATGTTGAGTATTACTTCTAGTATTTGAGGGTCTGCATTTTGCCAAAGGGTGCCCTCCTTTATGCTAACTATTATCTTCAATGTCCCAGCACCAGCTTTTTGCTATGAACACCCCTATGCCAATCATTTTCTTCAGTTTCCAAGTGTTGCCATTTTTCCACAAGGGCCCATTCGCCAACAATTACTTTTAGTATGTCAGGGCCTGCATTATTCATGGATGCCTTTCCTTAAGCCAAGAATTATCTCCAGTATGCCAGGGGCAGCATGTTACTTTGGGTAGGCCATAAGACCAGAATCCTATTGAGTGTGCCATAAACATTGGCTAAATAACACACTCTTACAATATCTCACTCTTCCTCATACTCACTTCCCTTCTCATTCATCCTCTTCTCCCTCAATGACTCTCACTCTCTCACTAACTCATACTCACTCCCTCTCACTGTTACACACACACAAACTAACTCATATTCAATGGTCCTCACTCCCAATTACAAACACACATACACACACACACACACACACCTTTTCACACTTCATGACACTGCGCCCTGGTGCAACTGCACTTTCTGACTCACTGATTTATTTGCACTCCCTCTCATAATCTCCAATCACTCACATCTTCTAACATATACAAATTCCTAAACTCACTCCCACACACTCACTTTCACTTATTCATACACTCTTTCAAACTCAGATTTTCACTCACCTTCACTCTTATCGACACTCACAAATACACTCACAAGCTCTCTCAATCTAATTTTTTCTCATTCTCTCACAAATACACTCACAAGCATATAAACACACAGAGAAATCATTTTTTTCTTACCTTTCTTCCCATGCTGGTAACTCAGAGGCTCCATGGGAGAAGCAGTGCAGGAATCTGTGAGGGATCAGACGTAGGATATTGGAAGCAGCAAGCCATGATCCATAGCTAGGAGTCAGACAGAGTAGTAAGGCCAGGTTTAAAAAGGGGGAGACTCACCTCAATCCCTCTTCCAGCTTTATGATCGCACTGAAAGCACAACCCTATAAGAAGCTGGGAGAATGCTGGGGATCCTGCCCCTGCTGCTCTGGGTGGCTTCTCATTGGTCACAGGGATGCACTGATGTATGACCTGACAACCATAATTTAGCAGATATACTGTGCTGCCTGATGCATGCGCTGTACGATGGCTAAATAAAATGGATTGTGCATGTGTCAGGTGATCACCGTTGAAGTATGCACCTCAGTTATTAGCAAGGCTGAACAGACCTTTTATTCCAGGATGCATTTTTCCGGTTGGCTGAAGCCTTTGGATGCCAGTTTTGAAAGGCCTGGGAATCTCCTGTTGCCTTTGACACTTTTCCTATCCTCCCAAACTAAATTGTAGCAGGCACTGTGAGGTTTCAAGAGACAGAAGGGGAGGAAGGAGAAGGTTGAGAGAAAGGGATCAGAGAGGGAGAAGGGAGAGGGGAGAGAAGGAGAGAGATAATGATAATAATAATTCTTTATTTTTGATTATTTAAAATCTTACAATGCAACGTTATACATATAATATATACTACAATGTAAAACGACTAAAACAAGATACAAAATGCAGCATCAAATTCTAAGCCAGTTGCAATAAAAATAAACCAATTTCATGTTATATATTTGTTTCATAATGTAAACAAAGTTTCATACTGTGCTAATGCTTTCTTAATTGTGATCTTCCAATTTGGCTCTTACTCTTAGTAAAAACTTTACAAAAGCAGAATTCATAATTATATCATTAGAATGCAGACACCTTATCAAAGCTTGCCTACATGACCTTATTCCTTGGGCATTAAAAAGTATCTTAAGTATAGTTTTTCTTTCAGTTTGCAGTTCGGGGCAGATACATAATAAATGAATAATGTTCTCCTCTCTGGTTTTACATAATCTGCATAATGTGTCCCCTTTCGACTTTATCCATGGAGAGAGATGGTATGGTTGAGTCCAGGTAATACACCAAATTGTGCCTTTATAAAGATTTGCTTGTTTTTTAATGACCATGGTATTTCTAAATACGATTGAATCTGCTTTTTTGTAAACCCACTCATTATTGGCCATGCATGTTTTCTTTTTGCGAATATGTCTTTATCTCGTACAATTGATAGATGATTTGTTATTTATTTCTTGCCATAGTAGCTGAGACATTTGATTTTCATGGTCATTATTTATCCTGTTCCATACTTTGATAAATTGGCCCTTTCTTGCGTACAACTGGTTTTTTATACCAAACTCCAGCCTTATTTGTGCTGGTGATGAATTAGTTGGTAGATGAAAAAGGGTTTTAAAAGTTTTTGAAACTGCATTGTTTATAATCACAGTATCTTTCCCACTTAATGCCTCACTACCGTATGTCAAATTAGGGAGGAGTTTTGCCGATATAACCTTTACAAGGGGGGCGATAAGTAAGATTTCCTAATGATTTCTGCATAATCCTAAATGCTGCTGTCAAAGCATTTGCTTTCCTTTGTATATCTACTTTTTGCGGGTGAAAGTTTCCATTGTAATAGAATAATACTCCCAAGTACCTGTATGTTTCAACTTGCTCTAATTGGATATTCTCCAGAAACCATTTGGCTTAATGTTTTAATATTACGTTTTTAGTGATAACCATAACTTTAGTCTTGGTTTAGTTTATCACCATTCTGTTTTCTTTTGAATATGAAGCTATTCGATCTGTTAGGCGTTATAGTCCCACTTTTGTTTTGCTTAGGAGAATGACATCATCTGCATATAGCAGATTAGAAATTTGTTTACCAGCTAATTTAGGCAGGTGTGCATTTATTTCATCCAGGGCCTCCGTTAAATCCGCTAGAAACTGAATAAAAAGTAGAGGGCCTATACACACCCCTGCTTAAGACATTCTGTTGTTTTTTATTTCCTTTGTTAGTGTCTGGCCATCCCCCATCCACACTCTAACCCATGTATTGGTGTACAGAAGTTGAATTAGTTTTATCATTTGCTCCGGAATGTTTTTTTGCTGCAGTTTTCTCCATAAAAGGAATCTGTGCATACAATGAAAAGCCAATCTAAAATCTGCAAAGCACAAGTACAAAGATTGTTTCATTAAAATTGTTTTGTCCATTAAAAATGATAAGGCTAATATATTTGTTGTATTTCCAAGTCCCTTAATAAATCCAGTCTGATTCAGAGGTAATATCTTATTATCCGTTGCCCATTCGGCGAGATTTGTAAGTAAAATCCCTGCAAACAGCTTAGCATCTGTGTCTTGTAAAGTTATTAGTCAATAATTTTCAGGGTGGGCCCAGTTTCCTTTTCTATAAACAGGGGATATTAACGACTCTCTCCAGGATAGGGGTAATGGATGGATGGAAAGAGAGAGACTGGTTTGAGCATTTTTGCCACAGCTTCTTTAGGTTCCCCATTCCAGCCCCGGACATTCACAACCCAGACATCCATCTAAGGAGTACCATGTTTGTAAACATCATTCTGTACTCTGCAGTTGGATCATACCTCTGCACACTCAGCCCCACTCCTTCTCCTGTCATCAGGAGACTGGAGACGAGGCTGAGGGGGCTGACCTGCACACTAGCAGTGTTTATGAAAACACAAAAGTAGCTTTTTCATGAACACTGTACAGATAAAAAAAAATTGAAGTTGTGGCAAAGGCAATAAGTGATGCACCCTGATGCCCTGATAATGATCAACCACTTAGTCCTGGAATAGAAAGAAGATTAGGGAGCCTCAATATATTTTCCTATAGCCACCCTTGGTCAAGCAGTGCATGTATGTTTTCGACTATAGGAAATAACTAAAAGAGCCACATCTGGGGAAAGGCACATGTAAGATATTGTGCGTCCCTACACTTTCAGTAGTTATATCCATAGAGGAAATGTTTTTTTTAACTAAAGTTTGGTTTACTACTAATGGATCAATAACTTAAGATAGAAACCTGTGCAAATGCATATCAGTTTCTGTTGGTCAAAAGGCTATACCATATAAACCAAACAATGTTAAATTGCATAATCCATTCTGCACCATTTAATTCAAATCCTTATCAGTGATGTTTTAATTACATTTTCAATCTGTAAAGAGGGCCAAATTTATTTTAGCAATTAATAGTTTTCTTAAATCTTTTAAGGATCATTAATATTTCCCTTCCAATGCATGTAGCCATGTTCTAAAAATGAATCAATGAACAGAGAAGAGTAATTAAAATATTTTCCAACTTTTCAGGCTCTTAAAAAGGTTTCAAATTCAGATGGTTCAGATCTGTCATCACTGTTAAATTAAGAAATCCTTTTCAGAAAACATTTAGGTCTGTTAATCGGTGCAGCGCCCCTCAATGCTACTACTGTATTGTATGCTTCCCTTGGGCTGCTAGATCAATGTATGTAGTAATGTCCATAATGATGGAAACAAAACAGCTTCTGATGACTTTCTGCATCAAGATACATATCTCCATTGTCCAATGAAGCATACAAGCTCAAGCCTAATGAGGTGTTTAACCTCGTTGATGTCTCATGAACCTGCAATAGGTTCTGGGTTGATGATGTCATGGAATTAAATTTTCGGACAGTATGTATTTTGGCTAATTTCTGTAGGCCCAATAATCGATAAAGAAGTTTTTTTCAAATAACACAATCAAACACATGGCCCACAGTGATGTTAACACCATGGCAGTCCTATTTATCTTTCTGTGTAGAAGAGTGCAGTTGTAATTCCTGAATCATGTCAGACTTTCAGAAAGAAAGTTCCCATGCACTAGCTATCAAATCTACTTTGTAATCCACAAAAGGACTGATATTATTGCAAGCAACATCAAAATATAGGCCCATAGTGGGTTGATATATCTGTGGTTAAACAAGCCCCAGGCAAGAAGCCACTTGTCGAAACAGATAACTGGAAAGATGGTTATTTCTTGTGTGAGGAGACAAGAGGAAAGCTTCTGAATTTCAGGATCTGAATTAGACTTATTCCCAAACAATGTGATTTCTTCCTTCATTTCAATTGATGTAGATTCTATTGGTGATGCCCACAAGATTGCGTTACATAAGCAGAAATAGCACTTGTTGATACAGCAGCAGCAGGTGTCTACTTGTTCAAGATGATGCTTGCACCACAATTAGATCATTATGTGTTTCTTATTATGTGATAAAAATTGGTGTCAGTTGTAAAGCTGGAGATACAACTGGCTCCGTCACTCCTCGGAATGGGACCAATAATTGCCTGTACTATTCTTAGTGTAACTTCAGAATAGTGAAGTGATGTATTTATTTATTTATTTATACGATTTGTAGAGCGCATACGTTTGCCCTTGGGCGTCTTGGCGCTAAGATTACTAAAATGATCTCTGAGTAATGGCAGCGTTTAGGCGGAAGATTCATTACTGGTTGAATAGACAAGTCTTCACCAGCTTCCTAAACTGGAGGAGAGACTGTGCCGATCTGATAGTCAGCGGAAGCGAATTCCAGAGTCTGGCTGCAGACACTGTAAAGCGCCTGTCTCCCCAAGTAACCGTTCTGGTACGGGGTACTGCTAACTGATGTAACTGCATCAATCTCAGTTGTCTTGATGGGCAGTAGATGGAAAGCTGCTCTTGCAGAAACCTTGGGCCATTGGTTGTGACTAGCTTTGAAAGTTAGACACAATGATTTGAATTTAATGCGGTTTTTAATTGTTAGCCAGTGGCAACTCTTAATTATGTGACTGACTGATTTGAATTTAGGAGTTCAGGATAATAATCTGGCTGCCGCATTTTGGATCATTTGAAGTTTGGAGATTACCCGGGATTGTGCATTGGCAAATAAGCCATTACAGTAGTCCAAGGAGGAGAGCACAAGTGTGCTCACCACTGTTTTACCCGCGCTGTAAGAGAGAAATGGGAGAATTTTCCTTATCAATTTAAGTTTGTGATGAGCATTTGCTACTGTCTGGTTGGCGTGTGCTGCAAAATTAAGTTTCTCATCAAAAACTATACCCAAGTTTCTGACCTTAGCTGACGGTGTTGGTAGAGTTCCCAAAGACGGAGGCCACCACTCAGGAGACCATTGTGGGACGATCTTACCAAAGATAACTACCTCCGTCTTTTCGGAGTTCAACCTCAAGCAGTTGGCTTGCATCCAGTCTTTAATAGCCAGCATACCCTCTTGAAACAGTGCCGCTACCTGCTCCCCGTCATTATTGATAGCGAGCACCAGCTGGGTGTCATCAGCATAGGAGGTAAGGCTCATATGGTAGGTTTTAATCACTCTCGCCAAGTCCAACACATAGATATTAAACAGTGTTGGACTTAGCGATGAGCCCTGAGGAACTCTACAAGGTAAGGCAAGCTCTGGTAATTTGACAGGACCCAGCGTGACTGCTTGAGTTCTGCTGGAAAGAAACGAGGTGAGTAGTTCTTTAGCGCTGGATCGGATGCCCAAATTTCCGACACGGTCAATCAAGATGGAGTGATTGACCGTGTCGAAGGCGGCCGACAAATCCAGCATAATAAGCACTGCTGTCCCTCCATGATCTCTGATTGTTCTAATGTCGTCTGCGGCTTTAATGAGAGCCGTCTCAGTGCCATGGAGCTTTCGAAACCCGAACTGCGTATCATCCAGCAGTTTGTTTTGCTCGAGATAATCAGCCAACTGAGTGTTCATTACCTTTTCAAGCACTTTGGCAAGAAATGGGAGGCTGGCGATAGGTCTATAGTTTTTCAACAGCTCCTTATCTAAAGATGGTTTTTTTAGGAGCGGTTTTAGCAGAGTATTCTTTAGCATGTTCGGGTATATCCCTGACCTGAGGATCATGTTACAAACCTGTGTGATGGTGGTGCTGATAACGTCAATCACAGGTAGGTAGACTTTAGGAGGACATGGGTCTAGAGCCGAACCTGTTTTTATGGACATCATAATGTCCCTAATTTGATCCTCCTCCAATCCTTCAAATTGGGTCAGTAAGCAAGTGGGAGGGTTAATTTGAGTAGCTGGAGGAACATGAGTGTCTTTAATTGAGAACTCAGAATAGATGTCGTTAACTTTGGTGAAAAAGAAGTTGGCCAAGGAATCACAAAGGGCCTGTGAAGGAAAAGGGGCTGTATCTGTAAGCTTCCCAGCTAGTTGCTTCACTACTTCAAATAGCTGTTTGCTGGAGTTTTTGGAGGAGTCAATTTGATTCTCGAAAAACTTCTTCTTAGTTTCAATGATCAGTAGTGGGCTAATCTGGAGGCAGTGTGGCATTGGTACGGGACCGCGGAATGGAATCAGCCACATTGTGGTTCTTGATGTGATCAATTGACACCTTAATGTTTCTCTCTACACCCGGAAGTGGTGCTAGGATTACAGTGCATGTGTCTTCTACTCCAATAACTGAAATAGGAGGTTTTTATGGTGGTCTGAAGACTGTAAGAGAACAATTCCTGAACCACTCCTCAGCAGTTTTATCTTCAGTAGTGGTATAGTCCTTTTTGTTGGAGAGTGTCTCTCTAATTTATTGAATGTTCTGTAACAAAGTAGATCGTAAAACAGGGTCAGATTAATTTGTTTTTGACTCCACCACTGTTCCAGGGTGATCATGATCAAGGACATATATTGGGATGCCAAACAGCATTTATTATGGAGTTCAATCACCTTATACATCTGTACTCAAATGTTGTGCTCTCCGTGCCCCATACAGGTTGTGGTACTACTACATTATCTAATACCCTAGCAGTCGAGGCTTGCTTAAGCGAACTGTTAGCTTGCACAAAACATCATTTTGATTCCAGACTGAAAGGGTGCGAATATAGCAACCACACCCTTTGAGCAGACACAACATTCAAAAACGCCTTAACAGAGAATGCAGGATCCTTATCTGAATTAATTATATGAACTGCTCCAATTGCTTTTTGGCATTACAAGTCTTTTATGGCCACTCAAGCAGTGGCAATCTTTTGTCACCACATCCAAAGGAATATAGAGCACGAATTGGCTGCAGCCGATTTGAATTTATAATGATTAACTCTTTGTAGTGGACCAATGTCATTGAGGAAAACAACACCAAACAGTTTGTTGGTTTTTGTGAGGGGAATAGGTTCTGGTCTTCTAGCAATTAAATGCTTTATTTGTTACACAAAAAATTGATGGGCAGAATGCTAAAGATTGTCAAACATTCACCTCCAGTCCCAGATCTGGGTTAAATCCATTGTTCTTTAGCTCATCATGCCACCCAGTATGGACCCAGCCATAAGCAAATCAGTCTTCATGACCCTGCTGCCCATGGGAACAGTCCAGCCTGAACGGCCTGCTCAGGTCCTCCTTGAACCGGAAAACAAGTATCCTGGGACCGGTTTTGGGGTATCACCCCTTTTGAACCAGGCTAGCTTGAATCCAGTGGCATAGAAGGCAAGGGACTCACCTTTGAGCATACCCTTGCCACCTAGGGCAACTATAGCAACACAAAATGATGATGGACGGAATGCTGAGCATTGTCAAACATTTACCCCCAGTCACAGATATGGGTTAAATAAATCATTCTTTTGCTCACCATGCCCCGTTAGTTTGGACCCAGTCATGTGCAAAGCAGTCTTGACCCTGCTTCCCAAGGAGCCTAGCTCATGAGGGGTGATAACCCAAAACCGGTCCCAGGATGCTTTTTTCTGGTCCAGGGAGGACCTAGCCTGGAAGTTCGAGCTGGACTGTCCCCATGGGGAGTAGGGTCAAGACTGATTTGCATATGGCTGGGGCCGAACTGTAATGACATCGTAGAATGGGGATTGGGAGCACACTGCCTCACAGTCCCATCACAGTTACCCCCTTTGCATCCTGGTAAATGCAGTACACCAGGCCCGGACTGGCCGTTGCAGGCACCGAGCGATTCCACGGTGCGCCACAAGGGTTGGGGCCGCTTTGGGCCCTGGGGGCCGCTTTTGTTACAGGGCCGTTTTTGGAGCACAGCTGCAAAATCGGCCTTGTAACAAAATCGGCCGAAAACCAGCCCCACCAAAGAGCTTGGTGGCACCCCCAGGGGGCTCGCTGAGCCCTTTGCCAGGGCAGGTTTTGGTTCTCAGTCCGGCCCTGCAGTACACAGTTCAAACTTACTTCAAAAATAGCTGGAGTTTTTCACCAAAGTTGGTGCAGTTATTGCTGTATATCTCTAGACACGTGTTTCTGGGTTGAGCTCTTCATTAGTAGAGAGCAGCACTTTTAGAGAGCAAAGAAAAATCACCTGGGGTTGCTGGAAATGCTGCCAAGTTCCTCTCAGGTCACAGTACCACTCACAGGCACACAGGTGCATCTCCAAAGATCGTCAGCTTGTTGGCTCAAGGGAGCCTTTTAAACAGAATGGGGTTGGGAGCACACTGCCTCACGGTCCCAGCACAGTTCGCCCCTTTGCATCCTGGTAAATTCAGTACACAGTTCAAACTTACTTCAAAAATAGCTGTAGTTTTTCACCAAAGTTGGTGCAGTTATTGCTGTATATCTCTAGACAAGTGTTTCTGGGTTGAGCCCTTCATTAGTAGAGAGCGGCACTTTTAGAGAGCAAAGAAAAATCATCTGAGATTGCTGGAAATGCTGCCAAGTTCCTCTCGGGTCACAATACCACTCACAGGCACACAGGTGCATCTCCAAAGCTTGTCAGCTTGATGGCTCAAGGGAGCCTTTTAAACAGAATGGGGGTTGGGAGCACACTGCCTCACGGTCCCAGCACAGTTCGCCCCTTTGCATCCTGGTAAATGCAGTACACAGTTCAAACTTACTTCAAAAATAGCTGGAGTTTATCAGCAAAGTTGGTGCAGACATTGCTGCATATCTCTAGACAAGTGTTTCTGGGTTGAGTCCTTCATTAGTAGAGAGCAGCACTTTTAGAGAGCAAAGAAAAATCATCTGAGGTTGCTGGAAATGCTGCCAAGTTCCTCTCGGGTCACAGTAACACTCACAGGCACACAGGTGCATCTCCAAAGCTCGTCAGCTTGCTGGCTCAAGGGAGCCTTTTAAACAGAATGGGGGTTGGGAGCACACTGCCTCACGGTCCCAGCACAGTTCGCTCCTTTGCATCCTGGTAAATGCAGTACACAGTTCAAACTTACTTCAAAAATAGCTGGAGTTTTTCACCAAAGTTGGTGCAGACATTGCTGTATATCTCTAGACACGCGTTTCTGGGTTGAGCCATTAGTAGAAAGCAGCACTTTTAGAGAGCAAAGAAAAATCATCTGGGGTTGCTGGAAATGCTGCCAAGTTCCTCTCAGGCACAGTACCACTCACCGGCACACAGGTGCATCTCCAAAGCACGTGTCTAGAGATATACAGCGATGTCTGCACCAACTTTGGTGAAATCTCCAGCTATTTTTGAAGTAAGTTTTTCACCAAAGTTGGCATGTAACCAATGGTCCTCCTGAAATTATACGAAGGCAGTGCGTTCTGGGGAATGTCAGTCCTGTGAGTCTTACAGGACTATTTGTTATAAGTAGGTTCCAAATCTCTTTTCACCATGGATAGACAAACTCAAAAATACACCTTTTAGTGCCAAATCACAAAGGTAATCTTACAGATGAGTTAATTTACACAAGTTTATTCTTACACTTTTTAGTAACTTTAGCCAAATTTACAAGTGTACAGTAGCCAGCAAGGAGCAATAGTGAGTCCAACAACACACTCGGTCAACGACTAAGGATTTAAAGTAAAACCATATACAAAAGAAAGATAACTTAAAATAATTTTTTTCAACTTTTTAAAAATCTATATAGAATAAACTGAATATTACAAAATGATATATATTTTAAAAAATATAGCTTGTTTAATGATAAAATAATTTAATAAACTTATTTATTTTAAAACTAAATGTAACTATATTTTTGTAAACTTTTAAATTAATTTCAATACATTCTATAGATAACTTTAAGTCATTTTAGTACACAATAAGTAAATAAAATATTTTACTTTAAGCAGGATTTTATTACCATAAATCTTTCAAGAATATTTTTTATATAATGTAATATATTAAAATTAGTTAAATATTTAGTGCAAAATTAAGTTAATAGTGCTGTATATCTTTTACTTTGTACTTCATTTAAAATAAATGTATAATTAATGTACAATAATAGTAACATAAAAATATTTTTACAAATGTTTGAAAGTTTGAAAAAAGATGTATATTTTTCCTTACACTTCATTAAAGGGAGATATTCAAGCCAGTGGTGGGCTTCTCCCTATGTTAAAGGTTAGGAAAAAGTAAACATGTTCATTAAATTTGGAAAAACTGTTAAAATATGTTTATGCTAAATGTTAATGTAGATTAATTTGAGATATTTACTTTAAATGTAGTCCAAAATAAAAAATGCTACAGCACTGCTAACTTAATTTTGAAATAAGCATTTCATTTCAATATATTAAATTAAATACATATTAATTTTCTGAAGCTTAAATTAAGAGAAATCCTGCCTAAAGGAAAAAAAATTGTTTTATCATTTGCAATAGTTTAAAAAAGTGATACATAGAATTAATTAAAAGTACTTTAATTATATATTTTTAAAACTGCTATGTTAATTTTTAAATAAGAAATATTAATTGCAATTAAATAACAATTATGCTTTATTGTCAGATCATTTTGTAATGTACCCCCATTGATTTCTGTGGGAGTATGTTGCAGTTCCAGGTGTTAGCCATGGGTGGTGCTGGACTTGCTTCAGGTCTAAGGCTGGAGTACATTTACTACTGTTTTGAGTCCTGCATGGCTGGAGTAATTTCAGAAGGTCTGTTTGTGAATAGCAAGGGTTTACACTTTTGTGGGTGGATGACTGTCACTTTTGATACTACCCTTTATCCCTCTACCCCTCTCTTATGCACTCCTCCCTAAACTCCCACATTTTTTCTAGTAAGTATGTGCCATTTTACAACCACTCTCCCTGGTCCCTCTTACATTTACTACAAAGGGGTCGATTCCAATGTTGTTAGGAAACTGTTCCGAACGAATCGGTTTAGTACTAGTTTCTGAATGAATAGGGTCCTGTGAGTCTGGATGACCAATTACTATGCTACCCAACATCTTTCCATCGGATTCGCATTGACTTTAATGGGAGTCTGTGCTCCGAATGAGAAATCAGGCTCCCATTGAAAAAAGGGGTGGTTGGGGAAAACTTTGCACACTGTGGCGGGCACCCCATGGTGCCTGCCACATTGTACATAGTTGGGAAGAGGGGTCCCATGGGTACCCCCAGCGGCTCCATTCGTACACCTCCGGGTGAAGGGGGTCCCTCAACGAGCCCTTAAATATAGATTCCGACAGCCGTTTCGTGTCGGGCAAACCAAATCGGAATAGCTATCTGAAGCGGTCATCTTAATCGCTCATCTGGAAGCCATGTCCATAGAGCTGTACGAATCGCCTCTGAAAGACTCGGGCTGGCCGATTGTCTTTCTGAACCAATTTGGATTGCTCGAACGGTTTCCAGGCATCATAATCGGTCTTCGGTAAATATGCACGATTCGTTCGGAAACTAGGGTTCCGAATCGGATTATGCAAAACCAAATCCCATTTGGAGCCTTTCCGAACAACATCGGAATTGGCCCCAAAGTAGTAAACTTACATTTGTGAGGATCTCTCCATAGAAAAGATAGGAGAGTTGGAGGTAAAGATTGACATGTGTAGGTTTGTGAATAGCATTTTGACGTACTTTAGAAGTACTATTGTAGTACTACTATATGCACTACAAAAATGCAATTTATGAATCACGCTGAACAAATATATTTTATTAAAAGCAACATCTTTTTATAGTGCAAATATTGTGTATAGTTGTAACTATAAATATAAATAAAGTAGTAGTAATGGGAGTGATTTATAAACAAAATATTAAAGAGAACTGCAACATTGTAACAGTGTGTGGCGTGGTGGAGAAGCAGACAAGGACAACTAGATTCTTTTTAAGGTTTTTTTCCTGTTTATTGATAGTATATTTGAAGAAATAAGGCTTTTGGGAAGTCAATCTTTGGTGGAGAAAAGTACTCAAAATAATGGGTCTGGGAAAAAAAAACGACAGTCCTTGGTGTAAAGAATTCTGGGAGTGGTAGTTTAGCCCGGTTTCTTCCTGCTTTCTAGATGGTGGTCAGGAGTTCCAGTAAATGGCAGGCTTGCCGAGCAGGTACTCGTTGGAAGAGAGGACCGAAAACAGAAGGGAAAAAAGAAATACAAAGAAAACAACGTAAGGGGGGTGTTTCGCCTCTGATTAATTTGTCACGGGAAGCCAGGGAGGTGTATGGGGGTTGCCACCGCTACCGTCACAAGTGTGTTTTGGGTGTGCTTAGTCTAGAACGAACATGGACTGGGGTCTCTACCTCCCGTAACAACCCCCCTCTGGTTCCCTCCAGTGCGCTGCCCAGCACCAAGCCGAAATGCCCCGTACCTTGTTTAGCCACGTCCCTCCGGGGCCGGGGCTCGATTCTCCGCGTTGCCAGGTAGGGTCTGGCTGCCCATCTGTTTCCTCGTCTGGTACTGCTCCACTCCGGTGCTCCTTCTGGAACGACGAGTATTCCTGCTCCGCTCGGCGGCTTCCTTCTTCGTCCGTTGGTGCCACAACGTAGGTCTTCACCAGCGTCTCCTCACGGCGTGTATCAACGGTCCGTCCAATCGAACGACGACTACCTCTGGCATCCTCCGTTTTGAAGTTGTCAGGATCATGTGACTCGGTCACCTGATCCGGGAAGTCTACCGCCTTAAAGGACCAGTACTCCTCGAGAAAGGTCTGTGAATATAGAAGAGGAGACGGGGAGAAATAATGGGGAAAGTGTTCCGCTGAGGGGGCCCCAGAATCCTAGTCCTCACATAGTGTTTCCTTACATCGAAAGATGAAACTAGTTTCTGTTTTCCAACCCCTCCTTTCTTGTCTCTTGCTAAACCGTCTTAGCACCAAAATTGCCTGTATGAGTTTGCTAAGGTGGTCCACACATTTTAGTGGAATAACAGTTATGTTGTTCTACATTGAGAGGGTCATTCTCTGTCTGTACGCCTAGGGGCCGATTACAATCTAGTCTGGAAAGCATTACAACCGATTTGGTTCCAGATTGCTTTCCGAAAGACTCAGATCAGGGGAGTGCGACCGATGATTCATACGGATACGATTTGGTCGGACTCTCATTGACAACAATGGGAGCATGTGTTCTGAATGAGAACACAGCCTCCAATTGACAAAAGGGTGATTGGGGGAAACCATGCACTCTGTGGCAGGCACCCCATGGTGCCTGCCACACTGTGCAATAAAAAATATCACAGAGCCACCCAATAATCCCCTCTGGACTGGGTATCTTCAATAACAAACTCACATTGTCCCTAGAGGAAATATTTATAGAATATTGATCATTTCAAATAACGTCACATACATGAACATTAAGGGGGTCATTAGGATCGCGGACGGACTTGAGTCCGTCCGCAACCCCAGAGTAGGACGGAACGTCCGCATGGCTCCGTGCAGATTAGGATGTGACCGCCAGGGTGGCGGTCACATCCTCTATCATTAACATTGCGGCGGGTGCAGCTTCAAGCTGCACCAGCCGCAATGTTAAAAATGCATGCACGGCATTTGCGTGCACAAAGCGGCAGGCACCGCGCGGTGCCTGCTGCTTTGTGCACGCAAATGCAGGGGGTACCCCCATGTGCACCCCCCACCACCCCTTCACCCAGGGGGCCTGCAAGGGACCCCCGAAGTGAAGGTCCGTATGCTTTTCCACGGCGGAAAAGCCGCTGTGGAAAAGCATAGAAATGCAGACATCCTAATATGCCTGGCGGTGTCTGATAGACACCGTCAGACATGTTAGTGCTTTTCCGCCGCGGTCGGAAGGCGATTGCGGCGAAAAAGCTGCGGACAGAATATCAGACCCACCAGCCATCCTAATTTGGCGGTGGGTCTGTGGAGGCTCCGCAGCAGTTTTCCCGCATCCTCCGGGCCGGCGGTGGCATCCGCCGGCAAAAGGATGCGGGAAATCCACAATCATAATTAGCCCCTAAATCAATATAACCACAGGTAATATATACACATATACCTGAATATATCAAAGTGGTATATTTTATTCCACTTGGAATTTCATTAATTAGTTTCCGGCAGCAAACATACTATTGCAATTCATACATAAGTTAACAGTAGTGTTCATAACACCTTTCGCATGGACTATGGGTAATCAAAAGACCATATTGATGGAATTTATACACAACATATAATCATGTTAACAGTCTGAATAATCAACAAGTAAGCGAAACGGTGCTGAACGTCGACGTTTCGGTCACCCATTGGTCTAATAGATCCGTACGTGGTTAACATCAAGACCAATACTCAATATCTAGGTTAATCAAAGAGGATAGGACACTTGTAACCACTTTGCCAGGAGATATATATTGTAAAACCCTCATAAACGCTGTGTTATTCGAAGTAGCGGTTTATCTTGTTCTCCGCCCCACACAAGCGTTATGGCAGTAGTCATTGGGTTAGACAACTCGTGCTTTTGCCAGCCTCGCCCGAGGCAATCTCTGGTGTATCGTGGCAGTATCCAGAGAAAAAAGTTTGTAACCCACTGGTAAGAAGGAAGTTAAAAAAAGTCTCCAATCAACGAATTGGACTTTAATAATGTCGTTGGATAACTATAATAAAAATTGTAATGGGTATGCTATAGGGACTGAGTTAAGGGTCCTCAGCATATCGCTTGGATGGAGTACGTCGACATGTTTCAGCTCCTTGGGCCCGTAGGTCTATGGAGCTTTCGTCAGGACACAAAAAAAAACCACACATACAATACACAAAATGTATAAAGTATTTTCACTATTTGTGAAAATAAAACGGGTGGCTAAAATGATAGTCTTACCACTCAGGTTCAGCATTCACCACCTAAGAACGAGAAATGGGTAAATATCTGGCATTATTTTATAGTGGTCAGAGCATGATACATTTCTATGCTTCCGGTGTACTAAATTTACACATTTACTATTAGTCAGTACATTTGGTGAGAACTATCTATAGAGACACTCATAGCGAATTAAACAAAAAGGATTAGTGAGAGGGCGGTCACAATTCAATTCAAAAGATTTATATGCACAAAAAGGTTGAGAGAAAGAGAGCGTCATCTCAACAATGGAGGGGGGGGGCGCTTGCGCGGTTTAGAAAGATGACAATATTCCTGCCTCTATTTTGGGTGAGTAGTTCTAAACCTGGGAAGACAAAACAATGTGTATGACAAACTTTGAAAAATGGAACTCTGGGATTAGAAATGGAGGTACCTCATACGAGGTCTTACCTAGAGTTCGTATGAATTTTACTCCCTCAGAGGGATTGGACTTATAGTCCCAGGCTGCAGGGGTACCAAGATATAGCATTAGAGAAGGTTACTTTTAAAAGTTACCCAAGTTTGCAGACAAATACCGTTTAGCGTCTCACCCGCGTGGGAAACTGATTCCGCGTCTGTGCTGGCGCTGCCCTCTGGACGCCGGAATCACGTTTCCGGCTGAGTTTTGAAGGTAACGTATAGTCGTTATAGAAAGAGGACTTACCAGTGTTCGATATAGTTTTGTAAACCTGGTAGAAATTTGTTGAAGTATTATCAGGTTATTCTCTTATTATCGATCAGTGCGGTTCAGCGAACAAAATGGTGCCATGAAATATCATCATTCAGTCCATGTTTGTTTGTCTTGAGTCAGTCCACCCAGCGTTGTTCTCTCTCGTAGAGCACTTTCTCTACATTGGGGGTGTTTTCCGATAATCTCTCAATGACAGTCCATTTTAGTTCCTCAATACTGTGTTTTTGTTCCACAAAATGTGAACAGAGCTTCGTTGTGTTTTTTTGAAGTCGGATATTGCTCTTGTGTTCACCTATCCTTAGTTTCACCTTCCTGCAAGTCATCCCGATGTACTTTTTTTCGCAGGGACAGGTAACCATATAGATCACATGCGATGAATTACAATTGCTGTGTTGTTTTTGTATACACTTTAGTGTCGGAGTTAAATATAACACTTTTGTACTGGTCGTGGATTTGCAGGCCAAGCATGACCCGCAAGGATAGTGTCCTGTCACTGGCGCCATGTGTGCATCTCTTATTGGTTTTTCAAAGGACAGCTGTCTCGGTCGAGTGTGGACAAGAAAATCACGAAGATTCTTCGTTCGTTTATTGGCAAAACGCGGTTTTGGCCAGTCGTATTTGCCTGTATTGAGAATGTGCCAGTTTTTTTAAATTAGTTTGTTTACTTGGTAAGACACTGGACAGAAAGTTGTTACACAGGTCATGAGATCTTCAGTTGGTGCCTTTTCATAACTGGATAAGAGGTTTTCTCTCGGTTGGTTCAAAGCCCTCTTACGACATTTCGATACAATGGATGGTTTGTAGTCTCTCTTTAATAATCTCTCGCTCAGTTCTTTCGATTGTACTTGGTAATCGGCCGTCTGGCTACAGTTCCTTTTGAGACGTAAAAACTGGCTATAAGGCAAGTTATCTCTTAGAGGCTGGGGGTGGTAACTCTTGTAAGATAACAAGCTGTTTTTCGCAGTTGGTTTTCTGAAAGTTTTTGTCGCTATGTTGTTCTCCTTTATATAGATGGTTAAGTCCAGAAAGTCGATACTGTTTGTATCCGCAGTGTGGGTAAAGCGTAGCCAGCGATCTCGTGTGTTCAGCCATTCCATGAATTGGTTCAAATCTTGATCATTACGCCAAATCAGCAAAACGTCGTCAATATAACGTTTCCAGTAGAGTATACTGGAAACGAAAGGATTGTCCACTGTCAGAACATTTTTGGTTTCAAAATTGCTCACATAAAGTCCAGCCACTGACGGCGCAAAAGCACTCCCCATTGAAGTGCCATGGCTCTGTAAGAACAATTGGCCATCATATTCGAAGTAGTTCTCTGTTAACGCCAGCCGGCAACATTCTAGGACAAAGTGTCTCGGGGTGTGAAAATTCCAGTCCTCCATAAACAGGACATCTTCAAGCATTTCCAGAGTCTCTTTTTGAGGAAGGCTAGTATATAAGGATTCGTCATCCAGACCCACTAACAGCATAGTGGTTGGGTCGAAGGTTTTGTTTTTCAATTGATTTAACAGATCCCTTGTGTCCTTTAGATAGGCTGGAGTATTTTGTACCAAAGGCTGGAGAAATTGATCTGCAAATTTAGATAGTGGCTCCAGAATTGATCCTATACCCGATACTATCGGGCGCCCAGGGGGCGGGATTCTGTTCTTATGTGTTTTGGGAAGGGAATAGAAAAACTGAATTTTTGGATCTGCTGTTAGTAAAAATTCTGCCCCTTTTTTGCTGATCCACGAGTGTGTCTCAGCTTCATACACCATAGTTGCAATTATTGTTTTCAGTCTCGGTGTTGGATCTGAATCGATTTTGGTGTAGAATTTTTCATCTGCCAGTAGTTTCAGGCATTGGTTTCTGTATCCTTCTTTTCCCAAGATAACAATGCCACCACCCTTATCTGCGGGTTTAATTACAATTTCTTCATTAGACTGGAGCTCATTCAGGGCTTGACGTTCTAGTCTTGTCAAATTCTGAAAAGGTTTTTTGGTATTTTGTTGAATTTTGTCAATTCCAGTAAAGATGGCCTGTTCAAAGGCTTGGATTTCGATAGGCACTGCACTACTTGGTGGAGTAAAGGATGACTTCTTGCGTAGGTTGGTGTCTCCTTCTTGGGTTAATGGAGGTGACCCAGAAAAGTGTGCTTTAAGTTTCAGGGTTCTGCAAAATTCTGCTAGTTCGCACTTCAGCTTAAAGAGATCTAGAGTGGGGGTCGGTACATAGCCGAGTCCTTTATTCAAGACTTTTTCTTGTTCTTTAGACAGAGTTATCGTGCTTAGATTCACTATTAGTGACTCGTTTTGCTCGTTCCTGGTTTGGCTGTTGTCATGCTCCGAGTTTGGACATGTGGTTGTTGGTCTTGCCAGGTTATGTTTCTTCTCCTTCCTCTTTGGTTCTGGCCTCGCAATAAAAAAGAAGAATCCTGATTTTGATTGTTCATTCCTTGTAGTGGCATACCCATCATGTTATGCATTTGGTGTGATCCTTGGTTGTAAGGGTTCATCCAACCGGGGAAAGGTTGCATGTATGGTTGGAAGAATTGCATAGGGGTGCCCATAAACTGTTGTCTCGGCCATCTGTTACCTCTTCTTTGAGGTCGAGAGCGGAAGTTTTGAAAATTTCCTTTTCCTCTTCTTGAGCCTGAGTCTTCGGATCCCGTCTCTGACCCTTCGGAGGAGTTCCACCCATCTGAATCATTGTCTGTATTGGAGTCAGGTGTTTTGTAATCTGTTTTGCTATATGGGTGCATCTTCTCCTGACTGAATTTCTTCAGATTTTTACCTAATTTCTGTAACTTGCTTTGCATCAAGTATTCTTCAGTCTCGGATATCTCTTAAGTTCGGCTTCACAGGCTTGTATCTGTGTTAATAAAGCATCAGACAGTCTTTTGGCGGTTTTTACTATCAAAACAAGATAGTCAAGGGTGTGGAAGACTCAGGCTCAAGAAGAGGAAAAGGAAGTTTTCAAAACTTCCGCTATCGACCTCAAAGAAGAGGTAACAGATGGCCGAGACAACAGTTTATGGGCACCCCTATGCAATTCTTCCAACCATACATGCAACCTTTCCCCGGTTGGATGAACCCTTACAACCAAGGATCACACCAAATGCATAACATGATGGGTATGCCATTACAAGGAATGAACAATCAAAATCAGGATTCTTCTTTTTTATTGAGAGGCCAGAACCAAAGAGGAAGGAGAAGAAACATAACCTGGCAAGACCAACAACCACATGTCCAAACTCGGAGCATGACAACAGCCAAACCAGGAACGAGCAAAACGAGTCACTAATAGTGAATCTAAGCACGATAACTCTGTCTAAAGAACAAGAAAAAGTCTTGAATAAAGGACTCGGCTATGTACCGACCCCCACTCTAGATCTCTTTAAGCTGAAGTGCGAACTATCAGAATTTTGCAGAACCCTGAAACTTAAAGCACACTTCTCTGGGTCACCTCCATTAACCCAAGAAGGAGACACCAACCTACGCAAGAAGTCATCCTTTACTCCACCAAGTAGTGCAGTGCCTATCGAAATCCAAGCCTTTGAACAGGCCATCTTTACTGGAATTGACAAAATTCAACAAAATACCAAAAAACCTTTTCAGAATTTGACAAGACTAGAACGTCAAGCCCTGAATGAGCTCCAGTCTAATGAAGAAATTGTAATTAAACCCGCAGATAAGGGTGGTGGCATTGTTATCTTGGGAAAAGAAGGATACAGAAACCAATGCCTGAAACTACAGGCAGATGAAAAATTCTACACCAAAATCGATTCAGATCCAACACCGAGACTGAAAACAATAATTGCAACGATGGTGTATGAAGCTGAGACACACTCGTGGATCAGCAAAAAAGAGGCGGAATTTTTACTAACAGCAGATCCAAAAATTCAGTTTTTCTATTCCCTTCCCAAAACACATAAGAACAGAATCCCGCCCCCTGGGCGCCCGATAGTATTGGATATAGGATCAATTCTGGAGCCACTATCTAAAATTTGCAGATCAATTTCTCCAGCCTTTGGTACAAAAGACTCCAGCCTATCTAAAGGACACAAGGGAACTGTTAAATCAATTGAAAAACAAAACCTTCGACCCAACCACTATGCTGTTAGTGGGTCTGGATGTCGAATCCTTATATACTAGCCTTCCTCAAAAAGAGACTCTGGAAATGCTTGAAGATGTCCTGTTTATGGAGGACTGGAATTTTCACACCCCGAGACACTTTGTCCTAGAATGTTGCCGGCTGGCGTTAACAGAGAACTACTTCGAATATGATGGCCAATTGTTCTTACAGAGCCATGGCACTTCAATGGGGAGTGCTTTTGCGCCGTCAGTGGCTGGACTTTATGTGAGCAATTTTGAAACCAAAAATGTTCTGACAGTGGACAATCCTTTCGTTTCCAGTATACTCTACTAGAAACGTTATATTGACGACGTTTTGCTGATTTGGCGTAATGATCAAGATTTGAACCAATTCATGGAATGGCTGAACACACGAGATCGCTGGCTACGCTTTACCCACACTACGGATACAAACAGTATCGACTTTCTGGACTTAACCATCTATATAAAGGAGAACAACATAGAGACAAAAACTTTCAGAAAACCAACTGCGAAAAACAGCTTGTTATCTTACAAGAGTTACCACCCCCAGCCTCTAAGAGATAACTTGCCTTATAGCCAGTTTTTACGTCTCAAAAGGAACTGTAGCCAGACGGCCGATTACCAAGTACAATCGAAAGAACTGAGCGAGAGATTATTAAAGAGAGACTACAAACCATCCATTGTATCGAAATGTCGTAAGAGGGCTTTGAACCAACCGAGAGAAAACCTCTTATCCAGTTATGAAAAGGCACCAACTGAAGATCTCATGACCTGTGTAACAACTTTCTGTCCAGTGTCTTACCAAGTAAACAAACTAATTTAAAAAAAACTGGCACATTCTCAATACAGGCAAATACGACTGGCCAAAACCGCGTTTTGCCAATAAACGAACGAAGAATCTTCGTGATTTTCTTGTCCACACTCGACCGAGACAACTGTCCTTTGAAAAACCAATAAGAGATGCACACATGGAGCCAGTGACAGGACACTATCCTTGCGGGTCATGCTTGGCCTGCAAATCCACGACCAGTACAAAAGTGTTATATTTAACTCCGACACTAAAGTGGATACAAAAACAACACAGCAATTGTAATTCATCGCATGTGATCTATATGGTTACCTGTCCCTGCGAAAAAAAGTACATTGGGATGACTTGCAGGAAGGTGAAACTAAGGATAGGTGAACACAAGAGCAATATCCGACTTCAAAAAAACACAACGAAGCTCTGTTCACATTTTGTGGAACAAAAACACAGTATTGAGGAACTAAAATGGACTGTCATTGAGAGATTATGGGAAAACACCCCCAATGTAGAGAAAAAGCTCTACGAGAGAGAACAACGCTGGGTGGACCGACTCAAGACAAACAAACATGGACTGAATGATGATATTTCATGGCACCATTTTGTTCGCTGAACCGCACTGATCGATAATAAGAGAATAACCTGATAATACTTCAACAAATTTCTACCAGGTTTACAAAACTATATCGAACACTGGTAAGTCCTCTTTCTATAACGACTATACGTCACCTTCAAAACTCAGCCGGAAACGTGATTCCGGCGTCCAGAGGGCAGCGCTAGCACAGACGCGGAATCAGTTTCCCACGCGGGTGAGACGCTAAACGGTATTTGTCTGCAAACTTGGGTAACTTTTAAAAGTAACCTTCTCTAATGCTATATCTTGGTACCCCTGCAGCCTGGGACTATAAGTCCAATCCCTCTGAGGGAGTAAAATTCATACGAACTCTAGGTAAGACCTCGTATGAGGTACCTCCATTTCTAATCCCAGAGTTCCATTTTTCAAAGTTTGTCCTACACATTGTTTTGTCTTCCCAGGTTTAGAACTACTCACCCAAAATAGAGGTAGGAATATTGTCATCTTTCTAAACCGCGCAAGCGCCCCCCCCTCCATTGTTGAGATGACGCTCTCTTTCTCTCAACCTTTTTGTGCATATAAATCTTTTGAATTGAATTGTGACCGCCCTCTCACTAATCCTTTTTGTTTAATTCGCTATGAGTGTCTCTATAGATAGTTCTCACCAAATGTACTGACTAATAGTAAATGTGTAAATTTAGTACACCGGAAGCATAGAAATGTATCATGCTCTGACCACTATAAAATAATGCCAGATATTTACCCATTTCTCGTTCTTAGGTGGTGAATGCTGAACCTGAGTGGTAAGACTATCATTTTAGTCACCCGTTTTATTTTCACAAATAGTGAAAATACTTTATACATTTTGTGTATTGTATGTGTGGTTTTTTTTTTTGTGTCCTGACGAAAGCTCCATAGACCTACGGGCCCAAGGAGCTGAAACATGTCGACGTACTCCATCCAAGCGATATGCTGAGGACCCTTAACTCAGTCCCTATAGCATACCCATTACAATTTTTATTATAGTTATCCAACGACATTATTAAAGTCCAATTCGTTGATTGGAGACTATTTTTAACTTCCTTCTTACCAGTGGGTTACAAACTTTTTTCTCTGGATACTGCCACGATACACCAGAGATTGCCTCGGGCGAGGCTGGCAAAAGCACGAGTTGTCTAACCCAATGACTACTGCCATAACGCTTGTGTGGGGCGGAGAACAAGATAAACCGCTACTTCGAATAACACGGCGTTTATGAGGGTTTTACAATATATATCTCCTGGCAAAGTGGTTACAAGTATTCTGTCCTCTTTGATTAACCTATGTATGTTCCGGGGAACTGATAGGACAATCATTCCTCTTCCCTCGTCTTGATAAACACAATACTCAATATCGTCATGTATGGTGGAATTCCCTTTAAAACCCATTAAAGTTTTATCGCCCCTTAAGCATGTCAAATGGGGTTGAACCAAAATAATAATCATAATACCACCAATGTTAATTTGCTTGGCGCTTTTACGGAGTGGCAAGGAGTACATTATGACTGGGATGCATAAACATACCACCTCCCAAGCATACCCATCTGGGGGTCCTTGTTAATGCTTATCAGTTAAAGTTATTTTAAAGTTGTAACATCTACGTGCACAAGCTCTCTCACAGGAAGTGTATCAAATACACGGGGTAAAAAAACCCTTAGGCACAATTATTTGAAGCCTGATCAATTCCAGGCCGCCCCCACCCCCCAAATAGGGAAAGGAACGCCAAGTGGTCTCTCAAAGTACCAAGGATTACTACTGTGCAGCAGGTCCAACCCCAAAAACATGATCTATATTTCGCTAGGATGGAATACAATACTAATCCATACACAGAGGGAAAGGGCAGGAAAGGGGCCAAGGGTTCCACTGAGGGCTTAGTATCTACTGATTTTATTCCACTCAATGGAGTCCTTCAATACCACCTTATCCGTTTTCTCAGAAAAAAACAATTTTGCTTCTTTTCTAGCCAAAATGGATTCGATAATATGCGTCACCAATCACCCTCTCAAGAACAGTCCAGCCCAGGTCCCTGAAGTTGTGTTGTTTTTCTTGAAAGTGTTGTATCAGTCGAGTTGTCAATTTGTATCAGCCGAGTTGTCAATTTTTTGGCTTTAAGAGTACTTAAATGTTCTTGTACACCAACTTTAACCTTCCGTGAAGTCAACCCAATATAGTGCAACCCACAGTTACACGTCAATCTGTAGATGACATTGGTAGTATTGCAGTTACTGAACCTATTCAGGAACCACTCTCTACCATTCTCCAAAGTCACACTTTTAGTTACCTTGGTCAACCCACAGACTGAACACCCACCACAAGGATAGTTACCAGGGGGGAGATTGGGAACCTGTGGCACTGTCAATGTATGTGTATGCACCAACTTATCTTTAAGATTGGAGGCCCTCTTGAAGGCAAGCCTTTGTGGTGGCATTTTGTCAGTGGCAGGTCTAGAATGGACCAATGTTTCCTCACTATCTGTCTTACTTTAGTAGATAGGGGGTTAAATGTTGTAACAACTGGAAGGTTTCGGTTTTTAAAGTGGAGTAGTTGATAATTGAAGGGGGTGGGCTTACATTACGCTATGCCCACTAAGACGAAACGTGATGCGGAGAGAGAGGATGCAATGTCGATAAAAGTGAAAGGAGCAAGAAATTGAGGCAATGCTGTTTTATGAACATTTGTAGGTGACAGGACATTTGGCAGTCAACCAGGGGGCACACGATCTGCTGAAACGTGGGCCATTAAGAGATAGTTGTAGGTATGCAGAGTCTACACAACCAGCTAGTAATGAAACATTTATATTACCTTTTTGAGTAGATTATGGTTGCGATGTTTGTTCATAGTGGTTTTTACAGTTGGCACTGTTTTCCTTTTTAATATTATTATGTCATGGAATCAGTGGCGGTTTTACCATGGGGGCGTTAGGGCGCCGCCCCCCCTGCTTTCTCGCCGTGCGAGAAGAAGGCAGAAACAAATGGTAGTTATTTATTTATAACTACCATTTGTTTCTGCCTGCCCTTCTCGCACGGCGAGAAAGCAGTCAGCACTGCAGAACTTCCTGGTTACGAGTCGAGCCTCAGGGCAGGGGGAGTGGCTTGGGGGAGTGGCTTGCCCACTGTTGTGAATACGGACTGTTTGGACAGCCTGAGAGGCTGTCCAAACAGACAGTATTAGCAACAGTGGGCAAGCCGCTCCCCCAAGCCTCCTCCCACTCTCCGTTCTGCAGAATGCAGACTTGGAAGAATGACGAGGTTAGGGCAGCCGGCCGAACCAATCAGCGCCGGCTGCCATGGAGGGGAGGGTCAGGGAGGCTGCCTGCAGCCTTCCTGCTGACGAGCAGCACCCTGGGAATTCTTCGAAAGTAGGACGGCGGCAATCGGGAGTCTGTCTGCTGGGAACTTAAAGGCGGGAAGCAGGTAAGTTTGAAAATTCTATTATTTATAATTATCCCGCCTCCCCCCATCCCCTCTGCAGCGAGACCCCCCACTCTCTCGGGTGTGTCCAGACCTTCCATGAGGCAGGGGGTATCTGTTGTTCGGGCTTGACAATCAGGCCTGGCCTGTACTAAAACAGCATGCATCTGCGTCACGGGAGAGAGTCTAGCAGAACGGCGTGTCCTCGTTACTTCTAGATCCTCCTTCCTTGTAAGTTCCTTCCGGACATCTGTACCGCTCAGTTCCAGCCAGGCCTCCTTTAATATTTGGCTGCTTTAAAGATCCGATTCTGGGGCCGGCAAAGCGCCCTCGGAGTCTGAATAGAGGTCTGTGTCTCGAGGACTGTGATTTATTTCATTTTCTGACTTGTGTCTGGGTACAAAAAGAAAAATAAGAGATGCAAACATTCCCATAAAACATTTTTTTTTTAAATCTTTCTCCGTGTATTCCTGTCAGTACAGTTACGTGCCTGAATGTTGATGTGTTCTGTCCCCCTGCATTTTCTTTCCACTTGTGATGTGGACATGTGCTTGCCAGAATTCTGAGTTTGAGGCCATAGAAAGCAGTTCAGGCCTTGGTGACTGAAATGGCTTGTGGAGAAGCAGCAGCTGGGTTAGATAACACCGCTCCCAATGTTGATGGAGCAGAGCAAGCACACCATTGATGTCGATTGAATCCAGCGAAGAAGAGATGTATTGTGGCCAAATTTTGCACAGGGATCTCGGCAGGGACTGGTTCTGACTAAACCGACATCCGGTGCATTTAATCTTTAAAAAACAGGTTATCTTTGACGACTATTGTGCAGACTGACAAATGCTTAGTGAAAGTATTGGTTTTGGAGGCCGTCTGTAGCTCATCTCTCTCTCTCTCGTCGTTTTACTGTTTGTGTTAACATGTAGTTGTCACATCTTGTCTGCTGTGACCTCGCTACCCTTGGTGGCGTGAAATAAATTGTTATTGCTTTGATGAAAAACTTGAACTAGGAAAACAATCTAGCCGGCAGTGTTATAAAATGGTTTCTTAACAAAAATAATGAACGGCATAATGTTTCTATAAAGTGAAGTGAAATATGAAGATAAGAGTATTTTGATTTGTTCCTCCCTGTCTCCGATGTACTTTTTGAAATAACCCCTTATGTATTATTCGCAGTACAAAAATCTTCTGTTTGTGTAAACCACATTTCACTAGACTCCCTCTTTTGCACTTGAACCACCCTATGCAACCATTCTGTCTGATCACATCAGCACACACTGCCCATTCAGCATGGCAGCATGACTCCAATATGTGCACCTAAGCATAGGACTAACTGCCTCCAGCAAAGTGACGCACGCCTACACTGCCATAAAGTAAGTAAACATGTCTGAGTTGTGACTGGGTCACTTCTCTCACCCCAGTGTAATTTACAACTTCGTTTTTGAAGTCATCTCACACAGGTTATTGGATTTTTCCAATGTACAGTATATAGGCTCTACAGCCTGGTTGAAATGCAGCTTGTTTGCCAAAATATTTACAACATGACATGATTCCAAACCAGTACCACTACATCAAAGACAGGACTATTCTTGCCCCCCCCCCCCCCCCACCCTCCTTTTGCAGTTCGGGCTTGCACGCTCGCTTATTACTTTGCGGTACAACATTTTCGCCCCACCACTTTTAAAATCCACCAGCCGCCACTGCATGGAATCTCACATGAAGTTTAGTTTGGAACCCCAGTAGCCCTGAAGAAGTTGCTTGAATTTCTTGGCAACAAAACATGTTGGCTTAGGAAGATTAATTATGGTTTGATTGGAACCATTTTTAATTTGGGAAGTCTTACAGCATTCAATAAAGTTACGCTGAGCTAGTAAGCTTTACCAGTTTTTTAATGGTGAGAATTATTTGTTTATATTCTCACAGGGGTCCAGTTGGCACTTGTTATGACATTATGCACAGATAGTTTAATCACACTTAGGTTTTGCTATCTTTTTTTTCTTACTTCATGGGCTTTGAGACTTCTTCACGACAGAACACACACTTGTTTTCTTTAGAGAGATGGTAACCTATGATGATAAGTGGGTGTGCTGGTGAGTACCAGCCAGCAGCCCCCTTGCTGTTACAACAGTGAGGTGCTTTCTCTCCTTTTCCAAACTTTTTTCTATTTTGGGGTGGGACTATGATGGTAATTTGATTTTCTTGTTGTAATGTGACACACCACAACACTTTGACTATTATGAGTAAATGTGCATGAGAGGGAGTTGTAAAGTATAGAAACCCCTTAAGTGTTGAAGCTATAGCATTAGGTGTTGTCTCTTTTGCTCAGGCCCTTTGTGTTTACTGTTTCCTAGATATCTGTCAGTGGCCTTGGCGAAGGATGGTTACAGCTTCTGATTGCTTTAACCAATTCTCCTAGAAAATTTAATATTGGTCTCTGTCTTACTCTTGTCTGTACCCAGCTTAAATACATTTTCCAGGTTATTTTGAAAAAGGCAGGCCTCTAATGATGTTAAATGCAAGAATTAACGTATTAATCTTGTTGAGATTTAACCTAATTCTATACAAAAAACCAAATCATGTGAATATATTTATAGATAATTGATAAATTATCAAACTATAATAAAGCAAATCTTATACATAATACATGTGCATGCAAACAGTACTAAATGAAGCATGCATTGATAAGTGTGAAGTGTGGAAAAAGTGTGAAATGCATTGGGGAGGGTGGTAGCTGGCGCAGTGTGCGAGTAGCTCATCCAATCCAGGTTTTTATTTGTTATGTTTTTTTGCTCCTTTTAACTCTTAATAAACCCAGTACTGCAAGTCCCAGAACTCAAAGAAAAGCTACTCACACTTGGGGATGGGAAACACGTGCTCTGCATACAGGTTTTTACAGACAGGTTAATCTTGCTTTATTTGTGCTTTCCTTACTCAATAAGGAATGTGAAAAATAAAGTTTTCCCACTTCAGACTCGGTACAAAAACTTGCATGTGATGTCCATTGAGCAGAATGCGCCAACCCCTGCTCCTAGTATGCAAGTACTACAAATGGAGCACAAGAGTCTCTCCTTAGTTTCGCATCAGTGCAAAATGTATGTAGTCTGCTCCCTGGGGTCATATTAACATTGAAAGCACAATTGTACCATGAATACGGTGTGAGAAATCCTAAAAAACAATAAAACAAATAAAAAGATTTTATATGCCAGTGTGAACAGATGTAGTGGGGTGTTGTGTACCTCGTTTTGAAGCAATCATTGTCGGCAGCGCTTATGGTAGCACACTCAAGCCCTCGGTGTGAGTGGCCTTGTGGGTGATGAGTTATCAACCACTATAAAATATATATTGCCTAAATATCGGAATTTATTGCTCCAAAAAAATCCTATCACAAGGTTTTCCCACTCAAACAGCAAATGACATGCACCTTTTTGTGCTTTCTGAACTATAGTTCTCATTTACTGCTACATGACCTTCGGAAAAATTCCTGTATAAAATTGTGGATGTGCAATAACTACAGCTAAACTTGTGATTCCAATCCCTGCACAAAATTGTGTTTGCACAGGAAGTGGAAAAAAATGAGCAACTCATATTAAGGCCTAACTTACAAACTAGTATATGTCCTACAGAAAAGAATGCTCAGAAACATAGATCTGTGCTGCCACTCAGTGATTCTGAGCTGTGCTATCTGTAGTACAAACACTCATTCACTCTCTGATTTGGGACATGAGTGCATATGCTACCAACAGAGCAGTTATTGAAAAATCAAGCTCACAGATTCCGCTTATGTCTGTGCGCACTTGCAAGTTCCATAATATACGGCCTGAGGCTCTTATTACGACTATGTCGGTCAATAGGACCTCCAGAGTTGTGGTGGCGGTCTGACCACTGCCACCACTTCAGCACCATGCCCTGCATTATGAGTGTGGCAGCTGGACCACCACAGGACTGCCAGATCCGCCGGGATCCAGGATCCGGCGGGGTTGTGCTGGTGGTCAGGCAGAGTAACATGTCGGTGGTGCTGTTGCTGCAGTGCCGAGCATATTACGAATTATCCAACCCCCCATTCTTTTCAATGGGGTTGAGCCTACCATGAAAAGGGTGGAGGTGATGCAACTAAGGGGGCCCTAACAGGGCCCCTGCCGGTACAGGGCCAGGGGGTGCATGCAGATTTACACGCCAGTTCCTGCAAGGTATAGCAAGCACCACATGGGGCATGCCTCACCATGCAGGAACATGCCATAGATAGCGTTGACTGTCTATGGCTGCCCTGTGAACCTTAGACAGGCACCACCGCAGGACCGCCAGGCAGACCAGGAATAAACTTGTGATCTGGCGGATGGTCGCACCACAGGTTTGGTGGCCCTACAGCAGACATTGCAGCGTCTGCTGTAGGATCACCAAACTCATAATAAGGCCCTCAGTGTCATGCTACCCTTCGCAGCATATTCCATGCAGCCATTACTGAAGGAATTGCACCATTTGGAGAGCACACACTAACTAGTGCTTGAGCCACTGTTGGCTTCAGTGCACTGGGCACCAAGATCTGAGGATGTGACGTAATTTTGGTGACAGCTGAGACAACAGCAGGCTGCCGAGATCTTTATGTGCCCAATATTTTTCAAGGGAGAATATTAACAGCAAGATAACTCTGATGGTTAATGCACTTAACGGAGAGATATGTGATGTGTCTAGTCACACTTTGACTCATCCTAAAGTAGCACAGAGGGCAAATATGTCTGCTGCAAAGCGCGACGTGTAATATGAAGATCGCGGATTTGTATTTTAGATCGCTCAGTGAGTTACTGGATCACAGAGATCATTTGTTACTTGCAGTTCATAAGTTACAGTCCTTCTACTATAGCTGTGTGAGCTATCGGCAACAAAGATCGGAATGCAAACTGCCAGGCATGGGTATAGGAATGTATTGCTTTTTTCTCAATCTTTCATTATTATATGGTAGAAAAAAAAGATTCCTCACTGCAGTAAAACATTTGTATTAGTATAGACAACCCCCAACCACAGTGTTATATTTTAACTCCTGAGTTTGTGGGTTAGTATTACTAACTTTGCACCATGTTTGCATCACAAAAGTAATTAAACAAGAAGAATCCCACTCGGAGTGCACACCTCAAAGGTGGGGGACACTCAGTGTTGTGAAAAATACCCCTCACACACCAACAGGCCCCTTGGTGTCATGCTTCATCATCGGGGTCTTCGCATCCCGCTAGAGGGATGCGGCGTGCTGCGACCAGCGACTACGCGGGAGCACTATAGAGGTTGACTATGTGTGGTGTGTGTTAGGTGCAAATGATGGGGTATTAGAAAGTGTGAGTGAAGGGTGTGGTGAGGATTAAAAAGTACCTGGCTAGTGGGTTCTTTGAAAAAACTTTATTCGAGACCCCTAGCTGGTGCTATTAAAAAGAGTGCAAAGTGAGGTCAGTTGTCTTTGTTATGGACACTACCTCTGGTGTGCGTCGACATGTTTCGGAACTCGGTGTTCCTTCTTCAGGACGGGTGCACAACTTCCCAACCCTACTCACGTGTCTTTAAGAAAAAATGTATTTCTCTTAAATTAGAAAAAAGTGAATATATTTACAGTGAAAAAACGGCTATTATGTGCCTACAGCGGTTTCTTTTGGATCATGCAGTTGCATGTCCTAAAAAGGAAAAGAAAGATGAATAAGTTTGGTTATCACAAGGGAATGGCTCAGACAAGTGCAGTCACCTGGAGCCCCAAACGGTTAAATAAACCTGTAAAGAGAAAACACACACATGACACATAAATGACACACTGTCAGTTTGTAATGGTTCTAAAATCATACTCATTGTGACTGTTTTGTCCTACCTCATGAGCGTATCCAGAACGCCAGGGTAGGTAGGTGGATTCTTAATCTGTGTGGGTAAAGAGTTGGTTTCAGTATTTTTACTCACTGTTCGGGTTCGTGCCAGGTAAGTCTCTAAAGGATTGTCTATCTAATACTCACAAAATCCGCCTAAGTCGGCCTCCTTCTACCACCCTGCGATGCTCCGCTGGTAATGCTTAGCGTTCAGGGCTGTGGTATATAAGGGCCTCGAAGTGCTCTTTGATTCGTTAATTGACGGGTGTGGTGTGGGCTCCAGGTGACTGCACCTGTCTGAGCCATTCCCTTGTGGAAACCAAACTTATTCATCTTTCTTTTCCTTTTTAGGACATGCAACTGCATGATCCAAAAGAAACCGCTGTAGGCACATAATAGCCGTTTTTTCACTGTAAATATATTCACTTTTTTCTAATTTAAGAGAAATACATTTTTTCTTAAAGACACGTGAGTAGGGTTGGGAAGTTGTGCACCCGTCCTGAAGAAGGAACACCGAGTTCCGAAACATGTCGACGCACACCAGAGGTAGTGTCCATAACAAAGACAACTGACCTCACTTTGCACTCTTTTTAATAGCACCAGCTAGGGGTCTCGAATAAAGTTTTTTCAAAGAACCCACTAGCCAGGTACTTTTTAATCCTCACCACACCCTTCACTCACACTTTCTAATACCCCATCATTTGCACCTAACACACACCACACATAGTCAACCTCTATAGTGCTCCCGCGTAGTCGCTGGTCGCAGCACGCCGCATCCCTCATCCCTCTAGCGGGATGCGAAGACCCCGATGATGAAGCATGACACCAAGGGGCCTGTTGGTGTGTGAGGGGTATTTTTCACAACACTGAGTGTCCCCCACCTTTGAGGTGTGCACTCCGAGTGGGATTCTTCTTGTTTAATTACTAGTGCCCGTGGAGTGAGAATCCTGTCTCCATACTCTACCTCCCCCCATTGTTATCTTTTGTTCTAAGCAGCGCAGAGCTGCGGGAGTCTTTGTCTCCGACCACATCTCACACACACATAGAGACACACACCATAGTTATAAGAAGCCAGCGGCCCTTTCAAAATGGAAGACGAACACGGCCTCACCTTTGCAGAGGACGAAATCGACAAAATTCTATCAGACGCCAACATTTTTGAAGGCTTAAGCAACCAGGAAACTGGTCCGAATACCAATGATTGGAATGAATTGCTAAATTTAAGACGCAGCCAGATAAAAGCAGCCCTTCACGGTTTGTTCATGACCGAGTACCTTCGCAATAAAATGGCACCACTGGGTCTAATTGTTAAAAACGAACCACTAATTTTTCAAAATGACTTGATATTTAAAAAGGAGTGGTCATTGATATCCTGGCACTGCTCAAGAGACTGGTTGGTATTAATAGTAAAAACTGCCGCCAGAATAACTCAGGAACTCAAAATTGAAATTAACAAAATAGAGGTCCAGCTCAAAACGTACATTTCTCCAGAAGAGTTGAAAACGAGACTGGACGAATTGAACCAGCAGATGACAGACTTTGAGTTTACCTTGAAACAGAGCAAAACGAACAAACTGGCCAAGGATGTAGCAAAATTTACTCCTGAAAACGCGTATCCGTATACAAAAGCGGATTATGTCTCCAGGAGTACCTACAGTGATGCGGACAGCGATGTCTCTGACAACGGCTCCTCAGGATCGAACTCAAGTGGTAATAGAGGATCCAGACAAGGCCGAGGAGGTTGGAGACAACGGAGACAACAATTCCCCAGACAAAGGGGATGGAGGGGTTACCAACCGCAAACCCAATATCCGCAATACCTAGGCCCTCCACAATTCAACCCTTTTCAATTTGGGCCACCACCAGGAGCACTGAGTTACCCACAATGGAACCAGGAATATAACAAAGGTTACTATGGTCAACAACAGCCCTATGGAGGCCAACAACAGCCTTTTTTAGGCACGCGCCAGACCACACGAGGAAGAAATCGGAAAGGCAACACCGTGGCTTGGCAGGACCAGGACCAGCCCAACGCTCGGACAACCAGGAGCATGACCGGGTCCCTCCCCAACCAGCCATCGACAAGCAAGAGAGGAACCTAATAGTCAATCTAACACCGTTGAGACTAACAACGACGCAGGAAAACATATTGAACAAAGGACTGGGGTTTGTACCGACTCATAAACCAGACATATTCAGACTCAACATGGAATTGCAGGAGTTCTTTCGGAAACTGAAGCTACAAGCTTTCTTCAAAGATAAACCACCACCAGAGGACAAAACAGATACCGGCTTGAAGTTAAAATCAACCTTCACCCCACCGGACTCTGCAATACCAGTTGAAATTCTAACTTTTGAAAAAGCGGTCATTACTGAGGTCAACCAACTCAGCATGAAAAAAAGGAACGCCTTCCACAACACCAGTGGTGATGAACATCAAGCCCTGAGGGAATTAACAAACAATAGCGAACTAGTTATTAAACCGGCAGACAAGGGGGGTGCCATCGTACTACAAACCCTTGAGGCCTATGATACGGAGTGCAGACGTTTACTATCCGACGAACGTAACTACAAAATCCTACACGATGACCCAACTGAAAGACTACGTATCAGGATTGGGGGCATGGTGGAGGAAGGCCTAGCCCACGACTGGTTAAGTAAAAAAGAGGCCGACTTCTTACAACAACCATCACCACGGATACCGTACTTTTATTGCATCCCCAAAATCCCCAAAAACATCAGCAACCCACCAGGGAGACCTATCGTCTCCGGGATCGGGTCCATCCTGGAGCCCCTGTCAAAGTTTGCGGACGCATTTCTCCGTCCTTTGGTACAATCCACCAGTACTTACCTAAAAGACACCAAGGCAGTATTACAACTATTGGAAGAAAAAGAATTTGATCCATCAAAACAGTTCCTACTAAGCCTTGATGTAGAGAGCTTATACACTAGTCTCCCTCATGATGAGACATTACAAATCATAGAGGAAGTTCTCTTCAGTAGTAGATGGAAATACCAAACCCCGAGAAATCTGGTCCTAGAATGCATCTCCATGGCCTTGCAAGAAAATTTCTTCCAATACGACCAGACCTTGTATTTACAGACCCATGGAACAAGCATGGGAAGTACATTTGCTCCGAGTCTGGCAGGTCTGTATGTGTACCACCTGGAACATAACAGAATCCTAAATACAGACAACCCATATCACTCCCAGATCAATACCTGGAAAAGGTATATAGACGACATTTTCATCATTTGGGATGGCGATCTGGAGAGTGCCTCCAATTTTGTGGCATGGCTGAACAATCAGAATAGATATCTGAAATTCACGAGCACCATATCCAACACATCAATGGTCTTCCTGGATCTAAGCATATACACGGAGGATGGCAGGCTGAAGAGCAAAACCCACTTCAAACCCACCTCCAGAAACTGCTTATTACGGTACGACAGTTTCCACCCCAGACACCTCAGGGAGAACCTACCAACAGGACAATTCTTGCGCCTCAGAAGAAACTGCACGGAATTGAACCAGTTCAACAAACAGGCCAAAGATCTCAAAACAAAGCTAATACAGAGGCAATACCCTGTCAGAACCATTGACAAGGCAATGAAAAGGGCCAGGAACAATCACAGGGACGCACTCCTTGAAGACAATCCACAAGATAAGGAAGTGATAAAAAGACCAATATGTGTCACGACCTACACAACCATGTCCAACGAAGTATCGAAAGTGATCAACAAACACTGGAGGATACTGAACTGTGGCCAATTGGACTTTGAAAAACCAATGTATGCACATCGCAGGGGCAGAAACATCAAGGACATACTGGTACACACAAGACCTCGCCAGAATCCAACAGGCAGACAAACCACCATAGGAGTCCAAGGACATTTCCCCTGTGGAGACTGCAGTAGTTGCCACCTAACTCGCAAAAGCAAGGTCATAAATTTCAGGAATGGTACATCATGGGAGCAACGAGAATTTTCTAACTGTAACACAAAAAATGTTGTCTACATGATAACATGCCCATGTGGCCTTGAGTACATAGGCATGACCTCCGACCTGTAAAAGTGAGAATAGGAGAACATAAAAGCAACATACGCTGCAAAAAAACTACCACAAAGATGGCTTCTCACTTCTTGGAACAACAACACTGTGTCAATGATCTGCATTGGACCGTAATTGAACGTAGGCCTTTTTCAGAAAGAACAACGATGGGTTTTTCGTTTGGGCACCCACATTGTAGGCCTAAATGATGATATCCCTTGGGGCCATTTGTCTGGATAAAACCTAAAAATCCAGAAGGATATGCCATTTATGTACAAATCTGTATCAAGAAAAACAATGGTTCTTATCAATCTGTAACCGTAAGGGCCATGCCTGTGTAATCCCCCTCTTTTTTAACAAACCTATGTTAAATACTCACTGGTCCATCCAATACGCTAGCCTGAGTGCCGCATAGCAGTAAATCATACCCATAGTATGGGAGTAGTGTACCAAAGCGCACATCTCATAGACTACACCGTCTACCCATGCGCCCAGAAGTAGCGACTGATTGCAATATCTATGACATACACGCATGCGCTTTATTGACTCAACAGTCACTACCGGACTTAACATGCTCAGAACGACGCATGGTACTCTACAAACAGGTCCACGATTATGATAGGCGCCTAGGCGGATGTTCCTTATTTGGTCTGTACACCACATCCGTCAATTAACGAATCAAAGAGCACTTCGAGGCCCTTATATACCACAGCCCTGAACGCTAAGCATTACCAGCGGAGCATCGCAGGGTGGTAGAAGGAGGCCGACTTAGGCGGATTTTGTGAGTATTAGATAGACAATCCTTTAGAGACTTACCTGGCACGAACCCGAACAGTGAGTAAAAATACTGAAACCAACTCTTTACCCACACAGATTAAGAATCCACCTACCTACCCTGGCGTTCTGGATATGCTCATGAGGCAGGACAAAACAGTCACAATGAGTATGATTTTAGAACCATTACAAACTGACAGTGTGTCATTTATGTGTCATGTGTGTGTTTTCTCTTTACAGGTTTATTTAACCGTTTGGGGCTCCAGGTGACTGCACCTGTCTGAGCCATTCCCTTGTGGAAACCAAACTTATTCATCTTTCTTTTCCTTTTTAGGACATGCAACTGCATGATCCAAAAGAAACCGCTGTAGGCACATAATAGCCGTTTTTTCACTGTAAATATATTCACTTTTTTCTAATTTAAGAGAAATAAATTTTTTCTTAAAGACACGTGAGTAGGGTTGGGAAGTTGTGCACCCGTCCTGAAGAAGGAACACCGAGTTCCGAAACATGTCGACGCACACCAGAGGTAGTGTCCATAACAAAGACAACTGACCTCACTTTGCACTCTTTTTAATAGCACCAGCTAGGGGTCTCGAATAAAGTTTTTTCAAAGAACCCACTAGCCAGGTACTTTTTAATCCTCACCACACCCTTCACTCACACTTTCTAATACCCCATCATTTGCACCTAACACACACCACACATAGTCAACCTCTATAGTGCTCCCGCGTAGTCGCTGGTCGCAGCACGCCGCATCCCTCTAGCGGGATGCGAAGACCCCGATGATGAAGCATGACACCAAGGGGCCTGTTGGTGTGTGAGGGGTATTTTTCACAACACTGAGTGTCCCCCACCTTTGAGGTGTGCACTCCGAGTGGGATTCTTCTTGTTTAATTACTAGTGCCCGTGGAGTGAGAATCCTGTCTCCATACTCTACCTCCCCCCATTGTTATCTTTTGCATCACAAAGATATGGTGCAGTCTCATTTTGGGAGTCGCTTTCACTGCAAATTCTAATTTGTTTTGAAAAGTAGCCCTAAAGTATTGCAAAACAGTGCTATGCACCACTTTGTGCGAGCTTACGGCAAGCTGGCATCCCATGGGTGGTAGATGGCTGTTCCCATGCAAATACCCATGGATTTTGATACTAATACCTATCTACTAACATTGGTAGAAAGTGATTTGCAAAAACAATTATGCCTCCTGTAGGCAAGTTGAGCATTAAATAAGAGTTCTATTTTTTCCAAACTTTTCCGCCTTCTCATGTCTGCTGCACCTTATAGCACAGTTACAAAGTGGAGGGCTAGACTTCCAGTACAAAACCTTTGCTTGACTACGCCTACAAATAAAACACCATAGTTGAAGGGTGTGTGCATATAACATATAATGCCTACCAATATGGATGATATTTGACTCCTATATGGTGTAGCTCTCATTGTTATGTTATGTTATGTTATGTTATATGAGACTTGTAACACGCTCAATTACTCATGAGTATCCTGGCATGATATGGACTGCAGACAAGCAGAAGGAGTCAGATTAGATAGCCTGATTAGTATGCATAACCTTGCTGCATATTGATTTACACACCTGTATGATTCATTTTCTCTGTAAAATGTGTGTGTGATGTACTCTGACGGATCACTGAAATAATATCTACTACCAAAATATCGAGTTCCCAAAATATCGATGACAAAATATCGAGGGACATAATATCGACTTTCTATCTTCACTAAGGTAAGTACAAAAATATCGACTTTAAAATATCGAGTGTTAAAAATATAGACTGTCAAAATATCGATTTTTTAATGTCTTTAAAATAAGTTAAAACTATTATAATATTACATATATTTAATATAAACATTGTTAAAATTATTAAATAAATGTAACATTATTACATAATTAATGTAAATTTAAAAATTAATAATAATAATACATATATATATAAATACATGTTATTAATAAAACATATAGAATATATTTACCGTGGCATAGCAAAAGGTTTAAATTTAATGTAACCACTCCAGTGGGTGCTACATTACAGAGATCGTTGGATAGCGTAGGGGTAAAAATTACTATTCCCACTCCAGTGGGTGCTACAGTAGAGAAAGCGTACGCCTGTACCCCAAAAACCCTAAACTGACCCTGAACCCTAAAAATATCCCTGTACCCCAAAAACCCAAAACTGACCCTGAACCCTAAAAATACCCCTTTACCAAAAAACCCAAAACTGACCCTGAACCCTAAAAATACCCCTTTACCCAAAAACTGAAAACTGACCCTGAACCCTAAAAATACCCCTTTACCCAAAAACTGAAAACTGACCCTGAACCCTAAAAATACCCCTTTACCCAAAAACTGAAAACTGACCCTGAACCCTAAAAATACCCCTTTACCCAAAAACTGAAAACTGACCCTGAACCCTAAAAATACCCCTTTACCCAAAAACTGAAAACTGACCCTGAACCCTATAAACACACAACCCGCTACAGAAAATAAATTTTAAAAAATTCATTATTTATCAATTATTTATTTTAAATTAATTACCAATTATATTTTAATTATTTACCAATTATTATTTAAGTAACAATTACATTAAATTTACATAATTCATTATTTATAATTAAATTACTTCCCACCCTATTCCCCTATAAACCCACAACCCGCTACAGATTTATATTACTCAAATATTATTAAATATTAATAACTTACCTTATTTTCGATATTTTTGTTGTCTATATTTTTTCTAGTCTATATTATGTCTAGTCTATATTTTTGATTCGATACTTTGGCTATTCTAGTCGATATTAGTCGATATTTTTGTTGTCTATAATTTGTCTAGTCTATATTTTGTACAGTCTATATTTTTTACTCGATATTTTGTCCAATCGATATTTTGGACTCGATATTATGTCTGTTTACCGTACTCTGACACCCTACATTGGGATGAGTAGCGCTATATTGGGATGAGTAGAGCTATAAAAGAAATTAAATGTGAGAGAGGGACTAAGGGACTAAGGAAGGGAGAAGGGCACCTTTGGGGGAACAGTTTTGATGGAATCTGTGGAGGAGTGGATTGGATGGGCGCCAACAAAGACTGTCGGCAGGCCAGGACTGACATTACCTGGGACAGATTTATTTACCCACTGTGTGCTGGTAGGGTTGTGAGCTTCTTTCACTGCTCTTGGGGCCGGTCTTGCTGGTGACTGGCCTACGGCATTGCCTGCCTCTAGCGCTTAGAAATAAATAATTAAATTTAAAAAAAACAGCTTTAAAGCTTGCTTCAAAAACATTTGTTTTTGCATTTGTGTGGTTCCTGTCTCCTGCAAGATTGCCACCCGCAGCTCTGGCCTTCAGGGCTTGTGGCCAACACGGGGGTAGGGTCTGCTGTTCCTTGGCTGAGGGAATCAAGTAGGTGCATGATAAAGCCTCTTCAAAATGTAAAACAGTGTTTGTGTTTTGATTGTAATCTTTGCAATGCATTTTAGTTTAGTATATTAAATATACTTGTTATATTTTATTGCCAAAGATCATTTCCTACTTGTTTTACTTCTTCCTTATTTTTGTTTATTGTATCAGATGGGATGCCTATTTTCCCGGTGCCCCTTTTTCCCTTTTCCCTCCTTCCTCCCTTTTCCCTGTTGGTACAGCCCTTCAGTTGGTCGAGAGGCAGCCTTAGAATGCTGGGGAACCTGTGTGAGAGAAAGAGAGTGAAGAGAGCGTTGAGGCTGATGAACCTGTAGGCACAGGCTGGTTGAACTGTGGAGACCGAAAATAAACACCTGAACCTACCTTCGTCTGGAGATTACTCTGTAACACTACTGTTGCATTAGAAATGACAAATTCTAATCATTCATTTATAAACAATCATGTCCCCACCACAGACCTGTCGACGATGGTACTAGTGAACCAAGTGGAACGTTGTCTTTTGTCCTCTATACATGGCCTAGGGTGTTACTTTAGATGCAATGCCATTATAGTCTTTTGCTTTTCCTGCAACACCCGCCACCCCCAAAGTGTTCTATTTCAAGGTGCTCTTATGTGATGATGAAGGGAAAGGAGGCACTGTGAAAAAAGTAATTGTGTAGGATCACACAATGTGGTCAGGGGGAAGCCAGTATTGATGTAAGGTTTTGGTGCAATTCGGTCACCTCACAGTTATCTTATTGTCTCTCCCATTTTAGAACAACGCTTAATGCACAGTCTTTACTTCTTGGAGGCTCAAAATCAGTCAGTGCACCGTGTCAAATACACCCAGTCTGCGCATGCCACCTAAGGATTGGTGGTAGCAGTGTTTAGGCCAGGTGATATTGTTTTCAGAACAAACCCAAAGGGAATGATGGATAGAGTGTTGAACATTGCAAGCACTCACCCCCAGTCAACTGATCTGGGTTTAATCCTGCATCATTCTTTAGTGCACTCCGCCACCCCAGTTCAGACATGGCCATATGCAAATAAGTCTGACCCTGTGCCTCATGGGAACAGTCCAGCCCGAACTGCAAAGCCATGTCTTCCCTGAACCGGAAACAAGCCTCCTGGGACCGGTTTCTGGCTAACCAGCCGTCATCAGCCAGGCTCGCTTAAATCCAGTGGCAAAGTGAGCAAGGGACCCCAGTCTGGGCATACCCTGACAACTTAGGGCGAACAAAGCAAAATCAAAGGGGATGATGAACGGAGTGCTGAACATTGCAAGCACTCACCCCCAGTCAACTGATCTGGGCGTAATCCATCATCATTCTTTAGCTCAGTCCGCCACCCCATTTCACACATGGACATATGCAAATCAGTCCGACCCTGTGCCTCATGGGACCAGTCCAGTTCGAACTGCCAAGCAATGTCTTTCCTGGACTGGAAACAAGCATGCTGGGACTGGTTTCTGGCTAATCAGCCATCATCAGCCAGGCTAGCTTAAATCCAGTGGCAAAGTGAGCAAGGGACCCACGTCTGGGCATACCCTGCCAACTTAAGGCTAACAAAGCAAAACCAAAGGGGATGATGGATGGAGTGTTGAACATTGCAAGCACTCACCCCCAGTCAACTGATCTGGGTTTAATCCATCATCACTCCGCCACCCCAATTCAGACATGGCCATATGCAAATTAGTCCGACCCTGTGCCTCATGTTTCTGGCAAGTCAGCCGTCATCAGCCAGGCTAGCTTAAATCCAGTGGCAAAGTGAGCAAGGGACCCACATCTGGGCATACCCTGCCAACTTAGGGCGAACCCCTTTTGTTTTGTCAGAATGACAGGAGGCACAGACTGAAGAGGGACCTCTTTATTATGCCCATATCTCGCCATCGACGCAGGAACAGCTACTGTACACAGCACTCTTCCCTTCAACAAACGGAAAGGTGTCTTCCCTGTTACAGTATTGGGTGTTGTTCAGTAATTTCTCAACATCTATTTTATTTGTTTCTTCCAGCAAATGTTATTCACCAAGGCTACTTGCACACGTTCACTTAAAACACAATTAAAAAGCTCGATAAGGCTATTACCCCTAGGGTGACAGGCTGGTGTCCTACTTTGCTTGATGCCCCATTTCTTGAGGAAACCAACAAACTCTGCTGACACAAATTGTGGACGATTGTCCAAAAGTATCTCCGCCGGACATCCTTCTCTGCTAAAATCATCCTCACATAATGCAATTACATTTGCTGGTTTCACTTCACTCACAAATGTCACCTCTGGCCATCTGGAATAGTAATCCATTAATACAATGGTATATCATTCCTTCAAACCCAAGAATTCAAACAGCCCACTTATGTCAATGCCTACTCTCTCACATGCTTTTTTTGGCCACTCCACAGGAATAATAGTGGTTTCTCTTAGAGAATGTGATTTGTCGCTATGCATGCATGAAACACAGTTTCTAACATATCTTTCGATCTGTCTGTCCATCCCAGGACACCAAAAATCTATCCTGATCTTCCTCTTCATTGTTGCCATACCACTATGAACCTTAATGCAATATTCATTACAACCTACTACTCAATACCTCTGGAACCACCAGTTTGTTGCGCCTCCTCACAATATCATCTACCACCGATAACTCCTCCCACACGTTTTTATACAAAATCAAATCCTCATTGGATTTCCATCCGGACATCTCAGGCAACTTATCCCTAACTTTTCTTAATACAGGATCAGCTAATACTGCATTTTTCCACTCACTCTCTTCGATGGCCTGTCACACTTCAGATATCTCCGCCACTACCCAGTCATCTTCATCCTCGCCAGCATCACTCTGAAGTGGCAATCTGGGCATGCAATCTGCATTTATATTTCTTATGCCCGGAACATACTTCACAGAAAAATTGTACTTCTGTAGGTGATGCAACCACTTTGCAAGGCGTGGAATAGCTTTCGCAGCTCCTGCTGTGGAGAACAGCTCAACTAATGGTTTGTGGTCTATTCGCAGTTCAAATTGAGTACCTCAAACAAGGAGGCACAGGAAAATTTAATTTTGAGGATCAGGAGAAGAAACTGAAGTGATTGTGCAGCCCTTGGGATAACAACTGAGATGTGCTTTGCTTGGCAGTGCATCGGCACATGGATAGACGCTTGGAGAGGTGCTTGTCATAAATATACGATTTTGTGTACATTAGTGTGTATCACGATGAGAGTCGTTGGATTGCAGCATGAGACAGCGAGAGAAGGCTCGCGCACTTACTGGATCCATGGAAGACGTGTGGTGTTCGGCGCGTTCCTGAGAGCTGTGAAGTTCATCTTGAGCGGAGGTGTTGCTCTTGAACGAGGTAGCTCGTGGGAAGAGTTACATGCACTAACGACGTTATCACATGACGTAATGACGTCTTCGCGCTACGTGCCGCCATTTTTGTTAAGGGAGTGCATCGCGGCAAGACTGAAAGACAAAAAGTGAGGATAAGCAGGCCGCGAAAAGTGGATGCCATCTATCCCATCCTCTTCACCATTTTTGGAGAACGACAGGAGGCACAGACTAAAGAGGAACCTCTTTATTAGTATATGCTTACGGCCCCTGGGAGCTCCAGCAGTTTCCCTGCAACTGTCCTTCACTCGTCTGCTTTAACGTTCCTATCCAGGAGCTGGAGTCACAGGTTGCATTGGAACATGGCAACTGTCGCCAGGATACCAACATTCTATAGTTACAGGACATAACATATTTAATGTGGAAACTAAAATGAAAAATAGAGCTTCCAGACTTTGTCAGTGTATTGAGACCATTTGCTCCACATCGCTAAAAGTCTTTGATCATTGTCATCCATTCTTGAATTAATTCACCATCCAACTATTCATTCATTGAGCCATGCAGCCATTCATTGAATGAGTGGATAAGGTTCGATAATGAAAATAAAATTCAGTATGTTTGTAATTTTTTGCAAAAACCGGAGGGATGCCGCGACCTTTCAATCTCCCCTCGCTGTGCGCTCGCTTTACATGCAGTAAAGGGGCTGTTCTGACATAATCTGCCAGGCCTCCTTTGGCTCCCAGTCCGGCCCTGGTTGTCGCTCCGGTGCCAGCCCTGGCAGGAACTCCGGTCTCCAGGGCTCGAAAGCAAAGAGCAACAACCGATGTTCCATGCTTCTGAACGGGAGCTCTCAGCAGCACAAGGCCAAAGCCATAGAGCCACAGAGTAAGTGCATGCGATACATATACAATGGCATTTCTTCAACAGCGCAGCACCCGCTTCACGGACACCGTACTTCACCTTTCGGCATTGGTGTTTCCTCAAGAGGCCGCACCCCTTTATTTATGTACGGCATGAGTGGAGGGCTAGTGGCTCGTTGCTGCTCAAGTGGGACTTTTGAGTTGGGACACAAGCCACATGTTCGGTTATGGTGGAGCTGCACCTTTTTTGTCTTGATAATAAAATCTTGTCATTGGTGCTACATCATTTTTGGCTGGGCCAGCCCGGTAAGTGCAGATAACTTTTACAGCGGAGACTTGCAAATTACAAATTGCAAGCACTCTGGGTCTCCTTGTTGGAGACTTCTGGCACCCAGCCACCTCGAACTGCGCATGTGTAAGAGCATGGTATCCTGGTGCGGCGGCCATGTTAGGGTCAGCTAACTAACACTAATGAGTGCTCTGCGGGGTGAGGGGGCTCTCGCAGAGGCTGCCCCCAAAGGGGGCTCGAGAGCCGGCGCCATAACCAGCGCTGTGCCCCCAGACACAACCGGTAGAGGCCAGTTTTTGGGCGCCAAAAAGAAGCAGGACAAAGGAGAGGTCCGCCCCCCTCCCACAGCGGCCATGGGAGAAGGCCGGCCAATGGGGACCAAGGCGAGAGGTGAGCCCCCCAATAGGCAGAGGCGACAAGGCCTGGAAGCCAAAGGAGGGGGGGCCATATAAGCACTGCTCCCCCAAGGCAAGCTCCTATCTTATCGGAGCGGGGGAGCAGCACCGGCATTGGAGCCAAAATTGTTGAAATGGGTTCCTTTAGCCGAGGGTCCCAGGGGATGGCGGCGGAGCACACCACGGCTGAAGAGCCGGCCGCTGCTGCCCGACGAGGAATTAAGGTTTCCAGAGACGGCCGGGGGCCCACCCCGTTCCCCAGGCAGAGCGTGAAAGACGGCCCGGGAGCTCCGAGGCCACCACCAGCCGGAGCAGGAAGCAGTACACCGGCAAACGGGATCCTCTACTGCAGCACCGTGGACCCCGGGTGGGGTTCATCCAGGAGTAGCAGGACAGCATCAGAAGAGGCAGCGCCTCGCGGGAGCCAGGGTCCAGGAGGCTGGGACCAACAACCAGACGTCCGGAAGCGACCGGGGCGGAGCAGGGGACCAGAACGGCGACCCGAATGCACCTTCAGCCAGAACGGCGTTGCCCACGATGAAGCGTCCGGGGCAGCTGTCCAATGATGAAGGAACAGCAGCCAGTGCGGGACCAGGCAGCGGTCGGGGCGGGCGGTGGTGCCCCCGAGACACAAAGGCCGGGGCGGGCGGCAGTGCCCCCGCAGCCATCACAGGAGGTAAGGAACAGGGCAGCGCGAATATGTTGCGGCCCGGCAAGGCGGGAGACAAGGGGATAGGGAGGACAAATAGCCCGACGCCCAGCATCCGGAGAGACCGGTTTACAAGGGGACCGCAGGGCAAACATTAGAGCTCAGCGGAGAGAGAGCCCGCTGCGGAGAGCTGCGCACCACCAGGGTACGAGGGTCAATAACAGGACAAAGGTAAAAGTTCCACAGGTTAGCGAAACGATCATGGCCCCAAATCCTGTCTGCTAGGAAGCTGGTGGTTCCCCGTTTGTAAAGTCCCTTGTTGGCTGCCCTGTAGTAAACTCGTACGGGTAAAGTGAAGCTTAGTGGGCTAGGCCCGAAGGGCGAGATAGGCAGCGCGTCCAGGGCACACACTCGAACTAGGAGCAGTAATCGGCGGTCGACCTCAAATTCGGTAAAGCAACTGGGGTTGCCTAACGCGCTCTGTTACCCGTTACCAGCTCGAGAGGGAGCAGGGATAGAAATAGAGACAAAATGCCCCCGAGATAGCAGAACAGAGTTGGCGCGGCTGCGGCTGCCCGAGTGTCTTTGCGCACTGTCTGGGGCATGGCTGCAGGGAGCCTGCATAGGCTAATAAATGGTTAATTCCGGCCCGGCGCTACACAAGTATCTTGCCCCAGGCTCCACAAATCCTTAAGGTGCCAGTGCTCATTCTGATATGCGAGGCCATATTGGACTAGGTAGACCTTACAGGATTAAAAATATACCAATTTTTAATTCAGACTCACGGAACCTGAAACATACCACAGTGTCTGCATTTGCATAACGGTGGAGATCCGGTGAAAGGGGATTGGCCAGTATGATTCTGCTTTCTCACATGTATTTGCCTCTTATGGCTTCAACTTTCACACATTTGACTGGCTCAGATCACCAGGATATGGCCTGTATGCTTATGCCTTTGCATACTTGGGGGTTTTCCCCAAGAGTTTGATCCTTGCCTTTCCACACCTGAGTCTCGGGTGAGGGATGAATGCTCGGTTTTTCTCTATTTTCATGTTGTCCATCAAAGAACCGTCACAGTGCAGACTCGATATGATGAATGTTATGGCTATTTTATCGAAACATGCATTTACAGTGTCTATAGTTGCAGCCGGGCCCTAGCGGGCCTGTTCCCTGGATCCCCGGCGGTCTGTGGCTTTCCTGCCGAGGTGGAATGTGTCTGACCCTGCTCACGCTATCTGATATTTCCACCCCCACAAATCAATCTGCTGAAAATCTCGAGTAAAACCCCTCGAAGGCGGGCCTCCTCTGCCACTTGCAGAGTGGCAGCTATTCGAATATATTCTTTTGCATATATTCGTGATGACACATGCAGAATGTATTTGTGCTGAGGTCATTTTATTCTATGTAATACTCAGGAGTTCTGAGAGCTGTCGGATGTACCAAAAATCCTGTCGCCCCTAGTCCGACCTGGGTGTTCCTGCTGTTGTGGATTTCTTTCTATGGGAAATAAAGAACCTTCATAAATATATCGTATTTGGGATTCAGTGCCTGTCGCCGTGCCCCTGTCATTAGACCCCCGTGACATTGATTATTGCCGTGCAGAGGTAAACTGGCTCCCGAACTCCACCTAACAGCAGCCTCCCAGCTCCGCTGCTTGCACCCTCTAGACCCGGCCATTGCATCCCATCGAAATGGGAAATCTCAGACTGCGCTGCACTCGCTCCCTCCACCATACCTGCTACTGCCCCCTAGTGGCTTGAGAGCTGTCGCTTTGTCTGTCCTCATGCGCAAGCTACCTGAGGTTAGAAGCTGTGGTAACGCCGAAAGACGACCCAGAGTTAGTGAAATAACTAAAATGCAACCTGTTTAAAGCAGCTTGAGTGTAAAATCTGCATACACGTTTACTATTGCAGATAAGATAAGTGGATAGCTGAAACGATAAGAGCTAGGAACATTTTGCGAGCCTTTTCACCTTCCCAGGGCCGCCATGGTAGCGGACCCAGTAGGCATGTAGCTACAACTTCTACCGCGAGGACACGGTGAGCAATACAGGCACAATTCATGCCAAGTCATGCAGCTGCTTCAAAGTGGGACCCTCGAGAATGGTTGCTGCCGACCGATTATAGCCGGGGCCCCCCGCCGGGGTAAGCTACACCATATCCAGGCCTGTTGTACCTGGTTTCTGCCCGCGTACAAGGCCATTAATCCCCCCCCGGCCGGAACGGGCAATGGAAGCACGGGGCTCGGGCAAGGCGCCCCAATACCCGCAGGGCATTTTTGCGCTATATAATAAGGCAACGGGGAAACGGAACACGTTACATAAAGGCAGGGAGACTGAACTGAGGCTAGAAACGAACGCTGTACACGAGGCTGAATAAGCAGTGCCATGCGGGCGGGGCCTTGAAGCACCGCCATCTTAGGCCTTGAGGCATCGCCATCTTAGTTAGCGCCCCCACCGTCCCAAAAGGTGCGTGTGGCATGGTGGAAATGCACCTCGGCAACCGCTGGCCCCCAAGACTAGGGGATCAACTTCAGTTGTACTGGCTATGTTTACACTGCCGGCGGGCAGGCCGGGTTTTGAGGATTCAAACCAACAATTGTGTAATTGCGCAGAATAACAAGTTGTCCTCCTGACACAGCTTACGTTTTCACAAGCGAGGATGCATACTTTTGATTTCTTTTTGTAACGCTGTGACATTTGTGAAAGAATAACTAAACAGCCTTCAAGTTATGGAGGGTGAGGTATTGATCTGGAAAATCTTTGTTTGATATATATTTACCTTTAATGGCTCGCATGAGCAACACTGTCTTAATGAAGCCGCGCAACACATACTGGTGTGAGTTGGTTTTAAAACTGCAAAGGGATTAAAGACATGCCTAAACAACAATTGGAATTTGGTGTGCAACGGGCACAATCCCCTGTCGGGACTTGGCAGGTCCAACCAAGATTCCCCCCGCGCACAGTTCCAGATAAGTCTCAGAGTCGCAAATAAGTTCATGAGTGCGCACAGGTTTATGGGAGAAACGGGTTAGGCGGCCCCACCCGATTCAGTGGCTCACGGAGCATACTACCTGGGCTGGGATAATGCGGGGATGCCTGATCGGATTTCAGGCCAGTATAGCAGGCTCTGACAGAGATGCGCTCACACGCCACAGGCTAATTGATGCAGTGACACCCAGCTCAGGTCCTGAGGTAGATGCAGACAGCGGGGACAATTGGAACATCCAGGGCAGCGGCGGGCAGAAAGGAGCGGACACCGCCCCCCCCACCCCCCCCCCACTTTGCCCCCGGGAGCATAGGCACTCCACCATGATAAGAAAGGCAGGAGAGGGGCGGTCCGTAGGCGAGACTGCAGCCGGGGGGTACGGTGGCCCAGGGGCCGAGCCTCAGAGTCGCGCCCGCTTCGGGGGTAGTCCAGGCAAATAATCGCCCGCGCCCGAGGTTTAAGGTAGACTACGGTACTCATGTAAGGCGCGCCAATACCGCGGGGATGCTAGGAATGAGAATAGTGATGGGGAGTGACTTCAATAGAAGCCCCCAGGCACTTTACTAGGGAGATAGGTAATACAGGAATGTACAACTTCAGAATAATGCCTTACGCAGGAAGAAGTACAACTTACCTCAGCGCTAGAGGCTTGTTGTGTAAGAAATAGGGGTTGCAGTCGATAACCTCTTCACGGAGACGACTCATCTGCCCACGGATGTATTACAATTAGGTATCACGGGGGCACATAATTGTTTCAGCGACACGTACTATTGCTAAAGGCCAATGTCAAGGTTACCCGAACACCTATGCCGGCTTCTCATTTCAGCAGAGGGCCCGGACGCCGGCAGTCTCAAACCAGGCCTATAATCTGTTGAGACACCCATATATAAGGGGGAGTGCACGAGACGTCAAAGTGCAATCCACGTCCTTATTCTTTTCCCCAGATTAAGTTGCCCCCGCTTTATCAGGAGGGGGACCCCACCACCAGGACGCTGGTGGGGTGGTTTACACCACCAGGCAGCACGCCCCCCGGTACTGATTGATATTTGAATTCCAGAGGGGTATCGCTCTCTTGGGGGAGGCAATCCTCAAACCGGTTTCTAACGTTATCACAATAGAAGGAGGCGATGGAAGTGTACCAAGCACCGCATGGTAAAGAAGGCTAAACTTGATCTACACGTAGTGGAGGTGAGAGGCCTTGGCCTCAAAAGGATATCGGCCCATCAAGGACAATGGTCCGAAATATTGGTGCGGACTTTACTAGAGACAGGAGGATGGAATTAGGTGCGCCAGGATGCGTACAGGATCCTGCTCGGAAACCTTCAGGTGCAAATGCCTTGCCCCCAGTGAGCAGTTTAATGGCAAGCTTAGTCTCGAAGGGCATCGGAGAAGCCCCCCAGCGCCCACACAGTTGAGTTCTTACAGCAACAGTGGCAGCGGGACGCTCGCCCCCACCAATCCAAGAGCTATACGGCCCACCTAATGACAATAGTGAAGGGGGGGCTAACATGACATATGCAGGCAAAGCACTGGAACTCGGGTACTTACTGCCAGGCTGCCCCCTGGTAAGACGACGAGGATCAGAGGAGCAAGTTTTAAAAAACAGCCAGGGAAGGGCGCTGAGGGAACGAAACTGGAGGAGACAACCGCAGAGAATAGATGCTCAAGCTGGTCCTACCGGAAGGGAGCAAGGGCCTGGTAGGACACAAAGAGGGAAGATCAGGACGTAGTTGGGGGGAGCCGCGGGGAGACGGAAGCCTCCCAGACGGCGTGGCGAAGAACTACGCTGATAACGGTTGGTAGGGAGGCACACCGGAGGGCGGTGTGCCAGAATAGGGCCACTCACCTTCAGATGCCTCACGGCTGGGTGAGTTGGGCCTAAGGACAAGTGCGTAGGACCACTCACTCTGGGATGCCTCACGGCTGGGAAGTTGGCCTACCAAAGATTGGGGGGAGTAGCAAACGGGGACGGCACTCGCAGCCCAGCCCCCTGCCGGAAGGCAGGGCACAACAAGAATCGGACATGGTAGCGAGGTGGCCTAACTCCGGGACAGAAACTACTCCCTCCTGCGCAAAGGGAGCGCAAAAATCCAACCTAACAAAGGAAACGACCCAGAAGGGCCAAGAGACAATAACAAGGCAGTTTGCCAGGACTTAACAGGCAAAAGATGCAAAGTATATATATGTTTCCTTGTATTCCTAATAAACTGCGGCCAATAAATGACCACCACAAGATGAGCGTGTACATTGGTTTTCTTGGCATGAGAAGGAATACTATATGAGAGAATGTATTGTACAAGTGGGAGTGGGGCAGAGTGCGGGGGTTATCGCAGAGGCTGCCCCCAAAGGGGGCTCGAGAGCCGGCGCCATAACCAGCGCTGTGCCCCCAGACACAACCGGTAGAGGCCAGTTTTTGGGCGCCAAAAAGAAGCAGGACAAAGGAGAGGTCCGCCCCCCTCCCACAGCGGCCATGGGAGAAGGCCGGCCAATGGGGACCAAGGCGAGAGGTGAGCCCCCCAATAGGCAGAGGCGACAAGGCCTGGAAGACAAAGGAGGGGGGGCCATATAAGCACTGCTCCCCCAAGGCAAGCTCCTATCTTATCGGAGCGGGGGAGCAGCACCGGCATTGGAGCCAAAATTGTTGACCCACCCACCCACACCTAAGGAATAGCAATGTCGCAGGGCTGAGGAACGAGCGGCGAAGAACTACGCTGATAACGGTTGGTAGGGAGGCACACCGGAGGGCGGTGTGCCAGAATAGGGCCACTCACCTTCAGATGCCTCACGGCTGGGTGAGTTGGGCCTAAGGACAAGTGCGTAGGACCACTCACTCTGGGATGCCTCACGGCTGGGAAGTTGGCCTACCAAAGATTGGGGGGAGTAGCAAACGGGGACGGCACTCGCAGCCCAGCCCCCTGCCGGAAGGCAGGGCACAACAAGAATCGGACATGGTAGCGAGGTGGCCTAACTCCGGGACAGAAACTACTCCCTCCTGCGCAAAGGGAGCGCAAAAATCCAACCTAACAAAGGAAACGACCCAGAAGGGCCAAGAGACAATAACAAGGCAGTTTGCCAGGACTTAACAGGCAAAAGATGCAAAGTATATATATGTTTCCTTGTATTCCTAATAAACTGCGGCCAATAAATGACCACCACAAGATGAGCGTGTACATTGGTTTTCTTGGCATGAGAAGGAATACTATATGAGAGAATGTATTGTACAAGTGGGAGTGGGGCAGAGTGCGGGGGTTATCTCCCCACGCTGTGAGAGCAGAATCTTCCCAGCACCAGCATGTAACCAGAGGCAGCTGCAGGGCTACGTCCGACTTCATCCCAGTACTCCTCCCTCCTTCACCACCCCCTTCACCTCCACCCATCCCTGATCCTCCCCTCACCTCCTCTGCCCCACTTTCCTCTCTTCCTGTGCTGTGGACAGAACATCCTGCTCTTGTTCTTTTTCTTGTTCTTAAACTCCCTGGGTGCTACAAAGACTACAGTTCACAAAGAAAGCTTCAATAAAGGTTCTGTCCTTGGCTCATAATGCTTCAAATCGCCTCCCAAGTAGTAAAGTCTTTTGCCCTATCTGATTGGCCATGTAATGTTTTTTTGGTATATTTGCTATAAAGAAAGCAAAGCACATGGGCATCCGCAGAAATTTTTCCGGGGGGGGGGGGGGCTAACCTGGCAAACTAAGGGGCGTGGCTAATTTTAATCAATAGGGCGGGACTAAAATGGCAGACAATCAGGATCGGGTAATGCTCAGGCCAAACTGAGAAAACAAAAGTGGTGAATTCTGCATTTGAAACTGGACAACAATTAGAGCACACTTATAAACCCTAATATTAGGCCACTGGCCCCTTAAAACTCATACATTCCCTGATCCCTAAAATTAGCCCCCTGGCACCCCAAGACCCATAACCCATACCTGCCCTGACCCCTAAAATTGTCCCCCTGGCACCCAAAACCCATACCCGCCCTGAACCCTAAAATGTCCCCCCTTGCAACCCAAAACCCATACCCACCCTGAACCCTAAAATTACCCCTGGCACCCCAAAACCCATATCCACCCTGAACCCTAACATTTCCACTGGCACCCCAAAACCCATACCCGCCCTGAACCCTAAAATTATCCCTGGCATCCCAAAACTCATACCAATCTTGAACCCTAAAATTATCACTGCCACCCCAAAACCCATACCCACCCTGAACCCTAAAATTACCCCACTGGCTTCCCAAAAGCTGAACGCTACGGGCAGATTTACAAGCCAACTGCATTGGGTGCAAATTCAGGACAGTGAGTATAAAAATTCAGGACAAAGGGTCAACATTTGGGACAAAAATTCAGGACATAGGGTCAAAATTCAGGACAAAAGGTAAGGTTTAGAGACATATACTATTGCACAACCTTCTCTGATGTAAGTAAGTAAATAGACAACCATTGAAGTACAAGTGAAAATAAGTTTATTTTAGGTTGAGACAATTGTGCACTTCATGGTTTGTCAGTATACGTGCAGCTTTAAGCAAATGTGCAGGTCTTTTTGTGGTAACAAAACCACCCCCACCTTTCCTGCTCCAAGAGAAAACACCTGATGCCCGGTCCGGCCAGTCTGGCCTTGATACCACCCTCCAATGGCACCCCTCATCTTCACATAGACCCTCTCTCATGTGTATTTAATTTCTTCTATAGTGCTACTCATCCCAAGTATGTGGGGCAGAGTTTTGGAGTGTGTTACAACACACACATATTATAAAGAGATAATCACTCATATAAATGGGAAAGTCAATGTATAGGAAATGTTGATTAAGATAATGGGGCTTACAATGTGTAATCATACTTTCATCCATCATTCAGTCTTTCACCATTCATTCTGTCCTTCCATCTGTGTGCCCAACAATGTCCATATTCATCCATTTACAAACCTATCCATCACGTTTCCTTCCATCCATCATTTCACTTATCTATTCCTCAATCCACCCTTTTACTCATCCATCATCCATCCATCTACCCTTTCACCCTATCCATCCATACACTCATCCATCCACTCGTCCCCCCATTCATCCATTAACTCATCCATTCAGCCTGTTCAGTCATCCATTTACCCATCCCCCTTCCTCTTTCAATTCCCCTTTCACTTAGCCATCCATCCTTCCATCCACCCACCCATCCATCTACTCATCCATTCATTAATCCATCCATTGAACCTATCATTCATCCATCATTTCACTCATCCATCCACCCTTTTACTCTTACAGTCATTGGTCCATCCTTTTGTCCATTTACCGGCCCTTTCACTCACTCATCCAGCCTTACATCCACCCTTTCACTCATCCAACCATCCATTCACCCTTTCACTTATCAATTCATCAATCCACCCTTTCACTTATTAATTCATCAATCCATCAATCATTTCACTCATCCATCCACCCATTCACTCACCCGTCATCCACCCTTTCACTCATCCATCCATCCATCCATCATTTCACTCATCTATCCAGCCATCCATCCACCCATCCCTTCACTTACTTACTCACTCACCATTTCACATTAATTATGAGACCTATCAAGAACTTCACCCTTGTTGTAGTTCCTAAAGCGAGGGGTGGGGTGGAGCAGGGTTCACTATGCCCCTGCACATAGGCAAACTGAAAAAGTGGAAGGCATGAGTCATGCATGATGCACAGTGCCTTGATGTGGGGCGACTGACATGGTGTTGTTTCCAAAGCGTTAAGTGGGATGAAAAAACTAGGGGGATCTCCCCAAAAGGGTGTTTGATGTAATAAAATGCGTGGCTTAAAACACATGAGCTAAAAATCTGTTCTTAATATAATGTGCCACCCGACTGGTATTTTTGTTGCTTCTGTCATTGCATCCAGATATATAATACAACAAGTAACGTTACACTTGGAACAAGTAACGTTACACCTACAACAAGCCAGAACTATTGGCTTTGTCTATGGTTGTTAGTTGCATAAAATAAAAAAGAAGCAACCATGGCTGTTATACTATAACTATAATCCTTTCCTTTCAACTTCTTTCACCGCCTTCCTTTGGCTAACTGGATTCTCAGGTAGCAGCAGCATGGGCGTCTTTGCCCGTCTGTGTGGCAGAATGCCCTGCCCTGGCCCGAGGCTGAAGGAGGCCACCACATGCTGTGCCAGCCCAGACTGACCGATTGTCATTCTGCATGTGGCAATCAGACGCACACAGAATGATAATGGGCGGGGTGGGGCTGCTCTTGTGCACCAGGGAGTGGGAGGCGGCCCCACCAGGGAGCTGAGGCCTCGCAGGAGAACAGCTCTGTTCCCTGCAATGCCTAAAATTAAGGCGGACGGTTGGATGATGTCCTGCCTGAGGATGAGTCCCGGCGTCTGGTCTCCCTCCAGGATGCATTTGTGCACATGGGCGTGCGCAGGGGGGGCAAGGAGAGGCGCTCCGGGGGGGCAAGGAGGGCAAGCGCCCCTCCTTGCCCCCCCTGCTGACCCCCATGGCAAAGCATGCTTTATTTATCTACGCTAGAGAGAACAAAATGCAGGAGGTGTGATAGCTTCAAAGAAATGCAGATTACATATACCGCAAAGCCTTTTAATTATAAGACTAACTCTTCGCAAGAAGTTAAGCATTAATTGAAATGCATTTTCCCATAGATTCAGCATCATTTTTCCAGTAAAGTGTTTCTCACATGCACTGTAAGAGACCGCTGCACAAGCAAAGCTACACACACAGTTCCATGCAACAGAATTCAGCTCCACATATTTTCAATCCACACCACATAATTAAACACCAAAACACATAATTCAACTCAACACAGACAATACACCACACACAACAAATTCTCACCACAAAATTCCATATCATGCCAGAAAATACAACAGCACACCGCATAAACTCCAATGCAAACGACTCCACAGCACAAAATACTATTCCACATAAGCATGCTCCATAACACACAATCTCACTCCACATAATTCCAATATACTCAATACCACATAGTTACTATCCACATCATCCCACTGCACACCTTGCCACATAATTCCACTACACACATCCACTCCACACCACACAATTCCACAACTAACAATCACAATGCAACACACATAATTCCACACCACATACATCCACTCCACTCCAAAACACATGAGTAAAAGACATTGTCATTTAGAAACGCCATTAGGGCTCTTACTCTCACAAATGTGAGACCAATTGCATTGCAAATGCTTGTTATTCATTGGCGCAAACAGTCTTATTGCAAGTCAATAGGTAAACGGTGACCTCATTGGCTCGTCTAAGGGACAGGGTAGCAGTTTTATCTTAAACGCTTGTAAATGGAATGTTATCACTGGTTTCTCTAAAAAGTTATTGATTTTACAGTTCATTTAAATGCTTTGCTGAGCTCTAGGCACGTGAAGGACGTACCGCGTCATAGCCTCTTGTTCGTCGAAGTCGCGCAGTTAAAATGCGCTTTTCGTGCAGTATTTACTTTAGCACTTCTCAGTCATTGTCAGCTTCTTCCAAGTGCCATTGTCTCCAGCTTTAGCCACAGGAAGTGTGTTGTCTTATCGGGTGAAAATCATTCCGCGTTCTTAAAAAACAGGAAGGCCCTGGGACGGGATTCCTGGTTGGAGGGGAGACTCCGTGAATTCCTGAGAACAATGGCTGGTGCGCGCGGCTTCCGCCAGTGGCGCTCACCGTCCTTTCTCTCTTCCTGTCCCTGCAAAACTCCTGCTTTTCACAGACCGAACACAATGCGCACACCCAGCCCTGTTCCATGGAGCCTCTTGTTTATGGAACTTGGGCCATACTTGGAGTGTCCGCACATTCCACAGATTCCATTGGATGCCCTCAACAATTCATTTCCTCTCGGATCTTGTTAAGTGGGAAGGTAAGGATCACTTCCGGTTGTTTAGTTTGTATTGGTAGTTTAAGCAGCCTGGGCCTTACCCGGAAAGCAACGGTGTACAGTACTTAGTTGTGGTTGTGTGTGGGGTACTTTTCAAGGCCCTGTATACGTATGGGGTGTTCTCTTTGCACAGAGTCTAGCTGGACAAGGATGGTGACCCTTATGGATGGTGTATGAGATGTTGTAGAAGATGATGATGTGTTTCTGCTCCTCTCTGAGATGGAGGAGCGAAAGACAGAGGTCTGTGGAGGCTTGTTATTATAGATCCCATGCTCATAGTTTGGGAAGGATTGTCCCTTTTGCGGCCACGTCATGATCTTCTTCTGGGACTGTGCACATAAGTCTACATCTGTTTTCTGTAAGACCTGGCACTGTCTACAGTACATGATGCCCTCCTGGAGTCAGCGCATGCTCTGTAGACAGCACAGCCTCCACACATGGGCCTGCACTACAGCAAGTGCCTCGGTGGCACGACAGGCCTTCGCGCCTGCTGCTTGCTCTCCGGGGCAGTCTGGTATTCTAGAAGGGGCTACGGATGCTTGTGATTCCTCTCCTACAATACAGATGGAGGCCATTTTGCCCCAGTGTGATCACAAGGTGGCCAGTTCTGTGAAAGGAAATTTAGAAGTGTCGGTACTCAATAGTTAGAGTACCCGTTAGTGTTTGCTCCTTATAAGTATCGTACTCTCCAGTTGAATGTATTTTAGTAGTGCTGAGAAGTGCTGGTACTCTCCCTTCCAAAATAAAGAAGTGCAGGTACTCACTAGTTCGAGTACCTGTTTGCTTCTGATAAGTATCGTACTCTCCCATTGAATGTATTTTAGTAGTGCTGAGAAGTGCTGGTACTCTCCCTTCCAAAATAAAGAAGTGCAGGTACTCACTAGTTTGAGTACCTGTTTGCTCCTGAGAAGGGCCGGTACTCTCCTATTGAATGTATTGCAGTAGTGCTGAGAAGTGCTGGTACTCTTCCTTCCCAAATAAAGACTCAGTACCGCAGAGTACCTGCCCATTTAAAACACTGTAGGTGGCATTCCCTCATGTTCAAGGCGGGGGAGGGGGGGGCATGTTGCATGCCATGTCATCAGTAGGACAGGCGCAGAGGCAGAGACCATCAAGAGGCGCAGACCACAGTTAGTGTGCCCCCCAAGTTGCTCCTTTAAATTTGCGAAAAGGATGCCAGGGACCCATACCCCGAGGCACCCCCCGCAAGTGGGTCACTCCCTGCACCCGCCTGCAGGGATATCTCTGAAATGCAAACTACAAAGGCAGAGCGGTTGCTTCAAACAGGCAGTCTCTCCTTCTAATACACTGTTCCTAGAGCAGACGAGAGTTCAAATCTACACTGGAGCAGCACATGTAGTGCAGTAGGGTGCACTGATTTAGTTTTCACCCATCGCACCCACTTCAAGGTACGCTGCTGCGCAAATGTTGGCGGTGCACTGTATTTGTAATACGGGCCCTGGAGTTAATGCTTCAGAGCTCTGATGTCCAGAGCTCGTGCACTTCAAAAATGAGTTGCGTGTGAATTCACGTTGCACAACATAAGATTTTCCTTGGCACGCAATTTCAAGTATGAACATTTCCTATGCATTCATTAGGATAATTCCTTGGGTGAGTCATCAGCCAATTCCTTTCAAGTGCTATAGGACAGGTGCTTAATTGTGTATTACATATGCTACTGAGTGCAGCTGTTCCAAATTTCATATGGATAATTGGTCTATATTTTGCCAAGTAATGCACTAATTTCTCATTTATGTTAGCCAGACTGTTCATGTTATATTTATATTTACCACGACATATAAATTGAAATAATTCACTAAATTTCCATTGTCTTGGCTTTGACAGCCCAGCACAAAGTAAACTTTCATGATCCTGCCTCGCTCCCAGGCTACAGCAATCACACTTCTCGTCTTGCTTCCATGACGCTCCTCACAATGGCTACCCCCACCTTAAACCTCAGGAGTAAAAGGGTCAGGAAGCCTGGAGGTGCCTTAGGAGTGAGGAGGCGTGCTGGAGTTTTCAGTGAAAGAAGGAACTGGAGCCAGAGAAGTGCTTTAAATGGGCCGACACTGTCCGGTACAGAGTGCCAGCGCTTTTTAGGTCGAGTAGCGATGGACTTCTTGTATACTTTAGTATACCTATATGCTTACTGAATATGTGGACACGAGTCTGACGCGCGCATTTTCCGTCTCGGATTTGGCCTTGTGAGCTCGCGTTTGCTGCTGGCATGAGCTGTGAGCGTGTACGGCGGCGTCAGCAGCGTCTGTTCTCGCGCTCCTGCTTTCACTTTTGCAACGCCTCTCGCAGGCACCTTCACTGCCGCCGACCTCTCCCCCACAGTGCTTGTTTCTGACTCCTTCAACATTCCTCTAAATGGCCCAGTTCATATCGCATTGGCGCTGAGAAAGAGTGACGGGGCTTAATCCTATAAGAGCACTGCCGGCACTGTGAGCCGCTGAGAGCTGCCTCTACCACCGCCGGTGCTGTGAGCCGCTGAGAGCATTGGCGCTTAGTGAAGCAAACGCTCATGGCGACCGCATTGTACTGGTGGCGGTACCTAAAAAACGCAACACGTCTGATTCATACATACAGGAGTAAGGTCAATATAAGCTTTTTTGCCCACTGTTTTTGTCTGAAATGTTTATTCATTCCACCCTGCTACCGACAACACTTTTAGCCGCTTGGTCCGGGCACCCTTTAACAGACACGCACTGATTAGCAGACCTGCTAAGGCCCGATCGGCTGTGACGTCCAGGCTCCTGTCTCTGAGTAACAGGTTGTTAGAAGCAGGAGTGGTCGTGAACACAGACGATAAAAACACTAGCACAGCACGGCGTTCTGTTCCTTCTCTTCTTTAACCCCTACCCACCCGTCCCTTCCCTTGCAGTCCCCTTATTACTTCAATTCCCAGAGCACCGGCACTTCTCAGAAACAAGCAGGAGCTCTAGTTTTGTCTTTCTGTCCGCAAAACAGACGCCTCCGTTCCTATTCTTTGACATAATGTAGCTCTTTTCCTTATCCCTGCGCCAGTGACCTGGTGACATTATGCAGGGTCCATTAAGGGAAGGGGAGGCCACTCTGGTCTTGCATCCTCCTACCAACGGCCATTCGAGTGTGCAGCATTATTTAGATGTCTGCTTCCTCCTGTCCCGTCCCTATTTCACTATCAGTGCATCGCGTGTTCTAGAGTTGCTTCCTTTCCAGTCTGTTGTGTGTTCCCTGGCCCACAGTTGATGCATGTCCTGTCTCCTATTTGATGTGTTGGTGTTCTCTGACACATGTTCTTGTTGCTTCTGTGTTTTTGCCTCAAATCACAATCCCCAACTTGTACTCTGTGTTCACTACCTTGGTGTTTATTTCTCCCTGCCCCAGTACCTGGGTCTTTACAGTCTTTGTGTGAGTATATTATCTGATGTGTCAGACCCGTGCTCATTCTCTGATGCAAAGCATGTGCCTCCCGTTCTATGATGGATGTACTCCTGGACGTTTACTTTCTGTGTGTCTGTGTATTCCCTGTACATATATCCATGTGCTTCTCCCAGTGTAGGCATATCCCCACTCCTATGTGCCATTGTCCATTTGTTCTCTGATCACGTATAAGTGTATCCCTGTGTCAGGTGCCAATGTTGTTAACTCCATGTCTGTTATCGTAGTCCCTGTGTTAGTGTACCCCCTGATCCTGATATAAGTATATTATTGCACCTCTGTTGCTGTACTGACAATGCTACTATGTGTCGGTGTCTAATGTTATGTCTCTTGTCAGATTATTAGTATATTATTTGCCTCAGTGGGGCTTTATTGACAAAACGGGTATGTGTTGGTGTCCAGTGTTGTGTGTCCCTACCCCAGTGTATGTGTCTCCCTGTCCTAAGTTCAGATTATTGTAGTTTCATTGTATTTCGCTGGTTTTCCTCGTTGTAAATTACCCATCATGAATGATCCTTGTCCTGTTGTCGCTGTGGACAATGCCTCAGTGTCTGTACTGTATTCTCTTTCCTAACATAAGCATTAATTGTTTGTGTTGTTTTTTTTCTTGTCTTTCTCAGTGTATTCCATCAACCAAATCATGCCTCCCAGCTCCACCAACATTTCGCTCAATAAATGCTATTTTCACTGTTCCAGTATTAGTGTCTGTGTGTATCCTAGTTACTATAAAATATCAGTTTTTTCATGTAAATAAGGTGTTGTTTATGTAGATAGTTGTTTCTGTTGGAACAATGAAGTTTGTGTGTGTCTACCTCCAATCTCAGGGGGTGAGGTACTTGGCTGCATTGTGGCTAAACTGTCTGCCCAGCGTACATTTCATGGTCACTCTACCACTCCCAATTACTGTAACTGATATCCATGTTTGCTCAGAAATGTGAAGTGATAATGATGTATTCCCCTCCTCTTACCACCCAACCCCGCTTCCCCTTGCAGTGTAGCTTGCTCAGTTGTTTGCTGAAGGTGTTACTGCCAGGTTGTGAGTCTCTAACTTGAGGGCATAAGAGCGGCTGGAACATTCAAGCAAAAAAAGTAGTAGGCAAAATTCACCAATTCTACCTGCTGGATCGCAGTGTGCTGGTACTGCAATTTACCTGCAGCTCTTTAAATAAAAAAACATAAAGTGATAGAGCGCTCCAGTCCAGTCCAGTCCTGTGAAATTGTCCCAAGATTAGCATTTGCTAACATCAGATTAAGAACAGGCATTTGCAATGCAATTGGTCTCGCATTACGCAAGTTTGAGCTCTTGGGATTCTAAATGACAATACTTTTTATTTATGTTTTCGGTTTTTTAAACCAAAATAAAGGGCATTGTCATTTACTATTGTAATGCAGTAGGGTTCACATTTGCGAGAGTTTAAAGTATTGGCATTGTAAATGGCAATGTCTTTTACTTATCTGTTTTTATAACCAACACATACATAAACGGCGTTGTCATTTACAATACCAATAGCACAAACTCTTGCAAATGCGAGACCTATTGCATTGGAAATGTTTGTTTATTTTGTGAGGGAGAGTACCGGCACTTATCAAGACTGACGTAATACTTTTAATTGGAGAGTACCTGCAATTTTTTAGAAACAAGCAGGTACTCTGGTTCAGAGTACCTGCATTTCTATTTTTCCATTTCAAGCACTTACCCAGAGTCCCATTACAAACCACTATTTCTCCTGATCATCTCAATGGGCCGCGAACATTGATTGCAGCAGTTGTGGCAGCTCATCAGTTCATGCCAAGTTTCACTCTATTGCAAGCCGTGCCAGCTTTATGGTGGCGCAACTGGTACCATTGCACCGGCACCAAGCTCAGGAATGGTACTATTTGCACTCTGACCGAAATGCGGGCAGTAGTCCATCTTTCATTTCCATGACACTAGTCATTATGAACATAAAAGGTGGACAACAGCGCTCATTTGATCCCAGATGGATTTCAGTGTTGCATGATTGGGCTATTTTTTGCACAAATGGGAAATATTTTTCTAATTTGTGTGGAAAAAAGTACTGTTAACATATAATGCCTGCCAGTATGGATGGCATGTGGCTCCTACACCTATTCAACATATCCCATACATTTTCTTTACACATTTGTATGACTTATTGCATCTGGATAATATATGTGTGATCTCAAGTGCTCTGATACCCTACAATGGGATGAGTAGTGCTAGAAAGTAAATTATGTAAATGTGAGAAAAGGACTATGGAGGGATACGGGGCACGCATAAAGTGGGGTAATGGGGAAATCTGTGGATAAGGAAGTCATTGAAGAGGTGCAAAGAAAGAATGTCACACTGGGCTCCACCAGCGCTAAAGCATGCACTGGGTGCAAGCTGGATGTATGGGAAGGAGCGCCAGAAACTGTGCTCCATCGAGGGAAACCGCAGTGCCATTCAGTTGGAGGTGCTTGGGGAGTTACACGCTTTTTTTGGAGTTTTTGGTGGGAGAGGGGGCTGCAGCCAGACTCCTAACACTCAACTCTGGATGTAGCAACAGCAGAGAGTGGGGCAGTGTTAGACCTGGCATCTTTTGGCATTTTTCCCCCTGACTTTTCGTCTTCTGTTTTGGCTGTGTGTTAAACTTCGCTTTTGCTGGCTTTAGGACTCTGCACATTTTCATTGCTGACCAGTGTTAAAGTGCATGTGCTCTGTGCCTAAAATGTAATGGCATCTGGTTCCTCCATTATTGGCATATTTGATTTGCTGATAATTCCCTAATTCAGCGCACAATAAGTGCACAGGGCGTGTAAATTAAATGTTACTTGTGAGCCTACAGCATTGATTATGCTAAACACATGAAGAGCCCTTTAAAACATCATGCCACTGCAGAGCCTGTGTGGGCAGTTTTACATTGTCAGTTCGACCTGGCAAGTTCTCCAACTTGCCATTGCCCAAACCTTCCTTTTTATTACATATAAGTCACCCCTAAGGTAGGTCCGAAGTAGCCCCATGGGCAGGGTGCAATGTATTTAAAAGTGGGACATGTACTTTGGAGTTTTACATGTCCAGATTGTGAAAGCCTGCTACATTTGTTTTTCCACTACAGCAAGGCCTGTGTCTCCCCTAAGTTAGCATTGGAGCTGGCTTGTAATTTACAATTGGGAAAAGATAGGAAGAATATATTTGGTGTCCCTGGACTCAAAATTTAACAACACATCTTTAAGTGAAGTTGTTTTTTTAATTGCAAGTCTAAAAATGCCACTTTTAGAAAGGTCCAGGGGAAGGGGTGGTTGGGCCCAATGGGAAAGAGGGTAGGTTGGGCCACAGTATAATGTGCACACAGAAATTTTACCTAAACCTCAATTATAAATTCAAACAATAAATGTCGACTGAAGGATAAACACAAATTTATTAGTTTATCCTGACACTAATTTATGTCATGTGTTTTTTACTCAGTTATCGAATTGTTTTTTAACACAGAACAAAGATAGTTATCAACTTCATGCATTGCCATATAATTTGAAAAAACAATCATGAATATTTACAATAAAAAACGTAGTGGAAAACATGTAAATGTGCATACAATAATGAAGTGCTCGTGATTATGCTAAAAAATGGAACAATTTGATCACAAACTTGAAAAAATCACAATGATAAGTACACAAGAGGCGCAAAGATACTTTCAAGAACAGCGCCCCAATTCCTGAAACAGTTTAAATCTTTTGCAATTCAGGAAGAAATGCCCATTCCTGCATCAATAACACTGACAATAAATGTTCCTAGAGGGAGTAATGCTGACACAGTGTTCACTCTGTTTCAGCTGACACCCACAGCATACACGATACCACAAAGCAAGCGCATCCTTGGGCAAGAATCATTCAAGGTATGCCGCATCCTGGCGATGCACAGTTTTCAAATTTTTGTTTGGATTGAGGACCCCATGTCTTGATAAAACACTCCTTTTTTCTTTTTTGTAAATAGTACCCATGGACCTGACTCACACTGCCCTGATGAGAATCCTGTGAATCAGTTAGCTGGATTCGAAACGCGTCGGCATTACAAGATTGTTTATGCACAGGAAGGTCCCCTTTCCTGCACATAAACAATCTTGAAATGGCGTTTTGTCACTTCTATGTGTGCTGCTTAATGTAGCACACATGGAAGTTACAAAATGCCATTTTTTTAAAGATTGTTTACGTGCAGGAAGGGTCAGCATCCTAAACATAAACAATCCAAGGCGTTTTGCTTTTTCCATGTGTGCTGCACAAGGCAGAACACATGGAAAAAGCAAAAACTAGGAGAAATAAAACATGTTAAGACCTGGTTTTCCATGGTCTTAATTTTGGCGCTGCCTCTTATTGCTACACTTGTAAATAGGGGGCAGTGTCAAAATCAGTGGGTGTTGCTGTGGAATGCCCACCGTAACACCCACTGCTCACCCCTTTCACACTAAGCATTGCGTGAAAGGGGGCCTTAATTACAAAGCAGCGTCAAGCCATGTTAAGTGGCTTAAAGCTGACTTGTAAATAAGTCAAAGCCCCTATCTCCACGGGACTGTCACAAAAAGTGACGTTCCCATGGCAATAGGGGCTTGTAAATTTGCCCTTAAAATCCTTAGTAATTCGAGTATTTCTTTTGTGTACATACGTGTGCTTATTTTTTTCGAATTACCTTTTCTAATATTTGAAATTTAATTCATACAAATTGCTTGGGGGTCCACGGCTTCCAGTGGTGACTCAGGGGGGGTCCTCAGGAGTCAAAATTTTGGGACCCACTGACTTAAACCATTCTGTGCCTCTGCCTCCCTCTGGAATAAACAGGGTTTGTTGACAGTATTGCCTCTAGACTGTCACACACAAAGTGAGCGGAGGTGTGCCCTGCATATCCTGATGACCTATCACCAGGCTGATGGGTCCTCCTGATGTAGAGTGAGATGTAGAGTGAGATTGGGGAGCAGACACTTGCACCTGAATAGGGGTGTGCCTCTCCACACACAAAGAGTTGCATACCCCCATAGCGTGTCTGGAGCCAGGGCGAGAAAGGGCAGGGTCTTGTGCACTACAAAGACCTTTTTTTGAAGTCTCCCTACTTCAAAGGCTGAAATGGGTATAAGTGCTGGACCTCTGATACCATATACTCAGAACACTTCTGGAATTGGGACATTCTTTCAGAAAGAAGAGCTGTTGTGCTGCTAGGAGGGACTGACACCTTGCTGCTTGCTTTACTGTATTGGCCTGCTGCTTCTTGCGTGGGAGTGAGAGGTCTGGACTTGACTCTCTTTATCCTGCATCTCTAAAGATTCTCCATTGGCTTTTTGGAAGTCAGAAGTCTTAGGGACATCGAAGACTTCACCTTCATCTTGCTACTAGCCATTGAGTCCCGCTCTGCCACATGGTGCCAAATCCAGTCCTGGGTCCTTCGAATTGAGTGTTTAGTGCTGCAACCCAAGAAACAATTAATTGACACTGAAGCTTTGTTTGAAACTGGCGCACTTTCCTGCGATATCGACACATTACCGCTGCCTGTATCGAAGCCGTGGACAGTGCTCACTGACTGCGTGACGCAACAACCTCGACGTTCAATGCAGTTCAACTTTGCAGACGCAGCGCCCCCAAATCACCACTGTCACGTGAGTCTCAGACACCGCATCGCCAACGCCTATGATGCTCCTGGCCAGATGTATTCCTGGCCCTGCACGGCTTTGTGCCAATGCATCACCGACAGCCCAGTGGCTCATCATCGACACCTTAGATTCGACGCACACTTGACATCAGTGCATCAATGGCTTTGCTTGACTTCGTAACTGACGCATTGCCTTCAACAGAGAAGTATCCCCTCCGTTTTTCAATGCATTGTCCCTGAGCTTCGACACATCCAAGTTACTGTCTGCTTGACACCTGTATCCGGCTCACGCTCTATCACGATCGGACTGTACCTTTGGATATGCTCCAGTCAAGCATGACCACATAGCCCCAGTTGAAGCTATTGATTTCTAAACACTGCATTTGCTTTAATTTTGCATACTCCATAACTTGATTTGTGTATGTTGTATTTTAGTCCTTTTGATCTTGTTTTACCCAGATAAATATTGGCAATGTTTCTAAACTGGGGTAGAGCTCTTTTGTGGTGCTTTCACTGTGTTACTGTGTGTGTGCACAAATACTTTACAAATTGCCTTTTTAGGTCTCGTGATCTACAATGCGCGCAAGCGCATTGAGGGAACGAGAATTCAAGTGGCCAAAATCATCGTCAAACCACGGGCTTTCAGCCGCGGTTTTCTTTAAGTTCACATGAATCACGTGATTAAACATGCACGCGCATCGGCAGCATTTCTCCTGCACAAGGCTCGCAAAAGGCTCTCCTCCCTCCCCACATCAAAGGCATCAATCACCCTCCCACAGGCTTCCCCAGCGCTGCCCCGCCCCCTGCTTCACAGCCAGGCCATCTGTTCCCTGCCAGACCTCTCACACCTCCGTCACAGCATGCCTGTGTACTTCAAAGGCTCATCACTTCACACGGCAGCAGGCCGTGCAACCAGAGCACTTCAGTTGGTGCGCAGCCCCCCTCCCAGCACTGCCTTGTTACTTTCGGCAGCCGTGAGTCCCTAAACACTTTTTATATTTAATTAGCAGCAGCAGCATTTCTCCTGCGCCAGGCCACATCAAAGGCTCTGTGCCACTTTCACCCACACAGCACCACTTACAGACACGCAACGCCACTCACACCCACGCAAGCCCACTATCACCCACGCAACACCACACTCACCCACGCAACGCCACTCACCCAAGCAACACCACTCACACACGCAACCCCACTCATCCACGCAACCCCACTCATCCACCCAACCCCACTCATCCACGCAACCCCACTCATCCACGCAACACCACTCATCCACGCAACGCCACTCATCCACACAACGCCACTCACACATGCAACGCCACTCACACATGCAACGCCACTCACACATGCAACACCACTCACACATGCAACGCCACTAACACATGCAACGCCACTAACACATGCAACGCCACTCACACATGCAACGCCACTCACACATGCAACGCCACTCACCCACGCAACGCCACTCACTCACTCACTCACTCACGCAAAGCCACTCACACCCACGCAATGCCACTTTCACCCACACAGCACCACTTTCAGACACGCAACGCCACTCACACCCACGCAAGCCCACTATCACCCACGCAATGCCACACTCACCCACGCAACGCCACTCACCCAAGCAACACCACTCACACATGCAACGCCACTCACACATGCAACGCCACTCATCCACACAACGCCACTCATCCACGCAACGCCACTCATCCACGCAGCGCCACTCATCCACGCAACGCCACTCATCCACGCAACGCCACTCATCCACGCAATGCCACTCATCCATGCAACGCCACTCACACATGCAACGCCACTCACACATGCAACGCCACTCACACACGCAACGCCACTCATCCACGCAACGCCACTCACACATGCAACGCCACTCACACATGCAACGCCACTCACACATGCAACGCCACTCACACATGCAACGCCACTCACCCACGCAACGCCACTCACTCACTCACGCAAAGCCACTCACACCCACGCAGTGCCACTTTCACCCACACAGCACCACTTTCAGACACGCAACGCCACTCACACCCACGCAAGCCCACTATCACCCATGCAATGCCACACTCACCCACGCAACGCCACTCACCCAAGCAACACCACTCACACATGCAACGCCACTCATCCACGCAACGCCACTCATCCACGCAACACCACTCATCCACGCAACGCCACTCACACATGCAACGCCACTCACACATGCAACGCCACTCACACATGCAACGCCACTCACACACGCAACGCCACTCACCCACGCAACGCTACTCACCCACGCAACGCCACTCACCCACGCAACGCCACTCACCCACACAAGCCCACTCTCACACACGCAACGCCACACTCACCCTTGCAATGCCACTCACACACGCAACGCAACTCACACACGCAACGGCACTCACCCACGCAACGCCACTCACCCACGCAACGCCACTCACACATGCAACGCCACTCACCCACGCAACGCAACTCACTCAAAGCCACTCACACCCACGCAGTGCCACTTTCACCCACACTGTGCAGTGCACAATAGGTCTCGCAGTAGGAAAGTTGGAGCTATTGGTTTTGTAAATGACAAAGCCCTTTATGTTTTTAAAATGAAAACAAAAATAAAAGGCATTGTTATTTGCAATTGTAATAGCTCCAACTTTCCTACTGCGAGACCTATTGGCAACGCCAGTGCTTGTTAGTTTAGCCTTACTGCTCTGTGCCAAGCTACCAAAGCGAGAGCACAGGTAAACTTTTAGTGTGTACACTTACCCTGATTAGGATTGAGGTTCCTGCTTGGTCAGGGCACTTACCTCTACCAAAAAGAAACCCAATTTCTAACAGGCAGCTTGTGGGTGTATGCCATGTGATGCTGCAGAGCAACTGCTCCTGCTTGAACACATGCATGCTGAACATGTGATGAGGTGAACCAATGCAAAAGTGACAGGCCACCTTCAACACGCACCATGGTGTTATGAGCTCTCTACAGGTTTAAAGATAAACAGCAACCATCTTACAGTGGGGTCCTCATTACCTTCATTGAAAAATCACATTCAAAGACATCTGCCATTCATTCTTATGAATGTTGAGAATTCACTGTGTAAAGATGAGCTGATTTTGGCAGTCTGTGCGGATCTCAGTTCTCTGTAGCATTACTCCTGACTTGCAAGGTGCGTGAATTGAGAAAGAACCTGTCACAGGTGGCCTTCTCTTTCTGATAATTACACCAGTGCCATAGGACATGCCAGGCAGTGCTCAGTGGCCACTGTCTGTTACTGTACCCGATGCTACAGGATTAGGGGAAGTTTCTTCCAATGTGGACTCATTTGTATGTTCCTTCCAAATTCAGATTGTTTTAGCAAGCAAGCAAGCAAAATTCAATCTCTCGATAAGCCCAATGTTTGAAACTTTTTATAGCTTTCCTGCAGGCTGAACTTCTTATAGCTTTCCTGACTGTCAAGACAGACAGTAGCTAAAAGGAACTAACTCATGACTCATTTTGTGTATTCTGTCCTGCGGGGCTGACTCACGACCTACTCTATGTATAGTATCTTGTGGGACTGACACAGGACCTACTGTATGTATGCTGACATAGTCTGTTCATGCTGTCCGGTGGGTCTGAGTATGCTATCCTGTGGGACTGGCGTGGGATGCCTTTAAAGTTCTACTATGGGGTACATGCATTAAAACATCCTATGGTATGAAACAGGCACTGCTGAGGGAAGTGTTACAAGTTGAGAAACCAGACAGACAGACTGAGACTACTGGAGATGACTAAAACACATCAATCAGTGACGATGCATGAGCTACAAAGAATACCTCACATGACATTTGAGGCCAACGTGGAGAACTGAGGACTACACGCGGGCCCAGTTCCTGACATATGGGGTGCTGTGGACGGTGATCAGTGACACATTGGGGCGAGAAGCGCAAGAGCCTGTAAAGGCAGAAGCATTGTCTACTCTACTAACACACGGGGTGCAAAGTATGGCGTTCACTTGAATGCACCAGCACCTGGTAGAATCAAGCTGACTAGCTCCAGGAGGAGGCGGACCTCTGGGTCAGCACCAGAGTGTACAAAAAGGTACTTGCGGTGACCCCAAGAACCGTGGTTAAGGTTCTCCCCAACAGAGTGAGGGGGAGGTCAAGGGAGACACAGACAAGCCTCAGACTAAGGGGAAAGGAAATGGTCCCCAGGCTCCTTCTGAGAAGATGGAGGGTGGTTCTAGCGGGCAATGGCCCAGGGCACCCTCAGTTCCAACCCCGATGCTGTGATTGTTCTCAACTAGGACAGAAGAAGGAGGACTCTGTCCTAAGAAACCATCCTCAGGATGACCAATATGACCTTAGGGGTAGGTAATCCCCAGGGGCAGGTGAACTCAGAGGGTAGCCTGTTGATCCCTGAGGGTGGGATTTGTTGCTTCTACCAGATCATTGTGAATGGGATCCCTGTCACTGCTCCTGAGGGACTCTGGGGCCTGGCAGACCATGGTAGGGAAAAGACTGGTTTCCTCGAGTAGTGCACCGATAAGGTGTGTAGGGTAACCCAGGCCCAAGGGCAGGATTTTCTCCACCTCATGGCCCTGGTTTCCCTGGAGTGGGGTAGGGAGGTGACCTAGAGAAAGGTCATAGTTAGCCCCTAGATGCCCACTGACTGTATTGCGGGGAATGAGTTTCCATCGGTGATGGAGAGCTAGGAGGGATGGCGGCCCAGGTCGCTCTGAAAGCTAAGACATCAGGGCATACCTCTCTTAAACGGAGGGTACAGGGGACTAGATGAAGGGGCAGGGGAGGATAGAATATAGGGCCATATGTATCAAAAAGTCATTTTGCGATTCTCAAATAGCGATTTTTTGCGAATCGCTATTTGAGAATCGCAAAATGCTATGTATGTAGGATTTGTAATACATCTTGCGAATCCTACATATTCCTTAATTGCGAATCTCAAATTGCGATTTGCAATTAAGGAATACCTCCCTATTCATTCCTATGGGCCTAGAGGCCCATAGGAATGAATGGGAAGACATTCTCAATTTGCAATTAGCAATTAGCGAACCGCAAATTGAGAATGCAATTTCAAGGGTGCAGGGGTGTCAATTGGACTCCCTGTTGCACCCCTTAAATAAGCATGTATGTGGCCCACATACATGCACTAGGGGCATGTATATGCTTCACATAGCACTTTGAAAAATGCAAAAAAATGAATTTTTCAAAGAAATCGCAAATTACCCCAACTTGAAGTTGGTGGTTATTTGCGATTCCTTAAGGCCAAATTGCAGTTTTTTGCTGCTTCTTAGATTGCATTTAAAGAATCGCAATAAGGAATCGCAAATTTTGCGATTCCTTATTTTGCACACAGATTTGCCTCTTACATACCATTTGGCAAAATTGTGATCGCAAACGCCGAAATTCTGTGAATTTCGGCGTTTGCTAATGCAATTCTGCTTGATACATATGGCCCATAATGCTGTGTATGCTATCCCGTGTGACTGACTCATGCCCCACCCCATTCTATGTATGCTATCCTGTGAGACTAACTCATGACTCATTCTATGTATTTTATCCTATGGAACTGACTCATGATCCATTCTATGTATGCTGTCCTGTAGGACTGACCCAGCATTGAAATGACACTCCAGCAGAGCCAAGGTTGAAGGATGCTGACCGATAGCCCATTTATGTATCATCATTTTTATGTATAAATTATTTTTTGTTTTTTAGATCTAAAGCTGTCTGCCTAGACCTGAAAATCTGTTTTTGTTCCAGGATGCTAATTTTGCGGACCTGGTGTGGGGAAATGAGTTGAGAAGATGGAATACCAAGCTATATACTAGGTTAATATGTTGGATTCCAGAAAGTGCCTCATTAAGGTACATTCACCTACTCCCTCTGCCTCCCTTCTCCGCTCGTCATCGCTGGCACGTGAGCTCACTTCAGCAGCTGTTGTTGTTTGGCCCAGTGACTGCGGAGGCTTTACGACGCTGTAAAAGAAGAGCGTTAAATGTTCCGTAGGCAGCCTTCCTGGGAGACCTGAGCACAACTCAGACATTTTACCACACAAGCCCCCACTGGGAGACAAAAAAATCCATGACATCCACCGAGAGCAACAGCAGAACACCTGTTGGGAGCGGAGCCGCCACGGAAAACACAGGGCCATGTCTTATGTGCTGGGAGGGTCCACCCTCTGCGCTAATGTCTCAAAACGCAGTCTTAAAGGGCAATGAGTGTCCGAGGGCTTCTTTGAAAGGACCGGAATTGATGCGAAGGGCTTTCATACCTGTAGAATGGAAGGCACACTTTGAAGAAACCCGGAGGCAAGAGACCTGCGCCATCTTGCGGGAGTGAGCGAATTTACACAGCAGTAGATACAACACCAGAGAGGCAAATCACCTGCAATATGCCCAACATGGTGTATACAGAACAGCCATTTCATGATATTTTGCTGTATGCAACCATTTTACTTATACTTTTTGTTGTTCAATGAAATGCTTAATTTGAGCCGGTGGTTTCGGTGCTCGGCACCAGCACTTAATTGTCGACACCAGCACTTACCACAGTCTGCCATAAGGTGGCGATGTTTGTCTAATTTATGGATAAGCATCACAGAAGTTGTTTATTAATTCAATTTACATTAAAAATGACTAAAATATAGTAGTTGTAAATTGATACTTGCATTGCGCACTACTCACCTGCAAGGGTCTCAAGGCGCTTGTACGAATACCGCTGTAGAACCCATCCTGGCTTTCCCTGTGAGGCGTCCACTCCTGGGCACCCCCAAGGTGGAGGCCAGGCATCCTTAGCGTTGTGGGGGCCGTTGTGGAGATTAAGCAAGCTATTGCCCAGAGTTGCAGAGTGGGACTCCATGATTGGAATAGGCACCGAGGCGAAAATTATCAGGTCCGTGGAATTTTTTGAGCCCAAGACCCGCCGAGGCGGGGTATTGAACCCTGGTCCCGGACCAGACCTCTGCATCAGGGTCTGCCGCTCTAACCATTGAGAGTATTAATGGGGGGGTTGACCCAGTTAAGGTTAAGGGGACCTGGGTTAGTAAGCGTGTAAAGCGAAGGGGTCCCAGTAACAGGGAGACATTAACCAAATAATTAGAAATAAGTCAAATCAACAAAGCTTTGGTCCACATTGTTTTAATTCACAATGGGACGTTATACTAAACATACACAAATTACACAATAATCAAGCATTGGTTAATTACAGTGCCCCAAAGGGTAGAAGCGGGGAGGGAAATGTGATGGTGATGGGAGTTGGTGAGGAAAAGAAAGAAGATTCTTAGGTGACGGTAAAATCAACACTAGAAGCTTGTTTCGCACAGTTACAAATTCTGTACCAAAAACAGGACCAACAGGTTCGAATAAATTATATCCCTAACTTATATTTAAAAAAACATTGCACATCACCCACATCATGGGATTGGCTCGAGTTAGAACATGTATCCCGCCGAATTGGCTGGGAATACAGGCAAGAAAATGCCCCTACTTGGGTGCAGAACAGGGCGCACAATATGCACGTGGTTAAGTAATATTAAAGAATCCCAAATATTCAGTATGATAATTAAGAACAATTGGTAAAGAGCAGTTGAGGATAGGCTAAAACCGCAGGGGTGGACAGTCTAAGGAGTCAGTGAATACTCCTGCTGGTTAAAAGGTAATCACATGAGCAGGGAGGAGACCTGCTGATTGCTGGTGGCATGCATTACTACTAGTTAGTGCTGATATAGAACTGGCTGACAGAGAAAGCTTACCACACACGTGGTGTACACAGGACCCGATTATGCGTGGGTTCGAGGTCAATTGAAATGAAGAGATCTGTAATTTTAAAATAAAGGTGTACAAACCAGTATATACTTAGAGAAGCAGTAATCGGATTCACTTGTATTAACTTATGAAACGGTGGGGGACTCACCAAATTGTAGCCCAAACGCAGTTCACAGTTATTCCACGGGTCTGGGGGGGTCGGCGGGATACATGTTCTAACTCGAGCCAATCCCATGATGTGGGTGATGTGCAATGTTCTTTTAAATATAAGTTAGGGATATAATTTTCCCGTATTAAAATACATTCATTTATGTACCAAATAGGTTACGTGTCCCCTACCCTCCAGTCCTGATGAAGACCCTACAGCAAGATTATAACAATATCTGCGCCTACGAGGGTCGAAACGTCGACATTTGATTACCTTTCATTATCAACTCCACACCCTATTGGTTTCATTCATTGAACTTTTGGAGTATGATATATGTCTAAAATAATATATTCGAACCTGTTGGTCCTGTTTTTGGTACAGAATTTGTAACTGTGCGAAACAAGCTTCTAGTGTTGATTTTACCGTCACCTAAGAATCTTCTTTCTTTTCCTCACCAACTCCCATCACCATCACATTTCCCTCCCCGCTTCTACCCTTTGGGGCACTGTAATTAACCAATGCTTGATTATTGTGTAATTTGTGTATGTTTAGTATAACGTCCCATTGTGAATTAAAACAATGTGGACCAAAGCTTTGTTGATTTGACTTATTTCTAATTATTTGGTTAATGTCTCCCTGTTACTGGGACCCCTTCGCTTTACACGCTCTAACCATTGAGCCACACTTCTCTTTTGTTGGTACTGTCATTGGCAGTGCTGGCAGCGTCAATGGATGGTAGAAGCTGTAGTAGGTTCCTGACGCTTGACTAGGCACTTATTTATTTACAAATTAAGCAATAGCCTTTAGGAGGTGCAGATGTGCGTTCCCCTTTGGGAAGCACATTGCACTGTGAGGGAGTACTTGATTGGAAGGGTCGTGTATTTGCAGTGAGGATCTCTGTGGGAAGAGTGTTGATGTCGTGACCAGAGAGGTACTCTTAATCTGTCTTGGATTGCAGCAAAAGTTTCACATTCATTAGCTGCTCTAAGTTACTAAATTCCCTTATGACATTCTACTGAGATCCGCAAACCATCAACCCACATCCAGAGCTGGACACAGCAGACAAGGCAGAAGCTCTCTATAATCACCAGGTACTGTAGAGGGTGAGGACAAAGATCCATAGGGGTGGTCTATATTGAGTCATCCCCGATGCAAGCCAACTTTTTAATAGGAGACTTTTTAATGTTTGTCCAACTGAGAAGTTGTGAGGCACGTGCCTGCAGGGATAGACTTCATTAAAGCCACTAAAGCACACATTGTTATTGTATTGGACGAGTTTATACAACATTGAGTATCCAGCTATATTGAGGCATGCCAGAACTCTTCAGGGATTTGTTCTTTGTCCGGCTTTGGAGGCGTCCTGATGATGGCCACCATGCCTTGCCTATTGTGAGAAAGAAAGTTATTTACTTTTGGGTGAGGCTCGTCCTCTTCAACAAAGTGGAGATCTGGAAGACGGCAGCACTTTCTGTTTTGCTAGGAATGCACCATTGGAGATCTGCCTAGAATTTCCTAGGTAAGCTGGGTCTGGGTCCAGGGCTACCAAGGTTTGTAGAGGTGCAATCCCCTGGGATGCAGTGTTAAGCCACTGGTTTCACTCCAGATGGAGTCAACCCATACGAGGTAGGAGCCCAGCCCAGTAAACCAGCGAAAACATAACTTACTGGAGTCCAGCTAGGAAAATGAGGCCTAAATCCCCAGATATCTGGTTTAGCCACCAATAGAACATCATATGGGGTCTGCTCAGGAACAATATATTCCATAACCCCTTGAGGCACTGTTAAGCCAACTATCATTTTTTCAGTGCACCCTGTCTGCAGCCATAGAATAGTCAACTATGGACTCACTTCCTTCCGCATGTGCTGTGTGTGGTTTGGCTGAGGATTCCTGATAAAGAACAGTGTTTGCCAGAAGAGGAAGCAGAGGTGGTTGGCTGTCAGGAGTGCTCTCAGAGAATGGGTACAGTTTCTCATCCTAGGCCATGTCCAGGCTTTAGAAGGTCGAAACAGGGAGGATGCCACAGAAAGACACCAAGAAACCTTTGCACCCTTTACCTCAATGCCTGGACTAGATACCCTTAGTGGAGAGATGATATAACGTCTGGTACATGCGGTGGCATTGGAATAAGATGGCACAGCCAAGTGGGAGGGGGGCCTGGCCTGATAGTCCGAGCTGAGCTGTTCCTAATAGAGAAGGGCCAATCTTGATTTGCATATGTCCCATCTCTGGATAGAGAGTATGAATGATGGAATGGAATGCAGCCTGAGGAATCACCTGTGGCTGAGATTAATGTAAGCAGTCCTTCTATTAGTTTGTTGTGTTTTTTTGCAGAGGGAGGGGCACCAGCTGGTTAGATAAAGTGAGCTGGTGCCAGGTGAATGCCCCAAATGGCCAGTATACAGAGAGGCAGGATAAACACAACAGATGGTGCACATACTCTGGACACAAAGCAATTTCATTAAATCCCCTTAATATATTTTTAAAAACTCATATTTGCTCATTCTTTTATCCAGAAGCACTTAGCAAATCATCATGCATTATACACTGTTTTGAATTCTCACCTCTTTTCTGTAAAAAGAATAATCCTCACAGTTGACATGTGCAGTGCACATGCAGATACATTAAAACCCCTGAGTGATTTTGGCCAGCAGGCAGGTTTGTTCAGGGATGAGGGGGGAGAGGGGGAGGAGGTAAGCATTTCCCACTGTTGCATTTCTTGCAGCATGCTCTACAAAGATTAGCAAAGTTTAAATTACTTCAGCGGAGTTTGCCCAACTCAGAGTAGGTAATATTCAACAGGTCCATGCAGCATGATGTCCACTCAACAAGATAGGACAGCAGGCTGTGGGAATTACTTTTGGCCATCATTCCCCCCAGACTCTCAAGCAAAGAACAGCTTTGGAACAAACACCTGGTCACTCTGGAGAACGTGGACGTGGAGGCTAGGATGGTACTTGGTGGCAGAGACTGCAGAGCGCAGATGTCAGGAACTGTTTCTCCTTCTTAGCTCTGATAGGCTGTGCTAGTTAAAATTGCAGCCAGTATAGAGGATAATGCTTGACAACAGTGGTTGTTTGGCTCCACCGCTTCTGTTTAAGTATGTACCCATTTGGCATTACCAAACATTGTTGTTCCTTCCCTTGGCTCCCGCAGCATTTAGTCCTCGAAAGTAGGGTTCTAGCCTCTCCATCTACTCCTTTTTTTGTACAGTATTGAGCTACTCACCATTTCCCGTTCTTCCTCTCCTTTGTCCATTTACCAAAGATTCACAGTCAAATGACTCGCTTGATAGATGCTGTGAGAAATTGGTTTGTTGGTTGGGTGGGGTTTAACCCTTATCTGGCAACAGCCGCAATCCGGTCAGGATGAACCACAAAAGTCACTAACTTAACCCTCTAGTAGCTTGACCCAAAAGCAGTCAGCAGAGGCAATGTGTAAAGTATTTATGAAGCAAACAGACAGTAAAAAGTGAAAACACAATAGAAGAAAAATTCCACACCAATTTAGGTATATATAGTAATTTTTAATAAATGATTTGACACGAAAATGGCAAAAATCCAATTAGTAGAACCAGAGTTATACGGTTGCAGTTTCAAAGCTTTTATTCGATTTGTAAACAAATCATACAAGCAAAACATGAAATCAATCCATTACATTAAAAATTTAGAAAATACAAAATTTATACAGGAATCCGGGAAAATTCATGTAAAGATAGGACACATACTAGCACACGTTAATATTGGATCATAATTAAGGAAGACACATAAAAGTGGCAAAAGGAATAGAAGTTAACAGTTAAAGTCGTACAGACAGGAGTAGATAAATTAACACAAAAGATTAATCCTGGCAGCTGTACGTTGAACAACAAACCCCCGCATAATCATAGGACATTAAAATTTCATTTTAAAATTTGTTAATACAAGAAAAGAAAAACATGTACAGACAGGGTTAAGGATATATTGAACACTCACCCTGGCAGCTGTACGTTTTGAAAAGTTCAGACAGGAATATAAAAATCATGGCAACACAATACTTTTCCTGGCAGCTGTACATTTCAAAATATAGGTTGCAACAAAAAAACATATGTCCACGTTTTCTAAAATTGATACTAACACAAGGGCATTCTTAAAAGACCGTATATTGTATTTAATAAATATAGGTTTCAGGTACCTTAGTCTTATAAAATGATAAAATTTACAAAAAAGTAGGAAATGGCAGCAACTCTGGCGTGAAACATTGTCACAAGGGCAGGGAGTGTCAGATTTCTGTTTCTGTATTGGAAAAGCAACAAGATGGTGTGCAATGCCCAACCTGACGCGAGTTAAAACATATTGATGAGATGGGCGGCTGACATGTAGGAGATATGCTTGAAACCCTGATGGCAAGTTTAGTTCTCTATAGAACTTTACGGTAGTTAACTTGCCATATGCCTCATCTCGCCCTTTCTTTTTATACATCAAGAAAGTTTGTTTAATCTCTTTTTTGGGTATTTCTACCGCAAGTTCGGGGTCAGTAAGAACATCAATATCAAACAGAGTTTTAAACCAAAAATTAATGTATTTCAGCCAAAGAATACGTGAGGAAAAGTCCAGGCCTATACAATCAAGAATAATTTCTTGAGTGAATCGAGTTTCGGGCTTAGCCCAAATAGAACGCCACAATAAGAGTGGACGAACGGCTGCTAAGTCCGAGATAAACTCGACCCCAACCTCGTCATGAATTAATTGAATGGAGGCGGAGTGGGGAACACATAGCACTTTTTTTAAGAACTTGTTCTCCTCTTTTTGGAGGAGGGTGCCATCTGTGTGGCCCCACACTCCAGCCCCATACAATGCCGAGGGAACACAACGAATATTGTAGATGTTAATCATGTCACGAATACTTCTCGAACCGAGCTTAGAAGAGAAGCGAAAAACACTACTGGTACATCGGGTCATTTTCAACCTAGCATTTTCAAGCTCTGATTTCCAGGATCCATCACTGGCATAGGTGATTCCTAGGTAACAGAATGTTTTAACTTGTAACATTTTATCGCTGTCTAGATAGAAATTGGACTTTAGTTTATTGACTGACTCGCCGCACAACATAACATAGGTCTTAGATTTGTTTACACATAGTCTCCTTTTTGTATAAACAACATAAAACCATCAATAAGGCGTTGTAAGCCTATCTGAGTACGTGATAAAAGTACCGCGTCATCCGCATAAAGTAAGATTGAGACAGAATTGCCTCCAATCTGCGGGGCATCTGCTGATATGGTGGCCAAGGTGCGATCTACACAGTTAATGAAAAGAGAAAATAAAAGAGGAGCTAGTACGCATCCTTGGCGGATGCCCCTAGATACCTTAAAAAATGGAGTGCATTCGCCATGGCTACCATATCGGACTTTACAAGAAAGTTTCTGGTAAAGCCTAGCCAGGAAATGTACTATTTCTTTCGGCGCCCCTAACTCCAGTAAAACCTGCCATAAAATGCCATGATCAACTAAATCAAATGCGCTGCTCAGATCAGCAAAACATAAAAATAAATTACCCTTTTTAGCCACAGTGTACTTATTAATTAAAAGATCCAAGTTCACGCATTGCTCCAAGGTTCCCATCCCCTTCCTGAAGCCGTATTGCACTTTAGTTAAAATGCTCATATCTTCTGCCCAAGTTTCTAATCGATTGAGCAGAATTCTGCTCATAACCTTCACTGAGGCATCCAATAGAGAAATTGGCCGATAGTTTGAGGCCTCAGATTTGCTGCCTTTTTTATGTAAGGGGACAATAACCGATTGACCCCAAGAGGGAGGGAAATTACCTTCTGCTGCGCAATTAAAAGTTCTAACCAAAATGGGAGCCCACAGGTTAGGTTCTGTTTTTAATAGATCCATGGGCACCCCATCAGGTCCTGGAGCCTTCCCCCCCTTGCTATTAGCAAGGCCTTCTAGTCCCTCTTGCAGCGTAATTTCCAGAGGTATAGGTGCCCACATTGGCAAATCAACAAGAGGTAGGGTCAGAGATAACTTTTCTGGGTTAAAAATATTGGTAAAGTGAGAGACCCAGTCCTCGCAAGCAACATAAGAAGTAATTTCTGGGACGCCTTCCGAATTTAAGAATGGACTGTTGACTATTTCCCAGTAGAGTCTACTATTTTTTGTCTCAACAGCTTCATTCAATTTATCCCAAGCTTCTCTCTGTAATACCTTTTTCCTGTTTGAGATAGCCAGTTTGTAATTAACCCTTGCTTCTTTGATGCTAATGCCATCACGGGGTTTGAGCCCTAAAACTCGTTTTAGTTCCCGTAAGGTTACAATACAAGGCTTGTCAAACCATCCCAGTTTTGTCGTTTTATTAGCTGAGGGTTTTTTAGTAAAAATACCCTCAATGATGGTATTAATGTTAATAAAGTGGGATATCAGAAGGTCGTGGTTAACAACATCATTAAGGCAATAGCTGAGTTCAATTTCACAGCTGACTACTACCTCCCTTTGTTTAGCCACAGAGTTGACCCCGGTCCACTTGATTCTCGGACCATTGGGCCGTTCGGACACTATATCGGTGGTACAGGTTTCCCCAGTTCTTTGTGTAACACCCCTTAGAGGAAGGGTAACGCAGATACTGTTATGATCGCTAAGACCTTCCTCTCTCACATACAAACTTAAATAGTCCCCATGACTTGAGAACAAGATGTGATCGATAAAAGTCCCAGCTTCCCTCCCTGTAAAAGTGGGGCAACTGGCGTTCTGCTTATTTTTGTTGCACATTAATAAGGATAAATCTAGTTTTAGTAGCAGGTTATTTAGGGTGGAGCCGTAATGGCAGTGCGGGAAGTGGGGGGAATCCTCACTCCTTCCTATACCCCCATTGAAATTATCCGGCTCCACACCAAAACCACAGGGGTTACCCTTGGATAGCTGGCATGGCTGCAAATTAAAGTCACCAGCCCATAAGATGTCTAGCTGCTTATTAGAAATGCCTATAGCCTTAGCAATTTCTTTTTCCAAGGGGTACAAGATGTTCCCTCTGGAGGCATCAAAGATGTTATTATAAAAGTTAACAAGAACCAGGTCCTTACCCTTAGCACATGCAATCCTTAACACCTGGCTGTGGGCTCCCACATTTGAACTACTTCTAACTTTGTAGGATTCCAGTCTGTTAGAAAGGAGAATCAAAAGACCCCCCTTTGCCCTGCCAGAATTGGATTTAGTGGCATTAAGGCAATAGGAGGAATAACCTTCTACGTTGATATCTTCCTGACTCCAGGTCTCCTGGAGGAGGACTATATCAAACCCTTCTCCTATGAATCTGGACCAAAAAGGGGTATTTAGTTTCCCTGCGATACCAGCAATATTCCATGATAACAAAGTAAGGTCACCAGGCTTAGTTACATGAGCTGGTATCTTCAAGGGTCCTGTTACTACCTGACAAGCGGGGGATTGGGTGTTGAAAGGGTAGGGACAAAAAGGGGGTGAATGGATGGAAGAACTTTCGGATGCTGTAGGCTTATGTAAAGCCATGTGACCACTAGAAAACACAGGGGCGACTATGGGGGCGGATTTAGGGCTGACGGGGTCAGATTGCACGACCACATCGGATACCGACCGCCTGTAGACAGTTGGAGTCGGTAAAGATGGAGCATAAAGTCAATCAACCATCTCCAGGCAGTCAAATCTATTAGTGGTTTGGATGCCCTGCCACCCGCCATCGGCAAAACGGTTGTTATTGGGATACCAAGGACGAGGTACCCAATCCCTACCTCTGAACTGTTGGATATGCCATGGGTCGCCATAGTCCCATTGATGTTCTTGGTTCAAAGGCCAATTTGGCGGTGGAATTGGGTAGTGGTAATTAGAAGTAGGGGGATAAAAAAAGGAGAGTCGATGAGTGTCGATTCCTCCCTTCTTCTCTAGGTCAGGCCATGAACATATGTGATTTACAGTAGCGGCATCCTCACATGTGATAATGACACAATCCCCTTGAATGCTCTTGGGGATCTTACCCACCCAAGAAACCCTTCGTACCGAGGATATTCTGCAGGTGAATGGGGGCTTCAGAGGCCTATGGATGCAAAGCCATTGCAAAATTTTATTCCGGAGCGACCAGTGGGGTTCGTCAGTTCCCTCTGGAAGTTCTGGTACTCCTGTTAGAATTGCTGTAAATGGAGATACCTCTGGGGCCAATTGAAAAGGGCGTTTAGGTCTAGGCCTCTTTTTGTCTGCATGTGAATTAGCTTTAGGGGCCTTTTTGTTGCTGGTAGATTCCTGTAAAGGCTCATTAGTATGGGCACGATTAGCTTCATTGGAAGTACCCTGTGGGGTCTGGGCAGCAAGAGTTTGCTGACTAGATGACGATGTCTGGGGTGTTGGTTTATCTTTCGGCTTACATTTGATGCAGTTAGTACAGGTGTTAGAATTAGACAGTGCTAAAATGGTAGGATCCTTTATTATAGATTTGGTACTAAACATAACTGTATTAGCAGATGGTTTATCTATGTTAGTCTTAGCTGAGGGGACCCCCGTACAGGACACCCCAGCTGAAACCACAGGTGTAACCGCCCCCGATTTAACTGCTCCTGCCCTTGGGTGGTTGGAAGATTTATCAATAAGTATAGCAAGCTGTTTCTCAATGGCCATGATACTCCGTTCCAGGGGCAGGAGTTGTTGTTTAAACAAGTCCCTGAGTCTTTCAAACAACTGGATATTATCAAAATCAGAATCAGACGGTCCAGGTGCACCCCCCTGGGCAATACCATTAGAAGTGCTATATGAATTAAGCAAGACAGATGGTGCAGAGTTTGTGCCAGTAGGCATATTCATGGCTGGTGCTGTAGTAGTCCCTTTCTTTTTCTTATTTTTCGGATGTTGATTGGCCTTATTCCCTTTATTTGTAGGTATTGACTGCTTGGGAATGGCGCCTTCTCTCACCCCCATAGAATGAGTACCTTGAGTCTGATCATCAACTACAATCCGCTCTAGATCCGGGGTGATCTCAAGGTTCTCAATAGAATCCAGACCTAATGACAAGTTGGTGGCCGATAAATCTACGGCATTCGGAATGGAGTGTAATTGTGTTGTAACATTTGCAGGTTGAGAAAGGCTGAGAATGGATGTTACTACTGGGACCGGGGTTACGGCTGTAGCTATGAGACCCAGGGAGGATCTCCTAGCAAACGCAAGGTCCTGGGAAACCCTGCGCTCCAAAAGGGAGATGTTTAAATTAATAGCTTCAGTTGTGGTGGAAATAAATTTGTCAATAGGACCTATGAACTGAGCGGTTCTAAGTGCAGTCTTACTTCTGGATCCCCTTGTTACTGACATAGTGCGGATAGACAGGCACAGAGGCAGTAGACCAAGGAATCACAATCACTCACTGAGCCGAGGAGTACCTGTAACTGTTGAGATGATCGTCAAGCGGGAACGTACCGGATCGAAAGGGGGGGGGCCCTGCCCTGCCTGAATCTGTCTGGAACGGGCTGAAACGGGCCCGCCCTTGGCCCGGGCTTCGCCCGGGCGCTCCCGCGCGCGACTCGCGGGGGCGAGGGGCGTTCCGTTCTTTCAAGCGCCTCCGGGCGCTCGTGCGGCGTCACTTCCGCCGCCGGGGCACCTGGGAGTTGTAGTGCTGGAGCGCTATGGAGCAGAGCGCTGTTAGCGCTGGCCGTTTCCCTCACGGCGTCGGTAGAGCGCTGGAGCGCTATAATGGTAGGCTGTCTGCTTTCTGCTGACCTCGGTGGCCGTTCACCTCACGGCTTCTGGAAAAGGAAAGTGTCCCGCCGGAGCTCTGGACGCTCCGTTCTTTCAAGCGCCTCCGGGCGCTCGTGCGGCGTCACTTCCGCCGCCGGGGCACCTGGGAGTTGTAGTGCTGGAGCGCTATGGAGCAGAGCGCTGTTAGCGCTGGCCGTTTCCCTCACGGCGTCGGTAGAGCGCTGGAGCGCTATAATGGTAGGCTGTCTGCTTTCTGCTGACCTCGGTGGCCGTTCACCTCACGGCTTCTGGAAAAGGAAAGTGTCCCGCCGGAGCTCTGGACGCTCCGTTCTTTCAAGCGCCTCCGGGCGCTCGTGCGGCGTCACTTCCGCCGCCGGGGCACCTGGGAGTTGTAGTGCTGGAGCGCTATGGAGCAGAGCGCTGTTAGCGCTGGCCGTTTCCCTCACGGCGTCGGTAGAGCGCTGGAGCGCTATAATGGTAGGCTGTCTGCTTTCTGCTGACCTCGGTGGCCGTTCACCTCACGGCTTCTGGAAAAGGAAAGTGTCCCGCCGGAGCTCTGGACGCTCCGTTCTTTCAAGCGCCTCCGGGCGCTCGTGCGGCGTCACTTCCGCCGCCGGGGCACCTGGGAGTTGTAGTGCTGGAGCGCTATGGAGCAGAGCGCTGTTAGCGCTGGCCGTTTCCCTCACGGCGTCGGTAGAGCGCTGGAGCGCTATAATGGTAGGCTGTCTGCTTTCTGCTGACCTCGGTGGCCGTTCACCTCACGGCTTCTGGAAAAGGAAAGTGTCCCCAGTGTAACCAGAGTTATACATTTCTAAAGTTTAACACCTTGGCTGCTAGGTGTTTTCCCCTCCCGTGCTGACTTTTGATTATTTCCATTGTTTCATGACGAGCTCAGCTCGTCACCAGCACAGCTCAACCGTACATCATGACGAGCTGAGCTCGTCATGAGCATGGAAAGGGTTATGGTATAAAATAGTGCCTAAAAGACCAAAGAGCCAACTGCGGATATCTAGTAGAGCGAGATCGGGTCAAAGTAAAAAAATATGGTTGACTGCAATGCAGCGCAAATCGGATACAAAAAGTGGATTGGGGTCAGTCATCGCTTGCGTTCAAGCTTAGAAGATAGTGAAGAAAAGGTCTCTGAGAAGGTATAAGTTCAACAGGACAAGGCTGCAGGTGGTGTCTGAGGAGGAGACATCGTCATAGGATAGCCACTGGATAAAGTTGTGATGAAGATTTACATTCGGACTTAGTCTCTTTTTTGGAACTTGAAAATCTCCAGCGGGACGAAGCTGTAGCCGACAAATGACCACTGAACAGGATTTGCTGCTGCAGAGAAGAATGCAGTAGGAGCTGCTGTGAAGTCAAGCCGACTGGTAGTTCAACATAGGCAGACGGGCGAGCAGGCTGGTCCCTGTCTCCTCTCAGTTCTCCAAGCAGTTTTTAGCCAAAATATTTTGGAGTCCCAAATTTTGGATTTGAGCTATCTGGGCACCTTAATACCACCACCAAGGGTCTCGAATTGGAGATTTTAGCTATCTGGTCATCTTTAACTCCACCACCAAGGATCCAGAACTGAAGGGGCACCACTTGGGGGGTTAGGATTCACTCAGGATGGGTCAAGGTGTTGGTTCAGGAGGGTTGGAGCCTTTTCTGTCCGCAAGGCTCAGATATGGAGGCTGCCAACTAGCCCTAAGAGTCACTCTTGTAGTCCTGGTTTCAAGAAGTGGAACAGGGCTCAAGACGCAGGGAAGGCCTCTGAGGGTTCAAGGTAGGCTTCAGGCAGAAACGTAGACCTTCCAGGTGTAGCAAAGCCGTCTTCTGAGAGTCCTAACTTAGGTCCAGAAAGTGAACTGAAGAGTGGGCTTAGGCTCTTATTTTTTGGTGAAGTAGGAGAAGTTTCTGGAAAATTCCCTTCGAAGTGCTTGAAGTTTTCTGCCTCCCCTGCCATCGTTCCAGCATGGCTGCATGAATAATAAATTGAAGACAAGTTCTTTGTGTGAAGGCAGGGTACAGCCTATTGATCTGCAAGTGGGATTGTGCCCAGCTCTGCCCCTCCCCACTACTCCATCCTGCCAGTGATGGCTCATCCAGGCACACTTACTCCTCTATTGTGTATCTTTCTGGGAGGAGGAAACAAAGTCCAACTATGAACAAAACCCAGTCATGTGAACGAGGAACAGACTGCAGGCACTAAATAGTTGGAGCAGGGAAATGCCAACTTTCTAAAAGTATTATTTTAAAAAATCTAACCTAAAATCCGACTTTACCATTAAAGAGGATTTCTAATTAAAATTTCTCAGACACCAAGAATGAAATGTTTATTTGTTCCCATTCAAAAGTTAGCACATATTAAATGTAATAAAGCAACCTAATGTTATCCTATGGGAGAGATAGGCGTCAAAGTAGTGAAAAACAGATATTGCAGTTTTTGTCTACAACAACATGTAAAACCTAAAAGCACATGTCTAACTTTTAATTACAAAGCACCCTGCTTTATGGGGAGAAACAACACTTACAATGCAACTTTTACAACGCACTACCTTTACAACTAAACTTTTACACCGCAACATCCATTACAACGCATGCCATTACAACGCAACCATTACAACGCATGTCACTACAACGCATACCACTACAACGCATGTCATTACAACGCAGTCATTACAACGCATACCATTACAACGCATACCTACACTATCCAACACTTACCCTACTGTTGCACCCCCTGGAGTTAGAATATTAATTTTTACCCCTACACTATCTAATACTTACCCTACTGTTGCACTCCCTGGAGTTAGAATAGTAATTTTTACCCCTACACTATCCAACACTTACCCTACTGTTGCACCCCCCTGGAGTTAGAATAGTAATTTTTACCCCTACACTATCCAATACTTACCATACATGCAATGTAATGGTATGCGTTGTAAATGTAGTATGCGTTGTAGTGGAATGCGTTGTAAAGGTAGTTTCAAAGAATTCGTTGTAATGGCATGCGTTGTAATGGAATCCGTTGTAATGGATGTTGCGGTATAAAAAATGCGTTGTAAAGGTATGCGTTGTAAAAGTATGCGTTGTAACGACATACATCCCTTTATGGGCTACCTAAGCCACACCTTAGGGGGGACTCATTACATAAAAGGGAAGTTCAGGGCTTAATAAAGAGTTTATTTTGCTAAGCAGAATTGGCAGTTTAAAACTGCATTCAGGCTTCAATGTCAGACCCGAGACATGTTTTAAGGGACTACATAAGTGGATGGCACAATAAGTGCCGAAGACCTAATAATAACATGTAATTTACAGGCCCTGGGTACAGTCCCTGGTATACCACTTTACTAGAGACTTATAAGTAAATTAATTATGCCAGTCTGCTGTAAGCCAATCTAACCATGTTTAAAGAAGAGAGCACAAGCACTTTAGCACTGGTAATTAGCAGTGGTAAATTTCACAGAGTCCAAAGGCGAACATAAACAAATTCAGAAAAATAGGAGGGTCAAGGCAAAACGTTTGGGGGTAATCCTGCAGAGAGGGCCCAGTCCAACAGATGCTTTAGTCTTTTTTGGTTCTCTGGCTGTTCCCTAGTACCTGGTGTATCAGTGACAGTGCTTCCTCTACAAGATACAGGCAAGTACCATTCTGATCTTTGAGCCTTGGAGATGTTAATGGTAATATCAGATTTTATTCTAATGTGTTCTTGCTCTCTGATATAGAAACCCAGAGGTCTACTGAGTTCTTGTGAACGTCCAGTGATGTGTTGAGCCGTATTAAAGCATAAGGCATCAGGACTTTAACTGCCTCCTCCACCCCTTCTTTTTCCCTAGGATAGCGATATGCTCAGGTTGTGTTTCTTCACACTGAGGTTAGGCTGTTTTGTGGAGAGGGGCAGAATATCGCTGCTCCTGAGAAACCATGACCATATTTGATTCCTGGTAACAATGGTCCATTATATCAGAAGTTCTCTTTAGGGAATATGCCTTATAAATTCAGCATGTTTTTTTCCGAAATTGTTTTAATTCCTATTTTTTACTTCGTTTTCTTAAGTCTATATATTATATGGATATTTAATTCAAATATTATTCAATTGTTTTTTAATCATTTCTCTGCTCTCCACAGCTCCATTTATATTTTCTTCTGCCTTGCTTTTTTCCCTATCCTTTTGATTTCTAATGTATGTTGCACTTTATTCTTACTGTTTTCTCTTTTCTCCTAGATATTTTATCGAATTTTTAAGCAAACCAAAACTGCAATATCCATAATATATTAACCAATAAATGCTGTTTGCACACTTTTTCAGCGATTGATGGTTCATGCCCTCTTTTCAAACCATCACTCCAGCATGGGAATACAAAGCAACAAGTAGATTGACAAAGGAAATGGTGTCTGCATTTTTGTCTCGCAACTCATACTGAAAGTGTCAGCAATAGTCCATACAATAAACATTACCCAGGCAATGCTCTGCATAGTTTACACACTATTAATAGAGACTATAGGTGCCTATGTATCTTACCCGGCAGCTGGTCTCCACAGGCCCAATTGAAATGCTCAGGCTGTAACATAAAGGTACCTAACTTATGTTCCGGTTGATCGAATCTAAAAAAAACCTGTCAATCAATCAATCAATCAAACATTTGTAAATCGCACTACATACCCGCTGGGGGCCACTACTGATTGAACAGCCAGGTCTTGAGTATCATCCTGAAGGTCAGCAGGTCTTGGGTCTGTCAGGAGGGTGTTCCATGTCTTGGCGGTGAGGTGGGAGAAGGATCTCCCACCGGTGGTTGTTCTTCGAATGCGCGGGACGGTGGCAAGCGAGAGGTCGGCAGAGTGTAGCTGGCGGTTGGGATGTAGAAGGAGAGCCGTCTGTTGAGGTAGGCTGGGCCAGTCTTGTGGAGTGCCTTGTGTGCGTGGGTGAGGAGCTTGAAGAATGTCCTCTTGTTGACGAGGAGCCAGTGCAGGTTTCTCAGGTGGGGGGTGATGTGGCCGTGGCATGGTACGTCGAGGATCAGTCGTGCTGAGGCGTTTTGGATGCATTGTAGTCATTTGATGAGCTTGGTCGGGGCTTTCGTATAGAGGGCGTTTCCGTAGTCGAGTCTGCTGCTGACGAGGGCCTGGGTGACCGTCTTTCTTGTATCTGTTGGGATCCATCTGTAGATCTTGCGGAGCATGCGGAGGGTGTTGAAGCAGGAAGAGGAAACACCGGTGACTTTCTTGGTCATTGAGAGCGTCGAATCGAGGATGATTCCCAGGTTGCGTGCATGGTCGTTGTGTGTCGGGCTGCCCCCAGTGCGGTCGGCCACCAGGAGTCGTCCCAGGCTGAAAGGTTGGAGCCGAAGAGGAGGACCTCCATCTTGTCCGAGTTCAGCTTCAGATGGCTGGTCTTCATCCAGTCGGCGACGGCCTTCATTCCTTCGTGGAGGTTGGCTTTGGCTGTGATGGGGTCCTTGGTGAGGGAGAGGATCAGCTGAGTGTAAGAGATTATGTTGAGGTCGTGCTGTCGGGCTACGTGTGCGAGCGGGCCATGTAAATGTTGAACAGCGTTGGGTTGAGGGAGAATCCCTGGGGTATGCCGCAGATGATCTCGAAGGCTTTAGAACGGAATGGGGGGAGGCGGACACTCTGGGATCTGCAGGAGAGGAAGGAGGTGGTCCAATCCAGAGCCTTGTCTCGGGTCCCTGCGGCGTGGAGGCATGGGCGTAGTGTGCGGTGGCAGATGGTGTCGAAGGCGGCAGAGAGGTCTACGAGAATGAGTGCTGCGGTCTCGCCGTTGTCTAGCAGGGTCCTGATGTCGTCGGTGGTGGCGATGAGGGGAGTCTCGGTGCTGTGGTTGCTGCGGAACTCTGACTGGGAAGGGTCCAGGATTCTGTTTTCTTTGAGGTATCAGGTTAGCTGTCTGTTGACGGTTTTCTCAATGACCTTAGCCGGGAAGGGGAGCAGAGAGAAGGGCCAGAAGTTCTTGAGGTCTCTTGGGTCTGCCTTCGGTTTTTTGAGTAGGGTGTTGATCTCGGCGTATTTCCATATCTCTGGGAAGGTCTCGGTCTCAAGGGAGAGATTGATGACGTTGCGCAGGTGGGGTGCGGTGGAGCTGCTTGCTCTGTTGAAGACGTGGTGTGGGAATGGGTCAGACGGAGAGCCGGATTGGATTAAGTACATGGTCTTGATGGTGTCATCGATGCTCACGCTGGCCCAGGCTAGCAGGGGGTCGTGGTTGATGGTGTACAGAGGGTCTGAAGTGTTGCTGTCTGTTGGGGCTGTCTAGGATTTGAAGCTGTTGTGGATGTCTGCTATCTTGCGGTGGAAGAAGGTGGCAAGGGAGTCACACAGGGCTTGCGACGGCGGGATGTCCTTGGTGTTGGAGCTGGGGTTGGAGAGTTCCTTCACGATGTTGAATAGCTACGTGCTATTTTTTTGTTGTCAAGGTGGTCTTTGAAGGAGGTCCCCTTGGCCGCCCTGTTGAGGTGGTGGTGGTTGCGGATGGCGTCCTTGTGTGCTGCGTGGCTGTCCGGAGTTTGTTCACTGTGCCATTTCTTCTCTAGTTTCCGGCAGACTTGCTTGGAAGCTAGGAGTTCTGAGGTGAACCAGCTGGGCCTCTTGCTGGTGTCTCTGTGGGGGGTTTCTTCAGTGGGGCGAGGGTGTTGGCGCAGTCCTCGATCCAGCGTCTGTGGCTGTCGGCAGCGTCGTCGGTGTTGGAGGGTTCGGTGGGTGGGCTGAGAGCGAGGTTTGCATGTAGTTGGTCTTCGGTGATTTTGCTCCAGCAGCGGCGGGGGATCTGTTGGGTGTGGTGGAGTGTGGTGGGTTTCTGGAAGGCGAAGTGGATGCAGCGGTGGTCGATCCAGAGGAGTTCGGTGGTGTGGTTGATGGAGACGTACAGGCTTGAGGAGAATTCTGGGTCGAGCGTGTGGCCGGCGGAGTGGGTGGGCATTGTGACGAGTTGCTTCAGTCCGAGGTTGGCAAGGTTATCGATCAGGGTTGTGGAGTTGCTGAGGTTGTTGTTCTCAAGGTGAAAGTTCAGGTCTCCGAGGAGGATGTAGTCGGTGGAGGTCAGGGCGTGCGTGCTGATCAAGTCGGCAATGGAGTCGCTGAACTGGGGGCAGGGTCCAAGGGGTTGGTAGATGAGGGTGCCTCTGAGGGTGGAATTAGGGTCTGTGTGGATCTGGAAATGCATGTGTTCAGAGATGCTGAGCGCGTAGTCGGTGCTAGTCGAGACCCTGATGTTGTTCTTGGGGACGATGGCGATTCCTCCTCCGACTCAGTTGGTGCAGTCTCTGCAGGTGATCTTGTAGCCGTCTGAGAAGGCTATGGCGATGTCGGGTGCGGAGGAATCGTTAAACCAGGCGTCTGTCAGGAAGGCGACGTCCGGCATGCTTGCGTGCGGAGCGGGTCTTCAGTAGTATGCATCGGAGGTGGTTGGTGTCTTTCTTGGCGGGTGGTTCATCGGCTCTGAGGCTGGTGTAGCTGCAGTTCCGGCAGGTGAAGGGGCCGTGTTAGAATTGGGGGTCTCCAGTTGGCAGAGGCCAAGGCTTCTGACCAAATAGGGACCCTCTCCTCCAGTCAGGGCAAGGAGGACACACGTTAGTAGATAATCCCTGCTCACCCCCTTGGTAGCTTGGCAAAGCAGACAGGCTTATCTCCAGGGCAAAATGTAAAGTATTTGTGCCAACACATACAGTAATGAAGTAGAGCACCACCAACGGACACCGCACAGGTATATTTATAAAAATAATATATCTTTATATATTTTTAGGCAGACTTTAAAACAGACATAAACCAACATAAAATATGCTTCTTGAAAAAAAAGTATTCTTCTTGTGGAAAGTGTTCTTAAAAAGTAAAAAGAGTCTGTTGCAAAAGATTGCGCAATTCAGAATGCACCACGAGCAGTCTTTGACTGGAAAGGACTGCCCCTCTCTTCATAGGGACCCTGGACGCGTTTGCCCCCATGAACTGTACCTCCTTAAGGCTATTCAGATGATAATCCAAACAATATCTTCCTTTTAGCCCGTACCGCAGTTCACTCGGGTGCCAGTACGGGCTTCCAGGGAGGGGCTCGGCGATAGAGCCCTTCAGCGCCGGCTAACGCCGGCGATCCACACACTCCGCGCCTCCCCCTCCTCCCAGGTGAACACACGCTCGTCTGAGGCAAACACTCAAGCGTTATCTGGGGGGAAGCGGCAGGCTTTACGGCTCCTGGGTTCCTTGTGATGTGAAGCTCTTGGCAGACGCGCTGGGCCAATCCCAGCGCTACTTCCGGGCTTTCCTCCTGATGACTCGGCGAGTCGCGAGCCACTCACAGCGCGGCCTCTAGGGATTCCGGCGATGACTTCAGGGTCCACGTGCCAATCGCAGCACGGCGGGGACGACGAGCCCCTCTACCCTCACGGCGATCTTCTCCGTGCGATTCCTCGGCGGGGGGCCCCTCTGGACCTCACGGCTCCAGCGGTGGAGGTCAGAGGCCCTCGGCGCTTGGGGGGAGGCACGGCCAGGCAGGCCCCGTGGCCGCAGCGGTGATCTTTGGTAAAACAGGCACCAGGGGGAGAGCGGGCCGGCATGGCACACGCCACTCTTGTTCTCCTCTGGTGCAGCTGCAAGAAAGGGTGATCTTCCCGCTCTGAAGACAGCAGAGCAGTGCAGGTCAAAATGGCAGGAATTTGATGGCCCTGATTCCTGGGATCAGGAGGCTAGCTCTACTTCTAGCCCTTGGAGAGATCTTCTTGGCAGGAGGGGGACCAAGCCCACAGCACAGTCCCAACGGTCCCTCTTAGGTAGAACAATAAGGACAGCAAGTCAGCGCCCAGACACACAGCAATGGCAGCACTGTTCCCCAGGTCTTCTTCCGGTGTTCTTCTTCAGCAGGGATCCTCCTCTTGAGTCAAAAGTAGTCTGATTCTAGTGTGCACGGGTCTTTCCTTTATACAGCAAATTGTCTTTGATGCCTTTGAGGTTTTGTGATTTAAGCACGGGTTGCCCTTGTCCAGACCCTGGCGGTGGGAGTCTCTTGGTCCTGGGGAGTCTTTCTCTTTGAAGCAGGGAGGCAGGGACATCCGTCATCCAGCAGACAGGGGAGCCGGTATTGTAAAAGGCAGGGTACAGCCCAGCACCACTCCTCCCCCTAACCTTCAGGTGCAGCCAGCTATCACTCCACTGCTGGAGCTTTCCCAGACCCTGTTACATTCCCTCTAGCTCGCACACCCAGGCAGGCCCACAGACAGACTGGACAAGGAAATAGCCACTTTCTAAAAGTACTATTTTCAGACACAACATTTAAAAACCATCTGTGCTAAAAGATGTATTATCGATTTCTGAATCCTGGGAAACCAGGTTTGGATTTTCTATCTTGCTCCTGGGGAAAGATAGGCAGGTATACATGGGACCCAGCCCTCTCTAATTCTGTCCTATGGGCAAGGTAGCCTTACTGCAGGGAAAAACGAATTTGGCAGTAGTTCACTACTACAGCATGTCCCCTACATCAGTACAGGCCCTACTAGGAGCACTTGCACTTTGGCACTGATCAGCAGTGGCACGTGCCCAAAGCATCTAAACCAGCAAAACGTAATCCAGTATAGAGTCAAAAACCTAGGAGGTAGAGATCAAAAAGTCAGGGGAAACCACGCCAAGGATGCCAGGTCTAACAGGCCGTGTGTGCGTTTTGGGGTGGCCTTGAAGCAGGTGTGGCTCCGTCCGGAGTTGAGAGCATGCAGAGTGCTGGCATCGTAGTGGCGGTGGTCATTGTAGCGGGTGCATGGGCCAGGGGTTCTGGCGCTGGCGTGGTCTAGGCGCGGGTGGGCTCAGACGGGCTCACCTTCTGTGTGCCAGCGACACAGCGGCTGGCTTATATGGGGAGGTGGGAGGGAGGAGCAGCTGGGAGGCCTGGAGGTGGGGCAGCACATGGGCAGTGGGCAGTCAAGAGGGAGGGGCCTCAGGGGACGCAGCAGCGAGGGCGGTGAGGGACAACGAAGGTAATAGAATGAAAAGGGCCACAAAAATCAAGGGTAAAGCGAGTGGCACAGAAGGCAAAAGGGCACAAAAAACGAGTGGAACAGAAAGCAAAAGGGGCACAGAAACGAGGGGAAAACGAGTGGCACAGAGGGCAGGAGGGCACAAAAAAACAAGTGGAACAGAGGGCAGAATGAAATGAAATGAATTTGTACTTGTAACTTATACCCCAACTTGGGTTTCCTGGTGATGTACGCATATCGCTGTGGAACCCTTCCTTGCTTTTCCCTGTGAAATGTCAACTCCTGGGCACCCCCAAGGTGAATCCAGGCATCCCAGCACTGTTGGAGCCGTTGTGGAGATTAAGCAAGCTATTGCCCAGAGTTGCAGAGTGCGAGCCATGATTAGAATAGGCACTGAGGCGAGAATTATCAGGTCCGAGGAAATTGAGCCCAAGATCCTCCGAGGCGGGACCTGAAACCTGGTCCCAGGCCTGACCTCTGCATCAGGGTCTGCCGCTCTAACCATTGAGCCACACTTCTCCACAGACGGGCACTAAAAATGAGTGGAAAACAAAGCAAAAGGAGCACAGAAACAAGGAAAAAACGAGTGGCACAGAAGGCAGAAGGGCACATAAAACGAGTGGAACAGAAGGCAAAAGGGGCACAAAAACAAGGGAAGAACGAGTGGCACAGAAGGCAAAAAGGGCACAGAAATACCGGAAAAACGAGCGGTACAGAGGCCAAAATAAAGAATACAGAAATACAGGGGCAGCTAAGAACAGTAGGCAGAACGGACAGAGAGGCACAGGTGCAGTGAGGGGAACAGAAGGGAAAACCTGGCAGAGACACGGGGGCAGCGTGGGGTACAGAAGGAAAGACCAGGCAGAGAGATCACGGGGACAGCGAAGGGAACAGAGGGAAGAAAAAGAGGCACAGACCACGTACAGGCAGTGGGGGAAGGCAGACAACAGCAGTCACGGACACAACAATGAAAATACAGGCAATACAATAAAAGCAATAAAGCGGAGGATGAACAAACCTACCTACGGGTAGGCGCAGGTGGTAGCCTGCGGGTGGTGGAGGGCCTCGAACGATCTCAGCAGCAGCGGCTGGGGCAGATAGGCACAGGCAGTGCTGTGCGGAGGCGGAGCACCCTACCTGGTGGGATCAAGGACAGTGAAGGGCGCATACAGAAAAATGATTTTAAGTGTACTCTGATAAACGCGAGATCGCTGGTTACCCACAGTATTGAATGTGCCTCACTAATCGAAGATGAAAAAATAAGAGTGGCGTTCATCACTAAATCCTGGACTGATGAGGCCTCAGGTCCAGATCTGGTCAAAGCCACGCCCCCTAATTATTCCTGCTACACTTTAAACAGGCCAAACAGGATAGGAGGGGGTTTAACACAATTCTATAAGGGTATCCTTCAATACCGAGTGTAATGATGAATGGGAAGCTCTGGATTTCTGCCTATATTTGTCACACCACCACACCTTTAGAGGCACCTTACTTTACAGACCACCTGGCCCTAGAAGCCTGTTTCTTGCATCATTGGGTAGCCTACTGGAAAATGGACTATGTACCAGTTCACACACAATACTGGGAGACTTTAACTTCCACTTGGAAGCCCATTCAGATCCAGATACGGTTAATCCGATAGATCCAATGAGTAATGCTGACTTAAAGCAGCATGTCATTGGTGCCACTCATTCAGCAGGACATACATTGGATGCCATCTTTTCCAACAACAAACAGCTGATGTTTACGGGACTGCTTTCCCTTAGTTAGGTCAGATCACAAGGCAGTGCTATTCGAACTAAACATGACTGACAGCCATGCTGCCAGGAAACCAGCCAAAAAACAGTTTGAGAGTAGAGCGTGGAACAAGGTTGAAGCTGAAGAATTAAATGAACTGCTAGCCTCTACACCTTTTACAATCTACCTTCACACCTTGATGAGGCTACTACGTTGTACACCAATTGGCTTGAGGCAGCTGGCAACAAGTTAGCTTCAAAGAAAATCCTCTTTCCCAATAGGGTACGACATTCTGCTCCTTGGTATATCCAGGATCTTGAAGATCAAAAACTGATTTGTAAATGCCTAGAAAGGAACTGGAGAAAGGAGTATAATGAACGGTAAAAGAATGAGTATAAACAAAGTCTTGTGCATTACAAACAGTTATTGCTAAAAAAAAACCAAGAAATTTTTGCCAAACAAATGAATTCTGCCAAAAACTCGGCTAAAGAGCTGTTTAAAACTGTAACTAACCTGAAGCACCCATGTTTTCCTACTATTCCGACTAGTCAGGAACTTTGTGATAAAATTGCCAAGTTCTTCTTCGATAAAGTGGATGCTATCTATTCCACTTTCACTGATTTAACCACTGACATGAGAATGGACCAAACAATAGGTCTCTAGTCAGAAACAGCCCGTCCTTTACTTTTGATGAATTTGCTTCCATGACCACCACGGATACACTCAAACTTCTTAGGACGGCCAAATCTGTCTCCCCTATGATCCATGCCCTGCAGCAATATTAAAACTTGCCCCTGAGCCTATCACACTAGCACTGACCTCCATTATGAACACTATGTCTGCCGAAGGATACTTTCCCAAGGTTTAGAAAAGGGTATCCATATTGCCTCTGTTAAAAAAGCTGAGTTTTGATCCCAAGGATACAAACAGCTTTAGACCTATCACAAGAATCCTTCTAGCCAAACTGGTAGAGAAAAATATGAATGCACAACTAGGTTTGTTCCTGCAAGAAGCTCAAGTGCTGGACCTCATTCAATATGGATTTAGAGAGGGGCAAAACATGGAGTCTGCTCGTCTAAAATCCACGGAAGAGATCAGGGCAATCCTAGACCAGGGAGGTAAAGCCGCAATGATTATGTTAGATCTCTCCGCTGCCTTTGATAAGGTCCATCATGATTTGCTGATGGACCGGCTGCGAGAGAGTGGAGTCCAGGGCAATGCTTGGAAATTGCTCAAATCCTTTCTGTCAGACCAAATGCAAATCGTCTCTCTTGGAAAATTCTGTTCCAAAGCATTTTCACTGCCCTGTGGAGTCCCTCAGGGGTCTTCCATGAGCCCCATGCTCCTTAATATTGATGTGTCGTTGTTAGGTTCCCTGATTGAGTTGTTCAGCTTTAGCTTGACATCATATGCGGACGACACCCAAATTGTGGTGTCACTGCTGCCAGGGATGGTACTGGGAACTTCAACCCGGCTCCATGAATGCATGCAGGTGTGGTTAAATAGATGGCACAAAACTGTCTCAAACTCAACTCCCGAAAAACTGAGGTTGTTTAGTTTGGGAATGATCCTAATTTCTGAGCCCCTGACTGGTGGCCAGATACACTGGGTCCTCTCCCTACCCCCATTCCTCTCCCTACCCCCATTAGGAAGGTAAAGAACTTGGGAGTTTGGATAGATAACAAACTCAACTTTGGGGATCAAGTAAATACTTTTGCCTCAACCACATCATTCATTCTTAGATCCTGCAAGAAAAGAATGCAGTTCCTGCAAAAAGACAGTCAGCAAATGGTTATTACTGCATTAACCATGTCCAGGCTGGACTACTGCAATGGTCTTTACCTCAATATACAGGAAAGGTTTCAGCACAGATTTGAACTTTTACAAAATGCATCGGCCAGTCTGCTCACCGGCATTCTACCTGTGAAGAAGCGAACACAGTTTAAATCTCTATGCATTGTTTATAAAGCCCTTCAAGGCATTGGTCCTGACCACCAGAAACAGCATTTTCAGTGGTACGTACCTAAAAGATCACTTCGCTTCTCAGAAGCTAAGCTGGTGATAGTGCCCTCTGTAAAAAAAAGTCAGTCGGGGTGGTAGAAGCTTTGTGGTGGCGCAGCCAAGGAATGGAACTGTCTACCTTTCCATCACAGAATTATGACCATTCTACTTGCCTTTAGGAAGGCCCTGAAAACCTGGCTGTTTAATGTTAACTCCGGCCCTATTTCCTTTCTTTTACGCTTCAGTGGGAGGACTTCACATAGCGCCAGGACACCTTCAGGTAGCAGTAGCACTCTATAAATGTCTCTAACACTAACATTATGGCCAAGATTCCTACCCTCTGGGACACATAATATTTATATAGCCCTCAGAGTTCTAGGACATGATATAGACCATGAAATGGTCTATTAAAGGGTCCCAGATGTATTGAAACTTATCACAATGATCTTGCAAGTCACATGTTAACATCTCCAAAGCCATTATGAATGAGAACCTTCTACGCCTGTCATCCAGAGTGGAAGATTAGACCTTTTTTAAACGAGCTGCTATAATGCTGGACTGCTAATAACATATTGGTAAGTAGCGACCAATAATTTTTCATGCCTAGAGGTGTTAAGCCCAATACCTGGATCAAGGGGTCAGCCGGTATCAGATAGCCCAAACTCATTTGATGTGGCTCAGTATCTCCTTCCAGAAGCATTCACTGTTTACACTAGGCTACATCCTCTTAAGTTTGTTTGATTTTAAGAATCAGTTGAATATTATCTTATAAACTGTTTGCTGTATACTACGTGTTGCCACTGTTCATATGTAACAACCTTACCTAGAATTCTTTTCCATCTTTCTGTATTTATCTACTGGACATCCCTGTGAGTAGAAGCCATTCCCAAAGGGTCACAAATTGTGACCTGCCTCATGAATATTGATGAGGCAGGTCATTTGCGACCCCATTGGGAATCGCTAAATGTGTCTGAGTGTACATTAATACATTTAATTTTACCAGTCTCTAATTGAGAGTCGCAAAAATCGCAATCGAAGACTCACAAAATGAAATGCTCGTACATCTGGCCCTAAGAATCTAACCACTTCACAGGTTACATCTAATTACAGCCTAGCATATAAAAACCTTATTGCATACTTACTGGCATTCTATATTTAAACAGAATTTTTTTTCAAAAGATCACCTTAATGGTAAGATATATAATCTGTCCAATATTAATTGCGTACTAGAACAGCGCATCCAGAGACCACAGCTGAAGTTCCCCGCTCCATCTAAGGATGGATTCAACCCTTCCCATTGCGCACATAGTGGGTTTCATCCTATTGTAAAGTTTATTAAAGCATTTCACATAATGGGGTTGGGTAATTCTGTGAGAGATGGATACACTGTTCAATCTTGCCAAGAAGCAACCAGGTAAGCAGTAGGTTTCTTTGACACCAGGTAACTGAAATGCCCGGCCTTTGACTCCACTTCACCTTTTGCACTTATTTCCTTCTTCGATAGAAGCAAGGTAGATTCAATATTGAAATCCTTTCAATAGAAATAGTTGGCAATCCGACCTATTCGGGTTCTTAGCCTTGAGACCCTCACGGATGAGTAGCGCGCTCTATAAATGTAATGATTGATTGATTGATTAGCAGTCTTTCCCGCCTTGGTTCGCTATTGATCGTTTTACTTAGCAATAACACAATACTTTTGGGGTGCATATATAGAGGTTCTTTACTATACAGTCCCTTGATTTCAAATTAGCTTAAATTCTTACTGCTTGAATCATTGCACATTTGTGGAGCCCCAGGGTTTTTTTTGATTCAGTGCCCTACTGTTTCTCCCAATCTGTGTTTGTGCCTAGACATAAAATCTCTGCCCCGTGTAACATTTAAGGGCGGAGGGGTGACGTTATATGCCGACAGCACTCATTTTAACAATGGGACACCAAAGACCTTTATACATTTCTTTAACTCTCCTACAGTAGTAGACGTCCAAGTTTTTGAAGTGTCTAAGTGCATTTTCCAGTTGAATTGGGACTCGATCCACCGCCTGCATACCAATCAACCATGTAAAGGGTTTGCAATTTTTCCCAGACACCAAGATTTTGTTTTTCATGTAGATTACTAAAAGGTTGGCCTTATAATATTTACTGAAGGCTACTAGGTTCCTTTGGTTCCAGCTTGTGTCATGTTCAATATATTGAAACAGTCTGCATATAGTGAACAGGGGACATGACTCTCCCCTATCTTTAGCCAAAAGAAATGTGTTTTTTGTAGAATGACTGGCATATATGCCAGGTAAAGTGCAAAAAGGGAGGGTGCCAATACATACCCTTATCCAAGACTTTTTCTATTGGGATTTTACATGATTATGATCCAGACTTGTCGAATTCCACACTTGCCTAATTGCCCCTATGCACTTCTTTCAAAGCCGTTTGGAATGTTCAACCTTGAAGTTGTTATAATCAATCCAGCCATTCATAAATTGCAATAAAACCTTTGCATTAATTTCTGCTCCAAACTCTAATAAACAATATTTTTTGTTGTCAATCGGGTCCTTTTTCTTAAAAATGAGCTTAATGATTGCATCTTTACATCTATCTGGACAATGTCTTCTTTTGTGCTGGTTTGGAAAACAAGCACAAATATTCACGTCCACAATTCTATGATATTTTTTGCTATGATTCCTGTCAAATTGTTGGGCCATGCAGCTCTTGATAAATTAAGTGTAATATTTAACTTTTTTAGACTATTAACAGGCATATATGCTAGAAAGCCTTCTATAGTATGCACCTTATTTTGCTGTTCCTTATCTCTACTTTCATATAGCTTGCTCAAAAACTTTACTCAGGTCTCTTCCCAGATCATACATCTGGTGGGACTGTTCCCCTCTAGTTGACCAGTTCCAAAATGTTCACTTATCCTTCGAGGATAACACACTTATAGTTTCCTCCTAGTTGACCATATTGTATTTTTTTTATCTTAATCGAGGCATCGTATTCTGCTGTAATTTCATAACGGTTTTTATGTGCAGTATCGTTCCAGTTTTACCCTTTTTTGTCTCAATTTGCTCATCTAGCTTTTTAGGTAATAAAGGTGCCCATTCAACCACATAGCTCTCTTAAATTGTCTTATATTCCTGCCTCAAGCAATAAAAAATGATGATGGATTTATGGGTCCCTTGCTCACTTTGCCACTGGATTAAAGCTAGCCTTCCTGATGAGGGGTGTTACCCCTAAACCGGCCCAGGGAGGCTTGTTTCCGGTCCAGGGAAGATCTGGCTTGGCAGTTCGGACTGGATTATACCCATGAGGAATAGGGTCAAGACTGATTTGCATATGGCTGGGTCTGAACTGGGGTGGTGAAGTGAGCTAAAGAACGATGATGGATTCAACCCCGATCTATGACTAGGGGTGAGTGTCTGAAAAGTTTCAGCGCTCCGTCCATCGTCTGCTTGTGTTTGCCCTAAGTTGGCATGGCATGCCTGGACGAGGGTCCCTTGCTCACTTTGCCACTGAATCCAAGCTAGCCTGGCTGATGAGAGGTGTTACCCCAAAACCAGCCCCAGGATGCTTGTTTCCGGTACAGGGAGGACCTGGCTTGGCAGTTCGGGCTAGACTATTCCCATGAAGAATAGGGTCAAGACTGATTTGCATATGGCTTGGTCTGAACTGGGGTGGTGAAGTGAGCTAAAGAACAATGATGGATTCAACCCAGATCTGTGACTGGGGTGAGTGTCTGAAAAGTTTCAGCGCTCCGTCCATCATCTCCTTGTGTTTGCTTTGTTTGCCCTAAGTTGAGAGGGTATGCCCAGATGTGGGTCCCTTGCTCACTATGCCACTGAATTCAAGCCAGCCTGGCTGACGAGGGGTGTTACCCATATACCAGTCACAGGATGCTTGTTTACGGTCCAGGGAAGACCATGGTTGGCAGTTCCCATGAGGAATAGGGTGAAGACTTATTTGCATATGGCTGGGTCTGAACTGGGGTGAGCTAAAGAATGTTGATGGATTCCAACTAGGTCTGTGAAAAGTTTCCGCGCTCTGTCCGTTATCTTCTTGTGTTTGCTTAGTGTTATAACACGTCATTCAGTACTGGATTTTTTAAAACTGTTCCGGAAAGTACTAAGGACTGTATAGAGCTGCCTGTTTCACTGGGTGAAACAGGCAGTCCCAAACAGCCTCAAACAGTAATTTTATCTACTGACTGACAAGAAGTATAGCATAGAGAACGAGAGGATGAAGAGCTCTCACCACTGATTGGGCAATCAGGCGAGGAACAGTGACCAATGACAAGACGGAGAGCCTCATTTAAAATATGGCAGGCCACTTCTGCCGGTCCACCATATTTTCTTTTTCTGTCCAGGACTGCCATGGTTCAGATGGCTAACCTGGGCAGGAAAGAAGCCAGTAGATTGGGTGTTCTAAATATGGGATCCTCTTTGACTGCTTTTCCACCAGTGGCACATTTGCGTGGAGGTTTTTCCTGACACTTGACTTGGCACAGGTTTCACTTATAGTTACAATTAACTGCTCCCTTCACTTTAAATTGAGAAGGCAATATGAGAGGTGGGTACATTGAGTTTCTCACAATTTCTGGCAGATGACTATTTAACACCCATGTCTCAATTAAGCATGGGCGGAAAATCCGTCACGCTCGCGGATTTTGCGGATTTTTGGGAAATTCGCAATCCGCGAGATTTGCGAATTTCCCGCAAAATCCGCAAATTCGCACGCAGCGGATTTTTTTGGCGGCGCGCGGCGTTGGTGATACAATTTTTGCGGCGCGCGGCGTTTATCATCGTTTGCCGAGTTGTTTTTTTCGATAGTTTGCGAGTGCTGCGCCATTTTGGATCTTGCTGTGTGATCCCGCGGGAATTGGCGAGCGCGATTACGTCATCGCGGCTTGCCAGCGATAGTTTGTCAACGCGAGTACGGCGAGATCACGTCTCGCGGTACTTCGCAATTGCGAGATTTGAGATGCGGCGAGCGAAAATATAAATTTGCAATTCTGCACAAGAAATCCACCAGCAAGCAGCATAAACCTTCTAGAAATGATGATTTTTATCTGAATAACTCCTTAGTTTGACATTTGCCTGCACTTTTTTAGCGAGGAGTCCATTTTGGGGAGGGGGGCAGGGGGGTGGGAGGAAGGAAGTGCCCCACAGTCTTCAACTTCCTGTTCCTGTTCAGCAGGCTCCTCCCAGTGCTTTGTCCATCTCCTGGTCACTTTTCATTTGGGTCTGGAGCTGGAAGGATTACTTTTTGTGGATGCTGCTGGATATTTGGATTTGAGGCCTTTTTGACTTTCTTTGGATCACTGTTGGATTAGAAATTTTACAAGTAAGTTTGTTTGGGGCATTACAGTTGCTGCAATTAAAATTTTGGAATTTTCGATTTTTGGGCTGTTTTGGGGCCTTTTGCCCAGGGGTACTCAGTGTTGGGTGGACTGAGTCTTTCTGTGGGTTGTCTTGAACTTAAACATCATGGAGGCCATGGATGAATTGGGATTGTGCTGATTTTTCTGTGTTTTTCGATTTTTGACCTGTTGTTGGGGCCTTGACCAGGGGTAGTGAGTGGTGCATGGGCCTAGTCTTTCTGTGGGCTGTCTTGAACTTAAACATCATGGAGGGCATGGATGGAATGGGATTGTGCTGATTTTGCAGTGTTTTTCGATTTTTGACCTGTTGTTGGGGCCTTGACCAGGGGTAGTGAGTGGTGCATGGGCCTAGTCTTTCTGTGGGGTGTCTTGAATTTAAACATCATGGAGGGCATGGATGGAATGGGATTGTGCTGATTTTGCAGTGTTTTTCGATTTTTGGGGGTGTTCATGGGGAGGGACATGCCATGTGGCTGGTGGCCATTTTGAGTGCAGCTACAGGCACTGGCCATGTGCTGGCAGGCAAGTGGCCATTTTGAATGCAGGCTTTGTTGTTAGGCCTCCAACCATTTTGCCTACTTTTCAACCTTTATTTATGCCCAGGGGTAGTGAGTCTTGCATGGGCCTAGTCTTTCTGTGGGTTGTCTTGAATTTAAACATCATGGAGGCCATGGATGGAATGGGATTGTGCTGATTTTGCAGTGTTTTTCGATTTTTGGGGGTGTTCATGGGGAGGGACATGCCATGTGGCTGGTGGCCATTTTGAGTGCAGCTACAGGCACTGGCCATGTGCTGGCAGGCAAGTGGCCATTTTGAATGCAGGCTTTGTTGTTAGGCCTCCAACCATTTTGCCTACTTTTCAACCTTTATTTATGCCCAGGGGTAGTGAGTCTTGCATGGGCCTAGTCTTTCTGTGGGTTGTCTTGAATTTAAACATCATGGAGGCCATGGATGGAATGGGATTGTGCAGATTTTTCAGTGATTTTCGTTTTTGGGCCTGTACTTGTGGCCTTTTCACCAGGGGTATTTGAGTCTAGCATGGGCCTAGTCTTTCTGTGGGCTGTCTTGAACTTAAACATCGTGGAGGGCATGGATGGAATGGGATTGTGCTGATTTTTCTGTGTTTTTCGATTTTTGACCTGTTGTTGGGGCCTTGACCAGGGGTAGTGAGTGGTGCATGGGCCTAGTCTTTCTGTGGGGTGTCTTGAATTTAAACATCATGGAGGGCATGGATGGAATGGGATTGTGCTGATTTTGCAGTGTTTTTCGATTTTTGGGGGTGTTCATGGGGACAGGCCATGTGGGTGGGGGCCATTTTGAGTGCTGGTACAGGCAGGCCCTGGCCATGTGCTAGGAGGCAAGTGGCCATTTTGAATGCAGGCTTTGTTGTTAGGCCTCCAACCATTTTGCCTACTTTTCAACCTTTATTTATGCCCAGGGGAACCCCAGAGTCTTGCATGGGCCTAGTCTTTCTGTGGGTTGTCTTGAATTTAAACATCATGGAGGCCATGGATGGAATGGGATTGTGCAGATTTTTCTGTGATTTTCGTTTTTTGGGCCTGTACTTGTGGCCTTTTCACCAGGGGTATTTGAGTCTAGCATGGGCCTAGTCTTTCTGTGGGCTATCTTGAACTTAAACATCATGGAGGGCATGGATGGAATGGGATTGTGCTGATTTTGCAGTGTTTTTCGATTTTTGGGGGTGTTCATGGGGAGGGACAGGCCATGTGGCTGGTGGCCATTTTGAGTGCAGCTACAGGCACTGGCCATGTGCTGGCAGGCAAGTGGCCATTTTGAATGCAGGCTTTGTTGTTAGGCCTCCAACCATTTTGCCTACTTTTCAACCTTTATTTATGCCCAGGGGTAATGAGTCTTGCATGGGCCTAGTCTTTCTGTGGGTTGTCTTGAATTTAAACATTATGGAGGGCATGGATGGATTGTGATTGTGCTGATTTTGCAGTGTTTTTCGATTTTTTTGTGCTGTATAACTGAACTGATGTTCCTCTGTCTTCCATTTTTTTTAGGTGCACAAGACTCAAGAGAACCACCAGTGCCAGGAAGAAGTCCTGCAGCGGTGTGTGTGCAGCATAACGTCACGCGACGTCACGTCTGGCCTCAGACAACTCTACAATTCGTGCAACTGCGGCCTGCTGTCTGACCTGCTCTGAAGAAGATGGCCCCAAAGAAAGGTCTCCGTAGCTCCTCTAGCAAGAAAGTTGCTAGTAAGGAGCAGAAGAAGCAAGTTACCAAGGAGGCTGGTGTGCCACCCGCCACGTTTTTTGGGAGAAAAAAAAAAAGTACGCCTGCAGCAGCAGGATCTGCTGGGGACCAAGCTGGGAGCAGCACCCCTGCTCCATTGGGTTCAGTGCCTCCACCACCACGCCAACTTAAGTCAAAGCCCTTGAGTGCTTCAGAGGCAGTCAGTGTACTTCTCCAATCACCATCGACCAGTGATGTTGGCTCATCGCAAGAAAGTAGCAGCAATGTCCCTGAATCAACACAGGTTGTTGTAACTCATCTGACAAGTGTTGAACAACCACAGCCGCAACAACAACACCATGTGCAAGTACACGCCCAAGTACATGTGGAAGGAGAGGCAGCAAAAGGAGATGCGCAAGCAAAGGTGCATGGAGGTTCACAAGTGCCCACAATAGTTGTTCCTCCCGAAGTAGGGGCACATCAGGAAATCGACAATGAAGCCGAGGTATCATTGGAAGCCACTCCTCCTGATGATCATTCATTGTCTTCCACATCCCTAGCAAGGAAAAGATCAAGGGGGGTGTCTACATCTTCTTCAAGCCCACCTCGTTCTGATGCAAGTGATCTGTCTTGGGAACCACAACTGCGGTCTGACAGTGAGGCACACCATGATCTGACACCGGTACCTAAGCGTAAAAGGAAGGTCGTCCAAAAACTCAAACCTATGGAGTGTGATGAGGCTCAACAAGAAGTGACAGATACTGCTGGTGATGAAGCCTCTCACGATGACGACGAGCCAGTCATCACAATGGTCACTGCAGCCCCACCGGGCATGCAGCAAAGAGACATTTTGACCCTATCCCGAGAAGCTGCTGAGCGTGATGATGATGTCGACGAGGAGGCAATGGAAATGGAATCATTAGATTTGGAGTTAAGTAGTACACCAAAACCTACCGCTTCCATATTTCTTCCTCGCAAGAAGGTACCCACCTCGACCTCAATTTGTGGTGGTGAAAGTGCAAAACGTACTGAAGTTCGGCAATCCACATCCTCCACTTCATCTGGCATTAGCAGCAGGACCACCACCACCAGTATCGCCGCCTCCTCCGGCCGCCCAAGACATTTCAAGTCTCCAGTTTGGGACTTCTTTAGTGTTTGCCCAAAAAAGGAAAACGTAGCCATTTGTAGCATTTGTAAGCTTCGAGTTAGTCGTGGTAAGTTGGGTTCCAACTATGGTACCGGAGGCCAGAGAGGTCATCTTAGGAGAACGCACGATGTCCAATGGTTTGCGCACCTACACACGATCAAGGAAGCCCGAATTGCACGCAATGAAAACGTTGATTTTTCATCTGATGATGACGCGGAGGTAGAAGACGATTCAAACACTTCACTTACACCCAGTTCCCCTGTCAGCAGCACACCCCATGGGAGCCACACTAAGAGTGTGGGAGAGAGTGAGACATCAATGCGGAAAAGTTCATCAGCGAGCGTAACTGGGTCGAAGAGATCATCATCATCCCGTAAATCCTTGGTCCAGGGCAACATTAAAAAGATGTTGTTTACAGAAGCGCAATATGAACGCAACCACCCAATGACCCGTCTGTATAACACTAAGCTGGCTAAAATGCTAGCTCTGGACCTTCTCCCTTTTTCTTTTGTAGAAGGGGTTGGTTTTCTAGAATTAGTGACAGCGCTCTGCCCTAAATGGAAGGTTCCTAGCCGGTTCTATTTTGCCCGAGTTGCGGTTCCAGCACTACATGAAGATGTTCTGAAGGTGATTGGGGCAGCTTTGCAGAAGAGTGCTGTTCACACTATACATCTGACAACAGACATGTGGACCAGTGGCGCAGGCGCTGATTACATGTGCATCACTGCACACTGGGTCTCTTTTTCAGGGGCTAAAGCAAAGCTAAACGCAGGTGTTGACACGAACATTGTTTTTAAAGGTGCTCGGAAACATGCAACACTAGCCATGTTTGGTTTGGAGAAACGTCACACAGCAGAAAACATTTTGGATGTCTTTAACACAAAGGTCCTTAACTGGCTGTCCCCACTAAAACGCAAGGTTGGTTATGTTTCCACAGACAATGGCGCCAATATAGTTAAGGCCATGAGGGACGGTTACTATTTCAGAGTGCCGTGTTTGGCGCACTGTATAAACCTGGTTGTCCAAAAATTCTTGGGTAATAAAGGCAGTGCAGCGTACAGTGTATTGGACACCTGCCGAAAAATGTGCAAGCCTTTCAGCCATTCTTTTAAGGCCCGGAAGCAGCTGAGGAGCCTGCTATATCAACGTAAAATGCCAGTGAAAGCACTCATCCAGGAGGTGGTAACACGTTGGAACTCAACCTTCTACATGCTTGAGCGTCTGTATGAGCAGTATACGGAACTCGATCAATATTTCCTTAAAGAGGGTACAGAGGAGCTGAGGATGGGTGGGCCGCAATGGAACATAGTTGAAAGCCTGACACGCATGCTTCGTCCTTTTGAGTTCTTCACGCGTGCAGTCAGCAAGGAGGACTCTAATTTGGGAAAAGCTATCCCATTGTTGTACATGCTGGAGGACCAACTGAAGGAGGTGTGTTCTGTGTTTGGAAAAGATGACAGAAACCAAGACTCTTTGCTTCTGGCTGAGCAATTATTAGAGCTCCTACAAGGTGATGAACGTCTTAAAAAGATCCACTCAGAACAGCATTACATTTGTGCTACTATTCTGGATCCACGCTACAAAAAGGCGCTGGCAGGCCAAGCATTCTTTCCTTTTGATGATGAACATGTTCCAAAGTACAAACGTTGGCTAGCCTTGTCAGCCAAGAAGTTTGAAACAGAACGGCTGGAAATTGAAGGAAATGGCAGTACATCAGCAGGCCATCCCCAGTCAAAACAATCCACTTCTGCACCTGTGGCTGTGGCACAAGTGACCTCTCAGCCGTTAAAGACACCGGCAACCGGATTATCTGCACGAAAGACAACAGAAACATTGGAGGCTGAAGAGGATTGGCTAGCTCTGCGTGGGTTTGGTTCTCAAAAGGTCAGAGGCACAGCAAGAGCTAAGCAAAGTGGAGGAACCTTGGATGAGGACCTTGAGTCGATGGTGAAGGACTATCTGAATGACTCAACAGAGGTCTATGTTAATTCTGACCCATTGGCGTATTGGCATGGGAAAAAAGAATTGTGGCCACAGCTCACCAACCTGGCTTTAAACTACTTGTCTTGCCCACTCGCAAGCGTGTCTTCTGAACGGGTTTTCAGTGCGGCTGGTGGGATTGTAACTCCCAAACGGAGCCGCCTCTCGCCCAAAAATGTGGAGAGGTTAACAATGATCAAGATGAATCAGCACCTCATACCACCAGATTTCAGAGTACGAGAGAGCGTGCCGGATGAAGAGGAGGTGGCCAGCAACATAGATGAGGGAATTTCTACTCTGTCAGGTGACACTGAGCTCACCCTGTCTGAATTCGCAGAGTATGATGACGAAGCCTTATTCTTATTCCTGGACTGTGATACCGAGCCCTGAAAATGAGACAACGAATCAATAACTTTCTTTTTCATCCTTATTCACTTTTATTCCTGTGTGTCTGTCTTTCTTTGTTGTGCACAGTTAATATAATTCAAACTTTAATCAGATAATCACAAAAACAAGCCCATCAGCAGAACTGTCTTCACTTGTTTGCTAATTGATTTGAAGGTGCCGCAGTCTGCATTCCTCAGGTTCACAAGTTCAGAAGAACATGCTCCTCTATCCTCCTCCTCCAGACTCCTATTTCCATCAAAGCAGAGGGCTGGTTTACGCCCAATGAAGAAAGACTCAGCACTTGTGGGGGTGTTGTTCTACCTCTCTGCAGGTGAGTTGACGGGTCTGGGGCCATTGCTGGGAAGCACTAAAAGTGGTTTGGACCAAATCCGAGGCGGAAATTTTTTTGTGTTTTTGATGACTTGCTTGCCTTTGAGGTGCTCTTAGGGGGGGTTCCGTCTGTTTGTGGGTGAGTTTCGTGGTCTGGGAGCACTGCTGGGACACTCTAATCTTGATTGCATTTGCTTTTCAGGAAATCCGTCGTGCCAACCCCGACTTATGGCCTAGCTACGCAGCGCGTTTGGACCGAAGGCCCAGAAATATTGCAAGTATGAGATTTTGCTTTTGGCCTGTTTGGGGGTGTTATGCTTCTTGGCGGGTGGGTTGCCGGGTCTTGGGGCATTCCTGGGAAGGTCTAATACCGGGTAGAAGTGGTTGGGACAAAATCCAGGCCGATTTTTTTTTTGGCTATTTCTGACATTTTTCTCTATGTAGCGTTTTCGGGGGCCTGTTTGGGGGGCTTCCTGGTGTTTGTGGGTGAGTTTCGTGGTCTGGGAGCACTGCTGGGACACTCTAATCTTGATTGCATTTGCTTTTCAGGAAATCCGTCGTGCCAACCCCGACTTATGGCCTAGCTACGCAGCGCGTTTGGACCGAAGGCCCAGAAATATTGCAAGTATGAGATTTTGCTTTTGGCCTGTTTGGGGGTGTTATGCTTCTTGGCGGGTGGGTTGCCGGGTCTTGGGGCATTCCTGGGAAGGTCTAATACCGGGTAGAAGTGGTTGGGACAAAATCCAGGCCGATTTTTTTTTTTGGCTATTTCTGACATTTTGCTCTATGTAGCGTTTTCGGGGGCCTGTTTGGGGGGCTTCCTGGTGTTTGTGGGTGAGTTTCGTGGTCTGGGAGCACTGCTGGGACACTCTAATCTTGATTGCATTTGCTTTTCAGGAAATCCGTCGTGCCAACCCCGACTTATGGCCTAGCTACGCAGCGCGTTTGGACCGAAGGCCCAGAAATATTGCAAGTATGAGATTTTGCTTTTGGCCTGTTTGGGGGTGTTATGCTTCTTGGCGGGTGGGTTGCCGGGTCTTGGGGCATTCCTGGGAAGGTCTAATACCGGGTAGAAGTGGTTGGGACAAAATCCAGGCCGATTTTTTTTTGGCTATTTCTGACATTTTGCTCTATGTAGCGTTTTCGGGGGCCTGTTTGGGGGGCTTCCTGGTGTTTGTGGGTGAGTTTCGTGGTCTGGGAGCACTGCTGGGACACTCTAATCTTGATTGCATTTGCTTTTCAGGAAATCCGTCGTGGCAACCCCGACTTATGGCCTAGCTACGCAGTGCGTTTGGACCGAAGGCCCAGAAATATTGCAAGTATGAGATTTTGCTTTTGGCCTGTTTGGGGGTGTTATGCTTCTTGGCGGGTGGGTTGCCGGGTCTTGGGGCATTCCTGGGAAGGTCTAATACCGGGTAGAAGTGGTTGGGACAAAATCCAGGCCGATTTTTTTTTTGGCTATTTCTGACATTTTGCTCTATGTAGCGTTTTCGGGGGCCTGTTTGGGGGGCTTCCTGGTGTTTGTGGGTGAGTTTCGTGGTCTGGGAGCACTGCTGGCTATATATACTTTACTTTGCAAGAGGTTTGAAGCAAATCCATGGTGGCAGAGGGGACTTAGGGCCTAGCTGCAGAGCGCGCGCGGAGTGATTTGGGAAATTTGTGAAAAATTGACTAAGTCCCCATTTTTGTACTTTTGCTCTTTGGCTGTTTGGGGGTCTTCTGCTTGTTTTCTCCTGGGTTGACGGCTCTGGGGCCATTGCTGGGAAGCTCTAATACCGGATAAAAGTGTTTTGGACGAAATCCCAGGCGGAAAATTTTTTGTGTTTTTGATGACTTGCTTGCCTTTGAGGTGCTCTTAGGGGGGGTTCCGTCTGTTTGTGGGTGAGTTTCGTGGTCTGGGAGCACTGCTGGGACACTCTAATCTTGATTGCATTTGCTTTTCAGGAAATCCGTCGTGGCAACCCCGACTTATGGCCTAGCTACGCAGTGCGTTTGGACCGAAGGCCCAGAAATATTGCAAGTATGAGATTTTGCTTTTGGCCTGTTTGGGGGTGTTATGCTTCTTGGCGGGTGGGTTGCCGGGTCTTGGGGCATTCCTGGGAAGGTCTAATACCGGGTAGAAGTGGTTGGGACAAAATCCAGGCCGATTTTTTTTTTGGCTATTTCTGACATTTTGCTCTATGTAGCGTTTTCGGGGGCCTGTTTGGGGGCTTCCTGGTGTTTGTGGGTGAGTTTCGTGGTCTGGGAGCACTGCTGGGACACTCTAATCTTGATTGCATTTGCTTTTCAGGAAATCCGTCGTGGCAACCCCGACTTATGGCCTAGCTACGCAGTGCGTTTGGACCGAAGGCCCAGAAATATTGCAAGTATGAGATTTTGCTTTTGGCCTGTTTGGGGGTGTTATGCTTCTTGGCGGGTGGGTTGCCGGGTCTTGGGGCATTCCTGGGAAGGTCTAATACCGGGTAGAAGTGGTTGGGACAAAATCCAGGCCGATTCTTTTTTTTGGCTATTTCTGACATTTTGCTCTATGTAGCGTTTTCGGGGGCCTGTTTGGGGGGCTTCCTGGTGTTTGTGGGTGACTTTTGTGGTCTGGGAGCACTGCTGGCTATATATACTTTACTTTGCAAGAGGTTTGAAGCAAATCCATGGTGGCAGAGGGGACTTAGGGCCTAGCTGAAGAGCGCGCGCGGAGTGATTTGGGAAATTTGTGAAAAATTGACTAAGTCCCCATTTTTGTACTTTTGCTCTTTGGCTGTTTGGGGGTCTTCTACTCGTTTTCTCCTGGGTTGACGGCTCTGGGGCCATTGCTGGGAAGCTCTAATACCGGATAAAAGTGTTTTGGACGAAATCCCAGGCGGAAAATCTTTTGTGTTTTTGATGACTTGCTTGCCTTTGAGGTGCTCTTAGGGGGGGTTCCGTCTGTTTGTGGGTGAGTTTCGTGGTCTGGGAGCACTGCTGGGACACTCTAATCTTGATTGCATTTGCTTTTCAGGAAATCCGTCGTGCCAACCCCGACTTATGGCCTAGCTACGCAGCGCGTTTGGACCGAAGGCCCAGAAATATTGCAAGTATGAGATTTTGCTTTTGGCCTGTTTGGGGGTGTTATGCTTCTTGGCGGGTGGGTTGCCGGGTCTTGGGGCATTCCTGGGAAGGTCTAATACCGGGTAGAAGTGGTTGGGACAAAATCCAGGCCGATTTTTTTTTTGGCTATTTCTGACATTTTGCTCTATGTAGCGTTTTCGGGGGCCTGTTTGGGGGGCTTCCTGGTGTTTGTGGGTGAGTTTCGTGGTCTGGGAGCACTGCTGGGACACTCTAATCTTGATTGCATTTGCTTTTCAGGAAATCCGTCGTGGCAACCCCGACTTATGGCCTAGCTACGCAGTGCGTTTGGACCGAAGGCCCAGAAATATTGCAAGTATGAGATTTTGCTTTTGGCCTGTTTGGGGGTGTTATGCTTCTTGGCGGGTGGGTTGCCGGGTCTTGGGGCATTCCTGGGAAGGTCTAATACCGGGTAGAAGTGGTTGGGACAAAATCCAGGCCGATTTTTTTTTGGCTATTTCTGACATTTTGCTCTATGTAGCGTTTTCGGGGGCCTGTTTGGGGGGCTTCCTGGTGTTTGTGGGTGACTTTCGTGGTCTGGGAGCACTGCTAGGACACTCTAATCTTGATTGCATTTGCTTTTCAGGAAATCCGTCGTGCCAACCCCGACTTATGGCCTAGCTACGCAGCGCGTTTGGACCAAAGGCCCAGAAATATTGCAAGTATGAGATTTTGCTTTTGGCCTGTTTGGGGGTGTTATGCTTCTTGGCGGGTGGGTTGCCGGGTCTTGGGGCATTCCTGGGAAGGTCTAATACCGGGTAGAAGTGGCTGGGACAAAATCCTCGCGGAAAAGCCTTTTGGCACTTTTTGTAACTTAGGGTTCGTTAGGGTTAGCCCTAGCAGCAGGATTGCATGTGTTTCGGGGTGTTCTAGATTTTTGCAACTGAGTTCTGGGGTCTTAGAGCACTCGTGAGAATGTGTAATTTTGGTTGCAACTAAGTCATTTGAAGAAAATCCATGGTGGGAAAGGGGGGATTTGGCATAGTTAAAGAAAGCCTTTGCCACTATTCTTAACTTAGGGTTCGTTAGGGTTAGCAGTATTTCTATTGCATGTGTTTGAGTGGGGGGGATTTCGAGTCTTGGAGCGATGCTGGCTATGACTACTTTTGCTTGGTTGCTTGCAAGTGGTTTGAATGCAATCCTCGGTGGGTAAGGGGTAATTAGGAAGGGGGTACTTCGGCCTACTTTTACTTTCAAAGTAAGTTTTGTCACCAGTTTTCTGCTAGGCCTCGTTTTTTGAGATTTGATTGGGGGTCTTCTACATTTTTGCGACTGGCTTTAGTAAGGGTCTGGGTGGGAGCACTGCTAGGAAGATCTAATTTTGTTCTAAAACACAGTTTACAGTACACCTAGCTTGAGGGGCAAGATCCGCTACATTAATTTGCCCATACTTATTTATCCTTCAAAAGTACGCACTTTCAAAAATATTGTACTGTCTACTAGGAAAATCAAATTGTGACTTTTTGCACTCCACAGCCTACATACCTCATATTTATTTATCAGTGGTGTTGTAATATTATATCACTTCCTGTTTTTCGTTGAATAATTACAGGCCGGGTTTCAGTCTCTGCAATGGGGAAAAAAGGATGGAGTCAGGCTTCACAGTAGCGAGCCACAATTCAGCATCAGGCAGGCAGTGGACAGGGTGTCTTCTGGTGACCAACATCGATGGACGAAGCGTCGGCTGCAATGGAGGAGTGCCGCTAATAGGAGGATTTTTTTTCTGCAGGCACCTTACTTACCACTTCCAACAGGACCACTACAACCACATAGATACAGTATCCCTTGCCTTTTTCTCTGACTGTGACTGCATTTCTTGGATCTCTCTCTGCTTCTAAATTGATCCCTTAACACATCACTTAGTCCACTCCACTATCACATCTGCACCACACATAGTCATTTGTAAGTGCTCCTACGTAATTCGCAAGTCGCAGCACGCCCCAGGCCGTAGAGGACTGGGATGGCCCCAATGATGAAGCATGTCACCAAGGGGCAACCCTGGTGAGTGAGGGGACACCTAGAAAACAAGCAATTTCTCCTTTTCTATCTACTATACCTTCCAGACCAACCCCACTGAGTGTTGTTGTGAATGGATTTATAGTGACCAGCAAGGCTCTCGGGTATCTGGCTAAGTACAGAGACCTTATGTTGAATATTGTTATCAATAATTCCACACAGGCCCTGTACTGTCGCATTCTTTCTTCCACAGTTGTCGAATGTACTACTTACTTTTCACTGACATGCATGCAGTAGTGCATGCACTTTCAAAGATTGATGGATAGGTTTATACCCAAAGAATTGTTTATGTTCCATTGTTTGTCTATGCTGTGCTTTTTTTTACAGGGTGTCTTCTGGTGACCAACATCGATGGACGAAGCGTCGGCTGCAATGGAGGAGTGCCGCTAAAAGGAGGATTTTTTTTCTGCAGGCAACTTACTTACCACTTCCAACAGGACCACTACAACCACATAGATACAGTATCCCTTGCCTTTTTCTCTGACTGTGACTGCATTTCTTGGATCTCTCTCTGCTTCTAAATTGATCCCTTAACACATCACTTAGTCCACTCCACTATCACATCTGCACCACACATAGTCATTTGTAAGTGCTCCTACGTAATTCGCAAGTCGCAGCACGCCCCAGGCCGTAGAGGACTGGGATGGCCCCAATGATGAAGCATGTCACCAAGGGGCAACCCTGGTGAGTGAGGGGACACCTAGAAAACAAGCAATTTCTCCTTTTCTATCTACTATACCTTCCAGACCAACCCCACTGAGTGTTGTTGTGAATGGATTTATAGTGACCAGCAAGGCTCTCGGGTATCTGGCTAAGTACAGAGACCTTATGTTGAATATCGTTATCAATAATTCCACACAGGCCCTGTACTGTCGCATTCTTTCTTCCACAGTTGTCGAATGTACTACTTACTTTTCACTGACATGCATGCAGTAGTGCATGCACTTTCAAAGATTGATGGATAGGTTTGTACCCAAAGAATTGTTTATGTTCCATTGTTTGTCTATGCTGTGCTTTTTTTTACAGGGTGTCTTCTGGTGACCAACATCGATGGACGAAGCGTCGGCTGCAATGGAGGAGTGCCGCTAAAAGGAGGATTTTTTTTCTGCAGGCAACTTACTTACCACTTCCAACAGGACCACTACAACCACATAGATACAGTATCCCTTGCCTTTTTCTCTGACTGTGACTGCATTTCTTGGATCTCTCTCTGCTTCTAAATTGATCCCTTAACACATCACTTAGTCCACTCCACTATCACATCTGCACCACACATAGTCATTTGTAAGTGCTCCTACGTAATTCGCAAGTCGCAGCACGCCCCAGGCCGTAGAGGACTGGGATGGCCCCAATGATGAAGCATGTCACCAAGGGGCAACCCTGGTGAGTGAGGGGACACCTAGAAAAAAAGCAATTTCTCCTTTTCTATCTACTATACCTTCCAGACCAACCCCATTGAGTGTTGTTGTGAATGGATTTATAGTGACCAGCAAGGCTCTCGGGTATCTGGCTAAGTACAGAGACCTAATGTTGAATAGCGTTATCAATAATTCCACACAGGCCCTGTACTGTCGCATTCTTTCTTCCACAGTTGTCGAATGTACTACTTACTTTTCACTGACATGTATGCAGTAGTGCATGCACTTTCAAAGATTGATGGATTGGTTTGTACTCAAAGATTTGTTTATGTTCACAATTGTTTGTCTATGCTGTGCTATTTTTTCTTGTCTCCCAAAACCTTTCCCAAAAACCCCCGTACCCATCCATTTTTCAAACCCTAACCCTCTTCCCCCGGGCTGTGTGGTTTTGATTGATGTGTGACTAAATGACAGCAATAAATCCACACACTTGCTGGGGAGGATAAGGTGATAGCAACAGGCTGGTGAAGAAATCCGAGGATATATTCTTACTCTGCTTGACAAAGAACCATTGCTAATGTGAAAGAACTTCAACTGAATTAGTAGTTATACTTTACCATTTGTTAGGCTACAATGTGGCACTGTTCTACTGTACTTCTGTCACCTGCTATATTCTCAGTTGTACCGTTGAATTGCTCAGGAGGACAAACCAGATTTCATTTTCTTTTTTTTCATAGGCATGCAACTGCCACTGTGTCACACCACTAGTACCACCGCTATGAGGAAATTTTATCCGACCAAGATTGCCAACCATATTCGCTGTTTCCCGTGGAGCCAGCCCTGGGTCTAGCCCTACTTTCAAACACAAATTACAGGTAAGATAAGCGTTTGGTGGTTTGGGGGTATAATGGAGTATTAGTACGAGAGACGAGAGACTGAAGGTAGTACTACTAAAGTCCTAGGACTCTTGGATTCACTTCGTCTGTGAGAGGCACTTAGTGTTGAAAACATTTGGGCATTTACACTTAAAGGAAGAAAATGGAACTAAACTTTCAGGAAAACAAAGTCAACGTTAAACCCCCACCCACCAGGCAAGCAGTAAGAAACGGGTATGCTCAGATAAAGTTTGAAAAAGTATATTTATATCCCTAACAAAATAATCTCCCGCAAGACCCTCCCTAACCCCAACGATTGTCCTTCAAAAGTCCCCAAAAACCCAACTCCCAATTCCCACCCCCCAAAAGTCTCTAAAAAAGGGGCAAGGGACACTATGGGCGGATGCTGTCAACTTTTTGGGCCAGGGCATCATGCTCCTGGCGGAGCAAGGCGTGCTCTACGCGGAGCCCCTCCAACTGGTTGGAAAAGTGGTGGAGCTCCTGCTGGAGGCGGGACACCATCAGGGTACTGCGGCGCAGGCGTGCCTTCAATGTCTTGTAGGTGCAACGGCTGTGAGAGGAAGCTGTAGCTGTTGTCCTTGCTACTCGGCGGTGGCGTTTGGCTTTGGCAGCCCGGCTCAGTCTGGGTGGACCACTGTGCTGGGTGGCACTGGCAGCCCGTGGGGGAACGGAGGCCGATGCAGACGACGTAGTTGTTGTGGTCGACTGCACACTTTCTTCGTCCTCCAGGGCCACCAGCCGCCGATATTCGGCCACAGTGGCATCGATCCTCCGTTGCCGGGCCGCTCTAGCCAGCTCCTTCCTCCTTGTTCGTTTGGAAGGAGAACCTATATGAAGAAAGAAAGACATAGTCTGTAACCAATGCTCCTTAAGATTAACTCAATCATTCAGCAGAAATTTGTGTTGCACTACAACTAGCAACTTGCAAACGCATTACATAACTATTGAGGCCAGTATCTATCTAACCTCACACTTCTTCATCCTTGTTCTAACATTAGTGGGAGTTTAAGGAACAAATTCTACGAGCACTATGGACTTCCATTGGAGTCGACTATGAAAGTACACCAGTCTTATTCTTCTTCTTGTCTCTTGTTTTGGAAAATTGGTACGTTATCTTCTGCAAGCCGGCATAATGCCAGCGCAGTAAACTTGCACCCGAGAAAAAGAGACGCACGCCATGAGGAGTGACCTAGACTTGCGTTGCGTTACTGTACCCGTCCAGTACATGCAGGTGGTGAAGCTCTTACTTTTCTATTACGGGTGGCACTGAGAATACTCTGTTACAACTCAAGGGCTACTGCTTAATTAATTTAACTTTCACCCTACAGTGGAATTGAGTACTAGAAATGGAAAATTGAAGAAGATAAATAATCTGATTATCTATCACTTCACATGGGATGTTTTTGCTTATATATGGGATGACTTTAGGTGCTTTGCTTTTTATTGAGTGACCAGTGATACATCCACACATGAATGACTGAGTACTACTAAACTTATTAAGAGAGGTAGGGAGTGGCCACCGTAATAACCGGATCTATGCAGTGCTTGCAATACAAACTACTGCTACTATTGATGGTAGTATTTGGACAAAATTAAAAGTTCTTTTCCTTGCCTTTCCTACACTGGAACGGACGTGCGGGTGCAGTGTTACATGCTCTTCAAAGTTACACTTAGTTCATCCACTGACCGTCTACTCTCTCTAGATCATGGGTACTCACAAACTTTCTCTCAGGGGCTACATTTACAGTGTAGTTTGGGGCCGAGGGCCACACTGGTGGGGGCGGAGTCAGAGGGGGCGGGGCTAAAGCAAAACGATAACTTGTGACCATGAGGTTGCACACAGGTCCCTGCAGCAGATGCCCTCACCCACTGAGCCACCAGACCCAGCATTTACATACATCTCTCTCCCTCCTGCTCTCCCTCCTGCCCTCCCTCTCCATCTCTCTCTCCCTCCTGCCCTCCCTCTACCTCCCCCTCTGTCATCTCACTGTGTGTGTGTCTATCTGTGTCAGCCTTCAGCCCGGGTTGAGACCGCTTCCTCAACGCGCACACACAGACAACAACACCAAAGTACTTAACAGGTCTTTAAAATACCATTAACATATTATTGAGGCTTTGTTTGTTGTAGCGCCCCTGCTTCTCCACCCTGACAATCACTGCTTGCCCGGCCCCACAGAGGCTTTGTTCTATTTCACCTCTTTGTGGCCTTGCATCTCCACTCTGCTCTGTGGGGGCCGGGGGAGCAGTGATTGTCAGAGTGGAGATGCAGGGGCGGTAACAGGTGAAATACAAAAAAGCCTCTGCTCTGTGGGGGCCGGGGGAGCAGTGATTGTCTGCAAGGTCTGCGCACCGCCAAGGAAGGCTTGCCGGGCCACCACCGGCCCGCGGGCCGTACTATGAGTACCCCTGCTCTAGATACACATATGCTATCTAAGAGTCAGATAGTAGCATGATCCAGGTATATGGACACATACAGTTTCTGTGTCACCCACCCAGGCTGTTGTCCTTCCACCCATCATTGCTTCATCATTCACCCAGCCATGCATCTCATATTCTTGCCTTCCCAGCTAGTCTTCAATCTCAATAAGTAAGGAATATATAAGAGCTTACCTCTGGCCGCCACCACCACCGTCTCAACTCTCACAGCCGCCGCCTCCTCCCCTGAAGAATCGCCCTCCGCCTCCCTGTCGAGCACCACCACCTCCACACTGGCCCCGCCACCAGATGTTCCACCTACAAAGTACATTTAAGAATGTTAGAATAAAGCACTCACTAGTCTTTGGTCTAGGAATGAAGACATGTGAAAACAATGTAATTTGTGACTGTCTACGTTAAAGTTAAAAAAAATGTCCCTTTTTCCAGGGAAGGTTGTCTTGCTGCACTTTTTGGCACAACTGATGAAGGCTGTTTTTTTAACACGCACCATTTGTCTCCACACAGACAGAAGATGGACTTCTAACAACAAGATCAAGTTGAAACCAGGTGAGAGCTCGGCTCGACCACAAGAAATGTCTTCAATTAATCGTCAGCACTAACCACTTTTCCATTATCAGTTAAACGTTTAGTTTTATTATGACTTCATTTTAATAAATGTGTTTACTTTTAATAAAGCTTTTAAACTTAAATACAATCTGTGTATTTTGGTCCAGAGTCCAGACTAGAGTGACTGAGCGAAAGGTTTTGCAATTTTTGCAAGCATGAGTCCAGATAGAACACTTCAAAAGACATTATGGACAATCCCAGAGGACTGCACTAAGTTGATAGAGCTATTGCTGACTAGAATCATGGGAGTTTCGCCAACCGTGCAATCTTAGTTAGCTACACAGACAGACTAATAAGAATAATCTAGTAATACCACAGGGAGTCATAGTAGAGGCAGGATAAGAATTTAGATACAGTCTACAAGAAGAGCAAAGACAATTTTGAAAAAAGCCAAATGAGGAACGCTAGGAAAAATAGGTACTAGTCTAAAATGAAAACTTACTGGGGCCAGCAGAGGAGCCCTCGCCTGCCCGATCCTGGCCCTGTTGAACAGCATCCGCCGCCTGCTGCTCCTGTGTCCTCCTCTCGCCCCTGGGGGGAGCTGACGTACAACATGAAAGAAAGAACAGAAAACATGGATGATTGTTGCTTGTCAATGTCAACCAAATCAAACATTTCAAAAGAACAATAACAAAATATTTCCGCAAAATTATATTGATTAGGGTTAGTTTTCATTTATTTGCGGACCTGTGACTTCGAAAGTCACGTAACTCACTAAACAAAGTACTGAAACGTTCACCTAGGACTGGCAGGCAGCAGTCCGCAGGCAAGACGCAAAGTGACAGACAAACTCCATTGTGATTTCAGTCAGATCAGTGACAACACTAACAGTTGCCTGCTACATTACCAGTCATTTAAATAGTCAAACTATCAATCCACCGCCACTATTTTTCTTATTGTCAGGGGTACAAAGGAAGGGGCAGATTTAAGCCCCTTGCGGCTCTTTTGCGCCGTTCTTGCGTGACTTTTGTGACGCAGCAGCTAAACAAACAAGCATTTACAATGCAACGGTTTCGCCTTTGGAAAAGTTAGAGCTATTGGCATTGCTCATGACATTTCTTTTTTTTTTTTTACTTATAAATAAATGGCATTGTTATTTACATTGCCAACAGCTCTCTCAGCCCACACAGCTCTCACAGCTCACACAGCTTTCACAGCCCACACAGCCCACACTGCCCACACAGCTCTCACAGCCCACACAGCTCTCGCAGCCCACACAGCTCTCGCAGCCCACACAGCTCTCACAGCCCACACAGCTCTCACAGCCCACCCAGCTCTCACAGCCCACACAGCTCTCACAGCCCACACAGCCCACACAGCTCTCACAGCCCACACAGCTCTCACAGCCCACACAGCTCTCACAGCCCACACAGCTCTCACAGCTCTCACAGCCCACATCTTAGTTAAGGGATGTTTCATGGCATTATCAGTTTGTAAAGAGGAGCTAATTTAATCGTTTCTACAACAATTGCTTTTCTCACTGAAAGGTTTTTGGTGGGAGATCCTCACCCAAGTAGAATATTACACAGCTGCCAAACACTGCTTATTTAGGTTAAAGAGATCTTAAATGACACTCAGATAAGGTTGTAATATTCCATGTGAAATTGTCAAAGATCAATCTGCATTATCCTAGAGCCCACCAAATATTTAATGGGACTCTCAGCAAGTTCCTCATACACTTCCTGGACTCCCGTGTATGTGTAATTACAGTATGCACAAATAGGATCATCGCTCTGCAAAGAGGCCATGCATTGAATGTGCATGTAGTCAGAACACCTTTATGACCCTTTGACCGATGCTGTGAGAAACTTCCACTGCCTTCAGTACAGAATGCCCTATTGTGCTTCTCACACCCTGAATTCACCCAGACACTTAGAGGGGAATTATTACCCTTCCCCGCATTATTTCCTTAAAAGCTGCCTCGGACTGAACATGAAGGTTGGCTTGTGAGATATCAGAAAATCACGGTGTCTCAAGCACTGCATGACACCCTCCCCTAGAGCCCATGCAGAACCGTATGATACCTAGTGTAGCATGCTCCCTTATCTAACTTCATGCTACGATGAGCAGACGAAAATTCTCCCACACAAAATATGCTTCTGCCTCCACAAGCTACTCAAAAAAGGTGCTCTCTACCCAAAAAAATGCCCCCAGTTTTAGGAATTTCAGTGCAGCAAGGTACAAACCCACAGAACAGGATCAACTCGCCTAACCCCCAATCGGGCCAAGAAGATGCCTTCACCAAAAAGAACAAGCACACAGGACTCTTCAAAACAAAATGCACTCTACTCACAGCGACTACCTTCATAGCGCTTTGCTTTGGCATTTGTATATGTTTGCAGTGTCTGAGTGCTCGGAAGCTGCCAGAAGGCGATGTACAACACCTCAACAATCGAGGTATCACCCCTTCCTTCAGAACCAGAGGCCTGGGGTGCTAAAGCCATGTCACAAAGCTGCTGGCTGCTTTCTGCACAGTGACGGCTTGATGACATGGCCTCAAATGTACAAATCAGTCATAGCCCACAACCACCCTTCGCAAGAAGACACAAAAAGTTGCTCCTCTCTAATATACACGAGGCAGGATTCTTCTCGCGATTCTTTGCAAATGCAGGGATGGAGGCCTGTGAGGGACAGCAGACTGCCAAGCCACAGTCCCTGCACACTCAGAATGTCTACTACTTTTTTTGTCCGGCAAATAGCACCAGAAAGATACCAGTCCATGATTGTTCCCTGTCCCCCCTCCACCCCCCCCCCCCCAGCTCCCAGGTGTAATTTGAAGAGTGGAGGTTGTCCACTGTGCAAATCAGTAATACCTGCTTCAAAGATTGCTAAATTGTCAACAGTTTACAAACCCAGTTATAGCTGTAAAGCATCTGTACATTGCACGATGGACTGGATGGAAGTGGGGGCGTCCCTTTCATGCCCCCCCCCCCCCGGTCCAATTTGCAGTAAGCCACCAGGTGTTCTACACAAGCCAGAGAGACATTTCCGACACGATAGTACGTTTGTATATTGTAATTTGATGTTTTTGCAGATCTCAGGCTTTGCAACTGCATAACAGTTGATGACACTTGGCTCCTAATGCCCACACTTGAAAAAGGATGTTGAAGCCGCCCTCTTAGAACAATATGCCCTTGTCTCCTGAAGGAACGCGTCCACAGGACAGAACCGGAAGATGCTCCCCATCCCCTGCACGTCCATGCGGGGCCAGGAAGCAGCGTCTCCTCGGGGCTGGTACTTCAGAAGAATTTGTGCATTCTGACAATTGGAAGCATCTGCACGGTGCGATTCCAGGTGTTGGCGATCCCCTCGTCCTCTCCGAGCCCCCCCTCCCCCCCGAGCACAGAGCACCTCTCTTGAGCTCCCACCGTGCCCGCCTGGAAGATGCAGAAGGTGCAGGATTCCAGGCGAGCCGCCACTTGCCGAGGTATCTCAGCCTCAGACACCCCGCCCCCCGGGACTCCTCTCCTGCCACTCCGGGGGCCAGGCAGGACCTTGCATCCCGCGAACAGGCCCCCTCTGTGCAGCAGCCCCCTCCCCCTGCCGCTCGCCCGCCCCCAGGCTAATCGCCAGAATTACTGTTATTAGTGCTTTGAAATTGTTCAGAGCAATTTGTGTGTTGTTGGAAGGGGGGGAGGGTGTTCCAGCTTCCCCAATTATCCATATTAGAAATCAGACTGTGCAGTTGCCAGAATAGGGAGGGGGTTCCTGCTTGGCCCTCTCCTTCCTGGATAAAATAAGGGATGGGGGCTCCCATGGAAAGAGCTGCCGATGGCTACAGAAGACCCTTCCTGGCTAGAGAGGGTCCCACCTGACACAGCCCCTGCACCCCTCCCGTCTGGCATGGGAGCTTCCAGATCTGAAGGTTCTTTTCAGGGCACAGCCCCCCCCCCCCCTTCCCCACCCCCATCCCCCTCCTTGGCAGAGATGGTCCGTGCTCGACTGAGAGGGAACCCTTGAACTCAGATGACGCTTGCTGGGTAGAAGGGGTGCCTGCTGGCGTTTTGGGGCAGAGAGGCCCAGGGGTGCCGGAATGCAAGGCCCTCACCTGGCCTGTCACTGCACGGCTGCGAGATGTCTCCATCTGCGGGGTAACCCGCCCTGACAAGCCCCCTTCAGAGCTTGACCTGGGGTCAGACCACAGAGGGTTAACCCCGCATCCCCACCGCAGCCCCAGACGCGGCTCTGCCCCGCCAGCGCCGGGGCGCCCGCTCCCCACTCCTCGCCCCGTTTAATTAAATCACTGGGGCAGCGGCGATGGCATCCGGCCCTTCATGAAGGCTCTCCTCAGCCCCGGCTCCGCAAAGTCAACACCGGTCGGACACACACTGACCCGCTTTGTGCTAGAAAGGAGCCGCCACATGGCACCCCAGGGCCCGGGCGGGAGAGGGAAAGGTCTGAAAAACAAACAGTGTCTGGAGTCGAGGGCTACCACATGGCACACCGCGGCCAGGAGGAGCTCGGGTCAGAATAGACACCCCGAGGGGGGAGGCGGGGGTGACTGCACGTAGAAATGCAAGAGCCCGCGGTGTCTGCGCAGGTAAGACGCTCTAAGAGCTGAGGGGAGGGGATAGCTGCTGGCCAGCGATAATTGCACCCCTCTTTCTTGATATAAGTACATTTAAATAGGCAATAACACTAAAGCATTCCTCGTGTAGCCATCAAGGGTGCAGTGGTACCAGCGGTCTGAGGTGCCAATGCATCCCTTTTACATCTTGTTTATAGCGCGAAACCAGGGGATGGGGGGATAGTCATTTGGCTTGCATCCAGGAAGGCCCAGGGGCCCCCCTACTACTCACCTGTCGGTCCCGGTTGCTCTCCCGCCCGCTCTCGACAATCCTACGAGCGGCGGGGGAGTTATGCAGGCACTCGGCAGTTGGGACGGCAGGCCGGGGGCACAGGGGCACTCACGGTCTCCTCGGCGGGGATGGGTCTCCTCCGGGAGGCTCTTCGTCGTGCTTCAGGTGCAGCTCCTCCGCCGATGGCCCAATCAGGTCGCTGCTTTGCAGGCGAGCCCTCACAACCACCCGGGAGTCAGCCAACGGCAGTGCGGCTCCCGGGGCAACCCACGATGACGAACCTTGAGCGGCCAATCCCTGCACAGCTTCAGTAGTGACGCGACGGCGCACGGGCCAATCCCGTCGCGGCGTCAGTGAGGGGGCTCGACTCCTGTGGCCAATGGGAGCGCGGCGGCTTCGATCTCAGCTACCGCAGCTCCCGGTCACGAACACAGCTTGCAGAGGGTGTTTCTGGCCCCGGGCCGCGACGGTGATTTAGCGGCCAGAGATTTTCGGGCCGCAGATCGCGGTCAGCCTGCTTCCTCGCCAGCAGATCGACACGGGGGATTATAAGGCACAGGGAAACACCACGGGTCTCCCCTCACCCCTGAATCTGTGCCGATGAGCACAGCGATCGGGCCAGCTCTTCTCGGGGGCGTTCCCGGCTTTTGGCTGACGTATCATGACGTAGCCAAAAGCCAAAGATTCTCGGGAACGCCCCCGTGTCTGGTCCGGCATTGACGGACGCCTCTCTGTTCCAATGGCTAGCCTCCATTTATGGAGCTAGCCAATGAAGCAGAGAGGCGTGTTCAAGTCACCCATACTAGAAACTACAGATTTCTCTGGAGGAGGAGCCTAACGGCTCCGCCCCCCAGCGAAACCTAAAAAGGGCGCCATGGTGCGGCGTATAATATTATAACAACCTGACGCATTTGGGAGATGCATCCCGTTATAAAGCCCTGCGCCATCAGGGGGCGTTCCGGCGCAAGGGAGGGCATTCCTGCGCTGGAACACATCCTAATAGTGGCTGAGGGAAATCTACAAAATTTCAATCAGTCACCTTTAGGACAATGATGCGTCACACAAACCCTGCACCTGCTTGAAGCAGACGTACGGCTTGACCCAGCATTGGGGAGATAGGGTACCCCAGAGCATTGCTGGAGCTGCGCCATCGTTGTGACGCAACTCCAGCAGTAAAGCTTCGGTGACGTTTTGGGCCCATGGTGCGCCGCATTGCAAATACGGCGCACCATGTTTGGTGGTGGTAGCGGGCCGCACAATTAATGGCGCATCCCTGCTACTTTGCAGGGATGCGACGGTAATTGCAATTCTGCCCCTTAGGGGCATACTTACTTACGCGTTCTGGCGCATCTCCAGAGATGCGCCAGATCAAATGCGTCACGCAAAACTACCCTTGCGACACGGCAGATGTGCCTCATTTACAATGCGGCGCGCCCTGGCGCAAGGGTAGGCACTTGCGTGACGCATCTCGTCACGTAAGAGCGGCGCATCGCTGGAGTCACGTCGCCAACGCAATGCAACTCCAGTAATGCTCAGGGCCACCCAATACTTAACATGCTGTGTCAGTCCTTTAGCCTGCTTCGAGCAGACATAAGGAATTGAATTGACGTAGCAGCGTCGCAGAAGTGCCTGCGTTAAATCTTGTAGATTTCACGCAGGCAATTTTGCGAGGCGCACAGCCGCCGGACCGCCCACCCTGCGTACTAGGAACGCACCCATTGTGGTGCAGGCCCATGGCTTTATAACGTGACGCATCTCCCTAGATGCGTCATGCTGTAAATGACTCGCAGGGATGCGGCACGTTTACGCCGCTGTTGCGTCACGCAAGGCAACGTAAACGTGGCGCAAGGGGCTTGTAAATGTAATCTGCCCCCTAGTGTCTAGCATTACGCAGTTCTGTAAAGTACACTCATACATAATAGTTACTCAGGCCAATGATGAGACCACGAAATAGAAAACAAATAAGCATAGTAGCAACGCCACTGAGAAGGAGAGCAGTGCACCTGAAATGCACAGAAGATTTTGAAATATAATTTAACTACAATGTAATCGTCATCAGCGGCATTATTGGCTTGCTCCATGTAAAAAACAAATATTTGCAATACAACAACACAGAGCAGGAGAAAACATCATAGTAGTGAGTGATTAAATGGCTACTACTACTCACCAAGCCCGGGGATCTCCAAGCCGAGCTGGTCCAGCAGGTCGCGCTCGCGGTCCAGGAGGTCGGTCCAGCGATGGGTGACCTGGCTGTAGGTGCGCTGGACCCCGTAGAGGTGGTATATGGCCCAGCACACCTTCTCCCACCGCTTCCGGCGCTCCCGCATGTTGTAGCCGCCGGCCGCGATCCTGCCGCCTCCCGCGATGGTCCTGGGCAGGCGGCGCTGGACGAAGAAGACCAGCGCGCCCACTTCCTCCGGGCTGAATATCTCCCGTCGCGTCACCTGCTCCCCCCTCAATCTCCCGCATGCTGTCCTGGCACTGGGTCCAGCACTACTCCCCGCCGCCGCTGCGGCCCTCAAGTGCCTGGGCAGCTTCACGGCGCCTGGCTTGACCATGGTCTGGGCAGGTAAGGTAGGAAGAAGTAGAAAATTAAGAAAGAATAGGATAGGGAAGAAGAAAAGAAAAGAGTTTAAAAAAGTAGTTTAAAAGTAAAGAAAAATAGCAGAAAAGACAAAAATATACAGCTAGGAAAAGAGAGGGATAGATAAGAAGCAAAATCGTAAAAAAAAAACTGAAAACAAGCAAAGGATGGCAAAGATACCAAGAGGATTAAACACCATGCCCAGACACAGGAAATGAATGAAAAACAAGATGGCCGGCGCCCGTTCACGAGCGCGAAAGTAAGTTCGCGCGAGATTTTCCTCGCGATCTCGTGCGAACCTCTAGATTTCCCGCGCGATCTCGTGCGAACCTCTACTCGCAATGCGCTTACTGCGCGAGATTATACATAGCGGGCGGAAACGGAAATACGTCACGCAAACAAAATGGCCGCGCCCGTAGTCGACCTTGGGGTAAATTCGCGTGTTGCGCTGCAAGCGGCTCGCGAATACTGCAAAAAAACTCGCGAAACAACAAGCCGCAAAAAAATAAAATGCTCATTCGCACGAATTGGCGGCTTCCGCGGTCGGTTTCGCACGACGCCGCGCCCCGCGAATAGCGCAAAAAAACCGAAAAACGATTTCAGCAAAAGTAAAAGCAATGAGCAGGTGCAAAAGGTCAACCTCATGATTTGTAACGATTCTTTGTAGTGCTTCCTGAGGGGGCCCTCCAGAATTCGGTTGCCTGCTTGCAACTATTGTGTGACCCTGCTCTGACCTTAACTGTATGCCACAAAGGTCCTGATTTACAGCTAAAGGAGCAGACAAGCAGGTGCCAGGCTGGAACTTGAAATTCTTTCAGTGACACATTAATTAGCCCCTAATTCATTATTGTCAGTTGGGGCAGGGCAGGTGTTGTTAATAAACTAACCCCAAATTAATTCATGTCAGTTCAAGCAGGGCAGGTGGGCTTGCTTTTCCCCCCCATCTTCTACAGTGATGATGAACCAGAGGGTGGCATTAATGTAACAGAGGGTGGCATGGGTCAAAGAGAGGGTGCCAGTGGTGAAACAGAGGGTGCTGGGAGGCTGTGATGATGAACCAGACGTAGAAACAACATAGTCGCGACCGTTGCGAGCCGACAAGTAAGTTCGCAATTGCGAACTAGTACCAAATCCTCGCGAACTGGTAGAAACACTTGCGAACACAAAAAAAAAAAAAAAATCCGCAAATTCGCGAGAATTCGCGGATTTTGCGGATTGCCAATTCGCAAATCCGCAAAATTCGCGAACGCGAGATTCGCAAAATTCGCCCATGCTTAGTCTCAATGAGGCCAGTGTGTTGATATATAGTTTCAAGCTTTGTGATGTAAATCTTGTATCTTTGACGAGCTCTAGCCATCCTGCCAAGGTGATGAACAGCTGTCATACTCAGTGGCGGCTGGTGACATTTGAAAGTGGGAGGGCATAAAAGTTCTGGATGAGTGGTTGATCGGTATCCGAGTTCTTCAGTGCGTTGAAAGACTGGGGTGGATGTTTAGGACAGGCACTCCAGTGGGCTAAGTCAGTCCATCCATCCATCCACTCACACCAAAGAGAGCCTACTGGCTGCATTGCTCTGTTCTAATCCTGGCTTCAACAATTGGGTCCAAGAAAATGTGTGCATTTTGGCAAATCATTTCAACATCCAGTCCTTCCAACTGTAGATGTATGCAACTGCACAGTCTGGTATCTAGCACCTTCAACCTTACGTGCCACCCACAATCACATACTGGCTTTTGAAAAAATAAGTTTTAATCAGGCCGCATTTGAGTTTAAGATGCCCATCTAGAATAATATTATAAACATGCTTTTTCCCTGGAATCACGGTCCCAGTCCAATAAATACCATAAATAAATGCTCTATCTACCGCTACCATGAGAATCTAAAATAATATAACTAGTTTGCATATTGTCTTTATTTTCTCAAACACCCACTTCTACACAGAGGAAGACGTTGTTTATAGCATGTTGTGATATTATTTTCGCATATCACACTGTTGTGGGCCATGTGTACAAAAATGCTTTTAATATGGCAAATTATCTATTGTGTAATGTTTGCGTGGTCCACATATCCCGGTGAAGAAAAAAATGCAATATTAAGTCATGAAACCCGAGGTGACATCACATACGGAAAGACATCACATCTACAATGAGTTGTGTTTTGAAATTCACATAATGTTAAAAAAGGTACCTCTTGTGTGAACCGCCTGGAAGTGCGGAATTCATTAAAAACCGCAAAGCAGAATCACAGCCCACAGCTGTGGAATAGCAGCCGCGCCTACATATTATAAGAATACATATAAGTACATGAGATATTCTGTCTATGGGCTTAGTATCTAATCCTTGCGCGGCCTTTACTTCAGCCTTAGAATTACACTCTTTCCGGTGTCAGTAACAAACCAGGCATTACACAGAATTGATTGTCACTGCTTCATCGGTGCTTGGTCGAATCCACCATTAAAAGAGGCAAAACCCAGCAGGCATGACTCGCGGGTGGGGGTCACGCAGGGGTTCACGGATGGGACGGAAATTTGGATTACATTTTTTTAAAATTTACCTTACTGGGTCCTGCTCCGCCTCTGCTCCTGGCCGGATCCCGCGTTTTCCTGCTGCTTTCCTGCTCTCCTGCCTCTGGCAGGAACAAGAAGCAGGCACCCTCCCTCCCCTCCCCATAGCAAATAAAACCACTGCAATGGCAGCATTGTGATTGGTGGGGACGGCACACAGTCAGGTGCCTATGGGCTGGCTATTTTCTCTATGTAGACTGCATGCAGCCTAAATAGAGAAAAGGGAGAGTGCGCATGACTGCTTTGGTCGGCCCCAGTGGGCCGACCAAACAGTCAGGGCCCACAGCATTGGGCCAGCCCCTTCTCCCCGACACCCCCACCCGCCCGCCCCAACCAGGCAAACCCTTCTGCTTTCTCGCAGAGCGAGAAGCAGAAACATAAAATGGTAGTTTTACCATTTAATGTTTCTGCTTCTCGCACTGCGAGAAAGCAGTGTTGTGATGCATCATTTAGAATTTGACACACAAGAGCACCGTTGTTAATAGGCGGTGTTTGTGTCCTGCCAAACTTGCAGATATCCTGTTCTATCTAAATGATTGCTGGATTTCCACTACTTTCTATGCCAGCACAAACCTTTGCCCTTGGCTGTTGTTATTTTGTTTCCTTCCTCCAGAGAAAAATTCACAGAGATCTCCATTCAACCGGTCTGATTTATGTAAATATTTTCCTCTATGTCTTTCCAATTGACTTTCATCCCAAAGCCCTACATAGTTCACTCAGAGCCCATCTGCCGCCTAATGCAGGTGCAACTATAAACATCCATAGGAGTATTTAGAAGATTTCTTTTATCTGTGTAGCTTTCCAGATGCTTTATTGGGCTCCTTCTAGAGCCCAGTGCACCTTCCATTCACACGAACTTTTACTGACACTGCTAAGATTATCTTTATTGATTTCTACAACTTTTTGTGGGTCCCAGTTAAAACATAATAACCATTTTCATGGATATTAGTATATATGGCCCTTCATATTTTGCATCATCTTTTTTGTATGACAGTTCTGCCAACCTTGCCAGCATTGCAAAGCCATGAGCTTGGCCTGCATTACCTAAAGGTGAGCCATGGATAGTACACAAATGCCTTTCATATGCCTCTGTCTCTTACCAGCTGATTTAAGGTATTGTGAGAGCTCAACTGTAGTTCGAGTCACTTGGAACCCCTGTTTGCAAGGCTGGAGCATCTTCTATGTCACTGAGGATCATGCTAATGATTGCTGAATAATACACAAATTTCAACAAAGAACAATATTTTCTAGCTCAAACTGATTGAATGTTACTTTAAAATGTGCTAAGCATTGTGGAACTCAGTGACAGACATTTTGCAAATTTTAACTGGCCTCCACTGAGTTGTTCATTCCTCTGTTCAGGAATTAAACTGGCACTAATGAGGTAGAAACACTCAATCAGACAGTGTTAATGACGGACTAGTTTTATTTGTTTTACGTTACGTGGGAATGATTTTTTTTATTTCAACGTGGGAAACATTATTTCAATTTAATTTATTATAATTTAAATAATTGAACGTTTTTGTAGCTGTAACATATTTTCTTTACCTCTGCAACTAAAATAAATATATAAAATGTATTCAGACGTTCGCAATGTCCTTCTTCTGACAGCCCCTACTCAGTTGGGCAGTCTGAGGAAGTTTTCCACTGACATTCCCATTGGAATACTTAAGGAATGCCCATCTCTAAATGAGGCGGGCGAACCAAGGGTATGCCGTGAAGAGTACGCTGTCATGTGTGTGACAGAGTACCCTGTCCACCAAACTCTAAATCAGACCCAAGTCTTTAGAAGACATAGGCTGTGCTTTGATGTCACCTAGAGGAGCTTTAATCTTTCACTCTATGCTACTTGCTGTTTGGTGTATCATTCCGCCTCCTTTGGTGTGCTTGCATTGCAAAGCATTAGGGCCTTTTTTACTATCATGAACGTACTCCAACTCATCACCCAAAAAAATAATTATCTCATTGTTGTATTGAGTGCAGAAAGCAATCATTGATTGTTTGCTTTGTTTCTACACAGCTACAGGTTGGTTTTAATATTGTACTCAGCACTCAAAATGCAAGCCAGGCCCATTGGCTTTTCCAGTGCTTGTGTTTGTCATCTTGGAGTTCCAGGGTAGCCTCATTGTATAAGGATTGGTGGAAAATATGCGCCTCTCTTGGGGCTTTCAGAATGGGGGGAGGAAGTTAGCCTGTTTCTGTGCTGGAGTTGTGTGTACATCAGTATATAATGTATGAGAGAGAGCATTGCTGGGCAGGGTAGAGGCCTGCTCCTGGTGGTCGTTCTGAGTGCTTTAAATGGGCAGGAACTGAGGGGCATATTATCAAGAAACGGCATTAAAATTATCGCCGCTTTAGCGGCAGAAAACTGCCACTAAAGCGGCCATAACGGGCTTGATAATATGCCCTTGAGAATTCCAATAAAAGCTCATATTCTGGTGTCAACATGGGCTTCTATTGGAATTCTCACGGGCATATTATCAAGCCCATTATTGCCGCTTCAGCGGCAGTTTTCTGCAGCTAAAGCGGCGATAATTTTAACGCTGTGCTTGATAATATGCCCCCTGAGTCCTTGCACTTCTTAAATTTGACAGGGAGAGTACCTGCACTTTTCAGCACTCCTGCAATTCATTAAATGAGAGGGTATTGGCACTTCCCAGGAGCAAACAGGAGGTACCCTACACAGTGAGTGCCCGCACTTCTATATTTCTATTTAAAGCACTGGTCATTCTCTATTTGACCTATCCCTGTAACCTATAAACCAAGGGACTTACATAAACCTGAAACTGCCACACCTCCAGTTTAAAAGAAGGCAAGCCTTCCTGTAACACATCCCTCTGTAAAGAAGAGTGGGGGAGGGCAATGGTGCTCAGGGTTCCAGCATTAATATTCTGAGAAGGAAATGGACAATAACACATACAACCTAGATAATGCCATTGGGAAGAAGCATAAGAAAACAAGTTTCAGTGAGGAAAAAGGACTGGAGCTCAAGAAAGCCCCGCAGAGCCACAAGAAAGGTGACCCAAGTCACAATTATTCATCTTAAAACGACTCATTTCACGGGCAAGCGCGAAACAGTTTCAACTTTGTTTATCTGTTTTATTACGTAATAATCGCATCATCAGGTTCATTGTTTACTATTTCATTTTGCAATTGCGTTTTTCTTATTACAGACACACTATTCACCTCATTTGTACTTTTAACTACCTACAGATAACTCCAAATTAGCATCCTCTTTTTTCGCATTAATAAGACATTTCCAACCTCATTATTTCTTGAGGCCAAGTACAAAGAAAACACGATTTTGAAAACAATGCCAGCAACATTATTAGTCTTGCCTGAAAACAAACACTTCAAAATAACTCGTTTCTTCTTTGTCAAGAGCTCTATTGATGCACTGAAATGAGGAAACTGCTTTCATACCAATAATACAATGCTTGCCTCAAAAATAGATTGGACTAAATTCAAAGGAATACATTATCATTATCAATTTCGGGGCTGATTGTAATTTCTGCTCCGGCACCCATAATTATGGATAATGCAGCATTCTGTACTTTCCACGTCACTGCATGCTCTGCGCCTCGTAATTGAGTAGAACTCAGCACTTCTGCATGTTTCCCCATTCGGTTGGTTTAAAAATGTGCAGTAATTACTGAACAATTCTGAATCTGAATTTGGGCACAAACTCGCATTTGAATTCGAGAAGGAAGTGCTGTGGGTGTAAGAAGGGGGCTCTTCTATTTCTCTAAATACGAAAACAATTTCTACCTCGTTGACATTTTGAAATAATTTCAAGGCAAACAAAATTAAAAATTAACAATTGTTAATTGGTTGTGGCATTTTGGTGAGGGTCATTCGAGGGTCATTGCAGAAATTCCAAGTGCCTTTGATTACCTGGGGGAATTATTGCCAGGCCGAATAAGCCCCACCCCTACAGAGGCCCCATGTCCCAGATTCAAGCCACGCCCTCTGCACAGGGAACACGAGCCTTATGCAGGCACAAGATCTCACTTTGCTCTTCTAAATTTACTGTGGATGAATAAGCTTTGGACCGACCATCTGTTCTTCAGGGCCTCACCCAACCAATAGGGCACAGCTGGAAAGGAATAACAAAGTGACATGCTGACGCTTCATAGAATGCATGAATGCATCAGTGAATAAATAAGTGTATAAAATGTCTAGTCCTCTATAAAGCAGCTATTAGGCATTTTGATGCGCTGACTTGGTAGACAGTCTGAGATGGCCTCTCTTTAGGGATATCACACCCCTACCCCGGTTGATAAAGGATCCTACAGATCTTTGGTACACCAGGTACACAATTTGTAACGTTGATTGCCAGTGCCTTGCTCCGACACTAGCTTCAAGGCACCATTGCCTTCTTTTGACAGCTGAAGTCAGCTCACTACAAAGTGCTGCTTGTGCAGAGGTTAATTTAATCCATTGTTTGCTGGTGCTGGGCTCAGGGGTGATATTAGAAGCAAAAAGAGCAATTGATGGACAGAATGCAGAACAATGTCATACATTCAGCCCAGTACAGAGATCTGAGCCTAAATTCATCCTTTTTTTGCTCACCATGCCATTCCAGTTTGGACCCAGCCATTTGCAAATCAGTCTTCACCCTGCACCGAATGGGAACAGTCCATCCCGAACTGCCAAGCCAGGTCTCCCCAGGACTGCAGGACTGGAAACAAGCATCCTAGGACCGGTTTGGGACTTTCACCCCTCATCAGCCAGGATAGCTTGACTCCAGTGGCATAAAGAGCACGGGAAACTCGTCTGGGCATACCCGTCCCACTCGGGGTGACAAATGCAAAACGAACAATTGATGGACAGAATGCAGAACAATGTCATACATTCACCCCAGTACAGAGATCTAGGCCTAAATCCATTGTTTTTTTGCTCGACAAGCCATTCCAGTTTGAACCCAGCCATATGCAAATCAGTCTTGATCCTGCACCCAATGGGAACAGTCCAGCCCGAACTGCCAGGCCAGGTCCTCCCTGGACTGGAAACAAGCATCCTAGGACCGGTTTCGGGCTGAAGGACGTGGCAACTCTGGGGCCACGCGGGTTCTCACCATAACCCTTTCGATGCCTTCCCAAATAAAGAGGCAGTCAGCCAGTAGAGAATACAAACCAGCATTATTAGTAAATCTCTGCAGAGAGAGCCCCAGTCAGACCTGCACTGTAAGATGAACACTGAGGGGGACTGAATTCAGGTCACAGGGGAACACACAGTAAACTCCCAGACATGCCCCGACTGGAAATTTCCAGTTGGGACCAGTTACACAAACCAAGATAGTTGATAATGTTTCTATTCTGGGGCTGGGCACACTACCTGTGCGCTGCGATCTAACAGACCGCGTTGAAATAGCCCTTGGTGTATGGTCATAGATCCAGGGAACAAGCTTCTATACTGAAGCTTGCGAATGACAAGGATAACTCAGTGGGTTGCATAACATGAATACAAATACATGAAAAACAGTGATTACACATTTCAAGCTGGAGGTACCTTAGTCAAACAGGCATTCTATACCCCTTTTCTGAATCGTTGGCATAAATTAGTAGGCCGCACTAGTTAGCCACACTATGCTAACTTTATGAACACTCTAATATAACTAGATTAAAAAATTAAAAACCCTCAGGGCTTTCAGACCTCATCGGCCAGGATAGCTTGACTCCAGTGGCATGGAGAGCACAGGACCCACGTCTGCGCATACCCGTCCCACTCGGGAGTGACAAAGGCAAAAAGAACAATTGATGGACAGAATTCAGAACATTGTCATACATTCACCCCAGATCTGGGCCTCAAGCCATTAATTTTTGCTCACCATGCCATTCCAGTTTGAACCCAGCCATATGCAAATCAGTCTAGACCCTGCGCCCAATGGGAACAGTCCAGCCCGAACTGCGAGGCCACTTTGCAACTGGATTCAAGCTAGCCTGGCTGATGAAGGCTTTTAGCCCGAAACCAGTCCCAGGATGCTTGTTTCCGGTCCAGAGAATACATGGCTTGGCAGTTCGGGCTGGACTGTTCCCATGAGGCACAGAGTGAAGACTCATTTGCATATAGCTGTGTCTGAACTGGGGTGGCGAAGTGAGCTAAAGAATGATGATGGATTCTACCCAGATCTGTGACTGGGGGTGAGTGTCTGAAAAGTTTCAGTGCTCCGTCCATTATCTCCTTGTGTTTGCTTTGTTTGCCCTAAGTTGGCAGGGTATGTTGAGACGTGGGTCCCTTGCTCACTTTGCCTCTGGATTCAAGCCAGCCTTGCTGACGAAGGCTGTTAGCCGAAAACCGGTTCCAGGATGCTTGTTTCCGGTCCAGGGAATATATGAGTTGGCTGTTCGGGCTGGAATGTTCGCCATTGGACCCCTGGCGCCACCTTGTGGAGCACCTACAAAAACTCATAAAAAATCTTTTGAAACAGCAAAGGAACCATACATAACACTCGCTGTGCAACTATCCACCACTAAAGTAATGTTCCCATGAGGCACATGGTCAAGACTGATTTGCATATGGCTGTGTCTGAACTGGGGTGGAAAAGTGAGCTGAAGGACGATGATGGATTCAACCCAGATCTGTGACTGGGGGTTAGTGTCTGAAAAGTTTCAGCGCTCCATCCTTCATCTTGTGTTTGCTTTGTTCATCCTAAGTTGGCAGGGTATGCCGAGACGTGGGTCCCTTGCTCACTTTGCCACTGGATTCAAGCTAGCCTGTCTGATGAAGGCTGTTAGCCCGAAACTGGTCCCAGGATGCTTGTTTCCGGTACAGAGACTACATGGCTTGGCAGTTCGGGCTGGACTGTTCCCATGAGGCACAGAGTCAAGACTGATTTGCAAATAGCTGTGTCTGAACTGGGGTGGCGAAGTGAGCTAAAGAACGATGATGGATTTTACCCAGATCTGTGGCTGGGGGTGAGTGTCTGAAAAGTGTCAGCGCTCTGTCTATCATCTCCTTGTGTTTGCTTTGTTCATCCTAAGTTGGCAGGGTATGCCCAGATGTGGGTCCATTGCTCACTTTGCCACTGGATTCCAGCAAGCCTGGCTGATGAAGGCTGTTAACCCAAAACTGGTCAAATTATGCTTTTTTACCGGTCCTGGGAATACATGGCTTGGCAGTTAGGGCTGGACTGTTCCCATGAGGCACAGGGTCAAGACGGATTTGCATATAGCTGTGTCTGAACTGGGGTGGCGAAGTGAGCTAAAGAACGATGATGGATTCAACCCAGATCTGTGACTGGAGGTGAGTGTCTGTAAAGTTTCAGCGCTCCATCCATCATCTCCTTGTGTTTGCGTATTTTAGATGGTCCGCACAGGTGTGCTACTACAGCATCACCTTAGTGAATAGTGACTGCCTAGGTAGCCCATGCACGGTGATCCAGTGAATTTATGGCAGAGGCTCAGTTCATGGTGGATCCACATACACATTATAGGTCCTAGCCATTGCCCCATTTTTCCTGTTTCTATTGCTAAACACTCTCTTAATTTATTCCTACCATGCTTCCCAATGCTCCCCTCCTTGCTCCCATCATGCTCCCATTAAGCATGAGCGGATTTTGCGGATTGGCAATCCGCGAATTTGCGGATTTGCGAACTCGCAATCCGCAAAATCCGCGAATTCCCGCGAATTTGCGGATTTTTTTTTTTTTTGTGTTCGCCCGTGTTTCTGCCAGTTCGCGAGGGTTTTTACAATTTCGCAATTTGCGAACTTACCTGTCGGGTCGCAAGTTTTGCGAACTTGTTGTTTCTACGTGTCCAACCTGTTTGGGACACTCTTCTTCATCACTGCCACTCTCTGTCACCACTGCCACTCTCTGACTACTCATGCCACCCTCTGGCCCACCCATGCCACCCTCTGTTTCATCACCACACCCTCTGGTTGTCCAGTGTACATTATTTTCGGCAAAGCAAAGCACACCTTCCCTGCCTCAAGTGACCTGAATTAATTTGGGGCTGATTAATGTGTCACAGAATATTTTTTTAGCTGGCACCTGCTTCCTTAGTGCGCCCTGATTAGTGATCTTTTGCACTTGCTAAGTGCTTTCATTGTTGCAAAATTAGTTACAACACCTGCCCTGCCCCAACTGACAATAATGAATTAGGGGCTGATTAATGGATTTTAACTTCCAGCCTGGCTCCTGCTTGTCTCCCTTAGCTGTAATTCATGACCTTTGTGGCATATGTGTAACTATTCTGAGGTTCAGAGCAGGGTCACATAATAGTTTCAACTGGCAACTGAACTCTGGAGGGGCCCCTCAGGAAGCACTACAGGAAATGGCTACTAATGATGTGCCTGAACTTTTGAACCTGGTAAGTAGTTACTTTCAGTTTTGCTTAGAACGTATTTCTGCAATTTCGCACTTATTCGCGGGGCGCGAACTCACGCGAACAGTGCGAGCAGTGCGAGCAAAATCCGCTGCTCGCGGATTTGCGGATTTTGCAGGAAATTCGCAAATCTCGCGGATTGCGGATTTCCCGAAAATCCGCAAAATCCGCGAGCGGAACGGATTTTCCGCCCACGCCTAGCTCCCATTCTACTCCCAGTGTTCAATATATTTTTTCACAAAGCTGTGACAGCTGCAAAGAGCTTTTAGTCCACCTATCCATTTTCACGCTTTGTTTGCACTTATTTTTCTCTGAATGCACGCTCATAGCATCGTTACATTTTAATTTAATACCCTAACATGGCTGTCCGCTACATAAGAACAGCAAATCAAAAATGCCCACCTGCGCTACAACCCATGCGCACATATATGGCATAAATCACATCATGTGAATTCCTTACATAGCAAGAGTATGTACCACTAGCCATTTTGGTAAGGGTTTTCTTTACTATATGGCCCATTTCAAGTTTGCCAAGCATGCATATGCATCTTGCTCCAGGCATGAAATCACCAAAAAGCACTGGCAGAGCCAGTAGATCATCAGATAAGAATAAAAGGTACCCCCTATATGTTAATTTAAGGTCTGGGAAAAGGGGGAAAATACAAGCAAAATAAAAGTACAAAATCCCACGTAACCTGTATTTCTTCTATGTTAGCTGTAAGTGCTCAATGGCCTGACCAAAGATGATTGCTAGACGTGTGGCTCTTTTGATATATTTTTTTAATTATTCATTAGAACCATAGTGGGTATGCTCAATTATGCTTACCAATTTGGTTGTTCAAAACATTATTTACAATACTTGCCCTATACATTTTAATTTTGTTGCTTATCAATGACACATTTGTACAAAACAAGAAAAACGGTTATTTCATACATTTAACCTGACATTCACATAAAAACCCTATACAGTGTGCATATCAAGTGTATCCACAAAGATAGGATTGATAGATGAAATGGTGGGACGCAGCGGAGGGTCCTCAATGCTCTTGTGGGTTTTGAGGACACCATGAAGGAATGACTGTGCTCTCTTTGTTAGGAATTCAAATTCCTTCGTGCATATATATCCCTGTATGGAGTCCCAAAAACCCACAAGAGCATTGAAGACCCTCCACTTTGTCCCTTCATTTCATCTATCAATTCCACCACATTACAGTTTTCTAAATACGTAGAAACGTTTCTTTGTCCCATGGCCAAGCGCTATGCCTCCTACATTCGATACACAAGAAATGTGATTTCCAAAATCGAAAATGCGCCTTTTAACCCCCATTGCGAAATCCTAGTCACACTAGACATTGAGGCACTGAACACAAATATTCTGTAGAAAGAAGCAATAGAAGCAGTTACAGCTCTCTCAGAGAGAGGACACCCGGTGAGAGAACTGATGGTTTTATTCTGGAATGTCTGGAAAGAGCTTCTTAACTACTACTTTGCACTCGACGGAGACATCTACCAGCAAACCAACGGGACTAGCATGGGAGCTTTACGTGCCCCCAGTATAGCGAACATCTGTATGGGAGAATACGGACACAAACACATATACAACGAAGTGGCACCCTTCTATGAAAATATCAAATATTGGTCACGGTTCATAGACAACATCTTTTTTGTACGGATTGGGGAACAGAAGATCTTAAAGAATTTCTCTTATGGCTCAATTTCAGCGACAGAGATTGAAATTCCTTGCTAAATATAGCAATCAGAAGGTGGAGATCCTAGATATTTGGATCTCAGGAGAACGGGGCTGCCTACAGGTACATATCCATGGGAAACCCACCCCACAAAATACTGTTCTACAGCATGCCAGCTTCCATCCAAACTGCCAGAAAGACTCAATTCCATTCAGTTGGTTCTTAAGGATCAGATGCAATTGTTCCACTATGGAGGACTTCATGCAACATGGATAGAAGCTGAAAGACAGGCTCCTACGTAGAGGGTATCCCAAGCGCCTGGTTATACATGCTTTTACACGAGCCAGATAATAGAATAGGGACGCCCTTCAGAAAGAAAAGAAGAGAGGTTGGTGTGAGTTACAAATCATTTCAGCATAAATTACAAAGTCAAGAGAATTTTCTGACAAAATTGGAATATACTGAACACAAATGAGGAAGAAATCAAATTGGAAAGACCAATTTTTGCATTCAGAAGCAATGCTAACCTGAGGGACAAGCTGGTACACACTGGATTAGGACCCAGTGTAGAACACCAACAAAGGACCTTAGATGAAAACACCCCGGTGAAAGGCAACCACCATTGTGGCACATGCCACGCCTGTGAGGCAGCTCTGGTGGCAGAACAATGTGACTATAGAGGACGCAGGGACCTCTAAAAGACATGACCAACTGTAGAAGTCAAATGTTGTATATCTCATTGTATGCCCCTGTGGCCTGGGTTACAGCGGCGAAATGGGCAGAGAATTTAGCACTCGCTACAGCAAGTAGAAGTAAGCAATCAGGTTGAAGAGGACACAAGCACCTTTGGTTCAACACTGTTTAGAAGAAAAACATATGGAAAAAGATCATACTGGAAAAAATAAAGCAATGACCAGGACACCAAATGACTGAAGTCAGAAAAGAGAAGGAAAGTTTTGGACATTTTCTCTCAACACAGTAAAAGAGGGCCTTAACGAAGAAATAGTCTGGACAATTACTTAATGAGGACATGGGAGGCATAATTCGGGAACAGCATATCATCCCTATTTCTAGACTGAGTTCAGACTACAGGGGTTACCCTGCTGACAGAGCCCTGTCCTTGTATACCGCATATGATATGCTGCAGAGGTGTGTACTACTGATCTGCCTTATACCCTCTAACGGAGTTATCGCTGCCACCTAGGCAGACAGACATTCCTGTTCTCACCCTCAGAACAGAGTATTGTTAGTACCATTGACCCTGGGCCTATCTATTTAATGGCACTGGACCTTGCTATTTTCTATGCCATTAGCATTCACAGAGGAAACATGTGTTCCATACGCTCAGGCGGGAGCCCTTGCAGTTAGTATAAATACTACCTACATACCCCACATTCAGCACCAA